>NC_087512.1:8735077-11350077 GCF_036417665.1 Passer domesticus
GAGATCCTGGCCAGGGAGCTTGTGAGAGAGAGTGCCATTACCACTTGGACACTGCCTGCCCTGCCTTTTCTAAGAGGATCTATTCCCTCGGTGAGCTCCACCCAGTCTCTGATGGATCACGGAGCCAGGATGATGACACTGGTGGATGATGCTATATGCAATGAAAGGAAATCTCTTGATCAGTCACACCAAGTCATACTCATGGTGCACCTCAACTTCTCAGGTGCAAATGGAGACATCCTAGAGAAGAGCTGAACAAGCCCAGAAAAGTCCTGAAGTCCACATTGAAAATAGCTTTTTGACATGGGTACTGTGGGAGCCACTAGGAAAAGTGCCCTCCTAGACCTGTTGTTTGTCCACAGAGATGCTCTTGTAAGTGAAATGGTGATTTGTGCTGTCTTGGCCACAGTAATCAAGAAATGCTTGAGTAAAAAATCTTAGGTGTTATGGAAAAACCTGTCTGTGGAGCTAGTCCCCAGAGTTGTGGGAGAACAAGCTCAAGGAACTAATTAATAAGGGCCCTTTAGCATGTAGTTTCAAGGGTATTGATGTCCACAAATGCTAGTCCTTGTTATCAGAAATGTTTCTATAAGAGCACAAGTCTGATGAAGAAGGGCTGAGGGAGGTGGGGTCTGGAGGCTGCTGGGCCAGCAGGGAAAGAATCCCTCCATTGTACTCCCCTGGAGGGAAAACCCCCCAAGCCATAACCACCTGTTAGGGTGCAGAAAAAGGCTTCTCGCAGCATGCCTTGTTGTGACATGCAGATCCAATGTATCCCATTGGCCCTTCCCCCTGCTCCACCCCTGTGCCCTCATCCTATTGACCCTAGTGTTCTGTCGCGCCGCTGAAGATGCCTGCAGAACCAGCATGGCCCTGTCTGCCTGCACTGCCACCTCCCCATGAGCGTCCATTCCTGCTGGAGTCCTCTGCTGCATGGGAAAGCTGCTTGTGGAGGGATTGGCTGGAAGAGGGAGAGGGTGGTGGGGGCAGAAATGGAGGCTGCCTGGATCTGGCTTTGGAATAACCCTCCTCCTCACATGGTGTCTCCATCTATCTCCCTCCTTCCATGAAGTTCTGCTTTCCATCCCTTTCCATCCATACATCCACACTGTAAGGCAGCCCTTCTTTACAGAGAGCAGAGAACAATCTTCTTCCTCCAAAGTGGTGGCTGCAATCAAGGAATCACAGGATGGATTGTCAGAGAAAACCACTCTCTCTAACAAGCTTTGGACCTGAACACTTCCCCCTCCAAGGCCTGTTGTCATCTCCTCATTCTTGCTCCATTTTCATGGCAAGGATTGCCTTGCAGGGCGTCCTGGATGGGAGTTGGGTACGCTGCGTCCTCCCCACAACTTGTCTCCAGGCAGAAGTCTTCTGCACAGCATCCCACAGGGTTTGGAAGAGATTTGCCAGGTTTACTCAGCATAAATATCCCTTCCATTTTTCCTGTTTATAGGGAAGTTCTGAGGTTTTTCCTCTCCTCTCCTCTCCAGTTGCCAGATGACTGGATTTGTCCACATGCCCTGGCAATTCCTGGCAGAGAACAAGACTCTTGTCACGGAAGGTGGTGCTTTATAGAAGGTGGTTACAGGGCAAGAAATCCCAGCTTTGGGACACTGTGGCAGAGCTTTTCCCTTTCTGACATTTCTTTCTGACCCGTTGATCACTCCCAGTGCTGTGACACGTGTGACATCACGGGGGACGTGTCACAATGGGGGCAGCTGAAAAAGGTCCCGGCAGGTCACGTTGGGCCTGCTTTGCCTTGGCAAGCGGTGAGTGCAGACGTGGCGGGGAGGCTGTGCTGGGAACAAGGGCTGGGGCAGAAATGCTGCACCTGGGGCTGGCTTCTCCCTCTGCATGCAGGGCCAGCCCCTCCTAGGAGAAACTTGGGCAGGCCACAGGGCAGGAGCTGGAGCTGCTGGGGCAGTGCGACAGGCCTTGCTGCCTGCAGGCTGTCTGTGTGGGGCCCTGTCCTTCCTGCGCCCAGCTCCCTGAGGATCCTCCCCTCAGCAGCCAGTAGTTCTCTGCATCCCCGTCCCACTCACGGCCTTCTCTCCCTCCTCCTGCAGACCATGGATCCCATGGTATTCCTGTTGGTGGTGTTCAAAAGCCTCATCCAATACCCACAGCCTGTGGCTGATGGTTTGGATGCAGAAACACGTCTGCGCATGGAAGCGCGTGAAAAGCACCTGGAAAGGGAGAGGCTTCATCTGGAGCAGGAGATGGAACTGCTTATGCAGGAGCAGGTGAAGCAGGCGCAGCTCTTGCAGAACTTTGCTGTTGCTGTGTTCCTGACCCTCGTCTTGGTCTTGTGGTTCACCGGGTGGAAAAGCAGCCAAAGCAGAGAGGAGGCTGACGAAGGAAACGGTGGTGCCAATGAAGCGGAAGTGCGTAACGCTGGGGCAAATGAAGAAGGCAATATCCGAAATGAAGATGTCAATGCGGCTGCAATTGCAGAAATCAATGGTGGTGCAAATGAAGTCAGTGAGGAAGATGATGATGCGAACGATCGCATTGGACGAGTTGTAATGCAGCGCATCCAGTGGCCTGTACAGGACCTGCAGAGAGGCTGTGAATGGATAACTCGGCTCATGGATAATTATACAATTTGCTTTGGCCATGTCCTCTCCAACAGCTTCTACCCAGTCCTGCAACGAGCCATCGGGGTGGGCAGTGCCTTTGAAGGCTGGAGTCCCCGTGAGCAGGATGTCGTTTACACCGTGCTCATCCCCATGACTCCTCCCCGAGGCCACAGCTTCCACCTGGAGCTGGAGAGTCAAGAGCAGAGGCACGTGAAGAACTTCCGTGTCCGCGTGCAGCTGGAGTGCACCTGCACTCCAGGGAGGGAGCAGCAGGATGAGGACATGCTGTGCTTCCTGCACCACTCCGAGGAGGAGCTGAAGAGCAATCAGGATCCCAGCCTCCTGGACACCCTGTGCACCGGCTCCTACCTTGATGTGCAGAAAACTGCCCGCTGGTTCCACCAGCTGGTGAGAGCTGTCTGGCCAGCTCTGCCTCAGTCTCACAACTGGCATTTAAAGCTGCTGCCCTCCACACGCTGCTGCCAACTCAAGGTGAGCAACAGCAAGGAAAGCTTCAGGATTGACATCTTCTTCGGGGTGCGGAGAGGTGACTCAGCCGTCTTTGCGTGCAGCCAGCCCAGAGAGGCCTACACAGCAAGCACAACCTGGCCCGAGACTTATGCTGTAGTAGAGGCTGAGTTCTTCCAGCACTTTGCCAGGCAGGCACCCCCTGACAGCCTGCACCTGAAATGCCTCCAGTTTTTCACCCGTCTTCCGCTGGGCTTCAGCTTTTCCACCTACACCATGAAGACCATTGTTATGCATATGCTCCATATCTCACCCGTCTCAGCGTGGCGCAGGAGGAACCTCCTGGAACGAATGGTGCTTGTCATGTACAACCTGTACTTATGTCTGCGAGAAAAACGCCTCGACCACTTCATTGTGGGCAACGAAACCTTTCCCCAGGACATCAAGTTACCCACAGACGTTAAAATGGCTGAGCCATACAATCTCTTCCACCACCTGGAGCAGCAGCCGGATGCCCACACCCATGCGCTCTATGAGTATGACATTCTGGAAAATTGGTTCAAAAAAATCCTTCTGGCTGAGGATTGACCGAATGAAGGGGAGGAGTCATGGCTATGAGCCCAGAGCTCTGCTTGTGCTGCTCGCATCAGCCGCACTACAGGCAGAAGAAAGCCACCTTGCAGTCCTCCTTTGGTGCTTCAAGGAGAAGAGGATGCATGCCAAGTCTCTGCCGAAGGTCCCACAACACGTCCCGCCATGTCAGCAAGTGAAGGGCTACAGGAGAGTTTTTTCTACCTCCTTTTATAGCTTCATTTTCCAAGAAAAGGATGGCATTAGCCCCCGGCTTACGTGTGAACTCTGCCAGTGCTGAAAAAGCACATGAATAGAAGACATACGGTACATGCAGGGCCAAAATCACGAAAGCTGACCTGCAAAATGGAGCTGTTCCTGGCCTTTGAAAAGGGACAGAATTTAGAGCACGGAAGAAGTGGGAATGTGGGAGCGAAATAGGAAAAAACAAAGTGGACAAAAACGACCAAAAGGAAAAACTAACACTGCTGGCCCGGGATCAGCCAATGGATGGAGCCTCTCCTTGTTCCATCTTCATTGGAAAAATGCTGTTGGAGCTGATCGGAAATTTGCCATATATAGGAATCTAGATGTTTATTTCATATATATATATATATAGTGTATAATTATTATATTCTATAATTTTTATAAGTTATATGTTCTAGTAAAGTATTATAATATAGATAATATCAAAGCTATGAAATATTTAGTTATTATGTCATGATAAAAAGTAAATTTGAAGAGTTGAGTATGTAATTACATTTAAATAGTAATAGTAACAGTAGAGTACATTTATGAATGGAAAAGCAGAAACTGCTTTGTTCTCTTTTCAATAAAATGCATTTTTTGAGAATCTGGAGTGTGCTAGACTTTATTGATCTCAGCCAGGCCTATAGCAGTGGTAAATGTCACACACTGTGAATCTGGGATCTGGAACTCTTTTTTTCGCTCTCTTTCCTTCTTTGTCTTTTTCTTTCTTTATTTAATTCATCTCTCCCTCTTTAATTCCTCTCTTCCCTTTAATCTTACCCCTTAATCCAAAACTAACTGACTTGTGCTTGTATAGTAGGTCAGGGACTAAAATACTGATTTCCAAGCCCAGTGTGTAGGTAGTTAATAAAGTTTTACTGATTGTTGGTGGACCCTCTGACTTTTGTTATTCCTTTTGATCACAAGCATTTACAAATCTTTGGTGCTTCCTTCCCCTTAAGGATGGGTCGTCACACTAGAGTGGCTACAAAGATGGCTTTCATCCCCCTTTCCTCTCATACTGTCACAGCCAGGGTGACCCTTTTAGATGGACCCAGAAATTCTCGCTGGCAGCTCCAGCTGGTCAGGGACCATGCAAGAGGCATTGCTAATATTCCTCCTTGTGTTCACTGGGGTCTGCATGGACAAGCTAGCCATCCTTAGACACTCCCTGAGGAAAAGCTGACACAGATCTGAGAACGCAGGACATGGAGAAGGCACTGCTCAATGGGCAGGGGGAATTGCTGCCACACCTTTCCTCTAGAGTAAAAGCATTCTCATGGATGTAGCTGAAGAGATCCTGGCCAGGGAGCTTGTGAGAGAGAGTGCCATTACCACTTGGACACTGCCTGCCCTGCCTTTTCTAAGAGGATCTATTCCCTCGGTGAGCTCCACCCAGTCTCTGATGGATCACGGAGCCAGGATGATGACACTGGTGGATGATGCTATATGCAATGAAAGGAAATCTCTTGATCAGTCACACCAAGTCATACTCATGGTGCACCTCAACTTCTCAGGTGCAAATGGAGACATCCTAGAGAAGAGCTGAACAAGCCCAGAAAAGTCCTGAAGTCCACATTGAAAATAGCTTTTTGACATGGGTACTGTGGGAGCCACTAGGAAAAGTGCCCTCCTAGACCTGTTGTTTGTCCACAGAGATGCTCTTGTAAGTGAAATGGTGATTTGTGCTGTCTTGGCCACAGTAATCAAGAAATGCTTGAGTAAACAATCTTAGGTGTTATGGAAAAACCTGTCTGTGGAGCTAGTCCCCAGAGTTGTGGGAGAACAAGCTCAAGGAACTAATTAATAAGGGCCCTTTAGCATGTAGTTTCAAGGGTAATGATGTCCACAAATGCTAGTCCTTGTTATCAGAAATGTTTCTATAAGAGCACAAGTCTGATGAAGAAGGGCTGAGGGAGGTGGGGTCTGGAGGCTGCTGGGCCAGCAGGGAAAGAATCCCTCCACTCTACTCCCCTGGAGGGAAAACCCCCCAAGCCATAACCACCTGTTAGGGTGCAGAAAAAGGCTTCTCGCAGCATGCCTTGTTGTGACATGCAGATCCAATGTATCCCATTGGCCCTTCCACCTGCTCCACCCCTGTGCCCTCATCCTATTGACCCTAGTGTTCTGTCGCGCCGCTGAAGATGCCTGCAGAACCAGCATGGCCCTGTCTGCCTGCACTGCCACCTCCCCATGAGCGTCCATTCCTGCTGGAGTCCTCTGCTGCATGGGAAAGCTGCTTGTGGAGGGATTGGCTGGAAGAGGGAGAGGGTGGTGGGGGCAGAAATGGAGGCTGCCTGGATCTGGCTTTGGAATAACCCTCCTCCTCACATGGTGTCTCCATCTATCTCCCTCCTTCCATGAAGTTCTGCTTTCCATCCCTTTCCATCCATACATCCACACTGTAAGGCAGCCCTTCTTTACAGAGAGCAGAGAACAATCTTCTTCCTCCCAAGTGGTGGCTGCAATCAAGGAATCACAGGATGGATTGTCAGAGAAAACCACTCTCTCTAACAAGCTTTGGACCTGAACACTTCCCCCTCCAAGGCCTGTTGTCATCTCCTCATTCTTGCTCCATTTTCATGGCAAGGATTGCCTTGCAGGGCGTCCTGGATGGGAGTTGGGTACGCTGCGTCCTCCCCACAACTTGTCTCCAGGCAGAAGTCTTCTGCACAGCATCCCACAGGGTTTGGAAGAGATTTGCCAGGTTTACTCAGCATAAATATCCCTTCCATTTTTCCTGTTTATAGGGAAGTTCTGAGGTTTTTCCTCTCCTCTCCTCTCCAGTTGCCAGATGACTGGATTTGTCCAGATGCCCTGGCAATTCCTGGCAGAGAACAAGACTCTTGTCACGGAAGGTGGTGCTTTATAGAAGGTGGTTACAGGGCAAGAAATCCCAGCTTTGGGACACTGTGGCAGAGCTTTTCCCTTTCTGACATTTCTTTCTGACCCGTTGATCACTCCCAGTGCTGTGACACGTGTGACATCACGGGGGACGTGTCACAATGGGGGCAGCTGAAAAAGGTCCCGGCAGGTCACGTTGGGCCTGCTTTGCCTTGGCAAGCGGTGAGTGCAGACGTGGCGGGGAGGCTGTGCTGGGAACAAGGGCTGGGGCAGAAATGCTGCACCTGGGGCTGGCTTCTCCCTCTGCATGCAGGGCCAGCCCCTCCTAGGAGAAACTTGGGCAGGCCACAGGGCAGGAGCTGGAGCTGCTGGGGCAGTGCGACAGGCCTTGCTGCCTGCAGGCTGTCTGTGTGGGGCCCTGTCCTTCCTGCGCCCAGCTCCCTGAGGATCCTCCCCTCAGCAGCCAGTAGTTCTCTGCATCCCCGTCCCACTCACGGCCTTCTCTCCCTCCTCCTGCAGACCATGGATCCCATGGTATTCCTGTTGGTGGTGTTCAAAAGCCTCATCCAATACCCACAGCCTGTGGCTGATGGTTTGGATGCAGAAACACGTCTGCGCATGGAAGCGCGTGAAAAGCACCTGGAAAGGGAGAGGCTTCATCTGGAGCAGGAGATGGAACTGCTTATGCAGGAGCAGGTGAAGCAGGCGCAGCTCTTGCAGAACTTTGCTGTTGCTGTGTTCCTGACCCTCGTCTTGGTCTTGTGGTTCACCGGGTGGAAAAGCAGCCAAAGCAGAGAGGAGGCTGACGAAGGAAACGGTGGTGCCAATGAAGCGGAAGTGCGTAATGCTGGGGCAAATGAAGAAGGCAATATCCGAAATGAAGATGTCAATGCGGCTGCAATTGCAGAAATCAATGGTGGGGCAAATGAAGTCAGTGAGGAAGATGATGATGCGAACGATCGCATTGGACGAGTTGTAATGCAGCGCATCCAGTGGCCTGTACAGGACCTGCAGAGAGGCTGTGAATGGATAACTCGGCTCATGGATAATTATACAATTTGCTTTGGCCATGTCCTCTCCAACAGCTTCTACCCAGTCCTGCAACGAGCCATCGGGGTGGGCAGTGCCTTTGAAGGCTGGAGTCCCCGTGAGCAGGATGTCGTTTACACCGTGCTCATCCCCATGACTCCTCCCCGAGGCCACAGCTTCCACCTGGAGCTGGAGAGTCAAGAGCAGAGGCATGTGAAGAACTTCCGTGTCCGCGTGCAGCTGGAGTGCACCTGCACTCCAGGGAGGGAGCAGCAGGATGAGGACATGCTGTGCTTCCTGCACCACTCCGAGGAGGAGCTGAAGAGCAATCAGGATCCCAGCCTCCTGGACACCCTGTGCACCGGCTCCTACCTTGATGTGCAGAAAACTGCCCGCTGGTTCCACCAGCTGGTGAGAGCAGTCTGGCCAGCTCTGCCTCAGTCTCACAACTGGCATTTAAAGCTGCTGCCCTCCACACGCTGCTGCCAACTCAAGGTGAGCAACAGCAAGGAAAGCTTCAGGATTGACATCTTCTTCGGGGTGCGGAGAGGTGACTCAGCCGTCTTTGCGTGCAGCCAGCCCAGAGAGGCCTACACAGCAAGCACAACCTGGCCCGAGTCTTATGCTGTAGTAGAGGCTGAGTTCTTCCAGCACTTTGCCAGGCAGGCCCCCCCTGACAGCCTGCACCTCAAATGCCTCCAGTTTTTCACCCGTCTTCCGCTGGGCTTCAGCTTTTCCACCTACACCATGAAGACCATTGTTATGCATATGCTCCATATCTCACCCGTCTCAGCGTGGCGCAGGAGGAACCTCCTGGAACGAATGGTGCTTGTCATGTACAACCTGTACTTATGTCTGCGAGAAAAACGCCTCGACCACTTCATTGTGGGCAACGAAACCTTTCCCCAGGACATCAAGTTACCCACAGACGTTAAAATGGCTGAGCCATACAATCTCTTCCACCACCTGGAGCAGCAGCCGGATGCCCACACCCATGCGCTCTATGAGTATGACGTTCTGGAAAATTGGTTCAAAAAAATCCTTCTGGCTGAGGATTGACCCAATGAAGGGGAGGAGTCATGGCTATGAGCCCAGAGCTCTGCTTGTGCTGCTCGCATCAGCCGCACTACAGGCAGAAGAAAGCCACCTTGCAGTCCTCCTTTGGTGCTTCAAGGAGAAGAGGATGCATGCCAAGTCTCTGCCGAAGGTCCCACAACACGTGCCGCCACGTCAGCAAGCGAAGGGCTACAGGAGAGTTTTTTCTACCTCCTTTTATAGCTTCATTTTCCAAGAAAAGGATGGCATTAGCCCCCGGCTTACGTGTGAACTCTGCCAGTGCTGAAAAAGCACATGAATAGAAGACATACGGTACATGCAGGGCCAAAATCACGAAAGCTGACCTGCAAAATGGAGCTGTTCCCGGCCTTTGAAAAGGGACAGAATTTAGACCACGAAAGAAGTGGGAAAGTGGGACCGGAAAAAGAAAAACCAAACTGGACAAAAACGACCAAAAGGAAAAACTAACACTGCTGTCCCGGGATCAGCCAATGGATGGAGCCTCTCCTTGTTCCATCTTCATTGGAAAAATGCTGTTGGAGCTGACCGGAAATTGCCATATATAGGAATCTAGATGTTTATTTCATATATATATATATATATATATATATATATATATATATATATATATAGTGTATAATTATTATATTCTATAATTTTTATAAATTATATGTTCTAGTAAAGTATTATAATATAGATAATATCAAAGCTATGAAATATTTAGTTATTATGTCATGATAAAAAGTAAATTTGAAGAGTTGAGTATGTAATTACATTTAAATAGTAATAGTAACAGTAGAGTACATTTATGAATGGAAAAGCAGAAACTGCTTTGTTCTCTTTTCAATAAAATGCATTTTTTGAGAATCTGGAGTGTGCTAGACTTTATTGATCTCAGCCAGGCCTATAGTAGCGGTAAATGTCACACACTGTGAATCTGGGATCTGGAACTCTTTTTTTCGCTCTCTTTCCTTCTTTGTCTTTTTCTTTCTTTATTTGATTCATCTCTCCCTCTTTAATTCCTCTCTTCCCCTTAATCTTACCCCTTTATCCAAAACTAACTGACTTGTGCTTGTATAGTAGGTCAGGGACTAAAATACTGATTTCCAAGCCCAGTGTGTAGGTAGTTAATAAGGATTTACTGATTGTTGGTGGACCCTCTGACTTTTGTTATTCCTTTTGATCACAAGCATTTACAAATCTTTGGTGCTTCCTTCCCCTTAAGGATGGGTCGTCACACTAGAGTGGCTACAAAGATGGCTTTCATCCCCCTTTGCTCTCATACTGTCACAGCCAGGGTGACCCTTTTAGATGGACCCAGAAATTCTCGCTGGCAGCTCCAGCTGGTCAGGGACCATGCAAGAGGCATTGCTAATATTCCTCCTTGTGTTCACTGGGGTCTGCGTGGACAAGCTAGCCATCCTTAGACACTCCCTGAGGAAAAGCTGACACAGATCGGAGAATGCAGGACATGGAGAAGGCACTGCTCAATGGGCAGGGGCAATTGCTGCCACACCTTTCCTCTAGAGTAAAAGCATTCTCATGGATGTAGCTGAAGAGATCCTGGCCAGGGAGCTTGTGAGAGAGAGTGCCATTACCACTTGGACACTGCCTGCCCTGCCTTTTCTGAGAGGATCTATTCCCTCGGTGAGCTCCACCCAGTCTCTGATGGATCACGGAGCCGGGATGATGACACTGGTGGATGATGCTATAGGCAATGAAAGGAAATCTCTTGATCAGTCACACCAAGTCATACTCATGGTGCACCTCAACTTCTCAGGTGCAAATGGAGACATCCTAGAGAAGAGCTGAACAAGCAGAGAAAAGTCCTGAAGTCCACATTGAAAATAGCTTTTTGACATGGGTACTGTGGGAGCCACTAGGAAAAGTGCCCTCCTAGACCTGTTGTTTGTCCACAGAGATGCTCTTGTAAGTGAAATGGTGATTTGTGCTGTCTTGGCCACAGTAATCAAGAAATGCTTGAGTAAAAAATCTTAGGTGTTATGGAAAAACCTGTCTGTGGAGCTACTCCCCAGAGTTGTGGGAGAATAAGCTCAAGGAACTAATTAATAGGGGCCCTTTAGCATGTAGTTTCAAGGCTATTGATGTCCACAAATGCTAGTCCTTGTTATCAGAAATGTTTCTAGAAGAGCACAAGTCTGATGAAGAAGGGCTGAGGGAGGTGGGGTCTGGAGGCTGCTGGGCCAGCAGGGAAAGAATCCCTCCACTCTACTCCCCTGGAGGGAAAACCCCCCAAGCCATAACCACCTGTTAGGGTGCGGAAAAAGGCTTCTCGCAGCATGCCTTGTTGTGACATGCAGATCCAATGTATCCCATTGGCCCTTCCCCCTGCTCCACCCCTGTGCCCTCATCCTATTGACCCTAGTGTTCTGTCCCGCCGCTCAAGATGCCTGCAGAACCAGCATGGCCCTGTCTGCCTGCACTGCCACCTTCCCATGAGCGTCCATTCCTGCTGGAGTCCTCTGCTGCATGGGAAAGCTGCTTGTGGAGGGATTGGCTGGAAGAGGGAGAGGGTGGTGGGGGCAGAAATGGAGGCTGCCTGGATCTGGCTTTGGAATAACCCTCCTCCTCACATGGTGTCTCCATCTATCTCCCTCCTTCCATGAAGTTCTGCTTTCCATCCCTTTCCATCCATACATCCACACTGTAAGGCAGCCCTTCTTTACAGAGAGCAGAGAACAATCTTCTTCCTCCAAAGTGGTGGCTGCAATCAAGGAATCACAGGATGGATTGTCAGAGAAAAGCACTCTCTCTAACAAGCTTTGGACCTGAACACTTCCCCCTCCAAGGCCTGTTGTCATCTCCTCATTCTTGCTCCATTTTCATGGCAAGGATTGCCTTGCAGGGCGTCCTGGATGGGAGTTGGGTACGCTGCGTCCTCCCCACAACTTGTCTCCAGGCAGAAGTCTTCTGCACAGCATCCCACAGGGTTTGGAAGAGATTTGCCAGGTTTACTCAGCATAAATATCCCTTCCATTTTTCCTGTTTATAGGGCACTTCTGGGGTTTTTCCTCTCCTCTCCTCTCCAGCTGCCAGCTGATTGGATTTGTCCAGATGCCCTGGCAATTCCTGGCAGAGAACAAGACTCTGGTCACGGAAGGTGGTGCTTTATAGAAGGTGGTTACAGGGCAAGAAATCCCAGCTTTGGGACACTGTGGCAGAGCTTTTCCCTTTCTGACATTTCTTTCTGACCCGTTGATCTCTCCCAGTGCTGTGACACGTGTGACATCACGGGGGACGTGTCACAATGGGGGCAGCTGAAAAAGGTGCCGGCAGGTCACGTTGGCCCTGCTTTGCCTTGGCAAGCGGTGAGTGCAGACGTGGCGGGGAGGCTGTGCTGGGAACAAGGGCTGGGGCAGAAATGCTGCACCTGGGGCTGGCTTCTCCCTCTGCATGCAGGGCCAGCCCCTCCTAGGAGAAGCTTGGGCAGGCCACAGGGCAGGAGCTGGAGCTGCTGGGGCAGTGCGACAGGCCTTGCTGCCTGCAGGCTGTCTGTGTGGGGCCCTGTCCTTCCTGCGCCCAGCTCCCTGAGGATCCTCCCCTCAGCAGCCAGTAGTTCTCTGCATCCCCGTCCCACTCACGGCCTTCTCTCCCTCCTCCTGCAGACCATGGATCCCATGGTATTCCTGTTGGCGGTGTTCAAAAGCCTCATCCAATACCCACAGCCTGTGGCTGATGGTTTGGATGCAGAAACACGTCTGCGCATGGAAGCGCGTGAAAAGCACCTGGAAAGGGAGAGGCTTCATCTGGAGCAGGAGATGGAAGAGCTTATGCAGGAGCAGGCGAAGCAGGCGCAGCTCTTGCAGAACTTTGCTGTTGCTGTGTTCCTGACCCTCGTCTTGGTCTTGTGGTTCACCGGGTGGAAAAGCAGCCAAAGGAGAGAGGAGGCTGAAGAAGGAAACGGTGGTGCCAATGAAGCGGAAGTGCGCAACGCTGGGGCAAATGAAGAAGGCAATATCCGAAATGAAGATGTCAATGCGGCTGCAATTGCAGAAATCAACGGTGGTGCAAATGAAGTCAGCGACGAAGATGATGATGCGGACGATCGCGTTGGACGAGTTGTAATGCAGCGCATCCAGTGGCCTGTACAGGACCTGCAGAGAGGCTGTGAATGGACAACTCGGCTCATGAATAATTATACAATTTGCTTTGGCCATATCCTCTCCAACAGCTTCTACCCATTCCTGCAACGAGCCATCGGGGTGGGCAGTGCCTTTGAAGGCTGGAGTCCCCGTGAGCAGGATGTCGTTTACACCGTGCTCATCCCCATGACTCCTCCCCGAGGCCACAGCTTCCACCTGGAGCTGGAGAGTCAAGAGCAGAGGCACGTGAAGAACTTCCGTGTCCGCGTGCAGCTGGAGTGCACCTGCACTCCAGGGAGGGAGCAGCAGGATGAGGACATGCTGTGCTTCCTGCACCACTCCGAGGAGGAGCTGAGGAGCAATCAGGATCCCAGCCTCCTGGACACCCTGTGCACCGGCTCCTACCTTGATGTGCAGAAAACTGCCCGCTGGTTCCACCAGCTGGTGAGAGCAGTCTGGCCAGCTCTGCCTCAGTCTCACAACTGGCATTTAAAGCTGCTGCCCTCCACACGCTGCTGCCAACTCAAGGTGACCAACAGCAAGGAAAGCTTCAGGATTGACATCTTCTTCGGGGTGCGGAGAGGTGACTCAGCCGTCTTTGCGTGCAGCCAGCCCAGAGAGGCCTACACAGCAAGCACAACCTGGCCCGAGTCTTATGCTGTAGTAGAGGCTGAGTTCTTCCAGCACTTTGCCAGGCAGGCACCCCCTGACAGCCTGCACCTGAAATGCCTCCAGTTTTTCACCCGTCTTCCGCTGGGCTTCAGCTTTTCCACCTACACCATGAAGACCATTGTTATGCATATGCTCCATATCTCACCCGTCTCAGCGTGGCGCAGGAGGAACCTCCTGGAACGAATGGTGCTTGTCATGTACAACCTGTACTTATGTCTGCGAGAAAAACGCCTCGACCACTTCATTGTGGGCAACGAAACCTTTCCCCAGGACATCAAGTTACCCACAGACGTTAAAATGGCTGAGCCATACAATCTCTTCCACCACCTGGAGCAGCAGCCGGATGCCCACACCCATGCGCTCTATGAGTATGACATTCTGGAAAATTGGTTCAAAAAAATCCTTCTGGCTGAGGATTGACCCAATGAAGGGGAGGAGTCATGGCTATGAGCCCAGAGCTCTGCTTGTGCTGCTCGCATCAGCCGCACTACAGGCAGAAGAAAGCCACCTTGCAGTCCTCCTTTGGTGCTTCAAGGAGAAGAGGATGCATGCCAAGTCTCTGGCGAAGGTCCCACAACACGTCCCGCCATGTCAGCAAGCGAAGGGCTACAGGAGAGTTTTTTCTACCTCCTTTTATAGCTTCATTTTCCAAGAAAAGGATGGCATTAGCCCCCGGCTTACGTGTGAACTCTGCCAGTGCTGAAAAAGCACATGAATAGAAGACATACGGTACATGCAGGGCCAAAAACACGAAAGCTGACCTGCAAAATGGAGCTGTTCCCGGCCTTTGAAAAGGGACAGAAATTAGAGCACGGAAGAAGTGGGAATGTGGGACCGAAATAAGAAAAAACAAAGTGGACAAAAACGACCAAAAGGAAAAACTAACACTGCTGGCCCGGGATCAGCCAATGGATGGAGCCTCTCCTTGTTCCATCTTCATTGGAAAAATGCTGTTGGAGCTGACCGGAAATTTGCCATATATAAGAATCTAGATGTTTATTTCATATATATATATATATATAGTGTAAAATTATTATATTCTATAATTTTTATAAGTTATATGTTCTAGTAAAGTATTATAATATAGATAATATCAAAGCTATGAAATATTTAGTTATTATGTCATGATAAAAAGTAAATTTGAAGAGTTGAGTATGTAATTACATTTAAATAGTAATAGTAACAGTAGAGTACATTTATGAATGGAAAAGCAGAAACTGCTTTGTTCTCTTTTCAATAAAATGCATTTTTTGAGAATCTGGAGTGTGCTAGACTTTATTGATCTCAGCCAGGCCTATAGTAGCGGTAAATGTCACACACTGTGAATCTGTGATCTGGAACTCTCTTTTTCGCTCTCTTTTTCGCTCTCTTTCCTTCTTTGTCTTTTTCTTTCTTTATTTAATTCATCTCTCCCTCTTTAATTCCTCTCTTCCCTTTAGTCTTACCCCTTTATCCAAAACTAACTGACTTGTGCTTGTATAGTAGGTCAGGGACTAAAATACTGATTTCCAAGCCCAGTGTGTAGGTAGTTAATAAAGTTGTACTGATTGTTGGTGGACCCTCTGACTTTTGTTATTCCTTTTGATCAGAAGCATTTACAAATCTTTGGTGCTTCCTTCCCCTTAAGGATGGGTCGTCACACTACAGTGGCTACAAAGATGGCTTTCATCCCCCTTTCCTCTCATACTGTCACAGCGTGGGTGACCCTTTTAGATGGACCCAGAAATTCTCGCTGGCAGCTCCAGCTGGTCAGGGACCATGCAAGAGGCATTGCTAATATTCCTCCTTGTGTTCACTGGGGTCTGCGTGGACAAGCTAGCCATCCTTAGACACTCCCTGAGGAAAAGCTGACACAGATCGGAGAATGCAGGACATGGAGAAGGCACTGCTCAATGGGCAGGGGCAATTGCTGCCACACCTTTCCTCTAGAGTAAAAGCATTCTCATGGATGTAGCTGAAAAGATCCTGGCCAGGGGGCTTGTGAGAGAGAGTGCCATTACCACTTGGACACTGCCTGCCCTGCCTTTTCTGAGAGGATCTAATCCCTCAGTGAGCTCCACCCAGTCTCTGATGGATCACGGAGCCAGGATGATGACACTGGTGGATGATGCTATATGCAATGAAAGGAAATGTCTTGATCAGTCACACCAAGTCATACTCATGGTGCACCTCAACTTCTCAGGTGCAAATGGAGACATCGTAGAGAAGAGCTGAACAAGCCCAGAAAAGTCCTGGAGTCCACATTGAAATAGCTTTTTGACATGGGTACTGTGGGAGCCACTAGGAAAAGTGCCCTCCTAGACCTGTTGTTTGTCCACAGAGATGCTCTTGTAAGTGAAATGGTGATTTGTGCTGTCTTGGCCACAGTAATCAAGAAATGCTTGAGTAAAAAATCTTAGGTGTTATGGAAAAACCTGTCTGTGGAGCTACTCCCCAGAGTTGTGGGAGAATAAGCTCAAGGAACTAATTAATAAGGGCCCTTTAGCATGTAGTTTCAAGGCTATTGATGTCCACAAATGCTAGTCCTTGTTATCAGAAATGTTTCTAGAAGAGCACAAGTCTGATGAAGAAGGGCTGAGGGAGGTGGGGTCTGGAGGCTGCTGGGCCAGCAGGGAAAGAATCCCTCCACTCTACTCCCCTGGAGGGAAAACCCCCCAAGCCATAACCACCTGTTAGGGTGCAGAAAAAGGCTTCTCGCAGCATGCCTTGTTGTGACATGCAGATCCAATGTATCCCATTGGCCCTTCCCCCTGCTCCACCCCTGTGCCCTCATCCTATTGACCCTAGTGTTCTGTCCCGCCGCTGAAGATGCCTGCAGAACCAGCATGGCCCTGTCTGCCTGCACTGCCACCTCCCCATGAGCGTCCATTCCTGCTGGAGTCCTCTGCTGCATGGGAAAGCTGCTTGTGGAGGGATTGGCTGGAAGAGGGAGAGGGTGGTGGGGGCAGAAATGGAGGCTGCCTGGATCTGGCTTTGGAATAACCCTCCTCCTCACATGGTGTCTCCATCTATCTCCCTCCTTCCATGAAGTTCTGCTTTCCATCCCTTTCCATCCATACATCCCCACTGTAAGGCAGCCCTTCTTTACAGAGAGCAGAGAACAATCTTCTTCCTCCAAAGTGGTGGCTGCAATCAAGGAATCACAGGATGGATTGTCAGAGAAAACCACTCTCTCTAACAAGCTTTGGACCTGAACACTTCCCCCTCCAAGGCCTGTTGTCATCTCCTCATTCTTGCTCCATTTTCATGGCAAGGATTGCCTTGCAGGGCGTCCTGGATGGGAGTTGGGTACGCTGCGTCCTCCCCACAACTTGTCTCCAGGCAGAAGTCTTCTGCACAGCATCCCACAGGGTTTGGAAGAGATTTGCCAGGTTTACTCAGCATAAATATCCCTTCCATTTTTCCTGTTTATAGGGCACTTCTGGGGTTTTTCCTCTCCTCTCCTCTCCTCTCCTCTCCTCTCCTCTCCTCTCCTCTCCTCTCCTCTCCTCTCCTCTCCTCTCCTCTCCTCTCCTCTCCTCTCCTCTCCTCTCCTCTCCTCTCCTCTCCTCTCCTCTCCTCTCCTCTCCTCTCCTCTCCTCTCCTCTCCTCTCCTCTCCTCTCCTCTCCTCTCCTCTCCTCTCCAGCTGCCAGCTGATTGGATTTGTCCAGATGCCCTGGCAATTCCTGGCAGAGAACAAGACTCTGGTCACGGAAGGTGGTGCTTTATAGAAGGTGGTTACAGGGCAAGAAATCCCAGCTTTGGGACACTGTGGCAGAGCTTTTCCCTTTCTGACATTTCTTTCTGACCCGTTGATCTCTCCCAGTGCTGTGACACGTGTGACATCACGGGGGACGTGTCACAATGGGGGCAGCTGAAAAAGGTGCCGGCAGGTCACGTTGGGCCTGCTTTGCCTTGGCAAGCGGTGAGTGCAGACGTGGCGGGGAGGCTGTGCTGGGAACAAGGGCTGGGGCAGAAATGCTGCACCTGGGGCTGGCTTCTCCCTCTGCATGCAGGGCCAGCCCCTCCTAGGAGAAGCTTGGGCAGGCCACAGGGCAGGAGCTGGAGCTGCTGGGGCAGTGGGACAGGCCTTGCTGCCTGCAGGCTGTCTGTGTGGGGCCCTGTCCTTCCTGCGCCCAGCTCCCTGAGGATCCTCCCCTCAGCAGCCAGTAGTTCTCTGCATCCCCGTCCCACTCACGGCCTTCTCTCCCTCCTCCTGCAGACCATGGATCCCATGGTATTCCTGTTGGTGGTGTTCAAAAGCCTCATCCAATACCCACAGCCTGTGGCTGATGGTTTGGATGCAGAAACACGTCTGCGCATGGAAGCGCGTGAAAAGCACCTGGAAAGGGAGAGGCTTCATCTGGAGCAGGAGATGGAACAGCTTATGCAGGAGCAGGCGAAGCAGGCGCAGCTCTTGCAGAACTTTGCTGTTGCTGTGTTCCTGACCCTCGTCTTGGTCTTGTGGTTCACCGGGTGGAAAAGCAGCCAAAGGAGAGAGGAGGCTGAAGAAGGAAACGGTGGTGCCAATGAAGCGGAAGTGTGCAACGCTGGGGCAAATGAAGAAGGCAATATCCGAAATGAAGATGTCAATGCAGCTGCAATTGCAGAAATCAACGGTGGTGCAAATGAAGTCAGTGAGGAAGATGATGATGCGGACGATCGGGTTGGACGAGTTGTAATGCAGCGCATCCAGTGGCCTGTACAGGACCTGCAGAGAGGCTGTGAATGGATAACTCGGCTCATGAATAATTATACAATTTGCTTTGGCCATGTCCTCTCCAACAGCTTCTACCCAGTCCTGCAACGAGCCATCGGGGTGGGCAGTGCCTTTGAAGGCTGGAGTCCCCGTGAGCAGGATGTCGTTTACACCGTGCTCATCCCCATGACTCCTCCCCGAGGCCACAGCTTCCACCTGGAGCTGGAGAGTCAAGAGCAGAGGCACGTGAAGAACTTCCGTGTCCGCGTGCAGCTGGAGTGCACCTGCACTCCAGGGAGGCAGCAGCAGGATGAGGACATGCTGTGCTTCCTGCACCACTCCGAGGAGGAGCTGAAGAGCAATCAGGATCCCAGCCTCCTGGACACCCTGTGCACCGGCTCCTACCTTGATGTGCAGAAAACTGCCCGCTGGTTCCACCAGCTGGTGAGAGCAGTCTGGCCAGCTCTGCCTCAGTCTCACAACTGGCATTTAAAGCTGCTGCCCTCCACACGCTGCTGCCAACTCAAGGTGACCAACAGCAAGGAAAGCTTCAGGATTGACATCTTCTTCGGGGTGCGGAGAGGTGACTCAGCCGTCTTTGCGTGCAGCCAGCCCAGAGAGGCCTACACAGCAAGCACAACCTGGCCCGAGTCTTATGCTGTAGTAGAGGCTGAATTCTTCCAGCACTTTGCCAGGCAGGCACCCCCTGACAGCCTGCACCTGAAATGCCTCCAGTTTTTCACCCGTCTTCCGCTGGGCTTCAGCTTTTCCACCTACACCATGAAGACCATTGTTATGCATATGCTCCATATCTCACCCGTCTCAGCGTGGCGCAGGAGGAACCTCCTGGAACGAATGGTGCTTGTCATGTACAACCTGTACTTATGTCTGCGAGAAAAACGCCTCGACCACTTCATTGTGGGCAACGAAACCTTTCCCCAGGACATCAAGTTACCCACAGACGTTAAAATGGCTGAGCCATACAATCTCTTCCACCACCTGGAGCAGCAGCCGGATGCCCACACCCATGCGCTCTATGAGTATGACATTCTGGAAAATTGGTTCAAAAAAATCCTTCTGGCTGAGGATTGACCCAATGAAGGGGAGGAGTCATGGCTATGAGCCCAGAGCTCTGCTTGTGCTGCTCGCATCAGCCGCACTACAGGCAGAAGAAAGCCACCTTGCAGTCCTCCTTTGGTGCTTCAAGGAGAAGAGGATGCATGCCAAGTCTCTGGCGAAGGTCCCACAACACGTCCCACCATGTCAGCAAGCGAAGGGCTACAGGAGAGTTTTTTCTACCTCCTTTTATAGCTTCATTTTCCAAGAAAAGGATGGCATTAGCCCCCGGCTTACGTGTGAACTCTGCCAGTGCTGAAAAAGCACATGAATAGAAGACATACGGTACATGCAGGGCCAAAAACACGAAAGCTGACCTGCAAAATGGAGCTGTTCCCGGCCTTTGAAAAGGGACAGAATTTAGAGCACGGAAGAAGTGGGAATGTGGGACCGAAATAAGAAAAAACAAAGTGGACAAAAACGACCAAAAGGAAAAACTAACACTGCTGGCCCGGGATCAGCCAATGGATGGAGCCTCTCCTTGTTCCATCTTCATTGGAAAAATGCTGTTGGAGCTGACCCGAAATTTGCCATATATAAGAATCTAGATGTTTATTTCATATATATATATATATATAGTGTAAAATTATTATATTCTATAATTTTTATAAGTTATATGTTCTAGTAAAGTATTATAATATAGATAATATCAAAGCTATGAAATATTTAGTTATTATGTCATGATAAAAAGTAAATTTGAAGAGTTGAGTATGTAATTACATTTAAATAGTAATAGTAACAGTAGAGTACATTTATGAATGGAAAAGCAGAAACTGCTTTGTTCTCTTTTCAATAAAATGCATTTTTTGAGAATCTGGAGTGTGCTAGACTTTATTGATCTCAGCCAGGCCTATAGTAGCGGTAAATGTCACACACTGTGAATCTGGGATCTGGAACTCTTTTTTTCGCTCTCTTTCCTTCTTTGTCTTTTTCTTTCTTTATTTAATTCATCTCTCCCTCTTTAATTCCTCTCTTCCCTTTAATCTTACCCCTTAATCCAAAACTAACTGACTTGTGCTTGTATAGTAGGTCAGGGACTAAAATACTGATTTCCAAGCCCAGTGTGTAGGTAGTTAATAAAGTTTTACTGATTGTTGGTGGACCCTCTGACTTTTGTTATTCCTTTTGATCACAAACATTTACAAATCTTTGGTGCTTCCTTCCCCTTAAGGATGGGTCGTCACACTACAGTGGCTACAAAGATGGCTTTCATCCCCCTTTCCTCTCATACTGTCACAGCCAGGGTGACCCTTTTAGATGGACCCAGAAATTCTGGCTGGCAGCTCCAGCTGGTCAGGGACCATGCAAGAGGCATTGCTAATATTCCTCCTTGTGTTCACTGGGGTCTGCGTGGACAAGCTAGCCATCCTTAGACACTCCCTGAGGAAAAGCTGACACAGATCTGAGAATGCAGGACATGGAGAAGGCACTGCTCAATGGGCAGGGGCAATTGCTGCCACACCTTTCCTCTAGAGTAAAAGCATTCTCATGGAGTCAAAGCTGATGTAGCTGAAAAGATCCTGGCCAGGGGGCTTGTGAGAGAGAGTGCCATTACCACTTGGACACTGCCTGCCCTGCCTTTTCTGAGAGGATCTATTCCCTCAGTGAGCTCCACCCAGTCTCTGATGGATCATGGAGCCACGATGATGACACTGGTGGATGATGCTATAGGCAACGAAAGGAAATCTCTTGATCAGTCACACCAAATCATACTCATGGTGCACCTCAACTTCTCAGGTGCAAATGGAGACATCCTAGAGAAGAGCTGAACAAGCAGAGAAAAGTCCTGAAGTCCACATTGAAAATAGCTTTTTGACATGGGTACTGTGGGAGCCACTAGGAAAAGTGCCCTCCTAGACCTGTTGTTTGTCCACAGAGTGAAATGGTGATTTGTGCTGTCTTGGCCACAGTAATCAAGAAATGCTTGAGTAAAAAATCTTAGGTGTTATGGAAAAAACTGTCTGTGGAGCTACTCCCCAGAGTTGTGGGAGAATAAGCTCAAGGAACTAATTAATAAGGGCCCTTTAGCATGTAGTTTCAAGGCTATTGATGTCCACAAATGCTAGTCCTTGTTATCAGAAATGTTTCTAGAAGAGCACAAGTCTGATGAAGAAGGGCTGAGGGAGGTGGGGTCTGGAGGCTACTGGGCCAGCAGGGAGAGAATCCACTGTACTCCCCTGGATGGAACATTTCTTTTTGACCCATTTATCTCTCCCAGTCTGTGGCTGAGCAGGGTATGCCTGGAGCAGGGTAGATGTATAAACCCCTGGCTATCTGAAAACTCACTCATGGGGAAAGGTGATTTTGGAGGAAATACAGCTCTAGATGTTTGGGTTCCTGACTTTGCTGCTTCACAGCTGCCTTGCACTCGCTGGGTACCACAGCACACACCAGGGCTGTACCACCACAGCAAAGGACCATCCAGGGCTCAGAAGCAAATCCTGCTTTGGCCATGAAAGCCTGCCACATATTCCTGCAGCCTACCTATGTGGCTGCAGTAACAAGTAGCTACAAATGTGTGACTTTTTTTCACCAGAGGCAGCTACCTCAAAACTCAGCATCTAATTTGCACTTGTCATTTGGGATATCTCTTGTTTGTTGAACACCTTTGATGCAAGTTCACCCTGTCTGTCGAACACCCTTGCGTGAAGAAGAAGTTATTTTCCTCATTCCCTGGAGGTATCTCTTCCTCTTCACTGGCTGTGAAAGGAGCAGACAGCAGTTACAGGGTAAATCAGAACCATGGCATTAACACAGCAAAAAATTGGTGGGATGAGCCCTACCCTGTGTGTCAGGTGGGAGGTCACCCCTGTATCATGCTGCCTGCCCTTTCTCTCTGCCTATAAAAAGAACATTTTGATGGCTCTGGTACACTCAGATCTCAGGTGTTACACTAGGTGCATGGGAGTGACAGAGGAAGAGGAGATAAAAACAAGATTTTCAATAACCTTTCTAGGGTAGAAGGTTAAAAAAAATTGTGGCAAATCTCAGAGTTCCCCACATCTGCTGGGATGACCTCTCCTGACACCAGGATGGCTGCAGATGACTTGCACCCACCCCTCAGCCACTATGGTGTGCAAGATACTATTGCACTGTCACCCACTGAGGCTTGTTTCATGGCAGTGACATAAAAAATCTGTTTTAAACATTGAAGATAAATGCGCTGCCAGTCCAGAGGAGCCACCATGCATGTTCTGTGTCCTGTGCAGGGGAAATTTGGGTGCCCAGCTCTGCACACAGAGCTCAGGCTGCCTGCACAACAGGCATCTGAAGTACAAGAGCTAGTACTCACAGCCATGACCTTCTCCCCAGTCAGGTCTGCTGGAGATCTCTTGCTTTATTAATGAGAGCAGAGATTCCCTGAGAACAATTAAAAGAATTGCTGTAGGCACAAACAGTGTATGTGCAGACCTACAGTGGTCCTTCAGGTCCTGTGCAGAAACTAGGCAGACTGATCAAGCCAGAGCCCAAGGAACACTTTTTCACTCAATTAAAGTAGTTTAAAATGAAATCATGGGTCCTCAAATATACCTACCATAGTTCATCCCTCAAATGCATGTATTAGATACATTCAGATGGGCTGTCTAAGTTGATAACAGACTTGGGGAATGACCTCAGGTTGAACTGCAGGGAAAAGAAATTGTTTCCTCATTAATATCTCTGCAAAATAAGTGTCAAGTGGAAAAACAGTTTCTGTGTAATCAATCTTGGTTCACAGACATTGTGCTCTGACAATTCCTCTCATGGAAAGGAATATATTTCCCATAGATCTGCAGTGTTTCATACATTACAGCTTTCATAATATCAAAAGCCAGTGCTTAGGTTACATTGAGCTTTTCTTTCTAACCCTTTGGTTTCACATGACCATAATTCTCTGTAAAATTTCTCTGTTCAGTCTAAAACTTTCACACTTTGTATAGGGCAAGAAATGATGATTTTTCTTTCACTGAAGAAAATCCTTTTAGCTATCTTTGATTTATTAGAATGTGTGTAGAGGAGAATTACACTTTTATGGCTTTTTAAAATGTATTTTTCTTCTTGGCAACTAGCAAAGCTAGGAAAGGCCTTTTCCTAACCTATTTGGCATTTTCCTTCCCAAGAAGCTAAGCTTTTGTAAGGAGTGGACTGGGGAAGTCATGTACAAGAAAAGCGGCCTTTGAAGGATCACCTCTAAGCATGTTTAATTAAGATACAATAGGATTTTGGGGTGAAGGGAAAAGAGACCAGGTTTACACCTATTTCTTGCAAGAAAACATTGTGTACAGAATGTGCTGCTGGGGCTGGGCTGGTTTGAGTTGGTCACTGGGTTAAGGACAGGAATGCAAGTTTGAGTGACAAGAACATCTCCCTCAAATGCAGAGTGGTGGTGCATCTCTATTTGCAGCCTTACTGGGTGGTGTGGTTTGGATTCCGAAGGCATTCACTTTTGCTGGTTTTTCTCCCAAAAAAGTTACGTCTCTGAAAGTCAAATGGTGAGGCAGAATCTTTGTATAATTACAAAGGAAGCATTTTTTCAACTTCACCTTTATTCTGAAATGGGTGAAAGCATGGCTTAGCACAACACCAAAGTTTCTCTGGATTCAGATTCTGAGGCTGGCTCCCACCTTCCTCTCTCCCCAGCTGCTCAGGGTACAGGCAAGTGGTTGCTCAACCACTGGTCAAGCAGCCCCTGAGGAAGAGTCCTTCTGGACCATGTGCTGTGGCTGCCCTGGATTTACATGCCCTGGGCATAGAATCATAGATTGCCTTGGGTTAGAAGGGTCCTTACAGATCATCTCATTCCTACCCTCCTGCCATGGGCAGGGTCACCTCCCACTAGACCAGGTTGTTCCAAGTTCAATCCAGCCTGGCCCTGGACACTTCCAGGGATGGAGCAGCCACAGTTTCTCTGGGCAACCTGTGCCAGGGTCTCACCACCCTCACAGGGAAGAATCTGTTCCTAATATCTAGTCTAAATCTCCCATCTTTCAGTCTAATGCCATTCCCCTTGTCCTATCACTCCATACCCTTGTCAAAAGCTCCTCCTTAGCTCCCTTGTAGCCCTTTAGGCACTGGAAGGTGCTACAAGGCCTCCCCCGAGCCAGTCTGAACAAGCCCCACTCTCTCAGCCTGTCTCCACAGGAGAGGTGCTCCAGCCTCTGGCATCCTCTGGACCCATTCCATTTATGTTGAGATGTGACTGTCACAGAGCTGGATGCAGTATTCCATAGCATCCTGCTCCTGTCCCTGACCCATCACGATGGATATGTAGAGTCAGGTACACTGGGAAGAAAACACCTGCAAGACCTGCAGAATACTGAGGTGAATGAAAGAATCTCAATATTTAAAATATGCAATTATTTTAACCAGTGTCGTGCTGCCCATGCAAACTGGCTCACGTGTTTGAGCACCAGGCATTGCCATCTCCATGAACCTGCTGATTTCTAGGTGATAGCAGAATACAAGAGAAATCCAAAAAGCTGCAGAGTACTTTCTTCTCCTCTCATTTTCTCTTACTAAGAGAGGCTAAGAAATTATCATGCAAAATTCCTGTGTTAATGTGACAATAGAATTATAGATCCTTTCAGTGAAGGATGGCAGGAAGTTGAGAGGTCGATCCCATCTCAGCCACATTAATTTGTAGCCCCTATTTGTTGTGCTGTCTGCCTCTAGTCCTGGAGACAGTGGCAGTTAATTCCAGCAGAATTTCAGCAGACCTCATGGAATCTTAGCTGAAAAGCAACTATCTCACCACCACTGGAATTTTTAAAGCATGGGGGAATTTGGGCTCAGCTTCTTGCCTTGCTTTCTGACCTGTGCAATAGTGCTTGTTCTGTTGATCTCACCTTTTTAACCCATTTCTATATTTGTCCTACATATACCTTGCAACCACTCAGAGACTGGATTCGTCCTCCTACCTCAGAGCATTTTCCTCTGAGATCTCTGCTTTCTGTGCAAGAAAATTCTAGCTGGCATTTGCAATTCATTGTAACTAGATCCAGGCATTGCCCTGTTCAACACAGTTGGCTACCCCACAGAGATTTCCTTCACGTCATGATATTTGTCTTTGGAAATTTTAGTTGTAGACCTGTTGTCACTGCCTACTTCTATTTGAATTTAAACTAAAGCTGACAGGGATTGTTAGATCTCAGGCTGTTTTCTGCAAAGTTCTTGTACATAATCCTTTGCTACTTAGTAAAAATAAAATTTGAAACAGCATGGCAACACTAATATCTCCCTTTTCAGGGAAAAAAAAAATTCTGCCATCTGCCTGTTCTCAACAATATTGTTTGTCTTCAATGATTGGGCTGGAAAAATCTATTAAATTAAATGGATTAAGTGTACACATTACTCAGGGGCTGTTGCTTGGATCCCTCCAGACCCGAGACCCTGTATCACACTGATTTAAACTCGAGGGCAGTGAGGCATTGTAAGGCTATTGGTGAGCAATTTGGAGGAAGATGTAAGACTGTAGGTAAACTACACAGATTTCCCATAGATGTTTAAAGCATGAAGTGCAAAGACCTTCCTAAGATAATGCTGTTCCTAAGACTGAGAATTGTTGGTATTTTATTGCCTGTAGAAATAACCCTGAAAAAAACTAAAGGCTCATCAACCAGGCTTTGGGTCTTACTGAGATGGTGCTTTCTGTATTTTCTTTTGGCAGGAAGCTGCACATCTTAACGCCCTGGTCCTCTAGCCCTTGCAGCATCTGACCCTAAATCTGTGGGGTAACTCACAGGGTTAATGGTGAACTGACTTGGGGCCATTCATTGTACATTTATGGTACAGCCAAAGAGACCAGTTGTTAGGAAATGTAGGCTCTAGAGTCAGGTAGGAACATATTTTAAGACACTGGGTATTAAAAGTATATTTACAATATAATAAGCCAGGCTGTATATTTCAAAGATCAATGGGAAGGGGCCACTTTTGGTGATGTTTGAAGTCTATCTCCTGGGCTGTCACATATATTCAAAGAATGCCTGCTATACATTTAGATCAACCCCCATCCCAAATGGAGGGGAACGCAGCTCTCTCCCCATATGGGGCTAATCTCCGGGAAGGCAGCGCGAGCACATGGTACCAATTCCTACACACTTTGGTCCCTTAACTCAGTCCTGAAGGCAGGGAGCTGAGATGGGGGCAGGGGTGAAAGCCTGGTGTCACCCATTTATCAGCAGAGGGATGCCTGCTGCTCACGGGTGATGAGTTTCGCTTCCATAACAGGAGAGAAATATGAGGGGACTGGTCTGATCCCAGGGAGTGACATCTCAGGACAGGAATGGCCTCCTGGTGGAATTGCAGAAATTGCAGTCCCCTTCCACTTTGTGGGACAACAGCGAGAAGGCAAATAGAACCCAGAATGAGCTCCACGCCTCTGCACAGCTTTTTTTACCGCTGAGTCCTGCAAACACAAACTCGTGAACATATATTTATATATATACACATATATACATGTGTGTTGCACACAAGAAACACTGTGAAGGGAGAAGCCTGACATGAGTGTGGCAAGCCTGCCTGAGCCCCCAGAGCTGCCCTTGCAGCCCAAAGGAGCATGCAGGAGCCAGGCACAGCACTGCCCTGCCCTGCACATGCAGGCTGCAGGTGTGAGAAGCAGCTGCTAGCTCCTGGTGCTGGAGGATGGGTAAAGACACTCCTGGCAAGAGGGGAAATGATGGGTAAAGAAACTTGCCTTCTGTGGCAGGAGGGATCCTGCAGTGGGGATTGCACTGGGAGACCTGGATGAGGACAGAAACATTTCAGGGCGAATTAAAATCCAAGCTTTTAAACACCATGTTATTTCTTGGAAGTTTCCCAAAGCTGTTACTATATCTTTTTTCTCTGCTACATTAATAAAGTAAATCCTGGTTTAGGCAGTCTTGACATTTTTGGTTTTTTTTTTTTAAATCTAATTTTCTTTTATGTGAAGAAAAAAAGTAAAAAGAGGGAAAGAGTAATAATACAAGAGGGATAGATCAAGAGCTAATGTTAATGCACCCAAGCTTGAAAAACCAACATTTTCAAGGGAACATCAAAACTAGAGGAATGAGAGGGATCTCTTGCTTAAAATTTTGAAACAATACATTGTGCTATATTTTTTCCCAAACTTTGTTGATTTTTTATTCTTCCAGTTGCATTAGAGAAAAGCATTTTCTAGGACAAGCCATGATGAGATGAGCGTCAGAGCTGTGAGGTGTAGCAGAATTGCTTACCCTTCTTGAGATTACTACATGAGATATAGTCTAAGCCAACTGCATGAATATCCTGTTTTGGTTGTGTTCATCTTGCTCTGTACAGGCCGAGCCATGCCCTCTGATGCACCATGCAGAAATGTCTGTGCCTCCAGGCAAGAGATGAGGATCTGTTAAGAAAATCACCCCAGTCCTTCTTCTGCTACAACGGGGGCCTTTGCCTGACAAATGCACGCTTTTGTGCAGGGATTTTTATTTTTTCTGAGACATTTCAGAAGGAAATGAGTTATTCCCTAACAGTGCTAGATAGTCTCACAGCCTGTTAGACACTAAAAGGGAATTGTATTTCTCAGGGCTTGTGTCTCTTACACAGCAAGAGCAGAGAGATTATCTGAGTGGACATCCTACCAGCCTTGCATGATTTGGCTCTGCGCTTGGGGGAAAGGCCACACTCCAAATCTGAGTGACAGCTGACATTCCCACCAGTAATTTCCAGATGTGTGGCAGGAGTGAAGACTCCTATCCTCTGTTAACAGCAGCTGTACACTCTCAAGGATGTGAACTCAGTTCTGGGCAACACTGTGGGTACAAAGGAGGGATGCTCAGCTCCGTGCCCTTGTCCCTGCACAGCTCTGAAGGGTCAGAGGGACTTTGGGGTGGTCCTGTTTCTCAGGGCTCTCCATCCTTCCCAGAACTCACCAGCTTCCTGGAGCCATGCAGCCTTGAGCACAGCCCACCTTCATCCCACTCCACATCCCTGTCCCAGCAACTGCTGTCAGGCCTCAAACTCTTCAGGCAGCTTTGTCAAACTTTAATTACGTGACTACAATCTGTCCAAGGATTTTATGACATTAATAAGAATGTTCCTAATTAGCATTTATTGTTTTTATTATTGAAATCCCAAATTACACAACCAATTGATTTTTCCCTGTTGCCCTCATTAAGTCGGAGTGAAATGCATTTTAAAATAGATTGGCATTTAATTCCTTTAGAAAGTGCTGATTAGATCAAGGGCCTGTTTCACTGCATTTGGTTGCATGAAGTCACTTTAGTTTTAATTTCTCCTTGTTAGTATGAAGCTGAGTCACTCACTGAGTTTCTCTTCCCCCCTACCACACAGGCACCCACTGGAAAAATCTCCCTCCATGGCTTAGATCAGGACTTTGGAATAAATGAAAGCAAAACAAATGTCTCCAGACAGCGGATTTGACGTGAGATGAAATGCAAAGCTCAGCCGGGTGTTGAAACTGTTCAACTTGCTTCATGAGCTGGCAGGATGGGGAAATAAACCTGAAATTATTAAGGGGTGTTTGGCTAAATATACAGACTCTGATATTTTCCTGTCTTCTTAAGACAGCCTGCCTGTGCTTGCTGCCTGTCCCCTGTCTCTCCTCCCTACCTGCAGACACTCCTCTGGTCTGCCATGCAAAGCCATGGAAAATCAAGACAGGGATGGAGATGAGACCCAGAACACACTTCCAGTTGATGAACAGATTTCTTGCACAGCTTCACCAAATCTCAAGGTCCTCATTAAGGTTTCTTTCTACATATTTGCATAACAAAGAGTCTCTCCCTATCCCATGAGTTTAATTGGGCTGAGAATATGTGACTACGTGAGGACCTCCATTGCTTCAAAAATGCTACAGCCAGCTTTCCCCAAAGCCTGTTACATCCCATGAGGAGAACTGGTATGATATTGGGGGTGTATCTTCTTGATCTTCTTCCCATTCTTTCTTCCCATGAAAAGTGGTCAGAGCAATGATCTTTTTCATTATATTTCCTGGCTGACAGATATCTCTGCAGACAGGGCAGTGTCCAGCAGACTGAACTCTGCCATACCATGGGGTGAAGAGGTGCTACAGTCTCCTGTCTTGGCTAGGACCTGGCTAGAAAGCTCTCCAGAGTCCTGGCTATAGAATATGCAAAGAGTTTTCTTCCAGTTCAGGAGTCTGATATCATTGTGAGAGTACGGCCTTCAGAAAAGTCCGTCCTCTTTCGTCTTCCCATATCAAATAAACAGCACAAAGAGAAGAGAAACAAACCAGAATTTATCCAGACAAGCAGGCTGAAGAGGGACCACTCCCTCCTGCCCAGCTGTGGCCTGGAGTTTCTGCCTCAGCTGTGCAGGACCATCACACAGCCCCGTGCTGGGCTGTGGTGGTGGCTGTGGGCACAAGCTGTTGGCAGCACTCTGCAGGGACAGGATCCTTCTCTCAGGAGTGCCTCTTCTCAGAGCTCCTTTCAGAGTTGTTATCTTCTCTTGCTCAGGGGTGATTCCCTTTTTTTTTTCCCTTATAAAACCCACATTGAAATTTGCCGGATTGCCTTTTGGGGAATGACGCTTGCTGGACCTACACTGTGCCTGCAGCTGTGCCTGCTGGGGCTTGTGTGGGGCTGTGTGTGGGGGGCAGGTGATCCAGGGTGCTGGTCCCAGGATGGTGCCACTACCTGCACTGTAAAAGTGGTGCTGAGAACAAAACTGGTGACAGAAATGTGTGGTTCTGGAGCTCCCCTCCTGCTGGTTTTACATAGGAAGCAAGACAGAACACAGTGTTTATCTTTACTTTTAGGCAAATTTTTTTTTTACAAAATAATTATTTTTGGTATGGAAAAAAGGTTTATTTCTTATTTTGTACGGAGTTTCTTTTCCAGTAAATGTGTGGGTAACACACATTTAGCATGGGCAACTGTCTCCTTAGAATTCTGCCAAAAGCAAAAGAGTTTGTCTCTCCACCTTATTTGCTTGTGTGGGAAGACAACACAATTCCTCATCCCTCCATCAGTGTCACCTGGAGACCAGTAGAACCTGTGAATGAAAGCAGAGTTTATCCTGTACCCTCACTCTTTTCTTCTTCCACTGTGGCAACTCCCACAAAGCCAAAATTTTTTTTGAAACCCTGTTTGCCAGATTTGCTACCTTTTGCTAGATTTGTTAGATTCTGTTAGATTTGTTAGCCAAAATCTGTGGTAAAACTGTCCTTCAAAATAGGTCATGAAGTGTCAGATCACCTTGGTGAGTAGCTAATCCTGCATCTCCATCCTTGTCCCAAGCTGCATCCAGGAAACCCTGGGGTTTACATTTTCTGCTGGCCATGACATCTGTAAGCCCTTGGGCACAGGTTTTTATGGCACAAATTGCCCACAGAGCCTGTGCCCTGCCGCTGTCTCGGGCTGGGGCTCTCTGTGCCACAGGGAACGTGTGGCAGTAGTTGGCAGGATGGGGAATGAGAGGGTGGTGATGGCACCAGGAACAGATTTTAGCTGTCTGCCAAAACATGGGAAAGGACAGGTTTAGGATCTCACCAGGTAGAGGAGGAAACTGAGTCACAGAGCAGTGGAGCATTTGCTCTGGAGTTGTGCCAGAGCCGGAAAAGAGTCCAAGTATCCTGAATGTCGAGCCTTTGACCCAGACACCACCCCATGCTGCCTCTTTATTAAGCATCCTCTAAGATGTCTTTTAAAAGTCTCACAGAAAGGCTCTCTTGTTCTCCTGGGAGCTCTATATTAGCATCTGAAACACCCGTGCTAAATTTGAGGAGGAAGGGGGAGGTGAAAACGCATGAGTAGCTACTTTGATTAGGTAATAAAGTATCAATTTATTTTTTATAAATACAGAGAAAATTCAAACCAGCTGGAACTTGCAGTACCTCTTTGCACGCCACATTTCTAGCAAGATTTCCTGCGATTCCCTGGAATCTGCCCTGTGCATTATCATGCCTGAGGGTGCACAGGCAGTTCCTGTGCTGTCTCTCAGCTGGTCAGCCAGCCACACACTAAGGCAAGGAGGAGAAGGACTTCTACAACTGTTTACACTGGATTTTTCTCTTCTTGAATGCTGAGGGGATTTTTCAGCAGGACTGCAGAGCCCACGGTTACCTGGGGCTTTTGGGAGGGCTGGTTATTTCTGTGACAGCTCAGGGACCTGTGCTGCTGCCGGCGCTGTGAGCCAAGGATGCTGAGGGAGGAAAAGGCTGGATGCAAGGTGTGCACGCTGGGAAGCACTCATGTGTGGGTGTGCAAGCTCACGTACACGGATCTCCTGGGTCTCTGCTCCTCTGTTTGTGCCTGAAGGTTTACCTGAGCCACTACAAACTGACCTGTATGGAGAAACTGGAAGCCTGGGGTTGTGAGGAAGAAGAGGCTGGGGAATAGTCAGAGACTATTCAGCAGAGAGGGTGGGAATGATCCACAGCCATTGGACAGGAAAGAAGAAACAGGTTTAAACTGCAGGAAGGGGATTTCAAGCAAGACACAAGTAAATCACAGTGACAAGAATTAAGTGTTTGCTGACTGTCTGGAGAGAAGGAGCCTTGCTATTTTGAGGAATCTTTGAGAATAACATGTCTGCCAGGAAGGACTGGAGGAAGACTAGTTTTGGGGAAGGAGATGACTGATGGCTCTTTGTGTCCTTTACAGCCTTCTCAGCTGTGACTTTATATCCCTTAAGCTACAGCAGGAACTGAGCTGATGTAGTGCTGGTGGGAAAAATAACTGAGTGCAGTCTGAATGCAATCCCTGCTGTATTCCTTCCTCAGCACCCCTGGGCCTGCACTGGATTAGGCAAAAACTTTTCCTCAGAGAGATCTTTGAAACAGCCCACATTCTAGCCCCAAGAAATGGCATCTCCTGATAAAGCTTGTTTTGATTGTGACATGAAGGAGTGAGTCCAGGTGAAGGAATGTATAATCTCCTGTCTTTGTGTTGATAAAAGCAAAGGTGCAGTAGCACAGTGGAAATATCCTGTTAGTGGAGAGGGTTCCCAGTGGAGTCTCTGAGCACTTAGGGGTGATACTGTAGGGAAGGGGCAGATGTGGGGCCCCGGAGCAATGCTGCATTTCTCCAACCCATGCTGCAGAGCACATTGCCTTTGTAGGATCCCATTCGGATCTTTCCCTTTATGCCTTTTATTTTTTCCTCTGACAGGAGAGCTATATTTTGCAACATGTTGAACTCCACAAACAAACTAAGATTCTATTTTAAACTTCAAATTGATGTATCCAACTGGCAAGGAAATTAGCATGAATTAATTAGGGTGAAGATGAAAGGCTTCGGTAAGCAGCGTTATGAGCAACAGCCTTTATTAAAGCTCCACAATACATTCTCCACTTATCGAAGAATATAGCATTTAATGAATACTAGATCTGAGCAAACCACTGGCTGGGGTTGACAGAATGGTACCAGTGCTTAACTAGCACCTCCCGTGGTTAGGAATCTCTGCCCCTTGGCTGCCAGAGGCGTTTTTGTACCCCAACATCCTCCCCCAGCCACTCTCTCCTGAGGCTCCATCCCGCTCTGCAGCCTCCCACGCTGCTTTGGCATCACACAAACAAGCCCCTGTTCTGCTCAGCTGATAAAGGAGCTAGCAAACAATCTGATAAGTAATAGCTTCGGTGGCAAACAATTAATCACAACAACAAAAGCGTTTAAGGGGGGCAAAAGGGAGGTAATCAGCAAGCAGAAACTCCAGAGTTCAGCTGCTGTAAGCTGCCGGTGAGGCAGCATAGGGAATTCACAAGGGCCTGTGCCTCTCCTCTCCCTCTTCTTCGACTCAAATTCTGTTTCTCAGAGTGACAGCCTGTGTCACTTCAGCGCTCTGACTCACGGCTGTTATTCAGCACCCCAGAAGGGCAAGGGGACACATAAGCTGAGTTAACAAAGTTTGGGGCAGTTAATTAGAGAAGACCTCAATGCCCTGTAACCCTGCCCTCAGCTCATCGTGTGATTGCAGAGAAAGGATAAAATGTGTGTTACGCTCAGGTCTCTCAGGACAGCAGCTGATTTTAATGAGAATCATATACTTTTACCCCTCTAGATTTAAAGGAATCACTTGGCTACTCAGCAATGCCTTCCTTTGCCTCCTCTTCCTCCTCCAGATCTTTAATTGCTCCATTCTACCCCCCACTGCTGCTTCAGACCAATCAACTCCCTTCGGTCCTCTGATACACGTTATATATTTCTCGTTATTTCACTTTATGCCGTTAACTATTTGCTGTTTGAATTCCCTCTTGGCCCTCAAGTTTCCACCATAAATGTGATAAGTTACAACATCTGTTCTGCCAGGACCGGACTTTCACTCTCAAAAGATTGTTATTTTACTTCAAAAAGCCCCAAAGCGCAGCAGCTCACAGCTCTCCGTGTTTCATGGGAGCACAGCAACCCCCCGCATGACACCTCTGCGGACATGGGAATGCCAGGAAATGACACCCTTTGGGTGAAATTTCATGCACTTTGGTGTGAGGAGTGCACTTAGAAACTTTGTATCAACTCAGCAGTTAATTTGGGTGAGAAAAATGCTTCAGTCAGAAACAAGCCCTTCCACAAGCACTTAAATTGCACTTTTTAACGCTTTCATGTGGAAACTGTGGGCTTTTTTTATTTTGCAAAGATGATTATAAGAAAAGTTGGGAACATCTTAAGGGGAACAAGAGGCTTCCTTTGAGCCAGAATTATGTTTTTCACTTTTCAAATGCACCCAACGTTTTACTGCTGGGGCAAAAATGTTTTTCAACTCTCTTGTTCAAGCCAGCTTTAAAAAAAAAAAAAAAAAAAAAACCCAAGAAAAATGTTATTTGTCCAAGCTACTTCTAAGCGTAACTTTTCTCAAGTAATTATTTATTTGCTGGCAGGGATTTTGAGTGTTAACCACAGTGTGGTCTTGCTGGGTGAAGTGCAAGAGAGCTCCTGTATGCTGGGAATCACCTCAAGGAACTAGGCAGGATGGAGTGAAAAACACTGCCTTGAAGGGCTCTCAAATGCTGTAGAGAGATGAGGAGAGCAAACAAACATCTTCCTGGAGTTCACAAAGCTGTGTGGCAGAGGCGAGCAAACAAAAAAATCTTCCTTCAGTTCTCAGAGCTGACTGGCAGGAAAGATGCCTGCCTGCCACAAGCACAGAGGCCACCTGTCTGACTCGAGGCTGGAAAAGAGCTTTTCCATCATTCCACAGGCTCCTGGTGGAGGCAGAAGCCTGAAGAAGATGTCAGGGGTGATGGAGAGCTGGTCCCAGTGGATGCTGCTGTGATGGTGAGGTGGACACACGAGGTGAGTTCTCCCTGCTTGGTGCAGCAGTTGCTCCTGAGCATGCAGAGCTGGCGTTGCTGCTGCTCTCCCCTGCATCTCCAGTGCCAGCACTCAGAGCCCATCTTCAGGGAAATTCATGGCAGTGAAAGGTTTTTGTCTCACAGCTGTGGAGTCCAGGATTTCCCCTTCCTGCCTAGAAAAGGATGGGCAGGTTTTGTACCATCTGCCTGCCTCTGTTAGCAGAGCTCAGTGTGAGCTGGAGGATTATCTGGGGCAGCTGGAGAGTGGCCTGGGCTCAGCATCTTGGCTTCACACCACAGAGGTCATCCCAAAGAGCAGGGAAGTGGTTGTGAGAGAACCTGGGGGAGGTTCAGTGGTTTTAAGTGGTTTTCCGTTCCAGGATGGAACAAAAACCAGGGGGATTCAACCATCTTCTTGAAGGAAAACAGCAGAGGAAAAAGATGTGGGGATGACTCAAACAGTTCTGCTTCAGTTTCCCTTTTTTTTTTTCATTTTTCATTTGGTTTTACAATGTATTTTCCTTTTTGAAACTGGGGAAGAAGTCATCTTGAAACACTGCACTCAAGAAAGACCCAAATGAAACACTTCAACCTTATCAAAGAACTCATCCTCCTCCCCCCTCCCCCACCCTGCCCCTTTCTTTTTTCTTTTTTTTTTTTCCCTTTTTTTCACCTTAAAATTAGTTTTGTCAGAAGGCAACACTTCTAAGTGAAACACTTTGCTTTGGATAAATTGATCTTTCCTCCTGGAATATTGTTTCAGCAGAAGGAGGTTGCACAGCCTGGGAGGAGGTCTGGCCTGCTGTTGGTGCCCGCACTGCTAAAATAAGGCTCAGATATCTGCACAGCCTCAAAAAATAGTCTGTCCCAGCACCTCAACAACCTCATGTGCTTCAGTCCAGCAGCAATGCAACATGGTAGTCTGATTTTTTTTGCTTCGGTATCATCCTCAGGCTTGCAACAAAACACCACTCTAGGATTAAGCAATTTTTGATGAATTATCCCCCTGTGAAATAATTCTGGTGGATTTTGTACCACTTTTTTTCTTATAACACTTTTACCACTCGCAATGTCCTGTGGCTAGAAGTTACACAGGTTAACCCCCATATATGAGAGAAAAATACCTTTGCTTCTTTTGAACCTGCTTTCTTCCAGTTTGATGCACGGCTGTCTCGGAAAAGGCAGGAAAGTGCCCATCCCCAGTCATCTTTTCCATGCTATTTTAGACTTGCTGAGCTCCCGGCCTGCCCATCCATAATCACCACCCAGCCCTTACACAGACTGAAGGGTCCTAATCTGCTTGTTCATGCAGCCCTGTTTCCTTTTCTACTGGGCTAGCTGCTTCTTGTCCCCAATTACTCTTTGACTTGGAGGAGTCCAGATTCACCCTAGTCCCCATATATCTAATAAAATAGAAAGAAAAAAAAAAGAGAAAAGAAAGCTGGAAGCTGCTCTATATTTCTTTATTTCTGATCCTGCGGTACTTTTCCCATCCTTCCTTATTTAGGAGAATGCATTTCTCCTGGAGTCTCTCACACAATGGTGAAATTGTCTCCATTCTGAGTGGAAGTAGGGACATTTTTCCTCACTGAATGAAACTTTTCCTCTTTTATGTCTAAAAATACACCTTGTTCTGATGGGGGTAGTTCTGGTATTTTTATCAATTTTATCAAATGCCTCAAGTCTGAAAAGACAGTGAAAAATATTTCCGAAGAGTGTTGGAACATCTTGGTTTTCCATTTTCGATATGAAACTTCTGCATTTTTCTTCAAAATGGTATTTTGGTGGTGTTTAGAAGGGGGAGCGGATGATTTCCTATTTCCGTAGGAACAACATGCATCTCCTTGCTGCAGAGAAACACCAGTGAGGGAGACCTGATGTTCTACGGCGCTGGAGGGCAGCTGTCGGGCGGGAGGAAAGGATCTGTGCTCTGGGAATGAAGAAAGAGCCAACGTGATACAATTTGGCAGCCAGCTTCAACCTGGCCAAACTCTCTGCGCTGAAGTTTTCTCTCTTCAAAGAGGAGAAGCCCTCAGCCCCCGATCTGAGCCTGACAGGCTGGAACCACCCAGATCCTGCAGGATGCTGGTGACATACCCTGCAGTTTACAGACAGGCTCCCTGTCGGAAATTAGGACTTTCAGGAGCGACCGGGATGTGATTAGCGGTTCTTTGATGAGTGCCCAACAAGCTGCCAGCTCTCCCCAAAAAAGCAGACAGTGAGGTGGATCTGTTCTGTTGAAGGCTGGTCCTTCTTCAGGATGCAATCCTAGGGCTCCGGCTGCGGCGCAGGCAGCACAGCGAGGAGAGTGGGAAGAGGGGAGTGATTCTTGTTCCCAGCACTCCTGAGCCACTGCTTAAAATCATTTAACGCCGAATAAATTATGGTGTAATTTAGTTGCATAGCATTTCATGCTCAATTAGTGCCACTTTAGAGGGAGGCAGTTCTCCATGGAGGATGAAGCTCGGGAATTTCACTTTGCGCTGGGGTGGGGTGGGGGGAAATGTAGCTTTTAAAGATAAACGGGTAACCATGGCAACAACACAACTCCGGGAGAAGCCGGGAAGAGAGGAGCGGCTGGAAAGGAGGGAAAGGTAGATAAGGGACAGGCTGGCAATAGGTCTCACTTAGGAGGCAGGTGTATCTGCGGGAGGAATGGTGCTGCTGGCTGCTGCATTCCAAGCTTCTGTAGGAGCCCACCAGTTTGGTAAGGGTGCTCCCACCTGGAGACATGGTCACCCTTGGAAAAAGCAGGCCCAAGAGGTTGGGACAGTGAGCAAGGGAAGGTGAAAAAAAGCCAGGAAGTCCCTACAGCTGACATCCCACGGGATAAAACTGTTGGGAAAACCTAAGTGGGCCTGTGCTCAAACCAGAGCTTGGAGAGCAGGGCTGGAGGTGGGCTCACAGCCACGGAGGTGTAAGAGCCAGCTGTGACTTCCATCCGTAGTGATGCTGGGGCATGAGTGTGGATATCAGTCTGGGGTGTCCAGGACCCCTGGGGAGCCCTTCTCCTCCTGCCCAGCTCCCTCACCACAGGCACTCGACCAGGTGAGATGAGAACCATCCAGGGGTCCAGCCATGGGAGGAGCAGCTTGGGGCTGGACACCGTGAGGAGGATGCACATCCCTTCTCCCTGTGAAATCCTGAGTTCCCAGGGCTACAGAGGGCACCCAGCAGCACCCTCTGGATGACATCAACACAGTGGGGGTGTAACAGCAGTGCTGGGAGTGTCCCAGCTCTAAGAAATTTCCCTTCAAGCTCAGAGGTTTCCCGGGTATGTCTTGAGCAACCATGTCCTCACCCTGTGCCTAAAAATGCAATTCCCCAAGCTAATACATCTAAGAGACAGAAAGCATTTCCTGGTGTTCAGATGCAATTTTTCTCGCCTGATTTCATCCCCTTCCTCTCAGCGAAGCTATCAAGAGACCCTTAATACCCTCCCTCCTCCTCCCAAGTTCTTGCAAGCAGGCAAGTTCCCCTTTTACCCCTTCCCCACAGGCTTTTCATCACTTTTGCCCATTTCTGGAGTTCCTTTGCATTTCCAGCAACTTTATAGTGTCCAGGAAATCACACAAGCACTGTTCCCAGGAGAGAGGTCTGATCCAGATGGGTCCTGCCTCCAGATGTCTCCTTGCACAAGACCTGTGTGCGAGCAGCAGCGTGTTCAGCTGGCTCCCTCACAGGGTGCAAGGGCAGGGTCAAGCCCTACCCATGCTCTTGGCTTTACCTCTGCTGTTAAATAATAGCAGCAAAAACAACCTTCAGCCTCTCTCCTCCATCTTGGCTTCCTCCCCAAGTCCCCAGAGCCCACTGCTTCTCCCTCTGGTAGCAACTGAGCTCCTCCTGCAGCATTAAATTAAGGTGTATTTAGCATTAGGTAGAGCCAGCAGAAGGCTCTCAGGAGGTAAATTTAGGGTACCTGATATCAGGCTGTCTCAACTTACAAGAAGAAGAGGCTGTGCTGTTGAAAAGGATGTGATCTTCACAACTGGGGAAAAAAAAATTACTAGCACAGAGAAGAAGAAAGTTTCCCTTAAAGAGAGCACAGCATAAGTTTCCTTCTTGAATAGGCTCCTGCAGTTCTAGGAATAAAACAGGAACTGTCCTATCGAGATCTTAACCACAGGTATGGAAAATGCACGGGGAGCCCCGGGCTATTCTTGGAAATGACAGACAGCTGTGAGGGATAAATGAAGATGCTGGTATAGCAAACATGATGAAAACAAGCACTTGCACAATATCCAGAATGGACTAAAGATGATGAATGCCGATCTGTTATTAAGAGTGTAAAGAGGATATGCCAGCAGTTGTGGAATTGAAAGGAATGAGATGCAACATAAGGTATTTAAACATCCCCTTCCAAGGAACTCTGGAAGAAAACCACAGGTCGTCTGTCATGACCCCCTTTGCAGCGCAGCCCTCTTGTGTGAAGCAGGGAGCCACATCTGGTTTCTACTGAACGGCATCCAGTATTTGACTGGAGCATCTTACAGAAAATGATCCCTTGCTTTTAGGTATAAAGAAATGACCATGTCCCAGAAATTACCACATCCCTGGGATTTTGACTGAATGTCTGGTCACATTTTCTGCTGCAAATGTGGGCCTTATATTTCACTGAAATTTGTCTGACCTTAATTTCCAGTTGTTGGCTCTTTTGTTCCTTTCCCCATGTGATTGAAGAGCCTTTCACACCTTGTATTTTCTTCCTGGGAAGGTACTTACACATTGCAATCAGTTAAAACTCAATCTTTTTGATGAGCTAAACAGATCAAGAATTTTCAGTCTCTCATTGCAAGGCTGATTTTCTTCCAGCTCCACAGTTTTTTTGTGGCTCTTTCCTGCACTGTCTCCCACTTGCTCAACTTTGATCATCTAATTTTCCTGCCCTCATCTGTCTCCCCAAGAGTTTTGCTCATAATTCCCTAGAAACATGGAAAATTATTCTTTCTGAAGTATTGAGTGTATCTGTGTGTGTTTCCCTAGCCAGGACCGGGCTCCAAAAGATGACATAAATGAAATAAAATTACAATTGCGGGTATTAAGCAATCACCAATTTCCAAAAGCAGAGATCTCACGGATCACTTCACGCTTGCTATTTATCCTGACACATCAATTACTGACACAGCGTTCCTTTGGACGGGTGCAATATCTCTGGTGTTGGGATAGAGAACATCTCTGATTGTAAGCACTTGCCTGAAGATTCCTTGGAAGGGCACAGCATCTTGAAGGGACCACCTAGTTATGGAGACTTAGCTGCCAATTTGTATGGCCCATTGTCTGTAGTGCCCTTCTCAGGACAAAAATGAGGATCTTGTGGGGTTAGAGAATGGAATTTGACCCAAAATTTCTCTCCCTCAGTTATCTCACAGTATTCATCTCATGCTTCCAGCCCGGGCTCCTTTCCTAGATTCCTTTCAGCCCCTTCCCCACCTTGGGTCCCCAACGTACCCCTTGATCTTGATAACAAAGTGCAAGAAGCTGCGCAGGGTCAGCCCTTGCACTGCAAATTCCTTCTCTTGGCTCCATCTAGGGAATTGTGCTGTTCAGTATCATCCCAGGATGTTATTAATGTGTTGTTTACTTCTCTGTCCCTGTCATTAATAAAGATGTTAAACTAGACCAGCTCTAACATCGATCCCTGTGGCACCTTCTGGAAACCTTCCTCCCCATGCAGACCCCTGTAGTTTATCATGGCTCTGTGTTTACACACCTCGTAGCCAATTTTCCGTCAGGTGTCTCAGCTTGTATCCACTCCAATTCGAATTCATTTGCCAGGTACGGTTTTGCAAGCCACTCTATCAAATACTTTATTAAAGGTGGCCTCTAGATACTTGCATTTTTCTTCCCTTAATACAAATGGCTCCATCTGAAGAGATAACACACAGGCTGGTATCTACATTTGGAAGAAGATAGGGCCACGTTTTGTATACAGGCAGAGGTTTTCAGCATGAGTGTTTAAGTTTGGGGGTGTTGGGGAATGCTAATTGAAATTGTCCATGTTTTTTGAAGCCAGGGGGTTGATTCTGGCCCCCTTTCCTTGGTGTGAATGTGTTTGTTCTGTTTTGTCCAAAACACAACTGCTAATTTTTAAGAAGTAGCCAGAAATAACAGATCTGTGAGAGCTTTCCAAAGTGCTTTGTGACACTCAGTTAGATGTTTATCCTAGAAAACCCCAATTTGCAAAAAAACAAAAATCTGCTTTGGGAAAACTAGCACTCCTGGAAAATTTGGATCAAATCTAGCAAAGAAGGGCATGGGAGAGAATACCTGACCAGAGCAGTGTTACAACCTGAATGTTTTCAACGTAAATTCCAATTGTTTGATTTCCAGATTGGAGCATCTATGTGGGCAGTGGGATGAAACCATGGACTTGCCATGTGGCTGGGCTTGAGACATTGCTGAGTCTCCATGCCCTTTGTCTGGAAGCAGGGAGCCCTGGTCCCTGCCCATGGGGACAATCCTGGCTGCAAGGGCTAGCTCCTGGCTCACTCTAACTCCATCCATGCTGCTGGGGGTCACAGTCAGCTCTTGCAGTCTGCTGGCCTGGGAGAGAGTCTCCAAACCTGTGTGATTTTCCCCCAACCCAGCAGAGAGCTGCCTTTTACAGGGCTGTGGATTGCAGGAGAAATAGTGCCAGGACAAACCTTGCAGGGTCTGCAGTCGATAAGCACCACAGCGGGTCAGAGAGGGATCACATTCCCATTGCCCTACTTCATCTTTTCCCTCTCCTTCCAGCCAGGCTCTCCATTACAAAATGTACAACTCAGGCAGAACAGCCCATCTCCCCTCATTCGTGTGCGTGCTTGTGTGTGTGTGTGTGCAATCATTTTTCTCCTCTGTCAGAAGACAAAGCTGGCTTGTAAAAAACCCATTAATCTGAGCCCATGCCTCGTGCTCCTTTTCTGCTGTGCAGGACTCCAGAGGAAGTGCTGAACGAGACATTCTGCTGTGCTAATGCCTCCTAATCTTCCCCTCTACCGTGATAGTCTCCAGCAAACCCTTGCTGAGCACTGGGGCTATACGTCTTCACGGCTGCTCACCAGGGGCATCATTAGGAAAGGGCTCTTAAATGGCTTGACATTCATGGCTTCCCAGAGGAATGGAACTGCTGACAGATCTCTCCATTTGGAATATGAAATCTATTTGTTCAGATGCATAATGACCGATTTGTCTTCTCAGAGGAGCTGCTGCTGAGTCCTGGGACTCAGTTATGGTGCTGCAGGCCAGCAGCTGCATGCTGAGACCACAGCAGAGCCAGCCCTAAGTGATGCTGATGAGAGGAGGGGGAAAAAACCAGCCCTGAGTGGACAGAGGTTTTAGGAGAATTACAGTCCAGGGATGGAGAAGGTCTGGAGAAAGAGGGGCCTGCAGGGATCCAAGCCAGACAGTGTGCTGGAGCTCACTGAAGCTGGAGGGGAAAGAAAGGCAGCAGAGACATCCTGGAGGAGATGCTGGGTCGTGGTGCCATCTCCTGTAAGGAGCCTTGACCACGGCCTTGTTTTCTCTGGTCTCTCAGCCTACACTGCACCAGTCCTGACACCAGGTGGGAATGGGCACTGCTGGCTCTTCTGCTGCTGGCCAGGGCACTGTGAAGAGCAAAGTGGAACAGCAAAGCAGCATCACAGTGCACTGTTAGGGGCACAGTGCTTCCATATCTCAGGCTTCATCAGGAAAGGTCACACCTCCCCTTCCTGTTTCATCTCCTCAAAGCCTTGAGCAGCTTCAGGGCAATGAAGGAAGCTCTGGGGCAAGGAAAGAGCAGAAATTCCTAACGGGAAAGCAGAGAAGTGATATCAGAAGCCAGAAGGGATTGAGGAGACAGAGAAGGTCACAGAATCACAAAATCAGAGAATGCTGGTTCTGGAAGGGACCCCTGGAAATCATCTAGTCTGACCTCCCTGCTAGAGCAGGTCATTGCACTTGGGGTGATGCAGTCAAGAGTAAAAGAAGGACACAAAAAGGGCAGATGTTAGAAAAGCTTCGCCTGAAACAGGGCAGAAATCAGATCCCTGGAGAAGCAACCAGAAACAAGACTTGTTCTGCAAATGACCTGCATGGATCCAGCGTTCTGACTACCTTGTAGTGGGAGCTGCTGGCAGGTTGTACATTCTGTTTCCTGAGGGATAAGGGCAGAAGATTCCCAGGGCACTGAAAGCTTCATCCCAGCCTTCACCAAGGGTGCAGCTATGTCAGGGACCTCCTTCCCTGACACCCTCCTACTGAATCAAGATGTTAACCTCTATCACTGAGATGTGGGATTTTTGCTCCTAGGGGAATCCCAGTATTTCAGTGTGTGCTTGTTTTTCCCAAAAGGGATGGAACAGTTGCCATTTCGAAATTTTCCACAGAGCGATAATTAAACAAACAAACAAACAAAATCAGTAACAACAGAAAATTTGGACAGCAGCAAAATGTTTTGATGCCGTGAGAAGGTCTGGCAGAGCTGAACTTATGTGGTGCAGGAATATGCAGACTGAGGGGATATGGAAAGTTGATGAAAAATTATTCTCAGGTTTGAGCTCCCCTCTAACCCCCTGACTTGGCATCCGCAAGTTAGAAGAGAAAAAGGCATCTCAGGACAATGCAGTACCTGCTACTTCAATGCCAAAATGTCTGTACTTGGTCTGCCTCCCAGCTTCCACCACGGATGAATTCTCTTTCAAAGCAGGAAGCAGCTGAAGATGCCTGGGCTTGTCCTGTGCCAATGGGAGGGCTTCCCAGGCACACAGAGCCCTGAATGCTCCAAAGCCAGCTGCCTGCTAAATCAGAAGCACGATAATTGAATCAGAAGAACAGGAGGGAAGAGCCACATCTCTGCTCCGCTGTGCCCCATCGACAGACTAGTTGGCTATCTGGAGCTTGGGGCTCTTCCAGGGAGCCCTTGGCAGCACTGCTCACAGCACTGTTTGCCTCTGTAATTACAAACAACACCAAGGAGATGCCCGCGGTGCTCAGGGACACCTTTCATGCTGGGATTTCTCTGTTTGCATTGGGTTGTCAGTGTACCATGAATTTCTGGGCGTGCAAATCAGGACAGATGCCAGCTGGGGAGCGGGGAAGGAGAGAGCTGCAGAGAATGCTGGGCCCCTGCAGGTCTCCAGAAGACAAGCCCGGGTCTAGCACTTGCCCTGGCCATTGCAATTAGATGAAGGGTCACTAAGGTGGTGTTCCTGTAGCTTCCTGAGGCACCACTGGCTGTGCAGCCAGGTTGGATGTGGAGGTGGAGGAGCTGAACACACTCTGTGGCTGGAGTAGGGGTTGTGTGGTCTGGTTCAAAATCAAACCAGCCTGGAATGTATCACCTCCATCACTATCTCACATGGACCCACAGGCCAATCCACCACCTGAACTTCGGTTTTCCTCCTTATCCTGCTGTCAGATTAAGAGGAGAATGCTGGTGTTACTTCACATGCAGCCCCTGTGCTGCTGCACAGCTGTGGAAGGAGCCCTGGAGCAGGCAACAGGAGGCTGTGTGGCAAGGGCAGCTCCCACAGGGAGCAGAGGAGAAGGGAGCAGGAAGCACAACTCAGCCAAGGCACCCAAAATGCCTCTATTGGTTGCAAACAGCTCTCTGGGAGTGCTGTCCGGATGTAGAAATGCAGGCAGCACCCAGACTGAATGCTTGCCTTTGGCCATAGGGAAGGGAGTAGGAGCTCTGCTCCAGCCAGACCCAAACTCTGCCTCAGAGCCAACCCATTCCAAGATGAGCCATGGTGACTGCTGTACAGCCTGGCTTGGCTGTGTGGGCAGAGGTGTGTGTGGGATGCCCTGGAGATGTGTTCATCAGGGCTGGGAGCAGGTGTGCCAACATTCACCCAGGCCTGGCTGATCCATGGGAAGCCAGCACCCTGCAAGCAGCTTCCTGCAAGTCTGGGTCCCCAGTCACAGTTTGGGGCAGGATTCAGATGAGGCCCAGAAGACTGTGAGAGGAAGGAGAGTGGCTTTCTCAAACTGTATGGAGAAGTATTATTCACAATACAGCAGCAGAACAACTGGGACTGAAGCAGTTCCTATGTGTGTGGATGGATGAAGATGCAGCCTTGTGGTGTGTCTTGGAGGTGTTGGAGCAGCTCTGTGAGTGACAGAGTTGTCGGGCAGTGTTCTCTAGGGACTGCAGGCTTAGCTCCTCTGTGTGCAAAACCATGGGTGTCCCAACAGTCCCTGTGTGTTTGAAGGCTCTGCTGGAGAGAGGCTGCCTCCTCCATCAGTGACTCACAGCAAAAGGAGAGTGACCCAGCACCCAAAACAACCCAGTGATCAAAAGCCTTCCTTAGCAGGCTTGTCCCTGTTGCATGAGGGTGAGAAAACAAACAGCATGTCGGACAGATGTTAGCTAATGAACTGGAAGGTGCCCAGGGTGCAGCATCCAGCTGGAGTCACACCAGAAGTTCTGTGCAAGTGCGATAAAGCCCGGCTGTAGACATTTAGTGGGCAGGCTGTGAAACGCAGCTTTGAGGCATTTCAAAACCAAGTGAATTGATTTCATACTAGTTGTCTCTTACAGGGTGCTAAGACATTACAATCTTACCTGGTCGGTGTCGAGTTCACTCTGGAGCAGTTTAATTGTGGAGGGAGGGTTAGAGGTTGCACTCATTTGGGATTTTACCCCTCTCTTCCTGCAGCTCTGTTCCCTGGCACTGTGGGACACTGCTGTATCTTTGGGGCAGGCTGTTACCTAAATCCTGGTGCCAGAGGTGAGCACAGATGCCCATGGAGCATGTCTTCCTAAAGACATTCCTGAAGGAGGTGGCCTGGCTTCCCTGAAGAGGGTCTGCTGCCTTCTTACCTTTGTCCTGATCTGTTGGACAGTTTCAGACCTGGCTGGCATTCTCACAACAAGCTGTATCGCTTCACTCTCCAAGTGAAGTGTTTTCAGACAGATAGTGGGGTGTTTTTTTCTACTCAGAGCTTGGAAAACTTGCACGGGGCTCCTCATGTAACTATGGGAAGAGCAATGAGAATAAACAGATATCTGTGGTCATTTAGAGTCCTGATGGCCAGTCCTCAGGCAGTCAGGACTCTGCCCTCTGACTGGCTCCAGCCACGTCCCTGCTGGAGGCATGTCATCCCTGAGCAAATACAGAGAGTACTGAGGGTCCCCAGCTCCTCCCAAGACCTTCTGTGTCACTGCCATCAGGGGACAAGGTCAGGTCTGGTTTTGCTGTTCACTCTGAGTCTCCTCAGGTGGGAGAGTCTCTTCACCCTCACCAAGGAGCAGCTGCAAAGGGTTATGACATGCCAGGAGCAGAACAGAGCCAAAAGCCTGGTGGAATCTTCCATCTCCCTGTGCCCTGGGGGTCTGCATTGCACCCAACACTGCTCCATAGGGACAGCTCCCAGCTGGGGGGGAAGAGTAGCTGTGGGGGCTGAAGAGGGCTGCTCAGTGGGGGTGACGACCCCCTTGTCATGCTCCACTCTCTCCACAAACAAATGGGGCAGTGTGCACCTCAGTGATCCCACTGATCCTCAGGTATAAAGCCATCACAGCCCTGTTTCGTCCTCTCTACTCCACAGAAAGCAGCTACCACGGTGGTACAGACACCTCATCATCACTGCAGGCCTGCACTGATGCATTCATTTTGTCTCTCTCCCTGTTGTCCTCCATCAGGGCACTTCCAGGTACTTAGGAGCATCAGCATCCCAGGACCACCTTGCAGCATTCAGCCCTGCTCCTGCAGAGGCACAGCGTGTTTGCAGACCTGGCTCTACATTGTGCAGCATTTATTGCTCAGGGAGCAGAGCCAAGCTGCAAAATAAATGTCTAGCTCCTTTACTGCTGGTTTCTAACAATGGAGGAGTGTCATAAACTTTATGCAAACTCCCAGGTGATAGCTGCAGAGTGGAGGGACATATTTGCTATATTTTTAATTCCCCCTCTTTGATGTGGCATGTTGTTTCCACTTTAACTGTTGTACAAGGGACATCTGTATGGAGGATGGTTCTTTTCTCACTTTGCTGCCCTTTAAAAGCTTCTATTGCCTTTCTCCACCTGAGCTCCCTGTGCAGAGTGATTTATCACTGGGTAGAGAGTCAGGGGACCATGGGGAAGAGCCTGATGGAGGACCTGTGTGACTGATGTGAATGGGCATCTGAAGCCTGCCAGACACAGTGTCCATCTCTGTTCCCCTGCAGACATGGGGAGGTTGTGTAAAACACTCATTTTGCAGATGGCAAAAGCAGAAGTGTCACATTTGTGTTCCAGCACAGAGACAAAGCCCATCTCTTGTCTCTGCAGTCACTGAGAGGACTGGGTTCGTGGCTCTGGCTTGCAGCCTGGCAGTGCCAGCAGCCGGGAGGAGGGAAAAGCATGGTGCAGTCTGCAATAGGGTTATCCCTGCAGCTGCTTTTGCTCCCCAAACCTGAGCTTTACCTGCATGCCCTGAAACAGGCAGCACCAACCCATGCTCCCACACACCAGAAATTATGTTTAAAGGCTCAATAGAATTTTCCCCATGACTCCTCCCCAGCTCATCCCTCCACAGAGGTGTGCCAAGCTACTCTATCCAGCAGCACTTCTGCCTCTCTTGTGTCTTCCTGGCCACACAGGGGCCTTTTGTCTTTGCCCACTTGGTTGTTCAGCACAATGAAGCTTACAGGGACTACATCACAAGTAACCTTCCTCAGCCAGGCACTCCTCAAGCACCCCCAGCTGCTGCAGGGCTGTTGATGGATGCATGCAGTGCCTGGATCTGCAAGGCTCCTGCCAGCTGCAATCACTGGTATTTTAAGACACCACTCCAGTGACCCCCTGGAGCAGGAGGGCTTGAGTGCCCACAGTCACTGGGATGCAGTAGGAGCCTCCAGCATGAAGTCTGTCTGCAATCCAAGGGCTTTTATCTCCATGCAGAGTGACCTCTGAGGGGACAGTTCAGAGGAAGGGGCTGCTCCTTACCCTGGGAATGAAACACCAGAGGACAACTTGCCCTTCTGCTTCCCCTGCGGGCACTGGGAGATCACTCAGCCTGAGCCAGAGCATGCGCAAAGGAAGCTCTTGTGGGGTTTTTTGTGCTTTTTGGTGCTTGCCTCACAGTTCTCTTGGACAGCTCTCACCTGCTTTTGTTCTCTGGAATCTTCATGCTGCTGAGGTTCCTTTTGTTCGCTGAGTTCTTGTTCTCCTCCTCCCTTTCTGGACTTGCCATGCCAAATGGATTTTGACTGCCTTTATCCAGAGATCAAGCACTGTTCTCTCTCATTAGAAGCAATATTTGTTGTACCAGGACTCAAATGACCCCAGTGCAGAGAACTACAGAACAATCCCTTTTACTGCTATGCAGAAGACAAATATTTGCTGGTACAAACCACTTTGGATGGTGTTATAGGGAAGATTTCTGCACTTCATGCAACAGAGCTGACATGCCTTTCACCCAAGTCACATCTACACTGACACCTGCTCTATCAGTAAAGTTGTAAAACAATGGTTTTATTTTACAGGGAAAAATTTTATTAAAAGTCTGCCTTTTGTTTTCTTTGCTTATTATTTAATCTCATTTTTTTCCCCCGTCTCTTGAACTGGAATGAAACCAAGTTTCTTAATTTTATTTTAAATGTATTTATAGGTTGTGGGAAAAGAAATGAAAAGAGCAGTGCTCAAGACTGGCCAACTGCCAACGACCACTTCTTGGTGCAGGGGGTTGAAATGAGTCTCAGCCAGGCTGATTCCCCCTTGCCTACCCTGAGTGCTCCGACTTCTGTGCTGTTGGCTACTTTGCATCACTGATTTTCATTAAAAGTCTAATCAAGGACCTGTTGAATTTTTCCATCAAGAATTTAATCAAAATCTATTCATTACCATTACATATTTTGTCTTATATCTCTTTTCCTTTTCTTTTACCCCCCTGAAGTGAAGGACAATGTCATTTGCAAGTAAAAAGAAAATTAATGGTCATTTCAAGTTGAGAAACTGAAGTGGAAGAGGTATTTTAAGTGTGTTTTCCCTTCTGAATCTTTGTAGGAAACAGCAAGTGGTGAAATCAAGTTAAAATATTTTTCCAACTGCAGAGAGCATGCTGGACTCATAGCTTGGAGCGATCAAGGTCCTTTCCTAAAGTGTCTCATCCTGCAAACCAGCTCTTCTGTGTGTAGCCACACAGAGAGGGAGAACCTGAGCGTGGATATTTTACAGGCTCTAGTTAGCCAACCAACAGGAAAACAGGTATTTCAAAGGGAGGGCAGCGAGTTTTGTGTCTGTCCAGAACTGAGCCATTTCTTTTACTCCAGGAAACCTTCCCCAGCCTGTGGATGTTGAAGCAGGAAAGGTGAAACTGGTAGAAAGTGGGGTGGGGAAGTCTTTGTTTGTAGCTGGCTTCTTCCAGGCATTGTTACCTTTCTGTGTTGCTTGCTCATTTTAAAGTCTAATGAGACATGCTGATTCCATAGCTGGGAATTTCTTCTGCAACAATAATTATCATCCTTTACCCTTCCCTAGCTGCTTCCAGTCCAGGGCCCCTACACCTCCACCCAGTAACAGATCTTGTCTTGACAACCCTTCTGGGATGGTGATCTCCATTTGACAGGCAGAGGCAAACAAACAAACCCTCCTGAAGACAATGGGCATTTCTTCCCTTCCCATGACAGGCTGGGGTCCCTCAGGGTTAGGTGCTGCTCCCTGCCTCTGACTCACGACGAGGTGAGAGTTAGGTGACGCACGCCAGGCTGATTCCCCCCTGCAATGCTGCTTTCAGGGTTTCATAGCACATTTTCAACCATCAGGCTGAGCATTTCCACAGGGAAATAGACCTCTTCCACTCAGGACTGGCTATGCTCCATGCAATAACCAGGGGTGCTGTTGCTACTGCTTGTCAGGGTGGAAAAATGATGCTCTGGCACACAAACACGTTTGCATCCAGTGTTCAGGCCAGGCTGGGAGGTAAAAGCAAGCACAGTCTGGCAGAAGAAAGGGCAGAAATGCCCCACTCCAGACTCAGGAAGAAACACAGAAACTAATAAACAGTTGAAACGTGGTGTCTGAGTGCACTGGGCAGCAGAAGAGGTTTAGTGCAGCATGGTGGGGCACATCACAGGCACAGCGAGGTGGGAACAGCTTGGAACTCATCAGACCTGTGTTTGGAAGTGAGCTGTGCCAGGAGAGGTAAGGAGAGCCAAGCCCTCCTTGTCCAGGACAGGGCAGAACAGCTGCTCCTTGGGGCTCCTTCCTCTCCCTCCAGCCAGGCAGGCAGGGAGGGTTTTCCATGTTCTTTCCCAGCACAGTCCTCCTCCTCCCATGTCTCATTCAGACATGCAGGTGTGGATGTCATTCTGAGGCTCACAGGGGACCAGACTGTGACACTTGGTTATCCATGCACTCTCTTTGCAGCACCAAGGATGTGGAGACAGCAGTAATGGGCAGATGTTTGCCCTTCCAGCTACAAACTACCTCCCAAAAGCAGTATTTGTGGTCTCATTCCTGGCATCTTCCCGGTGCTTGCTGGGCAAAGGGTTTTAACAGGTTCAAAACTTTCTGCTTGACATTTCTGTGTTGCTGGGTTGGCTCTAGTAATGTACTTCAGACAAAGTAACAATTTCATAATATGGTAAAGCTCTAACGAAAAGATAAGGTGACCCTCAAATGCACATAGATAGTTCAGTTTTCCATCTTCAACTCAACCGTGCTTAAGCTGCTGAGCAGAAGGAGGGTTTGGAAGGTCTTTGAAGGACCCTGCAGTTACCAGCATTACCAGATTAGGTCTCCCAGGGCTCAAAACATTGCTTCATACATCACATGGTGCCTAACCCAAGAACAGCGAGAGCCAGGGAGAAGGAAATTTGGCTTAGTTTCTCATATATCAACTCTCTGACACTTCTCTTAAAGCTACAATCTGCCCTTTCCCACTAAACAGACAAAACTGTGGCCATAATGGGTAATTCCTTTCCCCATCCAGCTGCTTGTGAGCTCGTAATGACACTGCAAAGCATCTCTCATTCTGCAAATTCTCCTTTTAAGACACTTTAGGGTCATTCTTTTTTTATGGGAAGAAACAGAGAGGGGAGGAAGGAATGATCCTGAGGGAAAGAGATAAATAATCTTCAAAGAGAACAATTAGCAATCAATTGCAGCACTGCTGTAGAGCAGAGATAGACAGCATATTTCTGGCTTTTAATTCTGATTAATGAGAGAAAGGCCTGGCATTCCCTTTCTCCATCCTTGAGAAACTGGTCTCCTGATTATGTCACAACTGATCTGCAATTGTTCTCTCTGAAGATTGTTTATCTCTTTTCTTCATGGTTGCTTTCTCTGGGACCTTAATAAATTGGATCCAGCCAGCAGCAGTGCTTGCTAATTTCCCCCTGAAGAGGATTTGAGTTTTTGTCAAGCTCATAGGGCACCTGTTTGCTTGGTCTCTGTTGCTTCTTAAAAGATTGTGTTTGGAACATTGCTTTCCATCACTGCAGCATCAAGATTGCTGGTAGTTATGTATTTTCACTGGATGGAATCAGCAGCAGGGCTCAGCATTGATCTCTATGCTCCACAGAGATGACCTTGGCCAACAGGATTTTTTTAGGATCACAGTTTTACAAGCTATGGGGAGCACCTTGTTCTTCTCCCCTGCTTTTCAGAAAGGAGTGAGATGGGACAGGATTGCCAGAAGCTTGGAAAAGCCTCAGGCTGCGCCAGCAGGAGGCTGGACAAAGCTCACAGGATTAGTATAAATCAGTGGGTATCTAGGTGGTAAAGAGGGTAAAACCTCAATGGATGCAGAAAAGATGCTCAGAGCCAAGCCCATGGCACGGCCTTTGCAGGAGGCTGCAGTCCTGCTTCAGGGCTGCCTAGCAGGGACACAATGGCTCTGGTGTCCTGGGGCTTGTGGTGCCTCTGGCACCTTTGTGGGCTCTGCCAGGACTTCACACAAACGGAGGACCAGCTCTGCACTAGATTTCTCTTGCCCTCCTGTACGTGGTACTTTCCCTGCTTTCAAGCTGTTGCATGGATGTGCAGTGAGGCAGCCCCTCCCTGCCAGAGCCATTCTCTTACAGGCAGAGCAGTGGGGAAATGGATGGTGTCTGCTTTTGTGGGCAGCACAGAGGGGGTGATGCACTTTCTTATTGCTCTGAAAGTGAAGATTAAAGATTTCTTGCCTTCCTCCCTTCCCATTCTCAAACCAATCCTCTGTGTGTGTGTGTGTGTCTGCACAAGTGTCTGTGTTACTGCCTGCATGAACACAAGGGTCTATCTTGCATTAATGCAGTCAGATAAGGAGGTCTCCTTGGGGAATCATTCCCCACTGTTTTTATTTCTATATGACAAACACTGCGTGCTTGAGTGGTAAATGAGATGGTGTTATTTCTCCGACTTCCTTTATGTTCTTGTCCTAATATTCCACCCTATTTCAAGCTGTTGCTACAAACTCTCTCCCTCTGCTCCCTCTTCTCTGTGACTCTCATCCTTCAGATGTTTAGGCTAAATCTCTCCGTGGGGTCTGATGGGATCAGCTTCATAAACCTTCCTGCTCTTAGGTTACCTAGGAGAAAGGCCATGGGAAGAAGTGTTACCAAAGGCCTTGCTATCCCCAGGGCCATATACTGTAACCTGCTTTGTGATATGACCATTTCCTCTTGGTTGGAGTGATGAAAGCTACACCCCTAAAAACCTGCATAAATATTTCAGCTGAAAAGGGGGAAAAAAATAAAAAGATAATTTAAAAAAAAAAAAAGGTCATGATGAGAATGGAGGGCCAGCTGCATTGCCAGCTCTGCTGGAAAGTGTGAACTGGGATGTGGGTTCTCTAAAGGTCACCCTGAGCCAGAGAAATCCTCAACTGAATTCAAAATACTTCCCCTCCTTACTGGCAGCAGCACATGTGTTTTCAGACAGTCTTTAGGTTTCACTCTTATTAATGTTGCTTCCCCTTTGCCTGCGCCAGGGTCAGTCCCCAGCCTGTGTGGGGATGGGAGCTCTCCCTGGTTTTGGGTTGCCTGAGCCTGGTGTGGCTGGATGGAAATAAAGTTGTGTTTTCTCAGGATCCCAGCTGGCCTCACCTTCTGCAGCACTGACCATGCCATCAGCCAGGCTGGAAGCTCTTGTGGATGTCTCTCTTGATGGGAATTCAGCACTCAGGACACAATGTCTGCCATTTCCCTGCTTAGGTAAGGGGACATCCTCCCATCTCCTCATAGAAAAATCCTTTATAGGTGACAAAGCCACACAGCCCTCTGGACACTTGTGTGTTCCCAGGTCTGTGAGGAATAGTGGCTGCTTTCCACTTGCCAGCATCAGAAGGGAATTCTTGGGCACAGAATATCCCAGGGAAAAGCATCCAGCTCTGCCTTGAAATGTGTCAGGGTTGTTAGCAAGCAGCAGCCTGTGAATGACAAACCCCTTGATTTAGAATTAAGCTGACATTTTATTTCAATCTATACCGTGTTGTTTTTGAGGAAAAGAGCTGCTCATGCAGCTCTGACCAGTGCCTGGAAAACTTGGAATGGCAGAAGGCAGTTATCACTGGTCCTGAGCTGTGAGGTGAGTGTGACAAGCCAGACTTACCTGCAAGAGCCAGCTGAGCTCCTGAATGCAAAACACAACTGCATCCTGCATCAAAACACACGGGAAGCCAGGCAGGGGTGTCACCACTGATAACCACAGCCTGAAATCACAGGTCAGGTTTGGGATTCTCATCCCTTTTCCCCAGTGCATCGTTGGCTCTTGCCCACTTTGTCCTGCTGCAGCATCTCCCTGACAGACCCAGCTGGCTGATGACCACTTCAGGGTGGGAAGCTTCCCAGAGTCCCACGTCAGTCTTGGTGGTGCAGAGAATAAGTCATTGTATTTGGGGCTGAGACTAAAAAATTGAATCCCAGGGCATGGTGCCAGGCCTGTCACTTGCAGCTTTCTCCTCCTGGGTGTAAAAGATCTCACGACATCCTGTCCCAGACATGGGCCCACCAGCCAGGAGACACATCCTGGTTTTGGCAATGTTGCCCCTCACTGTAGCTACCAACACTGCAGTTCCACTGTGTAAGTGTTGAAACTTGATCTGTCATCAGTAAATTCACCTTCTCATCTGTGAAATAAAGAAACCAAGTTCTCCTGTGCTGTGATCAACCTCACCCTACAGCAGAGAGCTCAAGGAAAGCTTCCATGCCTAGGAAAGGGAGGTGGAGGAGACTGGCTCTGGGTGAAGTGCTCCAGATTTTGTGTCCAGCTCTGGGGAGATGGGACCTGCCCCCAGCATTGTTGACCCTTGGCACCTCCGGGCTGCTCAGCCAGGATGTGAATGTGCTCTTGTAATGATGCACTGAGGCCTCTCATTACCTTCCCACCAAATGACAGTGGAGAGCAAGAGAGCATCAGACCCCTGGGAAGAAGAGCTCTGCCAAATCTGCCCCACAATTTCCATGAACTGCTGATGCAGCCCAGTGTGCTTGCCTGGGGCAGGAACTCTGAGGACAAGCCTGGCTTAGGGGGTAGATGATGTCTGGCACTGAATTCCTCCTGCTGCACGTCCCTGCTGGACAGGGTGATCTCACCACGGAGAGCAGAGGCATGGAGAACACTTCACTCCTCAGTGGGTGCCACTCATTACACAGAGCAAGTGCCTAAAAGCAGCAGGGCTGTGCAGCCTTTCTCACTAATGGGGAGGTCTAGCCTGAAGACTGCAAAAAAGTGTTATTTTTGCAACTTCCATCCCTGCAACTACATGGAGTGTAACAGGGAAGATTATCTTGACAGCTCTCTCACCTTACTCTCTCATTACAGCTCATCCAGCAAGGATGGGAGGTGGGGGGGAAGTAGTGAAGCAATGTTAGGAGGCTGTGCATTTTTTATGGTTATGTCTTATGATGTGTTAATTTGCCAAATCAAATATATGTCTCAGCACTTCCACCTTTACCTCCTGCATGCCTGCAAAATAAATAGTCATATTAATCATACTTTGCTGTTCTCCCTGGGGATTGGAAAGCAGTTTGCAAAGATGGGTTGGGCCAGCCTTGCTGCCTTGAGGGGAGGGTATTCTGAGGGAAGCTGAGGCACAAGGAAAGTGGAGCAGCTTACTGGGTGGCAGGTGAGGAATGGAGGGTTGGTGCAATTCCCACAGCTCCCTGCCCCCAGCTGGGAGGTAAAGTGGCCAAAGGCAGAGTGGAAAGGACCCACCAAGGTTTCAAAATTTGGTATTGTAAGCTCTCACTGACTGGCAAAGCCCAGCACTGGGTGGTGAAGGGCGGCCGGATAAGAGATACCAGAGAAAAGGAGCAATGGGGGAAAACACCCCCCCAGTACATCCAAATGGGAACAGAACAGGATGTAATTGTTCAGCTGTGAGCTGCTGAAGCTGAAGTCAAGCAGCAGCTGGGTATTGAGGGAAGAGGCTCCAATACTTCAGCACAGAGTTTGTCCTCCTTCCCTCTTCCCTCCCCTCCCACCTGCCTACTATAAAAGAAAAATCCTTCTTTTGCAGTCTGCTTTTCCTCTTTCTTAATCTTGGATGACTTCATTTACACTGGTTCTCTGTCTGCTGGCACCTGCCATCAGCTCTGAGCCTCTCTCTGCTGGAGGAGCCTGTGACCCACAGGCTCCAGCACAGTAGAATAAGTTATTAATCAAAATAATGTCACCCAGCAGCATTGCAAGCCAGGAAAAAAAAAATTGCTGTAGAAGAGATGTTTCTGGGGATCTGCAATGAGAAGTGTCACTATGTCCATGATGATACGTGTCCCTGGCCAGACACTTTCCAGGAAGAAATCAGTGTGGTACATTGCAGCTCACATTTTTGGGAGCATGTGGGCTGTGGGACTCACTGAGATGTGAGCACTGCAACAGTGAAGGCATCCTCCAGGTGTTTAAAACAGAAAACATGAGATGGAATAAGGAGGTCTCTGAGTGGCCTGCTTCACCACTAGGATATTGCACATGCAAGATGGACCTCAGAAAACCTGAATGTACAAAAAAATCCCTATGGTCCTGAAAACGAGGAGGTGTTTTACATGCTGTGGGGAGGATCAGAGAAGTTTAGGTAGAGTCATGTGCCTCATCACCTCTCCTGTGAAGGGCCACGTCCATTCACAATCTTGAGCCCTCTGCAAACATCACAGTGCACCCCTCCCTGAAGGCATCTTGCTGGATGCCTGGTGGAGGAAGCTGGTCCAGGACCCTTCCAGGTAGAGCTGACTGCAAATCAGAAATCAGTCCTCTTGGTGGCTGGAAGTGAAGTGGCAAATCTGTGCAGCCAGGGAGAGAATCCAGGGGATGTTTGTCTGAGCAGGAGGTTAGAAAGAAAAGAGAAAGGCCTTGTGCTCTGCATGGGAGAGCTGACTCCTTTGGCTTGAGGTTAGAGGTACAAACAATGCCAAGCATGGCCCTGAGCCCCCTGGTCACAGTCAAAACCACAATGACCTCTCATTCAGGCACCTGGGGTGCTCTCCTGACTCCCATCTCTGGCCACACTGCTGTGCCATTGCAGCCTTTGGTGCTGGCAGATTTAGGCTGGGGAATGCTGACCTGCTGCTCCCCTGAAATGGTGCTCTAGGTTTCCATAACAGACACAGGGTGAAGGAGCACCACCAGCACAATTTTCCAAACCCCCTGTCCCATTTCATACTGCAGGGGAGATCTAACCCTGTGAGTGTGATGCTTCTCCTGGATGCTGATGACTGAGCCAAGGATTTGGAACCACACATCATGAGGGGGTTACCAGTCACGTGGGACACAATCCCTCCCAAGGATGTCAGCTCCAGGGGAGATGGGTCACATTCGTCCTGGGCTTCCCATCATGTCCTCCATAGTGAATGACTCCTTCTCTTCCCCTCTGGACAGTGTTGGCTGGGAACCCTGTTCCCAGCACCTCTCTGCTGTCCCTCCCATGCACATGCTGGCAGCCTTCTCCCAATATCCTGAGGCTGTTTCCTGTGTAAAGGACAAGATAGAACTGCAGTAACCTGACAAGTCACTTATCCTTGTGGCATTGCTCAGTTCCCAGCTTCTTTCCTATTATGTCCTTAGTCTCAAACAATTTGCAGTAAGGTCATGGGATGAGACTGGATAGGATGGGAGGCTCTCACATCTTCCAGAGAGGTCTGGGGAAAAAAGGGTCACAAAGGCAGGTAAGGACTCTGTTGGGCGCTTCACACTAAGGGAAGTGGTGGAACCAGCCTCCTGAACCAAGAGGGGTAGGAAATGCTGGAGATCCCTGCTTCCCTGCCTGTGCTTGAAACTGCAGTCATCTGCCAGCCCTGTTGTGCAGCAGTTTTAGGAGGGAGAGTGGCACCCTGCAGCGCCCTGTCCCCTGGCTGCCCGGGGAGGAAAAGCAGGTTCTGTGCAAATGTGCTCCCTTGGAGGCTGTGATGGGCTGCCACCAGCTAAATGCTGATGGGCTCATGCAGAGACTGTCATGCAGATGACTTGTGGGGAGCAGCGTGGCTGAGGATGGAAGGTGCCACAGGAATTAAAATTACTGTCTACAGATTATTTGTGAGCCCGGGATGGAGGCATTCATCAGCAAGTCTCTCTGTAGAGCACAGCTCCCCAACTGCTCTGCATTTTCTGTTGTTATGTGTATCCATGTCTTATTGCAGCAGAAGGCACAGCCTCTGGAGCCCTTGGGGACACCCCAAAGGACCCTAAACATCTGCACAGGGCTGGTGGATACAATGGAGGGCAGGCTTTTTCACCCTTGCAAGGCCAGGTGGGATCTCCTGGATGTCTCCTCAGGGGCTGGAAACCTCCACCAGACACATGAACTGCTCCCTCAAGGTCACAGAGTAGAAAAGCAGCTGGAGTTGGTTCACATTTTCTTTTTTTAAACAAAATGAGCCTTTTCTTAGATACTGTTTTCAGGAATTTCACCAGGAAGGAAAAGATGTCTTTTATTTCAGGAACATTTTCTTAATGCTCCAGACTGACAGGCACACTGACAGCAAAAACATCCTGAACCCCCCTAGACTTTTATTTTTTGCACACAAGAAAATTTGCATATGTTAGCATATATATTTGATATATAATGTGTATATCCTCTGAAAAGTAATTAGTATTTTTTCAACCAGCTGCAATGATCACATGTTCCTAGGCTCCGTGCTGGCATAATTGGATGAAACTCTGTTGTACGTGTTATACTGCCGGTTTGAAGAATACATCCAAAAGTTCCCATCTGGCCCCAGGATTTCTGAATTTCTGTCAGTGTTTTAAAGCATCTCTGCCATGGACAAAAGGTCAGTACAACCTGAGAGGCTGCGGAGGCTGAGCCTGGGTGTTAAAGGTCATGTCCAAGAAACCCATCAGAATTTGTGCAGACTCCGGAAATCAGGAGCCTGGGAGACAAAGCAGTTTAGAAAGCCCCAGTCCCTGACAGCACACTTGAAGAGTGGGGGCTATGGCTTCAATAATCTTGTTTCTGCTTGTTTTCAGTTATCACATCATGCAGCTAAACCGGGAAAGCCACTCCTGACAGCGATGTGTCATGGAAGAAATGTTTTTTTTCTGAGGATACTGTGAAGGTTTTATTTTCTAAGGATAAAGAATAAAACTTGTGCAACTTGTTAAAGGAGCTGCAATACAGCAGGAAAACTGTTGAAAGGAGAACTCTGTGTATCACTGAGAATATGAACTACCTGTCTAAAATTGATTGTCAACATGCTCATGCTGTGGTTGGGTGAAAACACTCCTCATCCTCCACTCTGGCCAGATTTTGTCATGGGGAAAGTAGGCAAGAGGCAAAATGCAAGGGTGACTTACATGTTTTCTGATGGAGCAGCAGATGGAATATTTTTTTTTTATCAGGAGATATAAAGGACTTTAAATCTTGTGAAGAGTTCAGGTGAAGAAGAGTTTAAGAAGTACGAAAGGGTAAGGCTTGCTTTCAAGTTTCATCCTCCAGGAGTTTTGTTGATGCCTGTGAGCAAAGCAGTTTTGGGTTCGAGGGGGGCTGAATTCTCCATTGTTGAAAGGAGCTCGGCTGCACTTGTCCACCTTTCAAGGGCATTGTGGGCATAAACACTGCCAAATGCTGAGATGCTACAGCAATCTCACACACACTTGAATAAGAAGGTTTCCATGTTGCCCAGAGGCAGCCGTTTGCCAGCTGGAAACTCACTGCATTGAGAGGTTTTATTTCAAAGTAGGCTCAGCCACAACAGCAAATGACATCCTGGTGTGTCTGGTGGTGAAGGATGACGTGGTCTGAGGAGCTCTCTAGCAGCATGCTCTGAAGCAATTTTGAAGGAGCAAGCCTTGATAGCCTTGCCTGAGGATGGAGAGCAGCATGGAAGGCCATGGTGAGGTTGTTGTTTGCTGCCTGGGATGTGCAGGCTGGAAATCAGGCTCCAGGCTTTGAGACAGCACAGGCACCTCAGATCTTCAGCCTAGATAGCAACAGGGAATCTGTTTGCTGGTTCCTCTCAGCACATGCTTGAGCTAATTGCAAAATGTGAAGGATGCTGAATGGCAGCAGAAAGCGTTCCTGATGGAAGGCTCAGGAAAAGGCAGTGCAGGCTCGTGAGAGCTTGGACACTCACATGCAAATACTGTTTTTCTTCCAGTCAGATGTCGCTTACAAAGGGCATCTACTGTTGCTGGTGGTGCAGAGCCCAGAATGTGAAACAGTGAAAAACTTAGCATAGGAAAGCCAAGTGGGGGCAAGAGATTCAGGAATATTTATATTTCATTAGCCCTATTTGTGGACAAAATACCAGCACAACCCTGGATTTCATGCTGTTGCCGGCTTCGAAGTTATTGCTCTGTGCCTTTCAGCACAGAGAGCCTTTTCTGGTCAACACAGGAACAATTCCCCTTAGCAGAAGGGTCACCAGTGTGCTGACAGGGCAGATGGCCTCCTGGCATAAGGACAGAACACAAAGAAGCACACAAAGCATGAAAAATGCCAGCCCAAAATGCCAACACTTGGACCTTGCTGGGAACCACCAGGGCCAGGAGACAACACCACACACACAATTTAAAGCTGCCCAATGATAAATCCTCCAGGTTCTCTAATTGTTTTCTCACTCTGCAACCTTCTTCTTCACCAGCCATAAGAGTCCTGCTTCAGGCTCTGAGCGTTACCATGGTGTTCAGGCCATCAGGTCACCTCACCAGCTCTGTCAAAGCCTCTTGAACAATAAACTGCTGAAAACACTGGATATCTGTGTGATTCCAGCAAAAGGAGTGTTACAGTTCTCCTTTGTCCCCAGAGCAGATGCTCTGAGATGTCTAAGGGTTTCATGAGTCCAGACTTGGACCACTTTCCCCATGACCTGTGCAAGATGAGGCAGAACTGTGCTCACCCTGATACCTCCTGTTGAACTCTCATGCCTGTGGTGACACCAGGGACCCAACACCCATGTTTTTCTCACACTTGCTCATCTCACAACCTTACAAGGGATACAGAATGGCAGGAATATTTTTTAACACTACATTTTTTTACACCTCCAGATGTTTCACTTCCTCTTTTCTCTCCTACCCCCAAGTGACCTGATGATGAGAGACTCATTCCTGGAACTCGGTTAAGACCTTTGCCTACCAGCTTGGGAATTACATTTTGGGGGATTGCTTTTAAGTTGTCTTTTCTCAACTCTAGCAGCTGCTGGTTACTTCCTTTTGCCTGATGCCATGTCAGTGGGCTTGTTCTTCCCTTAAAGGACTCTGCTAAACTCCAGCCCACCCCTGCAGGGCCCTTGTGAAGCACAGACAGACTTCCCTGACTGCCCAGTTTTGCATTTGTCTCACAATCCTCCAGGTTATTCATCTCCCAGCTTGATAAAATCTTTTTAGGTCTTCTCACAATCCCTCATAGTTCTGTCTTTCATAAATTTCTTTCCTTCTTCTATTAACAAATAAAACCCTACGCAGTATGATGCCACCTGGATAGATCTCACCTCTTGCTCTGTCCTCTTGCTTCTCCGAACCATTAATAAATATTTTCAGTGATGCCCCTCCCAAAACTAGTCCCTTGAGTCTTTCCCATTTAACCTCCCTCTGCTCCAAGGATCATTTATTCACTCCTACCCTTTGTATCCCGTTGCTTGAGCAGTTTTTGACCCACAACAGGATGCTGCCCCTTACCCTACAGATATTTATTTTTCTTAAGAGTCTCCTGTGAGGATCTCCACCAAAAAGCCTTTAGAAAAATCCAAGTAAATTACGTCCAGAAGCGCCCTTTATCCTATTTGCTGTATTAACTCTTTCTCAGGTTTTGGCACGCTCAGAAGTCATAGATTTCTGTGTCTGCTGCATTCATGCTAATCCCCATGTGCTGTCTGTTCAAAAATATGACCAGATTTTTATAGGGCTGGGATGCTCTGAGTTACTCACCCATCATCAGATTTCTCAGGATCCAACCAAACCAAAGGTTCACAGAATATGGTGCCATCTTAAAACAGGGAGGGATTTTGAAATAAGGGCAAAACTCTGGTGCCCAGATGAATATTGCCACTTTAATTAGCCCAATCACCCCCCTGGAAAGTGCATTGTGGAGGAAAAAAAACTTTGTTTATTTTCAGATTTTGATTAGATTTCTGTATCTTTCACTCACTGGTTTTGTTTACTTTTAAAGTTTCTGCGTTTTTTAGAAACATGTTAGTTAATGTTCATTCTTTCATCATGGGATCTTTTAGGCCATCAAAAGCCTTTTTCAGAGAGAGAAAAAAAAAAAACTCTATGTTTTTTCAAATAGAAAAAAACCCTTCTTTTTACATGAGTTCCAGGGATTATTCCCTGGCATCTCCACAAAGATGCTTCTGTTTATCCCTGTGTGCTGTGAACTCTTCAGAAGGACCTTGACGGGCTGGAGGGAAGGGTGGAGAAGAACTGCTGGAAAGTCAGCAAAGTTGAACTGTCTGAAGTTCAGTGCAGGTCCTGCACGTGGGGAGCAATGAGCCCATTCACAGCCTAGGGGATGCCCTGCTGAGAAACAGAGCTGAGGAGAAGGAGCTGGGGATGCTGGTGGACAGAACCTGCCCCTCTGCCCCTGATCCAGCAGTATTCCTTGCTGGAAGGCCAGTGGTTCCTTGGGGTGCCTCAGGAAGGGCATTGCCAGCAGGTCAGGGAAGTGATCCTGACCCTCTGCTGAGCCCTGTGTCACGTGGAGCATTGTGTCCAGTTCTCAGATCCTCAGGACATGGGAGACGTGGACCTTTAGGAACAGGCCCACAATTTCTTGGTGTGTAAGACATAGCCAACACCTTTGTTTGAACTTTATCTGTAAGTTTGGTGTTCAGCTTTTGGAAAGATGTTGAAAATGGAATGATTGAAAAAAGGAGCTATAAAAATGATGGGAGGCCTAGGAAAAAAAGAAAGCTTAGAAATAAATGTGAAGAAATTTATCCTATTTAGCCTACTAGAGAGAAGGGTAAAAAGTAATTTGACCTATAGGTATCTATACAGGAAGATGGTATTTGATATTACAGTCCTCTTTAATTGAGCAGACAAAGCAAAATGAGATCCAATGTCTGGAAGCTGAAGATGGAAAAATTAAAGGTGGATATGAGGTGCAGCTTTTTTTTTTTTTTGGCTTTTTTTTTTTAATAGGCTGAGCAATTAACCACTGGAGCAATTTCCAAGAATGGAAAAATTATCCATCACTCGAGGTTCTGAAGTCAAGACTGGATGGCTTTCTGAAATGCACATCCCATGTCAGTGCCCAGTCACGAGTGCCACACAGGACTGCTGTAATTCCATGGATTGGGTCCTTCAGAAGGTCAAAACCAATTACCATAATTGCACTGTCTGCTTTAAATTCCCTGAATATCCATGGCCCTTTCTCCACCACGTTTCTAAGGCACGACTACTTAAGAGCAGCACATCAGAAACCTCTGTTTAGGTCGAAAATATATCTAAAGGAAAAATTGCCATGATGTCCTTTCCTTTCCCCTCTCTAGATGGCCTTGGGAACATAGAGGCAGCACTGAACACCTTTCCCCACCACTTTTGTCTTGAAGGTTCTGCTATGGAAAGGCTGCCTGAGGCTGGTCCCTCCCTGTCAATCCCTCCCAGAGCTGGGCAGTGAATTCCCACCTGCCATTGCCTCTCAGTCCTGGCATCCCCCAAACAAGCTACTCCCAAACCAGACACTTTGTGTGTTTCCCCTCTAGGGCTCGTGTTTGTGAATCCCCTTCACCATGTTTGTTTTGCTGTGGTACTTGCCCCAGTACTGGCAAACCACATCTGGCTGTTTTCTAACACCACTGTCTGAAACTGGTCTCATTGTTTTTGCACATTTACCCTAAATTTCCACTGCGTCCTATTGTTTCACACCTCGCATTAGGAAAGTGAGATTATCACGTGAACCCCAAACTGGGCAGCCTGAAGGCTCTCTTACTCTTGCTGCCCGTTTCTGGCAGCACGAAGAGCTGATACAAAGACTGACAAGAGGAACCATGCGTGTTTTTGTGCTCCTGCTTCCAGGAAATTCTCCTTGTTGTGTGTTTATAGAGCACCTCGCAGAGCTGGCCTGCAATGCAAGTTCCCCAGGGGCACGCAAAGAGGAACCGTTACTATCAATTACTGCAATTATTGCAATTATAATAATTATTATTCTGTCACTTAAATTTCAGCAATTAATTTTTCCAGAGTCTAGTTCAAGCCATTTTCTCTCTGCCAGATGCTGATCACAGCAAGAGCGAGGTGCAGCATCTGCTGCTGATCAGAATCTGGTTTAACTCATGAAACACTGCAGAGGCAGGTGCCTGGTAGAGTGCAGGCCTGGGTGTCTTTGATGGGCTCAGGGAGAGCCCATCAAAGCAGCTGAGTGTGCAGTGTGACCTTTGTGCTGCAGACCAGGCATGGTGTTAATCTGGGTACTGCAGGCTGGAATAGCACTATGTTAAACTGGGCTGCAAGGGTCCAGTGCCAGGACATTGTCAGACCGAGGTGAAGGGTGGGGGGTGGATTATTCAAATTTAGGCAGCTGAAGGCTGTGTCTCTGAGCTATGGCAGCTGTCTAGCAATCCACCAAGAGAGCCTGGACTTGCCAAGGAGCAGTTCATCCCATAGGAGCACCTCCTGGTAGTGTGTCACCTCACTCTCTGCAGACACCTCGTTTTCCCCACTGGTTTTAGTGAAGCCCAAAGTGTCTGTTTAGACCAGACACCTGCCTTAAGTGGGAGGAAAATCATACCCTTCACATTCTTAATTGTAGTTTTGATAAGAAACCTTGACACTTGAGAAGAATCCATCAATCCAGATGTTTGGGAACCACCAATTCCAGATAAAAGTAGGAAGGACAAAGCAAGTGGCAGTTTCCTCTCATCAACCAGCGTCAAGTGACACTAATAACACACTGTTTTGGCAAAAACCAATACAGAATATACAGGTCACCTTCCTGAGTGACAGATCTGAGACCTAAAATTGGCGTCAGTTGGACAGGTCCACTGAGAAGTATTTACCTTTTTTTTTTTTTGTATTGGCTCAGAGCTGGCTTACACCATATTCAGGATGTAATATTAACCTCACACGAGTTGCTGCTTCCTTGGGCATCACTGCTGCTCCTCGTTATAAGCATTTTTCTACTGCAAACCCTGAGAAATTCTACACCCAGATCGTCAAACTTGAAATGAAGGCAGGGAGCTGTACCTCAGGAGGCAGTAATTCTAGAAATGCTCATAATAGATATTCAGTTCACTGCTGTAGGAAAGGGACTGAATGATATCTTTGAATCTTTCAGTAGCAAGACAGTGGGCAGGAACTAGGAGATTGCTGCTGTCTCCTTATTGATATCGTGTCCAATTCTGTGTTTCTGCCTTCCAAAAAGACCTTTAGTTAATTAGAAGGGGATAAGAAAACTGCTGCCACGATGACTTGATGTTGGGGAAGGTTGTCTTCTAGTGAGGAATTCACTTACATTATTTATCCAAGGGAAAATTAAGAGGAATTGGATCATGGCCTATGGGTCTGAGCATTGAAAAATAGTCCAGGGAAATAAATGAGACTTTGATTTGCTGGGAAAAGATGGCTGAAAATCCAGTGGTAGGCAGAGGAAATGCAGTCACACTGGTAAAAAAAGTGCAAAAAGCGAGTGGATAGTAAGGCTTGGCAGGGTGTCCCTTACTCATCTCAAAGTCAAGGTTGGGGATGTGCTGTGGTGCTCACAGGTATTATGTGAACAAGGCAGAAATTGGTGGGGTGGAACTTTGCTCTCCTCACCGCTGTTTGGTGTTTTGCATTCTCTGACTCCCAGGGCTACAAACAGCTGCATTTTCTCACTGATAACAGATAAAAAGTCTTTCTCACACACAGCAGTATGAGTTAGGAGTGTAGCAAATAGTCTGCCATTTTAGGCATCAGGGACAATGTCTGTTCTTTAAAAGACACTATTTAACTTCACTTGTGCCGTTGCTTGAATGTTTCTTGGTGGTCCACAGGAAGATATCCAGAGAAAGAACAAAATAAATGGACCAGAAACCAGACATGAAGCACCTTGTTTTCAATTTGTCTTCTTCAAATTAAGAAAATTATAAAATAAAGGCCAGTTTTTCTCAGAATCCACCAGGAAAGGCCTTTATTCTTTAATTATATGTTTAATTCTTTGTAAAGTAGGTGAAGGTTTCTACTATTTCAGTAGTCTTTTTAGTGAGCTCTGCTTTAGTGATGGCATTTAATAGTTCTCTAGCTGAAAAAAAAAAGTAAGGATGATTTTTCCTTTCTGATGGCAGAGCTGCAGAAGGCTGCAGGCTGAAACCCAGGGCTCTGAGTGGGATTCCTGGGGTGGGTCCAAGACAAAGCTGGATTTTTATTCTGCTTCCACATTTTTGAAGGGCTTTGGGACTGCGAGACTGGAGGTTTGTTACATGAAGATAATTTGCCCAAGGTAACTGATCAAAAAAGAGATAGAGAGGTGGGGGAAACAAACAGTGTAAACAACTTCATGAGTGTGCTGTGTTTGACAGGGATAGAGTTAATATTTTCCACAGTAGCTGCTATGGGGGTGTGACTGGATTTGTGCTGAAAACAGAGTTGATAACACAGGAATGTTTTATTTATTGCTGAGCAGATCTTGCACAGAGTCAAGGCCTTTTCTGCTTCTCACGCCACCCCACCAGTGAGGGGGCTGGAGGCTGGGAGGGGACACAGATGGGACAGCTGACCTCAGCTGACCATGAGGACATTCTGAACCATATGGCAACGTGCTCAGTATAGAAATCTGGGGGAAGAATCTCGGGGAAGGGGGAACAATTGGAATGGTGGAAGTTGTCTTCCCAAGTAGCCGTGAGGCGTGATGGAGCCCTGCTTTCCTGAGGAAGGCTGACCATCTGCCTGCCCACAGAAATGGTGCTTGAATTCCTTGTTTGGTTTACCTACAAGGCTGTTTTCATCTCAGTCTCTGAGTTTTCTTGCTTTAACTCCTCTGATTGTCCACCCCATCCCTACACAGGGGGAGTGAGCGAGTGGCTGTGTGGGGTGCAGCTGCTGTCTGGGGTTAAACCATGACAGTGAGGAATAAGTACCATTTCTTTAATCCAGCAAAGGATTGCACCAGTCAGAACCAGCAGCTAGAATTCAATTGAGGCAGATGAAATTCAATTCAGAGGGAAAGCACAGGTTTTTCACTGCGAGACCAATTAACTACTGAAACAAACAATGAAAGAAGCAGTGGTTTCCAGCCCTGCTCATATATTGGCCTGACATGCCATATGGAGCCAGAGGTGGACCCAAAATGGGGTAAAATTGGGCTTCATGAGGTGAGAGAACATCTCCTGATGGTGGTAGTCAGGTGAAGCTCTGCCCTCCAAGTTGCCACTGGCCAGAGGGGATGGCCTGTGGCCCATTTGCAGTTGAAGACACAGACTGGACTTCTTAACCAGAAACATGCAGAGACATTTCATCAGGCTCTGCTCAGTTACAGTTGCATAATGAAGTCCTTTAAGGAGGAAATGTTTATGTTTAGTTCACTAATAGGGCTTCATTAAGAGTCTTTATAGACCAAAAGACAAAGAGTAACCCAATCAAAGGTTCCTGATGAAGAGAAAACAGCAAAATAGGCAAACCAGAACTTACTACATACCAGGACTCTGTGAGCCCATTCCCTGCAATGAACAGAGATATAGTTTCTTCATTGACTTACAAGGACATTTAGTGCTTATTTGCATATGAAAACATGTGCACAGAGAAGCACAAGCCCACAAAGGCATCAGCATTCCCAGGGACCAGTCCTGGCTGGGGTGGAGCACACCCAGCCCGTTTTGCAGGGTACAGGGCTGTAGGTGTGAGAGCCTGGGTCAGTGATGGATGCATCTGGAGGATGGAGTCCAAAATAGGTGAAAAGATGGGTGAAAGAGACTGCAGAGTGGTGCTAAAACAGGACAAGATCCAGCCCCAGCCATACTCTGAGGACCCAGTTTCTCATATTTTGCACTCTGCAGCACCAGCTTGAGGTGGATGGCTCCCCAGTTGCAGGTGATCCAGGAGGAAATGCACACACAACTACCAAACCACCCCTCCCTCCACATGCCTAATCCAAGGGGTGGAGGGATCACGTGAAGGATCCCAAATCCCCCAGTGCTTCTCTTGCTGGAAGGCAAAGGGTCATGGCCAGAGTCACAGGTAAACACAGCCCTACAACCGGAATCTCCAACACCCCGGGAGAAGAACCCCTGCACTGTGCTTGTTCCTGTCCCTCTTTCTTCACTGGCTGCTGTAAGGAAGGGTGTCTGGCAGAGCCTGCAAAGGGAGCCTTGTGGACACTGATGTCTCTGAGCTTATCCTGGCAATCAGAGTTGTGCAGTCCCAGCTTTCTCCAAGCCGTACCATAGTCCCTTGTGTCTTGCCAGCCAGCACCAGGACCTGAGAAAACAGACCTTTCTCTCACAGGCAAAACCAGTAAAAATAAAATATTACCCATGTGAAATGCCTCCCTTGCAGTGAGTTGTGGGACGAAATTTGCCAGTGGAAAGGACCTCCTAGGCTGCTGCAGTCACTCATCCACAAGAACCAAAGCCTCTAATCCCATTAAGAAACTTATCTTTCCTGATGGACAAAAAAGCTTTCTCCCATCAAACATCTATTCTGATGGAAATCTTTATACCAGAACTCCTTCTGTCTCACAAAGGGCCAGGGTGCAATCTAAGCCTTTGATGTTGTGTTTGGAGTATAATGAAAGGCATTAATTTGAATAGAATTATTGAAATGGCATGTCTGTTTCTGCTATTAATAGAAAAATCTTAAAACAATGAGCAGCAGAGATGGGGTCTATTGCAGTGAGCAGGAACAAAGGCAGAGCATTTTGCTCTGGTTGTATTATGGAAATGGCTTCAGGTCTCTAATGTGCTGGGCTCTGCACAGAGCAGAAACAACAAACCTTGCACGAGGCCAAAAGAGCAAAATCTTCAGACCTGGGCTCTGCCTGCACATCTCCTACAGCTCAAAAGATGCAGTGCATCAAAGAAAACTGCACAGAATGGACTCAAACCAAATCAGAAGTGATGGGTCCTCATTTACCTGGGCAGCTCCTTGCTAGAGGGTGCTGTGGCTGCTGAAAGTTTATCTGGGTCCAAGGTGAGACTGAATGAATTCACAAAAGAGAAATCCAATCAGGATCAAGCCTATAATTCCCTAGTATTTCTAGCATGGGAAGGATGCAGGAGGGGAGGATCATACCTGCGTGAAATTATATTATGCCTTCTTTACACATGCACTTTTATCAGGATGCTGAGATACCTGAGCTTTAATCTGACTTAATAAAATTGTTCTGATAGTTTTGAGTTCTCCTGATCCCTGTATGTAAAGAGGCATTTGTATTTTTATATCTGTACATCATTGCATAATAAGCTGAAAATCATAAATCGAGGTGGATTCTGTGGTGAAAAAATAAAAACCCCAAACAAAGCTTCCCAGGGGCTTGAGTTTCTAATAATTGTCTCTTTGTCTTTCCTGTTTGCTTTCCAGGAACAGGCTGGCAAAGTGACTCAGGGGTCACTGCTCCTGTGCTGCATTCTGGGAGCAGAGCTGGCAAGTGGGATGAAGCACCTTGTGGGCAGTGGCTTCACAAGGAGCTCACAGTGGGAAATAGCTTAAGGACAGCTCTCTGTGTGGGGTGAAATTAGATAGCTCCCCTGTCTCAGGGGACTGAGACTCTCTGGGGAAAGATGGCAGAAACATGTTTTTGTTACAGAGTGTGACACAGAGCCCAAGAGATCAGGAAACCTCAAGAAGAAACTGCTTAGTGGTGGATGCCACAAACCCCATCAGCACCCCCAGCAGCTGTTTCATGAGGGAAGGACCACAGAGAGTGATGTGAGTTTATCCTGTGCCTTAACAGGCGCTTTCTGGCTCAGACAACCTCTTCACCTGTATCCACTAGCTTTATCTCCAGAGCTGGCTTGATGGGCACAGGATGAGGCAAGTCCCAGCTCAGGAACGGGCTAGGAGCACACATGGGCAGCATGGAGATCAGCTGCAGGAGGAGTCTGGAGGAAAGCTGTGTGCTTTGGGGTGTCGTTCCCAGCATTTCTTTCTGCCCTGCACGATGCAAGGAGCAAGAAGGCTTGCCTTGCACATCTGCTCTGTCCCTGGCACGGCTTTGCTTTCTCCCCAAGACAGCAACAGCAAGGCCAGCAACACCCTCCCTCCTTCAGGTTCTCTGTGGTTCTCCACTGCACTGTTGGGGTTTGAAAATATGCACACACAGAGGTCCTGTAGAGCTTTGAGAAAGTGATCAAGGCTGGAAATTACCCAGGGCACAGAGAGAAAGATGAGAAATCAGCAGTGGGCTTGCAGAGCAGACCAGCCAGGGACAGGAAGGGGAGGCGAGTCAAAATTAAAGCTGTGAGATGGGGGAGAACAGAAGGAGCCGAGAACAGGAGGCAGCATCACAACTTCTGGTCTTTGCTGCTTTGGTTTTAATTACCTGGCAAACCCTCCTGTGACATTCCCACCCCTTCCGCTCAGGACGCTGCGGTTCCTTTCCCCTTAGTCACCACGGACAAAGCCAGCACCACATTTTACCTTCCCCAGATGGGGAGAACAAGGCTGATGCTTTGCATCTTTGGAAGGGAGAGGAGATGGCTTGGCAGACAGCGCCGTTGTGTGCTGCTGGCACTGTGTGTGTGCCACAGCCAGAGCCTGCTGGGGTCAGTGCCACTGAGCTCCCTGGGGGAGCAATCCATGAGCTGACACAGCCCTCTGGAAGGATGCTGAGCCCTCCTGTAGGCCAGGAATCAGTGGGCCACTGCATGACACTGGTGGCTTGTGGAGGTGGTGCGTTTCTTCTCTGCAGTAACACAGCCCCGCTTTGAAAACCCTGGGCTGCCATCACGGCTGCATCACTATTAGTTCTGCATGCTGCTGCAGAGTGATGCTGCTGGATAGAGTATTCAGCAAAGTGAGCAACTAAGGGCATGTCTGTAGGCATTGAAAGGCATAAAACAAAGTTTCAGCACAGCAGGAGGGTCCAGGGGGAAGCTGGAAGCACGAGATCCATGCTGCATCTCCTTCAAGGATGCAGTCTCAAGCTCTGGAATGATCCTTGGGACCAACTTTGTGCAGGGCATGCTTCATTCCCTGCAACAGAACTGCCCTGGAATGCATTTTGTTTAGTGTTTTGTTAAATTCATGCACCAGCTGCTGCACCAGACCCTCTGTCTCACAGGCTGCCTCTGAACACAGCGGTGCAGCTTTTCTGGGGGCTGTGTGGGCTGACACAGAACAGACACAGAAGCTCACTCTACCTGAAGAACGTGCAAGCTGTAAACTTTTCCCTGCTTTTTATCTGGGCTGATTGGCTCCTGGGTTTTCACACACACTTAGAGAAGCCTGGTCTCCCAGGAACACCAGCAGAGAGGACTGAAAACCAGTGGCAAATGGCAAAGCCAATGAAGTTTTTAATGGTGTCAAACCAACCATCTGCAGCTAAGGCAGACATAAATACAGTATCAATTATGTGTTTGGAAGGTTGCCTTTCATGACAAAAGGGAGTTGCAACAAGGAGATTTCTCCAATCTTCCTTCTTCCCTCTTCTTACTCCTCCCTGAAACTCGTCATTGTTGAGGAAATGGTAAGACCTGCAGCACATGGGAGGAACAGCAAACACCAAATAAAGCCTGGGACAGGACCAGCAGCAGACAAAGGTCCATGCTGTAACTCACGCACACATTCATTAGAGTCTGGCAATTATGCTGGGTGTTAATTGCTGCTGCAGCAGGCGGGATTCAGCAGCACTGGCACCTCGGGGTTGGCACCAGCGCAGCCCCACAGCAGCCCCTGCTCCACCTCTCCTTGACTTTTCTCACCACCTTGCTCCTCTCTGTGCTTTGGCAAACCTGGCCGGCACATTTGGAATCGATGAGATAAAGCTCACAAAATGAAGAGGCTTTGAGCAGGTGCTGGATCTATTGATTCGTCTGCTGGCCTTTCAATTGCTGGGGGTCACAACTCCAAGTTCAGCCATGAAACAACAAGGACTATAAATAAAACAAACAGGCTGAGATTTTTCACAAGGCTCCAGTCACTAGCAGCTTCTAGAAGACAAAGTACCAGGTGATACAGAAGTCCTCAGGATGCACAACCAAAGCTGTCAGGCTGTAATCCACAAACAATTCTCCTACCAGCCATATGGGTGAACACCTCTCTCACCACCTCCTGTGCCACCAGCAGCTCTTCCTATCCTCTCTGCATCACTTCTGTAAGCAGATGACGAACTCTAGGCGATCTGGCTTAAACATAGGTGTGTGTACATATATCCATGTTTAATACATATATCTTTAGAGACAGCTCACTTTCTGTCAGTTCACTAACTGAGGTTGTCATGTGCCTTCAGAAAGGGAGGATGCTTTCTCATCATTTCCACCGTTTGCCATGAACAACTGCTGTGAGCTGTTTAGCCTGCCCTTAAATAATTTTAGCAGCAATTCCTCTGACATCTTCCTATGGACAGAGTTTGACAGCCAAAATCAGTCCTTCCTGAGAGCACTCCTATTTTTCAGCATAAATTTTCTTTCCTTTCTGCTTTGTGCAAGAGAGCTGTGGTACAACAAATGGGTTGTTTTTTCTCAGGGTCATCGACTCATAGGATCATTGACTCATAGGATCATTTAGGTTGGAAAAGACCATTAAGATCATCACAGTTCAGCTGTTAACCCAGCACTAAACCACGTATGCAAGCACAGCAGATCTTCTAGACAAACCCTTCTGGAGTCACATGCAGCAGTGGCTGTGTAAAATCTGCTCATTGCAGGGGCAGGGGCTGAAGAGGGGGAACCCAGGCTGGGCTTCCCAAGGGGGCTGCTGAGCTGAGGGAGGTGGCTGTGCATGGTGTGGGACCTGGCACCCCAAGGATTCATGTGAACAGAGTCAAGACAAATGGATGCACGGAGACAAAGCTGTGGCAGGGCTGGGCAGTGATGATAATGGCAAGGAACAGAATTTCATGCCAGGAAGTGGTGGACCACCACGAGGTGTTGAAGGTCATTTAAGTTTCCTTAAGCATTATTCCAAAATATTACTAAGGGACAGGTGTGAGTGAACATTTTATCTGAGAATCCTGGGGTGCTGTGCTCTACTTCCTGCTCCTTCCTGGTCCCGTGTGTGCATTAATTCCATCAGGCTCCCAGCAGGCTGCTCTGGCTCACCAAGGCAATGTGTGCCAGCTGAGACAGGTAACTCCAGGTGCTGCAGACAGGGTTAATGGCTCTGAGTCAGAAGAGGCTGTTCAGCTGCAAGTGAGGGGGTTAAAAACCTCAGCCAACAGCAACACAACTGTTTGCTCCTGCCTGCTGGCACTGACAGACCACTCTGTCAAAGCCACCCCACAACAGGAGCGCCACAGCTGTAGGGGGAGAGAAAAGCTGGGTCAGTATGCTGGGAGCTGTGCACATCCCTGCTTGGCATTTTCCTTTTACCTGAGACTCCGTGTCCCTTCTGCAAAATGGGAGTTTGCAGCTGAGCTTCCTCCTCCCCAGCCTTTTCCAGCTCAGTGTTCTCTATGGGGTACGTGGACAACCAAGGGTCCTGCTTTTTGCAGGGGTGAGTTTCCTGCTCCTCTCACTGGGCTGGAGGCAGCTGGGTGGGCTCTCCTTTGCCTAGTAAGGTGTGATATCACTCCACACCACAGGACCTTTCTGCCAGCAAGAACATTAGAAGGATTTCCTCTCCTCCACCCAGTGCCCGCTGCAATATCCCAGAAGCTTCTTGCTCTTCACATGCCCTCTCTCCTGCTGAGTGGGTTGAAACAGTGTGCTCCAAAATTGAGAGGGGAGGCACAGCAGCCCCCTGTGCACATCTCTACAGAGGCAGTGCTGGAGCAGATGCCTGTCCCTGAGGACACTGGGCAAGGTGAGCATGTCGTGCCTCATCCCCCAGGCACCAGTGTCATCTGCAGGAGTGAAACTTGGCAGGCAAGACACAAGGACAATTCAGAAAGGCAGGTGGTAAAATGTAATTTCAGATCCCATGCAGGCAAGAAAAGAGAAAAAAAAGACACTGAGAAGACTGAATTATTTGCTAGTTTGGAATGCTTAATTTTTCATCTTTTCTAGAGCATTTGCATAATATTTTCTTTTTTTTTTAATGTTTTTGTGCATGTAGGATTTTTTTCTGTTTTGTTTTAATTTTTTGCTTGAATTTTTTTTTTTTTTTAATGAAATGCTTTTTCATCTGTGCTACCTTGGCAGCCTGTGTTTGAGCATGAGCAAATTATTCTGTGCTTACTGCCGTCAGAAGATGCCAGCTCTTGGGAGCCTCACAATGGAATTGCAACAAAAGCCTTGGAAAAGGGAAGCCTGGTGACAGGGAGGTGACCGATCTGAGTGGTGCCACCACTGCCAGAGAGCAGGATTCCTGCACCCCGTGCAGCAGCCTGTGTGTATCCACAGCCTGTGTCATCCCTGCAGGGCCACGGGGTGTCCCTTTGGCTTTTCAGGCCGTGGGCTCAGGCAGGGGATGGTGCCCAGTGTGGCGTGGGTGGAGGTGCTGCTGAGCAGAGGCAAATCTTGCTGCTCCTTGGCTTATTCAGCGTTTCTCTTGATCAGAAAGTACTAAAGCTCAGAAACTCAGCAGAGGCTGTGCCAGAGTGTTTCAGCTGGTTATTGAGATCCCTTGCTAAACCCCTTCGGCACATCGTCAGGCTGACAAACACAAGCATTGCTGAAAAAAACGGAGACACTGCATTTGAAAATTGTGCTGAAACCCGGCGTTCAGCCTTCTCTGCAAGAAAATGTGATTAAACATCTCCTCTTTAGCTTGAAAACACTTGCCAAGTTTTATCTGAAAATTCATTACACCCTCTCTCCACATACGTTTTCCAATGAATGCACTATTTATCTCCATCCTATTAAAAAATATACATAAATATCTGTCTCTTGCTGTAACACCAGACTGCGGGGCTCATGTGTGGGTTCAGAGCCAGACTTGCTTTGAGCCTCTTCTTTCTCCTATGTGTCCATAATTGTGCTGGAAATCTCTGGATGATGGACTTCCAATCATGTCTTGGGGAAGGGAGAGGCCACTTCCCAAGGGAAAACTAAATAATTTCAAAAAGCCCAGAAAAGCCAAAAAAACCCCAAACCAACACAAACAAACCAGAAAAACAAACCAACCCAAAACCTCTTGGAAATAAAAATGTGTAATCTTCAGGCTCACTGGTTGCTTTGGAGCACCAGGGAAGTGATCCTTGGTGTCTAGCACTGAGCTATCCAAGTGCTTCAAGTCCTGATCTCCCCAACCAAACCCTCCTCCTAATGGGGAATATTTATCCTGCGTTGTCAGAAGTCTGCTCCAGGGTGGGAGCTAATATTAATTATATGACAAACACATCCTTGGGCAGTGATTTGCATGCGGCCTTACATCAAACAACTCAAGGTCCTATAAAAGAGGAGCGGAGTCTGCTCCTGCTCCCTGCTGCATACTGAATGAATCCAGGCATGATATTTGATTGCTGTGACCTTCAGGAAGGTCTGAGCCTGTTCCCAGCCCTTGCACACCCACACAGGTGACTGGCACAGGCTTGGCAGCCCATCCTGGTGGGGCTCTTCAAATAGTTGGGAGAACCTCTTGTGAAATACTGGGTGTGCAAAGGCACAGGGTGCCCCCAGCTGGGGTCTGCCTCCCTAAACCAGCATCATATTTACAGCTTCATCATCTGCAGAGAACAGCTGGTGCCTCATCCCGCTGCACACTCCGCAGTGTGACTCTCTAACTTGCAGTCTGATTTATGGAGTATGCCTTGCTTTACTCAGTAAAATTTATAAATGACACAAAAAAAAAATCAAATCAAACCCCCTCCCCCCAGCAAAAAAAAAAAAAAAAAAAACACCCCAACAAAAAAAAACCCAAAAAAAACCCTGAAAAAACCCGAAAATGGAAAGAAAAAGAAAGAATAAAAGTGGCCGAGCCTCTTTACTTCATGTTCCACCATCAGAACTGACAGGTAAAAGGGTAGATGGGAAAATACCTGCTGAGAATGAAGGAAGATCTACTAAACAGAGATCTATCTCCACTCCCCATGGGGTTATCAGTGCTGTGGCGATCTGAGTATGAAAATAACATATTGTCAGAGCCAGGTGCCAGCAGAGGAATAGCCTAGCTATACAGGGCCTCATAAAGAAACAAATCTGGGGTATTTGGAGCAGCCCAGCCAAGGGATATCTGATCCCTGAACTGCCTCTTATTTTGCTTATCCCTTTCATTACCCGTGGTTGCCTTTCACTGCCAGAAGACACGGAAACAGCACCGTGAAATCCTCTGGCTCAAGGGGATCGGTTTGGAGATGCTTGGGAAATATTACGATTTTTTTCTCCATTAAAAAAAAAAGAAAAAAAAAAGAAAAAAAAATTCTGATTTCTCAATACCAAAACTTGCCTTAGGGAATGGTTGGAATTGATGGATTTCCCAACTCTAAAAGTAATTGTTCCCAATACCTTTTGGAATTGTAAAACTAAGGGTCTCTGACTTCTTTCAGTGCTTACTTAGAAATGCAACCCCAGGGTAACAGAAATGTTTGAGGCGAGAGCAGAGCAGTCGACAATGGCAGTAGTGAAATACTTCAAGTGTGCCAAACCAGTCTTGAACGATTATTATTCCAGTTCTAGCCCAATCTGGAATAGACATTTTGTTTGTTTTCCTTTTTCTCATTCTTTCTATTTTTTTTTTAATCTTAAAAATGTTCACAGAATAGGAAAATAGCTCTGGGAGAGGCTCATGTTCTGCCAGAATCCTATCATTTCTGTGTGCACTCCATGGATAGGGTACCAGCAGGAAACTACTGGGAAAAAAGGACAGAGGTACAGAGAGTGTTCTTGTCAGAGTGAAACTCCCCATGCCCTAACTGCATGAAACTTGGGAAACTCCTTACTGAAGCAGGAAAGACAGAAAATTAATCTGTGCATTAAATTGGGTGTTTCCTCTGAGCCCAGCAGTGGGCTGCACCTTACTGACTTGAGGGTAGGTATAAACCAGTTGTGTGGAGTTTCTGAGGGGAGTCCCTTTCAAATACCCATCATCCAGAAAGGAGAGCTTAGTGACTTCTCATACCCCCACCTCCCTTAAATGTTTTGCTTACAAAATTAACACCTGCTTATCTTTTGTTTTGCTTTGAGTATTCCCTGAGTGCCTCCTCCCACCAGCTGGGATTCAGGACCTGTATCCTCATTTTAGGGGAGCAATTATTTTTCAGCTCTTGCCAGTGCTCTGCACTGCCTCTGCACTAGGACATGGTCCTGCCAATGCTGGGAGCACTGCAGGGTGGGATTCAGGATGAGACTTAGCTGCAGCTCATGGGAGCCTCCCCAGAAAAGAAGCTTTCCAGGCATCAGGATCACATACCTCACCCAGTAAGACCAGAGCACCTCAGAAACAGCCCTCAGGGTGGTGGGGGGGGTCTTTATATTTTCCTTGCTGAAGTTAGAAAGCCCCAGATATGCTGGAATCTCATTTCCTGGTGATCCTGAGAGAGGGTGCACCAGGGATGGAAACAATTTAAGGCTGCAGATTAAAAAATAAGGAAATGAGGGGAAGATGTTGTCTGATAGTATGAGGACTCTGGAAACCCAAGTATCAGGTGATAGAGTAGAAGAAGGAGGGTGAAATGTGGAGAACAGAAAGGGAAAAGTCTGAGAATGAAAGAGAACAGCAGCTGCCCATAGTGTGTCTTTGATGGAGAAGGGGATACACACAGCTGCCAAGGGGTTTTTTTCCACCTTCATGTGTGAAAATTCATGTGAATTATTTAATGAGCGGATTTGCATATTTTCAAATAAATTGCAGTTTATCCTGCCATTGCTTCTCATTCTGTTTCTGTTGACAGAAGCTGTTGCTAATCGAGGAGCTCTTTTTCTGCAAGGTTTTGTAAGAGGTGCTCACTGAGACACTGTTGCTCCTTCCAGGAACACACCAGGAGGGGGAAAGGCCTGGAGACAGGATGAGATTTCTCTTAGGACACACACCAAAATCCTATTTCCCAGTGGGAACAAAATCCTTTTCAGATTCCATGCTATGCTTCACTTAGGGTGGGAGGAAGCTGAAGGAGAACCTTGCAATGGTGTGAAGACCAGAGGAGTTAAAAGTGTAGGGACAGGTTAGGAGCCTTTATCCTCTATAGAACAGCAGGCAAAACAAATATTTGTGCTGTATTAGTGAAGCCTGGGGATGGTTTTCTATAAATATGCCTGGGGAGTAAGCACACGGGGGTAGGAGAGCTATTTCAGCCAAAGGACAGTGCTGGCATGAGAACAAATGTATATAAACTGGCCATGAATAAACTAGGCTGGAAATTAGTCGAGGGCTTAGAACCATTAGAGCAATTGGGTTTGGAGCAACCACGCAGTAGGAGCCATGGAGGCAGAAATCCAAATAGCTTTTAGGAGAAAGCACACTCCAGCTCTGAAAGGGCATTGTTATGTGTTGCTGCAACAGCAGGGATTGAATTTGGCAAGTCTGGAATTCCCTGCCAGCCCCACGTTCTTGTATTTCAAGTGTTTGGGAGGTTTGACTTCTATTTTTTTGTAGATAAATATGGCTTTGTGAGAAAAAGCAAATAAACTGCTGGTGGAAAAAATTTATTTGAACATTTTTCAAGGTATTTTAAGGCAAAATGAGTTGAAAACAAAAGCTGAAAATCCAGCTCTCACCTCCCTATCAGAATTATGACAGCCTGGGTTGTCCTTTCCAGTTAGAAAAGCTGAAAAATGAAGGTGTATGGAAATGTCACTGACCTGTGGGCTCTAAGAGGGCATTGAGATGGGATATCCTGGAGACAGTGACCACCGAATTCCAGAGCAGTTTCCAGTCTTAGGAAGGAAAAGTATCCCACCAGCTGTTACTCAGTGATGGAAAGGATGGAGCTGAGTTTCTGAAACAAGTTCCTCCTCATCAGTGCCTTGACAGTCCCCTGCTTCACATCCCAAGCCAGCAGTGTATTTCCTCTCCTGCCCAAGCCCAGGTTTTTATTTCCCAGTTCCCACTAGGATGTATCAACATCATGCAGTTCCTGGATGAACAGCCCCGTGCACCAATATAAGTCAGGAGCCACCTGCTGGAAAGCAGCTCAGCAGAAAAGGCCCTGGGGGGCCTGGTGAGCACAAACTGACCGCGATCCAGCAAAAAAGGACAATGGGATCCTGAGGTGCACCAGGCTCAGCACTGCCAGCAGGTGAGGGGAACTGCTCCCTGCCCTCTGCTCAGCCCTGGTGAGGCCACAGCTGCAGCATCGTGGCCGGTGCTTGGCTCCCCACTGAGGGAGAGACATGGATGTGTTGGAGAGTGTCCAGTGGAGCACTGGTGGAGGGGCTGGATCCTGCTTCCTGTGAGGAAAGGCTGGGGGAGCTGGGACAGTTCAGCCTGGAGAGCACTGAGGGACTGGGGATCTCACCAATGTGCAGAAACCTTAAGGGAGGGTGACACAGAACAGAGCCAGGCTCTTTCCAGCAGTACCCAGTGACAGGAACAGAGGCAAGGAGCACAAACTGGAACACAGAAGGCTCCACCTGAACATCAGGAAACACTTTGTTACTGTGAGGGTGACCAAATACTGCAACAGATTGAGCAGCCACCTAGGAGATCTCAAAAGGTATCTGGGCACAGGCAGCCTGCTCCTTGTGGTCCTGCTTGGACAGTGGGCTTGGATAAAATTACAGAGTTCCCTGTCAGTCTTAGCTAGCCTGTGATTCTGTGAGATCCACAGTCAAATTGTGTTCTGTTTCAAAGGCTCTATTTTATTTGCAATCTGCCATCTACAGTTTTCATTTGAAGCCTCCTAACTCCATTGTAAGGAACAGAAAACAACTTGCTTCTCTCCATCCCTTCCTTCCCTCACAATCTTGCAGACCTTTCTCACGCTTTGGTTATCAGTTTGTCAAATCTTAGCCTCAGCTTATTGGGTTCCTCCTCACGCAGCTGCAGTTCTATTGCTTCACTTGCTATTTTTGCCTTTTTCCAAACCTTTCCCAAAACAGCTCGCTCTGGGGAGCATCATGGCACTGGAAAGTCCCAGGTCACAAACAGCAGGAGACACATACACTGAATTTATAGGCCTCGGTCGTTTACAGAAGATGAAATTGAGGTCTCAGAGAATAGACAGGCACAGTATTGACTGGTAAGCTGATAAATCAACACACAGGATGCTGTGCCTGCTTGTCTGCACCAGGAGGATCACTCTGATGAAGGAGCTCCAGATGGACCCCCTAAACTAGTCCTAGAGCTGCATCTGCTCACCATCCCAGTGCAGCCAAACCTCATTAAGCTGCCTGTCCCTTTGGGGCCAGAGTGGAACCTGTCCAAATTCATCCCTAAAGGACTCTGAGGATGATACAGCTGGGGTTCAAAAGTCATCCCTGTCCTTGAATTTAGAGGGGTGGAATCTGGTACCAAGGTTTTCCATGGCTTGCCTACACATCTCCCACTCTCCTTCAATCAGTGAAGCTCTCTTTGTTTGGACCCATCATTTTCTGGCATATGAATTGAGAAACAGCAATTGCCAGAGGTGCTGAAGCACTGCAATTTAGCTCTGGGTTGCTGGGCAGCAATTTAAACTACCATAATTTCAGGAGATCCATAGAGGAACCCTTCCCTAATTGAGCCTTTTTGCTTCAGTCAGTCAGAGATGCTTATACAGAGGACAATGAGTCACAATAGGAAACATCAATATAAGAAGTCGCTGGGAAGGAACAAGACCCAGTTCAAACTGCCCACAAACTTCCTGCAAATTTCAGTTCAGCAACAGCATTTCACAAAATAAACCTCCTCTAAAATATTTTTTTGAGAGCTGCTGTTTGTTTTTTATTTTTTTAAGAGAAAAAAAAAGTAAGGACACACACAAGAAAAAGAGCAATAGCAATCCTACTCTCCAGCTTGCAAAGTATTTTCTGGTTGAGAATTGAGAATGGGAAAGGAAGTCAAGGATGAGTAGGAGCTCCTTGCCTACAGTGAAGCACAGGGTGAAGTCAGGGCTCCTCACCTGGACTTGTGGTCAGAGCAGCCCGGGTGGGAGCCCAGAGGAGTGACCTGGAGCAGGGCTTTATCTCTCCACCCATGTCCTCCACACTGAGAATGATTTTCTTTGAGTCTGTGTGAGCAGAGGGGTGTAGGATGTGTGCCTGGAGCAGGGTGTGAGCTCACACCTCAGCCAGTACCACTTGCCCTTTCTCATTAAGGCAGCCCTGTTTCCTTGCACTCCCCTCACAGCTCTAAACCCAGTTATTTAATCTTGTCCCAGCTTCTGAACACATTAATTAAAAGCATCTGGGGCCAGTCCATCCTAGTGTGCAGGTGGATGTCTTTTCAGTATTCATCAAGCTTCATTCTCTGGCGCTTGGTGACAATTTTATCTTCCTCTGGGGAAACAAAAGAAGGAGAGATGATGCTGCTGTAAAGAGATGCTAATCGCACTATGGGGATCTCCCGAAGAATTCGAAGAGCTCTTTGTTGTGGGATGCCAGGTCTCCTTGTCCTCAGCTCTTTCTTTCCTCTCTGATTTCCGTAGCACTGTTGTGTGGGCAGGAAGAGAGGGTTGAAGTTATAAAGATATTGAAGGGCAAGGGAAGGGCATTACTTAATACTGCATCTCAGAGAATGCCACAAGCTGTTTTGAATTGAGTCTGCCTTTCTGTTGCACATGTGCAGTGCCTAGTTGACAGGGACAGGGATCTGGTCTCACCCTGCATCAGTGAGGGGGCAACTTTTTTCCTGCTATGATTTTTGGTTTCTTTCTGGCTTACCAAGGGCTGAAAATGGATCACTGTCCATACATATGAATTTCTTCTGGAGTTTGAGCAGAGCCTGGGGAGTCTCTGGAGGAACACACGGAGCCAGGTGTGGAAGGAAGATGGTTCTGGGTGGGACTGACAGAGACTGGCACCTTCAGGTCACTGTGGTTTTTCACAACACTGCCAACAGCAAAATCCACCTCCTAATGACATAACCCAGGGGCTATTTTCTCCTCCTCCAACACAGCCCAAGGGCAGCCATTTGCAGACTGTAGATACATCCAAGATCTGCCTCTGTGCTCCCAAACACAGCCTAAGAACCAGTCATCTTCTGCTGGGGTCCTAGCTGCAGGGGACAGCAACCAGCCGGGCTGTGGGTTTTGGTTGCAATCAGCAGTGGCTTTGAGGGCTGCTTTGCTACGTCCATCAACAGTGACTTCTTTGGACCCTTCATCATCCCTGCAGGTGAGGTTACACATACCCAGGCTGGCAAGTGTCCCCAGTGTCTGACAACCAGCCCAGCATGTCCTGACAGTGCCAGCTGCCTGCAAAGCCTTTTGGATCTGCATGCCCCATCCCAATGTGTGCCACATCCCAATGTGTGCCATATCCCAACACGTGCCCCATCCCAACACGTGCCACATCCCAATGTGTGCCATATCCCAATGTGTGCCCCATCCCAACATGTGCCACATCCCAACACATGCCCCATCCCAACACATGCCACATCCCAATGTGTGCCACATCCCAACGTGTACCACATCCCAACACATGCCACATCCCAACACGTGCCCCATCCCAATGCGTGCCCTGGGCTCTGTGGACTGGCAGCTTCAATGCCTTCAAAGAGTTAACTTCCCTCCAGATACTCTTCCCCAGTGAAGTGACTTGAAACAGGGGCCAGCACACAGCAACACAGAACAGACTGGAGCAAACCATATGCTGCTGCACAAGAATAACAGCATCATTAAAATCCTGAACCAAGAACTCAAAGGAGCATTTGAAGAGTACATAGCAGCAGGTCCTGAATCCTAACTATCAGCTTCTCTTCCCCTCAAATCCTTTGTATGGGCTGAATGTGAAAGCAAAATGTGTACTCAATCACAGCAACCCACTTCCTCCTCAAGTGACTCTCCACGTATGTGCTCACCTCAGGAGTGACATGTAGCCTAAAACAGCAGGGAAACAAACAGGTGAAACAATAGAGAGAAAAGGCGTATGGGGGGAGAGGGAGCAAGACAGACCCCAGTCACTCCTTAAACTTTGCTTATTTACAGCTTCAGCATACATATGAAGATCTATAGCACTTACACCCAAATAAATCCTCCCCTGGAGACAGGTGGCAGATATCCCCCTCCATTATTTACAGCCACTTCTCAGTGAAAACTGCAAGCTGTAAAATGCCCATACAGTGTTGGGGAGATTTATAGTCCTCCTGTATTTCACACACTGCCTTGCCCGGCTGTGTTGCCTTTGGGAAGACATGGCAAATGGACTCCAAGGTGTTTGACAAAGATGAAGACTCATTTATTACTTGATGCTTTGGAGAGAAATATTTGTACGCAGCAGCCTGCATGGGTGGCAAAGGTTAATCCTCTCCTCTCCTGTCAATTCAGCTCTTCATGGGCCAGGGGAAAGCAATGTGTTGGCAAGGGAAGGAGTGAGGAAGGGGAGCAGCAGCAGTGACCCGTGTCACCCTGCATCCTTTAGCAGGGCCAGAGGAGACTGGGGACCTCACTCTCTCTCTGACCCTTCACCCAGTCAAGTCTGATCTCAACTTTTTCTTTCACAGGTCTTGGTCCTACAGGAAGGGGACTGATGTCCTCACTTTTAAGCAGCAGATGAGATTTCCTAAATCCTTCTGTTAGAGGAGACTTTTGGCTTGCAGGTCAAAAGCATCCATGGCACCCAGCAACCTGAAATCCAGTTGTGGCACACCTGACTGCCCCTGGCACAGTGGGGCACAGGACCATATGGGCTTTTGGCAAATTGGGCTTCAAAGGGAGCTTCAGAGTATCTTCTCTAAGACTGGGACCCCACAAATGCATCCCCTTGTCCTTCTCTGCTGGTAGGGCCAACAGTACTGCTCTCTCATCTCTGAAGGTGAAACCTGAGAGTGGGGTTGAGGCAAAGAGCCAGCGTGGTGCCAGCAAGCTGCCAGCGTGCTGCCTGCTCTGGATATAGACAAAGAGCTTCAATCTCCAGGGCTGTCGATAGAATGCTTTTCAGCAGCACTAAATTCTTGCAAAAACTCGAACATGAAAACATAAAAATAAAAACACGGTGTAAAAAACAAACAATAAAAATATAACACCAAATACATCACTTAACTAAAACCGCTTACCCAGTGGCTTTGATGTTAATGCATTGTCTATAACAACGTGGCATTCCAGCTGAATACTAACCGGCTGCAGAGCCCAAGCCCGGCCTCACTCCAGAGGTTTCTGGTTTTACTACCCTGATTTCTGCAGTCAGTCTTCCTCTCCTGGGGTTTATTAGGTCTGTCCCCTGCCATGATCAACTAAGAGCTGTTTTCACTTTCCCTCCCCAGTGTTAATTAAAGCTGGGGTGGAGTAAGCCACAGAAGACTCCTTGGAGGAGGGAGAGGAAAACTGAGCCCAGCACGACGACAGGGTTTGATCAGTGGAGAGCTGTGTTAACAAGAGCCTATGGATGTGAGTGGGATGAACAGTCGGTGGGGAAGGCAGGAACAGATGGTACCCAACTATGTGCAGCACGGTTCCTGGGGTCTGCAGGATATGCAAAAGCTCCTGCTCACTGCACAGGCTGCCTTGTGCCTAATGACAACACCAGCCCAGCCTCTGCAGAGCCATCCTGACCTGTTCCTGTACACAAAGTGTGGGGACAGCCCAGACAGAATCTCTCCTGCTCCAGCCCTTGCGTGCTGCTAGCATGGGCTCAGCCAGAAACTGCTGACCCCTCTTGGATGTCAAATTTTGGGGGAGTTTTGTGCAGACCTGATGCAAGCATGGCAGCTCTGTGCAGATATTCAACAATATCTGTGCAGATATTGTGTTCCGTACTTGCAGGGGTACCAGTTGCTCCAAAATATTCTGGTTGCTTTGTGGATGGAGCAGCTGGATTTCAGTCTCACCTGCTATGGTCTCTTGCTGACTGCTGCCAGCCAAACAGTGAGGGAAGGGGCTGAGGATGACCCTGAATGGGTTAGTCAAGTCCCTGCACCGTAGGTGCAGTCACAGGGCAGGAACTGAGACAGGAGGGCTTAACCCTGGAGGCTTTCACTGCAGACAATTTGTAGATGCTGTTTCAACCACAGTTAATAAAGCCAGTACCACAGGGCAATGGCCCTGGATGGCCCTGCCTCAGGTCACATTGCTCGCTGAGACAGCAATTGCCAAACAGACAGCTGGGGACAGCTTCCATCCAGAGCCTGTAAATCCACACCCTGAGCTGCTCCAGCCGCATTCTGTCCTTGGATTTCAACAGGTGGAGTCATGTGGAGCAAAGTGATCCAAGTTTTCCATTCCTGCAAGGTCATGGTGACCACTCTCACTTCAAAGGAAAGCATCCCATCTGTTCATGGCTGCTCCATGCTGCCGAAGGCAGGTGGTCTCTCTTCTGTCCCTGGCTTAGCTAACATTTACTTCCACACCCAATCTTCTTCCAAAACACATTTTTGTTCCCTAAGATAAATCCTGAGACAAGCATTGAGCACATCTGTTGCTATGCTCTGTGTCTGGCCCTGGAGCTTCTCCCTGGTCCACTTCCCTGCTGCTGGAAGGAGCACACGTCCTCTGCTTCTCCAGCCTCCTCCCTTTTCCTGCCTTGGTACAGACAGAGGTGCTGGGCTGGGGCCCAGGGTGAGAAGTGAGAGGTGTGCCTGCTCACACTAATCACATGGCAGAGGTTAAGAGCAAGGCTGTGGTTGTGACATATGTTGGCATGAGTCTGGCCTCTTCCTGGCTCCTTTGAGTTTTGATGTCCAGCATGGATGGACAGTGGGAAGAACGTGGCATTGGTTAGCTGAGACAAAGAAATTCTGTTCTGAGTCGGTGGAGAAAGTGTCCAGCTTGACGTAAAGTGAGAAAGGAAGATAAGAAGCAGCTGAGGAAGCTGAATATTGCCTACACACTTGAGAGTCTGCCCTTCTTTAATTTTTTTGGCAAATTATTCATCACTGCAAAGTGTTATATTGTCTTTCTTTAACCAAGCTCTTGGCCTTAAGTGACCCAACCTGCAGCAAAGTTCTCTCCCACATTACTACACAGCATGCTTGAAAACCCTTTTGTTCCTCCAGGCATCCTGAGCTGTTTGATGATGTTGCTGCTTGACAGCAAGGGATATGATGGGGAATCAGAAGCAGGAGAAACGTTTCCCAGTGACAACTGATGAGCAGGGAGATTCCTCCTGTAAATTAGTCTGCTCACCTACTAGCTGGCATCAGAGACTAGGGGAGAGACATCACAAGAGCCTCCCACCCAGGGTGTGATGTTGCCTGTCTGCCCCTCTCACCCAGCTGTGGATCTGGCTCTGCCTCCTGCAGCAGCTCCTGGGCTCGCCGTCCTGCTCCACAGCCCCAGTGCAGAACATGGAGATGCCCATCTCCCCCTGCTCCCTCATGCTCCCGGCTCCCATCAGAAGTCTCAGAGAAGCATGATGCTCTCTCGGGGGCTCCAGCTTGTCTTGTCATGCACTGTCTGCTGTGTCGTGCATTGGAAACACTGCCTAGTTTTAATTAAGGTTTTGAGGACCCAAGTCAGGCAGAAAGAAGAGAAAATGCTAAGAACAGCTAATTTCTTAAGCTGCCCTCTGGCACCTTTTGAAACTTACCTCATGTAGCAAATTAAAAATGCTAATAGATGGCCAATAAAAAAAACCCAAACCCTTTCTTCTCTGTAATTTCAGTGAGATGAGTGGTTCTGTGCATCAATTAGCAGTGGGAAATGAGATTTTCTTCACTGGAGAAGGGCTGGGCCGAACACACAAACTTGTAGGCTGGCTTCTGAAAGGATTCAGTCCCCTGAATGTCTTCAGCAAAGGCACATGGGGCCATAGTGAGCTGCCCCTCTCACTTTTATAGTTCTTACAGAATTATTACTCCTCATTACCTTTTGTCTCAAGGCAGACTGTGAGTCTGGAGACTCAAATGGAACAAGCACCACCCCTTGTTTTTCAGAGAGCTCCATCTCATCTGGGTACTGCTTTTACATCAGTAATTAATACAGAATTACAGCAGGCACTAGCCTTGTACTGCCTGAAGTTGTCTTTGCAGAGATGCTATCTATTACACCCCCAGCTGCGTGCCAGCAGCACCATGGCTGCAGCAATCTCAGCTTCTGCTCAGCTGGGATCACAGCAGCTCTAAGAGTTTAGAGAGAAAATGGTCCCTGAAGGCCTTGCAGATCTTAGGCATAAGACATGGAAAAACCTGCCTTCTCCCCCCTCCACCCTCTGTCACTACAGGGCTGCAAATGGAAAATATACAGATCCTTTTTTTTCTTACGGTCAGAGGTTTGAGTATGAGGCTTCTGATAGCCAAACAAGCACTGTACTAGCCAAGACCAGAGAGGTTTGGTGGAAGGATTGATATTGATGAATACCGAATAGTTTATCCAAAGCAGAACAGCCACCAGGATTGAAATGGTAGTGGACACCAGCTGAAAACCTTGTCTCTGTGTGTATCTGCACAGGAAACAAGTGAATCAGAGGAGAGATAGAACTAGAGTTTGACACTCTCAGCAGAGTGCCCAAATGTCACCCAGGATGACTGGATGAAAAAGCCTGCAGTGCTTTGGATCTTCTGTGGTATGCATAGATACTCTGTGATTGCTCCTGGGGAAAAAACAGGGACTTCAGAAGACAAGACAAGGAGAAGACACTGCTGCAAGGAGACCTTGGAGCACCTTCCAGTAGGTAAACAGCTTACAAGAGAGCTGGAGAGGGACTTTTTACAGGGGCATGTAGTGATAGGACAAGGGGGAATGGCTTTAAACTGACCAAGGACAAGTTTAAATTGTACATTAGGGAGAAATTCCTTACTGTGTCATAGTGAGACACTGGCAGTAGTTGCCCTGAGAAGTCATGGATACCCCATCCCCGGAAATATTAAAAGCCAGGCTGGATGGGGGGCTTTGAGCAGCCTGACTCAGTGGAAAATGTCCCTACCCGTGGCAGGGGGTTGGAACAAGATGATCTTTAAGGTTCCTGCCAATCCAAACCATTCTGTGATTCTATGACCATGCCATTTCTACTGAACAGCATGAGCTGATTCCTTTCTTGCACTGATCTTTACACCCTTTCATTGTCATCTCTCATCCATCTTTTTCCAGAAATACCTACCTGTGATCTACATTTTTGAGGCCTTGGCCCAAGACAAGCACTCGGTTAAATATACAGTCCCAGCATATTGATTTTACGGATCAGCTGGAACACCTGGGAGGTAAAAAGTCCAGGGAGCTTGGAGGAGGTCATGGACAGCATCACAGTCACACAATTTGGCCTATATCCAGTGGCTCTGCACTTAAAAGCTTTCAGCCAACTAAAAGCAGTCTTGGAGCACCAGGAAGGTCTGAATAATAACTCTTGAGCATGGTTAATGAAACTTCTGGGTTTGACGTATTTCAGCCACATCATGTCTCCTTTCTGCTTCTGCCCTCCCATCGCTGCAGTGGAGCAGGCGGGAAGGAGTGAGAAAATTGCAAGCAGAAGCTTCTACTTTCCTTTTGGAATCGTCTTGACTTTTGATTCCCTCAAGGGCCACACGAGTTTGTTGCACAGCAGGCCCAGCCAAATGAACATCGACACCTTTGTAATTGCGCCGGGCAAGGGAAGGTTGCTGAGGGGGAAGGAGAGGATGGTAGGTTCCCAGGGCTCCATGACCTCATCCTTCCACTGTCACAGCAGAAGCACAGGGAGCAGGGAGACAAGGCAGCACTGGAGAAGGAGAGGAGCAGTTTCCAAGCAGGGTTTTGAGCTCAGTTTTCACACACCAGGTGCTTTACAGTGTTCCAAGTCTACTGTGGTCAGGGAGTTTCTCTTGTTCCTTCTGCAGGGCAAAGTTAACAGAGGGTCCCAGTTGGCTGCAGGCAGATTCTCAGTCACCAGTTCCCAGGATACAGTGAAGGAAAGAATGAAGCTGTACAGATTTGGGGAGTTGAGTATTTCTTCTCCTCATGGCCAAAACACAGGACCAACTTCTCTATACTTGAAAATCCCACATGTTCCGTGCAGCACTGCAAACAGAACCCAAGGGCAAGTCTCCATGAGAGCAAGGCCAGCTTCCACTTCTGGGGTGATGCTACAGAGGATTTTCTCACTATTTTTTGAAGCTCTTTGGCAAACATGCTCCAGGATCACCTCTAGCTCCTTTACACTCACAGGAGCACAGCAAAGAAAGAAGGGCAGGTCTATAGCTCCAGCTTGTCTCAGTAGAACAGAGAGAGAAAAAACAGCACAAGTTTGCAGGACCTTGGTGATCAATATGTCAACAAATCAGGACTGGATGGTGATGGCACTTGCCAACACTGAGGAGAAGTTTCATTTGCTGTTTTTCAGTGGATGGTTGGAAATTTTCTAAAAGCAGTGTCATCATGGTTTCTTTTTTTTTAACATTCGCCTTCACTTCTGGTGGGACAGTGTGCAGACTTTGTGTCCAGGCTTTGGGTGTCTAGATACTTGCCATATTTCCACAGATATCTATTGCCATAGATAAAGACTGTCTCAGGAGAGCTTGACTTTGATTTCTAGAGGTTCAGCTTTTCTTCTGTCGCTTCTCTAAAATCCTACACGACGACACAGGTGTGGCAGCCACAAGGACCATTTTGCCCAAGTAGGACGTATTTCTGTGATGCTAGTTATTCTTTCCCTTTCCTCTGCTGCAGGTCACTGTCTGAAACCTGTTGAGAAGCCTAAGCCTCTCCATTATTCCCCAGTGGGAGCTGGTTGCACTGTAAGCTAGCTGGGCTATCAGCAGATGCAACTGAGACTCCTCAGACCTGGGGCCAGGTGAAGACCCTGCTGTCCTAAGCAGTGTCCATAGGGAGTTAGAACAAAGATATCCAGGGCTATAAGCTCTTTATCTTACACAAACATTAAATTCAATTTAATACAAAGGGGGAAAAATGAGATTTATATCTTCCAGATTCTGCTGGTCTGGGACACAAACTTAATTAGAAAGACTGAAATGTCATCATCTCCTGGAGGAGGGTAAGCATCTTTGTTGGATGCACTCACTGGCCAAATAAATGTGATCTGCTATTTCTTAAATGCCAGTGTCTCATTGCAAAGAGTGGGGAAATGACCCTCTGGAAAAAGAACAAACCTCTGCTCATCCTCTAGTCCATTTAAGGAAAATTATTAACCTGGCCGATCCTTAAATTGTGCATGCTGTAAAGAGGATCCTGGACCTGGCTGTGGTTTTGAAGCCATGAGGAGAATTTTAGGCACATTTTCTCCTGGCGCTGTGCAGCAGCCGCAGGAAGGGAAGAGAGCATATGGAGGAACACAGGTCTGTGCCTCTTGGTGCCTGCCTCAGCTGTGCAAAGCATGACCTGAGCAGAGCTGCAGCGACAAGCAATGAGCTTGTACTACTAGAGGCTGACACCTCCAAAGGGCCTGTGAGTTTTGCAAGTGGCCATTTAATCTGGCAGGCAATGAGAATTCTGACCCTGACGACTTCCCAGTGCAGTAAGTGATACCCACACCTGCAGGACATTAGGGCTGTGGTTCCCAAATTGGGACCTGGCATCTGTGGCACGAAAAGGAAGTCACGGAAGATGACCTGTGGTTGTCCTTGGGAACTCTACTAGTCAGCATTTCTTCCCCCGTGGTACAAAGAGCCTCAAAACATCTTCCCTCTGCCATGGGATTAAAGCCAAGGTCAGACTGTTCCCATGGAATAGCCAGGTCATGGAGAAATGTTTGTGCAGTGTTTTGTGTTTTCCATTCCAGCTCTGCTCACTGCAGCATCTTTCACAGCTCAGGGAGGATGTGTGCAGGACAGAAAATCAGGAGGATGGGGAGTGTGAGATGAAAAGCAGAGATAGGGTGGAAAGCAGTGTCCAGGATAGGTGGAGCATGCATTGAGGAGACTGGGGGAGGGAAACAGCCCTGGGACTGAAAGGTTGCTTTGAAGAGTTTTGAAGGAGAGATGGAGATGGTGGAGAGGGAGAAGGAGAGGGAGAGAGGGGCTGGATGTGTCTGTAGAATATCCTCCAGATCTTTGTGGCAGTTTACTTTGCCTAAAGCCTGCTTCTGTGAGTCAAAATATTTGGAGACGCATGTATCAACCAGGAGATCAACCAGGCAGTGCTGGTAGGAAATGAACAGGATGGCAGTTCAGGACTTTTCTGGTGGTGTTTGATCCTGCCTCCGAGGGAGGGAAAGACTGGATTGCTTGACCCAGGTGTGGGAAGGCAGAGCCTGTAAGGTGCTGGCTTCCACCTGTGGTCTAGCTGTGCCAGAGCTTTGCAGAGCTGACCCCTGTGTGCTCTTGGGACGGGCAGTTGAACCTGCAAAGGCAAGCCTTGAGTGTGTTTGGAGCCTCAAGTTATTCACACTCTGCCCCCAGGAGTGCTAAACAGCCCCCCAGTGAATCCCAGGGCACTGGCAGGAGGCTGGTCAAGAGATGGTTGTGCAGTACTTTCCACGTGATAGTTCATGAAGGAATTGTGGGATAGAAGGAGGCAAACTCAGACTGAACAACCTTGGGCTGACTCCTCTCCAGGCTGCTCTTGGACACATCCTTAGAAATTACAGGTCCCAATCTGCCTTGATGACAATCCACAGCCCAGCTGCTGGTCTCCAGTCAGTTTGGAAAGAAGGTGATCACAGGTCTGTCCCAAAGCAAGAGCACAGTCTAGGCATGCAGATAAGACAAGAAGCTCTCTCCAGGTGGATATCAAGCTGAACAACACAGACAAGTTTCTTCCAAGGAAGAAGGCTGAGGAGTACCTTGAGTGTTGTGATCCAAGCAGGATGGATCCTGTGCTCAACAGCAATGGTCTCCCTGCCCCGGTATGGCCCACAAAGCTCACATTCCATTCAGCTGAACCCCATTAAAACATCAATTTCACAGTTTCCCCTCAATTATGGAGATCAATGACCCCTTAACTCGGCTTTCCTCCATACATTTCCTGCTTCTTCCAAATGTGGAGCAGTTAATTGCAGTTCACTGCTCATCCTAATGTTTCCTCTCTTGCTCACTTTCTCTCTCTGCTGTAATTTACTGACATTTTCTAAGCACGTTTAGGCTATGTTGGCAGCTGGATTCTGCGATAAGATTTTTTGACATCTAGTGATTGTTGGTCGATAACATTTCTATCCCATAATGAGCAGAGGAGGGGAACAGGGAAGGGAAGTGCAGACAAGGAGTGATCTTCAACAGTTAGGAGATGAGATCATTATCTCTTGGAAATATGGGAAAGGCAGAAGTGAGAGCGGAGAGGTGATGCAGTCATCACAGCTGAGATCAACCTCATAATCACCTTTCACAGGACAGGCAGTGCTTGGTACAAACACAGGTGTCCCAGGGTGCTATCTGCTTCCCCAGTTCCAGCTTTGGGATGTCTCAGAGAGAATATCTGATCCCAGATCTCCTTGCAGGGGATGTGGCCAGAGAGGGGGAAGTACAGGTCTCGCTTTCCCCTTTTCCCAGCTGGAGTTATTGCTGCTGGCTCTGGACGTGTGATCCTGAGTGCTAGTGGGCAGCCAGCACTCTGCTGGGGTCTCCAGAGCTGTAGAATCACATCTCCCTCTGCCTTTCTTTCTCTTTCAGCTGATCTAAGACCATGTCTGCACTTTCTACCTGTGCCTGCAAACTCCAGCCTGACTGGTGAGCCCAGTGAAGGCTGAGGAAACAGGGCGCCAAGCTCCTGGTTTCTAGGAAACATCCAAAGAAATCAAGGCTGCTAAAAGTCAGGATTTGTGCCTTGGGTCACCAAGACCCAGCTGTGTTTGATCTGAGATGACAAGGCTTCAGAGTCCTCCACTATCACAGAACCAGAGAATCACAGAATTGTAGAATAGTTTTGGTCAGAAAGAACCTTCTGAAGGCCATGTCCAACTACTCAAGAGTGAGCAGGCTGCTCAGGGCTCTGTCCAGCCTGACCTTGAATGTTTCCAGGGACAGGGCATCCACCACCTCCCTGGGAAACCTGGCACCCTCTTCTACCACCATGACTGTAAAAATCCTTCTTTCCTATACCTAATTTAAATCAACCCTTTTTCAGTTTGAAACCATTAACGGCATTAGCCCTCGTTCTTTCACACTGTGTGGGGTAGACTTGCTGCTTGGGGTTTGGCTTGGGCCTCTGTTTAAGCTCAGACTGAGTGCACCTAGATATAAAATGCTGTTTCTGGTGAAGAGTCCCAGGAATTTCACACAAATACTGTTGTGTGGGCTGGGACCATGGATGAGGGGTTGTGTTATGGCTGTGACACAGGCACTTTGTGTGGATTTGGCATAAGGACTGACTTGGTCTTTCTTTTGTCCCCCAGACTGCAAAGGGATGATGCTTCCTAGTCAGGAAGTAAGAGATGCCTATTCCCTGGCTGCCTGGCATGATGGAGGTTTCTCCCGAGCTCCTAGGCTTCCACTTGTCAGCAGACATCAAAGATAGAAGTGATTTAATGACCTTGAGCTTGTGGCATTGGTCTTGTGCTGCTCCATGAGCCTCACTGGGCACTGATCCTTGCCCTCAGCACCATGGGATGGAACTCCAGCAGTAACCTGGACTGGCTCACCTGGACCTCAACACGCCCACATGCAGCAGTGGGAAATGAGACAACAGATTGCTGCCAACTCCATGCCCAGTCAGACCTTCAGCTGGGACCCACAGCATGCAGGGATTCACCAGGCAGCCAGGCATCTGCCTGTCTCTGACTAAAGGCATTGCAGCCTTCTGCAGTCACAAAATTGGCGATGGAGTTAGTGAGCAGAGAGCTGCTCGCTGCTGGGGAAGCCCCAGAGCAGCAGATTTCTGCCAGAAGGGATGATTTGCTGGGGAAGCACAACTACAGGCTTGTTCTGCTGTGCTTGTTTGAGGTGGACACGCCTGGCTGCTGCCAGGTGAGCCTCACTACAGTCAGCTTTATCACCTGCCCTGTGACAGTGCCCCTGTCTCTCCTGGCTGCAGAGAGGGCTGAAGGCAATGGCACATCTTGTTAAGGAGCCACATGAAATGTAGATAGGGTAAGGCTGGACCTGAATTTGTTTTACTGCCATTCTTCTCATCCCTGGAGTCTAAAGGGTGCTTAGTTCTGCTTTCTGCCAGCGCCCAAATTTATGCAAAGGTCATAAGGACAGGCAGCGAGGGGCAGAACCACCCTCCTCCTCCCAAATCTCCCCTCTGCCACTTCCCACTAGTGAAAATTTTGGAGAGAAACGCAAGAGATGAGGCGCATATGGCCATAGCCTCCCCACTCCCACACCTCTCAAGATGGTATCTTTGCCCTTAATAGCTCTTGATGGGATTTTCTTTTTCTTTTACTCATGCTGCTCACTCGCTTTGGGAAACAGATGAAATTCTTGTCATCTACAAGATCTGCTGGCAACAAGCTTCACAATTTGAACACAAATTGAGAGGTGAGGGAGTGCTGTGAGGATGGGTGGCAGGAAAACATCCTTTTGTGTTCATTTTAAGTCATTGCCTGGTGAATTCCCTGTATGCTTGTTCACCCTTGTGCTGAAGCAACAGCAAAAAAAAAGAATACTTCATCTGACACCTTATTTTAACCTGTCAGGTTACTCCCAGCATCTCCATTCAGCTTTTTCTCTAAGCTGCAGAATCCTAAGTGATTTAGTCACTTTGTGTCTGGAGCTGTTGTGTGCCTCTGATCAGACCTGTCACCTTTCCTTTCCTCTGCTGTTTGCAGCTCTGTTTCTTGTCTGAAACAGAGGTCAAGGCCACATCTGAGATGCAGCTTCACCATGGTCTGTGTGGTCGCACAGGTGCCTTGTCCATTCCTCCCCCAAAAAGGCAAAACTTTCTGTTTGCTTCTTTGGCTGCTAATGAACAGGAGACTGAGACTTCTGTAAAGCTGTCCACGCCAAACCCTCTTCCAGGAGGAAAATAGCTTGTTGTCAGTTGGATACAGCTGTGTGAGATTCTTTGGGGTTTTTTTCCCCCAGGTGCATCATTTTGCATTTGCAGGAGCCACACAGAGCCAGCAGAGCTACAGGCTACTCACTGCAACCACCATAACTGATTCCAGTCACAGTGTAAGCAATAAACTAATTCAGCACAGGGTTCCTGCACCCCAAATCAGGCAGGGCAAGGTGGGGCAGAGCTTGCTTTAGGCTGTTAAAATATTAATGTGTCTGCTGGTTCCTGACCTGGTTTTTAAGGATGTCTGAAGACATTCTCCTCAGCCCTGCTGCTGTCTCTCCTGGATGGCACAAAGCCTCTGCTTCCTCAGCACACCCTTTCTTCTTCTTCTTCCACCCACTGCTCCTAATTCAGTCTCTCATTTATTGGATCAAGAAAAGAGGAACATCCCCTATGTTCTTACCAATCCATCCAGATAAAACTAATGGGATTTCAGGCTGACAGGACTCAGAAAAGACTATTTTATCTGACTGAGAAACATAGCCACATGCCTCAGTCTAATGGAGAAATACCTGTTGAGAGCCAGAAAAAAAGGAAAGTAGCTGCCGGATGCTCTGTTTGGTTGTTAATATCATCCAACTTTTAAAACTCCTTAGTTATCAGATTTTGCAGATCAGCCTAAAAAAGAATTGCAAGATCTAAAAAACGGGAAGCATTTGCTCTTTGCTATATTAGGAACGCATCGCCCAGCTTTTCTCTGCAACTATGACAGCAAGGACTATGCTCCAGAAACCGAAAAAACCCAAGCTGAAATTCCCTGGAAATAGCTCATTTCCACCACAGGGAAGGGCATAAAAAAAATTACACCACCAAATAAAATCGTTAAGTGTGAACTGTGGATTATCTTTTCATCTCTACCGTTAACAGGTTAACAAGGAGACAGGGAAGCGCCACCGGAGGAAGGATTTTCTTGGAGATGCTTGGTGGTGAGGCTGCCCCAGGAATCGGACATCTGATTTTTGTGTCCTCCTCAGGGAAAAGGAGCTCAAAGACACTTCTTCACAGTCCTCCCAGCAGAGGGAACTATCGGTCCTTGCTGGAGGCAGGTCACTTGGAAGCTGGGAGGTTTTGCAGAGCTTCAGAACAGGCGTGCAGGGGTAGCTGCAGTTTAGACTGGGGGCCACAGGCTGCTGCTGCTGTGTCTGCAGAGGTGCAGGGGGTGTTTGCAAGCCCACAGGGCTGTTCCATCCTCTGAATCATAGTCCATGCAGCAAAGCCTAGCCTGGTCTTGGGTAGGGTTATGGTAGCTCCTGCTGCCTCTCTTAGTCACCTCCTGCACCAGGATGTTTCTGTTCTTCTCTCTCCACACACACGTTCCCATAGAAAAGTAAGGAAAAATGGATGCTCTGTCTCTCCCTTACCACAGCCCCTGTCTGTAAAAACCCTGCCTGGATTTGCCATCCAGTGCCCAAATCTCATGTTAACACTGTTTACCTCACAACACTCAAGGGGCATCATAAGCTGCTGGACTGGTGCACCTGTAATATAACCTAATTTTTATTTAAGAGGCATCATAAAAGTGCTGAAAGCAAAAATCAACCAGGTAAACCCCAAAATCTATAGTGGACAGGCTGTATCAAAGGCAGTAAAGTAAAAAAGCACCAATTTTGCTGTTGCTGGAATACCTTATTTTGCCTCTTCCCACCTGTGCTGTCTGTACAGAGACTCAAGCTTATCATTTTTCATAGGTACCCATATCTCATTTAATCTTTGGTGTACAAAGAGGATAAATTAAAGTTAACCTAGATAACCACGAATTTCCTTTTCCCCAGCTTTTGCCAGCTTGACCTGAGGAATGTAACTTCCAGAGCAGTGTTTATGTGATGCTGCTGTGGCTGTACATGCAGCTGGGCACACACACACACACACACACAGAGGCTGTGGCCACACTTCAGGTGCAGGCAGTGGGTCTGCAGGGAAGTGAGGGGCTCCCAGGGAGCAGATTACACCTCCCTTCACAGGCACGTGAGAATGCTCAGTGCACTTCAAGCACAAGCAAATGGCTAATGAGTGGAGGAAACTGGTGTTTTATTGTGCAGTATAATAGGATAGCACAGCTAAACACAATAAAAGGCAGACAGCCATATCCCCACAACATAAACCTGGCTGGGCTTTGGAGCACTTGGGGTCTATTACACAGAACTCCCTGGCCTGGGGAAGGCAGAGGATTTCTGCTCCATTTACTGACATTAGGCCAGGCTGCTGCTAGCATAGGTTCATCTGGCAGGCTCCTGCAAGCTGTCTGTCCCTGAGATGTCCCTGGAGTTCCCTCAGGGTATTCACACTGGAGAGCTGGATGCTCCTGTAGACACCACAGCAGTTAAACCCAGTCCTTCCCAGTCTGCTGCCTGTTGGGGTTTCTTTGAGCATGGCTTTCCTCTTGCCCCTTTTTCTTTTTTTGTTCTGGAAGTCCCCAATTATAGTCCAGCCCCAGCAGCTCCAGGCTCCCTGGGTGGCTGATACAGCCCCAGTCTTTGTGCTCTTGTGGGGCTGTGGCTGTGGCTGTGCTTGTTTTGACTTCTCATCAGCCTCTTTGGAAGATGAATGAGCCTTGTTAATCAGCAGCTGGCTCTAGGAGAGGACTAGGGCATAACATACCTGCCCAGAACCAAGAAACTGGGTTGTCTCCTGTCTTCTGCTTTGATGCCTTGTAATGCATGTCACACCTTAGAGAGGAAGATTCAGAACTCTGCAATTAGGGCTGATTTGTTAGTATTCATTAGACATACATTGTTCCTGAGCTGCAGAAGCCCTGGGCTCTTTCAGACTGTGCTATTCAGCATCCCCGGGAGCAAACCCTTTTCCTTCTTTCTATTCCCAGCCTCATGTGAGCCTTTCCCTGCTTCTCACCATTCCCACTCTGATGCTGCTTTCCGGGCTGTGCTCGGTTGCTGATGGTCCTTGACATCTCCATCAGAGATGCAGAAGATGAGTCCCCAGGTGCATGTGAGCTGCCAGAGCAGAGATGATCTGTGCTGGGGAGTTTGGGTTTCTTTCCATGGCAGAGACCTGCCCATGGCTCCACAAGCAGTGCAGATGGGGTGCTCTGCCGAGGCAAACTTCACATCCCCAGGTAATCCATCCCATGCTGCTTCATCCCTCCAGTCTCCCTTTCTGCTGCAGAAGAGCCCCAGCCTGGGTAACTGCTCCCTACCTGGAAACCATCCTCCTGTTCATCTTTGCCAGGATCCTCTAGACCTTTTCCAGCTTCATCTGGATGAAAGATAAGGAACAGAGTCACGCTCTGTGCCCCAGCCGAAGGTGTAGCAGCTCTGTTCCACACCATAACATGTGTGCCTTCCTAATAATTCCTGCCTTTTGCTTTGTAATTTCCATCACCACAGTTTGCCAAGCTGACATTTCACACACAGGTGTCTGCCCCTCCGTGATTCTTCACTGTGTAGCAATGCTTTGTTCAGAGCAAAGGAAAACCTGGGGAAGCCTTTTAACACAGGCTTTCTTCCATAGGCTGGTGGAGCAGCGTGACCGACTCCTGACAAACACCTGCTGTATAATGTACATAAATACATGCTGCAGAGCCTGCCCTCACAGAATTCACAGAATACACAGAATGACTAGGTTGGAAGAGGCATTAAAGATCACCCAGTCCAACCCATGCCCTAACAGCTCAACTAGACCCTGGCACTGAGTGCCACATTCAGTTTGTTTTTAAACACATCCAGGGGTGGTGACTCCACCACCTCCCTGGGCAGACCATTCCAGTACTTTATCAGCCTTTCTGTAAAAAACTTCTTCCTAAAATGCAACCTATATTTCCCTTGTTGCAGCTTGAGACTGTGTCCTCTGGTTCTGTCAGTGCTGCCAGGAGAAAGAGACAACCTCCACCTGATCACAACACCTTTCAGGGAGGCTCATAAGGTCACCTCTGAGTCTCTTTTTCTCCAGGCTAAACACCCCCAGCTCCCTCAGTTGCTCCTCACAGGGTTTGTGTTCCCAGCCCCTCTCCAGCCTCGTTGCCTCCTCTGGACACGCTCAAGTCTCAATGTCCTTCCCAAACTGAGGAGCCAGAACTGGACACAGCTCTCTCTTGCTGCCATGCCTGCATTCCCCACAGCTGAGCTTCACCCATCACTGCTCCAGCCTGCCTGCACAAACCTTCCCAGCAGGACAGAGCTGCAAACCAGCTGATGTTGCTCCTGTGTTTTTTCCCTCCCTGGGCAGCAGCGAGTTCTCTGCGAGTGTGGTGTGCCAGGGGCAGTAGCACAGGGATTGTGAGCTCCCGGCAGGAAGGTGGCTCTCCATCAGGGCTTCTTGGAGCAAGGAGTCTCACAGGGAAGCAAGAGATGTGCTGAGATGTCACCACTGCTCTGCAAGGCAGACACAGGAGCCCAGGGAAGACAGAGGGGGTAATTTCCCCTCCCCAGTGCTGTCCCCAGCCACCCTTGTGGCAACATCTCACCCACTGTTACCCAGAGCCCATCTCTGCACCCTTGCTGTGCATTGAAATGTTGTCTTAGAGAGGCAAAACTCCACATCTGACACCTGAAGGCAAATTTAAAATTATGAATCCTAAAAAAACCCCTGATAGCATGGATGGAAGTGCATGGGAGGGTGGAGGTAGGGATGTGGGAAGATCTGTATGGTGGGGTGAGCTCAGGCATTTGATTGCTGAAGTGTTGGGAGAGATTTCTGTCCCAAAAATCTGCAGTGAGAGGAAAACAGGATGCCTCAGAGATGAGGCTGAGGGCAGCCCAGTTGTGCCCAGAGAGGCAATGGTTAATAAGGCAGAGAAAAAGTCCTGCCTAAATATAACCACCGTGCTGCAGGGTGGTTAGGCCATGTCCCCAGCAGGTCATTCTGGTCCTGACCTGATCCAGTTGCAGCGACACGAATAGCCATCTGTGAGTTTTGGTGTGGAAAATATTACTAATTAAAATTAAAAAAAGGAAAGCAAAACATCTGTACTCGGCAGCATCTGTCATTCTTGCTTCTTCAGGGCATCGTGCTTGGAAACTTTAAAACAAGAGGGTATTTTTAGTTTGAAAAAAAAATTAAAAGCACAATTTTAAAATTATGTAAAAAAAATAAAAAACCAGCCCAACTTCCTTTTTTCCCCCCACTGCTGCCTGTGCAGCCTGGAGCAGCTCTGTGAGTTCCTGCCAAGGAGCTGAGCATGGGGGGAGAGTGGATGTGCAGAAGGGTAGGGGTGGCAGTTCTACCCCTCTGCATCAAGACCTGGCTTCTTTCTCCAAAGAGGAGAAAGCTGGGCAGGAATAAGATCCAACTCCAGCACTGCCTCTGCCCCTCAAGCTGCTGTCGGTGTCACACGCATTAGAAACAAGGTTTTGTTAATTAGGACAGGGCTGGCTGGAGACCAGACCAGGGTAAGAAAATTGGGCAATTTCAAGAAGTCTTCCCTGCTGGCATATTGGAACAAAATAAATAAAAAGTTGCCCATGGCAAGCCAGTGTTAGACAGTGTTAATTAAACCTGGTGAAAAAGAACCAGGGAAGGCAGAGAGGAAAGCAGCTGGCACCAAGACAGGGGCAGGCATGCAGGTGGTGCTTGCCCTAGCTGGTGGTCACAGCCCCCATGACCCAGCTCAGGGATATCCCAAAGCCTGGTCCTTGGCCACCATCCTGTCTCAGAGGTACCATGTACAGTCTCCAGAGCTTTGGGAAACGGGACACAGAAGGCAAACACTTGCCTAAGCACCATTCATCTCCCCCACATATGGATGTGCCTCCTCTGCCCTGCCCCACAGCCCTCACTGCCTGCTGGCAGAAGCCCCACACTTTGGGGGTGGAGGGTGACCTGCTCCAGAGCCAGCTCCAGAGCTGCTCTGTGGATCAGTTTGATTCCTGCAGCATCTGGGATGAGCTAGCTGAGAAATAGCAGGGCTTTTTTTAAAGGGCAGCAGAATGGTTTGCAGTTTTTCTCATGAATATTTTCTAGATTTTTAGGTTTGGGTATTGGTTTGGTTTTGTTTTGTTTTTTTTTTTTTTTAGCTGGTGGCAAAATTACCCAAAGGCTTGTGTGGTTGCCTGCCTTAATCCTGAGAATTTTGCAGTTATTAATTGAAACTTGAAAGATTGTGAATGAAGCTGAAACCCCTGTCTGGTGGGCTGTGTCTGCAGTAAATATGGAAGGCCCAAGGGGACAGAGCCCACAGGGAGGTTTGGGATGCTCTGTAACAGTGCTGAGTGCTGCAGGATGCTGGCCAAGCTCTCTGCATTGTCCTGGCTGTCCTTTACCCCATGGATCACACACTTCCAGTTTTGCCCATGTTGGTGACACCAGCCTTTGAGAGCAGGCTCATAATTTCTTGGCTGCTGCCAAGATTAAGGGCAGCCACCCATCCTCTCCACCCAAGGCAGACTTAAATATAGAGATCCAGGTGGGAAGTGCCAGGATTTATCCAATGGCCAGGCATAGCATGGCTTCCTTTCTGCACTTGTTAGGCTCAAACCAAGTAATTTTTAGGAGTAAGCTGTGAGGTACAACTGTTTTTCATATGTATTTAGGTGTCTGTATGTGCCCTGTCATCTGAGTGGCACTTTGGAAACCTCAGGGAGATGTTCTCTTTGGGGGAACAGACACCATCATGTGCTAAGCACACAGGAGAGCACAGGGAACATTCAGGTGTCTCCTGTCCTCCTGTCCTCCCAGGAATAACATGTCTCTGCCCTGTGTCCTGCCCACCAACTGTGCCACAGTCATCTTGGCAGCTAACAGGTGGGGAGGACGAGATGGAAGTCTGGAAGAGAAATGTGCTGTCTTGGGAGAGGGTATCCCAACTATTATCCCCCACAAGAGACAAAAGAGAGACCTGCACCGCCCTGATGCAAAATGGAGTTTGCCTCTCTAAAATCAGTGGGGAAATCAGGACGATAATTCCAGGCACGAGTTGTGGAGGGGCAGGGAGAAACTCAGGGCAATCTGTGACTCTGAGAGCCTTTGCACTTCCCAGACAGATGGCACTTGGCAGGGGCTGCTGTTGTGCTGCTCGTGTTCAAAGCCTGGCTTGCTTTTCTGGGGGAAGACAAGCCATGGAGGGGAAGTGGTAAATACTCCCAGCCCCAAAATGTCCCTGTTACCAACCCACGGCCTGCCTAGAGCCTGGGGATGCAGGAAACATGCAGGATCTTGGGCAGCAAGTGCTGATTTGTTATTGCAGGGCCGAGCAAGGCGCTGCACACAGGGACACGCGGCAAGTGCTGGAGGGGGAAGAGCACAAGTTGTTTGGTGCCTGTTTGTCAACAGCTCACAGGGCAAGCTGCTGTGGAGGGTTTGGGGGTTTCGAGTGTTTTCCAGAGGGTTTCCAGGTCTGCCTGTCCAAGGATCTGGGGTGTGCCAGGTGTGCAGGGCACGTGCAGGCACAGGGGCAGTCACGGTGCGCGCAGAGCTGTCGCAGGGACGGGACAGGAGCATAACCCCACGTTGCCTCAGCTGCAGCCCATTAGCTGACCATGCTCTCTGCTCCTAAATCATTTCCTGAAGGGCTTTTTGAAACCAGAAAGAAAAAAAAAAAAATTCCCTTCAAGATGGTGGTGGAGGGGAGGGGAGGAGGGGGGTAGAAAATGGTGAAAAGTTCAAGCTCAGCCTGATGTCTCGGAGCTGCTTTCATGCCCGGCTCAATCTACCAGGAGCTTGCAAAAGGTAAAGCTGAGCACAGGCAAACCCTCCCCTCCACGGGGGTGGGAGCCCAGGGACCCAGACTGAAGCTTTTTTTTTTTCCTTTTTATTTTTTTCTTCTTCTTTTTTTTTTTTTTTTTTTTTTTTTCTGCTTGTGACTTTTTAGCAGTCCTTAGGGGACATTCCAAGTATGTGGCCAGGCATGGAGATAGTTTAAAACACATTAAGTTCACGGACAAGGTGTCATTAGGGCTTCTTTGGAGGAGGAGAGAGGGAGGAATTATTTGAAGTTCGTTTGCCCAGAGGGAGTGCTCTGTGAAGAGGAATGGTTTCGGGGCACGGCGGGTCTGGTTCAGGGTTTTTGCTCTTCCTGCGACTTCGAGGAGCTGTTTCGTTTGAAGACATTGGTTGTTACAGTGCAGGACGGGACAGAGAGCAGAAAAGCATCAAAAGTATTTTGCCTGCCCTGCCTTTAAAGTTGCTCTCCCCAGACTGTCTAGGAGAGCAGGTCGGAGCCGCAGAGTCCTGTTTCATGGGAAATATCGACCTCTTTGTTGTTGTTGTTCCAAAAAGGAATGAAAAATGTAAATTTCTGGTCAAGCAAACATTCCTCAGGGCTGTTCTGGAAAATTGAAGCGACACTTTCTCAGCATTTTTGTTATATTAAAATTCAGCATGCAAATTGCCTGTGTGATATATATTACATAACATACTGTGAGCAAATTGCAATAGAATATAAGGTATAAATCCAAAACATTAAGTAGAATGGTTTCCCCTAAATATGTTACCAAAATGATACCTTTCTGGCAAAAGGTTTGGATTCTATTGAAACAACTTCTTCTTTTGTTTTGGAAAATTTGCCTGTTGCAAACAAATCTGAGCCATCCGCAGGCATAGTCCCAAGACAAGCCTGCCCTTCCTCGGGGCCATCTTTCCATCAGGACCATCTCCTCTGTGAGGAATGGGCTCCTTCCACTGCTCCCTGCTTAGATTTTGGAAGAGCTTCCTTGTGGCAGGGGCTGGAACTTTACCAGGTTTGCTGGGCTCCTAGATGCCAGTCACCTACTTTCTGGAAAAGGCAGGAGAAAATTGGCCAGACCTAGGAGAGCTTCTCTTTATTTTTTTTCCCTGTATTAAGTCTGCAATTACAGTTGGGTTTTGTTTGTTGGGTTGTTTGTTGGTTACTTTTTTGCTTTTCTTTTTGTGCTGTTGTTCATTTAAGCAATTATGAAATCAGAATTTTCCAGGCCCTCACAAGCAGAAATGCTGCTTCAATACATGTACTAAAGGGTATTCTGGATGCTGAGGAAGATGAGGAAGGCAGGTAAGCCTGGGCTGGAACTCACTGCCCAGTTTTACCTCAGCAATGGGCTGCCCCATAGTGATGTCCAGGGGTCTGGAAATATCCCTGGTGAAACCTCAACAGGAGACAGGGAAGGGTTGTTTTGCCATGAACAAATCACAAGCTGAAAAGAGAGCAGATATGGAGTGACTTCTGAAGTGTCCAGGCCTGAGCACTACCCCCAGCACTCTAAGAAGGAAAAAAAAAAGCATCTTTTGAAGACAGGACTGACTTTGGATTCACATTGCACACTAACTGCTGCAGACCTGCCTCAGGCTCAGGACGTGCACAAAGCTGAGCATCCCAGGCTGGCACTGTGCTTGTCCCTACAGCTTGGTGACTCTGGGGGTCATGATTCCTTGGGGAAGGTCCTTGTTGAGCTGGCTGCAGGATGGAGCCAAAGCCTGGCTGCTGTGGGGCAGCTGCAGGCTTCAAGAGTTGCCTCAGTGCAGCAAGAAGCCCTTCAGCTTCCAAAATGCTTTCTCTCCTGTCCAACACTCCACTGGTGACACAGACAGGGTGTGAGAGCTACAAGAGTTTCTAATGTCTTCTTAATTCAATAAAGCACTGAGGAAAGCAGAGTTACCTTTATCTGTAGTTATGGGATCATTTTGGGAAGTACATTTTTTTAAGGATAATCATTCCAGTGAAGGCTGCAGGAGACATTCTATCCTTAGCCTGTTTTTCTCCCTAAAGAAGTCACCAGGCTGACAGATTAAATCCAGCACAGGGGAAAATGATCCTACAAAGCTGGACTGGGGTGGGGCAGGACCTGAGTCCCAGCTCTGTGAGGAGTGGTGTTAGAACCACTCCAGGATGGCGCTGATTGGAAAAACAAAACCTTGCTATCTTTAAAAATGTCTCTGTAACAGTAAAGGAGGAGCGTGGGGCTTGAGAACAAACTGTCTGTGATCAAAGCCTCTCCTGGAAGCCGCTTGCTGCGAAGTGATGCTTTGATGATGTGTTACCTGTTCAGCAGCTGGCAGGGCCCCCCTGGAGCAGCAATCACCCCCAGCCCTGCAGCCCCTGCTCTGCAAAAGCCTCGTGCTTGCTGGGGCAAACTGTGCTGGGCAAGAGGCTGCCCAGCCCACAGGCTGGTGTCACGGTGTGGAGACAGGAGCTGTGCCTCCATCAGCTCTCCCTCCCAACGTGCCAGGGCAGACCTGGAAGCTAAGAAGGTTCCCTGAAAGGCTGGGAGATCCTCAGTCTGCACTGCTGCAGCTGGCCTTGCTGGAGAAGGTGGATGATGTTAATTAACTCCAGCTGTTTCTAAAGCAGGAGTGGTTAGAATTGTTCTCCCGTCTCTGCACAGCACAGCCCAGGGAGAGCATCTGCTCTGAAGGGCTTACAGTGAAACCATGGGGTGAGACAGTGGGTGGAAGCAGAGGAAATAACTGGATAGAATCCCAGAGTGGTTTGGGATGGAAAGGACCTTAAAGATCATCTAGTTCCAACCACCCTACCATGGGCAGGGACAGCTTTCAGATTAAGGCAACAAAGAAATTACCTTCACGCTTATGAATAGGGTGGTGTGACAATTCAGGTGTCTAGGCAGGCCCAGAATTCTAGGGAAATTTAACACCTGTCAAACCAACTGACATCACTGGGAAAGAAACCCAGCTTTTTTTGGGACACATCAAACCTTTACCAGGTCTCAAAGAGAAAGAGCAAACTTCAAAGGGAAATGCAAATGGGGAAGCGTGGCTCAAAGTTTAATTGGACTTGTTAATCAGCTAGACTGGGGGAGTGAAGAAGTAGCTGACACACGAACACAGGGGAGAGCCTGGCCTCTGCCCAGCTGAGCCAATGCTGCAGAAGCACAGGCAGATCACCACGTTGCCCTGGTTTGATTTTCAAACAGAGAATATAATAATTTAAATTACCACTCACCTTCCCTGTTGAGGCCACAGGTGCCCTGGGGACCAGGTCTGCCTGGTTCTGCTGGTGCAGCTCTCATCCCCACTGGGCATCAGGGGTTATGGCACAGGGGGCTTCAGGAAGCTGCAGAGCTGAGCTGGGCTGGCGTGAGCAACCTCATGGATAGCTTGGCTGGGCTTCATGGACCTGTCAGAGGTGACCAGAGATGGGAGTTTTCCTTTCTGCTGAAATCTCTGATACTTTTCCAGCAGAGACATCATGAGGGATCTCAGTGAGTCTTTGATTTGGGGGAAGCATGTGTCAGGAAATCAGGAAACCACCCCATTCCTGCATGCTGAGAGCCCATTTGGGGATGACAGCCTCAGGGCTGCTTCTTGGGACTGAAGAGGGATTTGTGCCTGGCATTGCAGACAGAAGAAGGCATGTCTGCCCTCATGGTGGGAGAACAGGAACTGGCAGCTGCAAATACCAGCAATGCTTGTTCCCAAGGGGGAATCATATTCAAAAGCCCCAGTCTTGAAAAGCCTGGCAGTCTCATTTTCATACTTTTGGTCACTACAGAAGAAAAATGAAAGTTTTCCCAGCCTGAAGCACTCTGCTTTAACTTCCTGAACTCGTTCCAAGTGATTGGAACTGTGTAAGCATCTCCTTGGAGATGGACATTGCTTTTGAGGGTGTTTCCCTCCAGGAGCCCAGTGCCTGTTTTTCTCCTGGCTATGGACTTGCACCTCCAGTGTCTTCCTTGATAACTGGGATGCCTGTCTGGAGCAGTCTGTGCTGCATGGTGAAGAACGAGACATTTTAGGGGGAAAATGCCACAGGAGGGAATGATTCACGGGCTCTAGGAAATGCAGTTCCCTGTTGAACATGCTGGTAGATTTACAATTCCTCATCCCTTTTGCACAGCAAGGAAACTCGCATGACAATAGCTTACCAACCTTAAGATGCAAATATCTGGCATTTCTGGAGATAGCAGAGGGCAGAGTTTTGTGCTGGGACTTGGTAGCAGCAGCGGTGTGTGACTGGCAGAAACTGATTTGAATAATTGGGTGTCACGTCTCTATTTTTCTTTCAGTTTAACTACATGTGCAATTAATTAAAATAATAACCTAAACGGTCTCCTGCTGGGGTTGTGTTTGCTGCTTCACTTCAGTCTGCCATCAACGCTGCTGAAAGAGTTTTATCGAGAGTTGCTTCTTGCTGAGAGGAGCTGGAGCAGAGAAAGGCTTTCTCAGAAGACAAACATTTAATGCTTGTGGCATCTGTGCTCTCCCCAGCCATGTTGTCTGGGTGGTGGATAGACAATATGTAGGGATTTAATGTATCACTTCCCACATCCTCTGCCTGACCTGTGCTTTGCCTGGCATGGAGAACTCATCCATGTCATGGGAAATGTGGTGCCTGTCCTGCATCCAAGGTGTCTCAGTGGTGCTGCAGAAGGGCTTGTGGGGGTTGTTGTGAAATGAGGACCACCCCCAGGTGTAGACACAGAATAGTCCTATCTATGACAGAGACAAGGTAGAGAACACAAGACTTGTGCTGCTGAAAGGTCCCTCAGGACTACTCCATAGAACGTCAACATGTCCAAGGCTCCAGGCACCGAAGTTTTCCTGAAAGTGCCAACTCCTTCTCCTCTAATTAACTCTAATTTCTAACAGCTCGACATAGGTACAGCTGGCTCCAGATCCCATCTGATAATTTTGCTGTCTGTTTCCATCCACATTGCCTGTCTCACCTCTGTTCTGTAAGCCCAAGGCTGGCAGGTTCCCTCAGCAGCCTTTGCATGAAGAGAAAGCTCTGGTCCATGAAGAAACCATTACAGGCTCTTCATTCATTCATTCATTCATTCATTCATTCATTCATTCATTCATTCATTCATCCATTCATTCACAGTGCTCCCTAAGTGAAGGCCAAGATTTTGGTGCACACAACATCCCTTGCAAGATCATGGTGCAGCTTTTGCCTGTTGCTTCCATGCTGCAGTTCTCCATGGAAGAAACTAAATTACTTGGGGAGCTGTGCTCCTGCTTCTCACACTCCTCTTAAACACCCTTTATCTGTGACTACATGCAGTTACAGTGGCAGCAGGAGCATACTTTAAAAAATCAAGATGCTTACAACTCTTTCCCTGTTGCTGTATTCATTGCTGGTACAAGAAATATTGTTCCCCTGCAGCTGAGTGCATTCGCATCTCGTCTTGCTCCTTTTCCCAGTTCTTTTTCTTGCCTGGCTGATTCTTTGTCAGCAGCCAACACTAATCTATCCCTGGCAGTTCCTTCCCCGCTTTTAGTTTTAAGGATGCTTGAGATACAAGGTATTGACCATGGCTGTGAGCATGGTGCCAAACTGCCCCTCACCCCACAACTCCTGCCTGCTCCTGGCAACAGAAGACAATGGTAGAGATTAAAGCGCCTGGCTGGCAGAAGCAAGATTATAAACTTGTCCAGAAGAAATTGAATTGGAATTTAGCTGAATGGGAAAGCAATCAAAATTCAAAAGGTTTTGTTGGGTTTATTGTTTTGTTGGTTTTGTTGTTTGGTTTTTTGTGGGTTTTTTTTTTTGTGTTTTTGGGTTTTTTTGCTTAAAACAACTGACTGAAGTAGAGCTCCCAAGACTTTGAACTGCACTTATAAACTTTAAGGACAATGAGGACCATTTTGATCCTCTGGTCTGACTTCTTCCTTGGTGTGAACCTGATCACTCCTGCCAGCCTGAGCTCTCCTGCATCAAGCACAGGATGTTTGTAAATCTTTTTGGAAAAACAATCTGTATTGATGGAGAGATCAAGAGAATGGCAAGCAATTCACACTCTTCAGTAGTCCGTAAGTGCGGATTAAGCTGTTTTATCAATTCTTTGAATAAAAGGACGTCTTATGCCTACCCCAGAGATAATGAGGACTGGCTTCTCTGCCCACTTCTGGGCACAGTATTTGCAGAGCATGAAGGATACACTAGGAGGAAAAGCCAAAACACTGAGCCAGAAGAGAAGGGGAAGGAATCTAAAAGCACTGCTTGACAAAATATCACCACTTTCCTCTCAGCCCATTGTCTGAAAATAAGAGATGGTGTGCTTTTGTTTCCATCCCCACTTCAATTAGCACAGTGGGGACAGCCATTAGTACCCAGCACGCCTCATCCAGAACCCTGACCTCCACAGAGAGGTCTCTAAGTACAGTTGTGATCTACAGCGGGGTCACTGCAGTTATTTATCACTGGTTACAGCAGAGAGTGATGTGGTAGGAGCTGTTACACCCCATGCTCCAGCATTACAGCACTTTCCTAGCACAGGCTTGAAATGGCTGCTGGAGGGGAACATTTTCCTCTGGCCCTGACAATCCAGATGCTAGGGAGGTGCTGAGAGGCAGAAAAGGGTGGAGCCCCAAAAAGGGGTTTGCTCCCTGGCCAGCTCAGAGGAGCCTGTGGGAAGAATCCAGCCCATGAGAGGCAAATATGGGGCACTGCTGACCTGGCACAGCCAGACCAGAGTGGGAGCAGTGATGTGAACAAGCTGGGATCCAGCACACTGAGATCTGGGCTGCCCCAGCCCCATGGGTAATTTGGTTGTTGCTCTGTTCACTGTTCTGTTCTCTAGCCTCTGCAGGCTGTATCTGGTGGGCTGCACATGCCTGGGGGAGTATTCTCCTCCCAGCTGGTTGGGATGTTTGCTGCCCCCCTCCTCTGTCCTGCCCTCAATACATCCCTGCTTCACTAGCCAGTGCAGACCTCTGATGTGAGCCTCACACTCCTAAACCCAAGTACACCCTCCCAGAAGCAAAACTGCTGCTCAAAACATCTCACAGAGCCAGAGCCACCTGAAGGCATGGAAATGGGACCTTCTCAACACTTCTTCTCCTCCATATCACTGCTCCCTTGCCAGGGGTGCCTGAGGAGCCCAGGACCCACTGCTTGATAATTTGAAGGCACAGAAGGATGGGCCCTTGCTTCCCCACACTGCCGTAGGAACAGGCAAAAGCCAGAGGAAGGATGTAGGGACAACACGTGGACACTTAAAGAGCTTCTCAGGGATATTTTCATTTATGCCATGCTGTAATGTCCAGCACCTCTTCCCCTTCTGTCCAGACATCAGGTTCAGCAACGGTGCCTGACTGTATTGGTAGAGAGATCAGTGTTTGTCAAAGAACATCTGTCTCAGTTAGACACCCCCCACACGAGGTATCACTTCTATTAAAGCAGGGCAAAATGCGAGGCCACTGCGTTACCTCTTTCCCCGGCAACCTCAGCCCCTCGGCGCTCAGCCCAGCCCCCGGCAGGCTGGGGGAAGCATCCCAGGCCGAGCACTGCCCTGCCGAAAGGCGTGCCCACCCTGGAGAGCCCCCGCGGCCGCTCCGAGAGCGCCGAGCATCCTGCGGTCCCCGGGCGGGCCCTGCCGGGAGATGGCACTGCAGGCACGGAGAACATCCCCGCGCTCCGCCGCCGGAGACAAGGCAGCCCTTCCCTTTGGTCTTTCCTATCCTTCCCCCGAGACCCCGCTGGAAAAACATTCTTCTCGTCCCCTGTGATCGCCGCTTTGCGGTGTTTCTTTCTCACCGCGCAAAACTCTCCGCGAGGGAAGGAGGCGGCGGGTGCACAAGGGATGGTTGGGAGCAGCTGCCACATCCCTGTCAAAGAGGGATGGAGGCAGGAAAAGTCTGTGCCCTCTCCTTAAGCGATGGAGACGCCCCTCTCCAAACGTGGTTTGCAGCCTCAGACTCTGCCTGGAACCCTCCAGAGCATGAATATTTCAACTGCAGCCTCTTCTGGATCCATAATCACCCAAAACTTCCCTAGGAGCTTTTTTTTCAGTTCAAACAAAGAAGCTGTGCAAGCATAATTAATTTCCCTGTCTCTAGGTGGGAAGCTTTGCTAAAGTGGCTGTCAGGAAATCAAAATTTACAGCACCTGAAGTTTTGCTAACTCGCTGTTTCACATCGCAGTACCAGGGGAGATGCAGATTTTCTTGTTTCTCATGAGAGCTTGAATCTCCACCTGGATGAGACTGAGAAATTTCGGCAGCCTTTTGCAATGCTGGCCCAATTTCCTAAGGAAATTTCATGAGCTTTTCCTCACCCTGCCAGATTTTTCAACACCTTTCAGGAAGTCACAGCTGAGCAGTTTTGGTCAGGATAGTTTTGCATTTCGGGGAGAATATTTGGGCTGTTAGGTCTTCTTGGCAAACAGTTGTTGGATACTCCCAGGATGGGTGTTTGTGCTCTGCAGTGGTGCATTGTCCCAGGCAGCAAGGTGTTCCTAAAATGGGATGTAATGAGGAAACTCAGTGAGAAGACACCCACCAATTCTCTTGTGAAAACACATCTGTTTGGGCTTAGATAAAAGGTTCCAAACTGATGCTAAGGCTTGGGTTTTTTTTTTTTTACTGATGGTTGGGTACATGATGGGTTTTTTCTTTTTGGTTTGGCTTGGTCTGGGTTTTTGGTTGGTTGGTTTTGTTTGCCCCTTTTTGGAGGCGGGTGGGGGGAGGAAGGGGTGGATGGAGTGAGGAGAGATATTTTTCAGTGGAAATTTTCAAATCTAAAGTTTTGAGAACAGGAGCATGTAGGTGCTCTACCTGCTCTGAGGAGATGATAAAAAGCAATTATGCATTTTGACATAATGCCCTATTCTGGCATTTTTACAGATAAGTGGTTTGCTCCGTTTAAAGAAAGAGCTAAATAAATCTGAAAGAAGATCAGTGTCGAAGGGTCACAAGTGGAACATTTCAGCATGAGATAAACAGGCAGGTGGGCTGTATGCCCTGTGATTGTGCCAGATGTGTGAGAGAAGAGTAAACATTTGCCCCCTTTTGGGCTTGGCAGTGGTGAAGGTGAAGGAAGAGATGACTGGAATGCAGCTAATGGAGAAGACAGAAAAAGGAAGATGGCAGAGGATACAGGAGCAGAAAGAAAATGTTGGGTTTTTTCAATTTTTATGAAAGGACTGTATGGTGCACAGCAGTGTCCATTCTGACTTTGTCAGTGGCCACAGGAGCCATTCACCTCATGGTATAGGTCTACCCCACACAGAGGCACCAAGGAGCTGTGGGGTGAGGATGGGGCTTAGCCCAAGAGGGCTTCACTTGCTTGATTGAGATTCTGGACTTGCAGGAATTTATCCTCAAGGTTAAGGAAGATAAACCAGTAAATAATTATTTAAAAATCCATCTTTGAAATGTTCATATTCACTTGAGAGCCAAAAAATGGAGGGCACAGGAATGGTGGTGGTGGCATCTCTCCACAGGCATCATATTTGGGATGGTGACTTCCCACTGTAGCTCTCTCCTCCAAAGGCAGCTCATGGGATCTGCTGTTTGAGATGGGAGCTCTCTCTTCATCCCCAGCTCTGCACATCCAGCACTGATGTTTCCCAGGTGTTTCTGACTTGCAGGGCTTGAAACTGAGTCACCTTTGATTTCTCCTGACATTTCCCAGAATTTTTTAAATTGCAATATTGTATTTATCCCAAATGTGGGTTTCTGGGGAAATCGTGCTTTTCAGCTAGAGGCAATAAAGAGAAAAAGTGAAACAAAATTAATCTTTCCCCATCAACAACCCCCCCAAAAAAAACAAAAGTAAAGCAAATCAAAAAAAGCCCCACCAAAAACCCCCAACCCTTTTGAAAGTCACGGGGGCAGGGGTTTTAAAATTCCTCACCAAAAGACATTCAAAAAGCAGCTCTTTCACTTTTTTTTTTTCTTTCAAACCAAACCTTTTCATGCTAAAAACATCAAACCGCTCTAATCCCTGGCTTCTGCTTTCTTATGTGGAGAAGATGATTTGTGATAGAAGCCAGCCCCACAAGCAGAGCAAGGAGCCACGCTGCAGCAGATGCTGGCTTGCCGCGAGGTGTTAATCCGCAGGCGGATCGTGGGGATGGACCAGCCCTGCTGGCACCGGCCGTGGCTTGGGAAGGGCTCACACGTGGCTGGCGAATGGTGGGGTTGTGTGGCAGGGCTCTCAGTCCAGAGAGATCCAGAATCTCACAACCACCAGGACATCCTTGCTTTCTCCAGGGTGGTGAGAGCGCTTGTGCCATGCGGAGCCTGGGGCAGTGTGGGTGCAGTTCTGCACCTGGGTGTGCCTGACGCCATCCACATTCCCTCTGGACACCTCCAGGCCCCCGACCCCAGCAGTGGTGAGCCCCTTGTAAGATGTCCTGATCCATGGGGAAAAAACACCCGATCTGGCAAACACACAGGATTATGGTGCTGATTTCCCCATTCCAGGAGCATTGCAACACTAATCCTGTAATTCAGTGCAAAGTGGTGCAAAACATGATCGCTTTAATGTCTTGGTTCTTGCCTGAGATTTCATGGGGCTGCTCTTCTGGCACCACAGGAAAGAAAGCGCTGGAGGAAAACTTTTCCAGACCCCTATCCTCTTGTTCCTTGCTCGGAAAGACATGTGCAAAAATGTATTATAAATATGGCTTTCATTCCACGCTGAGCCCCTTCCGAGTGAGGAGCTGGCAGCCAGGGGTCATGTGGTGAGTGGGTGATGGGACAGACGTTATTTATAACAGGTGTCAGGCGATACTTTGTCATCGATATCTTACCCAGCAGTGGCAGCAGCAGCAGAAGTGAGGGGGTCTCTCCGTTTTCCAATCTCTCTTTTCCAGGAGTGGGTTTGGTAACAGCATGCACCGAACCCGACATCCTTGTGGCACATGGAAATTTCACTAATTTATTTCAGCTGACTGGCAAGACCTGGTTCTCTCTGTACCACTCTGCATCCCAAATCATGCTAATCACTCATCTCTGTGCCACTTGATGCCCATGATCAGGGCTACATCCAAGGACAGGATTTTCCCCTGCACAAATCTTTGCATACACACATGGCTGCATCACACTCTGTCCAGGATCTGGAGGTCCCCATGGCCTCTCCTTGCCCACACATTGTTGTATGCAGGCAGATGCTCACCACCATCACCAGGACTCTTCCCAGGCAAATGGGTAATGCGCTGGAAAGCCACAGCCAGGTCCTGGGCTTATTATCTCCATCTTTTTCTTTCGCATGCACCTCCCACTATCTACACAGGAAGAAGTTTTGGCAGATGTAATAAAGACAAGGTGAAGTTTTACATAAAATATTCTCTCCTGCTATGAGTCCTGAGGAATTTTAATCAGTCCAGGAGTACCAGCAGAATTCCTTTGCCTGCAATCTTTTCATGATCTTGCTTTCCCCTCTTGTTCCTCGTGGGGAGCATTTGCTGAGAAGATGATTAAATTGGGCTGGTAAAAAGCTCGTCGGCTCCATAGCTTCCATCTTTTCCTGCTTCTTTGCAAGAACATTTGTACTTTTTTCTGGCCTGCGGCATGCAAGGTCAGCTGCTTTCTTTGCAGTTTTCTTGTACGTTTCCTCACCATTGTTGTGGGGTTTTTCCCCCTCCAGAGAATCTCTTTTGTGCAAAGGCGAGAGACAAGGCTCCTAGCTCAGCCTGCTGTGTTGTTGTTCGCCTGAAGTCCAGCAGGAATTCAAGGAATGGTTCCCCACGTCTCCTATTCACCTTGCTCCTGCCAGTGGCAAGGGGTCGGGCAGGGGGCGGATATTTTGGGGAAGCTGTGAGCAAAGAGTGCAGACTCAGGGGCTGATGTGAGCTCAGGGATTTTGGAGGGCTGAAACTCATCTGCTGTTGCCTGCCAGTAGTTCAGTGCAGGAATTTGGGCATTTTCCTTTGAACAAATGATTCACCAGTAATCATTTAATCAGCTCTCCCGGTGTTTGAATAATCTGTGAGTAATTTAGTCAGATGTTTGCCACAGAGTATCAAATAAATGGTTTGGAAAGACACTGGCTCAGACTCTCACCTCGTATATGCGCAGCTATGGGGTAAACGAGGCCAGTGCTGTCCCCTGAGCTTTGGCCTCAGGTGTCCAAGAGATTTACAATGGGCCAGGATCAGGCTCAGACTGGCCAGTTCAGGATCTGACCATGGCTCAGCTGTACTGTATTTTTGCCATGCAGCTGTGAAGCATCTGCTCTGCTGCTTGGGGTACCACTGCTGCTGGAGGCTGAGGTGGCGCACAATGCGGTGGAGCGGCGTTTTTGGTGATAAGTGTCCTGGCTGGATATCAGTGTACAGGATTGTGATGAGCCCCTTGCTTGCTCTGAGTGGCTCCCTCTGGGGTGCTCTGGATGGGGAAAGCAGCCCAGGGTGATGGACTGATGCTGGCTCACAAGCTAATGGAGAATCATTTCCCCAGGTTCAGCTCTCTTCTATTAAAGCTCCGGTATCTTTCCATTCCTGTCCCCACAAAACCACCTGCTCTCCTGACACACTTCCCAATGGCATCAGAGAGCTGCTGCTTCTCACAAAGCTTTGACTCCTTCTTTTTCAGCCCTGATCCTGGCTGACAGCAGGGAGGGGTGGAGAGGGAGAGTGCGGGGTTGGCATATTTTTTCCTTTTTTTCCATTTTGTGACTACTTCAATCCAATCCCAACTTTCTGGGCAGCAGGGTCACTCCCCAGCTCTGCTGCATCCTGTTGAAAAGCCTTGGAGAAATCTGCTTTTGACTTTTAGTTTTCCCTCCTGGGTTTTTTTTCTGTCTCTTTTTTTTTTTTCCCTAGGATCTGCTATCACAGATTCCCCCAGAGTCCCAAATGCTGGTTATTCTTCATGGATAAAATTACTAACAATAATAATTTATTGTGCACTTTCATCTGAAACAAAACATCATTATTTCCCTCCAATTAATAGTGTCTTTTAGCAGCATCAGTGAAAAACTCGACAAAATCTGGCTCCCTCCCAGCCCCCTTCCTCTGCCTGTGTGACATTGTCTCCACAACTGCAAAGAGAGGTGGTAGCTTTGATTTGATCAACACTTATCTAGTTAAAACAAAAGAGAACTGCTTTTGTAGGCTTGCCCAAATATTAGGGTTTTGGGTTTTTCTTTAACAGGAAGATCAGGAAGAAAGCTCTGTTGTTTTGTTACTACTGTTGTTTTCTTCAGACCAGGAGGAGTCCTGGGATGCCAGGGAAAGCGGGAACCTGCCAGTGGGAGTATTTCTCCCAAGTCTCTGTGCAGAGTTTTCTCGCATGTGTTGTTTCCTGAGTCACGGGGATTTGAGCTGGGAACGCTCAGATATCTGGAAGCTGGAGCAGCCCTTCCTGCCGACCGGAATGCTGATGTCCAGGGAGCAGCACCCCTGCCACAGTCACTAGGCTGGAGATAAGGGCAGAGGATGTGCATAATGGGATTCAGGGCTCTGCAGTGCTCCCCAAAATCCCCTGCAGGCACTGCTCCCTGCCCCTTTCTGGCAGCTAGCCCCTGGCAGGGAGCAGACTGTTTCTTCATGGGCATTTATCTTTTCCAGGCTGGGAAAACAGAGGTATTTTTCTGCACACTGGCAGCCAAGTGGGGGATGTGGCTGGGAAAGGCTATTTCCCCCAAGGCCTCCTGCTCCATGGCATCCCCCAGCCAGTGCCACCAGGGTGCCAGTCAGCCTTTCCCCAAATCCTACCCACGAGGTGTTAGCCGTTGCCTGGGCAGTTGGCAGGAGGCAGGGGTGGATGCCCTGCAAGGGTGCCTTCCCCTCGGCCTCCTGCCCACCCTGCCCTTCCTTGCCCTGAGGCCGCTTGGCTGTCCTTGCTCACCCTCCCCATTGGCTCCTGCTTGCTTGGCCTCACTGCTGCTTTAATTTTAGCAATTCCTTGGAAAGAGTCATTTTCCATAACTCAGCTCTCAGCGGAGCCCTCTGCCTGCCAGCTCTGCCTTCTCACACGTGTTGCTGGCGTGCCCCAGCAGCACACGCCTGCACCTGCCCGGCCAGGCCTGCCTGTCCCAGCCCCTTGCACACCTCAGCCTCACACCCGGCTCCCGTCCCCGCTTGGCACATTTCAGCCTGGCACTCCCAGTTCTGTTGTGTTGTGGCTGGAGTGGGCAACCTGGCCCAGCTGTATGGCCACCCTTGGGGCTTCGCCCTCATCAGGAGTGACTGAGCAGAGCACAGGGAGACATCTGTCCTTTTTGCCCTGCAGACCCCACCCACACGTGTGACAGCTCCCCGTTCTTATCTGTGGTGAGAAATGTGGTGTTCCCACATGCTGCAGGGGACCCCACAGGCTGGGGTTGTGATGGATGGGCAGGGTGGGCTTGTTCAGCACCACCAGCAGGTTTTATTGAAGTGGGGAAGGTGGGTGCAGGTGTGGCTGCAGTGGCTGTGCGAGAGGGAGCACAGCCCACACGAGTGGTGGGTGTTTGGCTGTGCAGTGTGTGTGAGAGGGGCGAGAGGCTTTCACGACAGCGTGCATCTTCCCGTGGGCACCCCAACCTTACCAAACCGGGCACTCCAGGAGGGCGTTGGTGTGAGGGAGCACGGCGCTCACGAGTGGGGCTTGTGCAGGGATGTGCACGGAGATGGAAGCGCGGCTCCTTCTCCTGGGTCTGCATCTGTGGTGGAGGGAAGGGACGGTGCCTGTGGAGCGTGCATTGTGCACGACTGTGTCCGTGTGTGTGTCCGTGTGTGTGTGTGCAGGGCACGCGTGAGGTGACCACGACCCTGCTGCTCCCACTCTGGGGAGGGTGGGGGGGCTTGCAGGGACTGCTGCTGCTGATGTGTGTGTGCGGGTGTGTGCGTGTCCCCGCGGTGCTCCCACGAGTGTGCAACCGCACGGGGGTCGGCGGGGCGCGCGTGTGCGCGGTGCCTCCCTCCGGCTCAGCATCCGTGGGGAGGGAGCAGGCGGCGGCGGCGGCGTGTCCGCAGGGGCGTGGACCGGCGTGTGGCTGTGGGGGTGCGTGTGCGGGTGTGCGCGCGTGTGTTTGTGTTTGTGAGCCTGTGTGTGTGTGTGCGTGTGCGTGTGCGTGTGCGGGCGGGTGCGCGCGGCGCGGCGGGGCCGGGAGCGCGTCCCCGGCGCTGTGCCGGGGGGTGCGGGCTGAGCTCATCGCTGGCTCCCCGGCGCTCCTTACCAGTGGCTTCTGCGGTCACATGGGTTATGTGCTGGAGTTTAAAAGAGCTTATAGCCCCCGAGCCGGTGCAGAAGCAGCCGGTGGTTGCATGGGGTAGCGCCGGGAGCGGCGGCAAGCAAGGCGCCGTGAGTACCGGGCGGCCGGGGCCGGAGGGCGGCACGGGATGTACCCCCACCCGCGGGACGGGGGAGGCGGCGTGCGGGCACGGGGGTCAGCGGAGGCGAGCCGCGGGGCCCGCCGCCGAGGGAGGCGGAAAGGAAGGCGGGGGGGAACGCTTTCTTCGCCCGCATTCGCTCCCGGTCCTGTGTTCCCTCCCGCCCCGCAGCCGCGCACCTTTCCAGCGCCCGCGTGTGTCCGCGCCCCGACGTGGGCCGCGCGTCCACCCCCCCGAGAGGATCCAATTTGGGCAGCTTGCTTTCCTGCCCCGCCGTGCGCGTGTTCCCGGCGGGAGAGACGGGGGGCAAGGGGAACGGCGCGTCCCCGCACCCTCCGGGACAGCGGGACCCCCGTCCCTGCCCGGCCGGGAGGGCATCGCGGCCGGCACCAGGTTGAGGGCTGGGAGGGATGAGTTCTCCCTGCGGCAGTGCACGGGGCTGGAGCGGCTGGGACTGCGGGGCGGCTCTTTGTAAACCGGAGCCCGTGGATTTCCTGGGCGGGAGAGCAGGCTTCTTCTCCGTCTCTCCAAAGGCGCAACCTGCCTTCTTCTCTGCTGTGGCAGTGCAGATTTTATTTTTTCTTTTTTATTTTTTTTTTTCTGAAGTGTGATTTTATAAGAAAAGTGTCTGCATGGTGCTTCTGGGGAGCTGCTCTCCCTGGGCTAGGCAGACAGTTCATCCCGAGCGTGAGTACAACGGCTGCTTTCCAGAATTGCATAATACACACCGATCCCTGTGCTGCTCAAAACTCCCTGACATTTCCACATCTCGGTGACTTCCCCCACTGCAATCCTGAAAACGAGTTGTGACTCCAGTCAGCTCGTGAGCCAATTTGTGGTGTCTTCACTGAGGACAGAACCAGGTCTGCATGTTCCAGCTTCCCTGGCTCCTCTGGCAGTTGTTTCTTTAACCACTAAACTTTTTTTGGTATAACGATCGGCACTTCTTTACTCTCTTACGTTCCCCACCCCAAGCTTACGGACACATGGGCAGGGTCTGTTCAGAGCACAGGTTACAGGAAGGGGATTGCCTGGAAAGCTGTTCAATTTCTTTCCCCCATCTCTTTGTGTTTTAACTTGTGGGATGGGTGAGGAGGTCCTTTCCTCGGGTTGCTTTTTGCTCGGGAGCTTGCTGACGTCTCCTCAGATTTAGTGAATTTCACTGACTGTGCCCACTCTCAGCACACCACGTTGTGTACTTGTGTGAGGGACAGGACCTGCACATGCTGCTGCCAGTCCCACTGGCTGTGTGTTCAGGCAGCGAGGCACTGACACTGGCTGCTTTCTGCAAAATGTGCAAATATGTGGGAGCAGCCGTTCTTGCTCCCAGATCCCTGCCTTGCCCCTCCGTGAGGAGTTAGAGCTTTGCTGTGATGTCTGGAGATGTGCAAGGGATGCTCGTGCCTGGCCAGGCAGCACGCTGAGACCAGTCCTGGGACCAGCACTCTCTGGGGCTCACTGCACCAGGAGGACTTTCCCAAGACAGGCTGAGCTTTAGAAATGAGAGCCTCTTGCCTGGCAGTCTTCCTTGTGACAGCTCCTCAAGATAAGTTTATCAGAGCCTCTTGTCAGAGCAAGCCAAGCCATGATCTAATGACCGTACATTATCTTTGGTCTGATTTACCCCAAGAGGACCCCATTGTGCCAGGACTCCGCATCCCCTTCCCCCTGAAAGGTGTTCAGCAGCTTCTGGACTTGGGAGAAGCCCTGATACCTCTCAGAGCCACAAAGCTTGTGATGCACACACACACTCAAATAACTGTGCAGCCAAGGCTTAGCTTTTGGAGACGTGACTGACTCTCTGAAGCCGGCAGCAGGAGTTTTGTGGGTGCAAGCCCCAGCTCCTGGCCACTCTCATTTAATTCCCTGCGAGCTGGAGACATGCGTCCTGCTCCAGCTCAGTCTGGGGCTGGGTGTGCGCCTGGGGAGCCTGTCTCTCAGCTCTGTCGTTTATTATTGCTGCCGCTGCCATTATGCCTGACAAATGAGAGTTGCTGAGTAATGTGCTGTTTGTGTGTAAATATCTGAGTGCTCGCAGCTGAGCTCACTCCTGCCACTTTGCAGGAAGCCATCTCAGCACCTTTCCCCTGTGAAGACCCGGGAGTGCAGAAGCGTCCTTCTGCGGGGACCTTCCCACCGCCACGGCCAGCTCTAGCCTTCGCTCTCCGCTGCTCCCCTGCAAGCGTGAAGCCTCCATCCTCTCCGGCTATCGTGGCAGCCCTTCTGCTTTCCTGAGTGTGAGTCAGGGGTGGGAAAGGGCTCTCTGTGTGTGTGTGTGTGTGTGTGTGTTTCTGTGTGCGTGCATGTCTCTATGTGTGTATGTGTGTGTGCGTGCACAGTCTCACTTACTGCCGGGGGTCCTTGCCCGAGGCAGAGTGAGTTTTGGGGACTTGGAGTGCTTTGATGGAGACAGCCGTGCATAACTAGGCAAGGAGTTTTCGGGTTGGTTTGGGTTTTTTTCCCTGCCTACTCAGCGCTGAGTTCCCCCTCATTTCATCCCAGTACTGATGAAGATGCTAAATTGCTCTTTCCCATATTGTTTTCATCCCATTTGCAGATTAGCATCCAACTGCTTCTTGCAGTCAGTACTTGCTCAGCCCAGCTAGGCTGATCGCAGCTTTTAGAATCTCCCCTTGTAAATCAATCCCTTCTGCCTCCTGATAATTTTTGTCGCTCATTTTTCTGAAATCCCTCCAATTTGTCCATTTTGTGTCGGTGACGTATGCCTGGCCCTAAACATGATGTATACCAGGCATGGCAGTGTGAGGGAAGGACACCTCCTCCCCTCCCACCCCGCTGGGGCTTGTGATGCTTTGTCAGCACTGAACTGAGTTACTTCCCCATTATTCTAAGCTATAGTCCCTGCTCGGTGTTGCAGAAGAAAGCAGCATACTCAGGTCAGTGCCCTGGGGAGAATTCCTCCAAATTTTGGTGATGGGTTGCTGAGGTTTGGTTGCATGCTGGTAGCAGATGCTGGAAGGGGCCGGTGGTCTAGGTGCATTCCTGGGGTGCCTCTTCCCACAAGAACTAATAGCTGAAGAGGAGGGATGAGGAAAATAAGAGAGGGTAAGCTGGGCAGATGGGGAAACTGAGGCACGTGCGTGCACATTTCCTGTGCACCTTTCCAGCACACAGCTCTCCTTTAGGTGCTGTGTGTGGGGTGTGGTTGCACTCGTTAGTGTTGCAGCTGGCATGGGCATTTTCCGAGGAGATGCTGGATCTTTGGTCAGAGCAGGCTGGCACATGGGGATGCTGGGTTCTCTGTTGATTTTGTTCCTTGCTTCTCGTGCTCGTAGCCAGAGCCTGATGCCACAGGTGCTCTCGTGGGGAAGGAAACAGGGTAACAAAGTGCCTTGCATTCGTGCACTTTGAAGTTTTATCATGCCAAACCCTGAGCTCCTCGGACTGAGCATTCCCATTCCCTGGAAGGGCCATGCCCTTCCAGGATCCATCTATTTTTAGGAGGAGTTGTATTCTGGACAGTGTCCACTGCAGATGCTCTCTGCCTCCTCCTCTTGGCCCTCCTCCAGGGACACCGTTTGGGGCTATCTGCTGCAGGGGCCGATCTTGCCGGGGCTGCTCCGGAGCAGAGCAGAGCAGAGCGGAGTCTGGGCGTGGGGATGCCTGGAGGGCTGTGGCTGCCCCGGGGTGCTGGGGAGGGACAAGGAGCTCACGCTGTCCCTTGCACGAACTGCTGGCAATGGCGTTTCGCCGTGCTCTGGGTGCCAGCGGGACACGGTGGCTTCTTCAGGGCGGGATAAGCAAGGGGAATAAGGCCGGGCCAGGTGGTACTCGCTGCTTGGCGGTGCCCGGTGTCGGCCCGTTCGCCAGGATGACACTAGGGGGCACGAGATCTGCTGGAATTCCTTTGTTGGGGATGGGAAAGGAGGATGCGAGGCTGCTCTTGACCCTCCGAGCCCCGTACATCACTCCCCCGCGCGTTTTGTAGGATGACGGGTGTTGAGCCCCGCGAGCTGTCCCGGTAACTCGTCCCGCTGCCGGGGCAGGACGCAGCTCTCCGCAGGCTGCTCCGCTGGGTCTGTCCCTCACTGGCCGTGGAAGCAGCAGGAGCAGGGATGGATGCGGTCAGCCGGAAACATCCCCGAAAGAAGGAGGTGGATGCAGCCGGAGTGCCAGGGAATCTCCGGGGAATTTGGGAAATCCAGGAAAACACCTTAGCATGGTTTTAATGCCTCTCCAGAGGCGTTGTCCAGAGCAGGGATTAAGTTAGATTCAGGGCTGGCTTTCAAGATGCAGCGTGTTACGGTTTCATTTTCTGCTGGTTGTTAAATTCATGCATGATGTCTCCTCAGGGTCATGTTTTCCCAAAGCAGCAGAAACTTTAGAGAGTCTGATTTAATGAATGGTTCTGATCGATCTGAAACATGGAGAGTGTGTGTGTGTGTGTGTGTGTGTGTGTGTGTGTTATATATGTGTCCATCCACATATCTGGGTGGGGTGCAAAGGATTTGTTTTTGAAGGATATGTTTATGCATTTCTGCATACATCCAGCTGTAATATTGTCCTGAGTCCTTAAAGTCTATTATTCCAGCTGTGAATGCATGTATATATATATTAAAGCACTGTATACTGGAGTCTCTCTGTCTTGTTATAACAAACCTCACAGAAAGCAAATAAAGAGACATTGTTCTCATAGCAGGCTTTTAAGGGCTCAATATTTATCTTCTATGAATTTTGATAGTTTTTGTTCAGCATGTTTGCAGTTATGATGGTGGTGGGGGGTTTGCCTATCTACTTCAAATTTCGTGCTGTTGGGAAACTGAAAACATTTGGATCACTTCAGCTTGTTCATTAGGTAATGAAAGCAGAAGTCAAGCTTCTGGATTGAAACGCTGGCACTTGGTATCATTCTGGCATATTAATTTCTCGATGGTTAGGGTTTTTTCTAAGGCCTCCCGTTGCCAGATACCAGGCTCCTTTGCTGGCGCCGTGCTTCTCTCGCGAGCCCCCGGGCAGTGTTTTCAGTAGGACACCGGTGCATCGCGAACACTCCTGTACTCCGAGGGAAAGCTTTGCTGGCTGTTGTTGGAGGTCGCGCTGGGATGGGTAGAAAGGAGAGATCAGAGGAGGACGGGGCTGGCGCTGCCTCAGAACGCGTGCTTTGTGCCTGTGACGGAGGTTTTGAGCCGGGTCGTGCAGGTGCGTGCCTGCGCGGATGTGAGGGCAATTCCCCAGCTGGGTTCTGAGGCAGGACCGAGGAGCAGGGGCTTATTTATTTTGAAATGCCTTGTGGGTTGGAAGGAGGTCCGGGGAGAAGTGCCGAGTCAACTTTCAAGTCAATTAGGGATGCGTCTGGAGGTGTGAAGTGGTTTGAAGAGGACAGGGTGATTTGTCTGAAAGTGTTACCTAATTAGAGGGTGTAGTCAGGGCTCTAATTAGCCGTGACACCCTAAAGATGTTATCAAAGCCCCCTTGAGGCATGGCTGATCCAGCGCCGGGGCTGTGAGCTGTCTGGTCAGCGTGGTCGTGCTCAGAGGCTCAGAGGCAGCCCCAGATGCTTGAAGAGGCTCTTTTCCTTTCAGGTGACTTGTGATACCCTCCGGGGCTGCTGCCAACACAGAGTGATGTTCATAAAGTCACAGAATGAAAGGAAAGCCTGCAGCAGTCGGAAGAATTAATACAGGTGCCCACTATGTGGGAAATCTCCTCTCTTTTCCCTGAGGGGGATCGTTTTCTGCTGCTCTCTGCCTGGGGGAGGCTGGAGGAGGAGGGCTGTGAGGATTTGCATTAAGTGATGCTGTACTAACAGCTGGTGGAGGAATCGTGACCCCGTTCTTAGCATTGCCTGACGGAGGGGACATGGGATCAACTGATATCTGGCTTGCCCAGACCTGGTTGTATTTAAATACTATGCAACACACCCTGTGAGGGGGAACTGGTGCGGGAAGCAGTACAAGAAGTGCTGGGTAAGAGGGAAAGGCTCCTGGGAAGGCTTTTCCCTGGTGTTGGAAGGAGGTTGCAGCCTGGACCACACCTGGGTGGTGGGTGGTGGTTTCCCTTTTGAGAGTGGGGCGGGGGGTTGCTCCCTCTGGGGCTGCTCTCGCTGCCTGGTGTTCATCTATCAAAACCATTGTTCAGCCAGCTCTGTGAGGAGAGGAGAGTGGGAGTTGCCCATTCCCAGCAGTGGTGCCAGGAGCCAGCAGGAGCCACCTGAAGCCAGGGAGGTGGCTGGTGGATGAGTGTGGAGAGCAGGGCCCATTGCCATGCTCGGCAGCAGTGAGCTCTCCTGTCTCCTCCGGGCTGAGGTCCCCGTGGCTCTCAGAGCTCTCTGAATTGCCAGGAGAGAGCAGTGGGTAGCTCAGACCTCCTTGGCAGGAGGGAGCTGCTGTTATTCCTGTTTCAATGGGAAATGAAATGCATCCTGGGGCAAGGATGCTCCCTGTGTGTGTGGTCAGTGCTGTGAGGAGCCTGGCTCTGCAAAGGGAGTGTCTTTGCTTGTGTAGGTGGTACTGCAGCCCCCCAAATGCAAGCACACAACCAGGCGCACTCCCGTGCTAACAGTCACCGAGGGATGCGCCTGCTTTTAATTATGTGGGTGTTAAGCCAGTGAATTCATTTTGTTCACAAAGTTGCAGCCTGGTATTTTCCTACTGCTCCTGGTCTCTGGTGGCATTCCCAGACTCTGGAGCACATGTGCAAATAACTTGGGGACTGGGTGTAGTAACTTGGGGACCCAGGCACCTCTCCCTGTGCTACTGCCCTGGTGTCCCATTGCTGCTGGGGCCAAGCCGGTTTTTAGGGTGCTGTGTTATAGGTGATGCGTGGGGAGCTGCTCCCTGTGCTGATCAGCACAGAAGGAGGGATCTGCACTGCTGCCCTCCTGCCTGGGGAGGCAGCCTGGGTTGGGTACTTTGGTGCCAGGCACGAGATTTGGTTGTGAATTCAAAGATTATCGTGTGTAATAAAACAACCTTATATCTGCTTTTGCTCTAGGTACACTCTGCACCACAGTCGTTTTATCTAAGGCCTAAAAATGCTGGTGATAATGAGGACACATCCTTTCTTGTGGTTAGAGTGTGGTTCTCAGATGCAAAGGGGAGGCAGCCTGTGCTAGACTTCACCTCAATGTGTGATTTACCCTCCTCTGTGCCACTGAACTGAGGGCTTGAAAAATAAATATGTTAAAAGGAAGGAAAGACAACAAAAGGCTGCTGTGCTCTGAAATTCCATCAAAAAAAAAGCTCTGTCCAGTCCTCTGGGCTTCTCGCTTAACAAGAGCTCTAGAAATAACAGTGTTACAGTAAAGTGCACCCACAGATAACTGTGGGATTGGGGACAGCACTGCGTTGTTCTTGAGGAACCAGGTTGAAGTTCATTTTGGGCATTTTTACTCCCCCGGCGGGGGGGTGGTCACTGTCCCTCCATGAACCCAAGGCCATTCAAAGCTGCCTGGGACCGCTCCGCTTTGAAATCCTTGTCTAGCCTGAACTCTCCCCGCAGCACGCCAGACACACATATGGGTGGGAGGCTGCTGGATTTGGGGGCCCAGCTGGCGGGGGTGGGAGCAGCCACCCCGAGCTGCCGCCGCTGTTTCTCCCGGCTGGGTTCAGAGCGTTTCCTCCTGCCCCACTCCCCGGCCATGTGCGGGGCGGCCGGCTGCCCACACGTGTTGCACAGACACGTCTCCACGCTGCCTCTTCGTGCCTGCCCACCTATTTGCAGCTGGGGGAGCTGAAGCTGCTCCTTCTTGTGATTCGTTAAAAAAAAAAAGTCTCTCTCTGGATGGAGTTGTCTGTGCTTTTATTGACCTGGTTACGGGAACGACAGAGGCTTTTCCGTCTCCTGGACGCGTGATTTCTGCAAGGGCTCTGGAGCAGGGGCCGGCTCTTGCTGCTGGTGTGTTTCCAGTTCTCCTAACGTGATTACTTTGACAGGCCCATTGGGTATGCTGGCGAGTCTAGTTTCTATTTTGTGCGTGAAAGTAAGTGCTATGACAGGGCTCAGGGCACCAGCTAATGCTGACATCTCTGCAGGAGGGACAGATGTCAGTATTTTTGGACAGTGTTTTTGGCCGTGCCTCAGATGTGCTGTGCCACCTGGCAGAAACCCCTTGCCCTTTTGATGGGGCATTTCTGTAATGTCCCAACTTCCTGACCATTTTGGAGACTCCTCCCTTGTATCTGCAGTTGGAGCTGTTTTGCCAGAAGGTGCAGTTCGAGCTCAGTGAAACCTGAGTGCTGAGGTCATTCCAGGCATGCACCTGATGACTCTCAGTGAAGGTGTCCATCCTCCAGAAGTCCAACAAGCTACCATCAGTCATTCCCACTGGCACATTTGGGCTCCAGTTTTGTGTGTGTTGCCGTCTTCCAGCAATGCTGAGGCACACCATGTTTTTGGGGCTTGTTTAGATGGGGGAGGAGGACTGGAATGGGGATCATCCATCATCCCTACTCTGCAAACTGCTTTTTGCTGTACAGACACATCTGCTCTCCCCCAGCCCTCTTTGATCTGGATCAGCAGTTCCAGCTTCACTGTACCTTGTTCAACTGCAAAGTGAGGATGAAGAGGAATTTCCCCAACAGCCCTGGTGGGTCCTCGACTTCAGGGGCATGCAGAATTTGTGCTTCCTAGTTTTGGTAAATCTGTACCTCTGGTCAGGTCAGAAGTGGTGGTGTTTTTCCCAAGCAGGGCTGCCTGATGCACAGGGGAGAGCCATTTCTGCACAAATGGACCTGGTATCTCCCCAGTTCCTGCCAGAGGAAGGAAGGAGATGATGGCATGACTTACAAAAGAGCCAGTGGCAAAGAATTTGTGTTGACTTTGACTTTGCCTCTCCCAAGGAACTGATCTGGCCTGTCTTAGGGTGTTGGACCCAAACTAGAGGTTTAATTCACTGCATGTCTGTGATTAGGCTTGGAAGGTTCCCCAAGGCTGTTTGCTGTGGTACATTACCAGGGTCAGCCTTTAACCTTGCCACCACTAGGGGCTGGAGGCAAGCATCATTGCCTTCAAAGAGGGGAAGCTGAAACCTGGAGTGGCTTTGGGATTTCCTTGAGGTCCCAGAGCAGAGCTAGTGGCAGAAAACCAGATTTCTTGAGTTGCTAACAGCTCCTGCCAGCTGTGGGACACATTAGTAAACACTTGAGTAGATCAAAGTAGGGCATCCGGCTCTTTGTGCAGCACTGTGCTTATCTGTCTATCTGTCTGTCTGTCTGTAGTGCTTCTGGCAGTCAAACCTAAGATGACATTTAAAGGCTTTACTTTTTTTTCTCTCTTGCCGGTTTCAAATCAGATTTGCTGAGTTGTCAAGCTTAAGATTCTTTTCTCCTAAATGCTGGCCCAGCAACAGCTCGCTCTGCTCCATCCCTGCCTTGGAGGAGTCCAGCTGGGTTCCTCCTGCCTCCCATCACTGGCATTCACGCGTGGGGGCTGGAGCAACAGTTTTGCTGGTGGACAGGAGCAAAGAAACAGATTTTAGCTTCCTTCTTCTCCCTGTTGATCAGGCCATTGTCGGCTCAGTTAGCAGCAGCTGTTCAGAAACAGCAGCAGAAACAGGCTTGCACTGAAAAAGATGTGTTGGGGTGGAGAGGGCAGTGGTAGAGGCTTGCAGGCAAACCCTTCCTCCTCCCTAAGCCTGCATCTGACCTAGCTCTCAGAGGCAGGCACGTGTGCCATGGGCTCTCAGCAGGGTCCCAGCAGGCTGGGTGTCTGCCTTGAGACAGCTGGATGAGTGGCACTAATCAGCCCACTGGGTTTCAGCAGGGAAGGCGAGGCTGTCCTTGTGTGTGCGGTGAGGAAATTGCTCCCGTGTCCCTGGAGGCTGTCACTCCAACACCTTGCTGTGCTCTGCTGGTGGGGAGCGGCACCAGAGGATGCCTCTTGCTGCTCTCTGCCCTGGGGACAAGCACAGACGTGTCTCCAGCTGGAAGTCAGCTTGGGGAGTGGAGAAACCTCCCCAGAACATGAATTTGCAAGCTCTGGTGTGTCGCAGTCCCTCCCAGGCAGTCACAGCCTCCTGCCACGGTGTGAGCAGGAAGGCTCAGTCCTGTTTCCTGGAATGAGAAGAGGATGGTGCTTACCCTGCTCTGGAATAGGGAGCCAGGGGTGGCTGCAGGTGCTGGAGCTGGAGCCAGCCATCCCTTGGTCCCAGCACCAGCAGCTCCAGCTTTAGTCCTGGGAGCATTTTTGAGGGCTCTGTGTAATGTGGTTTCAACTCCATCCCTTCCTCTTGTGCAAGGCTCCTCCCTGAGCAGGCACAGTGACAAAGTCAGTCCTGAGACAGCTGTAGCTCTCTGGATTTTGCCAGCCTCTCACCTTCCACATTACATTCACCAGACCCTGCGCAGTGCCTGTCTCAGCTGTCCCTGAGCAGCATCTTTCAGCAAGGATGGCAGTTCAAGAGGGTCCCCCATAACTCAGTGGGCTGCTACCAGTTTAACCCAGCCAGTGGCACTCTGGCAACCCCAGCTGTGCCTGTGAGGGATACCAAGCAGCTGCTAGACAGCAGAGACACAAACTGACCTGCCCCTTGGCTTTTTGGGGCAGAGTCAGGCTGTGTGGATGGAGCAGGGCTCTGTGACACAACCACTTACAGCGTTGGCTTCAGTGACCAGAAAAGCCAGAGGTTGCTCTTGTCACCAGGCTGGGAGATGGAGGGATTTATTTATTGTTCTAACTCCTTTCCAGAAGTAGCTCAGATGCCTCAGCAACAGGCAGCTCTCTAAAACTGAAACAAAAAGCTTTCCTTTTGCTGTGTCCTGGAAGGTTAACCCTTCTAGACTTCCCATGTCCAGATGGCGTGACCAGGCTCCATGGGACTGGGGATCATCTCTCTGGAGACACCTTTGGGCATGGCTGTGCCCACAGAGCAGTAGTGCTGAGCCCTTCCATCTGCACGTTTGGGATCTGCCCTGGGTAGAGCCTCTGTCTCAGTACTGCTCAGTTTGAAAGCCCTGCCTGATCGCTGTCCCCCCAACAATTGTTGCTCTGGACATTAATTTTTCCCAGATTTTTGCTTCCCTTTGAATATCTCTGCTATGGATCATTTTCCTTGCATGTGTTAGCTGGTATTTTCCCAAAGCTGAAGCTTGTGCTATTTCCTGCCTGTCTTTCTATGCTTTCTCTCGCTCCCTCTTCTGTCATACCTAAAACCACCCTGGGCTTTTTTTTCAGCTCACTTCAGAAGAAACTGCCCCTCTTCTTCTGAAAGGTCATAAGATGGGAAGAAAGGGCCATTTAAAATATGAGGAATCCTGTCCACCCACATGGTGCTTAGCACCTACCCAGTGTCTCAGGACTCCTGGGGTGGGAGGATTAGCCAGGTGTTTCGTGGATGGGGAGAGCCTTGCAGGGCAGGAGCAGGCTGCAAGGTGAAGCTCCTGGCTGCAGCAGTGATGGGAGGGGATCTGGGAGCTCCTGTAGCAGGAGGTCTGAAGAACCACCTAGGATGGGTGCTGAGGATGAGGCAGCAGGGTCAGGCTGGGTGGGTAAGAGGGGTCTCTCCTCTCCTCTCCTCTCCTCTCCTCTCCTCTCCTCTCCTCTCCTCTCCTCTCCTCTCCTCTCCTCTCCTCTCCTCTCCTCTCCTCTCCTCTCCTCTCCTCTCCTCTCCTCTCCTCTCCTCTCCTCTCCTCTCCTCTCCTCTCCTCTCCTCTCCTCTCCTCTCCTCTCCTCTCCTCTCCTCTCCTCTCCTCTCCTCTCCTCTCCTCTCCTCTCTCTGGTGTTTTAGCTGTGGTTCTATGTAGGGAAGCAGGGTGTGTAAAAATTAGTCAGTTTGTCCTTTAGCAGTGTTTTTCCACCGTTCTCTGTAGATTCCCAAGTGGAAACTTATTTTAGGCTTGAAGTCACCCCATTGCATTTTATTTGTCTAGCTGTGGGTGCTGTTTAAACTGAGTCTGTGTGGGGAGTGTGTGATAACTTCTTTTTTAATGTCTCCTTCTTTAGTTCTATGCTCACTAATTGATATTTGTAGTCTTTTATCTCTTCCAGCTGCTGCACTTGTCTCTCTGAAGGAGAGTGATGCTGCAGAGAGTGGGACAGGTTTGCTGCAGATCCTCAGGCGCTGAGCTGGGGACAGAGCATCCCCATTGTTGGCTCCTCTTGCTTTGCCCTGGTCCTCATGCCGTGTTGTGCCATTTTTAGAAGCTGTGGGCAGTCCTGTTTGCAGGGGTAGACTGACACAAGGTTCCAAGAGGATGGACTGGAAAGGTTACTTTACCTATCTGGAACAATGAGCCCCTTTGTGCACCTTTTTTTTTTTTTTTTTTTTTTTTTTTCCCAGACCTTACCTTCCTTGTACCCTGCCTCAAAGAAGCAGGAAAATACTGCTTTTCCCAAAGCCAGGTACCAGGGGACCACCGCCTCATGCTATAAGCTCAGGAGTCAGACAGCAGCTTAAAGACTAAATATATCTGCCTCTGCAGCTCTTGGCTTTTACAAAAATAAATCTTAAGGAGGTAACTTTTTGCTGTGCAGTTCTCAGGGCTGGCTCTGCTGTGGTTTCCACTGAGATAGCATTTGGCTAACACAGCCAACCAGGAGTGGAACAGGCCTGGAGCTGTATAGAAAGTGATTAAGATAAGGCAGGGTTATGATTTGCCTGTCTGATCCTGAAGCTTTGTGCATTATTTAGTGTGTGTAGCAGGAGGTCAGTAGCCTCCTGATAATTTTCATTAGATTAGTCAGGCAGGATAATCACCTGCTCAGGAAAAAACCAACTCGACACTGTCTGTTCAATAGTTGGGGTTTAACTGAAAATAAATAGTCTTGTAATTATAAGGACATTGTCAAGGTCAAGAGGCTCAAAGATTCGCTTTCTTTTTTCCTCTGGTATGTTTACAGAGATCCTGCAATTCTTTGTGAGATTTTTTTTTTTCGTCCCTTAAACTCAAACCGAGATCTTCAGGGCTCTTAAAAGAAATTCAACACTTCCACAGCAGTGGACGTGAGCAGTGTTGCAATAGCCAAGTGGTACTTGTGCCCTGCTGCAGCTGAGTGACCCCATGCTAATGAGCAGGGCACTTGCAAGCCAGCTGGGAGTGTGTGCAGCCAGCCCAAGCAGACCTAGACTGGAGCAGAGATGCTCTCCCCTCCTCCTCTGGGCTGACTGCGGGATGGATCCAGCCCAGAAGACTGGGTCCTGCCTGGCAGGCAGAGGATATCCCCTCCCTGGGAGCAGCCAGCCCAGCATGAGTGCCACCCTGTTGAAATGAGGGTGTGCATTATGTCCCGTGGGTGACTTTGCTGCTGTAATTAGCTGAGGCTTTCAGAAAGCCCAGGAAAGAAGAGGTGGGAGTGAAGCTGATGCCATAATCAGTACCAATGGGTTCTGCAAAGGGTGCTGTGCTAAAGAAACTGATAGGTTATTAAAGCTGGGGTTGGTGCTTGTGCAGTGCCAAAATGCCTGCCCTTTTTCACCCTAGAAGGGGTTGTACTTGCTATTTGTCTTCCTCATACAACAATAAAGCACAGAGGGACCTTTGTAATCTTCTTGATCTGTCCAGCTGTAGGACTGGTGCTTGCTGGATGAGACTTAGGAATGGCCTGCAAGTGCTCAAGGTAGATTCAAAGGTGATGGTACTAGCCCAAGGTGATGGAGAGTTTGCTGTGTCCATGCTGGTGCTGTGGCTCCTTGGCAGTGTGCTGCTAAAGCAGGTAGCCTTGTGTGGGAAGTGTGGGAAGCTCTCAGCCTCTCTGTCCTGAGCTCAGCTGCGAGCCAAGAGAGCTGCAGGGAGCCTTCAAACATGGTAACCTATATGGAAGAAGAGGCAGGGTTTGCATGCTTGTGCTGGCTGTGCATGCCTCTACCATGGAGAAACAGAGCTGATGTTGTGGCCACATGAGCTAGTCAGTGCCCTGAGTCCTTGCAGCTTTTGTTTTGTTTTGTTCCCAGTCTAATTGCTCATAAGTGGGGATTCTTGTCATCAGAGCTGGCGGGGCTTGTGCTCAGCCCATCTTCACTAAAAATCTGCTGCTCTGGCTCCCTGTCACGGGCTTTGACAGATGCCTGGGGGAAAGCGAGGGCATGGCTCGGCCTGATATGCCAAGTGACTGATGGTGTGGTCTGATGACTGATGCCACACGTCCGCAGCAGGCGCGCGGGTGCTCCCTTGCTCTTCCTCCGCGGGAGATGGGAAGAGAGGGGGCTGCCTTGACAGCTTGCTTTGAAAGCAAAATTACTCCAGGGCTGGATTTCTTCTCCCCCATTCCCATCATCTTTCCCCCCCCCCATTTCTTTTTTGCTTGACAGAAAAAGCATAACTCGTCTTTAATTGGTGCTTTGTGCCTGTCTCCTGACAGAACTCAGCAGAGAGGGGGCTGGCTGGATCAAAACAGCTTGAAGTTGTGAGACTGTTATACGTCTGGCCTCCCCGTTTAAAGCAGAAAAAACCACCCCGAATCTTCTATTTCCAGCCCCCCCTCCCTGTTTTAAGCCAGTTCCTTGTGAGCCATGAAAACAAGCAGTGGATGCTGCTCCTCAGACATCCCATCGAGGAGCCCGGCTGACGTGGGGAGCGTGGCACACCACGCACCTGACCCTGCTCTGAGCCCGGCGTTTGGAGCATCTAATTGGCACGTGTGTGGAAGGTTTCAGACCGCTTCATCACCTTACAAATAAGACCTGCCAGTGCCTGGAACGCAGAACAAACGTTGCATGGTGGATCAGGCGGGGAAGTGGTGTGCGCTCCTCGGCGTGGTGGCAGCAGGGGGAACAGACCTGGCCATGAGCTTGCTCAGCAGTGCTTCCTATGTGAGCAAGGAAAAAGCAGGGTTAGAGCAGTGCCTCATGTCACTTCAACTGCCCTGTTGTGGTTTATCTCTCTCTGTTGAACATCTGCAATTGTAATAGGCCAGGTAACATCTCCTGGGTGGTGGGGTGGGGTGGTGGGAGGAAGCCCATGCCCTTGTGATGTCTTCAAGCTCCAACTCTGACAGAAAACAGCATTATGAGAACCCCCCGTGGAGCCTTCGAAGGCAGGCTGGGCTCACCCTGGTCTTTGCAGAGCAAAATCACAGAATCATAGAACAGTTTGGGTTAGAAGGGATGTTAAAGGTCGTCTCATTCCACCCCCATTCCATGGGCAGGGTTTCCTTGCACTATCCCAGGTTGCTCAGAGCCCCATCCAGCCTGGCCTTGACCATTTCCAGGGATGGGGCAGCCACAGCTTCCCTGAGCAACCTGTGCCAATAGCTCAGCATCAAATTATTTGCTGCAAGATGTGGCTCCTGCCTGCTCGAACACTCCTCTCTCCAAGGGGCTTCAGCTCCTCTCCTGGATTTCTGGAAGGGGCTTGGGTGTCTCCTAATGCTGCTTGTTCCAGCCCTGCCTGTTGGGGTGGCTTCCAGGGATATAAGGCATACACTAGGTGTGTCATTGAGGTCCTTTCCAGTTGGGTCTGCACCCGTGCAAGAAAATAAATTGCTTGGAATTGTTTGTTTGTTTGTTTCTACTCTGGGGTTTGCAGGTGTTTCTGCCCTTCCCCAGCCAGAGGCAGGGATAAGACATCAGCTTGCAAGCTGTTCCTGGCTGGGAGCCCTGCTGGGCTGTTCCCCTAAACTCTGCTTTTTAGTGCAGACCAGCCCTGGTGCAGGTGGGGCAGAAGTCATTGCAAGTGGCTTCACAGCAGTTCCTTGGTCCTTTCTGAGGCATCAGAGCAACCCTGAAGCTGGGGTAGTACTTCTGTAGGTGTTCCTGGGGCTCCTTGCAGGATGATGGGAGAAAAGCACAGAGTGATTGGTAACTAAATATTGGGCAATTCCACAGGCACCTTCAGGAGCCGTGCCACTGTTGGTAAGCAGCACTTTGGGGGAAAGGGGATGCTGGGAAGAGACTTGGAGGAGGATGCAAAGAGGGGAGTATCTGCAGCAGGATCTGTTTGCCCAAGGAAGGCAGCTGCAAAGAAGGGCATGTGCAAAAGTGGGAGCCTGGAGGAGCTGGGTGCAGTCAGAGGGGTGGAGTGGTGTTACACGCAGTGTCCTTGAGCCAGGGAAACACCATGGTGAGCAGATGATGGTCAGGGTGAGCAAATAGTTGCTGTGGAGACTGAGCTGGTAAATTGGCTTGTCCTGGGCTGAACTGGAAGTGACAGCTATGTCTCCATAAGAAGTCAGACTTACACTGCTGCAGCCACTCCACACAGCCACCAAAGGGCTCCGAGTGGGATCTTCTCAATATTTGGTGGTGTTTGAGCACAGAGGAGGAGGGAAAGAGCTGGAGCTGAGTCCTGGCTGGACTGATGCAAGTGCAGAGCTGCGTCACTGCCCGTGGTGAACTGTGGTACTGCAAAGACCTTACCCCACTCTTGGGACAGGCAAGGAAGGGAAGCACCACCTGTGAGCGACCAAAGCCCTGATGGGCTGCATGTGTTGGGGATGTTTAGATTGTGGGCAGGGCTGGAAGCCCAAAGGAATGGGTATTTGAAGGAAGCAGACCCTTTGAGCTTGGTTCTTATTATAGTCTCCGTGGAGCTTTGGACCCTCTTATGGGAGGGAAGAAAAAAAATATATCAGTTCCATCACAGTAAAATCCTTATTTGCCAAATAATGGTGTCCAAGGCTGTCTTCACTCTGCATTGTAGGATTTTTCTTCACTTTTTTGGGGACTGTTCCAGGCATTATCCCTCATGGGTGGTCTCTCTCTCCCATCCACAATTCTTCCTGCAGCCACCCAGAGCAGTTCCCAGCTAGTCCTCTGCTCTGGGTTGAGCATTGATGCTCTGGATTGTTCTTGTTTCTGAATTTGTAAAGTCTATTCAGCAGATCAGTGTTTCAGACCCTCCCCAGAGCTGGCTGTGTGGGAGAAGCTGGCAGCCACATTTGGGGGCCACTTCTGTCCCCCTTTTAGTTCCAGGTCTGCAGCCTCGGGGTTCCCACCCCACCATTCCTACAGAACTGCTTGCCCTCCCCAGGATGGAGAGCAGCAGAGCAAGGTGCTGTAACCTCGTGGTTTAGGCAGTAATGCAGTCTTCTTGCTTTTCCTTTTACTTCAGCTTTAGTTACTGTTTTCTTGACAGTGGAAAATAACCAGTGTATACTTATTGAGTTCCTGAGAGGTCTTAACTTTATTTCTCGGCTGGAAACACCGTACTCCATATGGCAGAAACTGAGGGCTGCAGCACTCCCAGCACTGCCCTGGCACCTCTGGGGAGCAGCCCACTGCTTCTACAGCACAGATGCTTTGTTGGTATCTCCCTGTTCCTGCTGCTAGGTGTGTGAGGGACAGTGGCTCCTCTGGGTGCAGGAAAGTGGGGCAGAGCAGTGTTCTCCAGCAGAGGAGTTGTGTTAGGAGCTTTTGGCGCTGTCCTTTGCTGTGGGGACCATTTTTCTGGCCCTTCATCCTGCTGAGAGCTCCATCTCCTGCAAGGTTCCGATGTGTGTGTGCCCCTCCCAGGTGGAGAAGGCGCAGAGGCTAGAGGAGGGATGGCCTCTTCCAGGATCCCTCCCCGCAATCGGTGGGATTCGAAGCTGGGGAGGGAGTAACTCGTGCAGAGTTAGTGGGGAACCCTAATTGCCCCTCTTCCCAAGGCTCCCGTGCGTGTTAACGACCTGTAATGGGACGGGTTGTGCTAGCCCATTAAGCCCCAATGGGGTCCTTGTCGACTTAAAAGTGTGAGGAATTTCACTCAACCGTGTTAAAACACTTCCACCCCCTTTTAATGCCTTCCCGCATTGATTTAACCCCGTGGCACCTGGGGTTATTGGCTGGGAAAAGCCATCTGGCTCTGCCCAGCCTCCTGCCCTGCCTTCACGCAGCTCCTTTGGCCATCATTCCCATTTCTGGGGGATCTTACTAGCGGAGGGCTGCTCCGGCTCTTGCCTTCGCAGGGCTCCTGGTGGCTGGCTCGGCAGAGTCGGTGTGGGAATCGATTTCCCTCCCATCGCACCGAGCGTGGTCCTGCTTTGCTGCTTTTAATGAGACTGCTTTTGCCCTGGCTTGTGTCAGCTGCAGCCCACCTGTGCTGCCAATTACTCCAGCGAATCTGGTGTGACCTGCCGGGCTGGATGTCCGAGGTTTAAGTGTTTCTGAGCTGCAAGGTGTGAAAAATCTCACCAGTGTTGAAAACAGCGGGGTGGGGGAGCGGCTTTCTGGGTTATGAAAGACCCGAGGACATGCTGGTATCAGGTGCTGTTGATCTCCGGGGAATTTAGAGAATCAAGGGCTCGGTAATTGCAGGCATGTTGCCAGCATGTTGAGAAAGAAATTCTTAATCACAGGCTGTGCGCCCTAATTCTTTATTATTTTTTTTTCCCCTAGTAATTGAATTAGTTGAATGTGCATTGTAACACCTCGCTGCCTGGCTGCGCTGGAAGGACACACACACAGGCCTGAGGTGTGCAGACAGACTGACAGGGCCGTTCTGCCGCACGAACACGATGCATCTGTCACACATTTCCCTTTTCTGGAGAAGCTGGCCTGCCAGCCAGCGTGTGCCTTGCTCACGCTGACCCAGGCACCGTCCAAGATGAGCTCTCTGCAGTGCCCATGTAGCCATGACTCCCTTCTGGCTGGTGCCTGATGCTCAGATTCTTCCCGTCTCCTTGTAAAAACTGTTGTTATTGCCATGGTTTGAGTCATTGCAGGGCAGGAGTGAAGGAGAATATTGGCTGGGCTGGTGTTTGCCCAGATTTGGTTTTTATCTTGCACTGGGTAAAAAAAAAAAGCAGTAGTGGGGTGTGGGAATTGGGGTGGCTGGGTTAGTGCTGGGGAGTGTGTCTGTCTTGGGGCTCAGTGTCCCTTCTGTTGTTTATGCACCAACAAGCAACTGCTGTGTGCAAATACCCTGATGCCTGAGACACATTCAGAGTTTCAGCTGGCTTGTGATCCTCTGAGAGGGCCTGGCAGCTGAAAGCTGGGAGGAGAGGACACAGCATTTTGGGTGCTGGCTGGGCTCTGCTTGGAGGTGCTGTGGTCCCACCTTGGTGCAGAACAGGAAGCAGAGTCCATGGGGAGAGCAGTCCCTGGCAGCCCAGCTGCAGGTCAGAGGTGTCACAGCACTAGCAACTCATGTTAGCTCTACCTCTGTCGAGGTTTCTGGTGTGGGGGAGAGTTTCCCTATGGCAAGCAGTTCTCAAAAGGCTGCACCAGGGTACTTGGTGAATTTTAGGGCTGCTGGCTCTTGCCCCTTGTGGGACCAGCTGTCTCCATGTATCATTCAGAAGTCCTGTGCTCCCTAATAAATACCTCTGTAGTTAGCTACAGGGAAGAGAGATACAAATATTCAAGATGCGGCAATTAAAGGGAGAGCAGGGAATGAATGAAGAGGGGTATGCAATCTCCCTCCTCAGAGCAGGGAGGGCAGGGGGGATTGATGCAATTAAAAGAAATAGGAAGATACTGTTGGTGAAGTGAAGCCTGTTTCAAAGGCTTAAACCTTCTCTGGACACCTGTGGCACAGCCTGGCCTGGGAGTTCTCTTTCTTGGCAAGGATATGTCTTGTACATGGAAAGCTGGTCTGAGTGACCTTCTGCGTCTGGCTGTCAGAGGAAATGTGCTGAGTCGAAACAAGTGTTCCCAGAGCTGAGTGCTCAGGCTCGGGGTCTGTTTATCTCCATGCTGAGATGCTGGGGTTGGCAGCCAGGCTGTGGTCCTTCTCGAGTGCCTGGGCTCGCTCCCAACCCAGGCCCATCAAACCACTAGTGATATGAGCTTCCTTCTGACTCTGAAGGTCAAATGGCTTGCAGCAGGGTGACAAAGGAGCCCTTGATTTCAAAGAGATTGTTCTTGTGCCTTGCCCTAGGAAAAGTCTCATGGGCCGGGATGCATGCTGGCTGAAAGGAATGCTTAAAATGTTCTTTCTTTGCTCCTGTCAAAAGCCCTTGCAAATGTGAATCAAAATATCTGCCTCAGTGCTTTCCTGCTGCATGCTTTAGGCTGGCTTATTCCTTGAGAATGGCTTGGTCAGTGCAGCCAAATGTCCCGGAGTTCTGTCCCTGGCAGTGGACAGTACTGGACATGCAAGGAATGGTGTAACAGCAGGGTGAGGATGTGCTATAACTCCAGCCTTTGACAGTCTCAAAAGTAAGGAGATTTTTTTTTCTTTCCCCTCTGCTGTGAGTTTGTCTAAGTGCATTGATTCTAAGAGAGAAAGTCCTGATCACCCACAGCATCAGCACCCCACCCACCCACTCTTGGGAAGAGCTGAGGACCTGGCTGAGCTGGCTTTTCCTCCTCTTTCTGTGGGTGCTCAGCTCCTCTCAGGGTTCCTCACCCTCCAGCACTGCAAAGCCTCTGTACCTGCAGCTGCAGGGTGCCCTCCAGCAAGGCTCTGTGCTGTGAGGAGCCTGGGTGATGCTGTGCACCCCAGCTTCATGCTGCATCCCTCCTCACCCAGACATACCTTGTCAAGCATCTCCAGGTAAGGTTTTGTGCTGTCTGACAGCAATCTGGTTGAGCATCTTCAGCGCTGATGTGTGACAGCTCTAAGATCAAGAACATCCCAGCTGCACCTCACAGAGGTTTTCCCTGTCCTCCCTTTCTGTTCTTGGTCCTTTGTTCAACCTGTGCAACAAAGCAACTGAGGGTGCTCATACTGGGCAAATAAAATGTCAACACCTCGGCCTGAAAAATACCTCACAGATTTGTCTACACAACTTTAAATAATTTAATAAGGAGAACCCATGAACTGCAGCACCAGTTCTGGTGAGCCTTTGGCAGTCCCCTTGTGATCAGGAAGAAAAGGGTCTTGAGTGACTTTGTCATGGCAGAAGGTTGTGCCAGGGATGGAATAAGGTTGTGATAGCTAAATTGATCATCCAGCCTTAGTCCATTGGAGATGAGGTGCTAATTACTGTCGTCATGTGTAAATTGAAGGCAATGTTCAGGTGCTGGGAGGCAGTGACTCCATTTATGCACGGCAGAGGGCTTGCCAGTTGGAGCAGCCTGGCTGCATGGCATTTGTAGCCTGATCCGAAGGCTTCCTGCTCTGCTCCCGCTGCAAGTGTGGCTTGCTACCATCTGCTCGCCCTTGAGCTGCAGAACACAGCTCTTGGCCGGGGCAGTGATGCGCAGGGATGCTTGCAGAGCAGAGATGAACTGCGTTTTATCCAGAGGGGAAACACCCTGGATAAAACGCCCTGGAGGGCAGGAAAGATGAACTGCGTTTTATCCAGAGGGGAAACACCCTGGATAAAACGCCCTGGAGGGCAGGAAAGATGCTGAGTGCTCCCAGCTCCGCCGTTGTGCTCCCCTGGCAGTGAAGCTGGGGCGGGTGGGAGTGCTTTGGTGTTGCTCCCCAGCTGAGTGTAGTCTCTTGCTCCTTGTACAGATCATGGCAGGCTGGTTCGGTGCTTTCAGGTTAGGATAACCCCAACCAGGACCTAGTCTGCAGATGTAGTGCATTGTCTCCTTGGTAGCAATGTGCCTACATTCTTTTGGGTAGCCAAAACCTGGGTGGCTGTAGCTCCTTCCTTACAGAAAAAACAAAGGACCTGCTGGCTCCTGCTCCCCACGGTGGGGCAGGGTCTGAGCAGCCAGTGGAGAGCATGTTCCCTGCATGGCATTAAGCCTTGCACATTGCTGTTACATCTGGCTGTGAAGCCTTTGGGGGATCTCCGTGCTGCCTGTGCTGTGTAAGTGTAATACAAAATCCAATCTACTCAAGATGCAGCTCTGCATCTACTCTCGCCACGCTGCAGCTCTGGGTCACAGATGGTCACTTAAAAATCACAGATCCCATCTGCCTTGAACTGAAGGAGGCTGTTTGACCTCGCACCGAGATGCTGCACAGGCAGGTGAGGGAGGCAGAAGATTTTTTTTTAACCTCTTGTTCCTTGTACCATCTCTTTGAAACGATCCAAGCTATTTAGGGAGTAGATGGTCAGAAGGCTGGCAGGGATGGGAGAATGAGGATGAACTGTCACTTGGTGATGGTCCAGAGTACCCGAGGAGCTTATGCAGGGCTGCCCAGACGTTCCTGCTGGCGGAAGATGAAGTGTCTGTGCTGTCAGCAGCTGATGGAGAGCCCCACTCTGACGCCTCCCTGCATCTGCTGGCCCAAGTGACCTTCCCTGGGAGAAAGGGACCTGCCAAAGGGTACTTTCGCTTTTCCTTTTGCTGTTTCCCACATTTGGATTGGGAATTTGGATTTTAATTTGATTGCACAGATGCCACGTTTCTCCAACATCTTCCAGCTCCAGGGGGACAGGTGTGGGTAAGCCCAGCCAGTGCTACCTGCACCTGCCTGACCCTGGTGCTTCCCTGAGAGCTGAGAGGCGTAGGACAGAAATGGCACAAGCTGCAAAGGAGCTGGTTGGTGTGCTTTGATCTTCCCCTCTTAAGCAGATCATGCAGCTGATCAGCAATCCTGGCAGGCTCCTTGTGACCGGGAGGGAGAGTGTCATGGCAATGCAGGGAGCAGAGTGCCGGAGGTTTGAAAGGGCACTGGGAGGTCAGGGCTCAGATCCAGTCACCCTCGGCTCTCCCAGGTGATGTGCAGGAGGATATTGCTGTTGTGTGGGCAGATTGCTGTGATGCCTTTAGCAGGGCATGGTCAGAGGCACTTCAGAATTAGTTATCTGGCCCTAGATAGAGTGCTCAGTGCCCAGTCATGTCTGGCCTGGTAAAAGGTTACCTTGTGGCACAGCACAAAGTGGGTTAGTTTGAAATACTGAGGAAGGAAGTAAGCAAATCTCCCTTCCTGGCTTTTTTTTTTTTTTCTTTTTCCAAATCCTCTTCTAATCAGAGGGATTAGGCTGATTGTTGGCATGGCAGTACTCTGACTGTCCAGATGATAACTTCCATTCTTTTGTCTTAAGCGATAGAAAGTGTGAGCAGGAAATTCATTGAAAAACAAAATTGTCTGATACCCTGCCAAAGCTGGTGGTTTCTTATCTGCCCTTTGGTTGTTCAAGACCTTAGGCCAGCAGAAGCTCAGGTGGAACAAGCTCCTGTTTTAGTGCTTGAGTGCACAAGGGCACCTTGTCCTACTGTTAAGGCTAGGCTCTGTGCACATCTTCTGCATTCTCTGCATTGAGGAAATAGTGGGAGTTTTAAGGCGCCTTGTTTTTAAGGCTTTTTATGGTCTTGCTGTGGCCATGAAGACCTGAACCTCCAGGACTGCATTCCCTGACTTTTAAGGGCCACCTTGTATGTTATGACAAAAATCCATGGGCTGTTTTATGGTATATTCCAACATTTTTCTGCTCACAAACCTCCTCTCCCTCTCCCACAGCTGCTTGTGTGTGCAAGTAAGTGCTGCTGTGTGGCTGTGAGATTTTGCCTTTGCAGCAGTTTTTGGGCTGCTCAGTGATGCCTTCAGTGTCTTGGGTTGAGGAGTGCTGGTCCTAGGGAGCAACGTGCTGCTGCATGGGGCTGGGATGGAGCACCTGGAATTTGTCTCCTCCCAGCATGGGCTGCATTTCTCTCTTCTTGTTTCAGTCAGAAATGCCTGACTGAGCTCATCTTGCTCAGGAGAAGTTTGTGCCTGCCTTGCCAGCTCTGAGCCCTTCTAATACGCTTCCCCAGGAATTTATTCCTGTGCTTTCTCCAGAGCTGTCACCAGCTCAGAGCACAAACGTCTTCAAGATTGAATGCTCTCGTGTTATCATTTGGAAATACATGAACAAAAAAGATTTTGTAGGGAATGATAATGATCTTGATGTGTTTGCAGTCAATGAGACATCAAACTGCCTCTTCTAGGGCTCCTCTTGTGTGAGTGAAGCTGAAGCCTTTCTTTTGGGGAAGGATCTCTTGGCTGGTCACACATTCTAGCAGTACCTGCAGCCACCAGCCTCCTGTGATGGTTATTTGTCCTCGGAGGTGAATCTCTCCTTGATTCAGGCATATTCTTACTGGGGATATTTTCCTAGGAAGGGAAGCTGTGGGGAGAAGGGAAAGGGTTTTATCCTCCCTGCACCCCAAGCTGGGTCTCAGTGTTGAAGCATCTGGTGCCTCTCTAGCTCCTTGGATGTGCTTATGCTGTGGGTTGCAAGCAGTGGAGTGGCAGCTCCGTGTTTGCTCTCCCATTGTTCCTGGAAGCCTGGCTGTGCCAGAATCCAGCCTCAGACTGGCAGCTGCCTGGCCCTCTGAGTCGTGCCACTGGCCAGCAGGCTCCACAGCTGGTGGCCCACCGGGGCTCAGGGCAGGAGCTGCTCTTGGCACCTCCTCTGATGCACTTGGCTGCCAGCTCCGTGGTGTCTGCCATCCCTGCTTGGAGGGGACGGGCGTGCTGAGGGTTTGATCTTGCCAGCTGCTGGCAGTAGCACATTTTAATTTCTGTAATGGACCTGGTTCCTGCGGAGATGGTCCGGAGAGAGATAAATCACACGACTTGGAAAAGAGAGGCTGGGGCACCAGGTGAAGGAAGAGCCCATCTAGTTCCCATCCAGTTTCTTCCTCTGTTTCTTGTCTTTGCCAAGGCAGATATGCTTCCTGCAGTCTTGGATCCTCTCCAATACCTTATAGTTTACCAGGCTGGAGATGGTATAAATCACATAATTCACAAAGGGAAGGTGCTGAACCAGAGAGTTTCCTGGCCCTGATGGGAGCAGGGAAGGAAGAAAAGGAGCAAAAAGGGCTGGAGAAAGGAGGGGGGTGAGGTTTGAGTGAGTGAGAAATGGTTTTTGGGTAGGGGTGAATATGAAGCAAGCAGGACCCTGATTCTCCACACAGAGAGGCTGTTTAAAGGAAGGTGGTGTGTTGCTGCAGCCTGTCACTGCTGCTTCCCATCACTCTTTCCCCATCTGTCCCTACATTTGTCACAGCAGCTGCAGGAGATGACTTGGAGGTGGGTGATGTTTCCAGATCTGTGTCTCCCACCATCCCTGAGAGGAAAACAACACTGCTGGAGGTAGTTCCATCTGTGTTACTCTCTGTCCAGGTTGGCCAGGCCTCTTCTGCTTCCTTGATTGAGGCTAATACAAAAAAAAAAAAAAAAAAAAAAAAAAAAAAAAAAAAAAAAAAAAAGTCTGATTTTAGCATGTGGGCTGTGTGCAGCATCCCTTCTGGATCTTCATGGCTCTTCTGGAGAGAGGGACCTTGAATGTGCTGCCAAAGCAAATTTTTTTCCTCCTAAGTCTTCTTACTTATCTACTTTTTTGCTGCTTTTCTTATAATGCCTTGCTGCTGAGCATAGGGCCTTTCTGCAGTGACCTTTTTGAAAATTCTCCAGGTGGGGAGGAGCCGTGAGGTGCTGGGGTGAGACAGTGAAGTGGCCTGCATCCCATGTGTCTGTCCAGTCACCTCCTGGGGGGCTCCAACCAGCCATGGCAACAGAGTAGAAGCAGAAAATGCTTAATAGCAGCTAACTGCATGTGTAATGGCAAAACACAAAAACAAAAACCAAAACAACAACAACAACAACAAAAAAAAAACCAAAACCCAAAACACCAAAAGAAGACACCACCCCCACCCCCTCCACAAATTTAATAAAATTACTGAAAAGGAAGAAAAACTTCCTTTTTCCAAGGACTCATTTTGTCAGACTGACCAGTGAGGTACTGTTGCCAGGGTTAGGAGGCAACCTAGAGGAGAGCAGGACAAAACCCCAAAAGTCAATAGATGAGAACTGAACTCTGGCTCTGATGCCCCAGGACTGCCCAGTTAAATTTACTCTCTTGGATAAGCTGAAGGAAGCAACTTGGGCTGTGCAAATGCCCTAGGGCTTTGATATCCTGGCCTGAGCACAAACCCATGTGTCTTTGCAGGTCCTTCAAGAGCTACTAAGTGGTTTTGGTTTGGTTTTTATGCATTCCCAGCAGCAGTTCTGCCCCTTATCCCTGTGCAGCACTTTCCTGTTTGCAGGGAGCTGATGGAGACCAGAATGTGCCTCACAGCTTGTAATGAGCATGGATAATACAGATCAGAAGTGCTCTGGGAAATGATGCTTTCCTTCAATTATATGTGCTTGTTACTTGTGGCAAGGGCAGGAAGTGTCCCTGAAGGTGAAGGGTGGGTAGAGTTCATGCAAAACCAAACCAGCCTGTTTTGGCTGGTTCTGCTGGCCTCTCCTCCCTTCTCACGGAGGTTTCTTTGCCCTGGTGCCCAGAAGCCACACTTGTGCTCCAGCCTCCAGCAGGAATGGCTGCAGATGAGCACCCCGGGCAGTGGAGAGGGAGCACACAGCATGCTCTGCTTTGCTGCCCTGCAGCGAGTTGCCTTCCTCTCTCCAGACCTGGGTTTGTTTTGTTTTCCCTTCCCCACTCCTGCTGTACCTGCACAGGCTCTAAATCTCTCCAGATTTTGCTGTGTGAGTGGTGTTGGAGCTGCTGTCCAGCTGAAGGCTCTGGGAATGCTGCAGGGACACAGCTGCAAATGGGCAGTGGGGACAAGATGGCTCAGCACTGACCCCGCTGAGGCACAGTGGCAGAAGTCTGGTGACCAAAGAACTTGTTCTAGCTGCCTTCAGGAGAAGGTGATGGGAAAGCTGTGATGAAACAGTGAAGGACTCTCCTGGGAGAAAAAAAGCCTGGGGCAGGATTCCTGCTGTGAGGTTGTAGGAAGCTTTACATCCCCAGAATACCTCACCTGGTTGCATTTTTAGGTCAATAGTTTTGTACCTGGGGAAACAGAAGTAGAAAGTGGACTTTGAAATGGGAGGCTCTCAGAGGTGTGAAGTGGCCCTGGAGAATTGCATCAGGAAGAGAAGCAGGAAAGGAAAAAATTGTGAGAAGACATGCAGCAGTGAGGGATGTGAAATGAAGAAGTGTGCTCATATGTGGATTACTGTGGGCCTGAGAAGAATGGTCAAACTGTTAAAAACTCATCTGCAAGGATGCTGCTAGATGTCAGAGAGGGGTGTAGATGCTCTGGAGTTCACAGTGGCATGAAGCTCTAAGTCACAGTGTCAAAGTGTCTATGGTGCATGAGCTCAGCCTTTCCAGCTGGTGATGGAAGAAGGGAGAAGGCTTTTTCACAGTACTGCCAGGGAGAAGAAAATAGAAGAGAGACAATAAGTCCATTAAATAGAATTGTTTTCTCACCAATTTCTTTTCCTCTCTCAAATTGAGAGAGAGGGAAAGATTGAGATCCTTGCCATCTCTTTATACCTGTCTTTAGCAAGACTAAAAAAGCCCAAAGAGATGTGTGGGAGATTGGGAACAAAACATGACTATACAGAAATAGCTATTAAGGAAAGCTTGAGGGTACTTTGAAAGCATCTCAAATGCTTGGCTAACCTCAGCAAATACTCTTCAGGGCATTAGGGGAATTAATGATAGAATGTAAATAACTGTGTCCCTTTGCTTTAAAAAAAGAAGGTAGTCTGGTGCCAGCGGTGTTGACAGTGCAAAGGACGCCCTAGTCTGAGGGGCAAGAGGGCTCCCAGTGAGTTGTCCCTGTCCCCACATGAAGGGCTGTAATGTCTCTGCAAGTTCAGCTCCAGGATGCACCTCTGAAATGGGATTACAGCCCCAGCGTGAAAGACCTGTGCCATTTATTATTCAGCTCAAAGAGGCATCCCAGGCAGCCTTGCCTTAAAGGTGAAGTGAGCTGCAGCTGGAGGGTACAAGTGAAGACCAGGCTTTGGTGTTGCAGATGAGTTTTAGAGTTGCAGAGCTTCCCTGACAAAATGGGTTTCAATATGGAAGCAGGAATGGAAGAACAGTGAGACTTCAAAGTGGTGGTGAAACTCTTTGAATGCCTGTTCTGACCTTTTGAGGTTGCTGGTCTATCCAAAGTGATCTTCCCCTTGATCCTGTCAGGATGGCTGACTTGCATTTTGAAAGCAATATAATCTGCCCTCTCTTTTTCCACTGGCCTGACTCTGAGAACATGGGCTTCTCCTCTGGCAAGTCTCTTACATGTGAAATGAAGAGATAAAGGAAGGTGCAGAGGGACATCTCAGGGTAGGCTGTCAGTAGATGCCCTTGGTGTTGTGATGCAGGTTGGCTTCTGGTTGATCTTTTTGGCTAGCTAGGGAAAGGGACCAGGGCATCTCCAGTACTCATCTGCCCTCCTCTGTTACAGCCCAGGCCCTCATGGGTGTGGTGGCTTTCAGATGCAGATGACACCTGGGCACAATACTTGCCTCCCCAGCCTAGTTTGCCCTCTTAAAGTGACCCACAAGCTGAGTTATCTCCTTTGCCTTTGCTGTGTGGAATCTGGGCAGCCTTGGACGAGAGTCCCACTGCCAGCAGAAATCTTCTCCCTGCACTTTTGCAGGGGGTGATTAAGTCCTCTCCTGATCATCTCTTGGCTTAGTTGAACCAATCGAGCGCTCAGGCCTGTGTCTGCACAGCAGGCTTTCCAGTTCCCAATTCATTCTCCTAATTATTTTTGGAAGCTGTTCCACTTCCACAACCTCTTTTTTTTTTTTCACAAGTGTGGACACCAGCACTGGAGGCAGTAGCCAGGAATAGTCTCACTGTGCTCTAGCAAGAGCTAATACTAAGCTCATGCTGTTAAGGATACTCCCTGGTGTATGCAGGGCATTTTTTTCCCCTTAATTATATTACTGTGCTCGAACAGCCTGGCTTGTGTGCAGGAGCCGCAGAGGAGATTTGGAGCAGCATTTTAGGATATAGGAGGCTCGTTTAGGTTAACAAGTGGGCTGCAGTATTTGATTGCGCTGGCATAGGTGGTGCTCAGCCTGGAAGGGGAGCTTCAGCCAAGGGGACACGGCAAGGAGAGCCAGCTGCCCTTGTGACACCGGGCGTGCAGCTGATGCAGCGGGGCAGGGTTGTGCCTGTGCCATGGCCTCGGGTCCGAGGGCAGGGACGGAATAGTGATGATTGCTTGGGAGGATCGGTTTTCCGCTGAGCAAGTAGGTGGAAAGTCAGGCAACAAAATTAGCTGAGTACACAAACAGTCTGGGCTGGACGAGGTTCTCTCCCCTGGGAGAGATTAAGGCATGTGGTGCCTTACGTAGCAGCGATGGCCCGCGTGCGCTCGGCGTGCCTTGGCGCTCCGAGCTGACAGTTGTTGAGCTGTTGGCTTTGTGCTCTGTCCTCGTCACTCCCAGCCCCTTTCCGGTGACCAGCTGTGGTAGAATGTCTCCTGACACACGCTCCATCCTTCTTGCTGCTCTTTTCCCACCGGTGGTTGAGCGCTCTGTCCTCCATCCCTGGGGGACTTGAGCCCAGCTTTGCATCTTGCCTGGATCTATATGTCAGGGTGCAAATATTGGACAGGCAGGACACTGTAAGCCCTGTGCCCTTTGGTTTGTGCCAGCTGAGCTTTTAACAGCAGAGGCTGTACCTGTGAACATCATATGAGGCTTCAGAAATAACTGTGATTGCACTCAGACTGTGTCCCTGAGCTGCTGGGTGCAAATGTCAGCACACCCATGAGCATGGAGCAAGTGGCATCTCTCTCAGCCTCTTCCCTGACACACAGGATCACAGAGGGGAGGTGATAGGTGCAGCTGAGCACAGCAGTAAAAGCCTTCAGATCCCCAGCTGTTTGTCACCTGGAGGTGTAGAAATCAACAGCATGCTCTTGGTCCTGGCAGCAGGATGGTGTGCGGTGATTTTCCTCTTGTGGGAGGTTGTGGAGGACCAGGACCTTGCAGGTGGTAGCTGTTTCCAGCACAGGTCTGGTAACATCCTGCCCAAACTCCATTAAACAAACAAAAAAAATAATTTGTTGCGTGTTTTGGCTTTGGCTTTTTTCTTTGTTTGTTTGTTTTAATTTGTTTGCTTGTTTGGTTTTTTTGTTTGTTTGTTTGTTTTCCTGCACGTGTGTCATATCTGCTACTTAGTGTCAAAACACTTTAGCAGGTGGTAACTTCTGCAACAAAACTTGATGCAGGAATGGAAAACTTCCAACAAAGTCTTAATCTGACTTTATTTCTGAGAAGGATGGGAGCTCTTTCCCTCCAACCTATCTAACAGGATGTAGATAAACATTTGGCAAGGTCTGAATGTAAAGTCCCTTGGTGGGTCAGAATTCACAGTACATGGTAAAGCAGTAGAGGCTTGAAGGTGTCTCAAGTGGCATTGCAAGTAATCTCTTTAATTCTGCTTTTAATTTATGTCTGCTAATGAGCAGGGAGGAGTGGCAGCAGTCTTAAATTCATCTTGTGTAACTTGGAAAAGAGAATGAAACTTGAGGAGCCGCCAAAAAACAACAAAAAAGAAAAAAAAAAAAAGGCAAGGATGTGAAAAGACTGTAAGGAAACCAAAACAAGAGAGGATGAGAAATGAAAACTCCAGGCTACTGCAGGAGGGAAATTAAATCCTAAAGTGTAAGGAGTTTGGATGTTTCCTGTGCTGAAAGCATCAGACTTCAAGCATTTTGCAAATGGAGTCCAGGGGCCAGGTTTCCTTCTGCATAGTTTGGTGTGCACCATGCTGGGTTCCCGTCAGCTGCCTGGCTCCAGATGTACAATTGCCCTGCTTAGCAGGAGAGGGGATGGGAGGAGAGCTCTCTGGTGGTCTCCTTTCTCGGTGTGCATCCCTGGGGACTCTCCCCTGCTCTGAGGCTGCTGGTGTCTGGGCAGAAGTTCACACTGTGGGTCCTCCAGGTACTTGCAAATAGCAGCTTGACCTGATTCTCTGGCTGGTTTTGGGTCAGAGGGTCACTCTGACTCATATGCTGCCTCTTTGGCAGCATTTATCACAGAGCCAATAACTTTGGTGTCTTGTAGCTCCTTTGTCATTGGTGTGTGCCACCAGAAAAACAATAAGGAAGGAACAGGGAATATGGGAGGAACAGGTCTGGGTTTTCTGTTCTCTGTTTCTTGCCTCAAATTCAGGCTGAGAAACCCTAAGGAGGCGTCTCAAGGAGGAAAGCACATATTGGAGAGGACTGGAATTGTGTTTTGATAGACCCAAAGGTGGCTTGTGGCTCTGCCACCAAAAGCCAAAAAAGCCCCCAGGCTGTGCAAGCTGTAAGAGATTTTGCTCTGTCTCCCACACACCCACTGAGTGGGGCTTTGGAACCAGGCACCTTAAACCACAATTTGATCTCTGTCTCCTCATGGCTGCCTCTGGACAAGGCAGATGTTAAACTGCATTGCTTCCCCCTCGTGTTCACCTGCAGACCCCCACAGCCTTGGCTAGTAAATTCTAAGCCTAAACTTCTCCACAGGAAACTGCAAGGTAAGTAAATATTCTCTTTTAGAAACTTCTTTCCCGGTTGAATTGACTCTCTTGGTACTTTCATGCATTTTAAGAAGTCAGAACAGTTCACAATTGAAAACAAGCAATGTTTAGCTCCTGTGAAGGGAAATAGTCAGGTACCAGAAAGACTGTCATTTTCACCATGCTCTTACAAAAGAGGGTGTTACAGTAAGCTTGCTTATTTCACTGGAGGAGAATTCAGCAGGCTTGATGGAAACCGGATGAGACAGGCAGGGTAAATGGATTTTGCTGGGCGAATTGAAAGCAAAGAAACACGCACGTGTGGTGGCTGGTCAGGAATTAACTGCGTCTTGCAGAAACCAGGAATGAATTAAGGACGGAGAACTAGGAAGCCCTGGAACAACATCTGTCCAGCTTTATTTAAGATCTCTTCACCTGTGGTGTGACTCCAGTGGTAGTTGGATGCAGCGAGCCAGGTGACTCTGTTGAACTGTCTCACTGAATTTTGGCTCTCCATGGGCTGGAGGGATTAGGAGTGTTGAGCTCCAGCACACTGCCATGCTGGTGTAAGGTAGGTTGAGGGGGCTTCCTCCAGATGCAGCATCTCATGGGGTCACCATCACCTGCTGGAGGTAGCCAGGAGCTTGTGAGAGCTGCTGGGGTAGAGCAAAGGAAAAGGTCAGGTGTCTCCTGGTCCCTGACCCCAGGGGAGGAGTGATACCCAGCCTTGCTCGTGGGGCAGGAGGTTCTGCAGTGTTTTCCCACTTTTAGAGGGTGATGCAGTAAGGGACTGTATCCCTTACTGGCACAAAGCACTTATTCCCTGTTCCCGGTGCAGCACCAGCAAGGACCCTTCTCTTGGAGTGGGACCTCTGCCTTGTCTTGCTCACAGCTGTGTGGAGAGCTGGAGGGCTGGGGAGATGGGGCACTGGAGAGGTCTACAGCATCTTATCTGTGCCCTCTTCTGCAACAGCTCACTGCCATGACACGGGAACAAGGCTCCCGTCCTGCAGCCCTGCAGGCTCTCAGCAAAATTGCTTGTTTGTACCATTATAGCTACAGAAAAAAAACAATCTTCCAGGGCCAGGGGCATGGGGATGTATTGGGTTTGTGTGCAAGGCTTTGGTGGTGGGGATGGGAGGTGCAGAGGTATTTTCTGTGAGAAGAGCTGGCAGAAGCTTCCCCTGTGTCCGTCAGAGCCAATAAGAGCTGGCTCCAAGACAGATCTGCCACTGGCCATGGCCAGGCCCACCAGCAGCTGTGGCAGAGACTCTGGGACAACCGATTTAAGAAATGGGGGAAGAAATTGCACTTGCAGCCAGAGAAGAGAGGAGTGAGGTTATGTGGGAGTGGCAGCTCTGCAGAGAGTGAAGGCCTGGAGAGAAGAGGTGCTCCAGATGTCAGGGCAGAGATGCTCCAGATGTCATGGTGAGGACCAGGGTGAGGCAGCTGTGCCCCTGCAACCCTTGGAGGTCCATCCTAGGGCAGACACCCACGTGCTTTCTGTGGAAGACCTCAGCCATGGCAGGGGGTGCCCAGAGGAGGCTGTGACCCCGTGCTGGAGCAGCTCCTGGCAGGACCTGTGGCCCACGGAGAGGAGCCCACGCTGGAGCAGGTTTGCTGGCAGGACTTGGGACCCTGTGGGGAGCCCACGTTGGAACAGGCTCTTCCTGACCCTGTGGAGGGGACCTGTGCTGGAGAAGCTGATGAACTGCAGGGGTGAGACAGACCCACGCTGGAGGAGTTTGTGTAGGAGTGACTCCTGTGGTAGGGAACCCACTCTGGAGCATGGGAAGAGTGTGAGGATTCCAGCCTCCAAGGAGGAAGGAGCAGCAGAGGCAGTGTGTGAACTGACTGCATCCTCTAATCCCCATTACACTGAGTCTCTGTGAGAGAGGAGGCAGAGAAAATTGGAGGTGAAATTGAGTCCAGGAAGAAGGAAGGGGTGAGGGGAAGGTGTTTTAAGATTTGGTTTAATTTCTCATTACCTTACTCTGATTCAGTTGGTAATAAAATACATTAATTTCCCCAAGCTGGCTCTGGTTTTCCAATGACTGTAATTGGTGAGTGATTTCTCCCTGCCCTAATCTTGACTGAGGAGTTTTTGCTGTATTTTCAGCCTTCCCTGTTCAGCTGAGGAAGGGAGTGATAGATTAGCTTTGGTGGGCATCCAGCCTGGGTCAGCCCACCGCAGGGAGCTCTGAGCTTTATCCCCTGGGGATAACCAGGCAGGAGTCCAGCAGAGAGGAGGGTTAGTGTGCTGTGCTTGTCCCAGCCTGACGAAGGAGCCTCAAAACTGCTGGGGGCTCTGTTCAGTGTGTGAGGACAGCTACAGCCAAACAGCCTTTCTGGTGTCATCCTAAGGTAAACCACCTTGGCAGGGAAAAATCTGAGTGCCAGCATAAAATATCCTCCTTAATCATACCCCAAGATACTCCTCTAACAGAGACTTCTTTCCTAAACAGGAGTGACATTGGCCAGGTACAATGCACAACAGCAGGCTCCTTGTGTAGCAAATGTGACCCAGAGTGTTAGGAAGAGGGTTTTAGTTCTTCCATGTTGACTGTCTTGACTCCCCGGTGAGCACTGAGGCAGAAATATGCTCATTAATAAAAAAATATTGTGCTCTGCCTCTTGGTAGTGGCTCTATTTACTTTAGTAAAGGGAAGTTATATTCTCCATCAGTATAAATCAGAAATAGTTGCCAGTGCTGTGTCCCTTGGCAGGCTCATGAGCTCCAGCCAGAGATGAGGTGCAGAGGCACTCGAAGAGGGGCAAATAGCAAGAAAATTATAAAGCTTACCATTTATAAGCTTATAAAAATAAGCAAAACCAGGTAAAAACTGAAGAAAGGGCATCTCGTGATAAGGGAGACTGCTTGAGAAGACATGGCCTGTGAAAGGCTTAAGAAGTGCCTATTTAACCTTAGAGCACTACACCCTACATGTAACCCATGAGTGCATTTGGATCTCAGGGCTGATGATCCATGCATGGCTCTTGGACTGTTTGTTTGTGTTTTCTGTGCATTTGAAGCCCAAAACACCTGGAGTCCCTCTTCATCACTGACCTGCATAAGGTGCAAGGTGGAGATGTGCTGGGGCTCAAACCTCGCTTGCAGATTCACAGACTCACCTGGATCTTGCCTTCTGTGTTGGGAATGGCTGGATCTGGGAGCCTCTGCTGTTCAGCAGGCAGATGCTGGACATTGCTGTGTGCTGGTGAGTGGCACAGAGCAGTTCAGCATCATGGTTGGTGCCAAGGCTGAATGGAAGCCCGACACTCCAGGATGAGAGGTTTGGGGAATCAATCTTACATGGGCCCTGATGGCAAGAGTAAGCTAAGTTTATTTCCTCTTTGCCAAAAATTAACTCCTTCAGCTTGTGAGGTGTCCCATCAGCCCTCAGTTTTGCAGAGACATCAGTGTCCCTGCTGTTTCCAGCACAGGGCTCCTTCTGTGTGGCCCCGCTACTGCTTTACTCTGGACCTGTTCCACGTCAGCCTCTCCCTGGCTCCACAGCAGGCATGGTCACTCCCTGGATTCCCCCTTCCCTGCCAAGGTGCTGCCTGCATCCCCCTGCCCGTCAGCAGGCACCTGGATGGCCTTTGAAGGGAAAGGGAGCTTGCTTGCCTGGAGCTCCCACTGGGCTTAGAGGCAGAGGGTGCCCTGGGGAGGTGTAGGGCCATCCCTTTCCAGTTGCTGTCATGTCAACAGAGGCTTGCTATGAAGCCACAGCTGCTGTAGGAAAGGCTCTCTGTCTTGCTGGAGGGTTTGTTTTCTCTCACCAGCCTCCTTTGCTGGGTGAAAGCCTTTGACCTGATGAAGTCTGGCAAGCTGGGCTCCTTGTGACGTGTCCTTTGGGAAGGGCATGGCTTAGCATTGGGCTGTAGCTGCCCATTGCAAAGTAGCAGCAGGATTTTTACCTGGTGGCAGCATTCCTGGGTTCAGCAGCCCAGCAGGAGGCTGCCTGGACCCAGAGCTGTGGTTATGCAGCTGCTCCAGCAGCTTCTGGAGCACCCATGGAACCCTGTGCCCCTGCCATTGCTGGAGGGTGTTGCATGGGCTGGAAGTGCTTATAGGTGTGCTGGTGTCCAGCTCTCAGGCTGTGTCTGCACTGAGAGCATGCATCCTGCTCTCTCTGGACACCAGAAGTCCAGCAGGGTCCTACCTCCCCCAGATACTGCAAGGGCAGAGCATTTTCAGTGTGAACTACCTCTGTGCCTTTCACTGGCTTAGAAATGTCCTCATCTTTATGCTAAAGCACTTCCCCACTCTCCTCTAGCAGGGCTGGGCCCCACTGCCCCACACCTCCGGATTTGTGTTCATCACCTCTCCATCCTTTCGGGCCCCCACCCCAGCCTGGCAGTGCTCTGGGCAGGAGCATCCTTTGGGGAATGGAAGCTGGGGAAGCAGGCAGCAGCAGGATGACCAGGGAGAGCGTGTTGGTGCGTCCTAGGCAGCGGTGCCACCTGAGACTGTCGCGTCTCCTGCCAGGCAGATGCTGCCCGCGGATCCCATCTCCCAGGGGCAGGCATGGGGAGCCATCGAGTGCCTTTTAGCAGGAGGCCAAGGCTGCTTCTCGAAGCCGGGAGGACAATGAAGGCGCTGAAGCAGCCAGAGCACGGCCGGGGGCAGAGGGGGACAGGCAGGCAAGGGGAAGCCATGCAAATGGGGACTTTGATGTGGCTGCAAGGACCGGGGCTGGAGCATTGTTCCTATCACATCACATCAGTTTCACATTCCTCATGCAGGAGTGATCAACGCTTTCAGGGCCAGACAAAAGAGCGGGGAGATGAACAAAAGCGAGAGGGGGGGCTTTACCTACTGCAGAATAGAGGCAGAGGATGAATTGCTCTCTTGGCAAGCCATGGAGATGGGCTGGCGGTTGCTGTGCTTTAGAGCACCAGCTTAAAATTTTTCTCTTTTATTTAGAGGAGGGGAAAAAAAAAGGTAGGAGAATGGGTTTCCTGTGTGTAAAAGGGGGTATAAATAAGATAGCATGACGAGTATCTGTGGTCCTCTTGCATTCCCTTGCCTGGGCTCCCCAAGTGATGAGTCTAATCCTATTGCAGAAGTGTCCTCTTGAGCTGGCAAACATGGGTAGACCCAGACTGCAAGGTGAGAATACTTTCAAGGGAACCTTCTCCCAAAATTAGCAAGGTGAATGGGCTTGGAAGGGCCTGACACCTGCTGTGGAAGATGGGGCTCTGCAGACCCATGAAGGTTGCTGGCATCAGCCCTGGAACAGAGGGAAGAGCTGTGTTGGAAGGAGCTGACCACTGTGCCCACCTCTCCTAAGCTGGAGTGTGAGGAGTAGAAGGGTGGAGGAGATGAGGATGCACTTCATCTTTGCAGCTGGTTGTTCTGGGGTCCTGCCTGTGCTTGCAGGGATAACTTGGTCGAGGCCCTTCACTGGGCTGGGTTTTGCTGGAGATGGAGAGCAGGGATAGGGCCCAAGGCAGAACATGGCACAGGTCCATGTGTGTCTGTGCGGTTTTGTGCTGCCATCTCAGCCTTTGCTGCAGCCCCAGTGTCTGAGCCCAGGGTCACTGAATTCTAGCTTTGCTCACTTGTTTTTCCATCCCTGATATCTCCTGGCTCTTGCCTGTCACTGACTCCTCTCTTCTCTGTAAGCCTGTGGTCCCTGTTCTGCCTTGCCCTCAGCTTCCTGCTTTCTCTGGTGTATGCTGCCATGCCCTTACCTCAGGAAAGACTGCATTGTACCAAATCTCTATTTTCCCCTTGTGTGTGCTATCAGCAATTCGGATTTCGCCTGTATTAAGCGGAACTTAATAGCTCCTCAAGGACACTCTAGCCTCTCAGCCTTTCCCAAAAACCTTTCTCCTGTGGAAGCACAAACCTTGAACACTGTCCCCAGTGCTCAGCCATCCCCTGCTCTCCCAGCCCCACGCACTGCTCTGGCTGCCCCCCTCAGCCCTGACCCACAGCCCCCTCCCCTCCCTCAGCTCCGGGCCCCTCTGCCTGAAAGGCTGTCAATCAGGCTGAATTGTCTGGTGGTTTTGTGATGTGGAAAGACTCCCACCAAGGAGTCAAGGGCCAGGCTGAGACCTTTAAACTCGATCCCATTTGTGTCTTAAATCAAACAGGAATCCAGGTCCTGGGATGGAGGGGGAGGTTTAAGGGGATGCAGAGGCTCAAAAGCCTCCACTGCCCCCCCTGAGTTTTCCTGGAGTCCTTTCCCCACCTGCAGTGTGTGGAGCAGGGAATGTGCCCATGGCCCTGGAGTTTAGGGCTTTGTTTCTCTCTGTGGTCCTCTGCTCTGGGGGTTGGCAGCACTGCTTTCTTTAGTGCTGGCCCTTTGAACCACCCTCTGCCTTGGGGTACATGGCAGAGGTGGTCCTCTGAGCTAGGGTTGGGGAATATGCTGGGAAGTGGAGACTCCCCTAGGGAAAGGAAGGTTTCTGGGACCTGCTGTTGGGAGCATATGGGGCTGGGGAGGTGGGCAGAGCTCAGCAGCATCTCTGGTCTCACCAGTTTGTGGTGGCTGCTGCTGCATGGGAGGATGTGGGTGCAGAGGAGAGATCAGTGACTGGTGTCCTGGAGATGGGTGCAAGGTTAAAAGTGGTGGTTTACCCTCCTCCCAAAACTCTACAGATAAGCTTGACCTTACTGGACTGCTGTCATTGCAAAGAGGAGAGTGCCCTGGTCGCTGTCCCTGGTGTGCCCATGGCTCAGGGGCTTGAATCACACAGTGCCTGGTGTTTAAAGTCATCTGCTGGTGTCCATAGAGAGGGGATAAAACCAAAATGAGATGTCCCAAATTCCCAATCTATTGCCAGAACAGAGCATCACAGCATCACACTCTGCTTGTCCTTACTGTGTGTAAAGATGGGCTCAATCTGCAAAAGGAAGATCATCTTGAATGGCAGGTTGAAATTTCTGCTTTTTTCTCTAGAAGGGGTCTTGACAGCAGCAGAGCTAGTGCTGCCCTAGGGCTGAGCCCCATTTCATCTCATGGGGTTTGCTGGGGGCCCTTGACCTAGGGCTGCTGCAAAGAGGAGGGAGAGCAGGGCTGGCTGGGGAACCAGCTGCTTTTTCAGCTCAGTTCATGTCTTTTCTCTGCCTGCTTGTGAGCAAAGGGCTTGCTATTCTTTTTTTCTTCCAACTTCTTTCCCAAGTCCGCATAGGTCAGAGATTTCATTTTGTCTTCCCGAGGGTAAGCTGCAAATCTCTCTTCCCCTGACAGAGCCGTGTTTTCAGGAGAAGCCTGGAGCTGCCTTAAGACATGTACAAGCTCAGAAATGCAGTGGCTGTGTTTATTTTTTGTGTTCTGGGCAAAGTCAGAGCTGCTGCCGGTGCTAAGTAAATACAGAACTACCCTCATGAGTGACTGCATTAGCCAGGGCCATACTTGCTGCCTGCCTGAAACCAGATGGATCTATCTGGGGACTGGAACAGCAGCTTTCTTGTGACTAGCAAAGGCAGAGCCACTGGCATTTGGATTACCAGCTCTCCTGTGCTTTTAACAGAGTGCCAATGTTTGACAAAACCATTAAGTTAAATTAAGCCCTACGTGTTTCAAGTGGATTCTGAGACTTCTGGCTGACTCATTAGCAGAGCTGTCTCCTCTCCCTTTCGTCTTTCTCTCCTTTTTTTTTTTTTTTTTCCTCCCCCTCCTCCATTTAATTCCCTCTCCGTAGCTGGTTTTACTGCTGACATTTAAAAGCAACACGTGGAGACTCAAGGAGAGCCCTGGCGTTGGGATGTGAGCCCAGGCGTGCCCGGCCCCGCTGTGCTGGGCAGGGAGGATGCTTGGAAGGTGTTTGCTTGAGGCAGGCGCTGGGTCCCACAGAGCCTGCGTATGGATTAGCCAGGGATGCTCCGGTCCCCGCAGAGCCCACGGCTGCTCTGCTTTTACCCATTGCCAGTGTTATTTATGGCCGGGGTTGCTGCTTTGCTGGGCCGTTTCCAGAGGGCAGAGAAGGATGCCCTGTGTTCCCCGGGGCTCTCCAGGGATAGCAGGGAGCATCGGTGGGAACAGGGGCACGGCAGCACGGTCTGTCCGAGTCACCTTGACTTGCCTCTGGCGAAAGTGAAGTACTTTAAAGAGGCACAGGGCGATGACCTTGTAAATGGATGCGTGACCCAAGTGCTTCCCCGTGGCGTCGGCTTCTTTGTGTCCCTGATACTGCTCTTCACGCCTGTGGGGAGTCACTGGGGCTGGGGGGTGGTTGCTGGGGTCTCATTTGCACAGCTGCGTCTCAACTGTGCGAGCTCTGCTAGTCACTGCTGTGAGAAATGCTGTCAGCCTTTCCCCGTGCCGCTAACCCGGCTTTTCCTGGGGCAGCAGAGCCCCTGTGGGACCCCGCTCTGGCTGCTGGTGGAGCTGCTGCTGCCTGGGGAGTGTTTTGGGGGTGGAGTGTGAAGAGGCTGAGCACACCCGTGAGAGGGGCACCGGCACCTACGGAGCTGGGATGGGAGGGATGGATGAACTCTGCATGAGGACCAAAGGCAGATGCTTCACGGTGTCTGGGTCGGTGTCAGGAAAGAGGGAGAACGGTGGCATGCAGTGGTCTTAAAGGCCAGGGATAGAAAAGCACTGAACAGCACTGGAGTGAAGGTTTTGCAAGCAGTGCATGTGCTGAGGGGTGTCTGATGGAGCTTGTGCACTAAGGAGAAGCAGTTGGATGGTGGAACAAAGCTGGAAAGGGCTTTCTGCTGGTGTCTGAGGCTTTGCAGTACTCTGACGTGCTGCTCTGGAGTCCTGGTCCATGGAAGCATAAGTGCTGTACTGGCAGACAACATCCCATATAGAGGCTCCTGTTCCTCTGCCTGAAAACTTCAAAATATCAGTTGCAGATGATGTGGGGACTGCAAGCTTTGGAGAATCTGGTCTGCACTGCTGGAACAGCCTTCCCACTGAGCAGGTCACTGCTCTTTGCACTGAAGCGCCCTCAAGCTCCTCTGCTCCTGAGCACCTCTTGCCCCCGGGTCTTTGCTGCCCTGGCCCCGTGTTTTTCAGGTCATTCTGAGATGTGGCCTCCTGACGCACACGATCTCCCCTCTTGCTCTTCCTGTCACAGCCTGTCTGGAGAGGAGCCAGGAGCCGCACGAGGGGAGCTTTCAGCAGATCAACACGGCTTGGTCTGGGGTGTGCAGAGCCGGAGCGCTAACCCACGGCAAGCACATCTGGGTGAAGCCTTGGGAGGATGTCAGCACTGTGCAAGCTGCTCCCATTGACGGCCAGAACATGGTGCCCGTCACCGTATCTCCACCCCCACCCCCCATCAGTGTCTTGTTTCTCTGGGTGCTCTCTCTCGTTATTTCCATGTTCATTAAGGCTGATACGCTCAATTGCATCGGCTCGTTTTGAGGGACCAAGTGCAATCCTGTGCCTTCATTTGCATCCCCGCTGCCTAGCTGTTGCCCAGGCAATGCCAGGTGCTTTGACATCATTACCCAGCCAACTGGCATCCTCTCTGCCCCATTAACCTTCCTGTAATTGACTTCAAATTGAACGGGGAAGGGAAGGGGAGGGGAGGAGGGAAACTGTCTTGAAACGGCAACAGTTTGTGCCACCATGCAGCAGGGCTCTTTGTTTTTTCAAGGGAAAACTGGCAGTTGTTTACAGCTGGATACAGCTAGGTTTGGGAGGGGTTTCTTATCTGTTAGGAAGCTGTGCAGTTTGTCTTGGTTTGTAGATTTTCCCACCATCATCTCCTGGGGGAATGAGATGTCAAAACTCCTTGGGGTGGTTTTGAGCAGGGGAACTTGGAGGGTTTTTGGAGAAGAATGATGTTGGAGATGCTGGGAGCAGTGGGTGTGTGCAGCCTGAGAAGGGAAGGTGAAGCAGGATGTGGAGGGGCATGATGACAATCTCAAACTCCTTGATGGGTAGGGAGAGGCAGGAGATGGAGTGGTTTTTGTAAGCACCAAGGGACAGGGCAGCACACCACAGCCCAGTTTGGGGTCAGCCAGTCAGGCATTGAGAATTATCTTGTCCCCACGTCAAACATTGCAGCAGGAATAGGAGATGGGGAAAAGTCCCATCTTTGAGATGCTCAGCCCTGACCTGCAGTGCCTCTGCACCTGAGATGGCTGGTCCCATGCCCTCTGTGTGGCATTGAGTTGAGATCTGAGTCAGGCTGCAATATTCTATTGCTCAGATCCTAAATCCATTCTGGCAACTACAAATACTCCTTTCTTTTTTCTTTTTTTTTTCTTTTTTTTTTTTTCTTTTTTTTCCCTTTTTTTGGTTAAAGTCTAAAACTTAAATGTTGAAATAGTATAAAACTTCTCTGGAGTTTTTCCCATTTAAACATATAACTTGCTTTCTGTGTCATTTTTGTTTTGTCCCCTCTTGGGCCAAAGTCACCCAAACAGATGCTTCACTACAGATTCTCTACCACTGAATTGGCATCTTCTATCAACTTGAGTCAATTTTATTTATTCACCTTCTGCTTGCACAGCACTGCGGCCGCCAAGTCTTCCTGTGTTTGCTCATGACTTGTGCTGGATGTAATTCGTTAGGCCTAATTGAGCTGCCAGAGGAGAAGGGCAGTGCAGGAGTGGATGGATGGAACCCTTGGCATCAGCTGCTTGACTGCCAAGCCCAGCAGAGCCCCTGGACAAGGCAGGTCTGTCCAAAGTGGGCAAGTGCTGAGCTTCTCTTGCAAGAGAACTTCCCATGTGCTTCAAAGATGGGGCAAAGGGGTGAAATACTCTAGAACTTTACTGCCTCCTATTCATTATTTACTAATATTATTGTTTTATTACTTATTAGTTGTTACCTATAAAGAGAGGAGGTAATTCTGCTCTGTGTTCTTAGCTTTTCAGAAGGCAGAGCTGAGGAACTTTTGGAAGGAGGATTTCAGACTATGTGAGCCTTCCTGCCTGGCATGGGCTGTTTCTTGCATGGCTTCATCTCCTTATTGCCTGCAAGATGCAGGAGTTCACACAGGACCAGAAAAACCTGGGGCTTTTTGTACAGACCTTGAATTGCTGCTGGGCTGTGGTGATAGCAGAACTGCTCATTGCCTCCAAGAGAGGAAATCTTTATCTGAGGTGAGCCCTGGGGCTGTCACTCCTAAGTGCTGTGTTATAGGAAAAGTCTGATGGAGGCAATCACTGGCTCTTGTGGGTGGTGGTCTGGGGTCTGACTGTCAGCTGGGAGAGGGTGTTCAAACCTTTGGTGGTCCCAGTGCTTGGAGGCAGGTCAAGGCTGGAGGGAGGGCAGCATTAAGTGATCTCTGGGCTGAGGCATGCAGCTTAAGCTGGAGGTGGTGTGGCTGTGCCCTCAGCAGCTCTCCTGGGGAGCTCAGGCCCCTCGTATTGCACTTGCAGTCAGTGAACCGTGGTGTGAGGGGCACAGCTCTGCCTCTGTTTCCCCTGGAGCTAACCGAGCTTAGTATCAATTAGCGGCTTAATTTGTAATTAATAACTTGCTGTCTCTTTTCTAAATGGCTTTCGGAGGGGGCTGATACAGGAGGGTCACCCAGCCTGCAACGTGCTGTCATCAACTGCCGAGGAGCATCCTGTGGTTTGGGGGGTGGGTTTGGACATGGATGTTGTTAAAAGCAGGGAAACAGCCCTGGCAGGGGACTGGGATGCAGGCTGTCCTGGAGATGAGTCTGGGACCTCAGAACACTGATGCTTTTCTGTATTTGCATCTATGAGTGCTGGATGATAATCCCGGGGTAAATCACTGAGCAGGGATCAGTCCAGGCACTTCCCCCTTGCAGTCCTTCTGTGACAGCCACCTCGGCAGTGCTGGGGCTGCCCCTGTGTCTGGGGGTGCTGCCAGGGGCTGGCAGGGCCATCGCTTCCCCTGCAAGGACAGCTCCTCCAGCAGCACAGGTTGCATGTGCCCCCGTCCAGCTCGGGATCTTCCTTTCTGGGGCTGGCATGTGTCATCCTCCTGGCAGGTCTTTGTGGGTTTCCCTTCCTGTCCATATGGGTTGTTGCTTTGCTGGCTGTACCTGTGACGGTGTGAGGGGACTCCAGCCTGCTGAGTGCCCTTTGCACGGGTCCCTGACACGAAGAAATTGGAGCTGCTTGCCAAAAGTGGCAGTGAGTGAAGAGACAGCAGAGATAGAATCAACCCAGGGCCACCCAGAAGAATGAACTAGCCCTTCCTTGTACCCTGGGGAGATCTGCTAGCTTTAACTGTGTAGTATGTTGCTCTCCAAGTACTCTTCCTGGTACTGTCCTCGAAGGAAGAGCTGGATGTAATTTCTTCCCAATCCCCATTCTGCTCCATCCTTCTCTGGCATGCATGCTCCTTGTAAGTGGTACAGAGCACTCCTGCCTTTGTGTCTTGCTCCCATCTGTCCCTCCCACTTTTCTTGGAGCCTGTACTCATTTTGGGACAGAAGTGCTGTCTTCCTTTTTCTTTGGTGATTATTCCTGAATGACCAGTTGCTGTTTCATTCTTTGAGGAATCAAAAAAAAAGTGTCTGTGTACTACAGGGAGGAAAAAAAAAATCTTCTATGCTTCACCTGGCAGAGGAGAGCTGGCACAGAATATGCAAAGTGGATGTGTGCAGCTGTGGGAACCACTGGAAAATGATGGCAGGATGTCAGCACGGGGGGATACTCTGCATGTCCCAGGTGGAGTGGGAGACATGGTGTCTGAGGGATGGATGTTCTTATGTCACTCCAACCTAGCCTTCCCTGTGTGAGTGAAGGCTCACACAGGGTTTAAGTTGTTTGTGTTTTTCCATTTCAAGGCTTTTCAGTGCCCAGCTGTGTGAGCCAAGCATTTGGCTCTCCCTTAGCATTTGAGGCTCTCTGTGCAGGCAGAGATTTGCATCTGAGTTGTTTGGCATTCATTTGCTGTCCAGTGGGTCTCCTGTCTGGAAAGGTCTGCAGTCGGGTCAGAAGCTGAGTTAATTTGCACTGGAAGGCAGGCATACTTTGTTTTGCATGCTGGTTTCTTGCAGAAATCCCATTTGAGGTATTTGTTCTCTTATTGAAGCCATGTTAGGAGCCATGGCAGCCTCCCTGCAAGGCTGGAAAAGAGACAGCTAGCCTGAAAGGTGCAAATTAAACCTGTGCTCAGATAAAAACTGCTATTGCACTGTTAATGTGGGCCTTTTTTCAGAGTTTTGGGGCTTTTTGCTTGGAACTGAGGAAGAAATACTTACCAAGAGTCCTGTGGGAAGTAAAGCAGGCTCCAGAGTTCAGTTTGCAGCTACATTGGATTAAATACTTCGAAAATTCAGGGGAAAAGTGCCAGAGGGTCTTTAACTCTCATTTGGATCAGCTCAAGAAATGATGAGACAAGGCAGGCATTTTGGCACAGCTTGTCTGTGAGGAAGGAGACTTGGGAAGAGCAGCTGTGTGGGGCTGTGGTGCTGCTGAGGATGGGGGATGCGGCCACTGATCAAACACAGGAGGTGTTTGGTTTGAAACTTGATTGTCCAAAACCTTTGCTCTTCCCTGCCTGGGTGCCAGACTTGGCACCTGTGTGGGTCATCTCCTCAGTGTCCCCAGGAATATGTCCTTCAGGGATTGCTCCAGAGCCCACTTCCAGTGTGTTTGCATCCCAGGTGGCTGTCGTCACCGACAGCCCAAGGACCATGGGTGCAGCAGTAAGAGTCCCAGTGGGTACAGATACCCCAAAAACATGTGTGTGGGGAAGGCAGATCCAGCTGCAAGTCTGGAGGGGATCAAAACCAGGAGAGGCCATAAACCCTCTTTTCTGTTAAGAAGCTGTTGGTGACTTTTTACAGCTCTGTGTGTTGCAGACACTGTTTGCACAGTCCCCAACTCATCCCAGCCTGGAGGTGCTCCTGAGGCCTCAAATACACCTTTTCCATTGCCTGCAGCAAGATTGTCAGGGCTTTGACAAGTAAAAAGTGATCCCTACTGAGAGGTATCAGCACTTGAGCTTTCCTTCAACTCCCCTTGCACCTCAGCCAGCCCAGGAGGGAGCTGGGAGAGATGCCCATCAGTGATGCCAGGGCTGTGCCATCTGTGGAGGGTCTGGTGCCAGTGGAGAGCCAGCTGTGGACTGCAAAGGGTTAAAGAGACATTGACAGTAAACAGAAAGAGAGGACAAAGCAAGTCTGCTGTAATTATGTAGCATTTATTATTAATACGCTGGAATTGCTGGAAGCAGGCTCTGTAATGTGAATACTGATACAGAGGTTCAGAAGACAATTTAGCTCATCTGTCTGTTTATTAGTTCCCTCAGCTCCGGCAGGCAGTGAACTAAAGCCTTGTTTGCCACTGCCTTGTTGCTGTCCCTCCCTCTGCCCCTGAACTCTTCGCTGTTGCCATAAAGAAACCTGGTTTTGTTCATCCTCTGGCCAGACAATGTGTGGCATGATCCTGGATAGCCAAGCAAGGCTTTAATCCTTGACCCAAGCCTGCCTGTTTGCCAGGCATGGCCCAAAGCGTGGCCCTGGGCTGGGCAGAGCCATTGCCTTTCTGAGGGCAGCACAGCCACAGCTGAGGCTGGAGTGGGATGTCCCAGCTCCCAGGGCACAGGGATGCAAATCCTTGGAGCAGCAGAGAGTCCACGTGGCATGGGCTGCTGCAGGTTGGGGCCCATAGCTCATCATGGGGTTGTATGAAGGGAGAGGAACAGAAGAGGTTTAGGAAACTGCCTGGGAAGTAATTGGGAAGCTGGCTAGGAAATAATTAAAGGCTGGTAGGGTGGAGAGAGCAAGAAGAAGTTAAACCATCTGTCAGGGGTTTCAACAAGTTCACTTTTCCTTCTATGGCTTGGTAGGATTTGTCATTCTCACTTCTGTACAAGTTTCTGAGCTTCAGCCTGGGTTTTTTCTGCATATCCTGAGCATATAGGACATTCATTCCCTTATGTATTATACAGTAGTTTAAAGAGGATTAAGACAATAGCTAATCTAAATGATGAATGATGTAGATTGCTCAGCCTCTGAGCCGTGGTTTTCCTTGCACACAGATTAGTCAGCTCAGTAGCTAAATATTGGGGCAAACAGTATAAATCCATGCACATAAGCCTCTCTGGCTTGAATAGGATAGAAGGATTTAGAAATGGGCTCCGACACTGCTCTGTGTCTTGTCACGGCGTCTGCGGCCGCCTCGCTGACACGACGGATGGGGAAGGCGGCTGGTGCACAGCCCAGGTGGCCGAGGAAATGCAGCCTCCAGTGCTGCTGGGTCGATGCTGCTATCACACACAGATGGTGGCAGGAGAGGGAAGGGATCGATGCTGCTCACCTCCCTGCTGCTGGAGTGGCTGTGTGCTGCCTGAGCCAGGGGAGGCTGATCCTGTCTCCGAGAGCAGAGGGGTTTTACTTGCATGAAAAGGCTGGTGTGGCTGGTACCTGCCCTCTATCCCAGCATCAGTGCCAGGATGGTGCTGGCAACCCCCAGGGAGTGTGACCTGTAGGAGAGAGCTTGTACTAGCGCTGGACTGACAGCAGGTTTTTCTTAAGCTCTGAAGCAGAAGGATTTAATTCTTTTATTTATATGTCTGGTCAAGTATGTCAGAGTTGTGTCAAATATTTTTGACAAGCAAAAATGCCATTTGCTTCAGCTTAATGAAAAATGATTTTTATTTTCTCCCCCCTCCAGGAACTAAAGGAATTGTAGTTTCAATTGCAGACCTAAAAGCTCCTCAGGAAAAAAAAAAAACCCAACACATCAAAAAACAAAACCTAAAACCTGATTGTTTTGAGAGTTGGCTGTTAAAAGAGGCTCTGGGCTGATGTTTTGGGTCTGTGTAAAATGAGGGTCTGGAGAGCATTCAATCATATGGTATCTCCTTTTATGAAGCTTTCTGGGCATATTATTCTAATGACGTTTAATGGCACTGATTTCTTCATCTTAACCGAGTGGGTCTTTTCCCAGTTCCACATCATTTTAATTTGTTCTCCTTCTGAGAAGCATGAGAGCTGGGACTGGCTTGACTTGGCACAGAAGAGGAGCTGTGTTGGTGGTTGTCTCATCCCTCCTGGTGGGGATGCATCTGGCTGTCTAAGGCTGAGGGTTGCGTGGAGGCAAAGCTTGCATCAGGACCAGCACTTGTCGGAAGACCTGTTCTCGAATATTCTCTGCTCCTCTGGAAAAAAAAAAAAAGTTTTATGTTGTTTAATAGGGAGCGGTGTGGACATTATGCTTTGGCCAACAGTGTGCCTAGCCCAAGGTCCTGCAGCTAAGTAAGCCCTGCCTCCTCCTTCTTCCCAGGCTGAAAAGCCTTGGTATTCTTGGAATGCAGAAGATGCTTTGTTTCAGCTTCCCCTGTGCCTCTGTTCCCTCTCTGTGAGGACCAGAACTGTGTGTGGTGGCCAAGTGACAGTCACATAGTGGACTTGTACAGTGACCACACGGCCTGGTTTGGGGCAGAGGAGTGCTGGACCCTGAGGCACAGGTCATCTACACCTCAGGACATGGGTACAGGTCCTGCTCAGGAATGCAGGATGGGTCTGGATTTTACCTGGTCTCCTCTTTGAGCGATATCTGGGTTAAGATTCGGTCTGGGTCACGGCTGACTGTGGAGAATCTGCCACATCTGGAATTGCACATGGATCCCTCAGCTGTCTGGCTAGTGTGGGCAGAGACACAGATACTGCAGGCTTGGGGAAAAGATCATATGTCCCCACACCCTCTTTCCTCTTCCTTCCAGAGTTTCAGGCAAGGCTTGCTTTGCCTATGCCCTCATCTTTGGACACAGATCTCCTTTCTCCGAAACCTAACCCAGTGCTTGGTAAGAAAGGCCCTTTCTTGGGTTCCAGCTGGGAGGGGGGTAGGACAGTGGGGCAAGCTGACAAACACTCAGTGCTCATCCTGAGCTGTTTGTCTGTGCATCCTGACTCAGGATCAAGCTGTCACAGCCCAGTTCCCTGCCTTGTGTTGCTTCCCCTGGGAGCTGTCAGGAGGCTGCTGGAGCCATGCGGTAACATGGGTCTCGGGGAGGCAAGCAAGGTCAGATGTCTGCTCAGAAATGAGATTGGCAATGATGCCACCGGTGCTGACAAATGGCCTGTCATTAATCTCTGACTCATGGCAGCGGAGAGGGCAGCAGTGGAAGAAACCCATGAGGTCACTGGCAGCTTCTGTCCCACGGGACCTGCACACAACTTCCACCCTAAACCTTTCTGCATGGGGTGGGCTCGTCCCCAAGATGAGATGGGGTTCTTTCCTGCACACCTGCCCTGAGTTTTTGTGTTTGTGTGCAAGTGCATGGCACAACTCCAGACAAGCTGCAGTCAAGGCCCTAAGCACCTGGGAGCTGGCACAATCACACAGTCCCTATGGAGCTGGATTTTGGCTTGTGGCGTAGCTCTGGCTCAGCGCTGGTGCAAGCAGGATGAAGGCTGAAACAAAGCTTGTGTTACCCGTGTGTTGCAGTACCGCTGTGAGACACGAGGTGCTGTGCTGCTGGGAGAGGCTGCAGGGAGCTGGGGGAGACCAGATTGGGATGCTCAAACCCTGGCTGTGCTCCCTCACGCTGGGGCATTGCTGGGGGCTGGGTCTGCAGGGTGCTCAGCCCTCTTGCAGAGCAGCCTTCCCTCCTCTCCTTCCTCTCCTGCTCTTTGAGTCTCTTCTCCTGCTTTTTATGGAAAAGGGGTCTTTCCTCAGTTGTAAAATACTCCTTGGAGGTTATAGCCAAACAGACAGGACTTTCTGTGGTAGTGGCTCCTGATGGGGATGCTGCACTCCCTGCTCAGCCGCGCTGGTGAGCTGCACAGGGCTGAGCTGCCTTTTAGGGCAGCTGTTGGTGCTACCAGTACAACCTTTGCACACGTGCAGGGAAGAGGTGGCTTTCTCCTCTGGATGATTTGGGGGTTGTTTCAGTCTCTTTTAGGATGTAAGAAGACATGGTTGTTCCACCTCAACTCACTCCAGATGCTTGAATCTCTCAGCTTGCACTGTGGAGTGGATGGGCAGCAGAAGGCAGAGGATACAGTGTGGAATTGGGTTGGGATTGGGATTTCTGTGCCTGGAAGGGCAGGGGAGAGGGGTGCACTGATTGGGATGCGGAGGGGCTGATTTTGGAGAGTGAGGGCTGCCACCACCCCAGGCTGCTGCAGCAGTGGCACAGCCTGAGCTGTGCCTCCAGGACCTTCCCCCTCTGCCTCTGCTGAGCTACGATTTAATTTTTCACTTTTCTTCCATCCCCTCTTAACTGGAAGAAGTCCTAAATAAAGTTGCTGTCACTTTTATTTATGGGCACAGAGGAAGACACGGACAAAAAGCCTGTGTGCTCCTGACAGCTACAAAGCATCCGGCTGTTTTTCCTCGCTCGCCTTGGCGAGGCAATCGATCTGGGCACAGGCAAGCACCCTCCCTGGATGCATGGGGCTCCCACGTGCCCCTCTCCAGGGCACCCATGAGGATGGATGGGAGGGGGCTCTGCATCCTGGGTCTTGGCTCTTCGCTGTTGCAAAGCCAGGCCTGTCTGGGAACACCTGTCCTAAAATCCTGGACCCCTGAAAATACAGATGCATGAACACGCCTGCCTTAAGAATCCATCACAGGCTTCTTGTCTCCATCTTGATTGGTTCCAGTGAGGTCAACTTTTTTTAATAACTCCTGGACTTCAGCAGGGAAAACTATTTCCTTCAGGAAATAATATAATTAAGGCTGCCTGACACTTCTGATTATAAGCCCCTGTCTTCAGTTGCTTGAAACTACGCCAGCCTTTAACCATTTGGACTGAAACCTCACATGTCTCTGCCTCCGGCTGAATTTTTTTGGAAAATTTTAGCAAAGAGTTTTAAGCTGCTCTCAGAACAGGGTTGGGGGGGGAAGGCATTAGTTTATCCACAGTTAAAAATAAAATTAAAAAAAAAGCAGAAAAATTCTTGCAGTTGTGCTGAAGAAATTCCAGTATCTTTGTGCTGTGAAACTGGGCCTGACAGTTTTGGGGAAGGTTTTGAGCCAGGCATCAGGGTTCTGCTTGTTGCTGACACCACAAAAATCTGCCTTCCCCTCGCCAAGTGGCGAGGCTCTGAATTGCTGTGTGGGTGTGTCACCCACAGCATGTGCAGGGAGCAGGAGCTGCCCTGCCAAACCTGTGCCCCCAGCTCCTGCAGGGATGCCTCCCTGCTGGGAAATGTTGGGTCCCTTCTGTTGGTGCAAGTAGAATTCGTGGATCCCTGATCAGCATAGCCCCAGCTTGTGCTGGAGAGAGAGATTTTTGGCAAATGGCGTGTGTTTGGATTTTTTTTTTTCCATTAAGCAAGTGGTTCAGTTATCCATTAGCCCTTGCTGCACCATGCAGATGCATTATGTGGGACATGCAGCATGCCATGAGTGCTGGGCTTCCTCCAGCATTCTGCAAGGACCTGTCTAAAAAGGTAGTGCTTTTGCAGGCAGGTTTCTCTTAAGTCAGCTTGTTGCTACAGAAATGGCCAAAGCAGGAATATTCTGTGGGGCAGCCTGGACAGGCCGTATAAAACAGGTGTCACACTGATGAAGTGCCCTGACCATGGCGTTGCTGAGAACTCAAGTCCTGGTGATGTAGGGTGAGCTCAGCAGTGATGCAAGCCCTCCTGCAGGGACCTGACCAGGACTTGTCCCTGCTCTGTGGCTGATGACATTTGCTCCTTATGTGAGCCCACCTGAGCTGTCATCAAGGCTGTCCCATTATTATGGGGAAGCACAGCTCACAGATCTTCCCTCTGGCTCAGCAGCAACTCATGCCCCAAGTCAGATCCTTCAGCTGACCTGTTTTGGACATACTGAGTTCCTCCAAAAACCAGTTTGACCTCAATTTGAAGCCCCTAAAAAGCAAGTCATGCTTTGATTTCCATGTGGAAAGCTGGGCTGCTGGACCTGTGGCAGGGCTGGCTCATCCAGCTCAGTGCAGGGCACAGAGGTGGCAGAGAATGTCACTCCTTTCCACAGGTTTCAGAGATGTCTTTCAGAAAAGGCACTGGGATTTTGCACTTTGTACCCATAATAATGCACTATCTCCCTGAGGGTACTCACTGCTAAGCTCAGTCTCTCTTCTCAGGTCCCTACCAAGCTGGAGTTAGAGCCCAGGAAGGTCTCTGGCAGGTGATGATAAATGAGCCTCATCTCTTGCTGTAGCCTGGTCTCCTTTCCTGTTCCACTTCATCTGTGGGTAGGGAAAAAACCCAACACCCACAACCAAAAATGCTTCCAAAAAATAACCAAAGAGTTACATTTGCATTGCACAGAGGAAGCTTGGTGGGGAGCAGCCCTCTCCCCTCCTTGCCAGTCACTCCTCAGCCCTGGGGTGCCTGGCAGAGCAGGTTTTGAATGATGGGGCATTGTGGGTGCTGAGCTTGGGGCAGCTGGAGTTAAATTTCTTGGTGGCTGACACCTGACAAGTGTGATAAATTGAGGCACACTGTGGCTGCCGGCATGACAAACAGTCAGCTTTCCTCCTTGTAAACTCTGGGAAAATTTAGTAATTATTTCCAAGCAGTTTGCAAATGAGGGTTTCACCATCAGGAACGTGTAGTTTCAGGGGGTGGTCATTTATTTATTTAGGCTTTGTAGGCAGGCAGGAGGTAGACGTGGGGGTTGTAGTTTGGGTTTGTGCAGCATCCTCCCGTTGGCTTGTTCAGGCTTTGCATGAGGTCCTGGGAGGAACTCTGGCAAAGCTCATCAGCTGAGGGTTGGGTGCTAATTAAAGCCTGTGGTGTTCCAGTCTTGGAGTCACTGTCACCCTTGGGAAAGAATCTCTGCAGGAGTGAGTCCCAGACTTTTCTCTTGCCAGTAGGTTTTGGCTCCTATTTTTCATTTTTAATAATGCAGAGCCATAAGACTTTTTTTTTTTCCCTTCAAAGCATTTAAAAAGTAGGGGGAGCAACACAACCTCAGCCACAAGAGCTGGATAATAAGCACAGATCTCTACTGATAATTTGTTTGTCTAACACACAAAGCGTATTTCCTGCTGTAAGGAGGGGCACCACTGGTTACACCATTGCCTCTGACTCCATCTCACCAGGCAGCGTGTCAGACCTAGCACAGAAAGTCCTCCTCCCATTTCCAGTCCTCGGTGTCTGTGCTGCAAAGACATGCAGGCATGTTTTCCTGTTCACGCTCCTGGGTTCAGTGGGACTGGCCTCTCCCTCTCCCTCTCCCTCTCCGTTTAACACGTGTGTGAGGCTTTTCAGGATTAGGGCTCAGGCAGCACAAGACCTCATGGGTGAATGCCTTGGTGCTGGGCTGACAGTGTGGTGCTGCTGTGCTGTTCTGTCTGAGGAGCATTGCTGTCTGCCTTTAAAGAAGATCAGAGATGCCCCAAGCTGCAGGGGTCTTTTTTTCCCTCTCCCATTTCATGTCTCTGAATCGAAATAATTAAGCAAATACGTGCTTTGGGGCTGGACTGTGACGCTCTTGTGGGAGGGCTCTTGTTCTAACTAGGTTTGTGCTCGCACCGGTTACCCCCAGCTGTCAGGGCCGGGAGACAGATGCCCCCAACCTTGGTTGTTTGCTGAACCTGAAGCAATGGCAGAATTTCACCTGGTAACCTGACAGGTTGTCTCTTCTGTTTCGTTGAAGAAAATCCCAGATCCGAGCAGCGAGGGTTGGACAAGCAGCCCAGAAGAACTACCCAGACGTTTATGAGAAGTTGGGGACACCCCAAGGACTCTGGACTGGTGGAGAGGTAAGAGGTGGGTTAAAAACCTTTCTCACCCAGCTTGTCCTGAGTAGGTGTGCTTTGTGGGGGAGTGCAGGACACATATTCTGGTGAGGATGGTGGTGTTTATTAAAGTGTGGCCAAAGGCTGCTCCTGGCTCTGGCATGTGTGCCTTTTAGCTGCTGTGCAAAGAGGCCAGATGCTGAGAGTGGTTATTTAGGATGTGGAGGGGCAAGTATGGGTGAACAGCCTGGAAAATCCCATGTTGTGGTCTGTCCATGGACAACTTCTCCAAAAAGAGCTCTCCCACTTGAAAGCCCTTTGGGCAGCTCAGAGGTGCACAGACCACAGTCGCAGAGGTCCCGTGTCGTGGCTGAACCACTCTGGAGCAGGTAAGTGTCACCCAGCCCAGCTGTGTGGTGGAAGGTGAGGTGCCACCTCTTGCAGACAAACACAACTTGGAGCTCTGCTGGGTGGTTTTTTTTTTCTGCTTTCCTGCCCTGGCAGGCTGCAGCATCAGGGGTAAGGTGCATGGGCTTTTCTTGGAAAGGAATGCATCCCCTTAGGAGACCACCACCACCAGCAGTCATGGGCAAGAGGTTGCATCCCCTCTAAGGCCTGTTACATGTGCACTCAGTATGGGGCTGTGGTAACAGAGTGCTGTTGGAGGAGGGGTTTGGGATCATGTTCTTTGAGCCATGGTGGAGCAGGGAAGGAGCCTGGAGATGGAGCTGCCCCACCTGGGGATGCAGATCCTGCAGCACCGTGCTGGGGAAGCCCGGTGCTTGCTGGTGCTGTGCCTGAGAAAAGAAAATGATGAATTAAAATTTAACAAGTCTCTAAATGCCAGACAAGGACGTCTTAAGTGGGAATTGTCACCGTTTGACTAGTGCAGCCTCTCACTTAGCTAAAACTGCATGGCTTTAATTATGTTGATCCTAGAAAGCAATGGCTTACACCAAAGGGGAGACACTGTTGACCAAAATAGCCTGAATGATGAATTTCCCTGTGCCCCTTCCCTGCCCTCTACCCCTGCATCATGCTTCCCAGAGTTGTTTTGCAGCCCCTTCAACCCTGGATAAGCAGAGTCCTTTACCCTTTAACCCACAAACAATGACAAGAAATTCTCCCTGTGTGCATGCTTGATTGTTTGCCCTGGAGTTAAGAGGTCAAGGCAAAGGAGCCCAGGGGTGGGCAACACCTGGTGGAGCCACGAAGTGGGCTGGGGTCTGGGCATGCAGAGATGCTTGCAGCAGCAAAACCCTGCTTTTGGCATTGCTCCTTGGTGGAGCAGCATGGAACAAGGACTCCTTCCCTCCCCATCCTCGAGGTAGATCAGCCCACCCACGGGACTCCTTGCAGCTCTGCAAATAGAGCAGCTCGAGCAGGGTACGTCGCTAATAATACCAATTACTGTTACATGCTGGCTACAAGGTACACTGGCAGTAATGGGATCCTGGGGGGATGAAATGAAAGCGATATAATATGGTGAGATAAATTAGCGTTGTAAAATTAGCCATGGGTCTAGTCAGGGATCTGACAAATGTGTCGCAGCTTTGGTACAAGCTCTGAGCACTGCTGAATTGGATTTAGTGGCCCAGAGCAGAGCAGATGGGAGCAAGGGAAAAAAGAGTTTGAGGGGTCTCCACGCACACGTGCTACCAGTTAATGCTGCTTGTTTCTTCCTCGGATTTGTGCAGTGATACGTCCCCTGACGCCTGCTTGTGCATGGCAGCAGATGAGTAAGAGCCCAGCCCAGATGATGTGCTGCTAGAGGAGCTTGAGCCTGGCAAGGGGGTTGGAGAAGCATCAGCAGGCTGGTGCTCCTGCCAGCTTCAGTGTGTCAGCTGCGGATCCCTGCCCTGCATCACTGCCTTCCTCTCCCAGATTTGCTCCCAAAGGATTTGGTGGGATGTGTGGCAGGAATTTGCACAAGTTTTAGCTGTGTAGGAAGGGTAGAAAGCTGGTTTCTGCTTCCTCTGTTGCAGGGTGACCTGTTTTCCCACACCTGGATGGTCTCTGGGGCAGATGGTCTCTGGAGCTGGGCATCCCACAGCCCAGGGAATTCTTCCTGTTGGCCAAGGGTGTACAGCCAAGTCTTTCCCATCCAGATGCACACTTTATTCTTCACCCTCTGAGGCAGAGGGTGGAAGCCAGGAGATGGGATTTTGTGCCTCATGGAGACTCAGAAATGGGTGTGGTCAGTTCCAGTGGGATCCACTTCCTGGTGGCTCTTCAGGACAGGCTCCACCGCAGGGATGTGAGCACTCCTGCCCACGAGGGGATGAGACCCTCTCATGGATTTGTAAATGCAGGATAATTGCATGTTTAATGGCTGACATATTATGTTGGACCTGGGGAGAGGCAGAGACTTGATTTAGGTCTGGTTTGATAAGGCACGGTATGTGACTGACTGTAATAACAAAGGGAGATAAAAATTCTGAATATGCTTTGTAGTGCCCTGCAGTGGAGCTGAGGGGGCAGAAGGGTGGAAGAGAGATCTGTGCAAGGCCTCTCCCAGGTTATGCCAGGATGGCTCAAGAGGAATGGTGGGCACGTGGCAGCCGTGTCTGTGGGAGGGAACCAACTTGTCACGTCCCTGGGGATGAGTTTGTAGAGGTCAGGCCACTGCAGCTCTGCAGCAACACCAGCTTGAGGAACGAATGCCAAGGGATTGTCTCAGCACTGCCCAGAGAGTCCCCAGAGATCTGAGCCAGTCTGTGTGCTGAGCCTGTGGGGACAGGGGCCTGAGGAGACAAGCTGCACTTGGTGGCAGGTCAGCCTGGCCACTGCCCTCCCCGTGTCCTCCTGTGCCCTCCTGCTGCAAGCAGGGCACAAGGTGCAGTGGTGACACACTTCAGGTATATCAGACCCCAGCCAGCCCCAGGGCTGAGTTGTGCTGCTAAAACCAATGGGGAGATGAACTGCAGCGGCAGCAGGAGCCCCTTCCCTCAGCTTTCCTGCTGGAAAAGCAGTGGTGTGGGACTGCAGCAGGACATTGAGCCAGCAGCTGGAGTGCCAGTAGCAGCATAAATAGAAATACAACTTCTCAGCTTCTTGTGCAGCTATGATATATCTTGTTTATATTGACTTTCTTAAACCTCTAAAATACATTGTAGATTGATCTACAAATCTGCAAAAAGCACCTTTTTTATTTTTTTTTTTTAAGCCTAAAGCAATTTTCTGCCTGCTCCTTGTGGTTGGCTCTGAACAGACACATGTTCTCTTGTCCTATTTGAGGCTGGCATGCTGCCACAGTGGTAGGAAGTTTAGCAATACTTGAGCTGGATCGATTCAAGCCCATTATCTGTGCTGCCTGGGACTTGGTGGTGAAGGGGAAGAAAATATTCTCCCCAAACACATCAAAGCCCTGTGATAAGGACACACAGTTAAGCTCTATTTATAGATGGACAGATGTCTTGCCAAAGCTTTGCTGCTGTCACTTGATGCAGTTTTTGAGTGCTTAGCAGTGTTTGGATCTGAAGGTGGCTGAGGTGTGTCCCCCCCAGGCACAGCCCCAAGCAGTACAGCTTCTAGGTGGTCTTTTGCCTTCTTTCAAGAAAGGATCTGATGTTTAGATAGTGAGAATGAAGTGGCTGAGAGATCTTTCCTTGGAGCTGGTGACCAAGATAAGGTCAATAATCCTTCATCTTGTTCTTGCATCTGCATAGACCTACAGACCCCTTGCAGCTCCAGAGCAGAACTGCTGTGGATGTCATATCAGAAGGGTGTGGCTGCTGAGCTGAGGGTTCATGGCTTAACCGTGGGCATCCTCCATCTCCTGGGGTACCTGGCTCTCAGCTGTGCAACCCTCCCAGAGAAGAGATTTTTTTCCTGCTGTTCACCCTAAACCTCCCAAGCACCGAGGTGTAGCCACTGACATGTTCTATCTCATGAGTTTTCCTTCTTTATCAAAAGCTATCAAAGATATTTGGATCAGGACCAGTCATGCAAGCTGCATATTTGGAATGGTTCCCCAGGCCAAGTTGTCTCAGGTCTTGCAGTGTATGTGCACATACATGTTACATGAGTGTTTGATTTTTGAGAGGATGGTGGAAAGGGTGATGTGAAATGGGTTAGCAAATCCAGATTCTGCTCCTGGTGTGAAGGAATGCTGGTGCTCAGTTGACAGAGCTGTCCTTAATTTCCTTCCATACGTTGCTCTGTCTCTGTAGTAGTGAGTTTGGCAATGGGAGAAGAGGAAAGGTTTCATTCTGCTTAGCCTTGAGTGTTGTTGTTAAAGGTGCTGTGCTGGTTTTCTCTTGGTTCTGACCCTAGATAAAGAAGAGAAAATCTCCTAGCATCCAGTGGGAACCTTCTATGCCCACTGTCACTTACCTTCTTGCTATGGTTTGCTGTGACGAGCCTGGCTCAGTGTCCTCAACAGCTTCCCTGGATATTTCAGTGGCCCTGGCTGAATTTCCTGCAGTTAATTAACACTGGGACTTCTCCTGGGGCTCCCGAAACTGTGGGCAAGGTCTTGATGTGGTTTGAGTGCTGTGTGTCGTGCTGGCTGTGCCTCTGCTCCCACAGCCCAGCCGGCTGCTGATCCCTTTGCTGCCTGGGCAGGCAGCTGGCAGGACCACCCTGGCACAGAGTAGGTGTTCCTATACCCAAGTCCAAACCAAACCACAGCAATGAGCTGGAGAATTTCACAGTAAGTGCTCTTTTTTAGGCCTTAGTGAATTCCCCCCTTCCAGAAGGGAAGATATTGTATACAGCCAGGCTTGGGGACCAAGACCTGACTTCATTCATTTAGTTAACACTTATTAACATTTATTTAGTCTTGATCAGGTGCAGGACAGGTGCATGATGGATCCTGGCTGTGTGCCATTCCCAAGGCTGGGAGAAAGGAGATTTCTCTTCCCCAGGGTGTCCATAATGTGTTCTCCTGCACGGCTCCTGTGGAGCCCTCCGAGCACTGTTTGGTTTTAGTCTGTCTCCAGGGTGCCACTCAGCTCTGCTCCTACATTCCTCTGATGAGTGGGCAAGGCAGGAAGCAAATACGTTTGTAACAAAACCACATATGGGCTTTCAGTGGGTGATGGTACTTCCCCAAGCTATCTGTCTCGTGAATGCACTTTCCCTCCTGCTTGTTTATATTCACAGGAGTCATGGCTTAGCTGCTCAGGTGAGCTGTAGATGTCAAGAAAGATGTCAGTTTCAGGAGAAGGCTTTAATGCAAGTCTTCCTGCTGTTCTGGGATGGATGGTGGGTGACACCCCAGTGTGCCAAGAACCAGGGGAGAAGGAGTGGGACATTCTGCAGGGTCTGGTGCAGGAGCCATGGTGGGGAGAGTGGCTGCAGCAGGGCTGGAGGTGACGTCTTACAGCTGGCCCAGGATGCTGATCTACAGTGTGACCAAGAGGGCTCTGATGGAGGCAAGCTGTGTATTCCAATTCAAAGAAATAACGACCATCAAGAAGGGCTGGGCTCCTCTAAAGCCATTTCAGAAGGTGTCATGGATCTGTGGGTTTCATGGCTCCTGGAGGGCCTTGGTGGTGGATGCCTGCTGCTCTGCCCAGTAAAGCTGGAAACCATGGGGCCACAAACATGAGATGCATTTGCTTGGGGTGGTAGCTACCCCACTGAATCCTGGCTCTGAGACATGGGGAACTGTTGTCAGCCTAGTGGAGGGCATATGTGTGTAAAGTGGGCATCTGTGGCATCAGATGGGAGGGAAAAGTGCAGACCTCCTTCCTTGTGGTCCCCCTTAATGCCCAGGGAGAGTGGCTGGAGGTGGGAGGAGCTGTTCAGCTGTGATGGAGATGGGCAGGGTCCTACATTTAGGTGGGAAGAGGAATGGGGGGCTCCTCTGCACACACCTGGATCCCTTCCATGGCCATGGCACTCCCAGTGTTGCTCAGCACCACTGAGGTTGCTCAAAGAGGAAGCAGACAGCAGCACTGACTGCACTCTTTAGCAATGTTTAATTTATTATTTCCCCCTTTAAGATTACTCTTTTTAAGCTCTGGATAGCTCCAGCAAGCCTGGACTGGGGCCCATGTCTCCAGGGCAATTTACAGCACACAGCAGTCCCTCAGCCCTCATTACAGCCCCCAGTGAGGACACCTCAGTGCTGCCCTTCACTAAGATCACATATTACCGGCTCTTTCTTCTTTCTCTTGCCCCAAATCATTGCACTTTATATCTGAAAGGAGGGGCATGCAGGTGGGGAGCAGCACAATTTATGGATCAGAGATTTATATGCTGCTGCGACGCTGTATTTTTTCCCCACAGTGACACTTTATTGCCACAAATTACCAAACAGGCAAGGTTATGCGAGTGACAGCAGGCAGAGCTGTAAAGGACAGGAACAAATGGCAGCAGGAAAAGTACCCAGAGGAGAGGGGGAGGTCTGGCAGAAATAAAAGAAGGCGGGACAAGCATCAGAAATCAGTTTGCCTTACAGTGGGATGTATGGAGGAAACCTGGGAATCAGTATGCCATCTCTGGTACATGGGCATGACATGGGGATGGGAGAACAGCTGGTGGTCTGGGTTGGGATTCAGTAAATCCTTTGTTTGTAACTTCCTTTTTCTTCCCCCCTCTCCCTGAATTGCCAGGTCCTTCCCTTCTGCAGGCTGCTGCATCTTTTTTTTTTTTTTTTTCTTTCTTTCTTCTTTTTTTCCTGTAGAAATGGCAGGTTTGTAGTTGTTGAAGGTTTTTTTCCCTGTCTTCAGAGTGGTCTCTGCAGAGAGATGTGGGGGTTCCTGGGAGGTGGTGGTGTTCAGAGCGTTATAAAGAGGTGTTTTGCTGTGCAAATGGTGGCTATGTTTTCTTACTTTATGGTTGTGGAGGGTGCACATACCCCAGTCTTGCCCTTTTTGGGGGGCAGGATGGTCACTTATCTCCATCTGTATTAATACATTCAATATCCTTGATGGTGTGTGGAGGACAAGTACCAGCCCTTGGGCAGAGGATTGTCCAAGACATTCTTTGGCTTTGGTTGAGTGACTCTGTCTGCATCCACTCACCCAAGTTAGATCAGCTTAACTTCAAACAAATGTGAAAACTGACAGGCTGGAGTTTGGCAGAGGTATTAAGGGTGCCTTTGAGCTGGGGATGCTACTCAAAGCTGCCGGGGAGCTGTCACTCTATTATTCTTGCAACAAAACACTACCGGCAGAGCTGAGAGCCTCAAAAGACTCTGGAGCCACAGCCAAAATTGCATTTAACTTGCAGAAATGTGCTCCAGCCGTGGGGCTGACCATGCCAGCCCCAGGGACAGTCAGCACTGACATGTCCCCCCTTGCTGGCAGCACAGAGGGGATTCAGGGCACCTCTGCACCACCATGGACCATTGCACAGGGCAATTTGACTTGTCTGTTCCCATGCTTGTAAAAGATAATTTCCATTGAATCCCAATGCCATAAACCAGGTATTTAATCTTGCTTGAAGGGAGCATGTCTGAAGCATGCAGGGCATCACAAACAATAGTAAGCAATCAATAGGCTAAATCCTGAGGTCTCTTACCCAGACTTTGCTGGAGTAAAGGTTGACAAAGTGCTGAGTAGTTACTCCAGACTTCAGCCTTGAGCTGAGGGCAGAAGTGATTGACTGATTTATTGATGATGCATTTTACTATGAATCTAGCCTGTCTGTTAGTCACAAATGCTCATTTAAGCATAAATCGTGGTCTGCCATGAGCAGATAATTTCTCCTGCAGCAGAGCTGGGCAGAAAAATTTTAGATGAATGGCTTATTTGGTGAAAAATAGTTTTGGATCAACGCAAATAGCTTGTGTTTCTGTGTTGTGCTTGGCAAATAGCCTCACAGAGGAAAGTGAAAGCCCACTTGCAAAAAAGATGAAGAGCTGGATTCTGACATGATGTTTAGATCTCCTTTCCAACTGGTTTTAGGTTTTCTTCCCAAATCAAAAAGCCAGACAAGTTTCAGAAGATTCCTCTGAAACACTTTTTCCTTGCCCTCTGAAGCCCTTTTTCCTTATCCTCTGTTCCTGGCTTCTGCAGCAAAACCAGCGACACACAGCACTTCTAAAACCTGACGCTGACTCTCTGTGAACCCACACCTCATTTATTTTTAGTTGGCCCAGCAGCATGAGGGCTCAGGCTCTGGCAGGCATTCACTCAGTGCAGCTGAGCTGTGGTCTGGGATGTGTAAGGCTGCTGGATTTGCTGCCCTGATGGGGGACAGGGCTTATCCTGCCTTGATGGAGCCTTGGAAGGTTTGGAAGCGGGGTACAGCAGCCAAGAACACCTCAGCCCCAGTGCAAGGCTAGGCAAAGCATTAGCTGTTCCTGCTGCAAAAGACTGTGCAAGCTCTTTGGAGGTGTCTGTGGTGTCGCCTTCACCCCAAACTCTCAGCAGCTGGGGTGTGGCTTGCTTGCTCCCCTGTTCTCAAATCGCCCCCCTTATTTCAATTCCTTGAGATGAGTAGTTTCTTACTATTCAGGAATAAAATGCTACTGAGTCACCTCCATAGCTGGTTTTCTTCGTCATAATGTTGTTTTTTCTTTGTTTTGAGCCTGGCTGCTGCTGGCTACATCTGCTGTGGCTCCCAGAGCCTGTGCTTACTGTGGCAGCACGTGGGTGCATCCGCAGTGGATGCTGTAGGAAACCTCTCAGACAGATTTGTGCATGTGTATATGCCTCTCTCAGTATTTCCTGTTAATTAATGGGCACTGGAGTCTGTCGCCTGTAACAGCACTCACTGGCGGGTGATAAATTGTTTGTATGACAAGATGGCAGTGAAAGCCGGGCGAGCTGCGGCTGTCGGCGCTGGGTTTGGGAGCCAGGGGTGAACGTCAGTCAATAACTGGATAGGAAGAGGGATGGTGAAAAGCCCGGCAGCTGATTGCAAGATCCCCGAGGAATCCTGCCTGCTGGAGGAATCCTTGCTGTGGGCTCCAGCAGAAGTGCAACAGTGCTGCACCAGACCCCATGCTCAACTGGCACACCCCAGCCCTTCTGATGCTTTTTGGTGTGGAGGGAGGAGGTGGAAGGGTCTTATGCCATCCCTACTCCACAGGGATGGATGCTGGCTAGAGCCTGTCAGGATACACTTGGAGCAACCTCTCCTGACCCACAGTGGGTTTTGCTGCCTCTCATACCACAGAAAAGGCACTGTGCCAGTGCCTGGGTTCTGTTCTTCTGCAGTGCTATGGCTTCCAGCAAACTGCCTGGTAGATGGAGTGCCCTGCAATGCTGCCAGTACCTGACATGCTTTGCCTGCTGATGCCAGCATGCCAGCGGTGGCACAAGGCTTGGCTAGGCATCTCTGTGTGGGACTGGTACTTTTGGTGACCTTGATGGGCAGCCTTTATGGCAGCAACCGTGTCTGCACCAGCAGTAACTGGGTTTAAACCAGCAGCAGGTGGTGGTTCAGGTGCTGTGTTGCAGAGCTTACAAGGCTCCATGGATGTGCTGGAGTTTGGGGCTGGATTTGATGGATCTGGGCTGCTGGTGTTCACAGCGTTTTCAGCCTGCTCACTTGTGGTTCTGGGCCCAAACTGAGCCCACACTGCCAGCCCTGCACAGGAGACTTGTCCTAGGGAAACAGCTCCAGCACCAGTCCAGCCTCCTGGGGAGCAGACGTGGCTGACATGGCTTCCTGCTGCATTCCCAGTGGGACTGGTCCCTGCTGCACCCCTCTGCATGTTGTGTGCTGTAAATCCATCTCAATTCTGGCTGGCATGCTGAAGCTGGGCTGTAATCACCTGTTGTGCTCATTGGGACTCCAGCAGTCAGAGCAGGGATCCCACTCGGGAGGACAGTGTGGGATCCCTGCTGCCCTGGGACCTGTTGTGCTTCCCACAGTGCAGGGGGGACAGTCTGCATTTACTGGGAAACGGAATTATCTGCTTCCCCAAGTGGGGAAAATAATAATAATAAAAAAAGTGCCTTCCACTAGGTCATGAGCCATTACCTCGAGGGGCCCTTCATCAGCTGATGAATTCTACTTAATAAAATAAATACTGAGAGAAAATGTAATTGGATTTCATTTATTACCCAGTTCCGCCTAGCAGCCCCAGATTATACAAAAGCAATTAGAGAAAGCTCTCCATTAATAGCTATCTTCAAGCCGCCCAATGGGTTCATTCCATCAAACCTTCTGGCTTGTGTAATTTCCTTTCTTGGAGCTCGCTCCTGGCCGGGGGAGGATGTGGGGTGCGCAGCGCCATTGCCAGCAGCCTGTAAACAAAAGCAGCCCTGTCTCTAACATTTGCACAGGCATCATCTTCCCAAGCATGTGGCTCAGCCAAAGGGTATCCTGGTTTAGGGCGAGAAGCCAGGGCACCTGGGCAGTTTGGCTGCAGACTAGGGCTTGGTTGTGCCTTCCCTGGGATGAGAGCATCCTTCCTCCGGTTGGCATTGCCACGCGGTGAATCTGTGCTGCTTGGCAGAGGGTGGGTGTGCAGAGTCCCACGGGGGCATCAGGTTTAGCATTGTCCACCTGAGGGCCTGGCTGGTTCTCTGATGCTACTTTTTCCTGTGATGCCAGCAGGTTGCATCCCAGTTTCTGTCTCTGGCACCTTGCAGGGGCACACAGTGCAATACTTCCGCTTCCTTGGTTTTTTTGCTAGGAGCACAAGGAAAGCTTGATAAGGTTGGGTGGAGGATGATGTCTCATGCTATCTCCCTGAAAGTCTTATGGCAACACAGGGAGCATGTTTGAGGATCCTCGCAGGGCACAGACATATGTCTGGCACCTGTTGTCACCAAGGACAATGGCAGGTTAATCTGCAGCAGAGGCTTAATCTCTTCTCTTCTTTCATAATCCCTGTTTACAATGGTGGATGAGGAAAGAGAATTAGAGTGGAGAAGGCAGTTGGGGGGAGAGATCCCGAGTGATCCTGGAGTATGGTTAGTGAGGAGTGGTCCGTGGTGGAAGCAGAAGGGGATGTGCACATCCCCTGCGTGTGTAGCACGTGTGTGCACAGCTGTGAGAGGGTGCAGCCCTCTCCCTCACTCTTCCATCACTTGAAGCCCTGGAGCAAAATTGTCTGGCCATGCTGCCAGCTTTTGGGCCAGTCTCATTTATGAAGGGGACCACATTTTTGTTCCACCAGAGCAGATGCAGGGCTGGAGGAACAGAAGGGATTTTAAAGGTTGGTCCCCTTGCAGTGTGTGGAGGAGGAGCGAGGGCTTGAGCAGCCAGAGGTTCTTAGCTTCTGCCTGGGGGTGACTTTGTCTTCTCATCTTACTTGTCTCTCTGGGAAGAAGCCAGCAACCTTTCTCAGCTCAGACAACCAGATCTGTACTAGCTGATGCCTTGATGGAGCCAGAGTGGCTCATCAGGCGTGTACCAGTGCCTGTCACACTTGGGAACCTGCACTTGGCTCTGGCATCTTTGGTCACCCCTGCTGGAAATGCACTCTGCCCCTTGCTGTCCCCTTTCCTGTCTCACTTTTCATCTCCTCCCTGGCACAAGGCTGGGGTGAGAGTAACAGCACAGCCAGGAAGGAGCTGATATTTAGTTTCAGACAAGAAACAACATAAGGCGTAATGCAACCGGAAAGGTGAGGGCAGATGGAGAGGGCCGGCAAGGCTGGTGGCTCTTCATCTTCATTACAAGGCTGATGTCTGTGGTCTTGCTTCCGTGCTGCTTGCCAGCAAGGGAGGGATGGCTAGCAAGCAGAGATGTGCAGGGAGAGCTTTGCTTGCAGGAGGTGAGACTGGTCCTGCTGGATGGTGAGAAAATCAGAAGGATTTGCTGGGGGAAGCAAGCACAGGAGTAATGGGGTGTGCACGAAGGTGATGTGGTAAAAGACCCAAAAGGGACAAAGAAGGGATGCTCTCCTCGATGGGAGATGGCAAATGCTTCATAAATGCAAACTGCCTGCTCACCCTGGGTACTCACTCTGGAGAAGTGGATGTTTGAGAGCATAGGAGGGGAGTGGTTGATGCTGATATCAGCAGAGGAGGCAGGAGATTAATCTTGGCTAGTGAGATGGAAGATGGTAAGGGGACACCTTGCTCAGAGGAGGAAGAATTACAGCACGAGATGGTGAAACTGTGGGTCTGAGAAGAGGGCTGAGGTGTGGAATAAGGTGGAGACCTTTCTAGCATGGAATGAAGGATGTGCAAAGCTCAGACACTGACAATTGGGCTGCCACTGATGTTCCCTCCTTCCCAGAGCAGCATCTTGTCTTTGGCCTGAGGGTTAACCTTGAGCTCAGTTCTGAGATGACAGAGAAAACTCCAAAAGAAGTCAATCCAGCCTCTAAAGAAGAGTGGGGACTTGAAAACTGCTTTTTCCAAGCCACCCAACAGCAGTGACCACATGAAACCTTCCTTTTTTACATCATTGTTTATTTTTTTACAGGGGTCTTTTATTTATACCCCTTAACATCCCTGCTGTTAAAGCAGCCTTATTAGGATGCTGCCCTTCACCAAGGAACTCTGCTATCGAAAAAGAGCATTAAAGATTCAACAAATAGCTGAGAATTGGGATTGATCCTAACCTCCCATAAATGGGAGTACCTTCCCCCATTAATCAGCCTTGGTTTTCACTTACAGGATGATGGCCTCAGTGCTACACTTCTTCAGGACTAAAAGCACGTTAAATATTTATCACAGCTGAGTATTCACTTCCCCCACTATTGCCAACTAAGATCCACTGCTTAAGCCTGCGTTGGCTTGACAGGTTGTGTAGTGAGGTGGCATGCCATTAGGAAACCTCTTGTGCCAACGTGCTCTGCTCATTTGCTGTGCTAAGCACAAAGAGGTGGTGGCATCTCTCATCTAAAGGCATGGTCAGCATGGGACTGTATTATAAAGTCTCTCTGCTGACATTTTGCACTACTAAATTAAACATACTAGGGATAAGATGCTTGGATCTGCTCTTTAGCAGAGGGCTGGATCATCCACACTCCTCCATGTCTCTTTTAACCTCAAAAATAGGATTATTGAATCCAAACTTCTTTGTAGGAGCAGCCCTCTGTCTGTGCTGAGGCTTTGCCCCATGCCAGGGTCTTCATTAGCAGTTCAGTGTGGGGCTGTTTACGTTGCTGTGCCTGGAAACATTTCCCAGTTTACGACCATGCACTCTGCTGAAAGGATGAGGCAGTGCTCTGCCTTTCCTTAGGGTGCTGGGAGGCTTGAAATGATGACAGGGCGTTCAATGATTCAATTATTGGTCTATGCATATGTAGATACATTTTTGATAATTGTGCCAGGTGTGCCCGTACTGTTTCAGAGAACAGCTATTTTAGGAGCATCTCTGGAAGCTCTTTCCATTTTGCTCTCTGATCGTGCGCTGGCATTTCTTAAAAGATGGCGCTTGACTTTGAGAGATCGTGATGAACCCCAGAGGCAGGAGAAAGCATGGGCTGCTCCCCAGCTGAGGTGCTGCTGAGAGCAAACCCTGAGCCACGACGGGAGCAGTTTATCTGCTCAGGAAAAGCTCCCTGCGGTGTCGGGTGGAGTTTAACTTCTGCACCGGGGCTCAGAGCGCAGACTTCACTCGGCCAATTCCGAGAGCTGAGATTGAGCTGTTGTTGCTGGGTTAGTACTCTTTTTCTCTTCTTCTTTTTTTTTTTTTTTTCCCCCTCTCATTTTCAGCCTGTTGGTTTGGCATCACCGTGATGCATGTCCCCGTCTTGGCACCCACCTCCCGCCGCCCCCACCTCCAGTTTGAGCTGCTGATGTGCGCAGCCTGGCTGTAGCCGTTTACATGTACGGGCGCACAATGTGTTTCATTATCCTTGTCTCAAACTTGTTTTGCTGCTGTCACGCACCAGAAAAGTTAAACACGTCTGATCAAAGGCATGTAAACACAGCTTCAAAACAAATGCCCTCGAGTCCTGCCAAAAGCACAGAGCTGTCTCCGAGCAAATCACGTCTCGTATTCCCCTGCCTGTGCCTCCTGCCTCTCCGGGCGGGTGTGCGATGCCGCCTGATCTCCGGGAGCCTTCTGGGCTGCTGTCTGCAGCATGGAAGGGTTGCCCACTGGTTGAACAGAGATGATTTGCACCAGCGAGGCAGCTGGGAGGAGAGCAGAGCCTCAGCCTCAGAGCAGGAGGGAAAACTTGCTGCATCCTTGCACGTGAGAGGCAGCAAAGCCCAATGGTCTGCAGCTCTGGTGGGTCAAGGGAGAGCAAAGCATGGTATGAATTGGCTGGAAATAGAGGTGCCAAGTATGCTTTTCCCAGGTCTACCCCTCGTGCTCCAGCTGGTGTGTTACCCTGATGCAGCAGGACCAGGAGCACCCAAAGCTACCACTGCCTGTGCTGCCAGGGCATCACTGGGTTTTGGGCTTGGCTTGAAGCAGAGCCAGCCAGTTGCATCATTTGTGGGATGAGAGGGGCCGGACTGAGGATCTGGGGATGGTCCCAGACCAGGAGATGCTTCTGCTCTGCTGGGTTTCCAGCCTTTGGGGGGCAGGGAAGGGTGAGATGAGGTGAGACTGGCATCCCTGGCTCAGGGACTCTTGATGTCACTTGATTTCCCATGAGATTGATATAAATAGGGAATTCTCTATAGTGGCAGACAAGTCAGGTTTTCATCTTACTACAGCTTTACAGAGGGCTGGATATGCATCTTAAATAGGAATGGAAATCTTTGGGCTTTTGCAGCCTCTGAGGGCAGGTGTTTTTAGAAAACACTGGCTCCTTTCAAATCTGCCAAAAATCTATTCACAGCTTGGCTACCAGTACGGCCAGCAAATAGTTTGGGAATTCATGAGCTTGTGAACTGACCCGGACTCTGCAAATGAGTTGCCCAAGGTCTTTGCCAAATGCCTTTGAATAATGGACATGTCAGAACCAGATGGGGTTGCAAATGGCAGGTTATTAGTGCCCAGTGCCTGTGCCAAGCGGTGCTGCTGCACGTGTGTGCAAGCACGCAGTACGTGCAGGGCTCGTCCCTGGAGCGAATGGAGTGCCTGGGTTGCTGCAGGTAAAATGATCCAATGGGTCTCCTTCAAACCACCTAATTGCATTAACAGGGGAGATAAAATCTCAGTCATCCCCCACGTTGCTGCTGGACAGTCGCAGGCAGGCTGTGAAATGCCCTGCAGGCAGTGGGGACATGGTCAGAGGTTAACGACGGTGTCAGCCTTCATAAATCATCCCTAATGAGACCTGGGAAAATGTTGGGTTGCAGCTCTGATGCACGGTTTGGCTGTGTTGTCTCCCCTTTGCTTTGGGCTTTTTCTGCCGTTTGGTTTCCAGGGTTATCTCTGTGAAACCTTTGCGAGGCTGAAGGCACTGGAGGCTTTGCTGCGTGGCCAGGAGTCCTGGGCGCTGCTCCCGGCACAGGCTGGCTGATGTGCTGCAGAATAAATACATTTCCCCCCTTTTATTTTCCCTAGGGACAAGTTCACGTGTCCCGAGGGTGCAGAAATCTCGGGCTGGAGGGTACTGCCTGTGTCCTCGTGTGGAGGAGCAGCGTGCTCCGGGCTTGCTGGTGCTGTGGGTTTGGGATGCCTCCAGGTAGAACCCGAGTTATGAAATCTGGCTGGTCCAGTGCTGCCTCTGGGCATCATTCTGGTCAGACAAAGGGCTGCAGGGCCCTCTCTCGAGCTTTTCCTCCCAGCCCTTCTCACCTGCATTGGAACCACATCATGGGGATGTCATGAAATCCAAATGCTTCGTCTGGGAGAGTCCTGTGCAGGAAGCAGGACTCCGGATAAGCTGTGCAAGGTAGGAAGATGGAAGGAGGTTATTAAAGTCCCCACCGAAGGCTGCCTGTGGGGCTGGCAGTGGTGGGCTGCTCCAGGCTGTGTGTGGTCCCTGCAAAAGCTGCCAGACACCGGCCGGGACACGGGGAGGAGTGAAGCAGGGTACAGTGAATACTCCCTCCGATTTATTATTTATAAAGTACTGTCACAGCCCTGGAAGTGTTGGGACTCTCAGAAAAGCTGTAGGAATGTACTAATTAAAGAACACAATGGGAATGTAAATTGGGAAAGCTCCCCAGGGGGAAGCAGCCCTGGGGGGAGCTAATTTGCCAGTCCCCACTCCTCCCCTGCAAACTGGCTGAGACACTGGAGCAATTAAGGAGGAATTTGAGTGTTAAATATAATCTGGAATTGTGTTTTTGGCTTTTTTTTTTTTGTAATTGGTTTATTTTTCTCTTGGGTAACTGTGTTACCAATTCTGTAATCACAACTTTAACCCTCTGTTCTGCTACAACAGGGGCTTTTTGTGGGATTTTTTGGAGGGGGGGTGGTGGTGTTGGTCTTTGTTGTTGGAAATAAATTCAGGTGAGTCTGCCAGCACCAAGGTGGCATGTCACCTCCTTGTGCCATGAAGGATATATGGCCCCAGGGCATTAGCGGATCTGGTAACAGACGGTCCCTAACTTTGGAATAATGGAATTACAGAATGGTTTTGGTTGGAAAGGATCCTAAAGATCATCTAATTTCAACCCTGCCATGGGCAGGGACACCTTCCACTAGACCACATTGCTCAGGGCGGGCTCCAGCCTGGCCTTGAAACACTCACAGAGATGGAACATCCAAAATTTCCACGGACAACCTATTCCAGGAATAAAGTACTGGTTGTCAGAGGTGTCCCCTGAAATCCATCCTAAAAATAGGCCTTTTTGGTTGGTCTTTTTTCCTGCCCATTTCTTTTCTGTGTGTCCTTGCTTACTCGTTCTGCTGTTTTCTCTTATCTTGCCCTGCTCAGGAAATACATGTATTTGGTGTCACCTGAGCTGTGGCCAGTAGTGTGGGCTCAGGGTAGTGGCTGTGACTTATTTCTCTTTTTCTGTCAACTTCTTTTATACGGTCCAGGGTGAGAAGAGAAATGGAGAGACTGTCACAGATGTGAGGTGAAGTAAAGACGTGCTGAGGCTCTGGTGGGCAGCAAGGGCCACCATCAGCTCGTGTGCTGCTTGGTGTTGGGTTCACAGGCCAGCTGTCTCCCTGTGTCCAGGCATGCAGCTGAGCAAAGGGCTTGTGTTCTTGGGCTTTGGGGTTTTTTATTTCCTTTATCTTTAGCACACACTTCAGTGTGCTGTTTACTGGAGGGTCTTCGAAGCTTGTAAAAGAGTTTTGAGAGGAAAAGCTGGTGTGATTGTAGCTGGTGTTGTTCGTGATGGCTTGGTGTTGGATCATTTTAAGATGGTGTTCTCAGGCAGGCAGCAACTAGTGTGTTGCAGGGTCCTCCTCCCTCTCTCATTTTTATCCTTGTGATTAGCTTGAATATTTATTACATTTTATCAATAGGCATTAGTTGCCTGAGATTCTCATCCATTGCTAGCTGCCATTTGCAAGGGTTTGAGAGCTCTCAAAGCCCAGACATCGGAAAACATCATAGATGTAGATTCATGTGATAATGAGAACCCTCAGAACAGTAGGATTTTATCTGCCTGTAGGGGCTGACGTGCTCTGGATAAGCTAATGCTTTGTGATAGAACAGCATCCCTGGTCCTAACCCTGAAAAGCCTGAATTCAGCCTTGCATGAGGGCTGCAGAGCATCCCTCTATCTCCCAGGGATATTGGGAAGGGAAGCTCCCACCCACACAGCCCACTGCAGCTGGTGATTTCTGCTGCCACCAGACCAGGCTCCCTCCTCAGGGTGAAGCCACAATACCCCATGACCTCCTTGCTGTGGCTGCTCCTTGGCAGCCTGGTGGCTCTTCATCTCCTCTGCCCACCTGGATCCAGTAGCTGCGTGTGGGGAAAAGTCACTCTGAGCCCAGGAGAGCCCCTCCCTGGCTGGGGCTGGACAAGCTTCTCCCTGGCAGGGCAGGAGGGTCATCTGGTGGAGACCTCTGTGCTCCACATCTCCCACCATGACCACATCTGCCACCGGGCAGAAACGGGCCCTGGGGTTTCAGCATTGTTCAGAAGATCTCTGCCAGGATCCAGAGCAATCCCAGCAGTCTTCCCCTAAGCCTGCCTGTATTTATTGCCATTTGTTCTGGTTTATTTTTCCAAAAATAAAAATGGGTTGAAGTAGTGCAAAAGCTGGGAAGGAAACAGGCTGAAGGAGCCTGAGGAAATAAAGATTTAGAGATTATGCTGCACACACACCCCCCCCCCTTTCCACCCCCCTCTCTGAAAAATCCACAGAAATGTGGAATTTAAAACCATTCCACTTTTTTTTTTCTTTTTTTTTTCTTTTTTTTTTTTTTTTTACTGTAGGGCCTGTAGATTCCATCTATTACCCACAGTAGGTAGTCTGGTGAGGCAAAACAGCAGAAAAGTAGTACTTTCCCTATTTGAAGATGGGAAGGGGGGGGAAGGGAACCTGTGGTGGAGCCAGGAGCATGGCCCATACCTCTACCATCACTAGCTGTCCCTTTCTCTCTTTCTCTTTCTCTACTGCCTGCAGCACCAGTGATGGTCTTTTAGAGACCATGCTGGAACCTGCTGGCACTCAGGATTGCATTCAGGTTCCAAAATGGCATTTTCCAATGTGACCTCTGACCAGCCTGTGCTGCTGGGGTATCCAGTTCTCCCCAGAGCTGATGCTGATCACTCTCCCTTCCTCCTTCTCTCACCATCTGAAGTTAGTTTCCTCTGGAAGACAGGGGTCAGGAATACTCGGGTGCTGACGGATCAGTATGTGCTTTCCTGGATCGGGGCCTTGCATTCCTCCTGCCCGTCCAGCTGGATGCAGGATCCTTCAGGACTTGGGGAGATGATGCAGTGGGGCATGAGACCCAAGAAGCAGCAAAACCTCTTGCCTGCAGCCCCTGCTGCTGCTGCTTTTCTGCTGGCAAAGGAGCTCACCTCTGTTGTGGGGATAAATTAAAATCAAGGAGCAGCTGCTGTGTGCTGGGGTGGGTCAGGCTGGTGGTGGCTACCGGCGCTCAGTCCTAACCCCAGCCTGCTCATTTACCTCTCTGGCCTGTGAGACAGCAGCTTCCCGCTGGGAAACAGCCCTGGGCTCTGCTTGTCCTGTCTTTGGGAGGGGAAGAGGCTTCCTGCGGGCGGGCGGTGTGGATCTCAGCCGCGGGGCGAGGTAAGTCACCTTCTCTCTCAACCGCGGGGTTGTTTGCACAGCTGCGAGTGGCCGTGCCCGCTCCAAGAGCCCCACACTCCTTCCTCCCCGCGCCGAATATCCGGGACGGGCATCCCTGCGCTCTCCGCGCACTTTTCATTTCAGTGGGCGAGCCTGGGGAGCCGAGCATCCCTGCGAGCATCCCTGCGAGCATCCCTCCGAGCATCCCTGCGAGCATCCCTCCGAGCATCCCTCCGCGCATCCCTCCGCGCATCCCTCCGAGCATCCCTCCGAGGCTGCGGCCGGCCCTCCGTCACCCCGCTGCTGTTCCCTGCCTGGCACCACGGCGCAGCCGGCTCCATCCGGGCTGCCCAGCAGCGCCGGGGCAGGGCTGCCCGTGGGAATGCCGCCGTGGAGCGCACGCAGCTCCAGGCTGCCGGAGCAGGAGGTTCTCTGCCACCCCGGGGCGCTGACAGCCTCCCTGGGCAGCGCCTCCGCGTTGTTTTGTTCCTCGCCAGCCCTCCCGCTGCCCAGCCAAGCCCTTCCCTGCGTGCGGGTTTCGTGGCGGTGCCGCCGGGACGCTGGCAGCCTGCTGACATCCGTGGGTTGTGGGTTTTTTCCCTTTGCTCGGCTGCCTCCATCACCCCGGCACCCCAGCATGACGCCCATCTTCGTGCTAGCAGGGGCTGCGAGGTTTTCGTGGCTCCTCTCTGCTCCAGTCCTGCCCCGTTTGTCCCGAGACTCCGCTGGGGCAGCTGCCCGTGCTGGCCCTGGGATTTACTACAGCCAGTTTGTTTTCCCGAGGAAGTTACTTTCCAAGCATCTGGTCTTTTATGAGGTCTGATCAAACAAGGTGGTATGTGTGCAAGCAGGGGGTGGTGTTTTTATGCTTGTACATGTATTTTAAATTTTTATAAATAGCGGAGAGATGAGCTGCTTTCTTAGTCCAAAGCTGCATCTCTTGTTCCTGTGGTTTTTCTGAAATTGTTATTGGATCCAGAAAGCAAGTTGCTTCTCTGAAACAACACAAGGGCAGTACAAATGCTCATGTCTTGGCAGATGTACATACTACTAGTAGAATACTAGTAGTATTCTGCAACGTTGATGCAGAATTATTCTCTAAGAGCACTGTTCACAGCACAAGAGGCAGTCAGCCACAAAGGCTATGGGGGAAACCCAAATCCTTCTGCACACAGCTTGCTGGCCCATTGAATCTCTTCAGAAAATGGCAAGAGACATAACCTGTTTTTAGGGGCTAGGGTTCAGTTTGCAAATAATTTTCCTGGAATAAAAACAAAAAACAAAAAATCAACCAACCAAACAAAAAACCCGCCAAAGGTGAGGTTTCATTGTGTTTGTGGGCAGAACCAGAGAGAGAAGCTACATGCAAGTGTCCAAAGGGGTTCTGGGGTTTCACTGGTGCACAAGCAAGTCCTGCATGAAAAAAAAGATGAGACAGAATCTTGCTGTAGAGCTGCTTCTGCTTGTATTTGTTGCTTTTAAGGCTTTGGCTGAAAAAAAAAAGGAAACGAGAAATGGAAGTGTAGCTCTCCAGTGTTAGCTTTTGGGGGAATTTCTTGCAATGAAATTGGAAGGAGGATTGGCTGGGAAGCATTGTAGTGATAGAAGAGGGAACTGTGCTATCTGCAGCCCTTTCATTAATGGGTGGTTAATAAGTGCTGTGCTAATGGTGTGTGGGGACCTGGTTACTTGTGGCTTTCCATCTGGGAAGTTTTAAAAGTATCTACAGAGCTGTATCATCTCATTTATATTTTAATGCTACCACCTCACCTCTTCCCTTTCTTCCTCCGTGTGCATCCCTTTCACTCCTGGGCTGGCTGCAGCCGAGGTAGGGGCTGTGTCCCCCGAGGGAAGCCTGGCTCCCAGGGAAGCCACCAACACATGAACTTCTCCAGGTGCTCGGGAGCCCTGGAACCCACAGGGATACAACCACCCCAGTGAGAGCTGCCCTGCCGCTGCTTTTCAGAGCACCTGCCTCTTTTCTCTGCCCTTGCAGAGGCGGGTCTGGATGTCAGTGCTTAATCCCCTCTCCCGCGGTGCCCCCGCGGAGCCCACCCTGCCGACAGAGACAGCACCCCGCCGAAGCCACCCCTCGGCACATCCCCGGCTCCGGGATTTGTTTTTCATTTCCTCTCGGTCTCCCCTCTCTCCCACTGTGAGACGTAAGGGTTTGGCAGCAGATCTCATTCACCCTGTTTGCTTTCCTGCAGAGAATAATTTCTTCAGGGTGTTGTGTTAGCAGCGATGGGGGGCTGAGGCAAAGGCACTGATGTCTTCCTGAAGAAGATGTGAAAAGCAAATCTGTGCTGTGTGACCTAACCTCCTACCTCCTCGCCACTCCCCAGGAGACCACCACCAGCTTCCCCAGCTCCTTCCTTTTTGTGCAGTTCTGTACACTTTATTTTTTCTGGAAAGTTTTTAAGCTATTCCTATAAACTTGTACCAAAAGCGAAGGCAAAAGTCACTCCTGTGAGACAGAATGACAATAGAGCTGGTATTTCCACTACTTTAAAGCAAACCATCATCAGATGGAACCAGAGTTTTCTTTGCCTTGTCAGAAAAGTATTACCTAGAAGCAAAAAAAAATCCCAAACCAAACAAATCCCGCCTTTTCAGCGGGATAGAGAATTACCAGCTGATTTTTCATCTGCACCCAGGCTTTTCTGCTCAGCTAAACCTACACCAGGGCACCACTGCAGTCATTTCCAGCTTGGTGCCAGCTGTCCTACAGGCATCTGTGAAACAATGCCCACACGATGAAAATGTCATACTGTGTGATGTGTGATGCGGGCACTGGTTTTTATGAAGATCAGAGATAGATGATGTTTCATGTCATGAGCTTCTCCTCTTGCTGCTGTAGGAATGGCCACGAAGCCATTCATGTAGAGGGGAAGGAATTGGGGGACACGAAGCTGGTTGTGTGTGTATGCATGTTTATAAGGGAGATGGGAGAGGTAAATCCTTTTGATAGATGCTTTTAGTTCAGTAAAGGGCCAAAGGAAAAATAGCCCCGAGCTTTGATTGAAAGCCTGGGTGCTGCTTTACTAGGAAAATGCTACTCGCAGTTGTTTGCACTGCTGTGAGATATTTACTCAGTGCCTCCTGCCAGCAAGCGTTTACATCTCTCAGGAGCAGCTCGCCCAGCAGGAGCTTGCCTCACATCCCTGTGTCTGGCTGCTGGTGGGGCACCCAGCCCTGTGGGTGTGAGGACACTGGGATCAAGGTACTGGGCCACCTGCAGCTTCATGGAGGGCAACTGATGGGCCAGTAGCTCCTGCTTTAGCTTCTTCTGGAGACTCAGTGCTCTCCCCAGAACCTTTGGGAGATCTTTCTGGGGCTCCGTGGAAACAGGAGGAAAATGCTTCCTCCTGGTTTTGTCCTTTGGTTGTGCCTCCACCTTTGCTTGCTCAGCTGCCATCCTGCTCTCTGCAGAGGGCAAGTCTGGTGCCAAGAACAAACAGCACCAGGGACTTTCTGCAGCCAGTGCATGCTCATCTCTGAGCTCAAAGCCATCTTTCCGTGAGGGCTTCATAAACCATGCTGCTCCCGGGCACATTTCTTACCTTTGGCTGAAGTTTTTCTGGGAAGCAGACACAAACTGTTCATGGGAAGTTACTGCGAGGTATTTGCTCCGTTCTGGGTGTGCATTGAGGAGGAGCAGGCAGTGCCTTACCATGACCCACGAGCTCCTGCTCAGTCCTCTGCCCTTGCAGAGCAATGGAGCAGATAAGAGATAACTGCCTCATGTTGTACATTTTTTTCCCCCCAGCTTCTCATTTGGGATGAGATGAGCATAAGCAGGGATTAGTTTGTTAAGCTGTGACAGTTCATTAAACTTCTTGGACTTTTTCTCTGTGTTTCCTCTCCAGATACTGTTGATGGCTGAGCTGGTGTGGGGGCGTGTGTGCAGATACCATGGGACAGGGCAGGCAGTGGAAATTTTTGAGATTTTAGTTTCCAGACACCCTTATCTATTTGCAAAGCCTGGCAAGTACCTGCAAGACCTTTTGCATTTTAGATATTTCTATTTTGAAAAGCCTCTGGAAGTGAAGTTCATTTTCCTTTGCTATTTTTTGCATCGAAGCAAGCCTCTTTTTCTGTTAGGAACTGATGGCTAAGGCTTAGATGTATAAAACTTTGTGAAATTAATACGAGCCATGGCCTGAATCTCCTGCATGGCTCTTAAATCCTCTGACTTGTAAACAAGGAGCCTAGTTTGCAGCTGACTTTCAAAGTCTGCCAGAGGAAAACCCGGAAGGCTGAAGGTAAAACTGGAGGGATGTTCACAGGGAAGGGGAAGGGAGCTATGTTGTATTCTGTGATTAATACCTTGTTAATTGCTGCACAAACAGCAGGGTTGGAGCTTGTGGTGGCTGAGTGTCAGGGCTGTGCCTGTGGTTATCACCATCACACCAGTCCTTTTTGGCTCTGAAGCCTGTGTAACCCCATTTTTCAGGCTTTGCAAGGAGAACCCAGCACTCAGGACTCTCTGGGCTCTAGCAGTGGGTTTGGCTGCCCTGTTGGGTTACTGTGCATGGGAATGTGCTCCTGGCTGTATTTTTTCCCAGTGTGAAAAAGTCATCTTGGAAAGGAAATTAATTGCATGCAAAGCTGTGCCACCCCACAGTGAGTTTCACCCTGCACACAGCACAGAAGGGGCAGCTGAAGGTAGACATGTGAGAGCATCTCTTGTGTAGCCACAGAAATCTCATTTGATCCTCACTGGTGGGAAAGGAAACGAAGCAATAACCCAGGACAGTTTAATAGAGTTTGGGTGAAATACAGTTGTTTTTGTAAGCTGGTCTCTGTGCAGTGAGGGCTCTTTAGCCCATTTGTTGTGCTTGGCTCTGCTCTGGATGTTGGCATCAGCTGCTCTGCAGGTGCACGTGTCTTTGGCAGGAAGGAGCTGGGATTTGGGGATTCGCCTTTGTTGCAGGAGGGGGGAGAGCAGGGGGGTGGAGGGGGAAAAAGCAATGAGATGATGGTTGTGTCTTTCAAGTGAGTAGGATGCACTGGGGAGGCGGAAGGACACAGCCCAGCGTTCACTGGGGTCTCAGAGAGTCAGCTGGAGAGCGGGGTCCTGTCCTGGTGGCTCTTTCTGCTCTTCCTGGGACAGAGCAGGAGTGAATCCTGCAGGCTGTGTGGCGGCAGAATTGGGATGAGGCCAGCTCTGGTGAGCAGAAGTTTGCCACTGAGACGAGCGCAGCTGAGACAGGGAGAATTTCCTGTCATGTCCCCAAAATCTTGAAAGTTTGGGGGAGCAGGAGGGTTGTGCATTTCCAGAGCAGAGCCCCTAGGGGTGCAGAGAGATGACATTTTGGAATGTTTTTGCAATGTACCTTCCTATTGTTTTCACCTCCACCTTTGCTCCTTCTTTCCTGCCTTGTGCCGTACAGGGGACCAGCAGAGGTCAAAAAGGTCAAAGGCACAAAAACCCAAAAAACTTCAAACCTCAGGTGCCCTGAGGAAGTGTTTTTACCCTCCCAGCCATGGTGGGACAGAATTCCCAGGGCAACTATTCCTGAGGCCCTCAGATGTAGTTCTTGGGGGGCATCACTACTGTGAGCACTGCTGTGCTTGCCAGCTGCTGCCCAGTTTTGGGGCACAGGGACTAGAGGGAGCAGGCTGGGAGCCCCTGTAGCCCCCTGGACAGGGGCTATTGGGCCCAGCAGACAGAGGAAGGGAAGAGGCTGATGTTTGCCCCTGCGGATGAGCAGAGCTCCGCACGCTGGCACGAGCCCAAGGCATCTTTGCTTCCTGCCACCCTTTCAAATTAAGCAAACGATTCATTTTATTTCTTTAATTTTCCAAATGGAAGTGAATTGGCTGTGCTGGCAGGTGCCTGATTGACGTTCCAGAGAGGATGGGAGCTGGAGGCTTGGGGGGCTTTCTGATCCATGCATGCCCCAGCAGGGACTCAGCCCTGCTGCTGGGGGCCAAGTCCTGCTCTTAGGAATGAGAAAGGATTCAAGCCATGGGTAAAACGGTAGCAATGCTGAGCTCCTTTGAGGTCTTTCCAGGGCAGAGGAGAGAGCCATGACACCCTTAGTGCCCCCTATTAACTCCTGGCATTTGGTATTTTATGAGTGTGGCTTTTCCTCTCGCTTTTATGATGCTTTGCAGACCCGTTCTCATGCATTTGTTCAGTCCCTGCCTGCTTCGCAGGGATGCTATCAATAAATGACACTGGCTTCACCACTAAAGGGGACAGAGTCCCCATTTGCAGGGAGGTTTTGTGGTGGGATGCTCCCACTGGGGACCCACAGAGAGAGCCATGCACCCCTGCCCCTCTGGGTGCTGTAGCCGCACCCCTAAACCTCCCTGGCTCTGCACACAGGTGCAGGGCTCTCTGCAGAGCTGGCTGCAACTCTGCCTGCAGTGAAGGAAGTGTCCAGAGATGGAGAGGGGGAGATTAGCCCCACTACATGACAGCGATTATCAAATCTATCCGCTGCACCGGTGAAATGAGCGGCAGCTGGTGGCTCGCTGCCCAAGTGCGTGGCGTGTAATTAAGGTCTACCTCACCAGTCTCTGTAAAGATTCCTTCCTAATCTCTGGCATCATGGTCTCATTCTGGCTTTTTACCCCTGCTGCTGTTTCTCTGCTCTGTTTTTTCCCCTCAGATGCCCTCCCCTGTCTCTTGGCAAGCAGCAGTGGGGTAGGAATCCTCCTCTTGACCCAGTCTGGGGCACTGGTAATGCGAACCCTCAGCATCTGAGGGCATTGTTGGCTGTCCTGGAACTAAATCAATCCTACTGTGAGATGCTGCTGAACCACCAGGGCTTTTTCACCTTGCCTCCATCTCTCTGAAGCATCTTGCCTGCTCCATGGGGTCCCTGGGAAGGTCCAGGGGGACCAGCCTTGGCTGACCATGGAAACCCCTGAGCTGTTCCACTGTGGAGCAAGAGAAACATGGTTGTGTTATGGTGGTGATCCCACTCTAAGTATTAAAACAGCAGGTTAATTGGCCATTTGAGGGAGGAAAAAGCAATTCTCACACTCCCCTCACCTGCTGTCAGGGAGGAAATCCCCGCTCAGTTTCAAACCAGGACTGATGTTCTTGGGCCCCGTGCTGCTGCCTGCTGCTCTGCTTGGTAAAGCTGTCACCAGCTCTCAGTCGGTTTGTGGCAGCGGGGAAACTGAGGCACAGCATGCTGATGCAATGCATTTGGGGCTGCTCAGCCTGTGTCCCAGGCCAGCAGGACTCCCAGCAGGGCAGGGACTGGCCGTAGGACAGCAGAGCCCACAGCATCATCCCTGTGCCAGCCCTGTGCAGTGATGGGGTCCTACCAACTGCCCCCGTCTCTGCAGCATGCCCTGCTGTTCCAGCAGCCCAAGATCAGCTGCACAGAGGCTGCAAGCCCAGAGAAACAGAGTTTCTGCTTTCCTTAATGCCCTGCCTATGGAGGACAAAACCCTTGGCAGTTTGAAAGAGGAAAGGTAAAACATGAGCTGTCTGTGAGCTGCATGGCAGCCAGAGGGATGCAGATAAAAGCTCTGCTGTCTACCACCGAGATAAATTTCATTTCTGGCTAATTCAGGAGTGAAAAGGAAACTCGGCAGCTGGGTTTTGTAATCCTGCACAGACAAGGTTTTCTGGGAGACACTGGAGCTGACTCATTTTTACGTGGGCATTAGAGATCTGACAACTTAATTGCAGCGAGTTCTTTGGAAGGGGAGCAGGAATCAATAGGTGTTGGTTAAGGCACTCGTTTTAAGATAACGTCTATTTGTTAAATTATAGTAATTTGTCTCCGTGCAGCCTCAGAAGCTGTTAATTGCGAGCAGCCCAGAGGGTCGGCGTGCTCTGTCCCAGCTTGAAACCCAAACAGTGTCCATGCCCTTTGGATGCCTGGGATGGACATGCTGGCAGTGCTGCCGGCTAGTGGTGCCGCTGCCGCGGTTCAGGCAGGAGGGTCCCCAGCTCCGGGGGACGCTGAAGGTTATGAATTCAAGCCCTTAAGCGTGTCCTGTAATCCCTTTTCTGGCGCGGAGAAGAGGCAGCCTCTTCAATTTCCAGGGCATGAAGGGCCGGAGGGTATGCATTTCCCAAAGGCCAGCCCAAGGCTGCAGGGAGAGCAGCCAAAAATACTCAGCTTATTTGGGCACGGTGGGGATTCGCCTTACAAGGCTGGAGAGTAGTTTGTTAAACTAAAAAAAAAAAAAAAAAAACCCAAAAAAAAAAGGCAACCCAAAAAAACCCCAGCGCACCCTGGGACCAGATGCTGAGTTCTGCATGCTGGAGCAGCAGGGAGGTCTCCATGGGCTCCTGGGGACTGGCTCTGCTCCAGATGTGCATGCACAAACCCCCCTGCTCCTGTCCTGGTCCCACCAGGACACGGCTCTCCTGGAGCTTAGACGTTTCTCTCCGGGGCTTTGGGCTGATGTGGTCTGGGCTTAGGGGCATGTTGCAAGCAGAAGGTTCAAGGGGATGCTGCTGCTCCTCAGTGGGTTTGAAGGGTCTCATACAATCACAGAATGCTGCGGGTTTGAAGGGACCTTAAAGACCATTGAGTTCCATCCCTCCTGCCGTGAGCAGGAGTGCCACCACTTGATGGTAGGGCTGTGGTGTGGCGTGGTTGGACAGATGAATTTCCCCAACTGGGGCGTGCTGCAGACCTTCTCTGTGCTCCTGGCAGCTCCTGTCTCTTTGAGCCACTTCGTAGGACATGGATCCACTGGGCCACTGCACACCTGTGTGTGAAGGTGCCACAGGAGTATGGGATAGCTGGAAGTGATGGGTAACACCTGCAGGAGCTGTGTCTTCCAGCCCATGCATGCCACCCCTCAAAAAACTCCCTGCGTTTGTGTGTATTTTCATGGGAGGCAGGAAAGTCTCGACAAGCACCGCGTGTTTTCTACTCAACGTTTTGCTTAGAGCATGCTTTATTTTTCTGATTTTCCCTCTGCTTTTTCCGGCTCTTCTTTCACTCCCCAGCCGTGTGAGCACAACCTACTGCCACCTGGTGAGAGCTGTCTGATGCTACACATCCCCCTGGGCAGGGAGACTTCCCCGGGCTGCCTCCCTGCCTGGCCGGCTCTGCCCTGCCCTGCTCCTCACAGTTCACACAGCTGGTACACAAAAGCAGCAAGGCACTGGGAAGAACAACATCCAGATCAGAGCATTAAGCAGAAGAGGCTCTTAATGGAGCAAGGGGTTGTATATTCTCCCTGTCTGACACAGGTTATCTGTTGTGCAGTGATCTGGTCAATGGTGCTTGAAGTGTCTTCCAGAGATCTTGGGAAGAAGGAGCACCCAGAACTGGATCTGTGCTGTGCTGTGCTGCAGCAGTCCAGCTGAGGAGCAGGACCAGGTGGGCCCTGCTTTTCCCTCCACATTCAAAATGTGTCTCAAAACCATGCAGAAAAGAAGCAGGAGACAGCTCTTTCTGCATCTCAGCCCTTCAGAGCAGAACAGGGTGAGAGCCTTGTGTCAGCAGGCACAATTTCCTTTGCAGGCCATGTAGCCAGCAAGCTAGCACTGCTCACCCAGGGCTTTCAGTCCCACCATGCTCCCATCTGCCTTCACCTTCCACTTACCCATCAGAATGTTAGCCCCTGGATTTGGTGCTGGAGGGTTAAAAACTGAATTCTGCCTTCAGTAGTGGCTGAGCTTTGGGTGCTGGAGAGAGCAAGACTTGACCTTCCCACTCCCATGGTGTCTCATTGTCTCCATAACCAGCAGAGATCCTAGCAAGAAGGGTTCCACCCTTGTTCCCTGACCTGAAAGGGCAGGATGCTCCAGTGCAGCCAAGCACGGAGCAATGTGGGTGTGCTGGGATCCAGGCAGCTCCCGCCAGGGCAGCCAGGAAAGTCCTTTGCATGTGGGCTGGATGTGTCAGCCTGCACCAGGCTTTGTGTTTGCCTGCTCAGAAGGACACCTGTGTTCACCCATGCACGTGCTCAGAGGGATGGGGAGGGTGCCCACACCCCGCAGGCCTTGGGGGTGCGGAGAGGGTTTCTGTGCTCCAGGCTCCGGGCTGGGGGGACAGGGAGGTGCACGTGACAGTCTCCGTGCCTGCACACCGTCCACATTGATCTCATGTGCTGAGATTCTCGCAGGCACCCAAAGGAGTCATCGAGCTGCGTGCTGATCGCTGCACGCTGCCAAAATCCTCTGGAATCCTCTCCCCTGCGTCGCCCCTTCCCAGGTCAGCGTCAGGCTTTGCCGCAGCAGGTGCTGAAACCCGTCCCTCCTCGCGACCTGCCTCCCTTGCTTTTCCAGCACATTTTCCAGAGGTCAGTCATCCCCTCCCCACCGCTGGATTGCTTTCCTGCCCCTTCCCACCTGCTCCATCCACCCAGCAGATTTTTGGAGCTGGAGAGCAGCTATGGAGGGGTCTGGTTGAGGGAACATGAGTCCGAGGGAGAAATCAATCCTATCATGACCTGGAGCTGAAATCTTGGAAACACCATGTTCTGATCCAGCAGCTCTCGAAGAACCAGGGCCGAATATGGCACTAGCTATTTCTGTCTGCTGGCAGCTATTCCTGGCCTTGACCCCAAGGTCAGTCCTTTTTTCTCACCTCCTTCCCTGTGCGCTCGGGTGAGCTCAGTGCAGGGTGTGCACACTCAGCCAGCTATAAATAACAGCAGCTGTGGATGACCCCTTGGAAGGGCTCCGAGCGGAAAGCATCCCCAGCTCTGCGGGCAGCCAAGATCCCCTGCCCCAGCCCAGCTGAGGGTGATGGGCTCTGCCTTCCCACCAGGGGTGTTTTCTGTGGGATTTTCAGTCCCAGAGCCCCACTCTTCCCCGTAAGCAGCCATTCAGACTTTCAGGCTGAGTGAGTGCGCATGGAGGAGTTTATTTTTTTTTAATATTTATTGAAAGCCACTCAAGCTCGACTTGCTGTCCTGCAAGACACCTGTGTTGAGATATCTTTTTTCCTCCAGATCTCTTTTCCTCTTGGGAGTATTGAGCAACCCGGTGGATGTGGCAAGGGGAGTGTCCAGGAGGATGCAGCTCCATGGGAGCCTGCATGCTGCTACAGCCTGCCGTTTCCTCACTGCTTTCCTCTTCACTCTCCCTCTTTCCTTCTCCACACCCTTCCCCCCTTTCCCCCCACTATCTGCCCCCCTTTTCCGTGCTGTCACCTTCCCTCTCCCTCGATTTTCCTCTGTGCTCCTCATCCCTCCTCATTTCACTCTGTAGCTGCCCTGCATTCGGATACACTCCCCTCCGTACTCCCACTGTTTTTAGTCCTCCTTTTACTCTATTCCCTTTCTCTCCTTGATGCTCCCTCAGCCCCTCTCTGCAGCTGGGCACCGTTTTGCTCTGCCAACACCAGCTGCCTTGTTTTTCTTGTGGTGCAGCAAATGTTTGTGCGGTGTTGTGGAGGTCGCCAAACAAAAGGATCTTTTCATTTCAGCTGCAGGATGGAGAGGCACTGCACTGCTGGCCTGAGAGGTCGACGCTCAGGTGGCTCCCACGCCTACATCCAGCCACCTCGCCAGCCTGAGCACTGACCCCCCATCCGTGGAGATGAAGGGAAAGCCTGGTGGTCTTGGGTCACTCGGGGTTTAGTTGAAAACACCCAGCTTGTGTTCACTTGTTCCCCCCTCCTGCCTCTCCCGCTGCAAAACCAGTGTAATTGGAGCAGGAAATTAAACATTTGAAGCGTTAACGTGATAATCTGCTGGTTTAGGCTTTGTGGGGGGCAGGGAGCTACAAGCTGAGCACTCTGCTGCTGCCAGGGTGTGCAGAGAGGGAGAAGGGACATGGTGCCAATGGGATCTCCCCAGCACGTCCCACACTCTTGGCCCACCTGGATAAACCACAGGAAGGGCTCTTCTTCAGTTCACTCTACCTCAGGTGGTCTTTAGGCTCTCAGTTAGGATGGGTTTCTGTTTTTCCCTTGGTCCTGGAAGCTGTACCTCATTGTCCTTGCTGGTGAGATCAGGACCAGTGCTGGTGTGTGGCTGCACCCATCACCTGTGATGAGTTTCTCAGTGTTCTGCTGGTTCTGGTGCTGCACAAAGCAGTCAGAGGCATCTGCGTGTCCCACATCCCCAAGGCATGGTTTGGAAGCATTCAGTCTGGAGAAGAGAAAGCCCAAAAAAGCTGTAAGCTTTCAGAGATGCAAAAATCTCACAGAGAAACCAGCCTTTGAGTCCCTGGGGCAATAAACTACAGGGGTAAAACACAGTGTGGGAGGTTCAGGCTGAGTGCCAGAAGAAATGATCCTGATAGAAAAGATGGATAGATATCCAAACTGACTGCCAGGCAATTAAGTTGGGCTTTCCATCTCTAGAGGCATTGAAGGGCTGAGCAGATCCTGATCAGGATGACCGCACCAGGATGGTCCTGGGTGCAGTGGAGGGTACATTCCTCTGAAAGATTTGGGCACCAGGCAGGCGATGGAGAGAGGGTGTTCCCTTAGCTCCTCAGTGGTCTGTAAAGATGACTGGCACGACCATATTATGTTTTTTAATTCCTTTTTTTCTTTTTTGGTCAGGCTTGGATTGTCAAATAGACGCTTGCATTGTAATTTTTTACTTTAATAGGAATCATTTGTAGAGAGATCTGCTGAGCTCAGCATCCCGGCTAAAGCTTTTGCATTATGGAGAGTTGCTGTCTTTGCAGATGGATGAGTTTCAAGGATTTCTAAATACACAGGCCTATCTGTCTAAACAAAAGTTCAAATGTTGTGCAGTTCACTGGTTTGGAGCAAATGTCAAAGAGGCAGGACTGGGCTGTCACCACTAAACAAACCTCTGTCCCATTTTCTTTTGCGCTTTCCACAAAATCCTGCACGAATTTGGTGTGATCAGCTCGTTTCTATTTATGGGGTGAAAAACCAGTGTGGAACAGAGCTGTGGAGTTTTTTGCTCTGCTTGAGCTTATGAGAGTGTTGAAGGGAGGAACAGTGCCACAATTGCTATAACCCCCTTCCCTGTCCAAAAAGCCTTTCAGGGAAGAGATTGTGACCTTTCCTGAGAAGCATCAGTCTCTCTTGGCCTGAGATGCTGAGTTGATGCCTTTTCCCAAGGATCTTAGATGGAGATGAAGGTTGTCCAACATGCTCCCTTATACTGGAACATGACCAGCATTCTCTCCTTCACCCATGTGGATGCTCGTCTCACTTTTCCTAAATAATACCCCAAAATATGGGCTTTGGAGCCACTGGCTGCAGAAGTGGGACAAGTTCCTGCTTATGTCTCCTGGGTTTTAACATGCTGCAGGCCATGTGGAAAAAAAAAAATACAGCTGTTTGCTGACAGGGATGTCACCAGAAGATGCCTTTGGGCTTAGTGTTTAACTCCTGCCCTGACCTTTGTCCTTCTCCTTGCTGCAGCTCCAAGGATAGGGAGAGGAGAATGTGTTTTCTCCAATCACACTTGTAGCAGAATGGTGAGATGGTATTTGGGCAGGGCTTGTATGTGCAGCTCTCTGTGTCAGCATGGATGTATTTGAAGGCTTCCAGAGTAGGTGTCATCATCAGATTCTTACTGGTGCCAATGGGCGTGGAGATTCCTCCCCTTTCTGCACCTAGTCCAGTTCACTGACAAGCCCGTGGAGGGAAAGGATCATCCTTGGCTATTAACCCCTCGTGGGAAGGGTTTGTGGGATGGAGATAGCAGCCTGGCGTGGGAGACAGGAGACCTTTTTCCCTGACACCTGCATATGGTGCGACTTCGGCACAGCCTCCCACATCCGGTGTTTTTTGTGTGTTTTCCGAGGCGTTTTGTGTTTGCTCCTTGGCCAGTGCTGGGAGGACTGGGTTGGAAAGGAAAGGGATTTTCATACTTCATCTTTTTCTCGCCGGGGCCTGAAACGTGAGCACCTCTGAGGCGTTGCCGAATGAGGTGGTAATGTGTTCATCAGCTGGGAAATCACCAGACCTCAGAAAACAGGGAGGGAGAGATGGAGAGACACACAAGGATTTGTGTCTGCCCACCTGCCCCTGGGCAACTGTGGTTTTAGGATGCAGCTGGTGAATGTGAGGAGTGCAGCGTTGAGGAGCATCCCAATGGTGTTGGGAAAGCCAGGAATTCTACCTCAGTTTCCCCTCTGTGGGCAGCAGCTGCCCTGGACAGCTGTGGACATGGCATTTGTGGTGATGTGCTGAGAGTGATACTCCTCGTCAAGGGCTGAGGGAGACATGAGAAGAGAGAGGACCCAACTTATTAAATGCCTAAATATGCCAAAGAGGTGCCCAGGAGACCCTGTCTGCTGCAGGCCGTGGGTTGACCCTTGGCTCTGACCAGCCAGGAGCAACTTACTGTGGGAAACAGGTCCCATTTTCCTGTCTGGATAATCCATCCATAAGGCCTCATGCTGTCTTTGGTGGTATTTCTCTAGACCTCAGTGGTTTTTTCCACTCTTCCTTCATCCACTCCCAGTTTCGCCATCTGCCTGTAAGTCTTTTTAGAAACGAAAGCACTTAAATTTTGTTCTAAACTCCCCCTGGTTGTGGGTCTGTGGGATCCTTGGTGGCAGCAGAGACCTGGCTGTGCACCAGGTGCTACTTGTGTAAATACAGCAGCTTGAAGTCTCCTTTTTAGTTTGTGGACCCTCCTGCCCTTCCCATATTCAAGGAGCATTTGTCAGCTTCCTTTTTTTGCTCTCTGCACCTCCTTTCTCTTCCTGTTTATCCACCTCCTTTGTAAAGTCTCAGGCTCTGCTCTTTCTCTGCATCTCATTGCTTTTATTGCCTGTCTCTGAACAGATACTCTTTAGCCCTGATTTTTTTTTTTTTAATGCAGGATATCCAGGATTAATCAGAATGTTCCAGGTCAGGGTGTATCGTTGATTTACAGCATCACATATGATCCTGGGTCTTTATATATCACCTAACATTTTGTTTGCCATTTTAGCTGCGGCCACAGAGCAAAGGCTGACATCACTTTGCTGCCTGTTTTCAGCTAATTTAGGCTGCAGCAATGTATGCAATCAGTTCAAAATCTCCCTTTCAGCATGCCGTGCATTGCATTTATCATCACACCATGCTTCCTCAGTGCCTGGCACTGCCGCTCACTTTGATGGTCTCCCCTATCCATCGTGTTCTTGATTAGCCTAAATAGTATTATCATCTGCCAGTTTTTCCTCCTCATTGCTCAGCACCTCTTCAAAGCATTAATAAACAGATTATAGCATGCTAAGCCTCATCCAAAACCACGAGGCACAGAGACCTGGCAGTGCCAAGCTCAGTCCAAGCTGCTTTGGCTGCTTTATTAAATTCAGAGTATGAGACATGAAGAAGGTGGCAACAAAAGGAGACAGAGAAAACTCCCATGGTTTTGTTACAAGTAAAAGTCTTTCTGTTTTCTGACATGCCCACATTGCTGCCCCATTCATTTTATGAATGGCTAATGCCAGTCTGCATAACCAAATATTCTCTTAGTGTTGATACTTTGAAATGTAACCATTGTGCATTTAAATAGCAAGGGCCTTTTTAGGGGAATACTTAGGACCTTGGTTTCATGGGAGCAGCACAGTTTATTATGAAAAAAGTGTAGAGTATTATTGATGTGCGATATGGTAAAATTATGAATGTGGACATACGCTTGCAGTTAGATCAATAAATGTTATTAATGTGTAAAGATATGATTTTTATGTTTCTTTTTTTTCCAAAGGGTTTGTGGTTAGTTTGTATTTTGAGCTTATTGATGAAAGAATGGTATTTATTTTGAAAAGTCAATGATTCAAATCAGGGCAATTTTTTTAATGGGCTGTAACTTGTAAGCAGCATAATAAATTTTCTGTGTCATTTACAGAAGTATTTCCCTTTGTGCTCAAGATGAATGTGGCAGTCTTCAGGTCAATGGCTCCAGTTTTCCCTAAGGTAAATTCAGGAGGTGCTGAGCTGGCCTCTTCAGGGTGAAAGCAGCTTGCAAGCAAAATCCTTTAAAATTTGCATTATTTAGGAACGGAAAAAAGGGAAGAGTGATCACAGCCGTGTTCACAATTTTCCTACGTGTTGCCCAAATTGAAATAAATGTAATTCCTAAAGTACATAGGAAATGTGGCAGAAATAGCACGTCTGTGCTCTGGTTTGTAGCCTCTCGGCTTCTTGGAAGCAGCTGCTGCTCTGGCGGCTGCGTCAGCACCAGCAGACCTGCACTCCGTGAAGGTCCCTTCCCATCTGCAATCAGGGTGGTTGGTTTTTTTCGTACACTGTGCCCTGGCAGGGACTTCTGATGTTTCCTGCAGAGCGAAAGTACCATGAGAGTTGTGTCTTGTGCTTGCTGTAACCAACTGTTTGATGGTTGTGTGGAGCAGCCTGCAATTGCTGTGCTGGGTGGAGGAGCAGCTTTTTCACTTCCCTGTTTATTTTGTTTGTTTTGCTTAGAACTTCACTATGGAGAGGTTGGGAACTGTATTGCAGCTTGCCTACCTCTGAAAACCTCTAAATAACCTGCTTTGAAATGCTGGTTGGGAAGTGGAAGAAGAGGTCTCACTTTTGGGAGGGTGCCCTGTGGGTGCTGTCCCCCCTCCACTGGTCGTGGCTTTCCTCTTGTCTCAGGAAAGCTGTGCTCTTCATAACCCTGAGCAAGAGCTGATCAGAAATGGGAGAATGACTATGCTGGTGTTATTTGTGTCTTTGCACTGGTGGCACCAGATTTCTGCTCTGACTCTGAACTCAGGTCAGAGTTGGGTCCCTGCTCTCCAGACTCCCACTGCCCGCCAGAACTGTTGGGAATATTGCTCCTCCAAAACCTCCATTTCCCCTTTTAGAGGATGGTGGTGACTTTCTTCTGCTCCTATTTTACTCAGTAAGTAGGATGAAAATAGATGAGGTCATTGGTGTCTATACAGGCAGATTTGGCCTCCATTTTCTGTTTACTAGGACTGCATTAGTTATGAATAATGGCGCGTCAAACTACTCGCTCCAAGCAATTTATTCATGGGATTTGGCCCTGCTTGCTGTCTGAGAGTTGCCTGCCAACAGAATCTGATTTTTAAAATACACTTACAAACATGCAGCCATTTGCCCAATCTGTTTGCAAATATATCTGGGCCTCTGGGTGCTCAGCCCTTCTCACAGGATGGCACAGCTGAGCTCCAAAAACCACATTTTTGATGTTTGAATCTAGGCATGGGCAGTGGCCGTGTCCTTTGAACCAGTTAAAAGAGATGGAAGACAATAAGTCATGGGTGATTTTAAATAGTCTTCTTTCTCTTTTTGCCCCAGGGAATGTCATTTTGTGAAGCTGGCGGCACACATACAACCCCAAGCCTTTGAGACAGGATTCTCTCCCTAACTCAGGAGAGACAGCAACAATTTCTAGCTCATTTCTTGCCGTCTGGCTAATTTTACGTCTGATTTTTTGCTCTGTCACGTCCCCGCAGAATAACCATTGATTTATACAGAGTCTAAGTCCAAAACAAATGCTGGATACCTGTATTCTCTCCAAGAAAGGGTCCTGCTCCCCAGACTTGGATTAGAACGCCACAACCAAAGGGAAACCCCACTTGCCGTGGTGTTGGTGGGGAAGGGATGCAATGGCCCACGTGTCGTGGGAGGCAGCCGCGGGCCTGCCCTGCTCTGCTGCTGGTAGGATGTGCCTTGTGCCCTGCTCTTTTCCCAGGCATTGCTTGCTTGATTGATTGCTTAATTCACGTGCCTCTGCGATAGCGACTGTCCTGCAATGGCTCTTTTGTCAGGCTGGACTGAAGGATTTTATTCTTGGGAGACAGTTTAGGCTCCAAGATGCTTCCCGAGAATGCCTGGGCTGTTGTTCCCATGGGCCATATTTGGAAATCCCAACTGTTTCTGCTTGGCCAAAAGCACCAGTTGATTTTAAGGGATGTTTTGTTTGTGTTATTGTGCAAGTTTCTGGCCCCTGATGGTCTTGAAAGAAAAAAAAAACAAAACCAAAAAAACCCAAGAAAACTCCACGTTCCCAGCTCACAAGACATTTGTACTAATTAAACAGCAGGGAATTTGCTTCACTTCACCACGGGTTTGGTTTTTAGGCTTCTGTCAGGCTTTTTGCACACAGATTTCTACAAACCTCATTAATATGGATGTAGATGTCATGCAAAGTTGGGAAGGTTTTTCCTTTCTAAGTTGGTGGGTTACAGACTGAAGATTAGGGATGTATTCCCACCACCCAGTCCCATTTCCTGCTGTTGCAGATCCCCTCCCTTGCCTCTACAGGAAGGAGGCTCCTCAGTTTATTAGGGAGTGATTTATGCCAGGAGCCTGTCCAAGGTCCTTTGTGCTGCTGCCTCTGTCCCTGGATATAGAGGGATTTTGGGAGAACTGCATCCCAGCCAAGACAGTGAGAAAGATGCACAACCTCCCCTGGGTACCACACCACAACTGAAAGTCTTACTACTTTTACTGTTAAATTCTGGAGCCACTGGTGAACTTGGGAATGCCCCTTTGTCCCAGGGAAGCAAAGCAGTCCCTGGAAAGCCACCAGCAGATTGTTCTTCAGTGATTTACCTCTGCTGTCAACAGACCAGGCTGGGTGACATGACAAGAGAACCCTCTGAAGTGTAGTAGATGCCCTGGGATGTTACTGGGACCACAGGGGCAAAGCTCCTGCTGCCCCCAGTTTGCAGCAAGAGACTAAATCCCTAAGCCCACATCAGGGCAAGCCCCTGCTTCTTGCTCCTGCAAGGTCTCTGATTTCAACTACAAATTCCCCTCCTTCATCCGAGAGATTCTCCCTGAAGCCCCCACCCCTTCCAAGGAATACGAGGATCTTTTTCTCTCCCCCTCCTATGCAAAATCACACAGTCAACAAAATCTTTTCCAGCGCTAATCCTCAGCTATGCAGGAGGACTCCTTCGGCCCCGCGATAGTAGGGGAGAGACAGATGTTCAGCAGATAATTAGTGCAGTTGTGCAGCGCCTTCCTGCTCGAAGCCTGGATGCCAGAGCCTCCAAGTAAGTTGCTGTGTGTCTGCCTGCATTGCTTTGTGCTGCAAGACCTCTTTGGAACGCCAGCACCAAGGGGACTTGATGCTTTAGGAGGCACCATGCTCCCCAGAAAAGTCCTCTCTCACCCCAGTTCCCAGAGCCACTTCTCCTCCATTATCCGTTAAAGCATCACTGAGGCTCTCCAAAGTCTTTTTCCTATAGGTTGTCCCCAAAAGAGGTGCTTATTTTTCCCCTTGAAGCCTTGAAGACTTCAAAGGTTAAATCTTGGGACAGAACTAGCCCCTTTCCACTGAGGATAGCAGCACTGAATGCAAAGGGAAGTGATCATTTCAGCACAGGGCACAGAAAACAGTAACAGTTTCTAGAGGTTTCAATTCTTAATTTCCAATTTTGAGTTGTTTTCAGAAGCAGCCAGAAAAGGCATAGACTGATTTTGGTTGAAAACCAAGGAAGAGCAGTCCTGACTCCTGTTTGACAAATGATGTCAAGTAGGGCTGCAAATGCCTTGCAGAAATTGGGCTTTGTTAGGAACAGGTGGCTCCTTTTTATATTTTCCCATGGTGGTCCTGAGGTCCATCATCAGCTTAATTGTTTCCTAGTAATTAGTTTGTGTGGGTGTGATGGCATCTTTTAAAAAGCCAGGTCATTCACAGGGCACTGGAGTGCAGCTGGGGGGTGTGACACAAGCCTCCTCCACCAGCATCTGAGGATACCTGTAAGAAGCTGGCAGCCACGAGAGTCAGAGGTGCCCACAGTCTTAGAAGCATTGTATCCTCCTATGTGAGGGATCCTGATGGTTGAACTCAATGAGATAAAAAGCCTTATTTTCCAAAATTAACAGTCCTATGACTCTTGGTTTATGTGGCTCATTTGCCCCTGACTGGGAGGGAGTGGAAATGGGGAATGCTATTCCAGTTTCCCAGGGCAGCAGCACCACTCCCTGAGGATGAGCACCTGCATCCCTTCTGATGTCAAGAAGACCTGCCCAGATTTCCTCTGTGGCATTCCCCAGCTGCCTCTTCCTCCTGGACTCCATTTGCTCTCAGATGGAGAGCAGAGCTCCTGGCCCCCAATCCCTGCTCTCCAGGTGAAGTGCCTGTGGCAGCTCATCATGGATCTGATGAGAGCTGGCAGCTCATTGCACCCACACGAAGGCAAGCCTGGCATAGGGAAGACCTACACCAGAGCATGCTCTTTTAACATGCTTTCCAGCAAATATAGTGTTGTCTTTTAAATCTTGGTTATTTATACAGTAGCACTGCTTGCTTGCTGTGTTCTCATGGGGTGGGGATGACCTGAGACCTGAGAGGAGGCCTGCCATGTTTGGTCCCAGTAGTTGGAGCAGTTTGCAGGTCGGTGAGTGGAATAGCAACTGGAGAGTCCAAAAATGGATTCAAATCGTTTATTCTTCCTCTGTCCTCCTCTAGGCAGCTTTGTAGCTTGCTCAATATTCACCATGCAGCATGAATTGACCGTTCGCAGCACTTAGTGCTGTAAGATTAGTCTTTTGGGGTTTTTCTTCGTTTAAAAAAAATCCTTTTTCAACAAAAAAAAGGGCAACTTTTGATGCATGTCATTCCTCCCTTCTTGCATATGTTCGTTTTTGATTCAAGCATACTGTTGAAACCTTTCCTCCCTCACAGAGCAAAATCCCCTAGAAAAGAGCAGAGCCTGCTTGTGTGCATTTATTTTTACCGGATCTTGAAAGAATTTGTTACTTAAAAGGAGAGACAGGGGGGAAAAAGACTCTATTGCTGATTGAGACCACTGAGCATTACTGTGATAGGAACAAAACTAATAAGGTAACAAGCAGCTCTAACCTCAGCTTAATTAACACATCGTTAAGATCAAGTGTGTGGAGAGGTAATGGCTCAGTGTCACTGTGCCTGGCACAGTGTTCTTATGGGTGAACTGGGAGGTGTGGCGACCCGAGGAATGCGTCACAATTTATTTCTTGTTTGAGTGTTTATTCTTTAGCCTCAGTGTAACCTAAGTAATTTTTCCAAGGGAGACCTGCAATGCTCGTAGCAATTTTCAGGTACGAGCTGGAAGAAATGAGTATTGTGAGAAAGGGCAGTGTGTGACGAGGGAAGGTTTGCTCAGAAGTGCAGGCAGGCCCAGATCTGGATCCTCGGCTGCTGAGAGCAGTCAGGAAAATGGGAGATGACTGAAAGCTTTTAGTGCCAGAGCTATTTGTTGACGTCTGAAGCAGATCGCTTTCTGATCTCATCTCCCCTTGCGCTGGGCTTGGAACCAGAAGGAGAGGTAAATGGGTCAAGATTCCCAGGGGGGTGGTGAGAAGGGCCAAAAAGCAGGCGTCCACAGGGGGAAAACAGTCGATTTGGCAGGTCTGGAGTTCATTGAGAAGTTATTGCTTTGGAAGGCACAGGAATATCTGTTGGGAGCCATAGAAGAGTTATTGGTGTTGGAAGTTATGATGTAGAATTATGGTGGAGGATATAGAGACCCTTATAGAAGCTCAGCAAACCTGTGAATCCATCTATCTAAGCACCCTCAATTCCCACTGAAATCCTCTTGGAACAATAATAATCATTTAACAAAGGAAATGGTTTTTGACCCAGACAACTAAATGCATTTCCGCTTAGTGCTTCCCAGCCCTCGCCTGATGCTCAGCCGTGTGTTGAGGTTGCCTGTTATTTTCCCAGACATCAAAGGCTTTGAAGGAAAAAAAAATGCAACTGAGGAAAAATTGATTGTTTGCCATGAAAACCTACCCTGAAAAGAGCAGTCTGAAGAACAATTAGCCAGAGGTATGCAAACAGATTGCAAAGGAAATCCACTGGGAGGGAGGATTCCCCTGGGAGAGGTGGCGCAGTGCCCTGCTGGTGCAGGAGTGGTTAAGGAGGATGAGGGCATTGCAGTGACATTAATGTCTCCTTTAATCAGGTTTTGTTAGAGTGGGTGGTGGAGGGGGATCTGCTCCAAAGGAGTGGTGTCAGGAGGGGATGGAGGAAACCTGGGGCTTTGCTCTGCCTTTGGAATGCCAGGTCCTATCTAATACATCAAAAGCCCAAAGAGCATCATGCCCTGGATGGAAGGACTGATCTGCTGCTACCCTCTCTCCTTCAGCTGGGGAACTGGGGCCCTGAGGTGCTTTTTTTTTACTGCCTTTCCTGTAACAGGAGGTAATGGTACCCACACACAGCTGCTGCTGAACATCTCTAGCACGGACACCTACCTGGACCAGCTCTCTTTCTTTGAAGCCCCTTTTGGGGGACAAATACTTAAAGCTAAATGATGAATTTTGGTTCATGAAAACTCACTTTCTACCTGCAAACTGCAACAACTCTTCCTTGACAATGGAGAGAAATAAATGCAGCTTTGTATGGTTCTGTCTGCAGAAGATATCATGAGCACCTGGGAAGGACCTGAGTCCCCCTGCAATGCCAGTACCATGGGACCACATGCAAGCATCGAGTTCATCTTGCCATTGCAATCTCCTTCCTTTATTTTTTTGTGTATTTTGAACTAAAGAATGATCGTTCTGAGAAGGGATCAATAGCCCAGCTGAGTGTTCAAGTTATTAACTCACAAACAAACAGTGTCAGGGCTGATGGGAGGAGGAAGAATGTCAATTTTCTGTGCAAACGTTATTGTGAGGAGCCATCAAGGAGTGTTTTATTTAGCAAATCAGGGCTATAGGATCTATGCTGTTCCCTTGCTGGGAGAATGGACAGAGTTGAGGAATCAAATTATGTATCTGGTAAAGTGTCTCAGGAGGGTTAACCTTCAGGCTGAGGGTCAGCCTGAGGAAGGATGTCATGTGAGAAGGATTCCTCTCTTTTCTTATCCCTCTGCCCACCTATCTTTGCCCCCTCCAGTGAAAAAGCTCTCTGAGCTCTCTGCTGAGTCTTTTCTCACCCCTACCCTCATTTTGGGGTGTTTGTCTTCACAGGCAAAGGACATGAAGCTGTCCTAATTCTTTCCATAGGAGGAAAAAGAGGATCTGTCCTCTTCAAGCCATCCTCCATTGGAAGTGGTTGCCCACAGAGCAGAGTCTGTGTCTTATCCTCCTCTGAATCCTCATCCTCCTCTTGCCTATAATGGTGTACCAGTGTTTTACATCCCCTCACATCATTTTTGCCTTGTGCCCATAATAAAGAGTGGCAGAGGGCTGGAGCGCCAGACTGGCAGCTGGGACTGTCCCAGTTCTTAGCAAATCCAACCATGCATTAAAATCTTTGGAGTCCCAGCCCTTTTCCCCTTTTATGTCCCATGTCAGCAGTGACTCAGTATGTGAAATGTATTACCAAGGTCAGAGTGTACACTTTGAAATCTCAGCTGCCACAGAGGAGGTGGCTTTGCAACACATAAAATGTAGTTGGTGTCTTGCCACATCCCAGACTTGCAATGTTCCATGCAATATGCTCCCTTGCCTGGTGCTTAGGAAGTACATGGGGGAAAAAAACTTCTATTTCATTGCTCTGTGCTTAGGCTTGTCCTGCTGCTAAAACCAGAGAGAGTGAGATAGGGTTTCTCTAATGTTTTGGTGTGCATTTCTCTTATGGAAGTTTTTACAGTGAGTGTGCTGAGCCCTTATCCTGCAAGGGCATTGCTGTGACACTAAAGGGCACTGGGAGGGCTGCAGCCAGGTAATCTGGGGGCTGCCTGCTCAGTTTTTGTGTGTTCCCTGAGAAGCTTCCAAAACCTGGTGTTGCTGTGGGGCAGAGCACATGACAGTGCCATCCCTCTGCCCTTTTCTCCAAGGCAGGTTAGGTGCTGGTTGTGGGAAGCCAGTGCTCTGCTCTGGCCCAGGGTGGGTGCAAGGGGTGGGAGGGCTCATCTGCCCATCTAAATCCCCTCACTTTGCACCACCAAGGTCACTGCTCTCCTTTCTGCTGGTAAAACCTTGCAGGTGGCAGGTCCTCAGGAAAAGAGAGCCTGTTTACAGGGAGCATGCAGGCACTTTGCCTTTACAAGCCCATAACAATAGGGTGGGAAAGAGCTTTGCAACCATCTGACATCTAAGAAAAAACTTGAATTGAGGCAAACATCTTCCTGGGGTACATTAGCTCAGCCCTGCATGATCTTGTTCTTGTGATGCCTCTATTTCCATGATCCTGTGGGGGTCTGTGGCTATATTGGGTAAACCCCTGCCCACTGAAAGGGGTCTGGCTGCCCTGGTGCATCACAGCCTGGGAGCTTTATTTCCCTCAGAGAGCAGCCAGCCAATCTTTGGGATTCATGAGTGTACAGTCCTCATGCATTCTAGGTGTGTAAGGCAGAGGGGCCTGATGCTCCTCAACCCAGCCATTGTTCCTTTGCTTGCTGAATCATGTCTCTCAGGCTAGATTTTTAGGTCCTGATGTTCCAGTTGCTAGAAGTAACAGATGCCATGCCAAACCCACTTGGCTGCATGATTGCTCCTTTGCATACCCTTTGCTCACACATGGGTACATCCCAGGCATGCTCCTGTGTGCATTGCAGTGTCTTACAGGCTGATGAAAAGCCTTTTCCTCAATTAGAGGTGGAAAAAATAGTGAGGGGTGGCCTTGGATTCACGTCCAGTGAACTCCTCCCACTGCTGGTTTGCTGTGGAACATCGTGCTGGGTTCCTGTGAGGAAGTGCATGAGGTGCCTTGCTGAGCAGCAGGCATATCCCAGAAAGCAGTTTTCTCCAGTTTTGTGTTATATTTCTCACCCCAAAAATGCTCTTCTCTTCAAACACAATTTGGTAGTGACTTTTTGCTGCACACATTAGGTCCTCATACACCAGCAGAGTTTGGGGTAGAGAGGAGTGGTGGTTTGCAGGGCAGAACAAGTTGTGTGAGAGGCAGAACAGCACAAGCCTTGCCCTTGGATGAAACAAGAAAATCTGGCCATAAAGTCCAATGTTTTATTCCACATGCAGCAATTCCTTTAAAAAAAATTAAAATGAATGATCCCTTCATATTTTTGCAGAGCTCTGGTCCCAATCAAATAGCTGGACTGGGAGAAGCATTAGAAAATGGGGGAACAATCTCATGTTAGTCCATTGGGAAAGTTAATAGACATTTTCCATCCCAAGTTTGTAGGATTCTGGGCTTTTTGCAATAGCTGTTTCACTTAAACCACAGCTCTGTGCATTGCCTTGCTCAAACTGACGGCTCCTTCCCCTCCAGTGGCCCCGCTTGTCTCATTAAAGCTCCCACCTTTCCGCTGCTCAACTGAAAATCAACAAAGGGAAATTTAGGCTGGATATCAGGAACAATTTCCTCAAGTTGACCGTGAAAACGCCTCCAGGGAGGAGCAGCGGAGGCTTCGTTGCTTGCAGTGTTTAATGGGTTTCCCATCTAGGTGTGGGAGAGAGAGCAGCCTGTGCTCGGAGCCGTCCGGACAATGCTGGGCATCCCTGGCTGTGGGCAATGGTCTTTCCCTTCTTTTGATCATTTCCCAAGGGAGAAGCAGAGCAGGTGTTGCTGATTCTCCTTCCTCGCTGCTCTCACCCCAGTGCTTCAGGCATGTCAGTGCAGTGGATTTCCCCATTAATAAACCCTGAGATAACTCCCTGCCTGGGACAGCAACCGAGGCATATTCAACTTGAAACAGCATGTGCTCGCTAGCTGTCCAAAAACTGATTTCAGGTGAGAGTAACTCCACACGTGTCCTGGAAAAAGCAGGCGCCTTCCTTCGATGACTCACATTCTTTCAGCATCTCCTCCTTGGCCCTGTGTTCGCTTGAAGGGGGTTTCATTCACAGTTTTTCTGTCCCAGGTTGGCTTGGCTTGGCTCTTTCCCGTGTTGGGGTGAGCCTGTGGCTGCACTGTTGGAGCTGAATCTTGGCAACACCACATTGCACCTTCTCTACAGTCTCCAAGGAGCAATAACTGGAGAAGGTCCCAAGCCTCCTGGGGAGGCTGGCTGTGGCATGTCACCATGTTGGAATTTAATTTCGTGCTGGACTTTTAAACTAATTATTTTAATTGGAAATGCTATGTCTCGCGCTAATCCTCCGTGACCAAACAAAGGGGCAGGGAGGATTGAGGAGCTGGTATTTTACTGAGGTCAGTCAGCTTAAATGCAGCAAACTATGTTTTTCTGAAGGGAATGCTTGAATTCTCGTGGAGGATGCTTTAGGGCAGAGGAGGCCTGGAAAAGAACAGCCATAGGCAGGGCTGCCATTTCTGGCTGGTGGTGCAGGAAAATGCTCACAGTGAGAGGTTCTGAATCAAAGTAAAGCAAACATCCTGAAGAGCTAAGCTGAGGGGTCAGCTTGCAACTCAGACAGTATGAGAGATGGGAAGAAGAGGCAAGAAGGAAGAAACAAGGTCCTAAGGGGAATTAAATCCTCACTGAGATTCCTACAGCACGGTGGAAGACTTCTTGGAGATCAGTGGTACAGAGGAACAGAAAACCTAAGCATTGTACAAGGATACTTGATCTTACCTTGAATCACTTCCAGCCTGGAAGCCTGGTAGATGGAGAAAGATAAAGAAAGATCTCATAGTTTAGCATCCCATCATATGGTTGCTGTTGCAGGAGCTTTGAAAGAAGGAGAAACCACATTTGCAGTGTGTGTGTGTGTGTGTGTGTGTGTGTGTGTGTGAGAGAGAGAGAGAGAGAGATCAGAGTTTTCGTTGTCCACATGGTGCCATGTGGGTGTCTTATGGCTACTCATGGGCATTACCCTTGCAGGGACCCTGTGAAGCCCTACATATGATAGAGAGAGAAACCCCAGCATTTCTGGGGACCACCATTTCAGGGTGTTGGCAGGTAGTATCCCACAGTGATTTTTCTGGGTCACATGTCCTTCCTTTCCCACCCTCCCTCCACAGCTGGTGTTGAACAAATGCAGAGGAGGACATTTAATCCTTTATTTGAATCATTTCATAACCTAAGGCTAAAGGCTACAGATGAGCTTGGCCTGTGGGGGACAGGGAACAGTTGAAGGTTCTGGTCAGTGTGACAGGAGGTGGTGTCAGTGCAGCAGCCGCCAGGCTGTTTTAAAGCAGAACCCTCTCTAGATAGCTTTTAAAAATGTACGTGATATCTCACAAAAACATGGTCGAGGTGTGGATTCCAGCTGTGCACTTCAGAGATTTCCGATCTTTTGTTTCCCGTGCATGAACCCAACGCACTAATCTGCAGTTTGGGTCTGTCTCTGCTCTTTGCTCCAGCCGGTGGAGCTGTGCCGGGAAGTGGGACGCCACGTGTGACCCGCAAGGGCTCGGCAGAGAGCAAGCCAGGAGCAGCGAGGGGGAAGGGGAGCAGGTTGGGCTTGATTTCTATGGCTCCGTTTGCAGAGCGCTGTCTTGCCACGCAGGATGGTTCTGGGAGATGGGGCATCTCCTTGGATGCTCTTCTAAAGGCTGTGGGTCCTTGCAGTTACCTGCTGCCCTCACAGAAGAAGCACTGTGTCAGGGCTCTCCTGGCCTGTACCCACGTCCCAGTTCTCTGAGGAGGCATTGCTTGGAATGTTGCTTTTGGTGGAAAGATGTGCCCTGAAACTGCAGGCTTGGGCAGCATCCCATGAGGGTACAGTTGTCACTGATACAAGCACAAGCAGGCTCTGAGTAGGGGCAGAGCTATTTTTCTTATGCAGAGCCCATTTTCCTCACACATCACAGAGCACCAGCAGGACAGGGGTACTGGTACATCTCCAGGGCTTTTCTCTATTAGCATTGTCCTTAGGCCCTCCAAGATGGGCCCCGGGTGTCTTTGCCCTCCTGTGCACAGGAGCTTCATGGGCACTTCCATGGCATCACTGGAGATACTCATGAACAGGATGAAGACCTGCGGCCCACCACAGGGGCCAACACCGGCAGGATCCATGTCAAGCACCCTGGAGCCAGGTGTACCCAGGCAACTGGGAACACAGGCCTCAGGAGTTTCTTTGGAAGAGGAAGCCACAGCCGTGTGACACAGGCAGGGCTGTTCCTCTAGCATTCTGTGGGCTGGGAGCAATTCCCTTTGGGAAGCCCAGAAGCAGCCCTGCAACTTTCCCGCAAACTTTCTTAATTTTGTCACTGGCTCCAGCAACAGGAGGGTTTCCCTTGTGCCACAAATGCTTGTTTTGCAATGGAAGTGACATTTGTTTCCTGCAATGACGACACTTTGCCCTTCCAGAGCCAGCTGAATTCTTGCTAATCCTCCCTTCCCTCGATTCACACATTTTTTCTTCATTCTGCTCCTAGACCACGGCGCTTCGCTAAGCGTCGCAGTCAGCAGCAGGTAATTTAAGCACACATCTGCTTGCAATCTGGGAGGAAGGAGAGAGGCAGTTTGTCTTTGTTAGAAGCCTGGCGGTCATGGCTCTTTGCTTACCTGGTGGCACGAAGAATTTTCTGTGGCTCTGTGGGGGCCAGCTGGGACCCAGGGGTTAGCTAGGATGGGGACACGGTGCCTGGCTCTGATCCTTGCCCAAGGGCATCTTTGGACATGTCCAGCCAGGGTTGATGTGCTGCATGACCCGACTTGAGTGCTGATACCTGCCAAGTTTGGCTTTCTCATCTCTCTTCCCTTAGAACCCTTTCTTGTGACTGCTGGACTTCCAGCCTTCTCCAGTGAAGGCTTGCTGTCCTGCTGGCTGATGGCACCCAGCTTTGAGAGACAGAGAAAGCCACTGGAGTCAGTGCCCAGACCCATGCCCTTATTTCAGGAAAACTCTGAGGTTTTGGTTCCATCCCTATGAATGAGACAGGGAATACTGAATTCACAGGAGGAGGTTGGAGCTATTGCTGGGGGAGGAGGGGGGATTAAATAGCACAAGCCTGTAGGAAACCAAAATTTGTCTCCTTCCAGTGCTTCAGGGCAAACTTACTTCAGCAAATTCTCCATCCCCTATTGCTATTCCCTCTCTTGGGTTTCCTCTCAATACACCAAGCTGCTTGGTTTATTTTTAGAGCTGCCCACTCCCCACTGGCAGAACAGGCATGCCAGAGCATTTATGTGTCAGAAAGGCTGAAGCTCTGAAAATCAGGAGGTAACCGCTGATTTTCCTGGGGAAATGAGGACATGTCCCTAAGTTTTTTCAAGGAGCTGTAGCAGTGGAGTGCTGCTGAGTTGCTACCATGGGAGATTTGGGCTGTAGAAGGATGCTGCAACCCTGAAACACTCCTCATGCACCCATGCAGCCCCCTCCTTCCCTGTTCCAGTCCCTGTGGCTAGTTTTTAAATGCACTGAAGTCTTTCTTCATGTTTTGCTAAGTTTAGACTGCTTGCCTTTTTTCTCGGTGTCCCAAAACAGCTGCTGAATGAAAGGCAATCTTTTTCTGATATTCAATACCATAAGAAGGAGTGATTTGAAAATGTGTTGATTCCTTGGACTGTGGGAAAAAGACCTGTACTGCTGGCAAAACTGGGCTGAAAAGTAATGTGGGTTTTTTCAGGGTGGGTTTATTTTTTTCTTTTTTTCAATAGGTTCATGGAAAAACAACTCATATTTCTTCATTGCTTTGAATTTTCCCTGGAGGATTCTAAGGGGCTGAAGTCTTGTATTTCTATACACTTGTTTTCAGAGACGGCAAAATGCAGTGGATTCACACAAAAGCCTCAGATTTGGCAGTATTGGAAAAAGGGGATCTGCGTAATGCCCTGAAGCATCATTCTTACAGCCCACAAAAGCCGGACATCCCAAGGGGAGCCCAATGCCAGAATTAGCTGAATTCCCAGCCACATCAGTGGGGTGAAGTGGCTGTCCAGCAGCCAGTGCCAGAGGAGCTGTGCTCCCTGGCCCTTGCTTTGACACAGATGTTTTGTGTCACACTTGGGTCCACTGGCAGCAGTGCAGAGGCTTTCCACCGCCTGTGCCTTCAGGATATGGTGAGGGAATTGCTCCCACCATGAGGCTTTACCCTGTTGGTTAAGTGTGGGGTGAGAGGCTGATACCCAGGTTTGATCCAGATGCTGCAGTGCTGGCTGTGCGTGGGCTTTCCTCCACCCAGACAGCAGCCTCACGTCCTCTAAAGATTGCATGTTTGAGATATGTGTAATATTAGTCCACGTAAATCACATCAAGCCCATAGTTTCCAGCACTGCTGGCTTGGGCTCTTGCAGACTGACTCGCTGTCACTCAGCCACGGGCCGTCTAGGTTAGCTTAATGAGGAAGCCAGACTAAGATGAAATAATTAATGCAGCTGTAGGAGTCTTTGGGGAATTAGGGAGCTGGCCCAAATCTTCCTCTCCATCCAAAGCACTCCAGGCCTTTGTGAAGGTTCGGAAATTCTCCATTTCCACTGGGTGCTGAAGGTGGGTCTGTGGTCCTTCCAACTCAGGATGCTCCCAGGAGCTCTCTGAATCAGCTGCATAGGCATGGAGATCTGGACTGGCTTCAGGGCAGCAGCTGGGCTGGGACTGTGAGCAGGGAGCATTGTGGGGAGTCACAGGTGTTTTGGGAGGGTCAAACTCCCATGAGAGGAGAGGAGAATGGTGCCAGGCTCTGGAGGATGCTCTGTGGTTGGGAAGCTCTTGTTGGCTCCAAGAGTGGGGAGGTGAGTGACAGACCTCTCACTAAAGGCTTTCCCCACTCCACCAATGCAAATGGGCAGTGACAAGGGGAGGCATCCCCTCCCACTGTGGTCCTGCTGCTCAGCACGAGCCCAAATTAAAGAAGGTTTATTTAGTAAACCCATTCCAGGATAAAGCGTTTGATTTATAGGTGCCCGATAGCGCTCCAAGGAGAACTTGTACAACTTTAACTGCATTTTCTCAGCATCACACCAGCCCAATAAAAGAGAGTTCATATGCGCTGCACAAATTCTCACTTCCAATATAAAAAAGGTTTTATGAGACTGGAAGTCTCACTGGCTCTGCGGGGCCGGGTGTATTGGCGGATACTCCGCATGACAGACCCTTGATTCCTCTTTGAGTTGTCAGACTTCAGTAGCATTTACAGCTATTTAGCTATCAAATTTTATGTGCAGCTCTGAGAGAAATGTGTCTTTTAAATACTGCTCTGTCTCATAAACAGCAGTCTGTTAAACCATGTCAATGGTACAAGCAGTTTGTGGAGTCCTACAATGCAATTGCCTACAGGTCCCCTCATTACCTGAGCAGCAAAGTGCTGAACAACTCACAAAGTTAATTTCTCGAGCCAGTTGTCTTGGCTGAGGATCAGCTTGCCAAGCAAAACCTGGTAATAACCATGCTCCAGCAGCCCATATTCAGGTCATGTTGTAGGTAGAGTCTCACTTGCTTGGTGCTCATTCAGACAAGGATCTGGTGTTAAGTCATCTGCACTATGGTTATGTCAAGAAGCCATCAGCAAGTTCCCGTCCCTAATTTTCCAACCCAAAACTTTGAAGCTCAGGATCCTCTCCTTTCTACAGAATGACCCTTTATTCTTCTCTTTGGTCCTTCTCCTCAGAGCAGGAGCTGGAGGCAGAGTATTTCTGATGTGCTGTCCTTGGCCTTGGCCATAACAGAATCCCTTCACTGCCCCTTCAAACTTCCCCCTAAGACATCCCTTTCCTGATGCTTTCGCCTGCTGTGCTTTTTCCAGCCATGGTTCAGGGGAATAGTATGTACCACATTACATCTCCACTCTATTTATTTGGTGACCCAAGCTGAGCCTGCTTGTATCAGATGAAGAACAGAAGCTTTCTTGCCCTTTTTGCCGATAGTGCAATCACACCAGCTCCAACACTGGGATATAATTTATGGACTCTGAGCAACAGGTCGGAGCTGAGCCAGACATAAGCTTTCAGACTTTTATTTCATACTTTTTTTTTTAAACTTATTATTTTGCGTAAACTAGTAACTTTATGTGTGTGTTTTTGAGCTTGTGCCTCTTGGAAGGTGCAGATGGCGCAGAGAGCCTGGGCTTTGGGCGCCTCCACCCCAAGGCTTGGGGTAATGAGCACTTGGATGCCTAATTGCTGCCGTGCACTGCAGCCTGGGAGGTTTGCTCTCCCATTGCTGCCGTTTCCGTATGCAATGAGCCAGGGGGACGGTGAGGAAAAAAAAAAAAGAATCTATATCTATATGTGTGTGCAGCATGGTTATTTTCAACTATGAAATTGCACCTGCAAAAATAGAAGCCAGGAAAAGGACTGGCAAGCAGCTTGGATCTGGGAGGCGCCATGCGTGCGGAGCAGAGATGGAGACGGCGTCTCCGAGTTCCTTTCCCATGCTCGCGACGCCTGATAGTTTTAGCGGACATGGCTTTTCCTCCTGCTTGCATTTCAATTAATCATCTGCTTGTCAGCGCTCTTCTCCCCAGCTCCCCTCCCCGCCAAGTCCCGGGGAGCGGTGCGCACACATGCAAAGCGCCCATGCACGCAGGCTGCGTGCTGACGGGCTTGGCCGCTCATTAATCACTCACTGGTGTCATGCGAGGCGGTCCCCCCAGAAGGAAGCTTGGAAAAGGGAGAGACAGCCACCTCCTTGGTCTCCGCTTCATCAGTGGGGTAGAGCTGAGCACGGGATCTGGCCCTGGCACACTGCAGTCCCGCGGTCTCTGTTCGCCTCCATGCTGTATGTCCTGCTCCAGGCAGAGAGCTTGTCAGATGTGTTCACCCAGATTTTGCTTTCCAGTATTTGAAATAAGCACTGAGCAGGTCCGTCCCCCTCATAATTTGTGGGGGACTTCATCATATCTAATTTTTCATGGCAATGGCATGCTCATCTGTCCAATCAGGTAAGAAATGGCCTGAGAAAACTCTAGTCCAGAACCCTGCCCCCACCAGGGTGAATACTGAGTGTGGACCAGTTTACTTTGCTTATTTGGGTTTTGAAAACATTCAGGCTTATGTCCTACAACCTGTCTGGGTTCATCTTCCAGCAAGTGACTGTTTTGAGAGTATGCCTTCCTTATGGCAAGCCTGAACCTCTCCTGTTGCAGCTCTTGCAGCTCATGCCTGTTGTCTCTCGTCTTCCCATCATGGAGGAAACAGCCTGTCTCTATCACCTCAGTGATCTCTAGGTATGTGTTGTCAGGTTGCTGTTCAACCCTTCCAAAACCATCACTTTTACAGGCTGTGCAAGTCCTGTTTTCTCAGCCTGTCTTCATCCCCTGCCTTATTACCACCCTTCATGGACTTGCTGGAGGTCAACATTGCCAATCTTATACCAGAGCACCAAAACTGGGCACAGTGCTCCAGATGTGGTTTAAGGACTTTTTTTTTCCATTTAATTTTTTTTCCATAGTGAATCTTACAGACCCTGCCTAGGCATACACTTGGCATCAAATTTCCCCTTTCCCATTGGGAAAGCTTGCCAAAATATATGAAAATTTATAAAGTCTGTTTGTGTGTGCACGCTAGTGTGCACACTTATTTAGGCATGCTTCCTCTTTTGAACATTCAGTAGATTTTTTTTTCTGTTAATACTTTTCACAAGTGTCTCTAAGAAGTACAGTTTGAGCCCTGCACAAATGTGCTGCTCTGCTCAGAGGCTCCTCTGCAACCCCAGTAGGAGCTGTGCCCTTTTCCTGAGCTGTCTTTGACTTTGCTTCCACAGACACTGTGAGATCAGATGGTTTCTTTTCCTATCCCCCATCCTTGCTCAGGGTTTCTCCTAATTAGTGCTCTGAGTTTTTTCTGCCAGGAAGAAGCTTTTTTTGGGCCAGTCAGAATTGCTCCAGCAAGGCTGGTACACTCTGTGCTGGGAGGTGCTGTAGCTGTAGAGAGCAGATTGTTAGGAATGAGAGGTGCAGCCAGAGCTGGAGAAAGGGAGCACAAATGCTTTAGGAAAAGTTAAAGAAGGCTGGGGTCCAGGCAGGCTGCAGAGCAGGAGGCAGAGGTAGGGGCTTACAGGAAGAGGGGGACTCAAGGGGAGCAAGGGAGCATTTGCTAGAGATGAGCATCCCAGTGAGAGGGTAAGAAGATGCTCAGTGTGAGCTTGGCTCCTTCCAGAAGAGCTCATTGGCATGCTGCACAAAAGCCAGTGCTGCTGAGAGAGAAGCTGAGGATGAAAGGGGGGGAGTCAGCAGCCCTGGGGTGGAGATGAGGTACCAAATAAGCCATGGCATCATCCCCTTGCTGAGTCAGGCTCTGCTCTGTGGCCACAGTGAGTATTTTTGGCCTTTCTCAGTTTTGCAGAAGGACATTAGCTAACGGATATGCCCAGTGGCAAGTCCAGAATGAGCCAGCTCCACATCCCTGGAGTGGAGAGCTGGGATGTGAATTGAAACCTTTTGCTGTGCCAGAGAAGTAGAAGCCAGGCTCCTGCTCTCCATCCAGGCACCATCAGAATGGGCTCAAGCAACCAGAATGCAGCAAAACCAGGGGCAGAAATCTGTTTCCTCGCATTTGCTGCTCATCTGTGGCTCTCCCCTGTGGTGAGCTCAGCAAGCTGATGAGTAGGAGCAGACCTGACCCTGGCTCAGTTTTTCCTTTGTTCTGCCATTGACAAATATTCGGGCGTTGAAGTGAAATACTGTGCTTTTCTCTTCCAATGGGAGAAAAAAAAAAAAAAAACAAACAAAAAAACCCCAGCCAACCAAAAAACAAAAACCAAACCAAAAAAAAAACCCCTAAAAAAAACCAAAACAAAACACAGAAGAGAAAAGAAGGGAAGGAGCCCCTTCTGCATACTGCACCAAGGAGCCCTCGTCATCCTGTAGCAGGAGGCCAGCACACATGAATATTCCTGTGCAATATGCACAAGTGATGAGCCCCATATGCAGGCCTTGGGAGAAATTAAATGTTTTCTACGGCATTTTCCAAAAAGCCTTTCTATCAAAGTGCTTGGTCAACAGCCAAAAACGCCCTAGCTTTCGTGGCCCCAGCTGGTTGACACTTTTTTTATTATTTTATTTTTAAATGCTGATGAATATTTTCTAATTAAAAAACAAGACCTCCCCTAAACTGAGTCTTGCCCCAGTGGATGGAGTGGAGCCAGAGACTGGGAGGGGGCTGGAGCCCACTGGGGACTCTGTGGCTGCTCTTGGCTGATGGATTTCTCTTCCCTCAGTGCTGGAGCTTGCAGGAAGGGTCCTGAGACAAAAGGCACACGTGGTTCACATCTGCCCCGCCACGCCTGGTGGAAGGCAGCCTGCCAGGCAGGGGTGGCACCCTGGTTCCTGCCTGCTGCCTGGCCCCCGAGAGAGGGGAGGAATGAGTGCAGGCTCCAGGCAGGAGATTTGAAGCACACCAAGCTCCTGGTGGGGGAGATCATGGGGGTGCAGCTAGGCAAGGAGATTTTCAAGTCAAATTTGGCATTGCAAGGGCTGTCCTTCATATACTGGCTGCTTTGCCTGCAAAGGTGAGAAGGAGCAAAGCCATGGTGTAATTTTAGGGGTGGAAGAGATTTTAGGGGTGGTTGCTGAGGAGAGGCAGATGCGCAGGATGAGACTTGATGCTGGCACTTGTCTTGAGCACAGGATTGAAAAGTCCTGATAGGTTTAAGGCATGTGAACATGATGCAGATTTAGAGAGGGGCTGAACTATCAGAGGCATAAAAGGGAGATCAGCGCTGGTTCTGTGAACTGTAAGGGCAGGAGAGCCCAGAGAGGCCAGTGAGAGACTGGCTGGTGGGGCAGGGTGATTGTGCAGGGAGTGTGGGCCACGCAGGAGAAGTATCAAGCACTCCTCTGCTTATTCCTGGAGTCTGGTAGCATGGCCACCTCTAGACTCACAGCCCCTAGAGCTGCCCTAGGATGAATAAAGACCTGGATCTGTGCTCCTTGGATGTGGGTCTTCACGGCAGATCACAGAGGCCACTGCATTCATGTTTAGTGTTTGGCTTTGAGGGCTTACTAGTGGAAAGCGTGTCTTGCTGCAGGAATAGTGGCAGCAGCTGCCCTCACCTCCAGCCTCCTTTGAGACAGCCACATGGCTTGAGAGTGGGAGCTCGCAGGGCAAAGCTCAGGGGAAGGAGAAAAAGGCTTCTGGGATCTTGCAAGGTGGGGCTTCTCCTAGCTGAGCTGTTTTACTCCTATATGGCCAGGTTAGTTTCAGACTCCTTTCAGTGTAGATAGGTAGGTAGGAAGGTGATGGTATGTCCACCTTGGATGCTGTATCCCATAAAGAATAGGAAAGAAGAAAATAAAGAAGGGAACTGAGCCGTTTCACCTCACTAGATTAGTTCTGGGGCTTGGTACCAGTGTATACATCTTCCTTCCCTTGCAGGGCTGCAAACAAATTGGATTTTAGTCCAACTTCTTCTTCTTTATTGAGTATTCATTTAATTCTGCTGTCTTTGCATGACAAAATCTTCTTCCAATAGTATATCTTCTTGACTTTATTTTTTGAAAGAGTCTGGGACCCAAATAAAGTCTCACACCATGCCTCACCTGCCAGTGCCAACACACAGTGATGCTGGGCTTGCCAGAGCCATGCTTGGTGGAAATCCTCATTTCCAAAAGGGTGTTTTGTTTCCCCCATCACGGCCGAGCACACCACGCCATCCCAGCAAGGGTCTCAGTGGACAATCACTCCATCCTCCTCTCTGCCCCGCGGGAGCTGCTTCCCTGATGTCAGGCAGGGAATACCTCTAACAATCATGTTAATTTAAGAGCTGTTAAAGCCCAGGGGCAGCAGGAGGTCACAGTCGGCACAAACAGATGGTGTTATGTCCTTGATAATTAAACTTTCCTGTAGTTTTAAGTGAGATACTTTCTTGACTTTTATTTCAACACAGCTGCCTCCAGCCAACACCCTTTCTCCCTCATCTTCTGCTTGCCCTCATCAAATACTCTGTGAGGTCTGAGGCAGAATCCCAGGGAGATCAAGGGTCTCCAGGGCTTTTCAGAGGGGTCCTCAGCAGCCCCTTGGTCTCACCCCACATGTTCTGCTGGCTCCAGGCTCTGGCAGTCAGAGCCCCTCACAGAGACAGCAATTGGAGGCCAGGAGAGGAGTGACAGCCTGGTGTTTTGGGGTGCCCCCAGCCCGTTTCAGCAATGCTGCTTCTGCCTCTCATGGTTACTTTTTCCCTTCCATCAGCTGCATCCAGCCAATGCTAAGCTGAGAGGGGGCAAGGGAGCAGGAGCCAGTGAGGTCCTGCTGCAAACTGAGGCAGCAGTGGTGCCAAGACAGCTGCTATCATGTGGAAAGGCTTGGCCTTTGAGTAGGGCCATTTCAGGATCAGCACAAAAAGAGGTCATTTTCTACACCCTGCTATCCCAGAGGGTGTCTGCAAGCAGAAGAGGGCAGGCACATCACCCCAGTCCCACTGCCAGCCTTAGGCTCAGTTCTGGGGCAGGCCCCTGTGCCTGCCAAAGAGGCTGCTGGCAGCAGAAAGCCCCCTTCCAGCATCACTGGAGCCAACATGGGCTGCTTTCACCCAAGGGTGGGATTAGCTCCTCCCCTCAATGCCACCCTTGTCACTTGTCATCAGGGCATTACGGAGAATCCACATGCCTCAGTTTCCCCCTTCAGTCGCCCACTTCGGAAGCTGGGTGCTGCTGTGACATATGGACACAGACCCCAAAAGGCTGCACAGGAGATGCTGGGCACCTGTGGAACCACATGGGGTGAGGGTGGTGATGGAACTGGGTGAAGCAACGACCTACAAACCCCATCTGTCTGCAGGATGGGCAGGGCTCCCCTCCAGTCCTCTTTGTCCTGCCCAGGTTTTGAGCAGTATTCTTGCAGTGAGGAGGGAGGCAGGGGGCAGCCTATATGCAGGTGGAGGACAGATATCCTCACTGTCACGTCTGTCCTGTCTGCCTGCAGTGGCCTGTGTCCCCACAGCAGCTTGTGGGCCACTGACCCCAGGGTAGCTGGTGGTCTGAGGGCATTAAAGGCCGTGGGGACACAGCACCTCCCATGGAACCTGGACAGGGAAGGACAGCAAGCAGGCACCAGTGGGGAGCACACAGTGCTGTCCTGGTTCAGGGCAAATTTGGGACATAACCCCCAAAGGGGCTCCTCTACAAAAGCAGATTCATATTGGCCCCTCCCCCCGACTGGTTCGGGAGAAAACACCTCCTTGGAGAAAAGTGGAGAAAAGAAACCTGTTTATTAAACAATAGAACCCAAACAATATGAAACAATAAAACCTCTTGCTGCTCCAAAAAGAGATGGCAAACTCAGAACAGTCCCCTCCTCGGGCTGCAGCTCGGCTCACTCAGGCTCTGATCAGTCTCTCTGGTGCTGGAAGTGCCACGGCCCAGGCCCAGCCCGGCGGCCACAGGTGGAGCTGCCGGTGCTCTGCTGGTTTTCATGCCAGAGCAGCTTTGAACAGCTCCAAGAAAAGGGAAAACCACATTCCAGGGAGCTTCTTTGCCTCAGCTAGCTAAAACTAACTAAAAGCAAAAGAGAGCTCTGTCCGGCTGTCTGTCCATCCACAGCACAGTCCAGGAGCAGGAATGTGGAGGAGTGAGTGCAATCTGAAAACAAACTGCACGCTTCTTCCCTCCCCTCTTCACTCTCTGGAAGAGAATCTTAAAGGTGTAAAACTTATTATTCAGTATAAACAGAACAAGACGATTGGGGATAAAAGCATCATATAGTCAACCCAGGGCAAGTCCCCAGCATCCTGAGCCTCTGTCCATCTCCAGCATTGTGTGCTGCTCTTCCTGGGCCTTGGAAGCTGCCTGGATCCTGCCTGCCCCGTCCTCCTGCCAACTTGTACTGCAGGCACAGAGGAGAGATGAAGAAAAGTAACACAAGCCATAGTCACCATCCCTGGAGGTATTTAAAAGACATGTAAATATGGCACTTAGGAACAGGGTTTAGTGGTGGACTTGGCAGTGTTGGGTTTACATTTGGACTTGATGAGGTCTTTGTCCAACCTAAATGATTGATTTTATGATTCCGTGATCCTGAGGCATCTCTGGGGAGGCAGCATCAGAGTCATTGGAGAGGCTTCCTCTGTGCCAACAGCTCAAAAATAAAAAGAAGAAGAAAAGAAAGCCCAATCAAAAAGCCAAGCTAAAATTAAAATGCCCAAGAAGCTCTGAACAACAGAGTGTTTCATCAGTTACTCTCCCAGTACTGCTAAGCCAATATCTTCCTCCCTCCTTTGACAAGACATCTGCCAAGATCTTTTCCAGTGCTCCTCAGTCCAATCCTTCTCATGTCCCTGAGCCCCAGCAACACAACTTCAGGCTCTCATCCTCCTCCAGCTCTCTCTCAGCATGTTGGCAAGAAGCAAACCTGCCCTGCTGTTTGAGCAGCAGTGTTGTGGCCTCAGTCCTTGGATACCTGGGTTGATTCAGGAATGAGCTGTAGCTCTCCCTGGCCTGGGGACATCACCACTAGGAGGTTTACTGGGGCCAAGCAAGCATGGTCCTGCCTGTGCTGGAGGAAAGGGGTCCTGCAGGGTGGCAGCAGCCTAGCTGGGGTTGCAGCTGGCGGTTTTGCCCTGCTTGCCCCTGTGTTTCCACAGCAGCACTGTGCTCTTCACCTCACATAACCCCAGTGCCAGTGAGCTCAGACACAGTGCCCACGCTGTCCAGCCCCCTGCCTGGGTGCTGCAGAGAACAGCCCTCCAGAGGAGCAAGATTGGGCTAGTAAGGTATGCTGTCTTCATGTTTCAAGTAAAATAAGGTTTCTGTGGAACCTGTGTCTGCAGGTGCTATTGAGAGGGATGGTGCTGTGGCCAAACATGGCCCAAAATCTCTCCTAGCAGTGACCACAGGAAAGAGCGTGCTCCTCTATGCCATGTGTGCTGTGGCATGGACATCCAGCTGATAGAAGAAGCCTGTCTGGACAAGCTCTGTCTGTCTTCCCTTTCCTCTTTGTTTTTCTCAGGATGGCATATGACTATGCCACAATCCAGACTTTAATACTAGGCTGCTTTTCTCTGCCCTGGAGCTTTGGATATGAAGGGATGTTGGGTATTTCATAAAGCAGCCTCACTACAGAGTTGTCCCAAGGCAGAAAACAGGGTTGTGAGCAAAATCCTTGGGGGACTGAAGGGCAATGCAGCCCCACAGACAAAAATAAGAAATGTTGCCAGCATTTGCCTGGAAAGCACAAACCAAACTTGGCATGAGACAGCAGGACCTTCCTAAAGTATTTGGGGTGGTTTGCTCAGCGTATGGGAGTTTGGTTTTGATTTTGTGGCGATGTTTTGGTTTTGTTCCGCATCATTAATTTTCTGCTTTTGTGGGTGGAGGCTGGGAATTGAAGTGCCAAAAATCAGCGTGACACCAAGAGCTCCATCCCTCAGTAACCACAGCCTGGAGACTGAGAATGAGCAGGAACTGCTCCAAATATGCCCATCTTAGGCAATCTCTCCAGCTTCCAGAAAGGAGCACTGAGGAACACCTGAACCATCAGCATCTCCCAGTCTCTCTCCCTTCTCTGTCTGATCCCTTCTGCCTGTCCCTAACATGGCACCATCTATGGAAAAACACTGCTCAGGACCTCATTTGAACGGCGGCCTCAGATAAAAAGCGCTGGTTCTGGCAGTCCTTTAATAGAAGCAAAGATCCTATTGATTCCTGCAATCTCTCTCTGCAGGGAGCCAGGAAATGCTCAGTGCAGATGAAAGTTGAGTAAAAAGAGAGGGAAAATTTCATTTTCCATTGTTGGTCCAAGCTTTCCTGCATCTCAAAGGCTGCCTGTGTGGGTTTGTGGGCTCTGGAGGGGTGGGGCTTGGGTATGGCAGCTCAGCTGAGCTTCCTGCCCAGGTGGTACTGGTCTCTGAGGAATAGTCCTGGAATAATGTTGCTCCCCTGCCATGGGGATTCAAGCCTCTGCTGCCTTGCTGTGCTTCCTCACAGTGCTCGTGTGATGATTATTAGTATGCTGCTCCTTGTGCTGGCTTTTATCACTGCTGGAGAGACAGCTGGCCTTGGACTGCTGCCCTCCCCCTGAGGAAAAACTGGTAGGCATGGTGGGAGTTTGAGGACAGGTATGGGCTGTGAGGAAGAGCCCCCTTCAAGGCTCCAAGTGGGAACAGGGAATGGGCTCCAGCAGGCAGCAGCCTGTGCAGCAGCACTGCCCCACAATGGACGTGGCAGGGGCAGGGTCAATAGAGAGGTTCCCATTGATTAAACCTGTCCCGCCTGACATGGTGCTCCTGCTCCTGTCCTCGGGCCATGGAGGGATCACAGCACCCCAGTGTGTCCCAGGGGTGGTCTGCTCTTTCCTGATGCTTTTGGGCACCAATTTGAAGAGCTGCAAGGTGTGAGGTGAGAACCCCACCCTGCTCCTGGAGCAGGAATCCCCCAGATCCTGGAGCTGCAGGGTGACAGCCTCATTCCTGGGACTCTCAGGAGTCTGCTGGTCTTTCTACAGCTCCTGCCCCAGTGGCAGCATGTCACCATGATCCACAGAAGCAAGAAATTACCTGTCCTGGGAGCCAGCCTGTCAGTCTGGGGGATTGTCAAACAGCCTGAGCCTTTTTATGGGTTGTTCCTCCCTTGACCATCTGAGCCACCCCTGGAGCTCCTAAGCTCTGCATTACCCTCTGGAAAGTAGCTCTGATTTAATCTGGGCTGATGCTCCCTCCCAAAGAGCTGCTTTCTTCAGCCCCGTGGATATGGGGAGCAGCTTTGGTCATTGCTTTTCACACTGACACATCTTGCCAGTGGCATCCCGGGAAGATGGAGCAACCTTTAGCAGGGATGTTGGAACCAAGAGCTCTGCAAGTCCACAGCAGCCTTTGGGGGCACACCTTCAGCCAAAGCAGCTGGGCAGTTTTGTGAAGCCTATCCTTCCACCATTTGCCCATCTCTTGGACCACAAGGGCAGGAGGGTCTGCGCTGCCATCCAGGGGTCCTGCAGTGCTCACTGGGATGGGAGAGGCTGAGTGATGAAGGAGCTCTGCTGTGAGGTGCTCCTTCCTCCAGGGTATCCTCCTCCTTGGGATCTTTGCTTCATTACCAGAAAGGGAGGAGGTGGAGGGAGCAAAGTCACAGTCCATGAGAGCCTAGAGTGAATTTATTTCAGCTGGCCCCAGTCATCCCTGTGGCACTCATGGTCCAATGGGCCAGTGCTAATTGCTCTATTGACAGTAGGGGTTTAAATTAGATTTAAGAAAGCTTTTCAAGCAGTGGGGATTCTGTCTCTGCAGATAAGGCTTTCTGATAGCACATATGAAGGAGATGATAAAGTCCCTCTTTTTTCTCTTCCTCTTAGGCAGCAAAGAGGAGTTTACTGCTGACAGGGCACTGTAAGGCCAGAAGGCTTTAGGGCTGTTAGCAAGCGTCTGATATTAAGTGACAACCATTTTTTCCTCTCCTTCCCTCACCTTGCTGCCAGGGATGATCTGAAAGGAGGAGACAGCACACAGCGCTGTCAGGTGCCCAAGCAGTGCTGCCCACACATGGTGCAAGCCCTGGGGACCCGGGGCTGGACTGTGTCCTGCCCACTTCAGTGCCCTACTGCTCGTACCAGCACCACACCCTGCCCCTGGGGAGGGATGGCATGCCACAGGAGGCACCCTGGATCCCTAGGGCTGTATAAGCTGTGTGAGCATCTCTGGCCTAGGCTGAGGAGTCAAGAGTGGCTTTGGTAAGGGTGTTGTTTCTCCTTCAGTAACGCTGGGGCCCAGAGTTGCCTGCTGTGAGTGCAGGGGCACTGTGATGCCTACAATTGGCACCTGCACTACAGGCACAGTACCACACCTCAGGAAGAGACAGACTGTGACCTGGCCTCCAGGACAGGGGGGCTGCAGTGCCTGCAGTCAGCATCTGCACTCCAGGTGTTGGGTACCACCTTACAGCCAGCCCCTTGGTGCAAGTGTACACTAGGCAGCTGCAGTACAGGTGGTTCCTGAGCACGTGCTGTTGGTGTCAGCAGCACAGGTGTCCATCCACAGCCCGTGTCTGCAGCACAGGTGTGCATCCACAGCCCAGGTCTGCAGCAGAGGTTCTAGCACAGCATCAGCAGTCGCTGTGGGCAGTGCAGTCACACCGTGGTGCCTGCCTGCAGGACAGGTGCTGCAAAGCTCCTTTGGAAGGCTCAGGGCAAAGCTGGAGGGGAAGGAAACTACTAAACAGAGTTTGTTTTCCCCCAGTTCACCACTTCAGAGCCAGGCCCTACAACAGCACCTGGTGGGGAATTGTCTGATGGACAACTTTGTCATGGAAACACTAGGTTTGGAAACTACCACTTCTGAGGCAGCCACACACTTCTAGAGTGAGGGTTTTATTTATTTATTTATTATCACTGAGAGCAGCCTGTGGCAGGTGAGGGTTGTGGTGGGAGGCTGGGGTGAGCCCACATCCCTCACCAGCCCTGCCCTGTAGCTGCTGTTTCCAGGTGCCAGTTGGTACTCCGTCACTAAAGCTTTGGAGATTATACTAAGGGAGAGCTGGAAGGGATCCATCTCTTTGCCTACTCAAAAGAGGACACTGGGACTGTTAAGCAGAAAGTGGCATCTTACTTTTTGCCTGGATAACTGGAATCCCTTGCCTGGAATCCCCTTCACTCTTGCTGTGCCCTCCCAGGCCTGTCCTCACCCCATCACACCAGAGCAGCTACGTTGTTCCCCTTTAATCCTGATCCAGCTCAGGGAGCACATGCCTGGAAACCTTTGGTTTAAATTGAGAGCTGCTGAAGGGGACCTTATTCATGTCTGTGTTGAGTTGTGACAAAGAGTGACAATGACTGATGCCCTCACTAACCTTGATATAGAGGACAAGGCAGGGAAAGATCAACCCTTTGCTCTCTCCCCAAGCAGGAGGCTGGGGAGGGAGGATGGCTCCAGAGCTGCTGGTCCACCACTTCATATGTTCACTGTCCCCCTTTCTTCCTCCCCAGGCTCCTCTTTCCTCTCTACCTCCAAGAAATTATTCATTACAGGGGGAAATTTACCTTTTGCACAGAAGATTGAGTTCCACACTGCGGGCTTTTCTGTGTAATAAATGTGGTTCCCCTCCACCACCTGTGAACTGCTCCCTGCTGGCACGGGGACATAGCTCAGGACTCTGCACACCTGGTGAGCTGCTGCTCACTGCACTCAAATGCCAGGGTGCTGGCTTTTACCAGAGAAACAGATAAGCAAGCAAATACAGCAACAGAAATTTGCATTGGAAACATCTGCAGAAATTGCAAGGGCTTTGTTATGTGCTTGGGGAAAAAAAATTAACATGGCTTTGGGCAAAACAGTGAAACAAAGCAAATACTGCATGGAAAATTGCAATTCAAGTGAGAAAAGGTTGGTTTTCTGCCTAGATTTTTTTTTTTTTGTCCTAAAATAGCTCCATTCCTGCCTGGTCACAGAGCTCATCTCTAAGAAGAAAAGAGGTTTTCCAGGGGGAGAGCAGCTGAGTGGTGAATTCTCTGTGCTGTCACTGGAAGCCTCTGCCTGTGTCCTGGCCATGCCACAGAGTCCTCAGAGATCATATCTGGGTCCTTCTGCTCTCTCTTTCTCCACCTGTGTCCCTTGAGACTATCACTGCTTTGGGACAGGAACCATTCCCTGCTACATAACTGTTTTGACAGACATGTGCTGGCCTAGGCACATGGGCAGGAGCAGCAGCAATTATTTTAAGAGCTGATGAGACAAGGGAGGAGCAGCAGGGGGTGGGCAGCAGGTGGCTTTGCTCCCTGGCAGGGCAGGGAGGTAGAGCATGATGCTGGTGATGATATTTGCCCTGAGCCAAGCTGAAGGCTACATCAAGATCTCACACTTTCCAAAGAGCAGGCTGGTTTCTGGGGGGTCCTGTCCCACCTCCTGTCATTGCCATTGTCCCCAGAAATGGGGTGGCTGCACTAGCTGGAGGTATCTGGACAGTGGTGAAGGGAGGCTATGGCCCCTGGTCCCTTGCCTGCTTCAAGTCCTGGTGCCACCCATCAACTCCCAGGGCTGTAGAAAGGGAAGATTCAGTGGAAAGTAAATTTGACTGTAAGTAGGGAGAGTTGGTTCCTGGGTTGCAGGTGGTTTCCAGGCTACTCAGGGTCCCACATGCCAGCAGTGCCCCAGGATGTGGCATTGCCACCTGCCTCAGGTTCCAGCTGTCACCCACTCCCTGAGGTGCCACTTGCGATAGCAGCTGAAGCACAGGTAGGGTGGCAGTCAGGGAGCCATGCTGCAGGCACAGAGGGGACACATGGAAAAGGCAGTGGAGAGCAGGCAGGAGAGAAGCAGGGGGGAAGAAGAAGAGTGAGTGATAAGGAGACTGTAATTAGCACTTAGCGCTCCTCACCCAGCGCTTTCAGAGGAAGGTCACCTTCATTATCTCTGCTTTACAGATGGGGAAACTGAGGCACAGGGAAGGCAGTTAGAGTGATTTGCTCAAGGTGACCTGTGAGGGCTGGCAGCGAGGTCTGGGGCTTGCCTGTCCATGCTCTACAGCATCAGCACACTGGAAATGGCTCTTGCTGCCAGCCCTTAGAGACCAAACCCCGCTCTAAAATATCAGTAGTAAAGGATATGGATCCCTTCTCTGCCCATCTCCAGCCTCATCCTGTCCTGACCCACTGTCTCCCCCAGCATCCCTGCCCCTAAGACACATTGAGATCAGGCTGGTCCAGCTGCACCCCAAAATCTGCTTGTGCAATCCCACCCAGCTGTTCTTGCCTTCCCCTCCAGCCCTGCAAAGGCTCTCTGTGAACCCGAGCCCATCTGGGCTCCTGCAACAGTCACGTGTGATAATGGAATATGTTTTGCTGCACATTTTTTCTCTCGCCAATGGTGCTCCCCCTTTATTTAGGTTTAAATGGATGCCATCTGGCTAATGAGCCCATACTCATGTTCTAGATTAAAAGGCAATCCTGTGCACGTTACCGATATGGCACTGGAGATTAGAGAGGCTTAAATGGTTTTGAAGGTGCAATTTGTTTTTCATGCATGGTGCAATTTACTTCCTGGTGGGTGGGCCAGCATTCCCATTGCTGTCCCCAGCAGCTCCCTCCTGGCTCTTGTCTCCTCTACCAGCCCTGGCTGCAAGAAAATGAGAGCTTGGGCATCTCCAGCCTGGCAGGGCCGTGCAGGGTATCCTTGTAGTTATTGCTGCCATTTGTCCACTCCTGGAGGGTTTTTTTGGGGCAGGCAGGATGTTTCTTAGCTGTCACCCTCTCCACACCTCCCTGCACCACAGCATTTCCTGGGACAAGGCACAGCTCACTAGGACAGAGTAGCCTCTGCCCCTCTACCATCCCAGAGAAATGGGGGACAGCTGTGGTCCATCAAGATATTGATGGCAGGTGGCTGAGGCTGAGGTCTCTGCTGAGATCAACATCTTGCACATCCTGCAGCACCAGCTGCCGCTGTGAACTACCTGGGTGTGCTCCCATCTCCTCAAAACCCCTCTGGAACCTACTTGCAGGTAGAGTTGGCTCCTGGGATGATGCTGCATCTGCCAAGGAGAGCCCCACCAGGGGCTGGCTTTCATAAGGAAAATGTTGAAAATAAGATGGGGAAGATAGAGCATTTGTGCAAGGCATGTCATCACCTCCAGGCACCTCCCATGGAAAGTGCCACAGGCTATCAAGTGATGAAGCGTGTCCCAGTAAAATCCTTCATTTTGCAGTGAATTTCCCCTTGGCTGTGATGGAGTTGTCATCTCCTTGCAGTGCCATCACTGGGGGCCCTCAGCCCTGGGGCCAAACCCTGACTGCTCCTGCCTGTGTTTGCTTCCACAGATGGCTAACCCTGTCCCGTCAGCCTGCTGCGTGGTGCTCGCCGCGGTGGTGGTGGTGTATGCCCAGAGGCACAGCCAGCAGGGTGAGTCCTTCACACCTCCCAGGCCCTGGGGGTCCTGGGAAATGGGAATGCTGCTCCTCCAGCCTCTCTCTTGGGGGAAGCTGGGTGCACCCTCCAGGTGTGCCTGACGTCATTTCTGTGCATGTTATCACTTCTCTCCATGACAGTGTCACCTACAGCGCATCAATGTGGGGTTTGAGTATCCTGCATCTCCATCTGCTGACACCCCTTGCCCTGCCCACAGCTCTCTGTCTCTATTGCTTTGGACCTCTTTGCCCACTCTTTTGTGGCCGCTGCCCCAAGCAGCCCACCCATGAAGGGTGAGGAGTTGGGAGGAAGCATCAGCCTGACAGCTCCCAACTCCGATCACCCCTGACAGCTCCATGATGCCTGGACCCATGACAATGATGGATGATGCTTCATCCTGCTCTCACCTCCTTGGGGTGACTTAATCCCCACTGCCACCACACATCCGTGGCCACCACTAGCTCACATCTCTCCAGGTTGGCAGAGGTTTCAGGGCTTATTTTAGTGGTGGCTTTGGAGAGATTACATTTTAGAGTCACTGCTGGCATTGGGAGCTGGAGGAGCCCCACATGATCCTGGGTCTAGGCAGGAGCAGGAAGATTATGAGAGATGGTTGGGTCCTGGTGTGGAGTCCAGCTCTGCAAAAATAGGAAAAAATGGGGAACCTCCAGAACTCCTGGCTTTTCCTAGAAGCCTGTCTGTAGTAGCTTTTTGAAGATCTTAGAGGGGAATTTTGCTCATTAAATCCAGTGAAAATCTATGCATCCTTGGGCTCCGGGAAATTGAGGAATCCAGGCAGAGTGCCCACTGAGCTGCCTTAAATCCAGTTGGGTGGGTTTACATTGTCCCAAGCTTCCAGGCTGGTCACAAAGCACCAGGGTTTGGTAGCACACCCACATTGCATGGGGACAGCCATTCTCTGGACACGGAAGGATGTTGCTGGCTGGTGTTGCAGGAAGGTTCCCAACCCCTTCCCAGGTGCCTGCTCAAAGCATTTGGGTGCTGAGCTGTATGTGAGGATGGTGTGATGCTTCCTGCAGAGAAGCAAAGCTGCTCATCCTGCTGTGCTTTAAAGGACCTGGCAGTAGGACTGCCAGAGCATCCTTTGGATGCTTTGAATAGTAACCCAGACCTGCTGCACAGGGAGATGCACAAAACACAGAAGTGCCAGGTACTTCATGGTTGCACACACTTGAATTGTGTTGTCTAGAGAAGAACAAATGCTGCTGCTCACCAGTGAGCAGGACCACACATTTTGCTGCTGACAGCTGGTGCAGAGCTGCAGCGACCTGTGTCACCTTCTGCTCTGTGATACAGCAGGATTCAGGGGTTTGGCAGCATAGCCTCCCCTGTCCTTATCTCCCTCCTGTTTCCCTTGGCTGCCTGTGTCTGGGAGGGAAGTTTCTGGGCCACCAGCTCAAAACTGAAGCTGCTGAGAACTGTGTGCATCAACAACTGCCTGCATGGAGTGTGAGAAGTGTGGCAGGGCTCTTCCCATCTGTAGCTGCTTCACTGCGGGACAAAAAAGAGTACAGGGTCAGAAAATTACTTATTAAATAGTAGGACACCTTCAGGACTGTCCTCAGTCTGTCCCCCAGGGCCACTGCATGTCCCTCCTGGGCACATCTCTGAAATGCTGAGGTGTGCTCTGAGCTTTGGAGCAGCAGATCTCCCGCCCACCCCACCGTGCCCGGCCCGGAGAGGCTGCACACAGGCACATCAACACCAGAGACCCAAAGGTTGTGCCCTGTGCCCCCCACCCAGAGCTCACCCCCTGCCCTGCTGCAGCCTCTCCTCACCTGCCAACCCCAGAGCTCACCCCCCACCAGCTGGGCACTTGGGCTGAAACTGCACAGCAGGAACGGGGTGGGAGGATGGATTAATCCCACTGGTGGCAGGGACCCGGTGGAGTGGTGGGGAGATGCTGGCATAGAGTCCATTTATCATGCACTTGAGGCACGTTCGACTTTAATAGCTCATGAAGCACTCTAAGAGATGCATTAGCACTGAATACTTGAGTGAGGAGGATGTGACAAGCTGTTAAGTGAGCGTGAGCACGGCGGAGGGAGCCTGGCCACCCTCTCCTGGCTCTCATATGCACCGCGGTGATTACTGGAGCGTCCTGCAAAGTGCCACATGAATTAATAAAAGCAGCATCAGGCTTGGTGAAGGTGAGGCTGTTCATGTGTTAACTCCTCTGCTGCTCACCTTTAGTCCCTCTCCTTGGAGCTGGCAGAGCATTTGTCTGGGATGCAGAAGCCTGGGATGATCCCCAGTGTTGGGGGAAGGGAATAGAGGGGCTGAGAGGTCAGTGGATTTGGGGTGTCTGTGACCTTTGGGGTGACAAAGCTCGCTTGCTTTGCATCCCTGGCGGGCTGCTCAGGTTTCACGTGCGTCACACAGCTGGGGACTGGAACTTCCCAGGAGGTGAGCACTGGGTGGTGGGAGACCAGAGACAACCAGCAGGGCAGCCCCAGGGGAATGCTTGGAGGCTGGCACTAATGCTCTGGCTCTAGCAGTGGGTTTGGGGTGTCCTGCTGCAGGAAAAGGCAGAGGGGCAATGGAAGAGGGTGTCCAGGACTGTCATCCCCAGTGCATGAATAAACAGCTTTAGATGGAGCTGCCAGACTGGGCCGTACCTGCCTGAAGAGATGGGCATTTCCCTGGACAGCCACAGGGCTGTCCCCATCTGCACAGATCCAGCTGGCATGGAGGGATGGATAGGAGCTGCAGGAAAAATGGGAGAGCACACAGGAGGCAGAACAGGCTGAAGACCTGGGAGAGAAGGGGAAAGCCTTGTGCCCTCCAAAAAGAATCATAGAATGGTTTACGTTGGAAGGGACCTTAAAGATCATCAAGCTCCAATCCCACAGCCATGGACAGCCACACCTTCACTAGACCAGTTTGCATAAAGCCCCATCCAGTCTGGCCATGAACACTTCCAGGGATGAGACATCCACAGCTGCTCTGAGCAACCTTCACCAGTGCCTCACCACCTTCACAGTGAAGGATTTATTCCTGATATCTAATCTAAACGTACTCTCTTTCAGTTTAAAGCCTTCACCCCTTGTCCTGTCACTGCATGTCCTTGTAAGTCCCTCATCAGGGCTTTTGTAGCCTCTTTATGTACTGGACAGTCATCCCAGAGCCTTCTCTTCTCCAGGCTGAAAAATACCTAGTATTTCAGCCTTTCCTCATACAAGAGGTATTCTAGCCCTCTAATCAACTTCCCATTATTTTGGATAACTCATTTTTCCTTCCTGTGTTTTGTTCTCTAGGCAGTGGTTGCTGCCAATTTATTTCAGAGTGGAAGAAGGTGATGGAGAAAGCTGAGCAGAGCAGCGATGCGATTGCTGTCTGCTGTGACTCTGACACCTTTGCTTCTCCAAGGCCTCCACTGTGTGAGAGCAGAGCTGGTAGGGGTCCCTGCAGTGCAGAGACCTCCTCCCTAGCAGGGCCTGAGTTCCTTCAAAGGTCTGGGAGAGGTCACAGCACAAGCTTTGGGGTTTAACCCAAGCTCTTATGTGGGAAGTGTGTGTATACGGTGGAGATGCCTAACCACATGTCAGGCTACAAAGTCTACATGCATGGGTGATTTCAGCTTTTTGTACTGAATGCTGTGACTGCCTGCTGCTGGACTGACTTGTTCTTATTAAACCCAATGCCTAAGGCAGTCCTGGAAAGAGGGAGCTCTGCTGTGACCAAGGTGTCTTCCCCATCCATCAGCTCTGCCAGAGTTATGTCCACATCTGTCCCAGATTGAGATTTCTTTGCTTTTAAAGGAGGAGTAATTCTGCTTTATTGATCCTCACCTTGCTGAATTAACTCATGTTTAAACAATAATTATGTTTTCACCCAGGAGAGGAGACAAAGAGATAAAAGGCTCTGGAAATGAATGCACTTCAGATGCCACATGCTGGGGTTAATTTATTGATGGGTGAAGAAGCTCCCATCTCCTCTCTTCCTCACCAGCAACAAGCAATTAGCCCCCATCATTCCTCAGCGGAGGAAAAGAGAGATTTTGTTTCATTGCTCTCCCTTTTTTCTTGCTCTCTTAAGCCCTGACTAATCTTTTGCAGTTGGTTCTGCTGCAAAGCCTCCCGGGGGCTCCAGTTTGCACGTACCTTGTTAGAAATGCTGCTGCAATGACAAAGCCTGGACCAGTAAATAGCCTTCATCATGCACAGCAAAGCCAGGCAAATTGGCTTTTCAAAGAGAAACCAGCTGTAAATATGAAAACCTCTTTCCCATTCTAGAATTGCCCAGCCTTGTCTGTGTTCCATCTTTTGGCTGACAGGGGTGTGACCAGCTCTTTCTGGACTCTGCTTCCTCCATGTAAGTCAGCCCACGCCAGGGAATGCCATCTGCCTGGCATGCTTAAACTAGACACTTTGAATTTGGATGTGTTCTCTGGATTTGCTGTGTTGGATGTGGTTTATACGTTCACACCGGGCTGTGTGGTTTTTTTTTGTAGACATCTGTGTAGGTTTTGGTTGTTGTGCAAATGCAGTTGAGTTCAGGTGACTGGATTCAAGAGGTGTGATGGGGTGGCCTTGTGCATTCAACCTAAGATGGCCCTGCAGGAGTGCCATCTACAAATATACATTCATAAGTATATTTGAAGTATCTGCTCCCTCTCCTCTCCTCTCCTCTCCTCTCCTCTCCTCTCCTCTCCTCTCCTCTCCTCTCCTCTCCTCTCCTCTCCTCTCCTCTCCTCTCCTCTCCTCTCCTCTCCTCTCCTCTCCTCTCCTCTCCTCTCCTCTCCTCTCCTCTCCTCTCCTCTCCTCTCCTCTCCTCCCGGCACTATCACAGTGTCCTTCAGTCATGCATTAACTGACATGACAAACATCTGTCGTGTGTTGTTTGTTTTTGCACCCATTCCCCAGGGTGAGTTGTGCGTGCAACAGAGTGATGTGAATTTTTGTAATTGCCAGGGCACAGGCAGTTCCTGGGGAAGGCGAGGTCAAAGGGACTGACAGTGTGTGCAGAGTGGCTGGCTGGAAGTGGTGCCTTCTCCCAGGCTCAGGTTGGGGCCATTTCAGGAAAAAGCTCTGTTGTCTCATTACATAGCACCTTCCTACCTCCCGTGACACCTCCTTCTGCCTCTGGCCAAGTTTTGCTCTCAGCACTGGCACTTTGTCCCCAAGTGGCTCCTGACAAGGCCTTATCAGTGCTGTCCTCCCCTGGACACTGTCCTGCATTCTGCGAGTCTGACCTACATTCCTCCACTGGAGATGAATGGACTTGTGTTTGGCTGCATAAAACACATGCTCATGCCGAGGGAAGGCTCGTATATTAACTGCTCTGGACTCTGTGTGTGATGGACTCATCCTTTCCATTATATACATCAGCCCTTGTGTCACTGGCAAACTTTGCCAGCAACAGTTTTATGTTGCCTTCAAGATAATTGATAAGACGAGTGATTAGCAATTGGCCAAGAACATATCCCTGCGGGACCACACTGGGAACACCCTCCTGCAATGATGATTCCCCATTAACAATTAATTCCCCATTAGCAATTGCATTTTTTCATCCTTCCTGTTATAACTCTGGATGCTCTCATTATCCAGCTGGCTGAAAATACCAGCCTCGCTCCAAGCTACAGCCCCATTCAGCAGAGCCTGCTTAAATCATTCTGAAGGCTGCCGTTCAAGGGCAGGCATCTGCTCTTTGCCTCCCCTTGCTCATTGGTGCTCACAGCTAAGCTAGCCCAGGCTCGTGGCCATCCATTGGGAACCAGCATTGTCCTAGTGGGATTACTGCATCTGTTGGGGGACAATCTGCTGGCCCTTCCCTTACTGCCCAGAGGTATAACCTGGCTGTAATTCAAGTTGCCCTCTGATGCCTTTCCAAGGAAGGTCCATCATCTCCACCCCTGAGCATTCATTACTCTGATGGTTTTCCCACTGCCTCCCCATCTTCCCTGCCAACCCACAGCTGCAGGGAAGCAGAAGAGACAGCAACCCCACCTGCAGGGACACCCCCGCTGCAACCTATTGGACTCTGCTGCACACTGTTAGGGTGTTTAAGAGCCCATCAAGTTCTGGAGTCCCCTTTGTTGCTCTGGTCTTCCCTGGTGAAGGTGAGCCTGTCTAAGAAGAAGAACCCCTGACCCAAACAGGCACAAACATCTGTATCCTCCCCTTTCCATTTCTACCCCTCTCTCTGTTCATGACCACCTGGCTTTATTTTTCTTTCCTTCCAGCACAAGATGCATCTCCTGAAAGTTTCTCTGCCTACAAAATAAAAAAAACCAGCAAAAATAGCCCAAGATCCTGAAACAACTTTTTCTATTACTGGACATCCCCCTGAGCTCAAGTAGATTTCCTGTCTGACACAGAGTGAATTACGGCCAAGCTCTAGGCAGCTGACCTTGTGGTCAGCCAGAGCACAGGCTTGCTAATAAATGTGGTCAGCCCCTACCACAAACAGCCTATTTTTAGTGCCTGTGCTTTCTTGCCCACTGCCTCATCACTCCACAGGTTCCAGAGCCAAGCATCCCACAGGGGTCCAGCCAGCAATGCAGGATAGCCCTTTCAGGAGCATATGCCAGGCTTGCTCCTCCCTCCCTGGAGCTGGGAAATCAAGAGGGTTCATTTCCTCACGTTGTCTGTTAATTTTGCACTGCAGAAAGTCGCTGGTGCATGGCACAGCATGGCCTGTCCTGCTGGGACACACTGCCAGAGCACAGCTCGTGCCCGTCAGACAGGGACTGGAGAGCTCACAGCTCTTACCTGTGTGTGAAAAATAGCCACAGATAAGCAATAAGATTGATGTCCCACTGTGCTAAGTGCTGTCAGATGCAGGAGGTGAGATGTTCTTGAAGTGCAAGTCGGGGAGAGAAGGGAGTGACAGGAATAGAGGGAGTGGCAGTTAGGTGAGAGGAAACACAGCTTGGTGGTTCAGGGCTTTGAAGTCTTGCTTTTTGCAAGTTACCAAAGTTTGTGGACATTGGGAAGAAGCTGCCTGCTTTCCATGTACAATTCTGCCTGGGAGTCACTGGAAGTGAATTTGCCACTTTCTGGATATGGAAGTAGTTGTTTGAAATGGAGCTGATGAAGTTCTGGAGTAAAGTGGAGATCTGTCCCACATGAGCCATCCAAGAGCTTGGAAGGAAACCTAGCTGACAATATCTGTGATGCTAGCAAAAAAGGGACCCCTTCCCAAAAATAGGTCCTGTGTATTGAAGCAGATCACAAATCTGTAAAAGAATCAAAGACAGAAAATAAAAAAGAAAACAGCTTTAGAATGTGGATCTGTCAGGCTTTGTACAAGCCTGTGATCCCACAAAACCTGTGAAAATAGTTCATGTCTGTGGTGAGAAGAGACTGCCAGGAGGATCACAGTCTGCCAGGAGTCATTAGTTCTGCCAGTGTTAAGGAAAAACATGTCTCAGTAGTTTCTTAGGCTTCATTACACATCAACAGGCAATGGAGGAGGAGGAATGGGATTTGTAGTCCACCCAGACATCTAGAGAAGCTTCAAGTGGAGGATTACTGCTGACATGGGGCAATGCTGCCACAACCCCTGGGGCAGAGGGAGGACCTGCCAGGCTGTGCCTGTGCAGAGGGGGCAGAACTAAATTTGTGGCTCATCTACATAAGCCAGAGAGTCCTTGCCAATACATCCTTGTTGAAACCCAGTGCTGAGCAAGGCCTGCTTGTTGAGGAGAGGCTGTGAGAAAAGGTTTGGATTTCCTTCTTGGCGTGGCATTATCCTGCTCTATGGAGCAGGAGCATGGCTTCCTCTGCTGACACGTTGTGGTAAATGGACACATTGCCACAGCAGCTGGGAGCCCCCAAAGGCTGATAGAAGCCAAAATCTCATTTGCACAGATTTTCAGCCCTTTGGAAGCTGAGGTTTAGCCCAGCACAGAGAGAATAGCCATGGGCCATGTTCTTTACATGAACACTGATTGCTGAAGAAGAACTGTGTCCTGTTCAGCACTGAGCTCCTCTTGGTGGGGGAGGAAGCAATCCTCATCCTTTCCTTACATTCTCAAAGTTTTCCAGAAATGGAAGAGCGCATAAAACTGTGACAGGTGGAGTGGAAACCTTCAGTGCTTCAGGGATTTGGCTCCAATTAGCCTCCAAACGCTCTGAAAGGTCTCACCTCAGAAGTCACATGTGGTCATCCCAGGGAACCAGATATCTCATATTTCCAGAGCAGCCTGCTGCCACCACCCCGTGTGTCCAACAGAACTTGGACTGAATGTTACGCTCATTATTTATCCTGCTTGAAGAGTTTCCAGTGTCTTAAGTCCTGGATGCTCTGAGACTGCAAAGCTAATTTCCAGTCAGGCTCAAAGAGCAAAATGTGGCAGCCCTGGGGACAGCTCTGGGCACCATTTTTAGGAGTGCACAACCTCAGTAGTGGGTGCTAGCAGTCATCGCCAGGCCATGTCACAGCAGCTGTGTGTGGCCGAACCCATTACCAAAAAGTCAGGAAAGGCTGAGACATTCAGGTCCTGCACATCCATTTGTGGTGTTGGGCATGGAATAACTTGCTGCTGTCTTCAGCCCACCTGTGGGCTGGGAACAAGCAAAGCCCTGGATAATGGGAACCCAGGCATAGCAAGACATTGAGTACAAACATCATCATCTCTGTTTCCTCAGGATTTTCTGGGGTGGCAACAGAGCAAAGATACCATGGAGCATATTCAGGAGTGCAGATGCTGGGACACAACATCCACACACCTCTGTTATCAAAGCCCTTGGGGTTAATTCTCTGAGCAGACACTGTGCTTCTGTGGAAAAGGAGATACCAGATTCCTAATCAGGCCAGGAGGTGTTGGAGTGTAAAAAGTACACAGAAAAACTTGCAAGATGTGCAGTCTGTGCTGTGGATGAAAAGAGAGTCTTTCAGGATAAGTGGTCTTGGGCAGCGCTAAATGGGGTGGATCCATGCAGAGAAGCCAATATAATTGTGGCATATTAAAAGGAGAAAAAGAAGAAGGATTGAGGAGGGGCGGTGGCAGGCTCGTTACAGAGGGGAAAAGCAATGTGTGTCACCTTGTAATGGCTGCTCCAGGAAGGCCCATCAGGTGGAGAAGTGAAGTGAAACCACAAGGCAATTGACAGTGATGGAGGCAGGAGGGGTTACAGCAGTATTAGTCCTGTATGAACCATTGATCTCTTGGTGTACAATTTGCTGGAAAAGACTGCTATATAGGCTCAGCTGTTAGCAGGTGCTAATTGAAGCTGAGCTGTCTGGAGCCTCATTGCACTGCCTTCCCTGGATTAGAGCAATACTGGGGAGGCTGGTGTTGGGGAAAGGGATTTGTGGGTGTGATTCACAGTACGGGGATAAAACAGCCTTCATCTCTACTTAAGAGACAAGAGGAAGGGAATGGAATATTCTCCATACACAGCTGCATGCACCTGTATGGAGGGAGAGTCCCTGGAAAGACACATCCGCTTCTCAGTTCAAAATTCCCTATGGATGGGGCAAAACCTTACCTCAGGGTGCACACAGTTGACAGAAAGGTAGTGCCTTTCATCCCAGGTTCTGCACACTTGACCTTTTTTGGTTTGCAAAGCCTACAGCATTTCCCCCAGAGCAGACCTGTGTTAGCAGATTTAAGTCATTTGCCAGTAGCCAGGCTCTTCCTAGTTATCCATTCTGGAGTTTTGCAAAACAGCCAGAGGTCTACAGAGCTGATGCTATTAAAAATTGACCTGCAAGGCCAGGAGCCCATATGATTTCTGCCAGCCAAGACCTCTGTGATTTGTAGGCAGAGGAGAGCTGGCACCATCACACTGAGGGATTAACTGGGATGCACAAGCAGGGCTGTAGTATGTGGCCCATCCTGCTTGATTCCTGCTGGATTTGCTGAGGTGTTATGCATTTCTATGTCCAGGCCTTGGGTGTGCTGCTGAATAACAGCTCTGCTCACAGAGAGATGGTGGGGAATGGATGCCCTGCTCCTGCAAAGGGCACTTCTGGTCTCTGGAGAAAAGTCCACTCCACGCTCAGCTGGTCTCTGCCTCCCACAGGGGCCCTACACCCACTGCCTCCAGAATCCAAACTGAAATAAAAGCAAGGAAGTTGATGAGCATCCCTCACAGATGTAACAGAGCTCCAGAAGGGGATCAGGGTCTCATCCTGTTGTGAGTGGCATGAAGGCAAGCTCTCAACAGCATCACCAGCTGAAAACTGGGGTGGTGCAGAGCGTACACACAGGGCTCCACTGCTGGGAGCTTGTCCTCATTAGCCCCACATCCATTCATCCATCCAAGTGAGGCTCTTCTCCCAACCAGGTGGTTGAGCTCTGCTCATAATCTGCATCATTTATGCACAAATCCACTCCCAGAGGGAGTGTAAGTTGAGCCTGGAGTGCTCTCAATGGGATTCTCATCCATAGCCATGAACTTGAGAGTGTGCAGGATGAGTCACAGAGAGCCTCTGGCTCCAGCCCAACCACGAGCCCTGGCAGGTTGGACTCCACTGAGTTTGTGGCTTGTCTGCACTGTGGTGTGGTAGCTCCAGCTGACTGGATGCTGTGGAAGGGAGAAACTGAGGCACATGGGAGTCACAGTGTGTTGAATCCAGCAGCCAATGTCTGTCTGTCTAGTCCTCTCCTGCAATTTCCCATGGGAAGCTTCCATGACTGGTTATAACTGTGAGCCTGGAGACCAGCCACAACTTGTGCCAGCTGCTGGGACAACTGGAGAGGCTGGATGCAAAGTGATTAAAATCCAGTGATGTGCTGAGGAGTGGTGGGAGGCTGTTGAGCCTTGCAGGAGCTCCTGTTGTTGTTAAGGCATGTAGCATTCCATAAGATGCAGCATGCCATGAGCCTGGTGCTCATATCCATGGCACAAGTTCCTGTGCTCAGCAAACTTGAAAAGTAATTTTACCTTTGTGGTGGAAGGCACAAGGTATTGTGTTTTTCCTTGGTGTGAGGGTCCCTCAGTGTGGCATAGTGGAGGGGGCAAATCAGGAGCTGGGGTTCCCCACTGGTCCCTCCTCACTCTTAGAGCATCACAGAAGCCCTTTGGCAGGTTTAGGAACCACGGCTCACCTTCTAGTGAGCTCCAGTACTGTTCCCACTGCTGCTCCAGTGAAGTCCATTCACTCTCCTGGGACTCTGCCCTGTTTCCTCTGCTCTCAAGGAGCCTCCCCATCTTTGTCCATCAACACCCAGCCCTTGCCTTTGTCTCTCCACATCACTCTGGGCACTAAGGCAAAGGACTTTGCTCCTCCTTGGTTTTGGAGGGTGCTTGTGCTCTGGCCGCACACCAGCACCCTCTTCTTAGCTTTGCTGGGTGTAAAGGCTGTGCCAGCTTCGTGGTTGCTGTTGGCAGAGGGCCTTTAGGGATGCCTCACTGCTGATTTACAGATGCAGCTCTCCAGGGTCTGCCCCAGCTCAGACGACTCCTCCAGCTCTCAGCTGTGACACAGACATGCCTGTCCACTCCTGGTTTGCAAAGAGAGTTTCTGTTGTTTTCAACCCACGTTGCTGGGGGCTGGTCTTTACTTCTAGGGAGTGTGAGCCCTGAATATTCAGGAAGCAGCACTGAAGTTGGTGTGACCATGGTTGGCAGGCTCTGGTCCTTAATTAATTAGCATTGATTGTACTTCCAACAGTGGAGGAGGGAGCTGCAGCTCAGGGAAGCAGTGAAGTGTGGCAATATAATCACTGCAGCTATTTCCACGCTGCTGGTTGGTGCTCTTCAAAAGTTACCTAGCTGCTGCATTGGCAGCATGGTAGACAGAAAGGAAAATCCCAGGAGGCATAATAGAACAAAGGACTTTGGAAGCTGTCATTTTAGAGGAAACATCTGTCTGTATGTATGTGCAGGGTTGGGGTTTTAAAATTTTCTTGGGTTTTTATTTAAAAAAATATTTATTTAGTTACTTGTTTGTTTGTTTTCTGGTGATTGACACTGCCTTTGGTTGGCTCAGCCTTATCAAAGGTGCTGTTCATGTCTTTTGAATGGCAGCAGGGTCAGTTCACCCCTGGGCTACTAAGAAGTGCTGTTTGAGAAGTGGGATGTGCCTTATCTCACAAGAAGTTTGGAGCAGGTTGCAGGGTTGGGTCAGTGACTTTAAAGTGGAAGTGCCTGCCCTGTCTGAGCAAGATACCCAGTGGCCAGTGAATCCACTCCCTCTGTAATCTGGGCAAGCCTGTTCCACTGAGCTCTCTGAGTCCGTGGGCTTTTGTATCCATGATGCATTTCTTTCCCCATATTTTTGCAATTTTATTCTTGGCAGCTCCAGAGAGGTGGGACTGAGCATCCTTCTATTGATCTATGAGAAGGACTTTGGGATGCAAACCCAGAAGGAAAACTTCAGGATTTAGGTAGACAGCTTTAATCCCTCCACATTCTTCATCCTGCCCTAAATCACAGCCCCAGAATGAGGAACCTCACAGTGAGAGCTGCCATGAGCACTCACAGCTCCTTTAATGCTGTTACCTGATGCTGCAGATGTGTCTCCCAGCCTGGGGAATACTGAACCCTCCTGAAAACGTTCAGTGCCTTTAATTTGTGCCGTGGCATGGGGCAACAGCTCCCAGGTTTGTCCCTGCACAGCCCAGAGCCCCGCAGCGTGCTGGGCTGTGACCGTGTGCTGCGAGCTGGGACTGTGGGGGCCCTCCTTTCCCAGAAAACATGTGTGCATAGACGCCTTGCCAGGGTTCTGGAAAAGCAGTGCCAGGGCTGGATGAGGGAAGTGCGTGTCAGCAGGCAGAGACCTTCAAGTCAAGCCTGGTAGCAGAAGGGATTAGTGGGTACGGGCTGTTGGGTGATTTAATTGTGTTTTCCTTCCTCCAGTGAGTTTGCACCATTTTTCTTAACTTGCTTAGCCCCGAGGAGTTTTTTAGTATAACCAGTATTTATGGAAAGCTTTTTGCTTTGGTGCCTCACAGGGAGTCACTGGCGTGCACAGCAGCAGCCATTTCACAGCCCCACAAGCCATCCGTGCAGTGCCCGAGTGCTGGCATCCCGAGGGCCATACAGGGGTCCCAGGTGGATAAAAAGGATAAAAAGTTGAAGTTAATTCAGTGCTTTGTGGTTTTGTATTTCAGCAGGGTCAGGAGAGCCCGACTGAACCCTGGTGTCAATGTACCAGGTGTCATAGGATCACAGGGAAGGGGGAAAACCAGAGCCTAGCTCTGATGAAAACAGCTCTCCTGGGCCTGTCATTTTATCTGCTTGGGGGACTTCTCTGTGTGTAAGACAGGGAGAATGATGCTCTTCTCATTTGTCTCACTTGGTTGTCAGATCCTTGTGGCAGGAGCTGCATCTTGCTGGGTGCCAGCACGAGCAGTGGATGACAGGGTGGCCGTCCACAGGGGGCTGCAGGCACTGTGATAGTGTGAGTGCTGAGGAAAAGCTGCCTCTGTCCCCTGTGCTGGAATCCTGTGCTTCCCATGAGGGGCAACTCCATCAGTGGGGAAAGTGCTGGCTGCCAATCTGTCCTGGGCAAAACCGAGGGGGAGAATCCTCAGGAGAACAGTTTTCTGTTGGACATTAAGTCCCATCAACATCCAAATGTTTTACAAAATCATATTTCTCTGTCAGGGGAGATAAAAAAGAGATGAGGTGTAGGGGAAAGAAAGTTTGTCTTTTGTCTGCAGCTTGTCTTTTTGGTGTTTCTCAGAAATGGTTAGGTTCTTCACTTTGAATTGACACCCGCTTTCCCTTAAAAAATGAAATGTTTTACAAAGCTTTTTGTACAACTCAATATAGAAATTTTGGGAAAAAAAACCCTAAAACACATGGTTTCCTTCTGAAGGAAGAAACTTGGCTGCTTGGTGTTTTTTTTTTTCCTCTTTAACAGAGAATATTTGTAAATTTGGGCTTTCGCCCTGGTGGAGGCAGAGCAGCATTTTCAACTTCGTGGCACCCTGAGCCTGCCCTGGCCAGCCAGAGCTGCAGGGGGGCTGCAAGCAGCGGATCCTGGAGCAGCAGGGGGAATCTCCTCCAGCCCATTCCCGCTCCCGTGGCCGCTCTCCCGTCCGCAGCCGCTCGTCCTGGGTGGGCTGCAGGGGATGCTCTCATTGCTGTGCTCCAGTTTTTCTCTTCACAGCCTCAAGCTGGAGGTGGGGGAAGCTCGGCTTGCTGCTTGTAGCTGCTTTCCATGCATGTGTGCATAGATTTGCACTGATTTTCTCTCCTTAAGGACTTTCTGGTATTCCCCCTCACAGGCACTGCCTGTGGTTGTTTGCAGGCTTCTGCCCCTGGGCAATTTCCTCCTCCTCATTACTACCCTCCAGTCCCTCATCCCTTATCCTCTTCCTGATGGAGACAGTCTCTCACAGCCGACTCATTTCAGAGATGTTTTTTTCACTGCCGAAGCCAAGATTTTTCTCTCTCCCATTTCACTTCGTCTGGAAACGGGAGGAGGAAGCAGGTTTTGGGTTTGGTTTGGGATTTTTTTTCAGCAATAAATAATTTCTGAATGCTGAAGAGGCAGGAGAGTGAAGCTGGCGTTAGGCTACATTGAAATACTCCATTTGTTCTGGGAGTCTTTCTCCACCCTCCTCCAGAAAGCTTCCTCTAGTGTTTAATTTTAATGCAAGTCATTATTTTTTGTTTTCTTACTTTCCAGAGGAGATTCCTCTATTATTTTGGCATGTCTGGAGATTTTTATGTACACCAGAATTTTTTTCCTTGGCTTTTCTTTCCTCTTTGATTTCTTTTCACCAGGGTTAAAAGCCCCAAGTCAGCAAGGTACTTAAACACATGCTCAGAGTTAAGGCCTTGCCTAAGTGCTTTGCTGACTTGGAGCCAAAGATATTTTCTCAAGTCCTTTAAATGCTTCAGAACCTGAATTCAAAACGTTTTACAGAAATTCCAGATTTCAAGTATCTCTTGTGCTAATAATAGTTGTAATTCAGTACAGCCTTCAGATGACTGGAGCTCTGGACATGGTGAGCTTCTGAATAGTCTTACTTTCAGAAAACATGCCTCCCTAAAATCTTCTGCTTCAAACCCAAGAGCTCTCCAGAGAACAGGGCACACTTACTTGTATTTCAGTCAATGAAACATAACTGGCCTTTTAGCTGTTGTTTTGGAGTAAGACACTTATAGCTTTATAAACACTGAAATTTAGGAAATAATGCACAATTGGTTCAAGAATGAATGTCTGTTCCTGAACCAACATTTGCTTATTATCCCCAACAAAGGCAATAAAAAAACCTGCACCAAACTGCAGACTCTCTGACATGGCAGGATCAGTAATTGGAGGTTAGGAGATGCTCTGAAAGGCAGACTGGGCTCTCAAAAGCAGCGCTGCTCTCTCCTTTAGTCAGATGGATGGCAACAAAAGTGGTATGGAAAGGGAAGAGCAGTGGGTGGACAGGCAGGAAAAGGCTGTGTCAAAGAGGAGGAGAGGGAGGAGGAGAAGGAGAATGTATTTCTAGAAGCAGAAAGGCCTCAAATATCAAACAGAAATTGCAGCATGATTTTTTGGGGCTCTGCATGATGAAGTCATGAGGGTTCTGCATGATGAGGCCACCAGCCAGCCAGTGGGAGTTGCTTTGGAAATGCTCAGCTGCTTAATGAAGAGCATCTTCTTCACAGGTTTTGGAAAGGGTCCTGGACATTGGTGCTTAGGGCACCAACAAGGGAGCAGGGCCAGGCAGGAACTGGTTCAGTTAAGAAGTCCTCAAGGAGTTGCATGCTCCCTGCTCTGAAAGCACTCTGTGATGCTGCTGAGAATGGGACCAACCCTGCTGAAAGCTCCTGGCTCACTGGCCTCATCTTAAGCTTCTGTCTTCTGAGGTGGTGTGATCTCCTCTGAGCTTCTGCATTGTGCTTTGCAGATAAATAAATGGGATGTATCCCATCTATGATTCTGTGATAGGTGCACTAATGCTCTTCAGAGGTCACTTCCATCCCATTCCAAGGTTCTGTGATCGGCACAAGAAGGCATGCAAAGGCTCTGTCTGCCCCAAAACATTGAGCACTTTCAGTCCCCTGCTCTCTCATGGATCTGCTTCTTGCTTCTAGGAACTTCCATGCAGTGTGCAGAAAACCCTGTTTCTCCTACCTGCTCAGAGACAAATCCAAAAGACACTGCCACCTTCAATAGCTCTCTGAATGCAGAGTAATTTGTAAATACTCACATAGCCTGTGAGCATCCTGAATAATGCTCACCTCCAAGAGGAGCTAAGAAACCATTTGGGGACCACAATCCTGCAGTCAATGACCTCCATTGTTCAGATACACTTCCCAGCCCTTAATCAGAGTCCCAGCCTCATTCAGCCCCGAGCTGGAACCTTCTCCAAGCTCTGCTCAAGATCCAGGTCCTATTGTGTGGTCTGTAGTGTTCAATTAGCTATACTCAGCAATTGATTTTGTGTCTCTGGTGTAAGTAACACTCTTTCCAGCATGCCATGGTTCTGCTCTGTGCCCATCTTTCCCCCCAGCAGCTGCTCTGTGTGATGGGTGGGCTGCAGCTCTGCTGGCTGTGACACAGCTCAGCATGTGCAGGTGATCCTCTCCAGGCTTGGCCTTGCTTGAGGAGTCTTCAGAGTGAAAGGCATCAAATGTGAATGTAGTATCTTGTTATTACCAATGCAAATCCCGAGCCTTGTCTTAGTTCTTAATACAGCCCCTACAGGGGAGAGAAGATGAGTGCCTTATTTTTAATACTGTTTTGAAATCAGCACTGGATTTCAGATATGCAGGTGTTACTTGGAGGAGTGATGGTGACTGGGTCAAAAAACCCCTCAAACTTGGTAAAATGGTTCCCATTTTATCATCATCTATTCTTTCCACACTCTTCACTGTGCTGCCCTGGCAGCAGCTCAGTTCCTCTGCTATTCTGTGGCCATGTGCAGAAAGAAAATCTTGGTGTTGGTGCAGGGGGAAGAAATCCCTCTTTTGGGAAGAAACAAGCCCTGTGGTGTAACCTTCAGTGGATATACAGGTGGAGAGAAAAGTAGTGGTGCCTCTGTTGGGAACCCAGGGAGTGCCCTGTCCCCCATGTCTTGGTGCTACAGGCTGCACCCCTGTTTTGATTTCTCAGTCCAGCTTCGGTGATGCTTTTGAGTCCTGTCCCTGCACGCAATGCTCTCTGTGCCTCCTCCTTGTGGGGCTGAGCAATAAGGAGCAGGATGAACCCCCCCAGTACCTGTGTTTAAAAGAGCAGAGGAATTTTTCCATCCTCAGGCACAGAAGTTCATGTGTTAAGTTGTAGTTACCCCAGCTCAAGCCCAGCTGCTGCTGATACACCCAGGGGCGTGAGCATTACATCTGTAAGGGAAAGCCACTGGCCTACAGCAGGCAGAACCCAAGCCAACAGACAGACAGAAAGAGCCTGAGGGGCTGAATTTTAGAGCTATTAAATGATTAAATGCAAGGGGAAAAAAAGTTAATTTAGCATCGCGGTTGTGATTTTACACACCCAAGAGCCTGGAAATTGAGAGCTCTGCTTCTCACACAGGGATCGTAACTTGGCACTGCACAGATTGTACAGTATGTAAAATTAGACTGGAGAAATAGTAAATATGCTGCAGGGACCAATACTGTCTTGGCAGAAGGAGGATGGACTGAGTGGGACCCAACAGGTCTTTTACGCCTCTGACTTCCATAATTCTGTGCTAATAAAAAAACATTGCACAATGCCTGATGCTAATCCGCAGCCCTGAGTGGGGTGAGGCGGGAGCTGGGTTGTTGTGTGAACAAATAGTGGCCGCCCTCGGTGTATTTGAGTGGAGCTCAGCTGCTATTTGAGGGAGGGCGTGTGGGCATTGGCAAACAGGGATGGGGAGATGCACCAGGCTGGAAAGGCAGGTTGAGGTCAGCAGGGAGTAAGGTGCCCCTGTGTCTCTACCCAGCTCTGCCCCCACCTCCCCAAACCTCAGTAAATACCGGCATCTTCACGCTGTTGCTGGACCACAATGAGCTCTTCTTGTGTTTATGGCTCTGATTTGGTCACCTAATTCTGAATTGTATTGATTTCCCCCTAAACGGCATTGAAAAGCCTGATCTAAGCACTCTTCTGTGGCTTAGAGTTATTTGTCCTGTCTGCATGAAAAAGCAGGACCGAAAAACAAGCCTCTAATTCACCCACGGTGCCAGCACCGGTCATTTGGCAGCGAAGGTTGAAGGCTCAAGTGAGCCCAGCTTGGAGGATGTTGGTGGGATTTTCCTGCTGTGTGCTGGTTCCCCTTAGGGCCATTCTCAACACCTTTCCATCTATACCACCTCACATGCTGGGACAGCCTGATGCAGTCACAAGGAACTGGAGGAGTTGCTGCTTTGCCAAGCAACTGCACTTCCTCAAGATGAGTCATCCCAAGCTGACTCTGCAAGGAAGCCACATGGGCAAGGTCCCTTCCAGCCTTGTCTTAGGATGAAAACAGTGTCACAGCTCAGCCAGTTGCAGCAAGGACAGCACTTGGAGTCCCAGGAACCAGAAGAGCTGGGACATGCATCTAAGTGATGGTCTTACCAAGACCTTCTGGGAAACAGATGAACACACGAAATCAGGTCCCTCCTGGGATGCAAGAACAAAGCCTCCTGTGGAAAAAACCTAAAAAGCCAAGATCACTAGCCCAAAAGAATCCAGACCTCTCTTCTGTAGAGCTGCTGAGACAGAAAAGCAGAAGTATCTGCTTCTTCTCCTGGTCCCAGCTGTGTTAACACAACATGATCCATGATAGAGGTATTGCAGATGGGTGCACACCAGCATTAGCACCATTGGGCAGAGCTCACTCCTGCCCTGAAGCCATGGGAAAGGACAGCTTCTTTGTGGTCTCCTGCCCATGCATGGCTCTCTCAGAGAGGCAGAATGAATTTGGTTGCTGTTCTCAGTTTTGCTTGACCCCTGTGACCAGGGTGGTGCTTGGGGCACCACATCAGTGTACAGCTCCTACTACTCCCAGTGAGAGCTGGGCTTGATGGCGTGCAGGAAAACAAGGCTGCCTCTGACACAGAGCCCTTCTGGCTTGCAGCCAGGAGCACTGCCAGTGTGGAGCTCTGGGCTGATGTGATTTGGCAGGGCTAGAGCTGTTAGAGAAGCTCTGTCCCAACATGGGTGTGATGAAAAGCCAGCAGTACCAGGACAAGACACAGACATAATAAGGCACAAGGAGGACACCCTGTGCCCTGGTGAGATCCCACTCAGACCAGACCAAAGCTGTTGATTCAGCCAGTCTGATGATATGGTACAAGCAGAAAAATTACACTTAAGTTACTTGTCTGCTAAGGCAGCATTTCCCATCCTCCTACAGTCTCAGCCAGCCAGGGCTCCCCACTGGCCTGCAGCCCAAAAGACATGGGGAGCTGCTGCATCCCCTGGGCTGAGCCAGTGCTGCAGCAAGGACTTGGCCCTCACTTCTGCTGTGAGACAGTATGTCTCCTTCTTCCAGCAGTGGGTCTCTGTTCTGTGGTTTCCTGCTGTTTAGCACTGTGTTTTCCTGGGTTTAGCACTGTGTTTTCTCCCCAGGAGGGTGCTGATTCTCTGCCACTGCACAGCCTTGCTGGCTCCTGTGCACGAGTGAAGCAAGCAACGCCATCCTGATGGTGCTGCCATCCTGTCTGCTCCTGTCACTGGAGCTCAGCTGGGCAGTGGCACGTCAAGCTCATAGCAGGGCAGGCATCACACCTCCCCACTGCTGGACCGTCACGTCCAGGAGGGAGCCCGTGGGTTGGATTATCATTTGTGACAATGGAACATTTGGTGGTAAAAGTGTCCCTTCATCCTCAGAAGATGTTGCATTAAGGCACCAGCCCTGTGCAGCTGAGCAGCTAGAAGGGCCATGAAGACCCCTGTCACCCACAATGGGCATCCCCAGCTGGGCTTGGGTGCAGCTCCAGAGGGAGGCGAAAGGGGAGGCTGGTGCAGAGATGGAGCAGAACTTCTGCAGGAACATCAGGGCTTTGCCAAAGTCCGCAGGAGGATGTTCTGTGGTCACATCCAGGCTGAGGGAAGAGGTTTTCCTGCTCTGGATCCTGCCCTGAGCCAAGCATGTCGGAAGGGTCAAGTCCCTTCTTCACAATGCTCCTGAAGTAAACCAAGGTCTGCTTCCAGGCTATCGTGGTGTGATTGAGTACAAGTCCTTTAGCACCCATCTGTTATCTCTTAATTAAAGTTTCTTTCTAATTATTTTTTCTTGTCGAGAGCAAAGCTGCTGACACCAGGGATTTACCAAAGTAGAGCAAACAAATGCGGTCTCTGCTTTCTGCAACTCTTCATTAATGGACAAAATTAACTTGGAGCAGTCCATATCTTTGGCTACATCAATGACACTTAATTATGCTTGTTTCCTTACAAAGATATATCCAGTTTTAAATCACTTGTGGAAGAAGTGCCTCCTTAAGCATGAAATTTCTTCTCCTTGAAGGAAGATTTCTGCTGGCAAGAAAAGCTGTGCAAAGACCAAGTAGCATCACAGGGAATAGATGTGAGATCAAGAGTAGGGCGTGCTTTGGGAAGCTGGTGTCAGGAAACCCTCTCCATGGCCAGGGGCTGCCTCATCTCAAGAAGGGCAGACCTCAGGGGCTGTCAGGCTGCACAGGGGAGTGGAGCCACTGGCATTCCTTGGACACAGTTGGTGCTGCTCAGGCCAGTGTGCATGGGTCCTGGAGCAAGGGAGAGGCCACAGGGTTGTGCCACTACCCTGTTCCATGGCTAGAGAAGGCCAGGAACATCCTCTCATAGAGGTTGGTCAGGCCACCTCTCTGTCCCCTTGCCCTCTCCATCCTCTGGGGCTCTGTGCTCATCTCCTGTGGGCAGATTCATCTCATTTATCATGGGAAGTTGAGGAATGAAAGACCCTTCTGGTTTATATGCTTGGAAAGCTCTTAGCATAGCCCTGGCACTGTGTAAATATTAAATGTATAATTTATTCTGTAACAGACAGCTAACTAGCTGAGACAATTATTTGTGGCTGGTTTCTCTGCTGTGGGAGGGACATATGAAGACCAGTGGGGTGTTGTGAAGGCCTCTGTCCAAGGATATGTATGTAGTGCTCTGTCCCACTGCAAAAGTTCTCCATGCCCCACTGTCAGAGAAAGTGGGGACCTGGCCTTTGTCACTGTGTTGGTTTCACCATCTGCAAAAGAAGGGCAGAGCCAGAGATTGTGGAACCTGCAGAGTGCTCTTCCCTCTCCCCAGAAATATTGCAGAGCCTTTCTTTTGCTCATTCTCTGCTTACACAAGCCACAACCCTGCAGTGCATTTTGGCAGAGCGCTCAGGGGGAATATTTGTCCCAGTCTGCCTGCAAATCACTGTGACAGTGAGGGTGATTTTGGCCCTGTGTGTGTCTGCTGGATGCTGTCTTGCCACAGGCCCTGGCTGAAAGACCCCCATTAAAGGGCTGTGGTGAGCGCTGGTGCCAGGAATGCAAACCATCCTCTCCACTTCCTCTGCTCACTGTTCCAGTGGCCCCTCGGGTGTCTGGGCATGGAACCCCCGTGCCACATCTGTGGGCTCACATGCCAGTGCCCAGCAGCATTCCTGCCATTCCTGGCAGCTGCCCATGCTGGCTGGGTGGGAGACTCAGCTGGAGCAAAGGCACAGGAGATGGAGTGGGACAGTCCCAAGAGGAATTCTGCTCCTTCCTAGTACAGTGCATGCCAGGGCAGTGCTCACCTTTTTGCATGATTTTCTTGTGCTGATTTCCTTCCATTTTTGATGTAGGTCAAGATTTCATGAAGGAGGATGAGGTTTCTATTTGATTTCCAGCTGGAAGGGTTTGGGAAGCATAGAATATATTTCTATGGGCCCCATGTCTCAGCTGCCTTGTCTCATTTTCCCTCCACACCTCTCTGCTGGATGGCTGTCTGCTGGTCCCTGTTGCCAGTTGCAGGACCTATCAAGCTGCCACTCATCATTGCTAGTGCAGCAAAGCAGCTCACAGCTCATTTCACCAAGCTCCCCCAGGTTCATTACTAGAATGTGTATGTTTATCCCACAGCTAGAAGCTCTGTATGCTTATTCCCATCTTCCCTCCACTGCAGTTTTGCAGAGATGTGGGTAAAGCTGTAATTTCTCCCGATGTGCGTCACCATGGCTCCTTTCTAGATCCGGGACCTCATGCTGTGCCTGGCAGAGAATGTGGCCCGTAGTGGGCTTGGATGCTGGGAGGCATGTTGCTGGTTGGGGTGAGCCCCTCTATGATGACATCACAGCCCTGTGATGTCACTTGTCCCAAAAGCCAGCATGCTTTGGAGAAGCAGGGTGGTGTAGGGGCAGCGCAGGGCAGCATCTTGAAGTGCCAGTTGTAACCAGTGGTCATATCCGTGTTGCTGGGAGGGAATCTTTGGAAGTGTCTAGTCCAATGCCCCACTTGGAAAAGCTCTGTCCTCAGCAGAAGACAACAGCTTTGCCAACAGAGCCCCAACAAACCCCATGAATGAGAATCCTCCCTCTCTGTGGGTACCTGTCCCAATGCTGTGGTACCCTCCAGGAGAATAAATTATCCTCCGTGTCCAGCTCAAATCTTCCACCAGGACACTCCTGTCACCAGGTGATATCCATCCAAAAGGGCTGGCCCTGCAGGACAGGCACCATCGTGGTCATTGATCCATGGGTTACCAGTGACATGGTGACCAGGAGTGTGGACAAACCTCCCTTCCCTCCCTGTCCAAGGCAGCTGTGGAGCTCTGGGTGCATTCCTAGCCTGCAGGAAGTGGAGAGTCCCAGCAGAGCTCTGGTCACCCCTGCTCATCCCCATCCTACAGCAGAGCTGCTGTTCTCAGTGGAAGACAGGCTTCTCCAGCATTCCAGGGGAGCTGTCCCCATGGTGCCCTTTCCCAAAGGGGCTGCCACACATCTGATGTCACTCTGGTTGGGTGGGACTCCCACACCTGGCATGGCACAAGGGAGGACATGAGCACTTGTCTCTGCTCCAGTAAGATCCTCAGCAAACCCTGCTGGAAGAAATGCTTCCTCTGAAGCTGTGCTTTGGGTTTCTCCTTCATCAGGAACCTTAAATCATTGCCTTGGAAAGGAGCATTGCTTTCAAAGACCTGTCTTCCAGGAATGGCTCCCTCAGCCCTTCTGGATGAATGCCAGTGTGTTTGTACTGTGTTTAAGGAAATAAGTCAAGGTGACTTCTTTTCCTTCCAAACTTAGTCCTTCAGCCACTAGCTGCAGAAAAGCTCTCAGCCACAGTCCTGAGAGGCAGAGCTGAGCATCCCAGAGCTTTCCCCCCATCTCAGTTCTTCTCTGGAAATAGGCACCCAGCAGGCAGGAGCCAGGCAAGAGAGGCAGGTCTGTGGATCCTTCACTGCACTGAGCCTTTCTCCGTGCAAGGCTGGTGGGTAGTGCAATCGTGGGTGTCAGAGTGCCTGTGATAAGCAGAATTCCAAGTGTAAGGACAGGATAGTCAATGGTTGTGTGAGCCAACAGGAAACAGGAAGACAAAACTTCTTTACCTTATGCAGTAGAAGAAATTAGAGAACTTGAGTAAGATGCTTGAATTCTTTCTGAAACTTTGATATCTGTATTTGTGTACCCACACATGTGCCTAGTCATCTGTCTGTCCATCCGTTCACCATCCAACCATCCATCCACATCCAGAGCCATTCAAGCAGCCAGCCATCCACCCAACACCACTCACATTCACTGTCCTTCCATGCCTCCTTTCCTCCATTCCATCTGTGCCCATCCACCCTGTTGTCCATCCGTCTGTGGTTACACACATTCATCCATCCACTGTCTGCTTCCACTTCTGCCTATCTGTCTGTGTATCTGGTCCTGTTCCAGCTACCCCTCCTCACACAGATGCTTCATCTTAGATGTTCTCCCCTCTTGCTGCTTGTCAGTACATTCTCACAGCTTTTTAAAGACCATTTAAATACACTTTTCTCGTCAGCACAGCTTCCCAAAGGTCTCCATCATTGGCTTCTGTCAGAAATGGTGCTGGGGCATCCCACCAGCACTTACTCACAACAAACCAGTTTTTCCTTGTCCTTAGAACCCCCTTTCCCAGCAGGGATAACATCCCCAAAGTTGCTCTGTTCCTGTCAGAAGCAGGTATCCTGACAGACCATCTGCAGGATGCTGAGACCTGCCAGACACACCTCCAGAACCAGCTTTGCAGATGGGATCAGGATATGGGCTTAGGCACAAGGAATGCTGGATCATATCCATGTGGCCCCACCTATCAGTGGTACCCAGGAGCTGATGTCTGGAGAGGGAGAAAAGAGAGGAGAAGCCTTGGAGGTGCTTATCCCATCTGTCTCCACTATCAGCTGCTTGCAATCTCCCAAGGCTCACTGGGCAGCTCAGTGTTTTGGGTCATCTGCTGTGAATTCATTTACTCACTGTTCCCTCCTCCAATGTTGACATCAACAGTATCTGAAGGATATAGATTTCTGTAATTTAATCACAATTCGTGAAAAAAAAGACTACTTTCTCTTGCTTGTCCTGCTCTCCCTTATTTTATTACAAGAAAGAGCAAACAGTCCTTCTCCATTTGTCCTCTTCATGTCACTCGTCATTGCTAAGGTGTCTGTCATGTCTTTGCTTGGTTGTGCCCTTGTGTGAATCAAGAGTTAGAGTCTACTAAACCATCTTGACATGGAATCTGTTTCCAGCCTTAGCTGTTGTTGTTTGCTTCCTTTGCCCTAAGCCCTGAAAGTATCCTTGCATACCCAGGGATACTGTGTTCATAACAGCATGGGGACAGGTTTGCTCATGGCTTCTGAGTTACACTGCTTTCCATTTTGGGTTTGAGTTCTCAGTCACCACTGAGCTGATGTTTTCAGGGAAGGGACTGTGATGACTCCAAGGTGGGTTCCCGTGGAGGCTGTGGCACATTTGAACTCATGAGTGTCTGTAGGGGAAGGAAAGCTGCACGCATTGCACTGTGTGTTAATCAACATGGGTTGCTGCCTGGTGGTCTGTACCATGATGTCCTTCTGCAGCCCTTTGGAACCCAGCTGTGCTTTGGCTGCCCTGACAGCCTCTGCAGCACTCTGTCTTCTCTCTGCCCTGACCCCTTTTACCTGTGAGTTACGAGGGCCTTGGGCAGATCTGATCCAGCTTGGATCTCCATCAGACTTCAGCAGTGACATCTTCTACTGCTAGATTTTACAGCTTGATTTCACCTTTGGTCTCGTGACTTTAGCTGTTATAAATCCTTGCAAGGACTTTCCCCGTGTGTCAGGGCTGCTTAGTTTCCTTGGAAGGCACCTTGTCAAATGTGATTTTGAAGCCTGGGAGAATTTTGAGAACTGAATCACCCTTGTCTGTGCACAAAAGCTTGATGAAGATTTGAAGGAACCTCATCCCCATTCATCCTCCTGTCCTGCTTCACCCTGTGTCATGCACATGCACTCACGTGGTTTTATCCTTGCCACATGCAGCTCAGCACAGCCAAGTGTAGCAACACAGGAAATATTCAGTTGCCAAGGATCATTAATGAATGTCAGCTCCAGCTCCTGTCCAGAAACCTGAGAAAATTCAATTAGGCAGCTGGTGCCCAATGAGCTGTGTTGCCCCACTCGTGAGCTGCTACATCAAACAGCTCAGCAAGCATCATGTTATTGTGGAAAGAAAAGAAAACCCAGACAGGGAGACAAACAGCACTGCGTGCACCATGCAGCTGTGCCTTTCCACAGCACAGCACAGTTAGGTTACAATCCTCCTGCCTGGTTTACTGGATAGGGAATTGCAAGGAGAATTACCTGCTTCCCATCTGCACTAGTAAATACATAGAGTTTGCTGGTGACAAGTCCTGGGGCTGTGTCATCTCTCTCCTGGGAGTTTGTGATACATGCATTTGGTTTGTGTCCTGCAACAAGTCACCTGGACCATGACTGGCAGTGTCTTGTGTGTCTGGCTGTGCTGTGGGGCGTTTGGCTGGTGAGCCATATGTGCAGCCCTGACATGTGTTCACCATAGCAAAGGTGAGAGGAAGCCATCCTGTGGGTGGAGGTCGTCCATGATCCTCTGGTATTTGTCAGCTGGTCCACTCTAGTCTAAAATAAGTCATGGCTGGGGACAGGAGCAGAACTTGGGCTTCCCTGTCCACCAGCAAAGTGTCACTCCACACCCCAGTCCTTCTCTTTACTTCCCGGATGGGAAGCTAATATCTCATTTCCAAGGCAGCTGAGCTCACCTGTTTTTCCCCTTTTCCTTCCCACAGACAGCCACACCCAGTACGAGCGGGTAGGTGCAGACGTGACCATGAAGTGTGGCTCCATGGACTGGGACGCAGCCGTGACCTGGACAGCCAACGGCACCGACATCGACGAGTCCCACCTGAATGGCTCCTACCTGATCCTCAAGAATGTTGACCTGTCACAGAGTGGCCAGTACTCCTGCTACGAGGGCTCCTCCTGGCACCTCAAATACCAGACCACCCTGAGGGTGGGAAGTGAGTACCCCAGCATGTCACATTGAGGGGGACAGTCTCTGCTCCCATATTGACTCCCACAGCCTCCACTCCTGCTGTGCCAGCCCCTCTACTTTCCATACATGGGGTTGTCCACTGCACACTGCTGTATGAGGTCCTCATGGCATACTAATCCCAACTGGAATCAGCCACTCTGCCCCAAGCTTTGGATCAAAGCCAGTAGATCAAATGATGCCTCAGGAATAATCTGAATAATTTGTAACTTCTCCCTCTAGCCCTGTGACACAACAACCATCTCTGTAGGTGGAAAGAACTGCTGGAGATTATTGCACTCAGCAAGGAGAAGCCCTGGCTGGGATTACTGCAGTGTGGTTGTTTCAGAGGAGCACCCAAAAGGTGTTGCAGGATCCTGGGTGCACAGGTGTGCTGGAGGACAGCTGCTCATTCCCCAGAATTTTGCGTATTTCCAGCACGGGATGCGCTGATTCCCGGGCCTCAGCGGGGGAGATAAGAGTTGCGCTGTATTTCGCATGATGCTGAGAGCTGATGGCAGCTGTGTGTTTTGAGGGCTGCTGTGTTTGTACAGCTGATAGCAAGTGTGTGTTTTGCAGCACGGCGTGCGGAACTGGCAGCCGTGGGTGTCTGGGAGCACCAGCCGGCATAGCTGGCTGTGGGATGAGAACTGGGATGCACCAGCTGGGAACCCCGCCATCCAGGGATGTGTCATGTAGGTGGCTGTGTGTTCCCAGGTTTGGAAGACACAGCAGAGTCTTTCTCTACTCCTTGTCTCACCTTCTGCACCTGGCATCACAGCCACAGTGGTGTTTCCATCCTAGGCCATGCTCCAGAGACAGAGGGTCCCAGGAGGGTCTGTGTAATAAATATGAAAATAAAGCATGAGGGGTTCACTGCACCTAAAGATTCAAATCTTAGAGATGCTCTACAGTGTCCAACTCATTTGAGGTCATGTGGGATAGATCCTGGTGTCTGGGCCAAGGATGCTGGAAGGAGCTGGAAGGCAATGTGAGAAGCAGATAAGGGGAAGCAGCCAGTACAGGGCAGGGATTACACCAGTGAGTGGATGTGGGGGTTGGAGCATAGCAGACAAAAGGCCACTGCCACTGCCTAACAAATGAGTCAGGGGCTTTTTAGCTGCATTATGGTCAGGAGGTGTTCACAGCTAGTTCAGAGCCACAAAAGGCAGGAGCTGGGTGCAGTGCAGGCAGCAGCACAAGGAGGTTGTGCAGTTCCTCTGCCTGGGCATGTGTTCACCAGATCCCATCTAGGGAGAGGTCCCAGGCTGTGCCAGTGCACAGAGAGCTGCAGCCCAGGCCTGCAGGAAACAAGGGGAGTGGGGAGACGTCCACAACCTCCAGCCACCTCCTCTGCAGCTGTGGCACCGCTGTGATTTTGCAAAGGCTCCTCCATCTGCTAAGCACCTCGCTAATAGTAATCCCTGTCAATCCGCTCAGGGACCCGTGGGAATTGCTCAGCGTTAGAGCCCAAATCCTGCTGTTCCCTATTAGTGTGTGTTCCCATTTGCTGCAGAGTCACAGCCCCCTGAGCACTGGGCACCTGAGGAGCCCAGTTGGACTCTGCTGGGGCCACCAGCCCCTGGAGAAAGGGTGACAAATAAATAAACAAGTGTCTGGCGTTGTTAACACAATTAACTGTGCAAGGAACTAATCAGGTGAGACGCTTTTAGTGGTAATTAATTTAACAGTCTGGATTTTAATTTAGTGTTTCTCTGTGAGGTTTTTCATCCTAGCTCTGCACCCCCAGCTCCTCCCTCCCCCATCCCACCCTAAGTGTCCTGGCTCTGCTGGAAATGATTGGTTCCTGGAGGTGTGAGGATTCATGCAAAGGAGTGGATTTGGGAGCATCCCAGCAGGGAATTGAGGTGGTCATGGGCATGTACCTGGAGATGGGTGACTTGTGGGAGGTTTGCAGTACAGCCCTGTGGTAGCATTGCTGCTGCAGTTGAGTGCATTGGGAGCCCAGACCTGGGATTTGAGGGATCTTGGACTCATTTCATTCAAATTGCATGGGAAATTAAATGAAAACATGCCTCTGCCTGCATATTTCTCTTTTGCTGGGGCAACAAGAAAGATGACTGCAGCGAGAGTGAGGGGCTGGGGCTGCACGTGGAGAAGTGCTGGGGATCTCATTAAATAAATTATGGTACCTGGAATGCGCTCCCTAGGCAAGGCAGGAGTGCTCCTGAGCATACACCACCACAGGAAGGGATGTGCAGAGGGAGCAGAGAAGGGTTGAGGACCAGGAAAGGGTGTCAATTAGCAAAGCAAGCTCTGTCGTGGGGGTCAGCGAGCACAGGGATAAAGGGAGACCTGCCAGGAGTCAAGCTGAGCGAGACCTTGCAGAGGAAATGAAAAGGGGGGGTTAGCCATATAAATACAGAGCAAACGAGGAGAGAAGAGCAGAGTTGGTTCTGCAGACAGGTTTCAGGGGAGATTAAACGTAAGCTCTGCAGAGCCTGATACCAAATGAACCCCACCGGGTCTGAGCAGCGATGCTGAGAGCAAGGGCAGCACAGGCTAAGGGAGAGGAGGGAGCACAAAACCTGGAGGTTATCCTCTGTTCTGGAGGCACCTTCAAAGACCACAATGCACTGAAGGCTTGGGGAGCACCTCATCCCCCTGTGAGGACATCTGTTCATTAGCAAGGCTCGTTAGCAGCTGAGAGGCCCGTGGTGGTACCCAGTGCAACGTGTCTGCTGTGCCGGAGCGAAGGAAAAACCCTCGTCAGACAGCCTGACCCCACAGCACAGTGGGGCTGCGTGGTGCACTTGGAAGAGGGAGCAATTAAAGATGGAGACAAATGGAAAATGGGAAAAAAACACAAGGGGGGCTTGCCAGGGATATATCACAGCAGATTAACCTGATAGCTCTCTTTGATAAGGGAACCGGTTTTCTAAGCCCAGAAATGTGGTCAGTGTAATCTGTCTTGACTTCAGTGAAGAATTTGCTATGGTGCCACATGGGAAATTATGAGTTAAACCAGAGAAAATGTGGATTAGTATGAGAATTGGAACACAGCTTAGGAAATAGCTACAGGGGATCAGATTGTGCTGAAAGGGGGAGCTCCTGGAAGGGACGGGGAAACTTTGGCACCACAGTTGGACTGTATTTGGGCCACTCTCTGAGGTGTTATCTGTAATGGCTCTGGCCCACAAGGACTAGGGGCTTTGGTTGGATATGCCAGTGGCTAAGGAGGGAAAAGAGGATATCTGGGGTGGGGATTTCATGCTGAAGGGATCAGCATGCTACATTAGTGGTGCAGGCACAAATGTGTGGAGGTGTTTTATCAATGTGCTTCAGCAGGGGGGAGGGAAGGCACTGATAGCTCATCTGATCCCTGAGAAGGGTTTAACACCCAAGTGCACATCATGGGGGATGTGGCTGGGAACCCTGCAGAGGCTGGGGGTAGCTGGGCTGTCTCACTCACTGCAGAGATGGGAACACTGGTGCACATGTAGGGGGACAGTGTGCATTCAGGGATGGCGAGGAGGGTTCCCCAGGCTTGTCTACTGTTAAAGGTCCCAGGTCAGCCACCTACAAGGCAGGCATCCTCCTCAGCACAAATTGGCCTGGGGGTAGCTGACACTTCTGCAGGGGAAACCTCTTCCAGGACACTTTGAGGAGTGACTTGTTCGTCTGCCCCTTTCTTCAGGCAGCTGTGCATGAGGTGAAGCACAGGAGAACAGCCAGGTGTTCATCTTCAGCGATCACCTGCCCTGCAGCCTGACAGCAGCAGATGCCCACGTGTGGCCAGAAGCTGGAGATGGGTCCAGGTCTTTTTACACACCAGACATCCCTGGCCTGAGCTCAGGGCTGAGCACCAGGAGCAGGGCAGGAGGGAGCACAAGGCTCTGGGTAGCAGGAGTGTGGTGGCGGGCTCCTGGCTGCCCCCACAAGCCACAGCTCTGCGTTTGGGAACGCGCAGCCGGAGGGCCCGGGGGTGGATATAACAAAGACGTTGGGAAATAATGCACTCTTGAGGTTTGGCACACGGCGCTGTGCGTTACAGAATGTTATAAAAATACTGCTAATGGGCCAGAGAGGAGTGGAAACGCGCGTCGGAAAGGCTGCCAGAAGCCGGAGAGTGCACATGAGAGAGGGGAGGCCTTGTGTGCAAAGAAGGGAGGGAGGGAGCTAGGGCAGGCACCCTCTTTCTGCTCCCATCCCTCCATCCCTTTCTGACCTACTTATCTCCGTCCCCACCCAGCACCTCTCCCCCTTTGCCCTTCTGTCCTGCTTTGGGGATGCCCAAGCCCTGGTGGACATGCATCTGACCCTCATGATTCGGCCTGCTGCCCGAAAAGGCTGCTGCCTGACATGATGGAGTGCAAGCATGGGAGAGGAAATACAGCAGAATCCCCTCTAGCAGCAGGGGCACAGATCGGGATGCAGGCGGTGGAGTTGTCTTCATGTTGCAGTGGTGGCCTGGGGTCTTGCAGCCTGGTGCCAGCCCCAGCGCTGTCCCATGGGCATTGCTGCCTCCCAGGCCATGGATGTGGGAAAGGGACTGGCAGAGTACAAGCAGTCCCAGGCTGGCCTGCTTCCTCCATGCCTGTCACTGCAGTGGCTGGCGAGAGAAAGAGGAAAAAACATGCGGTTTGACGGAAAATGACATGGAAAAAACAACCAAATTAACAGAAAAACAAACAAAGCAAAACCAGAGAGAGGGAGGGGGAAAGGGGCAAAGCAACAGGAACCACATGTGAGTGGGGAGGCCAGGAGAGCCTGAGTGTTCTCTGGACTGATTAGCAAGCAATCAAACATCGGCCACTAATAAATAATCAGAGCCTCCCTTTTCTCTGTCTTAGAAGTCTTTTTCCTCCCAGCTGGGCTCCAGCTGCAACCAGAGGGTTGTCCTGCAAGTTTGCATCTATCTTTTGTTGTTATTTTTAAAACTTTTTTTTCTGTTTCACCTATCCAAAATAAAGAAGCAAAACAAGAAGGTAGTGACCTCTCCACGTAAAACATGTGCCTCTGGCTCCACTAGGGCAGGCATGGGCATCCCATGTTGGCCACTAGCTAAAGAGTGGAGGAGGGTAGTCCCAGGTGTGTCCCTGCCTGTTTCCATGGCTTGGTTGGGTGGAAAAAACCTGCAGGAGGGCACTGATGCTGTGCCAGCTTCGGAGAACAGAAGTTTGGTGGCACCAGGCTGGTGCTCCTGCCTGGATGCTGCTGGAGAAGCACAGGCTCAGGGTCAGCGTGTGCAGATAGTTCCTTGCTCGTGTCCAGTGATCTGTGATGCAGAGCTTTTTTTTTATTATTATTATTATTGAAAAGCCCTTTTGATGAATTTTTTTCCCCTCTGAACTCTTCCAGTCCTTTCCTGTGGTGATGTAAACTTCGGCTATTTCAGGAGCAACAAGTTAAACATGACTGCAACCATTCCCTGGCACCAGGGCCAGCTGGCAGAGAACACCACCCACCCTTTCAATTCATCCCTCTCTCCCTCCCAACATGCTCCTGCCCCTTGGGGATAGTCCCACACAAGGGAAACCCCAAGGCTGTGCCCAGGCAGTGCTACATTGAGGGCAGGATTGCATTGACATGGACCAAACCTATGGTAAGGGTGAAGCTAATAAATTTAAATGACAGTTGATATTCCAGGATCAGGATATGCACCCCAGAGCTGTTGGGTTCCTTACTGTGGAGGGCTTTTTCCTCCCATGTGCCTGCAGCACTGGGGGCGGGGTAGGTGCAGTGGTCATGGGGTGATTCACAGCCAAGCATCACCCCCCCAATTCCTGAGAGCCTCAGAAAGGGAGCATCAGCAAGCTTGCAGGTATGCATTGTTCTTTGAAATTCATCTTTATTTCACAAGGCACGCAGGCTCTCCTATCACTGCCTTCCTATGTTGCGCTGCTCGTGCATGGCTGGGAAAATTCAGTGGATGAACTGTGCTGCTGCCTGCGACCAGATTTCGGGTCTCGGCCCTGCTGAGAGCTGAAAAGGCGTACTGGGTAACACTATGCAAATTACTACCCCGTCTCTTTAAGGAGAAAGCCAAGAAAAACCCACCCAAAAACCCCACCACGCTCCCAGATGCAATTAGTCCTAATCGAATTAGGAGCCGGGCTAGAAAAACAAACACGTTTGCAGGCTGCAGGCGACCTTTGCGCCCCGTTCAGTGGGCTGCAGGCTGCATGCCACAGCGGGAAGGGCTGCATGGAGCCGTGCCCCGTGGCCCACGCATGCACACACTTGTACGCTCGCACCCGCGCCCCACTGCTCCTCTCCTCCTTCCCCTCGCTGGGCTGGGCAGCCAGCCCAGCTGCAGCATAGCAGAGTGATGCTTCCTTGGCTCGCTGTGTAAAACATTATAATCTGGGGCAGCCGGTGTCAGAAACAATAAAAATATCCCCTCTCCCATCCCTACGGCTCCCCTCTTCCCGCGGGGGAGTTGGGGACAGCAAGGAGCACGCGGTGGTGGGGCCAGCAGAGCCTCACGGGGTGTTTGTGAGTAGCCAGAGCTCAGGACAACAGCACCAGCAGCTCTCCCCTGGCCTTGCCAATGCTGTTTGTGGGAAGAACGTGCCCAGGCGGTGGCCAGTGCATGCAGTGTCCCGTTCCCACGTCCTGTCAGCACTGGTACCTGAAGGGATGTGGCCCCACAGTTGGCCCCAGTGAGCGGTGAGCTCGTGAGGTGTTGGGTGCTGTGGGGAGCTCATGGGGGAGTCATGGCAGGAGCATCATGTGGCACGAGGGCACTGAGAAGGGGAGGAGGTGGTCACTCCCTTGCCATCTTCCTTCCTTCAGAGTTTCAGGATTGCCAGTGACGAGCCAGAGCCAGGGATGGAGTGTCTATCAGAGAGAGGCTGCTTAAGATGCAGGAACCCTCTCGGTGAATGTGGGATCGTGAGCTTTGGACTCCATGTGAAATGAGCCCAGAGGCTCCCTGTGCATCTTGTCCTGCAGCTGGGCTGGGACTAAGATCATGGGATAGGACTGAGAGGGAGCCTGGCTCCAGCTGCTGGGCTGGAGGAGAAAAGGAAAAAGGATTTTGGGTCTTGGCAGCTTCCTGGAAAACCCTCCCCATCCTTGCCTAGCACAAATACCAAATGCTGCATGCAGTACCAACATCCCGTGTCCTGGGTGGATGGCAGCACAGCCTCCTTCTGCTCTCCTGAGATTTGTTTATGCTGCCCAACATGACAAAAACAGCTCTGTAATTAAAGAATCCCAAGTCCAGTCTAAACAGCTTCCCACAACCCTTACTCTGCAGTGCCAGGAATTAAGGATGCCTAGGGCTGGGAAGATAAACTCTCCTCCTTGGCTGGGGGATGGTGGCCATGGGTGGGGACTGTGACTGCTCTGGTGACTGGAGGGGACACACGCTGGTTCTGTTTGCACTGGCCTCTGCTCCAGGAAGGATTTTATCTGAGCTGCTCCTAAGTGCCCCTTGTCAAAATATTTGGTGCGAGCTTCCTGCTGCCCACCAGCAATGTGTCCCCAGCTTCCAGGGTCCTGGGAGGGGAGGAAAAGGCCAGGATACAGTCACCTCCTGTCACTGCAGCTACGGGACAAGGAGCAAAAGAGCTGATGTTCCACGTGTGAATGCTGCTCTCCCTTCTCCACCATAGCACCAAAGGGCTGTGGTACTTAAATATGATCACTGTTTGCTTCCCAGACGGTGCTGCAAGAAGAAACCCCACCAATGTCACCAGCACTCTTGCCTGTCACTGCCCACATTTTTTGTGCCCATGTTTGCAGGCCCCCAGGCCAGGCAGTGTCACCAGGAATGGGAAGACCCCAAAGTGGAGATCCTCAGTGTCCACACTGCTCTTGTCTGAAGGAGAGGAGATGGCAGGCAGCAGCAAAATCTCATCTTTTACCACTATGCAAAGCCCTTCCGTCTCTCTCTGAAACTTCTTGTAGTGGCTGGGAACAGCAGTGGGGCCCAGCATGCAGTGAGGTGCCAGCCAAGGGCTCAGCAGGGTCAGGGCAAGGCCCAGGGTACATCAGCATGAAAGACGTTGTCATTAGCTGTGGTTTCCCGAGCCGCTGCCTCTGCTGTAAATAATTCAGCAGACTAAATGTGTGCTAACAGCAGGTCAGGACAGGGAGCAGAGGAGAAGGAACAGAGCTTTGGGCCTGGACAGCAGGGAAGGGCACCAGGATAAAGTGAGATTATTTTCCTCCTGTTAGCAGGATAGGGCGGTGTCTCTGCCCCGGAAAAGGAGTCAGAGGGTTCCCATGCCCGATGGATCCCTTTCCTCCCCAGTCCCTTCCTGAGCTGTCAGCATCAGTACCAGAGGCAACTGCAGGACAATTTCCAGTTGCTCTTGCTGCAAGCACTTTAATGCTGTTTAAACAATTACGCAGTTGATAAATTTTGACAAGAAGAGATAGAAATAGCCTGGGAGAGCCATGCAGTAGAAATGCTCTAAACAGATGTCCCTTTTCTCCCCCTCCTGTGCTCCCTGGGGGTCTTTATCATTTGCTGCCAACTGAACAAGGCAGCGCTCGCATGAGTTAGGATGGTGGGGAGGGGGAGCAACGTGCCTTATTAAAATGGTTTATGATACCATGGCTAGGGTGACAGCTGCTTGTTTTCTCTTCAGGATGGTCTCCTCTGCACTGACGGGAGTCATATTGAGCCTGCTGAGCACGGGTAATGTCACACTGTGTGCCCCTCCCACACCATATCACAGGTGCCAGCCTGGGCAGCCTGGCTGCTGATGATGCTAGGGAGGGAGAGGCGTGTTTGCCAAAAGCAAGTGAGCAATGACTAGCCAAGCAGCGTGGGGAAATCTGGTCTGGCTCTGGGACCCTGAAGGGCAGAGCCCAGCAGTGTGTGCACAGAACCTTGTGTCAGCAGGGACCAGCAGTGGCACTCCAGCGCTTCAGTTTGCCCCAGGTTTGGCACATGTGGAGGACAGAGAGATCACTAAACCATGACTGGACCAGAGTCAGGTTCACAGAGAAACTCTTTGTCCTCTGTGGCTGAGTTTGGATGTGTAGGAAGAGAAGGTTGATCCTCTGGAGGTTCACCTCTGGAGTACAAGAGATCACTCAAGGGGTCCATGCCAGGAAACCACAAGGAGGTTTGGAGCTGTAGCTCAGACCTTGGTGCTGCATTTTTGCTCATCTTGGGCTGTCTTGTCTTCAGCATTCCCAACCCTGGATGTTTTTCCTCTCTGCAGCTGGACAGCTTGAGTAGCTTTGTACTGAGCACACCCCAACTCTGCATATTCCATGAGGAGCAGTCTTGCATGGCATGGCTTGTGACATGTCATGGATGCATCATGTCCTCTTGGTCAGGGAAGAAAGCAGAGGGTTGAAAGCAGCTCTCTGCCTTTTGGCTGCTTTCTGGATGCTGTGTGACCTGTGTTGGTCTGAGCCAGTGGCTGCTTCCAGCAGGCTGGAGCCAGGGATCTGTGAAATATTTTGTTTGTATGGTGGATGAGCTAGAACTTGCCATCTTTTGATGTGTTTGCAGTTGATGGGGTGCCATTCACTTTTTTTGGGAAATAGTTGCTCAGCCCTCCAATGCAGAATTCATCCCTGCTCTTTCCATATGGACTCAAGCTGCTTCCCCTTCCCTCTGTGCCTGATTTCCCTGAGCTGCCAGCCCGGTGCAGCTGCCCTCTGAAAAGGCTCTTCCTCCTCTTTCTCTCTTGCCCTCACTGAAACCCAGGGACATGGACTCCAGTGCTGCACTGGGGACACAGGGCAGCCTGTGCCACCTCTCATTCCTCCCCTGGCTTGGTGGAAAACAGGGATTTCAGAGTCTAAATGAAAACACAGAAGGGGAAGTTGAGACACAGACTGGGGAGGAATTTTCTGAAGGCACAGAACTGGGCTTAAAAACCTGTGTGATGATTCTGTGCCATCCTCACCCTCCAAGGCTTCCCAAATGGGGCCTGTTGGTTTGGACACCCCCAATGCCAGGACTCCCACCCACTGCAGCCCAGCTCAGGGACCTCTGATCACACAGGTCTGCATCACACCATGGAGTGGGACAGCTCCCAGGCAGCCAGCCTGGACGTGTCATAGGCAACCTCTCCCTTCTGCCACAGCCTTCATCATCCAGCTCTCCCTCCCATTCCTCATCCCTTTCCTGGCCAGCATGTGGGTTTGCTTCTGCTTCTTCTGCTAACAGAGTTGTGAATTCTGGAGAGAGAGGAATTCCCCCATCTCCAGATGACCTGAAGCATTGCACTTAAGTGGCCAGACAAGGTCCAAAATCAGAAACCCCTGAGTTCCTGGAGCAAAGAGCATGGAGGGAGGACCTGGTACTGTGGGTACTGTTCACATCGATGCAAAGCAGGTGTGATTATGCTGCTGGGCTGTTCCTTGCTGCGATTGTCAGTGTTGATACACGGCCCCCTTGCCAGCCCCACTTGCTTTGTTAGAGCAGCATAACCACACCAGCTATGCTCCCATCGCCTCCAAAGGCTCAGGAGGGGAAGCACCGCTCGCTTGTTTAGCTGCCAAAGCAGTGTTCATGGATGTGATTTTGCCATGGTGGTGTGAGGACTGCTGTGTCAGCCCTCGAGGGGTTTTGTGCAGAAGTGGAAAAGAGCAGTGGGCTTTTCACGGGCATTAAAAAGCTCACAAAGCTGCTGTGAGACGTAGTCATTGCAGGCATTGTTTTGCAGCATTTCCTTCTCCCACTTCCCTGTCTGTCAGCAAAACTCAGGGGTAATTCCCACTTGGAATGAGCAGAGCAGTTGCCCAGGAACAGTCGCAGTATGAGGTATGTGCTGCCACACACTTCCAGGGCTTAATTATGACAAAACATAACAAAACAGCAGAGAGCACAGAAGACAGCTCCTGAAGGAGGATGCCAGGATGGAGGTGCCCCACACAGTGAGTTTGTGTTATGACAGACTGGCCAAAAAGGGGACTCTTGGATTCAAGACTGAGCCAGCTCTGCCAACTGCTGCATATGTACAAACAAAGACAATATTAGATCCTTGCTTAGTTCCCGTGATGTTATCTAAGAAGTGATTTGAGAAGGACCCTGGGAAAACAGGAGTAAAGAAGGACGTGAAGGGAGCAGGGGGAACTGCTAAAAGGAGAAAGACTTAAAATAGTCTGTTCAGTGACTTCAAGGGAAGCTGGAAAGATGCCTTGACTCCTTTTGGTAATTACCTCCAAGCAGAAAAGATACTGGGTACTAACCCAGCAAGCAAAGGCATAACTAGAGCCAATAACTGGAAGCTGAGCCACAACCACATTTGAATTAGAAATGAGGCTCATATTTTTAATAGAAAAAATGATTAAGCATTGGAACAAACTGCCAAAAGCCGTGTCGGCTCCTCTGTTGCTTGTTATCTGCAGAGCAAGGCTGGCTGCCTTGCTGAAAGATGGTTCTGTCAAACACAAGTTATTGGGCTCAATAGAGGGGTAATGGAGGGATGTAATGGCCTGTGCAACCCAGGAGGTCAGGTGAGATGAACTAATTTTCTCCCATGGCCTTCAAGTCAGTGACTTAAGGAAGGTGCCTATCCCTGTCTTGCAGATTTAGCTCCGCGGTTGCTGTTTCTTTCATCGTGTAGTGTGGCTGAGGTGTTTGGTGGTGCAGATCACAGTGCTGCAAGGAAAAACTGCAGAAAAGGAGGATGTGGGGCATTCAGAGGATGCTGCTTGTCCCCACTTAGGATGCTTCTCACCCTGCTCCATCCCAGCTCCATGATGCCTTGGCTTTTTGTGTGCCCTCTCCTGCTGGGAGGAGACATCTGTTGCCTCAGTGTCTGCAAGGCAGAGGGCAAGGCAGGAAAAGAAAATGGGAGAAAATGGGACAAGATGGCTCGGGTCCGAGAAAGGGAAGGAAGAAGAGAGATAGTATGGATATACTCATGTAAGCATTAGCATGAAGGACATAAAGCTCTCACAGCCCTCCTTCGAGGGAGGAATTGACAGAGAGCTTTTGATGAGGAGCCGAATGGAGATAATGTGCCATCAAACAACACGAACTCTGCCTCCAGCATGCAGACAGGAGCTTGGCATAGCACACCCAGAAGCACTTACCTTCCTTAATGGCTGGGCAGAGCCTCCCAGGCCACCCCATTACGAGCTGCCTCCCCAGGCGAGCTGGCACAAAGTGCTTGGCCAGCCCAGGAGCAGTAGTGCCACAAAGCCAGAGATGCTCCAGCCCCAAGAATCCCAGCCCCTCCAGCTGGGTGTAAGGCAGACCCAGTGGGGCAGCACACAAGTTTGGGGTCATCCCTGGTTAGTTTGTTTATTTTTGAAGTTGTCTGATCCCTCCAGGAGCAGGAAAAGCCTTGCATCAGTCACAGGGGGCTGTGCACCCTGCATGTCACAGTGATGCCATTGCTCATGAGGCCACCACCCACAGCAGGAGGAACTGGTGGCCCAGGGTAGCAAAAGGGCTGTGGTGCTCTTGCAACTGGAGTTTCAGGGTGGTGTTGCTTGTGGGCAAAGCAGCAGTCACTCCCCAGGCTCTCCACCAGCACCCTGCAAGCAGCAGGCACAGCTGAACTTATCCTGGGAGGGCAGCCCAGCAGAGACACAAGAGGAGGGGCGTGCAGCCCCAGCACAGGGCTCCTGCTTTTCCCCACAAAGGAGCTAACATGCCAGCAGCTGCTGGCAAACACGATCTGGGCCAGTATCAGCAGGAGGAGCTGGCTCCTGCTAGGAGGGGGCCAAGTCGTGTTCACCTCGCAGCCCAACAGTGCTCCCTGATTTGCATGAAAGAGGAGCTTTGATTGCTGACATCTGTAGACAATCAGATAAGAATTAGAGTTATTCCTCTAGGCATAAATGGTATTTCTAATCTCATAATCCCTTAATATTGTTCTCACCAGGATGTGGCTGGTGCTAATCCCAGAGAGTTTGTTCTAGGACACATTTCAGGGAGGCCAGGGAGGTGCAGGAGGAGGGGTTGCCCATCTTCTCTCACTTCAGTCCCAGAATCCCTTCTGGTGTAAAGCAGGCAGGGACAGCAGGTCAGGCTGTAGCCCCTCTTCCCAGCTGGAGGATGCCCACACTAGGAAAGAGGCATTTCCGAGCCCTTTCACCACTGCTGCAAAAAGCCACTGCAGGTGTTGCTGCCCCATCACTGCTCTGGGTTTGTCTCTTGGCTGATCAGGCCTGTAGCACCAGCAGTAGGCTCCAGCCTGGTTTAGCCACTGGCTGCTTTCCAAAAGCAAATACTGATCCCTGAGGAGCACCTGGCATTTCTGTTCTGAAGAGGTGCAGTGAGGGAAATAGCCTACTCTTGCAGGGATGCAAAGTCCAAGTTTCCCAGCCAGGTGAGGGTGATAAGTGTTTTGTAAGGACCCTGGGCAGCCTTTGGCCCTAATTTTGCATCCTCTTTGGGACACTGTAGGGAGAACCACTTGGGTTGCTCCTTAACCCGTGTCCTGACATTGGTGTGCTGGGTACAGATGTGCCTCTCTTCAGCCACACACAGTGATCTTCCATCCTGGCCACCTTGCAGGCACAGTAAAGGTGGAAGGTGAGCTGAAAACCTCTCACCATTTGGCATCAGAACAGGCAGGGATTCCCTTTCTCCTGTCCCTGCTGTATCTTCCTTTCTGCAGGCCAGCCCAGCTTGTGTGACAGCTCCAGTGGTACTGGACCACTCCAGGGGCTTGCACACCACTTCCAGCAGGAGCTGGGATGAAGTTCAGCATAGCTGCCTGCAGCCATGAGCATCCCACCATGGCACAGAGATGGAAATCACGCTCTGGGCACCAATCCATCCCAACAGATGGTAAGGGGCCAAGGTAGCATTGTCTCAAGGAAGCAGCTTGCAGTTCAGAGGGCCTGGTGTGTGCAGACACAGGTCTGTGCCTTTCCTGTCTCCTGGGTTCCTTTGCTTTTACAGCAGCTGTTGCTTCTCCTGCCACTTCAAGTTTTTCCCCACTTTATTCTGCAGAGAGGTTGTAGAGACAGCACAAATGCTTCAGCCATATTCTGGGCATCTTTATCCTTGCAAGGTGAAGGTGTTGGGGATGGCTTGGCAGCAGTAAATACCCAGCAAGTCTGTGTCTGTTTGTGAAGTTTGGAGAGCCTGATGCTGGTACAGCATGCTCATGGCATGGGCATGCAGCAGAACAGGGAGTGTGGGAAGAGGCTCTTTCCCTAGGGAAGCATGCCCATCACTGTGCCCTCCACACTCCTGTCACACCATCCTGTCCACCAGCAGCCTTCCCATCTGCCTTGCTGAAACCTGTCCATCACTGCCTTGCAGCTCTGAGCAGTTTGTTACCACAGCTACATTTTTCCATGCAGAGCTCAGATCTCTGCTTAGGTGAGGTCTCCTTCTCATTCTTCACAGCTGGAAGGGAAGGACGGGAGGCCAGGCACTGAAGACTGTGCCGTGTGAATACTGTGATGGCAGGACTCAGGACAGAGTGGTGTGATGGTGCAATCTGTCCAGGAGTCCCTTAGTGTCTTGCAAACACTGCAACTCTGAAAAGTCCCCTGGAAGAGAGGGTTGGATGGTGTAGGTTTGTAGTGAGCTAGCCTAACAATGCAGCGTACATCCCTCCTGCTCTCTGAAGGGTGGCAGTTGGAGAGGGAGCTAGCAGAAGCCCTCATTGCACTCAAGATTCTAATCTTCAGACTCCTAAGCAGTTTTCCCAGAAAGAAGAAATTAATGGGATTTGTGAATCACTGGCAACTTTGGAAAAATGCCCTTGAAGTCAGAGCCAGATGAAAATTTTTGTTGTATATTGCTATATAGTTAAGCACTTGTGTTCAAGATTTTTCTCATTTTATTTTGGTTTGATGAGCTTTTTAATTAAATCAGAGGGTGCTCCAAAAGGAAAAGCCCTGAAAACCCAACCTTTCATTTCAAGTCACCAGAAGCAAAAAAACCACCCCTGCTGTTGTCCTGTTTCTGTTGTGAACAAACAGGCTGCAAAGCAGCCACAATGTCTGAAAGCCTTTGGCATAGCCAGATCTGTGGTGGTCCCCTGGGCAAGGTGCTGGTAGGACAGTTTGCTTTGTACCCATTTGAGTGTCCCTGGTGCAAGCTGGTCCTGCTGGCTCCATGGCCATGGGTGAGTGAGCAAATGCTGTTCTGAGCCACCTGGGCCTGGTGTGGGTGCAGAGCAAAGACTTACCAAGCCCTGAGACACGAGGGTGGGAAGGACAGAGGTAAATGTGTCCATTGACACTGGAACTGTGAACCTCTGCCCCCTACCATGCTTCCCATCCCTGGGTGCCTCTCCCTGTGCAGGACTACCATCACTCTGCCCAGAATTTGGCTTTGCCCTGTGTCAAATCTCAGATACAGAGTCCTTGAGATCAAATAGACATCCTAACTTTGCCTGATTAGGGCATCCACATCTGCAGATGAAGGGCAGTGACAGCATTCCCTGGACTCTGATGACCTTCAGAAGTGGATTGCTCCTGTGTTATCTCCCTTCTATGAACAGCCCAGTCCCTATCTCTTAAAACTTGTTTAAACCAGCTCTTTTTCTCCTTGGGGCTGGGATATCATTGCTGTTCACAGCCGAAGGCCCTCATGCCTCCATGGAAATCATCCAGGGCTCCACCAGGAAAAGCAGATAATTAAATTCAGGCCCTTGCTTTTCCCCCCATCAAGCAGATGCAGCATGATGGCAGTCCTACAGAGACTTTATTTGGGGCACGGGGCAGAAATTTCAGTCTTGAACTTCCCCATAGCAGCTGCTGCTATGTGTCCTCTGAGCCAGGGACCTGCTCCCCCTACCCGGCCATGCCTCGCTGGCTTATCATTTCCAATCCTATCAGAAACAAAACTGCTGCTGCTTAATGCTTCATTACAGGCTGTTATGTGTCTCCTGCACTGCCCAGGAGAGCAGCAAGGAGGGCTCTGACTCTATTTAATAACTGTTTCATGGTTCCTAATTGACAGATAAAAACGCTACTAACTCAGTTTCATCAAACATAAACCATGGGCAGGAGCAGCGGTGCCCTTCTGGAGCCAGGGTGGCAGCACACATTTTAATCCATTATTTTGACATGGGAAATCCATAATATGCTAATCTGCCATCACAATGATGGGTTTATGCCTCACTTTTCCCCCCTCTTGGTTTTGGCTTTTGGATCCTGGGGGGAGCTGCTGGGGAGGGATTTGGGGAAGGGTGGCCAGGGAAGACAGAGGAAGTGAGATGGTGGCTGGTGCTTTATCCTGAGGGGCCTTTCCCATGAGGGGCTGCAGCACCCCTGGAACGGTGCTTGGCAGTGAGGATTGGCTTTGCAGCCTGTGCCCATGGGCCATCCCTGTCTGTCCACCTCAGGACTGTGCCCCACCCGGGCAGGTCCCCAGCCCCAGGACTGTCACACTGTGCTTGTTAGGCTGAGCCACACTTGTACCTGGGGAAGATTCACCAAGGTTTTCAGCTCTGGTAGATAAGGACATATATGTGCTCAGATGACACAGGTAAAGATTTATTATTGTAATTTGGAGATGCTGGTAAGTCAGGGTGTTTTTCTGTGCCCTGTGGTTAGCAGGACTGTGTCATTCCCTGGGGAATTCTCCTCCCTCTTTTACTGGTATAGGTGACTAAGTGACCCAGACTTCTTCCATGCTCTGAGCTCAGAAACTCCAGACAGAGAAACCCCTGCTCTCTCCAGGAGTAGTAATGATAAATGTTGGGATTTAAAAGCCATATGCTGGACTTGAAACCTGCTATTCAAACAATTTGCCTTATCAGATCCCACATGGGGCTGGCACTCAAAAAAAAAGTCTTTGGAAATGAGATTTTTTAGGGCTTTCTACTCCCATCACAATGACTGGAAACTTAAATACTAGCTGGGAGCCCCACAGGTATTTGTGACTGCTGCTGGGGTTGAATGGCACCCGGGGTGGGAGCAGCCTCACTCCCAGGAGGCGTGGGCAGAGGTGGAGTTGCAGAGAAGTGTTGAGGGCTCATAGCTCTGTGTAGAGCAAAGCTAAGCTGACGGCCACTGAAGGCATGCTGAGAGGATGAGAGGTTATTAGTAGTGAGCGCTTGAGGGATAACACGGAAGATATTGATTTAAATAAAAATCACCATAACAGCAGCTCTAACAGTACCCTGTGGGTCACTTGGAGGAGAATCAGAGGCAGCAGAGCTCCAGTGCTGCCACACTCAGAGCATTTCCTAGCTGGAAATATCACGCTGGAGAGAGCCAGGTCTGCTGGCCATGCCCCTGAGCAGGGACAGAGGCAGGGACAGGGAAGCAGGCACTGTGCCAGGTGTGCAGCACACACTGGGACGCCTAAAGAACATCAGTGTGGTGAGGTGAGGCTGGACCCACCGCGACCCACCAGGGCACACTGCACTGTTTGCAGTTCTGCTGGGAGCCGCAGTGCCAGGACATGGATATCCATGATCTCAGCCAGTTGCACAGCCCCGGTGGAGGTCAGATTCCCGGGGTGTGAGTCAGCTGCATTCCTCCCCAGGGTCAGCGAACTGTGCTGGGCTTCAGCGGCCTCAGCTGTCTCCTGCCCCGGCGCTTGCAGTGATTAACTGCACTGGGGATGCTGGGTTTGGGTGGACAACGCAAAGGCTAAGGGTCTCAGGTCGGCTGGGGACAGCTTCAGCAGCTCCTGCATGGGAGAGGAGAGGAGCAGAGCAGTTTCTTGGCCACCCTTCGTACCAGGAGTGCTTTTATCAATGGGGCGTGAAGGGGTGATAAAACGCTACCAACCGTCTCCATAGACAGCTAATCCATCGGTATGGATTTGCTGTTAGGGAATCCGGCGGCCCATGCGGTTCCTTGTAGCTGGCTGTGGCTCTCCTGCCGTGGGTACAGCCACCTGCAGCGCCAGCTGTCCCCACCACGACATGGAGCCGTGTCATGATGTGCTGTCAGCAAACAGAGACGTGATGCAAGATTACAGCCAAGCTGTCAAGGCAGAGAGGGTCTCAGCACGTAACAGAAGGGTTTCTCCACTCCGGGGGTTTTTGGATGTGGAGTTTTTAGTGTGGTTCCATCTGATCAGAGTGCTTCCTTGAGAACTGGGCGTTTTGCAGAGGAAACCTCCCATGCCCTTCGGCTTTCCCATCGAATCTGGGCAGACCATCTGCTGGAGCTGCTGCACAGACAGCACAAGGTGGATCTGCATTACCAGATCTCTTGTCACTTCCTGCTCAAGGGAATTAAAACCACCTGGAGCAGCCCCCTTCCTCAGGCCAGCTCACAGTCTGGTTCTGGCATTGAGCAGCGTGTATAAGGGGCAATCCAGCACATTCATGCATTACAGTCAGCGAATGGAGACACCCACCCAGCCTGGATCCAGCCCTGGTCCTGCCCACTGGGCTGTCCTGGGAGCACCACACACCTGATCAGTATCAGCTTCTCTCTGAGGACAAGGCAAAATGAGCAAAGTCACCTGCACTGGAATGGCTGCTGGGAGTGGTCAGCTGCCAGGAGCTATGGCTGGGAGATCTCCATTGCTTTCTGTGGTACCACAGTGTCTGCTTTGCTCTCAGACTCTGCCCTGGACAGTCACTCAGGTTTAAAGTCCCTGTAAATTACATGTGGGGCTTTTTTCTAAATCAACATAACCTTCTTGTAGATGTGAAGATCCCTGCAGTCCTCCCAGCAGCATCCCTGCACTCTGCACAACCCCTCAAGGAGCTTATTTGTACATGGAAAACCCCACATGGGGCAAAACTAAAGGACCACAATCAAAATCCAGCTGTCTGGGGCTGCACAAGCCTTACCGTCAGTGAGTGCAAGCCAGTGGTAGTATGAACACAATGTCAGCATCTGCAACAGGGGTAAGGATATTTCCAGCACTCTTAGAGGCCAGCTCACAATGCTGGGATTCTCTCCAGCTAAACCACTTGGGTTCAGATTTTCACTAACCCACCTCATTTCCTCATTTTTCTTAATCTCCCAGCAAAAGTTAAACCACTGGCTGCTTTGACCAGCTCCTTGCCTGGAATTAAAGGACAAACTCCTGACCACTGGTGGTGCAGGGCTGGCTTGTCCTAGGATGATGTCAGTAGAGACTAAAATAGGGGTAATAGAGAGTAAAATTGCAACCAGAGAGCTTTGGCCAAGCAAGCCAGCTTTGTCCTCAAGCATTACAAGATGATTGACCCCAATATCCTTATACCATGGGAAGAGGTGGATGTGTGCATCCCCTGCAGCATCCCTGTGATGTGGGATGTGAGGAAGACCTGGAGGCCCAAGGCTGCTGCAGGATACTGCCCTGAATAAATCCCTCTTTGAAGGGCAGCAAAACTGTGAAGAAAGCATTCAACCCTGATATGAAGACTTCCAGTGGCAGGGAATCCTCTTGAGACTTTGGCAAGCTCTTCCAGGTGTCAGAAACATTTACCATGTTTTATGCATTTTTATCAGGCACTGATCTCTTCTCTGTGGTGCGCAGTGACAGGACCTGAGGGAATGGCCTGAAGTTGTGTCAGAGAGATGTAGGTTGGATAATAGGAAAAGGTTCTTCACCCAGAGGGTGGCTGGGCCCTGGGACAGGCTCCCCAGGGAAGTGGGGAGCAAGCACCAAGCCTGACAGAGCTCAAGAAGTGTTTGGGCAATGCTCTTAGGCACTTGGTGTGCAAATCCTAAGAGCAGGATTTGACCCTGTGGGTCCCTTCCAACTCAGCATATTCCATGACTCTGTGAAAACGCTGCAGACAGGTGTGTACTCATACAAAGGAAAGATTCGATTTGCTGTCCCCAAGTGTCTGTCTGTCCCCATCAGGCACAGAAAGAGTCGAGACAGAATGCTTAGCCCAACCAGTTCCTTTCTGGGTGCTTAAAGATAGATAAAGGCAACTGAGAGCATCAGCCCAGCCCTTCAGAGAGGTGACTATCCAGCTCTCCATGGCATTCCTGCAAAGTTTCTCACCAGGCTTGGCTCCCATCAGGCTGGCATCTCTCCTGACTCAGGGCTTGAGGAGGACAAGATCTGCCTGAATATCTTCACTCTATGATTCAAGTCTTCCAAATTCTGCCTTGAGAGACATCCCACATCTTGAAAGGCTTTTGGCCATGTCAGGGCCAACATCCCCATCTTGTAAACCCTCAGCTCAGGCAGAGCTCAGGTGGTTTTCCTTACCAAGATCTATTGGCAGCTTTACTTTTAATAGCATGTACGTGATGTGGAGTGGGATAGACCACTCCAGCTATGGCTGGCACATTATAAATCTCAGAAAGAAAAAAAAAAAAATGCAAAGGGCCAGGATACTTGGAGGGGGTGGGGGGGGGGCATAAAAAAAAAAAAGCAGAAGAAAGAGACTGTTTTCCCAGAATCCAAAAGCAGACAGGGGTGGGGAGCGGGAAAGGCAGGGTCGTACGGCTCGCTGGGGCAGAGTGTGCAGTTGTTTATACTGGAAATGAGTTTCTGTTTATTGCAAGCTATGGTGGGGAGACCACAAAGTGAACGTAAAACAAAATGGGAAGGGTGTGGGAAAAGTCAGGGGAGGGGGAGCGGGTGCCTTTGACAAACTCCAGAAGTCACGTCCAGTAATAAATCAAGCCGGGATCTGTCCCGGGACACAGGACCCAGAACATCTGCTTGGGCTGCAGGGAAGCCAGGCAGGCAAGGAGGGATCTCCCAGCCTTGCCTGGGGCCAGGCAAGAGACAGAGGCTTGGTCAGCTCAGCCACACATGGGTGCTGATCTCAGCAGTGCTCAAATGCCTGCAGAGGTGGCTGAGCACCTGGGGTTCAGCAGGGAACTGCACTCGGGGCTGAGGGATTTAACAGGCATCCTCTGTCAGCCTCTCCATCCTCAGTAGCCTTCCCTTAACTGCTCTGTGCCTCCATTTCCCTGTAAGGTGACTCTAAGGTGGCATAGGATGCTTTTCTCCCATCTACCACTTTTCCCAAGCCTTGCAGCAATTCCCACATGGGCAGGCAACTCCTGCATCATTCCAGAGCTTAGGCATGGTGTAGGTGCCACCAGGAAGGGAGGTCCACTGCCCAGTTCCAGGGCAGCAGGAATTAGTATGTTAACGGGGCTGGTGGTGAAATGAGAGACAAATCCCACAATAACTCCACTGGGACCAGCAACGCATCCATTCTGTGTACAGACTTTGATGGTATTAAGTGCTAAGGATTTTGGTTTGACATCTGAATCCAGCTGCATTGTTGTGAGAAGCCCTTGCAGGTTATTGCTCCAGACCAAACTTCCATAAATAATCTATTGCCTTGGGTGTAGTGCTTCGGAAGGGGCGGTGAATGTTTGTTTTGCTGATTTAAGCATTCCCATCCTCTTCTTCCTTTTCCCCTTCCCTGGAAAATGGATCCTATTAAACACTGCAGATGACACAACACATGCCAATACATTTGCAACCCATTTTGGCTCATAGCGACAGCTGCTTTCGAGCTACAGACTTCCTCAAGTGTCCAAGTAAAGCATCAGCATGGGGGTGAAACAAAGACAGTGCATCTGCCCGGTGGGTCCTGGCCCAGTTCTTGCCTTTCCATCCCATATTAGTGCAGAAAGCAGGAGAGACAGCAACTGAGATGATTGTGTGAGTTAGGACCTCAGAAGTAATTTGAGTTTCACGATGCTGGGCCATGGTTTGAGCTGCTCTGCCATAAAGCCATGGGTGCTGCTGTGGGATCTGCTCTCCAGAAATGCCTCTGAGCAACCTTCTGCGCATGGGACAGGTACCACTGCCATGCCTCTAGCATCTCCCTCTGGCAGACAAACCCCAAATCTTCCCATACTGGATCCTGGTGAGGTTCAACCTCATGTCACCACTAGAAAGGGCCAAAACTTTGGCAGCACCATAGCATTTCCCCACTTATTCCAGGCCTGCTGCATTCCTTCCCATGCTGCTGGTGACTTACACACCGTGGGACAGACCTGACTGCATTGGCATTAACCCAGTCAGAGCTGTTTTCTCTGCTCCAGTAGAGGATGGCAAACTATCGGGTAAACCCAGACTGCTCTGCCCTGTCTGGGTTTTGCCAGCACAGCTTTGCAGCTCTCATCTGCAGCCAAGCCCTGGCTCTCAGACCTGTCCCAGCTGCTCAACCCATCTCAGAAGGATTGTGAGCCATCTGTGTGCATCAAGAGGAGAGTCCCTATTGCAGGAGGTGTTTGCAGTGTGCTTCTGATTCATGATAGGGAAGTGGGGCTCATGTGAGCCCAGACACCACAGCATCCTTATGCTGCTGGCAAGGTCCAGACCACAGGGCTTGCTCTTCACCTGTAATTTTCTGTGCAACGCTTCAGAGAGCACAGCAAAATCCTTCAGTGACTCTAATAACATTTCTCTCCAAAGCTCTAGGGTATTTCCCCCCCTCATCCCTGTGAAGTCATGCTTCAGGTCTGCTGAAATCCTAGCAAATGCCTCCTAAAATCCCCTGGAGCCCCTGTGACAGTTTATTGAGAGTCCAGGACTGTTTGACCTTGGAGGGGGTGAGAAAGGGAGGGGAAGAAAGAGCAGCCCTAGGCTTCCCTGCCAAACTACTCTATCCATTGCTGAGCCCCTTGCAGAGACACAACACAGCCAGAAATCTCTCCCAGACCATCAGTGGGGTGTCTGGGCACAGTGCCTTCCTCTTTCCTCTGCCCCAGCTCTCTCAAGTGTGTTCCACTGTGCTGGGCAGTGCTGCTGCATGAACAGTGTGGTGTGTTCCCTAAGAAAGCAGCAATACCCCAACCACCTGTGCATGGTGGCCATCCCAGCATCCTGGTGCCCTCATCCTGCCCAAAACAGGTTTGTGAAGCTCTGGGCCACAGCTCCTTCCCTGCCGTGGTGCTTGGAGTGTGCAGGAAGGTTGCCCACCCTGTGGAAGCTCTGTGCTAGGGACTCCCACCATTCCTCAGGAAATAATTAAAACACTGATAGCAATATTTTTATACGACAATAAGTGCTTTAAGTGCTTTTTATTTCTTCTTTGTTTAAGCAAATCAGAGGATGCGTGGCAGGCTACTGTCCTCCACGAGGCAGGAGAGGCTGTGCTGAGCATCCAGATTATCCCTGTCGGGGCAGACTTGGCAAGGATGCTGCTATTGCCACTGATCTGGTGCTGATGCTCCCAGGGAAGGTGTGTTTGTTTCTGGGGTTTCATTGTTAAAAGACCATCGATAAATTACAGGGAGTCCGGAGGAAAATTGATTAAAGAATTAAAAGATATCGTATGACCTAAAGGGGAGATTAGGGGAATTTAGTGAGGTGCTTGCTGTGGAGTAGAGCTGCGGATGGTAGCGAGGGAGCAAAATGAAAACAACCTTGCAAAGGTGGCGATTAGAGCAGGTGGAAACAGTCTCTGTGAGTAAGCTAATTGGTTTGTGCCTCACGTTTTGTTTTGCAAATGCTAGGCTCTCACACACGGGTGGGAAGGGGCTCCCCAAGCTGGAGCTGCCCTGGCAGCACATGCCACAAACATCCCCTGGGGTTTGCCCACTGCTGCTTGTGGGGATTTAAGCATTGAGCCAGGATTTGAGGAAGATGAGTGTCATATTCATAAAGCAAAGGGCCTTTTTTTAGCTCAATTTCTTTACAGATGGGCTGGATAACGGGACCTCCCTTGAAGCCAGCTGAGTTAAGGACACAGCTATTACTTCCAAATGCAGTGAAGTCCGGAGCTGTGTGACTTACATCATCCCAAGGACCTCATTGCCTTAAGAAAAGAATGAGGCCAGGTCTGATTCAGACCCGAGGATAAAAAACCAGACATTAGTAAAGAGAGCAGTGGTATTGAGCAGTGCTGTTATCTGAGCTGGTATTGCAGCCCAACGCCTCCAGAAATGTCACACACTTTTGTTTTTCATCTGCTTGAAGGACACATTTTGGATGAGCTACAGAGACTGATGTTCTTACTGCCTCCACCCCAAGGTACCAACAGCACAGGGGCAATTTCAGCTTGAACTGGGAACACTCATACTGTTAGTGGCATGTCTGGTATTTTCTCAAAGCCATAGAGTGATCAGCTAAGGACTGATGTGGAGACCTCATTTCCTATTATAAATTAGGCATCTTCCCAAATGCCTGTCATTACTGGGCTATCATCATCCCTGAGCAGCCAGAATAGCCCCACAAACCAGAGCCACCCCCTGTGGTGTCCATCTCAGCTCCATGCCCACCCTGGCCCTGTGCTGTGGTTTTTCCAGTGTGTCAGGCAGAAGCAGAGGTGGGATGAGTCAGGTGGCTTTTCTGGACGTACCAAAGGAGGCTGACTGCTGCTGGGAGGACTCTCACATATCCAGGGCGGGAACAGCATGGGGAGAAGCTTCTTCTGGTCCTGTGTCAGTTCTCTACACCCACTTCCAGCATCTCCTTTGGCTCCAGCCAGCTGTTTTTGTGAGGAGCCTGCGGATGGTTTCCCAGCAGGACTGCAACAATGACATGAAGCTGGGCAAAGCCACCAACATTACAGGGACAGGGCTCTCCCACATTCACAGCAGGGGCCCAGGAGCTGAGGCACAGGCACAGGCTGCAGATCAGCCCCAGGAGCAGAGCAGCATCTCAGCATCTCATGTGGAGCAGAAGGGCAGCCCCAAGGACGAGTCGCTGACCAGGGGATGCTGGGTCTGTGTGAGCAAACCCAAGTGCAATCAGGATGGCCAAACAGAGGATGAGCAAGTGGCTCCTCTGTCTGTGCACACATCTGGTGCACCATGTGATACAGATGCCCACTTTTAAGCCCCCTGTCCTGACTGAATCCAAAGTAGAGCAGTCAGTACAGGCTCAAGGGCACCGTGGGGTGTGCCTTGTGAGGGGATGGAAGAACAGAGTGTGACCTATTCCTAGCAGAGCATGTGGGTGAGAGGGTGGTTTTCAGTAAGTGCTGAAGGAAAGGATCTTTACATGCAAAAGCCAGTGCTACTGTGAGGAGAAAGTGGGTAGGGGGTATGTGTGCTTACTGACCACTCCCATCAGCTCCTCCTGCCCAGACAGGAGAAACCCAAAAATATTCTCCTCTGCTGCTGAAAGAGTCAGAAACCTCTTCCTTCTTCCTCTCCATTTTCCAAGGGGTGAGAGGCCTCTCTGCCAGCAGGTACTTCCCTCACTGGGGAAGAGGAGTGCAGAGAAAGGGACATATCCAGACTGCATGTCAAGAGAGATGAAGAGAGAGGAGGCATTTTTGGAGAGCTGCTGCCTGTTAAAGGCAGCCCACGCTCCCCCCACTGGGAGATGGCTGGTAATATTCGTGGCTAGCTTGTTGCTCAGTGCATGACAAAGTGCTTATAGCTTCCCTCCAGAGGCTCCTCCTGGATAAATATACAACTTCCAGGAGTTCTGGTGGGACAGCTTTGCCGAGGATACATGGCTGTTGATGGTCCCAGTTGTGTCTGATCACACCTGGTATTTTCCCTGTCTTTTCCATCTGGAGAGAGGATGGATTGCTTTCTTGCAGCCGTTAAATAAGGTGATGGAGGGGGCAGGGGCATTGCATGGTGTAGGCTGTGCAGTGAATTTCTGCCTGGAGCTGGAAAAAGAGAAGGAGGTGCTAAGTTCTCTGCTGCATGCAGTGCAGGCATGGAGGCAGAGGACCCTCTTCAATACCTGAAGAACCCTTGGGATCACCCCACATTCCCCCTGCAAGACCAAAAAAGGCACAGCTCTCCTAGTCAGCACATAGGGATGTTTCCTCTCTGTGGCTTTTCCAGCTGAGCTCCCAAAGGAGGTTGTCAGGGGTCTGCAGACTGCTCTGGTCAAGCTTTTTATCAAGGAGAGCCAAGGAAGGCAGCTGCTTCTCCCTGGAGACCAGGGCTGTGATGTGCTCCCATGTGCAGTGACCACAGCCTCCTTGGGGTGTGGAGCAGTTGCTGGGGAACCTGTGTGTTACAAGGAAGCATCTTGTGCCTGCGTTGCCTTGGCACAGTGCATCCAGCCCCATGCCAAGGAGAATAGTACCCTGGAAGGAGAATTTTTTTTTTTTGGCAGGGACTGGAAAATCCCATGTAATTGATGCCCTTCATCTTTCCCAGCCATTTTAGAAGAGACAGGCCCAGCGTTTGTGTGGGTGGGTGCTGAGCATGAAGCTCTCCTCTCCAAATCCCAGCTGTGGAAAGCCGTGAGAATGTGCAGGAACTGAGAGCACATCAGCCCCCTGCTCTCTGGGCATGGCAGACTGGCATCCTGGAATGCTCCAGCCCTGAGCTGTAGGCAGGGATATGCTCTCCATCCCCGGAGCCTCCCAAGGCCCCGTTTGCCGGCGCTTTTCCCTCGTTTGCTGCACGCTGCCTCGCCCCAGACCGCTCTGCAGGTCTCCAGGAGCTGGACGGGGGCCCGGCACAGTCAATCCCCGAGCAGCCGGTAACGAGGTTTGGTCATTACTGCCCGGGGCTATGTGCGAACCAGTGACCTGGCTCTGAAATGGTTTATGTTACATGCAAATCCCCTCGCAGAGGTGTTGGGGGAGGAAAGCCGGCCTCGCCGTGAACTCCCCGGGCTGATGAGCAAACCCCAGCGCAGCGGAGAACTTCCCGTGCCCGGCGGCTGCCGCATCCCCCCGTGCCCATCCCAGGGGTACCACAGCAGCACCGCGGCCCCGGCCCCGCTCCAGGACTGGCGGTGCTACTGTTGTACACAAAACAATAATCAGCTGCCGTAACGAGGATGCAGAGTAGCTGAGCTGGCTTCCCTGCTGTTGTGCCGGCTCCAAGTGGAAACAGCTGCATTTGGTTTGGTTAAATGTTTTATTTACTCACAATTATCCCAGATAACAGGTTTGCGTTCGTTTGTTCAATATTTAATATTGTTTCAGAGCGAAGCTGCTCTTTGGTTTCTGGTGGAGGACTGGGGGGGTCAGAAGGGACTTCCTGCTGTGGTGTGGTCCCAGGTGAAGGGTGGAGGTGTCCAGCATCCCTGCTGAGCATCACTCCCTAAGGCACCCGGCCTCGAATGCATGCCCCATGGGAATAAAGTCACCTCCAGGAGCACAGCTGGGTTTGGAGTGCTGGTGTGCTCAGCAGGATTTCCCTGGGACAGCAATGCTGCCAAGCACCAGCTCTGCTGGAGGGAAGGGGAACAAGAGTGTCTGTCATGGGTTTGGGGTGACAGATGGCTTCTCCTGCCTAAATCAGCTTCCCATAGCATCCTTGGGGAGCACCTCCAGCAAAGGCTGCATTTCCAGACAACCAGCCCACCCTGTGTCAGGGTTGCCAGAGCCCCTCTGCTCTTGCTCTTTCCTTTCACAGATCAGTGCTGTGAGGTTTGCTTGATAATTTTCTGGAGGCTGGAGAATGGTCAGGTCTGAGGAGCAGCTCTGCTGTGCTGGAAACAGCGTGGCCTCATGCACTGCAGGGTGGAGCAAACTCCAGGGAGCCTAGGATCACACTGGGAGCTTGCCCTGCCACTTCGGCTCAAAGTGGGGTGCTTCTCCTCTTCTCTTCTCTTCTCTTCTCTTCTCTTCTCTTCTCTTCTCTTCTCTTCTCTTCTCTTCTCTTCTCTTCTCTTCTCTTCTCTTCTCTTCTCTTCTCTTCTCTTCTCTTCTCTTCTCTTCTCTTCTCTTCTCTTCTCTTCTCTTCTCTTCTCTTCTCTTCTCTTCTCTTCTCTTCTCTTCTCTTCTCTTCTCTTCTCTTCTCTTCTCTTCTCTTCTCTCTTCTCGTAATGCCTTGACCAAAAATTTACAGCACTGCCTCTTGCCATGCTCACTGAATTTTCTGCAAGGGAAATGAGAAAATCCATAGCTTGGTTTATGAGCCCCAATCAGTGTAAAACAGGGCCTTTTGGAAATTTATCTGTTGCTGAGTCCACCTTTTTCTCCAGCACCTTCTTGGGGAATAAATTCTTGCTCTTTGAGGCTGGGGAGATGGCTCTTAGGTGGCAGCAGGGTCGGGGGTGTTTGGCTACAGCTGCAGGTGTCCCTGACCAATTTTGGGAGCTGCCAGGGAGGTGCTGCACTGTTGAGTCTGAGGGCTGGGCTAGATGCTGGCTGAGTGTGGGCAGCTCTGGTGATCAGCTGGGATGCCTCACACTCCAGAGGGATATATCTTCAGTGTCTAATTTCAAGAGGAAGTAATGTCCCCCTGAAAATGTCCACTTGCAAGGCTTGGGATGGCTTAGATGAAAGGGAGAGACACAAACCCTGTCTCCATCATTTGCTCAGGTCACCCAGGAGGTCAGTGAGAAACAAACCCATCTCATCCTATGCCCCTGCACCCCTGGGTTCTCTAGTTCTTTCTCAAACTAATTTTGCTGCATCAACTTAAAAAAAAAACCTACACAAAACCAACAAATTAAAAACACCTGCTTTATCCTTCTTGAAGAAGTGGTGGCTGTGAGCATGATATTCCCAGAACACAGGGAGCATCACCTGCTGTCCTCCACACCCCTTCTCATCCTCACACTTACCCAGGAACAGATGGTCAAGGGGAAACAGAGCAAATTCAAAGCTTCGCCTCCCCCCCTTTCTCCAGCAACAAAACACAGTTGCCCCCAAACATTTGGGTCCGTGGAAGGGACAGTCCCCAGCCACAGCCATGCTGCACTCCAGCGCAGGTGGCACATGGCAGACAGATGCTCCCCTGGTACACCTGGCAGTAGAAATATGATTTATTCATCATTGTTTTCTTTGTTGTTTCCTACCAGCCTCCTGTACACAAACAGGCTTTTAGAAGAGCGGCGTTGGATAAATAATACATCGTGCTGGCAGCCAGCATGTGCATAACAAAAGCATCTGTGTAGATGCGTGTGTGGACTAGCAAGGTCTGCTGCTCTTGTGCCCACGTGCTCAGTGCTGGCATCTTGTGCCCATGTGGATTCCTGTTGTGCTGTCCAAGCCTCTGCAGCTTTGCTTTTGGTCAGTTGGGTGGCTTTTTTGCTGTGTTGGTACATGCCCACCACACCACAGCAGTGGTGTGAGAGAAGTCTCTGGGTGATGCTTTGGTCCTGCCGTGGGCACTTGGGGTGCAAACAGCAGGAGTTTGGCAGCAGAACAGCACTGGCTGTGGAGTTATCCCCCCGTGGGAGGCAGCTCGGGGCTCCTGCCCATGTGCAGGCAGGCTGTGTCACAGCTGTACCTCTAGCTCAAGCACAGGCTGCTGTCATGGACCCTGGAGTTTTTGCTGGCCCAAGACAAGATGATGAGTTATGCAGGTGACCCCAAAAGCACACTATGGGCTCATTATCCCCCATCAGCCCAGCGCCTGAATGTGCCCCAAGTGCACCAGAAAAAATACCTCCTACAGAAGTGTTTGAGAGGCCTCTTAAAACTTTTATTGGTGCTATTTTTTGTATCCTTCCACCTGTGGAGCAAGGCATCTTTAGTACATTCAGCCCTCAGCAGGAGAGGAAAATTATAACTGATCCATTTCAGAAACCTCTAAAAGTGACCTAAAATAACTTTTCTATATATAAAAGTGTCATGATTTTAATGTCCATTATCTCATGACCTAGCAGAGCTAGGAAAAGCTCTTGTACATCATTTTTAGTGGTTTCTAAAATGGATTGGTCACACTTTCCCCCAGCACAGTGGGACTGAGGGTACAAGGACAACTGGGCTTTAGAGATGAGGAGGGAAACAAAAATCTGTTTCTGTGCTGGTGTATCCAGAGCTGTTTCATCCTCTAGGACCACTCGTGGTGCTGTCCCCAGCTGAGCAGAAGTGCTGAAGCTGGTCAAGTGACAGCTGTTTCCGAAAAGCTGTGGAGACAGAGTTAAATGGATGCAAAGCATGGGGCACTGTGTGGTGGGAAAGCCAACTCTATTCCTGCCACTGGTCTTTTCAGGGATCTGCAGAGACAGTGACCCTGGCACCAGCTTTCACTGCTGTGGCAGACGCAGATTTTGCTGGAGCATCTCATAGTTTGTGAGCCATGTGCCCAGATGGGATGTGCTCAGCTCTGAGCTCAGCTCTGAGCCTTTCTTCACCTCACCCAGAGCTTTTGCAGCGAGGCTGGTTGCAGCCCAAGCCTCTGGGAAACTGCCACAGCCAGGCATTAAACATGCTGGGTTTTCAGAGAGGACATCAGCAGAGCACATGGGAGAAGTGGCTCCCTGCCATGCAAGAGGTTAATAGACAGATTAGAGAGGGCAGGAGCTGTTTGTGGCAAAAGGAAAAGAGCTCTGCTTTTACAGAGTTCAGCAGCTCCATGGAGCAACATGGATGTAAATATTTGCCAGAATTAGGGAGGCTGTGTGCAGGAGCCCGGGGAGGAGTGCCCAAGTAGTTCAGGCTGTTTGTGGTTCGGGATAGGTGCTGAGAGCTGCACATCATCTGAGGGAGGATGGAGAAGGTTGGAGCAGGACACCCCACACCCAGCAGCACTGCCTGAAACCTCAGGGCAGAAAAAGCCTTTAATGCTGCTCCCTTGATGGCTTTGTTTTCCTCCATTGCCTTTCTTGCTCTCTCTGTTGGCCTGATGGGCTGGCCCACCTCCAAAGACAGCATTACAGCGCGCTGGATCGATTGGAGCCTGCAATTTTATTTGCTGTCTTTAAGAGCCTTTGATGGGCAGCAAGAGCTGTGCCAGCGAGCGCCTTGCCTGGGAGAGGAGGGGAGAAGAACAAGGTAGCAGGCCACCATCTGCCACAGGGAGATGAGGAGCCTGCCACCAGCTTGGAGAAGACACCATGTCCGGGTGGGCAAAGAGAGCCCTCCTGGTGCAGCAAGGCAGCTCAGAAGGGGCTTGCAGCCCTACCCTTGGTGGTGCCTGGCAGTGGTGGCCACGGTCACCCCTGTGGTGTCATGGTCACAGCCCTCTGTGGCACACTGCACAGGCCTCACACTCTGCCATGAACCTGCTGCCCAGCAAGGTGGAAAATGGGGTGTCTGCCTGAGAAATCCCTCCTGGGACGCCTGTGGCTCTGGGACTGATGGCTTTCTGCAGAGATGGAGGTTGCAGAAGTGTCTGTATGAGCTTGTGTCTGCCCAGGAAAAGAGGGCAAAAGTTGGGCTGAGACAGGCTTCATACAGCAGCTTCCCTTCGGCTGCATCCATCCTTGACCTCTGCATCAGGAGGGCACGGATACAAGGATCATTTTGTCTCCCTTCACAATCTCTCCTTCCACCTCTGGCTTGCCAAAAGATACCAGAGGGTAAGAGGTGGAGTGTGCTGGACACAAAAGGTTGGGGCTGCTGCTGCTGGGAACCAGCCTAGAAGGAGAGGGCAGGATTTTCACGGCATTCAATGCTGTGGAAATGGGGCATCTTCAAAGGCTGCTGCAGAGTGGGGATCGAAGCAGGATACAGGATGTGCAGCCCTCCCTCCTCCTCCCAGCAAAACGAACCTGGAGGAGTGAGCCCGCCCCAGCCTCCTCAGCGGAGGAATTAGCACAGATCACGAAGAGCCAGATCCGGCGTGATGCTGGAGACAACGGAGATAAATTATCCTGAGATGGACTAATTGTGGCGCGTAGCAGTGCAGCATCTTGGGCCGGGCTGGCAGGGCTGGACCCTGCAGGACTCCAGGAATGCTGGAAAAACCCCCGCCCGCTTCAGCCCGGCTTCCCTGCCACTCCCGCTTACAGCTGAGTGTGCGAGTCGCCTGCGGTGGCATCCCCAGTGTCCCCAGCATCCCCGTGCGACATTCCCAGCCCCATCCTGGTTTGCCGGGTGCCGGGCAGGTGCTGTTAGCCCACAGTGCCACCACGCGGCCACCGGGCACCCAGAGGCTGTCCCCAAACCCCCTGAACCCCTCCAGGCCCCCGGGACAGCTCCTGCACCCCGCAAACAGCAGCGCTGCCCCCGCTCCCGCAGGCGGGGAAGGGGTTAAGGAGGCTGCGGGCAGGAGGAAGAGGATGGGGCTGTGGCAGGGATCAGGCGCTTGTCTCTGGCTTTGCGATTAGCCGCTCTGTTTTGATGTGGAGGGTCTGCTTGAATAATTTAACCCGGAGGCTCATTAACCAGGTCTGGCCTTCGTCTGTCGGCTGAAGGCTGCAAGGGCCATTAGCAGGAGCGCGGAGCGGAGCGGCACAGCCTTCCCTCCCGCCGGCCCCTCCGTTCCCTCTCCCTCTCCTCCCTGCTCCCCGACGCCTGCACTTGGCTCCCTTATCAACCCTTTGCGCCCTCTAAGCCCTGCCCCAGGGCGCCGGGGGTGCGCAGAGCCTGTGCCTCAGTTTCCCTTCTGCGGACCGTAGCAGGCTGTAGACTGCAGCCGCAGCTGGAGCTCATTCCCGAGAAAGCCGTGCCCCAGCGTGTGCCGTGCCAGGGGCACCCGGGCTGTGGGGCTGAAGAGGCTCTGAAGGGTCGGCTCGGTTTGTTTCAAACCACCTGCGAGGAGAGGAGAGGAGAGGAGAGGAGAGGAGAGGAGAGGAGAGGAGAGGAGAGGAGAGGAGAGGAGAGGAGAGGAGAGGAGAGGAGAGGAGAGGAGAGGAGAGGAGAGGAGAGGAGAGGAGAGGAGAGGAGAGGAGAGGAGAGGAGAGGAGAGGAGAGGAGAGGAGAGGAGAGGAGAGGAGAGGAGAGGAGAGGAGAGGAGAGGAGAGGAGAGGAGAGGAGAGGAGAGGAGAGCATGGCCTGGGATAGTCACAGCGGATGGATGGGGATGAGGGCTAAGGAAAGAAAGGAAAGAGGGAACACCACAGGATCAGACAGCCTTTCCAAGGGCAATCCTGGTGCACATCCAGCCCAGGGAGTGTGTTTTATGGCAAGGCACTGTGCCAGGGTGCTGCTGTTAACAACCAATACAAATGCCTGGGTACCAAGAAGAGTTGACTTTGGTGTCAGATCAGGTAAGATTTTTAAGAAAAAGGGCAAAATTTATCAGCCAAAAGGTATCAGATCTCATTCTTTGCATGCACCTTCCCCCAGCATCTTGCAAAGTTTTCCTGCAGCCCTTGCTGAGCTCCTGCAGAAAGCAGAGAGCACTGCACATGCATCCAGGAAAGCCAAGTACAGCGTGAACACTTCACTGGGTTTAAAACCCTCTTCTGCCTCCAACCTCTAGGGTCAGCTGACGAGGCCAGAGGAAGGCTGCTCCCACTGAGTGCTCTCATCCTGTCTCCTCTTGCCTCTTTGGAGGCAGTGCAGCAGAGTCAGGGATGCTCTTCCTCACACCAAAAGTGTTAACACTGTTAGTCCTCTTGCAGAGCTGGATTTTCTCCGCTGGTTTCACATTGTTCCTCCTCATCTTGGCAGTGGTCCTTCTTCCTCCCTTTGGCGACCTCTGATCATTTGGAGGATCATCCCTCAATAAGTTTATCACTCCCCAGGGATGTGGCAGAGAAAGCTGTGAGCAGTGTAGATTGATGGGGTCAAGAGAGCAGCACCTCCTCCTCATCAGCCACATCTCTGTCACAGCCTTGAAGACAATTTCCCCTGGTACCTGCAAACCATCTCTATCACTCCATCCCTCATCAGAAGCAGTGAGCTGCCCAAGGAGGAGGTGAGCTTTGCACAGCCCAGCCCAGCCCAAAACAAGGTGTCATGGAGGACCTCAGCAGAAGACATGGGACAAAGACCCCCAGATCATTCCAGCATTTGATAAGCACAGGCCAGGCTCCCCTTGTAAACTCTCCCCTTCCAGTCTGGAAGCAGCTGGGAGTGGGGGGTCATCCCTCTGCTCAGAACTTGGTGATAACCCCACCTCAGCAAGTTAATTAGGTTAATTACTCTTTCTCTTTCCCTGGCAGCCCCCCCAAAGGAGCCAGTGCTGATGTGCCGGTCCAACAACTACCCAAAGGGTTTCTACTGCAGCTGGCACCTGCCCACTCCTACCTACATCCCCAACACCTTCAACATCTCTGTCATGTAAGTGTCTGGGAAGAAAGGGTGCAACAGGGTGAGTTTCAGTGCCTGCAGCCTGGAGCTGGTCTCAGGTAGTGCCATGAAGTCTTGGGGCACTGGGTCTGACCAGTGCTGAGCATTTGGCATCAGTGTCCCAAAAATGGCCATGGGGGAGGATTTTCTGGGGACATACAAACTGGATGTTTGGGACCAGGACTTTGAGCCAAGAAAGTTTCAATTTCCTTAGAAGGGACCAGGAGAGTCCCCATCCCCCAGGTCCCTTTTCCATGCTTCCCAAGACCATTGTCTCTGGACCACTTGTCTGTAGTGAATGTTGTGCCCCCAGTTTTTTGGCACATTTGGCACATCCATGCTCTTTTCTGGTGTAAGATGGCTGTTGTTGGGCAGCAGCATCACCTAGAACTGGTCATGGCACAGTCATGGGCATGGCATCATTCCCTACCCTGAGCCAGAGTTCTGGCACAGCTCTCATACAGGCTGATGCCATGTATTAACTTCTGAGGTTTGTGTCACCATCAGGAGACCTTGTTTCTTCCATGGGAGAGCCAGACCCAAACCCAACCCCAGCAGGGTCCCATTCTTTCCTGGGGGCCAGCATGAGGATGTTCACTGAAGCCTCTGTGTAGGCTTGGCAGAAAACCTCATACACAGGAGCCCCCACAATTCCCGGCAGGAGGAAAGCAGCACTTTGTCTGCAGCAAGGGCTGGTGCATGGGGACCGTTGTCTTAGTGGGGATGCAGAGCTGCACAATCTGTCCCCTTCCTCCAACAGCTTGGGTGCATCCACAGGTAACAGCTCTTTTCACCTCTGCTTTCCAGACACGGCACAAAAGACATGGTGTGTGAGAAGGATGCCGTTCCCAAAAACAGGTGTCACATCAGATACATCCAGCTCTTCTCGACAGTGAAGTACAAGGTGACTCTGACAGTCACGAATGCTCTGGGCAAAAACTTCACCACTCTCACCTTTGACGAGTTCGCCATAGGTAACTTCCACAGCAGCAGCTGGCCTCTCCAGGGCTGGGCTTGGCTTGCTCTGCAATGTCATCCCTTGGGAAGGTGGGGCAGGGAAGGGACTGGCTCTCCAGGTGGAGATTCTGCCTATCCATGGAGAGGGGGTCTGAGCCACTCTGGCATCCTCCCTGTGCCCCTCCCATTCTCAGGGCCCTGCTGGCACCTGAGCATCCTGGGGGAGCCCGCAGGCAGCCTCCGTGCTGGTCACATCAGTGGCCTGGTGTCATGTGTGATCCCACTCCCAGTGGTCCAGATCGCCCACGGTTGCCGAGTTCTTCCCTGCTGGGGATGCTGAGGAAGAAGCTGCCATGTATTAGGACAGAGAGCTGTGAAAATTGTGAGGTCCAAATGGTGTTGCCATTCTTACCCCTCAGAGTGTCCTTAGAGGAGAGGTTTGGTGTTTGTGCTGGAAGCTGAGTGATGGGAATTATGAGTGGAAGAGAAATTAAAATGTCCCATTCTGTTGTCTCCATCCTTAGTCAGGATAAAGCTCTCCTAGAGTCAAGTCCCCCAACCCTGACCCAATATTGTCCTAAAAACCCTATTCCTTCTTTTGCACCAGTTCACTGCCCCAGGACAGCAGATTCTGTGCAGTGTGGGACAGGGAGCAGCAGGCTCTGTGGCCTGGGGTGTCCATGTCCCAGGCTGTGCCACAGGGATGCTTCCCAAACATATCCAAACCCAGGGCAGAGATACTCCCCTGACTGCAAAGGGTGGGCATGAACTGAGCAATCCAGTGCCAAACACAGCAAAGCAGGGAGCTTTTGACACCATCCAGAGCTGGATTACAGCTGTGACATCCTCAAAGAACAGGAAAAATAGGAGAGAATGGAGTTCAGGAATACAGTGGAAAACAATTTTCTGGTTGCGTGTGGCAATTACTGAACCTAAAAAACAAATAAGTGAATAATTAAAGTGCAGCCAGTGGTTGGTCTTTGCCTTTGATGTGCTGCACATCACAGCATGGAAGAGCTGGAAGTGCTGGAGTGCAAGAAGAGGAGCTCCACTGCTATATCAGATTTTCCCTTTGTACCCCAAATCCTGGAAAATATCAAACAAGGCACCAGCTCTGAACAGCAGGAAGATAACTTTGGAGCAGGGGCTGTCCTGCTGTGTCTGCAGCCATGGTCCATACCTGAAGCTTGTTCATCAGTGCTTTGGGAATGCCAATAACAAGGCAGGGAGCTTAGAAGGGAAGTGGTGGAATTTCAGTCACTTGGGTGCCTTTAAATGGAAATTGTTGTGTTTGTGCAAGATACACTCCTTAAAAATGAAGGTAACCTCCAGCCTGCATGGCCCAGGACAGCAATTAAGCAACATTTTCCAAGTTCCTTGCATTCCCTCCTGCAGGAGTTCAGGGCACCCTCTCGTAACATCTGTATCCCACCCAGGCCCTGCCTAGCTTCCCAAACATCTGCTCCTCCATCCAGCACACAAGGGCAGCTCCCCTGGGGAAGCACACCCAGCTGCAAGCCTCGGGCATCCCAACACCAGCGCAAAGCTGGATCCAGCCCAGCAGTTTGAACTCAGCCCTGGTCAGAGGAGTGGTGAGAAGAGGCCAGCACTGCCCCAGGCCAGTCCTCAGAATTGCTGTGCTATTGCTGCCTCCTGCACAAGTGCCTGGAAGGGTGCAGGGTGCCTGGACACATCTCAAGAGAGGTCACACCACCTGGCATCACCTGGCTCCAGGATGGCATTTGGGGAAGGGGTGATGGGTTGATGCCAATAGGAGAGGCCATGTCCTGCACCAGCCCACTCCCATAACCAATTCCAGTGGCCTTAAAATCTCCATGTTCTGCATGAGTGTGAAATACTCCTCCTTGGATTTGGTATGGGAGCCATGCACCAGCAGCACAGACAGGGTGGTGACAGAATGCTGGAGCAGGCAGTCACAGCTTAGCAGATCATTACAGCATCTGCTGCTGCTGAACAACAGCCACCTACCCCGAGTGGAACTTCTCCTCATGCCATCCTGGTGTTAAAACAAGTGCATTGCTGTGTTGCTGTGTTTTGCTAGGCACTTTTGCCCCAGGTTGCCTGCAGTCCTTGCTGAAGCTTCAGTGTCTCTTCCAGCTTTCCTCTGCAGCTGCAATCCAGGACTGTTTCCCAGTGTGGGGAGTGCTGGAGACGTGGATCCAGCATCCAATAGGTTCTCTGGGGATCTCAGCTGGCCCAATGAGCTCTCATCTGGGATTCCCTTTCCTAGATGGAAGGTGGAAAACCTATGGCTCAGGGCAAAGTCACTGCTTTGACTCATTGAGAAAATGCTGAGTGGGAGCATTGCAACATCTGCGCACATCCTGCTAAAATGAAGAGACAGTGTCAGCCAGAACCTGTGTGATGCTTCTCCAGAAATCCCTGGGCTCTGGTTGTCAGAGCCTGCCTTGTGTTTTCCCCTTAGCCGAAAGAAAAACATCATATCTTCTGCATAGAGGTTAAAGTGTAGCTCCAATCTCATGCCTTGCTGGGGACAGAGCAGCCCGAAGCCAAGGAGAGAGCAGTGCAGGGCAGACAGCTCTCCCTCCCAGCACCATCTGAGCTGGGAGAAGACCCTCTGCTGGGTTACACCACCCATCCAGCTTGGGCAAGCACAAAACCCCCCGGGAAGGAGTGACCTCCTTTGGTTTTGCTTCTTCACTCCTTTCTCCATCCCTGAAGTCGCCAGCAGAAAATCCCTCCCCCGGCCGCTTGGAAGATGGTCTCTAATTGAGTGGAAAATGACTGGTACTTTCTTTTGCTGTCCTGAGCCCCTGCCTTGCTGGCGGCTGTGCTGTGCTGGTTTTTAGCAGCCAGCTGCAAAGGGTCACTCTGCATTGTCATTTTCAATGATGACTGGAAAAGCTTTTCCGGCCCTCTGGCCCCCATCTCCTATTGGTAGGAGATGCGGGCTGCTTTCCTCCTCATCTTGCTCCTGCAAATTGTTTTCATAATTACATCTTCTGCAAAAGTATTGGCATTAATAAAGGTGAGTGCGAGGAGGTCCTGCAGAACCCTACGGACATCAGGGCTCCAGCCTCAGAGAGGAGGAAAAGGGACTGTAGGGAAGAGGACCTGAAGGCAGAGGAAGATGCCAGGGAGGAGTGAGGTGATGTGTACAGAGCTCCCACCTCCTTCATGATGGCTGCAACAGCATGGGGACATTTTCAGCCAGCTAGGACACAACCACACCTTCCTCACTTGTGTTTCAGCCCAAGAGCTGGTTTTTTGCATTCCCCGTGAAAGCCAGGACAGCACCATCACGCAGCAACATTGGCATCCTGCCTCAGCACCTTTCTCCTCATACAGTCCTGGGGAAAAATATGAGAAGATGCACAGCATTAAAAGGAGGAAGGCAGCCTTGGATGGGGCCTTGCAGGTGTGGATGCCTTCGTCAAATGTGCTGCCCATGCCTTGTGTGACCTTGGGAAGGTCATCTGATCCTTCCAGCTCCAGCTCTGGGGTGATGAAGATGCAGAGCATCTCGGAGAGGCTGCATGATGCCATGTCTGTATAAAATTCAGAGTCTTTGAACACAGGTATACAGTTGCCTAAGCAGAAGGTCAGTTCAATTCATACTACTTAGGAAGGCAGAATTAAATTACCTAGACTGACATTTGGCTAAGACATGGAGTTTAATATCCCTCTGCTCATGGAAAATGCCAGGGGATATTTAATGGCTGCAAGGGATCCATTTTAGTGCTTGTTGGAGAGACGGGATGGGTGACGGGCCGCTCCATGCCACAGGGTCTCAGCTGCCTTTCTGAACCACCAGATTCATTTTGAGACATGTCTGACAACAGCCAGGGGCTATGGATAGCTGAAGACTCGCAGTTAAGCGCGAGCGTGCAGCGCCTTAAGGAGAAGCTGCTCCCTGGTGCTCTTCTCACACTTCAAGCCCTCTCTGAGACACAGCAGCCAAAAACCAAGCGGGAAGAGCTGTGAGTAGCCTCCTGGCCAAGTCCCCTTCCCAGGAATGTCTGATGATGCTCCCTTAGCTCTGCAGGATAATATTACATCTGGTTTTATAGCCGCTTAACCAGTACTCAGCCTAATGCCCATCATCCATTATTATTATTACTATTACTGCTTTTATTACGTTACTGCCTGCAGGCCCTCAGTGAGGACAGGGCTCTATTATGCTGGCTGATGTACAGCCAGACAGCCCCTGCCTCACCATGTGCAGGCTGAATGGAGGCAGACAAAGGCTGGGGAAGGAGGTTCACTCGTCCCTGTCTGCGAGATATAAAGGACTCCTTCAAGGTCATATAGAAATCAGAAAGCTGGACACAGCCTGTCTCCCCTCCCTCCTCAGCTGGCCCCTGTGGGACCAGTCCAGGTGTTTCCCGTGATGAGCACAGCAGGATGAGGTCTGTCCTGAGAGACATAGGTTTGTCCTCCCTGGACTGGCTGCCAGAGGTATGGTCCCCTCTCCTGGCTGTTGTGTCCCTGCTGCCTTGGAAGGACATGGCAGGAACAGTTTTGGCTCTGTGGTTTTGGAGGAATTGGCCCTGCTGTGCTCTCTAGCCTGGGCAGGAATCCTGTGGATAGAGGGACACAGGAGGAGGTACCAGGAACTTTTTGTTTTCCTGTTAACCTGCAGTGCTGTTTGAAGGCTCGTAGCAGCCGGGAAAATGAACTTGAAGCCAGGGCAGCCAGCAACAGTGTCCAACTCACAGGCAAGGGCCTAGGGGTCACATCCCTGCAAAATGGGCAGGTGACTCCCACCTCAGCCTCAGGGCACTTTTTTTTCTGACTTCCTTTAACAGTCACAGTAGTATTTCTTGTTGCTGCCCAAGCACATTTGCCATGCCCAACTGAATTTAATCATGCCTTCAGGCTGGCATACTAAAAACCAGGGCCAGGCCCTGTGCATTACCCCAGGGAGTATCCATTGCATCCATCACTAGCCCAGCACTTTCCTTCCCACTTCCTCGCTGCAGAGCTCCAGTTCACAGTCATCTGCGTTCGTTCAGCCAAACAGAATTTTGTTTTGCAAACCCATCCTTCTGAGCCAACGCTGGATTTATACTTTTCCGTATGTGTTTGGACTCCAAGTCCCTGTCGATGGAAGCTGATGTCCAGCCCCAGCCCTGGGATTCGAAGTGAGCAGAGGAATTGCAGAGCCATCTGGAGTAGCTCAGCACAGCACAGCCCCAGCGAAGCGTTCCTGCTGCCGAGGATAAAGCTGTAAATGGAAAATTGTGCCCCGTCCTGCCACAGAGAGGAGTCTGTGGGAGTTGGCACCTGTGGTCAGGCTCACAGGTGACCATCCTCTGAGCCTGAAATGACACTGGGAAGGAGGAAGCTGTCCAGCCCTGCTGGCGCCCGCTGTGACAGAGGGAAGGTGGTGAAGATGATGGTGAGAAAGGACAGCAGCAGGGTGTGTGCCAGGGTGCTGAGCAGCACGAGGATGGGCAGACAGAGGTAGTGGTGGGCTATGTTGGGGAACACAGGTCCCACTAAGGTAGCTGGGCTGTGGCTTCACTTCAGCACCCTCTCTGTCTCACCTGCAGACAAGAAAGTGTGTTCTCAAAGCCATCACAGGCTGATTTCTCCTGAGAGGAGCAAGTGGTGGCAGTGCAGGGACAGTTGCTGCAATGCCACCATCATTCTGGAGCAGGGGTGGCAGCAAGCAGCTCACATGTGACTGCACTTGCCCCAGTCTGGCCACACATCAGCATCTGATCCCATTTGAGTGAGGGAAGGATGCCCTTCACACACAGGGCAGGGCTGCAGGCAGGCTCAGGTGGTGAGGGAGCAGCTCACTCACCATCACCTCCTTCCTCTCTCAGGGTAAGCAAAGACCCTGTGAGGGCATGACTTCCCACCCACAGCAGGTGGACCCTGGAGTCAGCATGAAAAGACCTCTGACTGCAGGGTGGGATCTCTGCCAGGCAGAAGGAGACTCCCCACAGCCCCACCATCCTTCCCCCATCCTGGGGAGGGGAGTTTGGTGCTGATATCTTGACAGGCTTCTGCACAAGGCAGTCAGAGCCTGGGGACCATTGCTCAGTCCAGAGATTTTCAGGTCAGGAGGGATCCATTTGCCTGCATGTGGACTTGGAACGGGGTTAAGCGCCTTCCCAGGACAGGAAGACTCATGTGCATTGCTATTTTTGGAGTGCACAGTGAGTCCTCATCCACCTCTGGCACAGCTGTGTGCCTAGCTCCATGTGTCCAGCTCCTTCCTGACCATGATTAAAGGATAAGCATGGGCGTACACAAATTTTTTCAGCTTTGCTATTGCAGTTGGGAGTTTGAGCTGTCAGGATTTGATCAAACCCTTGGCAAGGAGCAAGGACTGCTCTGCAACAGGCAGTGACATTCATCACTGCCTGTCTGTGATGAGCTTCCGGCACTCTGGAAGTAGCTGCAACATCAAAGCACGTTGTATAGCTCACAGCCAATTAATATTCACCTGAAATACATGGCAGGTAGCAAGAAAATATTCCCATATCCCAAAAGCAGAGCAGGGCAGTGAAAGAGAGAGCTGGGGTGGATGGTGACCAGGGCAATCCTTCCCCTTTAATAAATACGATGTGCCAATGCTTTGAATCCTCAAAATCCCAGCCCTGAGCTCAAGGGCCAAACTCTGCCCCATTACTGTGAGGCAAGTGGGCTTGAATATGTGTCAGACTCACAGAAATCAGCAGCTGCCAGGGAAGTGCAATATTTTGGCATGGTGGGCTCCTCATCCTGATCCAGTTAGCCCTGTGCAGGAGGGACGCTCTCTGCCCTGGCCCAGTTGTTTCCCCGTGTCTCCAGTGCTGTCACCTCTGTAATGGTGGGATTTTGAGCCAGGACAGCCATACGACTGACCTGGACAACAAAAGGTGATTTGCATCTAATTAGTTTGGGGAAAGGATGCATATTGGCTGCTCCTCTTGGAAAGCACATGGTGCAAAGCCCAGACAGCTTTGCCAAGGGGTACAAAGGAAGTATGCCACGTGCAAAGCTTTGCCAATCCCCCTCTTTTCTTCTCTTACAGTAAAGCCAGACCCTCCGGAGAGTGTGGTGGCCAAACCTGTGCCCAATAACCCTCGAAGACTGGAGGTGTCATGGCAAAACCCCTCATCGTGGCCTGACCCTGACTCTTTCCCGCTGAAGTTCTTCCTGCGGTATCGGCCTCTCATCCTGGACCAGTGGCAACATGTGAGTGATGCTGCACTGCCTGGCAAGCGAGGGAGAGGGGAGAGCTGCTGACTGGGAACAAGCTGCATTATAAAAACCTGTTCAGGGACAAAAAATATGTATATTTACTGCTCAGGCAACCTGGACCCTGTTCCTCTCCTCCTCTTTCTCATTGCTTTTCTCTTCCTCTCCACCTTTTTTGTAGCTCCCACTCTGCCTGCAAATGGCTCTGCAGCCTCTCCCTGCTCCACATTTTCATCCATGGCCCCTATCTACTTTCCATACATATGTTCTATATAAAACTTGCCAACGAGATGTAAAAGGCATTTAAAGTATAAATGTCACCACATTTAAATGCGCCTCTGCCACATTTAGATTTTGAACTGGAGATAAAATACCGCTCACCATAACTCAGAGCACAGTCACCGAGCAATTGCTGAGATGTTATCGTATTTCTTACTTTATTTCTTGTTTCTTTAAAAAAAAAATAGTCAGTGAAATCCTTGGTAGCCTGGAGGACAGATTTCATTTGTTACTGCAGGAAGATAACAAACAGGCTTTTTTTTTTTTTTTTTTTTTTTTTTTTTTTTTTTTTTTTTTTTCCCTAAACCTCTGTGTGCTGCTTTTATGCTTGAGTTGGGTAGGAAAGCATTCTGTGGCTGGAGAGGAGGTGCTGCTGCTCTGGCAGAGCTCATCCAGCATCCCTTCTGTGCCCAAGCTGGGCCAGTTGAAAGCCAGTTAGGTGCTTTGCTTGATAAAGGATTTTGCTAAAAGCACCAAATGTGAATTAAGAGGCAGCACTGGGTCCCTGGGCACCTTCATCAAAGAGCCAGGTGGGATTTTCTTCCAGCCAGCACTTCCTGGGAAGAGAAATGTTGGAAGAGTGGATGGGAAGTTCTGCTTATAGCTCTGCGAGGTGTCTTGGTAACTTTTTGCACTTGGTAGGGATTTTTGATGAGGCAGGACCACAGGTTGTGTTTCAAGTTGCGGTATTTGCTGGTGGCTCTGAAAATAAGAGGGTTTTTCTGCTTGCCTCTTTGCCCTTTGCTTCTTTCCTAGTAGTGGGAGAGCCTCTGTGGAGCATCCAGAGGGGTTAGAAAGCACAGGTGGAGTTTGGGTATTAGTTTTCTGTAGGTATTTTATTTTTTCATCTGGGGAAGGAATGCTCAAACTGCAGAAGCTGTGTAAAAAGGGGAAGATTTAGTGGGAACTGCCAAACACAGCACTGTTTTTTTCCCAAGGTGTGCAACTGTTGAGGAAAAAGCTGGTGGTTTTACCCTGCCACAGCCTGACCCAGCCAAATACCCTGGTTTGCACCCAAAAATGGTGGGGTAGCCACTGAGCTACCTCCTGCCTCAACACCCTCGGAGTGGATGGTCCCTCCATCACTGGGTGTGGGGTACCATGATTGCAGAGTCAAGCCATGCCAGTCCCCCCTGGCAGAGCCCTGAGGGGATGCTGGGGCCTCTCCATCAGTGCCCTCAGGCAGGCAGTGATGGGTGAGGTGTTGGTGACACTGGTGGCAGGGCCATCCTATTTGGTAAAGACAGTTCTTGGGCAGTAAAAACTTTACTACTTCTGTGTAAAAATACCCTGAGGTGCAGAGAGACCTCAAGGTACCAGCTCTCCTGGTGGGTACAAGGATGGTTGGGAAGGATTTCATTTTCCAGCATTTCGGGAAGGTGCAGCAGTCCTGGGTACAGCTTTTAATCAATATCCCCTTGCAAAAGACATGTTCCTCATCACTGACTGATGGAGAGAAGCATTTGGGGAATAATTTTCTCAGTGAGCAAGTGCAAGCATTCAGTGAGTGAGGTGCCAGCCTTGTTTTCCGAGTCCCTACCCTGCTGGCTGGTTAATGAAAAATCTGATTTGTGGATGATTTGAGGAAAACTGCCACTATTCATCAGATGAATTATTTGCGAAGCCTAATTCAATCGTTTCCCAAACACCAGAGAAAGGCAGTGCTGCAGCAGCTGGAGCTGCTCTGACCCCAGACCCCACTGGTACAATCAACCTGCTTAGCCCAGCTGAGCACCCTGCAAATGCAGGTGTTTGTACCTAAAAATTAACCCCACCAATGTTATCATGATGGGAGCATGCCCAAGCCTCCTTGAACTCTTTGTTTGACTTACTGTTATTTTGGAGGGTGTCCCTGTTCCCCCAAATTAAAACAGAAAAGGGAAGGACTTGGTTTGATAGGTCCAAGTCTAGCTCATCCATCCCTCTTGTCCTGCAGTGGTGCTGTTGGGTCTCAACTCAAAAGGACGAGTGCCCTGAGAAAGGATGAGGTGGTCACACGTGCCACGCTTGCATGGGGGTGTCTTAATTCTCATGGGGCTCCTGCCACAGGCTTCCCCCATCTTGGCTCTTGCTGTCCCCACTGGCAGCTGGCACAGAGAAGTCCTTGCTTTTTATGCCCACACAACCTGCACGCTGGCAATGGGGCAGCTTGGAGCTCAGCAGGGAGAGGAGAAGTCCCTGCCAGCAGTCAGGAGGAGTTGGGTAACCTCATGTTCTGGCACAACCCTGTCTGCCCAGGGTCCACAGGCTGAGTGAGCCCTGTCCCTGCCTCCTCATGGCAACCCACCTCTGCCCCAGCACTGGGTTTTGAGCAGGTACTCGGCAGCCCTGTGGGAAGCCCAGCATCCCTGCAGGAGCAGACCCACAAAGGAGCATCCGAGGCTGCCCAGAGACAGAATATCCATGCAGGCCCTGCTCACACGTGGTGTTTCTTGGCAGGAGAAGCAGCTCCTCTTTCACCTCTCCACCTCCCGTTATCTTTGCAGGGTCTGATTTATGCACAGCACCTCGGCAGGCAGGACCGAATGAGCACTAATAGGATCAGATGGATGCCGAGCTGTCGAATACCATAGGGCCTGATTCAATCAGCGTCTGCTTTCTTCCAGGCTCTTCCTTTCAGGATTTTAATAATGCCAGGGCTTGGCACCAGAAGATGAAGCCATCCGTGGCGGGAGCAGTGGATCTTATCGAGGCTGCCACTGTGTGAGCTGGCCATAAATGCAGTTTCCCCTGCTCCAGAGAAAGGCCGGTGATGCCTGGACCAAACATCCCACACCATGAAGCAATCTCTGGGGCTGACCCAGCAGTGGGGAGAAGACCCTTCCCAGTGCTTTGCAAATAGGGTTTGAGCCCCAGCGTGCCATTTGCAGTCCCTTTCCCCTGCTCAGCAGCACCTTCCCACCCAGACCACTTAGTGGCTCTCATGTTGCAGTTTTCCCTGGGAATCACGGTGATGTGCTCTGGGAATGGTTATCATGGAGGGATGGTGATGATGGGTTTTCACATGGGCATGCAGTGAAGCACGTGCCGCATCGTGCCACCTCACAGCAGCTCCCTTGAGCCTGGGCACAAGCACTGTGTAGCTGCTGGGGGATGCAGCCGTGCCACACCATGTCACACCATGTGGCCAAAGATTCTCCTCCACCCCATCAGCACTGAGCTCACTCTGAAACTCAAGCAACTTTAAAATCACACTCCTCCCTTTCTGGAAGAGGGGCTAGTGGTTTCTCTGCTGCCAGAAGAGAGATGGATATTTGTAGCCTAAACAGGTTTTTTTTCTCTCTCCTTTTGGCAAAATCTCCCCTTCTGTCTCCTAAATATAAAACATTAAATGTTTAGGGTATCCTTTATTTTTCTCCCGCTTTTAAGTTTGTAATTCAAGCCAGATTAGCGTGGTTTCCTCTTCTGTTTTATAGCCCCATCCTGGCCCCAAGCGAGCTCTCCTAATGCTCTCAGATGTTCCCCTAATGGCTTACCTAGGCTGGAACTGGATACCCTTTCCTAATGGATTGCTAATAGCCTGTTTCTGGTTTTACAGGCTCCTTCAGTTAACTCGCAGCAGCAGCAGCAGCGAGTGCGGCGCTCGCACACGCGATCTCCCTGCGCGCACATCTGCGCGCTCGCCCCTACGCGCGGGCAGGCGGCCAGGCACCATCCCCAGCATCCCCGGGGAGCCTCGGGCAGGTCTTGCACCCAATCCGCTCCCTTCCCGTGGCATTTTCTGGAGCTGGATCCCCCCTTTTCGCAGTTCTTGGAGGGAGATCACGTGCGCTGAGCGCTTGCCAGCTCGATGCGCGTCCCGGGAATGTGGCAAGGCTCAAGAAGGTATTTCTTATGTAGCGTCAGAGCTGGTGGCCAGACCGAGGGAGGATTTCCTACTGTGGGTTGCCAGCAATTTGCAGATGCCGTCCTGAAGCCTAATTGAACCCATTGGCCGCGCTGACAACATGAAATGTTAACGAACCGTGAGGCGGGCTGCACCTCAGATCTTGAGATTTGCAGTAAAAGGTCATGAGATATTTAAAGCTAATAATGTGGCTGAGTTCTCTCCTTCCTCTTCTGCATTGGAAGCATTAGGGCCATGTTCGTGAGCATTTGCAAAGGCTGGAAGCATCCTTCTCTGGAAGTGCAAGCAGAAGTGCTCCCACCATCACAGGATTTTAGGAGCTGGGACAAAAAAAAAACCAAAAAACCCACGCAGACATCTGTGCCTGGTCTGATGTGGTTAAATGATGGGGTTCTGGGGACAGGGATGAAAAGTTTGTGGGTATTGCCAAATAATTAGTGTTGGGTTTGTTGTTGCAAGGATGGCATTGTCCCCTGGACTGACCTCCCTTGTCCATATTGGAAGTGGCTGCCAGGGTGGGCTCAGACTTGTCTCCCAGGGCAAAGCAACATTTTTTCATCAGAGAGGTGAATCTTACATGCTGTCTCTGGAAGTTCCTGCCTTGGAGCAGCCTGAAATAGCCTGGAAGAGTGAGTTAATGCATATATCCTGTCTGTGATGGGCAAGGAGAGGGATGGAGCAAGCTGGATAGGAAGGCAATTAGTGCCACTGCCTGCCACAGCAGCATCCCTGCCGGCGTGGTGGCCATGTCACTTTACAGCAGGAGTGCCTCTTTGTGCCCATTTGCATCCCCCTGTGCCTCTGGTGCTTTGCCTGCACTCCCCCTCTTTGCAAGGCAGTCTTGGCAGGGAGGTCACCCTGAGCAAGCTGGGTTACAACTTCACGCCTGGTAGCTTTTATTGCAGCATTTCTCTCCCTTCCCCTCCCGGCTGCAAAGTCAGTGATTAAAAAAGAGGTGGAGGGGGGGGAAATTCAAAGAATTAATAGGTAGGAGCAAAATATTTGGTCTGTAATAATGTCACTCGCAGCTCAGTGTGGGGCAGGCAGGGCTGGAGCAGATTTTCTCAGAGGAGGGTGGGGGTGGCAAATGCCCAGAAATCACCTTTTCTGGGACAGAGCAGGTTCAGGACCCTTGGCTGGCATTGCCTGGGCGCTCTCAGCCCCCTTGGAAACTGCTGGTGACCTAAAAGTACTGAGCAGCTGGCAGCTGTAAAGGTCCCACAGTGCAGCAGGGCACTCACACGTGCACGTCCTCACCTGCAGGCCCACACAGCTGCAAGCAGGTAGGAAGGTGCTGGCAAGCCTAACTCTCCCTGCCCACATGCAGACCACACTGGGCAGGTGTCTGTGCTCTGCCATGCCCAGGCACAAGCTGCTTTCAGCCCCAGCCCACTGCATCAGTGTGGTGAAGGCATCTGCAGGCAGCATATGCCAGTGCTGGCCAGGTTAGGGCTGTTGCTGAGTGCCCTCAGCATCCCTGATCCCATCTTCCCCAGAGCCACAAGCAAAAGTGACTTCTGACAGTTGTCACTTGGCAGGAGGGGGACAGCACATCTGGAGAAAGTTTCCTGTTAACTTGTTTTCCTGTAACAGCCCCCGCTTCCAAAGATGGTCTTTATTTTGAGCCAGAAGGGATCTTCAGCTGCATCTGGTGTGGCACAGCCCAGGCTGCAGAGAAGCCCTGTGACAGCTCATCCTCCCAAACCCACAGCAGGGCTGGGCTCTGTGCAGCACCACAGCAGCCTTTCCAGGAGGGGATGACAGCAGAGAGCACAGCTCAGACCCTGCTAAAGTGGGTCTTCCACTACCCAGCTGGCAGCGAATAAGAGGGGGTCATTCATTTTTCCCAACCTTCAATTATCCCAGAGTGCAGGTAGAAAGTTTTGTCTGGGGTTATATTGACTGATTCTTGCAGCTCTGCAGAAGGAGGAGGTATCTGGAGGTACCTTTGCTAGTAATCACTGTCAGACATCTTGGCTCTCCAAGCAAGGGAAAAAGCAAAACATTTCTTTTCCACGTGGTGACATGTTTTCTCAAGCTGCACTGGCCATTTGCAGTGACCCTCCTGAACTTCCCAGTGGCAGGGCAGTTTGCTTGGGGATTACTGCTACTTTTGGTTTATCTTGTTCCCCAGGACAGGTGGAAGTCCTGCTGGGATCTCCCTGCACTTGCAGGGACTGAAGGCACCTGAACTGTGGCTGAGTCCCTGCAAAGCTCATAGCAGCCCAGTGGCAGGACCTGGCCCTTGCTGTGGGAAAAGTGAAACAGAGCTCTCTGCGTGTCCCATCCCTATCCCAGTTCCAATTTCCCCCATCATCCTCTATAACTCAAGAGGCATCCAGAGGAGGAGGCTGCGAGGATGCCAGCTGTGTGGCAGTTCCAGGTTGTGCTCTTAGAAGGGGCTGTGTGAGCACACCAGCTTCACCTTACAATAGTCAGGGAGGGTGCTCATTTTATTTTGGGGAAGGCAGATTCATCTAGGCTTGATACAGCACCTGGGACAGGTGCGTGGTCACTGTCCTGTCACACACAGAGACAGTGCATCCCTGCCTTGGGACAGAGGGGTGACAGTGGAACACTCCCTTCCCACTCCAGGAGCTGCACTGGAAAGGAGGAGGTGTCAAGGAATGGCAAACAGAGCCACTGCCACCACAGGGGGAGCCAGGAAAAACACATTTTCGTGTGGGATGCAGAAAAGGAGGCATCTGATCCCCCCTTGTCCCCCTGCATCTCCTTTCAACACACCAGCCCCCAGCCCACCTGTCAGGGCAGAGGAGGGTGGGGTTTTCTTCCCTGCCTCCCTTCCCCATCCCTTCCCAAAGGCCATCTGGGCTTCGGAACTGCCCATGCATTACCCTGTGCACAAGTACCTGGTCACCCTGGACCAGGAGCAGAGCCCGGGTGGGAACAAAGCACAATGACCTTTTTTACTGCCAGGGCACCCTGGCAGGTTGGGCTGAGGGCCATGGGAGCAGGATGAGGGGAGCTCAGAGGGAATAATGGCTTCCCTGACTCCTGCTGGGCTGAGCACTGTGAGACAGGGACAGCATCTGCAGGCATGGACTGGAAGGAGGGCAGGCACTGGTGTTGGAGTGTGTATGGCTGCTGTGGATGTCCCTGGGCCTCCAGCCCGTGCAGGGGGTCCAGCATGGGCAGGGGGAAAGCCAAGTGGCAGGCAGACATCCTCTCAGCCTGCCCTAAGAGTCTGTCTCCATCCCACCAATGTGGCGCTGGCCCGTGTGCTCGTCCTGGCGCTTGGGACTGTGGATGGGCACTCAGCAGCTCTGTAATCTTTCCAACCAGGAATGTGGGGGTATGTGACCATGGCAAGGAATGGGATCCCAGCCCACACTGTCCTCAGCAAGCTGTCTTCTGAATTACTGGGCTCAAGGGCTTTTTTTTTTTTCATTTCTCTCTCCTCTCTGTCTCCCTCTTTTATTTTTCTTCCTTTTTTTTTTCTTTTTTTTTTTCCTTTTTTTGCAATGCTAATAGCTCTGCATTGCACTGGCTACTGATCCCTCATTAATCTGGGCAGCACTTCACAGCCAGTCAGAGTGACTTTTGGCAGGTGCACAAAGGCAGGCAGCGACACACAAACCCCCACCCCGGCCAAAAAAATTACCATGCACAGCCTGCCTCCAACTTTTGTCTCTGTGTGGCGGGGACATGGATTAAGGAATTTCTCCCTCTGCCTTTGATGCTGTGTGTCCACCCGTGCCCCCACAGCCTGCCCAGTGTGTCTTCCCCCAGTTCTGTCTCTCCCTGTCTGTGTCCAATTGGACCCAATCTGCTTGTGCTTTCCCATTTTTTGGGGCACTTCTGTGTTGGGTCATGGGCACCCACCCAGGGGCTTTCTCCCCACCATGAAAAATGCTGGGTGTATCCATGGCTGCCCAGCTCAGAAGTTATGTATCCAGAGGCTGTTTGTGTGGGGAGAGATGGATGATAACATCCATTATCTCTCTTTTTAACTGCTGTGTGAAGCAGAGCTTAGGGCAGCACCCTCCCAGGTCCTACAGGGAAGGTCTGGGTCCTGGGGGGACACTCCCCCTGCCCGGGCAAGGCACAGATTGAACCCCATTGTGCCTGTGACACCCCACCTACAAACACTCAGCTGCTGGTTTGTTGTGGGTGGGAAGAGGCAGGAATTGCTCCCAAGGGAAAGCTGGGAGGGATCTTGGGATGGGGAAAATGCTCCTGGTGGGAAAGCAGCCTGGGCAGGTGATCAGGACCTTAGTAAGGCTGGCCTATAGCCTGCTTGGTGCAGGTCCCAGGGGGGTCAGAGCATGCTGGAAGTCTTGGACAGTCATACACCAGCTGGATAAGCCCAGCATCTTTCAGAGCCCTGTCCTCATTCTCCAATTCCAAGCTGTACCCCAGCACAGAGCAAGTCAAGTCAGCAGGGTGTTGGCAGCTCACCCTGTGAGATTTCATTTCATTTAATTATCGTTAGGAATTAATTTAACTTGATTCCCTTGGCACTGCCATCCACACTGGGGGGTGCCACCAAAGAGCTCCCAAGGTCTGGGTGGCAGAGAGAGCCTCACTGTGCCACTACCCTGCAGGGAGGTGCCCTGCCTAGCAGGCCAGATGATTCACAACCTGCTGGGTCCCCTGCCTACCCACCCTGAGGTGCCTGGGCTCCCAGTGGCTGTGGGGGAGACCAGTCAGGCCTGCATCCAGATGTGCTCCAGATGTGGGGCTCAGGTCGGGCAGCAGGAGCAGCTGGGAGTGTAGAACCCAAGGGCTCTGATGTTTAGGGCAGAAAGCTGGAAGTGGGAATAGGAAAGGAAAGGCTTTCACTTGGAGCAAGAAAGCAAAAATGCCCCTCCTTCTGTTAGGAATCCCCCAGAGTGACAGTAAAAGCCTGGAGGGGGCTGCAGCTTTCATGCCAAAGGGATTGCATCTGTGCTGGGCTGTCGCATGTGCTGCACAGAAGGGACTGGAAAAGGGCTGGTTCTTTCTCAGGGTGGGATCTCTTTCCTGCTTTTAAGGTACTTCTGCGAGCCATGGGATGATGGCACTGACCATCTGGTGTGCACGCCATCCCTTGTGTGTGTACAGCCACACGGCCAGGGCAGCCTCAGCCCACAGGTGCAGTGGCCCAGGTACCTCCTGAACACCCCAGTGGTGCAGCCCTCCCTCCCTTCCTCCCTTCCTCTCTCCCCTCCTCCCTTCCTGGCCAGGCAGAAGTTTGGATCTTCCTCCTGTTTTTGAGCTGTTGGTGCTCCCCAGGACAGGGTGATTCTGTGCCTGACCTTCTCCTGGCTGGCTGGGGAGATGTGGAGGACCCCACACATGTAGCACCATGAAGCTGCCCCCACCCATGATGTGATGTGTGCCCTGCTGGAGCCCCTGGCTGGGCTGTGTCAGTCCTGCACCACCCCTCATCCTGTGGCACCTTTACTAGAACTGTGTCTGGGCAGGGGTGCCCTGTGTGCCCCCCAAACCACGCACAGCAGCACTGGGGGTACTCAAGTGGGCAGCATGCTGGCCCTCAGTCTCAGAGATGGGCTGGAGGGCAATATCCCCCTTAGCCTCTCCAGATACTCTGCCCTGCTCACTTGGATGCTGAGCCTCCCCCTCTGTCAGCCACATGTGTTTGCTCACAGGGATCGATGCCATCGGGGTGAATTTCTGCTGAGCACCTGCATCCCTCTGTCCTGGAGCCAAGCTCCAAATGGCTCAGAGATCCCTTGGAAGGTTAAATGGGGTTAAACCACTGCACTTTGCAGCACAAGGGACGGCAGGGTCTTCTGCGGCTCAGACAGCAGTGACAGTGGGACAGAGGGAATGGTTTCTAGGAAAGGTGTCTGGACACAGCTTGATGTTTGTCCAAGGGCCAGCTGGAGGGATGCAAGCCAAAACAACGGGATGCCAGCAGGTATGGGCTGGCCAGAGGTGTTGCTGGTGGGAAAGCATCCTCCCAGCACCGACAGTGGTGCCCTGAAAGCACATCCCAGCCACTGCCTGCAATATCCAGCTCCCAGCTGCCCTAACATGTCCGAGGGAGCCCGCACACACATCTGCTAGTTTCTGGTGACCTCTAGAGGATGCTGCTCCACTCTGACGCCGTGAGTTTGGGAGTGGAACCAGGTCTTTAAATCTCTAGTGGAGCTGCAGCTGGAGCATCTCCCTCCACTTCCCTTCCTGTCCTGGTCTTGTGCCTCTGCCGACAACGCTTCAGTATTTCTAAAAGTGCTGCAAAAGCCTTGTTATCATCTTTTAGCCGAGCTAAATTGCCTTACACCTCCTGGGGACTCCCCCGACTACCCTCCCCTCCCCTCTGCTGCCCCCAGGTCGAGCTGTCGGATGGGACATCGCACACCATCACGGACGCCTACGCTGGCAAGGAATACATCATCCAGGTGGCAGCCAAAGACAACGACATCGGCACGTGGAGCGACTGGAGCGTGGCTGTTCATGCCACCCCCTGGACAGAGGAGCCCAAGCATCTCACCACGGAGGCCCAGATCACAGGTAAGAGCCTCGTCCCAGTACAAACTTCATTCAGGAGGAACCCAGGGCTCCAGGCTGATCTCCTCTTTGGCTCCATGCAAGTTTTGCCCACAGCCAAGGATAGCCCTAAAAAACTTGTGGAGCTGCAGCCCTTCACCCTGCACTTTTCCCCCACCTGTGGCCCTGTCAGCAGGTGCAGCCATGGCCTGAAGGATGTTGACCCAGCTCACCTGGGCCCAGCATCCTTCTCACCAGGATGCTTGGGCCAGGACAATGAGGCTGGCCATTGTATTGTTGTTGTTGGTGTGGTTGTTGTGGTTGTTGTTGTGGTTTTGGTTGTGGTTGTTGTTCCCTGGAGTGCTGTCTCCCTCCAGCCCTTCCTCCCCTCTCCAGTCCTACCCCCTCCACACCTCTGACCCCTCACAATGGCTCAAAGAGATGCCAATTCAAAATAAAAGCCACCAAGTTAACACCAAGTCTCTGCTTCTAGGAAGGAGCTGGGACTGTGTCCAAATGAGTGTTATCAGCCCTCCATTTCCCAGAATGGATGAAGCAGACCCTGCACTGGTTTCATTGACTCCTGTGCAGAGAAACTCCCCTTTTCAAAACAGCACCTGGTAGAGCACCTGGATATTCAGGCAGCAGCAGGGATTTGCAGCCCTCCCCGCCATTTCCAGGTGGATAAACCCTCACAAGGAGTGCAGGAACACTTTGCAGCAGCGCTACTGTCAGCATTTTGGTTTTGCTTCTATTCCCACCTGCATTGTGCTAAATGCAAATGCCCCTCAGTGTCACCTGCCCGCTCCCTGTGCAGGCACACCTGTGTCCCTCACACACATCCTGCACACGCAGCCTGGTGCAGCCAGGCAGGGCTGATGTGGGACACCCCAACTCCAATGCTGAGCCCCTCTGTGACACCTCAATGCAGTCTGAAAGGTGCTGAGACAGACTCTGTGGTCCCCAGCAATCAGCCCAGGCAGTCTGGCCAGGGACATGCTGGGGCCATCTGGATGTGGCCAAAGCTGCCCCCACCTGCTGACTGCTCATCCATGCACTCCCTGCAATCCTGCAGCCCTCTGCAGGCATAGACAATCCATCTGGTTCAGTACAAAGCAGGACAAACCTTGTGAGCCAGCCCAGCAGGTGCAGCCTGCTGTGTGTGGTGTGTTCTCTGGGTGAGGGATGCTCTTGGCTGAGCACTAGTGGCTCATTGTGACTTCCTAGCTAAAATTCCCATGGACTTGGTGCATAGAGTGGCTCAGCTGGTCAGGATGGGGATGAGAAGGATGCCTAGCTCTGCCTGATAGCAGAAACATCTCCAAGCAGTTGGTCCACTGTCACAGCCAGGGAAGTCTCATGGATCACACCATCCCTTGAATCATCCCAGCCCTCTACCTCAGCCCTAGTGTGGTATAGCACTTAAAAGGGCAGTTTGGGGCCAGGTCCAAGCCACACCAGCAGGAAAGCAGGGCTGTTCCTATGGGATGAATCCCAGGGCATCCCAGCTCTCTCATCACCCACTCTCCTTTCTTGCAGAGACAACAAGCGCGAGCACCTCCTCTTTCATGGCACCACCCACAACCAAGATCTGTGACAAGGGGGCCGTGGTGGGCAGCGGGGCCATGGCAGTGTGTTGGACAGCTGGACTGGTCATGGCTGCCTATAGTGCCCTCTTTATTTAGTGAGTATCTCCCAAATCTGAGGCATAAGAGGCAGGAGGTGGGTGCGGGATGGGGCAGGGATATGGGGACCCTCAGGGCTCTGATGGGGGTGGGAAGGGGATGCTCTGGCCAGACTGTGGGTGAAGGGCATTGAGAACAAGTCATTTGGGTTTTTTTTGCAATTTTGTAAATGCACCAAGTCTGACTGCTTTTCCAGATGGATATTCGGCTGGAGGTCTCAAAAATGGCTTTTCAAGCAAAGCTGGCAAAGTGGTCGGTCTTTGATGTCTTGTTCTCAGCAGCCCTCTCCCATTCTCTCTGCTGACATTTTTAGGAGGCAAAGAACCACATGGAAATCTAAGGCCTTTGCTTAATGATGAAAGAAAAATTGTCCGAGATCAAAAAATTCAGATTGCATCTCAAAAATGTCCTTTATTTGGCTTAGGATGGAGCTGGCAGCCCGGACAGCCACAAAATGCCCCTCTCCTCTACAGACCAGGGCTGCTGTCTCATGGGTGACAGACCCTACTGCCCTTTCACTGTCCCCATACTGCCCGAGGTCAGAGATGGATCCTGGAAGCAGCCACACGTGTCACTTTTGGGAGATAAAGGATAAGCCACCCATCCTTTGGTGCCCAAAGATAAGCCCCTTGTGGTCACAGGGTTTTTTGCTCCGCTCTGACAGTGACATCTCATGTGTGACACCAATAGAGGTGGTGGCATGCAGCCAGGGGAGGGTGGGCAGGTGGAAAGGGAGGTGAAAATGAAGTGTTTGGGTACCTGAGTGAATTTCCCCGGCGGAAAAGAGGGGAAAAAGGAAATTCTGCTGGGTGTGTCCCACCGGTGAGTGAGCAGAGCCGAGTCTGGAGCGACACCCTGACCCTTCTTCTCCCCGCTTGCAGATCTCCATCTGCCCACCCACCGCAGCCCAGCGCAGCCGCCTCCCCACCGCCCACCGCCCACCGCCCCCGCCGCCCCTCTCCCGGGCTGAGTCTCTTAGCTCTTCGATTTTGCACACACCGAGGACGTGCCGCGCCTCTCGCCGCCGCTTCGGAGGAGGACAGAGCTGCTGCCGTCCCCTGCGGGAGCCGCAACACCCTCTCCCGGCCCGGAGCGAGGAGACCCCTGCCCGTGCCCCTTTCCCCGGCCGAGAGGAGCGAGCCCGGCCCCGCCGCAGCCGGGGGTCCCGCTCATGCAGCTAAACCCCCCCACGCCAAAGACGTGCCCGCCGCCCCCGCGGCCGCGCACCGAGAAAAGGGGATATGAAACCGGGGGGGTGGTGAGGGGAATGATGCTCCAAGCTGTGTGTACCCCCTTACGGCAAAAAGGGGGTCCCCCGAGGACTGGACTCGCTCCCCTGAGCTCTCGACCACGCGGCGAAGCTGGAGGGGGTGCACGGATCGGGGCGGGGGGGTCCCCTCCGAGGGGGCGGTGGAGGGGGGAACTGGTGGCTTTTGCAAGTGCGATGGGGAGCAGGGAGCTGGCGGGGTTTTAATGGAATTAAAAAAAAAAAAAAAAAAAGGCAGTGAAACACCGATAAAACCCCCCTGCCCCTTGCCGAGCACCTGGGACAGCTGTCCCTCCGCCTCCCCCTCCTCAGCACCCTGCAGGAGCCTTCGCCACCCCCAACCCCGACCCAACATCGCCCCCAAACTTTTAACCATGTTGGATACAGGGAATCACCCCCATTGATGTCTTTGTATCATTCTCCAACAAAAGCAGAATAGCTCTGCTGTTGCCTTCAGAGCTGGAGCCCTGCAGACCTGTGCCCCGCTGTGCCCCGCTGTCCCTGGCTGTCCCCAGCTGTCCCCATGCCTGCTCTGCTCTCCTCCCCATCCTGCCCAACGTCCTGTTTTGTAAAGACACCTTCTCTTGGCCCTGCCTGGACCCAAGCGCAGTATTTAATACCATACGTCCTAGTATTCCCACTGTTGACATGCTGTATTTGAATTTTTTATAGATGTATATATATAAAAAAAAAGAAAAATAATCAAAAAAAAGTAATAGAGGGGATAAAACTAAGCTCACAGAGACAACGCACACACGCACACACACACACATACACACACACATACACCAGGAGAGACTGTCTTCATTAAATGTTCATTTCATGATGACTGGCGGCTCTGGGTGTCATTTCCCTTCCATCTGGAGAGGGGGGTTTTGGCTGCCTTCTTCCGTGCACGGTGCTGGCTGATTTGGGAAAGACATGGGAACAGCATTGAGTGGACACACACCCTGGAGCATTTCAGACCATAGCACCATCCTCCCAGAGGGGTGGGAGACCCAAAAACTTACATTTAGGACACCCTGTAAAGGTGCAAGGCGAATGCGCAGCCTGGAAACTCCTGGTGAGGGAAAGGAGATGGTTGTCACCACCCCGTGACACATCTGCTGTGATGGGGAAGTGCCACAGCTCCCCCTTCATGGGCCCTGGAGGGTCCCGTGTGTGCCCAGGCTCTGGCTGCACCCTGACATCTCTCAGGCAGGCAGGAGGATGGAGACCTGCCTGTGCCCCAGGTGCCATGTAGTCACAGCTAATGCACTTCCCATGTCTGATTAATAATTTCTTGTTAGGAAAACGTCACTGGCCCAGATGCTCTGAATTAAACTTCTGTCAGGGCAGGGCTCACAAGGACCCAGCGTGGGGGGCAATGGATGCAGCAAAGTACATTGTTGGAGTCTGTCCTTTCCCCACGAAATGCCCAGGGGGAAAAGCTTCACTTTTTAGAAAATTACCTCTCTGGTGCCCCAGTTAAGTTTCTACAGCAGAGAGATGTGTGCGTGGCTGTCTGTCTGGCTGCATGGATGCACACATGAATGCGGTGGATGGATGGGTGAGTGGGTGGAGGGAAGGAAGGAAGGAAGGACAGACATGAACAAGCCACAGCCTTGGCTCTGCAAAGCCTGAAGACAGCACCAAGCTGGTCACTTGCTCCCACCAGGCACTTGTTGTGATTTGAACAATGCTGGAGCTTTATTTAGGGAAGAGCTCAGTCAGATGCAGACCTGTCTCTGGCTTGGCCATGCTGGCGGCAGCGCTGACTTGGTTCACTGGTTAATGTTCCATTACCAGACAACATGCCTCCGTCATTTATTAATGTTTCATTAGTGTTAAAAACATCTGGTAATTAATTATGCACTAATTATGGATTCACAGTGCTAAAAGCTGGGGTAATCTACCATAGCAGATGGCTCTTTGGGGCAGGGGGAAGGGACAGCTCTTAGCAGAGATGAAAATGTCAGGCCCAGCCCTTGCTAGGGGGAATCATCCCAGACAGACAGATCACCTTCATCTCCTCCCAGGATTTCCATAGCTGGTCCAGAGGCATGCTGTCTCAGGTTATTAAGCAGAAGAAACCTGTCCCTCTCAAGCTGTTTCAGGGACCAAGGGAGTGGTGCTTCCACTGCTCAGGGCAGCTGTGTGAGAGAGGCCATCTGAGAGCAGTGGCTTTCACACAGAGCCCCAGGCATCATCCAGCACCTGGAGTTGGTACTCGGCTTTCTGCCAGCTCTGGGATGCTGTTTGTCAGCCCTTCCGTGGTTCCTGGCCACGTTAAGCAGCAGTCTATAAAGCAGGGGCTGTCGTAAAAGCCCACTCATTAAGTGCCCCAGGAATATTATGTGCAGATGTGCAGAGATGTTTCAAACTGGGGAAGGTCCCAGGGGAGCATCCCTGCCAAGCAGAAAATCCATCCACTTAGCAGTATAAATCCATACAGGAAGAAAGAGGGAATTACAATGCTCAGAGAAACCTGTGCATCACATAACCTGAAATCCAATACATCACCCGGGTGCAATGGGTCCCTGCATCTTCCCAGCACATATGTGGCAGTAAATCCCACCTTAGGTGTTGTTTTGGGCTGTTGCTGATGTGAGAGCAGCCTTGCACGGAGCTCCCCAAGCTCTGCAAGAGGGATCAGAAGTGTGACTGGAAAGCAGGAGCTATTTCCTGGACTTGAAGCCTTGGAGGAAGCAGGAACTCCCCACACTTGAGCGAGGGGCTGAACAGTGGAATGGGATCGAGTGACTGCACCTCCTGCATCCTTCCCTTAAGTGGGTGCTAGCAGAGACCTCATTCTCCCTGACCCAATAGTCAGAAAACCTACCTGCTGGTGCTACCTGCACCAGCAAGCCTGGGTCTCCCAGGGAATAACAAGTTTGTTTATCCCAAATTAGGCTGACAGGAATGTGTTGTGCAGCCTGTGGTGGGGTGACATGCTTTGGTGGAGGAAGGAGGAGCAGTGGGTACTGTGTTGTACGTTTCAGCTCTGGCAGAGCTTCAGTCTGGCACAGTCACAGGTGAAAATGGGGAATGAAAGCAGGCTCAGCTGTTGAGAAAGCACACCCATAGCTGCACTGCCAGACCCGAGCTGAGAGCTTGCTGGGCTGGGCGGAAATTCCACGTGGGATATTTTGAGCCAGTTGGCAGAGGAGAGCTGCTGCTTATTTGCACAGTGGCAGACCTGGTCCTCCAGGGGCAGGTACCCTCCTCCATCACAACTAATGGAAGCAGTGTCAGGTGGAGGTGAAAGCAGCAGGAGCTGGTGGAAAGGCAGTCCCTGGGATAAAAGAAGGAAAAGCAGCATCTGTGAGGGGTGAGACTGTAAACAGAGTCAGCTTGACTTGGAGAAGCCCAGACTCTCCCAGTCCTCAACCTGCAGTAGTGTCAAGCCCAGCAAATACAAGAGCCCAGCCCAAAGCACAGGGTATTAGTTCAGAAAAAGCTGATGTCTCCTGTACAGAGCTTATGTCTCCTGTACACTGGATGCCTCTGGCAGATTATAGCCTTCCTCCCAGGGCTTTCCTCCCCAGTGGCAGGAGGGGTAGCTCAGGCAACAAGATCCTACCATGAGGAAAGCCTCTTCTCTGACGTCTTGGGTGCAGGAATTAGCCCAGGAGCTTTGAGTTAATCAGCCACCACCACACAGAGAAGCAGATGGAGCTGCAGGTGCAGACCTTGGAGGTAAAAGCAGCCTTGGGCACCCTCACAATGCTGTAGGGCAGAGGTTTGTAGCAACAAGGGGTGACAGATTGTCACTGCAAACCACAAATGACAATCTTGAACCATCTTATTTCTTGGTGGCTCCAGACCAGGGCTTGATTCACCTCCAGAAGAAACTGCCAGTTGTTTGAAAAGCCTCCAAGCAGTGATGCTTTTCTTCCTTGTGTCCATCCTGACTGGCTCAATGTCTGTTCTGGCATTGTGTCCCTGGTCCCCACACACTCCTGCCTGCAGCCTCATGCCCTCCCTCCCCACCAGACCCGCCCTGAAACCTCCTCACTGCCCAGATGGGCACTCCCACCACTGTTTTCCCATCTCCCATCACTGCCCCAGTGCTGCAACCTCCCTGCTCTCCTCCAGTCTGCCCCCTGATCTGGCCAGGGTGACCCACATGGATTATGTGCTCACAGCATCCCAAACCTCCGCACAGGCAGACACGGCAGCCAAGCACAGCCCACCCGGCTCAGCTGCTGCGTGGAGACCAGACCACACCAGGGTCCTCTAATAAGCAATTGACTCTTTTTTTCCTGCCTTTCAAGAAAAAGCCAAGCATTAATTTGGCTTCTGCCACTCTGTTTATCTAATAGCATCGCTGATTGATTGTCTTATTTATAACCCAGATCCGGTGTCTGGGCTGCTCGCGGAGACGGAGTGATTGATGGAAAGAAGACAGCCAGAAAGGGACTTAATGGAGCCATGTGGCTGAGCAGCAGAGTAGTGGCTTAGGCATGAAATGAAAAGTGTCTCCCACAAGTCTGGGCTCCTCTCCTCCTTTCCTGCGTGGTTCCCAGGGAAGCTGCTAAGTGCTGGGAGAGAGCAGCATGCTCCCTACGCCCTGCCAAAAGCAATCAGGGACCATGCTCAGGTCTCCTCCTGCAGCCTGGCCAAGGGGACACAGCCAACAGGGACTTGGACTGCTTCCTGAGAAGGCGTCATACAGTCTCTGGGAAGGTTTCCCCCTTCCAGGATGGAAGGGATGGTTGAAAGGTGTGAGACAGCCTGAGCCCTGCCCAGCCACCAGCCTGCTGTCAGGATGCCTGTCCTGCCAGCTGGAAATGAGGTCCCTGCACAAACACATGGTGCAGAGAGAAGCCTTCCCCAAAGTGCCCACCTGCAGGCTGGCAGCATCTTTCAGAGGTCTCACTTTTATCCAAAGTTGAACTGAGATAATTCTACATCCCTAGGGTCACACCCAGTGGTCACAAACCCCAGTGCAGTCACCAGCTCGTATGTGAATTACCCCATGGAGCCATAAAGCACCAACAAACGGGGAAAGAGATGCAGTCCCAGGAGGTGACATGCCATCATTCAGGGTCATGCTAGTCATATCCAGGCTGTCATCACATTGTGGATGTGTGACAGCCTGGATATGTCCCAAACCTCCAGCCTGCAAATTCACCCCAGAGCAGCCTGTCCCCAACTGCAGGATTGGGTCGTGGTCAGGATAAGGCTGACAACTCCAAGTCCTCAGGAAGGCATTTGGCTTTGATCTGAGCCAGAACTAAACCCTCATCTTGTCCATAAAGATCATTTTGGGAAGAAAAAAACAACATACTGGTTCAGTCAAAATATTTCATAGCTGTTTAATGGTCTTTATTTCTTGTCTGATTGTAACAGATAATCTAATACAAGCCTCAAGCAAAGCCAAACACAGTTGTTTCATTATGAAGGACCCCATCAGCCAGCTTTGACGTGGCCAAACCCTACTCTTTTCCCTTTTTTGTTTGTTTTTTTTTTTCCTTAATTTTTTTCCCACATATGAAATCTGAGGAAAACCAAAGCAACTTTGTGAACACTGCTGTTTCAGTGGACTGAAAGAAACCAACAAGGAGACAGTTCTCCAGTCCTGGACATATTGTTGCTCCCAACACCGGTGCTTGGCAAACACTATCCAATGCCTTGTGATAGTTTTATTGCTTCCAGGAGAAGCCCCTCCTTGGAAAGTGCCCCTGGAGCAGCAGATATGGGTAGGTGATGAACGCTCGCTTCGGCAGGGGTGTCCCCAGTCATGGTGGTCCCTCTGTGGGTGATGCCACTATCACCTCACCATGTGCCCACGGCTGGGAGGAGAAGGGACCAGGCTGGGGCGATCCTTGCAGGATGCTGGAAGGTGGAGGGGCCCCTGAGCAGTGGGAGCGGAAATGGCCTTTGATGTGGAAGCTCTCCTTTCACAAACACAATGACTCGCAGAGCAGTTTTATAAACATGGCTATTGTTGCTCCATCCCTTTGGTGGGAACAGATGGTCCAAGTGCTCTGTTCGGCCCCCCTTCCCTCCCCTCTCTCCCTATCCCCATTAATAAAGCCCCGGCAAGTCCAGCACCGCTAAGGTTTTCCCAAGGGGGATCAATAAATAAATGTAATAACAACAAAGGGGCCCATGCAGACGAGATTGGGTTACAAAGAGGCCTCGGCCCCCCTCCTCCTTTCCGGGTGAGAGTCACTGCATGCAGGCACTCTGGCCAGTTCGAGGAGAGGTTCCTCCATCCCCACTGTCTGTGGGAAGTGGGGACAGGACCTTGCCACTGAAAGAGCCAAGCAGCACCCTGTAGTCAAGGATGGCAGTGTGTGACCTTGGGGGTCACCTTGCAGCCTTGGCCATGGGATATTGATGGCAAACGGCTGCCACATCCCCACCTTTGGAAGTCACCTGAGGCAGCTGTGGGAACAGGTTCAAACACTGACCCTGGGTGTGCAGCAGGCAAATGCCTTCTTCTAAGATTTCCTGACTGAGAGGTTGCTCCAGGTCCTTTCCCAGTAGGATCTCATCCTAGAGAGTGCACTTGGGAGCAGGCATCATGAGCCTGGGCTCGCTTTTTGCCTGGCTCTTGCCTGATGAAGGACCAGACAATTTTCTGGCTGGCTGGAAAGCATTGGTGACTCTGACCTACTCCTTCAATGTTGTGGTGAGGTTTAGTGCAGATTAGCTGGGATTAAAGCAGGGCAGAGCAGTTGGAGACAGGGTTTTCCTGTGGAAACCACCAGCATGCACCAAATGCTGCTCATGAGGCTGCAGGGCAGGAGATCAGCTTCTCCAGGAGCATCAGTAGGGTTTGAAAGTGGCCACAGCATCTCACCAGACTCTGGATGGTGGAGCAGTCACATGGAGGCACTCCATCGAGTGGTGTCACCAGTGGGAAAGGAGGAGACCAGCTCCAAAAAGCTTCCCAGGAGCTCGTCTACTGAGGAAGGGCCCAAGACTGGAGTAACCCCATGGGCAAGGCCCAGAGAGAACTTTGGTGACGTGCAGGAGGGACTGAGCAGAGGGTTTGATCCAAGAGCCGACACTGAGCCCTGCTGACACATCTCTGTTGGCTGCCATTGTCCAGCCTCCTCCCCAGCTGGTCCCTGCCGCTCAGAGGTGGCGGGATGCTGGTTTTATCCGTGCAGGACTGCTGCAGCTGGGGGTCTGTGGGATGAAATGTGTTTCACACACGCACATGCACGCACTGCCGCCTCCCCTCTCAGCCGCCCTGGGAGTCCCTGCCTCCCCCGACCCCTCGCTCATAAAAAAATTAAAACTCTAGATATCATCTCTCACAAACGTGGATTTGAGGCCTCGTCAGTCACCAGACACGTCCCACAATCTGCACTGGCTCCAGACAGCTGGAGGGGTTTGCTGGAGGACCAGAATGACTTCATGCCGCCTCCCACGTACCGGGGGTTACCCAAAGTGCTTGGTGCGGGGAGGGGAGCTGGGGACCAGCGGCACAGGGCCCCATCCCCACCATGTGCCACCATGCCATGCCCTGGACCCAGCTGGGTGGGTGCTGGCCTGGGGAAGGACGGATAGAAAAGCTCCCAAGGTGCAGAGGCTCTCCCTGTGGGTGCAAGCAAGGCAGCTGGCCTGGGCTTCTGTGCCGGAGAGGTTTATGAGGGCTGACCCCTGCACTGAGCGCCTGGGGCAGGAAAAATCCCACTCCGCTAGGAGTGCAGGTGCATGAGGCTGCCGGGGAGCGGAAAGGACTACAGATGCACGGGGGATCCAGCAAGGGGGAGCTGGGGCCGGCCTCAAGCTGTGTGCTGCTCTGGGTCCATCCCAGAGCTGGGAATGGTCCCCTTGCCTGCTCTGGACCATCCCAGCACTGGGAATGGTCCCCTTGCCTGCTCAGGAGCCCGCTGCATTGCTCTGTGGGTGCTCTTGGCAGGGCTGCTTGCACACAGCCTGCCATGACAAAGCTCAGGGGTGCAGGAAGACCTGCACCATGCCAGTAGATGTGCTGCAGGATGTCCAGAGGAGACCTGTGGCACTGCAGGTGTACCCACAGCATCCCCTGGGTACCCCAGGAGTTTGGAACATGAATACATAGCTTAGTGCCTCACATTCACCCCTGGTTTAAATCCTACCCAGGACTTCCTAGCTACTGTAATGAGGGCAACAGGAGATCACCTATTAGGTCCCTGTCAGGCCTGATGTCTCAGCCATGGTGGCATGAAAGATGCTGTGCCAAAGGCCTCAAGAGAGGACACTGGTGATGTCCCCAGCCATGGGGGCTCCTGACCTCCCTGCAACACTGGGAGATGCTTGAGGCCTACACTGGAAAAGGTACCTGGCATCAACATAGCCCTCAGTTCTACAAGCACCACCCTGGGCAGAAGGTACTGCCCGACCTGGGACGTGAGGAACTTCATGTGCAGGGCTGACAGCAACCTCTGCAAGAGCGAAAGGGATTTCAGCTCATGGCCCACCTCCCCCTTTCATGTAGCACTGATCTGAATCCTTGCCTTAGGAGCTAGGCAGGGGGTTGGGAACCTTTCTCTGAGTGAATTATAATCATCTTTCAAAAAAAAATAACACAAAGCAGGTGGCTGAGCTCAAAGGTGGATAAATGCCCATCACAGAGCACCTGACTGAAGCCAAGCACAAGCTTAACTTTGGACTCTTTGAAGTCAGCACATCCTTATGCTCTCTGTTGGTTTGGGGCTTAAGCCCTCCGTGTGTGCTTTCTACCAATGCTGGGGTAATTTATAGGCATGCGAGGCTATTCAGAAATTTTTTCTGTGAACCTCTTGCATGAACCCAGTCCAGCTGGTCGGGTCATGTTTGCCTCTCATCCACAGCTCAGTAGAAGCACTGTACAGTATGAATCAACCCCAAGAGTAAATGCTAAGACTTGGTATCCTAGTCACAGACCACATCTCTCATCCCCTGCTGCATGGCCACCTCACCCTACCTGACAGGCAGCCCATTGACTAACAGATGTGCACACCCTTTAATTACAGCACAGTGAATTCACTTAGTGCTGTTTTGTTAGATATCTTGTCAGTTGGAGGAGCTCAAGTGGTACTCACTCAGCTCAGCAGCCCAAGTCTCTGGATTTTCAGGCCCTTAATATTCACTCTGATCTGTTCATAAGTTATTCATGGGGAGTGGGAAATGCCTTACAAGAGAACTCACTCCAAACTGCGAGTGCTTCTGAGGCACCTTGCAATCTGCTTGCACAGGGAAAGGAGGGGAAAGTAATGAATAAATGATTGTTTACAAATTATTTACTTGTCGCCACTAATTTCTACATTGTTTACCTGGCAGCATGCTGAAGTCAGGAACAGTTAGAGAAGATTTCATCCTGGTGAACGAGCGGATGGAAGTTGAGCAGCATGGGGGGAAGGAAGCCAGTGAAGCAGAAGAGCAAGGAGGCAGCTTTGGCTGCCAAAATTGGCTATTGAATGTGGTCTTGCTTGGTCTTCACATTCCAGAAGAAATTGCTGTGCAGGGGTGTATTTCTGCCATAATTTCCTAGGATGCATGGAGTCAAATCCAGGGCCATCCAGGCTGCTGAGGGTTGTAAAGTCCTTAAGAGGACTACACTCTGCAGAAGATGACCAGGCCTTGCTAGGAGTTCACTGTCTATTTCCAGGGAGCCAGGACTTTGTAGGGAAAAGCAGGAAAAGGTCCTTGCTGTGAACTATGCAGCAGATAAAGACCTGGCAGAAAGGCTGAGCTGTTTTGGTATCAACAGTGCAAGGTCTGTGAATGTGGGAATGATGATGCTTACAGACCATGGCATATTGCCCCAAAATGCAAATGGGAACTCTGCCTTGGGGCAAAATCACCCCAGCAGATCATGGCTACCTAAGGCAGGTAGCAGAATGAGCCTGTCCTCCTACTCAAAACCATTTTAGGCTTCTCAGGCCTATCTCAAGCTAATTTCCCACTGTAAATCAGAGAGAGAAAGTCAGAGTGAAGAGGAACGGGCACCAGAAAAATTAGTGTGTGGGAGTCATTTGGAGTAGAAAAGGGCATTCTGGCCATGTCAGGAGAGCAGGACAAGCTGCGAATCAGTCAGGCTCAGCTGGGTTGATGTGTCTTCCAGACTTCCCCATTCTTCATTCCCCTCCTGTTGCTCAAGGGTTTGTGAATTCTCTCTGGCCGAACATTCAGATCCTGTGTCCTTTCACACTGGGTGCTGGAGCATCCTGGGAAACACATCTAAGGAAGGAGGCACAAGATGCCTGCAGAATGGAGAGGGAAATACCTCCTGCAGCTTGAACCAGGACTGCCTCCAACACTGGCAAAGCTTAGGTGAGGGCTCAGGGCTTGGATCATGCACTTGCACAGTGTGTGCTTAACTCACCCCAAAGGACACAGAGTGACTGTGTATGAGGGACTGATGAGGTTCACAGAAAGGACAGGTGGAAGTCAAATTACCCAGCTACAGGCTGCTTTCATTAGCCAGCATGAGAACTTGTACAAGATGGGATAGGGTCATACCAGCACGACCCAGGAGCAGCCTGTCCCCAGCACTCACAGCTGCCTGTGCCTTGACCATACTCTGAGGACAGGCAACAGTGTCCAAATCTTCAGGCTGCAGGAGCCTGAGCAGAGCTGCAGGTGCACCGGGGTGGGAGGGGGGATTTGGGATATTCTCACCCGTAGCATGGAGAGAGAAAGCTGTCTGCAGACTACAGGACACCTTTGGTACCTTGTCTCCTCCACTCCATCCCTGGTCTCATCTGCACCTCACTGGGTAGCTGGGATCCCACCACCCCTCAAACTCCTCCATGCCTCACCCTGCTTGGCACTGACCCTGCTCCCCAGAGCCTTCAGGCTCATTACTCCCTGCAGGCAACCTCTAAATCATCCTTGTACGCATATCTGCCTTGGGAAGAGGGGATTTATCCCCCAAGCTCAGCTGTCAGAGACCTCCAGCTTCCAGAAGTGATCAGGATGCTCTTAATTCACTGCAAAGGGTGCAGGGCTCCAGGGAAGGCTCCCATGCCTGCTTCCCTGCCAAACCTTTGGTGCGTGCTTGCGCCCCAGCCATGGAAACTATCTAGGAAAATTTCCCAGCATGATTTAATTGCCGTGCTCCTGAATGAGGGCACATGAACCTGGTCAGGAATCAGAGAGGCAGGAGGGGACTGCAGGCAGGACATGCAGCTTGGGAGACTCAGGCATGCTCAGAGTGGTGAGTATCTACATGGTGGAGACTCTCCCAGCTCCCTGGAGAGTCCTGAAGCATCCAGACCAACAGATGATTCAGGATTACGCTGACCCTTGCCAGTCCCTTGTCAAGTCCCTCACAGGAGCATGAGCAACACATCTGGTTGTGTAGCCCCTCTCATCATTGACCCGAGGAAATTGTGCAGCCGAGGAGGCAGAAACGTGTGGAAATGCCTGTAGGTCCCTTACCCAGTGCATGGATCCAGCAGGGATGGGCTCACATCTGGGTGAGCTGACTCGGAGCTGGCAGCAGTTCACTCACTCACACCAGTGCTGATCTCCCTCCAAAGCCCCCCCAGAGCCTGCATCTCTGGTGTGGGATGAACACCAAGCAAATACCCCTGTTTTCCTGCCACAATTACCCTCTTTAACTTTTCAACTTATCACCTGCACCGAGGTTTATAAAATTTTAAAGCTAATGGCGTCTCTAGTAATGATACTGCAGATGTACAAGCTGCATCCTGGGATGAATAAATTATAGGAGGCCGAGTAAATTGCAATGGGAAGGACAGCAGCTGCAGGATGGAAACAGATGGCTTCACCGTGCGCCACAGCTTGGTCTCAGTGCGGGGTATGTTCCCAGGGCTGGCCCTTTCGTGGTGGCCCTGAAGAACACCTGGGCACACCTGAGGCTGCAGTTCCCCGGAGCACCAGCACACGCTGTTGCCAAAATGGGGCTCTGTGCAGGTGGTTGAGTGCTGCTGTGGGACTGGGGCTACAGTGGCAGTCTGTGGGTCAGCAGTAGGAGAGAAGGAGTCCTGTCTGCCTTCTGCTGCTCACTGGGTTTGCACACAGGAGGAGCTCACAGCCTCCAGGAGCTGACAGGACGCTTGGCAGCTTTCTTGAGGGGACGTGGCTTCTGGTGTCATTTACTGCTACATTTCTCCCAGAAAAGCCTTTTCTGCCTCTCTCACCTCTACACATGCACACAGACACTTTGAAGAGCAGGGTGGCTCATCCTACTCCTCTGCCCTTTGGCACGAGGCACGCAGAGGTATGACAAGGATGCACATGGAGTTGTGCATCAGGTGCATGTTTGTGTCCTGTTGATGAGACCAAAGGGACCACCACAGATCAGTGCTTGGGTTCCTTCACACTGAGGGGCAGCACAGCCCCAGCTGAAGTCCAACAGTGCTGCACCTCCTGAGCTGTGGTTCCAGCAAAGCTGCTAGCACACTTGTCACATTCAGCAGGGTGACAGGATGGGGCTGTCTCTGTCCCAGACAAAGGACAAGTTAACAGAGCAGACTCCCAGATCAATTAAAGCCACACACCCCATGGCTGCTTCAGTGTTCGCCTTCCCCTGTGCCCAGATTCACATCCCAAACTCATCCTGAGACAGGTAACTCCTGCCAGGGCACGTTCAGGGCTCCTCAAAAGCTGCTGCAATCATGGCCTCAGATATTAAAAAGCCTGGCCTGACCCTCACTACAGGACTGGGGTCTCAGCCACATGTCTGCTGTCCTCTCTGATTTGCTGCTGGAAAAGCTCAGCCCCAGTGACATTTAAGGGATGCAAAGTAAGACACAGGTGGCAGAGGAGCCAGGGACATACAGACAGGCAGTCCATAAGTCACTCTGTTCCCTGCTTCTCCTTGTGAGAACAGGTCCTCTGGTCAAAGGCATACACTGTGGAGCCTGCCTCTGTCATGGGGACCCCAGAGAGGCTGATTAAAGTGGGGACTCTGCTCCCAGAACTGTCAATGCCACCAGAGGTTCTCTGAACAGAATACAGATCTTCAGCATGCAATCAGCCAGCGTGGCTCCATCTCTGAGGGATCCACAGTTCATGCACACCCACACCCTACACTCATGGGCTCCAACCAGCCTCAGCCCTCCTGCGTGGTGGCTGCTCCACAATCCTCCATCCCACTCCTCGCAGGTGTCCCTGGTCCAGACTGGGAATGTGCAGGAGGAATTCACCCTCCTCTGGTCCTGATGCAGGAGTGGCAGGAATGCCAGAGGACCACGCTGCCATCCTAGAAGTCCTTGACAGGCTGGAGATAGAGTCCAACAGGAAATTTATGGTATCCAGCAAGGAGAAGTGCAAAGTCCTACCCCTGGAGAGCAACAACCCCACGCACTGATGGACACTGGGGGCCACTCAGATGGAAAGAGCTGGAGATCCTGGTGGGCACCAAGCTGAATACTAGCCAGCAGTGTGCCCTTGCAAAAAAAGACTTATTCTGGGTTGGATTACAGAAAGGACTGGCAGCAGGTCAAGGGAAAAGGTCCCTGTGCTCTACACATGGACACAGCTGGAGCCCTATATCCAGTTCTGGAATCCCAGAAGGGAGATACAGACTTAATGGGGAGTCCAACAAAGGGCCACAAGAAGATGAAGGGACTGGATCATCTCTCCTATGATGAAAAGATGGGAGAGACTTGTCCAGTGACAGGACAAGAAACAATGGGCACAAACCACAACATGGGACACATTATTTTATTATCCAAGTGACCAGCCACAGGAGCAGATTGACCAAGAAACTGTGGATTACCATCTTTGGACATATTCTAAGGCCTCCTGGATGTGGTTCTTGCCAACCAGCTCTAGCAGGCCCTGCTAAAACAAAGTTTAGCTCTGGAGGTCCCTGAAAACCTCTGCCATTCTGGGATTCTGTGAACAACCTTGCAGAAATTACAATTTTTGCATTACATTACAAATTTTTTATGCATTACAACTTCTGCACTGTATTTTTTTGTGCGCCTGCTGTCTGGAGGCTGACAGGGCTACACTCAGTTGCCCAGACAGGAGAATTTGGGCACTTCTGGAGACACTGCCAAGCCTTAGCAGAAGGGAGAATACTTTCTCAAAGCCTGTTTACATCCATAGGCTAAACAAGCCCAGCAAGAGCAACACCTGGCACCAGCACTAGTGGGGTTCACACCTTTTTCAGCAGCCCCAAATACCACCTAAGCTCAGGGTCCTCAGGGCATCCCCAGAGCAGAGTTGGGGGGAACAGGGCAGCTTTTCTCTTTGTCTGGAGAAAGTTTTACTGCACTGGGTAACACCGTCTAACTCCACTTTCTTTCACGGATTCACTGCCTCGTTCCAGAGCTATTGAGCAGGCGAATGTGTCCAAAAGCAGATGGATCCGCTAAGCGGCTCTTTCTTGCACATTATCTCATACAGTTTGGGTGCAATAAAACTTCCAGGCAGAACAAATCTTCAAGCTTGTGCCGTGCCTTATTTTTAGCTGCGAAGTACGTCTGTTTTAGTGCTCCTAATCCCTAGCTTGGTAGTAATTTATGGAGCAAGCTCTTGGCTCGCTTGGGCCAGAAGATTTGCAGTAAAAGTTTTATAAGTTGCAGAGATAAATCCCATGGACTCTTGCAGTCTCGGGGGACTCTCTTCCAGAAGTATGTTTTGCTGAACACTCCCTCAGCATGGGAGTATGTTCAAGAGACAAAGCATCAGATGGCTGAGAATAAACTATCCTGGGTGTCATCATGATCTGCAAATCACCTGGAAAGGGAAATCAGGGGAAGCCATGGATTTCCCAGTCTCAGACAGAATTTTGACTGTACCTGCCCAGCCAGAGCTGTTTGCCCCACATTTAGGTCCTCTGAATAGTGTCTGGCAAACCCTAGGGATGAGCAACATTATCAGGCTATGCCAGGCAGCAAGATGCCTGAGACAAGAGTGGTGGCTCTGCCTTTAATTGGTGTGATCAACCACTTGCATGTACATCACCTTGGAGCTTTTAGCATGGACAAGGCTGTGGCTTAAGAACAGAGGCAGTAGCAAATGTCTATTTCTCTACTGCCCTGTACTCCCTCAGGGGAGGGTTTTGCAGGATGGAGCAGTACTTTATGCTTCAGAGGAGTAGGGGGATGAAAAAAGTCCAGGAGTAGAGAAGGGGAAAGGGATCAATATGTGGGACCCCAGAGAAGCCCCTCGCAGATCCCAGTGAAAACACAGGGCCCGTAGTTGTACTCCCAGCTCACCTTTCCAAAGACTATGTGAAGAACCAGCCTGGTTTTCTGGAACCCCAGATGTTTTCTGGAGCTGGCAGCTCCCAGAGATGCCCTGTCCCCAACAGCTGGGGCAGGAGCTGCTGGAGATGGCCACACAGCAGGGAGGACACTGATCCACCATCCACACACCGTGCTGTGAAGGGCTGGTATTTGCTTCCAGATGTTCTTAGATTCACACAGACCCATATCCTCAAATACTTCACATTCCCAAGAGCGCTTTTTCTGAAGAGAAGGAATATTTCCAGAACCTGTAAAGGAAGGAAGGAAGGTCAAATCCAGAGAGGAGCTGCTGCAATTCTGCACAGCTTCATAACCCAAGCAGGTACCAAGGTCAGCTGCAGCTGGTGGGTAGAGGATCTCCTGATGTGCTGGCTCCTCCAAGAATGGAACAGCCTTCTCTCTACTTGGCATAAGGACCATGGAATCACAGAGGGGTTCAGGTTGGAAGGGACCTTAAAGATCACCTTGATTCAATCCCACTACCATGGGCAGGGACATCTTCCACTAGAGCAGGTTACTCAAAGCCCTGTCCCACCTGGCCTTGAACACTTAAAAGGATGGAGCATCCACAATTTATTTAGGCTCTTGACAACCCTCTGGTGCTGTTGCTGGCTGTTGTAGTGGGAAGAATGGGTATTTTTCAAAAGTTTCCCAGCAATTAAATCAGGGATAAAGCTATACAATGTCCAAATTTAGTGCCTCTGTTTGGTGTTCTTTGGCAAATGTTGAGAGCAGACTCAGTCCCATCACAACCTGTTGGGATCTGATCAGTCTGGGCTGATCAGGGGATGGCCCTGAGAGGTATTCTCATACAGTCCTCCTTCCAGAAATACAGTTAGTCCAGTTGCAGTGTCCACCAGGATATTTTCCTGGGAGAAAAGTCACCCAGACACCATCTGGAAATCAAAAACTTTGGAAAACCCCCTGTGCTTTCCTGTCTCTAATGAACAGTGTCTGCAATGAGGAATACCTGACAGATTATCAGCCGTATCCTGAAAAAAGTTTTATCTTCTCAGCCTCCTGACTGCTGCTGGTCCCAAAAGCCTGCTGCTCCCTCTGCAGCTCACAGCTGATGTGTCTTCTGCCCTGTCACCCTCCCCAGCCCCAGCCTCTTTCCTTGACCCTTGCAGGAATAAATCTGGTCTCCTGTCACACTGGAGAGGCTTCTGTCATTGTGGGCATCCTCTCCTCCCTCCACAGGGCTCTGAGGGAGCACTGGGCTGAGCAGATCCACCCTCCCAGAGCCCACAAGGTTTCTGTCAGCATGAAACTGGCAAAAACCTTTCAGTCCCTCTCCCCAGCGTCATGCAGGGATGTGGCCTCTTGGTGCACAGGGCAAATTCTGAGTGATCGGAGCTCCCCACGCAGATCCCAAAAAGCTGACTTTTTTTTCTCATGTCTTTTCCCATTTTCAACCTCATTCCCCTAGTGAATGAGCAGGATTCACATAGCCTGAGGCAGATGAAATACACCTGGAGCAACGTGCACCCAGCCAGGATGGTCACTGCATCTCATCCACGATGGAGAAAGGAGATAAAACATTTCCTAAGCCAGCAGCAGGAATTGCAGCAGCTCAATCTGAGCAAGCCCTGGCCCGCTGGGGGGAGGGTGCACATGGCAAGGTCCTAGAGGACCTGTGCAGAGAATTGCTGGCAAGCAGGTGTGCAGGCTCTGGTCTGCTCCTGCTGCTCCTGCTCCTTCTCCTGCTCCTGCTCCTGCTCCTGCTCCTTCTCCTTCTTCTGCTCCTGATCCTGATCCTGCTCCTTCTCCTACTGCTGCTCCTGCTCCTGCCCCTTCTCCTGCTCCTTCTGCTCCTGCTCCTGCTCCTGCCCCTGCTCCTGCTCCTGCTCCTTCTCCTTCTCCTTCTCCTTCTCCTTCTCCTTCTCCTTCTCCTTCTCCTTCTCCTTCTCCTTCTCCTTCTCCTTCTCCTTCTCCTTCTCCTTCTCCTTCTCCTTCTCCTTCTCCTTCCCCTTCTCCTTCTCCTTCTCCTTCTCCTTCTCCTTCTCCTGCTCCTGCTCCTGCTCCTGCTCCCGTTCCTGCTCCTGCTCTCGGCGGTCTGTGCTGCCCTCGCACGGCTGCTCTGGGAGCGCTCCGAGGATCCTCCAAATGGAGCAAAGGCACCCACAGACTCAGGCTGCGCTGCTCGAGCCTCTAGGACACCCCGAGCAGACAAGGATTTACCAGCCATGCCACCCTGCTGTGGGTGTCCGCAGGGACCCCCGCCTGGATGACACTCCCTGGCAGTGGCAGCCGGTGCTCTGCCCTGGGGCAGCTCATGCAGACCCTCAGTGAGGGACAGACCCCTGCCCACAGGAGAGATGCTCCCCCCTCTCCCACATCACCTTCTCATCCTGATTCCAAGAAAGAGGCCCAGACCAGCTTCCAGCAATGACCTATATTCCAGGGACTTACTTGAGACTGTGGGTTTTGACATATTGCATAAATCCGTCTTTTCTGGTCACCGACTTCTTCATCAGCTGGGAAACTTCCCAGGCTGAATCCTGAGTTTGGTTAGGTCAGAATTCCCAGTTACCCCTTCAGATATCCCTTCCCTTGGCTGCTCCTTATGGGTATCAGGAGAAAGAGAAGAATTAGCTGCCGAGGAACAATTTTGGCACGTTCCAGGCACAGCAGCTCAGTCTGCTCTTCAGATTTAGCCAACAGCTCCTCACTTTTATTTTCTTGAACATATTTCAACTTCCACCTGGAGAATTGTCTTGCCAGAGAGGAAAGGCCTGCTCTGCTGGGCATGAGGCAAAAAAGGAACAACATAGATATTCCTGGGGTGTTTATTCCTGGGGTGCAATATGTTTTGACATATTGCATAAATCCCCTCCTCCCCATGTACAGTCCTGCCATGCTGCTCCTGCCACTGCAAGTGGCACCCTCTTCTCTACAGGTGTCACTTCTCATGGGGAGCAGGTGTGAGCCCAGCCACAGGGAGACATCAGATTTTCCTGGTGTCTCACATGAATCTCCAGCCCGCAGCATCTCCCCCCGGTGCAGGGTTAGCTGTTGCTCCTTTTCCTGCATGGGTAGTCTGTTCTCCATTTAGACCTGTCCTTGCACAAGGGATGCTTGCTGTTAAATATTAAAGTCCTCTTTTTTCCTGGTGCCTCTAGCCTCAAGATCCTCATCTTCTCATGATCCTGGTGCCATAGAGGCAGAGGCTAGGCTGTTATCCTCAGCTGTTATGCTCCTTCTCTCCCAGATGTCCCACTCTGCTTGGAGCCACATGGAACAGCAACAGCAGCTTGAAACAAAACGGTCAAACTGGATGCTTTTCCCTTTTTGAAGATTGGAAAGCTGCTGCCTGAAGGAGCTTCTTGTAGGATATAGCAGCAAAATTCAAAACCCTGGTGAAGTTTTGAGTGAGGATGGGGTGTGGCTTGACCCCTCTCTAGAAATTTCTGTCTCAAAGACATCCTCTGTGCTGCCCACCTGTCCCTGAACCCCAGCACGTTTCTGTTCTGTCTGGGACAACAATTACACCTGACACAGTCCACACATCACAGTTGCCCTTTCCAACACACTTTTCCTGATTTTTCATTTCCCGAACTTTGGCTTTTCAGAAGTTTTTTGGGTTTTTTTTTTCTCAGAATACAAATCTCCTGACAGATGTCCCCAAAGCTCTGACTGTTTCAGGGTTCCACTGCACCCCTGAGCAGTACTGGGCCCCTGAGCTCCAGGGAACCAGCAGACCTGGAGCATGGATCAGAGATGCACCATCACCTTCTGCAGAACAAGCCATTACAACCTCACTGCTTAAAAGGGAGCTTGGCTTATAAAAAGAGGGAATTTTCACAAAGGCAGATAGTAACAGGGCAAGGGAGAATGACTTTAAACTAAAAGACATATTTGTATTAGATGTTAGAAAGAAATCTGTTTACTGTGAGGTTGGTGAGGCACTGGCACAGGTTGCCCAGGGAAGGTGTGGATGTCCCGCCCTTGGAAGTGTTCAAGGCCAGGCTGGATGAGCTTTGAACCCCTGGCCTAGTGAAACGTGACCTTTCCCAGGGCAGGTGGATGTTGCAATAAGGTCATCTTTAAAGTCCCTTTCACCCCAAACCATTCTGTGATTCTACAAGATCCCCGGCTTTAGGTATCCCATCAAGTGTAAGGAGCAGCATTTGGCCATTTGAAGCCTGATGCTGTCCTCACCCCCGCAGTCACTTTCCCAGCAGTAAAAGCGGGCTCACACAACGCCCAGGGAAGCTCCAGTTTGATGGGTCGGAGTTGCTGGGTACCAAAGGTCCCTGGGGCGGGCAAAGGGGACAGAGGGCTGCGAGCCGCAGGTCGCAGCGCTCCGGGAGCCCGGAGGAGGCGGATGCTGCCCGGGAAGGGAAGCTCAGCCCCGTTCGGCAGCCGGGAGAGGGCAGCCGCAGCCCGAGCAGTGCATCCGGGAAGAATTCCTGCATTCGGGCCCCGCCGGGCACTGCTCCCTCTCCCCGCAGCCGCACAGCCCCAGCCGAGCACGCCGCGGTCCAGCCTGGGAGCGGCTGATCCCGCCGGGATGGGCACACACCAGCCCGTGCCCGTCCCCGAGCTGAGCCTCCTCCTTCAGCAAAACCACGAGCCGGGGATCCTACACGGCAGAGGGTTTTCACCCCCGGGTTCGCAGTCTCCCCATCTTATCCTTATTTCCCAGCTCTGTTCCATGCTACAGCTTCACCCCCATTCCAAAGGCGTGGATCTGGGCTTGTGGAGGGCAGGAGCAATGCGACTTTTCGTAGGAGACACCAAGACCTTTCCCATGCCATGTGAGCCACAAACCAGGAGCAGGCTCCAGGGGCAGGGGCTTAAGGACAGACCCCCCTCCTGCCCAGATTCACAGATGTCAGCAGGTACCAGGAACGGCTGCATCAGCAGGATCAGCAGCATCTCAGCTCTGCTGGGATTTTCTGGAGAGATTGAGATATTCTGCCATGAGGCTGAGGAGCAGGAACATGTCTGGTGTACCTCTGGGTCTGAGCAACCAAAAGACAGCCTGCACACAGTCACTAAGGGCTTTGGGAAGTAGCCAAGCTTGCCCAAGGGCAGGATCCCCGTGTGTAGTGCCCAGGAGGTGGCTCCATGGGCAGCATCCAGATATTGAGGGCTGGCACCAGGGAGATGCTGTGCAGAGCCAGGAGAGAAATACACCCTCCAGAACACTCCTGTTTTTCCTTTGTAAACAAATTTTCACGTTCCACGTCTCTGGGTTGGTTGGTTGGTTTTTGCTTGCTCTCTCACCCTGTAAATTTAATGCCTTCAAAATCATACTCAAATTTTGCCATGGTCCTTCAGTGAATGTCTGCCTCGACTTTATTTTGGTAAAAAACACAGAAATTTAAGATGCCTAATTAAAACAAAATATCAAGCTCTTAAAATCCTCCTTAAAAGGCAAATGTCTCTCTCCCCTTCATAGATTTAACTTTCTGTGACTCCAAACACTGTGTCAATGATTTCAGACCAAGTGTTGACTCTTGTTTAGCAGGCTCCAGCACCCAGCTGTCTGTTCTGGGAGAAGGGCTGCCAAGCTGTCCATGGTTTCAGGAGCTGGCTCGCTTTCCCCTGTTTATCAGCTCACTAGCACTTTCTCCCTTTAATAGCAATGCAATCCAGCAAGCCATGTGACCCTGCGGGGACCAGGAGCTCTCTGAGGGCTGGGAGGTTTTGTTTCATGTTCCCAGGTTGCTGGCTGGTGGTTTTGGACTGCACTCCCCAAACGCCAGCCCAGCCCTTGCTGCTGCCAGTCAGGGCCTGGTAGAAGGGCAGTCCCTGTAAACAGCCATGTGTGAAAGTCACCTCTCTCTGCTTCACTCCTCAGCTGCGAGTTCACTGAGCCTCTCGGCATGCAGTGCTTCACATGGTGCCTCCCAGCTGCTTGCAGTGCACAGTGGTGGAGCAGCTGGGGTGGCTCAAGTCCCTGACAGGCTTCTGTCCCCAGCCCCACATGGAGGTATTCCCAGTCCTCAGCAGCCTCCAAACCTTAAACTCCACCCTCAAAGCAACTACAGTCAGCACCATGGTGTCCTCTCTTGGGTGAGGACCTGCCATGTCAGCAGGGATGGAACAGGCTGTGTGAAGCTGATAGCCACAGGCAACAAAAAACTGGGGTCCAAAGAGTGAGCCCAGGCTGCACACACTGCAGTGGCTGCTGGGCAGGGTTTCCCCATACCTCCTTTCAAGGTGAGATGGATGAAAATCCCTGGAGCAGCAGCAGTGCAGACCTCGGGCAATGCTCAATACTGTTTTGCAGAGCAGCAGTGAAGAGCCAAAGAAGATGTAGCCAGAATGGGACATTCAGGTGTTAGCACAGGTAATGACTGTGCTGTGACATTGTTTTAGGCATCCATCAGCAATTTCTCCTGCCACAGTGTGTCTGGACACATCTGGGAAAAGCCACCCTGCTCTCAGACAGGATGATCTGTGCGCAGCACTGAGGATCCCGCCTCTCGCTCCAGGACAGGATTGCTCCCAGCTCCAGGATAGCAGTCTGAATCAGAGCAGAGCAGGGCTGGCAGGGCAGGAACTGCGCTGCAGCACTTGGGGTTTTTGCCACCTTCATTTCACAGTGTGGGCAGCCCAAACTGTGACCATAATAAATAAAGTGACAGCCAGGGAGCAGAGCTCTCTGGTTTCCTGTACACCTCAGGCTGGCCAGGGTAAACACACAACAAGCCTGCACTTCAGACGGGGCCATGCCCGCAGCACGTCAGCCAGAGCCTGGACACATGCCAAGGCAGCCAGAGCAAAGCCACTGAGCAGGAGGCTTCACAGGGCAAGTCCCACACAAGACAAATAGGCTGGTGCTGAAGGGCACAGCCCCACTGCCCCAAAATGCCCTGCTTGCTGCAGGCACCTGCACCTCTGAAATGATCACCTGTGTCTCTGGGATGTCAGGGACAGTCACTGGGGTTGGCTTCTAGGGCATGTGTGTGCCCCGTCCTTGCCCAGGCAGCGGGGTTGTAGAGCATCCTCAGACAGGCAGCTCTGAAATGGGTACTGGGAGAGGCTTCACACCATCAGCCAGGCTGCTCATGAGGTGACACACCCTGTGGCTGTCCTCTCTGCACAGAAACCATGAGAGCACACCACAGATTTCAGAAGTACTCATCTCCAGTCCCCATAGTCCTCTTCCATCCATGCATCTGCTCCCCTCACATCATCCAGGCAGAAATCCAGCAAGTGCTAACTCAGCCAGCACGGCCAAGGACCAGCATCCCCATCCCTTAGCACACCATCATGACAGGGCACCTGCACATCAGCATGACACATCTCACCTCCAGGCTGGCCCAGCTCCAGGTCTCCACCTCATGATCCCAAATCTCTCAGTCTCTTCACCTAGCCCAGCACACGGGAGCCCAGTTCATGGATGGAATGGGACTGCTTCCTTCTGGCAAAGGATCTCAGGACATCTTTGAGGACGCAGCACCAGCAAGTCACGCAAAGCTGCAGACAGGGAGGGAGGGCAGCACACATCTCTTATGTGATGGCCCAGTTCAGCTTGTCCTGCGTGGGTTTGTGCTAGTGTAATTCAACCCCCAGACGTCTGCTCACATGTCCAAGCCTTGATCTGCCTGGACAAGAGCTGTCAGCTTCCTCTGCTCAAGAGGAAAGGGAAAGGGACCCTATGGTCCCTAAATTCAGTCCTTTTCAGCTGAGAGGGAGACCAGCTGTTGGACAGGATGCTGCAGACACACTGAACATATCCTTTTGCCATGGCAGAAAGGAGGAGTGGGGAGGTGTGTGGAGCTCATGATCCTCATCTGAGCTGAGGATGGAGCAGGGGAAGAGCTGCAATGTCAGAGCTGCCCTGTGCCAGGGACATCCTGCCCCAAGGACCCCCAGGTGCATGCAGCCCCATCAAGTGCCCTGCTCATCCAGCAGACCCCACATCACTGTCAAACCTCTTCCTTCCTCACCCAGCATTGCAGCTCTCTATCTCTGCTCAGCTCTGGTGGCCCAACACAGTCCAGATCCCCCCTCCCAGCACACCACTGACAGTGCCAGCTCCAACCCCCTGCACAGACACCCCTCCGAATCAGGTTCTGCTCCCAGATTCCCACCCCCGAGGGCGGCCCCAGCCCTGCAGAGCTGGGGGTTTCCCCAGATGCTGGGCTCGGCTCGGCTCTCCAGCCCTGCGGCGGCGGAGAAAGCAGCGCGTGGCTGCCGGCCAGCAGCGGCGCCAGGCAGCCCAGCTCCCGGTGCACCGCGAGCTCCACGAGGCACTGAGGAGAGCTCAGGGTCTGTGCCCGGGGGAGGACCCACGGCCAAATGAGTGCTGTCCAACTCTGCTCCTTCCAGAGGAGCTGGCAGATCCTGGAAGATGCTCAGTGTCCCTCAGCTCACACACGCTGCAGAGACCAGAGCAGTGTCGGGAGGTGGGAAAGGGAAAGTTTGGAGCTGGATGAAGGAAACCTCCCTTTGCCCAGGACCAGCCCCTCCTACATCCCCAGGCTCCCAAAATCCACATGAGCCACTAGCTGAGAGAAGATTTGAGCAGGCTGGTGGAACCAGACCCCACCTGCAAAGCACCTGAAAGGCCACGTGAGCTGACTCAAGGAGGGACATCCCCAGCCTTGGCACATCCCCAGCTCTTGTACTGCAGGTGGGATGGAGCTGGCCACATGTGGTTGGTGAGGCAGCAGCCTCAGCCACAAGCAGATGTGCCACAGTGGGCAATTCCTCAGGTGATGTGGGCACCAAGCCTCAGCCATGGCTGAGCTCAACACCCACAGTGCAGCCAGGAACCAGTACAGGAATTGCTCACCTCACACACAGCCTCCACCTCTCCCAAAGTCTGATATGGTGGGGTTGCATGGGAGTGCTGGGATGAAGGAAAACACTACTTTATTATCATATGGATACACAGGAGGTGGGATAGCTCATGGGTATGTTCTCGTGTTGTTGAAGAGACAGGATTGGACAACAGCAGGTATTCTTTTGTTACTGTAGGTTCAGGGGTTCAGGGGCTCAGGGATGTGCCTGGATATGGCAAGGATCAGTTTGTCACTGTAGGGTTGCAGAAGGTATCTGTGACCCTGTTCACTCCTGCCAGCCCAGAGAGCCTTCTGTTTTTGCAGGGGAAGTGCTGCATGGGTGTGGCACACACCTGGAATATGTGGCCATTATCTCTGCACAGGCAGAGACAATGTGGTGTGGGAAACACTGGGTCCATCCCAGGGCTCCAGCAGTGCAAGCCTTGATGGCATCACATGGGGAAACCCCAAACAAGACCTGGAGGAAAGTTCCCAATGGGTCTTCACCAGCTGGCTTCCTGCTGCACACTTCCAACAAATCTTTTTCCTCTTGAGAATCTTCACTGTGATAAAATGGCAAACCAAGCCCGTTTCCAAGGGAAAGCAGCTTGGGTGGTGGACGTGTCCTGCAAAAGAGGGATGCGAACACACACCACAAGCTGAGAGGAGGAACGAGCCTTTTCTTCAATTCAGGGACACAAACCCCGCAGCCAGATTTCACCCTGCATGCTCCCCATCAAATAAACCACCACAGTAATAAACCCCAAAGAAACGGCCAGCCCAGGGGCAAGGTAAACTGAGTCACGGGCAGGACCTGCTTGCCTCCACTCCTCCAGGATGCAGGGAGGGGGGAAGGCAGGGTTGGTGAATGCCGACCCCCGAGAGCACCGGGGAGGGCTGTGCACTCCCGGGGGGTTCCTGAGCCTCGGGGGGACACCCGCTCTGGGGAGGGCACCGCACATCAGTGCGCCACGGGGGGATCCCCATCCGGATGAGACGGGGATCCCCGGCGGGGACCGCGAATCCCGGGCAAGAAGCGGGCGGCGGGTTCGGATCCCTGCCGGTCCCGGGGGGCGGCTCACAGGCAGGAAGCGTCCCGGGGTGGTGGCGGCAGATTGGCAGAGCCCTGCTCCAATGGAGCGGCGGCGGCAGCCCCGGCGGCTTCGCACCGCCTGCGCTACCGGCCCCAGCCAGCCCGGTGCGGGCGCCCCGCTCCCGATCCCGATCCCGATCCCGATCCCGCTCCCGCTCCGGTAGCGCCATGGACACATAGCCGCGGCGCCAGGCAGGAAGGTAGGGAACAGTCCCCCTCCCCAGCCCGCCAGGGGAACCAGGGGCCGCCGCCCCGGCTGGCGGTGAGGGACGCGCGGCTGCGGTCGGGCAGCTCCCGGAGCTGCTTGCTGCCCCGTGGAGAAAGTTGCGCGGGTGTGTGTGGATGTCTGTGTGTCTGTGCCCCCTCGCAAAGCAGCCGCCGGGGGCTCGCCCTCCCGGTCCCTCCCGGCTGCTTGTGAGTTCCCAGTGCGGCTCCCCCTTCTCCGCCCTCCGCGCCTCCGCCTTGCCCGGAGATGCTCGGGGGATTGATGTTCCCGGGCTGGGATGTTTGAGCCCCTTCCCCAGCCTCCACAGGCCACCCCCTACCATTCCCGATTTGGACACCCCTGCTGTCTCTGAAGGGGGTTGTCTGGAGAAAGACTGGAATGCCAGGCAAAGCGTCCCCCTGGCAGGGCCCCCTCTTCTCCTGGGGGGTCCAGGGAAAAGCTGCTCCCAATTAGGAGAGGCGCTGAGAGAGGCGCTTTCCCATGCGCGGGCGCTGGCAGGGCTCTGCCTGCCTTGTCCCTCCTTGCCCCGGGATGCTGTGTCAATCCCAGCTTCTCTATCCCGTGCCAGCCCTGGGCTGTGCCCACCACCACCCTCACCGGCTGGCTGTGTCACCCACAAGGTCCCCTCCAAGCTCTGCCTCTGGGTTGGTGAAGGCTGTCAGAGGTGTCCACGGGGCTGAGCTTGGCTTGGACACCACTGTCAGCAACTGTGACCCCACTGTGATGGGGCCTGAGGGTACCTTGTGCCTGGTCCCCATGGATGGGAAGAAACCCAGCGCTGCAGCAGCTCACAGATGTGTTGCCATGCACACAAAATGGTGTTGGACTGGCTGGCATTGGTGGCATAGCCAGAGCTGAGACCTCTGGGGCTGCCCAAGCGCCTTGTGTACCAGGAGGTGACTGCTCCATGTCTGGCTGTTGTGTTTGCAGGAGGAGGTGGTGCCTTTGCACTCACCTGTTTACAGGAGAGTAGGTCGCAGCAAGGTTACAGCATGTGCAGTGACATGAGGCACATATCATCCCAGCCTGGCACAGGGAAAGGATCTTCACAGGGAGCTGGGAGCTGGTGGAGGACCTCCTGTAGTAGGGACAAGGATGAGCTGTGGCCACAATGCCCCCTCATCACCTATACACCCTCTGCCCCATCAACTTGGCACTTTTTGGGCAGAAACAAAAGGGGCAAGATGTACTCTCCAGAGAGCTGCAAACCGACCTTGGCAGCCAAAGTGGGACTGGAGGTGGGGAACAAGGTCAAACTGGTGACAGCAGGGCTGTGCTCAGGGCTGGATGTCACCAACAGTGGGTGAATAGGGTATGTGGGGTTCAGCAGGGTGGTGGGGAGGGCTCCCTGGAGGGTGCAGCTAATAGCAGAGCCTGCAGGAAGGTGGAAGAAAAGCAGCTCTGGTCTTGTGCTTCCTATTCCAGGAAGAGGAACCTCACAGGGAGGGGAAAACTTGACTTGATTATATCTAATAAGCCACTTTTTCCCTGTCCCAGCAAGCTGTCCCAGCGGCGGGGGGAGGAGGATGCTTGGCCAAGTGCAGGCCCTGTTTGTGAAGGATGAATGAATGACTCACGGCGCAGTGAGTCTCCTCGCCGTTTTCATCGTGGCCGCAGCAGCAGTTCCCCTTTGCAGCTGCTGGGCTTATCAGAAGCTGTCATGCTGGGTGGGCACCGAGGTGGCCCACAGCTGCAGCCTGCACGTGAAGGTGTCCTGGCTCTGCTGCCCTTCTCACCTGGACCATCCTGGGTGGGGAAACCCTCGTGGATGGCAACAGTGCATGGCATCCTCACCTGCCATGAACTAGCTGAGCACTCAGTTTAAACCCTTTATTTCCACTCTGCTCTTGTTCAAAGGCAACTCCAGGCTCTTCCTGCTCACACAGGCCTCAACCTCCCTCTGGTTTCCTGCCGAATGCGTTCCTGGAGAGCTTATTCCCCTATGGGTTTGTGCCAACATTGTGCTTTTAGTTCAAGACCTCTTCTCCCTCTCTGGTGTTTACCCTGATATATTTATAGCTTCCTCGTTAGGCTAAGCAAGCCAAAGGATTCTTGCCTCCTCTTCTCCCGTGGGTTTGGCTCTGGAGGAAAACCCCTTGCGAGATGCTTCCCGCGGGAGGGGCAGGTGCCGGCTTGTGTCTCTGCTTTTCTCCCTTTGGAAAATTTCAGCATCTCTCACAGCTTGTTTCCCCTCCTCTTGTTTAGGCATGAAAGAGGGTGGCTCTGCCCCTGCCAAAGATATGGCCAAGGGCAGAGCTTGGATGGTATGAGAGCTCTTCCCTATAGGCAGCACATGGGATCTTCAGCAGCATTTGGGATGCTGATACTGTGCCAGCATAAGGGATTAGCCCTGGGATGTCTGAGTTGGCTTGCTGGATGTTTAGAGAGTTTTTGGTTTTTCTAAGTGTTCCTGTGGTTACAACAGCATCGCATGTGTGAAAATCACCAAATCTCTCTGGCCAGGGATGCCATGACCTTACGACCTGAGTTTCTACCAGCAAATCTCTCTGCACCTCCCGGTGATGGTTTTCTTCTCCCATCCATGTTATGAAAGTGGGGAAGGGCAGATGCCTTGCAGTTGTGGTTGAGTCTTCTCCAACAGCAAGGTTCCCATGGACCATTTCCTTGGAAAAAGGAAAATTCCTCTAGAGATTAGTAGCAGGTTTGCAGGGATCAGTGTGTAATTAGGAATTATCTCTCAAGTTTGACTGCTTCCCAGTTTCTGAGTTACCCTGGCATGGCAGTGGGATGGGGTGAGCTTTGGGCTCTTTTGAAAGGTCACAGCACCTGCAGTCCCTGAAGCATTGCCAAGCTCTCCAGTACATGTGGATGGTTGGGCTAGAAGGTGCAATTCCTTCCCTCTAGTACAAATCTGGGACATGGCAGAAAAATGCTTCTCCTACACTCGTGTTTGAGTTGAGGGCATCCAGGAAAAGAGGGACAGGAAATCTGTCAAGACCTGACTTGGCTCTGTCTTACCAGGACTGCTCACTGAGGTCACATTGGTCACATCTGACAAGCACAGCTTGGGCTCGCTGCAACAGGCATTGGTCATTGCTGAAAAGGCTTTTGAGGAATTTTGGAAGAGCCTGGGCAGGGGAAGATCATGTCCACCTGCTCATGCATGTTTCCTAAAGATGCTTTTGGGGAGGACAAGGAGGCTGGAGGGACCTCAGGAGATCTGACATGGCTGGACATGGGCTGTCCCATGCAGGTGGCGATGGCCTGCATGCAGGCAAGACTGCATTGGCCAGGAGAAGGGAGGATGCTGAAGGCACTTTGGAAATCAGCCTGGGGCTCCCCAGAGGCTGCTCAGCTCTGGTCCTCTGGTCTGTTCCTCTCAGTATAGAGACAGCCAAAATAGAAACAGCCTAATGAAAATGGTTATGGACCCGCAGAGATTGCCGTATAGGGAGAGGTGGGAAAGTTCAGGGCTCCACCATCTAATGAAATCCTTATGGTGGAAAGAAAATCATTTGGGCATCTTCTGGTTTATTTCACCTCCCCAAGTGGAAACAAGGCATGCCAGCCTTGCTGAGAAGCCAGCACTGATGACACACTGAGGGGAAGAAGGGAAGGAAGAAGCTTCCAGCTTTGGTGGACCATCATCTCTGCAGCTCTCTGGGGAGGGTGTTCTGGCCCATTGATGTTGAGGAATGTTGTGCTCAGCTGTAGCTAAGTGGCATCCCACCTTGGGGAGCTCCAGACTGGGCTTGGAGCTGCTGCTGCCATCCTGCTGGCAGCCTAAGGAGTGTGGATGTCCTCACAGAGGAGCACGTGGGAGGCAGTGGGGCTGGCACAGCACCCCTGGAGCCCCTGGGCTGGCGTGGCTGTGCCTGTCCAGCTGTTTCCTTTGCCTTCCTGTGCTTTCACCATCCCCTTCCTCTGGGACAGAAGGCTTTCATCCTAGCCAGACCAATAGTCCCAAAGGCACATCACCAGTCCCTTTTTGATGAAGGTTGGCATGGGCATCAGTGCCTTTTGAATTCAGCAACATCACGAAAGATGCAGTTCAGCCCTTACCTTCCTGCAAAAATAGATAGGGAGAAACAGAAAGGGCTGTCATGAAGGGTCTTCGTTGTGGTCCAGCCCAGTGCCGTGCCAGTGTTGCGACAGAGCTCACAACAGCTGTGCTGCAACAGCCCTGCAAAGGTCTCCAGGGATGGCCCGGCCCAGTGGCCCAGCGTGGTTTTGCAAAAGCCACTGTCACGCAGGGTGCCCAGGCCAGCTGGCACCTCTCCAGCCTTCCTTACAGGGCCAGGGCCAGCCCCCGGCTGCTGGGGAGGTCTGCAGGAGTCTTTGCTTTCCATGAGTTTTGCCTGAGGCCTCAAGGCTTAGGAGGAGCTGGTGGACCCAACCAGCTATTGCTCCATCCTTGTCTTGCAGGGCCAACACGCAGCCCCGGGGGTTCCTCAGTGCTTTGGCTGCTTTTGATTTTTTTTAGCTCCTGCAAGGCTCCCGCTGGGCTGTTTCATGGCCCCCTTGAGGCTGCTCCACCCCATCCTGGCTTTGAGTTTTGCAGCTTCACGGCTGGAGCGTGGCTGTGCCAGGGAAGGCATCCGTTTTCTCTGGCCTCCCTGATCCTGTGCCTAGCTCCATTTCCTCTCTCCAGCTGGGACTGTGCCCACAGTCCTTGCACCCCAGCATACAAAAAGCAGTGGACATAGCAAGGAAGATGAGTGCCTCCATTTCCTGTGCTGGGAACAGAGGGAACAGTCAGTGTGAGGGACTGGTCTCTCAGAGTATCTTGTTGACACAGCTCTTGATCTGCTGCACATCCACATTCCTCCTTCCCAGCTTTTTGCAGATATGCACTGGGTTGTCTGGCAGCTCCTGAAGCTGGCTGGTTTGCCCTGAAGAAGCCTTGGAGAGCTCTGAGCTCTCAAGGCACTGAGGCTTGGGGTCAGAGTGGTTCAGGAGGATGATGAGATGCCCAAGCTCAGATGGAGCAGCAGTGGTGCTTACACTGTGCCTGGGATGGATGATGGATAGATGAGCAAGGCAAGGTCTGTGGGGAAGCACCCCTGGGTGCTGCTCTAAGAATGGAATGGTGCTGGGGCAGTGTGTCCTGCTGCATCCCCAAACTATGTCCCCATGAGACATGTCCCCAGCAGGGTGCTTGATGGTGAGCCGTGCATGGAGAACTTTCTTCCTCCAGTGCTTGGAAAGGTCTCTGAGAGATTTTTTCACTTATTTTCCCTACCTAGCAAGGTCAGAGGGACTGTGCAGCAGCATTTAACCCTCCAAGGATATGTGGGGGACTGAAGAAACTGGTGCACCACAACAGGGGACCTCACATTTGCTGCTGGCGACGTGGCTGCTGCATCTCCACCAGCAGCAGCATTTCAGGGATGGCAGCAAATGCCTCTCTACCATCCCTGACCACAACCAGAGGAGGGTGGAGCAGAGCCAGAGGCAGCATTTGTGGCCAGCTCTATGAATTTCCAATTACCAGCTCGCCTTGCCACTGTGTGAGAGGTTCCTGCACCTAATTTTTGGTGAAACGATCCATTTTTCTCCGTAATTTAATAGCGTGGGCAGGCTGCTTGCTGTCGGAGAGCCAGCAGCAAGCACGGAGGAGCCTGTGTGCCGGGCTGCTGGCCGTAACCACCTTCCCTGGGCGACGCAGGAATGCTGACCTAATAGAACAGACATTTAAAGAGGAGTTTTGGAGAGCAGCTCAGCTCAGATTCAGCTCATGCACATGGCTGCTGATTGTAGCAGGGCCTCTCCATGCTCCAGCAGGTCCTGGGGGCTGGCATGGCCAGTGGGGGCAACCCTGATGGGAGCCAGGCACCAGGGCACAAGCCATGCCAGCCATCAATTGGCGCAGTAGTTGTTTTATTTTTCGGGAAAAAAAGTTGCTTTGGGGCAGTGGGGGGGGGCATCACAAGTTGTGAACTGAGGCTGGGTTCAGCGCCCGGCTGCGGTTCTCCCAGCCTGGAAAAGCCGTCGCGTTTGCTCTTGACATTTTCCAAATGAGATGTTTTGATTTATTCTTTTTTTTTTTTTTTTCCAATTTATTTTATTCCCTGCCCCAAGGTAATGTTTGGAAGACAAATTTAGCTCGATTTAACTCAAACCTTTTTTAAAAAGTAAAACCACTGAAAACTAAACAAGGCCTATCATTTAGAACAAAATGTTTTGGTTTTCATTTTCCTTTTGGCATGAAAAACACAAACTTCTTTTTTTTTCATTTTCCTCTTGACCTACAAACAATTTTACTATTTTCTTTTCTCCTCTTTGTTCATTCCGAAGACCACATTGTGCATTGTGGCCAGGGAACAGGCGAGCCCTGGTTTTGTTCCCAGTGGGATGGGGGTCCCAGGGTGGGTGCCTCCCTGTGGAGACCAGAGGAATCTTGCGGAATCAAGCAGGAGCTGCTCTCTCTGCTGCCAACACTGACTCAGCTGGGAGCTCCTTGTGGAAAAGGGAGGCCCCTGGTTGTGGGTCTGTTCCAGCTCTCTCAGGGGGATGTGAACCCCTGGGCAGGGCAGAGCTGTGCTGCGGGTGCTGTGCTCTGCTGCTGGGCATCCCTGCTGAGAAGGGCGAGCTCTGGCATTGCCTTCTCTCCTTGTTTATTCAGGTTTAAAATTAATCTGACCTTCCCCTGCTCAGACTTGTGCAAACACTGCACGTCCGTGGGCAGGGAGCTCCTGCTGGCCTCAGGGGAGCCCTCTCTGTACCCAGCTTGTGGCGTTACTGTCCCCTCTGGATGGGTCCCCACGAGGAGCCGGGTGCTGGGGAGTGCTGGGGCTCTCTCCTGGCAAAGGCAGCTCTGGCCGTCCATCAGCACACGGTTAATCCTCTGGTGAGAGCTGCCAGAAGTGCCTGGATCAGGCGTCTCTGAGCTGGACAAGGGGTGGCTGCAATGCTTCCATCCCGGGCAGGAGCCCGTGTATGAGACAGCCAGCGATTGTTTCCCCAGCCTTGACCCACTCCACTCTCTACCAACACAACCGTGCATCTTCCACCCTTTGCCAAATCCCAGCTCTCCGCTCTGCCCCAGCCTCGCCGGGAGTCAGCCGGGCAGGGAGCAGGGAAGGGGTGATGGGGAGCAGCACCGTCTCCAGACCCGGTGCAGAAGCAAGCACCCGACTCATCCACCACCTGATTTTATTTTATTCCCCTCTCAGTGCCTCGCTGCATACCACAGCCGTGCTTTTTATAGCCCCCAGCTGCAGCCTCGGCGTGCTCCCAGCCAGCTCCCCGCCGCAGCCCTGCTCGCTCCATGCCAGCAGCCCCGGCCAGCGGGGGGATGGACGACATTCCCGGGGTCCCTGTGGCGGTTCAGGGAGCGCCGAGCACGGGCTGCGGAGGAAGGCGGATAATTAAACCCTAACCCGGAGCCACGCTCCCGTGCCGGCGGAGGCGCTTCCAGGGCCGCATTTGTCACCCCCCCCCGTGGCGGCCGGCACGTGCCGTGTGACAGCTCGAGGCCGAGCGCTGGTGGCCCTTCCCTCGCTGTCCCCCCCGGTTCCGGGCAGCCCGAGCCACCAGCTCCTTCCATGAGCCAGCTCGCTGTGCCCTGGGAGGGGGTGGTGTGTCAGCGAGAGGGGGACCCCCGCCAGCCGCTCCGCCCCCCGTCGCCCCCCGGGCGGGTTCACAGAAGTTACAGGGAGATTCAGGGAGATTACAGTTCCTGCCCACTCCCCGGGAGCACTTTTACGAGCATCTGGGGCTCGCTGCTGCGTTTCCACTTCTCACAGCCGCTTCCACAGCTGGGATGCTGCTATGGGATCCGGAGCGAGGAGGAGGAGGAGCAGGAGGAGGAGGAGATGAGGTATGAGGCTGTGCTGCAGGCTGCGTGCCTGGAGCACCCCTTTGCAGGGATGTGGGGTTTGCAGAGCAGGGCCAGCAGACGGGGAGCGAGCATCCTCGCTGGGAAGCAGCGGGGGGGCCCAGCGCCTGGCTCCCCGGGCTTTCTCCAGACGTGATTTCACCGCTGCGGGGAGGGAGCGCGGCCAAGGGACGAGCCCTGCTCGCCCCGGCAGCACCCGGTTCGCTCGCCGGGGCCTTAGTCATTTGGGCCGTGGCTGGGGATGCGATGTGCCTCGGGTCCCCGTGGGGCAGGGGGGCTTGGAGCGCCTGTACAGGCAAAGGGAGAGGGATGCGGGCGGGGTGGATGGGGAAGGGGGCCCTTCCAGGCTGGCAGCACAAAGTCCCTCCTTACTAGGCTGGCTTATCTGGCAGTGGTGAAGCCAGATGTGCGCCGGGCATCTCCACCTGAGCAGGTGGGCCACCCTCACTGAGTTGATGCCTGCAACTGCTTCCCAGCCTCCTGCTGTGACTTTCCAGAGCTGGGCATGGCAGCATGGAGAGAGAGGGGATGCTGTAGAGAGGCAGCATCCTGCTTCAGGGATGGATTTGGGGAGATATCCCAAGGAGAGGGCTTCTCCAGAGGTTTGTGCGGTCCCTGGGAATGGGAGGAGCCCCATGGGACCCTGCCATGTCCCCCTTATTTTGCATGGGCACAGGGTGTTGGGTGCCTGTGAATAATCTGGTCTTTGACCAAAAGACCATCCAGCTTATTTTACTTCCAGGAGGGAGGCAGGGAGAGGCCAACCAGTGGAGTACCAGTGGTGCTGCCATGTGGCTGCTGCCAAGGAGCTGGAGCCTGGCAGCCTTGGCTCCAAGCAGGCAGGGCAGTGGACAAGGGAGAGCAGAGAGCTGCAAGGGTGACAAGGAAGGGATGTGAGTTTTGCAGAATCACAGCTGTAATGTTGACCCAATATGGGTCTCTGTAGAGGGAGACCCTCCCAAATCTGCTGCCTCCTGAAGACAATGAGTTTCAGTCCATGAGGGATGGGGTCTCACTGAGAGCACCTCAGCCCTTGGGTGAGCTGGGGGGGCTGTGGGAAGGGGGAGCTGCTCGTGCTGCCGGCCAGGTGCCGAGCATGACGGGAGAGGGGAAAGCCTCGGAGACTCGTTCTGAAACAAGGCTGCCCTTTTCTTCTACTTTACGAGTGCATTTTAATATCCACAAACATCCCGCCCTCCCCGGGCTGCTGCCAGCAGAGCCTGCATCGCCTGCACTTGGCCTGCCGAGAAACCCCGGCCAAACCCTGGGCCCCAGCGCAGGGGAGAGGATTACTTTTCCCCCCTCGTTTTTTTTTTTTTTTTTTTTTTGTAAGATATGTTTTCTATAGCTCTAATTGGACAGGCTTGAGCCCCGGCCAAGGCAAACACACCTGGGGGAGCCTCACTTTACAGACCCCATCTGCTGTGTCGGGGGCTCTGCTCCCCACACAGCCACTGCCTGGCCCCTTTATAGGGGAGGGGGCTGCTGGGGTTGGGGGGGTAGGACCGCTCCCACTCCAAACCACTGAGCAGCCTCCGTGGAGGAGGAGAACCCAACGAGGCGGCGCAGGGAGATGGTGCAGAGGCAGCGGGGGCACCCGGCTGAGCCCTGTCCCACAGCAAGATTCCAGCCCGGCGTGGAGCTGAGGTATCTCTCCCCTGCCAGTGCTGCTGTGGTGGCACAGGGCTCTGTGCCCACCAGGGTGGGATGCTGTGGGTGGGAGGTGCAGCAGGTACCAGCAATGTTTTGCCTTCCTGGGGTGAAGAGCAGCATGTTCATCAAGGGGTTGCAGTTCCCAAAATCTGTGTGTGCCTGGGGAGGGAGGATGTGGGGGTTCCCCAGCATGTTGGGTTGTGTTTCGGGCTACAGGACCATCTACCCAGTGAAACCTATTTAGGGGCTGTTCTGGACAGCAGACAAAGGACATCAGCATGCCAGGCTGCTCCAATGGCTTGCATTGACATCCAAATCCACACTGGACTGAGCTTTAGGTACTTCTTCCTGCAACTGTTGGCTTTTTTCTTAGCTGGGCTCTTCCCCTTCCAGTTGTTTCAGGATCTTCCTCCAGTGCTCCCATTACCAGCAGGCAAAACAGTGCTGGCACCCTTATGCCAGGGTCTCATGGGCTTTACCTCGTATCTGTACTTAGCCAAAGCCAAGCGAGCTCTTGGGGGTCTCTGGTTCACCTCCAGGGTGCATACCCTGACAGCACGATGTGTGCCAAGGAGCAGCAGCACACTCAGGTGGCACCCAGCACGTAGCCCATCCTGGAGTACATTTTTCCTCCCTTCCTCTTACCATCTAACAGGGCACAGTGCTGTGCCCCCACTCCATCCTCGGGGGTGTGTCAGCACACCATCCCTTCCTTCTCCACCTGCCCTGCAGTCACGCAGCAGCGCCGAAGAGTCATCACCGCTGCAAAAAGCGCTCCTGGTGCTCCAGGTGCTCCTCCCAGGAGGAGCTCTGGCACCCACGGCACTCTCTCCCCTCTGCCTGGTGCTAGGGGGATGCTGCCTGCAAAGGGCAGTACTGTGTTTTCTTGGGGTGCGTTGCCACACACACCCCCCAGTGCACCCAAGGACGTCGCGCTAGTGCTGCTGACTTGGAGCAATAACAAGTGAAGTGGCAGCTTAAAATAGAAAGGTAGGGTCCAGCCTCACCCAGGCCTGCTGTCTCACTTCAGGTGAATGGGATGAGCTGTGGGGAATTATCCAGGCTGGAATGTGCCTCTCTTCCCCTCCGGTCAGGCCAGAGGATCTCTCTGTGCATGGGGGGAGCTTTGGGGCACAGCCGGAGCTGTGGCAGTGCACAGGGCAGTTCAAGCATTTCATGAAGAATTTTAGAGCTGTCCTGGCCTCCAGTCAGAGCAGGCTGCAACGGGAACATTTCGAAATTCTTTTGGATGAGGAAAATTCCACGGGCAGCCCCCCTCCAGAGAAAGCTTGGGATGGCTGAAATGTTTGGAGTGAGAGGCTGCTTGCTTTTGTTTACTCTGAACTATAACATTGGAGGGGGGGAATCCAAATGAAAAAAGAGAGACAATAGGAGCCTGTAAACAGAGCTGGCCCCGAGTGGGGCTGGGGCTTCTCTCCAGCACTGGGGAAGGAGATGTGTCAGCACACTCACTGCATGGCCCTGCTTTCCCCCTCTTGGATACAATCACACTTAATCTTTCAGAACTTGGCTGGGTTTTTTTCCCCTAGCAAAAAATGAGCCGGACGGTGTTTTTCCAACCTTCTCAACTTAGGCAAGGCTCAGCCCCCATCCCCTGGCCCTGTACTACAGCCTCCATGTTTTCCCCCTCTTTCCACTTTTTTGCCACGTTTCCATCTCCTTTTGGCTTGGGCACTGCCATCTGATTGGCTTGGGAAGCAGTGTGGTGTGGGGGCATGGATGCTGCCCTCAGTGAGGTGTTTTCCCAGCCTCTGTTCCTTCCATGTGCCTCGCAACCAGCTGCCACCCCTGAGCCACCTCCACGTGGCAAATCTGATGACCTTAGAGATCTGTTCCAACCTTAATTTTTCAATGATTCTATGAAAGCAGGTAGGGTTGACTTCAAGCTTGGAGAAGACAAGTCATGGTTATCCCACCAGGTGAAGGAGACTGGCACCATTACCCCCACATCATACATTGTTGGGGGCCTGCAGTTTCCATCCCCCTGCCCCTCTGCCACAGGCACACTGCTGGTGGTGTACAGGAGGTTAACGGGACGCCCTTTGCTGGTGGCTTTATTTGGGCCACCCCTTGCTGATGGCTTTATATGGCTGCCCAGGTGGTCCTTAATGACTCCTGAAATCCTTCTCTTGCCCAAAAGGGATTTTGTTTTGCAAAAGGAGTGACAGCAAATTGCTAGCTGGGGGAGCATTTGTGTAAGGTGAGCTGTTTATTTTGGCCCTGCTGCGTTTTGGCTGACCCATGCGCCTTCATGCCTCAGGGATGGAGCTGAGCCTGATGGCTCTTGGGCTCTGGCCAGCTTTGGAGCAGGGGGAGGGGAGGGAAGGGGGAGCATCGCCTATGGGGGATGCTGTGGGGCCCTGCTCCTGATCAGAGTTCCCAGCCCCAGGCTGGAGTTCGTGAGGAGCATCAGAGGGAGCTGGGTGTGCCTGGGGTATTCACAGGTATGTACATGTATGTCTGTCCGTCCCCTGCATTTATGGATGCATGCACTCTTGTTTCAGCTCCAGGGCCAGCTTATGGGGGAATTTTGTTCTGGGAGGTGCAGATGGTCCTGGGGGAGCAGGCTGCAGGCTGGTGCCCGGCTGCTCTGCCGTACTGGAGGCTGCATGCTCACTTAATTCTCTGCCAGCCTGGGCTGAGCCCAGGAGCAGAAAAATGTCCCAAATCCCAAAATGTTCCTGGGACAGGAAAAGCCTTTCCCACCCTGCTGTAATCACAGGGTGGCCCAGCTCTCCACTGGCAGGTCCCACCCCTGTCCCCAGATCCAGCACTGTGCCCATCCCTGTCCTGTAACCTTGTGCCAAGGACAGTGGGGATGCAGCACCCCCTCCCACCAACTTCCATGCCTCCACCCTAAAAATAATCTCCAAGCTGTAAAGAAACCCACCAGCACTGCAGCTACAGCGCTGGTAGGTGTCTTTACAGCCGGGAGATTATTTTTAGGAATGTCTCTGGCACGTGGCTTTGGAGAGAGGAGTGTGGGGATGGGGATGGAGAGGGGGGCGCCCCTTCTCTCCCCCCTCGGAATGCAAGCGCTGCCAGCTGGCACAGTGTCAGGGCTGCTGGCTGCTAACAGAGCCCTCGCTGTTTTGGCCCTTGCCGATGCCTCCAGTTACAGCCGGGAGCCAGAGACTTCTTCCTGCAGGATGGAGCAGAGGAGAGCGGAAATCAGGGCGTTGGGGTGAGAGTTTCCCGGCTGGGGTAGGAGCAGAGCCTGACCTCCATGGTGCTGCTGGCGTGCTGAGGTGTGCAGGGGCCCCAGGCACCAGCCCCAAGCACCAGGAACTGCTGGCAGCTGCCAGCCCCACAGAGGAGAGAGGTGACCCTTGGGTTATGGAGGGGTTTGGGCTTGGCTCTGGACACCAGTGGGGCTGGGGTCAGCTGGGTATCACCAAGGGGTTGGTCTGGTTTGGATGGAGATGTGCATTGTATCTGGCTGTGGAGATAACTGGTTCCCTGGACAACTTTTGGGGTTGTCACTGTGCTTGGGCTGAGCTGGGGTTAACCTTAAGCCAGGGTTGCATTTGGTTTAGCCCCTCATCTGAACTGTGTAACCTCATGACTGGGCTGTGCTGAGGTTAACCCTATGTTTGAGCTGAGCTGTGGGTCAACTCCACTCCTGAGCTGTGCCGATTTTAACCCCACATTAGCATGGCATGACCACATGTTTGACCTGTGCTAGGTCCAGCCTCACATTTTGGCTGAGCTGGGTTTAGCCCCGCTCCTGGGCTGGGCTGAGTTTGACCACACATTTAGACTGCACTGGGTTTAATTGTCCTGGGCTGGGTGGAATTTAATTCTCCTTCTGGGCTGTGGGGCATAATCCAGTATTTGGGTTGCCCTGAGTTAAGCCCTGCATCAGGAATGTACTGAGTTTAGTCCTATCAGACTGTACACAGGTCTTATGAGACTGCACTGGCCTCAGAGGGAAAGACTCCAACTGGTTTTACTGGTTTAACTGGGGTAATTCCAGTGCACTGGGATAGCAGTGGCTGCAGCTGTGCATGTGTGTGTTCTGGCACAGCCCAGCATGCATGGTACCCCCCCACCACAGCAGGCATGGGGACCCATGCACCCTACTGAAGTGGTGCAGAGGAAAACAGCCCTTTTTGAGGTCCCCAAGGCACTGGGGTGGCAGATGGGGACAGTGCTCAGAGCATCACCCCCACGGTGCCCAGGGTGGGCAAGGTATTGCCTCAGTGCCTGCTGGTAGTCCTGGAGATTGTGCATGGCCCCGGTGGCCCTGGTGGGGGACATGGTTCCCTCCATCACCCACCTCTGGGTTTCTCTGGGCACCCAGGGAGGGTGCCAGCAGCATTTGGGGGTGGCTGTTGCAGGGAACCATCCAGCAGTGGGGTTGATGCTCCCCTCACAGGCACACGTTCGTGCAGTGATGGTGGAAGTCAACAGTGCTGCAGGGATGGGTGATTCCAGGGCCCTGGGCAGATCAGCAGCCACAGGGATGTACTCAGACCATGCCATGGCTCCTCAGAGCGAGGCATGGTGCTTCTGCAGGCCTGTCAGGTGCATGGGGATTAGCAAGGCACAGCTCCAGAGGCGCATTTCCCTGAAGGGAAACAAGGAGAGGGAAATTCCTGCAGTATTCTGCATTTCAGCATAGGACATTCTTCCTACAGCAATCACTGGCAGACAGGAGAGTTTGTAGCACAGGGCCAGGGATGGTTCCCCAGCTCAGGGGATGCTCAGAGTGGTGCCATCTCTGGGACATTAAAGCCAGCTTTGGGCCTCTGCCCATTGCTTTTTGCAGGTGGGTGACTCCCACCAAGGCCTGGCACAGGGTAGGCAGAGCTGCCAAGTGCTCTTGGGTTATGTGCCATATCTCTGCCACAGCAATGCTGCCCCTGACCACCCTAGGGAGAGGTTAAAAGGCACCCCAGCTTTCTGTGCTCAGTGGGGAGCACCCCAAGTCTTCACACTGCCATCTGCAGCCTTGAGGCACAGTGTCATCTGCTTCTGTCCCTGTCCCCATCACCCCGGCTCTGTGTGCAGCCCATTTGCTTTGAAGAGCAACTTCAAATGAAGGAAAAAAAAAAGGAAAAAAAAACCCAACAAAAACCTAACAAAACAAAACCCTGTGTCTTTCAAAGCACTGAACACAATGGAAAGTTGGCTTCCCCCAGGAATCTCTGCTGGGCTGTGCCAGGCCACGGCAGGGCATGGCACAGATCAGTTGTGCTGAGGGAACTGTCACACCCGACGTGGGCATTAGTGCCGGTGCACATGGCCACGGTTTTGAGGGAAGTTTTGGCTTACAGCACTTCAGTTTGCATGCAGGATGGGGCTTGTGTGAGGATTTCTCCCCAGCACTGGTCAAAAACTTTTGCATGAGCTCAAATGGTGCCCAGCAGAACAGCAGGATCAGGGAGGTATGGAGAGTGAAATTTTACACTTCTGGCTCACACCCACGGGTGCCAGAGGCTGCCTGGTCACCCTGGCCATGCCAGTGACAAGAGCATCCCGTGCTGAGGGAGCAGAGTCCAGCAGTGCTGCCCTTCCCCAGGACCAAACCACAGCCCCGGGCTGAGCTGGGTCCCTCTACCCTGGCTGTGGCAATGGGATGTCACCCAGCCCCAGGCTGGCGGCAGGCGTCTCTCTGGCCAGGATTAGCATGAAGGGAGGAAGAAAAGCTCTGATTGTTCCCTCTGTCCCGGCTCGGCTCCAGGACCACTGTGCCGGGACTCTGTGTCCCCAGAATGTGTCACTGCTGGTGCAAGCATCAAGGGATGTTTTCTCTGCCTGTGTGCCCATCTGTGGGGGTGTGGAGCCACCGAGGAAGGTAGGCCTGGCCACTCACACGCTTGTGTTCATTTTCCCTTGGCCAGGGAGTTTGGTGGCAGAAAATAAGGGGATCCTTTCTGGCCAGGCTGTCTTGTAGCACCTGGCCCCCTGCCCTGCTTCTGCACTTAGGGCAGACGAGGGCTCTGGGTCTTCTCTGGCTCTGTGGCTCTTTCTTCTTTTGTTTTTGGCCTTTGGGCAGGCAAGAAAGAGCTTGCTCCTTCTCTCTGCAGTGATTCTGTGTCCCCAGGGATAGTTTTTGGCAGTGCTCATGTGGGTCATTTACTGAGTCAGCATGTCTAGGGGGGCTGCCTTCTCACGCTGTGCTGGCAGGGGTGCCCCTCTGAGGGAGTTGGCAGGGGAGCTCTTGGGGTGCTGGGCTGAGGATTTGGGAGCTCTGGGAGGACCCTGGGACAAAGGGTGATGAAGGGTGGAAGATGAGGACTGACCATCAGGATGAGCAGTCTTAGGGTTAGGTTTAGGGTTAGAGTTAGGGACCACTAGGGTTGGGGTCAAGGTGAGTGGTCCCTAACCAGACTAGGGTCATTATGGAGATGGGCTGGATACCCTCTGCAGTCTTTGAATGAAAAACCAGGGTGGTCATGAGAAGAAATGATTTTATTTTTAAGCTATTTTTCTCTCTGTATATTAACACAGTCTCCCTTCTTCCTGACACACACACATACACCCACTCCCCTTCCTCCTCCCCCCAGAACTATTCCTTCACTCTAGACCACGTGGTTTTTGGAGTTATTTTTGGTTCCTGCTTTTAAGAAAAAATACACTCATTTTTGTCTTCTTCTTTTTTTTTTTTTTCCATCACCAAAATATTTTACTTTCAAGCCAAATGTTCCCAGTTACTTACCAGCATAGTTTTGGCAGAGACTTTTCGACTGATATTTCTTGGGAACATTTCTAGGGTGGTTTAGGTAGGAAAAGCTTATGACAGTCTCATGAAATTATTTACATTTGGGGCTTGTGTTTGAGGCTGCCTGGCATGCTCAGCGCGGGGTTGATGTGGGGTGCCGCACGCCTTCTCCCCTGCAGCAGATTGCCTTGTAGCTCTTGCTTCCTTCGCCAGGCGGTTTGGTCTGTGGCCATGGGCAGTCGGCCACAGGAGGGGAGCTGGCTGCTGCTCTGGGGTGCCTGTGCTGGGCTGGAGCATCCCTCCCTCCACTCCCTCAGCTGTGCAGCCCAGGGGGACACAGATTTATGCCTGCAGATTTATGCCTGCTCTTGGGGCTGGCAGGGAGCTCGCTGCCTTATGTGCCCTCAGCCCCTGCCTGAAGTCGGGAGCAGAGCCCCGTAGTGTGGGTGTAAATAAACAGGCCTGTCCAGTTGTGAGGGGTGGGCAGGGGAGTTTCTACGGAGAAATCATTCATTTCTGACTGACAGAGACCGTGTGGCACTCCTGGTAGGGATAGTGTGATGCTGCCCTGGGGTGCTGCTTGCTGGCACAGACAGATGGACAGGGTGACACTGGCTGATATGTCCTGCTGATGCAGGACTCTGCAGGAGGGTCTGGATGCTGTAGGGTAGTGCTGGCTGGCACAGAAAGAGTGCTGGATGGGGTGGGTATTGTGGAGCACTGCTGGCTGTGATGGACAGGGTGACAGTGGTAGGGCAGGACAGGGCAACACTGGCTGTGTTGGCCAGGATGGCACTGGCTGATGTGCCCACAGTGGTGTAGGTTGGGATGGAAAGGGCACCCATCCCTGACCCTGCATCCCCTGCCCCTCTCACTGGTGATCACTGAGTGTCAGGAAGGGATTTCAGTGCTATTCTCCCACAAATGGAGACTTACCTGAACCAGCCTCACAGTGGGTGCAGGCAGGGGCAGTGATGTGAGACTTGCTACAACCTGAGCTGCCACATCCCTGCTCTCACCTGCTGTGTGAGGCTGTTTAGATCTGATTGCTGTCACCTGCCATGTAAATACAAGCCAGAATTTCTCCTTGGTCCCTTCCCACCCCAGCTGCACATGCACAGGTCTCTGGACCACCCTGGGGTTGGGAGCCAGCCAAGGCTCCCAGCACAGGATTGTAATGGCAAAGAACCCTTAATCCCCCCAACCCATACAGCCCTAAGCTCCTGGTCAGTGTTTGCCCCCTGTGTCCCTGCTCCAGGCATGGGAACTCCTCAGCAGCCAGGAAGCAGCTGTGACTGTGGCACAGACACTGCCAGATGTCCCAGCTGGGGTCCTGGGATTCACTCCCTGTTCTGTCCCCAGCAGGATGGGATGAGATGAGAGGGAGATGCAGGAGCCAAGGCCCTGCAGGAATACTGTGGGCTGTGGACTGTAACAGCTGCCCCATTGCAGGGAATAACACTCTCTCCTCCCATTGACTGCCTCCTCCAGATGCACAGTTCCATCCCAGGCCTGGGCAGGGTGATGGTGTTCCTCGCAGCAGCCCTGGCATCAGCCTCCTTTGCAATCCCTGAAGACTGGGGAGAGGAAGGTAAGACCCCCACCAAGCACCCCCATACAGCACCCCTCCCCATGTCCCAGGCAAGAGGACCCTGAGGGCACCCCATATCCCCCAGACAGGAACAGACCTACCAGGGCTGCATCCTACAGTGATGGCCAAGCTGTGTTTCTGCTCGTTGCCCAGCCCCAGCTGGGACGAGTCCTTGCTAGTCCCCTGTGGTGGTACTGCATGAAGCCAGACCCCATTGCCAGTGCCCACTGTGGGATGCAGCCCCAGGGGCTCCCCACCTGCCTCCCCAGGCCTGGCGTGGAGTGCTAACACCCCTCTGGGGATGTGTGTCCCTCCAGGCGTGCAGTATGGACAGCTGGGGACAGACGTGACCCTGCCATGCCCTGGCGTCCGTGCCAGGTAAGACTTTTCCGTGCGCATCAAGGGATCTCTCTGGTGGGATGGTTCATAGGGCGGGCCCGTCCTCTCACGCAGCCTGCCTGGTGTCTCCTCCTCAGCTCGCCCGTGCGATGGAGGCGAGCAGGGGCCGCGGCGCTGCCAGAGGGCTCAGCCATCCAGCAGGGATCCCTGGTGCTGCCGAGCGCCAGCCCGGCCTCCGCGGGAACATACAGCTGCCATGGCGAGGACGGCGGCCTGCTGCACACCGTGTCCCTGCGGCTGGGCCGTGAGTAGCGGGTCTGTGCGCTGGGGGAGGCTGGGGCCTGCCAGGGGATTGCCAAAAGGGGGCTTGGTGCTGACCCTGTGTGCTGGATGGGCTGTGGGGTGCGGGACTGCTCGCTGACTGCTGTTTCCCCTGGACCCCAGACCTGCCGGGAGTTCCCTTTGTGTCCTGCAGAGCGTCTGACTATGAGAATTTCTCTTGCTCCTGGACCTCGAGTGTGGAGACCTTCCTTCCCACCAGATACATCACCACATACAGGTGAAGTATCCCCACAGGGCGTGGAATGGGCTTGTTGTGGTGTGAGCTCTGGGTCACAGCCAAGGATAAACACCGAATCCATCTGGCCATCCCACACATGCCCTGGGTTCACCTCCCGCCCCAAGGACCATGCTTCACCCCAGAGCAGGTCCTGTTTTGGGGTGAGCAGAGCACCAAGCCTTTGCTTGCTCTCAGTGGGGGTCTCAGCAGCACTGGGGGGCTGTCAGCTCCCTGCTGATAGCTCTGCCAGCACCAGAGGGGCAATAAAAGAGAAGCAGGTCATCTGCAAGCCTCCACACTCCAACATGCTTTGGGATGAAAGGAGCCCTGACAGCATTGCTGCTTCTAATTATCCCTGCAAGCCAAATTAGCAGGCGGCTTTGAAGTCCAATAGAGCTCATAAAGCACAGCCCTGCTGAAAGCTGCAGGAGCCGAAGGCTTGGTGGGGAGGGGGCTGAGTGGAGCATCAGGGGCTCCACAGGGAGGGCGGGTGGAAGCATGGGATTTGGCAGGCTTTAGGGGGAGGGTGAAGCCAGGCTCTGGGGAGCTGCTTTTATCAGTGTTTTTGCTTCTGTGTGATGAAATCCCAGGCAGGGAAGAGTGTCCCATTTCTTTTCCCTGGGATTGCCAGCTCCTGCTGCCAGGCTGTTCACTAGAAGAGCTGGACATGGTTGTAGCTCTTTCCCCCATGCTGTCACATGTGTATGTCAGCGTGGGAGTGTGGGGCTGCTTTGCAGTGGGGACTCCTGTCCCTCCTCTGGGTCATGGTGGGGTTCACTTTCTGCTGCCCCCTCATCCTCATCATCTGCTTTTCCATCTGTCTCCATGGCAGGAAGAAATCCCTAACAGGCGAAGAAAAGCGGAGGTAGGACTGACTCCCACCCTGCTCCTGCTCCCTAGGGACTGGCCCCCATCCCAAAGGCTCTGCTGCTGTCTTCAGCAGGGACCCCAAAGCAAGAGCTGGGGGTCCTTATCAGGGAGCCAGCTACTTCCCAGCTACCCTGGGAGTCTGGGAGAAGGCTTTGCCTCAGGGAGAAGGGTTTGTCTCAGGGAGAAGAGTTTGCCTCAGGGACCTTCCCAGGCAGAGTGTGGGGCTGGGGTGAGGGTCCCTTCTGTCATGCTCAGAGGGATATGCCAGACTCAGGAAGGATGAGTGCAGCTGAGCCTGAGGGGCTGCCTCTTCCACCAGGGTCTTGGCATGAGGGTCTTCCATGGCACCTCCTTGGCAGCATTTGGAAACTCTGCATGGTGGGTGGGTAGGACATGTCACCAGCCTGCCTCCCTGTCTGCAGGAACAAGAACGGGCACGTGGGGCTGTGCCTGCAGGATCCGTCCCGCCCCGGCACCTGCACTGTCCACAGGTCAGAGTTCTGGAGCTCCTACCGCCTGAACATCACTGAGGTGAACCCCCTGGGCTACAGCTACCGCCTTCTTGATGTCACCATGCAGGCCATCAGTGAGTCCCTTCCATCCATCCATCTGTCTCTCCCACTGTTTGTCCATCCCTGGGCAGTTACCTGTAGGGGGGCACCCTACACCCCCGAGCACAGCAGTGCAGGTGACAAGGGCTTCCTGTCCTTTCCCACACAGTTAAGCCAGACCCTCCAGAGGGCTTGGTGGTGGAGCCTGTCCCCCTGGCCCCCAGGCGACTCCATGTGAGCTGGAAGTACCCTTCCTCCTGGCCAAAGGAGCCCCACTTCCAGCTGAGGTTCCGGCTCCAGTACCGACCCGTCATCCACCGCTCCTGGTCCGTGGTAAGTGTGCAAGGAGAGGCAGGGCCAGCCCAGGAGCAGGGTGTGCATAGGGCCAGGGAGAGGAGCCCCTGCCTGCCCCACAGCTCACCTCCCCTCTGCCTGGCACAGGTAGAGACGGTGAACCTGTCTGAGGTTATCACGGATGCCTTCGCCGGGCTGGAGCACGTGGTCCAAGTCAGTGCCAAGGATTTCCTGGATGCGGGGAATTGGAGCGAGTGGAGTGCTGAGGCCCGGGCAACACCAGTCAGAGGTGAGAGAGGGACAGGCTGCAGCCCTCAACAGCCTACCACATTGTGTCATCCCTTCCCAAAGTCTCTCCAGAACTCTGAGCTTCCCCTCTTCAGTCCCTTCCCCATGGCACTCATTCCCCCAAATATGAACCAGAGTGAGTCTCAACTCCAGGGACACTTAAGGCTGGGAGGCAGAGCTGCAGGAGGACAGAACTACCCAGATCTCCCAGCCCATGTCAGTCTGCAGCTGTGCTGATGCCATTTGGGGATTGCCCCCCACAGGCTTGGGACAGAGAGGGGCTTCCAAAGCACCATTAGCAGCTCACTCTGGGGCACAAAGACACCCTTCGACACTCCTCTCTGTGGGTCCCTGGGGTGCTGCATATGCTTTTGGTGAGTGTTTCTGTCCCTTCTGTCCTTCCAGACCTGGCCTCCACAGCAAGTGAAGAAACCACTACAGATGCCAGACTGGAGAGCCTGGCTGAGGAGCCCTCCCAGGCTCCCAACCCTGAGCCCATCAGTGAGTAGAGCTAGGGTGGTGGGCAGGAGGGCCATGTGTGTTGCTCAGAGAAATGGGAAGGGTCTCTTGCCCCAAGCCCATGTGTGGCTGGGCTGCTGGAGTGTCCAGGAGCTTGCCATAGGGTCCTCTGGGTGCTGGGGACTGTGACATCCCTCAGCTGTGGCACTTTCTCTGTCCCAGATCGCAGTGACCCCTTGGAGAAGATGGCCGTCCTGGTGTCCCTTGGGATCTTTGCCTTCTTCATCCTGGCTGCTGTTCTTGTCATCACCATCCTCATCTGGTAGGCTGGGTTTGGAGAAGGAGGGGCTTTGTGATTGCTGTCCCCATCCTATCCTGAACCCCCAGCATGGAGTGCCCTGTGATCTCCCAGCCCTGTTCTGGGGTCCCTGCCAAAACACACTTAATGCCCTGTGGGGTGGTTTATGCTCCCCTTGCCCCTGTGCCACACCAGTGCCTTTTCCCAGCACACCCATTATTGCCTGGGCTCTTTCTAATGACCACAGATCCAAGGGACCTTTCTCTGAATCCCCTCAAGATTATGTTCCTTCTAATACCTTCCCAAAGGCTCCTGCTGGAGAGTCTCACACTCCAGAGTCAGCACAGACATCCCTCCATTTGCCTTCACTCCCTAGGAATCCTGTCCCCAGTTCCCCTCTCACCCCCCCACCATGGGAACTCCCTGCCATGCTCTGGCTCTGCTGTCAGTCCCTGTTCCCATCCCAGTCCTGTTCCATCTGGTGACCAGTTCCTGCTGTAGCCCTGGAGCTGACCCACTGGAGAGGTTAAGCTCAGCTGGGCACAGCTGGATGGAAACACAGCAGGATCACTGGGAATCTGGGCAATCCTGATGCTCAGGGAGGCTGCTTGGGGTCTTCAGACTTCATTGCTCTCATCCCCAGGCTCCGGGTGAGGAAACATAGCAAGGACAAGACCAAACCCAGCTTTTTGGTTGCTGCCACCCACTTGAAGGCACTGCCAAGTGAGTGGGGGTGCAGGGTGGGGAATGGGGAGGAATGTGGGGCAGGGAATGCAGAGCATGGGGCAGGTCAGTGTCTCCAGTGTCCCCCTTGATGCCCTGTTCTCTCTCTCAGCAGAAGCTCAGATCCTGTAGTGAGCCCTGGCCGATCCCTGCTCCCTGCACCTGCTTGCCCACGCGTGGGACTTGATGCCACTGCTGGCCCCCAAGGACCCCACGCCTCCCGGGTCACCCCACAGCTGTGGACATTGCCGGAGCCCCCAACACCCTGGGGTTGCAGGATGGATCCTAAGGAGAGAGGCTCTGCTCTCAGGAGCGTTGGACTGCCTGAGCCCACCAGAAGCCAGCTGGAGTCACTTCAGGCTCAGGGTGACAGGCCAGCTCCACCTCTGAGCGCTGCTAAACAAATGGGGATAAGACTCTGAGCCAGCCCCACTTCACTGCCTAGTGTTGAGGGGGACCGTGGGTGTAGGCTCCCGGGGGTGCTGGGCATCAGTGCCAGACCAAGGGGTGCTGATCCCTGCCTGTCACCCCCCACCAGCCGCCAGCAGGCAGCACAGAACACCCCCTGCCCCTCCCCTCTGCCCCAATCCCCCGTGCTGTGGCTGGACGGAGCAGAGATGCCAATAAAGGGGATATGCCAATGCTATCATTGGCACTGTCCAGGCAAAACCCCTTTGCAGATGATGCTGGGCCAAGGGAGGGGTGAGTGCCGGCTTGGGAATGGTGCACAGGAGGTGCACAGGCAGCAGGGCTGCCTCCCAAACTGTTCAGCCCTCTCCCCAGGTGCATGGAGAGAGCTGAAATGGCTGAGAGAGACCCAAGTGCCAGAAGAGGATGCAGACAGGCAGATGTGTGGGACATCTCCCCTGCCCTCACCAGCAAGACAGCTGAGACAGGACCCTCTGCACAGCCCCCCTTGCTCTGCATGTGGCCCCCTGGCTGTACCTCGACCCGGCCCCTCTAATGGCTTCCATGTGTTGGCACCTCCAGAGCCCGGTGCTCAGTGCCAGCAGCCCAACGAGATCCAGATGGAGCTGGTGGAAATTCAGACAGCGGCAACGCATGGAGCACAGGGAGCAGAGCCAGTGCAGGGTGGGGACCCACCTGGGTCCTGGGGCTGCCCGTGGACCCACGATGCAGAGGGAGCCTGGACTGGGGCAACCACAAAGGCTCCTTGTGTGGACTGGGTTGGAGGGAGCTGGGTAGGCTGTGCCTTTTGCAATGTGTTGTGTGCCCACAGGCTCTGCTGCTCCCACTGGGTGCCCTGGTTGTGGGGTCATGAGGGCTGTTCATGCTTGGTTCTGTGGGGTTGCAGCCCCTCTCTGTCCCCATGAGCACAGACACACTGAGTGAGAGAGATGGGGGCCAGCCCTTCATCTGCAGTGTGCTGCTGGTGTGGCACTATCCCTGGACCACAGCAGAGCTCTCCACAGGGCAGGTAAGGCAGGTCACCAAGCTGGGGAGGTGTAAGGAGCTGGATCTTGCCTGGACTTCCAGGCCCAGCAGCCACATCACCTCTCCCAGGAGCATCCCATAGCTTGACAGCACCAGCTATATCACACTGCCATCATCCCCTGTGCTCTGGTCCCCAGCACCCAACCCAACCAACACACATTCTGATGTGTCACACAGTCACCCTTGTCATGTCATGGTCACCCTTGTCTCTGCTCAGTCCCCAGCATGGCATGGGCAGCCTTCACCATTGGAAACCTCCTCTTATCACCACCAGGTCCCACTCCTCTGCCACCATGGAAGGGATCAATGCAGTGGTTGTCCAGAGATGCTGTGGAACAGAGGTGATGTGCATCCCATAGCTGTGGCTCCAGTGTTGGCAAACAACTTAGTAATTTCCCAGCATCTGGTGCTGGTTTAGTGACTGATGCCTGCTTGAGATGTAGCAGCACAGCAGCCAGAAAATGGGAGACAGCAGCTCTGGCCCCTGAATTCTGCCTGCTTTTAAACTCCAGAATGTCCATGCATGCTCCAAATAGAAGTTTGTTGCTGCTGTCTGGGGAACCCATAGATCTGTTGTCCCTGTGTGCCAAGCCCTGTGTCCCCTTCCTTAGCTGGGGCTTGCCTGGCCAGGCAATAAGGAGACCCAATTTGGGAAACCAGGGCAGCTTGAGGGCAGGAGAGGCACATCTGGTCCTCATCACTGCATCCTGGAGGATGGCCCTGGAGGGTGACTCCTTTCTTCTCTGATGTAAGGAGTCATGACCTGCCATCCATGTGGCAGCTGGAGATACCAGGAGGAGGCAGGGGGTCTGCATGCCACCACAAAGGCCTGCCTGCCTGCACTGCAGCTTCCTGCTGGGATGCCCCATGGCTCAGCTCCCTGCCCAGCAGCCTGTAAATCTGACACACAAGCCTTGGGGACTCAAAGGAATCAGCAAATTCTGTGCTTTGGGGAATAAAGATGCCTGGTGCTGGGGGCTGCCCTCCCTGTTGCCAAAGGGGAAGATGCACTGGTGCTGGACGTGGGCAAACAGGGCTCTCCAGTGCACTGGGGAGATGCAAGGGGAGGGCTGGGGTGAGCAGCAATCTGGAATAAAGGAGAGGGATCCAGATGCCAAAATCAACTTTGTCTTCAAGCTGTGGAGAAGAAAAACAGGAAGGGACCATGAGACCAGTCCCAGTGCCGGCACCTCCCTGTCCCACTGTGGGGCCAGGGCACTTCCTCCGGGCTTGGGCTCTCTGGTGGCTCACGCAGCTGCTGAGTGAGCAGGAGGCTTCCTGCTGCAGGCTGGAGCCCTGCCTGGACGCACCCTGCCCCAAGTAGGCAGAGGCACATCCAAACTTGCCTTTGCTGCCATATCCCACCCACCCCAGGTGGGTGCCAAGATCGCCAGGGGAGCTGGTACAAGCCAGGCCTGGAGATGCTGAGAATGTGCCAGGTCAAAGCAGCCCATGGACTGCATCCACATGAGGCAGGGATGGGTCCAGCTTCCTGGCATGGATCAGGGACCAACCCAAGCCCAGAAGGAAAAAAGTGCAGGAGAACATGGCCTGGGTTATAGTTGGTTTGAAAAATTTCCATTGGCCAGTGCTACACACCAGGGAAGGTCCCCAACTCTGAGACACAGAGACATCCATATCCACTGTCTCCATCCAGCACAGGGTGGGTGACCAGATCATGTCTCAGGCAGGGGCTTGTTTGGGAAATCCATAGCTTTGGCAAGAGCCTTTGCAGCAGGGCACTGGTTGTGGGCGGTTGTGCAGCATTGCCTGGGCTGTTTGGCTGCCACCAACCCTGCCAAATTTCTGAGCTAGCCCTCAGGATTAGCCTCCTCCTCTCCCTCCCTCGCTGCCAGGATCAGCCCGCATTTTGCAGGGGAGGAGGCGAGTTGCACAGGACTGTGAAGCAAAACAGTCTCAACTTACCTCTCATGGCTGCTTCTACTTCCTTCTGTGCCAAATCCTGAGCCAAGGAAAGAAGTAAAAGCAGTTTCAGCAGAATAGCCACGAAACCTACATCAATCTATATGTGTCATGAGATGATGCAGAGAGCAAAGGGTACATACACAGTCAGTGGTTCAGCAGGGAGGGAAGGAGGATGCATGGATTGAGGGAAGGAGACATGCAGATGTATATATGGATGTGTGGATCAGTTGTCAGACAGAGGAAGGAATAGATTAATTTATAGATGAATGTATGGATAGGTATTTGGACCCTCAGTTACTATCCTAAGCATCAAAGATGTTCACTCTGCAGGGGCTGATTGTGAAGAGGGATGAGGGGGCCAAGGGCAGAGAGCAAGGACTGTGTTTGGGAGCAAGTCTTGGGTGTGACCTATGCACCAAGCCCTCATATAAATGGCATCACAGCTAACATGAGGAGACAGAGCCTGAACTGTCACCAGTTCAGGTCCTGAGAATACTGGGGAGAATGTGGGCCATCTCCAGAGGGATTGCATCCCCCTCAGGAGCCACTTCCATCTCACACTGCCCAGACACTGAGAGAGTAGGAACCGCAGGGACTATGCCCACAGACACAGTAAATCCAAACATGAATGCTTTAAAAATGTGATGCTGAGCATTCACCCTGACCATGGCTTTCATCTCACCTCCATGTGGACACCTTTGCCTGGGAATCTGCTAGAGATCCATGACTCAACCCATTAGAGACCCCTGCAATCCCCCATACTCCCTCTTCTTCATCTGTCTCCCTTTCTAGCTGCCACAGGCCTGAACATTCCTTGCCCTTCTTGCCTGAAACAGAAGAGGAGATATCACCTGCCAGGCCAGATGTGGAGAAGGGAGAGCCCTGAGCCATCTCTTGCTGCTGCATTGTCAGCTTCTCCCTCCAGAAATGGGTTGTTTCTTTTTTTGCTTGTTGGGACTGGCCCCTTCCCTGCCTCTAGGATGCTTTTGGTGTTTCACAGATGGGAAATTCTAAGCACCTGGCCACAGAGATGCTGGGAGGCAACAGCCAGCAGCACAGCTCTGCCCAGGCACTGCTGCTTGTGATGCTCTTGGGAAATGGCTGCTCCTTGCTCCAAGCAGCAGCAGCCCACAATTTTCCTGCTAGCTTTTTCCTTTTTTTCTTTTTTTTTTTTTTTTAACCCTTTTTAGCGCTGGAAATAGTCCTGCTGTCCAAGCAAAAGTTCCCAGTGTTTTGTGTTTCTGCCCTGGAGTGTGGTGGCACTAGGGGACACGTGCTGTGTGCTCCCCGTGCACACATTTCTGAGGACTACACCTCCTCACTGCTGCCACGTTACTTTCTCAAAGGAGATGATCTCCTCCCTTCCCCATGGTAGGAACTCCATCTTCTCCTCCAGCTGCAGGGACTAAAACAGAACAGGACACACTTTGGGAGCTTCCCTGGGCAGATTCTCTACCTGCTTTCCTCCCACCTGCTGCACCTTTTCCTTCCCTTCCTTCACTGCCACACCAGCTGCTTTGTCGGCATGGGCAGAATCAACAAGTAGAGGATATGGACAGCATGGCCCAGACCTCTGCAGAAACTTCTGAACCAGCTGGGGCACTCCAGTGCTCCCCATGTTTCCAGTATTCCATGAAGCAAGCACTGGCCAGACAGTTGTACAGCTGTGCCTTTGTCTGCATCCCAGTTATGAGGGACCCCCAGTGCCTCTGGGAGTCTTGTGTGTTCTTTGCAGAGTCACATCACAACTCCCAGCCTTTGTTCTCCACTGGGAGATCCACCAGATGTGGGAGGAGCTGAGCTCCACATGAATTCCAGGCACTGGCACCAGCATAGTCATCTCTGTGCTGATGGATCTGGAGGTCGCTGGGTGCCAAAAATGTCTGATCTGCCTGAGATCCCCTCCTGGGATCATGGCTGATCCTAGGGATGATCTGCAGGTTTTAAAGGCACTGATTCGCAGGAGTCAGCTAATGTGGAAAATGCTGATCACTAGAAATAAGCTGACCTGGAAGGCACTGATGCCAGAGAGGATGCTGACTTGGAAGGTGCTGATTGCCAGTGGAGTGCTGAGATGCCAGCCTGGAGAGCACTGATCCCCGGGAGGAGACTAACCTGGAAGAGAGATGCCTGGGAGGATGCCAATCTGGAAGGCACCAATCCCCAGGGGTTTGCTGATCTGAAAGGCACCATTTATTATGCTTTTTCCCCTACTGCAGAGCACTTCTTCCAGCTCCCCACTCACACTGGGCAGCAGCTCGGCCAGGGTCCTCTGCGAGGGCTTGGGCTGGGGATCCGCACTCAGGCAGGCATCTGTGGCTGGCGGCAAAGAGCCTGGCGAGCCGCCTGGGGGAAGCTGAACCAGCACCACCTTTTCCAGTTTCCCTCCTCCCCGGATCTCCCAGCCGGGAGCCGCTGCCCAGCTCTGGGTAAGGGGGCGTGTGGCTCCCAGTACTGCCAAAATAACCACAAGCCCGCGTCCTTCTGCAGGCGAGATACACAGACTCTGTTTTCCCACTAGATGGCAAACATTGCCTTCGAAAACAGCCTTCGGAGAAATTGTGTCCATCCCTCTGAGAGGAGGCTGAGAAAACGCTCAGGGGAAAGGCCTGGGGGTGACAGGCCTGAGGCTTCTTCAGCGTGGGGCTGGGGGTGGCAGGGACCCCGGCATGCTCCTCATCTGGCCTTTTCTGTGATTTCTGAGATGGTTTTCCTTTCCCAGCTGCCTGGTTTCTCCCTGGTCCTGGAAGAACCACCCCTCACTCTATGCTGGTGGGCCTGAGCGCCCTGGGCGTGCAGGAGAGGCCTCTGGTTAACCCTGGGCAGCACCTTGAACTTCCACAGCCAGAGAGTGAAGCCCAGAAGCTTTTCTGGGAATTAATTACGCTGTGGTCTGCAAACCAAATGAGTGTTCATTCCTCTCTGCAAGTGCCCAGGTCCACAGGCAAGCCATTATGCTGTGTGTAAATAAAGGAGGCGGGGATGAAGGCTGTGCATGGGGATGTGCACACTTGTCTGAGGTCTTCTACCAGCTCAGAAGTATTTCCAGGCTTGTTTAAGTTTTAATTCAGACCCAGATTTTTTTCATGGTCTCTGTATTATCCTTCTGCAGAAGTTTGCTGAGTGTTTGCTGCTGGCCCTGGCATTGATGCAATATTGCTGTGTGGTTAAACATGATGTGTCATAGCTAATGAAGGAGCTAACTGTGGATGGTAAATGTTTAATATGGACAAATCAAGCCAATTAGGGAATGTCAAGAGAAAAGTGTGTCATCTCAGCTGTGTCTGTCCCGTGTGGAGGAGAGGTTCTGTGGAAGGGTAAAACCCCTGCCTCTGCAGGATCAGCAGCTCCTAACACCAGCCAAGTGTAAAGATGCCAGATGCAGATCTTCCTGCAGACCTCCAGTCCACCCTGTGTGTACCTTCACCTGTGGGACAAGGACAGTTTTTTCAGAACAAGACTTTGTTTCTGGAATGCAGACCTCTGGTTGGCTGGAGGGGATGGCAGCCATCTCCAGAGCCGAGCTGGCAAATGAGAGGCAGTAAATCATCTCAGTTAAAACATTCCTTGTAGACCCCCAACAGGACTATTGGCCATTCACAGCATGCTGCCTGGTTTTGTGGCAAGCCTGTGGCTTGGTTTTGTGGCAAGCCTGTGGCTCAGCAATGCTCAGACAGAAGCACCACGGATCCCCAGCAATGGCAGTCCCTCACCAAGCACTAATTAAGTAGTGGCAGCAGCTGTATTCCCTCCTCAAAGCACTCTGGAGCCTTGCTCCTCACAGCTTCCTCTACCCTCCCTGCCTCAGTTTCCTCCTGGGCACATTGTTTGGTAACATTTACACTTGGCTTGGAAGGATCCTTCAGGTGTCCTGGCCACTTCCTTCAGGAAGAGATCATTGCCTCTTCTTCCATGAGGGTTGGCAACTCCTCACAAGGCTATTTATAGTCACAGAGAAAGCTCTTGAAAATGAAAGGAATCATGTGTCTGGGGAATAGAAACTGAGGGAGCTGTTGGTAGCCAATCTGCAGCGTGTGGCTCAGGGCAGCAAGCCAGGGGAGGATCAAGATGAGCCAAGCAGGTAGAAAGCCCTTCTGGCCCTTTCCAGCTGGGCTCCCTGCCAACCTTTGTGTTGGTATGTGCTGATGGCTGGGGACAACAGGGACAACAGTGACAACGTGGATGGTGTGGGCTCTGGGGCAGCACCCCTATGGCTTGAGGCTTCCCCTTCCCTTGGGGAGGAGCTCACAGCCTCTGCAGGCAGCAGAGCAGAAGTTAAGCACAGATGTGGCTGCTTCACTCCTGAAGCTGAGATTTGCCAGTCCAGGAGGGTTTGACCTCTTGAACTGAAGACACCAAGGAATGGACAAGTCCCCATGTCTGGGGCTGTAATTTCTTTGCCTTGATGTGTGCCTGATTCCAGCTTTCTAGTCCAGGTCCTGGGAGCGTTTCTGTCCCTTCTCTGTAGGCTCAGGGTTCTGGGGGTGGCTTCCACCAAACAAATGCTTCCTCCTCTGCATGGCATCTCTAATTGGCGACAGGCTGCCATGGGCAGCAGCCACCCTCTCACGCCCCAGACTTACTTTAGGCCTCGTCTCAGATCCCTGGAGGCTGGGCACTGTCAGGAGTGGTCTCAAGATAACCAGCAAGCCAGGGGCTGAAGCAAACTGGGAGCCATGTTCTCTCCCATCTGCAGCAGGGTGACACCATCCACATCCCTCAGCTCGTGCTGCCTGGTGAGAAAATCCTCTAAGCATGAAGCTGGCAATGCTTCAGAAAACCTGGTAGAGCTGCGCAGAGTTACTTTAGGTAAGGACCTGCACCTCTCTCCCATGGCATGATGTTTTGGCATGATGTGGGGCACTGGTGGCAGACTCAAAGAGGCTGCAGGGGACTGTGGGGCTGGACATCCCTTTTGTGCTTGTTCAGATGCCTCAGCAGGTGATGGATGAGAGGCACGAGCAGGCAACGTAGCTGAAGGAGCTGGAGAAATGCTTCTGCTGTGTGCAGAGCTGAGGGATGAGCCCCTCCAGCCCCATGTGGCAGGGTGAAGGCAATAAGCCACCCTGGCACAGCGAGAGCCCCAGCAGAATCATCATGCAGAAACCAACACCCAGGCCCTCACAGAGACGAGTAAGGATGCTCCAGCTACGTTTGCACTAAGAAATCAGTTCTGCCAAGGACTGCTTTCTGTTTGGGAATGTTGCCTGCCTTTGGGGTCAGGCTAGCTGACCTGGGCTGAAACCTGCTGGAAATGATGCTCAGAGTGTTCCAGCAGAAGGGGGCATTTGCTTCAGTTGCTGTCACCTGTGCAGCCCTGATGCCCTGCAGTGGGCACTCTCTGTCTTCAGGAGCACTGGGACAGTCAAGAAGGTCAGGCTCTTGCCTGTAGCCTGGTTAAAGAGAACTGCTGAGTTCAGGGGCCTCTGGAAGGGCAGATGGAAGGAAGCACAGTACAATTTGTGTGCCACCATTGCTGGGAGGGCAGCCTGCTGCTGCGCAGCAGGAGGGGAACCCAGCAGAAACCAAAGCCTCAATTGGAGGAAAGAGGAAGAAGTCAACACTGTTGGTGTCTCAGATCGTGCAGCGGGTTAGTGGCCTTCCCTTCCTGCGGGATTTTTGCTGTTTGCTTATTCTTATTACATCAGCACAGGAGCTTGGCTCTGCTCCACAGCACAGTTCTGCAGAAAATAGCCTTTCTCTTCCTTTTCACACCACAATCCTTTAAAAGCAGCAGTTCCTAAGCTCTGGCCTGAGGATCCCTGGTGAAAACCTGATGGGTCATCTACAGACCTGCTTCACCTCTACAGTGCTACTTGCTCTGCAGGGCTGGAAACCTATAAAAGTGTTAGAACTAGGATCTGGAGCCCAGAGGAAGTATACTGATGCCTGAAAGTTCATGCTTTCATTTCTTCAGGAAGGCAGTCACTTCAAAGATAAAAAACAAAAAGGATCTGCCACCTTCACTGGAACATCAGCTGCAAAGGGAAGCACAGGTTCCTTTTGCACAGCTCCAGCACAGCCCATGGTGACTGGTACTGTGATCAGCCTGGTATAGCAATTCTGATACCCTTCCTCAAAGCACATCTTGGTTTTAGAAAGTAAGAAAAACCCCAAAAAGACAAGGAGACTAGTTGTCAGGGGGATGAGCAGCAGCTGAAACCTCACGAGGTGCGAGAAGGGGGTGCTGCCAACCCAGCTGTGGGGTCTTGCTCCTGTCACACCAAGGGAAGCCCAGCCTCTTGATATCTCTGGGATCTGAGCTGCTGATGTCTTGTACCTCTCCTGTGCTCCTCATCTTTTCCAAGAATGGCAAGGAGACCACACAACTCCCCACTGCTCCTCTACTCGTGGCCCGGACCAGGAGTGACAAAGTACCTCTCCAAGCCACCCAATCCATCAGCAGCAAAGGACAAATTACCATTGGCAGTGCAAAAATAGAGATGATAAGACCAAGGTGTGGAGCTTGCAAGTGGTTCTGCAAGGAAATGAACCTTCATTGTAGCACTGTATTTACTGAAATGTACACAGGGCTGTGTAATCTGCAAACCTGAGCAGACTGTAAAAAGGGGGAAAGGAGCCAAGTCCTGCCTTTATAATTTAGATTTACCTTCACTTCTTTTTTCTCTGAAGACAGTTTCCAGGCTAAGTTTTTGTATCTTGTACCCAATAAAGATACGGAAAGCCCTTTAATCTACTGCTGTGTAATCAGCAGCTTATTTCACTGCAGAGGTAAATGACAGTGGTGTGAGACGTTAGCTGTGCACGGCTCGGAGCTCTCTAGAAAACATCCCTGATTAGCTGCGAAGTATTCACTGGCATGCACCTGGGGCAGGCTAAGCAGGCTGGCCTTACTCCATCCCTGGCTGCAAACCAGGTGCCTTTCAGTGTCCTCACAGGTACAGAGGGCCATGCACAGCCTTGTGACACCATCCAAGTACACCAGGAGGGTGCCAGGAGGGATAAACCCAGTGAATGGCAGGATGGAATGTGCTCTGATGTGATGTCAGCTCTGAACTGACACTGGCTTACTGGTAACAGCATGGGAACCTTGGAAAAGAGTAGCAGAGACCCACCAGGATGGAGATTTTGGCTTCTTCCCGTGCTCATTGTGTCCTGTGAAAGCTCTTTCATCATAAGCCATGGGCATGTGTGGCTGTGCCCAGCTCCCACTGCCTGCCTGCAGCCACTGCTGGTGCTGGTGGGAGTTTGGCAGATGCCTTCTCCTTGCTCTGTGTTTGTTGAGAGAGGAGCTATGGGGGGCAAGGCTTGTGGACACATCCCAGCACATCACAGACCCCTGAGATGGGTCTCCAGCAAAGACAAGCATTACACAACCAAAGCAGGGCCTCCCTGGCCTGGAGGACTGTAAGTCTTTTCCTGTGATATTAGGACAGTGGGGAGACAGTAAAGAGAATGCTGAAGCATTTCCCCTGGCCCATGCCAGCAGTCAGCACTGTGGCTTCAGTTCCTGCACACCAAAAGGAGCATCAGTGCAGGATGTGCCGGCCATGTGTGCCTCTGCCAAGGAACTGTTACTCTTACAGGTGCTCTCCAGAGGCTCAGACCTGCACTAGACCCTAAAGCCCTCAGAGTCTTACCTAAACAAACCAGGCATACAATGAATGGAAGAGTTATCTGTCCCTCCTGTACACAGGGAGGGAGGAGGACAGTGAGTGACACACAGACCATGGCAGGGCTAAAGTTAAAGAACAATTGTCACTGAGGAGCAGAGCTGAGAGTGTCATTCTCCTAAAACCCAGGTGATCTTGGGCTCAGAGCTGCAGCTATGTCTGTCTGATAAGCTCTCTGACATAAGCAGGGAGCAATCTCTTCTGCTGAGGCTGCTTCTCCACTCTGGGGCTTGCTGGTGACACAGGGCATTTTCCCTCAGCATGACCATGAACCCTCTTGTTGCTTTGGAAATGGTGTTTGGGATGCAGCAACAGCAGCTGCAAGGAATTTAGAGGAAGAGCAGGCATCTGTCAGAGCAGCCTCTTACTTTGTGCCCATCTCTGAGTCCTGTCATGCCCACTCCAAGCACCCCTGTCCACAGAAATCACTCTCCTTTTCAATAAAAGAAACCAAAACAACCAACAAACAAACTGAATGAAACCCACAAACAGGAACCAAACCATAAAATACTTGAAATAAGTTGGAGTGACCCGTCAGCATTTTTCAGTCAATAGTCAGCACAGATGTGGTCCAGGGTGCTGTTTCTCTACTACAAGGAACTGGAAGTACCCATCAGTACCATTTGTGAGTTCACATAAAACCAGCCCAGCCTCGTGCATCATGTCCTGAGCCCTGCAGTGCCCCTGGATGCCCTCAGACAAAGTTCTCTTCAGCTGTTTTATCCCTGCTGGCAGTTTCTGTAGGTCTCCAGGATGTGCTGCCACACGCCCACAGCCTGGGATGGCTCTGTGTGACAGCTAGCCTTGGACTTTGCCTGCCTGAACAAAGACAAGAAGAGACCTGGTGGTGCCTTCCTTCTTCCCAGCGGGTGGTTGCCTTTTTCTGCTGGCTGGGATTTTTCAGGGTGTCAGGGACTTTGGATTAAGCACTGCTAGAGCAGGGCAGAGAGCCAGGAGAGCTCTTGTTCCCGTAGCACAGGAGGTCAAAGGACCAGCACGCTCCATCCCGGACAGCACTCACAGCTCCTCCGTCTGCAGCCGCTTCCTCAGGATGTGAGAAATGCTGGGTAGGAAAAGATCTCTTGGGGATGAAGGACAGGGAAGAACCTGTGGTGGTACCCCTCAACCCAGCCCCCTGTAGGGTGAGGAGTGCCTCAGCAAGCAGGATGCTTGGAAAGAGCAGCTGCCCCATACCCTGTGGGGCTTGTGAGAGGACACCAACAAGGAAGGGGACAACAGGTTAATGTTAATGAGGTTAATGATCATTCAGAAGAGTGGCAGTATATACCTCTTGCAAGAATGAAAGGATGTGAAAGGCATCATGTGAAATTTCACAGCACAAAGGGTGAAGGAAACAACCCAAGACCACCAGTACTAGGTCAGGACAAGTGCTCTCCCACTCTGTCTCTCTCTTGTCTTCTTTTCTGTCTCTTCTGTCTCAATGTTAGCTGAGACCACTACTACATACAGAAGACAAATCAGCAAACAGAGACGAATCCAGAGTCATCCTTCCCTGCCAGCACCCAGGAGTCACCAGTGCAGGAGCTTCCCCAGGTGGAGCTTGTGTGGGAACCACATGCACCTACCTGTGGTGCACTTGTCCAGCCCCTGGCTGTGCTCCACCAGCACCCTGTGCTGAGAGTTCAATGCTTTATCAACAGAGAGTGTGAAAAGAGCACTGATGTTGTTTTTAAACTTTGACCTGAGCACTTCAGGGATGGAACAGGAGCCTTTGGGCTGACCCTGGCAATGCTGCAGTGAGCTGTGCAGAGGATGTTTCCCACCAAATTTGACTGGGGGTTCCGGGTCAACCTCCCTGAAGAAGGAGGAAGCTTTAAAAGGCCTTTAAGGATTCAAGGGGATCTGTGCACTTCTAAAGCTGCAGGGGTAGCTTTATGAGAAGGGAGAGGAGCTCAGGGGCTCAGTAGCTTTCAATGCTGCCCAGTTTCTGGTAGCTCCTTTCCAAGAGTTTAGGAGTCTAGCTAACAGGATGACTGTGCTTGGAGTGGGACACATTTTCTTTCCCCATCCTTCTGACTGTTATTTTGATGACTCTCCCCTCTGGTTCCAGTAAGAAAGGATGCACAAGCAAGTCCTTCCTTAGCAGGGCATGGAGCCAGTCTGCCTTATCAGGCACAGAAGAATCAGCCAGGGACTTCCCATTCCTTGCTGCTGTGCCCCTTTAGGAATACCAGCCTAGTACATCTTACACGCTTCAGAAACTTCCCTAGCTCCCCCTGTGCACTCTCAGCAGTTCTGTCCCAGAAGACTTTATCTTGACTTTCTTTGATGGCTTTTTCCTGTTTCTGACAAGCCTCTGCCTGGAAATCCTTGGACAGGGGTATCCCACAGGAAAACTGGGAAGATTATGCTGTTCTGGAGTAGTACAGCCCCTTTGCTCTGCAGAGAAGCTCTCAAAATCCCAGCCACTGTGGCCTTCTCCAGCAACCTTTGCAAGCAGCTGAGAAAAAAGTCTCACTTTGGAATTCTGATGTTCTGCTCTTTGCCTGTGCCGTCTCTGACAGCCCAGGCAAGCATGGCATGAAGCTGCAGACTCTCTTCACAACAGAGCTGTGCCAAGACTCCATCTCCTGGCTGCCAGAGAAAGCCCATTGTAGCAGCTCTGTACCAAATCCCTGCAGAACTACCTGCCCTCCACATTGACACACGCTGTCCAGAACAGGAGAGCAGAAAGAGAATGAGAAATGCTGAGCAGATTGAGGCTGCTCAGACTGGAAAGTACTGACCCAGAAGGCTTTTGTGTAAGTACAACCAGACACAGTCTGTGAGGGGCAAGATCTGGACCAGGAGGAATTCCTTCACAGAGTGCACTGAAGGGGTTCTGGAAAGAGAGAGGGCAATGACCCTCCTGAAGACCAGACAGAGTTCTTCTGAAAAAGCACCTCAGGGTCACATTCACAGGGGTGAATGCCCTGTTGAAAGAAGTTGTTCCCTCCCTACCTTTGCCTGCCCGCAGCACAAGAAAGACTGCAGCTTCAAAACTAGTGGTGCAAGTGAGGCAGAGCCCTCTGGAAAGCTGGAAGGTTCTGCTCATCATGGACTTGTCCCAGCTGCCAGCACAGCCCATGATGAATGGCCCCAGCATGTTCCAGCACACCACAGCCCCCCAGCATTTACTTTAGACAGCTGCAGCACAAGGAAGACAAATGAGATCCAGAGAAACCCAACCTCCTGTTGGCCCCTTCCGTCTCTATTTACATGTCTGTTTTCTCCTCCAAGGCCATGCATCTCCTTTGTTTAGGAGAGTGTCTGGCTTCTGATCTTGTTCCAGATGTTTTTTTGCTTGAGTCCTTCCTTATTCTGCTAGAGCACTGAGCACAGACACTTGAGGGCCTGCTTTGATTAGAGCTCCCTTGACTCCCATGCTTCAGACCTTGCACCAGCCCAAAGCCATGGCCTGTGCTCGGCACTACCCTGGGGGCCAGGCAGCCCACGTCTCCTGCCAGCCAAACTCTCACAGCTGCCTCCCACTCCAAACCTTGGAAACATCACAAGGGTGAGGATACACCATGAAGTGGAACGGTCTCCATCTCTCTGAGCTCTCCAGAGAGATGAAGGACCCTGCAAGGGCTTCCCCCTCGAGGTGAGCCTGAGCTGTGCCCTCGCTCCAAGCCTGGGCTGAGCATCAGGATGCTGGCGATACACCCATCCACTCCACCAGAGCATGTAGCAGCATGAGATCTCTGCAGGGAGCTCAGCCCTGCGAGGACAGGTGGTCTGGGAAGTGTTTGGCAAGATGGGAACAGTGTGTTCTGCCAGCTAGCTCTCCAGCTTCAAACCAGCCTTTATTTATCCCTGAGCGAGGCTGCACAGCTGCTTTCAAAAGGCGTTTGATGCTAAACTCGTTGGCTTCACGTTCGCCCTGAAGAGCTCTTTTCTGTTATCTCTTTGGGTTGCTTTCTTTTTTTCCTCAAGCCCAAACTCAAATTATGCTGGTGAAACAGAGCCAAGCCTGCCAAGGCCCTCATCAGGAGCACCCTAGCATGTGTCCCAGATGGTGACAACAAGAATGCTGGTTTTCACTGCTGATGGTTCACACTCTGCTATTAGCACTGCACAGCCTGCTCCACTTCAAAGGCACTTCTAATGGAGGAACACAAGATCTGTTTCTTTCAGTCTGGTGTGGCAAGCTCTCCCCATGCTCCCAAGGCACCTTCATCATTTGGGCTCTAGGTCAGATCCTGGATTTGCATCCAGGGGGAAGGGTTTCTTATGACAACAGGCAGCTTCACATCAAGCACCCAGCAAGTAAATGGGGCTTCATAGTGTAACTCCATCCTCCCTTCTCCACCTTTTAGAGAAATTCCCAAGGTCATGGGAAGGGAAGGATTTCACATAGCTCTGAGAAGTATAGCATGAGGCTGAGGAAGTCCATCTCACCCACTGGAAATCTGGTAGGCCAATTTAACTGGGGGGGAAAAAGGATTAGGAAGGAGTGCCTGGGGTTGTCTAACCCATCCTGTGCTGAGCCAGAGCCAGCACTGCTTCCAGTTTTCTGACAAGCTCTGGTCTCACTGTAAAAGTTTCCAGCACTGGACATGCAGCATTTCTTCATCTGCCTCTTCCTGCTAAATGGAATTTCCCCCAAGGTCTGACCCCTGTGGTTTCTTGACTTATCAGAATTAAACTCAGTACTTCTTTTCACTTTCTCTTCACTATGTCCCTCTGTGCACTTGGAGACCATGTCATTCATTCCTGGAAGCAAGGTTAAATCAAGTTCCTTCAGCCTGTTGAGGCCACATCATTCACACCTCTGATCAAAGTCACCACTGTCCTCCACAACCCGCCCAAGTGGGTGCACACCTTTCCAGAGTCCAGCTGTCCCATCTGGGAACATGCCTCCCAGTGAGACTGATTTTTATAATTCATGCCCTGCAGGACCACTCATGAGTGATGTCCAAAACCCTCACTAAAGAAATCTCAGAGATAAATCAAGCAGCCACCCCTACTGAAAGGGAAGGGGACAGCAGCTGCATGCAGTGACAGCAAGCTGCAGGACATGTATCCCTTTTTCCTCATCCCAACACAACCCCCACTTCTCCAATTAGCACTACAGCAGCTGCCAGGTTGGGCTGGAGACCTGAGCACCTCTTGGTGTGAGGCTGACTCACAAATGGTTCTTTATGGTGATTTTTTGCTTCAGTCTGCAGTAACTCAGTTTTAAACACCAGCTCTACAGCACACAGGCATGCCAGGAGATGCTATTTTTTGCAACATCCACCTATGTTGGATTTTCTGGCAGCAGGGCTAGTGAGCAGTTTAGCTGGAATCCAGATTAAGGTAGAGAGAGCATCCCTCCTACCATCCTCTGTCAAGCTGCAAAATATCTGCTGCTCCCAGTGTCTGCAGTGGGGTGGGGGCAAAGCAGTACAAACAGTTCAGAGCTGCCTACCCAAAGTGAGAAGTGCTGAGCTGAGTGACAGCAGCTCCAGGACCTGCTGCCCTCCTGAAGCCAAGTGAATCCCAGAGGCTCAGCAAAGGGCCACTGCACAGTGCAGACACAGCCTCCAGAAACAGCCGGGTTCCACACGGCAGATATCAACCCTGCTTTCACCGCAGGCAGGCAGTGAGACCCGCAGTCCTGCTGGCTCTGACACTGGGAATTCCCTGGGGTAGCTGTCCTTGTCAGGGTCAGAGGACAACACAGTGGCTGGGAAATGAAACCAAGCACTGTGAGAAGAGGCTGAATCTGTAGCTTTAGCGTATCCGGGACACTTCTGCTTTTGTTCTTTGCAGAACAGTGGCTGTCATCCATCACCATAAACACACACTGGTGCCTTTCCAAAAGCTGTGTCAGCTAAATAAAAAGGTGGGAAACTATATATTGCAGGTACTTTCAAGGAAAGCATTTGATTTATTTACCAAAGACCACCTCAGCAGCTCACATTTCTGGAGCATTGTCCCTCCCACAGAGAGCAGAAAGTCACAGCTTGAAAATTTAAACAGGATTAAGGAGTGTCCATGTAAACAGAGTTGTGGGCTTGCAGTGCACATCTCAGCAGAGAAGGGGCTTTCCCAGCCATAACATCTGCAAGAAAGAAAATGTTGCTTTCTGTGGGAAAGTGGGGAAGAATGAGATATGTTTGGAGCAAGAAACAACTAAAGGCTGCAGCAGGTGAACCTCCCAAGCCAGGAAGCTTGTGAAACACCACACCTTGCAAATCTGCACTGACACAGCTGACAGATCCTTTGGACAGGCATGGTTGTGATGCAAGTAAAATATATCTAGGGCAGAAGGATCCAAGGAAACTGGGCAGAAACTGGGCAGCAGGGGGGCAAGCAGACAGAGTGAGACACCAGGATTAGAGGTTTGTGCTTGTTAGATCTAAAGAAAAATTGCAGGCAGAGCCCGTGGGTATGCCTTACCTAGTCTTCTGGCTTTCCCTTTTCAATATGCACAAGGAAAGATTTCTCATGCTTATTGGTATAATGCATCCCAGCCAGTCTCAGACTGCACACCAGTTTCACAAATCCATGAGAACGTCCAAAATCTTCTCGTCTTTGCTTGCCCCATGGCTGTCCCTCTCATCCCAAGCAGTGCTAACCAGATCTTTGCTAGCCCCCTCCAAGCCCCATACCTGCAATCTGAGCTGGTGGTGACCCCTTCCCTCACTCTCAGTTCTTTTTGCCCTCTATCCAGGCCATTCTGCTGTGGTTGCAGAGCATTTGAGGAAAGAATGGAGGATAGGTTTCCACCAGCCTTCTGTGGCTGGGCACACAGTCTGGAGAGCAGAAAAAAGCCTTACCTAGAGGCACAGCTAAGCAGGAAAATGGGAGGGAGAGGTGGGGAGAGCCATGGAAATGGCACTAAGCCTGCTCTGACTGCCTACTGCTTGCTCAGGAGGTATGGGTAACACGTACTTTCCAGAGTGTTCTCTCAGCAGGTTAAGTCTTCTCTTCGCTTGCCCTCCTGGTTTCGTTTTTATCTCTAGTTTTCAGTGCTTCTGTGCATAGAGAGAAGATGGGTGCATCTGAGGGCAGAGAGGAAGGGTCTCCCCTCTCTTTCCAAAGGGAACCCTGGCACCTGGGCAGAGCTGTGCCTGTCTTGTGGCTCAGCCCCCACTGCAATGAGCTGCAGTTTCTGCTGTTTCTAGAAACACAAAACTAAGTCAAGTCCTGTCCAGGCACAAGGGTCTCCATATAATACAGCTTCTGGAATCAATTTGACTCCAGGAGCTCAGGGCAGGAAAAACACCCTGGTCTCATGCTCCATTCCTGGGGATCAGACCATGGAGCTGCAGGCTGGGCAATGCCACAGGGAGAGTTCAGCTGCAGGAGGAGCATGACAGGAATGGCACCAGCTCCTTTTTGGAGCCATGCAGCCTGGCTAAGAGTGCTGGCATCTTCCCGCAGGACAAATCTCAGCAGAAAGTGTCCAGACAAGCAGCAGTGGTGTTGACATGCTGGAAATGAGGGGGGAGCGAGCAGGGGCGTGAGGATAAGAGATGCCAGTTCTGGATCCTCTCCATCATTCATACATGTTGTTTAGGCAAGAGCAAACAGTACAATGGAACAAGACTAAAGGGGCTTTTCCTCACCTGGCTTCCCACTCTTCCCAACCACCCACATGTCCCATCTCCTGATATAAACCCAGACAGGTCCCTGAGCCCCTGCCAGCTGGATCTGGCCCTTGTGCCAAACAAGAGCAGCCCCTTGCCTTGGCACCATGGGCTGGAAACCACCAGAATGGGGAGCAGCCGGCCCCTGCACGGAAAATGTGCCCAGGGCATGTCCACACCTCCTGCTGACTCTTGTGCACCAGGGAGCCACGTGAAGAAGCTGTGTGAAGGTTGTGAGAGGGGGAAGAGCCTTTAGCCCCCGTGGTGCTGCTCACCTTGCCTGCAGGTCCATGTGGGGAGGATCTGGTCCCTCCCCAGTCACTCCAGAAGCAGCATGTGCAACACAGGGAGGATGCTGGTGACAGGAAAAGCCCCTGTACACTTTCTCTTTGGAGGCAAGGGACAAAACCAGTTCCAGTAAATACCCTTCCTGGAAAGGGTATTACGGCACCAAGGGAAACCAACATAGCACTTCCCTTGGCACCCTGCTTGCAGAGAAGCAAATGGGTGTTTTCTGCCATGGAACCTTCAATCCTGCCTCCCAGCTGAGTATGTCTGTGCCAGGTCAGACCTTGAGACCACAGCAGATTGTGCCTGCTGTGTCTGGTGCCCCTTGAACTCAGCCTGGGCAGCATCCAAGCCTGCTTCCACCATGCCAGGCAGACACACGAGTGCTCTGATGATCCCAGCTGTGAGTGCTGGCAGCCAGGGAGCAACCTGATGCCTGCTCAGTTTGCTTGCATAGATGCAGCCTTGTCCTTTCTCTCCTGCCTTGTGCACAGTCACCAAGAGAGTGGCTGTTTTGTCAGCTGCTTGTGAAAGCTTTGCAGTTACAGCACCTTGTTGCTCCACAACGTGTGAAATACAGGTCCCCAGGTTTGAATAAAGGGCTACAGGGGATTCAGCCAATGCTCCAGAGCCAAAGAGATGCCTGCATGTAACTCCTGAGCTGCTGAGGGGATGTCTGCATCCTACTGCAGTGGATTCTGGTCCTGCAGTGAGGTTAGGAAAAGAGCAAGGAAAACATGTCTGGGGAGAGAAAAGCAGGAGGACTTTTTTACTGAAACTAGCTTTGGGTGGCTGGGAACTGAGGTTTTTGACACGGCAGTGACTAGCTGCTTTTCCTAAGGAAAGTGGCTGCTTCCTTCTAAAGAGATCATTGACATTTTGAATCAGACAAACTCACTCCCTAGTTTACTAAGCACTGAACCATTCTGGTTTTTGACAGATTTCCAAGAGGAGTTGGACTCTGGCGTGGATGGAGAGGCTGCTGCAGGGCTGGAGGAGGGACAGGAGCCAGGACCATGTAGCTGGTCCAGGACAGTATCTCTTCTGTGGTGGCAATAAGAGCAGCCTGCTGCCAGAGCTGGGATCTGCATCACCATCCACTTGAGAACCACAGCAGGCAAGGACCTAGCAGGGATCTGTGGTGTGCAGCTGCATTGCTCTGAGGAGAACACATTTACTGCTCCCAGGAGAGATGAGAACCCTGGGCTTTGCAACCATGCTCTTATGGGCTGGTTGGCTAAGACATCCCTGAAAATCTCATGGAAATGGATTAACCTGCTTCCAGCATCCAAGAGATCAGTGTAAACCCCTTCTACCTAATTTTCCCTGGTCCAGGACACTGTTCTCCTTGTCCTGGTAGCCTGCAGCCAAGGATGAATCTAATCCACCCCAGGCTAAGCCCCTCTGGCAGTCCCTGCCCTTCACAGGGACCTGCTCCAGCTGCAGTAGCTCAGCCTCAGAGCAGATCCATGCCAAGCATCCTCCCCCTCCCCAGCCACAGCCCCCTCACAGGTCACTGAGCGAGCAGCAGGAAGGCTTCTGTCCAAGCCAGCACCAGTTATCCTCATTTCCCACTCACACTGTTTATCTTGGCCCCTCTTTCCATACCAGCCTTCCTTCTCTTCCTTCTTCTGCCCAGGATTGAATTGCTGGGGCTGTCACTGTTGTTAATGGTCTGGGACAGAGCTGGTGCTTTTTGAGAGTCACACTCAGAGACACCTGAGCCCAGGCACTGTGTGAGCACATACCAGGGAGGAGGACCCCAGAGGGGAGAACACCTGAAGGAAAAATGAGCCACCAGCTGAGTGAGACAGGGGAGCAGGGGAGAGCAAGGGACAGGATAAATCTTGGATTCAAGAGGTGTCAGCACAAAGCCATCGGGGCACTCCCTGGCTTGGGCAGCCCAGGCACTGTGGATGCAGCACTGTGGATGCCATCCCCTGAGGGGTGCTCCCTTTGCCTTCAGGAATAGTCCTGGGCCATTTCACTCCCAGCCTGTGCCCAGGCATGCTGGCTGGCACCACACCTGGCTAATTGAATGGTGCAGACAGTCACAGCAGTGCTTGGGAGGAGAGGATGGTGCCTGCCTGTTGGACACACAAATGCTTCAGCTGGACAGAACAGCTTTGTTCAAACATCACATGGCCTGGACAAAAAGGGACAACAGCACACTTTGTTACAGCAAGATCTTGTTCAGAGTGCATAGGAGACCTGAGGCTCAGGGGGAAAAGGGCCATAGACTCTCAGCTTACTCTTGATGAGTGGCAGGAGCTGGGGGGCTGCCATCTGTGCCTTATCCATGGATGTGCCCAGGAGAAGGTGTCTTCAGCAGCCTCCACTGCCCCAAAAGCTTATCCTTACACTCCCTTCATCCCAGCCACCAGCAAGTGCTGACCTGCCAGAGTAATCAACCACACTGTGCCTCAGTTTCCCTCTACTGCAAAGGCAAACCTCTTGTTCCTGCAGCACTTCTTCCATGTCCTCTGCTCCTGTGGAAGCTGAGAGCTGGGGAGCTCCAACCCAGCATCTGCACTGGCAGGACTGAAGCATTTGGGGCTGGATGGTGCAGCCCTGGCACGCTCCCTCCTACCCCATCCCCGCACACCCATAGCCTGGCTGAGCAGTGCAGAGCAGGACACTTGTTTTCCATGGTGCTGAAGGACTCCCAGAAGAGATCTGCAGCCCTATGAACCCTTCTTCTCCAGCACAGCCCCCTTGCTGCTGCAGCACAATAGGCAGTGCTGTCTGCTCACCACACACTCCACGCTGGCTTTCAGGCTCAAACATGAGGCACAACAACTGCCTGCTGGCTTTTCTTTTTATTTTACAAAATCACAGCACAATTAAACAACAAAAAAAAAAGAGAGAGAGTAAAGAAGAGGAATACACATGGAATTGTTGCAATGAACAGATCTAGCAGCAAATAACCTGAGAGCAGCATGACCTCCAGGCATGGGCATGGGGCAGAGCTGGACAGTGGTGTCAGGCTGAGGGACTGAGAAAGGGTGCAATGTCCCAGAGAAGAGCATGGGCTAAGAGCACATCTCTGCCTGCTCCGCATTAGTGGCTCTGTTTCTACCCTTGCAAGGAAGGGCAGGAGGGAAACAGTGCAGGGAATTCAGGAGTGAGAGAAGAACGACATCAGCTACATATTTTCTGAGGGTATCTGGGTTGTGCTTGGCAAGGATCAGTACAAGGTATGGCCATTGTGGAACACCTCCATCACTCCCCTCCAACCCCAAATCACAAATTTGGCAGCTACTCCACCACCAGCCCACGCCACTCTTTGCAGCCCTTCCCAGGGATGCAGGAGCACTCTAGGTTGGGGCTGACAATGGAAACCAAAGGGATCAGGCTGTAGCTGGAGGTCACAGCTGCTGTATTGATGGGAAGTCTGAGAATCCCCAGCTCGCCTCCCAGATCAGTCCATCAAACAGCTTCCAGGCTGCAAAGGTGATGGAGTCCAGCAGCCCCTGGCTCAGTCTGACACAGGATGCTGGGTCACATTGGAGGCAGAGAGAAAAGGGCAGAGCAGACAAGGCTCTGCCCTGTCCCACACACTGGCATGAGTCTCAAGGAGGATCAGCCCTGAGGTTGGAGGTGGAAGCAGGTTGGCTCCATTAGCATCAGATTCACAGCTGGGAGATGGTCCCCTCCAGCTGTTGGGACCAGCCATGGCTTCTTCAGGACCTACTTGCCCTGTGGTTTGCCCTGGAAATGAAAAACCCAACTGATACTAGTGTACTCCTTGGGGTATGAGCTTCCCCAGGGTCCCTTCCTCAGCTGGACCTGTCAGGCCTTGTAAAGCACCCACCAAGCTCATCATAAAGCCCTCTCCATGAAGATGCACAAGCAGCAGACTCCAAGCTTACAGGGCAGAAGTGAGAAGGGATTTTGCTCCCTGTGCCATTTGCTATGTCAACACACCAGACTCAGACATGAGTGGCACCAGGTAGGCAAAAATCCCAGGGCTGCATTTATTTGGAGTGGAAGAGAGACTACGGAGGAGGCAGACTAGTCCCAGCTGGAGGCAGGAGGGATGGAGACCAAGACAAATTATCCATGCCTTGGCAGAGCATGGCCCTGCTCTTCCCAGCAGCCCAGTCACAATGGGAAAAGTCTGTCTGGCAGTGGGTAAACCCACCCCCTGGGCTGACCTCATGCCTGGCTGAGAACAGGTATGGATCTTACCCTCTTAGCAGAGCTGGCATCCAGTCTCTCTTGGAGACGAATCACCCATGGGGAATCCAGGGGTGCACAGAGGCGCTTGCCCTTTGTGGTGATGAATCTGCCAGGCCACGAGGGAAAAAAACAAAACCAAGATGTAGTGACAGGCACTCCATGGATGCCCAAGAACAGATCAAGCTTTCACCTACTCCCCACCTCACTGCCCTCCCCCATCTCTGCCTGTAGATTACTTTCTTCCCTGGCTTTTGTCCCGTGCTCTCCCCTCTCACTGAGCCTCTGGAGCTCCAGGATCTCTTCGGCAGCTCTCCCTATTCCTTTGCCCTCAAATCCCGCCCAACATCCCTCCACCATCCTGCTCTGCCTTCCACCCTGCCTGCGCGCAAGCTCCATCCCTTGGCCATCACGAAGCCATCAGCACTTGGGCTCTTACACGGCAGCAGGGATGTCACAGCCATCCTGCACCAGCTGGAGCCGGTAATCCTGCACGATCCGCCGCGGGATGGGCGCCTCGCTGGTCCGCAGGCAGCAGTCGAGCACGTTGTTGCCGGTGTGCACTGGAGGAGGAGCACACGGTGCAGGCTGAGCCGGCTGCTCCTCCGCCAGCTTCCCCGCAGGGTGACGGGGCTGCGGCAGGACCGTGCCTGCAGGAATGCTGGCACGCACTGCCCGGGCTGGGCGCACCGGCACCGGCCTTACTGCGCTCTCACCCCAGCGCCGAGGGCCCTTTGCCTCCCTCTGACGGAAAGCAAAGGAGACAGGGAAGGGTAAACAGGCAGAAGGCAACCCGCCTGCACCCCTGCTAGCAAGGCGGGACGCCGGGGTCTTTATTTACCCTGCTTCAGGGTGCTGCAATACAGACGCGCATTTCCGAGGGGATGGGGATGTAAATAAAGCTTCTCTTCAGCTTTATTTACTGAAGCAATCACAGGTTTGGCGGCTACCCCAGCACCAGCCCACCCCACACGGATCATTCCTGTGGCAGCTGAAGGACATAGCTGTCTGTGCTTCTCTGCAGGGAAGGAGATCCAGAGCCACCCTCCCAGCAAACCCTGTATTCACTGCTAACCCCTGACAAGGCTGGCAGCACCCACGGATGTCTGAACCCTCAGCAGCAAGGTGTGGTGCAACAGCACAAGGCGTCTGGACCCCCCAGCTCCCCACCACAGGTAGAGGTTCTGATGTCACCCACCCAGGCAGCTGGGACCTGTGCAAACACTGCACCCAACACCAACAGCCCCTCAAACATCAGCCCTGCCCTAACAGACACCTTCCCTCTGGCTCCCAGCCCTGCTGCTTGCCTCCAGGCTGCCGTACACCACGGGTGACAGGAATGGCACCTCGGTGGTGTACTGGGGAGAATGGGACCAAGACAGTCCCAGCCCAACGCGTGCAGGCTGGGCTAGGGCACTGGGAGGCAGGATTGCTCCATGGCCTTTCCCAAACATGCCTTCCCTGCCCCAGAGCCCTGCAGGCTCCTGTCTGGACTTTGTGCAGGACAAAGTCCCTGTGGACTTTGGTTACAAGAAGGTTACAAGAAGAGGATGCAGCAGGGCTGTGAGGAAGCAGCAGCCATGTGTCCCTCTAAAAGTCTGCTGGAAATGCAAAAGAGAGAAGAAACAGAATGCTCTAATTTCCCCAGGAAAGGCAGCCTGAGAGGTCCCATCTTACCATCCAGGATCTGTCCCAGCAACAGGAGACTGAGGCAGAGAAGATACAGCCGCTGCATTTTGCTGCTAAGTCTGGCAGAGGATGGGCTGGAGGCAATGGAGCTCCAGGCAGGAGAGGTGAGCTCTGCACTGCTTCCCTGTGCCCTGCTGCTGCTCCCCACTGCTTATATACCCTTCCAGCCCATGGCTTTCAGTTTCTTTTGGAGGCTGGGAGGTTGTAAAAAGAATTACAACAGGCTGGATTTTAATCTTTGAGCAGTTCCCGAATATCCCAGCAGCTGCTTTCCCTGCAGCCAGCTGTTCTCTGGTCCCATAGCCAAACACTCTCTTGCCCTCTCTGCCAGCACTCAGGCCATAGGTGTCGCTGGTAAACACCAGGCAGCTCCAGGGTCCCTTTACCTTGTGAAAACACCCCAGGGCCCTGGGACAGCACTTGGGGGGCTCTCACCCCACGCATTTCCCAGTCTCTTCTCTGAGACATCTCTGGGACATTCACAATATTATGTAGTCTCAACCCTTTGATGCTGTGGGGGGTAGAACTTGCCTCAATCCCATTTTGGGGGATATGTTGGTACTGGGGTGATGTCTGTCTTCCCCTCAGAGTCTCCCTGGCTGTTTGCTGAAGCCTAGCTTTCCCCTGCCCTCCCCAGTGCCGGCATGGGGGCACAGCCAAAGCTGGCAGAGAGAGGAGAGCCCAGTCAGCGCGCTCCACTCCAGGACCAAGATCTCGCAGGCCAAAAGACAACCTGATTTCCAGGTGTCCCAGAAAATGGTTGTTGGCCAAAGGCAGCTACAGAGCTTCCTGTAAACAGGTTTTCTCCGTGCAAGAGCAGAAATTCCCCACGGAGGCTGTGCGCACAGCGCAGGGTGCCAGCATCTCACCCGCTGCGTGGGCACTGCCGAGAGCGAGGACCAGCGCTCCCGCTTCGAATCTTCACAGGAGCACAGGGACGGGGGCTGCTTCTCCTTGGTATGGTGACTCACCAGCGTGCCAGTGCCAGTGCCACCTGCAGTGATGTCCCTTAAACCAGGCTGCTTCAGTCCCTTGTGGGAAGCAGAGATCACCGGGGCTGTGCAGCCCAGGGAAGGAATGGTGGAAGGCTCACTGCTGTCAGCATCTCCTTGTAGGGAGTTGGAGATGCCAGGCTCAGGGTCTTCTCTGAGGGGCCCAGGGGCAGGACAAATGTAAAGGCATCAGATGCACCCACATAAATTCCCACTGACAAAAGGAAAAATATTTTGCAGCAGGGGCGAACAAGCCCTGCAGCAGAGTCTCTATGCCTGCAGTTTTACCCTTGTTCCAGCTTTGGACTGTCGGTGCATCAAAGGGGAGAGCAGTGTACAGACCCCCTTCCACCTTGGCACAAGGCACACAGCTGGGACCCAGGCACTTCAGTGAGTCCCTCATGCTCCTCTCAACAGTAGGAGAGGCTCTGTCCCTTCCCCACTCCATGCTAAGAAGCAAGAGGAGACTCCAGCCATGCCACCAGACATGGTGCTGCATTCCAGCACTGGCACTGTCACCAGCCTCGTATGTGGGGTGATCTGCTCCATTAGGAAAGCATTGCCTCTGGCTGCTCCCATGCCCAGCAAGCCAGCACTGTGGAGAAGGAAGCAGGTGGGGGCTGGTGGGCAGGAGGAGTAGCACAAACAGGATGTACCAGGTTAACTTCAGTCAGCACCTGCTGACACTCCCAGCCAGCAGAAGTCGAGTTTAGGTGGAGGAGGATTAGTGCCATCAGCCCCCGGCTCCCCGCAGGTTTGGGGATGTAGGATGGATCTGCAACCAAATCTTTCCACCTAATCTCCTCAGGACACTGCCAGAGAGATGTCACAGCAGGAAAAATGACAGCTCCTGGTAGCTGGTGGCCAGAACTGCTCCCAGCCCAGAGCCAGCTCCTCGCTGGGGGTTGGTCTGACAGTGTGGAGCCCTCTGCAAAGAGTGGGTCCCAAAAGCAGTGCCCTGACCCACTGCAAGTGTGGAGGGTGCTGGGGGGCTGCCCAGCAACAAACCCTCACCTCCTTGCATGTTCAGTGTGTTTGACAGATCTTGGAACTGAGGGCTGGCAAGGGGTGCTGGGACTCCTGTGCTGTGGGATTTCCTCCAGGCACTGCTGGATCCTGCACCCCATGGCAAGCAGGGGTGTCCCCAGCTGCCCCTTCCCTGGCACAAGGCTCTCCCACCTGCTGCTGGCTCCCCACTGGCTCTACACCAAGAGAAGCATGCTGAATTGGGAATATATCCATCTGGGACTAAACTTCTTAGCCACCTCTGGCTGCTGGGGACCCCCATCCCTTGAGCTGCCCACAGCCCTGCCAACAGCATGGGCAGGAAAGGGAGGTTGTTCTTCCTCCTGACAGTTGTCAGGGAGCCCAGTGGGTCAAAGTACAGCAGCTTCACATGCCTCTGCTCCCCAGGAAGAACACCAGAGTGAGGAAAGGGGCTTTCCACTTGCATTGTGAAAGGGGAATGTGGTGGGTTTCCCCCCTCTTACTGGGGTCAATAAAATTTCTAAGAAAAGTGTGGTCATCTCTGAACTGCATCCCTGTGGCATTCAGGAAGGTCACCCATCCCCCTTGCAGGATTGAGTCTCAGGGACCAGAAGAGGCAGTGCAGATGGGGAAGACAGGGATCTTCAGAGTGCAGGGTCCCCAGAGGCACAAACAGGCAGGGGATTTGGTGGGGATGAGGAAAGAGCGTTGTTCACACTGACTCATTTAAGCCTCTTCCTGAGCAGTTAGAGAGCACTGGAGCTCCAGCCCCAGGGACACCACAAGATGCAGCAGGAAGCATCCATGAGCACTTACTCCTGCAGAAACCTCGATAATGCAGTTGTTAATTTAAGTGGAAATCCAAAGGGACTAACGATCCCTGTGGGAAATCCTACCCATCAAAATGTAAACAGACCATGTGGGTATCACCTCCACCCCTGGGCTCTCCTCAGGGAGCACTGACCATGCTGCTGCCTTCCTGGAGACCCGACAGCCACAGGAGCTGCCAGAACAGCTACTCCCCAGGCTGTTGGGTGGTGGACTGCCTTCCACCTCTGAGCTACAGAGCTGGAAAGGGCAAAGGGGGAATTTCGGCAAATTCCAGCTACAGCCAGTCCCCGGGGGTGGGATCTGGGCTGGCTGCATTCATTTCATTGGGAAATACTGGGAAAGCACTGCAGCTGCTTCAATTCCGCTTGCAACACCCAGCTCGTGGCAGCCTCTCACAGCTCCCATCACATTCCCAGTCCTGGTGCAGCACAAGGACTGAGGCTACAGCAGCTGTGGGACTTGAACCCCACTGGGTCTCCTCTAGCTGAGTGAACACACCCAATCTGATTTAAATGGAGATAAGGGGGAAATAGCAAGTCACAGCTTTTCCCAGAAGTAGCCAAAATGAACCTGAGAATCTGGTCCAGAAGGACTCAAAAGGTTCCAATTCCTTTTCTGTCCCTAATACTCATTGTCTTCAGTGTCACTGATGTTTAGGTCACCATGAATGATGAGCAGCAGATCCAAAAAAGCCTTCAGCTGTGTCTTGCTCTACACTCCTAGGCAAGCAACCATCTCTCTGCAACACACGTGTCCCTCAGCATCACCTCTGGGCTGCATTTTCCCAGCCAGAAGCTTCCTGCAAGCAGCACCGAGATGGCAGTGACCAGGTGGGATGCCCCCAGCCTGACTCCCTGCAATCATTCTGCCTGTCCTTTCTTCAACCCTCCCTGAAAAGGGATTTCAGAGGGGATAACTGGGGACAGCTGTATAAAAAGCAGCCCATCAGGAATTTCCTTGACACGCCCTGCATGGCTTGGCAGAGAAGGATGCCCGGTGAGGCTGCACACCCAGTGCACTTGTGGACAGATGTACAAGAAAAATGGGAAAGAACAAACCCTTGGGGACTGCCTCACTGCTCTGTTGGCTCTTTGACAACGGGCAGGGGAGGCTGTGAAGTTCTTGGCTTGTTGCAGCTCTGGGGCAGGGCTGACATTGGCCCCAGCACAGGATATCCTCAGAGTAGAGCAGATTTTCCACAGCTGCTTTTTCACAGCCAAGGAGCAGGTCTGCAATGGGGAGACAAGGATGGGACACAAGCAGAGGGACCTTGGGTTCTGGAGAAATGGAAGGAAGAATAACAGCATGAGACACCCCAAAGCCAAGGGTCCTCAGACAGCAAAACAGAAGGTGAGAGAAGGAGGACACTTGGGAGTTACATGTAGGCAACAAAAGGGTTGAAAGGAAGCTCTGGGCTGTGCCCTCTAGGACAGCATAAGTGCCAGGGGATGGCCAGCTGGGAAATACCTTGGAGCAGGAAGGGTGAGAGCCCCTGCTGGCCACCAGCCACTTTCCCACATCCTCTCTGCTCTCAAGACCATAGCAAACCTCAGGAGAGCAGTGCTGGCAGAGAGAACACCAAAAAACACTTCAAAGCTTTGCTTGGAATCCAAAGCCCCTCTAACACCCGTGCAGCCCCAAAAGCAGCCCTTGGCCCCCACGAGACTGCTGCAGCACTGCCCACTCCTGCTGCTGGGCGAGGACCTGGGATGGAGCTGATGTGCCTGTGTCCAGGTGAGCCTTGCTGGAGCTGCACCTGGCATCAGAGCCCAGAGCACTCTGCTGTTGGCACAGCCCTGGAGCATCGTCTGCACCAGCTAATGACTTGAGCTAATCATTTGGCCTGGGCTCAAGACTTTCTTGGCTGCACTTGTTTTCTGTCTCGCCCGGCTGCTCTCTGCTGTCACTGAAGCCTTTCTGTTCCAGAGTGGCTGAGCTATCCCAACTCTTTGCTCAGCTTTGCTTCATTCCCTGCAGACTGATTCTGTGTTTGGGTGGGCTTTTATACATCCCTTGCCCACCTACTACCCCAGCACATACTTGATCAACACTGCCTTATCTTTGCACACAGCGTCAGGCTTGCTCTGCCCAGGGGTACAGCTGTGTGAATCCCTTTCTGCTGCTTCACTGCTGCACCACCTTAGACCTTCTTCTTCACATCTCTTGTCCCAGCTGGGGTCCATGGATTCAGCTCCTTCCAAAGAAGGAATTTTGGTGCCCACTGAGTGCTGCAGGTCACAGCTCGTTACTTCTCACAGGGAATTTCCTTGGAGGTGTTTCCCTGCTGCCATCTCACTGCAGCAGCACTCTGACCACCTGCTTCACACCTGCCTAGAGACGCTCACAGTAGCCCTGCCACCTTCTTTTCCTGGAAAGCAGCATTCAGCAGTAAATCTGGAAGGAGAGGGCAAACACCTGTGTGCGTGCAGGCTCAGGCACACGTGGGCTGACATTTGTGCATCTGTGCCCATGCTCACCTGTGCCTTCCTGAGCAAAGGACAAGCTCCCGTGTGCTTCCAGATCCTGTTTTTTTGGTAAGTTCTAGGGCAAATTAGAACACCACCACTGGCATATCTTTTTAACCTGTTTTAGCCAAATGCCCTCCTCACATTTGAAAGGAAAAAGCCCTCCTTGAGTGGTGTTTTGTTCCACAGGCACAGAAGCATCAGGGCACATTTCACATGCTGGTTCGTTCCTACCATATTCTCATGCTTAGCTGTTTGTGGTTTCAGATGTCTTCGTCTAGACCTCATTTCTAGAGAAATTTTGCAACCATTTCACAATCCCCTGACACTACAACCACCACAAGGAGTTCATCAGAGGCAGGGCCACTGGATGCAGTGTGTCCTCATCAAACACAGGGCTGCCTCCAGCCCTCCCATGGCACCCCCACCTCATTCCTTGTGTGCAGGCGTCAGTTCCCAGGCTCCCAGCAAAGCCCAGGCCACAGCATAACCTCACTAATAACCTGTTTTGCTGCTGTTATCCCAAAGCAGCAAGGAGAACAGAGCCCCTGCTTTGAACAAGCAGTTCACATCCATGGGTCAGAGTCAGAGGGACAGGCTCAGCCGTGAGAAAAGATGCCGTGTCCAAACCAGCGTTGTGCCCATGTTCTCTGGCACTTCAGAACCTCTCACTGGGGACAGATGAGCAACCAGGATGTCTCCACCTCTCCACCTTGCTGGGAAACACAGCTACAAGAGAGGGGACTTGCATTGACCCCCCGTGCCAGCAGCTCCCAGCCTGAGCACCCCAGGGATACATCTCTTGGGAGCACCTCAAAAGCCTGGACCTGGGGGACAATGGTGAGTGGGGCAGGAGAGCACCCTGCCATGCAGCCCTTCCCACCCCACCAAAGCCCATCACAGCAGCCAGAACAAAAGAGTTTGGTTATAAAGAATATATTTTATTGCCACACATCCTGTCCAAAAACTGGTCTGGCAGACGGCCGGGTGTTCAGTGTGGAGGAGGAGACAGCTCAGCGCCTGTCCCATGCTCAGGGCCAGTATCTTGGACTTCACAGTTACTTTACACAGCCTTAAAATGATAGACCTAAATGCCCTATTAATAAAGCAATCAAGCCAGATACATACTTGGTAGAAACACTCAGCTATAAGCTTTACTCCAACAAACACACCGCCCGTGCTGATACTGTTAAGCTCTGCAAATCCTATTATTGCATTTATATGATTTAATAGACCTTTACTGACCAAAGTCCACGTTCAAAATCTCTGCAAGCAGATAGCAGTGTGGCTCTAGCACAGCTGTTTAATTTGCTTCTTCTCAGCATGCTGGGGAGAGCAGGTTGCAGGCACAGGGAGATGCCATTTTCCCCCCAGCCCTGTCCCAGGGGTCTGTCCCACCTCCACTTGCAGTCTCACCTAAAGGTGTCCTCTACTCAGTGACTTCTCTCACAAAAATTTTGGGATAGAGCTGCTCTCAAACGACTGCAGGATGTCTACGGTGAATTTTACAAAATCTGCTATTCCCCCACCTTCACAGCTTCACATGTGTTTTTCACCATATGGGCTTTTCAGATTTCGTAAATATATATGAGAGAGTTGCTATTGGTTGTGGGTTTTTTTGCTCCCAGAAAACTAAGCATTTGTCTTAATAGTGTCTGAAGCCCTGACACAAGCAAAGCCAGGGGAAAGAAGAGGGTAAAATTCCACTAAACTGAACAATTTGTTCTGATTTCATTGCAATTTTGTAGCCAGGGGAGCTAAAAGGGTATAATTCTACTAAATTGAACAATTACTTCTGATTTCATGGAAATGTTGTGCCTAAAAAAGAAAATGAAAAAAACAGAGGGACAAATTGTGGCTATCTTTATACAAACTACAATGCAACAGTGTACCATAAAACCTGAAAGATTAGAACAGGCCAGACACAGAGCCACACTGTTACCCCACAACTCTCCATCTCAGCTCTGTTAATTGCTCTGCAAAGAAGCACCCAGCAAGCAGCTCAAGTAGGACCACGGGATTTGGGACCTGCCTGGTTCCCCACACCTTGCAAGCCAAGAAGGAGCAAAGAGATGAGAGGAAAATAAAATGCAGCCAGGTTTATTTGGTAGAAAAATAAGATAAATCTTCCAGAAAACCCAGCCTTCAGCATAAAGGCTACTTTGTGAAGCATAAGGAGAGAGAAGTAAAGCCTTTCAGGAAGACTGAATGAAAGCACAGTTTTCAAATATAAATACAAATGTATAATATCCCCCAAAAAAAGTCATAGGAAAGGCATCCATCCTGCTAGGCTAAATAACTCTCCTTTAGTGGGAAGCATGTCTACTTCCCTCTAGAGGCCATGGCTCAGCTCCCACGCCCAGGTCCCCACTTCTCTGGCCCTGGGACGGGTGAGGACCTGGGTGCCTGCCTTGCTGAGAGCACCCAGGCACTGCAGGTGCTGGGGGATCTCTGTGTCAGGCATAGCAGCAACAAAGAGGTTGTGGGGCAGAGGGAATCCTCCTCAGCCTGCCCCATCCCCGCCCTGGGGCTGGCGGGTGGGTGGGTGTGTGGTTTGTGCGTGTCCATTGCCTTTGCCGGGCCGTGGGTCAGTCACCAGTGGGAAGGCATCCGTCCTAACAAAGGCAAGGAGCAGGGCGTGAGATGGAGAGGGTCTCAGCCACACCATCCACCCCAGCCGGGGGCCATTCCCCAGAGTGACCTGCCCTGCCCGTGCCCAAGCATTGCCTTGTCCCAGCAGCTCCAGAAACAAATTTACTTTCAAGGCAAGCACAAACCAGGAGAGAGTTGTTCCCTAAGGGCCTCTGCGCTCCAGCCATGGCTCTGACAGCTCTCCCAGGCTTTGCACCAGGGGCTGAACGCCCGCCCTCCCACACGGAAGGATCTAGAATGGGGTGCAGCACCCTCACTCTACTCAGCCCCCTCACCTACCTGTTCAGGCCTGGCTTAGGCCCGCTGCCGCCTCTGCTTCTTGGGTCTGCCTCTGGGACGCTGCCCCTTCTTCCTGCTCTTGTCATTCTTGTCCTTCTTGTTCAGCTGCTGCATCAGCTTCTGGACAGTGTCATCATCGGGAGAGGCGCAGATTTTCCTGTTCTTCTTGGTGATGAGCCTGGGGAGCAGCAGAGAGGTTTTCTGGGGGGGAGAAGAGGGAGGACAGGGAAGGATTTGCCTGAAGCCAAACTGTTCCAAGTGGTCCTGGCCACCACAGGCTACTCACACAACAGAATGAAGGTAACATCCCGACTCGGGTCCCTGGAGGCGGTAGGATGTCACCACGCCACTGATTTCCTTCTTCAAAGGTTTGTTCTTCAGGCAGCAGTCCAAGGCTGAGCTTCCAATGCCTGTGAGAGAGGAAGGAATGTGGGATTTGGGATTGCCAGTGAGCCAGGACACCTTCAGCACAGAATGCCAGCTGACAGCATAGGGCTTGTTTGGTGTCACAGGTTGGGGGTGATCCTGGGCACCAGGTGGGGTTGGAAGCTCTGAACCCCAATGCCCAGGTCAGACCTGGCCCCAGGAATACGAGACACCACATCCAAGGCTGGTGGCGGGGAAACTGAGGCAGAGAGGGGCTCCTTGAAAAGCTACTGAACACCGTTCCCCTGTTCTTTTCACCTTGGGGTGCTGCTGCCCCACCAGCCACATGCACACAGACACACTCCAAGCTGAGCAAGCCCTGCAAGCCCATGCCACAGGCACACACAGCACAGAGCCCTACACACACCCGCACACCCCACACGCCAGTGCGCTGCAAACACCACCCTCAGCACCCTGTGCACACCCCGCTGAGCATCCCACACCCTGCCCCATCCCAGCAGGAGCAGGCAGGAGGGCTCCTCGCCCCTCACCTTGAGCCTGGGTGATGAGCAGGGTGGCAGCCAGCAGCAGCATCAGGAAGGGGCGGAGAGCCATGGTGCTGCCACGGTCACGGAGCAGGACGAGGCTCGGGAGCAGGACACGCACTGCTGCCTCGTGCTGGGGCTGCTCCTATTTATCTGTGGATTCCTTGCTTTCGTTTTCGGACAGCCTGGCAGGCAGCCCACCAGCCGGCCAAGGGCTGGGTGATGAAGAAGTAGAGGGTGGGGGATTCCTGTAAGCTGCAAGCCCCCCTTTACAGACACGTCCTGTCTTGTTCCCAGCTGCCCATCACGGTGTGGGGCACCAGGTAGGGGACACACTGGAGATACAGCTCCCATCACAGCTAGATGAGTTTGTGGGCTCCAGTTTCCTACACAGTCTCACAACCTGCCACTACCTGCTCTCAGAGGGTCGGGTGTTTGTTCCCATGAAATGGATCCTGGAAGGTGGCCAAGCCTTCAAAGAAACCAAGGACTCAACCTGTTTTGCCCCCCCATTTGGTGATTTGCTTCCAAGCCAAACCACCAACACAAACAGCAGGTGAGAAGTGGCTCAGGGGGAGCCCACACCCCTTTCCCCTGAGCCCCCATCCAAGTCTGGCTGTCCTGGGGAGGACCCCAGCTGAACAGAGCTGAGTACAGCTGTAGGGCTGGGATGTGTGAGAGCTAGACTGCAATGGGGCTGAGGAAAACAGCACAGCCCATCATATTTTGGTGCTGACATCAAATTGTGGGGAGCTGGGGTGAGTGGGGACCTTGACAAGATGAAGGAATGTGCTGACAAGCATATGGAAACCCACAGCAGCATGACACAGCCCTGTGCAGCTGGACATAGCTGGACACATGGGGACTACACAGAAGTGAACCCAGAGAGCTGAACAGGACCCCACAGGAAATTCCTGTGGTGACAAAAGCCATCCAAAGAGATGGCCGTTGTTACTGGACCAAGCCCTGAGCAACTAGTGTGACACCAGTCCTGCTGTGGGGAAAGGACAGTCAGAAATATTTCAGGTAATCGCCAGAGCATAGTCTGGAAGAGAGCAAGGTTGATGGTTTCACAAGTGCTTTGGGCCACCTGTTCCAGTGCTTGATACATCCCCAAGTTGAAAACACTTCCCCCACCATTTAATTGGAATTTTCTGTGATGTGTCTGGTGTCTCTGCTTCTCTCCCTGCTGCAGAGCCCCTCTGAGAAGAGATGATGTCCCAGCACCACTCCAGCCCCCCTGGACAACCCCCAGCAGCAAATCCCCCTTACCATCCTTCACCACACACTGCTAACAGCCCCTCTTCCCTCACCCTGGTCTCCAGCTCCTTGGACAGCTCCTGTGCCAGTGCTCATGCCAACTGGGTGTGGGAGCCCCAGTGGAATGGGCAGCTCTCATGGAATCTAACCAGTGATAGTGAGGGCCAAACCCCTTTGAGGGCTCTGCTGCCTGGGAGCTGGGTTGCAACACCAGGACCTTCCAGCAGTTTCTGTTAATAACCCTGATAAACAGTCATCAAGGACAATGAGTAGCCCAGGAGAAGACCAAAGTCCCAGCTGCTGCAGAAAGCAGAGCTGTGTAAGTTGCCCACTCCCTTCTTCCCCTCAGGAGGGAGAAGGCAATCCTGGAGTCATGCCAGCCAGGAGACCAGCATTCCTCTGGGACAGCCTGGGGCAGTGTGCCAGGGCTGCACTCCTGGGGCTTCCTCCATCCCTCACGCATGGAGATCCCATCCAGGGGGTACCCAGGTACACAGAAAGGGGGAGGCAAATCCCCACACACTTGTGCAGCACAGAGGCTGCTGTGGAGTCGGGCAGCAGGGCCTGAGGCAAGCAGCAGGTTGGGCAGTAGCAGGTTGTCTGCAGGTGCATCTCCCCAGGGTATTTGGCAGCACGGGGAAGGAGTTCCCAGAGGCATCCTGTGTGCTGTCACCCATCCCCCTAATCCCAAAGCACTGGTGGCATCAGGACAGGGCAGAAAAAGGAGAGCCGTGCTGGTACTTAGTGCCTTTCCAGCCCTTCCTTGTGCAGCCTCCCCAGACAGCAGTGCCTGGGTGCTCACAAAGGAGCCCAGGGGAGCTCTGCAGTCCCAGCACAGAGCCCAGATTCCTTCCTTGCCCAGTCTATGTCCCGCTAAGGCAGCAAGCTCCTGGAAAGTCCCTGGCTCTCTGAGTGTTTTGAAGACACCGCAGCAGCAACCTCTGGCCAGAGGCCAGCCCCAAACACGGTCAGGGCACGTGCTTCCCTTGCCAGAGGCATCAGTCTTAGGCAATTCCCTGATGCTGTGACTTGCACGTCTAACAAAGCATGTGGATGAGCAGACTCTCACTCTTTCCAGGGAAGGTGGTTGGAGAGGTCCCAGGAGGGAAAGGGGCACTTGGAAATTGTGGACACATCTGCATGCTTGAGCAGCAGGACCCCTTGGAAGTCAGTCTGGGGGTCCATGGCTTGTCTCCCCTTCTGCCTCCCTTCCCTCAGACCATCCCCCTTCAGTCCTTCCTCTTGATGTGCCTTACTCTGTCACGTGTTCACCCAGCCCAAGGAGAAAGAAGGGAGCTTCTGGCAATGAGAGATGAGTGAGCATCCCTGTTTGCAGGGATGACCAAACTTTTGGGATACAGAAGAACTGACAGTGGTGGGGGTGGTGACAAGGCTTTTTAGGGATCTCAAACGCCAGCACCCTCCAGCAGCTGGCCAGGCACAATTTCCTGCACATAACCCATTCTTCATTTACCTGGGCTCCTGCAGTCACCACCTTTTTCCATAGCTCATAGGTGCAGGATGGAGGCAGACACAGGGAAGGCAGGATGCCCTCTGAGGTGTCTCAGCTACAGGGAATTCCTCTCTGGCCACAGGATCTGTGTCTGACACTGTACAGAGCCATTGCAACAAGGCTTTGTAGGATGATGCCTCCAGCTACCCCCATGCTCTGGCAGCCCAGCTCCAGCCCTTTGCATCCCTGTGGTGGAGGAACCTCCACAGTGTGTGAAGAGGGGAGGGTGTCCTTGTCAGAGACTGTGGTGCCCCCACATACAGAGTGCACAGAAACAGTGGGAGCATAGCAAAGGTCACTTCACTGCCTTGCTCGTGATCCCGTCCCAGGCAGTGAAACCACCACAGCTCTCTCAAGCCTCCATCCCAAATTCTTCCCAAGTTTGCACCCTGCACCAGCGCACCAGAGCTCCAGGGCCTGGAGTTCATCTGTGGATTACTCCCCTGGTTTCTAGCATCACAATTTCCTAGCATCTCAACCCATACTGCCAGGAGATCCATTCTGCTGAGCACTCAGCCCTCTGCTCATCCACTCCTGGGCTGACCATCACCACTGGAGAAGCCTCCAGCTCTGTCCCACTTAACCAGACTGCAGGGTCTGCTTCCCAGGCAGCTCAGGGAGCAGAGGTTCCTCAAACTGAAGGCCTCAAGAGGGGCCAACCAATGGGACTGGGAATTTCCAAATCCTTGTGGATGCTGCCTCCGAGTTACAGTCACTGCTGGCAGGAACAGGGTCGCACAGCTCAGTTCAACCCTCTGACCAGCACATTCCTTCCTGCAGAGGCCCCGATTCCCAGGACCCAGCAGAGAGGTAGTTTGCAAAGTGGAAAACCCCCGTGTCTGGGAAGGGTAGCCGGCTGCCAGGCACAACGTATAGAAATGTCAAAGAGCGACACATTCCTTGGGATGCGGGAAATAATTGCTGGAAGCCGGCGGCACACGAGCCGGGCAGGCTGCCTGCTGGCTGCTGCACCGGCCTTCAGCCAGGCCAATGGGAAGAGCAGGATAAGCACAACACGCTGAGAAGGGCAAGGAAACAGCTCCTCGGGAGCGCACGGGTGCTGAAGCCAGCTGGGCTGGGAGAGGGTCTTCAGCCTTGAAAAGTTTGCCCCACACACACTCTTCGTTTCCCCAGATGGAAATTTGATTTCCCAGCCTGGTGCAGGTTAACCTTTGTTTGCTAGCATGACTGCAAGAGTGCCTCAGTGGTTTAAGGCAGGGTGCTGAAAATGTTCAGGGGCTAAGTGAACAGGATGAGAGGGACCTGGGCAGATCCTGCACCCTGGAGCAGTGCTCTCTTCCCTCTGCAGGGTGTGCAGTGCTGCACACAGTGCTTGCTCAGACCCAGAATCAAGGGAAAGGGCAAGATTTGTGTCCCCATGGAAAATGCATGGTCAGGATTGCTCAGTTATCAGCTCCCCTCATCGAGGCACATGGGATCCTTTGGACTGTGGCTGTTGTGAGTGTGCACTATGCCACCAGAACATATAGGGGAGATAGCTCAGAGCCTGTCCCTCTGTGGCATGGTGGAGACATCCATGGGGTGGCCAAGAATTTTGTGGGAAAGGGGACAAGGCAGAGAGTGGGAGACACTTCCAGGAAGAGATGTTTAACTGCTTAACAATCCTCCAAACACAGTGTCCCTCTCAGCTAGTCCTCATCCCTTCCACCAACCACAGGTACAGCCCTATCTCTTCCATCAACATGGGAAGCACAACACTCCATCCAGAAATCCCACGGGTCCTCGAATGGAAGCGTAAAACTCAGTGGAAACTACTGGCAGCAGCCCAACCTTCAGTGAGAGGGGAGATGTAAGGATCCTCTCACGGCAGAGCGAGCAGCGGCTCCCGCAGCGGGGCACGGAGTGTGCCAGCCAAGAGGGAGCTCTGGGCCCTGGGAGATGGGAGAGCTGCACAGGCACTGTCCAGGATGGATGGTGCCAGCCGAGAGGGAGCTCTGGGCCCTGGGAGATGGGAGAGCTGCACAGGCACTGTCCAGGATGGATGGTGCGAAGGCATCGCTCTGGCGTGTGAATTCACAGAGACTTGAGAAGCTGCTGGGAAAAAAAAAAAGAAAAAAAAAAAAGCTGTCTGAGTGTTTTTGGAGAGGAAACTGCTCCTTCTCTCTTGGGGTGTCGGACTCTGACACCAGCCTCGCTGCAGATGCCCGGCAGCCCTCTCTGCCCCACGGTTCTGGCACGAGCCCACCTCCCTGTGAGCTTGGACCGGAGGAAATAGCAGCTGACACATTCAGTGAATTCATCAGTGGGGCTGGAGGAGGGCTGTGTGTGTGGAGACAGAGGAATTAAAGACAGCCAAAGGGAAATGAAGCAAAACATCGAGAAGGCTCTGGAGATTTTGCAGAAGACATTACAGCAAGCCATAAAGTAGGAACTAGATATGCTTCAGCCAAGACTGGAAAACTCCAGAGAAGGGCTCTGCTCCTTGTGGTGGCTCAGCCAGACACCCCAGCCAAGGAATGCCCAGGCAGCAGCTGAAAAGGCAAACAGCAGAGAGAAAGCAAAGAGAAAGATGAAGCCCCACAGAGGGAGGAGGTGTCAGGCACCAACACTGGACAGAAACACACCATGTTCCTTGTCCATTTCATGGGCCATGAGCATCAGGACTTGGCACCAAGGAACACCAGTGCCAGGAGGTAACCTGAATAGTCACGGGCCAAGTTGTTCCCGCACAGAAAGGAAACAGCTGCTGGAAGAGAGGGAAGTGGATAGGGAGGCTCTGGGAGCTCAGCTATGCAGGGGACAATTCACTTCCTGCATGGACATAGTTAAAAGATAAGAAGTTACATACGCCAAGCTTAATTATAATTGGCAATGAACAGTTGATTCAGAGCAGTAGGGCAGAACAAGAGAGCCTCAGAACACGGCAACAGCTGGCTCCACCACGAGGCCAGCGCTAGAAGACATGAGGACTGACTTGAGGGTCATTTTGGCAACAGCCAAACACAATTTACACAGAGGGGACACCCTGCACCACCCAGGAGACCTGCACAATGCAGAGCAACCTCCTCCCAAGCACACACAGAGCAGGCACACCAAAGACCTGGGGAGTCAAGACCGGGTGTGTGACCTGGGTGTCACCAAATGGGTGTGTCCAGGAGGATGCAGGGGACATGGGAAAACATTGTTTGGAATGAGAGGCCTAAACATGGGAAAAACATTGTTTGGAGTGAGAGGCCACAGCCAGACGGTATCTGTGGTTCAGCAGGTGGCTGCAGGCAGTGTGTGAGGGGCTGGGAACAGTGCAGGGGGCTGGAAATTCCTCTTGGGGATGGGGCAAGCATCTGTTTACAGCAGGGGAAGAGCTGCAGGCCTAGAAGCTGTGACACCTCCTGGCAGCAGCTGCCTGCCAAGGCCCCACAGATCCTGCAGTGGCAGCTCTGGAAAAGTCAGCCAGACAGCTGGAGAGATTGTCTTTGACAGTATCTGGCTCAGGCATCAGGTCAAGGGGCAGACGTGCCATCATACCCACCCAGGGGCTGCATCCCAGTGCCTTGGCAGCAGAGCAGACCCTGCTTGCAGCTCTGGAGGGGTTCATGGCTGCCAAACTGAGAATAAGTGCAGGGCCTGTTCCGTGTCCTCCAGAGCTGGCTGTCTGTGGTCACAGGCACAAAGGGAAAACTGACCACCAAGAATACCATGAGGGCTGCAGTCCCAGTTTCCAACTCTGCAGGACTCTGCTCGAAGACTGAAGATCCCTGTGATAGTTGGCAGCATTGTAAACCCCACATGGTGCCCCAAGGCAAGGTTATAAAGGCAATAAAGAGGTTTGTGAGACCAGCTGGTATGGCTGGCATTTATCAGTGGGCAGGGAGAGCAACCTAAGGACAGGTTGCCCAGAAAAATTGTGGATGCCCCATCCCTGCCAGTGCTCTAGGCCAAGGTGGATGGGGCTCTGAGCAACCTGGTCTAGTGGAAGATGTTCCTGCCCATGTCAAAGGGGTTGGAATGAGATGATCCTAAGGGTCTTTTCCAACCCAAATTATTCTGTGATTGTATAATTCTGTGCTGATCTCTCCATTGCCTGCAGCTACCTCCCATGGAACAGCAGATTCCTTACACAAATACCACAGCCCCTAAACCCCCTCAGGACAGAGCTCTGGCAGATGTGGCCTATCCCATTCCCTCTGGGTTTCTCTCTCCACTCAGTAGGGAGATGAGGCCAGATCGAAATCTCCCCATGGGTTTTCAGACACAAAAAGTGTTCTGCCTGTACCAATCTCTTCCTGCTTTTACGTTCAAGGCCGAATTGGGCAGAGAATGTCCCAAAAACAACTGGGGACAAGGGGTAATGGCTTCAAATGCAAAGAGAGTAGGTTTAGATAAGATACTAGCAAAAAAAATCTTTGCTGTCAGAGTGGTGAGGTACTGACACAGGTTGCCCAGAAAAGTTGTGAATGCCTCATCTCTGGAGATGTTCAAGGCCAGGCTGCATGGGGGTCTGAGCAGCCTGGTCTAGTGGAAGGCTCATGGCAGAGATGGTCTTTAATGGCTTCCAAACCAAGCCATTCTGTGATTCTGTGAGCTCACAGCAGTGGCCTCACCCTTCCACCACAGCCCTGGGTAACACTGCCTTAAGTTAAAATAGGCTGATGAGCTCTGGTGGGTTAACCCCAGTAAGCAGCTAAACATATGGCTCAGTCACTCCTGCCAAGTGGAGTGGAGGAGAGAATCAGAAGGGTAAAAGTCAGGAAACTGGTGGCTTGAGATAAAAGAAGATTTAATAGGTAAAGCAAAAGCTGCATGCACAAGAAAAACAATATAAGGAATTAATTCACTTCATCCCATCAGGAGGCAGGTGTTTACCACTTCCAGGAAAGTGTTCATCATGCTGATGAGCTAAATACTTCATCACGTGTGGTGGCTGTTTGGAAAGACAAATGCTGTAACTCCAAAAACACACCCTTCCTTTTTCTTTTCCCCACATTTTATTGCTGAACACAACACCATTGGTATGGGGTACACCTTTGATCTGTTTGGGTCAGCTGTTCCAGATGTATCCACTCCCTGCTCCTCATGCACTCCCAAATTATATGAAAGGCATTGAGACTATGCAAACACTGTTCAGCAATAACAAAAACATCCCTGTGTTAAACACTGGTTTTGATCACAAATATAAAACACAGCACCATATGAGCTACAATGAAGAAAATTGACTCTTTCCTGGACAAAACCAGTACTATCTTCACCCCTTATTTGATACCATTTAGGTTATGCTCAGGTCCCACACCACCCAATACCTCCTCATTTACTGTCTCCTCTCCACTTTCCCATCCTTTGATTTATAAACAGGTACCAATCCTTAGTCTGTTTGCTATCTCAGTAAAACATCTACAAAATAATCATTGAAAATGGTCATTCAAAAATTCACTTAGTCCATGACTTTGGGCTTCATCTCTTGTGGTGGTCACTGGGGCAGGACATGGACTGTGTCAGGTGCAGTTGTTGGGCACCAAAGCCAGCTCAGATGGGGTCACTGCTGCACTTGCACTGCTCCTTGTGAGGCTTGTCCTCCACTGACTCAGGGGGTTCCTGATACAGAAATTCCCACAACATGCAACTCAAATCCCAGGTTACCACAGTGCAAGGTGACAATTCCCACCCCTGGTCTCTCCATCGTGTCACTGTGATGAGCCCCTCCCCTTGCCCCTGCCCTGCCATAGACTCATCCATGGGCTGCAATCCCTTCAGGGGAGAGCCTTCTGTGATGTGCAGACACTTATGGCCCCAGAGGCTTCGAGGTGTTCCAGCATGACCTTATCCAGTGCTTCACTGAGTGCCTGCTGCAACAGGGACGTACCCATGGCCACAGCCACCTTGGGGTGCACCACATCCACCCTCCAGGGACTCCATCTGCAGGTCACAACCCCTTTTCTAGGAGCTCACACTGGAGTTACAGCCTGGCCAGTGCAGCAGCATTGGCCATGTGCCAGCCCAGGTCCATTGGCATGGATGGTACCAGGATGTCCCCAGGAACAGCAGAGGAAGGTGACAAGCTGCACAGCACTGCAGCAAACTGCTAAAGCAAAAAGCAGCCACTGAGAAGCACTAGGGTCCAGTGTGTGTGTACATATATATATATATATAATATTCTAGTATCAGGCAAGCAAACGCCATGGCAAGCACAGGAGCTCTGCCCACTGACAGCTAAACAGCAATGCAGATACAAATTCAGTCTAACACATTCCAATCAAATCTGTCATTATCTCAAATGCTTTGAGCACCACACTGGGTGCCAAAAAGGCCTTTATCTCAATATAACCAGCACATCTGCCACATGTCACATTAATACCTTCCATTTCATGGTTAGTGCCTCACACTCCAACAATAGCCATGATTCTGTGGAAGCCTCAGGTAAGCACGAAATGCAAGAGCCAACCTTCTTCTGCCACTGAGGTCAAGATACAACAGTCAGGGAGATTTAATTTGATAGACACGAAAGATGGGAGCAGCAGTCAGGTTCAGCATGTCCAACCACAGGCCAGGAGCTATCATCAACATGATTGATCAAGTCCATTCCTCTTCTGTAAGCACAGCCCTGAGTCCATCTCTGCTGTCCATCAGTCTGTTCACTACCTGTAATTTCAGTGGCCAAAATAACCTGCACTTACAAAATGTGTGTCTGACCCAGACACTGGGGAATCACAAACAGGGCATTGGAGCTGATGTGCCCTTCTGCACACGAGCATTGGGCAGCACTGCTGACACGACCCAGCTGTGGAGTCAAACTTTCAGGAAAAAAAATGGGAAAAGGCATTGAAAAAAGGACGAGGAGAGACACACCTGAAGGACAGGATGCCATCCAGAGGGACCTGGACAAGCTTGAGAAGTGGATCCATGGGAATGTCATGAGGTTTAACAAGGCCTGGGCTGGGACATGCCCTGGTGCCAGCCCAGGCTGGGCATGAACAGCCCCAGAGCAGCCCTGCCCAGAAGGGCTTGGGGGAGCTGTGGCTGAGAGGCTGCACATGCCCCGGCCATGGCACTGCCAGCCCAGAGAGCCAAACGTGTCCTGGGCTGCATCCAGAGCCCCGTGGGCAGCAGGGCAGGGAGGGGATTCTGCCCCTCTGCTCTGCTCTGCTGAGACCCACCTGGAGCACTGCATCCAGAGCTGGGCTCCAGCACAGGAGGGACAGGGACCTGCTGCAGTGAGCCCAGAGGAGGCCACCAAGGTGATCAGAGGGATGGAGCATCTCTCTTATGAGCCTGCAAAAGAGAGGGCTCGAAAGAATTGTGGCCTTCCAGTACCTGAAGGGAGCCTACAAGGAAGATGGAGAGAGACAATTTACAAGGGCATGAAGTGACAGAACAAGGGAGAATGGCTTCAAACTGAAAGAGAGTAGGTTTAGGTTAGATATTCAGAAGAGGAAGATGAGGCCTGCCACAGGTTGCCTAGAGAAGCTGTGGATGTCCCTTACCTGGCAGTTTTCAAGGCCAGGTTGGATGGGGCTCTGAGGAATTTGTTCTACTGGAAGGTGTCCCTGCCCATGGGGGAGGGCATTTGGAGTGAGATGATCCTCAAAGTCCCTTCCAACCCAAACCACTCTATGATTCTGTGCTGCTGACTCATATCCAATCAAGAACCTCTGTTTATGGCACCGGGGAAGCTTTAATAGATGTCTCTAGTGCGGTAGGAGACTGGTGTGCTGCCTTCACACACACCCAAACACAGTATCCCACCAGATTCACCCCATTCATCAAGCCCATTTTCCATCTCAAAGCTGCAGGGCCAGGCCAGAGAGCTGTAAGCAGTTCTCCCTCACTCTGTTTGGCCATGGAAAACAATTTGTTCCCCACAGTAACTGTGATGATGAGCTCCCTCACGAGAGTCTTTGTTTCCATGGCAAACACTACACAGAAGAAGAAATATCAGGTACAACTTCCACCTAGTATTATCACAAAGAAATCCTACAATGGGCAGCTAGGACTCACAGCTTTCCCAGGGAAGGAGAGCTGGTGTCATTTGTGGAGATGGGAGAATATTTCCAAATCCCCAGACAGCCCGAGGCTCCTCAGGTGGTGTCATCAGGTCAGAGATCAGGATGAACCTGACCCAAATGTCCATTGTACCCCTGTCCTCACAAATAATGAGCAGCTTCTCACTCCACAGGACGAAGCTGCCTTGGAAAGAGGATCTTGCCTGGAAAACAGTGAGGAAGCTGGAATCTCTTCTGAAGAAGAGCCCAAATCTCTCCTCTCTAAACTGGAAAGATGAAAAAGAAATCTGCTTTGGCCTATCTGGTACTTCCCACAGGCCAGAGCTGCTCTGTCCTGATGGACTGGTGTGTTCTGTCTCCGTCCTTGTCCTGTGTCTCCAGAGCCTTGGCAGGCACACACTGTCAGGAGGTCACCCAGCTTCTGGCCCTGCAGTCCTTGCCTTGCTGTAAACAGCCACTCGCGTGATCCCCAGCCCCAAAGGGAATTTCCATCCCCTCACACTGCTCCTGGACCATCACACATTGCCAGCAGCCACCCACCAAACCCCAGAGCTCAGCTTCTGGCTGGCTCAGTGCTCTCCCTGCAGGCTGGTGGGTGCCTCTTCTCTTCTGGCTCCCCCGAGCAAACAGCTCAGGGTGACACACGGGGCCCTTTCCCCTTGGCCGGGGGTGATGGAGGCAGTGTGGGGGTCCCAGAACATCCAGGGCTGTTGTGGCATGTTCCCACTGCACAGAGGGACATTCCTGTGCATTCCAAGCTGGTCTGTCTCTGGTGGCCCAGCTGATGGGTGTCCTTGAGCAAGCCCAAGGGGCCTCACACTCCGCACTGAAGGAACAAATCCAGATCTTAGGAACAGGGGTCCTCTTCCTGCCTCCCCTATGGGTCTTGCCCCCACACCTTGGTTGCAGAGCAGACCCTACAACTTGCAGGAGTCTGGAGGAGCTCAAGGGTGCCAAGATGAGATTCAGACCAGATTATGCCCCATGTATCCCACCAGTAAGTGATTGTGGTTGTAATGGGAATTTTGTACTCCTAGAAAGATCACAAGGGTCATGGCCCTAATTCCCATCTGCACAGGGCTCTGCTCCAGTGCTGAAGGTCTCTGTGAGAGTTGCCAGCATTGCAAAACAGCCTCCCAGGAGGGAGAGCGGGAAGATGTACAAACTAGCAGCAGAGGACTGTGTGCCAGTGCAGTGTCGAAAGCCTGGGGATGTTCCTGCTCTCCCTGAATCCACCCTGTGCTCTCACCTCTGGAAGCAGGACTGCCAAGGGGTCTGCCAACCCAGAGCCCACTCCATTTGCCAGCTGCCCAGAGTAAGGACATTTGCACTAAAATCCTGGGAAACCAAACTTGTCTTCCCTCCTCACTGCACAATGTAGCATCCCTTCACGACACAACAGCCAAAGGTTTGTGGCCAGAGATGGAAAGTCGGTGTTGGAGAGAAAACCCAGGGCAGAAAAGGCAAGGAAAAGAGTTCAGAACATCTCCTGCTGCTTCTGGATGGGCATGGACAGAGGGTAGGGTTATCCATGATGCTGGCAGTGTTGTGGGGTTTAGAGCTCCAGAGAAGGAGCTTCAAACCCCACACAGACCCCCACACCCACACACACCCCAATTCATCTCATGCCTCCAGAATCATTAAATGACCCCACATTTTTTTGCATTTTTAGACAGCAGAACTTCCTTTGGAGCACTACCTGTATTTCCCTTTGCAAACAGCAGGACCCCAGCAGCCCCTGCTGGAGGCGTGGCAGCACTCAGGAGAAGGAAACAAGGATGCAATCCTCAGCACAGCCACATCCCGTCTGACAGCATACCCTCAACACACCTGGCCTGAGAGACTCCCTCCCTGCTGCTGCTGCAGAAGTTGTGGCCACCTCAGCTGCCTCACCCTGTGCCAGGACAGCACCAGCACATTTGGGCAGCAGGATTTGGAGCACAAATGCAAAGGTGTTTGAAAACACTTCAAAAGAGGGAGATGGGTACAGAGAGACACACAACCACACACCTCTGCCTGTTTCCAGCTTCTCATGAAAGCAAACTCTGTTCAGGGGACCCAAGAGGGCCACAACGTGCCGCCATCAGCCCCATGACACCAACCCACTCTCCTCCCAGTCTCTCACTAAGTGCCTTTTCACCTTCCATCCCCGTGATATTAGCTTCTCACTGCCTGGGATAATAGATCTTCCTGGAAACTAATGAAATTTCCAATTGCCCACATATCACAGGGAACTAAAACATTAAGCATTTCTTAGGGATAATGAGCCTGAGTGGAGAGCACAGCTGAGATCGCACACAGCCGCCTTGGCAAGAGCTCTTCAAAGATAAGGGTAATGCTCCAAACATCCAAGCAGCTCTTGGAGGTCAAGCTGTTCTCCCTTCCCACTTGATGTTATCTGCCTTGGGATCTGCTGGGTCACACAGAGACTTCCAGAAAAAAAATTCTGTCTTATTTAAAACGTTTTGATTTCCAGAGACATCGTGCAGCTTGGGTGAGTGCTGGGGACTGAGTGCCTCACCAGACACAAGCACCATCTTTCTAGTCACCCCTGTACCCCTGTCAAATACTGGCATAACGTTTTCTTCTAAATCTTCTGGAAATTCCCACTGTCCTGAGACTTGGCTTGTGCCTGGCCTCATGATGTTTTGCTGAACCAGACATTTTATATATGCTAAAGAATGTGATATGGGACATTCGAAGAGCTTGTCTCAGGTGAGTGCAGCCTATCTGTGGCATTGTACTCCAAAACCTCCCTTTAAGGACCTGCCTGAAACACTGTGCTGGGTTCATCCACCTCCACCACAGTCCCTGGACTGTGAGATACTCTGGAGTGCTGGCCTTAGGCTTGCCAAGAAGACTACAGCTGGTGAACCTGCAGCCCAGGCCTGCCCCAAGCCCACTGGGGAATCAGGAGCATCCCTTTTGGGTCTCCATGAAGGCAGCAACACCCCCTGCCCCAAAGCAGTCACGGTGGTCTGTGATCTGCTCTGTGCAGGGCTAAGACTGAGCAATCCCTGGTCTCCTCCAGCTTTGAATACCAGCCCGTTTGAGCAGAAGCCCAGATAAACAAAAAACAAGGGGAGATGTGGTACCCACACTTCTTCTGTCCTCACTTCCCAGCCAGGGCTCTCTTGCCCCTCCCTCCATGGATGCCAGAGCATCTTCTGGGCAAACACACTACCTGCTCTTTTCCCTCACTCCAAGGATGCCCCCATAAAGAGCTGTCCTTCCAGTCCCTTGGCACTAAACTCCGCGCTGCAATTTCTGGGAAGCTTTGGATCTCACATATGTTTGTCCCGCTTCCCCGGCTCGCCAGCTGCCCAGCTGTTCCTTTCCATTTGAGCTAATCACAGAGATTAAGGCAAAGACCCAGCCTGGAAGGTTTGCAAACAGTTCCAGCCTGTTTCTGCAAGCAGCTTTTGCAGTCACACTCAGGCACAAAAGCACATGGGCTAATAAACACTGTGGCATCTGTGAAGGGAATTCCCAGGAAGGGCTCAGTGCTAACCCAGGCAAGTTAGCCACCAACTTGGGGACGCTTAAAAACCATAGGGTGACCAGGCACAGGCCCTTCAAAGGGAAAGAAAAGGGAGACAGCAAGGCTAGGGGAAAGATGCCCCGGGCTGTCAGAAAGGATTCACACTCATAACATATCTCACCAGAAGCCTGGGCCCAATATCCCCCCAGGAGCTCTGTCTAGCTGTCCCCTCCATCCTCCCAAGCACATTTACACACTCACCCCTCAGGGAAGGGTCACCCACCATTCTCCAGGGCTCAGTGGACCTGAGCAGCCAGCTCAGGGCAAAGCGGAGCCTCCATCACTGTCCTTCCAGACAGATTCCCCTGTCCTTGTGCTGCCTCCTGCCTGGAGGCAGTAGGTGCTGCCTGGAGTTGTTCATTATTCAATCGACCCCAGGTTTTGCAGCCTTCAAACCCCTGTGGCCCAGAGACCCCAAGCCAGCACCACAGAGAAGCCATCCTGCATCCATGCAGCTGTGTGCTGAGGCTTCTGCAGCCTCACCCCGAGGCAAAGCCTCTGTCCCTGTCAAAGGAAACAGGCTGTCCTCTCTCTACTCACAAGCTCAAGGGTTCACTCTGGACCCCCACACCATCTGTATGTTTGCCACTCCACAAAGCAAGCAGCTTGCAGCTGGCCTTGCTGTGATTGCATGGAGGAAGAAGGGAGTGCAGCCACCTGGGGCTCCTGATGGACTGCAGCAGAGGATGAGCAGTAGGGAAACGTGACTCCTGAGTCCTGAGGAACAGACACCAGTGCGAGCTGGGGAGGAAAGAGAACATCAGTGCTCCTGTAAGAGGGGCTTGTGGTTGAAATGTGATGTTTTCCCCCAGCATGGTGCAGAAGATCCCTCAATATTGCTGGTTTTGGGGTGAGGGAGACATTTCTTTGGGCAGTTTGCCTATAAGAGCACGACAATGAGATAAAATGCACTGGCCTGATGCCCACGTGCTTTGGGGACACGGAGTGGCTGGTGTGCCAACACAAGAGCAGCAGCAGAGCTCACAACCCCTTTCCTGCCACTGCAGGGACCCAAACAAGCCTGACAAGCTCCAGGCGTGCTGAATGGGGAGGTCTGTCCTTCTCTCCTTCCTCTCCCTGCCACCAGCCCCCTCACTCTCCCCAAGGCCAGCACAACACAAGGCTGGGGGAATTTACATTTGGCCTTGATTGCAGCCATGCCAGGACCTCCCCTGCCTGCCCGTGGGTAGCTCTGAAGGCCGGCAAGAGGCAGGGCTTGTGCTGTTGCCACACACGAAGCTCAGGCTGAGCGCAGCCGGATTTTGGCAGGGCACAAGGTGACCAGAGATCTCAATGACCCAGATGAAGGACCCCGAGTGCCCCATCTGCGGTGTCTCAGATGCAGAAGATCCCATCCCCTCTTCAGCTCGTCCAGCTGTTCCCAGTGTGATGTCTTCCAGGCATGAGAACCCAAAGTTTTGCCGGTAATACAAACAGAACAACTTGGACTCAAAACCTGGTCAGTTCAACCAGAAACACAGCTCAGATTTAGAGGGGAGATTTTGAGACAAACAGCTTAATTAATTAAAGGAACTCAATCAGAGAAAAAAAACACGAGAAGTACTTACAATTGTTGTTTTCTATTTTTCTTATTATCTTTCTCTTTTTTTGTTGTTGTTCTTTCTTTTTTTTTTTTTTTTTTTAAATAAGAATGTTCCTGAAAGCCATATGGGTGAAAGTTGAAAAACATGGGTTTTCCAGTCAGAAAAGCTTACTGAGGACCCCAAAATAGCCATGGGACATTGTGAACCCACAGCACGGTTGAATGCCCTCCCCCTGAGCCATGGCAAGATAGACAACAACTTCTTGCTAGCTGGGAAGACAAAATCATCCCAGAGAATCACAGGGACATGAGCAGATAGAGTAGCTTTCTGGGTTACTAACAGTCCATGGATGAGGGACAAGCAAGAATAAAAGTAGACAGAGGAGAGCACACAGATACAACTTCCCAACTTTGTGGCCTTTGTGACCTGTAGGAAGAGACAAACTGCAATGGCCTTTCTGTTTGTCCCTATTCCCTGCTGGTTTCTCCATAGCTGCAGCCCCTGGTCTCTCAGCCAAGAAATCAGGGATCACCTGTAGCTTCAGAAGACTCTTTTGCATTGGTTCCTCCTGTTTTATTACTGCAGAGTGATGCTGCTGTCCTGCAGTGATGCTCAGGATGCAGTGGCACCACTCTAACATCCCTGCATGTGCTGGCAAATGGTCTGCATGCTCTGTCAGAGGCCTCTGAGCCAGGCCAGCTAATGCCCAGCTAAGTGCAGGGGGGCAAGCAGAGCCAGGGACCATCCTCGAGGGATGGGGGAATGCAGCCACTCCATCCAGGGATGAGAGAGCTCTGCCCAAGGCTCTCCCTGCCAGCTGGCCACGGTGCCTGGTGGCTTTGTTGTGCACATTTAATCACCTCATCCAGACTCGGCAGTTCCTTCATTAATCACCAGGGAACACAGGTCCCACCAGATGCTGAGACAGCCCAGACATCTTCCTTGCCCTGTGCACCCTACCATTCCCTGATTTACAGCCTCCTTCCTCTGAGGCGTAGGCGTAACCTCATGCCCTGCTCCATTCCTTGTGCAGACGTCAGCATCCCACTGCTTTTTCCCCTAGAAGGTCGTTCTGGCTGCCAGCAGCCGAGCAAGTCAGCCCCCAGCCCTGCTCAGGACCCCCGGCCCCACATCACTCTCAGAGCCTTGTCCCACAGCCCTCTGCATGAGGCCAAAGCATTTGCAAGTGCATTCCAAGCAGCTCCATTAATTTCCCCTCTCCCATATCCTTTGGAGCTGGCAGAAGAGCGTGTTGGATGAGTCTGAACCCAGAAGGATATGACGGAAGTTGGCTTTATTTCTTATCCAACTTTTCTGACTCCTTATGCTGTTTGGTTCTGCTTTTTCTCCACCAGCTCCAAGAGTCTTGTGCTCCCAGCAGGTCCTTGCCAAGGCCAGTTCTTCTCCAGTCTCAGGTGAGGCATCAGGGACTGGTGGCAGAGCAGGCCTGAGGTAGAGCAGGTTGTCCTCCCACCAAGTATCCAGATTTCCCCTGCCCCTGCTTCAGGCTCACTCTGCACGAGACCACTTCCAGTTGCTGATCTCCGCAGTCTCCTCCCTACACCTTCAGGGACTGACAAATCCACCTCAGGAACTCGCAGACCAAACAAGATCTCAAATCCAGCCTTGCATACAAAACAGGGGCGGCAGTGGGATCAGAGAATCACAGGATCACTTTGGTTGGGCCAGGTTGCACAGGATGCCCATCTGCATCTTGACATCCTCTAGGGCTGGAGATCCTTCCAGCTCTCCAGGCCCCTCTCCAAGCATGTGGCTGTGCCCATGGGGATGATTTTCCTGTGCTACAAGTTAGATCTCTCTCTCTCATGTCCCCCCCATGTGCACCTCCATTAAACGCTGGGCTCCATATTCTCAATAATCCACCCACAGATGTTGGGGAGCTGCTCTCGGGTCTCCCACAAACCATCCCTTCTCACAGGTTGGACAAGCCCAGCTCCCCAGCCTCTCCTTTACGGCAGGAGCTCCACCCCCAGCCATTTTAGTGGCTTCTGCTGAACTCACTCCAATTTATCAATATTTCTCCTGTGCTGGGGGGACTGAAATCTGAACACATTACCCAGATGTGGCTTAATGAGAGGTCAGCAAAGGAGAGCAATCACCTCCTGAGATCAGCACAAAAGAGTTGAGCCCTTCTGCCTTTTAGAAGCTCAGTGCCAAAACTATTGCTCTGGCAGCCTCGAAATGATGGTGAACTTTTGTGTGTTCAAAGAACCTGTGAGTGATGCCCAGCATATCTGCAGCCCCATGTTTCCTTGTCGCCCAAAACTTCACAGAACAAAGCAGTGGCCTTTTGCAGACAACAGATTCAGAAAAGAACAAACTTTTCTGCCTCTTTGGATGTCTGTGGGTATGAAGAGCTGCAGGCTGCATTCTCCTCAGCCTCAAAAAACCTCCAGCCTGAGGGAGCCACCAGATGAGCTTCTCACAGCCCCAAGTCTCACTGGTGCTCTGTAGATCATTGCAAGGCTCAGTCCTTGCAATGTTTTATCTCCTTGCTTGTCTCCTTGTGCCTGCAGATTTCATCTACAGTCATTTAATATTCATTTCCTACCATGCTGAACGTCATCAGGTCCAGAGCTGCTCCCAGAGGAATACCCTGGCAGGTGTCACTTCCTCACAGATGGCTACTGGTGCCTACTGTCCCGAGCCACCTCCTGTTTCTCCCCAGCTCAGGGCAACCTGACATCTCCAAATTCTCACAGGGACTCCCACGTCCATTGAATTTTCTAGGGTACCTGGAATACCTTTTGTAGCACAGGAAATGACCAGAAATGGTTGTAAAAAGCTGTGGAATTGAGAAAATAAGTTGGAAGTTATTCTGGAGACCTGTTTTGTGAGGCAGGTTGGCAAGAAGCAGCAACTAAGCACAGTTAGGATGTTTCCTTTGTAGGGGATGATTTTGCAGACTCGTGGTCAAACCTCCAAAGGGCTACAAAAAAGAGAATCCCCATTAAAATCCATGCACACCAAGAGGTGCCATGTCCCATCAGCAAGACACAGGGTGTCTCCATGCCAAGGGAGAAGCTTCTCATAACAAGGATGGAGGAGGCAGAAGTGGAGAGCTAGACAAAGGGGGTCCCTTCCCATGGGATGCGTCCCTATTACCTTTTAAAACCTCATGTGGGAATTGCATTGCCTTTGCTTTACTCTGCTCATGCTTTTCCCAGAAAGAGGAAGCAGCCAGACTTCTTTCAAGATGCTTGTAGTAAGAGCAGTGTCATGTCTGCGGGCCTGACTCACATGAAGGATGTTCTGTGCTTCGGGGAACATGGATGCCTGAGCAGAGAGACACCCAGCAGAGGCCTGTCAGCCCCAGTACCTCCTGGGAGCACCAGGGAAATTCCAGTTGTAAAAGAAATAAAGACTATTGCAGCTAACATCCCTCAGCCCATTTTATAGGGCTCTTGGGTACAATTTATGCAGGCAGCTACTTTTGAAATATTTGCCCTTGGTGTGTGTCTTCTAGCATCCCCTATAGTGCCTGATAATCTGGAAAATATTTCACAGTCTTCCTACTTCTTCCCAAACACTGAATAGAGACATTGCTTTCCTTTCTTGCATAACAGCATTTTCTTTCCTTTGGGAAATAGATTTAAAAGATGAGGATGTGTTTTTGCAGTACCTCCTTATCATCATCACCATTGCTGTGGTCAGCCATGCATATTCCCCAGAAGTGTTCACAGTTTACCTCTCAGCTTCCCCTTTGGATCTGCTCATGCCAACCAGCTCCTTTCTGGCAGGTGCTCCTCCTTTTTTGCTGAGCACACCCACTAATCCATGCACCAGCACAACCACAGTGACAGCCTCTTCAGTCCAGTGCCACCTGCACTGTCCAGGCCCAAGGGGCTGTGCAGCCACACAGAGATCCCAGGGAGCAGGCAGACCCCAGCTCTGCAGGGGATTCTCTCCCTGGGCCAGGTCCATGCTGCTCAGGCTCTCAGGGCAGTGAGGCTCAGCTGCGCCCCACAGGAACAGCCAGGCTGGGGGAAGGAGCAGGACAAATCTGGGAGCAGCGAGGGCAGAGGTGCCTGGTGTCCAGGCTGAGGCAGCAGCCCCACTGCAGCCAGGGGAAGCACTGCCATGACTGTCACAGGCACTGGGTGGGCAAGGGATGCAGTGCAGGCATGAGTCAGCCTCGCAGGGATGCTGACGTGGGACCTGCTCTGCCTTAGCCAGGCTCTTTGGACACAGGGGCCAGTCACCACCTGCAGGAATTTGGGCAGCAGCCACTGGAACCTCTCCATGAACCACTGCTCTGCTCCAGAAAGGTTCACAGCTTTTCCAGCCTTTTTCTCCAGCCTTTTTCCTGCTCTGTGCTTCCTGCTTGTCTCCTGGCTCAGCTCCAGATTTGAGAGGACCACAGGCATGGCAGCGTGAGGCTGGCTCCTGTCCTCAGCTGCACATGAGCGTGGTGTGGTGGGATTGGTCTGATGGTCACACTCCTTGGGAAGGATCAAAGCTGGTCCTGCTGCAGGTTCTGCTTTGAGAGGGGCTGAGAGGACAAACCAGGAGACCCTAGGCAACTTCTCCATCCAGAAGCATCTCACACACAATGCTCCCCAGCAACAGTCAGAGCTCTTCAAGTTCCACTCCCTGTCTGGCAGCCCCAAATCTCTCAGTCCTGAAGGGCTTGGGAGCAGTCAGGACCTGCAGACAACTGGCTTTGCCTGCAGAGCCCAGCCAGGATCCTTGTGTCACTGCCAACAGCTGGGAGGGACAAGTCCAGGTCATGGGCACTCACAGAAAAGCAGGCAGCCTTCTTTGGCAGGATCAAAGCTCATCCTCCTGCCAGTCCTGCTGCCCTGTTGGCCAGGCTGGAAAGGGCTGGGGGGCCCATGGACAACACGGGAGTGCACAGGGACTCTTCCTAGTGCCAAGGCAGATCCCATCTGGGCCGAGGAAGCTCTCACACACAGTGTCCCCCAGCACGGGCTCCTGCTGTCGCACACACAGCAGCACGGGCCCCAGGCAGGGGTCTTGCCTCCCCACAACTCCCAGAAGCAGTAGCCCCCCCCCCTTCACAAACTGTGGCAGGGAACCTGCCAGCCACAGCAGATGGCACCTCTTCCCTTGCTAATGAGCCGGCAGGATTCAATTCCTACCTCCCATTAACACTCATTAGAGTGTCACTTGGCCATTCTTCTGTGTCTATCACATGTCTGTGGCCCTGCCTTCAAGATGTTAATTTAGGGCCTCCTCTGGGGTGGTCACCATCCTCCCAGCCACCCTCAGAAAGTTGCTGCCTCACTGTGCCCTAAACCCTGCCTGAAGTGGGACTTAAGAGGAGGCAGGAGCAGATCAGCACACTGACACCCATGGAACAGATATGGTCTTAACCTGCAGACCAGGCCTGGCCTCAGGTTTTTGCCGTGGTGTCCCCACCCTCCCTGAAACCCCACAGCCCCACTGAGGGCACAGAGTCTCAGGAATATGCAGCCAGCCCTACCACAGCTTGTTAGGGGACAGAAGTAGGTTACTTTCTGCCATGCATAAAAATGATGTGATGCATATTCATCAGTTACAGTTGTGCGGAGATTACAACAGTTGCATAAATTGCAGGTTTAGGGATCATCAGCTGCACTCCATGACTTTTTCAGGGCTTCCTCCCTTGAAAAAGAGATGGAAATTGGAGTCATCTCATGAAAAATAAAGGTCAGAGCTTTAAGTGATGTCTTAGAAAAATACTGTTTACTGTGCAAGCTTTGCATCCCTCAGGTGAACAATTCAATGATCATAAGCTTCATCTTATATTTAAAATTATATTTATCAGCTGTAATCACTGTCAATACATTTTTATTCTCAGACATCAATTTACCGAACTATTCACAGATATGATGGAAACAAATTGAATTTGAAGCCCTGCCTCACAGGATCGATGCTAAGCAGGTCGCTGCATCTGTTTACAAAGGGAAAATATTCTTTCATGCAGCTGCCTTTGAGCATAGTAAAGCCCGGGGAGCTTAAAAGCTTTGAAAAGTGGAGCGGATTTGAGGATTGATGCTCTGCAATCGCCCATGAAGGCAGGAGCTTGGGGCAAAGCTGTCCCAGGGCAATCACTACTGCCCTCGATTCCCTGTTGAAGGAGCTTGCCACCTCCAGAGCCACTTGTCACAAGCCTGCCCATGCCACTGGCTTGAAAGTCTGCCCCAGCCACTTGTCACCAGCCCACCCACGTCACTGTCTCTCTAGTGTGTGCCTCCTTGCCAGCCTTGCCACGTGATGCTGGATCCCTCTGAAGTGTTGACAGCGTGGTGATGGCTTCACCCAGCAGTGAGACCACTCCCACAGAACACAGCACCCAGTGCAGAGATACCTGTGATAACCCACAAAACTATTCGGGTTCCTCTCGACCACAGGGTATTAAGTTAACCCTGTGGGGCAAATGTGCTGATGACAGATGGGTCTCATCTGGAACACTGAATTTTCGACACAGTCGGAAAGAAAAAAGGACTGAGAAAACACTGATGTGAGCACTCCCCGTGCAACACACTCTGGGCAGCCAGCCCCTAGCAGGTACTGATTCCTCAAAGAGGAATCTGCTGCCTGCTTCCTCAAAGAGCTCCAGCACTGTCAGCTGCACACAGCAATGGTCAGCCAAGCTGCTGACCACTCACTTTTTCACACTTTCAACTACAGCTGAAGCAGTTTTCGATCCTGAATGCAGTACAGCAGATGAAGTATTACTCTTTCAGCTGGAGAGTGACTGCACAGCAACTCAGAGCAACTGGAAGCGTTTCAGTATTCCTATGTTTGGGGTATCTGTTGTCACAGAAAAAACCTCCAGGTTCTTCAGAGACAAATTTTTCATTAATTTTTTATCCAAAAGACAAGTTAATATCCTAGAGAAAAGATCCTTGTTTCCCCAGATGTGTAATTTGAACTATATGGGACTTAGGAAAGACTATGTATTTCCCAAGTGGGTGCTCCAAGTGCCTTGGGATAACACTACAGCTCCTTTATTGCTCCTGCAGTAACCCCTGTATCACTGTCTGTATTTTCACCTCCCGGTATCAACAGAGAAAGCTGGGGGAGAGGCGCTGTTAACAGCAATTCAAGAATAGCTTCTGACATCTGTGCATCCCCCCCAGGGCCAAGGAGCGAGGATAATAACTTCCCTCAGTGTGCTGGACACTCTCCTCCTAATGTAGTCCAGGATGTGGTTTCCCTTTTCCACGACAAGAGTGCTCTCTTGGCTCTCGTTCAGCCCGGTGTCCATGATAACACACAGGTCCTTCCCACCACTGCTGCCTCTCTGTGCTCCGCTCCCTGCCTGGGCTCCCTGCGCCTCAGGGCTGCACTTTGCATCCCCCTTGATGAATTTCAGGGTCTTGGTGTTCACATTTATCTAATCCCTTCACACTGAGGCTGCGGCAGGTGTCAGCCCCCCTTGTCTAGCGGCACCTGAGGCTTGGCTGAAGCTTCATCCCCTGTGGCTACCCCCGTGGCTGATGGAAAGCCCTGTGTCACCTTCCAGGTGCTTCAGTCATTACTGGCCACCCACCAGCCTTCGAGCTGTTGGTGGTGACCCTTGGAGTCCAGCACAGCTTTCCCTTGGGAAATCCTTGCTTGCCCTTTGCACACTGAGGTGCTGCCCCACAGTGGGTCTTACAGCAATTCCCACTTCCTGTACTGATCCTCACCAAGCCACATCTCTCTCTGCCCCAGAGAGAACAGAGCCCTTTGACTCCTGGCATGGATAACCCCATCCTCCAGCCCCCTCCCTGGACCCACATTGCAGCAGAAATCACAGAAAATGGGGGTCAGAGACCACAGCATGTCCCTGTGCACCCTCTACTCTGGCTGAGCCCAGGCAGACAGCAACGCCCTAAAATCTCCTTCAGGATGATCCATCTCCAGAACAGAATAAAGATTTGGGTGATCCAGCTGCGACATTTCCGCACAGGCTGGAGCTTTGCATCCCAAAAGCAGCCTCAGCTAGTTTTATACAAAGACGTTAACGAAATTCAGGATATCTTGGTTTTGAAAGCACTGCATAATTGCAAGCTGTTATTGTCTGAAACCGCATTTGCAAGATGCAGTCTCAACAGCCAGGCAGCTTGGGGAAAAGAAGCACTTGTTCAGTGTGGGAGAAGCTCCTGCAGAGGATACAATACCCTTGCCAAGCATTCACAGGCCTTCAGCTGCCCAAGCACCACAATTTCCAAGCAGAAACTTGTGGACAACATCCTACTCAAATTACCCCCAGCTCTTGCCCTAAGCTCAGCAGTTTTTCTGTTCCATTCCTCTGTATGCCATACAGAAGCCTTCATCACACCCCCAGCATCAGGTAGCAAAGCCAGTGTTCTTTTGAAAAAGGGGCAGGACCACAAGGTCCCCACTCTGAATCACAACTCCCAGAAATCTCTGGTAAAGCCTTCATGCATATGTTTCAAAACCCACCCATAGCACTGCTGCAGGCTGAGCCACTTGTGACTCCTTTTTGACTCCTTTCCCTCATCTGCCTTGAAAAGCAGAGACAAGACTGGGAAATGCTGGGTTTGATTGGGCATTGGCAAAGCCACAAGAATGAGCATCGCTTCAGGCACAGGATTTGGTGAGGGACGAGAGCACCTCAGGAAGAGTACAGCTGGGTTTTGTCTTTAGCTTTGCTGTTACATTTCATCCAAAAAGGTCAGCTACTTTGGGCAGAATCCTGCATCTGCTCAAGCTCTGATCAATGGCTCAGCAAAGGTTCAAGTGACAAGTTCAATCTTTCCCTAAAGGACATCCCTCAGTCACGGGAGGTGGCCATATGCATTCCACATCACTGTTCTGTCAGAAATAGAAAATCCATGCACATCCCTTCCCTCAGTCTAGTCTTCACTCGCCCCAACTTTGGAGGGCTTTTTAGGTCATACAAAACTTAAACTGTGCCTTCTTGGTATCACTTGGACTTGGGAGCCAGTTTTTGCAGTTGATCCATTTTTTGCGATGCATGGGACAGCCCTGTTTGAAATCTGGCTGCAGACAGATGATCCGGTACTTGTGGCCAAAGAGCCTGACTTCAGTTTGGGGCATTCCTCCTATGGCCTGTAGGTCAATGTGGACAGGACTTTCTGGAGTGTCCCAGGTCCCCCAGTATCCCTGAGGGATATTAGCTCAGAGTCAGACAACACCCCTGCCAAATGATGCAGTGGATGCTGCAAGCCTGCTCGTGTTCAACAGGAGATCAGGTTATGGGGGAGAGACCCTCTGCTAAACACAGACAGCTAAAAACTCACACGGTGGCCAGAATCCCCTGCCCCTGGCCACCAAAAACCACAGAGGAGGGTGGCTGGGCTGGTGGCCAGGTACAGTTTTGCATGGCCCGGCAGCATCAGTGTTAACTGCGCTCTGCCCTGGCCTGCCGAGAGTGCACATTTGCCTGCAGAGCTGTGTTTCCAGAACACTCCTTGCAATTACATGCCCTGCCACAGTTATTAATATTTATTAGGCTCAATTATTCATGGCCTCTTTAGGATCCTGTTGTTTAAGTCCAGCTTGAGATCTCCAGGCTAGCAATCACAAAAGTTGCTTTCCAGAGGAATTACAGTAAATCAAACCGTTGGAAACGTTGCAAGCAGATGTAAAACTCACAGGCAGAGCTGCCCAGAAGAGAGCCTCATGTCCAGCACTGAGAGGCCCATATGTGCTACATATGAGCTTCCTGGGGTGGGATGCAGGGTCGTGGGACACCACATTCCTGCTCCCTGCCACCTGCACAGCGGTCACACTGACCATCTCCTTCTGAATCTGCAGGGGAGAACAACCCAAGAATAATGGCTTGGAGGCTTTTCCCTGTCAAAAGGACACATGGAGAGGATGGAGAACAAAGCATCATGTTTGTGACAAAGCAGGCAGCAGCTAGGAGGCTGCAGGCTGTCCTGGTGGCTGTGGCACAGCTGTGACCAGGGAATTCCTTGTCCCAGCTCCTGACTGGTGTTTGTCCATAGTGGGGAAGCCACGGGCAGGGTGCGGGATCCAGGAGGAATACACCAGGGTATCCTGCCCAGCAAGCACACCCCATGGCACACTGAGACCTCCCAGATTGCTCCATCCATGGAGCCAGCAGTACCCACACAGCCCCGAGAGGGAGGATTTACCCTCCTGCCTTGTGGATGTCCAGATTTGCACTGTGCCAGGTGTGGGTGAGCCCCCGAGGGTGTATAGAAGGAGGCAGGGGGCTGCCCACACAGCATCTCCAGCAGATGAGAGCTTCCAGGGCTGCACTCTGCCAGCAGAAAGCCTTCTGGGCCACTCAGAGGTGCTCAGCAAGGCTGATAAGCTGACTGTGATGGCCGAGCTGTCTCAGGCTGCTTGCAAAGCCCGAGGCAGTGCAGGCAATCCCAGAGCTTGCCCCGCAAAGCCTGGGCTGCACTCCTGCTGCTGCTGACCTCTGCATCTGCTCCAGCCTGAGGCTCACAGGAGCCATCCCACAGGCCATGGCCACTTCAGCTGCTCTTGTCATCAAACAACAGGTGGGACAGGGAACTTGCAGGGCATCCACAGGCCAGGGGCAGGGTCCCCCAGGCCACTGGGCATGGAACAGGTCCCTGAAACCCTTGTGACCAGCATGAGGAGACAGTTTCTGGAGGTGCTGGCTGCTGGGGCATGTGAAGCTTGCATAGATGCCTGGGAGAGGAAGGACAGAACTCATTCCAGAGAAACAGATTTCTTCCAGCTCCCTCCCTCCTCAAGCACTGGTCTCCGGAGAGCTGGGGCCTCTGGGGAGCAAAGCATGGCAGGGAGGAGGTGCACAGCCAGGAGGGAGCAGGGTGCCTGGTCTCCAGAGGCCAAGAAACTCCTGAGGAGGAGCCTCTACAGTGATTCACAGCTGAGCCACGTGGCCAGCGTGAAGGGATGGAGTGACTTGCTCAGCACAGAGGAGGAGGAACACAGGGCCTTCAAGGGAAGCAGTCCTACATGTTGAAGCCTTAGCAATGAAAAGGGAAAAGGGACTGTCTGCCTCTGCTCCACAGCCAGGGCCATGGCCAGTGCCACCAGGCTCACATGGTACTCAGGTGGGTGTCAGAGTCCAGCCAGGGGATGGTGGGAGGGAGAGGAACAGGACAGAGGCAACCAGAGGCCAGAGCAAGGCCCATCCCAAGGAACGGGATGCCAAAAGGGCCACATGTCACTCTCAAAAATTTGTTTTCCTTGCATGTCATGCCTTCTCTGACCTGCCCTGCCTCCTTACATCTCCCCTGTGTCCCTGCAGCAGCTGATGTCTCCTGTTCATGCCATGCCTCTCCTTTGCCCAAAATCTGCAAGCAACTAGATTTTACTCTGCTCTGGGCTCTAGCATGGCTCAGAGTATAAAATTTTGATCTGTTAAATGGGTTTTCAGAGGAAGCTGGATGAACTGGAGAAGGAGCACACACCCGCCTCCATTTCCCCTCCTGGGGCAGCTCTCTTGCCTGCATCATGCAGGCCACTGCTGAGACACTGCAGCAGGGCTGGCAGGCAGAGAAGGGCTCATGCCACACCAGCTCTGGGCTGCTTTTTCATGCTGGCATAAAAAAGCATCCCAGAGCCTGCTTTGCAGGGCTGGAGAAGCTGAAAGGACTGATCCAGCTCACAGACAGGTCAAACAGGACAAAGATGTGGGTTTGGAAGAAGAGAGGAGGGACAGAGTCGCAGCCAGGGTAGACAATCAGCCCAGCTCCAGAAAGCAGGGCAGGCCAGCTGGGGCCAGTGCTCCTGGGAGTGGGGGTCCTGCTCTTTACCCTGGGACAACAGCAGGCTGGGGACAAAGAGGGGACAGACCCTCTGAGCTGTAAGATCACAGCCCAAGGCACTTTTTTTAACCTCCTCCACGGAGCCATCCCACCAGCTGCCTGCACCACCAGCCCAGCCAGCTTTGGGGGTGATGGGCCCCCAGAACCAGCACCCACAACTCACCCCCCATCCTGCTCAGGGTCCTGGGCACCCTCATCTCACAGCCCTCCCCTCACCTTGCTGAAGGAATCAATGTGATCCCATCCCCAGTAGTGCCCCAGACAGCCTCCAGCAGGCAGGGGCATTTTTTTGTTCCCCAAAAAGCCTCCGAGTCCCAGCAAGAGCTGTTTTAATCAGAGCTTTCTGCCCTGCAGGACTCAGCGTGGGGTAGTGAAAAAGGCACAGGCACAGCCCTTTTACTCTCTCCCCTCCCTTCAACCCTCTGTTTGGCTTCCTCTTCTCTTTTAATTCACACCCCCCACTCCCCCCCTCCACATTTCAAGCCTGCTTGGTAAATGTTTGAAAGTGAAGCTGATGTGGTTGGTATGGCAACACCAGGCTGGGGCCCTTGCCTGAAACCCCAAACACACAATTAGCTGATTAAGAGGAGAGGCAGTGGCGTGCTGGGGCTCTGATGCTCTGCGGGGCTGTTCCAAATTACCCCATCAGGGGTGCTTGGAGGTTCCCAAGAGGGAAGACAGGGAGCGTGCACAGCCCCTCACATGGGTAAAGGTTTTCCAGGCTTGGAGAGGGAGCTTTTTCAGGAAGCCAGTCTGTGGCACGCTGCAGTATGGGAACAAGGCTGATAGAAATGCCAAAAGCAATGTGGAGCCTGCTGGACCACTTGCAAGCACCATGTCCCTGTGCAGATTGCAGCATCCAGAAGTCTGGGATCACTGCAGGTCACACCAGGTCCCATCTGTGTGTTAGAACAGGACCCAGCTGTGCCCCAGGGGCATTCAATGGCCAGATCCAGCACTCACAGCTCTCAGCTAAGAGGAGAAGATAGGAAAGGAGCTGTGTGAGAGGAGAGGGAAAAGAGAGGGAGAGCCACTCTCCTCTGGAGCCAGATGGGCTCTGCCTCCAGCCCTGAGGGCTGCCTGCTTGTCCCCAGCTCCCTAAACATGTCATGGTGCCCTTGGCAGCAGGGCAGAGGTATTTGGATTGATTCCTCTCCTCTCCTCTCCTCTCCTCTCCTCTCCTCTCCTCTCCTCTCCTCTCCTCTCCTCTCCTCTCCTCTCCTCTCCTCTCCTCTCCTCTCCTCTCCTCTCCTCTCCTCTCCTCTCCTCTCCTCTCCTCTCCTCTCCTCTCCTCTCCTCTCCTCTCCTCTCCTCTCCTCTCCTCTCCTCTCCTCTGACACAGCTTCATTGCTCACAGAGTGGCTCAGGAAGGCAGCAATCATCCCAGTGACAGCCCTGGTTAATGAAGTCGGCCTTCATTAGGCGTTTCCGTTCCACTTGAAAAGCTCCTCTGTGAGGATGCTCCACCGGCCTGTGGCAGAGATGGAGGATGTGGGGATGGCTGACGCTGCAGGGTGACAGCCAGGCTGGGCAGCAGGAGGGGCTGGCACTCCTGTGGGGCTGAGTGCATGTCCTGCAAGGTGCTGAGGGGTTACAAACCCACACCCTGCGCCCACCCAGAGTCCAAACCCAGCACTCCCCTCTCCAACACAGCCTCGATCCTTCTCCCCATTCCCCGGGGCCATCCTGCTCTCCAGAGCCCATCAGGGGGACAAGTCCTTGCACCAGGCTCCACTATCTGGCTACAGCCATGTCTCTGCTTAGGAAGGAGGGTCCCTGGAGAGTTGTGGGGTCAGACTCAGATGTTCTGGGACTGACAGGTGGAGCAGAGGGGATGAGCTGTGAGGGATGCCCACTGTCTGGGAGCTGGCTGGAGTGGTCCTGTGAAGAGGGTCATTTAGCTGATGCCTGCAAGAGTACTCCTAGATGAGAGAGCTCTAAATTGCTCAGCTATTATCTGTCCAGCAGGAGCACCCTCATCTCATCAGGGCCATGCTTGGCGAGCCTCCAGCTGCAGGAACAGGATCGAAAGACCCATGACTCCCTGCCCTGGCTGCTCTGCAGGGACCTGCCACTCCAAGGAAGGGCATCCCAGGATAAGCACAAGCTTGGGGAACACCTCGCTGCAGATCCAAGCCCTGGACTATGTCCCCTGGGCAAGATGGGCTGCTGCCTTCCTCCCTCCTCCTTTATGTCCCTGCTTCCCTCACCCCTGAACATCCCCCCCCAGCTCTTCATGGGGCATTTTAGCACTCAGACACTGTCAGACCACATCCTTTCTCTCTACTCCCTCCCCAGGTCTGAGCAGTTGTCTCCATCAGCTTTCCTCCCTTACTGTGGGGATGAAGGCAGCTTATGGAGGAGCAATGTGGGCAAATGGCTGTGCAAGGCAACAGGGTACTCAGCACCTCACACACTTTCCAAGGCTCCCCAGAGCCCAACCTGTAGGATAAGGGAACAGCCAAAGTGTGACTGCAGGACTACAGCATGGAACAGAGCAGCATGCAGCTCTGGAAGTGGGCAAGTGAAAGGATAGATGGGCAGGATCTAGGCTGCATCTTCTCCTTCCAGCAGCTGGGGAAGCTGGTAGGATTCATTGCCTGCTCAGAGATGCATGCCCAGCAGATCTGGGGCTGCTGTGGCTCAGCCCAGCAGATGTGGAGATGTGGCAGTGAGGTGGGAATGGCAGCAGACACAGATGAGGATGAGAAGGAAGCAGCACTCAGGTCAGGGTCCTGGAAAGAGCTAAAAACACCCTGGGAAGCACAATGTGCTCATGCTCTGGGAGAGGTTGTTGGATCAGGCTGGAGTGGGACCTCAGACCAAATCTGTGTCTGGACAAAGGAGGGATTCCTCCTATCCACACAAAGTGGTGCCTGGCCATGCCACAGCTTGAATCCTGCTGTGAATCCCAACAGACCTCGATTCCAAATTCCCCATTCCTGCGTGATTGACAGTAGACAGGTTCTACTCCAGGCTTTTGTGTTGGGGGATTTTTGAGTACCACAAAAGCTCTGGGGGGACTGTGGGGAGGCAGAGCAACACCAGTCCTTGCTCCCTGCCTTGTAAACAGGGCTGCTCAGTAATGATGTCCAGCAAGAGCTCTGCATTCTGGGATGGGAGGGAAAAGCTCAGAGCACAAAAGCTCGGTGCCACAGCCGTGAGGCACACAGCCAGCATCCGCGGTGTCTTAACCTACTTTGGGTTTGCTACTGCGTGGCTGCTGATGGGGACCAAAGGAGGGGCTGCACCCCTGTTGGGCACCATCTGGCAGCCCCTGCTTAGGGCACTCTGGCTGCTGAGGGAGGGGAAAAGCCAGGATGGTTCCTGTCCCCATCACCATCCCAAAAAACACAGCAGGATGAATTCAGGGAGGAGGGAGCAGTCACCACCCTGTCGCCAATTTGCAATGGCAATGGCACTGCAGCCTCACACACACACACACACACACACACACACACACACACACACCTGGCAAGGTGTCCCCACACATTGGTGGGGACAGGACTGGGAGAGGGAACATATCAGAGCAGCCTAGGATCCTCCAGGATCAAGCTCTCCATGGGAAGCAGTTTTAAACCTTTGGGGTAGGTGGCACAGGGCTCCAGCTGCCCTCCACCCTCGGTTTGAGCTGCAGGGAGCTGGGGGCTGCGGGGATCCATGGCTGAGCTGTCAGGGCGTGGCACCACCCGAGGACAGCTGCATCAATGCAGGCAGTGAATGGCAGTGCCAGCGACCTGGCCTTGATGTGGGAACACGATGGACAGCCATCAGCATCCTGCACAGCCCTGACTGATGACCAGGAGCGTGATGGACAACCATCAATGAGCCTGTGTGAATGTCCAGGAGCAGGGATGGACAACTGTGAGTGGACATGAAGGACAGCCATCAGCAGGTGGCCCTGAGAGGTGCTGTCTGCAGCCAGCACCAGGAGCCTTCCTGTTTGGTTGCCAGTGGAGAGCAGGATCATGTCTGCAACTGGGATCAGCTCCATGGATAAGATCCTGAGCTCCTGCATGGACCCCACACTTATGGGGGGTATGGGCTGTGCAGGGAGCCAGGCATGGTCTGCCTTGCTCACAGGTTCGCTCTTGCGCCGTTTATTCCAGGTGATGGGCGATGCTGTGCCATTCTCTGCCTGCAGTCTGACACGGCAGCCCTTCAGGCAGCCAGTTTTTATCCAATTTCATGCTGACTTTGGTATCATCCTTCCCTCCTGAAACAGCTGCCATGAGGGGAGTCGATGCCTCTCCGAACCCTCCCCGCAGCGCATCAACACTATTATCTCCATCAGCCAAACTTGCAATCTCCTGAAAAAAGATACCTCGCTATTTTGACAAGTTCTCCTCTCCATCACCCCACGCCGGCTGGCGCAGGCGCGCCGCGGCCGCCGTTCCTGCCAAAATTTCGGGACCCCGTGGCTCGCTCCCTGCGTGCCCACGGCAGGGCAGACCCCCGGGCCGTGTCCCCCCGGGGGCGGCGGCTGCGGGCCGGGCAGCAGCAGCCGCAGATGGCGAGCGAGCCCACACGCCGCAGCAGCCAGTGACCTACACGCGGGCGTCATGCGAGATCTGGGAGCGGGGAAGAGGAGCTGACGAAAATGCACATTCCCGCTGCAGCTCAGCTCTCACCTCCGCCCCTGCAGCCCTCCTCCAGCAGACCGGCGCTGCCGGCTCCCGTCGGGAGCCTCCCCAGCCTGTTGCCGGCGGTGCCGCTCCAGTGAGCAGCCAGCCGCGCCGTGGCTTTCCGGGGAGGACAGGGGACTGACTGTGTCCTCCTCCTCCTCCTCCCCAGAGGGTGCGAGACGATCCTTAATCCGGCACAGGATGTCCTTGTCCTGGGCCTGGCTCTGGTTCTGGGGCACGGCGCACCTGCCTGCAGCGGGATCCCCAAGGCCTTGGGCAGCTGGAGCAGGAGCGGGGCTGCAGCTCCTCCTTGCCTCTGCTTTTCCAGGAAGCGCTGCGCTCGGCCCCGGGACTGCCCTCCCCTCAGAGGCACTAAAAGCTTTCAGAGCCTGCCCGCACACTCCTCCCCAGCCCTCTGGGGCCAGGGTTCGTCTCTGGAGATGTTTCCCGCGGGCCTCCCTTGCGGTGGATGCCTTCCTTGGCATCCACTTTCTCCACCCCACGGCCATCCCAGCACCTTTCCACCGTGCTCCCCAGAACAAACAATGCCAAATGTGATTCACCCTAAAGGAAAGCATTCCTGAGGAAGGATGGAGCACAGAGAGGCACTTTGGGCCAGGGCAGGGCACCCAGAGGCTGCATTAAGGCTCCTGCAGCTTATGGAGTGAAGCAAGGCAGGACCTGACAGCCACAAGCAGAAAACAGATAAATCCTGTCTCCAGCCTGGCTCTGTGCATGCCCAGCCATGGGAGAGAGAGCCATGGACTGGCTCAGATCGCAGCACAGCACCCAGATGCTGCTTTTCCCAGCCTCTGGATCTGTTTGCAGCTGACATGAGCTGCAGATGGTCTCAGCTTACTCCCAGGTGAGCCGTGGGAAGGGTCTGCAATGAAGATATGGGTATTGTGGGATCATTGTCAGTGCTCTTAGGACTACAGAGGGCTGGCACAGCGTGTGGAATAGCAGCCAAGGGTCAAGAACCATTGTGGCACCAGCATGTGGCACCAGCATGTGGCACCAGCATGTGGAACCTGGTCCCCTCAGGGCTGCCCTGTCCCAGTGACCTGCTCCTGGGCATGCAGAGCACTCCGGGGGTGTTGGATACTGCATCCACCACAGGTCTGGATTTTTTTGGGATGTAGAAGACCTCAGGGATGGTGCTTTCCATCTTCCAGAAGCTAGGAAGCTTCAGTCATCAAATGGTTCTTAATCCCAGATCTCCCACTCCATGCTCCCCATGCTCTCTGTGTGGGAAAGGTGACATCTCTCCCTCTCCACTGCTGCTCACTGCTGTCCACACATCCACTGTTCTGTGGGGCTGGCAGACCTGGAGCCTGCTAGGACCTGCTAGGATGTCGGGCTGGGATGAGGGGCTCCCCCCAGGCAGTATCCTGGGGACAGGAACAGTGCAGTGGGGCTGAGCAGAGCTTCCCCATGTCCTAGTCAGAACAGCACGTGCTGTGTCCAGCCTGGCCAAGGAGCAGGGCAGCCCTGCAGCATCCCCACTGCCCAGGCCCCTCTGCTCTCACCTTCAGCATGTATCCCAGGTCTGGATGGAAAGTGCTCCTAGGAGGGCTCCGAGTCTGTTTCACCCTAAATCATCACCTGTCTATTCCGGAAGGGAAAAGTGCAGCCCCTCCAGTAAGGTGTGAGGGGGCTGTGTCCATCTCCACCAAGCTGATGGGGGGCAGATGGGGATGCATGTGGACCAGACATTCTGCCTTCAGACATGCTGCATTAGAGCTGTGCCTTTTTCTCCCCACCAGCCTCCTCTCTCCTGCCCCATCACCTCCTCCCAACCCCCTGTGAGCCCCCAGCCCTGCTGCAGCCCTGTGGTGTCCCCCCAGGGGACAAGTCCTGGGGACTGGAAGAACAAAAACCCCGTGTTTTGCACTGAGCTGGGCACAGAGGGCTGCATGTAGCCAGCAGCCACCATGCCCCTGCTGCACCACGGTGTGGGAAGGACAGCCTGCCTGCAACACTGACCAGCAGACATTGGGTTAAAGCAGGTGCAGGTAGCCCGTGACTGAGGCACCGGTCTGGGGAAGACCCCGCAGCGGGGGCAGATGAGACCTTTGCTCATCCTTGGATGCAGTCCCACCTCTGTAATCCTTGAGGTTTTTTCTGAGAAAGGCGGTTCAACCCAGGGGGCCAAAGGAGATGCAGGGAAAGCTTTTATTGGTATCTTCCAGCACACGTCAGCCCGGTTAAAAAAAAATCTTCGTTTCTCGGAGAGCTTTTTAACACGGCTCGGGCAGCAATTGGTACAGGGACGGCAAACCAGGCTGCATCTGCTCAGCCCCAGTCACAAGCTCCCTGCTTCCTCTGAGCGTGTGTGTGTGTGTGTGTGTGTGTGTGTGCGCGCGCGCTAGACACAGGCATCCGCTCCCAGCATCTCGCTGCCTCCTGCATCCTCCGGCAGCAAGTGCAGGGCTCTGGCTTCCCGGGTACCACCCTCGCTGCTCCATCCCCTGGCAGGGATTTGCACGCGGGGCACGGCATGCGGTGAGCGCCCGCGGGAGGAGAGGGGCTCGTGGCCAGAAGCAGCGGCGATGGGCATCGTGTGGACTGCTGTCTAGGGCTCGTGTTCCCAGACCGACCCTGATCCTGGTAAGTGGGGGGGTTTTTTTTTTGCATTTTAGGCGCTTTGCTGGGTGCGTAGCATGGGCTGTCCACACATTGTGTCGCCCTTCAGTGGGCTCCCCCACTGCCCCCAGGATCCTGGAGTCAGGGACCAGAGCTCCTGGGATGGGATGCCTGGGAGTGGGGATGAGGGTGGGGTGAGAGGGTCCTGCCCAGGCATCGGGGTCCTCATGTGGGTACTGGGGAGAGGGGCTGGGGAGGGAGAAGAGAAGGAGAAGTGCAGAGCTGGGCAGGAGCTGTGTCTGCTGCAGAGGAAGGGACTCTGCTGTCACGGCATTTTCATCCCCCTCTGGGAGATGAAAGAGTGCGACACACCTATGAAATCTGTCATAGCGCAGCAGGATGGGCAACCTGATCTGGCAGGGAGAACAGACACTGGCTTGGTGATCCCAGGACTGGGACACAGCACCCCCACACACACACCCGACATCCCCACTGGACTCCCACAGCCCTGCAGAGGGTGGGAGGGACCATCAGCCACGGACCTCTCTGCCCCATGGCAAATAGATCATCTCGCAGCAGCAGTCCCAGCAGTGCCACAGCTCTGGCATGTGCTGTCTCTCCGGGAGAGGGGACAAGAGCATGCTGCCAGACCCCCGTGGCCATCTGCAGCCAGCTCAAGGAGGTGGAATGCAATGTCCCCTAAGCAGAGCCTGCTGCCTTCACAGCCTGGCCCCCTCACTCCGGGCAGGCAGCAACTGGCAGGGTGTGCAGAGATGTGCAAGAGCCATGGCAGAGCCATGGCAGCTCCTCCCAGCCCTGCTTCCTGCCCTTCGGACCGAGACCTGGGACCGGGCTGCCATGGGCTCTGAGGTCCCGGGGTTCTCCTCCCTCCTGGTACCCCACCCCCCTGCCCCCAGGCTCCCTAATGCTGCTCTAAGTAAGGCACAGCACTGCAGGGCAAAAGACCCAGCAGCCTGGTGAGGGCAGGGAGGAGGCCGGGCCCCCTGGCAGCCTGTGGGTACCAGGCACATCCTTCCCCCCCGACTGGGGAGCCAGCTCCTGGCACACGAGGGGGTTCTGGTCCCTGCACACCCCTGATGCATCCCCGTGAGAGTGTGTGCCAGCCCAAGCACCCGCTGACCCTTCATTTGCTGGGAGGGCCTTTCACCGAGGGCCACTGCGGGGCAGGTAACAGTCAGTCCTACAAACCCTGTGGCTCCACACCCCCACCTCCCCCGGCCACCACTGCACACCACAACAGCTCACCCTGCACCCACTGCCCCCGAGAAGCACCCACCCCACACCCCCAGCTGCCACAGCCGCCACCCCACTCCCACAGCTGCTGCAACATCCCTGCACCCACAGCCACCACCCACCCCCTGCCCACAGCCTCTGCAACACCCTCCCTGGGCCGCAACAGCCGCCCCGCACTGCCAGCCACACTCACCCCGAAACACATCCATCCACCCCTCGCGCCTCATCCGCCCTGCAACACATCCAGCCCTAACAAACACACCCCCCTGCATCCGTCCCGCGCTCCCAGCCGCCACACCGCCCCGGCTGCGCCCACCTGTGTGTCACTCGCTGCCACCCACACTAACCCGGCACCCCGCAGCCCCAGCACAAGCCACGTGTGCTCTGCCATGGGAGAGAGGTTTTGCAGCCATGCAGGGACCGCTGGCTCTGCTTGCATCTGGATGCTCTGCCCTGTTTCCTTCTCCCGGGGTGCCTCCGTGCTAGCCACCAGCTCTCTCCCCATTCGCATCTAACACAGGCTTAATTCTCACTCCAGCTGCACCAGCCTCGCTTCCATGCCTCAGTTTCCCCATGTAGAGAGGAGCATGAAGCTGGGAAAGATGTGTCCATGTGTACTAAGAGGATGAAGTGCTTTCTGGCTCAGTGTTTTGCTGCAGGAATGAAGCAGTAAGGAGCAAATCCAAAAGAGAAGAGTGAGGGGAAGGGGTGTTGCCCAAGGGTCAGAGCAGGGGTGCAGGGGTTGGGGGCAATGGAAGGGAAGGGGTTGGGAAGTTTCCCACCACCCACTGTGACAGCCCCCGGTGCTGGCAGGGCTCGGTGGAGCCGGGTGTTTGCAGGCAGCTCCTGCCTGTGCCCAGATTTAGCTCCTCTGTGGGGGCGACCTAAAAATAGCCCCACGGTGCAGCCTGGCAGCAAGGTCGAGGCCCCCGCACCTCTTAGGTCACGATGAGACAGGTGGTGGCTCTGTTTGCCTCAGGGGGTGGACACAAATAGCACTGGAGACACCTTCCCCCAAGGACATGTGGGGACGCAGGGGCTGCTCAGGTTTCTGGGCTGCTATGGGGCAATACTGCCCCTGGCCCTCCCTTCCCCAGGAGAAGGGCGACTCCTGAAGTCTGGCATGCCTCCAGGTCATCCCAGGTTCTATGTGAGGGTGAAGTCCCACCCCACAAAGCCAGGTCAGGCAGGGCAAAAAGGGGTCAGGACAGTGCAGAGCAAGTTTGGGGTATCTGGGGAGCCATGGGGCCTGTGGAAAGGCAGTGGAGTCTGGGGACTGAGTTCAGGGTGAAGCCATTCAGCCCTGGATGTGCAGGCAGGGTCCAGCTGTGCAGCACTAGCAGGTGCAGGGGGACCAGCAGAGCTGAGAACAAACACAAGTCATGACAGAAGTGAAATTGTCCAGGCTCCAGGCACACAGTACACAGTGGCAGAAGGCACTCGGGGTAGGCTTGGAAGAGGACAAGAAGCAGGGAGGTGGGCTGGGATCTTGCAGAAGCAGTGCAGTGCAGGTGGGTGACTATGAACACACAGGAGAACAAGGTTTGGGGGGGAATACAGAAAGTCCACACGCCAGCCACCCTTCTGTCGCCCAGGCTGCCCCACTGCACTGCAGGGTGGCTGGGGCTGGGGCATCCAGAGCTCAGCAGCATCATGGGGAGAAGCTGCCAGCATGCTGGGATGAGGAACACCAGCATGGGTACCAGGGAGACTGGCGTGCTGTGGGCCACACACCTCTTTTCACTCTTCTCTGTGAGCCTAGACCCTCTGGACCCTCTCCTCCCCACTTCTACCCAAACCTTGGGCAGGAGTAGGCCTGGATCTGGTCAACACTCGGTGGTGCAGGGACCTACAAAGGCAGATCTTGGGGGGATTTCCCTGTGACTTCTCCGACTCTCTCGCTCGCAGGCAGAGCTGCAATGCTGCCCAGCAGCAGAGCTGATCCTGACCACGGCAGACGTGATCCTGAGCCAGCCAGGCAGAGGGTGGTGGCACGGCGAGGAGGTAGAAACACCCCGGTGTTTTCCTTCCCACCGGCACAGCCGCAGAGATGCTGCTGCTGTGGCTTGGACACGTGCCTCCAGCTCTGCCCCGCTCCCACCTTTGCAAAGCCCCAGGAGCTGAAGAAGGCCGGGCACCAGCTCCGAGCCAGGCGCTGCGGCCACCAGGTGCAGATACCCCAGCCCACACAGGCGCCCGCTGCTGGGACCCCCACGCGCAGGACGGGGCCCACACGTGTTGCATCCCCGGCTCAGCGCGTGGGAATCCGCAGGCAGATGGTCCCGCGGTGGTGGGGAGAGGCTGGGAAATCACATGCGTGTGCACGCAGTGGTGTTTGCCGCCTGCCAGCATGCTCTGCTCCGCTCCGCTCGGCCCTGCTGCTGCGGGGTACCTGTAATTACCCTGACCAGGCTCCCTGCCACAGCAGTGCCCGCGGTGTCGAGTCCTCCCGCAGGCAGTGAGATCCCGGCGGTGTGCACGCGTGCTGCTAATTATCCCGCTACCTGGGGACTTCCCTGCCGGGGCTGGCGGGGCAGGAGATTGCTGCTCCAATCTCCCTGCTTCGCCTCCCGGTCCCTGGGCACCAGCTGGAAGTGCCTCTTTGCTGCAGCCTAGAATTAGAGAATAATTAAGGCTGGAAAAGACCTCTAAGATCATCTACTCCAACCATTAACCCAACACTGCCAAGGCCACCTCTAAACCACATCCCTAAGTGCCATGTCTACACCATTTTTAAACACTTCCAGAGACAGTGATTCCACCACTGCCCAGGGCAGTATCTTCCATAGTGTAACCCCAGCATGGCATGAGGGAAGCCCTCATGTGAAGTGATGCTGTGCCCCATGATGCTGGAGCCCAAATTCTGCTTCTCTCCAGCTTCAGCTCACACCCAGTGAGACAGTGTCCAGCTTAGGCTGCTGCTGTTGGCCTCCCCTTGTTTATCCTTAGGTGATCTTCCCCTAGCACTGAAGCTAAAGCTTCTTGGGACCTGTGTGCCCCTGTCCCATACATTGCTTCCCTTCCCTCTTGCACCCTCACAGTCCTCCTACAGCGGGCCCAGCCTCCCCAAGTGGCTCCTGGCAGTGTGCAGGATGCCCAGTGATCACAGCAGCAGCACACACACAAACATGTGAGTGCAAGAAGAGGCAGCTGAGTGAAGAGGAATTTAAGGAAGGTGAGGGGTCAGCACCAGACCTGCCACAACCTAGTCCTGGGCAGAGCTGCAGGGAGGACATCTTTCACCCTTGACTGGCCACAGAGATTGTCTTCAAGGCAGAAAGGAGATGCATGCAATGAGAAGGGTTACAGCTGGTCCTACTCCCTCTGGGTTTTACTGATCTGGCATGGAAGAGGCCTGGATGTTTCTTGTTAAGCTGGAGTCTATAGAGCAAGGGTGGGGAGGCACCCCCAAACCATCTCCCTGCCTTCTGTCCCACTCCCCCACCCACTCAGACCCTCCATGGCCAGGAATCCATCTCCCCACAGCCACCACCATGATCCCAGTGTCAGCTTGTCACAAAGCCCTCACTTCTCCCCGCCCTGAGCTGCTCCTCATGCAGCTGGGGGAAAACCACCGGGACACCCTCTTGGGGGTCAGGGACATAGCACCTTCCTTCCCACCACAGAGCCATGGGGGTGCTGATGTCCAGGAGGCAGACGGTGGAGAGGGTGCAGAAGGTCAGCCTGGCCGTGTCAGCCTTCAAGGATGGGCTGCGGGAGCAGCCATCGACACGGCGTCGGGCGGAGGCGGGGACTGCACGCCAGGGGACGCTGGAGCAGGAGGTGCAAGAGGGAGAGGAGGAAGCGCTGGCAGGACCTTCCCAGCCGGAGGAGAGCAGCGCCAGCAAGGCAGCCTGGGAGCGGCTGCGGGATGGCCGGGGCGTGGAGCCAGAGGAGTTCGACCGGGCCAACAGGTTCACGCCACCAGCCTTCATCCGGCCCAAGAGGGAGCTCCACGACGATGAGCCCCCGGACATCAGCCTGGAGCAGAGGGAGCAGGTGAGCTGATGGAACCACAAAGACAGCGTGGGAGGGATGGGGACAGGGCTGGAGGTGCACAAGCACCTGGGGGTCTGCCAGGGAGTGACAGTCTCCCTGGGCAAAGCCCTGCGGAGGTGGCTCAGAGGGGTAGAGTGCCAGTAGCCAGGCTGGGCGGGTGGAGGTGCCACACTGGGAGGGGGGTGCAACTGTTCAGATGTGCCCTGGAGGCACCCTGGGGTGTCTTGAAAAGGAGAAGTCACTGCTGGGCACAGGCAGTTCTAGGTCTGGGGAAGAGAGGACAATTTGATCTACATGTTCGTCCACCTACAGTCAACCAGCTTGCAACTCAAGCCGTCCCTCCATACCCACAACCCCTACATCCCTGCCCGTCTACAACCCAACAGCTTATCCACCCATGCCCTCAATCTCACAACCCACCCATCCACACCCACAGCCTTACCCACACAGCCACCCACCCAAGCCTACACCCCAGCCCACCTACACCCTTATATAGCACCATAAAGGCATGGAATATCCTGAGTCAGAAGGGACCCACAAGGATTTTGAAGTCCAGCTCCTGGCCATAGACAGGACACCACACGAATCACACCATGTACCTGAGAGTATTGTCCAGGCTTGGTGCTGTGACCACTGCCCTGGGGAGCCTGTTCCAGTGTCCAACCACACCCTGAGCCTAAATTGCCCAGGGTACCTAAATAATATACCCAGGTTAGTATCTCTTTGGAAGTGGAAATGGAAATGTGTGGAAAACCTTACAGCTTATCCATCAACACTTACAGCCCTAAAGAGCAGCCAGTGTACAACCCTACAGTCCAGCCACCCACATGTAACACACTGCAGAGAACCTACGACTCCACAGTCCCACCAACCATACACAGCCGTACACAAACACCCACCATTCATCCCCACAAACACACCCACCCTCCTCTAACTTGACCAGCCACGTCCATGACAACAACCTCTTCCCTATGCCAGCCCCACATATTCCCAGCTTTCCCCCCAGCATCCACCCCCACCTGCAAAGCACCGCCCAGCTCGAGAAGCCAAGCCCCTGCCCACACTGCTCTGCTGAGCATGTGCCCATCCCTGCCCAGATCCTGAATGATGAGATGTGTGAGATCTGTGAGGTGTGGACGGCCGAGAGCCTCTTCCCCTGCCGCATCTGCCACCGGGTGTACCACGACGGCTGCCTGCGCCGCATGGGGTACCTGCAGAAGGACAGCGCCGTGGAGGTGACGGAGACGGCGCACACCGAGACGGGCTGGAGCTGCTACTACTGCGTGAGTGCCTGCACTGGGGGACACCAGGCTGCTGCAAGGGGGTGGGTGCTCCCCAGGGAACTGTGCCCCACACGGACATGAGCGGGGTCCCACCTCACAGCCTGCTCTGGGGCAATGGGGGACATGCTGCTGTCCGGTTCCCACCACCCACCTTGGCTTGACAGGGTCACCAGACACAGGGCACAGTGGCCCTTTGCCACCTCCCCACCTCTGCAGCCCTGCAGCTCCCCAGGACCTTGGCGCAGGATGTGACACTGTGGGCACATGAGGTGCTGTAGCAGAGCTGGGATGGCCAAAGCCCGGGGGCATGGAGCCACCCCACTGCAGCACCCTTGGGTGGCACAGCACATCTCTCTGGGTGTCCTCACCCACTCGCCTTCAAGGGATCCTGATGCTGCCATTCAGAGGTGTGCTCCCTCACCCCATGTATTTTCCTCATGGCTCCTCTCTGCCCCCCCACCCCAGGACAACCTCAATCTGTTGCTGACAGAGGAGGAGATGTACAGCCTGATGGAGACCCTGAGGAACTGCAAGATCATTCCAGGTGTGTACCCTCCATGCGGCGGGTCCCAGGTGGCTGCGGAAAGCAGCTGGGGAGGGGGGTCCCCCCTCCTTCCTGGGCACAGCACAGCCAATCTGTCCCCTGCAGAGAGCTGCCTGACCCTGGATGACTTCCTGCACTACAAACACCAAGTGCACAAGCAGCAGTTTGAGCGGACCATGCCTGAGGCACAGGAGGAGCAGGCAGCCCTGCAGTTCAACGCCCTGGACCCTGACAAGAAGGGGCACATTGAGTGGCAGGACTTCCTCTCCCACGAGTCCATCCAGCTGCTGCAGAAAATACGGCCACAGGTATGGTTGTGGCATCCAGGGCTTGCTCCCATGGCTGTCACACGTGGTCACAGCACCCAGGGCTGGCTACCACGGCCAGCAGCTGTGGCAGTGGCACCTAGGCCCAACATCCACAGCACCCATGGTCATGGCACCCAAAGCTGGCTCCTACAGCTGATGCCTCTGGCTGTGGCACCTGGGGCTGACTCCCATGGCCAGCACTCCTGGCCATGGTACTCAGGGTGGAGACCCCTAAGCTTTGGGAATGTAAGGAGGGAGGTTCCCACAGGATGCATGCTACACCTTCACTTCTCTGACCCCCTAGAATGCCCTTCTGCGGCTGCTGACACCCAAGGAGCGGGAGCGGGCACGGACAGCCTTCCTGGCCCTGGACCAGGACAATGATGGCTTCATCGGGGAGGCTGAGTGCCGCCAGGCCCGCCACACCTGGTTCCGCAAGCACCAAAAGGAGATGCTGTCCTGCAATGTCAGGTGAGGGGATGCCCACCCAGCTGGGACTCCCAACACAGTCCCAACACCTAGCAAAGGGGCTCAGCACAAAAATGGTTGCCCCCACTTCCCACCACCTCCCTCCCCTCCATGGCTCCTCAGCCCTGTGCACCCTCTTCCCCCACCACCACTATTTGGGGTGCAAGGAGCGGGGATGAAGAGCATCCTCCTCCCTGCCACAGCATCAGCCATGTGGGGCCCATATCAGAGGGCAGCCCCGCCAGCAGCAGGAACGGGAAGAGCCCGGAGAAGATCCTGCCAGCCACAAAGCAGGAGGAGACCAGGTGAGGCAGGGATGCTTAGGGGGATGGTGGACACCCCCATTTTGGGGGGAGACCCTGGGGGAGCAGTGTTGCCAGGGTGTCCAATGAGCCCACATTTGCCCGCAGGAGCATCGACTGGGCCGGATTCCTGCGGGAGAACGTCGCCTTCATCCTGGCCGCGCGCCCCAACAGCGCAGCCCTGCACCTGCAGCCCCTCGCCTAGACCCGGCCGCGCCTCGAGGGCGCGGCGCCACGCCCACCATGGTGACCTGCCCCGCCCTGCCCCGCGGGCACAGCCGGGCGCCCATTGGCTGGCAGGGAAGCGGCCGTGCTGCCCTATGCCCCGCCTCCCCCTTGGATTGGCTGTGAAGAGGACGGGCGCCAGGATCTGATTGGCTGAGGGAGCAGGAGCGGCTCTCGGGTCTCTGATTGGTGGGGGGAAGCAGGGCGGGGCAGGGCGTGTCCCCACTGTTCTCTGCGCCCTGCAGGGAGCACGGTGGGCAGGGTTCCTGTGCCCGGGGTCACCGTGGGGCACGAGGGGCAGGGAACACGCTGCCCTCATGACCCCTCTCCCCACAGCACCCAGGGACCTGCAGGGGCTGCCCTGGGTACTTGTGGGGTGACAGCAGAACCCAGTGTGTCCCCAGCCTCCCACAGCATCATGGGGCAGCACAGCTGAGCCTCTGCGTGCCACAGGCAGCACCCACGGGTCTGCGGCAAGCAGCGTCTCAGCTCATCAGCATGGTGGATCCTCAGGGGATGTGGCTGACTCCCTTTGGGGTCTTTCACATCCCTGCCCTGCTCCAGCAGGGGTTGGAGCCCAGTAGGTCTATTCTTGCATGCACAGCTCATGGCTGGAAGAGACAGTTTCCTGTCATGGCTCAACCCTTCCCTGCTGGCAACCAACTATTTAATGCCAACAGCGATGGTGTAGGAAGGAGCACTGGTAACAGAAAGCATCTGAGGGATAAGAAGTCAAGGTCAGATGTAGGGGGAGCCCTCCTATGCCTCTGATCTTGCCGGCAGCACTTCCCTGCGTCCCTCATCCCCCTCCTGTACCCCTGGTTCCAAGGGATGCTCTTCATTTGCTTGCCATTCCAGTCCCACACCAACCCTGTTCAGTCTCGCTCTCTACCCACCGCATCAAGTGGGCAGCCTTGCCTCGCTGGGAGCATTAGTGCTAGTGGTGGGGAGGAGGAGGCAGAGCCCCGAGCCCCCCGGGTGTCAGCTGCAGGGATGAGGCATTCACTGGGCCCGTTGGCAGCCCACAGTGATAGATGCACTCAGCCCACAGATGAAGGAGCAGGAAGCCCAGAAACCTTGCCCTGCACATGCCAGGGGTTGGGATGCCCAGGTCCCATGGCAGTCCCAGCAGCTGCTCCTGCCCCTCTAATCCCTTTCCCGCAGTGCCCTCAGCCTCTTCCTGCCTGGTGTGCCATGGCTCAGCCAGGAGGCCCTGGGGTGTACAGAGGCCAGGGGTGCACTTGCAGCAACCTGGTCACTCCCTCACCTCCATCCCCGATGCCCTGTGGGCATCATCCCAGTCAGCCCCTTCCCCCAGCCAGGGCACAGTTCCCCTCTCCAGGGTCTCCCCCACTGCAAGACCAGGAGGCGCACCAGTGCCACGACATCTTCCTCTACCACCCTGGCATGCCAGGCCAATGGGGATATTTTGGATGCCAGGTCCGAGATGTGGCCAGAGCGCCAATGGGGATATTTCGGATGCCAGGTCCGAGATGTGGCCAGAGCCATGGCGAGGAGGCGGCCGTGGGTGCGTGGGTTGCAACTCCCTATCTGTACTGAGATACATTCATTAAACAGCTGTGTCCAGCTAGCTTCTGTCTGGTGTGCTTACAGGTCTTCTGTGGGCATTTTTGGGCACCCACAGCTTCCTATTGTTTAAAATCCCACCTCAGGTCACTGTCCCATCAGGCAAGCTTGGCCTCCTGTCCCCAGAGTGTCCCACAGCAGTGACAGAGGGCAGCCAGCGTGGGCACCCAGGACCCAGCAAACTCAGGGTGCTGCATGTCTCCCCAGGAAAGCAGACAGTAAGGAGAGTGCATGGCTGATTGTGGAACCACTCCAAACACTGCAGTGAAAGGGACAGCCCTCCACAGGGATGAGTGTGATCTCCACCCTCAGAGGCACAGGATGATGAGAACTGAGCTCTGGAGACAGCTGGATGCTGGGAACAGGCTGTCTGCAGCAAAATAACCCCACAGAGACACCAAGGTTCCCCAGGAGAGTGGTCCCCTCGGCTGGAATGCTCCAGCTAATCACATCCACAGAGCTCCCAGGAAAAGCTGCAGCTATTGCCGGCAGCACATGGCCTTTGGGCACAGGCTGCCAGTAAAGGGGACTCACTGGCCAGGGGGGGACTTTCCTTGCAGAGCCCATGCTGCAGTGGGGAGGGGAATGGGATGTGAGAAGAAGATATGGGAGGGAATTAGGAGGGGGGATGCTGCCCTGACAGCATCAGTTCAGTCTCTGGGGCCACAGAGCTTGCTGCTAAAAGCTTGACTGGGATATTTGAGCTCACTCCCACGGTCACAGTGGGATACCATTGCGTACAAACCACAGCAGGGGTGTCCAGCTCCCACACAGAGAAAATCCAGCAAGCACTTCGGGCTCTGAAACCCAGATAAGCCTTAAAATTGTCTGTGTCACCTGGGAGACACACTCATCACCTTGGGGAAGAGGATGGACATCTGCAGGAAGGGGGAGCTGACGGAGGTTTATGCCTGATGGTGGGATGTCAGGGATTGGTGATGATGCAGATTCTGCCAGTGGAGGAAAGCCCAGGGAAGCCCTCACATGGCGAGAGGGTGTTAAATCACTGTGTTATTATCACAGTGTTAAATCACTGTGTTATTGCTCCGTCTGCTGGAGATGAAGAAGAACAAGCCAGAGCACAGGCCTGATAACCCTGAGAGTGGGGCACTCACTGCCAGCACCCCAAAGCTCTTCATCCAGGGAACAAGGCACAACAGCTGTCCCAGCCCCAGCCTACCCTGTCACACCCTGCAGCAGGCTGGCACCCCTGCCAGGACACACAGCTGGCTGGTGTCCCCGGGAAGCTGGATAACAAGGGCCACAGGTGGCCGTGGTGGCCTGTGTCCTGCAGGGCTGTCACCACTGCAGCACCAGCTTCACAGCTCTGTCACAGCTACAGATCCCCAGTGAGTGACCACCACACAGCAGAGGGTGCCCCAGCCACATGTCCACAGAGGCAGCATCGAGGTCTGGGCAGAAGCAGGAGGATGTGGTGGGGAAATGGGTAAGATGTTGCTGTGGTTCCTCTTTCATGTCACCTGGTCCTTCAAGACTGCTGACCTCTGAGACACTGTCCCAAGAAAGCTTCTGTTGCCTACAGACCGCCTTTCCTAATTCTGGGGCAAGGCTGTCTCCAAATACTGGAGGATACCTTCTGCTGCATTTGGTACCAAACCTCCCAAACACCCAAAAACTGGCACAAAGCTCTCTCTGGACACTTGTGCAATCTGCTCACATCACGCTGGTGCAAACCTCTCTCCAGATCTCTCTGAATGCTGGTGCAATCTCTCTGAGTGCTGTTGCAAACCTTTCCCTGAACAGCAGTGCAAACATCCCCATGGTGATCCCAGGCCCTAAACCATAGGATCAGGATGTTCATGTGGGATTTAAGGCTGGGACAAGAACCAGCTGTCCAGCCCAACCCTCCCAAGCCTGCTGAAGTTACAGTGTGCAGCTCACATGCCTGTCACCCACCACCAAGTGCCAGGCAGTGGATGCTGTGCTCCCCACTGGGGGTTCCCAGCCCCAGGGCTCCAGTCCAGCATCCCTCTGCTTGGAGCTGGGAACAGAGTCCCAGGGTCCTGGGGGCAGCTCTGGCTCCTGTGTTTCACAGCAGGCAGTGGTCAAAGTATTGTCCACCCTCTGCCCCAGTGGTCCTGCTGTCTGGGAGGGAACTGGCAGATCCTGTCTGGCTCAGGAGCAGCACACAGGTGATGGGGAACTGTCTCATGGGAGACCCAGGAGATGGCAGATAATAGATAATAGTGCCTCACTCTGTGTTGAGGTTGCCCCCTCTGCCAGGCTGCAGGGCTATTGGACAGGGCTGCCACCCCCTCAAAAAAAAATCTGTTAGTGGGGAGGACTTGGTTTCGCACCCAAGGGTGCAGGATAGCACCCTCCTCTGAGCCTGGACACCTCTGCACATCCCTGGAGCTCCCCTGGTCTTGGCCATATTCCTCTAGGTCTGGTGTGTCCTGGAAGGGAAGTGGCCATGATGAGCCCCACGCCAAAGCCAGACAATCTTCAGGAGAGCTGTGCTGGCAGAGGGGAGAAGGATGACCAGAGGGACTCACAGGACAGTGTCTCTATGAGCCCTGGCACTGCCTGTCACTGGGGCGGGATGTCAGAGCTCCATCCCATCACTGGACCAGTCAGAGACCACTGGAAAGAAAAGAGGATTCTCTGGGCAGCATGTGACAGTGACAGCAAAGCCACAACCTGTGGAGGCAGTGACACCGTGGTGGCCCCAAATATCCTTCCCCTCCCAGGCCAGAGCAGGAGTGACCAGGCAGAAGAGGGATGAATGATCTCCCCATTTAGCAACATCACTGCAGATGCAAGCAGGAAAGTGAGGTGGGAAAGCTGAGAGGATTTGGGAGAACAGAATTGCGATGAGGAGATTGGATTACCCAGAAATGATTCGCCCACCCCAAATCAGGGTCCCTAAGGACACCAGGGCCATCTGGGGACAGCTGAGGGAGGACTGGGGGTGAGTGGGCTGCGGAGAGGTACAAGGGGCCGTAAGAAGTGTGCGTGTCCCCCGCAACAGAGGGGTGACCACGGGGTGTCGCCGCTGCTCCACGCCGGGAGCCGGCGGTGCCACCTGGGAACCCGCAGAAAGCATGCAGGGAGCAGGGATGCAGGGATGCAGGGAGGGGGGACGCAGGGATTCGTTTCAATACCCCGAAATAATTATGTAGGTTGTTTCGTGACCCCCTTCCCCTCCTGCGCCAAACCCAGCTCTGACTCCTACGTCTGCCTCACAGCACCTTCCTCCTCCCTGGTGATGTGCCCGTGGCTGGTGAATGGAGGACCACACCTGCTGCCCGGGAAGCTAGGAACGAGCCCGGGCAGCCCAGGCTCCTGCAGGGATGGTCTCCATTCTCCGCAGCCCCCTGGAGGTGGGAAGCCCTGGGCTTTGGAGAAGAGAGATTGACTCAGGGCTCCCTCGGGCCTAAACATCCATTCCCCATGAGTTGCCTGGGAAGGTAGAGCCCCCTCCTCTCCTTGTCCCCTGGGCACCACCTCCTCTGTTCAGAGACACTGCACCCCCTAAATAGCCGCAGGGTCCGACCACACCCGGCACTGCAACCTGGCTGGGAAGGCTCCTTGTTCAAGAGACAGAAATGAAGCCTAGCTCTAGGTGTGGTGGCACGGGTAAGGACAGCAATGCCAACCAGCATCTGCTGGGACCAGTCACCTGCTGCTCAGATCCACAAGGCATCTGGAGGGAGCCAGAGGGCACCTGGTGGGGAAATTACATCCCCTACCCAGTGGGTGCCCAGCCCACAGCTGTTGGATGAGCTGCCCCAACAGGACACAACCCCACAGGCACTCCAACATGGGAGGGTGTGCTCCTCTCCGAGGAAATGCACATGACCTATGCCACCCCCAGGAGCCCACTCAGGGCCTATGCATGGTTTCCACGCTGTGTGCTGTACCACCAGCTCCCACCACCCCCACGCTGCTGGCTTGGTGGCCCTGGCAGAGTGCAGGGCTGCCAGACACTCCCTCCTGTTCCCAGCACACTCTCTCCCACTTTCTCCTGCACAGCACGGGGTGTCTGTGTGGTGCAAAGGGTGCAGAGGAGGCCCTGGGATGAGGGGGGGCACAGCACAGTGCCGAGCATGGCAAGCATCTTGTTCCCACAGCAGTGTTGCTGTGACTCATCCTGGCAACCCACACAGCACTCAGGCAGGGTGTCCAGGTCCTCTCCTGCCTCGGAGCAAGGCCATGGCAGAGCAATGCACTAACAGCACTGGTTGCCAGCATCCTCATTGTCCTGATCCTACTGCCCTGGCATTACAGTGGGACCGGGAGCTGGCCCCAGCCCTGGGCTTCCATGTTCCTCTCTGCACCCCACAGTCCCCTAAGCAGCTGCTACCAAGCACCTGCTGGTGTGGCAGGGGCCATTGGGTGCCAAATGAAACAGAGAGTGAAATTATTTGGGGTACAGTGAAGGGCAGGACCTGCCTTCCACGGTGGTGCAGCTGACACTGGAGCAGCTGCTCATGGCCCCTCTGGATAGAACACTGGGCAGTGCCATGTGTGTCCCTGTGTGCCCCAGCATTCCTCCTTGTGCCATATGTGTGCTGTGCACCCCAGTATCCCCTCTTCATTTAGGATGTGCCCCTGGACCAATAAGACAGCACACATAGTTCTCTTGGCTTACCCTCAAGTCATGGGACACTGATAAGAAAGCATCCAATGTGGGAGCTCAGTAGGGCCAAGACATACCCTGGTGGCCAGGGAAAGAGGAAGTCAGCCAGAGTACCTGGAAAGCAGGGATTTGGATCTGAGCCACTCCAGAAAATGAGCACTGTGCTTGGCACTGGCAGAGGCACCCAGCCCTCAGACAACTGGGGACACAGAGTTCCATCTGGGGTATCTGCCAACCCACGCAGCATCAATGGGGCCATTCACTCCCCAGGAGCGGGGCCCGGGGCTCTGGCACCAAGGAAGGGAGTAATAAAGGGGGGAGGCACCTCGTGTTCAGCATGGAGAACCCCGTGACCCAGCAGGAAAATGATCCGGGGGCTGGAGTGACTGATCCGCGAGGAGCCGCACAAAACTATATCTGTCTTTCTTGGCTGAGTGATGACTAAGGGAAGGACAGGAGAGCAGTCTGCACACCGCCAGGCAGAGGAGGAATTATTTAGGCTGGAGCATGGGGGTGGAGGGATGGGGGCTGGGAGATGGGTGGAGGGAAGGTGGAAGCTAGGTGGGATGCTCTGGCAGTGCTCCCCCTCGCTGCCTGAGGGACACCAAGTACTGGTGAGAAACAGCTCAAGAGCTGGGGAACAGGAAGCTGCTGGCTCACTTTTGTGGAGAAAATACTTTCAGCCAAGGGAGTGTCCTGCCCTGCTCCAGCCCCGCAGCCAGGCTTGGAGACCAACCATCAGCACTGCAGGACAGACAGCATCTCCCACACACGGGATGCCATGCAGCAGCTGCTGCACAGGGTGGGTCCCAGAGGGTGGAGAAGTGGTCCCACTACATGGCATCTGTTCTGTGCTCTCATGTAACCACCTGGCAGACAGCAAAAATCAAAGGAAGGAGAAGGGGAAGCAAATGAAAAGGGGTTCATCATCCTCTGGGACCAATCCCTTCTCCCAGGAAGGAAGGGACCTCACCAAATAAGCTATTCCCAAAGCCAAAAGGTACCAAATCTATTTTGTGGGGCCATCTAGTGCTTGAGGAGCTGGCATCAGGATCAAGAGCGGGTGAAGTACTCAGAGCCACAACTTAAGCTAATACTTTGATTGGGCCACCCTGACTCATTCCCCTGAGGGTTGCCACCCTGGTATCCACTTTGAAAAGATTTTTGCAGCATAACTGTGGTACAAATATCCCAACCCAGCTGGCATGTGAAGCTGTGGGAGCCTGCAGGCTGCTCCATGCATGGAGGGGCATGCTGAAGTGACCTTTGTGCCCTCCAGACCATCCAGCCCAGGAGGATGTTTGCTAAGGAAGCATTATTTTTAGGTCAGAAAGTCCCCGACACTTGCAACCAGGACTCCCATCAGTTGACCTTAATAGGCTACAAGAGCAGAACCACACCCCAGGATGGTGCAGAAAATTAAATTAAGGAAGAGGCTATAACCCAGCATGACTTCATGTCCATATATTCAGCAGGGCTTGTCAAATAATCCTAGCTTCTTCATTTGATGACTTTATAAATTCAGTGGCTAAAATACCATCATAGGCATACCAGACTGCTGTCAGGTCATGCTGTCATGCCAGGGAAGCACTGGGCAATGCCAGGAGGAGCACTGGACAATGTTGTGGGAGCACCAGGCAATACCAGGGGAGAGCCAGGCAATATCAGGGGAGCAGAGAGCAATATCAGGTGAGCAGAGAGCAATGCCAGGGGAGCACCAGGCAACATCAGGTGAGCATCACAGGGCCAGTGACCTGCCAGGACCCGACCCTAGGGACCGCCACCCATCACTCCAGCTCCCATAGGCAGCAACAACTCTGTCACTGCCCAGCACCCTCTGAGATGGTCTATGTCCCTAGGCAGGCAGCAAGGTAGGAAAAAGAAGCCACAGCATCACCCCGATTTCATCTCCCGTCTTCTCATCTTCAAAGCAGCCTGATGTCCTCTTCCAACACCCTCGGCGTAGCCTGGCAACGGCAGTACCAGCATAGAAACAGCTGTACTGGCATGGAAATGGTAGTACTGGCATGGCAACGCTGTGATAGGGAGATAAAAATGTCAGGCAGATCCCCTTTTCTGCTTCCCAGAGCAACAAAGCTGCCCTGTCTCCCTTGGATACCTCAGAAGGGTTCTGGGCACCAGGCATGATGAACCCTGCCAGCCTCATCTCCCTTCCCCATCGCCCCTCCCCACTGCCCAGCATTGTATGAGATGAGTTGCTGGGTCTCAGCCGAGGTCTCACAGTCCTTCAGGCATTCAGGGCATTCGGGGAGCCGACAGAAGCCCTTCGTGGGTCCCTTCGGGGGTAGAACCATGCCTCCCCACCTTCCCCCTTCCAGAGAAAACACCTGGTTTGAGGGGCACAAACCTGTAAGCCCTGAGAAGAGGGCTCCCGACTTTTTTGGCTGCCAAGAGCATTCCCCCTGCAGCCAGTCCCTCTTGCTGTTCAGCGATACCCCTGCGGTGGGGAGGAAAGGCACATGGGACATTAGGACTGCCCTCCTCATCCCATCTGGATGAGGGGAAGTCTCCGCGGCGGCGGGCAGGGAGGGCAGCCCAAGCATCCCACTCTGCCGGGTAAGGAGATCCGGTGGGGCATCGGAAGTTACACAACCCTGCGCTATGCAGACAAGGCAGCGAGAGCTGCGGGGGCGCACGGCAGCCCCCGCAGTGAATTCCCTGACGTGGCAAACATCTCCCGAAGCCCCCTCCATGCCCACCTGCACACGCAGGCAGGAACCCACGCACATACGCAGGCAGGAGCCCACACGCCGGCACACGCCTGCCTCTAAAGGAAAAGCCGAGCCAGAGCCAGAGCTGAAATAGTGAATTGCCTCATTCATTCACCCTCTCCGGAAGCTTTGCCCGTACATGCAAACATACGCGCAGGCAGACATGTGTGGCAGACACGTGCGGCCATCCCTAGGTCCCCCAGGAATTCCGGCGCCACCAACCCCCCCTCCCCCCCCAGCCAACTTCTTCACCCCCCTCCCCAAACTGAAGTATATTCTGTGCATGTCCTGCCAGGAGAACCCCAGCTCTGTAGGGGGACAACCCTGACTGAGGCAGATTCATGGCATGGTGGAGGGTCCCATATTCCCTGGGGGAGAAAATGCCCCAGGGAATATGGGACCATATCAATGCAATCATTTTTGGTCCCAAATCCAGAAACTCTCACACAGTACATATCTCCTTAGCACACACAAAAGCATTCCCAGACACACTTGTCCCCACAGTTCAGTCGAGACAGGGATGCCACTTAGCAAAAATCCTGACCATGGCCACACAGGTCACTTTACCAGAGCTGGACCTGGCAGAAGCTGTGCAGGGCCTGGCACACGCATGACCACGTGTCACATATGTGCATGGCAGGTGTGTGAACACCCACTGACACATCCATGTGGGATGAGCATGGACAGAAACCTCCATTACTAAGCTGAAAGGTCTGACCCGGGGTTGTCATGCAGCAAACACTCCCCAGGCACACGGATGCCACAGGTGTCACAGCACACACCCTGGCACATGCAGTCTGTGCCCACATGAGCGTGCACATTCCTGACACACTCCATGATGCTCTGCTGACCCAGCACACACGGGGCACACACAGACATGGCCAGGCAGCAGTGGGGCAGTCATGCCTGCCTGTGCCTCAGCACAGCCCACTCTGCTGGCGTGTCCTCACGTAACTCCAGCTGAGTGTGGGACAAGCCACCGCACCAAGCTGGGAGTTGGAGCAGATTCAGCTCATTACTTTTCCTAGAATAACTTCAAGTCCCTTGAGGTGCCCAAGAAAACATCCCATCTCCACCTCCCTCGCACTCACTCAGCAGCACCAACCTGCAGTGCAGTGGTGGCAGCCACCACAGTGCGTGTGACATCCATGAGCACGTCATTGTGCCCTGGCATGAGACCCTTTCCCAACACAGAGCCAGGTCACAGATCCTGACAGCCATGATGCTCAGTCATCATGACACATCCCCAATCCTATTCTCCCTCCCCTCATACAGGAGTGATGGATACTGATGCACCCACAGGTACCCCAGGACCTGCAGGACAGGCACCCAGCTCAGTTCCCCCCTCTAACTGCACAGACATGTGCCAACATCTGTCCTGGACAGGGAACATTTCCTGCAGTGGGTACTGTTGCCCACCCCAGAGATACACAGGGATTCAGACCCTGCATGCCTCAAGGAAGCAAAGCACCAGCACCTACTGTATGCCCTGTCCCTGCCCACCCCCTTAATGACTTCTCTTCCCATTTGACTTTGAGTATTCCTATTTTTCCTCAACCTTATCTAGAATTTGAGACCAGACATGGGGACTTGTATGTGCTCAGATTGCAGGTTTGTCCTGACTTAGCCTGCTGTCTCCCTTGCTGAACCCTCCTCCTCCACAAACACAGGTCATTCAGTCCCATGTCAGCTTGAGTGACACTTTATGAAGAAGGTGTTTTGCCAAAGAAGAACCCTGCCACCATCACTGTGTGGCATAATCCTGGGTCCCCTCAGTGCATCTCGGCCTCTCTCCCCAGGCCCAGTACATTGAAACTTCTTTGGTTTTGTTCCTTTCCAGCAGCAGCAATTTCTCCTCTCCGCCTCCCTCCCACTCCCCATCCTCTGGGCTGTACTTTCAGTGCCACTGCCCTTACTGAAAGTTGAAACAAAGCAGGCAATCCGTTTGGGACTGATTTTCTGAAGCATTAATTCTTCTATCCTGTTCTCATGTGGAGACGCTGCTGCTCTCCTCATTTACTCCGTAATTACACAGCACTGTAACTTTTCCCTCTCCATTATTTCTCTCCCAGCAAAACAGAAGTGAGGGGTTGCAAAGTCTGCCTTTCACCCACCACCATCCCTGGGCAGGCTTGGATGCATTTTCTCTCTATGTACTTGATTCTTGGGTACATCAGCTTTATCTTGGGGTCTGGCACCATGTGCCAGGCTGAATCCTGTCTTCAGTTCTCACCATGGGAGATAGGACATGGCTTTGGGAATGAGAGTCCCAGTGCTTCACACGTGGGCACAACTGGTCATCTGTGGAGGGCTTCCAGACACCTTTGCATCCCCAGGGATTTGGACTCTCTGGAGTCCCACTTCACAGGGCTGCTGGGAAGCACTGGTGGCTGCTGGGGAAGGGCCAAACCCCTGTCCTGTCCTTTGGCCTGGGCTGAGAGGAGAATGCAGGGCTTGCTCTGTTCTCAGGGAGTCCTCTCATGTCTGTGTTCAGACAAGGGGGACAAGCCATGGACAGCTCCAAGATCTGCCCCCAAACCTGAGTGATGGAAGTGATGAGCAGGAGCCACATTCCAAGCTGAGCAAGTGTGGAAGTTAGTGGACACGTTCAAGGCCACCTGGACAAGACCAATCTCCTTTCCCCAAGGAGCAGAGCAATGGATCCAGCAAAAACACATGCAGAGAGCAGCCACTACAGACATGTCTGCCAGGCAGGAGAGGATGACTGTGCTCAGCTCGTGATAGACACCCAGGGAGACCAGATCCAACTGAAACCTCAAAGGACTACCCTCTGAATCAGAGGGACATGAGAAAGCTACTTGACTTGCAGATGGCAACCTATAACACACTGTTAACCACTCCCCATTTCATACACTGACCCCACACCCTGCCTCATCTGCCCATCCTCTGTCTCCAAGCAAGAAACAGGCAGAGAGGAAAAGCCTCCTTGCCACAGCCTCCAGCCAAACCATTAGATGCTCAGCCAGCCCCTGCCAGCATCCTCAGCTCACTCACTAGCACATCCCCTCCCATTCAGCATCAAGACTGGCTGGTGTCTTGGGTTCCTGGGGCAAAGCTCTAGGCAAGACTGTTCCCTGCCAGGAGCAGACAGTGACCTGGAGATCTGCAGAGCCATCCCACGACCAGCACAATGCCACACAGCAAGTCCAAGAGGCACAAAACCCCAAGAGATCAGGTCAAGATGCCCAGAATCAGGCAGCTCCACATGTCTGCTTTTACTTCTGAAGACAAGACAGGGCCACCTCAGCATGCTCTAGCACTCCTGAGGGAGTGTTTAGGAATCTTAACCCTGTCTTTCCTCCTCTGCCCAGGGTTAAAACTTTACCTGCTCACTATCCATAAGAAGATGAGATACTAAGGAAGCAGCAAAATCAGAGAGATTGTAGTTGAGGGCTGTGGGTAGACAGGTAACCAAACCACTACCACTGCAGCACCAGCGGAATCGTCTGCCCTCAAAAAACATCACCTGCATCCCTCTAGCACCACCTGCCATGGGGCCAGGGTAGACACAAGAAAGGAGGTTTGGTAGGCAATGGAGAACAGCCAAGATCAAAATAAAGGCAAACAAGCCTGTTCTTTCAGGAAACTCTCCTTGCAGACAATCCCTGTGATATTTTTATTTTTATTCTAGAGGTCACACATTTGGTAGCCCCACAGAGATATGAAGATTCCTACAGCAGTCAGATGGGCACCACTTGCTGTCCCGATGAACTGGTCACAGCTCATTTGGCATGTCAAGAATTAGATGCCAGGCAGATCTGCAAAGGATAGGCATCAGATGGACACACTTCCAGTAGGTGCAGCAGGGTTTGTCTCCAACCTGTGCTTCAGGTTGGAGAAGCTACCCACCTCCAGCTGTGACTTTCAGGGACAGCAGCCCTGCTGGAAGCACCTAGGAACGCCTCCGTCTTGGAAAGGACGTTTCAGGGCCAAAATTTACAAATGATGGAGTGGCTGGAGGGACTAGAACAGCTCAGTGTGCTTGACACCCAAACACAGAGCAGAAACAACTTGGTCAAAATGTAATTTGGAGAGAGAAAGACATTCCCAGGAGAAACCAAGTAAATAGCTTGGCCAAAATGTAACTTGGGAGGGACATGCCCAGGAGCAACCGAGTGCTGCAGGACAACTCTGCTGACGAAAGCAGGGCAAAGGCTGGAAGCTGAAACAGAGCCAACCCAAACTTCAGCAGGCGTCCTCCACGTGCAGATGGGTCCCCAGGGGTGACTGACACTATTTGGGTTCCCTAGCACAGCTGGCCTTCCTCCCAGGGAGATGTGGAGGTCAGAGGTGGGTGGCAAGAAGGATGACAGGGCTGTGGGGCTACTGCTGGCTCTCATCTATTATCATCCTGCCTGGCTGGGTAGCAGCACAACCAGAGTCAAGACAGTCCAGATCCTAGTCCCATGCCTGCAGCTGATTCCCACAGCAACTTGGGACAAATTGCCACATTCCAGCATGCCAAGCTAGGGTGGGGACACTGCCTTCCCTCTTTCAACTGCTTGGATTCAGGGCTGGCAGAAACGGCTCCAGGGGGGCTTTCCCTGCCCACACAATCTGCATGCCCAGTTTAGACCTCTGCGTTGGTGGTTCAGTGAGGGCTACAGCAGGCTAGGTCAGCACAAAACAAGGTGTCCAATCTGCTGAGTGGAACCTTCCTTTTCCCCGGGCTCTACCACAGAAAAAGCACTGCAGCATCCCCCATGCTGCCCTTTCCTCCCACTCACGCCTGCCTTCAGGATTTGGCCCCTCCAGCAGAGCATGAGCACAGGTGGGGACAGCAAGGGGCTGGAGAAGACCCAGTCCTCCCACGCTCTGCCACTCAGAGCCGCTCGCATCTCACCCGCGCACCTGACGTGGGTGGCAGGAGAGCCCCGCTGTGCTCATCCGAGGGGGCTGGCAAAGGTCAGCCCGGGAGATGGTCTCCAGCAAGGGCTGCCTGCCAACCACCCGCTGGGAACCACTCAAGAATAGCGGCAGGAAGGCAAAAAAGAAAGGAGAAAAAAAGAAGAAGAAGAAAAAAAAATATGAAAAAGAAAAAATAACCCAGCTGGCAGCACAGACGCTGCCGGGAGAGGAAGCGGCAGGTTGAGACAAGGACATGGCTCATTATGCCACCCCCGCAGGTGCGGAGTGCCGAGCGGAGCGGCCGGCTCGGCTGCCGCCGGCGGCGCTGGCAGCGGGAGACAGCGGCCACCATCCTCATCCTCAGCCCCAGCCGGGGAGGACAAACCGAACACCGTCACTAGGGCTGAGAGCAGCTTGCACCCCCTTCCTCTGCACGCCCTGGGAGGCCAGTAGGGCTCTGACACGCAGCAGCACAAGGACACGGAAGATGCTGCTGGAACGAGCTCTTCTAGTGCCGCAACAACTGTCCTTGGTGGTTTGCAATGTCAGCCTGGACAAAGCCCCAGGCAGCACATGCTGACCTTGTGGCTGATCCTGCTTGCAGCACGAGACTGCTGGGGACCACTCCCCTCTGTTTTACCCCATAGTCAGAGCCAGGCAGACACAAGCTCATCACATGCTGAGGCTACCAACACAGCCAGGGAGCTGGTGAGAGCTGGTGGTTTCCCCAGAGGACAAGCCAAAGGTTGGATGAATCCCCAAGGATGCTAGTTATCAGGTATCCTGGACAGGGTTCCCCTGTATGGACAGCAGCCTATGTAGGACATAAGAGCCCAGCCTGTCCTAGAAGGTGACCCACCAGCATCTCCTTAGAGATCCACCAAGTTCAGACCACAGCCAGGACAGCAGCAGGTAGGGAATGGAGCATTAATCCCACCATTAAAAAAGAAAAAAAGAAAAAAAAATCTGAGCATGGATTTTATTTTTTTTTCCTTGCAGCCTTTTCCTCCTGCTGCAGCTCAGGGTGCTGGAAAAGGCGGGTGACACCTCTGAGGATGGGAACAGGCAAGAAGGAGAGACAGCACCAAATGCGTGGGTGCTGCTCTTGCCGAGGAGAACAGAGCGCAAACCCTGCTGCTGCCAAGCCCAGTGTCCTCAGATGCATCTCCCCAGCTCACCCAGACACAGACACTGGAGCCTTCCCCGTGCTGCACTGAGCAGGGGATTCTGAGCAGGACAAGGGAGCAGTGCAGCAAGGAACCAGGGCCTTGCTCCTGCCCCATCTGCTCAGCCATGGGGAGATCCAGATGCAGAAGGAGGTGGAAGCAACCTGGGAAAGGTCTTTCTTGCAGTGGCATGGCACTCGGGTAGGTGGTTGCAGAGCTGAGTGGCACCTGCTCCAACCTTCAGACACCAGGTAATGATGTTTTAACAGCGAAACAGCCCAGAGTGTGGTTTCCCATCTCCCCATCACCTCTGGAGGTGAGGCACAAAGCATCAGGAAGGGCTGAAGCTCCAGGTGAACACAGCATGCTGCTCACGCCTGTAGTCTGGGGATTTCCTGCACCAGAACCAACATCAGTGGGCTCATCAGCCCTCGTGGATTTCTCTTTCCAGGAATTTGCTCATTGCCTTTTCATCCCAAACAATTTTCCTACATCTTCACCTAAGGCCACCATTTCCACAGATTAATCCCAAACTGCTTCAGGAAATGTCTTCATGTCCTGAAATGTCAGTGCATATTCTGACACAAGATGCCCAATTACATGAACTCAAGCAACCCCTCCCAGCTCACCTTCCTTCCCCCACCACACAGCATTTTATTATTCCCCATCATGCCTCCCTCAGTCATCTCTTCCCCCAGACGGAAGAGAGCCAGTTTATGTAATTGTTCCATCTATGGAAACGGCTTCGTACCTTTAATTATTCCTGCCACCCCTCCCTGCACTTTCCCGGCGTGTCTTTAAAAGGGTGCGGATGTGCCAGCAGGGGAGACGGGCTGCGAAGGAGGCGCGGTTTTGGTTCAAACACCCCCTGCCCCCAGGAGGGGAGGCTGCGCTCCGCCCTGACCCCGCTCCTGCCCGGCGGGGCCGCAGCCAGCCCCTGGCCCGGAGCCCTTGTTTGTCCCCGGGCAGGCTGCACACCAAGCAGATCTTTTGTGAGCACGGGCACGGCCAGCCCCAGCTCCCCCGAGCCCGGGGCCTCCGGCGCTCCCGGCGATGAAAAGCCAGAACAAAAGGCATTTTTGCAAGGCCGGGGCATGGGCAGGGCGCGGGACACGCAGCACGAGTCACCCCCCCCGAGCAGCACACGGCCAAACACACGGGCCGCAGTGAGGGCTGGCTCCGCACCGCCGAGACCCAGCCGATCCACGGGCACAGAGGAGAGAGCTCCGACCCTCCCGGCTCAGAGGGGCCCCAGACCGCACTGGGAATGAGGAGCCTGCCAGGGAGAGGCAAAGACCCCGGCCCAGGCAGGGCAGGGAGAGCAGCGCTGTCATCAAGCCACGAGATGTGAACCGAAAGAGCCCTTTTCAAACACTCCACCGGTGAGGAAGCACACGGAGGTCACAAAAGGACAGACATCTCAACAGCCTCAGCCATTGACAGCAGCGCTCAGCTGCACCCACGAGCTGCAGCACCTGCACGGCCAGATGCTTCCCCCCTCGGTCCAGGACAGGTGTGCAGGCAGGATGCTGTCCCCGTGTTCCGCACTGACTCGACAGCGTCAAGACGTGGGTTTTCTTCTCAAGACAGGCAGATTTCCCAGGACAAAATCTAGGTCACTGGGTCCAGACAGCTCCTCCAGCTGGGAGCCAGCTTGTTACCTGTCTAACCCACGCAGGGATGCTGGAGAGATCAAGGGGGAGACTGGCACGGCAAAAGCCCAAACACACGCCCAGCTGAAGGAGACATGTGACAGGGCTTTGCAGAGGGACAGTGCTGGCAGCGTGTGTGGCTCAGCTACCCAGCCTCCTGGCTAGCTGGCCACAGATGCTGCGGGGCTGGGATGCACCACTGTCAGAGCAGAAGCTGTTTTAAACACTGACACTGAGCCTCCCACTGGACCAGGGCTTTGGAGTCCAGTGGCTTTTCCATGATGACAAGGCATAGCACAGTGTCAGCCCTCACAGTCTAAAGAGTCTCAGCCACTGCTTCATAAGGACCCTGGCCCCATCCCACTGGGTGTTTGATCTGGCTATGGCATTGTTCCTGGGGACCAGACACTCACCCATCACCCCATCAGACACCTCAGAGCGCCCCACAGAATCACAGAACCAGTTAGGGGAAGACCTTTGAGCTCATTGAGTCCAACCCATGACCAAACGCTACCCTGTAAAGCGGATCATGGACCAACAACCACATCCAGTCTCTCCTTCAACACCTCCAGGGCAGTTGACTCCACCTCCTGGAGTCCATGAATGGGGAGTCCATTCCAATGTCTAATCACCTCCCCTGTGAAAAAATGCTTCCTGTGTCCAACCTAAACCTCCTCTGGCACAGCTTGAGGCTTTGTCCTCCTTGCAGATTGCCTGGGAGAAGAGACCAACCCCCATCTGGCTATGGCCTTCCGTCTGGGAGTTGCGGAGAGCGATAAGGTGCGCCCTGAGCCTCCATTTCTCCAAACACCCCCAGCTCCCTCAGCCAATTCTCACAGGACTTGTGTTCCAGACCCTTCACCTGCTCCACTGCCCTTCTCTGGACTCACTGCAGCACCTCAATGTCCTTTTTAAGCTCCTCAGGGACTTGCTGTCCCTCCTGCCCCACCAGTCCCACATGGAGCAGGGCACTCCTCATGCAGGGCAGCGCTCCAGCACCTTCCAGACACCCTCTCCTCACAATCCCCACCCTGGATCCAGCCCAGCCGAGTGCTTCCAGGACCTTGAACCCCTTCAGCAGAGAAGGGCGATGGAGCTGGGAAGGGAGCAGGGCACGGCTCTGATGAGGAGCAGCCGAGGGAGCGGGGCTGTTCAGCCTGGAGGGAGCCTGGTCACCCTCTGCGGCAGGCGGGTGGAGCCAGGTGGGGCTCAGTCTCTCTTCGCCGGGAACAAGTGACAGGACAAGAGGACAAAGCCTCAGCCTGCGCCCGGAGAGGTTTTTGTTGGACATTTGGAAGAATTTCGTCACAGAAGGAGAGATTTGGCTTCGGGATGGGCTGCGCAGGGAAGGGGTCCAGTGACCATCCCTGAGGGTGCTCCTAGGCAGACAGCACCTGGCACTCAGCGCCATGCTGGCTGATAGAGCAATGTCCGGCCACAGGCTGGACTTGAGCTCAGGACTCTTTTCCAACCGGATTCCCTTAGGGATCCTGCACCACCACAGCCCCGCTGCGCCGGGGCCCTGGGCGCTGCCAGGCCATGGGAGAAAGGGCACGGCCCTGCGCAGCGCCAGCCTCCGAGAGCGTGCTGGGTGCCCCGGCGCTGCCAGAACCACGCAGGGCCGGCCCGGGCCGGGCTCACGGCCCCCGCTGCCGAGCCCCCGGGCCGCGGGCGGCGGGGGCGCGCACCCCCACGGCCTGAGGCGCGGCTCCGAGGTGACGTAACGCCTTTCCAGAAGATTCCCCCCGGGGATCCCGCCGCCGCCAGCGAGCGCCCGGCCAATCAGCGAGCGCCGGGAGGGCGGTGCTGGCTTGAACTGCCCAATGGAAGGCGGCGACCGGGAGGAACGGGGATGGGAGGGGGGAGAGGCGGGCCGGCGAGCTGCGGGGTCCCGCCTTTTCCCCGCCTCCCTTTGACGGTGCGGCCAATCAGCGCGGCGCGGCGCGGCGACGGGCAGCCCCCCGGGCCAACGGGGGCGTGGCGCGCGCGGGCGGGACTCCCCTGACGTGGCGGGCGGGGGGCGGGGGCGGGGGCGGCCCAGCGAGCGCGCGGCGCCCCGGGACAGCGGGAGCGGTGAGTGCCGGGGGTGCCCCCCCGACCGCCCCCACACCGGCCCCGCAGCCGGGCCCGGCCGCGCCCCCGGCCCCCTGCGGCCGCGGGGCTGTCGCGGTGGGACGGCCGCGGGGTGACAAGTTGTCGCCGTGGGGCGGGGAGGAGCCAGTCCCCGTGCCCCGCAGAGCCAAGCGGCTCGCTGAGGGGCGGGGGGGGGGGTCATGGCAGCCAGGCCTGCGTGTCGCTGTGGGGTGGGGCGGCACTCTGCGCCGTGCGGTGGCCGTGGGGGTCACCCCGGGGGTGACAGGGGTGACAAAGTGTCGCTCTGGGGTGGGGGCAGCGCCCCTGCCCGAGGGGTGACAGGGGGTCGCTGTGGGACTCAGTTTGGCAAGTTGTTGCCATGAAATTGGGAGTGGGTCGTCATTGCCCCCGCCCTGTGGGGTGGTAGGATATCCCTGTGGGGCTGGAGGGTCATTGCTCCTGCCCTGTGGGGTGGTAGGATATCCCTGTGGGGCTGGGGAAGGTCAGTGCTCCTGCCCTGTGGGGTGGTAGGATATCCCTGTGGGGCTGGGGAGGGTCACTGCCCACTCCTGCCCTGTGGGGTGGTAGGATATCCCTGTGGGGCTGGGGACGGTCAGTCCCCCTGCCCCAAGCAGTGACAAGGTGTCACTGCAGGCCTGAGGTGGACAGTCCCTCGGCCCAAAGGGGTGGCAGGGTGTGACAGTGGGGCTGAAGGTGATTTGCCCCTTTGCCCATGGGGTGACAGCATGTCCCTGTAGGGCTGGGGGACCCTAGGGAAGGGGTGCTTGCCCCACTCCACCCATGGGGTGACAGTCTGTCCTGATCTGGGGGCTACACCTCTGCTTTATGAAGTGGCAGGGTGTCCCCAGGGGATGGCAGGATTGGCCTCTCTGCCCCAAGGGGGGACAGGGTTTTGCAGTGGGTCTGGGAGCTTAGCCCCTGTGCCCTTCGTGGGTGGGGAGCAGAGGGTAGCCACCCTGTAGTGTCACCATGGGGTGACATGGAGTCTCTGAGGGGCTGAAGGTGGGGCAGGAAGGAGTTGGCATCTCCTGTGGGGTGTCAGGGTTTCTTGGTGGGGCTGTGGGTCAGGGTTAACTGGGCTGCCCTACCTGGTGGCCGCGTGTCCCTGTGGGTCTGAAGAGTGTGTCAGGAAGGGGTTGTGTCCAGGTGGGGCAGGGAGAGAGAGGGTAAGACCCTGCAGTACAGCCCTGTGGAGCTGGAGAGGGTGGTGAGGTTAGGGTTAATCCCTCTCTCCCGTTTCACTTTGGACGGGATAATGTGCTCTGTTTGAGCTGTGTGGTGTGGCCTGCAAGGGGTCAGCACCCCTCCACCACCGTCCTGGGGGTACCTCTGTATCCCAGTGGGGCTGAACTGGCTGGTGAGAAAGTTGGTGACAGTAACACGGTTAGAGGGACCAGCACGGAAGGGGTTAACCCCTGTCCCCATTTGAGGTGACAGTGTCTCCTGGGAGGGCTGACCAGGAGGAAAGGGTTAACCTGCTTTCCTCTTGAGGCACTCAGTGGGTTCCAGTGGGGCTTGAGCATGGCGAGGGGTCACCCCTGGCCCCCTGTGGGTCTGTGCACTGGGGCTCAAGGCATGAGGGAACCCCTGTGTGCATGGCAGCCCCTGAAAAGGATTGTGCCTCTGGGCTTGGGAGGGGGATAAACCCCATGCCCATGAAGTCGGATAAACCCCATGCACATGAAGTCAGATAAACCCCATGCCCATGAAATTCTTAGCCCCACAGTGGGGCTGGGTGGGGGGCTTGGGGTGGCAGTCTGTGCACTGGGGGGTTTCAACGCCATCCCCATGCCATTGTGAGCATCCTGGTGAGTCTGGAATTGGGGTACCCTACACGGGGAGGCAGCATGGGGGGCTTGACCCTATCTCCACTCAACTGTGAGCAGCCAGGTGTGGCTGGAAAGAGGGGAACCTCCTTGGGGAGACACTGTGAGGGGCTTGACCCCATCTCCACCCAAGAGCCAGCACCAGATAAGTCTGGAAAATGGGGGACCCTGTCGGGGGTGATGGCAGGTGGTACTTGACACCATCCCCACGCAGGAGACAGCACTCCTGCGGCTGTGGAGATACGGGACCCTCTCTGGGGAAATTGTGAGCGGGGGTCCTGGTCCGTGCCCACGCAGGAGGCGGCCGCCGGCGGGGCTGGCAGCGGGGGCTGTGCTGGCAGAGGCAGCGAGGGGAGGGTTAACCCCGTCCCCACGCAGGTGCCGGCACCCCAGTGGGGCTGTCGGTGGGGAGGGGGAGGCGGGCGGTGCGTGTGGGGGCTCGGGGAGGGGATGATTCATTGCGGGTAGTCATGACATTGCTGCCTGGTTGCCTGAGACTGCCATCCAGCACGGGCACGGGTGGCTGTGCCTGCCCCGGCGCGACAAGATCCCCAGCAGCTCCCTGACTGAGCCCGGGATACGCTACCATGCCGGCAATCCTGCTCTTCTGGAGCCGCGCCGAGAGGTATGCGCTGCCTCGGCAGCCGCGCCTCGCCGGAGCCACCCGGCTCGGAGCCCGCCGGGACTCCGGCCCCTGGGGACACGGCGGGATGGGGCTGTCGCCCGCCCGGCTGCTTCGCTTGCCGCGGGTGGGATGCAGGAGCTACCTGGTGATATCCCCAGTTCGGCTGCCTAGTTTCGGTGTAGAGCTTCTGGAGAGGATGCTCTCCGTGGCCTGCGAGTGACGGTGACAGACGAGGGGGACGCGGTGGCATTAGCTTTCCTTGGCGTGCCTGAAGGTGACTTCTCAGAAGTAGGTTTTGCGCCGTGGGCTCGGGGGACGCACCGTCCCCGTCCCGCTGCCCTGCCGCCACGGGGAGCCCCGGACGCTGGGCGGGAATGCGGCACTCGGATCCCTTCTGCCGGGGCACCGGTGCCGGGCGCCGGTGAGGGGGACACAGGGACCCCCATGCATCCGAACGGGAAAAGCTGGGGAGGTGCACATTGGTTAACGTGACTTTTTTCCATATCAACGCCGCCCTACTTTTCTCCCTACCCGATTCGCCTGGCGGGTGCTCAGCCCTGGGCGTCAGCAGAGTCGTTTCTGGGGACACCGGGGGGCTCCTGGCTGCGCTCCCTGCGCTCCTTGGAGGGGGCTGCGTGGGGGACGTGACGGTACCAGGCGGCTGGGTGCCTTGTGGCAGCGGAGAAGAGGAACGCTGGAACTGACGGGTTAAGCAGAAGTGTCTTAATCTGTCGGTTTAACGAGAAAGCGTCAAGAAACCAATTAAAAGGAAAATTACGGCACGGCGAGTGACTCCATTGAAGGGTCTCTCCGTGCGCGGCTGGCAAGCGCACAAAGGACGGCAGCTCCCCGGCGGCACCGCGTCGACCGGAGGAGCCCTTTCGGAGCCATCCTGGGAGCGAGGTCAGAGCCCACCACGGCTGCCGGGCTGGCGAAGAGCTGCCCTTTGGGTGTGCCGGAGGAGGCGGAGGGGGGGACTCGCCAGCAGAGCATCCCTTGGCGGCGGCGGCATCCCCGGCACGAGCCAGCACCTTCTGCCCCGCCGCCCTCCTCCCGCCCTCCGGTGCCTCCCGGCCGGGCACACAGCACCTGCCGCCGCCTGCGGACAGCCGCGATGTTTAAAATAAAACTAGAGCCTTTAAAAATGACAGCTTGGACTATGAATGTGTTCGTAAAGTTTCGGTAAGTGGGTTTCCGCCTCTCGACCTTGTGTCCTCGTTAAACCATCAGTGCCTGTGCCTGGCATCCCGCGGTGACCTTGCACCTCGAGATGGAACAAAAAAAAATCTTGTGCCGTTGCCAGGGTGGGTTTGTTCCCTTAGATGACTGCCGAGCAGAGGGATTATGTCAAACGATCGCTATTCAGCTGGCGCGCTAGCCCAGCGGTTGCTCGGGCTGATGTCATGTGCGGGGCCGGCACAAAGATTTATTCTTTATTTAATTATTTTTTTTTCTTTTGGTGTGGTTGCAAGAGGAGGATGGAGGCTGGGCTGGCTCGGCAGGGCAGGGGAATGCCTGTGGTTTTAACCAAGGCAGAGTGGCCGTGGCTTATCTGGGGGCATCTGATTTGCACGGGTGATACCGGAATGCCTTTGCCAGCCTGAAACCCCCCCCGCCGCTCCCGAGGGGGTTAAATGGGAAGTCAGGAGAGGATGACTGAGCAGAAGGGGGAGAGGATCAGTGGCAAGGCGCAGCTGATCCCAGTGAGGTGGGAGGGAAGGAGGGAGGCTCTGCGGGGACAGAGTCGTGTTTTACCACCATTGTGCATGTGAGCTGAGCCTCGGGAGTGTGCCTTAACCCACCGGGTCACCCACCGGCACCTGGTCCTCTGTGGCACGGTAAACCGCGGCGCCGGGATGCATTTCGGTACAGAGATTCTCTTCCCCATGCCCCGACAGACAAAGGGGTCCTTGGTCAGCTCAGAGATCCTCATCAGGCATCCCCACCCTGGCCAAAGACCTCTCGGTGGGCAAGACCAGAGATCTTGTGTGTGGCGACAGCATTTTGCATTTTTGGGATGTGTTTTCGTGGGAAGCGCTGTGGGGTTTTGGCCAGATGAGGGTGTCCCAGTCGTGCTGTCAGGTTGGGCTGCGTGGGGTCAGAGCCAGACTGTGTGCTCCCTGGGCAGTGGCAGTTGAAGGTTTGTCAGCTCTGTGTTGCAGGAGCTGGGGTGTGATGGGGTTATCTTTAGCACTGCTTGGTTTGCTCTCGCTGTGGGAGGGTTGGCAACATCCAGACAGGGCCAAATTGTCATCCCAGTACTAGTCTCAGAGAGCCCCTGCCCTCCACTGGAGGCTGCTGTGGGGAGGTGGGCTGTTGGAGTGACCCTTGGTGTGGAGGGTGGACAGGATAGTTCGTAGTTCTTAGTTTTCCTGCTGGTTGCTCACCCCAGCGTCTCCTGCAGCTTCCCCGCCACTTAGGGAGGGTAAATGGGGAGGTGGGTGTGGGCTGGGGGCAGAGCATCCCCCAGCACCTGCGTGGGCTGGGTGCTGCTGGCATCTCTGCATGCAGGAGCTGGTATAGAAATGTGCTGGCATCCGGGAGCTGCCACAGGAGACGCTGTCAGATGCTCTTTATGCCCCCAGGGACCTCCTCCCACTTCTTCTGTGCCTCCTGAGCTGTTGAACAGTGTTTGCAGATGCCCCCATCTCCCCTCACTGTGTCTTTAGGAGTGCCTTAGCCCCACTCCCCATGTGCAGCAAAGCTTCTCCTACGTGGCTGGAGGAAAAGAGAGCAGAAGTCGGTGGTTTGGATAGATGTGGCCAAATGTGGGACCAATTTCCAAACTCCTGTAGGTGGTCATTGCCCAAGGCATGGCCCAAGGCAAGTGTTGGATGCTTGGTGTGGCTGCCAGACTCTTAGAGTAGCACCCAAGCATGGATCTTAGGGGAGCACAGTCACCCTTGACTGACCTGTGTGACCTCCAATGGCAGCTCATGGATGGAGTAAGGATGGGGAGAACATCTGGTGGCTTGTATGATGGTGAAGAAAAGGGCCAAGGCTCACACCCCATGCCAAAATCCATCTGCTGGAGGGGCATAGTGGGTGGAGGTGGCTCAGGTGTGTTTGGAGCAAGTACAGGGTGAAACCTGGACTGTGGAGGGAGCAGGATGTGGGCAGTGGGAGTGCAGGTCTGCAAGGGCAGCACCTGGGAGAAGCAGGGTCAGCACTCAGTGTGAGAGGGGCCAGGCCAGACCCTGCTGTTCAGGGTGTCAGGTGTTTGCTGTCAGATTACCAAAAGTCAAGGAGCAGTGGGAAAGATTCATGGAGAGACATGGGACTTGTTAGCTTTTGCCTGGAGGTGCAGCCCTGCCACCTCCCGTGGCTGCTCCCTGGCTGGCTGTGACTCCAGCCGTGACTGGGGGATGAATTACGGCCACCGGGTTTTCCATGCCTTAGTATAGGCATGGGCACGGCCTCAGCCCCCGCGCGATGCAGCGAGTGAGCCCTGAGCTCCTGGCTCACTGCAAGATCCAGTTGGAGGCTCTCGGGGAGTGCAAGTCAGGCTAGAAAGTGTTGGGGTTTTTTTTAAAACAGAAAAAGAAAAAAGCCCTCCCACCATCACAAGATGTTTCTGTCTAACGGCTCCGTTCTCTCTCCGCTAAATACAAATTATGGCTCTGACAGCCGGAGGCGCTTATCTCCAGCTGAATGCCAATTGCTTTCAGGAACAAAATGTTTGAAGTTCCTTTAAGGTGAAGGCACAGCTTGGTCCCTGCCACTGCTTTCAGCCTCCAAAACCTGCTGTCATCACCCTGACTTGGGTCTCAGGTCCCCAGCTGGGAGAGAAGCAGGCAAGGGGGTGGACACAGGCTGGCGGCTACATTTGGACATAGCTCAGCCCTCCTGACTCAGCCGGGGGGGACGGACAGGGACGTGGTCCTGGCCTGACGTTAGCAGTGGCGTGGCCCCTATAATAGCGTCGTGCCCCGACTTGAGCTCTCTCTCCCTGTCAGCCTCAGAGATGAGTCTGTCCATCCCAGCCGTGGGGCTCAGTGGGATAAAACCAGAGCTGGGATACATTCTGGCGCCGGGGCTCTGACCTCTGTTGGGAAGCGTGGACTTGAGCTGGCTCTGGTGCTGCTGGCCCGTGGGACACAGGGAGCATCGCCTCCGCGATAAGTGTGTGCCAGACCCGTCCCCAGCTGCCCCTGTGTGAAATTCACCTTACGAAGAGCTGTCTTTCTCCTTTCAGGAATAAGTACTCGGCTCCCGGCAGCGTCGCCGTCATGGGGAAGGACTATTACAAGATTTTGGGCATCCAGAGCGGTGCCAATGAAGATGAAATCAAGAAGGCCTATCGGAAAATGGCCCTGAAATATCACCCCGATAAGAATAAAGACCCCAATGCTGAGGAGAAGTTCAAGGAGATTGCAGAGGCTTATGACGTCCTGAGTGACCCCAAGAAACGAGCCGTGTACGACCAGTATGGGGAGGAAGGTAAGGGAATAAGCACTGCCCACTGGGAGGCAGGAATGTGGGGTCCAAATCAGTTTTAGAGGTGAGGGAGGGTTTTCACAGAGAGGTGTTTCATGCCTACTCCTGAAATGGGACTGGTTGCTAAAGAATCAGAGTGAAGGCTCCACAGGTGTCAGAAATCACCTCTCATCCTAATCCTCCCCAGGCTGCTTCACTTTTCCAGCAATTTGTCACTTTGCTTCATGGCGTGGCTGGGCTCCCCCTGCCCTCTGCCCCAAAACTGTGGGTGCCTGGTGAGAAATGGAAGGAGCTCACCTCCTGGGTCATATCTGGGGTAATTTGTTAGCAGCTCTTGAAATGACCTAAATAACAGAGCAGAGACGTACTGCTTCTGCCCACGTTCCCCCTGCACTTGGGCACTGGTCCCACTGTCCTCCCTGGTACAGGCTGACCTACAGGATTCAAAGCTTTTCCCAATTTAAGTAATAGGCCCTTGTTTTGAAACCAAGTGGCTGCTGTTGTCTGGTGGTTGGCATGGAGGAGGAGGAGGAGGAGGAGAGCCGCTCCAACGCAGGCGGCCTTATTAGTCGATGATGGAAGAGTGCAACCCCATTCGAGGAGAGTGCTGAATAGCATCTGCATTAATCAGCCCAGGGCTTGGGTGCTTAAAAGAGCAGGAGGTCTGGCAGGAGCAGGCTGCTGGGTGGAAGAGACAGCTCCTCTCTCAGGCAGGTGCATCCCCTCAACAAGCCACCGGCAGGATTAAGCAGCAGTGGGTTAATTGTTGACCCGTTAGTTATGTCAGGGCTGTGATGGATGCACGGGCACAGTGATTTGCTGCCCTGTAAAATGAGAAGAGACTCTCTCAAGTGGGAAACCAGCTTTTCCCGGGAGGCCTCAGTGAAATCAGACCCTGCTCAGGCTGGCGTCATGGGATTAAAGGTGAAACCTCCTGGCTGTACAGTCTATTAGGAGTGGGGCTCACTGGGGATTTGGCAAAATCCCTGTCGCCTGCAGGCATCTAAAATAAGAGTGAATTAAGGAAGAGGGTAAGAGCTCCCTCACTGCCCCATCAAGTTAAAGACCATCTTCCCCCATGCCCCACCATTGTTGAACCTCTCATGTTCCATGACCTTCCCCACACATTTTGTTTCCCTTTCTTTTTGGGGCACTGAAGATCAGCGTTTTGAGGAACTTCAGGGTCCCACATGCTGTGTTGGCAAGGTGAAGTGGGAAAGCCCCTTCAACCCACCCACTGACTTCAGCACTCAGAAGGGACTCCTAAACTTGCCCTACTGTGGAAAGGGCGTGGGGGGTTGGGACAAAGGACAGCCTGTCAGAAATAGTCCTTCACTGTCACTGGTGTGCCCTGAAAATAGTCCCTGAGCTAGGCTTGGCTTAACCCTTCCCAACCCTGCTGATCAAAAATAGCGTTGCAGAGCATGTGTGACCTCTTTGGGGGGCATTTGTCATGTGCCTTGACTCCTTGGGACTTGGGATGAGTTGCAGTGACGTCAGGCTCAGCCTGGGACCTGGCAGGGGAGTTTCCTATGGGAAAAGTTGCCAAATGATTCAAACCTGGAGCTTACCTGGCATTTTATACAGCCAGTGTGCAGGGAGCTGCATGCCAGAGGTCTGCTCACCTCCACCTGCCTGTAGAATCATTGAGGGTGGAGAAGATCTCTAAGATCATTTAATGAAGCACTGCCATGTTAATCATTAAGCCACATCCTAAAGTGCCACATCCACACACCTTTTGAGCACTTCCAAGAATGATGACTCTATCATTGAGCACTTCCAAGAATGATGACTCTATCACTTCCCTGTTCCTGACCAACTTTTCTGTGAAGAAATTTTTCCTAATATCCAGTCTCAGAGACAAGGCTAAGGGGGCAGGAAGGAGCCTGCTCATGGGGAAAAATGGAGATGGGCTGATCAGGGTAGGTTTTAAATTAAAATTAGGTGAATAGGGTGGAAAGAATCAAAGAGGTACTTCAGTGAGGATAGAGGGAATGAAACCTGAATGGGTTCTGAGCTTGCAGGGTGTAGGAGTGGGACTGTGAGTCATGGGTGGAGATGGTGCCTTCACAGTGGTTGAGCTGGAGGTGATCTGCACACCCAGGAGAGGGTGGAAGGAGGTGGCAGAGGCCATTCTCCCACCTGGGCAGTGCAGGCCTTGCAGACCATTCCCCCACAGGGAGCATTCATGTTTTCTCTTCCCCCTTCTCTTCCAGGTCTCAAAACTGGAGGTGGCTCTTCAGGTGGCTCAGGGAACACCTTCCACTACACCTTCCATGGAGACCCCCATGCCACCTTCGCATCCTTCTTCGGAGGCTCCAACCCTTTTGACATCTTCTTCGCCAGCAGCCGCTCCCGGATGTTCAATGGCTTTGACCAGGAAGACATGGATATGGATGATGACGACGACCCTTTCAGTGCCTTTGGCCGGTTTGGCTTCAACGGCATTAACGGGGTTCACCGGCGGCACCAGGAGTCCCTGCACACGCGGAGGAAGGTCCAAGACCCACCTGTCATCCACGAGCTCAAGGTGTCCCTGGAAGAGATCTACCACGGATCCACCAAGAGGATGAAGATCACTCGCAGAAGGCTCAACGCTGATGGCCGGACCATGCGGACTGAGGACAAGATCCTAAACATTGTCATCAAACGGGGCTGGAAGGAGGGAACCAAAATCACATTCCCCAAGGAAGGGGATGCCACTCCAGACAACATCCCTGCAGACATCGTCTTCATCCTCAAGGACAAGCCTCACTCGCACTTCAAGAGGGACGGGACAAACGTGATCTACACGGCAAACATCAGTCTTAAAGAGGTGAGTACGGGTGGTAAATCCCATGGGGTGCGAGGTGGCAGTGGTTCATGGCCTTTGGGGCTAAGACGGGAGGCAGTCCTTCTCCTGCTCTGGATAGGAAAGACCAGGTAGGTCATAAGAAAGGAGCTGAGAGGCCAACTTGGTCTTGGCTTTGGAGGCACTTGACTTCCATGCTGGGTGTGGGACACTGATGCTGCAGTCCCTGCTGAAGACACCTCACTTCTTGGGCCAATTCAGGTGGCTCATTTTATCCATGTTTTCCCTTCTCCATGTGTCTTGTTTTTCGATTTTAGCATAGGGTATTCACATGTGGAACAAAGGGCACATCCTCTGTAGGAACAAGGGAGAACCCAGGTTGGGTGGCATCAGTCTGATTCCTGCTTTTCCTGTAGCTGAGCCTGCTGTGGCTTAGTTACTGCCTAGGGTTGCACCAGGTGCCTCTTCCCATGAGCAAAGACCAGGATTATGTGGAGGAAAGTGATCACTTACCCTCCCTGAGCAGTGCTTTAGCTGTTTTCCTTGATTCTGGCTTTCCTAGATAAGCAACCAAACAAATTAAATACCGAGGCAATGAGTAAAACTCAACACTTCCAGGCTGCCAGTCCTGGAGGTCACGGCAGGGCTGGTTGGATGCATCAGATCATCCAGCAATCTGCACGAAGGTGGGAGAGGAAAGGGAAGATTACCTCAGTACAAGATGTGCCGTTCGCCACTGCTGCTGTAAAACTACCTTTTAATAAATCCCAGCTGGCAGCTGCATTTAACGTTGACATTTTTGGCAGCTGCCATTTGCTGTTCCTTTCAGACGGTAGACGCTGTCTGTCTTCTTAATGAGCTGATTCTTTTTTTTTCCTTCCTGAAGGCAGATTTATGTTCTCAAATGCATTGAATAGAAATAAGCTCAATGGGCCAGACCTGAGGTAGGAAAACGTGATCTTGCGAAGTGTGCCAGGAAGTCAGGAGAGCTCTGTGATGGCTCTGCATCCCAGCTCAGGCTGTGACTGGGTGTACTGGGGGCAAAAAGCACGTGGGCCAGGCAGAGCTGGGCACTCCTGAAGCAAACTCAGCTCCACTTAACTTGCAAACTCAGGGATTTCCCTCACAGTGCAAAGTACAGAGGTTTATTCCTGCAGTAGCTGGTTCTCTTGGCCAATCCAGAAATACTCAGGAGAGACTGCCTTATTTATGGAGCAGTGCATGCCATATCTCAGATATTCCTTCTGTTCATTCCTTTTAGCTATAAAGTTAACCCTGACCTGGCTGTGCTGGTGCCCAGACCATGTTAGCCCAAGTTTGTGCACTAGTCAGGCTGGAGGGACTCCTGCCTGGAGTTGGCTTTTAGCAGTAACTGGAGAAATGGGCTCGAGAAGTGCACCAGAAGTGTTGGACACCTGTGAGCTCCATGAGCAAGGCCTGCATGCTGGCAGGGGGTTTGCACAATGCAGACACAAAGCAGAAAATTGATGGTCCAGGCAAATTCCTTATCTCTTTCAGCTGGAATTTCTGGTCTCTGACCTCCCCCAGCATAAGCCCAACAGGCTGGGCATCCTCATGGAGCTGCTGGTCTGGCTGTCTTCCCCAGCCTGCTGCTTGCCAGGGCAGTGTGATATTCTGCTGCATTTGTCTTCCAGGAAAAGAAGTTCCTTAAGTGCTCCTCTGGAGCACGAGCAGATGCTGGGAGCTCTCCAATTCTGTATGCTACCACCTCAGTATGTGACAGAGCACAACTTCTCCATCTCCTCAGCCTTTGGCTGTAGCCTTAGGTCTCTCCTTGCACCTTCTGCCTTCCCAGGCTGCCTCTTCTAGCCTGAGTTTTAGTCTCTGCCGCTGCCATGAGAGAACACGGTACCATCGGGAAAGCTGGCAGGTGATGGGTACTGGAGGGCCCTGCTGGGTGCCTGGCCAGGGCAGTGCAGGCATTTTGCCACCTGTCTGCTGCGGAATCACAGATGTAGGAGTGCTTTTCCAGGGATTCATTGTCTTCCTTCCAAAAACCAGAGGCGCGTGCCACATCAGGGAGCTGCGGGAGGGAGGAGGCACAACTCCACCAGCAGCTGCCTCTGCCGGGAGGCAGCGCTGCCGGCAGGGCGTCCTGCCCTCCTGGCTGCTGCCTAATGCCCGCCCTCGGCAGCATCCCGCTTTGCATCCTTTACCTGGCGTCACCTTCCTCGAAGCATCCGCGCCTCGGCTCATCCCGGCTGGGACGCGGCCGGTGGCGACGCCCTCCCCGGAGCGGAGGAGGACCCGTGGTGACCTAGATAAAGCTCTGCTCGCGCAGCACAGTGCACAAACCCAGGGTGATTTCATCCCCAGGGATAAACCAAGCCTCTTTCTAGGATGCGGGGTAGCTCCCGCGGTTACTGGTGTTACTTCAGCAACCGTTTTCCCAAATGCCAGCAAAGTTGAGCAAGAAGAATGAAAAACAGGGACATACGGCGGAGGAGCGATCGCCTCGGATTCTTGCGTCTTGGCTCTGGGAAGGAAACATTAAGATCCTGTCTGCCTTCGCTGTTACCGCCCGCTTCTGCTCACATCTCTGCCTGCTTTCCCCATCCACGTGTTCCCGCAGGGACTTCTTGTTCTCCTTTCTGTTTTGTGGCTGGAGGTGTCCTTTCTTGGCATGCGTGGGCACTTGCAGCCATGGCACACTGCACTGGGCACCAGCGAGCCGGAGGGCTTTGGCATCCTTGCCTGAATGCACAGCACAAACTCCTTGATGTGGGGAGATTGTCCTTTGTTTTCCCCTCAGCCTGCTGAAGATCAGCCAAGCACCTGCTGCTCACACAGAACTGGTGATGGCATCCTCCAGGCTGAAGACTTCATCCCTGGAGGACACCCTCTCCAGGAGGGGGCCCGTGCAGATGAGCCATGCAAAGGAGATAGGACCTTCTCCCCTGTTCTCTGCTCAGCAGAGACCCTGAACCAGCTCTGGCACAGATCCCACTGCAAAGCCTCTGGGTCAAAGACTTGGTTCTGCTGCAGAAGCCCCATCCATCATCTCAGAGCCAGTGGCCAGCATGAGATGTTTCTCCTGGTTCCTGTTGCTACTCTGCCTTTGGAGGCTTTTCCTGGCTGGGGGGAACGCAGAACGTTCCCCCACCTACCCCAGAAACAGCAATTGCATCTTTCTCTGCTCCCCTTGCAGGGTGTTTTGGGAGGGCTGGGACCCCCAGGACCCAGTTCAGAGGGACAAACCTGTGCCAGCCCCCACATGGAAGCTCGAGGCTGTAGCTCAGCAAGCCCCCAGCCCCCACCCCCTTCCAGAAGCATCGTTCCGCAGTCCTCTCGCTCAGCTCTTGCTGAAAGCCTGGAGACGATCCTGCCCACATGTACGACAGAGCTGTCTGAGTTATTTAAGGACACAAGGATTTTCTTGCTGCATTCCTGCATCACGTGGCTTGCCAATGCAGGCCAGTGTGCGGCTGCTGCTGGGGGCTGGGGTGCAGCGGGATGGCACCCCCACACCAGCTCCTGGCTGTGCAGTGGGATAGGAGATGGGAACCAGCCCCTCCAGCACCCCAGCTCCCAGGGAAGCTCAGTGCCATGGCCACACCATTGTGCCATGCTGGCGTAGCCTTGTGGGGACTGTCGGTGACAGGGATGGGACATGGGACATGGGCTGTGCTATAGATAACCCCAAGCACCGGGCAAAGCTGCCGTGCTCTGGAGGGTGACAGCTGATGGGCTGTGGCAGCATCCCATGATCTCAGCTGGATTTTCGGCTGCCTGAGGCTGGGCGACAGGGCTGGAAAGGAGCTAAATTTAGCCTGCGTTGTTGCTGTGGGTGGCTGGGCTCTTGCTGGTGGTGCCTTCTGGGCAGCCCAGCAGGTGGGGAGGGGAGTCCTTCCCCCGATGAGAGCTGGGGCACCCCTCTCCTGGGGCACCCCTCTCCTACACGGCTCCTGCAGCCCAGTTCATGGTGGTTGGACCAGGCTGGTGCCAGCAGAGAGCTGTGCTTGCACTGGTGAGCATCACCCAATGCTCTTGGGCAGCACCCAGAGGGAGCTGGGCAGTTCAACTGGGAGAGCAGCCAGTGGGGGGACAAGGGTGTGGCTGTCAGGATGCTTTGGGGTATCAGCCCCATCTGATGGCCTGTTCCTTCTTCCTTCCCCAGGCCTTGTGCGGCTGCACTGTGAACATTCCCACCATCGATGGACGGGTGATCCCGCTTCCCTGCAACGACATCATCAAGCCAGGGACAGTGAAGAGACTACGTGGGGAGGGGCTGCCCTTCCCCAAGGCCCCCAGCCAGCGAGGAGACTTGATCGTGGAGTTCAAAATCCGCTTCCCGGACAGAATAGCTCCCCAGACAAGACAGATCCTCAAGCAGCACCTCCCATGCTCCTAGAGCCCAGGGACTCTCCTCCAAAGCAGCAATACTCCAAACGCATGTGCCACAGCACCTGGCCTGCAACAGAGCCAAGGTGTCACAGCACTTTTAAATGCAAAAAAAAAAATAAAAAAACAACCCCTCACACTACTTTTCTCCCCCAAAAAACCCATCCGACCCACCCCCTATCCATCCTTCTTGGCCGGTTTTTTACTCCAACAACGGGGAGACTCCTGTCTGCCACAGCTCTCCCGACTGCCAAACCTTTTCTTTCTCCCCAGAGGTCCATTTTTTTGCCTCGCAAGAGCGAGAGCCGTGGGCCCTCTGCCCGGGGAGGTGCGTCGTGTTGTGGGTTTTTTATGTCACCTGCTTTTCAGGCCACTCTTCCCACAAGAAGCTGGACTTGTCGGGGTCCGGCGCTGTGTAAATAGGACTCCACAGGATCTGGCATCCCCGCTGCTGGTTTTTCTCTTCCCCTCTTTGACACTTGCTGCTGTTTGGGGTCCCGGTTGCACCGCGGTGCCGATCACTCCTGCCTGCGGTGGCCCCCCCAGTAGCTGGACAATTTCTCACCTTGGGGCCGCGGTTCCAGCCGTGGTCCACTCTCCTGTGCCAAGCCTACACCGAGCCTCGGCCGTGCCAAACAACGGAGCACGTGGGGATGGTCCATCCAGCCTCCTGCCCCTGCCCGGGGATGTCCCCAGTGCCCGTGGGCAGCGCTTGCCTGCACCTGCTGCCCGCAGGGCCCAGCCAGCAGGAGGAGGGGGGAAAGCCCAGGGTGGAGCTTTCTTTTTTCAGATGTGTTGAGTTTGCATTGCTGCTTTTATTTTTTAAATACATATATATAGAGCTCATTAGATAAACTTGGTAAGGGTTTTTCTCTGCCTGAATTGGGGATACTGGCCTGACGCACCCAGGCTTTTTTTGAAAGGGGGATGATTCAGCCACACGAACAGCAAACCCCCGGAGTGGGGTTGTGTGTGCGTGTAGCACTAATCTGGGTGCAAAAGCAGAGCCAAGCGTGAGCAGAGCTGTGGGTTTCACTAGTGTTTCAGGTCAAATTAGGGATTCTAATAAGAAGAGAGAGGCGTGTGTATATATTTTTCTACAGGGACAATTCATTCAGGAGGTGTTTCTGGACATCAGGATGGATCTGGGAGATGCATGAGGCAGTCCGTTTAGTGGCTCCATTTTCAAATACTGTATTTTTTTAAAACCTTTGGATTTCCATCAGGAGAATTTTTATATTTCTAACCTTTCTCAGCCCACTCTGCCTCATGCCATTTTTTTTCCCAGGAAAGGGCTGGTGTGGAGCTGGAGGCATATTCAACCTGGCTTTGTACAGCTCCTCTTTCACCACAGCACTGCCAAGAAAACCCCTGCCAAAATATCCCCCACCCCCCACCCTGGGAATCCTTTTTTTTTTTAATTCCTAAAAAAAAAAAAAAGTACTGACTTGAAGCGGGGTCCCTTGGGGTGGGGGGCTGTGCGTGGGGTGTCCGTGGGGCTGGGGTGCAGCTGTACAGCATTACCTGTGGGGCGAGGAGACCTGTGAGGCACTGCTGAATCAATCACCCGCTTTGGCCAGCGAGGGGTGGCCACTGGTTCCCTCCATCCCTCCACTGGTCCCTGTGGAGTTTATTGTGGAGAAATGTGGTGGACAACATGAGCGAGAAGACAGGCCAGCACGCAGATGCAAGCTGATTTGTTTTTCTCGGTTTCAACGAGACCTGAATGTTTTATAGTGGGGTTTTTTGTAATTTTCTTTTTTTTTTTTTTCCTTTTCTTCTTTTTTTTTTTTTTTTTTTTTTGTAATGTCAGTATTGAGAGAAATAAAGAAGTATTTTGAAAAATACACTTTCTCAGTGTGTGTTGTGATGGGAGGTGCCGGGCTGGGCTCCAGCAGACAGCAGGGAAGAGGGCTCCGTGCCAGGGTCATTGCCACCACCACCCTGGCCAGATGCCCTTGAGGCTGGCAGGGAGAGGAAGAAGAAATGTGTTTTGTTTTGGTACTTGTTGCACAGGACCTTCAGGGCCTACTGATGAGGGGAAGGGAATGAATACATGACTTGGGTCGCAGAATCCTCCCCACCTGCATGGCCTGAGTTGTGCTGACCACATTGCCAAGGATTGGGAGCAGTGCTGGTGAGGGGCTCTGTCCCCTCAGGGCTCTGGGATGGGCAGTGGGATAGCCAGCGAAGGGCTGCAGGGGGAGGCTGGAGAGAGCAGTGCCCATCTCTTCTCAGAAGGGCCTTGGCGCAGGGCGAGAGCCAGAGGCATTGCTGGCACCCATGGAAAGTCCTGCTGCTGCCAGGGAATGTTTGCACATCAGGAGCTGTGCACAGGGACAGGAGATGAGAGCAAAACCCATGGGCCTTGTGGCCATCTCTCAAGTCCAGTGTGTGGCTCAAGTGGGTTTGATTTTGGGTGAGAATTGTCAATAAATTAAACTGGATGTTAATTGCCACGTAGCACTGCGTACAGTTTCCATGGCCACTAATATGCCCATCACCATCACTGGGCACTTGCCTCGCTGAATCTGGGGATCTGAACCCAGCTCTCCTTTGATTGCCATGTTAATGAAGGATGAGTTTTGGTGAAACCAGCCAAGCCCAGCAGTGATAGAATCAGAGCTGGTTTCTACATGTGACACCACCACACACCATCTCTCCTGCCCTGAAAGACTCTCAGGACAGGTAAAGCCCAAGGTCATGAACTGAACAACTTCAAGGGACTTTAATAGGGCTGGTCCACAGACAGAGGGAATGATGTCATTGCAGAATCAAAGGATGATTTGGGTTGGAATGAACCTTAAATCTCGCCTGATTCCAACCCCATGCCATGGGCAGAGACACCTTCTCCTTGACCAGATTCCTCAAAGCCCCATCAAACCCGGCCTTGCACACTTCCAGTGACAGGGCATCCACAGAGCAACCTGTGCCAGTGCTTCACACCCTGACAGTAAAGATTTTCTTCCTGACAGCCAATCTAAAACCCCCCTTTTTCACTTTGAAGGCATTATTCCTTGTCCTGGACTACATGCTCTTGTCAAAAACCTCTCCCCATCCCTCCTACAGGCTCTCTTTAGGCAGTGGAAGGGTTCAAGACTGATATCAAAAGACAGGAGGGGATGGGGTACTGGGAAGCAGGGCACCTTGTATGGTGGTTTCATCTGGGACAGAGTTCACTTTCTCCCCAGTAGCTGGTTTGGTGCTGTGGTTTGGATTCAGTAGAGAATAACACTGATAACACACCGATGTTTCAGCTGCTCTCAGCAGTGTTTACCCCAACTCAAGCCCTGCTCAGTTTCCCGGTCTCTGGCAGGGAGCACAAGAAACCAGGAGGGGGCATGGCCAGGAGAGCTGAGCCACACTGCCCAAAGGGATATTCCATGCCACAGAACACCATGGCCAGGGCATGAACTGTGGGGAGAAAGAGTGAGTGGCTGCATGGCACTTAGTGAAACCTCAACAGCCCTGCATGGGCCCAGAGGATGAAGTAACAATAGATCTGAGCAGAGCTTGTTAGAGCAGGTTTGTTATAAGCATTAGTTTAATAATTTCTGGTCACAAAGTTGTTCTGCCTGCACTCAAGTTCCTGTGCTTGAAGGAGCACCTTACTTTGTGTGTGTCCCCTGTTGTGACATTGATCCTCTGTGGGGCCTGGGTGAGCTGCTCTTTGCAGTAGTGGTTTATAGATGTCTCCATGTGCCACATCACCATTCCTGAAAGTTTCCAAGAAGATGTACAGATCTGGTGCTTAGGAACGTGATTTAGTAGTGAACTTGGGAGTGCTGGTTAAATTGTTTGACTCAATGACCTTAGAGGTCTTCTCCAACCTAAATATTCTGTGACATCTTTTAAATACCCCCACAGCCATGGCAGCCTGCTTCAATGCTTGACATCACATTCTACGAAGAAATTTATCCTAATATCCAGCTTAAACTTCCACTGGCACAACTTGAGGCTGTTTCTCTTGTCCTGTCACTTGCTATTTGGGAGAAGAGACTGACTACACTCGCCTTTCAGGTCACTGTAGAGGGTGATCAGGTCCCCTCTGAGCCTGTTTTTCTCCAGGATAAACACCCCCAGCTCCCTCAGCTGCTCCTCACAGGACTTGTGCTGCAGACCCTTCCCCAGCTCCTTGCCCTTCTCTGCACTCACTCCAGCATCTCCAAGTCTTTCCTGTAATAAGATGCCCAAAACTGAGCCCAGGATTTGAGGTGCCTCACCAGTGCCCAGCACAGAGGGGCAGTCCCTGTCCTGGTCCTGCTGGCCACACCATTGCTGATACATTCAGGATGTCCTTGGCCTTTTTGGCCACCCGGGCACGCCCTGGCTCCTGTTCAGCCACTGTTGAGCAGCAGCCCCAGCTCCTTTCCCACTGGGCAGCTTTCCAGCCACGCTGTCCCAGCCTGGGGCACTGCCTGGGGTTGTTGTGACCCAAGGGCAGGACCCAGCACTGGGCCTGGCTGAACCTCACACAACTGGCCCTGGCCTGGATCTATTGGCACAACAGAATCGCCATTTGTGAGACCAATCTGATACAAACCCTCAGCACTGCCATTCCCTCTGTATTTCGGGAGCCATCTGTTGGGAGCTGTTCATAACTGCACCTTTGGCCTTTTTCCTTGGAGAGTTAAACTATGGCAGAAACGTTTTCCTACATCTGCCTTCTTTCACAGAATCAGTCATAGAAAGGTTTGGGTTAAAAGGGATCTAAAAGCTCATCTCATTCCAAGCCCCCTGCCATGGATTGGAGCACTTTCCACTAGACCAGGCTCTCAAAGTCCCATTCAGCCAGGCCTTGAGCATTCCTAGGGATGAGGCATCCATATCTGTAATTCCTTCCTGCGTTCCATCTTTGTGAGCCCTCGTTTCCCCTGGGCTGGTAACAGTAGGCATCCTTTAGGGAAGAGGGAGGAGATAGGGGCACCTGGTGGTTTTACCTGAGAGAATATGGAGGGGACACAAGAACGTGGGAAGGAAAACCTACATACACCATAGAGAGACAGGTATGGGAATTGCAAAGGAAAACAATCACAAATGAGGGTTCTTCCAGAGTGTTTGCTGCCCAGTCTCCAGTGGGTAGTTTCCCAGGCAGAGTCAAGGTATAGTGCTCCTGATCCTATGGCAAGCACGAAGCTGTGTCAGGGGAGATTTAGGTTGAAAAGGTTTTTCACCCAGAGGGGTTGATGGGCTCTGGAACAGCTCCCCAGGGAAGTGGTTACAGCACCAAGCCTGGCAGAGTTCAGGAAGTGTTTGGACAATACTCCCAGGCCCAAGGTGTGTCCCTGGGGGCGTCCTGTGCAGGGCCAGGAGTTGGACTCAATGGTGGTGGTGGATCTATTCCAACTCAGGGTGTTCTGTGATTCCATTTCTACAAGAAGTGAGCAGCAAATCCAATGGCCGGGACTAGGAGGGCCCTGCCTCTATCCTGCATCCTACTGTGACCCTAAAGCCATGGAGATGCACAGGGCAGAAAACACCCATATTTCTGGAGGGACAAAGGAACTTTTTGGGGTCCTGTGCTCTGGCAGGGAGCAGGGGCACAAGAAGCTGGGTGGAGAGCTGACCCAAACTGGCCAAAGGGCTATTCCATGCCATGGAACACCATGGCCAGTGTATCAGCCAGGGGGGCTGTGGCAGGTGGGGTGAGAATGAGCAGCTGAGCAGCACTGATTCACCAGCTGGGTTCAAACCTCCACAGGTGGGGAAACCCTTGGAGCAGGAACATCCATAGGGAAGCAACACATGTGGGGCAGGAAATATCAGTGGGGAGGGCACATCCACAGTGCAGGAGATGCCCATGGAAGAGGGATGCCCTCAGGACAAGGATAGCCATGGGGAGAGGGCCCACATGGCCTGGGGGGCTCAAGGGGAAGGGATGTCCTGGGGGTCAGTGCTGCCAGTGGAGCAGGGATGCCCACAGCACATCCATGCCTGCCTGGAGCAGGATGAGGAGCTGCTGAGAGAAGTCACTTGTGGCCCCCTGGTGATTGGAGCATCTGCTGGGCCCAGAGGGGTTTTGGGTGGTGCAGGAGGTCCAGCCTCTTGGCTCAGCCTCTAACCCCAACGCCATGGCCTGAGCGAGGTCTCCCACCCTGCATCAAGTGTGGCTGGACTGTGGCTCCCATCAAGTCCAATGGTCCTGATGGGGCCTGGCTGCAGGGGGTGAAGGGCTCTGGGGCCACAGGTGGAACACAGTGGGGCACAGGGGTCAGCAAAGCAAGGGGATGCCCTCAGCTTCCCCCTCACTAATCCCACAGTGTGCAGGGCACGCCTGAGCCAACACCATCTTCCCCTCTCCAGCACCTTTGGGAGCTGCCCAGTGTCCCAGCAAGGATCTGGGCAGGGAGGAGGGTGCTGCAGAAAGGCTCTTGGCCTGGCAGTGACTGACCAGGGTCTCTGCTGGAGGAGTCCTGAAAGGGGCAGGGCTGGGGCCAAACCCTTGACACCAACTGCTCGCCTGGGGCTGCTGAGGCTCACAGCTGTGAGTGCTGATCTGGGGGACACCCTCAGCCCTCCCACCAGGTCCACACAGCCTCAGAGCAGGGAAATATGCTCTTGGAAATCCTGTGCGTGCTGTCCCCTCACCGGGAGCTCTATGTAGCTCAGATGGCAGGGAAGAAAGGAGGTTTTCCAGTCCCTCTGCTGGATTAAATTAGCATTTGCAACTTGGAGAGGCAGTGGGGAAGATTTGGGCTGCCAGGAGCTGGGGCACCATCCCATGCCCTCCTTGCCCCAGCCTCCACAGCAGACAAAGATGCCAGGCTGGTCCTGCCCCTCGACTTGCTGGGTGGTTTGTCCCACTGGCAGAGAGGAAGAAGCCCCTGTCCAAGCCGTGGAAGGCTCTGGGGAGTCCTGGAGAGCTCCTTTCCCAGGTGGCAGAAAGCACCTGGGTCTGGTTCCCTGTGGCCAAAGCAAAGCTGGCATCTGTCCCTGCAGAGCTCAGGGAGGAGAATCAACCCTGGAGCAGAAAGGTGATGTTTAACCCAGAACCGGGATGGAGTGAGGCAGGGGAAGCACCAGTCCTCCCAGCTTCAACCCTGCTGCTGCAAGTGACCCCCGGAGCCGGCAGGAGCGATTTCCCCGGCAGAGGGGGTGAGGACAGGGACGGTGGTGCCGGCAGGCAGCTCCCAAAGGGACAGCGCAGCAGCGGCCAGCGCGGCCCCGGGGGCTGCCCCGCTCCTGCCCCAGAGCGGGGTGTGCTGATTAAACGCAGCCTTCCCCATTTCATTGCCTTGCAGCACGGCTCGACCAGCCCCTTCTCACCACGCCCAGTCCTGTCCCTCTGCCATCACATCCTCTCCCCTTAAATACAGGTGGCTTGATGGATCCCTTTGAGATGTGCCAGGCTCTGGGACAGAAACCCCACAGCTCAGCCCCAAAGGCCCAGGGAAACATTCTGCCACACAAACTGCATTTCACCCTCCTTGCAGAAACCCTCAGTTCCTGCATTCCCTAAGAGCAGCTCTGTGCATTCTACTGCCACTGCTCCCCTCAGACCACCCTCTTGTCCTGCTCCTGCTCCCCAGGACTCCCCTGACATAAAACAACCAAGTACAGCAGTAGCACATTTTCAGTTCACAGAAGGGGAAAATAAAGGAAGCAGCAAGGCAGGGAGGCAGAACAGGTGAAAAGGAAGAAAAAACATGATCAGAACCCAACTACTGAGACTGGGTCACAACACAAGGCCAGCTTTCCAACAGAGATCCAAGACAAGCATCAGAAACTGGGATACAAGGGAATGTGTTGAAGGACCTCTCTCCCCAACCACAGTGCTGTCACACTGTGCCACAACCCCAGAGACACTCCAAGTGCCCCTCATGCCTGGATGAGATGGGAATTCTTGGAGAGATCCTTTACTGCAAAGCCACAGCAGAAAGAGACCTGACAGCTCATGGCCAGCCTCAGAAGAGCCACAGCAGGTACCAGCTGCCAGGCTCTTCCTGCCAAGCCAGGGCCGGGCAGAGACACTGCCAAATCCATTTCTTCCATTAACAGAGCTAAGAGGTGTTAAGCATGAAGAGCAGCTCTGTCCACAGCAGGGGAACACACACACAGATGGGCTCTACTGGAGCAAGGAGTGCTCACACAGCACCAGACATGGGTTTAGGTAACACCAGCACCACACAAAGGAACTGTCACGACCCTGCTAGAGTTTTGTGGGATTTTTATTAATTTTTTTTATTATTTTTTGTGGGGTTTTATTTTTTTTTTAATACAGGCTAGCGTTGTACCCTTGCTAAAGCTGCTGATTCTGCCACATAAACTAGAACAGAAATTTCTCAGAAATTAAGTCAGTTCCCCTCCTTGTTAATTCACTGTCTGCCTCCCAACTGAACACCGCTCTGGATTTGTGTTTGCAGAAAACATTCCCTGTACAAAGTCTGACGTGCAGCTACACTGTTCTGACTGAGGAATGAAGAAGCCAAGAGTCCACTGAACATTGGATTTTTCCCTGTACAACGTGGCCTGATGTGGAGTTTGGTCCACTGGGGACAGCGAGTTAACCGTAGAGATCGTCGTCATTGTCTTCGCTGTACACGTTGCCCCCGCTGCCACCTCCTGTGCCTTGGCTGGGACCAGCGCCGCCCTGGTTGCCTGACGGGAACCTGCATGCAGCAGGACAGGAGAGAAGAGAAGCTGTTTAAAAGCCTCCTTGCAGCTCAGTGCCATACCCTCCCTCCGTGCCAACCCCCATTGACAACTAAGATGGGCAAGAAGGAATGGGATGAAGCCTTAGGGAAGGTCTCATGGCTGCTGGCTGTCATCTGAGGTAAAGGAAAAAAGGGACTTCAGGTGTACCAACAGAGCAGCTACAACCAACCTGCAGCACAGTCTACACTCGCCGTGCAGTGTCATGGTGTTCTGTGCTCAAGGCTGAATGGGAATGTGCAGTGCAAAAGAGGTTTGCTGCCCAGAACCCACCAGAAAGCTGCCCCAGTGCTGTGCTCGGGGGCTGGCTGAGCCACACTGCCCGGCCTTCACACCCCACAGGTACCTGAAGCTGCCAAAGCCACGGCTCTGCTGTAGGGTCTGTGCAAACATCTCATATTTCCTGATGTCGTTGTCACTGACAGAGCGGCGAGCAAAGCGCATGGCCTCCTCAAAGTGATCCCTGCGGATCTCGGGAACCGGATCATCCTCCTCCACCTCCTGCAGCAGGACAGAGGGGCCAGGTGAGCTGTGTGCCCAAGCTCCACGGGCCCACAGCTGCTCACAGCTTCCCCCCAGGTTAGGAGGCTCCCAACACTCTCCAAAGCGGGGGCTGGAGAGGTGTGCATGAGTCAGGGCTGCAGAAGGCACCTCCTGAGCAATGCTGACCATGAGGCATCCCAGGAGGGTCCTCAACCTCCCACAAGAAGAGAACAAAGTGCTCCAGCTCCACGCTCTGCACCAGAGCCCACTCATCCCCGAGGATGACAGAGGAACACATCACACCTCGCGCATGTGGGTAGGGAGAGCTCGGTGTACCACTCACCATGGCAGAAGGGTTGGTTTGCCTCTCACGCTCTCGCCTGATCTCACTCTCGATGGATTCGCGGATGGCCAGTTTGCAGGCACGCTGGCAAATTTCTGTCAGGTCAGCCCCTGAGAAGCCGTTGGTCATCTTTGCCAGGAAATCCAGGTCAACATCCTAGAGAAGAATAAAAAAGGAAGAGAGGCCATCCTTTACACCTCATATCCTCAAGTGACAGAGAGGTGTCTTTACATCCCAGGGTATCAAGGTGCTGTCTTAACTATGGCCAATTTTGGAAAGATCAGCTGTTGAGATTCTTGTTTTCAGGAAAAGTTAACCACATACGAAAGCAGGCTACACTCCTCACACCCACCAAGAATCCACAAACTGGCTGTAAATGCCTCTGCACCTACAGATTTAGGGTATGACTTGCTCAGGTCTCAGCACGAGGAGTCAAGCAAAACACCATCAGACTGGAAATAGAGATGGGCAAAAGCAGACCAAGACAGCCGACCTCCTCCTCTCCTCCCCCTCAGTTGAGAGGGCAGACAACTTACTGCTACCTCCTTTGAAACTAAGTAGGTAAGCTTGGCATAAAAAAGCTTGGGCTCCCACTTCATGTCTGTTTTTCTTTGATTAACTCTCAGCTGCACTATTGCCTCTTCCCAGGCAAGGGACACAGCTCTTGCCTATGACAGGGCTCAGCAACAACTCACTGTAACTGCTCCTCTTCAATTTATATTTTACACCCGTGTGCTCTATACTTTTTTTTCCCCCAGAGTGCAAGAATCTTTTCCACCTCACCAAAATAGGCTTTTCTGATCCTGCACCACAAGCAGAACCCCATTATGTGACAAAGAGCTGCTGTGCCTGCAGACCAATTTCTGGCTTTGCTGATACCTAACCTCAGAGCTCCAGCTCCCTCTCCCATTCTACTACATGGATGAGGCTCCAGACCTCTGTGCTGTCCACAGCTTCTGAGAAACATAAGCAGCACACAGGAAACCCAAGCCAGTAGTAGTCAGGGTGCAGATTCTACCTTTGCAACTGGTGATTTCCTCAGGTTGGCTTTCAGGATTGCAACCCTGGACTTCTCGTCAGGCAGGGGGATGTAGATGAGCTGATCCAGGCGGCCGGGGCGCAGGATGGCTGGGTCAATGATGTCTGGCCTGTTGGTGGCACCGATGATGAAGACATTTTTCTTGGTGGACATGCCATCCATCTCAGTCAGGATCTGGTTGATGACACGATCTGCAGCGCCGCCGCCATCGCCGATATTCCCGCCTCGGGCCTTGGCAATGGAGTCCAGCTCATCAAAGAAGAGCACACATGGGGCTGCTTGGCGAGCCTGCAGAAAGCAGTGAGCACCATCATTACATGCTAATACTGCCCAACAAGGAGCACGCTGACTTCACACTAAGCCTTCCTCACCATTAACACAGCTCAGGAGTACCAGAAGCTCTTCACAAGCAGAACTTGAAAGAGCTGCTCCAGAGCAGTCTCTTACCACACAACCCCTCCATTAAATTCTCCTGAACAACTAGTTGGATTTCTCTGAAGTGGGAACATTGTGAACCAGGCAGAAATGCAGTAACTCCAATGCCTAGAGTGAAAAACTGAGCTGTTTTGCTGGACAAGAACCCTCCCTGCAACACCTGAAGATGTCAACTGGTTATACAGGCACTGAAGCAGGCAAGATATATCTAATGGAAAGGAGAAATCAAATTGTTGTCTTCAGCTACCTAATGCAGTTATAGGGAGGTGGATTTTTATTCACAGTGTGCAGTGGATGGAGGAAAGACCCCAGGTACAAGGAGGTGCCTGCTGCAGCCCTCAGTCATGCACACCTCTCCAGCCTCTAGCCTGGAGGGTGTTGGAAGCCTCCTGACCTGGAGACACAGCTGTGAGCAGCTGAGAAAATCCCAGTAAGAAATAAAGAAAAAAAATTGTTCACATTGAGAGCGCTCCAACACCAGCACACAGGCCCAGAGAGGTCAGGGATTCTCCACCCTTCACACATGCCCAGAAGTCAATGCACTGAGCTGATGAAATTTCAAAGTTACCTCCCTGCTCTGGACAAACAGCTGAACCGAACAGTCTCTGAGGTTCCCTCCCACCTAAATTTTTCTCCACTCTCCTGCCTACTTTTTTTTAGTAGCACCATCCCTCACCCAAGAGAAGGATTCACAGGATAATCCCTGTAGACACCTTCTGGGACAGGAGATGACACTGTGGGACAACTGAGCAGGAGTGAGCTCCTTTCTAAACTGTGTATATTGCAGGACAAGAACCCATAGGACATTCTGAAAATCTGTAGATGATGACAGTTAATGAGCTGTTAATCGAAGTTTCCAGTGGTGAGCAGCATGTATGTGCCCTCCTAACCACAGCCTCTGCCAAAGGCACAGGGGAATTTATCACCCTCTGCTGACAGATGCAACTGCAGTCAGGGAAAAGAGTTTCAACAGCTACGTTGCTGAAGAGGATTAATTCCAACACCAGGAAAGAGCACCTTCTCTCAGTGCAAGTGGGGAAAACACAGAAGACACAAAGAAGAACCAGGAAGACAGATGCAGTGGAGACAAAGTTCTGGGGATACCTCATCACAAAGACAGCACAGAGAGGAGGAGAAACACTTACCTTGTCAAAGATCTCGCGCACGTTGGCTTCAGACTCACCAAACCACATGGTGAGCAATTCTGGCCCCTTGATGGAAATGAAGTTTGCCTGGCATTCGTTGGCAATGGCTTTGGCCAGCAGTGTCTTACCACAGCCAGGTGGCCCATAGAAGAGAACCCCTTTTGATGGGGTCATGCCAAATTTGAGGAACTTGTCTGGGTGCTCCACAGGATACTGGAAGAGAAGAAAACAAAGACCTCCCATGATGAGTCACAACAGGCTACCTTGGAAGTACAGAATGCTTGTATGCATGTCAAGGGACCTTTAAAAGATCATCCAATCAAGACCTCTGCCACGGGAAGGGACATATTTCTCTGAGTCAGCTTTAGTTTTACCAGAAGCACACCTGAGATTAAACACAACATCCTGCCAGGTGCCACTGCAGTTTCTAAGTGGACACTGTCTTGGAAAGGTGCCTATAACAACCTATTTATCTCTAGAAACTAAGTACAGTTCATTACCTTCCCAAATACCAGTTTAGTACTTTCCAGCACACTTAACCTCAGCTTCACTCTGCCCTGCAGAAGCAAAAGGGAACAGCTCAACCTAACCTATTTGCTCTGCTCTCCAGAGACAGCAAGGTGCCTGATGTGAGCCTTTATCCTCAGCAACGAGGTCATATACAAGACAGGTGATGATTTTAACATCAGAAAATTTAGATTCTTTAGACTGAAAATTCAGATTCTTTTATTCACAGTCAGGAGGCTTCTACAGCGCCAGCTGAAAGCAAGAATGTATCCAGTCCAAAGTATGCCAGTGCAGACACCTGGAGTTTCCACAGATAATTTGCAACATCTTGTCCTGTTCTTTCCTTTTGTAAAGGGCTTCTCAATTACTTCTCACCTGTCCCTGTGCTAAGGCTGATGGGGAGCCCTACAGAAGCTCTCTGTATGAGCACCTTCATCCACTGCCTGGCAGATAAAGCTACCGTGTAGGATGATTCTCAGCAGTGGTCCCACTGCTGGTCTCCACTTAAGAGGCAGAACTGTGGCTGTTTCTGCATGTTGCACAACACCCACATAAAATGCCACTGCAGACTCAGCTCAGGAAAACATAATGCTGCTTTCCAGTGCCTTCCTCCCCAAGTTCATTAAGATGGAACAGCATGGTATTTACAGTCCATTACAAATAGATGCCATAAAGCCTCTACATTTATTCTGTTTGCAGCCCAAACAGGAAACTAAAAATATTCTAGATTTTATTATTGTATTTTTTAGCAGGCTAAACAAAAAGTCTGTTGTAAAGCCTTACCTGTACAAGCTCCTGGAGTTCCCTCTTTACATCTTCTAGGCCACCAATATCTTCCCAGGTAACTTGTGGCACCTCCACCACAGTCTCCCGAAGAGCAGAAGGGTTGCTCTGGCTGAGAGCCCACTGTTGTTAGAAGAAATGGTATTATATCAATTCTAACATGTTACATTCTTTTGCTTCAGAGAAGCAATTAATTACAAGCAGAAGAACATGGAGCACTCCTGCATTACCCTGAAGTCATCCATGGTCACTGCCAGAGAGTTCATCACTTCAGCATCAATGGTTTCATCTTCTAGGTCTATGAGATCCATCTTCTTTCTGATTGCCTGAAGAGCAGCTTCTGAGCAAAGAGCAGCCAAGTCAGCACCAACATGGCCATGGGTCTCGTTTGCCACCTGAAAGCAGAGCACTGACCATGACTCACAGGGATACAAGCAAGAGCAACACGTGCTCTGGTCCCTCACTGGGAAGGGAGGAGAGCAACATGAGGGCTTTGCTGCACACTCAAGGCAAGTGCTAACACTCAGGTAAAGACACTGTGCCTTCTACTGCCTAGCAGAGATCCAATCTGCATCTGGAATTTAGAAAGGTAACCTTGAGGACTGCAGTTCTTCATTCAGGACAGAGATGACAGGAACCATCCAGCTTACAGGTGGCACAATGACACCACAATGCTCACACAGCGTGTGAGCTTTTTCAGGGCTGCTATATTTTTAAAGGCAATGACACAGCAAACAAACCCAGGAGGACAGTGGCAAGGCACTTCCAGACTGGAATGATACATTTGTTTCACTTAGCCGTGCCATTCCTAACTAGTGAGTGAGGACTTTTGGTCACTGGTCAGAAGGCATCCCAGGAATCACCCGTTCATACAGTTTCAGGCTGTCCTAATTGAGCCACTGCACTTGTAAAATCAAGCCTTAAGAATTTTTCCACTATGAAACAGAGCACTGGAAGTGAGACAAGCTTTCCTAATGGCACACTACTCACCTGCTCCAGATCCACATCATCGGCCAGTTTCATATTTTTTGTGTGGATCTGCAGGATCTCCAGGCGCCCGGTGGCATCGGGGATACCAATATCTACCTCTCTGTCAAAACGACCTGGGGAGTACAAGCACACGTTGAGCTGCTGATTCTGCACACCACAGGAGCTGCTGCCTTCCTCTGACTGAACAAAGTGATGTACTCCACAAAACACCAGAAAATGACAGAGTTTTGGGTTTGCCTGCAACATCTATCAGCACAGTAGAAGAGGCAGATCAATGGAGGAGGAAAGGTACCAGGCATTTAGGGAAAGTGAGACTAACAGTAGGACCTTGGGATTATACAGCACAAGAGAACTGAACATTTAGTTACTTTTTCTGAGCTACATTTTTGGGAAATAGGCTCTACTGAACCAACACACCATGAGACATTTTTGTTTATTTCTACCTTTGTGTCCTTGTTACAAGAGTCCAAAAATATTGAGACATTTTATTTTTTAGAACTTTCACAGCATTACCCAAGTGGTGAAACATACAAGGAAAACAGGGCATCACTGCAATATTCATTAAGATATGTACACCTCTATTTCTTTTCCAGCCACAGCTGTGCTTTCAAACGGCTCACTACACATTTAAGAGGCCAGTTTCCCCTGCACAGTTGATAGGTTTGCTATTACAGACTCTACCAACTGGTCACACACCAGACATTCATGTTTTGAATACCTGAGTCTCAGAAACTACTGTACTGTTCATTAATAAAAGAAACCCAAATCAGGTAATTCACAGCCTTCTGCAATCTAATGCATGAACATCCCCTTAGGCATTTCCTCCTTAAGTGTGTCCTGAAATAGCTTGACCTAATACAGGCTAGCACACTTTTCCCACTTCGAAGTATTATTTCTACACATTCTCACCTAACATGGCACAGAAAATGACATCAAAGGCTGCAAGCCTGAAAAATAATTTCTAGCAAGGAGCTGGAAACAACTCAATAGTTTATGTAACACATGTTCAGCACGACTTTCTGCTCCATCCTTATGGGGCCCCTGAAGCATGGCCTGTCACAAAGTGAGTGACACACAGGGAAGAGAGGGCAGGGGCGGTTACCGAATCGCCGGAGCGCGGGGTCGATGCTGTTGGGTCTGTTGGTGGCTGCCATCACGATCACGTGTGCCCTCTGCTTCAGCCCGTCCATGAGGGTCAGCAGCTGAGACACGATGCGACGTTCCACCTCCCCGTGTGTCTGTGGGGACAGAAAGCAGCGCTGACACCAGCAGCTCTACAAGGAGCACGGCAGCCGGCACTGCATGGGAGCGGCAGATACAGCAGCCACAAGATGGTAACAAATATCCTGAACTGTATCTAACCCTCCTGCTGCCCAGCTGAATTCAGGTGTTAAATAAATGCTGCTTTACTCTGCAGTGAAATGCAGAGACTCATGCCAGCTGCTACCAAAAAAAGTACATGCTAATTTACCTCCTACAGGTTCTCTTTACCTTCTCTCTCTTAGGAGCAATGGCATCCAATTCATCAATGAAGATGATGGCAGGAGCATTCTTCTCTGCTTCTTCAAAGGCTTTCCTCAGGTTGCTCTCAGACTCACCAGCCAACTTGCTCATGATCTCAGGACCTAAAAAACAGCAACGCTGTGCCACTCAGAAGAGAGGCAGCTAGCCCCAAAAACACGCAGCTGAATATTTTTAGTACAACATCCACATGGGACAAGCTATATTTCAAGCCAAAGCAAATACTATCAATCAAATTCACTAAATCTGCAGCTGAAAGGCAAGACCAGCATGCAGAATTAGTTTCTATCATTATTTTGGTGTTTCCAGTTTACTCTAAGAGAATGCAGCACTAGACAATGAGCGACCTTTAGCTGCCTCTTTCCTTACCCTATTTCACACTTGGTGAGCTTCTCTGTAATGTGCCACCACACACAGTTAATGCCAGTCCTAGCTTGCAAGAGAAGCAATCAAATTATAAGGTGATGAATTACTAGGACAGGGAAGGAAAAAGCTCTATGAAGCCATCTTTAGCTTACTTTACACATGTATACATTTACCTCTGTATCATCTTATAAACTAGTTTAAAAAAGTAAAAAAAAAACAACCATAAACAAAAAAAAAAAAAAACACAACCCCCATCTCCTCTCAAAGGTTAAATACAAAACTGAAGTGTGTAAGCACACTGGTCCCAAATGGATGGACAGCATTCCCCTGACATCTACAACTGCTGAACACTAGTGCAGGTTTAGAGATTTATTCTGTTTTACAGATTTTGCTATCATGCTGATGGCAGTGGTAAGGTAGAAAAAATATGCTTCTGAAGGATCCAAGAAAAATAAACCTGGCCCTCGGGCAGAGACAGCTGCCAGCTGCAGAGACACAGGTGTGGGCAGGTGCTCTGAGTACTTTATTACAGGTAACTCACCAGTTCTTATCAGCTCCATCTGCAGCACTGCCTGCAGCTCCAGATTGGGGCCAGCAGGCAGCGAAAGCATGGCTAACTCTGACAGCGTTATTTTTATTATGCAATAGATTCACAAGCATCTAAAGAAACGGCTGGTCCATTAGCATTCAGTGACAGCTTCCACACACTTGAGGAAGTATATGACGGGGTGACATGTGGCTAAAATTAGCCCATTTACATTCACTCTCTTGAGATAAAAGCAAGTCCCTAATCCTACTGCCGGTCAATGCTGTACTGTGTTATACTGTCCTTTGCCTTCACTGTCACATGATTGAAACTGCAGAAGAAAAGCTGCATTCCTTCAGTAAAAACGCCCTCTTATTCCAGCACCAATTAAAATGGAACAGAAAAGCAGTGTGGAAAATTCAGAATCAGTCCTTACTAGGTATCAATTAGTAGCCACCTCAACAGCTGCAGGTGAGACTTAACAATAGGAGCTCTGTCACTTGTAGCTAAGTCCAAAGGATCTCATTAGAGTTTTCAGGGAGGTTCCTTCCAAATAGTATACTGTGAAACAAAAGAGGTCTTTGTGCTTTACTTGAGGGGAAAGAGGAACCCACAGCAGCAGCTTCTTTTCTGAATGGAACATGGTGGGAGCAAAGCCAGAAGCCCTGCCAGTTCTGCCTTCACCAACAGAAATGGACAGACAGACACCAAATCCCCATGTCTCAGCACAATCTTCCAATCACTCTGCTACAACACAGTCGAGCTTCAGGGAAGTGCCACTACAGATATTTCCACACAAACGGCTTCCAAGTATCCCCAGAAGTATGAAAGAGGTAAGGAAGGATGTCAGGACGACAGTGTGGCTCTACAAGCCCTGTTAACACCACTTCTTACCAAAAGAGCACACAGCAGACCTGGGGCCAAAGCAGCCACAAAACTTACCGTTGATCAGGAAGAAGAAAGCCCCTGTTTCATTGGCCACCGCTCGAGCAATCAGTGTTTTACCAGTGCCAGGAGGACCATACAGCAGGATCCCACGTGGAGGCTGAGGACAAAGGCAAGGGACTCAGGTTGGGAGTATAAGACTGCTTTAGCAGATTCACAATGAATTTGTAAGCATTTGATAATGCCAGTCTGAAATTGTGATGCAAACTCATGCGACAGCTGCCATGTCAGCACTGCTATCAACACCCTTTACTACTTCACACAACACACAACAAAAACCCTGCCAGTAACTGGCAGCGCTGATTCAAAGCATCACTCTGCTTTACAAGCTGCCAGTGTTTCACTCTGTGTCCAGAACACATAAGCAAATACCTTCCAAAGACTGGCATTAAAAAAAAACCAAAAACCCACACCACAAATTATTTATTCCCTTCTCCAATACCTCCTAAATCTCTGTCATGGAGAGACATCTCCCAGGGCAAGCCCACTTATCCACCTGCATGTGGGGACATACCTTCACCCCTATGGCCTTGAAGAGAGCCGGGTGTCGGAGGGGAAGCTCCACCATCTCCTTGATTTGAGCCAGCTGCTTCCGGCAGCCACCAATGTCATCATAGCCCACTTCATTCAGCGACTCCTCTTCATCCTACCCGGGAGGAAATACACCGAACATCTCAGTGAAAACAATAGCTCAACAACCCCTCCCAGTCTACAGAAGCCAGGAATATGGCTTTTTAGACATTTCTTGCCTGTCTTGAGATTCTCACTTTCAAGTCTTCCTGATGTCTTCTATAATTGTTTCTTAGCTCTGTCTTCCCAGACATATAAAGAGAATTGCCTGCACGTACTCAGACTTCACTGAAGCCCACCCTCTGGAATGACAGCCTCTGCTGCCAGGTTCCCTACAGACTCTAACACAAAACAAGCTCTGTGACTCTTTGATGGGGCTAATGGAAGTAACAAGAGACAATGTCAGTATAAAATATACTTACTCCTTAGAGTAAATGCTATCTATTTGGCATATTCTAACTGCCAGTTAGTTACTCAGATGCAGTGTTACCTTTTGAGAATGACTTCAATTAGCAGAGAATGTTAAGGGCCAGACATATGGATAAGATCAGTTGCAATCAACTCTTCCCTTACAGTATTCATCCATTTACCTGTCCAAACCTCAACTGGCCTCAGTTATTTAGGCCACACTAAAATAATAACAGCCTAGAATGTCGGAGAGGCTCAGTTCAAGTCCCACTTACTTCAAGCAGGTCACTCAGGGTCTGGACTTAACAAGCACTGAAGGTCTCAATTTTGGAGATTTCTGCTGTCTCTGGGCTCTGCTCCAGGATTGGGGGAAACATTTTTCCAAGTATCTACTGGGAATTTCCCTTGATCCAGCTTATATTAGTGCAGCCTGTCATGTTCCTGGGCACAGCTGTCAGAAGAAGCCTAGTCATCTATCCCTTCCTATCAGGCAGTTGCCAGTAGGCCTCTGTCTTCCCTTCTCTAGGCTGGATTATCCCATGATCCCAGTCCTTCCTCCTTCATTCTTGACCACCAGGTCCTCATAATTTTTGTGGCCTCGGCTGAACTTACTACTGTCTATTTCTGCTGTGGCCTGAAGAGGCCAAGCGGGATGCATGGAGTGCCCAGGTGCAGTCTCACAAGGGTCACAGAGGTGTTTTAGAAGGCAGCTTACAACAAACCAGCACTCACACTATTTGCAGGCAGAAAAAGGCACTTATTCAATGAAGTATGCACCCACCTCAGCTCATCTCCTTCATGTTTCCTACTCTGTACAGTAAGGTCACCAAAACCTGTCAGACAAGCCCCTCAGGCAGCCACAAGGTTGCAACACTCAAGGCTAGACACCTTAATGAACTGGGGAATTTTTATTTTTTTCAATGTAAACCATTTGAGGATTTCAAGTTTCTCTCGGGAAAAGCACCCATTACTTTCTTTTCACGTGGCACGAAATTTAGCACCATTGTAAGCTCTCTCTGCTATGGATCAAGGGAACACTGGAATCAAAGGATGCATCCAAGCACAGTGTGAAATATCTGGAAGCAGATGCAGAACAGCTGCTGCCAAAGCATGGCATCTCATCAGCAAACCTACCCCCTGGTGCTTTCAGCATATGAGGAAGACACTGGAAGTACCTTTCTCTGACTACCTTCAGCAGCAGCACATCTCCTGAAACCAGAGTTTCTGACCATTACATTCAGTAGATAAAATGTCAAAAAAGGAACTGCAAACACTGTTGCCCTCAAGCACTGCCCAGAAACAGGCTTTGGACAGAGGAGATCAAGCAGGAGAAGCACATGGCAGGGCTCTGCTCACCTCCCGTTTGATGGGCTCTCCCTCACAATGGATCACTGTGTCTGGAGCCACTATGCAGTACGGGCTTGGATCTGTCTCCACCACTTTGAACTCCACTGCACGCATCCCTCCACGCACCAAGAAGATGTCACCTGAAAAACCCCACACGTCAGTGGCCTGTTGCAACCCACATCTGTAAAATGTCGACCCCCATACAACCAGCAGCCCCACATTATGACATTTATAACACTGCTATGCATGTTAAACTCAAGAGCTGCATCCACTGCAAAAGCCTGAGCATTGTTTCAGTTCTCAAATTTCATCCAGTAAAAACCAGCAAACGATAGAAAAGAATACCCTGCCCAAATACAAAACTCAAAGGCAAGAAATCACTTTTTTTTTCCATTCAGTTTCAATTTAACATTTTTAGAACAGGCAAAAAGCCCTAACTCGACAAAAATTCATTTTGGATTTACTGAAACTAGTTGATACTAGCTATAACTGTTTATCTCCAGAAGCAGAATAATATAGAACACTGCACTGTGACTCCTGGCTGCACTGGGCTACAGACCCTGGATAACTTCAACTTGTGCCTATAGTGTACTTTCATCCATGGTACATCAGGAGTGTTATGAACACAACCCCAAAAGTGTGCTTGGTTTTCTACTCATCCCCCCAATTATTCCTTAAATTACTCCAAATAAGTGAATTTAGTCAGGGTGCCAGCTGGTATACATGTCCTGGTTCATCTGGGACAGAGCTCACTTTCTCCCCAGTAGCTGGTTTGGTGCTGTGGTTTGGATTGAGTAGAGAATAACACTGATAACACACTGATGTTTCAGCTGCTCTCAGCAGTGTTTACCCCAGCTCAAGCCCTGCTCAGTTTCCTGGTCTCTGGCAGGGAGCACAAGAAACCAGGAGGGGGCATGGCCAGGAGAGCTGAGCCACACTGCCCAAAGGGATATTCCATGCCACAGAACACCATGGCCAGGGCATGAACTGTGGGGATTTCACTGGGAAACATCACACGCTGATGAGGGACAGGCTGGGCATCAATTAGCAGGTGGTGAGCAACTGTCTCAAGTGTCATGCAACACCTGCCTTTTTAGGTTTCATCCTGTCTTTTCCATTACTACTATTACTATCACTATTTTTTACTTTGTTTCAATCACAAAAATGTTCTTAACTCACAAGTTTCTCCTTTTTCCTGATCTGCTCCCCATCCCATGGTCAGGTGGTGAATGAGTAGCTGTCTGATATTTAATCACATACTGGGATCGAAGGACAACAGTCCTTGGCAGCCACCACAGGGAAAAAGGGTTGGCATAACAACAGATCTGAGCAGAACATGTTAAGCCGAATTTGTTATAAGCATTCAGTATATAATAGTAGCTGCTGACAGTGTTTATTTGTGCTTGTTCTCAGGGTGTGTTTTTAACACCTCACTCGGTGTAGGTGTCCCCTGTGGGAAGGTTTATTGTCCTTGCTGCCTGGGCTAACGTGATCTTTGTGCTGTTCTTTGCAATAGTGGCTTATGACGAGATGGAACCGCTGGTCCTGAGACGAATCTGAGGAGTGAACTGAGCACTGCCATCGGCCCTGTGCTTCGGGAGCCATCCACTGGGAACCACTGGTAACTGCACCTCTCCCACATCTCCCTCCCGATGTCTTCTTTCCCCATGTCTTCAGATGCCAGGCTCATCACAGTAGCATTTGAGCATTTTAAAGATTTTTAATATCCTTTCAATACAACTGAAGCCAGGCTGGTGCTTATCACAGAATTTCCCGAGTTGGAAGGGACCCATGGGGATCACTGAATCCAACTCCTGGTCCTGCACAGGACAGGCCCAAGGATCACACCATGTGCCTGAGGGTATTGTCCAAATGCTTCTGGAATTCTGGCAAGCTTGGTGCTGTGAAACAGCATGTTGCTGAATGTGATTCAGGTAATTTACAGTTAATATATTTAAGAACATGACCCACAGAGGAAAGTGTTCAGGCCAGTGACTACCTAAAACATTTTGTCATTTCACTCCTAAACAAGTGTAGAATCCTAAAAAACTAGTAAATATGTGCATAAAGGTGTGCTGTCATGCTGGCAGTTCCAGAGAGACACAAATCACTGCAATGTGCTGGGACCTGGCCCAGTACACTGGAAGCCTGTTTCATATAATTCCATACTCTAAGAGGAAAAAAAGGTATTTGGACCTGATGACAAAACATCAGGCACTGAGGCTACTCCACTCCCAGGGACAGGCAAAGCATGGTTTTCAGAGGGTGTGTTGTATCCCCCATCATACAAGAGCCCATGGAAAACCAAATGATGCAATGGACTGCTCATGACTACATGGAGAGCAAAGCCTGGAGGAACAAGCAAACTTTGGGACACACATTTAGCAAAAGCCACGTGGTGACTGCCCCTCCCCAACCAACACTTCTACATGCTGTAGAAGGAGACAAAGCTCCTGCAGTGCACATAAAAATATGCTGGGATAAACAGTCTGGGTCACTGCTGACTTAGGCAAAGGCAAACCCACACATGGTTCTGCTTTTCCACACATTGTTCTGCTTTTCCTCAAGGACCCGTGTGCACTTTGTGGGTGATGTGGGAAGATAGAAAAGCCCAGCGCATGGGTCAAGGTGATTTGATTTTAGGTGAGAGATCACTTCTATGGCAGCTATATGCATATCACCACATTCAGCACCTCACAGCAGCCCACTCCACTACTCCAGATGTGAAGGTCTGAACCTGAGTCCCTTTCAATTACCACATTAATAAGGATGGACTATGATGAAACTGGATAAGCACAATAATTGATTAATATACAGGCAAGTCACCAATTACATCACACAGCAGCAACTTAGTTTAATGAGATTTTCTCCCAAGTTCCACCTGAGCCTCTCTGGTGTTCTCCCATCTCATATAGCTAAAAAAAATGCAGGAGACCTACCAAATTACTCTGCCAGCCAGCAGCAGCAATCACTCCTGAAGATTATGGAAAATTTTAAATGACCACTAGCAAAATCTCATCCTACTGATGCTGGTCTAACGCCTCATGGAGATCTGTGCAAGTTTCTAGAAATTCTCTGTACTTAGTCTCAAGAGTAGCTCACACTTGCAGCCATGAGGACTTCAGTGACAGGCATTATTACCTTTCCTGATAGGTCTGTAAGCTTCCAAGAAGTAGGGCTTGAGATAGACCTCAAAGAGATTCCCTGTGATCCCTTCTACTGTGTCATCAATTGGCAGCACGTGGATACGCTTGCCGTATTTCACATCTGGGCAAGGCTGGATGCTGCAGAAGAAAACTCCAGTTAGTGCTGGACTTACTCCTCAGTGTTACACCTGGACAAGAAAAGACATGCCCCTTGCCAGGAAAGAACATCCAAAGACCATCAAAAGCCTCGGCGAGACTTCCTACCCACACAGAAATATTTCAGTGCTGACAAGACAAAATCATCCCCACCAAGAGCTAGTCTTCACAGCACACACTTACCTTCACTCCCTTCAACCCTGTCCAAGACCACTGGAGAGTTTAATAGCTTCCTCCTACCCTACTGCAGACCCCTTTACCACATTCACACATCTCTAACATAGCCTAAAGACCTGTGAGAGTCATGAGGTAGCTTTTATTTCAGCAAGCTACTGGAGAAGCAGCTGCAAGGAAAAGAGAGTTGGGGAAAACACTTTCTTCCCTCCTCTCTCTCACTACAGTGCCCTAAGTCCCTGTTGCTGACAAAACTAATTCCAAGCAAAGGCTCTCACAGTACCAACCAGGGGGAAACCTTTGCAGCCACGTGTATGTCAGTCTCACTTTGTGAGGGCTGATGAGTAGGTTAAAGGCTGAAAGCTCTCTCCCCTTTTAAATATGTGCTACAGTTATTATTTTGCAATGTAGCACAACAGCCTACTGTAGCAACAGCTCAAAGTATCCAGCTGTGGCAGAAACTGGCTTCACTAGCTGAGAAAAGCCATGGAACTGCAGCTGAGTACACAGCTTTTCATAAGTGATATCTGACTTTTATTAGAGACTCCTAACAAATTTTTTTTACTACATGCATTAGAGAGGACATAGCAAAAGGGTAAAAGACAAGAGAGACTGTCCCAGAAGGAAAATATTTGACACACCACAAACAGGAAGTGTTTGCATATTAATCTGGATTTTGGCAGAAACCTGGACACAGTAACATTATAAGCAGTTAAACATTGGCAAGAAAATCTTTGAGGGCAAGTGAATGAAAATTTCCTGACCTTGCAATGAATCAAGACAATTGGTAACACGTTTGGGAAGCTGAGAATCACTACAGACACAGTGCTAACAGAGGAGAGGAGAGCATGGGCTGTCACACTAGAAGAGACTTCAACAGGAATCCCACATCAGGTTAAAGTAAGAATTCATCTCTACTTTAAATGCAAAGACAAAAAGCACCCTTCTGAACCAATTACAGTAGTGTTTAAAACTTGGATTTTTAGAGGTAGAGGGATGGATGGAACAGACTCATTTCTCTCATCTACTAAATTTGTATGAAACTCATTTTATATTTAAAAATTAATACAGATATCACCTCAGAAAGTCTAGTGTCAGAACCAGGCTCTCATTTTCTAGAGACAATGCTCAGGAGGAGGAGAAGCTGTTAGCCCTCCCTAATTTAGACCTGCAAACTACCATTTTTATGTTCAGAAAATGCTCATGTGCTACCATTCTACCCACTCCCATCACAGAATGGGACCTGTCTCCTGTAACCAGAGATACATAAGGTCCTTCCAATTAAAATAATTTTATGATTCTACTTCCCACAAGTGCTGCACAACAAAATCCCTGCAACATTTTTTAAGCATTCCTAATTCAATAATGATTTTTACAACAAAAATCAGGAGTATAAACATCCCTGGGGCGTTTTTAATCTTGTTACTTGTCTATTCCTCTTTTCTCTGGCATTCATTTCTAACAGGTTTTAACTTGTTTTTGCAATAAGGCAGCTCAGGCACTATGAGATAATGTGTGATGCTGCTGATGTCTTCCCCAGGTAACACTGTGTCCTCACCTGATCACGTCACCCAGGCGCACTCTCAGGTTGTTGCGAACAACCCTGTTCATGCGGATCTTCTCATCTGAGCAGGTATCATCTGACAGAACAATGCAGACTGCTTCTCTCCTCTTCTTTCCTTTGAGCAGGACAGTGTCTCCTCTGAACAGCTGCAGTTCGTCCATCTTTGCCTGTGAACAGCAAAGTGTCAGAAGAAGCTTTTGAAAAAGCAGGAATTCAAGTATTTGCAGGAGAGTTATTTGACCTTGGAAATTACATCTCAGAAGTGATATACTAAATCCACAGGACAGAGACTCTTACTACAGTAGTCTAGAGCCAATGCTGAAACCAGAGGAAGGGCACAAGCTCAACCGAATCCAACAAACTGACACTGAAAAAGCATTTATCAAGGAGAAGTGTCAGGAAGCAAGACAGCCCTCCCTCAGTGGTAACAGCTGTAGCTTCTGACGCAAACACTTGTACTCATGTTGCAAAGTTACATTTCAAGTTAACAGACAGCAACAGCTTGCAAATTACCAGATTAAATGCTTCTACAGATGACGCACCTGGGACAGTGACACAACACTGTTGTCTTCATTGATGGCTTCATCAACAATTAACCGATTGGGCCTGTTCTTCTGCTTCAGAATAGCAGTTGATAAGTCATCGGCTTTAGAGCTGGGAGAGAAAACACATCTCATGAGCCTGAATGACACTGGCCCTGCCCAGCCACCCCTGGGTTTCATCTCCACTTTCTAAAAGTTTCTTTGTTGTCTTGTCTTTTTTAAACTCTACTTGTTTGTCGCACAAAGGAGAACATTACTTCCCAGGGACCAGTTGCAGGAGTTCAAGGGAGGACGTTTTCTGTCAGTAAATGTAACTACGAGCTTCCAATGAATACAGCTATGAAGCTATCTATGAAAAGAAGTGGTCAGTGAGATCTTGCTGACTGTAAGATGTTTTGCCTCAATGAATTAGTCAGACTCATCTGAAATCACATGTAACTGCTGCCAACAAAACAAAAGTTCAAGTCTATTTGGTGTCAAATCCCAGATAAATAGCGGCATTACAGGACAATGCTGTGGCAACCCTGATAGGAAGAGTTGTAAGAGTTTAGCCTGTCAATGCCTGTTTGTTAAACCCAGCAAGTTGTAGAAATATTCAAGTGCTTATAGAAAATGATTTTGTGCTGGGGGTTTTTAGCCATTTTCCATAACTTCACAAAAGTCACTGCAGCTCTGGCCTATAATGTCACAAGAAATACAAGAGATAATTCACTTCCCTTGACAAACTGGAGCAAGTAAAAGATCAAGGAAATGGAGGAAGGGCAGATTAACTGTTCGTCTTCAGGACCTAATACAGCAAGTAATTCACTCTATGACAGAATATGAATTGGAACCAACTTATTCTGGAGGAGCTCTTGGAAGCTCCTGTACATTAGCCCCACACTACAGAGGTAGAGTGCTATAGCCTTCCCCAGTGGGCTGACTACTTTCTCCAAGTGTGTGGCTCTGCCAATGTCCAAGGTCAGAAGAGAAAATGTAGAAGAGAAGAGCAAAAATGCATAGTCTGACACGATTGTGAAAGAAAATAAAGGAAAACAAAGTCTTCCTCTGACCCAAGCAAGCAGCAAGCACTGGCTTTGTGGACAATGGCAGCAGCCGTAACTTTGGCTCCATCTCACCCTTTCAGAGACAGAAAGGGATGAGAAGAAACCAATCCTTGAGTGGAAATGGCAGCACTTGGCACTTTCACTGCATTTTTAAGAGTCCATCAGAGAAGGGTGACATACCTATGGCGTGATGTTACCCAGGTCCCTCTCCACCCCAAGACAGAGGCTTTTCCAAGACAGGCTATGCAGTGCTGGCTCCCTTCTCTGCCACGTAAAAGGGGAAACAATACCAAGCAAGCCTGTGAAAGCAGCCAGCCTGCTTTCAAAAAGGTTTTCAAGCTTCCCTTTAAACACTGGTATCACAGGAAACATGTTGCAAACCACAGGCAATATTATTTTAAGTGAACAAAAGTTGTAAAAGATTTTATTTCCTGGACTGCCAGCACTATTGAAAATTACCTTTTTCCTCTCTTTATTAAAGAGTCCAAGAAGCAAGACACTGCAGATCTATTGTATGAGCAAAAAAGAACACAATAAAAGCTGCTGGATAAATCCTGGAAAGGGCTCATGAATTCCACAATCAATCTAAAAATGTGGTATTGTTGCGAGTCCTAAAAAGCTTGAAATTTCCAGGAAAACTGGGAGAGCAATAAGTAAACTGAACAAATACATTATCAGGGCAGATTATGGTTAAACAGTGCATAAAAACCAACAACCTACTTGGTAAGGACTTTGTCTCCTCTTTAGCTCCTGGACACTGGAAACTAACCCAGCACACAGATTTCAAGATTTCAGCTAAGGGACACCAGGAGACACAATACTCATTATTTGGGTTATCCAGAGTGTGACTGTAACTCCTCCCTCTGCACACAAAATGCAGATCCCAAGGCCTTTTGATAAGAAACCACTGCCAGACTTTGGCTATGTGAAATGCTGCTGAAACTGTCTGTCCCTTGGGGTGCAGGGAGTGCTACCACAGCCAAAAAACCAGCCTGGGACACCAGATCAAAAACAAACAGTAGAGGAACTGGTTAACAATTGGAAGCTTTTCAAGGAACACTCTACACAAAACAAAAGCTGCAAAGAACTGGAGAGAAAGTTTGGATAGCACCTGACACACAAGAGCGCAGAAAAACACAGCAAGAATCCACTTGGTTCTGCTAAATAAGAGAAAAAAGTTTTAGTATGGAAGAACTGAACCTACACTTCCCTAAGAACTGAGGGCTGGATCAATATCAGATGCATTTAAGAGTGATCAAAAAGGACTGGAGCCATTAAAAATGGAATAAAAGTGCTCAAGAAAGAGCATCCAGGGAGCTAAATGCGCAGGGTCAGCTTCAGTGCTCTGACCCCACGGGTCTGCAGAGGAAAAAACAAAGCTGCTACAAAATTACACGTCACCTAGGCACGGAAATGATGTTATTTCTCCTGCAGACATGGGTGAGGCTTAGACAGACAAGCACTACCCATCTTTCAGCAGCCATTTACAATATTGCTACCACCCCTGTTTGCCCTCATTGCCTCTCTCCAGGGTTCCTCATGCTGCAGGTGAAAGAACAGGGCAAAAGAGATCTGTGCACCTCAGTCACGCTCAGACAAACCCCAAAATTTGTGGGGAGGAGAGCACAAACAAAATACCCAGCAGGAAAGCCTAAGGTGTGGGTTGCGACTCTCTCCTGCCAGGAAACTTTGGGAAAGGCCAGGGACAGAAAGCTAACCCAGGTAATTTTTGAATCTCCCTGATGAGCTCCTGGTAGAGACAGCCTGGTGGAAACCCTCCACATCACCTCGGTGACCTCCCCAATTTGTCAGCTCCCTCACACGCTTTCCCTTTCTTTCCCTGACTTAACAAAGAGACAAACAGAACACAAAACGTAGCTTCAGAGCTGTTTTGGAATTAAAAGGTAATTCAAGGTCTGTATTAAGCTGCTCCTAGACAGAGGCCAGAAGTGAGGACACAATCACCAGCACAGCAAATGGCCAAGCTTGCACATAAAGTGCAAGACATCTATAAAGCTGAAGCAAATATGTATTAGCCCTAAAGGCCAGCCATTAACAGGTTCCCTCAGCCTCCTTTTCCCTGTCAGTAAAGCAGCTCAACAGCCTCATTTCACACATGGGAGGACCAGAGGGACTTTCTACAGCTTACAGAATCACAGAATAATCCAAGCTAGAAGGGACACATTAGGATTACCAACCCAACTCCTGGCCCTGCACAGGACAGCCCCAACAATCACACCAAGTACCCGAGATCATTGTCCAAATGACCCCTGAACTCTGCCAGGCTTGGTGCTGTGACCACTTCCCTGGGGAGCCTGTTCCAGTCACTGACCACCTTCAGGATACACCTTTTCCTGATATCCAGCCTCAGCCTCCCCTGGCACAGCTTCATGGACTTAATTACACCAGTCGGTGGCTTCCCTCTGTGTCACAGCTTCCCTGGTTCAACAGCTGATAGTGCCCAGAGGCACCACAGGGCAGGGCATGAAGAACAAGGGCAGAAAGTCGTTACCAACCAGTGATCCTTCTGACAATGATAACCAACCTCCAAAGCCCCCGCTAAAGTAAGGAAACAAGCTCTTCCTTCGAGTGCATGCCAAAAAGGAGGAAAAAGCCACTTCCCAGAGAGATTCCAGCTGCAGTACCGAAAGTGAAATCAGCCACGTCTTCTGCACACTGCAGTGACTTTTCACCACCATGCTTGTGAAATCACTCCCCAGATAAAACCTGTGAGCAATTTCCTACCAATCTGAACATCTGACTTACAGCTAAACTGCTTTTCCCAGGTAGGTATTAAAGAAAAAAACATAAAGCCATAAAGCATTTTTTATCCCCAAGTGAAGTATCTGAAGTATCTGTGGTGACTACAGACACTGAAGCAAGAGAACCCAGGGGTGAGTTTAGACACATTGTGGAAAAGCCAAGTTTTCAACACAGTTTCAGACAGGCTGGGAGAGGAAAACAGGGATCCCTTCAGAAACCACACTCCCTTAGCTTTTGGAATGCTCCTTGCCATGCTGAGGCTCGCTTCAGCAAGATGGCTGCCAGCAGCTGTGACAAAAAATGGCATCTAAAAAGTAACCGTGTTCCAGCTGCTAACTAACTTTTCCTTCTTCCTGCGTGGGTGAGAAAAACTTTGCTGAAGTAGAAAACCCTTTTTGAAAACACGGTTAACCTCGCCCAGCGGCACAAGTGGGGTCTGGGAATGTCCCTTCCAGGGCAGGCACGGGATGCCTGGCACACCTCGCTGGAACTGACCCCGCAGGGCCAAGCAGCTTCGGACTCCAGGAGGTGTTAAAAAAAAAGAAAACATACTCAAAGAACACCAAAATACACTAAACTGGACCAAAAGTGCCTCTAGGGAAGTCAAAAAGCCACTTTGAGTATTTCTGGGTTGGGAAAATTTATTTTTGGGTTCTATTTCACTCCGCTCAAAATGCACGTGGGGCTGCGTGCGGAGACTGCTGCTCACTCCTGGGGAGCACGGCAGACGATCCTCAGCCTGAAACCGAGCAGAGCCAGCAGGAGCGAGCCAAGACACCCGAGACGGAAACAGCGCCGATGGCCTCGGCCATGCCCGCCACAACATGTCTGCCTGGGCCAGCGCCGAGTGCCTCGCCAGCCGCGGCTGCAGGGCCGCTGCGAGCACAAGGAGCCCGGGCCGGGCGCAGAAAACAAAGCGCTCCGCGGCTGCGGGCGCGGCGGGCGGGCGGCCCTAGGCCCGGCCGCGGCACGGCGGGAGGCCCGGCCCGGCCTCGCCCCCCCGCCATGACTCGACACTTCCCGGGCAGGCCCGGCCGCGGCGGGGCGGGCGGCGGGACGCGGCTCACCCCCGCTCCGCCGCCGCCTGGGCCCGCCTGGGCCCCGCGGGCCGCCCCGGGTGAGGCGGGCAGGCCGGAGCGGGCCCAGGCCGCGGCGGGGCCTAGGCCGCGGGGAGGCGGCGGGGCCCGCACTTACTCGGATCCCGAGGCCATGGCGCTGCGGGGAGGGGGAGAGGGGCGGCGGACGGCGGCTCCTCGGGGCGGGCGGGGAGTCCGGAGGGTCGCGGGGGTCGCGGGCGGCGGGCGGAGGGTTCGGGGCGTCCGCGCTGCTTGAGCCTCAGCGCCGACTCATCGGCGAGGGGAGCCCCGCCCACGCCGCCTCGCCTGCCTAGCAACAGCGTGCGCTGGCCAATCGGAAATTCCGGCCGGCCGCGGTCTCGGCCAATGGGAGAGAGAGAAAAAAAAAGACCGAGGGCTCCGCCTGAGCCGCGCCCCTCTGTGCGCCCTGGCCAATCGTCACCAGCCAGGCGCCACTTCCCGCAGCCAATCGCAGCGCGGCCCTCCCTTCGAGCGACAGCTGCCGCGCGGCCAATGGCGAAGAGCCACCGACGGGAACATGCGGGAGGGAAGTCCCGCCTCCACAGCCGCCGCTGATTGGGCAGCTCCGCAGAGCAGGACCAATGGGGAGGGGCGTGGCGCGCGCGCGCGCCTCTTCCCGCCAGTGGCGGCGGCCTCGTTCCCGCTCGGGGTGAGGGAATGGCCGCGGCCTCACCGAGGGGCCGGGCCCGCCCTGCCCGGCCATCCGCTGCCATCCTCTCTCCTGCCCGGCCCGGCCATCCCCTGTCATCCCGGCCCGGCCCGGTCCCGCCCGGCCGCTCACAGCCCCAGCCGGCCCGGCCTCGAACGCTCCCACTGAGCCAGGGGCAGCCGCAGCTTCTCTGGGCAACCCGTGCCGGCCCTCAGCACCCTCACAGGGAAAAATTGCTCCCTGGTACCGCATCTCACCGCGTCCTCTGCTAGTTTGAAACGGTTATCCCTGGTCCAGTCGCTTTATGTCCTTGTCAGAAGTCCCTCTCCAGCGCTGCTGGGGCCCCTTGAAGGATGGAAATCCTGGGGCCTTTTCCAGGCTGAACGATTCCAGTGCTCAGCCTTTCCTCACTCCAGCCCTCTGATCATTCTCCATGCCCTCCTCTGGGCTCACTGCAGCAGGTCCCTGTCCCTCCTGTGCTGGAGCCCAGCTCTGGATGCAGTGCTCCAGGTGGGTCTCAGCAGAGCAGAGCAGAGGGGCAGAATCCCCTCCCTGCCCTGCTGCCCACGGGGCTCTGGATGCTGCCCAGGATATGCCAAGGTGCTTTCCTGAAGGAATTGCAGGTCAGAGCCCACCCAAAGCCCCTGTCTGTCCCTCCAGCGTTCCCAGGAGGCTGCAGCAGCCCCTGCCTCACAGAGTTCTGTCATGCCCTCTCCTCTCCCCTCACTCCTTGGCCTTGCAGCTCCCAAACTCCCTTCCCTCTTGTGGGAGGCAAGGCTTGCCAAAGGCTTGGGTAATGGGGTCAGGGCACCTTCCTCATCCCAGAAAAGCTCCACCAGCCACAGGGCAGGAACATGTGCTCCTTCACCCCTGAGGGTGGGGGCCTGCAGCCCTGGCATTGGCACCGACCCTCAGGGACACAGGTGTGGGTCTGGACCCTGCTGCTGGTGCAGCACTGTGAAATTCCGACCCCAGAGCCGTGCACCTCAGACAAAACCACTCCTCTGGGCTCCAGAGCACAGCGAGCGAGCAAAGAGCTGCCACACAAGCACAGGCAGGGCAGCCCGAGTGCAGAGCCAGCCCACCAGGCACGGGGCACAGAGGATGAAGGCACCTCTGCCCTTGATCTCTCACACCCAGGGCACACAGCTCTCAGTAGCTGGAGGCAGTGTCAAGGCCACGACTGCAACATTTCGCTCTGGAAAAAGAGCATGGAAAAACCCAAAGCTAAACAGAGCTGCGGTTTTTTAATTAGGAAAGGAGATCTATTCTGTTTCAGTCCTTTGCTTCATCACAGAGTAGTCCTGAGCCTTGAAGGAGTTCTTAAAGGCCTTGTGCCAGCAGGGCCTTTAAGGAAGACCTCAGCAGGTCAGCTTGAGGTGTCCTGGGCTGCTGCCCCGAGGTAATCCTGGATGCTTCTGGCAAGAGGCTCACTGTCAGGGAACGCTGCCTGCTCCAGACATGAAACCAGGTACAAAGGGAGGGGCCTGAAAGGGAAGGGAGCAGGGCAGCAGTGAGGAGCGCAGCATGGCTTTGCCATGCCCTAACACATTTGCTCTGAGGTCCCCCCCACTCTGCCCTGCCCATCTGCTCTGTGTCAGCTCTTCTGTGCCCAGGGGGTCCCAGCAGAGCCACAGCCCCTCGGAGCACTCCTCAGGGCAAGCTCCTCAGACACCTGAACTGCCCTCACAGCCTGCCAGACTGCACTGCTGAGACCTCACCCAGCCCTCTACACACCTCCCCTGCCCTTGCTGCTGCCCATCCTCTCCAGGGGAGCTCTGGGAGAGCCTCTGCCACTGAGCAGCCGCCTCCTGCTTTCGGTTCAGCTTCCACAAGGCCTGCACCAGGTAGGAGGCAGCGGCTGGGTCACCTGCAAGACAGGAAGGAGGATCAGCCCTTAGCAGAGGAGGAGCAGGTCCTCAGCACTGCTGTGGGTTGCAGGGTATTGCAAAAGAGGCTCAGAAGCCAGACGAGGGCAATGAGTGTAAGGAGAGGTGGTGTAATGGGGAGGAGGCTGTCCTGGCTGTGTCACGGGCTCTAATTAACCCCAGGGCTGGCAGCCAAGGCAGATGGCATCAGCCCTGGGGCACAGCCTGCCACACCCCTCTCTGCACACAGACTGGGGTTCTCCTTGCAGGCACATCTGCACCCCCAGAGGGAGCAGCCACGGGCAGGACTGGGACCAGCAGGTCTGACAGATCCTGGTGAAGCTCACACCTCTTCAGCATGTCAGAGCACTCAACAGGAGAGAGCAGCCCTGTCAGCAGCACTAGCCATGCCTTGGCTGAGCTCAAGACATGAATGCTCCCTTTGCAGGCCTCTGTACTGCCAGGCATGGACATGCTGCTTCCTCAGGTGAGGAGCAGCTCCTGTACCTGCTGCTGCCAAGCTGGGGTTGAAGCAGGAAGTTTCCAAGCTCTCTGAGGGAACAAATTGTTGTCAGAGTTCTGAAATACTCCTCTGACAATAGTTTTGGTCTGTTTCTCCATGGCAGTGAGCTGATCAGGCCCCACAGAAGGATCTCTAGTATGTAATATTGCTAGTGGCCCTACTGTTGTCCTTGACACCTGAATAAATGTGGTATAAAGCATAAGAACTTCCTGCTGAAGACAGCAAAGCAGCCCAGGACAAATTTGTGGAAATCCCTTGAGTTCCTCACCAAAATGAGCCTGTTACCTGGTGAGATCTGCAAGCTGTGCTGGAAATCCAACAGGGCTTCTTTGTTCCTCCCCAGCTCCAGGAACTGCGTACCTCGCCCAATGAGAGAGAGCAACCTGATCTTCTGGAGCACCTCCACTTCTGGCTGGAGATTCTCTGCCACAGGAAGACACACACACCTGAAGACAGCATCCTCCAAACCTTCTCTCCCCTGTTCCCAGCAGGCTGAGCCAGGTTAGCAGTCAGGACAGGCCAAGCATTTACTGTGGGCTGCTCATCCTCCAGCTCTGGAGACACATGGCAAAGCTCAGCCTCTCTGCCAGGCCGGAAGAGGTCGGCAGGCAGCAGAGGGCGAGAGTGAAGAATGCCAAGAGCCCAGAATGTTACATGCCTGTGAACAGTAGCCTCAGCAGCAGCCTGGCCTTTGGCTGTCCCTTTGCACCACTGGTATGTATCTTTTCCCCAAAAACTGAACTGGAGAAGCTTTCCAGTTCACAGCCCCTTTAACTGCTACCTAGGCAGTGAAGGAGGCAGAGCCAAGGCCAAACTCTGCTCCAAAAAACAACAGCTAGTCTCTTCAGAGGCTTTAGCATGGCCCGAGCTTTGCACCCTGGGACAACTGCCTCTTGCCAGAGTGATGCCCACCGCCTTGCCCCTGTACCTGCTGCTGCCAAGCACAAGATCCTGACCCCGTCAAGGCCCCACACGTGTGCTGCTTGTGTGGTGTCCTACCTGTCCATTTGATGCCAGACCCATGAAGCTGGACACGCAGGAGATCACTGAGGCACCTGTGGGTAGGAGGCCAGAGGAGCTTTGGAGCCACTCCTGGGCTCTCAGGAGTGCCAAGTTGTCAGGGCAGCTCCAGTGCCAGGCTGTGTCCTGCCCTTGCCCCACCATCCACTGCTGCCTGCTGGGGAGGCTTTATCACCTGCTGAACTGTGTTACAGCTTCCTTGCTCTCTCCCAGCCTGGCCCTTGCCCAGCCCTGGTACAGGTATCCAGCTGCTCTCCAGGCAAGGCAGCACAGGCTCTCCTTCTTCTGGGACAGGAGTGCACCTGCCAGTTCTGCCCCTGGCAACGAGGAATCCGGCTGCTCCAGCCTCTCCTCCACTCGTAACACCCGTGGAATGAGGTCAGTTGTCCGGCTGATGACCTCCTCACACACAGTTATGGCATCCTGGTGCCTCCCAGCCTGCTCCAAGGCAGATGCTGCTTCCAGGAACACCTCTGGGATCCTGGGCAGAGCTGAGCTACCATCCAGGGGCACCTGGGGAGCAAAAGTGACATCAGTGCTGCAGAAGTGCAGAGCTCTCTGCCAAGCAGCATGACTCTGTGCATACTGGAACATGGAACTGCTGCCCAGCAAAGCTCAAGGCCTCTCCCACAGTCACTGGAGCCTGGTGGAGCAGGCAGAATGGAAAGCACTCACATCTCATAGAGTCAAGGCACCAAGTCCTTACTCTAGAAGTGGAGGACATCCAAAATCAGCTGACAGCTGCTCCCCAGAGGGAAGGGGAAGCTGTCTCTCCAAACAGCAGTGGTGAGTGCTCTCTGGTGTGAATCCAAAGGCAGACATGCCACAGGTCGGGAATGCCAGCCCCTACTTCATTTCCTTTACATCAGCCCCTATCTCATGTCCTTCACATCTCAAACCAGACACTGAAGCCTGGAGTGCAGGGCTGATGCCTGGGCCCAGCCCTTGGGACTGGGTTTGGATCCCTCCAACCCTCATCCTCCAAGTCACCAAGGGAGCTCTTTACCAGGACACCTACCTGCTGCTGCAGCCCCTCCTGAAGGAGGGACAGAAAATCCAGGTAATGTTCCACTGCATCATCCACCCTGCAACAGGAACAGGGCATGTGGTGGAAGGAGAAGTGCCATCAGCCAGGTGAAACCTGGACTGCCAGCCCGCAGTCTCTCCCCCTGCACCACACTCTCCATGCTTTGAGCAGGCCTACAACAGCAGCACTGAACTGGGCCATTTCCAGGAGCACAGGGAAAACTGCAGAGCCCAGACCAGCAGCGTGGTGCAAGCAGCCCAGAGGCACTGTTACCTCCCATCCTGGAGACAGCGCTGTGCCAGAAGGTACTTCACTTCAGAGGGGTGGCGATGGCGAAGGAGGGAAGGGAGCACTGGTGTGCGGACAAGCAGCTCTGTTCGCATTAGGAAATGGGGACTAGAGGAAGCAGCTGCTGGAGGGGATTTTCCCAGAGCCTGTGAAACAGGAACAGAAAAGATGATCAACATCACACTGGTCAAGTCTCAGGCAGCTGCAATCTTTTGTCACTTCTGACATCTGGAGATGCACACAGGCGAGCAGAAGTGCTGCACTTCACAAGCACAACCACATTGTTCTCACAGTGGCTTCCAGCAAGAGCCATGAGGATCACACAGGGGCAGGCAGACTTCTGTTCTCCACATGGCACCAGGAGATTTGCAAGATCACCCAGATCACCTCGGGTTTTTAGCTGAGCTGCCTGGAACACCATCTCCCATTGCAGCCTCAGACCTAGTTAGACCATTTGTAAGGAGAGAGTTCCCTCTCCTCTCTGTATGTATCTGACAGTTTTCAAACAGCTGAAGAGATAATTCAGGGTCTACTGCTGTGACCTCTCCCAGGCAGCTTCACCCAGCTAATGCACTCTGCCTCACTGCAGCCAAAATCTGCCCTTAAAAGTCTCTGTACTATTGCATACTTTACTAAGAGATTGATACTTTCTGACCTGAGAGTTTAACCTCCCAAGCCACCACAAACATGAACTAGGACCCAAGGTCTTGCCACATCCAAACGTGGTGCTGACAGGAATTTCAAATCTTGCTGGACTCCTTCCTGCCCACTCGCTGAAGGCAGCACTGTGCTATTTTGGGGACTCCCTCCGGGTCAAACAGCCCCCAAAAGGAAGAAGCCTGCTTTTGAAGCTCCATGCAGGCTCTGCTGGGAGACTCATTCTGGCAAAACTCATCCCAGAACTACAGGAACCAGACAAACCTCGTAGAGTAGGGTCAGGGCCTGCAGCTCTGCATCGGTCTCTCCCAGTTCATGGTACACTGCTGCCACGTGGGACAGGGCAGGAAGGCACTGGAAATCTACCTGGAGTGCCCGCTTCAGGTGCTGAAGGGCTGTCTGAGGCTTGCCCTAGGTGGATGGGAAGACATGCATGTTGAAAGCACATCCCGCTGAAGTCTCTAGCATTTGGTAGAATCCAGATTCTTGCTCTGCTTCCCCAAGAGATCCCCACTAAGCAGGGCAGCAATTTAGCCAAAGGCAGCCCTCCTCAGGTTGGTTTTTGAGCTTCTCTCTCTGCAACAACACTTTGCAATCAGCCAAAATCTTGTCATGGATTTTGCAGCCTGTCCAAGGAGGCTGGGGCCACAAGGGCAACTTCTGCTCAAGGTCTTCCCTCCCTGAGAGGCCTTGGATCACACAGAGGCATTGTGAGCCTGAGCCTCCCCACCCCACAGCTGCCTTTCCCCTCTTTGCTGTCATTACCATTCGCTGAGCGCAGCAACCGAGGCAGGTGTAGATCTGGGCCAGGATATTCTTGGAGCAGAATCCTCCTGCAGCTTCCTGAAGGAGGGAGAGGGCAGTGGGGAAGTTCCCAGCCTCCAGCTCCTGCAGCCCTAGGACAGACCCAACATATTGGCTCTGTGGCTCACTATTGTGTCCCACCTGGCCCCAAACAAATGTGGTGCCCTTTTCTTCCCAGAGCCATAGGGATTTGCCTGATGCACAGCCTGACAGTGCCAAGCTGCCATCTTTGCTTTAGTGCTTTTGCAAGAGAACAAGCTACTCAGTGGAAATGTCCAGCAGAAATAACAGCAGCTTCCAAGCCCAAGATGTTTTGTTTGGCCCAGAACAAGGACAGGGGCATGTGCTGGGCAGGTTCACCTCCACGTTCCTCCACAATGACAGCAGTGCAGATAGGGAAGCACACACAGAACTTCAGATTTTTTTTTAGCACATCTGGGTCATTTCCCAGCAGGATGCTTTGGGATATCAATTAATTAATATTTATTACAACTTGTTATTTGCCTTTTCTTCAGTCTTCTTTGCAGGCTGCCCTCTGAGGCTGCTCTCACACAGCAGCACCACACTCACATCTGCCACTTCCCTGCTGGAAGTGCTGGTACCACCCTTGACTATTGGCTCCAGCTCTGTGGGCCAGAGCTCCTGCCCTGCCTCCTGGCAGGAAGGCCCTGTAGGAGCCCAAGCACAGCAAAGCAGGGCTGGCTGTCCCTGGAGCTGCTGGTGTTGTCAAAAACAGTAAAGGAGAGAAAACATCCAGGGTGGAACACAGCAGCCAGAGGAGATGCACTGCTTGCTGTGACACCGGGCTAGAAAGCCTCACAACAGCTTTGTGTGGCTCTTGCAGCACCACAGTCTGACAGGATCAACATGCTTGCAACAAGACAAGTTCCAGAAGAAAAGAAAATCTTCATAAATTCCCTGCCAGCTTTCTGCTTTAAGGTCACTGCAGGGCCCAGACACCTCCCCTACAGTCACAGACAGGCAGAGGAACCCTGTGATAGTGCAGAGAAAGGATGAGCTGGGGAAAAGCAGGGAAGCTTTTTGAATATGGAATGTAAAGGCTGAGACTCAGAGGCTCAGCCCAGACCCTCTCCCAAAGGAACAGCCCGAAAAACCCCAAGGACCAGTTTGCTTGGGAAGAGAAACCAGGATAAGGGCAGGGAAAGTGGTCCTGGGACAGAGCAGCAGGACAGTGTGCTGGCCTGAGTTCCTGTCCCCCACAAACCTTGCAGGAAGGCTGCTGCAGTGCAGAGGATTTCCTTCAAGTCCTTGGCGCTTTGTACAAGGGGCAGGGAGGCCCCCTCAGGAGGGACCCGCCATGCCTTGATCATGGAGAGGAGTTTGTTCTGCCCTTCACTGCAGTGGGCTCTTCCTGGGTCCTGTGAAGGCACAGAGGGAGCAGGGAATGCTGAAGGGATGCAGGAAACACTGGTCCAAGTGCACAGAGAAACAGGTCCCACCAAACCACTCAACACTGCTCCCTGCAGTGGGAGCAGACTGGGGAGCAATGTCCTACCATCTGTTCCCTTCAAAAACAACCCCCTTACTGCAGTGATTCCTGCCTGGCCTGGGGCAGCACCTCCCCACCTCAGAGTGGGGTGCACCTCCAGGGCCTCCTGGCATGCAACAGAGCTGCTGGAGTGCATTCAGAAAGACAGGACCCATCAGCAGGGAAGGTTCTGCATCCCACTGCTGTTCCCTACAGAGTCTGCAAGTCCATCTGCAGACCTCTTCCAGCCTGCCCAAGCCTCCTGTCTGACACACAGAGATCCAGGGTCCACACAGGCAGAATATTCTGGGATCCATTAGCACTCTCAGGGCCATCAGGCTGTGCTGGGATGCCACGGGGCAGATTAGTCATGCTGACTGGGCTCAGCTGTCCAAGTGCCACAACAACATTTTGCAGAGTGAGTTTTATGACAAACACAGTATTTATGCCAGCTCTGTTGGCATCTGCCTGTGCCCAGTTACCTCAGCAGTGCTCAGGAGCTGGAAGAGGCCAGCAACACTTCCCAGCTGGCTGGCTGCCAGCCACCAGGCTGCTTGCAGGGCCCCAAGGCGGTGCAGAGGTGCCTGCAGCTCCTCCACGGTTACCTCCTGCAGCACCTTCTCCCACAGCTCCTCCGTGCCAAGATCCTGTCCGCAGGCCCCACAAACCTCCAGAACTGAAAAAAAAAAAAAAAAAACCAAGCAAAAAGACCTACAGCTGTGAGACAATGCATTGGTGCCCTGTGACAGACACTCTGGATGCAAGAGGGAGAGAAAGCCTCAAACAAGCACAGGCTCCTCATAGTGATGGAAAGAATGGGATTGCAGGGCTGGCCTGGCCTCAGCAGAATGGAAAACAAGCTCTAAGAGAGTGGAGCTGACAGCAGCACACTCAGGAGACAAGACACAGCACAACTCAGAGCTAGACCCAGCTCTGCCGAGCCCTCTTGGAGTCATTTGCCCTCAGGTAAGCATGTGCCAACACTGCAGATCCACCTCTGAACTGCAGCCTGTTTGAGTGAGCTTTCTTTGAAGCTAGCACACCGTAATTAAAGAAAACAGTAATTTTCTACTGTCACTAAAACTTTGCTAGAGACTCAGAACCTTATAAATTAAAAGCTCTTGTTTCCCTTGAAACCTCCAGCCCATCCCTGCAGGCAGCAGCAGGCAGGCAGCTGCACAGTGTCCTGGCCACATGCCACTCCACCTCCAGCTCTTACAGGCAGAGCCTGGATGTCTGCTCACAGTTCCCCCATCTCCAGCCTTTCCAAGCACAGCCAGGCGTGCCTGCCCACAGTTTCCAGGTGGAGCCAGGCATGTCTCCTCTGTTTCCCCCATCTCTGGCCTTCTCTAGCAGAACCAGGAGTGTCTGCTTACAGTTTCCACACCTCCAGCCAGTCACCAAGTACCTCCAGAGCACAGAGAATGGCATCTACAGAGAATGCTCTGCTCACCCAGAGAACTCCCCAAAAAAACAACCACATCTTACCCCTGAGGAGCCCCTGGCGTATTCCTTCTGCTTCTCCATTGATGGCAGAGTCAGATGCTCCCACAGTGAAAAGCAGGGAGTTGTAGAGGACAGTGAGTTCCAGAGGCAGGGCAGGGAGGGCAGCCGGCAGCCCTGTGGGCACAGCCAACCCAACAAGAAATTTAGCTGGCTAAGAATAAACAGCTGTCTGTGCCCAGGTGGCAACACCTGGCTTGGCGACAAGAGAAGTGGCTTGGCAAGAAGGTTTTAGTGACTGTGGTGTGATTTAGCCACCTGGGAACTGCAGTACCAGACAGACAGCATGTGTCAGCACTCCAGGTGCCAACACTGCTTTAGACATCCATCCCCCAGCCACCAAAAAGCTGCAGTCCTCCAGGAGTTAGGCCTTTCAGCTGTCCCAGAAGAGCATCAACAGCCTACTCTGCTCCAGTACACCTCCACCCTTTCACACACTGTGTCTCTCTCCTTATCACAGAGTCTCAGAATGGGTAGGGCTGGAAGGGACCAGAGTGGCTCATCTGGTCCAATCTCCCTGCTCCAGCAGGGCCGTCTCAGAGCATGTGGCACAAGATTGCATCCAGATGGTTTTTGAGTATCTCCAGTGAGGGAGACTCCACAATCTCTCGGGAAAATTTGTTCCTATGTGCAGTCACCAGGGTAAAGTTATTCTTCATGTCCAGGTGGAGCTTCCTGTGCATCAGTTTCTGCCCATTCCTCCTGCCTACTGCTCAGCAGCACTGAGCAGAGCCTGGTGCATCCTCTGACCCCTCCCTGCAGACATTGACAGGTATTAATGAGGTCCTCTGTCAGTCACCTGTGCTCCAGACTGAACAGGCCCAGATTGCTCAGGCTTTTCTTGTAAGAAAGATGTTCCAGTCCCCTAGTTATCCTCATTTCCCTCTGCTGAACCCTCTCCAGGAGTTCTGTGTCTCTCTTGCATTGAGGAGCTGAGAAAACTGAAAGTAAAGCTGCCTCACGTTGGGCTTTCTCTGCACCACACCTGTGTCAGAGAGCCTCTTCCCTGACTTCCCACAGAAAAGGGTGTCTGACTTTTGTTTTACAGAAACCCCAAAGCTCCGCTCAGCAAGTTGAGGTGGAGTCTGAGGCTGGACAGTAATCCTCTTGCTGGCCCAGGTCAGCATAGGGCAACAGAGATCATTTCACCTTGGCTTGTTTCCAGCACTGGGATACTGGAGCTGAAACCGGCGGAGCAATATTCATAAACTCAAACACAAGAACCTCCACCTCAACTTGAGGAAGAATTACTTTATGCTGAGGGTGGCAGAGCACTGGAACGGCTGCTCAGGGAGTTGTGGAGTTTCCCCCTCCGGAGACACCCAAACCCCACCTGGATGTGCTCCCGTGTCACCTGCTCCAGGTGGCCCTGCCTTGGCAGGGGGTTGGCTGGCTGATCAGAGATCCCTTTCAGCCCTGATGATTCCGTGATTAACTCTGCAGGCCCCGTTCAGCACCGGGCAGGGGGTTTCACCCCGCCGCCTTCACAGTTTGTTTCCCGCCCCGGGACACCGGAGCTGCATCCCGGTAAGGCCCCCACGCTTCCGGCCCGGGCGGCGGCGGGAGGTGAAGGCGGGGCGCGGCGGCCGCCACTCACCGCGGATGCTGAGGAGCAGCTCCCGGGACTCGTCTCGCAGCTGCCGGCGCGCCCGCCGCGCCTCTCCGCCGCTCCGCGCCGCCTGCAAGGGACGCGCTTACCGCGGGCCCGGCGCGCCGCGGCACCGGCGGCAGCCCCGCGGCGGGGAAGGGGGCGGGGGGGAAGGAGGAGGGCGTGCGCACCGTCCAGCGCCCGACCAGCGCCCGGCTGTGGGCGGCCCAGGCCCGCAGGCAGCTCGGCTCCGGCCCCGGCTCCGGCTCCGGCTCCGGCTCCCGCTCCGGCCCGCGCCGCCGCTTCTTGGCCGCCGCCATCTCCCGCCGCCGCCTTTCCCGCCCTCGCCGCTGACTGGCGGGAGCGGCCGTCACCAAGGCAACAGGGAAGCGCGGGGCCGAGGAGGGACAAAGCTCGGCGCAAGGCGAAGGCGGCAGCCCCGGCTGGCGGGACCGCCCGGTCAGCGAGTGCCAGCCCTGCCTCCGTGCGGGAGCCCAAGGAGCCACACACGTGCGCTGCCCAAGCGCTTACCGAGCCCCGTCAGGCTTCTAGCTGAGACCCCTGCCCTGGGGAGCCTGTTCCAGTGCCCCACCACTCTCCTGGAGAAGTCTTTTCCTGAACCCCGAGAGTCTTGGACCCCAGTTCAACTCCCCCGACAGGTTCAGGCCGTTCCCTCAGGTCCTGTTGCTGATTCCTGCAGAGAAGACATCAGAGCCTAACGCCCCACCTCCCCTCAGGAGGAAATTGTAGATGAGGGTTCCCATGAAGGAGACCCCAGGCGGGTCGGGGGGAGGTTTGGAAGAATGAGATGACACAGCTCCCCTTGGCTCTCGCCGTTTTATTTGCAGACATCATTTTCACAGCTGCCCAAGCCCCGTGCCACCCTGGGACAGCAAATCGCGCCTCCCCCCTACTCCCGATTAATTAATTAATTATGCAATTTAACACCGGAGCGCCCCCTTCCTGGCTGCCTTGCCAGGGCACCAGGTGAACAAGCACAGCCAACTTGCCTGTTTTGGAGGGTTTTTTGGAAAGAAGAAGGCTCTGCTTCCCTCAAGCAGAGACTTGAGCATGGCTTCCACCTTCCAGGTGTAGCTGCTGGATGTGAATGAAAGCATTGACAGCCAGATATGTAGATACCCAGGAAAGTGTAGCACCACGCTGCATGCAGAGCTCCCAGGTTGCTTTCCACAACTGGGTTAATCCCCTTTTTTTTTTTTTTTTTTTTTCCCAAATGAGGGACTGAGGTACAAAGAGGTTAATAAAAAATTAAACGACAATCTTGCTCCAAGCCACGTGGTGCTCTGAGTCAGGGTTCAGAGGAGAGAGCAGGGCTCCCCAGCCCTACTCCCCACACTGGCTCTGCTGCTTCCTGAGGGGAAGGGGGGCATGCACACCGAGACTGGGACTGTGCCTTGGCATAAAAAAGCAGCCTGAAGAGTTGAGGGAAAAACAGGGAGAGGTGGGACAGAGGAATGGCTGTGGGAACAGAGCTGGAAAGAGCCCTGGGCTCCCCAAACAGTGCCATCCCTTGGGATCCGTGTTAGCCCCACGGACCAGAGCTGCAGGTGCTCCCAACACTCACAACTCTTCACAGTGGCCACAGCTTTTGGTCACTATTTTCTAGGCAGCAAAAAAGAGACACAAGTGAATTTTTGTTCTGTCCCAGGACCATGGGACACACCATGGGCCTGAGCCAGAGCAGTTTCCCAATGGCTCTCCCCTGCCAAGAAACACACGCACAACGCTTGCAAAGCCCAAAGTGCAGAAAGATTGTGGAGTGCAGGATGAAAACTGCTCAGCTGAGCACCCTGTCCCCTGTCACACTCAGCACAGGGACACAGGGACCAGAAAAAAACTGCCTGGAGTAACTCATCTAGGAGAGCCAAGTGGGACCCTACAACAACCTCTTTGGAGGGATGTGGGGCAAAACAACTCCCCAGCACTCCAGATTTCCCAAAAAGCTTGGTTTGGACTAGGAAGCAACCCCCTCCTGGGGTTTTAAGTCAGCAAACACAGCCCTGTCTGCTCTAGCATCAGCAGCATGATCTGCTTCCAAGGTTGCCAGGCCCTAGACTGGCATTAACTCTGTGATCCCCATCAGAAGAATGGCAGCCAAACAATCAGCTTGAGGGCAGCTGAGGAAGGCTGACAAAGACTGAAACAGTCAATGAAACAAAGCAAGAGCATCTCCAGCCCTTGGAAAACTCATCTCCATGAATCTGAAATCTTTGGTGTAGCAGCCAGTCTGCTGTGTCCGAGCAGCCAGCACTCCATGGCATCTCTGCAGTGACAAGGATGCACCTGCAGCTCCTCTACTGCAAGTTTTGTTTAGTCTCTGGCAAGATAAGTGTGTCCTTTGATGACACAACAGCTCTGCTGTTCCTTCTGCTCTCCCTGGCCTCCCAGGACCACGAGCCCACACGTGGCAGAGGGGTGGCATGCAGGGGTGAGGAGAGGAATCCCAAGCCCCGTGTGAGTGCTGCAGCCATGAACACTGGGCATGGGAAGGCTCAGCTGCACTGGAGTGACCAGTGAGAAGAGAAACAAGTCCCAGAGATGGAAGCCAAGGGGCCTGGGTGGCAGCTGCAGGGACATCAGAGGCCAGTCCTACATTATCAGTGGCTACAGGGACTTCTGCCAGCACAAATACAGGCAGGCAGAAAGCTCCTGACCAGGTCATGAGGTTACAACAAGTCCAATTTGAGCTCCAGCCTTGAGGTTTAGCAACATGTGCTAGCCAGATTAACCTCACATTAAATGAAAATTTACTGGGTAACTGCCACCTCCACCCCCTTCCTCCTCCCCCTGTTGATGCACCCCTTGTGCCTTCAGAAGCACACAGGCACCAGGGAGTCAGCTTTTAGCAAATAACCTATTTTTAAGGGTGTGCCTAAGCCCATTTTAATTGTGGGCTGATGCATTCCTGTAGCTTTCAGCTTCCCTCACTGTCTTTCACTACCCCATCCTTGTGCTAGCACTGGTGTTGTGCATCCAGGCAGCGAGGCAGGCCAGGGTGTGATGCCAGCTACAAACCAGTCCCTGCTTCTGGCAGGTGAAACTGAGCAGAGGACATGAGAGGCTGAGGTAGCAGAGCACAGCCAGCAGATCAGGAGCAGGCCAGGCAATGGAAACCTAATATAAGAACAGTTTAAGCCTTCCTGGAATTGCATCTGAACAACTGAGCAGGCGTTTTGCAGGGGTAAAATGCATAATTCCACCTGCCCTCAAGAACCACAGCAACCGGGCACTTGGGAAAAATGGCAAGAAATGAAATCATGAGAGAGATTTTCCCTGGGACTCTGCAGGGCAGAGGAGAAGAGGAGCCTGGAGTTATGCTAACAGTCTGCAGTAATGAACTCAAACAGGGGCAGTCATGGTGCATGAGTTAAAAATTAATGGGATCAGGCAAATATCATTGCAGAAATCCCAGGCATGCAGTCCTTGTCTCTTTCCAGAGAGGAAAGAGACAAAAGGTTTCATAGCACCAAGTAATGCCACACAGTGGTTCGGGGCAGTAAGGAATCCCAGCTCCAATGGAAACTGAAGGAAGAATTGAGCTGGGATGTGGCCAGGCACCATGGTCACCACCCTCTACCTATGCCCATAAAGAAAGAAACACCATGCCTCCTGACTGTGAGCAGTCAAGGGCATGTTTGGCATAGCTTACTTGTGACATGAAGTCTCACAGAGAATGCCAAGGCCAAGAGGGAGAAAAGCCCCAAAGATGGGATCATGGATGTGATTGACTGCATCTAGTCCACAGCACCCAGCACACACACACAGACACCAGCTGAGCTAAACCACTTCCCAAAAGAATTGGTGCTAGCTCCAGACTTTCAAGTAGCTCTTCTCAGGCTCTGGAGCTCACACCAAGGCTATTCCTGCAGCTGGGACACCTACTCCAGATTCCCCTTTCCTGCTGGCCAGGCCCAGCAGGGTGTGAGCCCACATCCTGTCACTACATCCTCCTGCATCTTAACTGCTCACAGTCAACAGCCAGCATCCAGCAGCACACAGCCAGGAAGAGATCAAGAGCACTGGCTGCTACCACCCAGCCCAGAGGGACCCTGACAGGTTGAGAACAGAAGTGGAGAATTTCTTGGTCATGCACACAGCTGTCCCTGCTACCACTGGCCCAAGCCTGATGTACAAGGCAGCCCAGAGTGCTCCCCACTGCACTTCACAGGGCTGAGGGGAACCAGGGAAGTGGGACTGAACTGAGTGTAGGGCAAGAGAGGCCTCACTACGGAGCAACTGACTGACTTTACAGAGGAGTAGCTGCCACCGAGGCTCCAGGAACCATCTGCATGGAACCATGTGCAGTGTGATTCCAGCGTGAAAACCAAGCGTGTGAAAACAAGTGGGGGCTGTGGGACATTCCCTCCCCTTCCAACCTCCTCTCCCCTCCTCAGCCAGCTCCATCCCGTGAGTCTTTGCACAGTCAAGGTGACACCTTGCTGGCCACTGAAGCCTACCAGCTGCACATTGTGGCAGGTGTCAGGAAAGTACCAGCAAGATCCCTGTTGGTGTTTCTCCAGAGGAGCACTTCAGGACTCTTGCTTCTTAGGCTCCTGCAGCAGAGTCCTCCTGCTGCCAGCAAAGGCCCAGTGAGAGCTCTGACCTCCTCTGCTGAGAAACACCATCCCCGTGAGCCAGGAGCAGTTGGCTCCAGTCCTTTTGTTCAGCACAGCAGCAGGGAGCTGGGCACAATCCCTGACTGCTGCTGGCAGGCACTGGTTTGCTGGCGGCTCGTGTGTCCCTCACAGCCCAGGGAGGCAAGGAGACAAGCACAGCCTGGGCCGACGAGCAGGTCAGGCTCCCCACGCCTCCAAGGCTACCTCAGCTGAAGCTGGCTGAACCAGGTGCTGACGGCACAGTCCACACGCATCACCAGGGAGATCCCCAGCAAGAGGCAGATGCTGCTCACCACAAAGCCCAGCGACTCAAAGAGGAACCTGCAGGCACAACACATGCAGTTGAGGATACAAGAGCCAGCACAACTACAGAGACAGGCTGCTACCCTCCAGCTGACTGATTTTCCTGACAATGAGAGGCTGGTAGCATCCTGCATCCTAAAGCCTGAATTACATTCACTCCCCAGCAGTTGCTGCCTGTAACCTGTAAGCCAAGCACTCCTCTGATTTAGAGGCCACTCAGGACACACTGAGCCAGGATTGTGAATCCCTCACAGGCTGAGGCCACCCTTCACACTGACTAATTCCAAGGTTTGCTGGTTCAGCATTTCTGGGTTTATCACTTCTGGTCTGGTATCCTTACCTCTGACTCTCTGACTACAACATTCTCAGCTTCCAGGGGAGCTCTGTGTGTCCTTGGAAATTTAGATGAAGAGAAACTTCTAGGCTCTAGCTCAGGTCTAGCTTCTGAATTTCAAGCAGGAGTTAGTTAGGGATATTCCTACAACCAGTACTAGGCAATGAGTCAGAAGATCAATCACAGGGTCCCTTCCAAAATTACTGTCTGTGAACTCTAGTCAAGGTGTCAGGGACATGAGTCTTAATCCAGCATCAGAGCAACTTCTGGGACTTACTTTGGGGCAAAGACCTTCCAAACCATGAGGTGTCTCCTGAGGATCATAGCTGCACAAACACAGGCCAGAAGCTGTGGGGAAGATCATGAAAAACAAGTTACAGGTGACTCTGGAGAGACCTCCTGGGCACTAGGTTCACATCTGAAGGTGGTACTAAACTGCACCTGAGAGGCTGGCACAGCACACATCAGGAATGAGCATCCTAAGAAGGACTCCCTTCCACGATGTCCTCAAGTCAGGAAATACAAGCATCGTGGGGTACATGAAGGCCCTTGTGGGGCCAGGCTGGGGCAGCACAGGGGGAGGGCTCACACCATGGCTAACCTGACCTATTTCATTGAGTGGGGCACTGCTGCTCTCTGCTGCAGGGCTTGCCCCTTCCCTTGCACTGTCTCTGGTCTGACAAACAGGAGAATGATTTGAGGAGATAAATTCCAGAAAACTATTCACTTCTTTCACAGGATTAAAATTTCTGGTGTTTAGCTTCCTGTATAATCACAGCACATATGAAAACCAGAGCTGCTGAGATAGGAATGCTAAGGATTACAACCCTGCAGCTCCTGTGCAGACACTCCCACTCTGGGCATACAGGTATGAAAAGCATCCTAATCCATATGGCAGCTTCCATGCTGGAGCCCTTCCCAAAGCACAGAGCAAATGGCATGGCTGAGAAGGGACCTGCTCTTCCACCTGCAACCAGACACTCCACCCCAGGGCCTGTCTGTGTCCTGGCTGACCCCTTTCTCTCATCAGAGTGCCCCACAGTTATCACAGCACACCAATTTCCTCCTAGACAACCCTTCCCACAGCCACCCTGCCTCTGCCCGTACCTGTGCCCCAAGGACAAACAGGTACTTCAATCCCAGCCGCAGCAGAGCAGTGGAGAACTCCTCTGGAGACTCCCGCAGCCTCATTTCCATCATGTGCTCCTGCACCTCCTGCAGCGCCTCCCGGGACTCCTTCTTGGGCTTCTTCCTCTGTGAGCTGGACATCTCACACACAAAGGGCCACAGCAGGAGCAGTGGGCAGCCAACTACCTCAAGGACAAAGGCACATGAAGTTATCAGAGCCCAGCAGGCGAGGAGCAGTCTAGGCTCTGCCATCCTGCCCTGGATGTGCAGGAAGCACATACCCCAGCTCCAGGCCAGGCTGCTGTGGTCCCACAAGGGGAGCAGCAAGGATGCTGTTGCTCAGCTGGTGCTGGAGCCTTTACTGCCCCGTGCTCAACCTGCAGAGCCCCAGGCAAGCCACTGCACTGATCTGTGTCTGCTGAGGCTCCACAGCCCAGGAAGAAATTGATTTACCTGCGAAGAGGATATGGGAGGCAAAGGTGTTGGCTCCCACCAGGACAGCAGGCAGGACATTCATGCTGTGGTCGAGGTGGAAGCCAACAAAGGCTGCATTCCAGTGGATGGCTGGGAAGATAGGCTGGTGGCCTGTGGAATAGAAGAACTGTGAAGCAGCAAGGAGCCAGGAGATCACTGCATACCACGGCACTGAAAACAGCTCTGAGAGAATAAAAGACAAAAACAGAGGCAGGGGATGGGGATATCAGCATCAAGGAACAAGACAGATCCATGGTGAAAAAAAGCCTAGTGACCTTTTTTTCCAGGTTCCCTTTTCATGTTGGCTCTTTTAGAGACAAGAAACAGTCAGCTCCCCACACAGATACAGCAAGGGGCCAGCATTCCCTCTGCTGGTGCCAGTAGCCTTGCTACTGCACTCTGTCAGAACCAGTGGAGTTAGGTGACTGTTCACTCCCTGGGAAAAAGAGAGCTCCTTTCCCTGACCCCAGACACTCTCCCCCTCCCATGTTCACATCCCTGCTGCATGCATCTTTCTGCTACCAGAGGATTTAAGCAGCTCTAAAAAAGCTAGTATTGTGAGGATCAGTGCACCACTATTTCCCAAGACTAGAAACTAGATCCTGCTTCTCCCACTGTAATTAAGGCAAGGTCACTGCAGGTTACCCCAAGTAACACATCCAGGGGTTGCTCTACTGAGCCCAGACTCACCAGCATCTCCAGCAAGGCCTCTGGCACACGTGTGGATGTGCAGCAGCACAAAGGCCTCCAGGAAGAGGAGCAGGAAGGCAAAGCTCAGCCGCTCGCTGTGCAGAAGCATCAAGAGGAAGGCCAGCAGGGTGAGGGCTATGACCAGGGCTGCTGAGTACACGCTGCCCAGCCCATATGCTGCAACAGTGGCCCTGCAGCTGCCCCGCTCCAGCCGGCTCTTCTGAGACTCCTGCATCCTCTTGTAGATCTGAGGGATGACGTGGAGGAAGTCGACTTCAGAGCCAGGGACCCCCAGGTAGGGAGTGACAATGGATCCTGCCGACTCCCGTGTGTCCTTTGCAAACACTGTCATGGGATTGCACAGCAGGAGCAGCAGTCCCATGGATGCTAGTCCATAGACAGCCCTGGGAAAGACAACAACTGCAACCTGCACCAGCTCCTGCAGCTTGCCAAGAGAGTCATCAGCACTGGAGGCAACGGCCCAGTAGCAGGCAATGCAAAGGACCACCAGTGGGAAACCCCAGCGCACAAAGAGCACGAGGGGGTCTGAGCTGTTCAGGTTGCCATAGTGCCTTAGCCAGCTCTGCACTGCATACACCAGCCCAGCCAGCAAGGCCACGCACAGGAGGTAGAAGAGGTTCTTGGCCCGTGTGTTTCTCAGGCTGGCAAGTGGGGAGAGGAAAGCAGAGGGCCGGCACTGAGGGATTTCTTCGCGGCACTGGTGGAAGAAACTGGAGAGGCGCACGCAGACCAGGAGCATGGCCACGAGGCACAGCAGGTACCAGATCTCTCTCCGGTAAGAAGAAACGCCAAGGAGCTGCTGCTTGGGACCTTCTGGCACAGTCAGGTGGCCATCCCAGTGGAGCTTCCCTACTAGCAACATCACCAGGGAGGCCAGCAGGAACGGAGCCACCCGCGCCTCGGCCACAACAAAGCTGTCGGAGAACATAGCTCCGCAGCGGAAGAACAGAATGCCCATGGGGAAGGCCAGCCCCAGCCATGCTCGCAGCCTCTGCCTCAGGCCACCACTGGCCAAGGGTGGCTGACTCCCTGTCAAACGGGCTCTCTTGAGATGCTGGCCCCACCAGTGCCAGAAAAAACCCAGCTGAGAAGCAGCAGCTGCCCACGACGACACTAGGAGCAGATCCAGCTCCTCCTGGGTGAAAACGTGGACCAGCCATAGCAGAGCAGCCCCCACAGGGCCCCAGAAGAGCGGGTACAGGAGGCAGCTGCGACAGAGAGATTGTGAGGACACGGCCAGCTCTGAGGCCATGTAGCAGAGCAAGCAAGAGGAAGCAATAAGGATGCAGCCCCCCACCATACGCAGGGGGTGGAAGCGGGCCCAGGACTGGGTGCACACAGCCCGTGCCTCTCTCAAGTAGCGCTGGAAGCGACCGATGAGGCTTCCCAGCCTTGGCTTGAGCTCCGGAGGCACTGTCGTCCCCTGCACCTGGGTCAGGAGCTGCGTGTGCTCCTCCACAGCACTGGAGAAGAGCTCCTGCAGGTGCTGGAGCTGCTCTGCTGGCAGGTCCTGAGCCACCAGCGAGTAGGACTGCAGGAAGCGATCCACCTACAGGAGAGGAGACACAGGATCAGACAGCAGCACTGGAAAACTGGGAATGGGATTCAGCGCTTCATGCTGCCCCTTCATAATGGAAACAACTACAATTTACAAACCCTGCCAGGGCAGAGTTGCCCCCAGCCATATCACCCAAGGATGTCACCATCAGAAAACTCAATCTCTCTTCCAAACTGACATCCCTCTCAGGAGATGCATCCTTAGTGACAGCCATGACTCCTGCAGCTACACCTCTGCTAATGCTGTGCATCACTAAGGGCTTTTATGGAGTCTTTGGCAGCAATTAGGCAAATGTCCTCCAGAAGTCATTACTATTAAAGACTTGTTAATCTGCACCCCATGTTGAGTTTTACAGTTTTGTCTGAGGAAAAACATCACATTAAAAAACATCCACATTAAAAAACTTATAGTGGATGAAACCAAACTGCTTCCCTTTCTTCAATAATAGCACATTAATACACTGCACCATAGTGTAAGAAAAACTCATTCTTTTTGCTTTCTACTTCAAGATGACATGAACAGAGGCAGCTATGATCCCAAAGTCATGAAAGAAGTGTTACAAGGGCATTAGCAGGGCAGAGAACCTGCACACACATAAATCTCCTTAGATCTCTCCAGTCCTGAATTGCACCTGTAACTTCACACACCTTCCATTTGCCTCAGAGCACAGTCAGAATCAGTCTGCCCCTGCCCATGGATGGCACACACATGCACTGGCTCTCTCACAGGCTTCCCTGGAATGCCATGGCTTCTTTAATACCACCATTACCGAGACAGAAACCTCCTCAAACAACGAGTGCAAATATTTAAACAGGCACAACTTGATAATGCTAATTCCTAACAAATGACGATTGATATCCTCAGTGATTAATGGACACTAACACACAGTATGATCTTTAAATGTCAGAGCACTCTGCTGCTCTATAATTACAGAGCTGAGTATTTCTGTCTTCCCATCAGCGATCATTCTCTCCAGCTCCTCACTGGCTTGCACCAGTGGTGTCCAACTGGCACTCCAAGGAGCTGGTTGGGACCAGAGGAGTTATTCCTGTACTCCCAGGAATCCAGAATCCCTCAAAGGCAAACTGGCCCTTAGCTGAGATGCATGCCTTGCAATGCCTGTGGCAAATTTGGCTCTGCAGCATGACCAGAGCCACAACAGATGGAGCTCACATCATCCATAGAGGCTCTCACTTAGCCGGCTCCACTGCCTAGGCTTCTTTCATACCTGATGTAGAGACTCATTCATATTTCATCAATCTGCTCCCGGGGTTCTGTATTTTGTTGCACCTTGTGTAAATTGCTCCTTCAGTATCCTACCTTAGTATTGCCTATTACATGGTTAGTTTTTTAATTTGGTCTTTCATTACTGTTTTCCTTCTTCCACTAATCTAGAATGGTTTTTTTGTTAACACTGTTTCTCCTTCAAAACTGAGGCAGTATCAAAATCTCCACTTCTACTTTCAAATCTCCAATCACAAGACTTGCCTCTGGTCATCTTCAGACTTGAGGAACCAGCCCTATTTGGCTGAGGAACCAACCCCTATTACTTAATCCACTTCTGACCATCTGGGTCCAGCCACCCTCCACCTTCCCAGACAGTATTTTCCACACCACAGCACTAAACAGGTGGCTCTTATTTCTCTTTAGGGAAAATGGGGCTGTCTTTTACTGGAGCAAACACTGAAAGGATGTAATGCTTCAAAGTAAGTTCCCCATGAAGATAACAGCATGTCACCATTTCACCTCCACCAAGCGGAAGAGGTTTGTGGTTAAAACCCCATTCCTTTTCCCCTCTAGTTCAATGGGAGGCTTACCACAGGCCATACCTGCTTGGCATTGATGTGGTAGACTGAGAGCTGCTGCAAGGCTGCAGACACAGCGTCACCGTCCCCAGCGAACAGCTCGGCCATCACCTCCCCAATATTACTGTAGGGGATGGGCACCCCCAGCAGCAGGGCCACAGTGGGCACCAGGTTCACTTGGGGAATGGTTTCAGGCTCCTGGAGAGACAGGGGAGGAATCAGAAATTCAGAGAGAACACAGCGATGGAGTTTTTCACTCATTTGAGAGGACAGTGGGGAAGACATCCCTGTTCAAACATTATCCAGGCAGAGGCACAGCTCTACTCTCCCCAAGGGTCCTCGGGTGAGAAGCATGTCTGCTGGGAGCTGCAGGTTGACAGGGAAGGTACTGGCTGTCCAACAGCTCACCTGGCCCCACACAAGCACCCCTCACAGCTGTAGTGCATGATCTGAACATGCATTCCAAACACTTCAGTTCTTTGTATGCTGTGTCAGCCCTTCCACTGCTCTACAGACGAGGTGACAGACCTCCCACTCCTCTCAATCAAGGTGAAAAGGCTGGATATCAGCACCATGGAAAGAGACCAGGAGGTCCTGGTTGATGGAAAGCTGAATCTGAGTCAGCAGTGCCCTGGCAGCCAGGAGGGCCAACCCTGTCCTGTGGGGCATCAGGCACAGCATCAACAGCCGGGCAAGGGAGGGGATTGTCCCGCTCTGCTCTGCTTGGCCTCAAATGCTGGGGGCAGTTTTAGACACCAGAATATAAGAAAGAAGTTAAGCTATTAGGAAGTATCCAAATGACAGCCAGGAGGCTGATGAATGGTCTGGAGGGGAAGCCGTGTGAGGAGTGGCTGAAGTAATTTGGTCTGTTCAGCCGGGAGAAGAGGAGACTGAGGGGACACATCCTGGTGATCTTCAACATCCTAACAAGGGGAAGAAGAGGGTCAGGCACTGATCTCTTCTCTGTGCTAACCAGTGACAGAACCTGAGGGAATGGTCTGAAGTTGTGTCAGGATAGCTCTAGGTTGGATAGTAGGAAAAGGCTCCCCAGGGGACAACCACACACTGCAACAGGCTCCCCAGAGAAGTGTTCACAGCACCAAGCCCAACAGAGTTCAGGATGTTTGGACAATGTTCTTAGGAACATGGCACGACCCTTGGGGGTGTCCTGTGCATGGCCAGGAGTTAGACTTGATGATCCTGATGTGTCCCTTCCAATTCAGCTTATTCCTTGATTCTGTGACAGACTCCCCATCCCTCTCAGTCTAAAAAAAGCCAGTAGAACTGTCACTCTCTAATCCTCTGTAATCCAGGATGCAGTTTTCAGGCACCAACTCAGGCAGGGATAGCTAAGAGTCAGCTCCTCACCTCTGGAGGGCCACTGCCAAACAGGGGTGTCCTGCTGTACACAAACAGTGCTGCGTTGACTTCCTTCTCGCTGTCGCCACCATGGTCTCCAGTTTCTGTCATGCCATGGTCCCCAGCCACCAGAAGAAGAGTGTCATTCCCCAGGTGATCCACCAAGGACCTGCCATCAAGACAAGCAAGGTCAACTCCTCCCTGGGCAAGGGCCCTACTAGCCTAGGTGGAAGAGGATATCTCTCCAGCAAGCCTGCCTGCACCACAGAGGTGAAGCTCACAAAAGGATATGAGCAAAACTGAATGCTGATGCAGAACTGTAACAAGCCAGGGTCCAGGGTGTTTTAAATTGCTGCTTTAAAACCAAACTGAAAATTCAGAGCCCTAAGACAGAGTGGACCAATCTTGCTTGGATCCCCAGCAAACAATGCCTTCAGGGATTGTGACAAAAATGCAATTCAGAAGAAAGGCTCCTGATAAAAACAAAATTTTAGGCTGCTTCTATTTAGGTCATGTATCATGTTACGTGAGCCATCTCCCACTTCAAAGGAAAAAAGCAGGGATTAGTCCCTGAAGGATGCAGTAGGTATGACACAGTATATGCTGCACTCTCAGATACAGCAAGTTCCCAACTCCTTCTAGCAGCAAAACTTCAAAGCAGCCCTAAGAATCAAAAGCTGCAGCATTTTGGGCTGAGATACACCTGCATTACTGAAATTTCTGTATCCCATCCTGTCCTCTGTCTCAAAGGTGCAGCTCATGGTTCTGTGTGATAAACGCAGCAGCACTCATTCCCTAACCAGAGTCCTCCATCTGCTTCTGAAATGTTAGCCAGACCTCAGTGGGACAATGTCCATGTTAAAGATGGAAAGAGAGAGGCTCAGTGACACTCCAGCTGCACTATCATCTCATGGCTTGGTAGAGAAGCAAGACCTGAGGGCAGCCTTACTTATGAAACCAAACCTCTCAACACTCTATGCAAGCAATACTGCCCGTAGCTGAGGTTCCAGCTGCTGCTGGCCAAAGCTGTTTTGTAAGCATTCCCTGTTCCTCTGCACCTGTAAATTCCCTGGGAAGGTGCCACCAGCCTGGCAGAAGGAAGAGGCCAGCTAGCAACCCCTCAGTGTCATGCTGATCACCTGAGCATCTCATTCATCTGGGTGAGCTTTTTTGCCATCTCGGGGTGGTCAGGTCCGTGTTTGTGCCCGCAGTGGTCCACACCAAGGAAGTGAGCAATCAGCACATCCCATTCACCGCTGTCCACTGCAGAACAAAAGAAAACTTATCAAGCACCAGCCTGGAATTCTAAGCCTGGATCCTCCTGCCAAAATTTCCTGGTTGCCTGTGGATATTGCTATTTCTGCCCCTCCTGCCACTGCCACCGCCAGCTCTTGGGGAAATGGATGCAGGCTTTAAGTCAGGCATAGTCTTGGCCAGAGGTCCCTGGATGCAATGACACAGGGACCTCAAAGCCTTGCAAACATGCCAGGATCCCTGTTTTTTCTCCCCACCCCTCAGGAGGAGAACAGTACAATGCCACCCAAGTCATCTTGAACTTACCTCAAACTGCCACAGACTGAGCTCAGAAAAAGGAGAACCCACAACTCCCATCCTTCCCTGGAGATATTTTAGGTTGGACCCATCAACATGCCCCTCTGCATCCCAGTACATGGGCATGAGACACCAACACAGTCCCTAGTTAGAAAGCTACCCTGGCCTCTCCCCTCTGCTTCAGGGCCTTAACACATGAAAACCAATATGTTTGAAGTTAAATTATGACCTGTAGCTCTCACACAAGGCATGCAGACTTGCCCATGAAAGGCCACCACACCCATGAATTGTTTATATTCAGACACAGAAAAATGAATGATCTTGTCCCTTGGTCCCAGGATCTCCGGGAGGTGGAAATAACCTATTTCATGCTTCATCTTCTTCCCATGACTAGGGAGCACCAACGCTTTGCTGAGAGCAGTGCTGTGTCTCAGGCTCCTAACTTGTGTTTCCTGCATTGTGTGCAGGAGCACTGTGTGCTTGCCTAGGCAGCCACATGTCAAAGTTAAGGTGCTCCTCTGTCTCCATCCCATCAGTGTATTTTGTAAGACATATGCAGAAGTCTAACCTCACCCCAAAAAGCTGAATTCTGACTCAAGAGAGAGGAAAGGTATCTACAGAAATGGTCTGTGGGCTCCAAGAACTGGAGCTTATCTGTGGAAATACAGCTAGAGCACTGTAATCCTAGGGCACCAGTGTGTAACTGCCCAGTGCTCCTTTGTAAAGGAAAAAATCCTCCAGCCCTACCTCGAATTTGCAGTAGGTCTGCCATATTAGGCCAAGGTTTATCCATGCCCTGATGAAAGAGCTACTTACCAGTTGGATAGAGATGCTGCAGGATCCCATCATCCACAGTGTGAAGATCCTTCACATTAAAAGAAGGGAAGAAATAGGAACGGAAGAACTTCTTTGGGAAGAGTCCTTCCCACGTGTCATCGCCCATGAAGACCACTCTCCTTCCTGAGCCAGAAGAAAGGAACCAATGAGAGATGGAGCCCTCCTGGGTCATGCTGTTACCACAAACAGCCTGAGCAGATCCAGGTCAGGATCTGGAGCAATGGCTCCTGTCCAACTAAAGTTTTCACTTAAAAAACCCATCTGTCTGTAAATGACTTTGAACAGAGGGAGGAACCAGCCCATAAGTGCTCCCCACACCAAAGCCACTGCATAACCTCAGGACTTATTGCTGATCTGACACATCACTCCTGCAGGAAGACTCCTGGGCCACCACAACACAGGCGGGTGCACAGGGTGCAGCATGAAGCAGACAAAGCCTCACCTGAGGCCTGTGACACCACTGCAAAACTCAAGGCAGCAGGTGATGGAGAGAAGTCCTGAGCTCTGGCTTTTAAACACAGTGGTGATGGTGTTCCAGACATGGAAAAGAGAAGGCAAAAGCACTGATCCTTCCCCCTGCCCTTTCTCTCCTTGCCTTGCCTGCCATCAGCCAGCTGTGTTTCCACAGAGCCTCTTCAGCCTGGGAGCAAGGAAGCTGTTTCCTGAGACTGCTGTTCCGCCACAGGATATACTGTGATCATCATTTTACCTCAGATGACTCACTGCATTTGCCCACCTTGCTCACACAAAGACATGTTGCCTTAGCACACTCTGAGCCTTGGAAGGAAGTTTCTCTGGGTAACAAACCACTGTGGCCTGTCCTCTTCCCTCTGTTCCATTATCCCACCATAACAAGCCCTTTACCTGCACTAAGCAGCCCCAGCAGCACCAAACCACAACGACAATGGGATGAGGTTGCTGCCTCATGGCTGCAGGCAGCTGTGCAGGCAGGCTGGCTGCCTGAGGGACACCCCCACAGCACACCTGGCACCACCTGGCACACCTGGCTCCTCCCTGTCACGTGCCTCACACAACACAACCTTGGCAGTCCTACAGGCACTGCTGGGGGTGACCTTGGGACAAACACCACCCGTGCAGCCACTTTCACCTGCCTTCTCATCATCTTTGAAGATGATGAAGATGAAGTCATGCTCACAGCTACTTCTCACTCCCAACCCAAACTGGCAATGTCCTGCCTTATGTAAATGACATTAAGCAGGGAGAAAGAATCAGCTCACAGGGGGGATCTGCTGCAAGGAATACCCTTCCCAGGGAGAAAATAATCAAGATTTGGGATACAGGTTTAACCGAGCAGAGTATTGCACATGCCCTGTCCCAGTGGGCTGCTGCCCTGCCCACACAGAGTCATAGAATCACAGAATGTTAAGAGGTTGGAAGGGACCTTAGAGATCATCCAGTTCCAAGCCCCCTCCCATGGACAGGGACACTTCCCACTAGATCAGGTTGTTCAAGGCTTTATTCAGCATGGCCTTGAACACTGCCAGGGATGGGCCATCCACAACCCTCCTGGGTTCCAGTGTCTCACCACCCTCATAGTAAAGAATTACTTCTTAATATCTAACTTGAACTTCTCTGTTAATTTGTACCCATTGTTCTTCATTCTATCACTACAGTTCCTGACAAAGAATTAATTTCCAGCTTCTCTGTAGGTCCCCTTCAGGTACTGGAAGGCTGCACTACAACATTCTCTTCTCCAGGCTGAACAGCCCCAGTTGCAGAATCATGAAGGTTGAAAGACACCTTCAAAACCATCCAGTCCAATCACCCACCCACCACTACAAACCCTAAACCACACCACCCAGCACAAGATACGAAAGCCTCTTAAAGCACTTCCAGGGCAACCTATTCCTGTGAAAAAAAAATTTATATCCAGCCAAAACTCCCCTGCCTGAGCTAAAGGCCTGGAACCCACCGTTCTGCACCAGCTGTGCCAGCAGGTTGTCCTCCTGGATGGCGTAGGAGGCGAAGTTGTTGCCCACGTCGATGAAGGTGGGCAGGGAGCCCGTGGTGAGGCCCTTGATGCGCTGCATGGTGGCCGTGGGCGGGTCGGCTCGGAAGCGGTAGAGCCGCGCGTGGCGGGGCTGCGAGGTGGCCAGCTGGTGCAGCACGCCCAGCTTGTTCTCGTAGGGCAGCGGGCTGGCCTTGGCGGGGTCAAAGCGGGCGAACTCGAAGTGCAGGGCGTCGATGATGACGAGCACAGCCTTGGAAAAGCGCTGGGGAGCCCAGCAGGAGCCTGGCGGGAGGCTCTGCCTCTCCCAAAGCGGAGGCACGAGCGGGTCTGAGCAGGAACTGCTGCTGGCAAGCTCGATCCGGGTGAGCAAGAAGCCGCTCATGAAGAGCCCGATACCAGCAAAAAAGAGAAAGCAAACCCAGGCCAGGAAGAGCACCACTGGCCACCGCTGCATCCTAGAGGGAAGGACAGGCAGGCTCAGCCCCAGGCAGGCACCACTGCCTCCCCACCATCACCCGTCCCTGGCCCAGCACTCCCACACCCGCCCGTCCCGCAGCCCCCATCAGCCTCTCGACTTCACTCGTCCCGCTCCGTGTCCGGCAACTGCCCCACGCACTTCCCTGCATCCCCTCCTGCACGGGAGCCGAGTCCTGCTCCCTCCCGACTGCCCAGCGCTGTCTCGGCACGCCCAGCCCTGCCCCGGTATCCCCATCCCCTGCCCGACACCGCATTCCCCTCACACACCCCCAGCCCTGCCCCGGTATCCCCATCCCCTTCCCGACACCGCATTCCCCCTCACACACCCCCAGCCCTGCCCGACACCCGCATTCCCCTTCACACAGCCCCAGCCCCTCCCCTGCACCCCCGACTCCCGGTCCGCCACCCCACACCCGCGCCACCCTAGTGTCGCCCGTGCCCCAGACTCCCCTCCCGGCCCCCCAGCCCCTCACGTCCCCTTTTTGAGCCCGCGGACCCCGCTCCCGTCCCGTCCCACCTGCGGCTCCCGGCGCCCGTCGCTCCCGGAAGCGCCGCGTGTGGCGCTGACCGCGCTAGAGCGGCACCGCCGGCAGCGCCGTGGGGCGGCAGCGCCGCCTGGCGGCCCGGAGGTCCCAGCGCGCCTCCCGGCAGCCGAGGCACACTCACAATGACAAAGTGTTGTTTTAATTAATCAAGTAATTAATTCATCGACAGAGGCGCTCCCCGCCCTGTGCTGGGCGCTGTGAGGAGCTCACTGTAGAGAATGCACAGTCACGCACTGTAGGGCAGCTTCTGGGAGCTGACAGAGCAGCTCACGTTCCCAGAGAGTTGATGCACTGGGAGGGGTCTCCAAATTCACAGAATCATAAAATAATTTGGGTTGGAAAGGTGAAGATCATCTAGCTCCAACCCCCCTTCCGTGAGCAGGGACACCTTCAACATGACCAGGTTGCTCAGAGCCTCATCCACAACTTCCCAGAACAGCCTGTGCCAGTGCCTCATCACCCTCACAGGAAGAATTTTTTTGTAACATCTAATTTTCCACTCTCATATGTCACTGCGTGTCCGTGGCAGACCCTCAGCAGGAGCCTGCTGAGGAGGATGATCCCCCTTTGGCACTGAATGCTGGGGTCAGGCACCCAAGCACGAGGGAAGGTGCTGCAGCAGCACTGTTACCATTTATTACATGATTTAAATCCAATACAAAATAGGGACTAAGGGAACAAGAGCGACTGCCTGCAGCAGAACAGGACTGCTGGCAGGCCTCGGGAGAGGGTATGAGATCCTTCCAGCCCTGTTAGCTGGAGCTGCCCTGCTCTGCCTTCAGCACCTCCGTGGCAGGAGAGGGGGTTTCCTCGTGGGCTGGGGGCACCTCATCTTGGGTCTTCACAGCTTGTGGCTTGGTCAGTGTGGTGTAGATCCCCAGGGCCTGGAGGGAATGAGACAGTCACAGGGAGGGAAGGAGAGGAGAGGGCCAGGCCCCAGCTTGGTGCCCTCTTCACCTCCCTGGGGGAAGACTCACTTGGGTGAGAGCCAGAACACCTTGGGTTGGAAGGGATCCTTTTTCACACCCCTCCACACCCTGCACTGGAGCAGGTGGTTCAGAGCTCCACTCCACCTGACCTTGAACACTTCCCAGGATGGGGCATCCACAGCTTCCCTGGGCAACCTGTGCCAGGGCCTCACCACCCTCACAGGGAAGAATTTATTTCTAAAATGTAATCTCAACCTACTCATTCAGTTTAAAGCCATTCCTCCTCATCCTATCATTACATGCCCTTGTTAAGCACCTCTCCATCTTCCTTGCAAGCCCCTCTTAGGTATTGGAAAGTGCTACTATGTCCTTCTGGAGCCTTCTCTTCCCCAGGCTGTACAATCCAAATTCCCTCAGCCTTTTCCCATAGCAGAGGTGCTCCAGCCCTCTGATCACCTTGGTGGCCTCCTCTGGGCTCACTGCAGCAGGTCCCTGTCCCTCCTGTGCTGGAGCCCAGCTCTGGGTGCAGTGCTCCAGGTGGGTCTCAGCAGAGCAGAGCAGAGCAGAGGGGCAGAATCCCCTCCCTGCCTCTGGATGCAGCCCAGGGCACACGGGCTGCACTGACCTGTGCGACCATGTTGGTGACGTCGCCGGTGTTGGCGGGCAGCAGGACGGTGTTGGATTCTTTGGCAATCTTGGAGAAAGCGTTCACGTACTGCTCTGCCACAGACAGGGAGGCAGCAGCATTGCCGTGCTGGGGACAGAGGGACAAGTCACGTGCCAGCAGCAGCTCACCCCTGCCTGTATCCCCAGCCCACCCTCACTCCCTGCTGCTGCCGAGGGTGCCAGGGAGTGTCCAGGAGAAAGCCACGTGCACCCCTGCCCACAGTTTCACTTTCCCCAGTGCCAGCACCAAAGCAGAGGCTGCTCCAGGCAGCCATCACTCACCTGCTGTGCCAGAGCAGCTGCTAGGAGCTGAATTGCCTCTGCCTTGGCTCTGGCCTTGACCAGCATGGCGTTGGCTTCTCCTGCAACGAACCACAGCAGGGTGCACATCAGAGCCACGACAAAGCACTTGCAAGGACTGAATCCCGACCATTTCAGGGAGTGAATCAAGACAATTTCAATGCACGCGTGGTTGTTTCTTCCCCAACAGCAGCACTATCACAAGCCTCCTGCTGCCAGGAGGCTGGGGCAGGGCAGCATCAACTGCTCAGCCTGAGGCCCCAGCAGGGAAGGATCAGAGTGGCTGAGGAAGCCTGGCTCACAGCGATGCAGCCTCTCCCCTGTAGCACCACCCCTCAGTCCAGAACCCCATGGTTTAGCCCCAGGCAGTACCAGCAGCTTTGTTGATTTGTTCGGCCTTCTGAGCTTCTGATGCCAAGATCTGGGCCTGCTTCTGGCCTTCAGCCACGTTGATAGCTGACTCCCTTGTCCCCTCTGACTCCAGCACTGTTGCTCGCTTCCGTCGCTCTGCCTCCACCTGCAAACACAGGTCAGACACCAGCCTGCCATGGCTGTGCTAGGGAAATCCCACCTGTGGGGCAAGGACATGCTCCTCTGCTCTGCTGGGGGGAGCACGGCTTAGCAAAGCATGAAAATACAGCTACAGAACACTGTGTGGTCTTGGGGAGGGCTGGCTCTGCTCCTCATGCCACACAGCCCTTCCCAGCCCCATTCCCACCTAAGTGGACAGTTGCTTCCCCCAACTCCTTCCCCCTTCCAGCCCAAATATTTGGTGTCCAGCTTTTCTCAAGGGGAGACCTTCAGCTCTGAGATTTGCTTCTCCAGAGCCCAGAAGGGATTTCAAAGGGACGTGGCAAGGCTTGTATGTTGCAGGTGGGGGCCACCACCACAAAAATTATGACAAAAATTATAAGTAATTATAATTATTCAGTAGCTGTATATCGGCAGCCAAAGTGCCCTCCTGATGTAAGGTCTGGGTGCTGCCAGCTCTGGACAGGTAACAATAATGAACCATAGCCTGTATCAGCAATAGTGTGGCCAGCAGGACCAGGGAGGTGATTATCCCCTTCTGCTCAGCCCTGGTGAGGCCATGCTTTGAGTCCTGCATCCAGTTCTGGGCACCTCAGCCCAGGAGGGACATTGAGGTGCTGAGTGTCCAGGGAAGAGCAATGGAGCTGGGGAAGATTTGGAGCACAAATCTGATGAGGAACCCTTGAGAGAGCTGGGGCTGTTTAATCTGGACAAGAGGAGACAAGGTCTTGAGAGACCTTATCACTCTCTACAACTACCTGGAAGGAGGTTGCAGTCACACAGGGGTTGGACTCTTCTCCCAGGTAGTCAGCAACAGGATGAGACAACACAGTCTCAAGCAACACGAGGGGAGGTTTAGGTTGGACATTAGGAAGAATTTCTTCACAGAAAGGGTGATTAGACATTGGAATGGGCTACCAGAGAAGTGGTAGTGACAGTGTTTGTGGAGATCTTTAAGCAAAGACCGGACATGACAAAGAAGCGTTTGGTCATGGGTTGGACTTGATGATGTGAAGTCTTTTCCAACATTACTGATTCTGTGATTCTGTAATGCATTACAGAAAGGAGGCTCCCCTCTTGTTCCAGATCTCCCTCCCAGAGAGCCTCACCTGCATCTGCATGGATTCCTTCACACGTGGGGGCACGTGGATGTCCTTGATCTCGTAGCGCAGACACCGGATGCCCCAGCAGTCTGAAGCCTGGTTGATGGCATCCACGATGCTGGCATTGAGGGACTCCCGCTCCTGGATGGCACAAAAGAAATGGCAGAGAGCAGAGAAGAGGGGCTTAGCATCAGAGAGGCGTCAGGAGGGAAACAGACACTCCCCTCAGAGGCCAAGGTCTGCCAGAAAAAAACCATCTCCACAGGTTTCGGGAAGGCTTAGGTGCTTCCTGCAGCTGTTGAAGGGGTCACCATCTCCTAGGGAGAGCAGTGACCCACACTGAAGCTGCTGGGATACAACATTTGGCATACATCTGGATACAAGAAAATGCCAGCATCTCCAGTTTCTTCCCAGCAAATGAAGTAGGAAGATTACAGTACCCCATGACACAGGTCAGGGATATTCACCACTGGGGCTGAGTAAAGAGTCACTGACTCAAGAAAGGCAGCTCGACCAGCTGGGTCTGGGCACATACCACCCATCATCCCCTCCAAATAACCCAGGGCAGGGCAAAAAATAGCTCCTGTTAAAAAAAACAACTGAAAGAAGACCCATCTCCAAGGATTCACCAATAGGTCAACTGAAACAGAAGCCATAAGCCCTCTAAGCAAAGGGTATTTTGCTGTTAAGCACATCAGCCTGGCCATGCAGGCTGTCCTGGGATTTTGGGAGACACTGTCAGCTCTGTGATCCACCTCCCCAGCTCACCCGGAAGACTCTGTCGAGGGAAAGTTTGCCAAGTTCAGATCTCATGGTAGTCTGGGCCAGCTGGGTCACTGCATACTCAGGATCTTCCACGCCATAGCTGGCCTGAAGAGCAGAAGCACAAAACAGAGTGAATAGGAATGCCAAGAGGGACCCTGAACAAGACAGGAGAGACAGAGAGCACTAAAGCAAGAAATCTGCCAGACACCCCTGCTGAAAACGTGGAGCCTGGAGCCTTGGGAGTGCCCAGCCCACCTGCCAGGCAGGACACAGAGGATGGAGCACACATTTTGGGGAGCAGGGAGCAGGCAGAACCAGGAGAAAGGTGCCCAAGGGGCAGGGAAGTACCTTGTAGGGGTCCATAACCCGCAAGTAGAGCACACCATCGATCTGCAGGGTGACGTTATCTGCCAGGAGAGAACAAGAGAACCTGATCATGAAGCAGCACAAACAAAAGACAGAAACCACCTCTTCCACAGCACAGCTGGGCAGGCTCATCCTTTTTCACCCTGACATAGCTGCATGGCACAGAAGAGGACTGGCTGAAATAGATCTTCTTATCTAAAGGCTTTGTAAAAAGGACCTTACGTTCCCTGAACAACACTGTGATGTTTTAACACACAACAGGTCTTGACTTTCCCAACAGAAGCATTTCACACTGTAGCTCTTGCAAAGAAAGATTTAAGGAGAAAAAAAACCAAAACAAACCACTTAAAACTGGAAATGTAACAGAGCTGTCCATTAACATCATATCCATCAACCTGTTCTAAAATGTTTTTAACAGAAACAGAATTTTCTTTTGTGGTTCAATACAGGAAAACACCTGAAAAATTTATTTCTGGCCAGGTACTTTCAACTTAGTAAGAAGGGGCAGCTGCAGCCCAGAGAGAGCCGACATGGAGGAATGGGACAAGGAGGAATGGCCTTAAGCTGATGGAGGACAGGCTTAGATTAGATGTTAGGAAGAAGTTCTTTACTGTGAGGGTGGTGATGCACTGAAGTAAGTTGCCCAGAGAAGCTGTGGATGCCCCATCTCTGGAAGTGTTCAAGGCCAGGCTGGACAGGGCTTTGAGCAGCCCAGGCGAGTGGAACATGTCCCCTGTCCATGGTACAGGGGCTGGAACGAGACAAACTTTAAGGTCCTTTCTAACCCAAATCATTCAGTGATCTTGTGATTTTATGGCCAAGCCTGGGTACCAGGGGACAGGGCTGAGTGCAGGAGCCTGGGACAATTCCACTCATCCTCACATCGTCCCTCGCTCACCCCAGGTGCAGCAGAAGGAAAGGGGCAGGACACAGAAGCTGTTCCTCACCCAGTGTGACAGCTGACTGCTCTGGGACATTAATGACGATTTCCTTGAGACTCTGGACGTAACGAATCCGATCCAGGAGAGGGATGAGGAAGTTCAAACCCTGGCAAAAGGGTGGGATTAGATGGCTGATACACTAGAGAGAGTCATGCAAACAAAGCCCATGCCACACACTGCAAACACATTTTACACACAAGGAATTTGAGTTACGCAGTGCTTTTAACACCCCACCAAGGAAAATTAGTCCACAGGCAGCCAAAAGGATTTCAGCCTGGGAAACTGAGCCCACCACCCCTCTTGGATCCTCGTGCAAAGGACGCGCCTCGCTACAGCTTTAGGAACCTGCTGAATCCAGAAGGGGAGAAAAGCTGCTCCTTACAGGCTCGAGGATTCGGTGGAACTTGCCCATCCTCTCCACCACCCAGGCCTCCTGCTGCGGCACAAAGAGCACCCCGATGTTCATGGGCAGCCCGGAGTTCCAGCGGCAGGGAGCTGGGGCCAGCCGCGCCGCGCGCTTCAGCTGCTGCGAGTGCTGGGGGAGGAGAGGGAGCAGGGCTCACACAGCTGCTGCCACCTCAGAGCCCAGCTCCACACTGCCTCCCCGTCTGGGCTCGTGACCAGGGGACCAGGGCAGGAAACAATGCCCCAGACAAGCCCATGCTGCAAGGCTGCTCCCACAGGGATGAGGCCTGGGCGCCAGGGACAGTCTTCTCCACTGGCGCAGGGGGGTCAGTCCCATGCCAGAGCTTTCTGCATGTCTCCACTCCTCTCACATCCACCCTGGAGAGGGGAATGAAGCCTCCCTGCTACCGTAAGGGCAATGAAGCTGTGTGCATGTGGGTCTCTTCTGCTCCACTCAGCCCCTATAACCCATCAGGCCATCCCTTTCCAACAACCTGTCCCTCTCCAGTGCTGGCTGCCTCCAGGGCTTCCCACAAAGAGCTGTCCTGTCTGGGCATTCCCCCACCCTCCTCCCCCCTTGGACCCTCACTCACACAGCTTCCCTCAACCTCCCCCCATCCCAACCCAGCTCACATCTCCACAGCCCCACACATCCATTTCTCCTACAACAACCCAGACCCACCTCACCCCTGCCCATGTTCAGCCACCCCGCACTGTCCCTCTCCACGCCCGTTCATCCACAGCCTCCTTTGCAATGGCCCCTGTACCCCAATCCCTGCCCAGTTCAGCACCACCATCCCAGCACCCACAGACCCCCAACACCCCACCAGAGACCCCTCTCCCTCAGTCCCCCTCGTACCCCCATTTGTCCTCTGCATCCCTCCTCATGCACGGTGCCCCCCAAACCCTCAACACCACCCCCCCACTGAACCCCCACCTCCTTAGTTACCCCCTCACTCGTTTGTGCTCTGCACCACACCCCTCTCCCTCCTTACTCTATGCCTGTGCATTCCGCTGCCCACATCCCAGCTCTTCCCAGCCCCAAACCCTCCCTCGCTGACCACCCAGCCTCTCTGTACCTGTTCTCTACACCACCTCCCTGCCCCTCACCTCTCCCGGCTCCCCCCAGCCCCCCACACTGCCCGCCGCACCTTCCCCCGTCCCTGCCCGGCTCTCCCGCACACCGCCAGCCCTGCACCGGACCCCGAACACCGACACCGAGCTCCCAGCGCCCCGTACCCGTTTATCTTTGTCACCCCGCCGTGCCCACACAGCCCCGCTCCTGCCCCGCTCCTCACCAGCACCCCAGCACTCTGCCGGGGCCCAGCCCCACAGACCGCGGCTCTCTCCTGAACCCCCACACCCATTTCCCCACAGCCCTCCGTAACCCCAATCCCTGCACGACTCCCCCTCGCCTCCTCCTGGGACCCGCCGTGCCCTCTGTCCCCGCACACCGCCTCACCCCACCCCTGCCCACTTCCCCAGCACCATCCCCCTCATCCCGGCGCCCCCGACCCACATCCCTCCTCCGGGCCCCTCCAGCATCCGCTACCCGGACCTTCCCCACGTGGGCACCCCCCGAACGGGGAGTTCTCCGCGTTCCCTGCCCACCCGCACCTGCAGCAGCCCGAGGCCGGGCCGGGCGCGGATCCCCGCCCGGGACAGCATCGCCCGCTCCGCCCGCCGCGCTCGGCGCCGCCGCTCCCGCAAGGCCCCTGCGCCGCGCCGCTTCCGGGTGCGCCGCCCGGATCGCTCCCTCCGGCTCCTCCGGCCGCGGCCCCCGGTTCCGCCCGCCCGCCATTCTGCACCGCCCCCCCTCGGGGCGCGGCAGCCCCGCTCTCGTTCTGGAGCTCCAAACGGACGTTTATTAAATTAGAAACAAACACGAAAAGTACCGGCACGGCCTTCGCGAGCCCGCGGGGCCACGGCGAGAAGGGCAGCCCCGGTGACCTGGGGGCGAGGGGGTCTCCGGTGTCATGGCGGCCCCCGAGAGCCGCCGGCCAGGGCAGTGGGGGAGCGGCCCCGGTGTGAGGGGGGCTCAGATCCACGGTCTGGGGGATCCAGGGCCCCTGTTTGGGGGAGCGGCCCCGGTGTGAGGGGGGCTCAGATCCACGGTCTGGGGGATCCAGGGCCCCTGTTTGGGGGAGCGGCCCCGGTGTGAGGGGTTCAAAGCCTCCCTTTGGGGGTTCAGGCCCCACTGTGGGTATACGGGCAGGCTCAGGCTGCCTGAACCCAGAGCAGCAGGGCCGGAGCCCCTCGGCCGCCCCCGGGCAGGACCTCGCCCCCACAGCCCCCAGTCCTGGCGAACCCCACACTGAGTGTCAGCCCCAGGGGTGGGAGTTGGTGGGGTCGGGCCTGCCCCCCTCTTGCTCTCGCTGATGGAGGGGCTGAGGATCCCCACAGCCTGGGCTGGCAGGGGAGCCTTGCCGAGCCCCTCAGAGGGCAGGGAGGTGATACAGACAGGGAATGTGCAAGCTTGGTTTGCCCTTGGCCCTGTCCCTCTGACTGCCCCGGTCGGGATTCTCCCAGTCCCGCTCCTGAGGAACCAACCCAACTCCCAGAGTTTGATTTCCTCTGTTGCTTCCCCGTTTCCCTATTTTTCTAAGCTGGGGCTCCTGACCATCCTCCAGCCCCCAATCACCCTGCCAGCAGACCCTGCCCAAAGCTGCCTCCTGCACAGGATTCACCCCCAGCCACAGACAGTGCAAAGTTCCTTTTTTTTTTTTTTTTTTTTTTTTTTTTTTTTGGCAATCTTCTCAGATTCACAGCTCACGTGCTCTGGAGGCTCTTGCCCAGAGGGCTATCCCCATATTCCTGCAAAGAGCTCCAGGTCCCCATCCACGTGGCAGCTGTGTCTCTTACCTTCAGGAACCTGGCAGTGGCCCCTTCCTTGACAGCCATAGGTCTCTTGGGGTCTGGCTTACCCTAAAAGACTCAGAAGATAAGCGCAAGCCTCCCCAAGCTTCTTGGAGTTGGGCTGGCCCTGCAAAGCTGGTGCCAGCGAGGCTCAGCCTGTCACTGGGCTGAGCGTTGTCCCTGATCTGGGAGCTGCACCCTGTGTGGGCACTGGGTCTCTCTCCCTTCCATGGGCTGAGGCCTCACAGTCCCCACAGCCCTGCTCGAACACAGGCAGCCTGGTACAGGCAGGGCTGAGGGGAAGAACAAGCACAGCATCTCTGGTGCTCTGCACGAGCCCCCTCTGCGCTCCCAGCAACAATAAATACTAATAAATACAAACTCTTCCACACTTTCTGCTCCCAGACCCGAGACCAGTGTGGGTGGCCTCAACTCACAGCTCCAGTCCAACTCTTCACTCCACACCCACCCACCTCAGCCACAGCCAAGTCTCCAAGCTGGGAGCAGTGCCAGCAGAAGGCTTGGGCACGTCCCTGGGGTGCCAGGGCATGTCCCTGGGGTGCCAGGGCTGCTCCTCAGCCCCTGCCCCTCTTGGTGAAGCCCGCTGGGTGATCCCAGCCCTGCTGCAGAGCGTGGTGTCCGTGCTGGTCAGGAGGGGTGGCTGATATCTCAAAGCAGTGCTTGCTGGCCCTTTACTCATCTCTCCCCAGCGTGCAGGGCTGGAGGCTCCCCAGTGGCCCTGGGGGCGGGGAGTGAAGGAGGTCAGGCCCGGGGTGAGTAGCAGGGGTTCCGCGGCATCTCCGTGAAGGATTTCAGTTCGTAGGGGATCCCCGAATCCACCTCGATCGACTTGCGCGAGAAAAGCAGCCGAATGTCGTCGTGAAGGTAGATCTTCCCTGACTTGGAGCTGTGAAACCTGCGTGGAGACGAGCAGGGCAGAGGGACCTCAGGCTCCCCAGGCAAGGGCAGGGCACCCTCAGTGAGGACACAACCCCCTTGACTGCTTTGGCCCCTGGTCAATGTGGCCACCCTCTGGTTGCCTTCAGAGGGGCACAGACAGCTGCCCTTGGGCAGGGTGGCAGCTCCAACCTCTCCAAAGGAGCAGCTGCTCCCTGCTCCTCCCCACTCCCTCCTCCTCTCTTGCAGGCTTGGGACAAGACAAGAGAGGAGCCCAGGGATGACCTTGGGGCAGGTGCCCGTGCCCCTGGCATGCTTTACCTTAGATGCATCAGGTAGCAGAGGACCCTGCGGGGAGGGCTGGTGCCCAGTGGGTCACTGGGGGCCACTGTGGACCCCTCTTCCTCCCCCACGGGCACCAGGAAGATGCGATGGCGCAGGAAGGTCATGTGGTTGGCCGGCATGTCCTGGAAGTCGTATGTCACCAAGAACATCTTCACCACAGTCTTGTTGGGGTTAAATAAGGTCTGGGGGCAGAGGGGTAGGGGGTGAGACTGGGAAGGATGCAGGGGCATCCCAGATGGGGCATCTGGGAGCAGAAGCTGCTGGGCCAAGGATGCAGAAAGCCCCACACAAGTCCTAGAGGGCTTAGCCTGAGTGCCATAGGTCAGTTCCTCCCACCCACCTTCACACCTGTGCTCCTCTTCCATCACATCCCATTCCCACTGCACATAAGCACTTTCCTGCCAAAACCCTCACCCACCTCTTCCTTCCCTGATTCTCCCATCACCTTGTCTCCCTGACAGCACCCTAGGTACCCTGTGCTCCCCTCTGCTATGCTGTCTTGGTGGCCACGTAACCTCTCTGCTGGAGACACCCCTTCCAGCTGCTGCCCTGCCTAAAAACATCATGGAGCATATCCTCCTGCAAGCAGGGCAACCAGAGCCCATCCCCACAGTGCAGGCCAGGGAATGACTGCAGGCCAGGGAATGACTCACCACTTGGATGGTTCCAGCTTTGGGGACACTGTAACCCTTCTTTCCCAAGGCCTCCAAGTCAATCACTCCCTGGGGCAAAATAAACAGAGTGTGAGAGAGGGAGAAAGCCAAGGGAAAGCCCAGCTGGGAACCAGCATGGGCCTGAGACTCCCTCACTGGGAACACGTGGCACAAGTCAACAAGAAAACCCCCAGCTCAGCCCCTCTCCAAACCAGGAGAAGAAACAGAGAGGTGGTGACTAGAGAGGTGATGACAATGACAACCATGAAGCAGCAGGGTCTGTGTATGTTCCCTCTTCTTTCCCTTTTTGCTTTTTGGGTTAAAGACTGCTCCTGGCATAAGCAGCCACCTCCACAAGCAGGTGGTTGCTTGAGCCACCCTCTAGAGTGAGGGGCTGCCCCAGGGTGTCAGGGCACAGCCCCCCCGGCTCCCCCACATCCACGTACCAGGAAAGGCGAGGGCACGCTGTGTTCAGAGATGTCGAAGTAGGTGACGTCGACAGGCAGGGTGACATGCTGGGGACAGTAGGAGCCACTGGCACCGATCTCTGCCGTGAAACCCTCGATCCTCCCCGATGGTGCAAAGCGCCCCTTCAGGATGGACTCCTGAGAGGGAGGGAAGCGTTAGGGAATCTCAAACACCAGCCCTACCCCCCGCCTCAATGCTCCAGGTGAAGCCATCCCCATCCTCACTGCACCCAGCTGACTGCTTGCTGTGTGTGCCCAGAGACCTCCCTCTGAGACAGATCCACCCTGAACTGCTGGGATAACACCAACCATCTAACAAGGAGAAGCAGTGAGAGTGCCTCGGCTCAGCCTCACAGCACCTATCTCAGCAGGTTCCACCCAGGGATCTGCTGGCTGAGCCATGCTGCTGGTGGGGCTGTGTGGTGGCGACTGCACTCCAGGCCTTTTGGAGACTATCAGCCCAGCCCCACAGCAGGGCTCCCACCAGGTTCAGCCTCTCATACTCATTGCTAGCCTTGCAAGGAGCCCCCAGGGCCCACCTCCCCCCAGCAGCTAGGCACCATTACCTCAAAGTTGCCCAGCAGAGCATGGCTGACAGTGGTGGTGGCCCAGGGCACTGTGGGGGACCTGGTGCTCCTCCGGAGGCTGGTCCGGAAATGTCGCCTTGCAGTGAGGAGAGAAGACTGGTGTTGGACTGAAGAGCACACAGCCCTGGGTTGTTCATGTCCCTGGGAATGTGGATCCCTCTCCAGGTCCCCTTATACTTTTGCTAGAGGTTGAACCTACTTTCCTACTTCCCAGAAGAAGAAGAAAACCCACCCCTCACTCCCAATCTGTGGCCTTATGGAGGGGAGATACATGGGCCAGGGCAGGGCAGGGACTCAGCCCAAGGTGAACTTCCCATGGTGCTGCAGGGCACTGAGGTGGGCAGGCACCCTGAGCCCCCACGTCCATCCCACAGGGCTGCCAGGACACTCACGATTTGAGACGCAGCCCACTCTTCAGCCTCCTCCCGACCGCAGTGCAATCTGAAGAGCTCTGCAGAGGACACGAAATGGAGAACTGTGTTAGGGCAGCTACCAGGGCCCATGCACCTCTGGGAGGTGCCATTGTCCCTTGCCTTGCCCCACATTCCCATGAAGGTTCCAGCAGATGAGCAGGCTCCTGTCCTTGGGCAGGACAGCGGCCTCAGGAGGAGTGGCCAGCAGAGCAGCACAAGGACTGGGGTGTCTGGTGGGGAAATGGGGCTGCCCAAAACCTGAAGTGGCTCAGCTGGGAATGAGGGTGCTGGTACCCAAGGGTACAACACACTGTTCCTTCTTTACAAAGCAGGTCTCAGGAGCAGCTCCAGTGGCAAGACACCTGTAGACAGAGCCATGCAATGACACCCTCTTACACCTCCCAGGGACTGGTGACACCTACAAGGACACTCCCCGACCAGCTTCTGAAAAGTTCTGTCCCCTGGTTATTCATGCAAAGTCCTCAGCAGTGCCACCAGGCAGAGAGGTGTGTTGCCAACCCCTACCCACAGCTAGGATCCTACAGCTGTGGGGTGGGGGGTTAAAGCCACAGTCACACTGCAGCCTCCTTTTAAAGACGTCCCTTTTTCAGGGGCTTTCCCTTCTGGAAGCCACACAAAGGGTAGCATAACACAAAGGGATGATGGAGCTGGCTGGCATGACCGGGCGGGAAAACCCAGGGAAGCTGCTGGAGGGCTTCACTCTGCAAGGACAGTGCTGGGGGCAGCTGGGCTGGGGGACAGTCATGAAAAAGGCAGGCAGCAATGGAGCTGTGTGCCGTGGATGGTGTGTCCCAGCTCCAACTGCAGGAAGCCAGGGTAGCTCTGACATCTGTTCCTGTGGGTCCCCACACCATGGGATGCCCCAGAGAAAAAGAAGGTACCAGGTCTGGCCTGAGCCTGCTACAGCCTCAGCTGTCAGGACAGAGTGAGGGCAGGAGGCTGATAAGAAGGGCAGGGTAACAAAGAGGGAATCAGAGGCAGCTCCTGAGCTGCTAGGGAGGGTTGCAGACCTGTGTCTGCACCATTGCTGACAGCTCGTGGCACTTTGAGAACATGCCACAAGCACCTCACAATGACAGAAAAGCCAGTGGCATCTCTGTACACAGCACTGAGCTCCTTGGTCAAAGCATGTTCAGTCCCACTGGCTGCCACTGGTCACTTGCTCTAATGGGCATCATGGCCAGGAGTTCAAGCCATCCCACACATCTGCCTTCCTCCTCATCAGGCAGGCAGAGGCCAGCCCTCCTCCCAAGCTTGCTGGTATGTCATGGCTTAACATGAAGCCATCAGACACCAAAAGTGGCATCATGGCATGTCCAGCTCTCACTGCATGGGGATGTTGTCTCCTGTCCAATCAAGCCTCTCCAGGAGAAAAAGCCAGTTGTAGGCAGAGGATCCAGTGATTACAAGATGTCAAGAGCTGGTTAAAACAGACCATGTGTGCCAGGGCTGTCAGCTGCTGCCTTGCTCACACCAGTACTGCAACTCAGGGACAGGACAGGGCGTGTGCCACGGTGGACCACACTGCCCACAAGCACAGTCCTGAGCTCTGGGCATCCCCAGGCCATTCCCTGCTTCCCCCCATGAGCAATGCTCACCTTGGCTGCAGGCAGCAGGTGATTCCAGAATGGAGCTCCCTTGGCATCAGTGCTGCGGCAGGCTGTGGGCACAGGATGGCATGGCAGGACCCTCTTCTTCCTTGCTGGTGGGGACAGGCTCTCATCCTCAGAGCAGGAGTCGGCCATAACTTCACCAGCAGGCAGCAACTTCCTTTTGGCTGGGCAGGTGCTGCTGAGCTGGCTGCTCCCACAGGGTGTCATCTCCTGGGAGCTCAGGCTGCTGGGCTCGGGGCTGAGCGCTGTCTGTGCTGGGGACTCCCTGCACCCATTGGCCACTGCTGGCCCTTCCGCCTCGCCAGCCCTGCTGCTGTGAGCTGGGCTGCTCCCTGGCTTCTCTCTCTTCCCACCAGGGTCCAACTGGGTTGTTTGTGCAATACTGTGCAATTCAAGGTGAAGTACATTGTGGCCACTTGCCGGCTCCCCATTCTCTCCATAGTCTATGGGCTGATCCCCTGATGAGACAGGGCAACTGTCTCTCATGTGCAAAGTACTGCAAGCAATGTGCCGGGGCCAGGAGGAGGAGGAAGAGGAGGAGGAGGAGAAAGAGGAGAAGGAGACATCCTGCGACTTGTCCTCTCTGCTGGCCTTGGGGCTGTGGCTAGGGCTGCCCTCACAGCGGTGCTCCACCACCCGCAGCCCACTGTGGGAAAAGTGCTGGGCAGAGCCACAGAGGGAGAGCTCCTCCACCAGCAGACCATCCTCAAAGGTATCGTCATCATCCAGGGAAGGCTGCCCAGAGCCCCCATCCACCCCCCTGTCACTCCAGTGAGTTCGTTTGGGATCTCGCCCCCCCTCCGGAGTTCTCTGCTCGGGGTATCCCCTCTTGACAGCTGGCCGGGTGCCTGCCCGCTGCTCCGTGCTCTCCGAGGAGCTGGAGAGATGGGAGAAGATGGACACCTGGTAAACCTTCTGGCGCTTGATCTCTGTCTCATTGTAGCCCATGAGGATGCTGCGGTGGGTGCAGCACTGCGAGGAAGGCTCCAAGGGTGTCTCCCCCCTGGGCCGGGACAGGCTGGGCTCCGTGCTGCGCTCCGGGGGCAGAGACGTCTCTGTGTGGATGTGCCGCATGGAGCCTCACTTGCTGGGACTCCGGGCGGAGCCCATGCAGCAGCAGGAGGGGGACTGTAAAGTGCCACAGGTCAGGGTGCAAGGGCAGGGGGTGGGAGCTGGGCCCCCTCTCACTCAGGATCTCTGTGTGAGCCCTCTACTATGAGGTGCTCTGCAGCATGGCATCTGGAAAAAAAGAGAGCAGAAGGATGAGGATCAGCCCTGGATCTCTCAGGCTTCTGGCTGCAAGGGACCCACTGGGACATGGCTCCTTACACAGCTCCCTTGAATCTTCCTCTCCAGGGACAGGAAGAGGAATGAGGCTGATGTGCCTTTCTGGGAAACCCTGAGGTATCACCCAACTGCAGGTTCAGCATGCACTTCCTGGCTTGGGCAAGGAGAGAAGTCTCCAAACAGGCAGGATACACCTGTGGACAAGTCTGGACAGGCGGGGAGGAAGAGCCCTGCCCTCTGCCAGGGACATGCTTGTGCTGTTGTGCAGCACAGGAGTCAGGCAGGTCAGACCAGTCCCAGGGGCTCAGGCCTGTAATCACCCCTTTGGGCAAGAGCAGCAGCATCTCCCAGTGCTGGCCAAGACATCCTGCCCCGGCCACGTGCACTGAATGAGACAGGGCTGGTGCCAGCCCCATGACAGCGGGGACAGGAACCTGGCCTAACGTCCCTGTTACCTCTCCCAGCTTGGACCAGGCATCTCCAGCACTCAATCAGCAGCTGGGAGGTACCAGGGTCACCATCCCCCCACTCCTGCCAGCTCCACGGGCCTGCCCTTCTCTGTGCAGCATGGTGCCTCACTTTTGATTTTCAGTCTGGTTTGAGAGCTGTGAGAATCCTGTCCACATGTTGGCTTGTTTCAGGCATGAAAAATACTGAAATGGCTGCAAGAGCTGAGGAGATGCAGGAAAAGTCACCTGCAGACTGAGGACAAACTGCACGTGCCTGGCAGCTCTGCCATTTGCCAATCTTTGCAGCTGTGCCTGATCTTGTGGAGCAAGGGCTTAGGGGCAAGTGGGCAATAGAGAAATTTGTTCTCCAAGTGGATCAAAGCTATGTGGAGAATAAGCCTGCATATGCTACTTTGACCCCGCTGGTATGTGGACGTGAAAATGGCAGGCCAAGGTGCTTGAGACCAGGGAGTCTGTTTAAAAGGAGTGATAAAAGGTATAACCATGGACCAGGATATGTTGGGGACTGACTGGCTGGAAAGCAGCACAATAGAAAAGGCCCTGAGGGTCCTGGTAGGTGCCATGTTGACCATGAGCCAGCAATATGCCCTTACAGCAAAGAAAAACAATAGTACACCAGGCACAGGAATAACAGCAGGTTGAGCAAACTGATCCTCCCTCTCTGCTTTGTGCTGGTGAGGCCACATCTGAGAGAGTGCAAAACAGGGACACTAAAAAAATTAAGGGAATGGAGCATGTGTCCTGTGAGAGCTGGGACTGCTCAGCCTGGAGAACAGAAGGCTCAGTGAGATCTCATCTAGATATCTAGATAAGAAGTTCCCTCTGAATATCAAAACACCATTTTGTTTAACTGTGACCAAGCACTACAACCAGTTATCTAGAGACACTGCGGAATCTTTGGAGATATCCAGAAGTCATCAGGACAAAGTCCTGGGCAGTGGCTCTAGGTGGGGCTGGTCCAGATAACCTGCAGATGTCCCAGCCGACCTCAACCCCTCTGTGCAGCCCCCACCACCGCAGCCCTTGCTGGCTGCCCCCACACTGGCTCACCCCGTGTGTCTGGGTCAGCCTGGGTGCCCTGCAGCAGGTGGTTGTTGGCACAGCTCGCTGAGGACGCCTGCCACTCAGGCACCCCCCAGAAGCGGCGTGGCTGCCGTGGAATGGCTCCCACCATCACGGTGTGCCTCCGAACCTCTGCGACGTCCTCTCCAGCTCTTCAGTGTCCACGGTGGCTCTGAGGGCAAGGAAAGGGGCAGATGCAGGGCTGGGGTGATTCAGATGCTTCCTGGGAGAAGGGCAGGAGGGTGCTTCCTGTCTGCAGGGTCACGCAGGCAGGGAAAGCAGCATTTAGGCTCAGCCTTTCCCAGCCTCCCAAATCAAAGGCCACATACATCTCAGCCACCTCAGGCAGTGCTAACACCTTGATTTCCATTTAAACCACAAATATTTTAAGCTAAGCTGTGAACTCTCATACCTGGCTTGATTTTACATCCCTTTTGCATGCCTTCCTGTATGAAACCCTGTGCAAAGGAACAGATTCCTCTTTCTTTCTGGCGACCATTTCATGCCTTGCTTTCCAAGACACTGCAGCAACCTCTGGGCCTCCAGCTAGCTCCTGGTCTCATGTTCACCTCCTCCCCCTTCCACCCACAGTACAGGACACTTTCTGGCCCTACAGATAAGGAGAAGAGCTTGGAATTGTTTTCTTCCAATATGAGATGCCTGTCAGGGAAGGCAGAAATGAGGAGCCTGACACTCCTGAGCCGTAATGGCCCCCCACCAGTTTTCCCCAGCACAAAGACAGCATTCCTTTCATGTGCACAGCACTCACCTGTTCAGATGTGCCCTTGATGCACAACAGAGATTTGCAGATGCAACACAGCTCCCCTGTGGTCATAATCCACGGGCACTACAGCTTTGATGCCTGGAAGAGGGTGTGGAGAAGAGTCAACTGAAGCAGCAGCTCATGGTGCAACACCTTCAGAGTGTGCAGGAGCCCCTGGGCACCTCCACCCTCAGCACCTCTGTGGCAGAGACAGCCCAGGCACTTCCAGCTAAAGGAGAAAATCGTGCCTATCCCTAGGGATCATGCCCTCCCCACCTCCCTCCTCAAGCATTCCTCAAATGGGGACTCACTGCAGCACCCATCCAGCAGGACATTACTGTGTGGGCACCCCAAGCCAGCAGTGAGTACTGCTCTAAAGGTTGGATACAGCAGGGCCAGGCAGATAAACAAAAACCCCAAATGGATGCTCAGAGGCAGCAACACTCAAGTGCAATCCCCTTCTGGCATCCTGGTCTGGTAAATTCTGCATCCCTGCAACTTGCACGTGGGAAGCCAGCATCAGCTGAGCTTGCTGCCTGACCTCACCTGCCCCAGAAAACAGGCTGTTCTTTCACTACATTTCCAATAAGATTTGTAATTACAGGCTGTCATGACCAGTCTCTGAGAGCTGGACAGCTCAAAAGCCACCACCACTGCTGGAGAAGGGCACTTCCAGCAACCAGCCAGAACAGGACTTGTTGAGATACAATACAACTGCACCCAAGGAGCACTTGCAGCAGGGTAAATCAGTGCTGCAGCATGACAAACCATAGGTCTAAAACCTCAACAAAAGCTTTTTGTAAGGAACAGAAAAAACAGCTCCTCCTGGCACCCCATGAGGTCTGCACCGAAGCAGATAGGAAAGCAAGTGAATGCCCTCAGTTGTGGGCGGATGCTGAAGTGATAACATGCTGTGCTCTGCCTGCCTGGAAGGTTACTGTGTCCCTCCTCCATCTCTGAGGGACACTTGTACCATGACTTGTGTGGCACTATCAACCAATGGGAAGCAAAATCAGCAACCAACAGCAAGAATCAGCCTGGTGCAGTGGAAGAAAGAGTGTGTCCAAGCCAGAACAAACACACAATTTTCACCTGCATCCTTTCATTCTCCTCCCCATGTCCCACTGAAGTCACAGCCATTTTCTCCCTGGCAACAGCTGCCTTTCAGGAGAATGGATGTATAAGGACAGGCTGACCTGCCAGCACCACAAACCCCTCCCAGCTGAGCTCTCAACACCAGTCACCAGGTGCTGCCAGCACCAGCCACTAGAACAAGGGGTTGGCACCACGTTTTGCCAAGCCCAGATACTATTGTTTGAAGCATCGTGCTGGAAAATGCCAGCCCCACGCCAGGGACAGGAAAGTATCACCCAAAGTGTCTCCAAGTACATCCTGAGATCTCCTTGAACATCCTCTGGGAGGAATGCCCAACAGCCTGGGATGGGCAGCAGCTGGGGCACAGCTCTGCTTCTCACCCTCCCCAAAATGCAAGGGGCTGTATCCCAGGGAGGTTCTCTTGGCAGTGCCAAGTGCCTCCCAGGGCAGTTCCTCCCTGCTGAGAACCCATCCAGCTCACAGTAGGGCTCAGCCTCTGACAGCACCAAGGGAACCCACCACCTCCCAACAGAACAGCAACCCTGGGACCACGGCCTCCTGCACTCCAAGCAGGCACAGGCAGAAAGCACCTGGTCACCTCTGCCTTCTCCTGCCCTTGAGCCAGGCATTGCCAGAGCCCTAACTCTGGCCACGTGGATGGGACAGAGCCCGGCCCAGGGCTTCACCAGCTCAGCTGAGCAGCACAGGTACCATCCCTGTGGACACAGCTCCATGTGCCCATACCAAGGTTTGGCCCCTCCTAAGACCACATGATGCTGATTTTTTTTTTTTTTTTTTTTTTTTTTTTTTTTTTTTTTTGACAGTGTTTCAGTCTGTGCTGGTGCCCTAAGATAAGACTCAAAGAGCTTTGCCTCTTAAGGGAAGCCCACTCGGAGCTCTGCCCTGCTCCTGCCAAGGCCCCTTCATTGCTCAGAAAACAGGCAGGGCCCCGTGCTTTTGCCAAGATCTCCCAGCACCTGGATCTGGAGCTATGCCAGGCACAGCTTTCCTCTATTTCTTTGCCTGGGGAAGGGCACCATGCTTCAACACCCAAGAAATACCCAGTGCCAAATGACCTGCAGAGAGGGAGCATGTCCCAGGCACTGGGGCAGAAACCCTGTGTTCCTTGGGGACACCAAGCCACCAGTGGAATAACACAGCCAGGCCCAGTGGGGCTGGGTCAGGGACTTGGCTTACCTGCTGGCTCCATTCCCATTAGCACATCCAGGGGGAAAGCAGGATTAACAGACCATGGTCTCAGTCTGGAGGCACCAGAGGAGGATGGCGAGTGAAGATGGGTTCCTGGCTGGGCAGTGCAGCAGCAGTAGCACATGCAGGGCTGCAGCCTGCAAAAGGAGCTGTTGCTGTTTGAGCTGTACTGTGCCAGCCACAGAGGAAGCTGGACAAGTGTGGGGCAGGGAGGTTATCTGTCATGAGGCAGAGCCCTTGGGAGCCTGGCAGGGCTGGTAGCACAGCACCAGTGCAAGGAAGAGATCGAGAGCTGTGCCTGAAGTTGCCACCCTTGTCCAGGGGAAATCCAGTGGCTTCCCAGAGCAGCAGTGCCATCCAGTCAAAAGGGACACATGCCAGCGGAAAGAAGCTTTGACCTGGGCACTGCTGCCTGGGACAGAGCACCAGCCTGGTGGCTGGCAGGGCCAAGAGGGGTCTGCCACAAAAAACCCCAAACCAATGCCTAAGTGGCTTTTGCTGCCTTCTCTCCTGCTTCCTCTTGTGGGAAGTGCTGTGGAGAGACACTGGTGGCCTCACTGGGTGTGAAGCAGGATCCACACAGCCAGGAAGGAGAAGGGCCATCATCAGAAGAGGCCAAATAATCATCCTCAGAACAAGCAGAGTACAAGGCAAGAGAAGAGGCAAGAGAAACTGCTGGAAACAGACTGTCTGGAGAACAAATCATTACTCTATTGGTCCTATCTGAACCCAAGGAGAAGAAAGGAAATCTAAGCAGTGTGAGCACAAACCCAGGAGCTCCCTGGCACAGGCTAAGAGCAGAGCCTGTGAAGTGCCAGCAGGAAGAAAGTTTCTGTCACAACCCTGAAGGATGGCAGCACTAACAGCAATGCTGCCACCAGAGAAGGGCTCCTGCACAGTCTGACAGATCAGGCATCTCACCATCAGGAGAGAGCCAGACACGTGAGGCTGGGGACTACCTCCAGCACTGTAGCAGAAGTGGCAATCCCAGGGAGAAGCTGACTAATGAGATGCTAGAGGAGCAAACTGTGCCTAAAGGGAAAAATGACCACTGCCCATGGCTCTGGCACTATCCTGGAATTCTGGCTGGGGAGGAAGGAGCTGACACTTGGGAAACAAGAGAGATGAAGAAAGAGAGGGAGGGGGAGTGGATACAGAGGGAGGGAGCTTCCTTGCCCCACTGCAAGGGCAAATGCTGCTCTCGAGGGTTCTCAGGAGGCCTCCTGCCATGCCAGATTTATGCAGCTGCAGAGCTTCATTCAGTGCTAGCCCCTGCTAGGAATGGAGAGGAAGCCTGAGCCCAGAGAGGAAGGATGGAGCAAGAGGTATTGCCCATGTCACAAGTGCAAGCTCCTAGAAACCAGACACAGCTTTTGCAGAGACAGAGACCCGACACCTCCCTGTGCCCACAGCACCGTGTCCCTGAGGTGCTGCTGCTCCCTCCCATCCCTCGGGAGGCAGCACCGACGGGGTGCAGGAGCCCCCAGGGACAGAGCAGCCCTCTCTGTGGGGCATCTTGCTGGGGCTCCAAGCTGCAGCAGCCTCCTCAAGGGCTGAGCTCTGCCCAGCACCATGCAGTGCCCCCCCAGCCCCAGCACCACGCTCAGGTGCCGCAGGGACTGAGCCTTTCCGCTCGGCCAAGTCAGGATAACACAATGAAACCTCTCCTGGGAGCTGGGGGAGCCGGAGCAGAGCTCCCAGCCCAGGCACTTACCCCTTCCCTCTGATGCCCCTCGTCCTGGCATGGATTGCCTCCGCACACCTTTCCCAGGTGCCTGGCTCGCACACGGCGATGCTGACAATAGCCTGCGGCCGGGAAGGGGGGCTTGCAGGCTCTGCAGGCAGACCCCACTATGCGACAGACACCTGTGCAAAGCTTTTCCCCACGTCCAACCCCCTCCCCGCCAACCTCCCCTCCACGCACGGCTGCCCCTCTTCCCAGGAAAGCGCAGTCAAAGAATGAAAAGCAGCTTGAAATCCGGCAGGACAATCGGGCAGCTCTCCAAGGCCGGCAGCACCCCCTGCCCACCCCAGCCCAGCAGGTTCAAACCTCTGCGACACAGCCCACGGCCGCCCAGCTCCAGTGCTCGACCGGGAGCCCAGGAAACCTGCAGCAGGCAGGGCAGGGAAATCCCATGCAGCAGCCGCTTACGGGGAGGACAGCCCAGGTTGAGGACAGACCTTTGTCTCTGCCTGCCTGTCTCGCTCGCTCGCTGCCGGAGGAGGAAGAGGGGGGCGGTGGGGGACAGCGAGCAAAGATAACACCCCTAGGAGGGATGTCACAGCCACGTTAATCACTTGGAATTCCAGCCAGCGCGCCGCAAATATGGGCAGCAAATGGAGATGCTCAAAGCTCTAAAATAATTGGATCCTTTCACAAGAGCCGAGCCCAGAATCCAGCACAGGAATTCAGTCCCTGCTGGAAGTCGAGAGATCAAATACATGGAGAGGCAGGCGCAGCACAAGCAATCCTCAGCCACCTCTGTATCCAGCTCCATAGCCTTTGGCGCTGCTTTAATCTCAGGTGCCTTCCCAGCGGGAGCGAGGCAGGACCACAGCGGAGAGCCCGAGTGCCCAGCTGAGGACCGGCCCCTTCCCATCCAACTTACTCGACTTGTGGCAAGGTGCAGAAGCGCTGTCAATGCAAAAGAGGGTTTTGTGAGGGAGAGCAGCTGCCTCGAAGCCTTGCTCGACCGGAGGGCCGGTCCATGGGATGGAGACCCCTGGAGCTGCTGTTTGGCCTCCGCTGCCCGGCAGGGGATTGGCCCGGCCCGGCAGGATTCCCAGCCCGCATCACATTCCCGGCGAGACGCACACGCGGCACATGCAGGCTCCTGCTCGGCGCCTCAACGGCAATGAAAAGGCACAGAGGCTTCTGCCAGAAAACAAAGAGGCAGCGGCAGAGCTGGGGGTGGGGAAAACTCTCCGCTGCCCAAGAGGATCCCTGCAGAGGCAGCAGGATGCTGCTAGGCTCCACCGCAGCTATTCACCCCCGTCAGCCCGAGGTGGCACCCTCCTGCCGGGCACAGAGTCGAGGGTGGGCAAGCCCCTATTCCCCTTCCCAAGGCAGCACCAGGTGAGAAGTGCTGGAGGACACAAGCCAGGCCCAGGACAGCAGCTGTCCACAAGCAGCAAATTTCTCTGTGCTGGCTCACATCATAAGAAGCCGTGTCTTTCCACCTCGGGGAAGCTGCTGCACAGGGGAGGGTGCAGCCAGCACCGCACCTGCCAGCCCTGGGGAGCCCCATGGCACTGGAGCTGGGGCAGCACAGTGGCCTCGGCGGTCACCTTGTGGCAAGAAAGAATGTGAAAGCAATCCTCTGGCCACCCAGGCACTGGGACATGTCAGCCAGCTCCCTTCCAGCCCTCCTGTCCCTCTTCACGGGTGGTGGCCCGAGGAACAGGCCCAGGGGACCTCAGCCACTGATGACCCTGCAGACTGGATGTTCCAGTCCAGAGCTTGGTGCCAGCTGAAACCAATGGAAAATTTTCCACCGTGTGATTACCAAGTCACATGCCTGTGCAGCCAGTCATAGAATGGCTTTGAGAAGGCAAGTGGATCTGGCCAAGGGCAGGGACCATTTCTGGTCTGCACTTGCGTGAGACCCGAGGTCTCTGGCCATGACCAAGGCACCAATGCACTGCCACAGTTCAGGTTCAATAAGGATGTTTGTCCAAGGGACGCATTCCTCAGGCCCAGTCTGGATGAGGCCCTCACCATTCTAAGTGATCTACACATTTTAGCACCAAGAGTCCCTTTTATCTGATCTCCCAAGCAGGAGGAATAACACCCTGCAGCTGGTGTCTGCATCAGAAGCCCTGCAAACCATATACTAACGTGTTTAACTCAACTCCAGTGGTAAGACAATCACTTGCAGTAACTCCCCTCCTGCCAGCTCCCTGTCCAGGGCTGGGCACCATGGGAAGCATGATTAGGTGTGCAGCCTGAACAGCCCAGCCCCTTTACCAGCACTATTAGCTGGGTAGAGAAACAGGAGCCTCTGACAGAGAGCTCCAGTGGTGAAGTCATGTTTTGCAAGCTGGGAGAAGACAGCACAGATATCAGCAGGTGATGGCAGCCCTGTTGCTCCCAGCTCTGCCATCTCCTCTTCTCCCTCTGTCACCACTGCATACAGCCACAGGCATCCAAAGCCTCCTTACCAAGCCACCTCCTTCTGTACCCTGATGCCCTGTAGCCATTCACAGTGCCTAAACCCAGATGCACAACACTGTCCCTTCCCCACATCCTTCATCCTTCCTTCCCCATGGCAGCTGGGCTCTGCATCCCCACAAGTATGCTCCTGCTCATTCCCACCTCACCCTCAACCACCATCACACCCTGTCCTGTTTCCACAAACCCCCAAGGCAAGCCCCCAGCTCTCCCCTGTGCTCTGCTGCCTCCTGATTGCTGCAGTTCATACCTGAACTTACCCCCAGTTCCTCCCATCCCCGACTGTCACACACCCACAGCCCCACAGCCCAAGCCTCCTTGCACACACTCCCCTGATGACTCCCTGACAGACCCACAGCACCATCACCTTTCTGTACCTCCCCAAACAGTCACCAGGCACCTCAGGGCAGTGGAGAAAGTCCCAGGGATGCTGAACTGCTCTGATCAGCTCCGGGTGTCAAAGCTACACGTTTGAAGAGGGAGAAGGCAAATGGCTCGCAGTGGGGAGGGCAGCAAGGATTGTGCACTGCAGCATTTGCCCCGTGGGAACTGCCCCTCCCCAGCACAAGCCCTCTTGCAATACACTTCCCTTTACTGTAAGAGCCCTCCAAGGGAGGTGCTTGAGCACAGGCACTCGGGCCTCCTGCTTGGTTACCAAGCTGCAGCCTGCAGATAAGGCTGCAGCAGCTGTGGGGACATTCAGCATCTTTTCCACTCCCTGTACTAGACATGTACGTGGCACAGGGGGAGGAGATACCACACACACACACACACACACACACACATGGCTGTGCACACCCACCCAACTCACCCATTTCCAGCTGCGATTTAGGAAGGCTCAAGTCTAGCTCAGACCAGAGTGATGACATGTGCTGGGCAGGTCTTTGGGCCATAAGGGTGAGGCTTTGTCCATCTTGGATTTTAAGAAGATTGACACAATCAGGGCTACTGCAGGGAAGGAGTATTTTCACCATGAACTGAATGTCCTGCACCTTGTCATAGAAAAGGAAAGCCTCTCTTTCCTGTGGGACTGAAGGTGAAACACCCGGCTGGACTTAGGAAAAGGATGCCACAACAGTCATCTAAACATTCACAATGTTGCCCATAATGAAGCAAACAGTGTAAGCAGAAGGGAAATACCGGATTAAGGGGGACTGTAGGTGTATAAAAGGCAGCAGGAGACACAGTCCAGCTCCTATTACACCCCATGAAACTGCAAACTGCCTGGTCCACACAGAGGGAACCACCCCTGGGGCCCCACACACAGCAGAGGCAACTAAGCCAAAAACATCTTCAACCTGGTGGTTGATCCATGCCCTGAGGACACAGATGTCCCTCTAGACCTGACCCTCCTAGGGAGACAAAGCCTGTGAGAGACCTAAGAGCTCTCCATGGCCTACCAGAAACCAGCTCATCCCCTGCCACTTGCTCCTGCAGCCGGGAACAGACCTCAGGGACCTCTTGGCCCAAACCACCGGATCCTGCTGCTCCTGATGTGCAGGAGGGTACTGTAAAAGGGATATCCAACTAAAGCCAGCATGCCCAGCAGTACTGAGTTACGTGTGGGCTGCCAAGGAAGGGAGAGCAGAGCACACAGGGTGATGGCAGCCCAGTGTCAACAAGCCCAAGGGAAAGGCTTCAAGAAGCAACTTCAGAAGGGATCTAGGAACTAACACGCTTTTTGAGAGTGTTCTAGACCTTGAAAACTCACATAAAGGGACTCAAACATCCACCCAGCCTCTGCCAGATGAGAAAGCAGATGCAGCTACTGCTGCAGGTCAGCTCAACCCAGGCACCAAGGCTATGACAGACCCCTTTGCTCTGGTTCATTACTCTTGCAGACAGGATGGGCCAAACACTGTAAACACCCTCTGAACACTTACACACCAGACATGGGCTTCTGCAGCATCAGACACCAGGTCAAAGCTCAGAGACACAATAAATCACAGAGCAAAGTTGTTCCTGAAGACAAGGCTCATAAGACTGCCAGCAGCCAGCCTTGCAAAAGGACAGGATCAGGAAAAGAGCAGCCATGAGAATAAAAGGCTGGCAAGGAAACAGAAAACACTGGGAGCAAATAATTCTTTCCAGACAGTCCTTTGGGCTCATCTCAGCGTCCATCTGCTGAGGATGGTCAAGCAGCTGGAACCTTTAAAAAAGCTACCAGTGACTTCCTTTCCAATCACCACTATCTCTGGGACAGGCACTATGGGGAAGATAAACTTTCCATCTGGAGGGCTGGAGGCCAGAATCCTCATGAGCCTTCCAAAACCACCAGCACCCCCCTACACACCACAGCTCTGTGCTTCCAGCAGAACAAGGAGGATGCTTTACATCCTGTGCTTCACTGCCCACTGGTTTCTTGTGCTCATGTGGGAAGCAAATAATGCAGACTTACAGAGAGATGGGTGCTCCAGCTAAGAGAAGCTGGGGCAAGTGAATGAGCTGAGGAATGCTCCTAAGGTAGTGCCTCCATCTCCCACCACTGCTAATACCATACAGATGAGTCCCAGTGAGAAGAGGACAGACAGAACAAGACCCTGAGCCCTCCATGTACCTCCAAGCTGGTCAACCCAACAGTCCATGAGATATGACACTGCCAAGCAACCTGAGAACTGCAGATCTGAGAAACAACAGTGGGAAGGGACCTCAGAGAGTTTGGGTCCAATTGTGATAACAGCAGGGCCAAGTTCAAGCAAACTGCTTGGGGTTTGCACATGCCAGGGGCTGAAAGTCACCAAGTGTGGAAACTGCCTCCCTTCTCTAGGCCCTACTCCTGAGTCGAACTGCCTTGCAGGGAAATATTTTTCCTAATATCTAATTGGAATTTCCCTCGTGTGCCATTACTTCTCATCCTGCCCCTGGGCACTTCCCAAGAGAGCCAAGCTGCAGCTTCACTACAAACCCACAGCTGGCAGCAGCAGTGAGAGCCCCCTTCACTGCCTTCCCTCCCCCAGGCTGCACAAGCCCACCACTCTCAGCCTCTGCCCCCTGCAGCACACAAGAAGCCAGAGCTCCAGCTCATCTCTGGAGACTGCTGGAGCCTACTGGGCTCCATTCTGCCCAGCCCAGGGTGCCACCAGGGAGGATGGGAGGTACCTGCACTTGCCTGCCTTGGGGATGTTGAAAAAAGAGACTCATCTCAACCTGGGATCAGCAGAAACTGCTTGTGTTCAAGTACTGATCCTTGTTCTGGATGGTAGCAATACCACTGCCTGCTGCAACACACCTACGTTATTCCAAGACAGAATTCCCAAGTACCTGCTCCAAGAAGTTTGGCCCTAGACACAGAGAGCCTTGGTTGTGCTGCTGTAGCTCTGATATCAATACTCTGTAGCTGCCTCCACCATGCCCATGAGGGACCTGTCTGCAGGAGTGATGAGCAGGACAATTAGGAGTCCAACTCAGCAGGGACCAGCTGTGCTAGATGGAAATCCAGCAGTCCAGAGCAGATGAGAGAAGCAGCTATCTGCAACTCTGGCAATACCCTCAAGGGTCTGCAGCAGAACTCAGGTCACACAATGGGTTTTGGAGCCAACAACCACCCATGTCCACAAATCTCCAGTGTATTATCTGCATCCCAGCTCTTCCTCCATGCTGTCTTCACTCATTCCACTGCTATTTGTTTTTCATTCTCTGCCGGAACAAGTATTATTCATTTTCCCCTACTGCATCTGCTCTCTCAGACAACTGGGCAGGATCTGACCAGTACAGGGACTTGTTCAGCTTGCCTAGGGCTGGCTGGACACCCCAGTGCCTGTGTGGGGATGAAGATCCACGTGATTCACTGGAGGAAGGCATACCTGGTCCCTGCACTCACTTGCACTGCTCCTCTTTGGGAAAGCCTCAGCACCAAGGATGCCCCAAGACTCTCCAGGACAGCAACATACCCATAGCTACAGTTCAGCATGTAGCTAAGGCCTGTTCCCAAGGCACAGGCATTGCCTTTGCCTGCTAAGCCCTGTGGGTTTCCCAGCTCTCCTCTGGCAAGCTCAGCCCATCTCCCAGGCACTCAGCATGGAGCTGCCAGACCCTTGGGCTCCCTTGAAGCCCTGTCCTGCACGAGCACCTGCCTTCTGCTTCACACTGATTCATTCCCCTGTGATTCACCCCCTCCTGACTAACTCATTTCTGCCACCGCCCCATGCACAAAGGGAGTGAGAATGTGTGTGTGTGTGTGAATGCAAAATGGGCAATTTTGCACAGAGAGACACACACACACAGGCTCTGCAAGACAGCAAACTGGTCAGGGAGCCCAGCCTGGCATGCCAGAACCCTCGACCCCACAGCACCCAAGAGGGGCAGAGGTGACACCACTGGCTCAAGCCCATTTTGGGGAAAAGGGGCAGAGGCAGGCTGGGAGTGCTGCCAAGATAAGGAGCAATGGTAGGGGAGGGCTTCCTCCAGGCTCCGAGGCTGCCTTCCAGGCAAACCCATTCCCTTTATCAGCCCAACCCTGCTGGCTGTGGGAGGCTTAGCCAGCACTGCCACAGCTCAGACCCACAGGCAAGATGTCTGCCAGCTAAGCTGCCTTTGGGTACAGCCAAACATGCTCCTCCAGGCTGTGCCTCTTCCTGGTTTCACTCTCCAAGGTGGACAGATTCCTGGGAGACATAAAATTATTTCTTCTAAGCATGGCTACAGTCAGCTGGCATCAGTTAATGCTGCTGTGCATGCAGGGCCCACGGGCTTGGCCAGTTCCTGAGTGTGGACAGTGCAAGTCACACACATGGTCTGTGTACACACAGATCCTCTGCAGGCTGCTCCTCTGACCAGCAATTCCCTAGTGCTTGGGGCTGAGGCTCAAACAGGCTTTGCCCCACATCCTTTCCCTCCCCTCTCTTCCACATCCTGGCCTGTTCCCAAGCCACACACACTGCCTGCACCTGCTAAGCCCTTCCAAGGGCTGTGCAGGTAAGCTCAGTCTCCTCAGCGGCACCAGAGCAGACAGAGGTGACAAGAGGAAGATGGCACTGTGCAGCTGTGCCAAGCCCAGCGAGAGCTGTGGCACACACAGGGGCTCTGCACGCCCCTCTGTGTGTGAGCACAGGAGAGCTGTGGTGGGAGCACGAGATGCTGCTCCATGCAGCACCCCTGCTCACAGACCTGCGCCTCTGCCTGTCGGAGCTAGAGGATCCACTTCCTATCGACTACAACAGAAAATTACAGCATCACACAGGCTCTTCTCTCACTCTTTCCACATCACATGGGTCACAGTCATGCTGACAAGGGACTCTGGTCCCTTCCACCCAGGAGCCCTTGGCCATCTGCAGCATTTTGCCTGCAGCCACACAGGGCACTTGGGGCAAGTACACTGCAAGAGAACAAGTCAATCAAGCATTATGTCTTGAGCAGGGTCACACAGCCCCAGCTTAGACAGAAAGCCCTGACAAACAGGAGTTAAGGCCAATGTAAACCATATTTTGGCCAGGGAGCAAGGGACAACACTTTGGGCTGGAATGTCACATATTAATAAGCACAAAGAATGATTTTCTGCCAAAGCTTAGGACTGTATGCCAGAAATTCTGCTTCTCCCTGGACGTCTAAATTTTTGATCCTTACTATGTAGACACAGAACCTCTTCTCAGGACAACAAAATAGAAGCTTTTGTCCCATGGCATCCTTATGGGCTCCTGCAGCTTCCCCTGCACAGCACCTCTCCTCTCATCAGGATGCTCCAGTACTTCAGGTCCCTTCTAGGGAAGCAGGGGGAGATCCATAGTGCTCAGCATGTGTCAGCAGAGCCAACACCATGGTCACAGTGTCACCAAGGTCACAGCAACTGGGCAAGCTCCTGAATGAAACTCAGCAGCCACCAGCAGGATGGATCCAGCAATTTAAATGCACATGCTTAAATCAGTCCACCACCACTGAAAAGATGGGTTTGTCTACAAACTCTGGGAGTCCCTGAGAGAGCAGCAACAAACCTGTATGAGCTCTTGCACATGGTCAGCTCCCTGACATAGCCCCCAAGCACAGGGGAAGCAGAAGGATTGCCCTACATCCAGTTAAGCAGCTGGGGACTGATCCAATTTAAGCCAGACTGACTGACTTTTGAGCCAGACTCTCCTGCCACACCCTTCTTTGTGACTAACAGAGGGGTAACATCCCATCTGCAACACCCCTCTCCAGCTGGGATGGGAGAAGGAGCAGAGCTGAGACAGCTGAGCTGTTCCTGATTCTGACATCTTCCCCACACCAAGGGGAGCTCTTGCAAGTGCCTCACGTTCTCCTTCTGCAGTCCAGGTGGCTGAAAAGAGTGGTAGAGTGTTCACCCAAGATACAGTGAGTAGACTGCTGTCTTCAAACAGCACATTCCAGGCCACAGCCTGGAACTACCATCAGAGAGGAGCCTCCAGTTATCCACCTTCATGTTTCTGAGTGGCAAGCTTCTGCAGGTGATGCCAAAGGACAGGGTGAGAAGAGAGGATCTGGAGCAACAATAAGTGAAGGAATTCAGGCCTTCTCAAAATCAATGCTAAACAGCAACTAATCCATGAAACTGATGCTTCTGCTGAAACAGTTCCTGGTTACTGGGACAGACACAGAGAGAATGACCCCAATAACAGGCTGCCCACCCAGGTGAATGGATGTTTGGGTTTCTGAGAGCTCCAAACTAAGCCCCCCTTCTCATGCAGGACTGTGCTCCCACAGTCCTACCCTTCTAGTGCTTAAAATGTAGAGAATCCTCTAGGCTGCTAACTTCAATGGTGGCTGCAGAGACCCTCATGGGATATTAACTGGAATCAGCTTTCACCTCCCAGGCAGAGCCCAAAGAGTCCCTTGCTCCAAAAATCACACCTGAGGTCACCTGATCCAACATAAAGATCAGAAGTGGAATTACTTTAAATAAAATATCAGATGGGGGAGCACACCTCTGCCAGTGGACGGAGCTGAATGGCCAAATGCCTGATAAGCTGGTACTTAAAACCTGACAGTTTTCAGGATTAAACCACTAAACCACATTTTTCCATATGTCTTGGGTGTGTTGGCTGGATGACTTATCCTATTCAAAGCTCAAGATGGAAACTACCTGTATCCACTCTTCCTCTTGCTGCAGGAAGGGAAACAGAGGTTTCTGCTATCCATCTTTTCCCTAGCTCCTTTTGCTGGACCCTCTGCTGCTGTGCTCCATGGACATCCTGAGCAGACAACATTAAGAAGAGGGGCTTGGAAACCAGCTAGAATTGGGCTTTCCTGCTTACCTACACACGAAAAATCCAGGTCTAGCTCAGGTGGGTATGAAACTTCCCCTTCTGTCAAGGCAAAATGTCCCTGAAGGCAGCAGAGACTCTGCTCTTCTGCATTTTGGAAAGGTCCTCCCTCACAGGCACTGCCTTTTACCCTCTGCTGCCTTCACCAGCCCTGAGCAGGCTGGAGAGGCCCACCCAAGTTCTGGGTACACCAGAGGTGCTGCTTATTCAGGTGCCATCTGTGGGGCAGCTGTAAATGCAATAGGGGGAAGGGGGTGGAGCAAAACCAAACTACCCAAAAATCCCAGGGAGAAGGTACCCAGCCTTGTGTTTAGTCATTATTTACCCCAGGATACAGTTCCAGTTTTCACCTGGTCTTAAAGCTCTCCACTAAGTTGCTCTCACTGACTTTCACAATTTCTTTTCTCCCTGCCCCACTTCCAGCAGGGACCTCAAAGGCTGCTGCCTCCCAGCAAAAGGGTCTCCATGACCTTTGTAATTCAACACACTGGGAAAGGCTCAATCAACTCCCTCTATTCCTAGGCCAGCACAGACCTTAAAAGCCCCTTTGTTCCTGTTACAAACCCTATCCCACAACCATGGCTTAACCCTTAGGGCACTGCCTCAAATGAAGAGTTTCACAGAAGCAGGGCGGTTTGCAGCATCCAGGGGAAGCTGGACCTACCCTCCACTTACAAAAGGGCTGTACTGAAAATCTGCTGGTGGCTCAAAGGAAACATCAGACACAAACAATAAGGTGGGAGGGATGTCTCTGGCCATGCTCATCATCATTACAAACTACTGTGTCTCACACTGCTGCAGCAACATGGGCAGGTTTTGGGCTTACACCTCTTTATAGTCACCTGGTTTTGCTCTGCCTGCCCTCAGTTCAGCAGATTTATTACAAAACATGCTCCATGCATGCAGATTTGGGGTTACACAGAGGAATAGGGATGAGGAAGGAAACAGCTGGGACTGGGCACCTCCATTGTCAGTCTCACAAGGACTCCTCTGCTCCTGTCCCCAGGCAGAGCCATTGCTCCAGGAGCAAATCAGAGCCAGCAAGGGATGCCAGGCTGTCACTACAGCCTGCACGCTGATTCTTGCCTTGTCTGAGATAAGCTCAGACCAACATCCAGACCAGCAGCCCCAAGTCACAAGCTGGGGAAGCAGTGCTATGGGATGTGCATAATTATACATCCTGGACATGGGAATGCAGAGGACAGGGAAGGTACAGCCAGGTCTCACTTCCTAGCATGATCCCTGGCACAGGAAAAGGCAGTATGGAGCAAGGGCTGCCAAAATTGCCAGCTCTGCAGCTGGAACAGAGCTGCCCAAGCACACCTGAAACACCAGTTCCATGGCAGACAGAACCAGCTTGTACCACTGCACCCCAAAATACCACCCTGGCAGACAGGATGGGTAGGGCCACCTTGCAGCACCCTAAAATGCCATTTCCTATCAGCTGCTGTAACTTCCCCTCTGCCCCTTCCTGGTCCTGCTCCACCCCCTTCCTTCTCCTCAGGCTTCAGGGAAACTGAGTCACAGCATGTTGACCCTGCCCCGAGGAAGGAGATGGGTGGGCAGCCCCCAGCCCCTGGCACAGCGTGGGGAGTGGAGCAAGAGTGGTACCAAGACCTCTGAGAACCCCAGCAATAGGGAAGGATTAAAAGGTACCCACATATTCTACATCAAGCAGTTTTCCCAATTGTGAATCTCCTCTATTCCCACCTCTCTTAAAGCAGGAGTTGGCCCCAATGTGCTGCTGGCCACGTGGATTGCATCCAGCTCTCGGGGCTACACAAACTGACCCACAGGCTCTCTGCCACCAGAGAGGACCAAGACATGCAGTAACTTAGCAAAGCCCAGGAAAAAAAATAAAATTAAAGACCGGGATAGAGTGTTATAAATCAGGAGAGTGCTGTAGGTCTCAAAAGGCTGGTAGGGGACTGGATGCTTCATTGAGAACAAGTCATTGCATTCTCTACCTTAAAAGATTCATGTGTTTGAGTAAAGACTTGATACTCTGGTCCAGCTCTAGGAGCTGGTAGGCTTCCAGGTACTGACCTCAGGCTCTCTGTTTTTATCACACACCTACAGAAACACTTTTGAGGATCTGCTAACCAGTAAAGCTTCCCAGGACCGGGTCTATAGCAGTGTACACCCACAGCAGAACCCTTTAAAATCCCTGACTGGTGCAGTAACAAACTACCACTCATCTGCCTGCCTAGAAGACAGGTAAGTTAAAGATTTGTTAGTTCAGGCTCTGGGACAGACATATCACAAATGTTATTAAAGTTATGGTTTCTTGAGTATGTTTCTCAAGATTGCAGTGAGGTCAAGAGCCCAGCACTGCCCAGTTCAGTGGGGATGAAGAATGGGAAAACCGAACTCAAGCTGCAGAAAATGCACAGCTATTACACACTGCTGATCTGTAAGCCTCCTGGCATCTTTTCTCAGGCTTCTGTCTTCTTGATTGCCTCGCTCCACCTTCCTGGGGACTCTCTGAAAACTGACCCTTTCACCCCTCCCCGGGGAAGTGTGTTAAGGTGGTATTTGCTGTTATTGTCATGCAAAGCATAACATTATTGCAATACCCTTGCCCCAGCTCTATCTCCCAGGACAACATAACACTAGATGAAATTCATTATCCCCTATCACTTTATGGTACTATCTTTTAATTTCTCTGTTAACACACATTAGAGACGTATCAAGTTTCAGGCCAGCTCACTCCAAAGGAAATTCTCTCTTGCCTGACAGGGATTTGCAAAAACGATTCCTCTTCAGTACCAAAAAAAGCCCAAACCACCATCAAAAAGTAATTAAAAAACCCCAACCCACAAACCAAAAAAAAAAAAAAGAAAAAGAAAAAAAAAGAAAACCTACACTCCAAAAATAGCACTTGAAGGTTCACTTAAGGACAGAATTTTCCTTTTCTCTCCAGACCACCACTTTGGTCAGACCTTTCCCAGGCTCTGGAGGGCAGCATTCTCACTGCTGCTCAAACAGCTTCATCAGCAATGTTTGGAGTCCTGTAGCGAGGAAGCTTTAAGGGTGAGGTGCCTGTTCCTTCCCAAAAGTGCCCAGTACACCAACACAGGCATTTCCTGGTAAACTGTTCCTCCTTGCTTCTAGCCTCTGCTACAGGGGTGGCCTCTGATAGCAGCCTTCCTCCGGAAACATCACTGCCTTTTGCTCAGCTATTCCAACACTGTCATATTGTAGGGAAACAGAATTAAACAGCTAAAATCTGTAATAAATCATTCCTACTGAGCTGCCAGGAAAATTTCTGCCCAGAAGAAAGAGAAGAGCCGTAAGTCTGTTTCCTCAACAAATCCAAGCCACAAAACAGCCTTTGGTTACAGAGAACAGGCAGAGCAGCAAGAGGAGCACTTTCAGGGTGGCAGATTGATGCCATCAACTTTTCTGTTCTCTCTCCCCATATTTATTACATGGCCAGAACAGATCACTGCAAATACCTTAAGATCCCAGACTGTCAGCCTAGGAAAGAGGCTGGCAGACCAGACCCAGATGAAAAGCCTGAGAATATTCTAGTTCCTCAAAAACAGCTTATATTTTTAGCTTTTGCTGCTGTTAAAAGATGAATCGAAAGCAAAGCTCAGACTCCCTACTTGATGCCATAACTGCTTTATTTTGCTGGCAGCCACAGCAGAGAGGATCTTGAGAATTACGCCCTTTGTCCACTGCTGGCCCAGCTATGCTAATCTCATCAGCAATGCAAACGCTGGTATAGAAAAGGCTGAGTGGCAGTGCTGGCCTGACAGCTCCAGCGGCGCTGACTGGCAATAAGCAAACCCTGGTACATGGCATCCAGGCATTTTCTCCCGGCCTGAGTGGAGCTCAGGGTTGGCTCTTGCAAGGTATTCTTCATGCATCTTCCAGACAATTTGTACAGCACAGCTACCTTCTCAGAATTTAGGGAATGCAGGTAGAAACACCCACAGAGTCGAAGTTTCCACTTGGTCTCACTGATCTATCAGCTCTCTGCTGAAATCCCCACCACTCTTCCCACAGCAGCAGCATGCAGGTTGGTCCTGATGTCCCACAGGGCACTGTCCAATTTTTAAGAGTGACACTGCTCAGGATGGTGTTCCCACCTGCTTACAAGTAGGCATGCATGTCCTGGACTTGCCTCAGGTAATGGCAGAGGCAAAGCAAACAGCATGTAACCCACACAATACTCTCCCAGCTTCAACACCAGGCCTCAGCCAGGGGGAAATCTCTCTTGGCTGCCTCTCCCTAAATGTTTATTCCAGCACTGCCTATCTTAACTCCTCTCCAAATTGACAGCGGAGTATATGACCCACTACCTTTGGGCTTTTTTGGTACTCTGTGCTTAAAACTGTGTAGTGTGAACAGGTAAGACAGAAAAAAGGGGGGCAGCACTCCAGTGATGATATGGTTCTAACTCATGGGGTCACAGCACCCAAGAGACTGAGCCTTGGGCAGCGATCTTGGCAGGCAAGGTGTTTACAAATTATAAAAGAGAAAAAAATCCTCTGGCCTAGAAAATGGTAATTCCCACCCCAAAACACACATACGACCCAGAGCCTCATCTACCGGGCTCTGCATCACTCCATGATATTCCACAGCACATCTTGGGGCTTTGGTCCAGAGGAAAGATGAGAAACCACTGGCTGTGAAAGTGGGGTCAGAGGGAAGTACAGTGTGGCTCTTTTACCACGCTCTGCCACCACCTGCACCCATAATAAAGTGTAACACCAACTCTCACACAAGTGCTGAAGGTCACAGATATGGGAACCAGCGCTCGAGCTGCTGACCCAAAACTGCCTTCAGTGTCAGGTACCAGTGTCCCAGATTCCTCCATGGGAAGGAAGCTCCAGCCCCCAGTGCAGAGGAAGCTGCTCCCCTCTGAAAGCAGAAGGAACCTGTTGGAAGCGAGAGGGAGGAAGCAGACTGCTGTCCCCCACGGGCGGCTTTCCCAGAGCCTCCGTGTTCCAGGTTCCACCTCCTTGTTTGCTCTCCCTTGGGAACACCAGGGTCTGGAGTCCAGGGAACATTGTGCAAACAAGTCTAGACTATTAGGGACTTTTAAGATGACCGAAACTGCAGAACTGGAGAGAAGTGGGCAGTCCATACAGATCTTACAGTAAGCCTCCATCAGAGAGGGACACCAGGGCATACTGGAAAGAGTGAAATGGTTTCAGGGCAATACATGAGGCCTTGTACCCTGGAAAGGAGGGGTCACAGCTCAGGCAAGGATTATGACATTTGTGAGTACAGATCTACTTGGGTAGCTCACAGGCATCCTTTCCCATCCATTTTTGACTGAACACCCCAGTCCCAGACAGACTCTGGCCACAGGCACCAGAGCAGCATGTGCCACCCCATGGCAAGCCCACACAACCAGCCTCCATGCATCTCCAAGAGCATTGTTCCCCTCTCACTCTGGGCTGGGCACAGAGCTATGGGCAGGGTGTTGTAGCTCGCTGCCAGCAGTGACCTTTGAGAGGTGTAATGAGAGAGGTTTACAGCTCACACAGCCATCCATGTTGACACGAGCAAGCTGCGCTTGCCGCCAGCAGGTCCTTTTCCCTGGCTTACATCCAGGCCTTTAGGCATATCATGGATGACAGGTCAGGTCTCTGTCACACTCACATTATGGCCAGGCTGGAAATGGCTTCCTGACCCACTCCCTCTGCTAGTGAGTGCATGATTGCCCCTTCACCAACAGAAGCCAGCTCTCTTACCAGTATCTGGTAAGGGGTCTACCCAAAGGAAGCTTCAAAAATGTTTAACTTCTCCTCTGCCTGCCCCAGAGGCCTGTCTTAGACCATATCAGAGGGGTCACAAGAGTGTCTGCTCTCCCTGAGTACAGACACCCTTGAGCAAGGCAAACTGGCTGTGCAAGGTGGACGGAACAGCACAGCACAGGGCCAGGCATCCTGGGAAGCTGCAGTCCTGGCTGGAGCCACTGGCGTTGATTAACTGGGGATAAGCAAGGGCAGCAGAGTGACTCGCTTTCTTCCATGGTACAGTGAAGGGGATCAAGAGACTGGTTTGTTCCTGGCTGGGCCTGCTCTGCAGCTCAGGGCTTTAAAACAAACAGGGCTGTAAATGGGAGCTGCCTGCCCACACCCCAGCAGAGGAGCGAAAGAGGGGAGAGGATGGACAAAACACCCCTGACCACTCACCCTGAGGCTGTTGCCAGAGGAGAGCAGCTCCAGATGCCAGACTGTCAGGCAGGAGTCCCGGGGTGCCAATCCCATGGCAGAGCTGGGCCTGGGCTGCACTGAGGGCTGTGGCACCTTCCACATGTGCCCGACAGCCTTTCTGCCCTGTCAGTGACACTGCCAGTGGCAAGCTGCCATAGCAATGGCAGCATGCTCCCCTTTCTCCCTGTCTCTGTTCCCCTTTGCTTGTCCTCTACTCACACACGAAACACCCAAAAGCCTCAATATACTCCTCAAAGGAAGCACCTTCACCAAGGAAGTAAAAGGGGTACCTGTGGAAGCCCGCTCTCACAAGCCCTCATCCCTGCCCACCTCAGGGGCAAGGACCCTACTCGGGACCCAGGTGCATTGCACCCCACCTTGTCTCTTCTCAAGGCAAGGCACAGGAGAGCCACCCTGACAGATCTGGGGAATAGAGGCCTTTTTAACTGCATCTCCTTCATGCTGTGGCAGGCAGGGATGCTTCAAGATCCTCAGCTGTCCCACAGGGCCTGCTGCATGGGGGTGACATGCAGCCCCTCTCCAGTCCAGCCCAACACAGCTGCCTGCAGGTCAGAAAGCCCCAGGAGCTCTTTCTACAGTAGCACCAGATCTGATGGGAATGGGGGTCACAGACTCTTCTTGCTGCATCCTGGCAGGCACCTCCTAAGCCTCTGCTTTCCAGTTCCAGACAGTTTCTACTTCAGGCAGGTCTGTACTGCTGCATCAAATCTCACTGTGGCTTGAATCAGAGACAGATCCTCCTTTTGTTTCTTGCCTTAAAAACTCTCCCCTGCTGTTGCTATGTGCCTCTAAACAGTTACCCAGCCTGGTGGTAAGCAGAGCTCTTCTCCCTTTCACCTCTCTCACACAGGCACAAGACAGAAGACATAAGACAAAGGACCCTCTTGAACCACACTCAGGAGTAATACCTATCAATATCTTTCACCATGTAAATTCAACAACTTTGCAGACAAGCAAAAAAACCCCAAAAAACAAATTCTAAAAGCTCTGCTTCTCTCTCTGTTCTGCCCTTTCCCACAACCAGTTACATCACTTGAGGGTTATAGCAGAAGCTAGCAAAGCCTCGGTCCTGATCCAGGATGAGTCATGGAGCTCCGGAGGCCGTGCAACTTCCTTCTGATACCATCAGCCATGCCTTACACAGCTAAAAATAAAGATGGGCCAAAACTGCAGAGCCACATCTTGCCTCAACATGAAACTCAGCCATGCTCAGCACTGCTGAAAAATTACCTGAGCAGGTGGAAACCAAAAAGTGCAGGGAAGCCAAAAGTCTTGGGTGTACTGAGAAGGAAGAGGGCAGGAGGCTCCACCCTGTGCCACGCTGGAGGATGGTGGTGGCAGATGGCAAGTAGCCATCCAACCATACAGAGATGGCCAGAACCAGGATCTCATCCCACTCAGCCGTGGGCTTTGGAGTATTTCCATACCTAAGGGTTTTGTGGAAGACTGCTTTCAGCAATACATGCTCCCATCTGAGGCAACAGGAATCAACTGCTGCAAACAAGAATGATGTGCATTTCTGGCAGGAAAAAAATTGGGAAGCTGCAGCCTGCTTCCCACCAGGCAACACGAGGACATCTGCAAAGCAAGGTCCAAGGGATGTTCGGAGCTAAAGGTTAGAAAAAGGAGTCACAGATACAGCTGATATGGGTTAGAAGTTGAGGTAAGTGAGGAATTCAAAGTTCTTCCTAATCCCTGGGACACTGTGGCCAAGCAAAACATTCACACATGAGGATACAGGATTCTCACACAGATCTTAGCAGGAAGCTGTAGGATTGCACACAAATGGGAGCTCAGAGGGACACCGGCAGCATTCAGAAACCTAAAATAGCCTCAGCAGATGATCTTCTGCTCCAATCTATGGAGCAGCAAGAATTGAACAAGGATCCAGCTGTCCCAGCACTCCCATGAACAGGATCTTTGAATGCCCGACCTATTTGCAACAGAGATGGTAGGGCAAATAGGGGATTCCTTGCATAACTCCAGTGCCAATATCCGCAAGGAACCCAGAGCTCCAGTTCTGAAGGAGGAAGCAGCATTTTCTTGTGGTTTTCAGTGGAAAGACGATCTAGTGCTACATCAGCTGGTCAGACTCTGGGGCAAGGGCAGCCTACACTCACCAAGAGATTCCTGGAGGATGTTAGGCTGACTGCTTTCTGTTGAAGATATAAATAACTCCACTTTGCCCAGTAGTTAGGTGTCCCAGCACAGGGTCCCACCCCATTCCCAAGAGAGGCACTGCAATTCTGTCCACAGGTCTGCAAGTTGTATCAGTTTCCAGACTACCACCAGCTGCACTAAACTGAACCAAAATTGCTAATTCAGCCCAAATATAAGCTCACTGATATCACCTGGGTAAGGTGATATATGAACAGAGATATAAAATCCCACCATGGAACAGGTACTAGTGAATGCCACAACCCTGCTGGATAGAGGGGCTGCTCTGCTCTCACTGCATTGTGTGATTGGTAATCTGCAGCACAGGGCACTGGCAGGAGCAGAGGACTTCTTCTTTCCTTCCTTTCACCTTCACAGGTAAATCTATCCCTGCCTCACTCACTGTGGGTACCACTTCAGCATCAGGCTGAAGGATGAGATGGCCTGAAGCCCAGTTTCCAGCTGCCTCTGGATTGGTCCCAGCTTTCCTGGCAGACACTTCAGAGGAAGATCTGCAGAGCCTGGGCAGCTATGCATCCTAAACTATGTCTTCCCCATATAATCTCTCCTGGCCAAAATCACACCTGGGCTCTGAAGTGAGAGAAGGGTTCATCCTGCCCTGCCATAGCACCGTCCTGATGAGGGCTCCCTTTCAGGTGAGAGCACACCTGCAGGTGGGGCAAGCACTGCTGGATTCTAGGCAGGCACACAAGCATCCATGGACAGGGCAGGAGGTCCACAGCCATCTCAGGCTGCTCCAGGCTGGCTGCCTTGGAGCAGGTAATATTTCTTGCCAGTGGCAATAAAAAAACTGCTGATCCTCCTGAAATACTTCCTCTGAGCCTCACGCATCAAAGCCAAGCTACAAAATCATGGGAAAATGCAGGAGAAACCCAAATGCTAATATTAGAGAACACAATTACATCTGCCACAAGCGCTGGGTAAAGTCTCAGCTGGGTTCAGGTGAAGGACAGCAGGGGCCTGCAGCTGGGAAATGCTCCCAATTCAATTCAATCCTGCTGGCAAGCAGAAGAAGAAGTGTGGCAAACATCACAGACTGCAAGTCCCCAAGAACACATCACCCTTGAGCTCCTGACAACTGTGTACATGGTTCAGCACTCTTAGCAGCACTGGTTCCACACATCCGGGTTCCCTTTGCCATGCTGACAGCCAGGTGGGATGCAGGAGTCACCCAAAAAACCGTGGCTGTGGGAGAACCTCACCTGGGTGACATCTGCTTTACAGAGTTATCCCTGTGAGCCAAGGGAAGAAGAGCACAGAGTTCCCTGTTTCTCCACACAGCCCTGATGAGGCAAGGGAAATCAGTGACGTTTGAATGTTGCTAACCTCAGAGTAGGGCTGAAGCAGACAGAGAAGGCAGCTCTCAGCTGTCAGCCCTCGCAGTGTGGCCTTGAGGTTGCTTGTTCTGGCTGTCCTGGGTCACCTGGAAAGACAAGTCCACATGCACAGGTTCAGTTGGAGCACTGGGTGGGCACTAACTGCTCATCCAAGCCAAGTGAGTTAGTGGCCTGTGCACAGAAGTGAGAGACCCCAAGCACCCCACCAGCTCAAAGATCCCACCACATCTTTTACCAGTGCTGAGGCTGCCCCTCCAGCTGCAGCCCTGACCCCCTCCTGGCTTCCAGCTCCCCCAGTTCCCTGCACGACTCCAGGTGGGTGCACAGTTGGCTCTCCAGAGAGAGCTGCTAAGGTCACATCCACGATATCCCTGCCCAGATTTCAGTGGAAAATAAAGGCCTTTCTGTGCCTTTGGTTTTGTTCTTGTCCACCCACACAGCTGTAGGCTTCCCCACCACACAGGCTCTGGTGTACTCGAGTGGGTGCGCTGGCATATGGTTTATCTGCAGAAACAGGCGCTGGCTGTGGTCCCCACAGGCCACCTGCTCAGCCACCCCATGGAGACACAGAGCCAGGGCAGGGAGGGACAAACTCCACTGCTGGAGAGACACCCCTCCCAACAACCCAAACAGACCAAGACAAATCCAACACCGCAGCGTTTCCCAGGCTACAGGGAAGGGAGAGAACGACAATTGCTTAATAGAAATCTCCGAGAAGCCTGCCAACACCATCACAAAGATGTTGTTTAATCTCCTCCCCAGGATCCCAGGGCTTTAATTGTAGACCACTGGAGATCACATTTTGTGGGGGCTAGGTCCTCGTGCAGAGCAGGTCCTGAAAACCAGGATGGTATCAGGCTCCCCAGGATCAGGTCTGACCTTCCCCTGGCCACAGGCATGAGGGACAAAAGCTGCTGTGAGGCAGTCCCTGCTCCCCAGCTTGACCATCCACACAGGCAACCACGCTGCAGCACCACCAGATCACAGCCCAGCTGCAGTGCTGGGGAGCAGACAGGCTGCTAGGGCCCCAGAAGCACAGCCTTCACACCCAGGTGCAGGGAGGCATGGCCACTTTACCCCGCTGGGGCTTCAGCCCTTCAAACTGTCCTGAGGGCACCCAGAGAGCCTGTGCTTAACGACACCTGCACTGGCAACCCTGGAGAAGTCCCACCCAGAAGCGGTACCAGCTAGGCACCAGGGCTATTGGTTTGGAGAGCTTATAAGCAGAACAAGCCCCAGTAAAAGCAGCATGTGTAAACGTAAATATACATATATAGAAAACCCTCGACCAAGTCCCTCCTCTAGCACACTGTCTTTCAGAGAAGGCTCAAAAGTGCTAAGCCTGAGCAGTGACAAGAATTGCTTTGGACATGGCTGAAGCACTGCCACCCACATACTGCAGCAGCACAGGAAGCAATGGCAATGGATCTGACAGGGATGGGTTGAAAACACTACCCAGGAAGAATGCAATTACCCCAAATGGACTGAGGCCAGGAGATCTGGATTACCACCTCAGCTCATGCATAAAGGGCTTTGCATCTTTGTTCACATCTAACAAGAATCTCAGCGTTGACATCACCCCTGGCCCAGGACATGGATTTGTTACTAAAAAGCACTTCCAGTTGAATCACTAACTTCCCATTTTGCAGCACACAGGACTCCTTTGAAGATTTCCCATCCAAGTATTGTTCTACCATCATGCTGCTCAGCTGGGGTGTTGTCCAGGCCACAGGCAAGTATGACTGCAACTGCACTGGCCAGTCCTGAAAAGGCTCTCTGAAATGCAGAGCATGTGAGCCCAGCTGCTCTTCATTCAGGATTCACAACCAGCTGAAGATGCAGACGGAAACAGGGGGAAAACATGTTAATTGGCAGCTGGGTGTCCACAGGCCAAGCAAAGGAGACTGTGAAAGAGAGGGGCAAAGCCAAAGGGAGGATGAAAAGGGACAATTCCCTGTCAAAGAAAATAATTTTTAAAGCAGGCCTCAAACTTTGTGAAACCAAGTTCTCTGGAGGTTATGTTCACCTGGCTCACTTGATCACGACCAAAAGCAACATGAAATAACAAAGGAACTGAGCTGGTCAGAAAATAGGATCCAGGGAGCAGAAGTGCCAGGTGCTGCAGACAGAAGGAAGGATGGCAACATGGCATTACCAGGACACAGAGACCCACACAGCTCCCTGGAAGATGATGGTGCCTGGGAATCATGCGAGGTGGAGAGACATCAGGCAAAAGCCTCTCAAAGACTCTCACAAAGTAACCTGCAACAATCTCATAAGTAACCTGCAACAAACCATCTGCCACCATACAAATACCTCCTTTCAGGATTTCTCCCATGCTGCCCTTCACATCTGTCCTGTTTCAAACCCGACTCATTAATTCCTCCAGCTACCAAAGCCTCTGATAATTTGATTACAGCTCCATTGACAGCGTGCTGAGGACACCACTTTTCTAACCATATGGCTTCACTTTCTCTTTTCTTGTCTGTGGTCACATACCTACCAACAACAGGTTTTCTTATTCTGCACCAGGAAGTGTCCTGGCCCCCAGGCATGGTGCATTTCCACACAGCACGCGATGGTGCCAACCAGATCTAGCAGAGGACAAACATGGGCAGGCCCAGAGCAGTAAGAACATGTAAAGGACTTGGGAAGAGCCAAGAGTCTTTGACTTTGAAGACTCAGATCAATAACCATCCCCTTCAATCACCCTCAGACTCAAAGACCAAAGTTTGGGTATCTCTGGCCTCTGGCACTCAGCACAGTCATGCACAAATGTGCCAGGGCAAGCAGCCTGTAGCAGGCAGCAAGGAGGAAGACCAGGGGCAAAGATGTGCTTCTCTGCCCTCGCAGGTCCCTTGAACATAGGGAGGGAACTTCCTCCTCCTGCTCTGCATGCTCAGAGAGAGAAGAGAGCTGAGGGCAGAGAGGCTGAGAAAACTCAGCACCAGCCGAGGGGGGGTGTAGGGGCTGCAGCCTTCATCTGATTTGGAGTGAAAGAGCAGCCCTACCAGTAAAATTTAAATTATCTATAATTCCCTAAAGGCCACTTCTGGAGAGGGCAGTCATGAAAAACAGAGCACGGAGAGCTGCTCTGCACAACTTGCTGCAAAAGCAGGGAAGCAAGGGAGCTGCTCAGCAAGCTGTGCTTCTGAACAGCAGAGTTCCCACAGTACAGAGTGACCCCACCAGCTTTCCTTCTTCCAGTGGGTAAGAAACCTCTCACATGGGGAACAGAAACAAGGTGGGCGAGTGGCACAGCTGAAACAGCCCCAGCACTGCTCCAACTGTGGCTGGACCTTGGTCCACAAGTCCGGCTCTCCAAGGCCTGGTGGTGACAGCAGGGCTCTGCTGTCCTGACCACCCTTGGCTCCATGGGAAGGGACATGTCCAGGCCTCACTGGAATCAGCAGCAGTCCAGTGCTATGGTTAAATGTTATGGGAGCAGGGGCTGGAGGTCAGGCGAGGGCAAGCTGACTCCCTGGCAACAAACCCTGTGGCAGCAGTGTCCCTGGGAACCAACCCCACCCGAACCCCTCAGCCCAGCCAGCTCCCACCAGCGCCCTGCCCTAGTGCAGGGACTGCACGCTGGGACACGCAGAGTCCCATCAGCGCCGAGACCCGCACCTCGGGAAGTGCTGCTGTGAAACAAGGCGGTGACCAGCCTTTACAGGATGACTTCATTCTCCCCGTCCCCAACCTAAGGCCCAGCCCTGCCAGAAGTAACTCCAGCACTATCACGTTGGGAGTTTTCTTCTGTGTCACCTGCCGGACCTTGTTCACCTCCTCGTGCTACCAAGCTTGCCAAGACACTGCTTTGTGTCAGGGTTCAAGCCTGCTACACTCTCCAGAATTTCCCAACCTCCCCTCTTTGCTGATGCCAACAGACACGATTCAGGGAGAGGGCAGGTCTCTAAGCAGATCTCTGCTTGTCTGATGTTTTCAAAAAATGCAATGAGTGGAAACTACTTTTAAAATTTAAATTTAGAGCACAGCATTCCTCTACCATACATTTTCCACAGCAGCTGCAAATTCCACACTCCTTCTTTCAAAGAAAAATAATAAAAGGAGCGCGGAAACCCCGGAGGTGTGTGCCCCTCGTACTGACGGATTATGTTCCCGGGTGGGTTGTGAGCAAGCCCACCTCCCTAGCACCCACCACGCAGCCATTCCCTCCGACTTCCCTTGCACCTTTCCAAACACGACACCCGGGCTGCCGAGCGCACGCCGCCTGCGCGATTCCTGCACAAATCCCGCTTGAAAACCTCGCCAGGTCGGCAGCTGCTGATTTCGGGTGGGTGACCGGCCCCGACGGGCCCTTCCGCCCGCGGCTGGCTGTCACCGGAGGGCGGCGGATGCCGGGGTTCACATCCGCCCCGGCGCCCACCCCGCAGCCGCACGCCGGGGCCCGGCCGGGGACCCCCGGGGCAGGTGCGGCCCGAAGGGCTCCTCCCGGCCCCCGGGGAGCCCGGCCCCACCGGGGCAACCCACCGCGCCCCTGCTGGGCTGGAGCTGATGCCCGCGGGAGGAAGAAACAGAAGCGGAGGAGGAGGAGGAGGAGGAGGAGGAGGAGGAGGAGGAGGAGGAGGAGGAGGAAGAGGAGGAGGAGGAGGAGGAGGAGGAGGCCCCACGGTGCGGGCAGGGCTGCAGACAGGCTGTCCCTGCCCATGTCACAGCGCAGAGGACGTGGCCCTGGTGGGCGAGACCAGGGGCAGCGCAGCCTCCCTAAGCTGCCGGGGATGTGGGAGCCAGGCTCGGGGGCACCCCGCAGCAAAGCCTGCACCCCGTTTCGGTCCCTCCCACACCTGCCTCTGCCAGACACAGCCCACCCGCAGCCTCAGCTCCCCCGGGCACCCCCCCTGGTCCCCCCGCCCCAAAGTCGCTCTGCGGTGACACGGCCGCCTGCCCCCCCCCCGCCCCGGCAGCTCCTGCCACAGCTTCCGCCGGTGCCAGGCCCCTTGCCGGCCCAAGCGTCCCGGCTGCAGCTCCCCACCTCGGTCACAGTCCCCCAAACTCGCAGACCCCCATCCCGCTCATGATGTCCCCAGCTCAGAGACCCCCATCTCGGCCTTGGTACCCCCCGCCTCATAGTCCCCCATTCCGTTTACGGCCTCCCCCATACTACCCGATCACGGCCCCTCCTGGTCGCGCCTCCCCCAGCTCCCGCTCGCCCCTGCGGTCTGGGCCCCCGGTCCCAACGGCCCTCCCGAACCTTCTGGAACCGGGGGATGGCGGCGGAGATGGGGCGCGCGAACCCCCTGGCACGCTGCAGGGGCGGCCCGTCCCCGCCGGAGCCCGGCCGTGCCCCGCGCCCCCCGGCCCTGCCCGCCGCGGCCCCGCCGGACCCACCAGCGCCCCCTCCGCCGCTGCCGCCGCGGCCCCGACTGTGCGCGGCTCCTCCGCTCCTTCCGGGTGCCGCTGCGGACACGCCCCCCGCGCCCGCCTCCCGCGCGCTGATTGGTGCTCTGGGCGGGGCAGGGCGCGGGGCGGGGCGAGCCGCTGCGCCGCGCGGCCAATGGGAGGTGAAGCACCGCGCCGAGACCCCGCCTATGGCCCGCCCCCTCCACGTGCGGGAGTGTGATGACAGCGGGGAAGGGGCGGGCCCAGGCGGGGTGGCGTCTCATTGGCCGGCAGCGGCGGCGTGGGCGGGGCCTGGCTCGGCGCGGGGCGGGACTGCCGCCCCCGGACCCTGAGGGCTGAGGGGGGACCCACGGCCCGCGGCGGGGCTGGGACACGGGCACGGCCCCGCGGGCACGGCATGGCTCACCCACGGGCACGGCCCCACGGGCACGGCATGAGTCACCCACGACTACGGAATGTCCCACCCCACGGCCACAGCCCCACAGGCATGTCCCACCCAGGGACACGGCCTGTCTCACCCACGGGCACGACACGTCCCACCCACGGCCACGGCCTCACAGGAACAGTGGGCCCCACCCCACGGGCACGACACGTCCCATGGGCACAGCAGGTCCCATCCCACGGGCAGCTGTCTCATCCCTAGCACGTCCCGTGCCCCCGGCTCCACGGTGTGTCCCACCCGCGCACACGCCCACGGGCACAGCGTGTCCCAACCCCACCCTCACCCCTTCCCTAGCCCCACGCGTGCCACGTCTGCCAGCCCCAGAGACGGCCCTCCCTGGCCCCATGGCTATGGCCTGCCCCAGGTGAGCCCCCCGCGGTGTCCCTTGCCTCATGTCCCGAGTGGGGTGAGCCTGGTGTTCCCCACTCCCCAGGCTGTGCCATCCATCCATGCTGCTGGGCTGTGCCAGCCTGTGCCAGAGCCCGCCGTGGGTGCTGGAGCCAAGGAGGCAGCTGCCCCTCGGGATATGGATGCTCAGAGATACTGGAACACCCAGCAGCCATGGGGCACCTGGGCACTGCCACCCACCTCTGGGGATGCCAGCAGGACACACTGCCCCGAGGGGAAGCAGCCCACGGCTCACCAGCCTGACCACAGGCCATTCAGGCAGGGAAGAGATGCCTTGGCTTCATCAGTTTTGGGTGAAGTTCAGTAAAGATCAGTCCCCCAACTGACTCACCTCACTCCTCAGAGAGCCGCAGCTGCAACACCACTCTAAAAATAGTGGGGACCAGTATCGTCAAATGATAAATATAACCAAGATCTTGTCTTCTGACAGTGTTAGCACGCAGTGAGCTGGATGTGAACCTGCAGTGCGCTGGCTGCCGAGTCCCAACACACCCCTTGCCTTGCTGCTGATCCTGGGGCATTATTTTCGGAGGTGCTGTCATGGATAAAGCTGTTCTGGTGCTGTCTGGGAATAGCTGTGAGCAGGACAGACGGTCCCCTGACAGCCGTGCCCTGCACGTGCCTCTCTGCAGGGAGAAATAGCAGCTCAGTGTCCTACGGACAGCTATGTGGCCATGGAGCAGCTGCCAACACAGGACCTCATCTCCTCCTGGGGCCTCACATTGCTGCTCTAAGAGATTTCTTGCTAAATAACCCCTGGCTGTCCCCAGACTCAGCCTGTGCACCACTAAGGGGTATTTAATGTATGGAACATTCTTATTTCTGAGTGTAATGACAGGAACATGCCGTTCCCCAGTGTTCCTGGTAACTTAGGAGCTGCTGCCTCAAACTTCACGTGTGCAGGTGCTGGTGTCAGGAAGAGCCCAGGAAACTCAGTTTCCCCACATGCCTGCTTGTCCTTGACAGTGCAGGTTTCCTACAGACTTCCAGGGCAAAACTTAGCTTTTCTGCCTTTTGACCCTGCATGTCATCTCTGCTGAGCTTGCAAGAAGCTCTGGAGTCCAACCAGGAAGGCAGCAGAGGCCATGGAAACCAGGGATGGGCTGAAAAAGGCTCAGTCCCCAACACACAGCTGCTTCCACAGGCTGTGGTTTCCAGTGTGAACTGGCTGAAATGAGTTCACAGTTAAAAAATGGTTAATGAACGTTTATTGGCCTGAACAGGAACTCAACTGGAACAACATCAGTCAAAGCTGAACCCACTGTGGAGCTCAATCAAAAAAATTTGCTGGTTCAGCTCCTTGGCTGGGGGGAAATATGGGCTCCTTTGTCCTTGACAAGAATAATACTTTTCTGTTTATTGTGTGGGCAGCGAAGGATTAATAATATCCCAAGTTATTTACCTCCTGCTTTTGAGCGCTGAGGGTCTGTGAGCGATGTCCCTGCTGAGCACACTGTCCCTTAGCAACCTCCCCTGATTTTTGAAACATGTTCTCGCTCCAGAAGCAGGATTAAGGAGCAGGACATAAAAGCCCCTTTTAGCAGTCTGACGGGGTGAGGCTGTTCCCATTGCTCTTCCCATGGGGCAGAACCTCAACCATTTGCTGGGCACAGTAACACAAGCTGTGGTGGTTTGGAGAGCATCTGGAAAAACTTCCAGAGGCTTGGGAGGGTTGGGGATGGGGCAGACTTACTGCACAAGCTATACTACTTTGCAGAGGGGCCCACCCTAGGCCTTTGCAGGAGTAGGCTTCATCTATTCCTTACACCCTGGGGGCTTGAAAAGGGCTTTACAAGGGTTGGTGAAGGCAAACGAGGGGTTTAAGCACATTAGGCATGGCTCTGCACCACAGCTGGCCACTTTCCAGAGACTCGCCTGCCAGGAGGGCCGGGAGAAGGGTGTTTTCCCAGGAAGATGAGGTGTCCCAAGCAGCAGATGTTGGAATGACGTCCTTCCGTCTTGAGCCTTTCTGCCTGCAGGGCTTCCCTTTGAAGGGTGCCCTGGTGAGGTGACTGAGTGGTGGTGAGTTCATCCCTGGGTTACATCCTTCCTGGAGCTGCCAGCGCTGCCCCAACCTGCCGGCAGCGGGCTGGGGCTGTTCAGCCTGTTTGCCAGGCTGGCTGCTCCCACTGGAAAGGCCGTCATGTGCCAAGCTCCAGGATGCTGAGGAGCTGACACAAGCAAGGCTCCTGCCCCACTTTTAATTTAATTTAATGGTTTTCATCATGGAAGAGTGACAGCCCCAAGCACACACTTGTTTTGTTGGTGTGGGTAGGTTTCGCAATCGCAAAAGCACCTTTGAGAAGTACATGGATCATGTCCCAGTGCTGATGGGGCAGGATGTGCCTCTATAGAGGTGATGCTACCCCTGCATCACCTGTATGCTCCCCGTGGCAGCAGGCTGTGCCATACTATGCACGTCTGATCCAAGTCCATAGGTAGGTAAAGCAATAAAGGACCCGTGTGCAGAAGTGAGCCTGGAAAGACCTGGAGTCCTGCCAGGGAGAGATTGTAGGGAATTTTAAAAGGACCTTGGAGGAAGCTGGTGGAAATCAGTTGTCACGTTGCTTTGGGGCCCCAGCAAGTGGTGCCAGGTTGTGTGGGGTGTGGAGCAGTGGCAGGGCTGGACCAGGCACTGTGTGGTGGTGACTCATGGCCTCATCCCAGCTGGCAGAGGAGCTGCAGAAAGCCGAAAGGACAGGTGTACTAGAGGAGCATTGGGTGTCACTTCCATTCTTAATGGTGTGTTGCCACAAAAAAAGCTTGGCTTTTGTATTTCTCACACCCCCAGTACTAGGCGTGCAGCACAGACTGTATCTCCTGCAGCGCCTGCCTCTGGGGGGGTCTCATGATTCTTGTCTTCCCTGTGTTTTGCAACTAGAGGACACAAAGGCCAAAGCCTGTCCCTCTTTCCCTGAGACTGTCACAAGGAGAGGATGCACTGTAGTGCCTCATGGTCCTGTGTTGGAGCCAGGGAGTGTTCCTGGGGGAGTGTGAACCAGTGCTGCAGGACCTTTCCCCTGCCAGAACCTGTTTCCATGACGTGCTTGGTTTACCTGTTTGACTGAAATGTGTGTAAAACTGAAGATAAAAATCAAACTTGGAGAGTTTCCTGCTGGAGGAGCCCTAGTGCTCTCAGGGGTAGAGATGGCATTCTCTTTTGGATTCCCACTGTGGGAATCCCTTCCGGTACAGCTCCAAGCAGAGCTTGGGATCACAACAGAGATGAAATCACTGTGGTATGATGAATGAGTCCCAGTGCCCACCAAAGCCTTATCCCAAACTGTGTGTGTCTGATGGAATTCAGAGTCCTGATAGGAAAGGGAGAAGTGAGAATGATGGATCTGAGATCACTTTAACAAGCACTGGGTGGTAGGGCCAGGCAGGGCTGCTCTTTTCCTCCCATACCCACATTACACTCTCAGTTCCAGTGTTGCCTCTCCCATCAGCTGTCTCCCAGCAGCTTTGTAGAGGAGGGCAGCATTGTGACCCCCAAGGGACCATGGTGGGCCTTAGAGACCAAGGAACAAAGGACAGAGGATCTGGAGCCTGATGCAGGTCATTAACCCGGTGCTACAGCCACCAGACTTTGTGTATGAGACACACATGGGACTTCCCAGAATTAAACAGGAGTCTTGGCTATGTGCAAAACTCAAGAGATCCGTCCTGGAGCTGCTAACAGACTGTGTTCTGAGGGATGAGGGCTGTTGGCTACAGCTTGGCAGGCTGAAGGTGCTCCACAAGAAGAATTTCTGTGCAGCCCAGGACAGGGATCTCCAGACCCAGGGATCTGAAGTACAAAGCCATAACAAATATGATGTTCTGTTGGTTACACCCTGCTCTGATCAGGAGATCAGATTCGGGATCCTATATCAGCCCGGGATGCCACCCTATATCCAGGGCTAGAACAACACCTAGGGACTGTATGTGCCTGTTCAGCACCAGGGAAATAATCCCTGCTCTCTTTTCACTGCTGTAAATGTAGAGCTCCAACTGCTGCCATTTCACCCCTCGGGGTCACCCATTGTCCTGGACAGTTCGGCTTCACTTAATGGCCCTCTGCCCTAACTGCAGCTGGGGAGTTGTGGGAGGGGCTGTGGATTTAGGGTGGCACAAGGGATGTGCTTTGAAGAGGATGCCAGTGATCTGGGAAGGCTCTGGGAGGAGAAGTGCCTGGCCCCACCACTGAATGTGTGAGTGGTCCCTTCCCTCATTCCCTTTTCTTGCCTAAGCCTCTTCCCCTACAGCTTCCCTGCACAAATATTTCCTTTCATTCATGCCTGCCTTGAAAATAAAATAATAAAAAAAAAGAAAACCTGAAGGAACTGATAAACTCCATTTACCCACGCAGATAACATCGGCTCCAAAGAGCCGGCTGGTGTGGGCTGTGCCAGGTCTGGTGCATGCCAGGGCTGCCCGAGCTGGGCAGTGACGTCTCAGCCTTTCTGTTGCCCCCCGACTGTCCCGTCAGCCTTGGCCGGTGACAAGTGTGCAAACCACGGCTGATAGCAGAAGGCAAAGGTCTCCTTGGCATCACCTTGGTGAGGTGGCAAAGCCTGGGGCCACCCAGCAATGCCACTCAGCACTGCAGACTGCACCAGCAGGTGAGGCTGCTCGTTCATTGCCTGCACCTACGTTTGGGAATTTTGGCATTTCTCCCTGGTCATGCTCGGCATTTGGGGCAGAGCATTCTGTGACTCTGAGCACTCACAGGAATTCTGTGCCCCACACAGTGCCAGCACCCTGGGGTGCTGCACCCTCTCTTCCAGCTCCCAGGTGTTTCCCCGAGGACTCAGCTGCTGGCTGACAGGACCATGATCTGCACAGATATGGGAATTTTGAACCCCAAGGTGTGGGTGAAAATGACTTCATGGAGGTCCCTTGCCTGGTCAGCAGAGAGCTGCTGAACTCTGTGGGCTTAATCTGGAAACCGGGATATTCCAGGATATACACTGAGGGCATATCCCCATTTAAGTCAATGAAAATGTGTGTTGATGGAAAATCTTTGGATATCCATACAGAAAGGTCCCATTGCCAGGCTTGGTCAGTGGATGCTGCCTGTTGGCACAAGGTGGCAGCCCAGCCCAGCTTATTTTCAGAAGCACCTTTGCAGGGGACCCTGGGCCCTGGCATGACCTGCCCCTGTCCCCCAAATCTGGGTGCGTGTCCCCTGCAGGGTGCTGCCCCTCACCCTGCCAGGAGTCAGAATTGCAGGAGGGACAAGTCCTGCTACAGGGGGCAGCCCTGCCCATGCACACACAGAGGCTGCATTTTGGCTGTCCTGGCTCTGCTGTACCCTTTCTCTATGAGGCGATGTGGGGACAAGGGACATGCTGGTGGGCAACAGTCCTTCAGCTCCTGGACTAGAGAAGGCTTGGTGTGAGGTCACTCCAGGTACACAGCTGCTGCCAGAATCTTCTTTCAGGGGTTTTCTGAGCAAGAAGGAGCAATGTAAACATAGGGGAAATTAGCCAGCACAGGAAAAGGGAATGATGGATTGTTCTCTGCCCCTGTGTGAGAGAGGGGACACTTCGGAATTTGTGATAACCAGTCCAAGGTGAAGGGGTTACAATGCATTTTGAGTGTTCATGGACTTCTCCCCCTGAGGTGCCCATGCACCTCCAGTAAAGGGATGGAGAGACTCCTTACAAAATCTGAATGCTGTGGGGAGTCCATTGTTTTGCCACCAGTTCTTACCTCTCGGTGTCCACTATATTTGCATATACTATTGCTTCCCCTGAATATGGCAGGTTGGAGGCTGATTTGTACCTGAAATTCCCTGTGAATATGTTCAATGATACAGCTGTGAGGAGGCATGGCAGGTTCACATTTCTTCCCTCCATCTGTGCTTGCCCTGCAGGTGCATGGTGTATTTTTTTAAGAACAAGAAGAGCTGTGAAGTTCCTGACAAGAGATCATTCAGGGGGTCTCCCTGGTGGTGCCTGGCTGAGTTTTGGGGTTTAGCCAAAGCTGTTGTTTGTGCATGCATTACTGGACCAACTCTGTTTTGGTGTGCATCCTTTCATATTTTGTTTGCTCATCTGTAATGGGGACACATGAGAATGCCATTGATGTGATAGATCTTCTTAGAGACCCATTTACATTTCCTTTGGGTTTATAGTCAAATCTTATGCCTTGTTTTCATCATCATCTAAGCCTTGACTTCCTAAGCCAAGAGTTGGGCACCCCCAACCCTTCCTGTCTTTGGAGGGCCCCACTTTCTAGGTGCTGCACCTTAAAAACCTTTTCTGTGATAGGTGTTGCCCCTAGCTTCTGTAGAAAACTATGGCAGAAATATATGCCTCTCTGAGCAATTATCTTCCCTTCTGTGCATCTTAAGCTCATCTGCATCTACATTCATAGTGGAAAACAGGTGAGAAGGAGCCCACAGAGCCACGGGTCAGATCTGAGTAAACTGGTCTAGTGGAAGGTGTTCCTGACCATGGTAGGGGGATTGGAAGGAGATGATCTTTCAGTCCCTTCTGACCCAATCCCTTCTGTGATTTTGTGGTCTAATGGAGGGCCTGCCAGCATTATCAGGGTGGGCTAGGCAACACCAGCAAACTGCTGGACTTCCAGAGTGCCTGTGAGCATCCAGAAAAATCCTGTCTGAGCACCCATGTGCAGACAACTGCTCAGTGTGCTCAGATATGCAAACACACCCAGCACCACAGCGTGGGCATCGTTGCACTTGGGGGGCAGCACATAGCAGAGAGGACAAACATCCCTGCCCCAAATCACAGCTTCTCATGGCCTGTCACCTCTGCTGCACTGGGCTGGGACCCTTCCCAAGGTTTCAGCGTGCCGCATGTAGGCTCAATGGGAGCTGCTCGCTCCAGCTGGTTTGCTGGACAGAGAAATGCCCACACGGACTGTTACCTCTGCCTTAGCTTTTCTCACCCAAAGTGACGTTTGGGAACAAACTGCTCTCAAACTGGGTCTTTCCAGCTCCCAGTGCCTGGCTCTGCCTCTCATGCCTGTCCTTCATTTCAGTGAACACACTCAATCCCTCACCAGGCTCTTGGGAGGATTGAGAATTAAATGATGCAAAAATCCCTGCCAGCTGCCCGCATGGGGCTCTCGGATGAGTCTCACTGGCTCAGCGCGGGCGGGTGCACTAAAAACGAGGTCACAGCCACGGGGGAGGCAGGAGCCATGGCCCCCAGCTCCAAGCACCACGGCTACCCCTGTGCCAAGAGCACCTGCCAGGGTGCAGATTCCTGGCACTGTGCTGGAGAGGCACAAGGAGGCCCGGGGGCTGACTAAAGCCCTCATACCCATGGGCTTTTCATTACACTGCTGGAGGATGCTGCAACCATGCTGGCAGTGACAGCAATGTTTGGGAAGTGGTTTTGGGCTCTCTGAAGGAATTTCCAGCCTGGATGACCTACCTCCATATCTTTCACTCTTAGATCTGGAAAAGTAAAAAAGCGCAAAGATAAAGCTCTTCCTAGCAGAACTGGTTTGATTTTAGTTCAGAGAGAAAAAAATCATTACACCCTGTATGTGACATAGCACTGATAAAACACAGAATCACAGAATAAGCTGAGTTGGGACCCACAAGGACCCACAAGGATCATCATGACCAGCTCATGTTCCTGCACAGGACATCCCTAAGAGTCACACCACATGCCTGGGAGCATTGTCCAAATGCCTCTTGAACTCAGATGGGCTTGGCGCTGTGGCCACATCCCTGGGCAGCCTCTTCCAGTGCCCAACCATGCTGTGTATGAAGAACCTTTTCCTAATATCCAACCTAAACCTCTCTTAACACAACTTAAGGCCACTCCTTTGGGTCCTGACACTGGTCACCACAGGATGATGATCACTCTTGTGACAGGTCATGTCACCTTATGCCACTAAGCGAGTCCTTTGTGCACCATCTTCAGGCTGTGGAGGCCTAAAGGCACACACAGAGTGTAGTTCTCATCAGCAAAGCTTTCCAGTGTGAATGCTCAAGGGCCAGGGGAGGAAAAGATCACAGCTCTCTTGTTCCAGATACAGGTGGCTGCACTGCAGTGGGAGGCACTGGGCTACTTTTGGGGTAGTCATCCCCAGGCTGTGCTCTCTAAAAATGCCCCACAGGGACAAACTGTTTCCAGGAGCTGGCTTCTTGCCCCAACAGGGCTGGCCTTTTTTCCCCTCTGATCCCTGCAGGTGGAAAAAACACACAGGAAAGCAGAGGGGTGCATGTAGTTCCCATAAAAATGTTGCTCAGTGGCCTTGCATCCACTTTAATGCTGAATGGGTGAGGAAAGAAAAGAGGATAATGTTCATGAATTAAAGTTACAGCCCTTTCCTCCTCTGCTGCTAATCCCCATTCAGATTTAATCAGACAAAGAGTCCTCTGGTCTGAGCTATTGCAGCAACAGCCTGCTCCAGAGCGGCTGTGCCTCAGCAGCTGTTGTGCCAGCTCACAATGAAAGAACAAACGTGGCTTTGAGAGGTTGGGATTGAAACACAGGAGCAGGTAGAGACAAAGCCAAGGGGCATTGAGAAAAATGTCAGACAATGCCACATGGATCTGTGCCTGATAGCTGAGCTAACCAGTCAGGTTACATTTTGGGAGTGTTGCAAGAGGAGTGTGGAGGGATGCTAAAAACCTCAAAGATGACAGGCAGATAGTGGAGAACTGGGAGAGCTGGATGAAAAACACAGGAGGTTCATGTGGTTTCTCTTTAGGACTGCATCAGCCAGATGGGTCCAACATTTGGCAGGGAAAGGATCCTTTGCCACAGAGCTCAGAATAGCTCAGATTGGAGTTTTGAACAGACTTATTTGTGTGAGGGAAGGGGGAAAGAGTAGTGGTGTTTTCCAGGAAGGCTCTGCAAGACCTTGGTCAGGAGGACATGGTTTGAAGTTGACATGTTGGTTATGGCCTGAAAAACTGGCAGGATGATAATTCTGTACTCCGCCATGGAAGGACTTTGTGAATATGAAGAGCTCTGCTCTAACTGGGTTGAACTTGAGGCCAGAGGATGTATCTATGAAGAGAAAATTGTAGGACATCAAGCTTTGTTTTGGACAAAGAAATCTTGGTCTGGGACAAAAAGAAATCTGTAAGTATGATGCTTTGTGAGGTGGTGCCAGAGGTAAAGCATTAGATTAATCTCATGTGACATTTGCCTTCCTCTGAGCTAACATTCCCTAATGGTCAATAAAAGGAGGTATTTTCAGGGTATTTAACCTAGTTTGAATATTCTCTTCAGTGTGAAGAGGACTGTTATCAAAAAGTGTATGCATGGATTATAAAAAGGACACAATGAAAGAGCTCAGAGACACCTGCAGACACCTGCATTTGCTAAATCCTGACCCAGAGAGAATCTCACAGAAGCCTAGGGGCATTCCTGCTCCAAAGGACAATGAGGGAACAAGCAATAACAACACAAAACACTGAATCTGTTGGAAAACAGGGTCTCCAGGAGAAAAGTGTGGTCAATGACCCAGAGGTGAAAAATGAGAGAGGGCAAATCATCTGCTCACCCTGTAACACTACAGCAGGACTGCAGCAGGACAAAGACAGGGCTAGAAAATGTTCTCAGGACCTTTGCCAAGGAACAGAGCAGTTCACAAAATCACAGAATCAGAGAATATGCCGAGTTAGAAGGGACCCACAAGGATCATTGAGTCCAACACTTGGCCCTGCACAGGACCCCAAAAGAGTCATACCATATGCCTGAGAGCATCATCCAAAACTGCACATGTTTGCACAAACTCAGTGTCAGGATAAAGCCAGATCTCCTGCTTTTGCTCCATGGCCAAGGCACTGGCACACCCCACTGCTGGTGTCGATGGCAGGAGTGCCACGACCTTCCTGAAGAAGTGCCTTTATAAAGACGTCTCAGGGGCACAGGAACAGTCCTGGCAGCAGAGTGATTTTCAGCTCTCAGCCTGGCAGTGGTGCCTGCGACGCAGAGAAAAGAGACTCGAGCACTGTGTGGCAGGTTCCACAGAGCAGAGGCTTTTATTAGAGCAGGGCCCTCAGTGAAGGGAGACAAGGACAGCAGTGAAAGCAGCGATTTATATAGTGAACTGGGAGGGTGGGGAGAAAAAAAGTACTGAACAGGATACATGTAACTTGGGAGAGTGACAGGGGAGAAACCAATGGGATACAATACATTAACACAGAACAACAAAGGATCCTGGGCAGGAGGGTTTCCTCACCCTACCTTAGTGTGCTCCACTCAAGGGCTGGCTCTCAGGGGGAGAGCAACCACTCCCTTGCTGGCTGATTCCTCAGCTCCTACACCCCACACCTGCCAAACAGCAAAAGCTGCCTGAGTTGTGGCATAAGCACTCAAAAATGTAGAAATCATGAGGCTGAGAGTACCCAAAGCTGATGGTTTAGGAATAAGGTGCAAGGATAAGTTTTGAGAAACCCCTGTGTGTAGAGGGGAGAGAGGAAGTCCTTTGTCTTCCTTTCATTCTCTGAGAGAGCTGCCAGCTCCCAGCTGTGCTGCTTGCTTGGCTTTTGGCCAAGACTCTGGAGTGTATCACAGCCCCCCTTTTCCTTGCTGTTGGGAGGGGCTCCTGGTTTGGCTGATGGCCCAACACACACCTAAAGCACTAGAAAAGCTCTGCCCTTCCTTACAGAAAGATAAGGTATGGTACAGTTTCCAGCTCCCCCATCCCCACATTCAGACATAACTAGTACTAAAACTTAGTGTCTATGGGGTTGGCTGCAGAGCATTCTGCAGTTATATGTTTTGGTGTGTGAAAACTCACTCTGCCAGCATGGAATTGGTGAGGCCACAGGGCAAAACTTCCACTAGATGACACCAGAACTGGGCAGTTTTCTGGTAAATCCTCAAATTACAAGCAACCCCCAAGAAACAAATTAGGTTCAACCTACAAGGCTCCTGGATACCTCCAGCCACTCAAACATCCAGATCCTGCAGGGAAACATACCCTTTATTGCTGCTTGGTGTTGTCTTAGCAGATCTTTGCACAAAAAAAGCAGAACTTGGGCTGCTCAGTAGTAGGGAGACGTCTAGAGAAACTTGTCTACCTTATGGGAAGGTGTATTTACATAGGGATGCTTTTCTTCTACATCTGTGTTGTCTCTGTAGGGTACCCTAGTGCTAGAACATCAATGGCTTTTTTGCAGTCAGGCTTGTGATGGATGCTGCCTGCTGCCATCAGCCTGAGGAACTGAGTTTTCCTCTGTGAATGTGTCAGCCAAGGCTTGGCTTTAAGGAGCTTCTGGATGCAGAATACAGCACCAGTATCACCATATGGGAGCAGGAGGTGATAGCTGGCTGGATGAGAGCTGCAGACTAGAGGGGAACTGCTGGGTATGGGAAGAGGCAGACAAAAGATAAAAGTCCTATGATAGAAGCAAAAATTGCTTTATCTGGCATCTATGTGAGACATCAGCATTTTTGTATGACACAAGTATTCCATGGTAGATAATGGCAGGCAATTAAGAATAAAAAGGCAGGGAAAAATTATTGTATGTGACTAAAATTTCCTTCATTTTGGATGCTGGCTTTTCTTAGATTTGTGTAGTTGCAAGTGACCATTTTTCCGAGCAGAATTTTCTGTGTTAATGCATGTAGCTCTGAACATGAAAGCAAACAACATCTGGAAGCAAACTACTTATGATGAGTGCCATTAAGAATTTCAATCTGGGAACCACAAAATGATCCCTAGCACATGTAAATGACTCCACCAATCTGTTTCTTTCCTATCCACTAAGCATGACAATGACACTATGTTTCTTTTCCTGGTTGGGGGTCTTGCTGCTTACCTTGGCTTTATGAGCAGGCTTGAATCAGCATCTCCCCAGTGGAGAGATGGCAGGAGGACTCCCACTACCACAGGCAGTACCCCAGCCACACAGGCAATACCATCCTAAAGGAAAGCTGTGTGAAGTGAAGCCATTCATAGAACCACAGAATTCAGACAACCCCACTGCTATGGGCAGGAACATATTCCATCACACCAGGTTGCTCATTGCTCCATCCAACCCAGCCTTGAACACTTCCAGGGGCAGAACATCCGTAATTTCTCTGGGCAACATGTGCCAGTGCCTCACCACCCTCACAGTAAAGAATTTATTTTTAATATCTAAACAAAACCCACCCTCTTTCAGTTTGAAGCCATTTCCCTTTGTCCTGTCACTGCATGCCCTTGTGAAAAATACCTCTCCATTGTTCTTGTTGGCTCCCTTAAGGTACTTGAAGGCCTCAATAAGGTCACTTCTAAGGCTTTTCTTTTCAAGGCTGAACAATTCCAGCTTTCTCAGCCTTTCCTCACAGCAGACACACTCCAGCCCTCTGATCACCTTGGTGGCCTCCCCTGGGCTCACTGCAGCAGGTCCCTGTCCCTCCTGTGCTGGAGCCCAGCTCTGGGTGCAGTGCTCCAGGTGGGTCTCAGCAGAGCAGAGCAGAGGGGCAGAATCCCCTCCCTGCCCTGCTGCCCACGGGGCTCTGGATGCAGCCCAGGACACGTTTGGCTCTCTGGGCTGGCAGTGCCATGGCCGGGGCATGTGCAGCCTCTCAGCCACAGCACCCCCAAGCCCTTCTGGGCAGGGCTGCTCTGGGGCTGTTCATGCCCAGCCTGTGCTGATTCTCCAAGCTCTGGCAGCATTTAGTCTCCCACTGGCAATGGAAACAGCCTTGATAATGACTAGAAATCCTAAAACCATCAAATAATTTAGAGTCAGGCTCCCTAGGGAAGTGTAATGGCATATGCAAACGGTTACCTATTCACAGTCTAATTACCCAACTGGAATTTGGCCAGGATGCTGAGACTATGAGTAGTACCCCAAGGAAAGGGTTTTAGGGTCTCTGATGAGTGCACACACTTGGGATCCTGGCTCTGTACACTTAGCAGGAATTGTAGAGGGGCAGAAAGCATGCCTGGTACTGCCAAAAAACCACTATGGGCTAGGCAAATGATATTGCAGGTAGGTTACTTCTGCACAGCCTTATACTTCCAGAAATTAAACAGCCACCTCTGCCTTCCAGCAGCTCTTAGACTCCCCAAAGATTAACTGTCAGGGGCAGCTTTTGGTTCAGATGGTGGGCCAAGGCTTAACCTTCTGCTGGGTATCCCTCTCATGATCCTATCCAATTATGTTGATGGATGTCACTACAGACTGTGTGGCTTCAGTGCCCAGATTTGAGAAACTTCACAGATGAGGAAAGGGAACATCATCTCAGGAGACTGGGAAAGTTTGTTTCCCATAGGTGCTGGGAGGCTAATCCTGAGCAGCTCTCCAATCCCTCCTACACCACTCTGCTTTCCATTGTGGCACCTGACCTTATCTCAATTGCATTACTGTGTTGCTGCCTTTTCCTCCAGGATTGTTTTCATTTTGTGTGTGTCCCTTTCATCAGTAAGAATCGCTAGGTTGTTGCACAAGGCAAGACCTGGCAAACTCAAGCCAGTCTAAGGCATTTTTTGCATCCATGTTCTGACTGTAGGCTGTGAGAGAAGTTTCAGCTGAGCTCTTCTTAGGCAGATGGGAAGAGATGAGGAAGAAGAGAAGCAGAGAGGGAAATGACAGCCCTGGAATCAAGGAGGTGCTTTTCAGAGTGGAGATGGGGGTTGAGGGTGTTGGTGGCTCCTGCTCCTTCCCTTTGAGTGGGTTCAGACAAGTCTCCCAGGTTTGCCGGGGGATGGCTGTGGAGCCACGGTGTACTGCAGAGGCATTGCAGTGAGGCTCAGGGCTGCCCCATCACCCCACAGTTATAATCCAGTGACCAGGGACTGCTTACCCTCCAGCTTTCACAGCTTCCTGCCAAGGCAAACCATGACCGTGGCAGGATCCTTGCAGACCCCTTATCACAGTGCCAATGTTTAAACACCCTATCTGTCCCAGGCTGTTTCCCTCCAACCTTTGCTGATTTTCCTAAGCAATTTTATGTAACCAGCTGGGCTAGATTTCCATGAGCATAGAGCAAAGGCTTATTGACCTTGTTTGTTGTTTTATAGATAGAAAAGAAAGTTGTAAGAGCAGTATTTCTTCTTTTATTTTTAAATTACATTTTATTTCTTTTTATCCTTGGCTCTCAGAAGAGGGTCAAAGAATTAATGGATGATGTCCATTCTTATTATAACATAAAATTATAATATCCAGCCCTAGAAACACAAGAAATTTGGGGTTGTTAGCTAAGTTTTGAATTTTGCTTTTGTATTTGTATTTTATCAACTTATTTAATTCAAAGATGTGAAATAGTCCCCAAATGACACCCATCCTCTTCATGGTGCTTCTGAAAGGAAGATTTCAAGAGGATCTTCTGTTTCAGTTATTCTTTCAAGACTCACCCTCTTAGACCTGCCATCAGAGATAGAAGGTGATAAAGAGTTATGGTCCATAAAATAACTTTCAGGCTGTAATGCTGCATGTTTTATGACTTATCTTCACCTGCAGTTCACTCTGTTATTAAGGGAACTGTGCCCCACAGCTGCCAGCACACTGTATTGTGGACACAGGTATGTAAAATGTGAAGACTCCTTAATTTTAATTTTTTTGTTGTTTAAAAAAAATGTTTTGAGGGAATAATGGGAAAAAAATTACAATATGGACAGGGAGATACTTCTTAATTACTTGTTAATGCTTGTCATACACTGCAGTAATCAGCAGCACAGAGCTAGATATTGCATGGGCATTTAATTAAATGGATAAGCTTCTCTTATCTTTGAATTTAAAATTCTTTTCAAAATAATTTTTCTAAATCCTTTGGAAAAAGGGCTAAAAGGGAGTGAAAATCTGAACTAGAGAGACTTCTGGTGAACTGGGGAGAACAGAACTGCAAAATGCTTGGCTTTCTGCACACCTCTTTGAGGAGGCTGGTGGCGAAAAGCATCACAACAGGGCTTTTACACCATTACTGCAGCTCCAGAAGCTTGGAGGAGGGAGGGCCAGCTTCCCTGCCTGGCTGCCTGCTTTCCCCTCTTCCTTCAGGTAGCAGGAAGGCATGGTACACATGCACACTGCAACGCCAGCACTATGGAAAAATTTAGCTGGAAGGTTAAACAGCCTGTTTGCATAGGAAGTGTCGGTCATTTGGCCTCATCTAGAGGGCTGGTGGCTCTCCTGCACTGTGTGAGGTTGGCCTTTCCCTGCTATGCACTTTATTCCTCCAGAAAGTAATTTTACAAGAGCACTATAAAAATTCTCTGACAAAACCTGTGTTATATGTAAATACAGTTAAATACCCTCCCGTATTTTTCATGGATCTTACCGAAGCATTTTTTTGTTTTAATGTCGAAACTCCTCTCCTGCCCCTGCTGCTCTCAGGTAGCAGGTACACTAAGACAAAAATTCACGCCAGGGAGGAGAAATTCTCAGCTGCCCCACAGCAAAGTGAAAGACATCCAGTATTCCTCAGGGGTAACTTTTATGCCTGTGATTCTCTTTCCTACAGGTTGACTGACTCGGTGGCTTTTTGGTGTGGGATGGTGATGCCAGTCAAGCAGGCAGAAGAACCCTTTGTGGTCTCACGGTGCTCCTTCCTCAGAGCCGATTGCTTCTGCTGTATTTGCCAACAATTTCAACTTTGACAAATAGCTCCTCTTTTGTGTCTGACAAATGTTCATCTTCAAAGAATAAAAACTACAAAAGCAAGAGAAAAGCTACTCCCCTAGGCTCCCCTATTGAAGTGTAACCTTCTGCACCGCTCAAATATCTGCTAATGTGAACAGAACAATAACTGAAGACACAGCTGTAAGGCAGGAAACGAGCCTAGGTGGGCTAAGGGGATTTTGCACCTTGCCAAGTTACTAGTGGCTCTTCTTGGAAAGGGAAAATATCTGATTTACTTGAAATAAAATATTTATTGACTCCCTTTTAAGAGGGAAGCCATACTTTTAGACATGAATCCAGTCAAATAGAGTATGGAACAGCAGAATGGGTGTCACCTGTTCCTGTAGAATCAGAAGGTGACCATCTCACGGGACTCCACAGAGTGTGCACCAAGACCAGGCAATACTGGTTTTATCCTGATGTGGCCAGCTGTGCACAAGACATGCCATTTGTACTCGAGAAGTGCTAACTCAAACTGAAAAGGTGCAAACCACAAATAATACAGTCAGAAACAGGAATCCCTAGACTTTTTTGGAAAAAAAATCCTTTTTTTAAAATCTTTTTAATCTGAAAAAGCAAAATCAGAAGATGGAGTTGCTGGCTCATGTCTAAATATTAAAAAGACAGAAACACTACTTTAACTGAAAGGTGAAGCTGGCAGAATGATGAACATGAGTATGTTGGGATGTTGGAATAGTTCCCATAAAATGGCACAGCAAATACCCAAACTGTTTTTAAAGGAGACAGAGCTGAGGAAAAGGGGCAGTGTGACTGTAGAAACAGGGGTTCTGATCCCAGGGGGTCTCCTCAGTCCTGTGTCCCATAACACTATCAGACTGCCAGAAAGTATGTATGTGTTGAGCAGGGATACTGAAGCTAAATGCTGCCAAGAATAAATATTGCTCAAAGTACAGTATTTTTGCTGATCAGAACAATCCTTTTAGCCTAAAGCAGAGGCTTTCAGGGCACATGAGCATCCTTCAGCTCGTGGATATGCTGTGACAGAAATAGTGTGTCCACCAGGATCAGGGAAGTGATTGTGCCTATGTATTTTGCACTGGTGAGACCACACCTTCTGTCCTGTGTCCAGTTCCGGGCCCCTCAATTCAGGAGAAACATTGAAGTACTGGAGTGGGTCCAGCAGGAGCTGGGAAAGGGTCTGGAGTCTGAGGAGGACTGAATGAAGGAGCTGGGGATGTTTAGCCTAGAGAAAAGGAGACTCACAGGGACCTTATCTCTGAAAAGAGTGGTATTGCTCTGACAGTGACCTGAAAGGAGGGTGTAGCCAGGTGGAGGACAGTCCCTTCTCCTTGGACATTTGGAGGAATGCCTTCACAGAAGAGGAGATTAAACACTGGAATGGGCTCCCCAGGCAGGTGTGGAGTCACTGTCCTTGGAGGTGTTTAAAGAAGGAGTGGACATAGCCCTTTGTGCTGTGGTCTGGTTGACATGGTGGTGTTAGGCCACAGGCTGGACTTGATGCTCTCAGAGGTCTTTTCCAACCTAATTGATTTAATGATTCTGTGATACCTGCTTTTGGGAAAGCAGCAATAGTGGCACTGTGCATGCTGGCTAGGTGAGGGATCACTGGCAGACAGCATCAATCCTAGCATGCTTGGTTAGATCTCAGAGAATTATCCCTTTTGTGAACTCTGCTTTGCTGCTCACTGCTTGGACAGACAAAGACCCACACTTCATGTGTGTAACTCTGGGTGTAGTCTGCAGTATAATCCTACTGCATTGCTCAAGGAAAACTGCCTCATCATGAACAAGAAATGCCATGTCTGGGATGCTTGGGATAATTGTATGAGAAATGGGTTCAGTTCTATCAACTCTGCCATGAGCAGTTGAAAGACTTTTCTGCAGAGCAACTGTAATTGAAAGATCAGTTCCCATGGAAGCTACTCTCATGTGGAGGGTTTTTCCCCCTGAGATGAAAGGACCCCTCCTGCCTCTCTAGCCTTTTGAATACGCATTTGTAATCTAAAAGCTGGCAGGTGTCTTTGCGCTGTTTTAAATGTTTATGCAGTGTCAGTGTCCATGCATCTCATCATCTCTAATGTATTTATAATCAGGACACCCTTTGATACCTCCTTCCTTAAAAATTATCCCCACCTCCATTTTGTGGGTGGAAAATTAAGGCACGAAAACTGAAGCCTACCCAAGTGGTCATGCTGTGCATGGAGGAAAACTAAATTGCTGCAGAGAGTTCCTGAGCATGCCACAAGGAAAGGCTCAGTACAGGGACTTCTGTGGCACAGTGATGGGTTAGACAGGACAGTTGGAAGGGGTCTGCTTCAACAGGCAATTAAAATTAAGCCACAGATTAATGCCTCAAATTTCCAGACCACTGTCACTTCCAGGTGTCATCAATGTTTGGCTGCTTGTTTGGTGAGGGCTGATGCCCTGTCCATCTTGCCACAGGTGCAGAAGTCCTATCCATTCCCCAACCTTTAACTTTTTTTGAACATTTTTGAGTGTTAAAAGCAACATTATAGTTCACGTGTAATTGAGAGGATGGCAGGCTGCCTCCCGGTACATTTCAGTGCACGTATATGGTGTTTTTCAGCTAGTGCACTGACTACACACTGCAATCCATCCCAGAGAATGGTGCATTTCAAGATGTTATTCAAATGTGTATTGCACACAAGTAAAACACCACACAGGGTTGTAAAAGAGATCAGTTGTCCCCTAGTGGTTGTGCAAATATTACATTTTATTAATAAAGAAATTGATCAGAAATACCAGTGAAAGCCATTTCAGTAGCCTGTTATTTTACAGACAAATAAATCTGAGGGCTGCCTCCCAATATCAGAATATCAATCAACTGCTTAGTCTATATTCAGCACTGAATTCCTGCCAAATGTCATAGGGTAAATTAAAAGCTTTTTTTCCTTATCTTTAGAGCTTAGCTCCAAAAACCAGGTCTGAGATGATTTTTTTTGTCAGTTGCATAACAGTAAAAATGGTTTAAGAGATCTAAACCCTTTCATTTAAAATAAAGCCCATGCGGGTTTGCTACACACTAACTTTCAGCTTGACCCATTCTCTAGCAATAAATACAAAACTCAAAAAAAAATGCAGAACAAGAGGAGAAGAAGCAAACACAGTTTATAGACTGCAAATATAACTATAGTATTGCTCTCTGAACAGGGAAAGTAGAGCAAATAGGCAGGTATAAAACAGCTGGTAAGCTGCAGTGACTGGAGTATCACCCATTTATTACTTTCCTATTCAACAGCAGGTGAACTGAGACCAATGGCTGGGGTCTGGGTAGCCAGAGAAAATTAACTCTTGCTCTTCAGGGAGTAAAAAAAATCAGGTGTCACTTTGGAGTTGACAGTAATGCCTCTGTTTTTTGTTTGCAAAATACCTTTTGTTGTTCAGAAAGGCAGATATTCTCAGTGTGTATGGAAGTTACTGTAGTGTGCTCACTGCATTCTTTTTCCTCCTTAATTCAGCAGAAGTCTCCAATAAAAAAAAAGTACCCTGCTGATGGAGTGTGCTGTCTGTGCTACCAGAACACACTGTCAGTTGCACAATTTAGATCTGGTCTGCTGCAACAGGCTTTAGGGCTTTGCTTCTAGTTAAGCATTTGTGAAGCTGGCATTCCCTTTTGTGGATTTTTAGAAACAAACTTGGGAAGATCAGTCATATTTAATAGCTTGAGAACAGCAAAGAACTTGGGAGTTTTTAACCCCTCTTTCTACTGCAGCTTTTCTATCTCTAAGCTGTTTTTTGTATTTATGACAACAATGTCCAAAGGAAGAACTAAAAACAATAACAGAGCAAGATCCATTGGGGAGTGTCACTTCAGCTGGGAAAACATAAGGAAGTTGATTTCAAAGAGCAAGCATACCTTAGAAGAAAGGTAACTCTACCTTGCAGAAGTTTTGCAGCAATGACTTTACCTTTCTTCCAGCCTATCTGAGATGGAAAGGAGAGGAGAGATGGACGGACACAGAAGAACAAATGATTTCTTTTGATTAGACAAAGTCTGGTAAAACCTTTACGTCTAATTAGACCTCAGAACTACAGGGAAATCATAACATCTGTGATAACCCCAGCATTCACTGTTACTGTTGGTGGTGAGAGATCTCATCCTAGCTACAAGACATTTACTTAATTGCCCCACTTGCTAATAATGCATTACTATGATTTTAAAATGCATATGACATCATCTGCCCTTGATGAGATAATTTGCCTATTCTGGTAGCATTTACAAGCTGTAGGCAAGATAGGGACTTGCTGTACCAGGTGCTGTGTGACGCAGTCTGTGACAATTATGGCCTCGAATGTTTTAATTTTTAAATTAGGACAGGCAGAGCAATGGGGCCCAGTAAAGGGAGGAGAGTACTCATGATGAGATTGTGTGGTTGTGGCAGAAATTAGCTTATGCACAGTTCAAAGGATTTTGTTTGCAACAAGGCTGCAAAAAAGACAGGAAAGGAAAGGCATCAGGGCAGCTCAGGGACCTCTGAGCACACCTTTTGCTATTGAAAAGCTCTTAGGCTCTGAAGAAATGCAAAGGAGCAATAGAGATCTGAAAAGGCCAGGGACATGGCACTATACCCTCAGACACATGGGAGGTAAACAATGAACTTTGCAGAGCGAAACACTAACTTCCCTTCAAGTTAACTGGAAAGTCAGAGGCGTGCCCAGCTCACAGGTGGGGCAGCCTTGGATGCTGTACTGCTACAGTGCTGGAACTCTTACAGCCTGCTGCTGCTGCTGCATGTGATGAACACACTGAGAAGCCAAGCAGAGCTTTTGAGGAGTCTAGCAGCATTTCAGCAGCACTAAAGCCACTTCAGGGGCAAGAGGAGGAGATTTCTTCCCTGGCTGCCTCAGTGCTGGCACTTGCAGCTCCCTGCACTGACAGTTCCCATTCACACTGCTAAGTGGAAGTGTTCCCAGTCCCTTGAGTCTGCCTTTGATAACACCCTTAGCACACAGTCTGGTTGATTGTTTGCAGGAATATCATGGTTTATCCTTACAAGTGGTTCCTCTTGGTATCTCAGAGATATGTATGTTTTTGCCACATTCCCTTCACTGATGCACTTCTGGGCAGCAAACATAAAGGCAGAAAGATCTGCTGTGCAGAAATTAAATCTCCCTTGTCTAGGTGTGAACCTTGGGAGGATTGGTTGGTTTTACAAACACCCAGCTAGGAGTCTTGTCCTTCACACTCTCTGCAGGCTTTCGAGTTATTCTAAATATTAATGGAATAGCAATCCCATTATGTGATATTTTGCTGTTGAGTTTCACTTTCAGAAATTATTTGGTAGATCTTCTGTTTGGAACTCGAAGCACATTCTGCAGTGTTGTGCTATTTATAGTTTGGGATGAAGCAATACTAAAAGCATTAGAGGCAATCAGAGAAAACTGCTAGAACTGGACTCAAGGGAAACCACCTCAGGAGGTTCTTTCTGCAACAGGCAGCTGACCTGTGAGTTGCTCAAGCAGAAGATGAGGATGCAAACTTTGGAGGGGCCTGAGATAGACTAGATAAGCACAGAGACAGACTGGGCATTACCTGCCACACAAGCGTGAGGGTTCTGGAAACCCTCAGAGCTGGCTGGCCATTGTAGCTGGGAGGGTATGGCGACAGAGCTTTGGGATACAGTAATCACATTGCTTGTCCTGCTTTTCCCTAGGTGTTGGCTTATGGCTTTTTCCACGTGGGGAGGGTACAGACAGCTGCTCCTGTGCATCAGCCGAGATTCTTCATCATCAGCTGAGCTCCTTGATCATCAGTGGAGATGGGGAAGGGTCTTGGGGGGAAGCCATGTGAGGAGTGGCTGAGGTCACTTGGCCTGTTCATTCTGGAGGAGACTGAGGGGAGACCTCACAGCAGTTTACCTCTTCCTCAGAAGGGGACAAAGGACAGGCAGTCCAGTGACAGGACCTGAGGGAATGGCCTGAAGTTGTGTCAGGGGAGGTTTTGGTTGGATTTTGGGATAAAGTTCTTCACTCAGAGGGTGGCTAGGTACTGAACAGGCTCCCCAGGGAAGTGGTCACAGCACCAAGTCTTACAGAGTTCAAAGCGCGTTTGGACAATGCTCTCAGGCACATGGTGGGATTTTTGGGCTGAGCTGTGCAGGACCAAGAGCTGCACTCGATGACCCCTAAGTGTTTCCACACACATTCTATAATTCTTACGCTAGCACACCAGAACCTATCCGAGCACTCCAGCGAAGCCACATCCAGGGCGTTCCTCCTCCATCGAGTTCCCTCACCTTTCGGGAGTGAAACAAAAGCCTGAAAAGAAGAGACGCTAAAGCAGCAAAGCCCCGCGCCCCAGCGCAGCCCGCCCGGCCGCGGGCTCCCCCTCACGCGTCCGTCGTCACTCGGCCCTGCCCCGGCGGGACGGCCCCGCCCCGGCTGAGGCGCCGCCGCCGCCCGGTGTCCGCGGGGCGGCATGAGGAGAGCCGGGGGCGGCTGCCGGGGCCGCCATGTCGCTGCTCTGCGTGCGAGGTGAGCGGGGCGGCGGAGCGGGGGGACACGCCTGGGCAGGGTTTGGCTTTGTCCTGGCTGAAGTGGGTTTCAGCCTCCCTGGAGCGGGGACGGGCGTGCCGGTGCCTCCCCGCCTGAGCCGCGGGCGGCCGCGGCCCGGCCGCCACCTGCACCCCTGGGCCGGAGGTGCCGCATGGCGAGGGAGCAGGTGCGGGTCCAGGAGCGGCGGTCCCGGCCGGGGAGGTCCGGAGCCCCGGGAGGAGCCGTGGCTGACTTTGGGAGTTGGCTCGGACACGAGTTGAATCGCCCAGCGAACGGCGCGGGCAGGAAGCAGGCTGCTGTCACTCCGTATACTCGCCTCGGAGCGTGCATTGTTATTTCACATACATTCCTAATTACCTCCTCATCCTGTTATCGAGCCTCGTCCCCTTGCTGAACAGGTTGCGGGAAGCCGGCACTTTCTCTGCGCAGTGGATTATAGTGCTGTCTCCGGTTTCCCATTTCTTGCTGCCTTGTGCTAAAAAATAATGATAAAGAAATCCGTGGGGGAAAACCATCTGCCAGGGCTCACGCTACTGGGATGTGTTTCCCTGCACTGAACGCCGCGGTCACAGGGCGTCCCCGAGTGCAGCCGTGCCCTGCGGCTTAAAAGTGTAGTTTTAATGTTCTCAACTCCTTTGCCAGGAATGATAAAAAAACTGGCACTGCTGGCAGTTCAGCTCTTCTGTCACACACACAGGTTTACTGATAACCGCTCCTTATCCAGCTGTTCGTCACTCTTTGAGTCAAAAGCCCTGTGTTGGTGATGCCCAGCAGAGCATCTTGAGACGTGCTCTTTTGGGGAGAGCACTGTTTTTGGGGAGTGTTTCTGAATTAAGTTTCAGCCCTTTTATTAAACACGTGTTGTGTTTAAGGGCTTAGGAGAGGTGCACAAGTGCAGAGTGTATCTTAAATGTGCTTTTCGTACACTTCTGTGTAAAATGTGAAGGGCAGACTTGTCTAGCCCATTTTGAAGGTTTTGCCAAAATCTCTTCATTGAAGCTGAGTCTTACTAGCCAAAGGATGCCTATATGTATTATAGGGGGTTTTTAAAAATTCTTTTTGGTGGTTCATTCTCAAAATGTTTTCAGAGTGTCCTTTAAAGTAATGTGGGTTTGATACCACTTGAAGCAGATTGTCTTAAGAATGTATTTACACACTGTTTGCAAGGAATAGTGAAAGAACATGAACTGAATGATTGAGCTGCTGAGAGTGTCTTCTGTTTTCAAGGCATTTATTCTTTATCTGTAGAGTTTTTAGGACAAAAGCATTTCAGGAGCCTGGAATAGTGAGTCCTTGTGTTTCATTTACTCTTTGTTTGTGTGAAGAGCTAAAGAAGATATAAGAAATTTGAGGTGGCTGGTGACTTTGTGTGAAGAATTACTGTGAAAATTTTATCTTCCATTTCCATCTGCTGTGCGAAGACAGTAGAAGATACCAGCATTCATTTAAATAGATGATATTGAACAACTTTATTATAAGACTGCAGAATGCAGTCAATTTACTTAACATCAAGAAACATATTTTCTGAAATAGGCATGACTGAAAGGATCAGCTGATGAGATCTCAGAAAAAGCAACCATCTAACCTGATATGGAGTATGTTGAGGTGGGGCAGTGCGAAAAACAAAGACACCAGGAGCTGAGATAAAACAACTAGGGCAAGGAGGAGGCGGCTTTATTGTTACTTTTTAAAAAAAGCCCAACAAAATGGCACTTCTCTTGATTCTTTTACCTTTCCACTGAAATGAGCTAATATTGTTGAGACCGCAGTGGCCTGTTAGTAAGAAAGTTGGAAAAGCTGTTTTTTTTCCTATTCAAAATGGTACACATATAAGATTACATAGTAGTATGAGGTTGGATGGTGTAGAGCTGAGACGAACAAAGAAAGACAACAGAAACCTCCACAAAATAAATGTAGGTGATTGGGACACTGTTAATAGCATCTGGATTGCAGTTTTACATATTAAGGAAAATGTGGAAAAAGCCATAAGTGTCAGTGTCACAAGAAGCCTGCCAGTCAGAAGGATAGTGTTTTAGTTTATTGATTTATTTTCCGCCCGTCTTGAATTGTGTGCATTAATAGTATTTTAATGAATCGCTAATCTAAAACAGTGCTCAGTGTTTGTGGCCAAACATGTCTGGGTGCTGCCTTTGTTCCTGAAGAACCAGCTAGAATATATGTCTTCTTGATGGAAAGTGCTACATTTCTTTTACTTTCTGTGAGAACAAATAATTTTGTGTGTGTGTGGTTTTTTTTTCTTTATTCCTTTCGTTTATTTATTTTGATTTGTTATGTGGTGTTTTTTGTTTGTTTCTTTGGTGTATTTTGTTTGCTTTGTTTTGTTTTTTTTTCCAGAAGCATTGAGGTGTATCTGCTATAGAAATAGGAAACACCTGACAGAAAATCTAAGCTCAGAGGAATTATGAGTCTGGGCTTGTCTGCAGCAGTTCAGGGGATGTGTGAAATAAGCCAGTGGTAATGGGCTGTTGTAGGAGCAAATTAAGGGATTCTTTTCAAGCAGGAAAATATGCAGTGAGTGTAAGTGAAGTGAAGGAGAAAAGAAATCCTGAATATTACATGATTGAGGCTTTTAGGAGACTTCTTCATATTTTGATTCCACTGCTTAAGTGAAAGAGAGGTTGCATACACTCCTGTTCAGAGCAGCTGTGTCTGGATTATGTCTGATAATCTTCTCTTGGCATAGTTTGCTTTATTAGTTTGCATTTAGCGTTGTGTTTGTGAAAATAGTACATATTAAATAAAACTAATCCCAGGGAAGCACTCTAGTGTTTCACATCAGTCTTGCATTGTTAACTTTCTTGGCTTTCTCTTGTAACTGTTGATTTTACCCCAGATCTCAATCAGATAAAATTTCTTTTCCTGATCTTTCCTGTCTCCTGACTTGGTGATGGGAATAACTGCTGTCTCAGCACAGCTTGCAGGGGTCATAGCAAAGTGGACCCTGCTGAGGCTGGTTCACTCGGTCACTGGCTCTATTTATCATTGTCCTGACACATAGTTCATGCCCTTTCACCTGCTCACTTTTACTGCATCCTTCTTTGTCTCCAGCCCTTGCTTCCTCAAGACTGATGGTTCTCTTTTAGTTTTTCTCCTCTCTGCTTCATAGCAGCTTAAGCTGTGTCTTCACTGTCACTGTATTCCAAAGTTGGACCTAGCTGGTCCACCTGATAATTACAATTCCAAGGATGTTGGCAGTGGGATTCTTCCCTCATCCCTGTGCACAGTGCCTGACTTAGTCCCATATGGTCACAGTGCTTTTGTGTAACGTGCCTTTGTCTTGGGCCCTGATCCACAGTATCTGTGTGAGCTTTGGCTGCCAGAGTTACATGGAAGAATGACTTGGGTGAGCTCTTGCACTCTAGGATTTCAAGTTGACTGCTGTGTGAAATGACATTGTCTGGAGGTTAGAAATGATATTTTTTTGTTTGCCTAATGTTTCTCTTGTGGCTGCGCTGAAGAATTAGAAGAGCTTGTGAGTTTTTTTGTCAAGCCAGCTGGAGTGTTGAAATACCACTCCTAGAACTTAACTGTCCATCCCTGTATTGCCAGCAAAATTTGAGTTCCAGTGTGAATTGAACTGTGTTGACATCCAAGTGAAAGAAGAAAAGAAGGAAAATGGAAATGGATGTTAATGATAAAAATGTTCATTACAATCTTGTAATGTACTTAGGAATACCTATACTTACAAGTGGCCAAGCATCAGGAACTTCTCTTTAAAGGATTTTTCCCCACCTTGATGTAGTGGACTCGACTTACCTCAGTGTTCTCTGAAAGTCTGAATGCAGTGCCTCCGGCTTGCTGTTGTGACTGTTCTGAAATGGTCGTAGAATTCAAAAAAAACCCTATCCATCCTTTTGTAGGTCAAAATGATGAAGAAGAGAATTGAACATTAAAAGTAGTAGCAGAAATGCAAAGTTATAACGCTAGGACATTAAAATAACATAATGATTAATTTAGAATTTGCTGTGTGACTACTATGAACTCCATTTCTCTAGTTGTCCTTAGTCAGGTAGTTACCGGTGTAGGTAGTGTTGGAGCAAAATAAAGTGCATTAGAACTTTGAGTAAAAAGGCTAAGATAGAAGTGTTCTCTACTAAAAGAGCATTTTTGTGCTGAGAGTTAAGTTTTAGGTTTATAAAGCTGTAATTGGAGAGAACTTTTAAAGATTTCTGGCTTCTTCTGTTGTTCAGTAAAACCTGCACACCATGTCTGGCTTTTGATATAAGGGTGATCATTTGATTTCCTGTTTAAAATCCTCACCCTTTCAGATTTGGGCACTGTTACTGCAAGCTTCATCAAACAGTGTGGAACCTATTTTTTAGGTGTTTAGGGGACTATGAACTACTTGAAACCTCCCTATATTTCTCAATGGGATGAAGGAAAGGTACAGAGATGCTTCCTGAATTTGAATAGTGTCTGTTTCTTCTGGCTCTCATGGTGTATTCTGAGCTGACTCCTTCAGTGTGCAATCTTCCAGACCTAACTTGTTAAAGTTGTTCTTAGCATACTCTTTTTATATGCAATAAAGGGCTGCATTTAATCTAAATGCTGAAAGAACCTAATTTTAAACTCTTAGCCGTCCAAGATCTAGTTGCAGCTTATGAAAGTCCAAGCAAATTAAACTGCTTTTTTAATCCAGGACCTTATTTCAAATATTTGACTTGAATGCATGTGAAATGCATATGTCTGATAATAAATCATCTTCCTATATATTTCCTTTGAAATTTCTTCCTGTGGCCAAATTTTACTGGGTGTTTTGAAAAATACTTTAATCACTCCATAAAAATTGTTCTTGCTGCTCTTCCAAGAGATCTTGAACTGTGGAGGGATGTGTCTAATAACTCTTACTCTGTTGCTTTTTTTTCTGATAATTCCCTGTGTGGTCTTGCAAACAGATTTGGAGCTGCTGTGGAAGTGTCTAGGGTATTCACTAACTCTGCCTCTTTCTTACATTAGAGCTTACTGGTTAATTCCTGGCATTTTCTTGGTGTGGAAGTGTATGTAAGCAGCTTGCTGTTCTTGCCTCTTGTTAGATGGAAGGATTTCTGGAGTCTGGAGTTTAAAAGGTTTCTCTTTAGCAGTTGGATTTGCTTTTCTTTGCTGCCTTTGCTTTCTGACGGTACTTCAGAAGTTTTAGTAGTGAAATTGCATTTAATATTGTTGTGTTGATCTCATCATTGTAAAATAGAGAACTAAAATCTGCTTTACTTGTATTGTTGGTGTGTGCTTATCCGTGTCTGCTTTAGCCATGTTTACCAAGAGCTTTGCTGAAGTGTTGTTTTGCTTGTAAACTGTCACCTGTAAAATTTGGCAGATGCTTTCTGTGACATGGATTCCTATTCCATAGGTGTATCCTGGAGGTTTAGATCAGCTCTCTTTGCATTTAGAAAGATTTCAGATGGATTTTCTTTTCTCTTAGGCCCTCCTTATACCTGACTAGGCTGCTGTAAATAATTCTGCTTTTATTCTTTGCCTTTTGACTGGCCTCTGTGTCCTGCTTGGTTTTGTGTTAATGGCAAATGCCCAGTTGAGAAGGAGTGAAATATGGCAGTCTTTGGAGCAGGAAACACCACTGCAATGGATCATGGCCAGCCTCTCAAGTAACTTTCTATTACTGTTTCACTGGATGCCCACCATACTATGTCATTTTTCACTTTATTGATACACTGTTCTACCCTGAGTTGTGTGTTGCAGAAAGTTCCGTGTGTGTGCAGTTTGGATCAGTCTTCCTGAGCTGGTGCTGAATAGCAGGCATCTTTTTTTTCCCAGAACTTTAACTCCTTAGACATTTCAGACCTTTGTCTGGATTGCTCAGTGATCTGTAGGTGCCTGACCTCCTACAGGTGTGCTGTGAGTGTCACCTTGGGTGTCACTCTGCTCTTCTTGGGGTCTCTTTTCTAATCTCTTTGGATGCATTTAAAACAAAGCTTACTGGGCTACAGACTCCAGTTACATCCAAGTTACAGTTTTTTAGATCTTCTGATTTTTATTGCTTGCACATTAAATATATAACATTATCTTCACTTGCCATGGGCTGAAAAGTATCTGATCTCACAAGTGCTTCTTCATGAGCATGTCACAGATGTTTATGGGATGCTTAATGCTTTTTCACCATCAGCAGTTAAATCAGCTGGTGAGTTGGGAGGGTAATACCCTTGCTGGTGTTTTGTTTCTATTCAGGTTTTTTGTTAAGTCCCTTGCTTTTACCTTCATTTAACTTTCTACATCTTGGGCCACAAAACCTATGTCAATACAGTTTGTTTCTTGTATTATACCATGGCTTTACAGCTCTTTGAGGTGGAGTGGAATTCAGCTGTCCTTCTTGCTTGAGGAGTAGTGGCTTTTTGGTCCCCTGGAAAACACCTAATAAATGATTCCTGAATCTGATTATGACAGTTTTGGTTCATATTTATTCTTCTCAGTCAATTGGTTGTAATTACTCTCAATTTTATGAAATTAGCTCCCTCTGAAATGTTCCTTGTGTATTGCTAGTGGTTGTTTTTGGACAGCCCATGTTTTATTTGATTTGATCACAGCTACTGCAGGTAACTATTAAATAATTGGTTTGTAGAAAAGAAAATGGGAGTGGTGTTCCAAAACAGTTGTTCTGCCTGTTTAACAGTTGTTGAATTGGAATGTTATTTGCAAGTTTTGAAAGAACTGAAGTAGTACTGGCAGGCATATGGGCTCTTTAGCATTTCTCTGTTTAACTGTCTTTATATGAGTACTGCTGTCTTCTGTGATGAGCAGATTTCAGCTAAATACATTATGAAATACATTATGTGCATCTATATGTCTCTTTCAGCTGGGAAGAAAGCTTCAAGTCTAATCTGTTTTTTTTTTTTAAAAAGAAAACCCTGAAAAATCTCTGGTTGATAATTTCATGAAAAGATGCAAATGTGATTTACTTGGTGCTTTGTAAACATCTGACATATCTCTAACACATTAGAGACTTTAACTCCTTCACCAAGCTTTCAAAACAGATTTCTTACTGTGCTTTTAAGTTATCTTCCACATTATGAACTTTGAATAATTGAATAATTACACTTAAAAAGAACAAAATGTTGAGTACCTGCAGATCTTAACAGCCTTTCCCTCCCTTGTAGTGTGGAGTGCAAGAGACTAGCTATGGCTAGAGGATCAAGTTAGATGATAAGTCCTCAGCTGAGGAATTCTTTTGACTGATGCTGGTTGAACTTACTAAGCACCATATTATGGCTTGGATTCATGTCCTGCTGTTATGGAAAGCGGCAAGGAATTGGAGCACAGTACTGGCAGGAGTGCTGCCTCTCTGATAGCCACGTGTGGGCATCCTAAAAATGAAAAGGAATGCTGCCAACTAATGGTTGTGACTTAGTTTATGTTCCCTCTGCCATACTGCTCTTGAGTGCACGTTCATCCTTTTGTCAGGTGAGCTGGGGTGGCTTTGGACACTGTATGGGAGATGGGTCCGTGCATTCAGCATGGAAGCATATGCTGAGAGACGTTCAGTTCATGGAAACCCTGTGCTGAGAGAAAATTAAATTGGGGCAGTGTCAGATATGAGTAAATGTTGCCTGCTTTGTTTGCAGGATTTAATTTTGCTGGCCACACTTCAATTTGTAAAAATCTTAAAATTGCTAGGCAGGATGCACGGGGTAGAGGAACTGTGTTAAAGGAATTAAAAATCCTGATTTTGTTCCCTTTCGGATTGCCTGCATATGGGGAGTCAGAGCATTAAAAAACATAAAGAAGATATGGTATTTCAACAGCTTTGTGCTGACCTTGGTTTCTTGATGCTCTTCCTTGCAGTTGAATATACTGTATAAATGGAAAGTGAATTGGACTGGGATGTCTTGTCTGATGAAGGATAAGAGGAGGTGTCTTGTTCAGGATAATCTCTAGCCTAAATCTGTTGGCCAGTTTGAAAAAAAAATTGGCTTCAAGCCTTGACCGTGTCCCTTTAAGGAATACTGGTTTTAACCTTATTACTTAAAGCTCTTGTGACTTAACTCTCTTAAATCTTTACAACCTAAATGCTCTGCTAAACAGACTCCAACACTTCCACCATACAGACTGAATTATAGGTATAATATAACTGCAGAATTATGCTTCTGAGTATTGGCACACTTCTATTTTCTCTGCTCAGGCCAATGTAGTAATACTCAGCTTAAAAAACATAGTTAAAAAAACCTAACATGCTTTGTCCCTTCACTCTTTGGTTGCTGCTCTGTTCAGTCAAAATCTGCGCCATATAACCAACCTGCTGTTGTCTTTGTTGGTATCTGCTGAAAGGATTTTGGATCTGGAGCTAAATGTGGTGGCTCAGGAAAGCCTTCACTTTTCTGAACTATTGTGGTGGCACAATGCTGCAGTCCACATGCCAAGGATTTGGGCACGCTTGGATAAGGCAAAGGGAACTGTGAAGGAACTGCATCACCTGGAACATGTTCTGAAGGATATGTAGGGCTTTTACCCAGCATCATTACCAAACTCCATTTTTCCCAATCCTTAAGTACTGGAAGGGTGAGGAGCACAACTTTAGTAATAACGTCTCCAATCTAAGGAAATGCGCACCAACTTCTCCTGTTCTGATCCTAAAGTTAGTAAACCACTTCAGCATAAAAACCAGAAATTCATCACATATGATAATCAACATAAAGCTGATGAATATGTAAATACTGAATTTCTAGACAGAAACCTATTAGAGACATTTTCCTTTCCTGAAGACTTGTGTAAACTTCAGAACAGGTTTTCAGAAAATGTCCGTGGACTTCAGATTTTCAGTATGTGTGGTTATTCACTTGTAGTTATCACATACTGTTCTGTTCTAACAACCTCAGTCCTTTGCAAACAAAGTCCTTGTGGAGTGTTATAGCTGCAATTACACACTGGAGAGCTACAAACCCTTGTCCAAATCTTCAGTAATTATTTCTTCCTATAGGGCCAGGAGTACCAGACACATGGTGCCAAGGTAGTTTGTCAGCTTTGTGTGAGGAAGGAATTTGACTGCTCAGCAAACTATTACACACATTGTAGAAAACTGTTGTTCCCCTTTTGTTCCCCTTCCAAATTTCATGTGTTATTCTTCATTGTAAGATTTCTTTACAGGCAAGCAGATAGTATTCTTCAGGTGGTTGTTTGGCCTCTTCATGCATGTGGCTTGTCTCTGAGAGTCAGAGAGGTCATAAATTACTAGAAAGCTGAGACTGACTTTGTTTTTGGATTTGGGATTTCTAACCTTACCAAAATCATAATGCCATTTTATAGATTAATAGAGTCAGGGTTTTAAATGAAACATTCAATATTTTGTGGTTCAGACAACCCCCAATCTTGAGCTCCTTATCTGAACCTAAAATTATAGTGTGTGACGTGAATTTGGCATGCAACATGGATATCAATTGGAAGGAGGGAAAAAATGGACATGAAACAGTAGATTTATTTCAGCCTTTCCCACCTGGTATAATTTGCTGCATGTGCAGAATTTTATTAGATTTTGACCTATCAAATTAAGTAAGTGGAGTCTCTGTATGGTCCATTTTAGTAGGAGATTTTTTTGAGGAGATTAACTGCTTAGAAACTCCACAGTTATAAGGTCAGAATGGCTTGTTGTAATCATCTAGTATGACCCTCTGTAATACATAGTAATTTTTTTAGTGTAACAACCTAGAGTCTAACAGAAAAAGATCAGATTCTGAACTAAAATTGATGAAGGATTTTTTATGGTTCTTGGTAGCTTTATGTTGATTACCATATGTGACAAATTTCTGCTTTTTATGCTGAAATGGTTTACTAGCTTCAGCGTCAGAATAGCACAATCTGCTCCTTGCCCTTCCAATACTTAAGGATTGGAAAAAATGGAGTTTGGTAATGTCTATTATTTGAGTAGAGACAAATGTATATTATATTATGAGTATTCTGACTGTAATGACAAGTGTTTACATATTTTTCCGCAGTTAAAAAGAGATAAAGACATGCCATGACCTAATAGATCTCAGTGTTAAATCAGTGTGTTGTTACACTTCTGCTTGGTGGGAGGAGTGTGGTTTACCAGGGCTCGAGCGACAAACCTTTTACTTCTGTTGTAAACTTGAGTTTGAAGTTACTGTTCTGTATAAACCTGACAGTTTAGTCAAAGATGTAGAAATGTGCTCAGGCTGTGTTGGAGGAGAGTAGCACGTGACAGAAGTTTGAATATATATGAGTTAACCCTGTGCAAGCTTCCTGGTGGGCCTGCATTGTATATTTCTTTTTCCTCATAGGATGTCATGGAAGAGCTGGTGCTGCAGATGAAGTTTGGGTTACTGGATCCATAATAAGTGTTACAGTTTTATGAAGTAAACAGTGTAAACCATTTGAATTAGTAGTGTTGAGTTAGTTTTCTTAAAGGGTGCAGACACATTTGTGTTATAGAGCAGGATGGGAAGCTTGTGGCTAAAGTGGTGAGAAGGGGGCTGTTAGTTTAGGGCTCAGAATTAGCCCCCAAAAAGTTAGCAAGAGTCACGAGGAATGGGGGTTATGAGGGGAACAGAGATGTTGGAAGGGCTTTCCTACTCTAGAAAGAGAGGAATAGAGGTGACTGGAAAATTCCACTGTGGTTTGGTGATGCAAAATTGTAAAGCAGCATTAGTGTGGATAAAAGAGAACCAGCTGGGCTGAAATTGCTTTGGGAAGAGCTGATAAGAGATTTTTCTGTGATAACACAAGAGATCTACTGCACGTAGTCCAGGATTTCAATGTGGGTAAAAATCTCATAATGTAGTTAGAGCAAAGTGTTTCTGGGTGTTCTCACTGTGAAAGACTGACTCTCCACACCAGAGAATATATCCTGTTGGTTGTTCTTGTGGTACAGGGAGCTGTGTTATCTGACAGTTTCACTATCTGACAGTGACTAAAGCCATAAAACTGATGGAGTGAACTGTAGATGTGACTTTGAGGGGCACAGAAGGTGCTTCAGGGAAATTGGACATGGAAATGAACTTGGTTTGAATGATCACAGCTGAAGCTAAGTTAAGGTAAACAGATGAACATGCAGTTTAGTAATTGTCAAGCCTCCAGGGAAGCTGAAGAAGCTTTTTGGTGAAGTGAGGAGGTTGGATACAGAGGAGGGCAGGAAATTCAGGGAAGCTACAGGGGTAAATATTAGCATCTCAAATAACAGAAAAGGCTCCACCTAGGAAATTACCCCAGAGCTGATGATTCACCTGTTCATTACGTCAGGATATGCTGAGCAAACAGAACCTCTGAGAGAGGTGTGGACAAAAAAACAGTTTGTAGAGGAAGGTGTATGTTGAGGATCAGATAGTCCAAGGCTAAGGCAGGGGCTTCCACCTCAGCAGACAAGGTGGCATCTTGCAAGTGGTAATAGAACAGGTAACAGAAGGCGTTTTGGTCATATGAAAAGGGGAAACAGCCAGCCTGCACAGAGGGAGGAATCAGACTTCTGTGGATGGGGACAGGGAAGTGTGCAAAGATGGGGTGGGTATGGTCCCTGGACTATAGGAATTGTTTCTTATGAAACTGAAAATGATGCATAAGAGTGGGATAAAAAAATTTTGATGTCCTGCATTTGAGTCTGGTAATCTGTATCCGAGAGTGCTGAAACATGCAACACTTTAAATCTGAATTCTTCCAGCAGAAATTTAACTGTGGCTGCAAACAAGCAGTGACATCACCTAACTGGAGAGGAATAGATGTGGTTTCTGTGGATAGGTGGGAAGATAAAGGAGATGAGTGATAAATGTGGGTAAATACGGATCTTGACTTCAAAAGCAGATAGGACTGTGGCAATATGCAAAGTTTAAAATGAACTGTTAGGAGAAAATAATAAAATTTTTTTAGACAGGTGGAAACAATGTGGTAGGATATTTTATGAAATGCAACATGGGTTTGCGAGAGGAAGATTATTCTGGGCTAGCTTCTTGTTTCTAGATGAAAGCATGCATCTATTTCTCACAAATCCTATAGCAGACTTATTTTTAAAGAAAATTGGAATTGGCAAAAGATGTGTAAAGAGTATAAGGAGCTGGCTGTAGCAGAAGCTAGTAATATTGCTGAGACAAGTGGGAGAAGCAGATAAATGTCTTCCACTTGTGTCATGGCAAGAAAGAATACAAATATGTGTGTCAAAGCCATTCTTAAGAAAAGTCCTAATTACATACTAAATTTTAAAGCAAATAAATATAATGCAGGAAGGACTCAGAGACCCCTGAGGAGAGTGAGAATGAAAATGAGTTGATGTTCTGTAGAAAAACTGTACACTTAGAGGCAAATGACAAGCATTGCTGAAAAATATGAAACTTACTGAAAGGAGAGATGTTGGGGAGTCCTTGTGTCTCTGCACCGTGCTTGTAAACAGAAGCTGATGGGATCTGTGACTTGTGTCCATTAAAAACATCAGGAAATTAAACATGGAGTGAGGAAAAACATGGAGAGGACAAATAATGTTGACATAAGATACAGAAGGCATACACATGCCATTAATTAAAGTGTTGGGTGGAAAGTAGGAATGATTTTGAATGGTGTAAGTGGTCCAGGTGTTGAGGGAAGAAGTGTTAAGAGTTGGACCCTTCCAGTCTTGTGATCCTCACTGCACTAATTTGTGCAGTGAGTTACTGTTCTGACAACTAATTGCTATAGACAAACTGTATATTAAGGTAAAATTTTGATGTAGTATCTTCCTTATTTATAAACGTTAATAGTAAGGAAAAGAACCTACATGTGAAGGAACTTGCTTATACTCAATTCTTACCTAAGGCTGTTTATTTTGGTTAATGTTTTGATTCTTACTTAACCTGGTGTATTTTCGCCTTATTGTTTATGGAGGTCCAAATGCAAGCAAGCAGCATGGCTTTCAGAACAGTCTTGGGCACACTCCTTGGCAGTAGTAAGACCTTCTTATGATTCAGTTCTTTGTACACAGGCTGTTTTGAAACAGTGTTTTCAAAAGTATTGGCAGGTGACTGCAAATGTGTTTGTGAGGTACAGCTCTTTTAGACAACAATCTTTCTGACTGTCCTATTTCTGCAATTTGTGGGTGTCCTCCAGGAACCAGTATTGTCTGAGCAGTTTGTGAATGTGAAGATTAAAACAGACTGCTAGAGGTATAGTTTGCCAACAGTGGTTTTTTTATTAGGTCTCCTGTTCCTGCCTGGAATCTCATTCAGTTACACCATAACTCATACCCTAACAAGTTCTTCTACTCTTTCTTAATTGTTACAGTCAAACTTATTTCTGTCTCTTAGATACTAATATTTTCTTTGGTTTGTGAAGCCAAACAGGTAAATATTAAGTAACATAATAATAAGATTTTATTAATATTTTACTTTAAAATACTTTTCATGCTAGACCAATCTTCCTTCATTATTCGGTGTGGAAAACACAGGTGCTGTTTTTCCTGAAAGCTTATAATTTACTCTAGTATGGTGGGATGTTTTTGCTTAAAAAAAAAATATATATCTATAAGAATTTACTGAATCCACCAGAAATGTACTGTTGTTTTATTTTTGAGTTTCTCTTTTGGTAAATATGCTATACCACTGAAGTTGAGCAGTGATATTTGTTTGTACCATTTTTTAATCTCAGTGCCTTTCCGGACAAGCTTGTGCTCAGTCCTGCTTCACAAGTAGCTGTGTTCCAGTTGGCTGAGCGCTTGCAATCCTGTAACTTAAATCGAAACTACCAGAAAACAGACCAAGGCTGTGATTAGGTGGCAGTCACTACTGGTGTGGTTAGTCAGCAACTCTTTTTTCAGGGTGCATCTTGTTTACACTAAGTCCGAACAGGGAGTGTAGAAACCTGAGTCACTGGGGAGACTGCTCAGGTGGCTTTTGTTGACAGGCGAAAAGCACACGCCAAAGGACAAACACACAAGTGGGTTTGTTCTGTCATCTCTGCTCTTTCCTCTTTGGTACCACAGTACTTGTGTGTTCTAGCAGCTTTCAACTTGGCTGTGACCAGGCTGTGGGATTTGACCTAATAACTCTGGCAAGATTCTAGTAATTTAAGTGGCCTTTACCTCTGTGTACAGTGTCTGAGCAGAAGCTGCATGTGCTCTGTGTCTTGGAAGAAATGACTCTGCAGAGAGATGTATCTTTTTTCAAAATAAATACACTTACCCATCCCCCTCAAACCTGAAGAAACCAACTTCTCCATTCATCTGGTTTCTAAATTACTATTAAGGGTTTTTTGTTATGTTTGGAATTTGAAAATAATTTTTATATTTGCTCTTTGAGTTTTTTTCCCCCCACTGAAGCTTTTATTGTAAACTAGTTGAGCTGTTGCTTTGTCATCAGTCGGTTTACCAGCTCAGACTGGCTCCTAGCAGACTTGCTACATTATCAGTCTATCTCTTTTCCTGCCTTCTGCTGCACGGATATGGCTTTCATTATGCATATTTCCTTAGTCTTTGACAGCTGGAGGCATATGTGAGTTGCAGTCTGTTTTGTGTAAAATTTAGTAGTATGGGTTTTGTTCCCTTAATCAATTAAGGCATTTCCAGTAACTTAAAATAATACATTTCTGCCACTATCTTAAAATAATGTATTTCTCAACCTTGCAGAATTTGAAAGAAGGGAATATTATGCCACTGAAAATTAGAAGCCTCCTTTACTGTTCTGTCCAGTAGTACATACCTTATACATTTAAAAATGCTGTAAGATTTGCTTGATGTTTATTTTTTTCCATGATAAAGCACAGATTCAGGAGTAGGATGCTGTCTTTTCTGATCACAAAACAGCTAAAAGTTCAGGAGAAATCAGTAACCTGTAGGGAAGTCCTTGAGGCAAAGTACCAAACCACAATCTAACAGAATGCATCTTCTGGGAGAGTCACACACAAAATAACTTGCTCTAGTACACTGCACCCAAGCTGTTTTTTGACTAATAATATTAAGGCTGCAGGAGAATGTTGGAGAGGCGTGGCAGCTTGGATTACTGCTTAGTTCACCTCTTGGTTGGGGAACCAGGTCGCCTGACAGAGCTGTCTGTGTTGCCAGCGTCAGGAGGATTAACCTTTTATAATCTCTGTGATTTGAATAAGAGATTTTGTTCCTGTCCTCACTGCTCAGTTCAAAGCAGCTGCTGAGCAGGAACTTCAGTGGATCTTCAGAAATGTGTCTGTGTTGGTCAACTCAAAAAGGAAGAAATAGATGTTGCAAGGATTTCTCCTAGCTGTGCATTTTAGCAACTGATTTAAATGTTTGTAGGCTAAATGTATATAGGTGGATTTAGCTCTGGAATCAGGGAAGTTGGCTGAGTCCTCAGTTCCCTTTTTGTTTGCAAGGTGTTCTGTTACACAAATAGTATCAAATCCATTTCTCCATCACCACGCTCTGCTTCCCCAGCCCCTTGGAGAGCAAACTTTGGACAAAAGCAGAGTCTTGTAAGCACATAATAACAAAACTTCAGTCTGTGTTTGTTTTCCCACTTCTCAAGGAAAGTATAACTGATCCAGACCAATCAGTTGGAGGTGATGCTCACCTGCCTGTGCCAGGTCAGGCCAAAACCAGGAGGGATTACTCAGTCAGCTGAGGTGTATGTGTTTGCCCTTGAGCACTGGTGGTGCTAGTAATAAGGTACTTAGCTCTCTGCTTAGAGCCCCACAAAATTTGAAGGATTTTTTTGTGTGTATTGTGGCTGCAGAAGAAGCTCTTCAGTTTTAAAAAAGCCAGCATCTGTTTGCTCTGTCAAACAGGTAGCAAAGCATCTTGCATCTTTCATAGCTCCTTTCTTCTTCACACAGAGCAATATGGGTTTGCTTGTGTTGTCTACTTTAAAACATCTGATATTGCTGTCAAGTGACAACATATATGTATAGCAAAACTATGAAATAAGGTGTCTGAAGCATGTATTCCCCCTTGCTTTTGAAGAAATACCAAAGTGGAATTCACCTGTAATTGCTGGCAACCTTAAGCATTGATTATGTTGGTGATGGAGGAGGTTTGGTGGTACAACAGACTATATGAAACTACTTTCAAAAATGTCACCTGGGTCCTAAGCCTAAGGGCATATTAATTTGTAGGGTAGGTACTGCTGTATCATCATGTCATGCTCTTTTCTGGCAATTGTCTAGATATTTGTATGGATGAGATACAGGCTAATGGTGTTGTTTTGCAGTCCTCACTCTCATGGTATGGTTTTTCTTAGTACAAACTCCTGCTGATGGTGTAGAAGGAGCCCCTTGGTTTACAGGGCAGAAGACATCTGGTTTGGGACCCAAGTGCAAGATGTCACTGATGTCAAGGTGGTTTTTTGGAGCTCTAGCATCTAATTTGAGCAGTGAGACTGTCAAATTTATTGAAGGAACTGATGTTTTGGGGACAATTAATTACAAATCTGACTGGCGTTGTGATGGTGCTGGTAGGGGGAGATGCAGTAACCAGAAGGCAAACATCTGTGAGACAGCAAAAAGGGTCTCTGTGGCACCTTGCTTGTGATTATTCTTGTGTTACTTGGTTGTGGTGCTTCGACGAGAAATAGGACTGACACTTCAGAGCCTTTTCTCAGTGAAGAAAACCATCTGAAGGTAGTTTGAATGGTCCACTGTGTCTTGGAGCTCGGGCCTTTGGCTCAGGCAAGTGGCTGTTGAGGTGACAGCTAGGAGCAAAGTGAAATTTCGGGTACATATTAATGTGTCTGCGGGAAGGTTATGAAGGAGCAAAGCACAATTCTGAATAAGCATCCGAGGATGCTGACTCTTGCCTTGCTGGAATTAACTTGTCAGTTTGCACTGAGATTGTGATTGTTGCTAGATAAGTTGGAAAGGTGAGTAATGAGGAAAGGGCTCTCTGCAGAGTAGTGTGCAGGCTGGAGGCACCTTATACTCTAGCACTGGCTGTGGGGCTCTTGAGAGCTGGAGCAAGTGCTTTGTGCACAGCCTTTAAGGACAATAATGAGATGCATTGTGTAGAGGAAAGATTTTTGTCTGGGCACTGGTAGGCTGTCATTTCAGCAAGTCCCAAACAGACAGAAGTTGGCTTATGATTCTCGATCATTGTTGTAATTACCTGAAAGATAACCTGAACTCTGGAGATTTGTCTGTTTCCTGCTGGCCACAGAAGTGTTCTGAGACCACCTGCATGCCAGCTGAACTGGGGGACTGTGCAAGCAGGAGAAAGAGGGTTAGATACACTCAGAGCCTGGAAGAGCATCTGCAGTGATGGGAATTTCTGGAAGAGTATTCTGGTGTTGGGAATTCCACTCCTCAACTGCCACCTCCTCTTCTCTCTCCTGCTCAGCATTTCACCATACAAGCTGCCTGGATGTAGAAGATGCTGCACTTTTTCTGGTTCCAAATATATTTAATGTAAAAACTGGAAAATACTTAATGGGCTGTTGACACTCTGGATACATTGGCAGTGCAGATCTGTTTCAGGAGGTTGGAAAATTCAAGACCTGCATGTTCCTAGTTTTTTACTGCTTCCAGCATCTGATTCTAGCTTTCTTGGCTGTATGGTTCATGAATACACTTCCCCCCCTGCTGCTGCTCCTGGACAGAAAAAACAATAATGTCCTGCTTATTTCAGCTGCTCTTTATCTGAAATCAATTGAATGCTTCCTACTGCCTTTCAGGAAGCTTGTTTCTGGGATCAGCTGTAAGTAAACTTCTTGCAGCTTCTACTGCAAAGCAGAAGTTCCACTAAGTGCTAATGTTTAATGTAATAAAAATTTGAGCTGTGGTTTACCAAATAGCTTATCAATGTTTTAAGCATTTTATTGTTATGATCTCCTGAGGCTTTTTTGGATAAAATGATCTGCATGCTGGATTTCTTATGCAGTGCTGAATGGTCATGGTGTGATTCATATATTTTGGCAGTGTAGATCCTGTTCTGTGCTAGCTTTTTAGTAAAATCAACATATTTACTTAGAAGTTCAGAGATGAGGGTACTTCTGGGTTTTGGGACCTGTTATTTTGTGAATCTCCTCCCTTCTCTTCCTCTCTGTAAACCCTGTCCTAGTTGCTCTACTTCAAATATTGTTCTCAAACCAACAAAAAATAGTCTGACCTTGCATCCTGATACTACTTTCCTGAGAAATACTGATATAAGAATTTGGGAGAGCAATCTGAGGACTGTGTCAAGGAAGGAATCAGATGCAGACTTCTTTAGTTTTTCTTTTGCAATTGGTCCTCTGTCACAGTAGCCTTCTACAAGTTGCATGTGTAGTTTGAGTTCCATTTTTCCTGTTCTGTAGTTCTCTAGTAAAAATGTTTGTGTTTGAGATAAGTTTCATTTTTCTGTCCAAAACTGTTCACAGCTGCAATCCCCGTATCTTCTGCAGCACTGTTGTTTTTTTTTTTAATTTCAGTACTGTTTTTCTTCACTTGTGAATTTCTGTTGGTGAAATAGTTCAAGGAGTATTTCAGTCAGGTGAGTTCTTGAGGTATGCAACAAACAAGAATACCTATGAAACCCTTCAGTTTAGGAAGTTGAAAACCTGTGTGATGTTAAGTCAGTGTGTCAAATCAGATCTGGTAACAGATTAACCTGTAAACAAGACCCAGATGTGTCTCTTAACTGTCTAAATCTATTTTGTCATTGAAAGTGTTCAGAAGTCTACTTGCATTAACTGCCTAGTACATTAAAGCAGAATAGAAAGTAAATTGTCACCCCTTCTGTTGCATGAAATACCTTTTAGAGAAGTAGAACCAAAAGAAGGCTTCTTTTGCTGATGAGGACTGACTTTTACTATAAAATAATCCCCACAGCTGAACAGCTCTTGCCAAAAGATTTGCAGAGTTTATATGCTCCTCTAGGTATACTGTGAGAACGTGGGGAATATGTGCAAATGACAGAAGGGGTTTCCAACACAGTTTTTAAATTTGTTCTGTTCACGTTATGTAGTAATTTTGGTGGGGATGGAAGAAGTGGAATGCTATGAAGCTATGATGCAAGCTGAGCTGTGCTGTACATATTTACGAAGTTTTATGCAAAAGCTGAGTTGAAAAGTGACAATGTTTGTAGGTGTAAAATTACCTACTTCACTGAGGGGATCTGGACGGTTGAGCAAAATAGTTGTATGTATCTTTCATTTTTTAGCTGGATCAGCACAGTGTATTAACTGTGGGCTTGCTCAGGTTTGTGTAGATTTGCCATCATATTGTCCTGCAAGCTCTCCCAAGTTCATGTCCATGAAATAGTGGGGAACAGTCCAGATATCCAGTCACTGTGCAGTGTTGCTCTGATGTTCACAGGCTATGGCAGTAATAGAGATTTAGACAAGACTATAATATATAGCTTTTAGATATAAATGCTAAGCATTTTCTGCTTTGGTTTTAATAATTTGCTCATGAAAGTTTATCCTATACAAGTGAAAATTCAAGCAAGAAATAAATGTTGGGGTCAAGTTTAGTAAGCAGAAACATGCAGCAAAATCCTCTTGGGGCTTAGTTGTGAGCCCCAAGTTGCAGTGTCTGGACTGTGGAGGGGAGCAAATGGGGTGCTCTCTTCCTGCAGGTTGTGACTCTTGTGTGCATGCAAGGCCTGGATCTTAACTGACCAGAGAATTTACAGAGGAACAGGGAAGCATCTAGTGCGGTTTGGCAGTGTGGGATGTGTACGTTATGTAGTGCTTTCCTGGAAATCCTCTATGAAATGGTGCTGAACCTTGAATGGGAATAGTGAGTATGTGTCCTCTTAGCACAGAGATTTGGAAAACCCTGCAAGCAGTCACATGTCCCAGCTGCTATCAGTCACTGTCCAGTGGGCAGGAAGGGTGGAGTGGCTGGTAGAAAGCTGTTTGTTGGAAATTGTATCATAAATCAAATAAACTTAGTAGCTTTGTGTGCCTCTGGACAGGGTAATGAATTTGCAGATCATCTGAGCAGGAAGATGCTAATTCATGTGAATTAGGAAGGATTCTAATTCATTTTCAAGACATCTGGCAATACAGAAATCTCTTGGGTAGATCAATTTGCTATCACAGACTACAGATTAAAAACTCTCTTTTGCCCACCCCCTTCCTGAGAAGAATCCTTGAGTAATGTGAATAATGGCTGGTTGCTGAAGGAAATATATCCTTCCCTTTGTTTGACATGGTTCCCAAGGCCTTGGGAAGGGCAAGTTGATCTGTCCTGTGGGCATACAGAGTGGTGAAATTGAAGAAAGCTCTTTGCTACATGATTGGAAAATGCAATATGTGAGTGCTTTGTGGTATGTTGGGCTTCTTCTTTTTTTTTAATTTCTACGAACTATTAAAAATTAATCAACTCATATCACATCTATTCCATTTATTCCAGACTACTTATTAAGGCAGATTGATCCCTCGGTTCAGTTGAGGTAAACTTGGCTATCTGGGTTCCCCTACAGTTGTCTCAAAGAGGTAATGGGTTTTTGAAGGACTGTTTCAAGTACTAAATCAGAAGAATTCTGTCCTTAGAAGCAACCTTAGTTCTTTGGGCACTGTTGAAAATCTATGCTATTTTCCTGCTCTCTGCCAGTTACCAAGCAGCGTGGGCATTTCACAGTGGCTCTTTCTGGCAGCAGAGCAGTTCTCAGATCAGCCCATTTCACATTAAGCAGTTCTCAGATCAGCTCTCTTTTCACATTAAGCAGTAAGAGAATGTTATCCCCAGTGTACTGAGAATTCAGTCTCAGCTTTTGGGACTGTTGGTCCATGAAGGTACCCACTGTGTTTCCATCACGTCATTCTCAAAGAGAATACTGGGGCATAAAGTTCTCTCTTCCCTGCTTGACTGAAGCAATGTTTATATGTAAACCAGTGGTTTGTTTTGCCTGGCAGAAAAACAAAGTATAAAGTAATGAATGTGACTTAGGTCTTGTGTCTCTCAGTGGCCCCTGAGGCTGCAGGAGGCTTTTTTGCAGTAGCCACCCCAGCTCTGCTGGGAGAAGCTGGAGACTGCTCTGGGCTCTGCAGCTACAGCAGAAGCTGTTGAGGTGCTGCTGAGTGCTGGTGACTCCCTGGGGCCTCCTGTGCAATTATCCTTCCTCTGAGCTAGTTCAGGGAAATATCTTCCTTCTGAACATAATTTAACTCTAAATGTATGAGAATGCAGTGGAGCCTTTCTTTTTACACCTGTCTCAGACTGGGAATATCAAGGTGGCTTTGTCCCATTGAATCTTTGTAGCAGACTTGGAAAACCACCAAACTGCTGTTTTATCTTGCTTTTCTTTTCTTAGGAATTATGAAGGGAGGGAGATGAGTTTCATGGCAGAGTCAGTACTGCTGTTCTGCCATGGCACTTGGAATTGCAGTTAATGGCATAACTGAGGCTGCTGGGCTTTAATAGGGATAGTGTGAAACAAAACAGTGACAGCTAAAATCACAGGTGAGGTCGCTTCATGGCCTCTGCTTCCTCCAGGCTGGAACACCTTTTGGTTTTGAGTAGTGGAAAATAAAAGGTTTCCTCACTTTCTGGTGGAAGATGAGAGCATGCATGTTTTGATCTCCAGGGCAGGGAAGGAGGTTGTGGAGTCTCCCTCCTTGCAGGTATTCAAGAACCCTCTGGACACAGTCCTGTGCTGTGGGATGACCCTGCTTGAGCAGGGAGGTTGGACCAGATGACCCACTGTGTTCTCTTCCAACATGACACATTCTGTAAAAGGTGCTTGAGTGTCAAGGTGGGATCTCCAGGGACAGAGCACTCCTTGTTAAAAGTGCCAGTCTTGAGCCAGTTGTCAGCCTGTTGTGGATTTTATCAGTAACTTCTAATAAATGAGTAGGAGGGGTTGATTTTCTGGCTCTGCGGTGGACTATAGCTGTTAGTGTAGGGTTTAGGCAGCAAAATTGTTTCCAAAGGCTGAGTTATAGAAAGTTAAGGGCTGGAGCACTGCCTAACCACTCCTTCCCCCCCAGAAGGGTTCTCCTCCCTTCTGCTTGCTTGCTGGAGGGCGCATGGGTGTGAATTTGGTGTGTTGACTTAGTCTTGGGTAGTATCAGTAGCTTGCTTGTGGTCTCTTATTTATGTTGTTTAAGCAACCTTTGCACCTAGTGCTGCATGTCACTGTACACTGAAGTCTGAGCACCTGGAAAAGGTGAGAAAAGCAGAGTGAAATGGAAATATGTATTGATTCTGCTGTTCATCTGGGGAAAGTTACCGTAGAAGTTAGAGTGCTCTCAAAATCACATTAATGCTGCATTTGTGTTTCACATAGAGGAGGAAGCTATTTATCAAGTAGCTGATCAGGAAAATGCATTTTGAATGCTCTGCTTTCAGCATTGCATTGCTTTTTAAAAGTGGTAATTAAAACTGTGCCCTTTCATTCTTCTGATTTCTCCCACTGCCCCTCCATGGCACTTTATCGTCCCTTGGGAAGGGATGTAGGTTTTGTTCTACTGTGGGGAGTGACCGGGTGGTAAGTCATGTGCTGGATTTAGTTAGAATGTAATCTTCTGGCCATCTGCTCAGGCACTCCCTGTGTTGCATTCCTCTCCTTTGCAAGCCAGTGTTAAAGGTGATCTGCGATGTGCAGGTGTTCAGAATGCTTTAACAGAATATGACCATGTGCCTACTTAGGACGTTTGAACAGTGTTTTCTGAGCCTTGCAGTAATTTGGCATGCTTAATTTTAATTATCTCACTGGTGTATGTAGCACCTGCTCAGAAAAAAACCAAAAACAAACATTCAGACTGTTTGAAAAATATGTGGATAACAAGGCTTTCTCCTTTGAACTGAATTTAAGAATATTTTGGTGTATGCTCTGCTATTGTTTTTCTGTCTTCCCACAGTGATTCTGGATTTTTAATTTTTTTTTTTTTTTAAATTTCTGGCTTGTGTTTACCTTTCCTAGTCTTTAGAAGTTTGTCTGACCCTCCAGGCCTTTGTAAGTGATGGCTGTAGAGCATCTGGAATCTTGTTATGGCTTTTAAAAATAATTATTTTAGTTTAGTTTAGTTTACTTTTTTTTTAGTAAGTTGCAGGCAATACTTCAACTTATTTTCTATTTTGTGTCTAATTAGAGTAACGCCAAAATGGTGAGAGATGGTTAGAGGGAAGAAGAAATCTCTGGATGAATTTAATGTTTACATAAAGTTTTGTCTGCTTTCTAATAACTCCGTGGAATAGATGTATCTCTGATACGCTCAAGTCTTTTTTGGAGATTAAATGAATCTTTGTGTGCAGGAAGGGCAGGTGCCTCTCTCTGCATCTCTTTCATGAAGTGTTTGCACATGCAGTGCAAAGCACTAGGTCTTGCCTTCCTTTCTAATTTTCTATCACTTTCATTCCCTCCCTGGTGTCCTGCTCATCCTGTGCAGTGGCATAGGATTGGCATAGTTCGATGTTTGCATCCGAGTGGGTGCACTTCGTGTGCTGTGGAGTTTGCTGAGGCAAGCCATTTGAAACTGAACAGAATTTGACATCTCCAGCTGGTTTAAAAATGCTCCTTTCCCAGAGAGCAGGAGTACTGTGGGATAACTGGGAGTGAGTCAGGAAATACGTGATCTAGACCATTAACTTACATTACGTTTAGGTTTTTGCTTTGTGGCAATGCAGGAGCAACTGTACCTGTAAAACCAGGTGTTGCTGGGTGCTCTAGAGAATAATTTCATTTTGTGGTACAAGTTTTATGTTCTAAAAATGATATTTTCTGTTATAAAAATGTACTGTTACACATGGCTTGATTTCATAGTACTTTCATGCTGTGTCATGTAGCAATGACTTTTCAGCCTTTGCTGTAATGCTGAGTACCTAATGCATCACTAACTAATGTAGAGCTTCAGAACTCAACTTCGAGTCCTTCCTATGCAGGCCTGCAGATAGAGCAAAAGAATTACTGATGAGATGAGACTCCCAGGTTTGTGATTCAGCTCTTAGTTATACGTTCTATTTGTTACATGCGCTTTGTAATTTATTTACGTGCACTTTGTCTAGAGCAATAGTGCTCATTCCTGGAAGTTGCTAAGGATTCAGTTTTTGACATGTGGGTCTGTAGCAGGCTTGTGATCTTTGTTTAGTCTGGCTGCTTCCCCTGAATATCCATGGGGCAGCTCTTGCTGAAGCCCTAAATAGGCAACCCCTCTCAGCTGCTGAGGCAGTGCAGGGTTTGCTGCCTTTCATCAAAGGAACCTCTGAATATTTAGGAGCTGTGACCACAAGGTACAAAAGGCATCTGTCTCTTAGTTTGCATATTGCTGATGCAGAGACTGTGTCTCTTCTCTGTGTTTAGGAGCCAGTGGCCCACTCCAGCTGCTGTTTCAGCAAATAATACCAAATTTCTACACTGGAGTTACCTCTGCTTCCCTGCTAACAGTAGTAGAGCTTGTCACAAACAGGGAGAAGTCAGCAGAAGCTTTCTGCATGTCCACTGCCTGCTTTTGCCTTTTTTCCCCAGGCATGGAAACATGCACTTGTTTCTTTGTCTCCTGCCTCTTGCAGAGGAGGGGAACAGGGAGGTTCAGACATTAGCTTGTGCCTGCCCACTCCAGGGCAGTATTTAATGAAATGTCTGCTTTTGTGTGGTATGCAAAGAAACCTAGAAAGTGGATAGATTGTCCTGCATATTTCTCAGTGGTTAAGCAAACTAATACAGAGATTTAAAAGCATCTGCATCTCCAGTCAAGAACAGTGACCTGCACGTTTTGCTTGCACCATTACGTTCAGCATCAGGTGTGCTTCAGGCCCTGAATCTGGGAGAAATGAACCAATTTATTTTGGACCTAAAGACTTGTGGGCCTTGTCAGTCTAGGTGAAAGCTCCAGCCCTTTTAACAGTAACGGCTCCTAATGTACCTGGTCCAGCATTTTCCTTCATGTGGGCATCTACTTGGACTGTAAATGCTCTCAGAGGAGAATTTCTGAAATAGCAATCTCAATAGACTGTTGTCACAGTTTGTTGCAGCTCTGAGTGCAATGGTGTCAGGGTATTTAAAAAAAAAAAGTTTATTTCTAGAACTTTTATATTGAAAATTGGACACTGTGAGCCTCCAATAAGTATTGGCAGCTCTGTTTCCTGGACGAAATTTTACTGCACCAGCTTTTAAATATTTCTGTACTTTGGTATATCTTGCTTCCTATCTTGTTAAGTATGTTTTCTTCTTAGGCTTAGTTTTCCACTGGGACAGCTAGCTGGAGCCTAGAGATGTCTTCTCTTAGTGCTTACACTTAGCAATTCTAGTGAGGATATGAGCTTGCAAAAGGGAAATGTAAACAAAATCTCCCCTAGGTAGACATGGACCTTCTCCATCTGGTGAGATAAGAGCCAATACTGTTTTATGTTTTAACAATTCTATTTTTATATATAAATACTGTCCTGGAATTAAATTAACAGAGTAGAGGTTGTAAAAATGACATTTGAGTTTACACTGCTGTTTGTTTGGCTTATTGAATTTAATTGACAATGTCATAGTATAGAGCTACTTACAGAGCTGCTATTCAGGCTGGATGATTTTCAATTTGTGCTCTGCTATACCGTGTTTGGAGAATTTCTTTGTTTATAAAGAATTGTTTATTTTTTCTAGAGTGTTTGTATGTAACCTTGTAAGTGAGATGGTATGAAATGACATTTTGCTAAGCAGCAGTAACTTCTGGTGGCAAAGGAGTGATTGAGATTGCTTTGCATTAGACATATCACATTGCTTTCCAAACATTAAGCTTGCAATTGTTCTTTTAAATGCGTGACTTTAGAGAGCTGCTGTGGGGTACAACAGAGTTTTTGTCTCCAGATCTGTTTAACTGAGTGTGAATTTTTAGCTACCAGGACTGTGCAGGGGATGTTGTCCAGTTAATAAGATGCACTGTGCTGCTTTAACTCAAAGGAAACTGTAGCACGACAAATTCACTAACAATCTCTTATTTTGTTCTTTTCCTTTTTTCTCTTTACAGTAAAAAAAGCTAAACTCCATGGACCACCAGGTAAGTTATGCTCTTCTGCTTGTTTGCAGCAATGGGGACCCCAGCTCTTTCACTGCTGTTTGTGGTGCTTCCAGTTCATGGTGCCTCCAGTTTTTCTCCACCTCATCTCAGCTCCTTCATGTTCTCCTTAGGGGTGACCTAATCTACCTTGAGAATCCAGGCAGTTTGAATTAGTAGAAAACTTGAGGCTGTGACCTGGTGTCACAGCGGTAAGAAACCTCTGTCTGCTCAGCCGGGAGCAGGTGATGAATGAGGAAATGTGTTCCTTAACTGTCACCCTTCCCCACCCACCCGGCCCTTTCATCTCATCCTGATTCTTTCCCTGTTCAGAACAGGGCCTGAAAATATCCACTAAGCAGAACTGGTGTGTGCGTCTATGGATTTAGTGCCTTCTCAATCCTGACTGGGTCTGCTGGATGGGACTGCAGAAGTGAATCTGAATGTGGCAGTCAGTAATGGCTGTGCTTGGAATTAAAATCCCATCCAGGTTTTGTGTGTGCAACAGCTGGTCACACCCAGAGTTTACAGTCTGGGCAACTTCTTTTCACTGTGGTTCAGAAGCTGGCAAGGAGTCCCTTAGCAAGCAAATAGATTTATTGATTGAAATTTGTTGTACAGTCTACAAAAGAACAAGCACTTTTATAAAATTCCTATAAATAAAAGCTTCTGGCATAACTTATTCAAGTGTTTGGATCTGAAACAGTTGCCCACCTGTATTCATAACGTAATTGTTCAGCTTAATTCTTTGGATATAGCCATCCTCAGATTATGGCAGAAGACTTTCCAGGACTCATCTATATTCCACAGCAGATAAAGATCTGTCTGTGCACCAACCTTTAATTTCCAATGAAGGAAAACTGTCTGCCCAGACTGGAAGGGAGACAGTGTGCACTTTATCTTTTCCCTAATCAAGAGACCTGCTGACAAATGCAAAAGATTCGTCCTCTCGACTAGGTTTAAGTCAGCCAAGGTGTGTGGTGTCACTGACAAGCTCAGTGTCCCAGGAGAATGCAGGAGTTAAATAGACAGGGAGGGCTAATGTAGTAATGAATAACTGCATATGTAGGAATCACAATTCAGTGACTCTGACTCTTTCCTGAGCTTCTGGATCATGTAATTTCTGTTTCTTCCCTTCATGTTAGGATGTTGGAAACTGGATGCTGAGGTGTGCTATAGTAACCTACAGCAATGATGCATTAAAATTATACAATCATACAGTCATAGAATACTAAGGATTTGGAAGGGACCTAAAGAACCATCTAGTTCCATGCCATGGGCAGGGACACCTTCCACTAGACCAGGCTGCCCAGTGCCTTATCCTGCCCGGCCTCAAACACTACCAGGACTGGGCGTCCACAGCTTCCTCGTGCAACCTGAGCCAGTGTCTCAACACCTTCACAGTAAAGAATTTCTTGCTAATATCTAACTAAATTTCACCTCTTTCAATTTGTACCTGTTATTCCCTCTCCTATTATTATGGTCCCTGATGAAGAGTCACTTTCAGATTCCCTGTAGGCCCCTTCAGATACTGGAAAGTTGCTGTGAGATCTCTACACAATCTTCGCTGTGCCGGTCTGAACAGCTCTGACTTCCTGAGCCTGTCTTCATAGGAGAGGTTCTCCACTCTTCTTACTGACTTTGTTTCCTCCTCTGCACTTCCTCCAACACTTGTGTGTCTTTCTTATGATGGAGATGCCAGAACTGTATGCAGTAATCCAGGTGGGATGTCACAGGAGTAGAGGAGATGAATTTTCTTCCTCGACCTGCTGCTCACACTCCTTTGGTTGCATCCCAGGATACATTTGGCTTTCTGGGCTGTGAGCACACACTGCTGGCTTATGTTGAGTTACTCATCAGCCAGCTTCATGAGTTTGGCACAGTACCACCTCTCCATCCTGTCCAGGTCCCTCTGAGTGGCATTCCTTCCCTCCAGAGCATGACTGCACCACACAGCTTGGTGTCATCGGTGAGCTTGCTGAGGGTGCCCCTGATCCCACTGTTCTGTCACTGACAAAGGTGATGAACAGTATCGGCCCCAGTTCTGACCCCTGAGGGACGCCAGTTGTCGCTGGTAACCAGATGAGTCACTGACCACAAGTCTTTGGGTTTGGCCAGCCAGCCAGTTCTTTATGCACAGAGTCCTCCATCCATCAAATCCATGTCTGATTTGAAGACAGAGATGTTGTGCTTTGCAACATCAGTTACTCTGCCCCATCCAACAGTGCTGTAGCCCTAGAAGGTCATCAAATTTGTCAGCTATGTTTCCCCTTTGTAAAGCTACCTTGGCTGTTACATCTTTGTTTTCCATGTGAAATTTTGACAGTATTAAAATTGACTTCAGATTGAACACTGTGAATAGATGCACAGAACACCAAAGTATTAAAGTATGTACACTGCTTTCTGGGTACTTAGCATGTCTTGTTGCAGGCTGATTGAAACTGATAGATAGGCCTAAGGTGATAATTCCCTTTGAAAGGGAGTGTGTTCCTTCTTGCATGCTGATATTCAAACTTTGAATGTGTCTGTGCTTTGCTGCTTTTGGTTTTATTAGCAAAGAGATAGCAGAAATTAGGAGAAAAGTTCTTCCAGGATTTTTCTTCTGATTTAAAATTAAAAGCAAAACATCTAAACAGAGGCTTTCTTGTCTAGATGTGAGTGTGATGTGGTTTTCCTAGGTCAGGTCCATTTCTGCACATTTACCAATGAATCTGTATTTTTCTTCTGCCCCTGACTGGCCTGTAAAGTTCTTTGTGGACACATGGGTGGAAAAATTGAATTGGGACTAGGAGAGCAGTTGGATCAGGAGGGAAGAGATGATATGACTAACCCAACCTCTTGCTTGTATGGGTCAGAAGGGAAGATATTATATGACCAACCCAGTCTTTTGCTTGTATGTTTTGCAGGTTTGTTTTTCACACTGTTTAGTATACATGATGGGTCCTGTGCCTTTGGACTGTCTCTTCTTCCTTTTGTCTGTATTTCAGGAGTGACATCATACTAAGTGTCTGTGATCTCTAGGATTTTACACTCTTTGTCCTTGTCTTACTGCAAGTGAACACTTGGGTTTTTTTGTTCATTTATGCTTGGATTTCTAAAAAAGCTGTGATTGGAAATTTGATGCATGTGGAAAACATCTTGAACCTTTGGCTTCTTAAACCCAGTGATATCTTCCCATACGGGCTTTTCATCTGAGGCCTGTCTGGATGCACTGTATGAACTGATAACTTTGCAGTGTTGCAGGTGATGTGGTGGAAGAGTGTGACAATGGAGGTAACATTTTGTGTCTCATCCCCCAGATAAATTCAATACGTATGTGACCTTGAAGGTGCAAAATGTGAAGAGCACGACGGTGGCCGTGCGAGGTGACCAGCCCTGCTGGGAACAGGATTTTATGTTGTAAGTATGGTGGCACAGCACGAAATGCTTGTGGTTGAGTCTTTCTGCAGCCCTGGTGTTCATACAGAGCTGCTAGTGTTGTAGGAATCGGAATGTTTGGGTAGGTAAAACGCACAAGCCTGTTGACAACCTAAATAATTTTCTTCCCTGTTGTACACATTGGCCTGTGGTGGAAGATGTGTGTTGGGAGATTGTCTCGGCTGGTGCCATGGACTGGCAATTACCAGTCAGGTCTGTAGTGAGAGGCTGAGTGTGAGGCTGAGCTGGGAAGTTACTGTGTGGGTTGGGTCTGGATTGATGTTGTCCTTGGCCAGTATGTGCACAGCTGTGCCTGTAAGCTGAGACACACACACACCTACAATACAGCTTAGCCAAGGACTAAAGGCCCATAGCTGAGCTTAAATGGAGCTCCTGGGCGGGGGAAGAGTGCTAGAGAGGCTGGTCAGGGCAATTAAAGGCTGTAGTTAGTGCACTCAGGGCCTCTACGAGGTGATCCTGGTTACCTCAGTTGGGAGCTGCTCCATGAGCAGCAGAACCAGTTCATTCCAGGTTTCCCAGGGCTTCTGGTGCACTTGGCACTTCTGATTTGCTTTGGTTCTCATGGACATGACATATAGCCAAGGATTTCCCAGTATCTTTTAGAATGGTGGGGGTTTTTTCTGGTGGATGAATGATTGATTGATTATACTGCCTGTGCTTCTGTTTCTCTAGCTTTGTCAGGCAAATTGAACTAAATTTACTAAATGGTGGGGGGGGGAATGATGTATTCATTTTGTGGGGTCAGAGCTAGCTAGTGCTGGTGTTTGTCAGTGGGTTTGAGGTGTTTACATAGTATCTGTAGTAAGAGACCCCCCCCCCCAATAGAATTTTGTGAATATGTTTCCTAATCCAGCCGCAATTTGTTTCTCCTCAGTTGAAAGTGGGAGGTTGTTGCCTCAGGTTAAGGTCACCTGGGTCAGTACAGTATTTTCATCACAGCTGTGCTCTCACCTCCCTTGTTTGGTAGTACTCTGCATTTGGAGCAGCACAAGAGGTGTGTGCTCCTGCAGGGAGAGTCTGAGCCTGTCCTTTGGCATCTGGTGAAATGCACATGCTCCTGAACACCAGCATCTGCTCGGCTCTGCAGCTCTTGGTCAGACAGAGGCCATGATGTAAAACATTTCAGGCTGGGACAAGGAATTGAACCTACCCTTCAAGTCACATGCCCATACTCAAACTACTGACTCTTTCTGCCTGTGATTTGTGTTCATCCTGTAGGCAGGAGCTAGTTTTAGCCCCAGCCAGCTACGAAGGAGACTTCTCAGAGGTGATTTAAGAAAGCACTTGAATGTGTTGGATGAAGGCTCCCGTGGTTGCTTCTCCTCCCTCCCCTCAAGCAGCTCCTGGAGCTGCACTCTGGTACCAGCTGAGAGCTGAGCTAGTGTGCTGTAAAGTCACTGAGACGCTCCATAATTAGTTGCTAGGGAATATGGAAGCAGAATATTAGCTGAACTACCTTGCCATTATTGTCCCTGCTTTAGCCAGGCAACTCTACAGTAGTTCTGGTGTCTCCTTATAATAGAAATATTACATTTGAGAATGAATGTGTTTTGCATGATCCTGTGTACATTAAGTTGTCCTAGGGGAAACAGTGCTGGTATTCCAATACTGCTGTTATCTAGTTTGCTCTTTTTCTTTCTGGAGTTGGAAAAGGATTTTCAAAAAGCAGTTTTTCCCCAAGGGAAGGCTGCTTCTGCTATCTATGCTGTGTTTGCCTTTTTCATGAGGCATAGTAGAAGAACAGACCACAAGGAAAAAAAAGGCTTCCTGTCTGTGTTTGTTGGTTTTGCTGCCAAACTCCTTGTGAGACAAAGCATTGCAGAATTTGGGGCTCTGGGGTTGTTTAGATTTGGCTATGTACCAGACCAGTTAAGCATTTCAATGTATTCCCTGGGGACATCTTTGAATTTTGAAGGAGCTTTAAAACAGCTGCATATTTGCTGCATATTTGCAGGAAACACCTCGAGTGAAAGTGCCCACTGATATTTAGAACAGTTATTAGATTGGTGTTGAAGTTGTGAGAAATGCCTTTATTTCAATCCTGTGTGTGTAGAAAGTGACAGACACCAAATTTCAGTCTCGGCTCTTTTGTTCTTAGAAGCTGTTCTGCATCTAACCAGAAGGTGGAGAAAGGGAGACACAAAGGCAATCAAAGCCACTGTACAAAAATTCTTTTTATTTATTATTCTTGGTGACCTGTCCTTTGGAGATCTGTAGAGCAGTCCTTTGGGTGTATCATGACCAGTGTCCTGCTCTGACAGTGTATGTTGATGAAAAGTACATGGTTTTACACTGTGACTGAAAATAGAGTATTACTTCCTCCCTTCCCTTTCTGGACTCACACTGTTCCAGTCAGCAGTCAGCCAGTCATCATCAGCCTGCAATCTGATGAATATCAAGCAGGGTGAGGGCAGAGCAGTGCTGGTACAGCTGTTGGCCACACTGAGTAACCCTGTAAGAGGATGCTGGAGACTCTATTACAAGATGACAGCAGTAAAGTCATAGAAGGCTGTGTAACAGCTTGATTTTGGACAGACTAGGCCACTCAACTGGATGCTCCTAACCTCAATTTCTGTGTGCCAAACAAGAACAGAAGCACTTGGATTTAAAATAGACATTTATATGCTTTACTGTAGCTGTAGAGTTTGTCTTGAACCTTGTAGATATGATATTCTCTTTCAGTTGCAAGGAGAAAAGTTCAAGTGGATGCTTGGATTTGCAGCAGCTCTTTCTGATTTTGACCATGATGGCAGTCCATAGAAATAAGACAGTAACATGCTTTTAAATGTCCTTGATAGCTGTAAGATAAATATATTTGGGCAGAGGGCAGCAGCACTGACTGTCCAAGATGCCTACTTTTGGGGATTAACAGTTGCAATAAATGGAAGCCCTGAGCTTGAAAAATTATGGGTTATAGCCTTTCTTCATGATAACTGTGAAACAGCTATACTGTCAACAGACAGCTCAGGATTCTTCTCTACTTTATTGTTTTTACCAGTGTCTAATGTATATGTGTTAGGCTATTCTGAAATAGGCATGTTACAAACTAGTATGCAGAAGTGAGGCATAAATGCTATAAAACATTGAGATGAAGCAAATTTGAGATGCATCCTTTTGTTAATAAGAGGAAAGATGTTTATGAAAACTTTCAGGTCAATATTTCTAAGAACCTGTCACCCAGTGGCCGTGTGGAAGTAACTGGTGCTGGAGCAGAAGTGGTGCCACACAGCCCCAAGAAATAGGTAGTGCTGCTGATGCAGCTGTGCTGGATGTGGGACTGTTACTTTTGGCTAGGAGTACCTCCACTCATGGGTAAGAATTGGCATGTTTGCACCTGCCCGAGTACACTTGTGTTGCTGTGCTGCCAAGGGAGACACTCACTTTGTTAAAAATGGGGTGCCTGATGACAAAGAGCAGCTCACCTCTAGGTTTTGGTCCAAGGTACACTTCCTTCTCCTGTGTAAATAGCTGCAGAGATGAGTTCCCTACTGGCAGTTCATGCATGACATAGTTCAGAGTTTTAGTTTGCACTCTTTGTGTAATTAGTATTAACTGTGAGTTACTAGAAACTGGTGTTCCTTGTGAGTATAAGCTGCCTCAGCCACACAATTCCAGGAGCTCTCTGTAGCTCGACACAGCTCTGTGGAAATAGTTCACTGGTATAATCATGGTGGTAGTGCAGAACATGAAACAAAATTAGATTGTATTCTGCTTTTTTCTCATCTATGCTGCCTTTACTTTTTCTTGCAGTGAGATCAATCGGCTGGACCTGGGCCTAATTGTGGAAGTATGGAACAAAGGACTGATATGGGACACCCTGGTTGGGACTGTGTGGATTGCTCTGAAGGCCATTCACCAATCTGATGAGGTTAAGCTGACAGAGAACCTGTATTTGCTCCAGTGTTGATAATTAATGAATTACAAGTCTGGCCTGGTGCAGCCTAGACTGAGCTCCTCAGCAAAACTTCCACTTGCAAAGTCAGGAAGGCTGAGTGAGCAGAGAGGGCTTCTCAACACATTATTTTTGATTTTGTAGTGAGATCACAACTGAGAGCCCTCACATAGGGCTCTTTGGTCTCATTTCACTTGTGTGGACTCAAGAACTAGGGCTTGGTCTGTTAAGGAACACAGACAAGTGTCTGAAGTCTGACTGCTTAGTCTAATGGTCAGATTCCTATGACTTACTGCTAAAGACCTCTGTCTTGTCCAGCTGACAAGGCAGGCCCAGAGCACATCTGTAATATCTTCTTAGGGCTGCTGGTTGTAGTGTTGGATGAACCTTGTGCTAGTATATATGGGCAAAAGTAGGAAGTTGGATGTGCCAATGTCTGTAAGTGCCCTAATTACTGAGTTTGGCAGTTGTTGTGGCTAAACATCTTTAACTCAAATTTTAGGGTATTTACTTAGAAGATTATTGGATTTGAGCAGGGAGAGGTAGATAATATTTTCCACACAAGGAAAAGAGTGGGGATGCTCTGCAGTGTGGCCGTGAGGTCTGGCTGGTGCTCAGTTCCTTTTGCTGTCCAGATGCTCCTCAGTCCTGCCTTTGAGGGTCTACCTTTGCAGTTCCACTGAGAAGGCAGCACTTCTCTTTGCTGCTTGCTCTGGTAGATGCCTCTGAGATTTGGAAGAAATCTAGAAATTTGGAAGCAAAAGCCAGTGCATGCTGAATGGATGTAATTTGATGTTAAAATAGGGTTGATAATGCTGTTAAACTGTATTAGCAAATACAGTTTGGACTGTATTAGTAAATGTGTGAGAGTTGGTGCATAAAGTTCTTCAGACTTGAATGTTCATTCACATAAGGCCTTTGATTCACAGGAAGGTCCTGGGGAGTGGTCTACGCTGGAGGCAGAAGTTGTAATGAAACATGATGAAATCTGTGGAACCAAAAATCCAACTCCTCATAAAATTTTGCTGGACACAAGATTTGAATTACCTTTTGGTGAGTGTATTTCCATAACTTACTCAGGGTGCTGACAGCAGAGTGAAAGTGGGAACAGCTAAAGTTTTATAATCAAGTTGTGTTTATTCTCAGTTCAGTGGAGGTCATGTGGCTGGTATTAATTTTTTGTTTGGCTTCTTTCTAACGAGATCTGAATTAGTATGAAATACTTGAAAGTTCCTGGGTGCTGGAATATTTAGATTAGGAGCACAGTGTTTCAGGATTGTAAAGTCACACATTTTCTTCCTGATCAGGAGCATGTGCTTCTTTGAATCTAGACAGATTTGGCTCTAGAGGAGGTCAAGTGTGTTGTTAGAGCTATTCTTTAATGAGTGCACATAGCCCTCTTAGACATGTGCAGTTCAGTTAGTGAAACATTAATGCTTAGTGCTCCTGAACATTATCATTAGCAGAGTATATAAATAACTTAATGCTGTAAGAACTGCCTTTCTGGCAGTTACTTATGGTTGAAAAATAGAAAATACGGAAAAGGCGCTAATTGGAGCAAACTGATCTCAAGTAAAGTTGTGTGTACTTTAAAAATTTTATTTTACTTAAGCAAACAAAAGCAAGCCCCAAACCAAATAAACTCCAAAAGTAAGGCCTTAGCCAGAATGCATCCTAGGTTAGCATAACTTCTGTTTCCAGCTCTTGGCTGATGCTTGGGATCAAGAGCTGATATAATGTTTTTGGGGTTTGCGCTTTTTTTTTTTCGTGCACTGAACATTGAAGTGTTTCAAAATGTTCTGTCATTGCAAGTCTCATCCCTCTTCCTGTGCCTGTTGCATCCTTTTTGCTGCAATGCCCTAGTCAGTGTGAGCAATTTGTATTCTGCTCTAAGCAGGGGTAGAGCATTTGTGCAGGCAGTGGCGTTTGGTCAGCACCTGTCCAGATTGTCCATGTGTTGTGGGAAGAAGTTAGGACATTTGTGGGTCTCATGCTCTGCTTCCTGGTGCCAGGGGCTGATGCAGGCTTGGCCCTGCAGGTGGACAGTCAATCCAAGTTGTGTTTTGTGCTGTGAGTGCACTGTTGTGAGTGTGCACAGTCCCCTGGATGGTTGTACTTCTGGGAGAGCACAGTGTTCTGTAGGAGCAGTGGCACTGCTCTTTAAATACTGTCCAGTGTGCAGAGGGGAAGAGGTACCTGACGCCTCAGCTGTCCCAACAGCTATCTGATGCTGGTCAGGAGCTATCCCTCTTCCCCAGGGAAATATCCTGATGTTCCACTGCTGCTGTCTCTGGGAAGTTTATTGCTGAAGTTTCTTTTTATGCAAGAGGAGGATCAAGCCTGTCTTACCTCACCAAAAGCCTTGGTTCTTTGGTACAAGTGTTGAGGCTTCTGGGAGGGACAGAACAAGCACACAGAGCTGAAGATAAGGCTTGTAGCCACTCCCTTCTCATCTGAATTCATTCTGCCGTACTTGCTTGTAAACTGTCACTGCTTTAAGTTCTGGTGTCTCCCTTTTTATTGTGAGTATCCAAAAGAGAATTGCTTTCTTTTGCTGTTCATATTATGGACTGCATTGCATTTTGAGGTATTTTTTCAAGTGTAAGAAAACAGACTCCATGTAGTGAAGGAGTGTAGGGGGATGCCCCCAATGAGAGAGGGGCAAACTAGCCTTTGTCCCCCAAAAAAGGAAGGAAGCCCAGAAGTTTCTCCCAACGATCAGGTGAAAAGCCACCTTATAGGACCCCAGAGACTTCACTAAAACCTCGGGGTCACCTAATTGGATGAAAGCCAAAAGGTCCCGCCTGGGCCATAAGGTAGAAAAAGAGAGAACAAAAGGACCACGAGGCTTTTGTGAAGGTGTTTTACCAGGAGCAGACCTCTGTACCTGGATCGGATTTTCTGTTTATTGTTTTTCCTTTTATTAAACCTTTTTGTTTCCAACACTGCAGCAGAAGCCATCCTGCTCATTATTTGCCTCCAAAGGTAATAGCTGAGCTATCCTTGGTGTATTAAGTTCTCTTTTAAGGGCTCATAAAACCCTGGCCCGATAAAACAGAACTTAATAATGTAGGTATGTTAGAAAATCTGAATTTTAAAAATCAAAGTATTTCAGGTAATAATGTGTTTTCTCTTCCCATGCCAAATACTCAAATAACAGGGATTCCACACTGTTGTGTTGAATGGTTTTTGTTCTAGGGTGTGAAAAGTTGTCTGCCTGTCCAGGATTTCATAATGTCCAGGAAAAATGGGCGCATGAGTTAGCTCTTCAAAGGCTGCTCTTCCCTAGAAGAGTGCTGCAGTTTTTGCTTTGATCTCTATTTTCAGTCTGATGTGCCATGGCAAGGTCAGAAGCAGGTTGAAAAGCACTGAGGAGGCACTAAGAGTGTGTCATACTCCTCTAGAAAGTGGCATGTACCCACATCCCCTACTCCAGTGGTGCTTCCCCTCACACCATGACTAAGTGTCTCCTTCCATCACCTTTGGGACAGAGAAGGACTCTACACCATGGATTAGGCTCTGTCTCCTTTCCCTTGGAGGGATGCATGGAGCTCACAGCACTGCCTCTGCATCTCTCCCAGTGGATTTGCAGGTCAGTTTCCCTTTAGCTGGATGGCAGCAACAGGGATTCTTAGTGCCCTTCATGTTAAGATTCTTTGTCATATGAGTTGGGAACTGCTGCTTTATCCCTACACAGGGAAGTAAATGGATCACTGATGTGCAGTGGAAGTTCTTAAGTCAGCAGCTGGGCTGTAGAGGCAAGATTTTAATAACAGCAGGTTTGGAGTGACACTTAAGAACATTGTGTGTCGTGTTTTGTTTCCCAGGTGAAGATCTCCTGGCTATTGTAGATGCATGAGAACCAGAGTGATGTGTGGGTTCATGTACAGCTTGTGCTGCTTTTCAAGTTGGGTAAAACACTGCTGCTTGGGATAGCAGTTTTAAAAAAATCTGTGTGCTCTCCTGTTTGGCTGTGCTGCTGTGCTTTTTCTATAATTTCTGGCTGCTGTCTGATTTAGATGCACATAGATGTAGTATCCCAGGTTATTCAACATATTTTAAATATTTCGTTGTATTTAGGTGGAGCTTGAGAGGTTTTTAAGGGTTTGTAAAAGAGAATAAATTAATTTGAAAACCAGAAAAGCTGAAGTCCTTGATGTAAAACATGATGGTGTATGAAAAGAGGTTTAGAAACTGGTTTATTGTTTGCACTATATTTATCCCAGATTAGTTTCCTGTTTCTGCTTCCACCTGATACATTCAAGATTCTTCCTTCCTGGTATCTCTTCTACTGGTATTCTGGAGACAGGCAGCTGCTAAAGCTAAAATAAGTGCAAAACATGCTGATGCTGATAGTGGTAGTACATGATGAAGACAACTTAGAGATTTTTAATTTTTTTTTCTTTCATATAATGTTGTTTTCAAGTATTTACCAGACTTGGAGTTGGGAAGCAGTCATCTCCTAGCAAAGGCTGGTGGGAGTTTAGCCTCTGCTTCTGGTGATAGAAAATAAGCTTTTTTGAGGTCATGCAGGAGTTAAACTTTGTCAATGGCCAGATTTGTAATGGGACAAAGAATACTGATGGTGGCCCTCATGTGCGTGCCATTGCATGTTCCAGATGCAGCTGTTGCCTTGTGGTCAGTTAGTGTGACATCAGCACATGCTGTGCAGGGGAGGCAGCTCTGTGGGCCCTTCTGGGTTGCATATCTCTGTGTGATGGACTGCAGTGCTGGGGACCAGGCTGTCCTATGATGCTCTCTGCCAGCCCCATGTTCCTGAATGTGCAGTCTGACAGAAACAGAACGACTGGAAATCCTCCGCTACAAAAATCTGAGAAAACAAAGAGTGAGAATGGGAAATGTGAGGCATTATATTAACCAGTAGAGTGAGAAGGTTTGTGCTTGGTAGTCTATTAAAAATGGCAGTAAACGCCTTCTTCATGGTAAGAAGTGGTTGTTAGCCAAGACAGGCTGGAGCCACTTTCTCCTCTGATCATATCTGTTTCCTCTTAGGAACAAAGAGGCAAGGGAGGGATACAGCTTTCCTAGCTAGGTTCAGAAAATTTTCTGGTAGGGAGAAGACAATCATGCTATTACTGTTTTGATGCAGTGAGTGTGTGTTGGCACAGATTTTTCAGGATGCTGCTTTCCAAGTGTAAAATTGTTCTGCTTGATAGCAATTTACTCTGTCCCCCTTTTTTAGAAGTGCAGTGACTGTGCAAATCCCTCACAGGATGCAGTACTCAGAAATGCTTTTGGCTCCCAAACTATAGCAGTTTGGTTCTGTGCCAAGCAGCTTCTACTTCATAATTGGAGTGAAGATGCTTTTAGTGTTCTCAACACTCCCAGAGTGGGAGCATGCTGATCTGCATCTAACCATGAGATAGGGTAAATGTGCTTTGTTGTTTTAGTGTCTTGGGGACTGAACTGAAAAAAGGCTCAGCCAAGTAATTACAGTGAGAACTTATGAAGATTCCCGTACATTGGAAAAGGGAAGAAATTTGGGCTGGGAAGAGGGGAAGCCAGGTGAACACTTGCAGGAAAATAGGGGGAGAGAGGGTATCATTTCTGCTTTCAGCACTTGTTCTCCCTCCTGCCAAGCTAGGTTTTGCCCCAGCCCAGGACTTGCTACCTTTGGAAAACTCAGAAGGAACTAGGTGATGTGCAAGGTTCAGAGCAAGAACCAGAAAACCTGAGAAGAAGAAAAGCTTTAGGGCTGAAGTGCTTGGTTGTTGCCAAGCTAAGAGAGCTCTAAGCAGGAATGCTGTCATATTTAGCTTCCTGAGGGGTTTGACTGAGTGGTCTGTATGAATGCACCAAATTCTCCTCTTTTTTCCTTTTTCACTCTGACAAGTGACTGTACTGGTGTGTGCCCATTCCAGGTGTTAGGGCACACACTTGCCCTGAGCAGCCCCACCTGGGACCTCCACCCACATCCCTCCTCATGTGCCCAGGAATCCCACATCAGCTCAACTTGGAGCCTTCAATCCTGGGAGATGCTGTGGGAGTTGCTCATCCCCCACCCCAGCCATTGCCTTGTCTGTGCCTGCTTATAAACCCTGCAGATTCAGGAGCTCAGAGAAGATGGGGTTCAGCTTCCAGCTGGGGATGGCAGTATGAGCAAGGACAGTAAAGCTTGCAGTGTTTCTGTGTTTCAAATTAATAAGCACCAAAAGATACTGAATCTATCTGTCTGTCTCCTCTGTTTTTCAGCAATTTTGTTTCACTGACATGAGGCCCTACTCTTTGTGTTCACCAAGTATGATGTCAGTGTAGACCTGAGATGGCTGAGGCCTCAGGTGGCCTCTTTCTGGACTAGTTCATCTTTTTGTCTTTTAAACAGAAGTTAAGGTAGTGCAATAATTTCCATTGTAGTCAAAAGGTGAGCAGTGTTGCAGGAGCTGGCCAGTGGATGTGGCCTTACAAGCAGTCTGTGATCTCTGTGCTAGGGATTTCCACTCTGCATTCCAGAGAAGCAGCTTCAACAAAACTGCTGATTGAGGCAAAACACAACAGAAGCTTCCTCAAAAACAAACAAAAAAAATACTATCTCGTTGGGATTTCTTTTGGAAGGTAACTTGACTCAAGATGATAGGCCAGTTGCTTCATGTTTAAAGTTTGCTGTACAATAATTTTGTTGATGCTAGTATTGATGACAAGAGTTTCTCTGAGGTCAGGAAGATGTCCTTACAGCAGCTGTTATCTGGACAGTAGCTGATTTTTATCTCTGCTTGCATAAGAGGCTGTTTCAATAGAAGCAGCAGTCCTGCAGTAAAAATCTGACAGCTCTGTTTATGAAGTGGGCATCTGGGCTGTGAGATAGGAACAGTAAATCTAAGAGACAAGTGTTGCTCCTTGATGCCTGAGCATGCCACTACACCATAGTTTTTGGAAGGCATTGAGGCCTACCCTAAGACATCCTCAATTTCTGCAGTGTTGATGGTAGTCATTGCTTCACCCCTCCTGAGTCTCTTTAGTCTTGATTTCAGGCTCCAGATTTGAATTGTTTGGGCTCTGACTTTTAGTCCTCATTTCATGAGTTTTTTTTCACCTCTTAGAGAAGTGATGTCTTTCCAAGACAATTCCATGAGCTTTGCTGTAATTTTTCGATCTCTTCATGCCATTATTGGAGTTTGTCCTCCTAAATCTCATCAGGTTGAAGTGAAGCCATTCACTTCACTGATACCTTCTTTCTAGATCAGTGGTCCAGATTTGCTTTGAATGCCAGCCCTAGTTTGTGCAGAGACTATCTAATGAGTCTGTGCAGCTGTGATCCACAGCCCTGAAGATCAAAAACATGTGTGTGTGTTTCTACAACTCTAGTAGTTGTGGAAGAGTCTCTCATGTTTCTCTTACCTTGTTTTCTGATGGGTTTTAACAACAAATAATGTACTGTACATCAGAAAGAGAAGCTGGCTTTTTGTATTTTGCTTAAAATAAATTACTTTGGTCTCCCTCCAAGCAAGGAGAAATGGGCTGCCTTTTTTTCTATTTATTGCAGGTTTTTTGGAGTCAGATCCTAAGCTTCCATAAAATTTTCTCAACTGCAGAGTATTTTAACACCGTGTGTGGGTGAGGCTAGTTCCGTAAAAATTCAGTGGTGTTCCTGTTACAAAGATGTGGACATGAGTTCATAGTCCAAGGAAGTATCTACTGCTGAAACTTGAAATTCCACTAAATCTGGCATGTGCCTGTTAACAGTGGTTTGTGTTCTGTTCTCTGCAGTGTTTTTGGGCTTGTTGCCTTCCTAGGATGATAATTTGTATGACTGAGAGAGGACACACATGGAACAAACATTCTCTCAGAGTACAAGAAAAAAGCAGTTCTTGGTCCTTTCTGAAAGCATTGTGGGTTCCAATGGAATGCTCACCTGCCAATAAATCTTGTTCTTTTTTTCTGTGAGGCGTGAAAGTGGATGTAACTTTTAGAATCACCTTTTAATCAGGAGGCCACCCTGTCCTGCTTCTCCCATTCTCAGCAATGTGTAACTTAGCATATAATTGTGGTGGTGTCCATGGAGTACAGTTCATTGCAGGAAGCAAAATTATTGGCTCTTTCTGAGGTCACCTGAAACTGTAAAGAGTTACAGGAGATGGGAAAACCAGCTGAACTGGTATAGCACTATCTTCCTGTTAGCTTGCAGGGCTGGTGATGTTTTTAGCTGGAGCACTCCCTCCATTTCCTTCCTCTGTGAATTTTGCAGTTTCAGGCCATAAATAGCCAGATTTCAGAAGTTGCTACATTCAGGGATGCTGGCTAGGAAAAAAGCCCAAACAAAACAAATCCAAATCCTTTTTTTTTTGTTTTGTTTTCCAATGTTTTCACACCACTCCATCCCTAAATAATTTTGTGTTAAGCTTTTCACAGCAGGTTATCTGCATCTCTGAGCATGTACTTTGAAATGCGAAATTTTGAGTGGCAGAAGTCAGTGTTCCATTAGGACAGTATATTACTTCAAGGTGTGAAGTAGAAAATAGTTACCACAGTAAAAGTGACAATGCTTGCTACTTGCTGTCTGCTTGGTAACTCTTCTTGACGGTGAAAGTGATGTGATCATTTCACAATGAAGCTTTTACACAGTGTGGCATAAAAGTAAGAATGTGCTTTCATGTGAATATGACTGCCTGTAACACTGTTTATTCCCTCAAAATATTTGGCTTATTGCTGGCAAAGAAATAAGAGATCATTCATTTTTTGGTAGCTGATTTATGTTACACCAGGAGGTGTGCTATTGGTGTGCATAAGATATTTATGCTATTTAAAGGCAGACCTTGTTCTGCTGGGATTATAAAAAGCCTCCAAAAGATGCTGTTATGTGTTATCAAACATAAGCAAGTGTATTAAAACACACTTGCTATTGTGAAATGGCTCTCCATCAAACTAATACTTGAATTAAATGTGAACTTGTTTGTCTGTCTTTTTCCTACCTTTGTGTAAGTGTGCATTTGGTTAATCAGCTTTAAACAAGAAAGCAGGTAAGCCCTTGAACTGTGCTGCTATTTACAATGTTTTTTTTCCATCTGAGTGCTAACATAAGACAGTTCTATTTCTTCAAAAATCACATGTGGGTTTTTTGTGTGTGATCTTTAATAGTAATGGTGATGAATGCAAAGTTTCCTGGTTAATAAGGTGGTGTGACTTATTCTTTTGACTTAGATATCCCTGAAGAAGAGGCCAGATACTGGACCAGGAAATTAGAACAAATAAATTCACTGGGAGATGATGAGGTAAATATCTAAATTGAAAGAATAATATAGCCCTGTATGTCTTATAACTAGCTTTTATTCTTTGTATTAGATCCCTGTGATTAAGGTAAATACTAAATGTTGATCATTTACAAGCCTTACAGAACTCTAGTCTCAAGTATACTGTTTAGTGTTAAGGAGGCAAATATTACTCTGCATGCTGGAAGTTCTTGAATAATGTTTTGTTGATGCAAATATGTTCAAAGGAAAGGCAACACCATGCTTTACCCAAGCAGACAGTGAAACCATTTTTGACAGGCTGTGGTAGGTTCTTTTTGTGAAATCAAGTCAAGAAGGCCTTTATTTCAGTTGACTGTCTTTTTGAAGAAGACAAAGTAAGATACTAAATCTTTATTTGAGCTGAGGACTGTTGGATGTGTTGCCTTTTGTCCTAATGCAGTTGTTAATGGCTCAGTTTATGTGCATCTTTTATTACAATAAGTCATAGTTATGGCTTTGCTTCCCTGGCTCTGGTGTGTACTTGGCTAAGCAGCTATAAAATTACTTTTTTTATTTCTAAGAGAGACTGTTGGATGACTAAAATTTTGTTTGCAGTTCATAGTGTTTGCAGAATAAGATTTAACATGTTAATGTCTGTACCAGAAATGAAATCTACAGAAAACCCCAATACTCATGTGTTGATGTGAATATCGAGTAAGAGCATGGTATTGGTGAAGCCTTTTTGACAGGTCTCTTTCCATAGCAAGTGTTTCTGTAGCAAGATAACTTGCAAAATGCTCTGCCAATGTAATGACTTTAGGAGATTTTTGTTCTGGGATCCTTCCACTATTCATTTCTATTCATTATATGAGTGATTTGGTTTACTGTGCAGATGAAGGAAATAAGGTGGATTTTATTTTTGACTGAGGACAGACCAATATTCGAGTGGATAAAAACTTGGAAGAATTTAGGGCAGCCTCTCCTGCCTTCCTAGAAGTTTGAAAGCCTCTAAGAATCGATGAAAAGCCGAGTCAGTTGTCCTGTCAGTGATGCTGCTGTGATGCTTTCCCCTCTCTCGCGGGCTGGAGCAGCAGTTCAGGTACTTCAGTGAGGCACAGGTGCCCTCTAGTGCTTCACTGAGCTGGTACTTGCTGAAAGGTATCCTGAGCTTTCTGAGTCTCCCCTTTCCCTGCCATGCCACGCATCTGCTTGCTTAACTGCATGCTCTTATCAAATTCCAGTAACAAGTAGTATCTCCGTATTTCTGACCTAATGATTTCAGATTTATTATGGATGTTCCCTGTGACCAGGGAGAAAAAAACTCTGCAGGGCCTGACCTCAGGTGGTTCTTCTATAGTTCTCCTCATTTGCCAGCCACCCAGAATGGGGATGAGATCTTCCTTGCATATTCCCCTAAGTGTCAGTGACTTGTAGCTCAGGAACTTCCAGAGCCAGAGGCAGTATCCTTGTTGAACAGCACTCAATGGATTTCTCTTTTGTGGATGCCAGATGCTCTTTAAATGCACCCAGGTCAGTTATGTTTTTGCAAAGGAATTCAGCACCTTAATTGTACATTGCCTGAAGAAATATCTTAATTGCTCTGAGCAAATAAACCCAGTGTTTGAGAAACCAGCTGGAGGCAGGTTTGTTTGGAGAAATTAAATGACTGATCCTCATGCCTTCAGTCCCTGCCACTCAGCTTTACAGACGTCACCTTTTGGGCTGCAGAATCCTGGTCTGCACAATGGTTTTTAGCACAAGACAATTTTGTGCCTTTGTCTTCTTTGTTTTAAGTGCACCTGTCTCTGACATGATGAATGAACAGATGAAAGCTGCAGAGGAGTATTGAAGAAGCAGGTTCATTTGGAGTTCAGATGGTGTCATAGAAAGGCTTTCCAGCCTCTCTTCCTACAAACACTTAATGCTCCATTTTCATTTTGGGACTCCTGATAGCCGTTGGGCTGATGCCTTAAAAAGAGCAAACTGCTGCCATTCTGGGATCTCTGAGGATAATAATTCAGAACCCACTGCTGTCCTGTGCTACTGAAATTGCTCATCAGCAGACTTCCTTTCACCACTTTGTCAACCAGTCAGTGCTGTGAGATCCGGCAGTTCTTGTTTTCACAGTCCTGATTAACTCAGTGGGTTGGCAGTTTGCTGATGATAAGACTAACCACCTTTCAGGATCCCTTGTGCATTTTAAATAGCACAGATTGGAAGATAACTGCAGCGGAAGTCTGGGGGTTGTCACCTTCCATGCACAGAACTGGTCATTAATCTTTACCAAATCCAAGGAGAGACTGTCTGGTGGCTGTGTTTTGCACAGGCTGCAGCACCAGCTTGCTAAGTTTGCCACTTCCTTTGTTGTCAGATCTCTTTTTCCTAGCAAATACTGTTCCCATTATTTTGGTCAGTTGTCCTAATTTTCTCATATCTTTATGTAATACAAGATAGAAGAGAATAACAAAATAAAACCACTGGCATTCCCCTAGGGAACACTTTGATGCTGTAACAAACAGCTTTGTAAAAAGTCAAAGCTGGCTAATTGAAATATCTCTGTGTTCTCTAATTTAGTATTAAATGAGATGAAAAATTCTTCACTTTGGATGTGACGTGGATCACAGGAGAGTTTGCAACTGTTGGCTGGGCAAACCTTGTGTTCTTGCATTGCCAGGCACATTAATTACCTTACTGCTGCCATCTCCTACTCTGGATTTGCTGTGAGCCCACACGAGATTTGAACTGCTGAGGCTGTGCTGAAGTGTCTAAATGTAAACAGGCTTATTCCCAGTTTGGAGCTCCCTGTCACACTGGCATTGTGGTGTGGAGTCAGGTCTTTTCAATGTCTAATTGAAGGTCTCAGAATTAGTAAGAGGGCCTGAGCTTGTTCTAAAGCAGACTTCACCTTAAACAGAAGTGCACTTGGTAACATGATTGTGGCACCAAAAAAGAGGACACTTCTGGGAGTGTGTTTAAATACAGATATAATGGGGAATATATTACAAATATTTTGCTTATAGAGATTGTGCTTTGATAATACCAGGGATATTTTCTCTTATGTGTGGCATGCTGTCATAAAGTTACCACTTGCTTTCTTATCTCTCTATATTCCTTCCTATTTTTTTCTTTCCTTCCTTTAGTATCCCTTTCAGGAGGAAGTCCAGAAGAAACCATTGCCCAGTGCTGCCTCCCAGTGTTGTAAGTTAGACTTATTTCTTCTCAATATTTTTTCCTCTTTCAATGTACTTGATTTCCTTTTGTGGCTAGATGTCAAGTGATGAAACATCAGTGTTTTCTTATTAAAAGTGCTTCAGTTTCTGTGCAGTTATGAAAAGCTGTGCTCCTCAAAATATTGCTCTGCAGCTTCTGATGCCAGGAGGTGAAATCAGGCATTGAGTCTTGCACTTGCTCTTGTCCTTGTGTGCAGTAGGAACAGAAAATGTGTACAAAGTCCCTAAGATTGTCAGACCCTTGTAATATTTATGCCAGTAAGAAAACGCTGTGTTTTTTCATGTGGCTATATTAGACTATGTTCTGCTAAAACTTCATCTGTTAAATATAATTTTTATTACTGTTTAATGAAACTTCAAGAGGGACAAAATAAGTGGAGACAAGTATTACTGGTAGCCTTTTAAAATGCACCAGGGGTTTGTGTACTTGATGTCTAATTTCTTCAATATTACTTTTCAATGCTGCGTTGATGGATGGAAAAAATATTTTTACTAATTTCTACTTATCTTGTCTTGCATTTTTTATGCTTCTGAAAACATGGATGGAAAAATAATATAGCACTTACTGTATCTGATGATCTGCAAAATTAGATTTCTGAAACACTGCTTTTAACATACAATAGATGAAAGCTCAGCGATGTCTCTTGTGAATGTCTTATCTACTTTTGGCAACAACATTAATAAAATTCAAATCTCATAATTTAAACGAATCTTTTATCCTCTACTTCAAATCCTTTAAGATGTGCATATTACACATTGCGGCTGTTTATCCATTAGGCTGATTATAGGTTCTCCTCAAAACTGATAACATTAGGAAATGCTAATTACTGTTTACCTTTTTTGAGTAGAATTAATTTCTCTGTGTACTATTGTTATGTTATCTTTAAAGTATCTTCAACAACTCTAGACATTAACCAATTGCCTAGGAAACCTGATTGTGCTGTGTAGCTGGAACATGTAGAACTCTATATCAAAGTATTCCAGTAATGCTTTCATTCTAGTTCATTTCAGATAACACTTTGTCCTCCCTTTTTGGAAAAAAAAATATGTAAAGAATAAAGCAGAGATTTTTTTTGTTTGGTGGGGTGTTTTTTTGTTTGGTTGGTTTTTGTTCTGTTTGTTGTTGGTTTTGGTTTTGGGGTTTTTGTTGTTACTGTTATGCTATTGTTGTTCTGCTTTGGGGTTTTTTTGTGTGTTTTGTTTTGTTTTTTAAATGGTCAAAAGGTACAGTTGATTTGTTAAGCCTGTAAATAAGAAACATTTTGGGAGAAACTAATATTTGATTAAATCATACTAACCTAGTATGCAGAACCCGTAATGTCAAAAAGTCAAAGAAAAACTGTCTGGTGTATAACGTGTCCAAGAAATGAATGTGTTTTTGCTGAAATTATTTTCCTGGCTCTGTGCCCTGTGTTTTCCTTTTGTTTGAGGGAGGCTGATTTGATTGAATCTCTCAAGCATTGAGATATATGGATAAATTAGAGGAAATGCCTCTATGTGGGGAAAATAGCTGCACCTGTTCCCACATCAGGGTGCTTTTACAACCCCGTGTAGCTGGTTTGTCCCCTGGAGAACCAGCTGGGCTCTTGGAGACAGACACAATGAGAAGCAGCACTATGGCCACCCTTGTTGTGCTGCCTGTTAACAGCCTGCATCTTGCTGGAAAGTGACCTTTTGCAACATTCAGTTGAAGGCCCTGTGGTTTGAACAATTAATGTCACATAGGAATGAATATAATCATTCATGGCACTAAAACACTCATTAGAATGGATGTTAAACATTTCATAGCAGTCTGTTGTTAATGTATTTAAGAATTTTCAATAAAGCTGATGGCACTGCATGTACTTTGGCTTGTTTACTGCCTGCAAGTATCTGATGTCTATGAATATCTATTTACATGGAAAAAATACAAAATAGACATTTAATATAGTGGTTCTTCTGAAAAATGAACTCTGCCCATATCAACTTGTGTATAAGAGTTGTCAGCTTGCCTCCATACAGCACAGTCCTTTGAGACTCAAGAGTTTAACACAGAACATGCACAGATTGTATCTCTATTGAAAGCTGACCTGACCTTTGCATGTGACACAGGAGCTCAACCCTTTTTACACAGGAGCAGGGTGGGTGTCCTTTACCACACTAAAATGTGTTCAGTATGGAATGTTATTACTTACCATGTGGGTAAGTAATTGGTAGGTGTATTTTTAGATAAAATAAAAACATGCTCAAGAACACTTACAAGGCTCATCCAATTTTCCACCACATCATTTTTCATTTTCACCGTCTCGATGTGCCAGATGAGTTAGGGTTGCTGTTTGGAACAGAACAGCAAACTAAGCATTTATTTAGAAGAAGGAAAAAAACGTGCTCAGTGTGAGTAGATTTTACTCCACGAGATTGTTTTCCCAATCCTTCAAAAACCACAAAATTACCTTAAAACCTGAGGCAATATAGAACAAAAGTTCTGCAAAACATTTTACATAGCTTGCACTTAAAAAAATTATTTATATAATTGCACGTGCCATTGGTGCCCTGCTTAGCCACTCTGGCTGATCTCAGAAGACCATTTTGATGCCCTTGCTCCAGCTAGAGAAAATTCTACTCCAGCTGGCAGGATCAAGTTCACTAATTAGGAAGATACATGTCCTTGCATGTTAAAATTAGATTACACTTCTGCCCTCTTCTGCATCTGTACTTTCCACACATCTTTTACCTTTTCCAAACCAGATTTTCTTGTGGTGGTTTCCCACTTCCTGCAGGGATGCAGCTTGTTCTGTTATCTCCCCTGAGTAGAGGGGGGGAAGAAGGATGGAGCAGGATGTGAGAGAAGTGGCCCCATCTGAAAGCCAGCCTCTGATCTGAGGGTGGGTTTTTGTCCCTGGGCATGTATGGGCTGCTGCCTTGGCATGGTGCCATGGGCAATCTCAGCCCACACTGGGAGCTTTAGTTTCCAGAGATTGTTGAGCTTTCAGGCTCCCTTTCACAGTCTCAAATGCTGTTTTGTTCTTAGAAGGCTCTGACCCATAATTTCTGAGATAATGTGGGATTTGGGCTTCCTACCTATTCTTAAATGAGGCAGGTGGTTCTGTTGTATATACAATGTTTTCTAGGTCCTGCTGATTTTGGCACTTCTGCCTCTTTCCTTCATTATAGTTAACCATTTCGTTTTTAACTCCTAACTCCTTTGTGGCCATATGTGTTCCTCCTGCCCCAGAAAGATCATGTGCTTCCAACTGACATAATTTTCAGTGATCCCAGGCAATAAGCAAAGCACTGGAATGTCTATGCATCCAGTTTGGTTTGCCTTTCTATTAAATGTAGTCATAATTATTAATGTTTTGATATGTCATTGTTAGAAAACTGCAGCATCTCCATATTGGCTTTTGCCCACAGCCTGAAATTAAATGTAAATTGAAAAGAAAGCAAGGTTTTGTTGTCTGGAAATTAATTTTAAATTATGCAGATTGAAAACATATTATTTGATTACTTTGGCATTGAGTCAATAAGCTCTAAGTTATGTATTGTGAAGAGTTACAGAAACATTTTCCTTGCATGCTCAAGATAATTTCTGGACACATAGAAGTCCATTATAATCCATAAGTGAGTCACACTGTGACTATTTTAAATGCAGCTCTGACTTGGATCAGTTTCAGTGCAAACTGGGATGAGAAAGATACCCTGCATCTTTGCAGAATCAATTTGGCAGACTTGGTTAATATCAACTGCTGTAAATACTGCCCTACACCATTTGTCAGGGAGTTTACAAATCTGGAAGAGAGAAAATTTGTTCAGTATGATACTTGGGAGAGATAACCTAAGTGTCACTTATTGTCCCTTTTCTGCTTCAGTGTTTTTCTTCCATTTCCTTTAGTCCTTTGCTCTGTGAAATCCCTGGTTACCAGGGCTGTGGTGTGTGTTGATGTTTTGTTGTGGATTTTTTTGTTTTGTTTTGGTTTGATTTTGGGGAATGGTTTTTTTTTTGGTTGTTTATTGGTGGTGTTGGGTTTTTTTGGGGGGGATTACTTTTTTTGTTGCTTGGGATTTTGGGTTTTTTTGTTTGTACATTTGTTTGGGTTTTTTTAATGTATTTTTTGGTTTTGGTTGTTGTTTTTTTTTGAGTATGTGTGTGTGTTTTATTGTAAGTTTTGTTGTGCTTTTTTTTATAAGAAGAAGGTAAAAATTTTGCTTGGCTCTGGGTAGATACCAACAGTAGGTTGGTACTGGCTGCAAAAGAAACAATAGCTTCTCATATACTGTTTTACTAGTAGGAAGAACCAAAGCCAGCCTGTGCTTGGTCTGCCATAAGATGAGAGAGAAAAAAACAAGATTAGATCTCTTAATGCTCTTTGGAACATGTGTGTATGCACATGCATACAGAAAAAAAAATGCTGCAGTTGTTTTAGATACATAAGCAGCTTTTTATCTACTTAAAATCCTGCAAAATGTTTTACAAATGGATGCCAGTTGATTCTAGATCAGTTTGTTGTGGTAACCTTTCTTTGCACTGATATTTGAGGAAATCTGGTTTTGCAAAATTCTTCTAATTCCTATGCATGCACTGCTATTTCCAAGGTACCACAAAGGCTGACTTTGAGAGGTTTCATTCCTGATACTCGCTGGTTTTCTTTTTGGGACCTCAAATTTCATTCCTGAACAAGCCTTCCTTTTGGGAAGGCTTGTTCATTCCCCTGAACAGACTGATTCTAATGCTGAGATGATGATGATGCTTCCACTGATGAGGAGTTTTGTCTGCTTAACAGCCGGATGATTGCTTTCCCTGCCCCTTATCCCCAGCAAGCCCCCAGACACTGATTTTATATTTATGCTGTACTGTGGATGCAGCATTTCCTGCTGCCATTAATGTGCTGCTGGGCTGGGGGTATCCAGCCCTGCTGTGGGGTGAATACCATGTCACAACAAATGGCAGAGAATTTGCTTCTTTTCTTCTTTGGTAATAGTATATAAAAAAGTGATCTGCTCTGCCAGTCTCTCAAGGCCAGGCAGTATCAAAATACTTAAAACAGGCCAGAATGTGCCACTTCTGATTGTTCATAGAGGTGCATGATCTGCAATAGTGCAGGGTCAGGCAGCATTGAGAATGCTGGGAGGTGACACTGCCCTCTTTGTTGTTAAGATGTGTGCTATGCATCAAGATTCTTGCTGGCTTTTTGTTTTACCATCCTGATTCTGCACTTAAACAACAGAGGTCAGCAGCCACCTACAGCATCTCTAGTCCACGCCAGTCTGGGAAGGGTAAAGTAATGACAATAATGGTTATTTTACCCTTCTGAAAGGTAGGTTACACTGAAGATCGTGTTGCAATCGTTGTATAGCTGTACTCTAGTAGGAGTAGAACTTCTGGCTGCAGTGCAGTTATAACTTGAAAGACTGTTCAGTGTAAGTGTAATTCAAAACAACACACATGAATGGCTTTATTTATTTACTGATTGATTTAAGCTAGGCCAGGGAAAAACTGTTTTAGTCGATACAAGGGGAACCATTGTATGAGTTTTTTTTTGGTGATAGCTTACTGATGGGCAGGGAAAGTTAGATCCTTGGCCTCTCTGCTTCTGGGTGACTGGCAGCTCCTGTTCCTCTTTGTTTCGGATAAATCCCCTCTGGGATACTTGTTTTACTGTGGCTTTGTGGCACTCATTCTCTGGGCTGACTGAAGGCATGATGGATCTGCTGAAAGGAACACAGATGCAAGGCTTTACTCTAAAATATCTGTCTGCAATTTTACGATGAAGCTGTTACTTCAGGACTGGATATGCCTAAGGAAGAGTACTCAGCATATGGAATTTATAAATAAAAATACTGGTTGTATTAGGAGATTTTACAGTAACAAAGTTTGATGTACTGCTGAACTCAAGAGAATTCTAGGGCTTTGGTTTTGCTGTTGATCCTCTAAATATGGTTTTTTAGTTGTTTTCCTAGATTATGAGCTGCATTTTGAAAGATGGTGACAAGGAAGTAAAGTTTTTCATTTTAAATAAATCCCAAATATAAGGTTCTTACTGAAATGTTGAACACTGGCACTGCTGATAGTGTTTCTATAAGCAGTGATCATACAAAACAAATATTTATTTAAACACTCTAGCTTTCATAATTTGTCTAATGCTCTTCATGAAAGCTTATTTTTCTTCTGTTGCAGTTTCTTCTAAGGACTTTAAACTTTATTAGTCATTGTTTAACAACATAGCAATAGGAGCAAATAAATTTGAATTTTGCTATGACAGTGAAATACAAACTTTTTGAAAGTTAAAGATTTTAAACTGGTAAAAAAATTATTCCCCAGCTTTATGCACAAGCCATAAATATGTGTCCTCCAGCAGTGAGGTTTGTGCTTGAAGTCCAAGATTAAAAGTCAGGAGAAAAAAAGGCACCAAATCTTTTATCTCTGCTGCTGTAGATTAAATTCCTCTTTGCTATTATGCATGTATGTCATGTTAGGGGATCAGCTATAGTCCAAAACTGTATCTCAGGAAGGGGTATATAAATCTTGTCTGTAATGGTGTTTAAATCTCTTAGCCAAATAGTGTGTGACTTGGTAGCCTGATGTAAGACAAGGCAGCTGCATTAGGCATCACTGCAGTGGTAGAAATGTTATGGTTTTCCATTGAAGATAAAATTAGGTGGCACTCTGCATTTTTACTATGGTTACTGATGAGTTGCACAAGTTTGTAATAACTTAGTGAGTAGACTGGAAGATTTGATGGTGATCCAAGCCCTGCTTAAATTCTCAGATCTTAATCTGATTTTGTTTGGCCAACATAAAGATGGCCAGAAGGGCCATCTTGTTTAGTGAATTAAAATACTCAAAAAATTCAGCATAAGCTGAATATGGTGAACTGGGGGGCAAGGGGAGCCACTCCAGCGTCAGACTCCAGTACCTGTCCTTGTCTTTGTCAGATCCTTTTAGCTCAGCTGCCTCATGTGCTTTCTTATCTCCTTTTATGCAGAGGCCTTAGCCCTCGTCTGGAGTGTTCCGAAACTGAGCTGGAAATGGTGGTACTTGTTATGAAACCTTCTTTGGCATTGTGCTTACTGAAAGCTTGACTTCCTTCTAAAAAGCTATTCAATATATGTTTTCTATTTTAGAAGCTTATTCCACTGAAATACCACCTGTTTAGTTTTGGGAAGTACATGGAACACTGGAGGAATGTAGATTTTTATGCAATCTGAGATCTGCTCACACTGTGTTGAGAGTATTAGACATGGGAAAAAGAGATTTTTTAAACACAGATAAAAGAACTGACCAAAACATCTGCAAATGGTACTTTATCAGAACCAAATATACTATCTTGAGATTAGTTTGCTTTTGTAAACTTACTTAGATGATTTCTGTTTGTGCTAAATGTGGGATATAACAGGAGGATTGAATAATTCACCAGCGTGACTGTCAGTAGTGGTCAGCAGCAAATAATAATGTTCAAACAGGGATAGTAGGTCCCAGCCAATCTCAGAGGCTTGTAAACAGACATTAGACAAAATGGCATGCAGGCAGTCAAATTAGATGGCATTAAAAACTTGGAATATTCTGCTTTTTTAGTGTCCCTGCTGATCCAGGCTTGACACTGTGAAGTGGGGAGGAGGAGTTCCTCCTTGAATGGTTGCATAACTCAGGCACAGAACAAGCATATGTTATATTCAGCTAACAGTGGGAACTTAGATGTGCTTTATAAAATGTGTTAATGACAAAAATGTTTTAGCTTCCAAGGCACCAGGCTGCTTGCATTGCTTACTCCTTAATTGGAGGTTTATATGAAACCTCATTTTTTGAGTACTGAAACTTACAGATACAAATAATGTGATAACCAAGACACACACTGTTGGTATTTATGAACACATGGACTAGTCTGACTTGTCTGTATCATGTATTCCATTGTTGCTGTATGTTGTTGTATGGTTTTGGAATTACAACTTCCCATTTTCTATCTGTCTGGACTTCTTGGTGTTTCTAGTTTGAGTTTGTACAGGTTTCAGTTTGTTCCAAAGGTGATCTGGAAGGGATGTTTTCTTAACAAATCATGGTTATGAATATTTCTTTTATGAAGCAGAAAAACAACTTGAAAAGGCTAAAAAGAAATTCTGTTTTCATTAACCTTCAAAATATCAAGACTGTCAACCCAGGTCTTCTGCGATTATGCTGAAGGACTGAGATATATACTGTTAGCTCCTGAATCTTAAATGAAGCAGCATATGTGTTGAATCTTTAATAAATTCATTTTTTTCCAAAATGTTAGACACTGAAGTGAAGTAGGTGTTAGTAAAAACAAACAAAAGTGGAGTTTTGAGCTTCTGACTGAAAATCCCTTACTCTCAGTTATTGCATCTCTTTCTCTTAGCTGCTGCAGCTTTGCTTTCCCCAGTCTATAGCTGTAGCATACCCTGGTCAGCCAAACCCAGCTCCTCAGTGTGAGAAAATGTGCAGGGTAAGGAGCTGCTGTCTAAGGGCAGCTGCTCCTCTCCTTGCCCTTCCTTCCTTGGCGTTGGCTGCTCTTTGCCTTGGGTATGGAAAGTCTGTGGGATTTCCATGCTGTTCATAAGGAATTTAGTAGCAGTGAGGTGGACAGGTAAGTAGCTGGCTCAAGGTCATCACTGTCAGTTTGAGGACTTTCTTATCTGTGGGTGGTGGTAATGCTTCTCCTTCAAGGACAGACCTTGTGTCCATGAGGGTTGTCTTAGAAAAGTTGGTGGTTTTCTCCTTGTTGCAGTTTCAAACGATGGGTGGTGTTGTGCCAACCATCAGACCTTTTTCTGTCAGGGAGGTAGTGGTGAGGATCATTCTCAACTGGATTCAGAGATCACTCATTCCCTCCATGCAGATTGACTACAGCAGTTTGTGCAGAGGCTGGCAGTCTGGGATTTTTATCTTTGTTGAAACCTGGAGGACAGATAAGTCCATTTCCTCTGTGGTTTTTCTGATCTACATAGCAGCTTTGGAAATTTATAGTTATCTTCTGGTGTTTCTTCCCCAGTTGCTCTGGGGTTTTATGCGTGCATTCATTTGTGAATAATAACCTGCGTTTCACTGGCATGTAGCCTGACTGCATTAATGCTGTGTCACTACAGAATTTTTCTAGATCTTTGATAGTTATACAAGCTGCTAATATTTGAATGTTTCTTCCTTTGCCTCTTACTCTTCACCTGAGATACAGACATTTTGATGGAAGGATGTGCTGGGGTTGCTATTACCTGTGTTAGTGTATTGAGATTTTCAGGAATGAGATACATGTAAGCTGTTCAACTTCTGCATTCAATGGGAACTCTTGGTTACAGCAAATCAAAGGTCAGTGCAGGGCTCTGTCAACTTCTCCCTCTTTCCTCAGTCCCTTTTCATATGTCCCTCTCGACTGTCTGTGCTCTCCCTGCCTGTGGTTTTCATACCCTTTTTCCTGGTTGTCTCCCCTTTTCATTTCTTTGCCATGTCTTTTACTTCTGTTTTCTTTGCCAGCTTGATCATGTGTTCCTCTTTTTCTTCTCCTTCCCTCCTGAAATAACACTCAGACCTCTGTCAAACCTGGTATTTAGCCTTTTTGTCATGAAAAACAAGCCTGAGGTGATGGCTCTGTGGTCAGGGTCATGCAAAGAGTGTTAGGTGGATCCTGGCAGGTTTCTGATGTATTTGGAAACATCTTCTTCTCACCAGCACACCTGGCTCATCTGCATTGTCAGTCTTGCTGCTGAGTGGTATTTGTCGTGTCTGAGGCTGTAGATTGTGTTCAGCATTATACCAGTGGTTCTTTCTAAATCAGCACCATAAAAATTGTCATTCAATGTGTTCCACTTAGTCAGGGCTGCTTCCTTTAGTGACCAAAGCAAACATACATGTGTTGCTTTTTTTTTTTTTGTTTCTCTGACTAGTACTATAGGAACCAGAAGGTAATGGCCTACCTTTGAAATTCTACCAGACATAAAAGTGCCACTTGAAGCTGAGCAATGCCTGTGTCTGTGCCTGTGCAAAGCACCACACGTGTGTTTGTCAGAGCCTAATCCAGGGACATTGAAGTACTGATGTGCATCTGAGGGACTGTGTTGATTTGTAGACCTTTTGTTTCTGAAAAGAAAGGAGCAATCTGGTTATAGCTCTGATGCATCTGTGTGCCTGGCTGGTACTTAGAGATGGTAGCCAGGACAGAAAGCTCTTGCTCGTTTTCTGTCTACATGTGATGAATTTGTTTATTGTCAGCTGCGCTTTACGGATCAACACTCCTGTAAATGTAACTTTTTAAAGTGTTTTTTACACTGTTTTCTAGAAATGCTGGTTCTGAAGCATTTCTTGGAGTTGCAAGTTGTGTACATGATTCTGAAGTGATTTGAGGGCTGTATGTACTGGCTTGTTGCCTCCATGGTACTGACCTAGGGGTAACATTGGTATTGATAAGTAAAAACTTTAAGGTGTTGCAAACTTGCTGTGCAGCTTTAGCTTGAATCTGTTTCCACCTTCAATTTTAACATGGAAAGGTTTGCTTACTGTTGCAGGATTAACTTCATGGGTGTTTGCCTTAGAATGTCATGAGAGCCCTTAAGGTTTTTACCAGTGCGTGTATCTGCCTAACAAAGTACTCTTTGCTTCACATTGTTTACATGCACACAGTTTTTCATGCTATTATTATTGAAGTGATGCTTATCACAGGGTTTACTTTGTTCTGGAAAGGGGGCAGAAATGGAAGGATGAAGTGACTTCTGCCACTTCATTTGCAGAGTTTAGCCTGGAATCAGATACTGCTCTAAACTGGGCCCTGGTTTCTGAGACATTTGAGTATGCTAGGGAATTACAGTGTTTAACTGCTCTTGCTAGGTTGACTGCTAAGTATTTTGTCTACTTGTGTTAATAAATGCATGATTGCTTATCAATTTCAAAAGTTTATAATGATCTCAGTTTTCAGAATGTCTTAGAAACAAACTGGATGTGAGGAGCAAGCCCTGACATAATGTTGTATTTGTAAAGAAAAAGATCCTTTAAATTTTCAGGCTCACAATCTGTAAGGCATTTTAAATACATGAAAAGTATGCTTGTGGTTTGTTTTTTCTAAGCTTTCTTTTTCCATTCCTATTCTTTTCTGCCATTTGTGTTACATGCAGGCAACTGGAGTTATTTCGGATGGGGAGAGCAGCTGAGTACGTAACAGTTTGATTTCTTGCAAGCTTTCTGATTGTATAGTGATGCAGCATGCTCCAGTACAAGGAAAAGTGGAAATATTCATGCATATAGAAAGTCTGTTCTGTTGTATTTTCTTTTATTTTCACTTAGTCTTCATATTTATGTGGATGGATGGCTGTTCATTTTTTCACTTTTTAGCTTTGTTTTGGTCATGTTTTATATGAGTTGCTTGTGCCTTCTACTGGAATTTGAGGACACGATGGTGGAATTGGACTACTATTCTTGTCCTATAAAGGTGATTCTATTTTTTTGCTTGTGTGTGTCTTCTATGTTGGTCTTCATACCTATGTAAACCCAAATCAGTGTTTGAAGTAATGGAAAAACACAAGGAAATCTGTTGTCATTGTCTTACTAAGATGAGATATGGTGGAAATATATTCCAAATACTACAAATATGAGTAAATCTGAAAGAAGAAGTGACTGTTGCACACCAGTGAGGTTGTAGGTATTATGTTCAACCTCACTGGGACAAGTATCATGGCAAAAGTTGCAGGCCTTTGCTTTCACTAGTGCTGACCAGACTTGGACAGGAAAAACTCAGATACTGCAGCTGTCTGTGATCTGTAGAGCTGATGCCACACCTGGAGATTGGTGTGTTATCTTTTGGTTATGCTGCAAAAGTTGTGTTCTTTGTTCTAGAAGATGTGTCTTTACTTTCTGAAAGTGCTACAGATGCTAACAGACAAGGTTGAGCAGAAGCTCAAGATACAGTGTGTGGCTTCCATAGTCTATAGAACATCCAAGGGTTGATCCATCAGTCTTGAAACAAAGGTGTTTGTTCCCCATTTATGAGACAAGAATGAGAGTGTTGCTTCGGGGAGCATGCAAAGAAAGATCAATGTGGCTGCATCCAACAGGGCAGAGATTCTGCTTCATGCTTTTCCATTTTTGACATAGTGGAATTTGCAGAAGAAGCTCTTACTGCTTCTGAGCCTAATGTCCAGCTAATGTTACAGTGCATTTCATATGTGGACCTGTTCTGCATTCTACAAGTCTTCCACTAGTGACTTCACCATTTCTTCTCCCACAACATTTTTTGCCCTCCTTGTTCTCCTCTCTTTGATCAAATGTAATTTCTTTGTGCATCATCAGTGTTGACCAACTCACTTGTGCTGTCAGTGCTGGATGTCTTAATTGTCTATTCTTGGAGGTGTGGTATTACCAAGCGATAACTAATTAACTTTCTTACACTAATGAAAGAAGGAACTTGGGACTAGTGCCCTAAATAGCTTTATTTTCCATTTTTCGGTATTTGGATGGGAAATTGGGTGTTTAGGCATTAGTCAAGGAGTAGTCTAGAAGGGCTGTGTTACATGTATTTCTCCTGTTTATCTGGAGAATCAGTGTGTGGTGGTTTTGCTTTACAAGGTACTTGTATTCATGAGGGTCCCTCCCTCCCTCCCTCCCTCCCTCCCTCCCTCCCTCCCTCCCTCCCTCCCTCCCTCCCTCCCTCCCTCCCTCCCTCCCTCCCTCCCTCCCTCCCTCCCTCCCTCCCTCCCTCCCTCCCTCCCTCCCTCCCTCCCTCCCTCCCTCCCTCCCTCCCTCCCTCCCTCCCTCCCTCCCTCCCTCCCTCCCTCCCTCCCTCCCTCCCTCCCTCCCTCCCTCCCTCCCTCCCTCCCTCCCTCCCCTTCTTCCTTGATGTGTGTCCTCTTTGAAATAATTTTATCATCCTTATAATCAGCCTTGGGGCACTGTTATTGGTGTTTCCAAGTGAACTCCATTAGCTTGACAATATAATGAAAAACATGCTTCTAATTGTAATGTTTAAAAAGAAGCTGAGAAGGAAGCAGCAGAAACTGCATGTTGGTAGCTGGAAGACTTTTTCCTGGTGAGAGCTTCATGCAAGAGGAGTGCTGTAACCCAGACCCTTGTTAGTTGGGCAGAGGGTGCTTTAGGAAAGAGGCATCTTGTACTGCTGACCTAGTTTCATTTTAGGAAAGGGAAAGGCTTGAAGAATTAGGGTAGATGTGTAAAAGGAGTCTTTGCACTTCAGCCTGTCAGTTCTGTTCTTGGCTGTTGAATGTTTCAGCAGCAGAGTATTTTCAAGTGAGAAAAACAGGATTATGAAAGCTCTTAAACTGAAGACTTAGTATTGCAAACATGCTATCTTAAAAATATGCAAATTTCTAATGTATTTTTAAGCTATGAGGGCAATACAATGAACTAATGACCTGCAAAGTTCCATTTAAATAATTTCTCAAAATCTAGGCAGTTTTAGCATAAAAAGATATAAGAGAGCCTCAAAAAAAAACACCCTTGTGTCCTTTTGAGATTTTTTTCCTGCCTCCTTATTTCGGTAGTCCTCTTTCAGCTAGTATGCTTATTGGTGATAAGATTTTAGAAAGCGTATTTGTCAGAAGTGACCAGTGGTTCAGTAGATGATGGTGCAGTGGCATCTGAGACTTAAGGAAAGAAGCTGTTGGCAGCTATGATGAAAAGAAGTTTAAATGGATGACGGGAAGGGAAGGTGAATTAATTGCAAGGCCCATGGTGTAGAGCTGGCAGAGACTTTTGCTGACCTGGAAGTTATTCCTTCAGTTAGTACACTTCGTTTTCTTCTACCATTATTAAAATAGACAAAAGCTGTGAAAAGCTCAGTGCTTGTTTTGGAGAACTAATGAGGGTTTTTGTCCAAGATTTTGCTCAAGTTCGTAGAGGATAACTAACGTTGGGGCACTGGACATCAGCTTCCAGGGGCTGATGGACACACTGTGCTAGAAAAGCAGGAGGCAATTCCAACAGGATGTTTTGAGAGGAGCTCCTGCTGTGTCTTGGGACCTTAAACCAGGCAAAACCACTTTTTCAGGTGCATTCATCCAGCCACCACTAATAATTTTGCTGCTAGCTTTCCTTCCTGTCCTGAAGTTTGATTTAAAGAAAGCTGCCAGAGGCTAAAGGTGACTGGTTGAGCTGGTGTAGGCAGGACTGTCAAAGTGGTTTTGAGGTCAAGATATTAAAAACACTGTATGTGTTCTACCCTGCAGCAGTCATGTTATAACTTCTGGTGGTGGGAGTTAGGGGGAGGAATAACAATCACAGAAGGTATCTCCTTCCTTGATTTTCCCCATTCTGTGAAATCCTGCTGTGTGATGTGACTGTCCCAATGGGTTTTCTTCTTATGCTGCCTATATGCATGAATATTCAATAATGAAACATGAACAGCATGCTTCTGTCCTGCCCTTCAGCCTTACCCACAGCTCTCTACTCAGTAGGTCCAGTGACAAAGAAACAGTTTTCATCCCTTGACAGCTCTTTGGTATATGTGAAATTTCTCAAACTGGGGTAAAAAAATTACTGTCTTTTTATGTTTATTGTTATGTGTCTTGCTACCAATTTTACTGATCTTCCAAGACTGAAGCTAAGTTCCAACTTTGCTTATAGAAGACCTGTTTTATCACCTGTTTGAAGAAAACTACTTGAATTTATTACACTATGTGTGTTGTGAGACATATTTTGCTGAAACACAGGCAGTAATGCCTCCATTTGCCCCAAAGCTACTTCTGCAAGTTCTTGTCAGTCTCTTAATTAAAATTTAAGCATCAAGTATGTTAATGAATGGGATCATCACTATATGTTGGCATTTCAGAAAACACTTCCTGGAAAAGGAAATGTGTTCTGTAAGCCACATATGGGCCAGGTTTTAATGCTTTTGATTGGGCTGAGCAATGTCTTTGTTTGAGAACACTTCTGTTAAATAAAGTGAGAGTGCTCATAGGGTAGCTGCAGTTCAGCATGACTAAGAGTTCTTTGAGTTCACTCTTATTTAGGAGTTGAGGATTTGTGTCTGGTATTAACATCGGTGGATGCTGTTAGGATCGTGGGGTATACAACAGAGAAAAACCATGTTCCTGCCTCATGGAGCCTTGCATCCTTTAAACGTGCCTCAGGGAGGCATTTTGTGACGTGACCTCAAAGAGGTCAAACCAGTAAAAGAGCTACAAGCCAGTAAGAACTGAGAAATTCTGGTGGTAGCTTTTATAAATGTATATGCTCTAAATGTTTGATTAACATTTGTGCTAATCAGGTGTTTTGGGAGGCTGCTTAGAGGTACTGTGGTTTATGTTGGAAATCTTTGATAGTGCAGAGGTGAGATGCAATGACTGGTTAACAAATCCAGACAGTGCTTCTACAACATTCTGATTCATTTGGAATTCTCTGAGCCTGGTCAGCTGGTCAGTTACTGACCCATAGAAGCAGTATTCTGCTTCTTAATAAACATAACTGTGTAAGTCTTTGCACTCCAGTATTAGTGAGTCACTGGATTCAGCATTTTTCACCCAAATAATTTTACTACTGATCTGTATCTTTTGTTATACATTTGAGGCTAGCTAAATTGTTTATCCCTAAAGCTGTTGGTCTGGTGACTTTTACCAGATCTTAAACCTGTATCCCAGTTAGGCTGCCTTCAGCCTCTAAAGTGTTGTGATGATTATGGAGCTACAGCTGAAGAACTTTCCATCATACCAGAGTTACTTAGGCTTTACCTTAAATGGCAGTTACATCTGATGGGATGGAGAAATTAGCTGAGCAGTGAAGTGAGGCATTAAAAGACTCTTCGGAGCAGTGTGTTTTCTGTCCAGTAGAAGTAATTATTGTTCATTAGATGGCAGTGGCTCAAGTGTGGAGTAATAACAATGGCATTGCTCAGCTGAGTAATAGCTTGTTATACTTGTGAGGTCAATGTGTGCCTTGTGATTGACAAATAGATCAGCCTTTGCTCTAGAGGCTGGAAGTTTGGTGCTCCTCAGTGGGGCTTGGCATATAAAATTATTTCTGTGTAGTAAATATTGAATATTTTTCCTAAGCACTGAGCTGGGATAAAATTGATGGACACTGTGCTTTTAATAAAGCTGAATACAGCAGCATATGATTGATACTCATTTCTATTCAAATTACTAGAGACTGACAAGAACCCTGCAGCATTTAAGCTACAAAAAGGCAGGAGGCTTAACTCCATTTTCTGTGTGGACAGGCAAATTGAATTGGTTCCACTTAAGAGTGTAGAGCAGGTCTTTTGCAAGTGGCCCATATTTTGCAGATCTTTGCTGCTCCTTTTCTCCTCTTCCATCCATTTTCAAGTGCTAAACTTACTATGTTGTAAAGGAACTGAAAAGATCACCAAGAACAAATTTTACCTCAGATTAAAAAAACAAAAGGAAATTGAGTTAGGAATTTCTTGCATGGGGAAGCACCCATGGAAGAAAATGGGGTTCCCAAATGCTGCATTCCATCTGCTTGGAACTTCAGCACTTAAATGCAGGGTTCTTTAAGGATCTGGCATGTAAAGAGCACTTTCACTTTATTGGTCAGCCTCATGATGAATGACTGTGTAGGACACACACCACTGGATAACCTACCAGAGAGGGCTTTAATTTGATTGTCTTTTTTAGGCAGACTTGGTAGCAGAGAGAATGAATAATGGCTGATCCTTATTTTCTTTTGTTTCAAGCATGTCAATGGTTCACTCCACTGCCTTGTGGTGTGTGTATTTCACTTTAAGCTTGCAAAGATAACCTTGCATCCTGCACAGCCATACACAACCATATATTTTTGATACACCTCGGTATATACTTGCCTCGGTATAACTTGGCATTCTCCTTTCCTGAAGGACTACCAAGCAGACGTGTTTCTGCAGGGAAAGGGACTCACTGGAAAGGAGCTTTTTCCTTTGTGAAGGTTATTGTTAGTGTTAAGTACTGAGCTTAAGCTAATTTACCTGTATGTGTTAAATGTAGCAATTTTCCCTTATAAGAAGTAGTATATAATTGTTTACAGGCAGAACTGCTCTCCCAGTTCTTCTGATTTTCCTACTGAGTAGTTTCCATTAATTTATCTTAACTTCAACTAATGCTAAAAAAAAAAAAATACAAAAAATCCAGAGCCCCGAAGTTCTGGTTTGCTGAGAGTTCAGGAATGCTGAGAAGAAAGGACAGTATTACAGCTTAAAGATTAAAAATTAAATTGAAAATTAAATTAAAAAGTTTTCAGAAAGAGCTCCTTTCCACAAAGTGCTTTTGGGTTTGTGTTTTGTTTTGTTGTTTTTTTTTTTTTCCTTTTCAGATATCTAAAGGTTCATTTTGGCAGGTGCAAAGTACCTGTAATTTTGGGTGCTGGGATTTTTTTGTTGTTGTTTGGGTTTTTTTTGGTGGACGGGGTATCTCCTTTTGTTTTAAATAAAGATGTCTTAATCTGTCTGTTAGTAATGGTTAAAGAAAAATAAACTGTAGTAGGAAGGGGGAAAGGAGGGTGTGGATCTAATCGCTGCAGTTCCTTGGTGCACACTTGAGAGAACTGGAGGTTATAGCCAGCTCCCAGATGGAGATACAACCACAGCAGAAACAGTGGTTTATTTGTCATTCTTCCAAAAGTAAACAGGCTCCACTGTCCCAGCACGGCAGCTTGAGAGAGCTGTGCCCTTAAACTGCTTTTTTCTCTTAGCCTTTGAAGATGCTGACAGTGCCGTGGATGACCGGGACAGCGACTACCGCAGCGAGACGAGCAGCAGCATCCCCCCTCCGTACCACACCACCGTGCAGCCCAACGCCTCCGTGCACCAGTTCACGGGCCCGGCCCGCCTGCAGCAGCAGGGAGTCCTGCGGGATTCCTGTGCCGACTCCCTCCAGAATTATGATCTGGATTATCGGGAGCATGTGGCCGCCAGGTGAGTGCTCTCTTATGGGTAGCTCTCCTTTCCCTGTTGTTTTTTTCCGCTGCAGACCATGAAGGTACCAAGCTGGCAGGGGAGGGCAGATCAAGGGTTCTAAAAGTCTTCTGGTAGGAAGATGTTATGTGTGTTGTTGACCCTGGGATTCTGCTGTGAACCTGGAAAACCCCGTGAGGGTATGTGTTACACCAGATCTGGCAGTTTAGGGAGTTACCTTTAACAGATGTGCTCAGCTTCAGGTGATTTGCTCCTGGTTGTACTTTCCCCTTACTCTCTGAAGGCTAGAGTATTGGGTAGTTGCTTGTTCTGGTACCATGGCATAGATGTGCCTATCAAGCCAGTGAAACACATTCTAGCAGAGTTATCCTATTGGGACCTTCTTTCTTGATGCAGATTTATATTCTCTTCTGGATTAGCTCCAGTTCTGTTAGATCTGCCAAAACAATGTATTCAAGAAGAAAGTCTGTAACCGATTGGTTGTTGGGGTTTTTTTCCTTCTGTTCCTGTTACCATATAATACTGCTGAGTGGTGTGCTTTCTCTTTAGATTTACTTTCAGCTGTATGAAAGATAGTTTGTTTGCTCAGAATTTATTTTAACCATAGTTTAGTGGTTTCACAAGTGTTTATAAATTGTAGAAGTATTGAGCATTGCAGGACTAACTTACCAGGATCAATGGCTGTGAGCTAGAGCTAGTTGTGCAAGGTGAAAGCAGAAGATTTTGGACAGTGCTGCTAATTTTGGTCAGCTTGCCTAAGAGTGGATCTGTAGAACAAGCTACAGGCTAAGCTGCTGCTTCTGCCTTTGGTGAGGAAGGAAGAGGCAGCTACTAAAGCACTATCACAGAGGTGCACAGTTTTATTTGTGTTATAACTGATTTCCTTCTGCCTTATCTCCCTTGGTGTGAATGTTCTTGTATTCTGATGTCTGAACCTAAATTCAGTTATTGTCTTGGATGGCTGAGGCTAAGTTTTGTCCTTCTTGATGTATGGCCATAATGGTAAAGGGTGAAGTTTAATGGTAACATCTAATGTTGTTACTGTTACTGAGGTTTCAAGAATAGAAACAAATATGCCAACAAAATGCATTTACTGCAGTGTGATGTGTCATTCCTAGTGCTCTCTTCCTAGTTCATGAAATGTCTTATATATAAACAAGTTATTCCCTTTCCCATGCGAGTCTGTGCTGCTGGCTTGCAGTGGTAAAATTGTTGAAAATCTAACTGAGAAGATGAGCTGATGCTTTTTCTTTTTGGGAGAGCTGAGCTGAGCAGTGATGTTGGACCCCCAGTCAGGGGAAGCCAGTGGTGGTGGCATATTTTTGGAGTTATGTGATTTCTTCAAGTGGTGTTGACAATACAGGTAGTTTTTCATGGCTCACTTTGCTTGGAGTCAGTGTGTATGTGAGTTTCTATCTGTATCTAAAAGATAAATGTGTTTGTAAGACCTTCCAAAGAACCACCGCTGGTTTGAATTTTCCACATGCCCAACAAGATTCTTTGCTGCATGTTTAATCTTATAACATAAAATATGCAAATAAGCTTTCCAAAGAAGGTACGTGGGATTCTCTTACTTACCAGAAAGGTATTTCTAACAAGCTGGCTGAAAAGAAGTATGTGGGTAGATCTGAAATATTTTCAAAACAAAGTTGTAGCTGAGTATTGCAGGAACAAATTGTATTTGGCTTTTGTTCCTAGCAGCTCTCAGTGCTTTGTACATGGCAGTCACCTGATGAAATCAGTGTTCCTGGCAGACTGCAGCTGATAGTTGCTGTGAAAATGAGGGCTTGTAGGAGGCTCTCCTAGGCAGACCCAGAAGAACCAGACAAGAACCTGCTGAAACCTGTCTTGAGCTGGGCAGAAGGTTGTCAGTTCCAAAATGCCTCAGTTGAAACTGTCTGTTCTAGCACCTGTATTTTTTTTTCTTACAATATTTGGGTTTGGACAAAAAGTTCTGCTTCTCTTTATTAGCTGTTTACACGTGATCATATTCCTTTGATTGAAGTAATACATTTTCTTCCAACCTCTCCTAAGGATGACAAGCAATAATATTGTTATGTGTCCTTGGAGTGCATTTTGCTGCCAGCAACCAGTTTGGCTTCAGAAGAGTAGACATCTTTCCCTCATTTTTGGTTTGTGGGTTGTTTGGTTTTTTTTGGGTTTTTTTTTTTGTTTTGTTTCTTGGTTGGTTAGTTTTGGATGTGTGGGTTTTTTGTTTTTTTTTTTTTTGTGTTTTTTTTTTTGTTTGTTTGTTTGTTTTTTGTGGGTTTTTTTAATTGTTGTTTTCTTTTGTTTAAGCACTAACTTTTCTTTGCAATGCTCATTTTCTTTAACTGTTTGTCCTCCATACCTCCTTAGTCTTATTCAGTACGATAGCATAGATTCCAGTATGAGAGTCGGTATCTGAGTCTTTAGATCTGTCAGATGAGTGGGTTACCCTCTCTGCACCTCCCTGCCTGTCTCCCAGTGTTGCTGCTTTGAAGTGTTCTTGTGGTCCATTTCACCTGATACTTGCTGTTTGCCTCAGCTGGTTTTTAGATCTGTAATAGTTAAATGCTGGACTGATGTCTTTTTCTCCTCTCATGTTGGGTTTCTCATCATTATTTCTTATAAAAGGGAAGCTTTATAAAAGAGCAGAGGAAGCACAAACAGGAAAAGGATGGGAGGAAGGAGAAAGAAAGAAAGATCAGAAAGAAAAGTAGTTTTCTTTATGCCTAAATTAGTCCATTCTTTTGGTTCAGCATTTACAGATAATGGCTCTTCAGACATTCATGTAGAGCCCATTGCCTTCGTGTGAGTTCTGGAAGTGCTTGATCCACCATATCCAATGGTGGCCCTGGGAATCTTTTAAAAGAAAATTATTTCATTTACCAGCTTAAAATAGTGAGCAAGAAGTGTAGTAAGTGTTCTAAACTGTGTATAACAGGATTCATTTAAAGTAATGAGCATCTTTCCAATTAGTATAAGTTAGCTAATACTGTTGGAAATGCAGCACTAAAGCAGCAGTAGAAAATGCAATGACCCATCTCTCTTTCAGGGCTGTCCCATCTATATCCTATGCTGGCATGCTCCATGCAATTCTCATGGTGAAGACTCTTGGATTAGAATTATCCATAAAATGCCTGTGTGCCCTTTGTGTTTTCCCCTCTGTGGCACTAGGGGGTGAGGGACACACATGCCCTCATACTCCTCAGTTCTCAGCAATGGATGATGTGAGGCAAAGCTGCCTCTTTCAGATGATCATGTTGATGTTTTTAAATCCACTTTCTACCTGTTTGTATGTAAATTGTCAGAGGCTGTCCTTGTGAGGTTTAGATGGAGAAGTTTCCTTGCTACTGCCCTTGGGGCTGTTGAACAATTGAGATTATCCTGTTGACCAGGGGATAAGAATTAATCCCACAATCCCAAGGATCATTTAATTGGGTTTTTAGGAAGCATCAGATACAGTTACACAGCTTAATCCATTCCCCCAAAATGGACAATTATAAATTGCTGGATCTGTTCAGATGCATTATAAATGGGAAATACAGATCCTAAAAATCATCTGAGGCTTATGATGGGTTAATATCCAGCACCAGTGTTTTGTTTTTCCTGTCCTGTAACAGCTCTGAGAATCATAATTTTTGTATTGGTAGGGGTGCCTTGAGGCCTTTAGCTGCAGCAAGAGCTCTCCCAGCAAAGAGGACTGGTGAAATAGCTGAAGCTCCTCTTGTTGCTCATGCCCACCGTTTGCATTTTGTCCCCTGTCCTCACTTGTCTGGGATCCAATGACTCATAAGTCTCCAGATGAAATCTCTGCTCTGTTGCCACCCCTGGGAGATAGAGGGTCCCTGAAGGCTTTTTGAGTACTGCTAGAACAAAGTCTGCAGCCCAGGGTGACCGAAATGCAGGCACAGCATAGTGGAATGGTGTGCGTGGGCACTGCATCTCACAGTAGTCCTGTTGCTGCAATAAGTGACTTCTTTTCAGCATGCCTAAAAAAGCAACAGCAGAGTACTGGTACAGCCAAGGCTGTGTGCCCTCACTTGATCACAAAAAGCTGTTCTCCCTCAAAAAGGCATTTCTAAATTTTGTGCAGACATAACCGATGGAATCTCACAACCCATGCTGCTTTTTTTGACTATTTGATTGAAGTGTAATGGTGGTAGATTGGAAGGTTTTCAATTTTGTTATTTCTGAATGTTTCTGATTTTAATTTTCATTTACTTAATGCATGCTTTTCCATTGCTATTTTTTCTGTCCTTCCTATAGCTTTTTTTAAAACTGTTGTTTTTCCCTTCCTATTTTTTTTGCTGCCTCTCTTCCTTTCCCTCCCACTCCCTTTATTTCTCATCTTAGACAAGGACCTCTAGCTAGAAATGAAAGAGTCAGAATCATTCCATTTGACACTGAAGATGGAGAAGAAGAACAAGAGAGTAACTATGAAGAGCTAGGAAAACTGTTAATAGAGGATTTCTTAGAAAAAACTCATAAAACTAGAAGTTGGCATGAGAAAAATGTGAAAAAGATGAAAACTCTCTCAAAAAGAGAAAATTTAAATCACTGCGAAAGATCCAGGTACTGCCAAAATGTGTACCTGGAGTCAGGGTCTGTAGATGTCCCTAGATATCCTCAGGAATATGACACAATTGATAGAAGAAGGAAAAAGAAACTGCGATACAATTTTGAAGAGAGAGAACAAATAAGCCTGCAAAATAATGGAAGTCTGCAGTTTCCTAGGGAGAAAACCATTTATTTCAATGGTGTGGCAGCTGGTTCTGAACCCATTGATGATTTCCCAATATATGATAGAGTTAGAAAGTATACCGGGAACTCTGAAGGTAAGGGGTTGCCTGCTTATCCAGTCCTGCGTCCATATAAAAATGGGTTAATGGTTAAAAGTGGCAAGTTGCCCAACAAGCAAGGGATGAACCATGAGGACTCACTTCACCTGAGTAACAGTGAGGACATGAAACACATGAGGATGCTAGAGAACACTTTTGTGCCTGTCGATGTCCTTGAGGAATTTGACAGCAGTGCTTCTGATGAGTTCCAGTACTCACCTGTTTCAGATGATGAAATGGGGGAACTTTCAAGAAGATGGTATGATTCTGACATCAGCCATTTGAGAAACATAACTGCTAATTTCACTGCAAATATGGGCTCCCAGTTAAAAGACAGCTCTGATAAAAAACTTAAAACTAAAGAGAGCAAGCATGATCATCCTGTGCAAGACTTAACACTGTCACCTGTTGAAGAACCCAGTGAGGAATACATAGACACAATGGATGAACTTCAGTGTCTGGTAGAATCAGTCTCTGAATATTTGGCTGAAAAGGAGGAAGAAATCAGCAAATTTGGTACATTGCCAGAAACAAAAAAAAATGTTGAGAATGTGCCACTGAAGCAGGATAATGCTGATAATTCAGCAGAAGCTAAAAAATCTGAGCAGACCAAACATCTTGCTGCAGAGGAGAGTACCAAAGGCAAATCTGAATCTCTTCCGGACTTGTCAGGTGTGAAAAATACAGTGAATTCCCTCTTCAGCTCTTTCACAGAGAAGGTGGGGTCAAGCACAAAGCAACTCACAGCGTCTGTTGAAAAACTTGTGTCTTCCACTCCAGAGAATACAGAAAACAAAAACTCATCAGAAGGTGGAATCTTGAATGTATTTACCAGTAAGGCTAAAAGTGAGAGTTCTGCTTCTGGAGGGGCAGGAGATAGTAAATCTGACGCCAAGTTTTCCATTCAGTCTTTGCTACCACCCCAGATGAGCGGTGATAAAAGAGCCCAGAACACAAACTCCAACAAGCCAGAAACCACTGAGACAGACAGTAAGGCTTCTGCACCACATCCTCCCCAGCAAACACAAGGAAGTTCTGCCGACAGCCAGCAGAACCAGCATTCAGTTGTGAATTCAGTTCTAGGCATGTTTAATCCTTTAAAGATCTTCTCTGAGAAGGAAGTGCCAAAGCAAGAAGTCACAAAAGAGGACTACACCAAGGACAGCCATGCTGTGAAAGCTGAGGAGACAAAAAGGAGTGAAGCACCATCTGGACAAATGTCAGCCAGGACCAGCAGCACTGTTCCAGAGGCACAGAAAAATGAGACCAGAAGTGAGGCAGAGGTAAATTCAAGTAGCACTTCTGTGTCTTCTATCTTTGGCAGGCTTACAAATTCTGTCAGTTCTTTCAGTCTGAAAGCCAATCTTGATGGTCTCTTGGCTCCCAAGCAGCCGGATGTGCCACAGAAGCAACCAGATTTGCATCCTGTTACAAGTCAGCCAGGTGCCACTTTGGTAGAGGGTGCACCCACAGCCAGGGATCAGCCTCCTGCAAATCAGTCAGAGGATCAGCATCCTGCAGGCCATGGACTGGCAAACAAGCAAAACAGAGGTAATGTGGAACCTAAGTCACAGCCTCAAGATCAGGGTACAGTATCTGAAAGCTTTTTTAGCCCACTCAAAAAGTCTTTCAGTCAATTGTTGCTTCCTTCTGCTGAACAACAGAAGAAAGAAAGTACGTCTGAACATTTTAAAGACCGTAAGTCTGAGGAGGATATAAAACAAAATAGTTCATCAAAGGAAGAGCACTCCTTTCCTTTCACTGGAAAACTTCCTTTTATCAGTGGGCTGGGTTCATCAGCAAAGCAGGAACAGAGGAATGAGAAGGGAGGCTTTATGTCATCGTTATTTAAATTTTCTTCTGCAGAAAATCTAGCACCTGCACAGCAGCAAAAAAGTCATCAGGGTTCTAGTGGCAGTTCCCTGCATGAAGGCAGAAACAGTAATTCAGGAAATGCTGTTTCAATAAAATCTAGCTCCGTTCCAAATTTATCAGACAATGAGGAACTTTTACAAAAGATTAACATGACTAAAGAAAACATATCTACTGTCCAAGTAAACAGAGAAAAACACCAGGATAGTGCCTCTACTACCCTTAAAGCCAAAGAAGAGCAGCAGAAATCTAAGAGTACTCAAGAGGAACCTAGAAATGTAAAAGGAGGACTGATGAAAGAGAGAGTAAAGGCAGCAGACTTAAGCAAAGGCTCAGTTGAATCCACCTCTTCAGCCAAAGGGCCAGAAGCTCCAAGTGCAGATGATACTCAGAGGAAGAACACACCAGGTTTTCTCTCTGGCTTTCTTCACATTTCTTCAAATGAAAATACAACCAATAATCAAGACTCAACTGCTAAAAGCGAGGGTGATAGCCAGAAAAGCACTTCTCCTGGATTATTTTCTGGCTTATTCAGGTTTGCCTCAAGTGAAAACTTGTCTGAAAGTAAGCAAGAAAAGACAAAACCAAATTCTCTGGGCTTCATGAAGCTTCTTGATAGAGGTGAAGATTCTAGCTTGGAGACAAAACCCCATAATTCAGTAATGGCTTCTGACAGTCAAAGTAGCACTGGAGAAAAGCAGGAAGCTTCCAGCTTCTTAAAAAATCTTCTGCCAAAACCAAAGGAGAAGCAGGATAATGTGAAAACAGTGGGATCTTCCACTACTGACCACCTGTCCAGTGCAAGAGTAAATGAAACAGCTGAGCCTCATGTTCCCCAGAGTGGGTATCCTGTGCTCCCTGAGGCCCTAAATCTGCAAGCCAACATACAGGACTTGTCTGGAAAGTCTGTAAATAGTAGGCATATTCCTCACCAGGATGCAGAATCTAAAATTCTTCCAGCTCCTTTAAACAAAGGATCAAATGAATCTCTCAATTTGACTAATAAAAGCTATAACCCTACGGAGCAGTACTCAGCTTATCAGGAAACAAGGAGCCATTCTAGCTTTGAATGGGAATATGAAGTAGGAGGACTGGCTGACACTCATGGAATAGCAGTACCAGTTTACTACGTGTTAAACCAGAACCCTGTTCTTCCCCCTCAGTTCTTGGACTGGCCTGAAAATGATGTGGTAATGAATCTTTGTAAAAAGGATGGGAATGCAAATGTGATGGATTGGCAGACTAATGCCAATTTTGATGGACAGAGTCTAGATTTAAGCGCCATGTCATATGAATCATTTGACCAGTTAATGTTTCAAGACGTTTGTTTAGAAGAAAATGATGCATGGACTGCTAATTCTCTCAGTGAAAGTTACAGTAACTTTCCACCCTTCGAAAGAGACAGCAGTTACTCATTTGAAGAGTTGCCCATGGATTTGAGCTACTCCTCTGGCTGTGATGGAACGATGTGGACACTAATTGACCAAGACACTTTAAGTATGGATGAAGGCTTGATGTACTCATCCTATAGCCGGGAGTATCAGGAGTGGATAATGATGCTTGAGCAGGGCGTGTGGTGGCCATCAGAAGATGGTGATTGTGGATACTACATGTACAGTGACAACCAGTATGTGTATTCCCTGCTCACTGATCCCACTGGACAGTATGTCTACGTGTGTGCTCCTGAAACTTACTCCTACATGGACAGCTGGGATTATAATTTCCAGATGGATTCCATTCCAAGAGCTGTGCTGGAAGACAACACAATTGCTGTTTGTGGTTTCAAAGTCCCTCTTGGCAGTGAAGATGAACTGTTCTGGTTTGCTGAAGAAGAGTGTCTAGATGATTATACAACAAATAAACCCCTGGATTTGTCAGTAGCTTTGCAGAGGAGCGACCAGCTAATGAACATGAATTTGGAAACTTTTTCACAAATGTTTGAGGAGTCAATTTATTATCAGAGAGAGCAGCCATTAGATTTTTCAGGTTATAAACTTCAAAAACTCAAAGTAGATTTCAGACCTGAGAAGGAAACCCCAAAGCATTCAGAGGAGCCTCCATTAACCCTTGATCTCAGAACACATTCCAGGGCAGCTTTCAATAAATCTCTGAGTAAGGAAGTTCACACCAAGGAAGTTGGTAAGGCTGTCCCAGTGACAACTTCTGGGTCGTCAGGATTCTTTGGATTCCAGCTGTTTCAGTCTACTCCTAAAGCTGAAGAAACTGCTGCACCTACTGAAAGAGTAACAGAAGCAAAAAAGACTGAGGAAGATAAGAAAACACCAGTGAACAAAGTTAGCTCCTTATTTTCTGCTTTGGGTGGATTAATTGGAAAGTCTACAAGCCCTGGCTCTGAGACATCAGAAGATTCTACCTCAAAGAGAACAGACACACGATCAATATCATCTGAAAATAAGGCTGATGTTTTATCACTTACACCAAATAAAAAGTTAGATGAAGAACAAGCTGGGCAGAAGTTTCCTGTTACATCAGGACCAAGAAGAAATACTTCATCAGAACTTAATTTAGAGGCTGCTAGAAATGAAAAGCCAGAATTACACCAGACTGAAAACATCCGTGTTAAAAAAACAGGGTTAACAAGATCTCCTTCTATACTGAGCCAAACTGCTGCGGATGGCAGGCCCTTACAGGAAGAGAGACCAGTTAAAGCAACTCCAGCTTCCAGGCGTCTTGAAAGGCATGCAGCCATTAATGAACCAAGCCAGCCACAGCCACCTACAAGCCAACCAGCCACTGAGCCTGAGGAGACATTATTTAAAAGTGCTCTGAAATTGTTCAGTCTTGGAGAAGATTCGCCTGCAACCTCAACTGCCAACAAACCCCAATCTTCTGGATTTTTTGATTTCTTTAAAACACAAGTAAGCAAAGTGCCACAGCCATCACCAGAACTAGAGAAGAGGCAAAGTAATAAACCAGAAGAGGTGAAACAGCCAGAACAGAAGGAAACCTCCGGCATCTCATCTTTATTTGGATCCCTTGGAGATCTCTTCAAAGTGGAGCCTGTGTCTTCTCCACCAACCTCAAGTACTACAACTCTGCCAAAACCCAGCAGCAGAACTGTGACTGAGTCAAGGCAGAAACCTGAGAAGACTGGGGGTCTTCAGAGTGCCAGTATGCCATGTCTGTCCTCCACCCCCAAGGAAGAGGTGAAAACAGAAGGCACGGACAAGCCCGTCTCTCTTAGCCCCAGGGTGCAAGAGGAGCAACAAAGTAAAAGAGCCATGGAGAAGTCTTCTGAGAGTAAAAAAGTGCCTCCTGGAAATGTTTCACAGAAGCCAGTGAGTGTAGGTCCCAGAGGAAGCCAGCTGGGCCAGCCAGCTGGGCAGCAAAGCAGCACACCCACAGTCACACCAAAGCAACAGGGGGGTCGTGTAGGAGACACAGCTAATCGGGCAAAACCAAAGCCAGACCAGATGCCCAAAGAGTCGAGTTTCAGTTTGCCATTCAGCTTCTCTGATATCACTGCTCCGAAATCCCAGCCAGCCAGTAAGAGCCTATTCTCCTTCTTCACTGGATCAGATGAACCAAAGCCTTCAGCACCTGCTGCTGCTCCTGCTGGTGGGAAGCAACAGGAAACAGAGGGGCTGTTTCATCTGCCCTCCTTCTTTTCCAGTAGTCCAGCTCCTGAAAAGAGTGCACCTCAAAGAAGTACTAGTTTTAGCTTCTTCAATTTGACATCATTTTTGGATGAAAAGCCACAAACTACTCCAGGACAGGAAAAACTAGCTAAACCAGTGAATTCTAAGCCACCAACTGCTCCTAGACAGGAGAGTAATACAAAACCAGCTAAAACAGTGAATGCTAAACCACATATGAAGCAAAGTGTTCCCACCGACTCTGGTGTAAAAACCAGCAGTTCTACCATGCAAGGAGATGCTGACAGTAAAAAAGAAGTTGATGATATTATTGCAGCAGTGACTGGCAAACAAACATCTAATGACCTCATGATCCCAGACAATAAATCAGAAAAGCTGGCAGTGGACAATGTAGAAAATATTGCTGCAGTATCTGAAGAGAGTGGCTTAGAAAAGCTTCCACAGGCCAGTGGCGAGAGTGACTTAGGAAAGCTTCCACAGGCCAGTGAAGAGAGTGGCTTAGAGAAGATTCCCCAGGCCAGTGAAGAGAGTGACTTAGGAAAGCTTCCACAGGCCAGTGAAGAGAGTGGCTTAGAGAAGATTCCCCAGGCCAGTGAAGAGAGTGGCTCAGAAAAGCTTCCACAGGCCAGTGAAGAGAGTGGCTTAGGAAAGCTTCCACAGACCAAGGACACTGCAGTAACCAGCTTGTCTGTTCCTGGTCCTTGCCTTCAGATTCCCACCGTGCAGGAGGGTTGTCAGGACCAGCAAAGTATTTCCCCAAGGGCAGAAGATGCTTTGGGTAATATGGAGAAATTGGACAGTGTTGCATTTCCTACTGGTGAAGAGCCTTATTCTTCCAAAGAGCAAACTTCTGAAAAGGTTGATCATAGCATGGCCTCAGGTGATGAGATGAAATCCCAGGGTCTAAATGACTTAAATGGTGTGAGTGACATGAAAAATGAAGTGGTCTCTGAAGAAGTACGTGTACAGAATGAGTTGCCAGAACAAAAAGTACCTGAACAAACGGACAGATTACAAAGGGCACAACAGCCATGTGTTCCTCCTAAAATGCCAGAGGCACCTAATTTGCAAAGCAAACCAAAGGAACCTGAGAGTGATAAATCGGTTCTGGATTCTTCAGTTGAAATGTTTTCAAGTTTCATGACAAAGATGAAACCACCTAAAACATTTTCTGGTTTCTTTTCTCAACCTCAAGCTACTGCACCTCCACCTGCACAGAAGAGAAGCTCCTCTTTCTTTGGTTTCTCATCCCTCCCAAGTGGCCCAGCACCAGCTTTCACAAATGATATATTTGGCATCTTCAAAGGTCCAAAAGAATCTCCTAAAGAGATGCCTCCAAAATCTGCCCCTAAACCTCAAAGGACTGGTGTGAAAGATGTCACTGGGTCTGTTCCAGCAAAAGTCTCTAGGGAGCCAGAAAATACAGCTGCAGCCAGAGAGTCTAAAACAGATGTCTCTACCTCTGTGAAGAAGGATGTAGTACCTGCTTCAACAGAAGGGAACTCCACAGAAGAGTCTCCCATGAAAAGAGAAACTGAGGAGAAAAAGAGCTTGGAAACCTCTAAAGAGGAACCTTTGAGTGCCACTCCAGAAACAGGAATGTCCAGTAAGAATGAAGACCTTGAGGTGCTACAGCAGGATAGTGAAGCACAGCCCTCTGAGGTGGTAGATGCTCTGCCATGCCAGTCTGATCTCAGTGGTGCAGCTGATACAGTGCAGACTGAGGCTCCTGACCAGGCTGATGTAGGTACTTCCCAAGCAGATGTGGGGCCTTCAGGTGTAGCAGAGGAAGAAGCTGCTCCTGCAGACAAGGCAGCCAGTGACATCCTTCACACTGGCTCTACTGATGAGCTCGCACTGGAAATGGAAGCCCAAACTAACAGGGCAGACACAAGCCTTTCCCAGTTAGATGAGAGTGCTACGCTTGAATCAGAGCCTGCTGTTGCAGGGGATCAGGCCAATGCTGGTATTGATCAGCAGGACTTGATCAGTAGTGATGATAGCAAACCCACAGCTCCAGCTGATGATCCCAGTGTTCATCTGCCTGAGCAGAAGGAAGAGAAGACAAGTGAGGTAGAAAAGCAAACTGCTGAACAGGAAAAACACTTAACAATTAATGAGGTGCCTGCAGAAGGGATTGCTTCCAAATCTGACTTGAAGAAACCGGGTAAAGTTAATAGTGTTGCTCCAGATACAAGCAGTAGTAAGCCTGTCTTTGAAATACCGAACATACCCAGTTTGCCAAAATTTGGCTTTATGTCGTCTTCTGATAGTGGTAAACCTTTTGGCTCATTATTCTCTCAGCAGCCTCCTTCTGCTAATAAAGCAGGAACAGATGAGGGCCTCGTGTCCAGTTTTAAGAAGCTCTCTATGTCTCTGTTTGAGGGAAGTGGTGAAGAAAAGGTGAGTAAGCCAGAGAGTGCCCAAGGAGCAGTATTTGGGAAAAAGCTAGATTTCTCCTTTCCCTGGCAAAAAGACATCAAGGAGACCTCTGCCAAAAAGGAGCCACATGCACCACCGCAGGCTTTGTCAAAACCAGATGACAAGGTGTTAGGAACAGTCAGTTCAGAAGAAAACTCAAAATCTGCAGTCTTGGATCAAGTGACTGACGCAAATATAGAAGTGAGGTTGTCTTCAAAGCAGCCTGACGCTGTAGACAATGAACATTCTGAGGAGCCATCTGGTGCAAGCACTGTTGATGATACATCCAGCAAAGAGCTGGGAGAGAAGCTTGACAAAGAGTCAGAAGATCAACAGAATGTGATTTCAGGTGAACTGCAGAAAGAAGATCAGGTAGAGGAGCGTGTGCCAGACAAGCCTGAGGAGAGAGAAGCTGGGCTTGATTCTGGTCCTGATGGAGCAGCGCTGCATCCTGACACACTGGCTGCAGATCTGCATAGCGTGGAACAGCTGAATGAGAAAAGGCTAGTTACAAATGAGGCATAATAAATGGGATTTGACCATTTATAATGCAGTGCTACAGCAGTAGAGAGTGGCCTTGGTGTCTGATGTTTGTAGCTCAGTCCCACTCCCCTACCTGTTGTAGTGTTTGTGATATCTCTGATGGTTGTCGTGGACAATATGGTAAACTGCAGTCACTAGTTACATACAAGCCTTTAGACCATTTCTCACCTTTTTCCACTCCTTTTCTGTAAGTGTAATTGAATTTCCCATGTTCTTATAACTTGTCCCACTGAATGAGATGTTCTTAGTGCTAATTTCATTAGCCTTTGAGAAGTTATAGTCTTTGTGTGTTAATTCTGCTGCATACCATTCACTTTGCTTTCTTGTTTAGTGATAATAATATTGTATTTGATAAGAAAAAAGTAACAGGTAGAATGTATTGGTAGGGAGGAACGTTTTGTTCTCAAAACGCAAGGTAAAGGTTTTAAATTTTAGAGAGAAATACAACTTACTGATGATACATTATGGAACTACTTAGGTTCACTTTGTATTACTGAATATATTAAAACACTTTCAGAAATATCAGTGAAGTTATTCTAATGCTTGGTCTTCCTAAAATCAGTACAAAATTTATTTCATGCAGTTATGAAAGTCTCTAGAGGAAGGTATCAGTATTTTATGAGTGCATTGAGTCCTGTGCATGTGCTAAGCTACAATTGCCCTTAAAAATCAAAATAGAGGCCTTCTAAACTTAAATTTAAGTATGTATATACAATTCTGTATAATGTAAGTGAAACTTATTCCTCTGCTCATACATCTGCAGCTCTGCACTCACAGAACTTCCTGGCTCCAAATTCTTCAAGACTGCAAGAGAAAAATATGAGTGTTGCTTAATTCTTGGCCATAGTTTTCCTGACTGCATGAGAAATCTCCATCTGCTGTATTTTGTTTGACGATTCTAGGAATTCAGCCCTGAGAGTGGTGTCTTGAACCACAGAGGTCACACCCCTGTGTATGGCTTTTCTTTGAAAAATTTTTCCACTTTCGTAAAAGGTTTTAAGTTGAAGGTTTTGATAGTCTTAATCTTGACTGCAACATATTTTATCATAAACTTTTAATACATAAAAGTAAAGTTAACTTTATTTTTTAACAACTGTCAACTTAAATAGATGTGATAAAGACCCCAACTGCAGCAAATCTGCAGAAGACAGAAACACTTTCACTCTGAATTGCTGTTTCCATTATTATTCCTTTCCTGTCTGGTTATTAGAATATCTTCACTGCAGTTTGTAGTTGGTGTAAGGTGAAGCAGTAGTTGGTGCAACAAAGACCAATGTATAGAGGATATGTGAGTGTATACATACATACATATATATATATATATGTATGTATGTATGTGTGTGTATATATATATATACACACACACACATGTACATATATATATCTACAAAAGAAGTATATATGGTCTATATACTGGTGGATTGTGTATTGAGTATTTCTACTGCCTACCAAACTTTAGAGGTTCACAAATCTATGTTTACATAATAATCATAAGAATATAATAGTTAAGTATGACTTCATAGCATGCCTTTTCAGTAATATTTCATATATGGCTCAGTTTTTTACATGCACAGGTTATTTTGTGTTTTTCCAAGCCATTGTTTTTTCTGATGGACTTTTTTACTCTCTCATAGTCCTGCTGGCAGTAGTAGATACGGCTCCTCTTGCAATGTCAGCCAGGAAAGCTCTCACCTCAGTGAGCTGGAACATTCCCATGAAAGTGCCCACGGCTCTGAGCAGGAGGATGATCACCAGGAAAGGCAGTCAAATCACTCTTACCACAGCTCGAGCAGCTACCAGAAGGATGGTCACGCGTGGCTCAAGGAGCAAGAGGAGTCTCACGGCAAAGGAGAGGAGGAGAAGTTCTGCAAAACTGAGGAAAAACCTGCAGACCATTCTGCAGCTAAGTTACCTCCAGAAGTTGAGAAGCCCAAGGATGTTGATGCAGGAGTCCAAAGGAGGTAGGTGAAGCTGTCAACAAGTTATTTTCATCTAGTTCAAAGAGGATTCTTCTATCTGCTGTTACCCAGGGCAAATTATTAAAGGCTGCCAGTACGTTGTTCTTGCAGCCTTTTATGACAACTGCGTTGATGTTGCTGATCTGTGCAACATCTGTTGTAGAGGACCATTTAGTTATGGGACATTGGCTAAGCTGAAGCTGTGTTTGCCTTGTGTGCAAAGAGGAACACTTGCTAAAACTGTGGTTTTTGTGTGTGTGTGTGAAGAGGAACACCAGCTTGGAGCTCATTTGGTGGATTTTCTGTTTCTGATTTGATGAGCGTACTCTGGCCCCAAAATAGCTGCTTCCATTGCTCATGTGGGATCAGGTTTGTACTTGTACAACCAAGAATTACGTGTTTTCATGGTTAGAGCTTCACTAGTTCCATTCTTGTAGGCTACCACCATTAGAGTTAGTGTTTATGTAGTTGTGGGTTGTAGAGCATGAATAGACATGTTGCTCTGACTCACTGTGGGAGCCTTTCTTGTCCCTGTACTTTGGCTTTCCAGGCTGTCAACAGTATTGAAAACAGGCTTCAAAAGTATTTAATCTAAGTTTGGGTAAGTAGAGTACTGGGTTTTTGCACAAGTTTTACAGAAATTTCAAATTTCACAATTTAAATTTGGGAGTGACATTTTTCCTTGAGGTAATCAAGTCATTGCAGCCACTGGATGTGGTTTTACTTTCATAAGTATGAGGGTTTTTTTTTAAATATGGTTCAATTAGATCCATGGGAAGATGTCTGCCTGTCTATACCCTTTGGAGGGTACAGCTGGTGTCACTGTGCTTGGATGATAGAATTAACTACAGGAGTTCATGTGTAGGCAAGCCTTACACTAAAGATGAAGAGAGGAAAACAAGAAGAGAGAAGTGTTAAACTGTTTTTAAACTCTGATTCACTTTCCTCTTTTCCTTACAGAGCAGCAGGAGTCTTGTCCCAGAATGGCTGGCCTATATTTGTTCACAGGAAAGGTTATTCACATAGTCTACTTCAGGCTAATTTTGGCATCTAACTTGGATGCTCCTGCCTCACTGGCTCCCTTTCTCTCCACCCTCTGACAGTGCTCTCCTGTCTCCATGGAACAGGCATGGAACTGTGCTCTGAGTGTTGATCCTTAGAGCTGCCCCTGAGCTAGACCTGTAGCATGGATGTGTTTTGGTCTCATCTGTGGGGTTGTTTTATACAGTCAGCGCTGTGGGGTAGATGCTTTGCAGGCAGGAGAAGGTGTTTGTTTTTGTGATTTACACCTCAGCAACATACAAAAGTGGGAATGAAACCAAAGGCCTAAGGTATGATAAGCTTAGGGACTGCAAGATGTGCTGTGGGGCACTGAGGTGGAGTGTTGGTGACAGATCTGCCTGTTCTCTTGAAAAGCTGTAGGTAAGAGTGGAGTGACAGAGGTTCAATGCACAGAGGAAGCTCAGGGCTGAGCTCTGTGGCCAGTGTTTCCAATAAAGAGGGGCTGTACATTTGTAGCAGAAGGAGTAGGAAGGGGCAGTGGCTAGAAGAGAACTGCAGGAGACATCGGATTATAAAATCTTCTGTCTGCCTCATTATGTCTGTAATTATGATCCCATTGTGTTGCATTGGCTTGATCTGGTTCATAGACTGTTTTTTTGGGTTTTTTTCCTCATGTTTGCACAAACATCATCTTCCTCCTGGGTGTGGATTGTGTACAGCTCATATCTTTCAGCTCATCGGTTTCCAAGGTGGTTCCTGAGTTTAAGGAAACCTTTAGCTGCTCACTTCCCAGAGCACATGCACAGCTGTGCTGACTGGAGCCTGTCGTTCCTTCAGAGCTGAAGCTGTAATTACACTATATGGTTGAATCTTTAATGCTACGGGTAAGTATGTTTCATGTAGTGATTTCCTCTTTCTTGCTTTCAAGCTACCAGGGTGACATCGAGCCACCACCGTTTCCTCCAGCGAGAGCCCATTGGATTAGAGCCATTAGCAAAGTCCGACTGCAGCTTCAACAGGTAGGATGGAGAATTGCTTTGCTCGTTTTCTGAGCTGCTGTGGCTCAAGGTTTCACTTTTTCTTCACTGTAAGGCACCTCTTAGAGTTTTGGTGTTTTGGAGACAAAAAATTTGTCAAATGCATTGTGTTGGACTGCAGCATGTTGTCGTGGTTTTAGAGCTCTCTGATTCTACCAGACGTTTATAACATCATTGTATGGAACTGGAAGTGAATATCAGAAAAGATGCAGAAGCTGAGAAATTAGCTCTGAATTTGTAAATAATAAAAATGGTGTCTAGGACTTAAATGGTTTATTCTAAATTGTTTGAAATGAAGACTTTTTCCCAAGGCAACTTGAGGATAGCTTGTTAGTTTAGTAGGAGTTATCTGTATTATTTGTCGTGTGAAAATGTTCCTTGGGAAACTTTGCATCAAATATTTTTATATATACTTATTGAAAGTGGGTGTATAGTAAGTCTTGGTATTTCCATCTCATGAAAGTAAGATTTAAAAATAAATAGTCTTGATTTGGGAAGTCAAAAGGAAAAGGTTGTGACATTTTCTATAACAGTATAAACACTCTTGTTTTAGAAAACAGTATTTAAGAACCAAAGAAGTTGGATTTTTAAAAAAATTCTTATGGTTGTATCCATCTGTATGCCCACAGAAAGATAACATATGGTGTTCATGTTCCCTCAATTTTGCCTGCTTGCCCAAGTGCAGAGTTAATATATTTCACTTAGAAATACTACTTTCTTCTAGAGATGACTTGTTTTGTTTTTATAAGAGATTTTACAGTTTCTGTCACAATCAGGACTTTTTCTTGTGGATTTTTGCAAATATTCAAGAACTGATTGTTGTGGCTTTGCATCTTGGGAGGCAAAATAGATTTTCTCTTGTCCTGTCTGGATTGTAAATGCTTTTTCATCTAACTGTGGCTTCACTTCTGAGTAGAGAGGATTTGGATCAAAACTCTCAGTATAACATGGAAAATGAAGAACATTCTGTTTTTCTGAGAGGGTAGAAGGGCCATTAGATGGTTCAGCATTGTTTTGTCATTCTGCTGAATTGGAAGGATGACATGCTTCGAGATGATTGTTACTGTTTAGTTTTGATAGCAAAATGTCATTATTTGCTTTGCCTTGAGCACTGCTGACAACTATTGATCAAATTTTCCCTTAAACCAAAAAATGTAGGAGTTGGAACTTTGCAGGAGCCTGCTGTGGGGCTTAGCTGCCTTTTCTCAAAGACTTTTCCTTACCTCTTCTCTAGTTCTCTCTTGTTCTATATAAATCCATGCCGCGTGATTAGGACAATAAATACTGGAATTTTAAAGGGCTACTGCAAAAACATGACAAAGCCCCACTTCCTCTTCTTCTGTTAACTAGATGACCCTTTTTCTTTTAGTCTTTTCTTGACAGGATTTTTAGGCACTTTTCCATCAGCCTGGCCTTTTTAAAATTCTCCTACTCATTTCTTTGTTTTCCCTGAAGTGCAGTGTCCAAAGCTGAATTAAGAAATCCAGCTGAGAGCCTGCTCATGTGCACTATAGAGCAACCAAGACTTTGTTCTCCTGTCTGTGGTCCTGATTCTCCAAAATATACTGGCTGTCCTGCTGTGATGGTGCTTTTTTATCACAGACTATCAATGATGTATGGTTAGCCTTTTACACTTTCCAGAGCTGAGGTTCCTTCTGAAAAAGGGTTTTGTCTGTTGTTGCACAGCCTATCTTTGTGTTGGATTACAGCTGAATATGGCTTTGCACTTGTCCTTACAGAATTTGGTTTTTTTGGCTTTGTTTTTTTTTCGTTTTGTAAGCACTTTGTTGTCTGTGTCTTCCTTACCATTTATGTGAACAAATCATTCAAGTTGTCTGTGACAAAACCAAAGCTGATTGCCTGTGTGCTACCAGAGTTGCCTGAGGGATCTTGCTTGGTACATTCTTTGAATTTGGCTACCATGATTATCAATTTTTTACTAGTATGTTTGCATCTATTTTAACAGCTTCATCCAGATCACAAGGTATAAAGGTTCTATTATTCTTTCTCTACCCTTTAGAATAATTTAGCTTGTCATAGAAGGAAGTTAAATGCATTTGACACAGTTCTACTCTTGATGAAACCATGCTCACAGTTATTTCTCTCCTTTTCATGCTCTAGAAGATCTGCAAATAATTTGATTATTTGTTCCAGTCTTCAATCCCCAGGGAACTGAAGTGTGTGTGTGTGAAGTTAGTGCTTTTATAATTATACAAGGCTTTCTCTTACTGTTTTTTAAGCATAAATACCTGCTTTGTCTTTTTCAAATCTTTGTGTTGCCTGTTTCTCAAATTCTTAGTGCCATCTGACTTAACAGATAAGGTGGTTATTTCTTTCTTTTTTTTTATTTACTGCAGCCTCTTTTTAATAACTTTCTAAACCTTTTTTCTTTAAAAACCTCCCGCAACAATCCAGTTCTGTCAGCTGCCTGATGTGCTTGTCCCTTTCACCAAAGACCTGAAGCAATTAAGGCATCAAATTTCCAGCCTTCTTAATAACACCTGATGATTCGTCTTCCTATGAATGGTATCCATCCTTTATTTGTCTTATTGTATGTTCATTGCTAGATGTTTAATTTTGTGCTTCAGCCTTTTGATTCCTTTCCTGTGCAATCACTTTTGTCCTTAAAAACTTCCTCAGGAAGAGAGTTCAAGCCCTCCTGGAAGGCAGGAGGTTTCTTCGCTGGGGCAAGTTGTGATTTTTGTCCAGTGATGCTGTTTCATTAGCTGTTAACAGCTTCCTAAACTCCCTGGTCCTTTAAGCCTCTTTCTCTGGAGCTGTAGACACTGACTTTCTGAGTTTTTATTAGTTTGTGTTCTTGAATCACATAGTGTTTTCTAGCTTGTCTAACTCCTTTCCTTCTAAGGTATCAGGATGACTCTCACAGTTTGCTCAGATGCATTTGCATCCTCATTTGTCTCTGCACTTATGCTCAAATCTAGAAGAGCATCTCTGCTAGTTGCTTTCTGCACAAGTTGAGTCATCAGTTTGTCCACAGATTTTGTTTGAAAGTCAGTGATACAACGACTTTCTGATGAGGATCAGGATTTTTCATGTCCCTGTGGTGATAGTCTAAGCAGGTGATTCTCTTGGTAGCTAGAAAAGATCATGTCTCATTTCTCTGGTAACTGTATTAACATCTTTCTATCTTCAATTCCTAAGAGCTTTCAGGAGGACTATACTTGTTTGTTTCAGCACTTCAGAGCAGGTGGTTATGTCCTTGGTGTTGGAAGGGATGTCCTCAGCACATTTCTGTGTTCCTCTTTCTCCGTGTGCTCTATGTGTGTTCATTTCATGAACACACATAGAGCTCCACCTCACAGATCTGAGGGGCTGGACTCCTAATACATAGATTAATAAAATGATTCTTGCAACCTTTAATTTTAATGATCTAACTGAAATTTGAAAGAATAAAGAAAAAGTCCAAAAAAGAAAAAGACCCCCCAAGAGGTTTCCATACATGATGTGATTATAAATCCCCTGAGCAATTCAGCCTCCTACCTGGGAAAAGATTAATATTCATGTGAATAATGTACATGCATCCTACATTCTGACCATGAGTCAGAGAAATGTAGTATTTTAATTAAGACTTGACAGTTACAAAATGGCACAGGAATTTGTAAGTGTGCATGTTGAAAAAGCTTTTTTGTAGAGTGCACTTATGTTTTGTTCTTCACTTCTGCTGTTTTGCTTTTCTCTTTCTCTGTGAAGAGGAAACTTAATTATGCTAGAATCAACTAGGGTTTTCAGCCCTGCAAGGAATGACTCAGTAATCCTCACCTTCACACTTAGAACTTAGACTACAAAGAGGGATTAATTGATAGTTCATCTGCTGCAGTCCCTCAGTGGGAGCCTCTTTTCCAGTAGAAGAACAGACACATAGCTATTGCATCTTCAACTTGCAGCCCTCAGTGACTGAAATAGCCTCCAGCTAGGGACACAGCTATGTGACTTCTAAAATTATACAAATTAGAATCTGACTTCTGTGTAACAGAAGAACTGGCAGACCAAAGAAGAGCAAAAAATCAGTTAAATCATCAAATTACCTCTCTCACCAACTCTTAAGTATATTTAAATATTAGAAGAGGGTATGGGATCTGGGATTTTCTCCACTTACATTGAATTTGTTGAGGGGGCGAAAAATCTTATGTATAATTTTCCTCTCTCTTATGTCAGCATATTAGATACATAAATGACCTGTTTTTGTTTCAAAACCAAAGTAACAGGAGCAATGTTTCTGCCTTTTAAAAATAATGCCATTTTATACCAATTATTTTGATTTAACTTTTGTCTTTCCCTGTTAAATGCCAATAGTCTGTTCTTCTTGACTGATACATAATCAGGTCACAAACTGACATGGCAGATGTAGTTCATGACAGCAGTTTTCTGGAATACGAAGATGACTTGCAGTAGTAAGGAATAAAGGGGGTTTTCCTTTACTGTTGCAGGTACCCAGTCATATCCTTAGTCTGATTTTGTCATGCTCCATAGCTTCACCTCTGATCAAGCACCTGCAAATATTTAAACACTGTGAGGGTCCAGTTTTGAGGGTGATGTGTTGGTGATTTTGTAGTGTAAAGCCCTATTTTGATTTTGAGAAAGCAAGCTCTTCGTGCAAAGCACCACTATTCCCTTCATAAGCAACAGTGGGATGCCCTAAGGAGTCCTTGCTGGACTTAAAGTCATGGTGAAGAGACAAGCAGGGTCTGGTGCCAGTTTTGGTTGCAACTTTGATTGTAAGTTAGCTGCCTGTCCCTGTGGGAAATCAACCTCTACATGTGAACCCAGGCACTCTGATCTGTCAGTCCAGGTACTGTGCACTTGTGGAGAACAAACTGTTTTAAGCCACTCAGCAAAAGACTGGAAGCTGTCCCTTTCTACCTCTCATGGATTTTGCAGTCCACGCAATAATTTACTTTTGGCATTTTATTTCCCTTAAGCTTTGTTGCCTAGGTGTCTCTTTATCAGTCCCGTGAAGATGAGTAAGCTCTGCATTTTCAAAGCCTCCCACACAGTGGCAAAGAAGCAAACTAAAGCACTGTGACTCTAACAGAGAGTTACTAGAAACTTCTCTTCATGCAGAAAAGTACATCTCTAGTTAAATATCTTCCTTCTTTTCTATCTAATGATCTATGGAGGTCATCTTAACCTCCACCAAAATACCAGCATTCCTGATCAAGTGTTCTAGGGATCAGTGTTGGTGGGGATCTGCAGAACATTCTTGTGGTCACGAATTTGCTGTTCCTACCCTCAGGTGGAGGTCCTGTTGGTCAGGCATGATCCAAGGGTTGCTGCCAGCAGTACTGCAGACTGTGTGGTGTTAGGTGGCTATAGTAGTCAAATCCTTTCTGGAAATGCAGCTTTTACATCTCTTAGGGATTGCACAACAATAGTTGCTTAGAAAGCATTCAAATATAAAAGTACTGGGGACTGTCTCCTCATGGCATAATATTGGTTCTCTCTGTTGCATCTGAGTTTGCAGGCTGGCAAGTCTTGTGAGACTCTCCAAAGCCCTTTGTGCCTTTCCCCCGAGGCAGCTTTTAGTGTGGGGCGATTCCCTGGTATTTGAACAGTTTATGTCTGTTGTTGCCTCTCTGTCAGGAACAGTTCAGCTGACAGGCTGTGCTCAGATGAGGGAAAGCTTCTTTCTTCTCCAAATGTCTGAAATAAAATACCTGCATATTCACATCTGTTTGGGATAAAACCCGTTTTTATTTTATCCTTTCTGAGATTCCCTAAGAATCTATAGGGAATAATATAATTTTTTTTTAATTTACAGTGAATGTTACAATGAATGTTAGAGCAAAGCAATACTTATTTGTATGTACACACCAGAAAATAGTGTTGTGCCTTCATTAGCTGCTGTTGTGATTTTTGAGCAGCTGTTTGATAACCTTATCTCTAGTGGAAAAGATCAGCAGCTTTTCCCCTTTTAGAGTAGTTAAGATAAATGATCTCTTGTGAAGCAATGTGCAGTGTTTTCCATGATGACCACAGCAGCTCAGAGCCTGCTCAGTTGCTCTTTCTTCGGGCTTCTCCTAACATATCAATATATTGACACTCATCTCTGTGGAAAACAGTTTTGGTGTTGATGATCTGTATCCCATGGCACACTGGGCATCGGTCCCCTTCAGTTTTCTCAATATCTTCTTGTTGCTGGTTAGAAAAAACCCCAGACAAATTCTGGGGTCTTTGCTTCTCTAGACTTGTATTGTAAACTGTACATATCTGGCAGTCAGAATTGTTTTGAAGCCTTTAAATGGGAATCCAAGATTAGTTTGCTTTTCTTCCAAAGTTTATTCCATTTATTTCCTTAAAAAGAAAGAGAAGGTGTTTGTGCAACATCAGGGATATATTTTACAAACAGGGTGTGTTCCACAATCAGGTGCATCTCTTTCTTTGTGGCAGTACTGCACATTATGTTCAGGTAATCCAGTTGGCTGAACTCTGTGCTTCTCTAAGGTCATAATGACAATCCTGGTTGCAAATGAACTGTCATGATATCTATTTATTTTCTTAAGGAAGGTATGTCTAGAATAAGGGAGGAATAGGACTCTTGTTCCTCATCTAAATACTGAGTGACGCTGAAATTTTAACTTGTGTTTGCCATGGTTTAGAAAAGTGCATTGACTGCTAAGATGTAACTCTGCTTCAGGGAACAACTCTTCTCTCCGCTCTGTTTGGACATCTTAGACCAGAGAAATATTCTCATTCAAATTTGTTATGGTCCTGTAAAGCAAGTTTTGATTGTGAAAAGTTGGTGTTTTCTGATGGATAGGGTATCTTAGTCACTTTTATTCCTCTCCATGTAAGTGTATCTCTGCTGATCAGAGATCAAGATGTGGGTGGCAGCAGTGTGGTGGCAATGTGAATAGATGACCTTTGTCTTGTACAACTCCTAGATTCTTGGTAAGACTCTGTATCCATGATTTCTGCCTTTCTTTCTCTGGCAACTTTTCTCATAGGCTATCAGGTCACAGCAGTTCCTGTGGTGATTATGTCCAGAAATGACCTGAGTGTGGCAGGCTGAAGGAACCATCTTTGTGCACGTAGCTCATCCCTCTGAACTGAGGTTAACTACAGTAGGCTCTTTTCTCTTGTCTGATGCTGCCCAGCATCAGCATTCACATTTGTACCAAGACTCTTCCAAAAACCTTCTTGACCAAGTGATTATCTTTTCTCAGGACCTGCTGCAGTAGTGAATCTTTCAGTAAAAATGAAACCCAGATCTCTAGGAAGAGTGGACTGAGTCCTCTAAAGCCATAGAAGAGCACTAGAAATGGAGCTGAGACAATCATTGCCACCTTATGCAAAACTCCCCCCTTTGCACGTTTTATTGGGGATATAATGGTGAACAGAATTACAGCAGTGTGCTCTGGTGATAGAGGTATGTCTGATTTGGAAGGGGGCACAGAAACCTGTGGTGTCCTCATCACCTCGACATGACACTCATGCCTGTGCTTATCAGGAAAAATTGTGAGAGTTTCATCTGACACTGGAGTAAGCCAGTTGCTTCTGCTCAAAATAGGGGTGCAATGGGAGAGGTGGGTGGGGGGACTCCTACCTGCCACATACGCAGTCCTTAAAAATAGCATTGGCTGTTGGGAGAGCCAGACTTCACACTCTTATTTTTAAGGATCTGTGTGGGAGGAGGGGATATTTCCCAGTTCTGTGTATTACTGAAGCAATCTGTACAAGAAATGCTGCACCAGAGAGATAGCAGTGGGCTTCAGCTTACAAAGCACAAGAGTTGAAAAGATGAGCTAACCAGCACTGGCTGAGAGCATCATAAACGAAGCAATAACTATTCGTGCAATGTTAGCACATGCATTGAATAATAACATAACTTCATAAGAAAAGCCAGAAAGTCAGAAAAAAGGAGCTAGGAGTTTACATTTTTTTCTTTTACTGCTTTTCTATCAGTTCTCTCTTGTTTTCCAAGCTGTGTCGTTATACAACTTGTTTAGATGTAGGGCAGGGTTGCCTTGCATGCTTCTGAGCCAATTTTTGGAGTCGCATACGGGTTGTGTAACTGAAGTCTTCCAGTACCATGCATCCAGACTGAAGTGAGGTGATTGCTTTGTTGTCCTCCTGCATTGTAAAAGTGGTATTCAAAGGTCAAAAAGCTATTGATATTGCATAATACAATGCCTGAAGACATCAGTGCTCCAGTTCTGCATGGTGCATGTAAAACCAAATCACAGAATCATAGGATGGCTAGCATGGAAGGGATCTTAAAGATTATCTAATTCCAATGCACCTGTCATGGCCAGGGACATCTTCCACTAGACCAGGTTGATGAAAGCTCTGTCCAACCTGACCTTGAGCACTGCCAAGGATGGGGCATCCACAGCTTCTCTGCACAACCTGTGCCAGTGCCTCACCATCCTCACAGTAAAGAATTTCTTCCTAATATCTAATCTAAACCTACTCTCTTTCAGCTTGAAACCATTTTTCTTTGTTCTATCACTTGTGAATAGTCCTTCTCCATCTTCCTTGTGGGCTCCCTTCAGGTACTGGAAGGCCAGAATCAGGTCACCCTGAAACTTTATCTTTTCTGGGCTGCACAATCCCAACTCTCTCAGCCATGATTCATCCCTCTGATCACCTTGGTGGCCTCCCCTGGGCTCACTGCAGCAGGTCCCTGTCCCTCCTGTGCTGGAGCCCAGCTCTGGATGCAGTGCTCCAGGTGGGTCTCAGCAGAGCAGAGCAGAGGGGCAGAATCCCCTCCCTGCCCTGCTGCCCACGGGGCTCTGGATGCAGCCCAGGACACGTTTGGCTCTCTGGGCTGGCAGTGCCATGGCCGGGGCATGTGCAGCCTCTCAGCCACAGCTCCCCCAAGCCCTTCTGGGCAGGGCTGCTCTGGGGCTGTTCATGCCCAAACTGGGCTGGCACCAGGGCTTGTCCCAGCCCAGGTGCAGCAGCAGCACTTGGCCTTGTTAAACCTCATGATGTTCCCATGGGCCACTCTTTGAGCTTGTCCAGGTCCCCCTGGATGGCATCCCATTGTTCAGGTGTGTCAGCTGGAAACAGAGTAGCATTTTTATTTTCTGCATAGAATTCAAGCAGGTCTTGTGATGAAGGAAAAGTATGCTGCCTATTAGGATGTAGTTCTTACTGAGTTAACCATTACTGGTTAATAAGAACTTTCTTTGCATCCAGACTCATTTCTTGGCATTCAGATGGGATTTTTAAGCCATCTGATAGATACACATGTACTGTCTGCTGTCTGCTCATATTTAGTCTGGATAGTTTTGGGACATTGTGGAGGACCAATCAGATGAGCTAGATTTGGATCAAACTGTGGGTTCATTTCTATTGCTTTGATGGTTAATGACTGACACTTTCAGAATGGCTTTTCAGTGGTTCCCCATTGGTTTAATTTGAAATCTGCAGGTAGTAAAGGTGGGACTAGTTCTTCTTTTCCTTGGTTTTTGAATCTGTAGGAAAAGGCCTGCAGCCTTTCCTGGCAGTCTGTGAGCTGGGTTTATAACACACCTCCTCTGCTGAAAGGCACTTGAGAACATCAGTGTATCAATATCTGTACTGCCGGAGGAATTTCCTGAGGTTGTTGACAGCTCTATCGTTTGTGTGCTGTAAAACTAAAGATAATTTAGGCATAAAGCTGGGGTGAAATCCCAAATGTAGCTTGAGATTCTCATCTGTTGCTCAAGTGTGCAGGTACCAGATGCTGGAGGTAAATCTGAGTGAAGCTTATTGGGGTGCTCTAGTCAGGGAGTCTCTTGCTGACTGGGTGGCTTTAGCTTTCAGATTTGCAAAATGATGTAGTACCAGGTGAGAAGTGGTGCTGGCCTCTGGACTATGGGGGTATGTGCTCAAAACAGGAGTATCCTGTTTAAGCTATGTTTATGCATTGGATCAGTAAGAGAGGGAAGGGCTGTTCTGGGAAACTGTAAACCCCTCACTAGTAGGGCTGTAGAAATAGTTATGAAAAGAAAACTTTGCCTGGAAAATGGGAAATTATTGAAATTAATTGCTTTATGCTCCATGCTACACCGTGGCAAACAAGGTAGGCAGCAGGTCTCTTCTGCCTGTATTTCTGTAATGTTTCTCATATGACATGTAGGAATCAAATCAAATGATTTGGAGAAAATGGGGACTATTGCAAACATCAGAGAATACAAATTGGAGAGGGGACATCAAGGCAGCCCAGGGTGGGAAGGAGGTGAAGTTGTGTGAGATGAAACCAAACAAGTATGGCTCAGCTTAGTAGACTGGAAGCTGGGAGCAGATGTTGCTGCCATGTACTAACAGAGCATGGGAGTAAATATTGGCAAGTTTGCAGCTATGTAAGTGAAAGGTTACTGTTAGCACAAGAACAGAAGGGCATAAGAAGAAACCGGTCTAGAAATCAGAAAGTGATTTTATTAATTGTTAGTGAACAGCTTCCAAATTGGTTTCTTTGCCCTTTCTAATTAATCTAAAAGAGGTCTTTTTATGAATGCTATTATATGACAGTTGCCTGTGGGAGCAAAGAATAGGGACTTCATCATCCAGACAGCCTCTAAGCAGGCTGTCAGAAATGTCCGTGGAACCACAGCCTCCATCACTTTTCCTCTTAGCGTGGCCTCCCTGTGTTCACTCTACCCACCTGCCTGCCTTTGCTGTCAAACTGCCACGCTGCAGGACCCTGTGGGTTTCCAAACACAAACCAGAGGTGTGTAGGAGAGGTATTTGCTACTTAGAAGCTCTCACTGAACTGGAACAGTGAAAATAATGTTGCAGCCCTTCTTGCGGTGGCTTTTCCATACAGTTGCACAGGAGATGTTAAGGATGCTAGGCTGCCTGAGGGGTTTCTTGAAAAATGAGTGTTCTTAGAGACTCGTGCCTGGTAATGAACCTGTCACAGCTACAATTTTGTTTTCTGATGAATATTCAAGTGGTAATAGTTCAGAAAATATGGTATAGTTTGTAAATAGGTTTGTTCTTAAATCAGATTTTAGGAATTCCCCAGGGGATTTCAATTTCTTACTTAGGCAGTAAATTGCAATTGAATTCGTAGTCATTAAAAGTTTTTTTAAAAGCTAGCACTTGAAAATTATTTTATAGGAGACCTTGAAAAGCAATAGAGACAAAATCAGGTATATGCACTAAAAAGGATATAATAGAGCTGTCCATCTAGGAGCAAATTTAGATAAATCTGTTCAAGACTGAATTCATTTAGCCTCACTGTGGTTAATATTTTAGGTGGTTGTGTACAAGAGTATTTCAAATACAAATAGAAATTGCTTTATGTGAAAGATCAGTTTATTTTAACCATGTCTCCATCTGGGTTTTATTTTTGTTAATGAGTCAGTATTCACCTTGTATTTTAAGACAGCAAACACATTTTTGAGAAACTGTTATTGAGAAACTGAGAGTGCTAAATTTTAATGCAATTTATTTATATTTTTTCTATTTTTATTGAGTGTGTTATGTTAGTGCAATAGATTGAAATCATGCAAGTTTTTGTTGTGGTATCTCATATAACGGGTAGTTGAGGGATCCAGTTTGGTCTACACAAATACCTATGGATTGGCTGGTGTATTCACTCTGAATTTTTTTACGCCTAATTTAAGGAACTCAATTTAAAGCAAGTACAACTCTCCTCCATATTTTGTGACATGGATACATGTTACTCCTCCAAATTATATCACTTTATTTTTAGCTTGCAGCAGTAATAGCTTGTTAATATACAACTGTTTACAGCTGCCAGAGTCACCCCATTTTAATCTGGCTTTTATGCCCATTTCTGTGGGAGGGTGGAATGGTTTCTGTGACCTGGGAGCCCTGAACAGTGGCAACAGATATAGGAATAACCCCATCATCACTGCTCAGTATTTGAGTGTGTGCTTTGGTCCAGCTGTGCTTGCCCCTCCCATCACAGACTTTTGCAAAAGGGCTAATTATCCTCTCCGTGACTTGACTCAGGTCAGCTGTGTTATCAAAGCCTGGCTTGTAGTGCAGTTTTCATCCTCTTGAAGAGCCTTTCTTAGTCCAGGCATTTTTATTTTTTGCCTTAAATATTTTCCTCTGTCCCTTCCAGTTAGCGGAGCAGGCTGACTGGACTTCCAGAGCCCCTTAGTTCAGGCCCAGTGTGAGCCTGTCAAATGCCTTTACTGGTGCTGTGAAAAGTGTGTCTGAGTATTAATATGGGGGTGGTTACAGGAGTTGGCTTTGTCAGACCTCTGATGTGGCAGTTCGTTTTTTCTTGTTCAGTGTCTGTGTTAATGGTGTCCTCAGAGACTGGCAGAGGCTTGTATGGGGTTTACAGCAAGTATTTGTGGGACATTTGGGTTCATTAATCAGCTGCTGCCTTCTGCAGGGAATATAAATGCACAAAATTATTCCCACAAAGAGAAAAGCATATTACTTAAGCCAGGAGACATAAAGGTGAAGATAGGATAATAAACAATGTTTTCTCCCTAGTTTTCAAAATCTGGGGCAATGTGGCAATGAGAAGGAAAGTGCTGGTAGTGGACACAACCTGTTAGCAGAGGTAGGTAGGCATTGCTTTGTAGGATTTTTAGTTGTTATTCCCCTGCCATTACATGACGCTGGACAAGCCATTGTGGCTTTTGAAATTATTTTTCCATTTCCTCTCTCTCAGATCCATGAATTGATTTCTGGTTATTTTATTTAAGATTCTGGAAATGAGTTATCAGAGCAGTAAGTGAAGTAGCTGAAAAGCTGGACTTCTAGTGCTTGATAGGCTCCCAACTTAATTACTTTGAGAAATCTGGGGTCTGTTGTCCTGAGATGAGTGTTCAGAGAAGAAACTCTTGACCTGATACTACCCTTGTACTTCAGTTCTAGTGGGGACTTTTAAACTTCACAGGTATGCTGTCAAAACACCAATTAAGCTTGAATTACGGCATGCCCCTTAGCTCACTGCGTGTAATGGTGGTGTAACTGTGTAATGGTAGGGTCTGGCTGTGATATAATGAAAAAAGCATGCCATAGTGCTTTGAGTAACACCAAGTAAACAATGTTAAATAGTTTCTTGTTCAGTGAGCAGAAGAACATCCTCTTCTAGCTGAGAAAGGGGGTTTACCTTCAATCAGAGAAGGAGTTGTGGAGGTTCACATAGAGTACTACCTTGTAGGATCAATGCACTTACTTCCTTCAGCCAAGGAAGTGTGTTGGACTGACCTTGCAGAATGCACAGACAGTTCTGTGAGAGGCAGTTTCCATGTTCTCACTGTCAAGCTCAGGTAGGAGAAACGGGCTCTGCAGTGTATGAACAAAGCTGTTGTGTTGTGGGAAGCAGGGTTGTCCTGCAGACCACCTGTGGGCAGTAACGTGCCCTCATGCCTCTTAGCCAGCTCTGTGTTGTGTAGTTTCCTATCTCAGGTAGGCTCTGAAGGATAAAGAGCCATAAAACTGAGATGTGAAGAGATTAACTAGACCATCTATCTTCTTCAAAATCATCCGTAAAAATGTGTGCACTTCCACTGGTTAAAACCTTCTGGGGAAAGAGATTTTTTAGCTTCCCTTGATAATCTATGCTCACTGCTGATTAAAAGCTTTTCCAGGTGTCTAACCTAGCTGCAAGTTAAATCTGTTATTTCTTTTTCTGTATTTACAATAGAAATGCTGAATAGTTTACTTCCCTTGTGCTTGCCTCAAGTTAATGTTGGAAAGCTGTTATGTCTGCTTGAGGTCTACATTTCATATAATCTTGCAACCTTTCATTCCCAGGTTTCTTGATCAAAAAAAGCAATTACAGCTCCAACTGAGAGTATAATTACAGGTTTTTCTACACACAGCACATGTCTGTGCCCAAGATGCCTTTGCATTTTAGGGATGCTGATTATTTAATTAGATGTGCAATTAACGCATTGATTGTAATTTTCCAATTTCGTAGAATATCAAGGCCTTACATTTTGGATGCTGTTAGGAGGGAGAGACATGTAATTTGAAGGAGGAGGCAGCAGAGGGAGAGTTTTCTCTGCTGTAAATGCTTCCACACTGCCTGTTGACTTAAGGTACTTAAGCTGACTCCAGTCTGAAAACCAGCATAATAGTTGGTAATAACTGTTTTCAGAAAGGGGGTACCCAGCTGGTTAAAAGTTTCAAGTCGTCTGAGTTGCAGAAGGCACCATCATTTGTTCAAGAGTCTGTCTTCTAATTGTACTTCATAGTGAAAAGTGGAGAATGATTATTCAGCTGGAGAACAGCTTCTGTAATTTCAGATGGGCAGCCAAAACCCAGGACAAGAGCTCTGGGGTTATCCTGATGTTTCCAGGAGTATGTAAAGAAGGCTTTATATCTGTCGTTGCTGGGGCAAGGAGACAACATACTTCCCACAGCCTGTCACCTGAGACAGCTCTGCTTTTAAAGTCTCATCACCGTGATTTTGAAGGCTGGTGTGGGCTGTGACGAGTGGGGTTGGCATTGTGTCGGCGACAGCTTCTGACTGGAGCGTGGTGTCTGGGAACCAAGGCTTGTTTGTGCCCCAGAGTGGTTGGAGCCTACTGAATGAGAAATAAAATAGCCTTTTCTGTGAAGTGTGCAGAGCTGATAGTGTTTGGGGTTTTTTTGTGTCCCAAAATCAAAAGTGCAAACATCCTCATCAAGACAAGAAAGGGATGAGCAGGTTTAGCACTTGCATTTAAAGGTTGCCTCACATCTCTGAGGAAAGGCATTGCCAAAATAATAATGATGGCTGTAAACAAATTAAATAGAGGATGATAATATGAGGGTTTCTGACTTTATGACCAATACTCTTAAGGACTTTACACCTTAAGACTTCTCATGTGAGACTAGATCTGTTCAGCTTCTGGAGGAGTTTTTTGAGTGGTGTGGTAGCAGCAGCCTCAGAGGGACAGAGATGGGAGAATGCATTGCAGGCAACTTAAAGGGCTCTAATTACTCCGTGACTGATAAAGATTGGCCTAAACTGTGAAAGTGTAAAGTTTGTGGCTCTTAAAAAATATCAGTTCTGTGTTAATTCCTTTTTTTTTTTAATTAACCTCACAAAAATCCAACTCTTTGAATCTTATTACATTTTTGGCTGTGAAAATGCTCTTCATTCTCAGGTATGTGAAAGTCTTTGTTTCTACTTGTTCATATATGTTGATATCTCAAGGTTCAGCAGATGTCCTTACAGTCGGATGATGTTAACATACAGAGTGTAAAAGTCTTTGCTGTAGATAATTTAGCCAGTGGTTTGGTCTCAGCCATTCACAAGAAATGAACTGAGATTGTGTGTCTTTGGAACATAAAAATTCCTAATACCTCTGTATTAAAATAAAGTAAAAGGTCTGTAGCATTTTTTTTTTCAATGAGCGAGTACCATTCTCATTGTCTTTCTATAAAGAAAATAATTCAGCTTGTATGAGAGGAAAAGATAAACTTTTCAAAGGGTGAGAACTCTGGAAACTTTGGGGTAGATTATCTCCTTCATTTTCTTTAAGTCTTTCAATGTAATTTCAGGCCATTATCAGTTTCCATGGTGCTCGAGGTGCTGTGGGAGGTACCTGTGCTTTTCTTCCCTTCCAGGTTTGTATGTTGCCCTTGCCTTAGCCTTTCCTAGAGGGGAAAGAAAGCCATTAGTGGTTTGAATGGCACTTTATTAAATTTGTTTTTTCATCTGACACCAACATCTTAAGTATGTGTTTCATGAATGTATTCTGGAGCTACTGTAATGACAGCAGCATCATTGACAGGGCAGCTTGAAATGCCTGAGAATATACAGTCTCGTCTCTTCCAGGTTCTGTCTCAGCAGCACTTCTTGGGTTGTGTGATCCACAGCTCCTCAGAGATGGTATTCATTGAGGACAGCTGCCAAACAGCGGGAGGTCACTGCTTTTTCATTAACACTTCGTCTTTAGACTGCTGATTGATTTAATCTTCTTGCGCGTTTGAAGAAGATAATAAATAGCATGTTTTCACTGCTGAATAAATTGATAAACTTTACTCTCTGTATTTGAGCTTGTGAGGTCTAGTGTAGCACTGATCTCAGGCTGCCTTACCGAGAACTCTGTCTTCAGGGAGATGCAGCAGGCAGTGTCACTTGGGACAGATGATTCTTATATTTTTCTCGGTGAAATAAAAAACGAGTTTTAGAAAGCTCTTGGTTCAGAGATGTCCAAGGCCATTTGTGAGATGAATTAAACCTGAGAGTGAGTTGGGCATTTTTCCCTGTAGCTCTGGACAAGACAGACAAGTCAATGGAGAAAGGCTTGACTTCCCCCACTTTGTTTCTTTGTTTCATCTCTCTGTGTAACATTTTTATCCTCTAATTTCCATAGCCACTCATTTTTCTACTTGCCCCAGACCAAGCAGAAATGTTCTTGCTTGTCTACCTGCAGGCAGAAGGAGCATAAGTGTATGAGAGGGAGGAGCTGAACCTGTGCTTGAAGGGTGCTCATTTTCCTTTGGTTAATCCACTCGTGCTCATGAAGGAATTGCTTACTTTTTACAATTTTATCAGTAATTCAGTACTTTACAGAAAGTTGGAATGAAATAGATAATGAGGATTAAAAAAGAAGAAAGGGTAACGTATACCTCGCAGACATCAAAGCATTTGGCCTATATAGCTAAGCCAGGCTTTATCAGTTTTAATAATTCCCTGCTGGCTCAACCTAAAATTAAAATCTGTTGGTGAATTAAAAAATTGCAGTAAGAAGTATTTAAATTTTTAAGTGGAAGTTTATTTCTCTAGCAGAAAGCAAATAACTCAGTGCTCTGAGCCTTAAGGTAAAGCACACACTTTCTCATAGACTTTTTTATGTGCAAGTCATGCCTATTTTACTGATGAAATTATCTTAATTATTTCAGAAAAAAATCTCTGACAAACAGAGTCTGTCTCAATATCCTGTGCATTAGGTAAGGGATTGTAATTATTCGAAAGGTATTATCTTCCTTTTTTCTGAGGGCACCTGTCTTTTTATCTCTTTTAGCCACATTGTGAGCTGTGGTAAGGGCACTGACATTTCCCAGCACTTCATTGCTCATGACCTCCTTTAGTAATGTCCCCTTGTTCTGTTTATTGAGTCTTGCTCACTTTTCCATGTGTTTTTCTCTCCTGTTCCTGTAAGACAGCCATGGGAATATTGGTATTTTATGCGGCAGTGTTTGGAAATTTGCACGGGCTCTTTGTGTCTCAGGAACTGTGGCTGGAGTATTGTTTGACTCTGGTACATTTTTGACTTTGGTGTGTTACTGTCTGGTACTAATGGCTGCAGGGATGGGCATAGACCAAGGAAGGAAAGATGGGAGGGACCGAGGCAGTAATGGCAAGATGACTTGGCTCCACTTGTAGTAGGATCCTTGGAAAGAGTAAAGCATTTAAAAACCTGTGAGGCTTTTAAATACTTCAGGTAGAGTGTTAATGTAAATAAAAAAGTGTTTGGTGGATACCTACTATTTTATTTTTAAACTATTGCTATGTAAGAGACCTCTTTTCAAGATCTTTCTCATCTTACTCATAGGCAGAGCTTTGAAGATTCTAAGTGCTGTTCAAATCCTGGATTTTATTTTCTCAGCTGGGCACAATTCATCCTTATGTGGATGAATTTGATGCAGAGCTTCAGCTCTGAGCTTAAGGGCTATAATTGCTGTGTTTAGTAGAATCATTCCTATTGCAGTCGGACTCAGTGCTCTCAGTTGGGCAGGAACCCTGCTTTCCTGGCAGAATGCAAACATATAATGAGATGCTCAGGGTCAGACTCTTAAAATCCTTTAAAGCTAAATCACTTTTCAAAATCTGACCTATACTCCCTGCCCTGCAGCAAGGGAAAGAGCAAAAATGAGAGGGTGTTCTGGGAGATGGAGGATATGAGTGACCATGAGGAACATCAGCCTTTCAGAGGATCTGAAAGGAGGTTGGTGGCATGATTTCTGTGGCTGGCTGAAAGGGGCGGTGCTGTGGCTGCACATGGAAAGGAACAGGGATACAGTTCACCAGTGGTGCTGCTGAGACAAAGTATTGTGAACTGTGACATTAGTTCATATGTGAAAGTTGTTACCCAAAACAAACAAATGAGCAGGGACATCAGCCTGGCTGTTACATCAGGGTGCTGGGATGGAGCTGTGGGAGCAGATGGTGACAATGCCAAGACAATATCCACTGCATTTGGATATATTCCTGGACTGGATGGTGCCCTTGCCCCTGGAGAGGGCAGGATGGGGAGCATGGGGATGCTTGTGGAAGAAGTGGTGAATAAAAGTTGACATTGGTGTAGGTAAGATATTGAAGGGGAAGTATCATTCACAGCAAGGCTGGCTCACGAGGAGGTAGGAGGTATTTGAACAGATGGGAGGATAGTGGCATTTCCACAGCTAAGTCATATAGGCCTCTTCAAAATCCCACCCCACACTGTGAAAAGATGCTGTTCTGAAAGATGCAGTGAGTTGTTCTTGAGCAACACCAGCACTCACAGAGTGCCTTTGATGCTAGAGGCAGAGAAACAGTATTTGGGAAGGAGGTGGGTGTTTGTGTTGGGTGCAAGAAGAGGGGGGAGAGGATAAAGGGAGCATTTGTGGGAAGGGGGATATGAACTTGGATCAAGTGGCCAGCGAGGTTTTCTCAGTGGTAGTTTATTAGATGCCTCTGAAGCAGGTTGTGGGGCAGATGAATGGTGCCTTTAATTCAGGCACTTCTTGCAGGATCAGTGCCTGATGCTGCTCACTCCCAGGAGAGAAGTGTCAGTACAACGTGAGTGGATCTGATTCTGTGCACAACACTTCTGCAGTCATTCTTTTATGTAACAATGTGACTTTTATTTTTGGGAAATGAGAGATCAACGGGTGTTCAATCCCCCACACTTGTAACAGAGCTGGTACTAGTCTTCCTTGGAAACTGGATTCATTTCAGCAAGGGCATAGCTGAATCTTGTGGGTTAGTCAGGGGGTGAACAGGAGAGATAAAAATAAACCTCCATCTCAGAGCTGGGCAAAAAAATCTTCTTGGAGCTGGTTAATTATGTTGAGTCCAGGGCTTTTTCCCCCAGCCCCCCTTCTCCACAGTCCCGCTGGATGCCAGAGCGCTTTTCCAGCAGAGATCCGCGCGCTGCGCTGCGCTGCCTGCTCTCATAATGCCAAAGGAGTGCGTTTTGTCTTTAGTCAGATTGGCTCCATCAGTTCGTATTTCCTTCTGAATGGATAATAAAGTGGAGAATCATTTTGAGGCGAGGAGTGAAGCGGGGAGGCTGCGTGTGTGAGGAGCTAGGCAGTAGGCAGCTGACGAGGAGGAGTAAAGTAGCTGCACAGCTTTCTCTCTGCCTCTGAAGTACAATATTTTCTGTTGAGTCACATCTGAAGAGAAGGATGAAGTTTTAACTGTACTTGGTACAGCCTGAGAAAGGGAAAAGATGCACTGTGGTGGGGAACTAAAGGATTTCTGTTGAGGGATGCTCCTGGAAACCAAAAGGATTTCTGCATTTTTAGCTTTTGCAATCATTAGCTTCTGCTGGTTTTTGCTTTTTGGATTTTTTAGTAGCTGTTTGCATTTTTTATTCCCTTCAACATGCCTTCAACTTTACGTGATTTCTCATCCTAGTGCTGCTGTGGAATGGGAAACTCTCGGTGCCTTTAATGTTGCTTTCCCTGATACCTCAGATGGGACACCAACAATATGTTGATAATCTCCATAGTGAAAGTTCATTATCTGGTGAACCTTTAACAACATTAGGAATCCTTCAGGACTTGTATTTTCTATGAGAGCAAGCTGTTGTATTCTGTAGTTTTCTATTAATTCTATAAATTTCCTTTACATTTTAATATTTTGTTTTATTTTGAAGCAGCAAGGTAAGTGAAAGATTGGAACTAATGAAGTGGCTGGGTATAAACTGCAAGTAGGCAGCAACCAAGGAGAATTGCTCTTTATTTTTAGAGTGAGCTCTCTGTGTGCATGTGTGTGTGTTTACTTTAGCAATACAATAGCTCCATTGGAAGCTGACTGGATTTAAAAATGTGCTTTGTAAAACAATTTACACTTAGTTTGTTCATTTGTATGCTCTATTTCTTAGTTTTTGATTTCACCCATTAGACACTAGTTGTAGATTTCTTATGACTGATATAATTGAGGTTGTGTGTGTTTACTTCTCATACTTCTCTGTAAGGAGGGTTTGTATCTCAGCTGGAATTTGACATTGAAATCACTATGGGAAGAAGAGTTAAAGGGAAAGGAGCTTAGGGATAATTTAAATTTGATCATTTGAGAAACAAATAACTTGAAGTAATAAATTACTACTTTGATTCTTACTTAAATGTCAGTTAGAAAGGGGTTTTTTTTACTCGGCGTATTTGTCATTGGCCTGATTTCTTGTGCTGAGAAGCTTGTGAGTTGATGAGATGGAATGACTGGCATGCAGGAGTGATGAGAATGCTGTACAAGCTCGTGAATCAGAGCAGATGGTGTGACTGTTTTCAGATATCTTTTCAGTTTTCATTCCATTTATATGGGCAGGTTTCTTTTGCTAATGGAGTGAGACTTTTGGGGATAAACCTAAAGACTTAATACAGAATGCTAAGGTCCTCAGTCCCTGAGATGAAAAGGAGAGAGCTTATAGAAGTAAAGCTGCAGTTTTTACCCAGGAGGATTTTAGTTGCCACGTGCTACATTTTAATATCATGAGCTGTAAAACCCTAATTATTCCATTTGCTGCATATGGTACCTTCATCCAGCCTGGCTGAACACTGCCAAGTGTCTGTCCTAAGGGAGTGCAGAACAGGTCACAGTCAGTGAGTAAGATTGTGTAGAACCAGTCTGTACCAGGGCTGTGCTCTCGCTGCCTGACAACAGAAGTAGGCTCTCCTAATTCATCACCCTGTACTGGTGAGTGCTGCCTGTGCCTCCCCCTGCCTGAATGTCCCTGTGAGCTGAGGCACTGTCACCTGAAAAACCAGCTCCAAACATCATCAGTGAGTCATCATAGTTTTGAGAAAATCCTTACTGTTGTGTGGTTCATGGTGTTCTTGTCAGAAATGCAGGACTTGGACAACTCACACTGTTGGTGCAGCAGTAGTTCAGCATTGGGCTGTAAGTTGGATTGCAAGTAGAGGAGAGGCACAGCACGTTCTGTTTCTGTTAGTCTAGGCAGAGCTCTTAGCATCATTCAGCATTTTGGTAACAGTGCATGCAAACCTTATTTAAGCCAGAGGTACTGTGTTTGTACTGCCAGTCTTGTCTGTTTTCTTTCTGGTTAGAGATAGCTGAATAATCAGAAACCTTTCCCCAAAGTCGGGCAGACATTTCTAGAGTTTTCATTCCATAGCCAGTGAACTTGTCAGCATGCCCTGATAATTTTGTTTCGGTTCTTGGAGCTTTTTCCTTTAAACAAGAAGTTGCTCTTTGATCCTGCCCCATGTGTTCAATATAATGCTTTGTTCTTAGGATCCTGATTTGGGATAAAATCTGTTTTAAGGAACAATTAATGCTTTAGGTTGTCATGGGCAAGCCATCTACTGATTGATTCAACTGTGTACAAAACCCTCATGCTTTGGAACTACTCAGTTCAGGATACTGTTGAACTTAACTATTTCCCCATTTGCTATCTACTGATAGCTGCTGCTCAGGTTTTGTCTTTTCTGGAAGGAAGTGAAATAACTTTTACATAAGATAGACAGAAGCAGCTGTGATGTCTGTTTTCAGTAGTCAGTTATCCCTTTTTGCCTTTTCCTCAGCACAGGGTTGTCTCAGAACTAGGTGGGTGCCTCAGATTAGCTGCTGCTCACCACGCATGAGCCTTTGCACTGCCATGGTCGGCAGCTTGCAGCCTGTGCCTCCCTCTGTGCTTGGGGACAACCCCTATTTCTGTCTCCGGATGCCGCCTTTTCCTGGCTGCCAGGTGGTGACAGACCTCATTTGTTACTGCAGGCGATGCATCACTGTGCCAGGCACTGCTGCCTCCAGCCTGCAGGAAAAGCTGGGATAGCAGGATGCAGAGGGAGTGAGCACACTGAGGCACTGAGGAATGGAAGGGCTGCCTGGTGCTGAGGTGCCCTCCAGGGGTTCCCAAGGCAGCTGGACATATAAGTCTGGATGTCTCAGTCCCACTCCATCTGTGCTCACAGAAGGGATGCTGTCTGGATGACAGACATTAGTCCCCATTTTACAGAAAGCTGAGACACACTTAACTTCTGAGGTGTCCTCTAAATTTGTAAGAGGGTATTAAGGAGTTAAGGCAGGAAGTGCTATCTCCTCGAACTACTACACAGTGATACTCTTCCATTGCATTGGTTTAATTTTATGCTGTTTTGCAACAGAAGCTTTTACATTGGTGAATGCCACGAACCCGCAACACTTCTGTGGGTGTTCTACCCTCATAGTTTGTGATTTTTACTGTTCCTTTACTTAGTAGCTACCCTGATAACTTGCTGGTAAGGCAAAGTATTATTCAGAAGTGGGTTTTTTTTTCCCTTGGTCAGCAGGCCTTGTGTAAAAGGTGAGAAATAACTGTGATGTGGGAGGTGCAGAACTGTGTTATATGAAGTGTTCCCTGGATCAATTTTCCACCCTGAGGATGACTGATTGACCTCACCTGACCTTTTGTCATTTCTGTCAAATTGCTCCCGAAAGGTTTTAAGTGTAGGGGTTTTTTTTCTGAAATGTGTCAGATGTGAAGGCTGGCTGTCATTGCATTGAAGTGTTTTGTCATAGTTTTTGCTTAGCTATATTGAAATAAATGCTGTAGGTACAGATACAGCCTGTAAAATATATTGGAAGTGTTTAAAAACTTAAGAAAGTTCTACAGATAGGGCTGGGATGTGGTTTTGCAGCTAATGCGGTAATTCCTGAACAGGAAGTGTTGAGGCTGGGCAGTAGAGGGACTGTGAAAGGGTTACCAAGGGACTAAGTAATAGTTGTTCTCCTCACATTTTAGTTTTATGTAAAATTATTGTAATCCTTTTGTAACTACTGTCTTTTCAATGGCATGAATATATTTCCTCTTGAGTCCACTGTAGAGTTCCATGTGTCTCTTCTGCATGTTACTTTCAGCCTAAATGTCCTGAGGTGAACGTGTTTCTCAACAGTATGTTTTGTTCTCCAGCTCTGATGCTTTCTGCCCAGGTTTGCTCAGCCAGTGTCTTGTTGGTCTGATTATCCATGCTAGGACTCAAAAGTTAGAATTTATGTTAATTATCAGAAGAAGGTTTGAAGAAAGACACATTCTCAGCAGCAAAGCAATAATTCCATGTTCAGGTATGATCCAACCCAAAATTAAATATAATGATATTAATTAGAAAATTGCAGGCTCATCTCCAGAAGTCAAACAGCAAAACTGATGATAACCCTTCATATCTCTGTCAAGCCTTGTTAGGATTCTTTCAGCAATTATTGTGTTTAAAAATCCTGTAATATTCTCAGGAAGAGTCAATGTTTCAGCATGCTGAGTGCTGGGGCGATGTTGCTATGGCAGCCTTAGCCATGATTTCTTTCTCTTCTAAATGCCAAAATTTTTTTCCCCACAACGTCCTGCATTTTAGTTATTGGTATTCTTCATGTTTAAATGGTACTTTATAAAGTAGCAAGACCGTTTATCAGGCATTTCATTTATTATTGCTTTTTCTACTGTAATTGCTAGTACAGGTAATGCAATACCACTTTGTGTGGATGATACTGCAAATATAATCAAATCAAAAAGATTTCACTCAGTAGCATGAGTCAATAGCCAGAAAGGCTGCTGTGAAATGCTTTTCTGATCATAGTTAATTGTTTTTATATCCCTTTTCTGTGTTCCTTGAATACCAGATCTACACTGAGGTGCCAGCACCTTCTAACATGATGCTGTGGTCTAAAGGTATTTCAGTATTAACCTTAGTGTGATGAAAACCAGATAGCCATTAACAAGGAGTGTCAGACATTGGGATGAGCTGCCCGTGGGAGTGGTGGAGTCAATATCCCTGGAGATATTTCAAAGACATATAGAAGTGGCACTCAGGTATATGGTTTAGTGGTGGCCCTGGCAATGCTGAGTAAATTGTTGGATTTTATGACCTTAAAGATCTTTTCCAACTTAAACAAATCTGTGATTCTGAAAGAATGATTTTATGATTTTGAAAGATAAATATAATCACTTTAGCAGAGTTTTTGTGCTCTCACGTTTTCTTCCACCAAAGTGCTTTCTGCCTGCTGTAGTGTGGGGCAGTGCTGAAGACACACAATGTAGCCTTTGGTTTTGTAGCCTTTGAACCATGCTGGTTCAGTGTCTCACAGAACTGAAGATGCTGCTCAGAGGAGGTTGCAGTCAGCTCCCCTCTCCCTTGTGAGAGCATGGCTCTCTGTTTTATGCTGTAAGCATGAAACATGGCTGATCCCCAGCTGATCAGCAGAGGTAACATAATTAGATTTTATTCCTTCGTGGGATTTCTCATGTTCTTTTTTTCTCATTCATGGATGCTGGCATGACATGCTTTTACTCCTGTTGTCATGGCAAATCGGTATGTCAAGAGGAAAAGTATCTGTTTTTCATGTCTTACAAGGCTATTTCAGAAGTGTGTCCAGTGATAAGCTAATGAGATGTGCAGTGTTTGTGGTAGCTCACCTGTTTCCCCTCTCTAAAATCCTGATCTGTCAGCTTTGTCTTCATGGGAATAGCAAAATAACCCAAACATTGCCAAGTAAAGCAGTAATGTATTCCTTATGTTGAGCTTGAGGCTGGCTCTGTTTCGGGAAGTTGGGGAACATAGAAGTGGTAGTGCCTGTGCATGCTGCTCTCTAGCACGTACAGAGACAGCTGTACTGAACTGAGCATGGAATTCTCCTGGAAGGAAATGCCTGCTAACAAGGCAGTCAGAAAAAACTGTGTGTAGTCAGTGAAGGCTTGCAACATCTGGCAGAACACCAGGATCCAAATATTATTTCCTAAAAGACTTCATTTCTTGTTATGTGTTAATGTGACTCCTGTAGTGGTCCTGGAGGAGAAAAAGACTTCATCAGGGATTTGCATCTAGATTAGGTTGGGTTTTTTCCTGGGTGAACCTGCATTAACTTTTGTTGTCACTTCACATGTCTGTGCTACAAAAGAGCATGGCTCTAACACAAACAACACAGAGAAATAAGGGATCTTTATAGGAGACAAGTTGCAGAGCACTTAGTCTGGAGCGTGGAAGGGGACAGGAGCACACACCCAGCCCTGGGTGGAGAGGAGGAGGAGAGGATGTGGCAGGAGGTGCAGAGACACTTTGGGACAAGCCTACAGAATGAGTGAATGCTTAGAACTTCAGGTGTGAGCGTGGGCTTGGGGTGGGGAATGGAGGGTGGAAGCATGCGGGAGAGGGACAAAGAGGGCAATTCTTTTACTTGATTCTTGGCATTCCACTCAGTGGGCAGTGATTTGATCTTTGGTGGTAAACAGTGATTTCCGTTCATTTCCACCCACTGTAGAGAGAGGTAGAAAGGCTTCCCTCTGAGCCAGAGCTGCTGTCCACGTGTTCTTCTCTGGCCTTGTTCCCAGATTAGGAGGAAGCAGTTTCTGTCCTTCTTGGGGAAAAATGGAAACGTACTGCTTGGTATTTCAAGAGCTTGTCAGCTCTTGAAATCAAAGATGTGCTTTTGAATTCTCCAATGAAGTAGATACTCCTGTGTGTGTGTGTGTACACACACACACACACATATACACACACACCTACATATATACATACAACTATGCCACAAATTTATTATGTAAATAAAAATGACAGCATTGTACTGTTTGCACTGAGCTCCCAGATTTGGAATGACTGCAATCTTGGAAGTAAGTTTTCAGCAGGAAAAAGTGATTTCTGTAAAAAACTGCTGCTCTTGAGTGTTGTAGCAGACAAAGGAAGTGAGAGTGAGCTCTGTCTTGAATTGATCTTTTTTTTAAACTAAGGTTATCATTATGCCCCTCTGGTGCCTTGAAAGCTGCATGCAGAAGGAAACATGATGAAGACTGAGCTTTCTGAGGAAAACCTTGCACAAGCATGTGTAGGCTTTTCTCCTAGCACTTGGAGTTCAATATGCTGGATAATATTTGAAATTAGCATTTATGTGTGCTACCCTCAAGCAACATGTGTAGGGAGCCACAACTGTGGAGCTCTTTTTCTTCGCTGCCATTGGATCCAATTGCTTGCTTTCCAAGCAATTCTTGGAGATTCTCCAAGCAATTCTTCTTTCTTCACTTCTTGCAACTGGTGCAGAAGTGATTTTTTATGTTAAATATCAGTTACCCACTTGAGTGAAAGTGTCTAAACTGTGTAACTGGTGGAAGAAGAGAGTCTGAGAAAATTTTTCTTGTCAGCTCTTGTTTTATAAGGAAATAGTTAGATTTAAACAAACAAACAAACAAAACCCACCAAAAAAATCCCAAAACAAAACAAAAACAAAAAAACCACCCCAACCAACCAAAAAAAACCCCCACCAAAAAAGCCCCACCAAAAAATCCCAATTAATTTTTCTATACCAATGGCCTGAAAAATTCTAGAAAATTAAAACTTACTTTCTTCAAAGAAGCTGATAATCAATCTTACAGAGAATTTGTTTGGTCTACAAAAGGTATTGCCTTTGGTATAGAAGTTAGCTGAGATGCTTGATGAGGAAACTTAAACGTGAAGCACAGATGCAACCTCTTTTATAGCATATTAATTTAGCTCTTATTCTAGGGATTGGTATTTACAATGCTGCTTCCTCCAGATCAAAAAACATTCACTCCCTTCCTTCCCACAAAGTGAAACAATAAAAATGAAAGAAAGTCACCATAGGTCTTAAATAAAACAAGAATATGAGAAAGAATACGTGCTTCAGGCAGCAAGTCCAAACTGAATCATCAAATACAGTTTTGTTCTCCAGTCACCTTGCCTCCAGGAGGATCCTGTGTGGGTCTCTCGTGTTCCCTTCTCTCTGGAGGAAAAAAACTGGCTGTATGTTGCTTAATAAGTATGGCAGTAAAAGCACATGGAAGTTTAAAGTCCTTAACATTGTGGAGTTTTTTGTTTTTATTTCGCTCGTTAGAGAGGGGATTTAAATTGGGGAAAATAATCAACTGCAAAATCTCCAGAGCTGGAGTAGAAGTGACATGCAGAAGCTTCATGCTGTCAGCTCAGCCTGTTTGTGCATATGCTGAGTGTAGCATATTTAACTGCAGGTTAGTTTGGGAGCTTGCAAGCGTTGAGGGGTTTTTTTTGTTTAGTTCATTTTCTGGAATTTTTTTTTTTTACTGCTTCGTAGCAAAATATTAAGATGAAAATACTAAAATAGAGAAAGGTTTTACTCCTAAAATCTGTCATGCAGTCTTCTTGCCACTTTACATCACTTTGTGCAATTCCTGTGGGCTAGCTGGTACTGCGCCAAGTTAAATTTGATTTCTGCTTTGGTTTGAAGAAAGGATGAAGATTGTGAACTTGAAAGGAGAGGAAATGTGCAAGGATAGAATTTATAATGTCAGAGCTCTGCATTTGGGGGGTAATTAAATCACACAGTGCGCAATTGCCAGGAGCTCAAGCTTGAGATTAATTTGCAAACCTGGTAGAAAAACGGCCACAGAATTGCTTTTTGAATTTGACCTCTTTTTTTTCACTCTCTTGAATAGAAGAGGGAGTAAGGAACACAACAAGAACCTGATCTGGGGAGGCGGCCAAAACCAAGACAATGTCTGTACATTTTAAATAGCACATCCTCTTTCTGTCTGATTTTATGTGTTTCCTGGTTTTAGTTTCTGGGTTTTTTTTTTATTCTTCTGCTTAAGTTACCTCGGATATTTCTGTCTGAACCAAACTGTAATATCTTTTTCCCCTCTTTTGGTAGCTGCCTCATGACAGAATAAAAACTGGATGCAAGTTGTGCATTGAGAAGTGATTGATGTGTGCTTGTGCAACTTGTAGCACTATGAGAAACACAGGTGCAGCTGATGATGTTTGCTAGAAGTAGATTGAAAAAGCAAGAAAATGAATTTTCACTTCTGCACAGAAAACCTGTTGTAAAACTGCAGGGCAGGAAGCAATTCCGGAAGCAAAAACTCCACTTGTTTCTGCGGGACAAAATGAAGAGGCTTCTCCAAGGCCAGGTAGATGATAATTCAAACCATGCACATCGCTGCCAGCTCTCCCCAGTGGAGATTGAATCAGACATGTTTGTTTGTGGAATCAACAGGAGCTCTCCAAGCACTGAATTTTCCATGGCTGGAGGGGACTTTCATCAGGATGGAGGACATGATTCCAAGGGAATGAGTGAAGTGTGTGTTGGTGAGGTGGAATTGAACTGGGGTGGCTACGTAAAAATACCATGTTCAGTTCAGCAGAACAAGAAGGACTCGCAGGGAAGTTCTGATGGTATCACGCAGACCTCTTCAGAAATAAAGGGCAGAGGGTCTGAGGGGCAGGACCTTTCTTCCCTGAGCATTACCATGAGCTGGAGGGATGCAGCTGAAAGGCAAGGGCGCTTTCCCAAGGAAAAGACCATTGCATACAAGAGTCGTAGAAGGCAGTCAAGAGACCGCTCAGCTGATGTGGTTGATTATATTGTTAAAGAGCTGCAGGGAATAAGTCGAATCCAGACAGAGATTGCAGAGCTCCGTCAGCACCTCACCTTGATAAAAGGCTCTGTGGATGAAGTCTCCAGCTGCGTGGACACTGTCTTGAGCGAGATAGAAGGCCTGCAAGGTGGTTCCGGTGGCAAAACCCAGGGTACACATGCTCAAGAGCCAAAAAGGGAGGTACAAAAGGAAGAACCAGTGTTATATTTTTATGGCATCCCAGAGGAAGATGGTGAAAACACAGTAGAGCTTATCTGCAGCTTTTTGTCTGAATATCACTGTTTCAATGGTATTCAGTGCAGTAAGTATATAAAAGATGCTTATAGGTCAGATATTGGTACAGGCAAGCCATTAATGCCGAGACCAGCAGTTGTGAAACTTGTGAGTTGTGAACAGAGAGACTTTATTTTACAGAAATCTATCCTTCTGCAGAGCTCAGGGGTCCGGGTTGCTACCAGTGAGGAGCAAAAGAGGCAGAATGGCCAGAGGGGCCAGAAAACAGATTCAGTCTCTTCTCAGTCTGGCTTTAAGAAAAACAACCAGAATTTGGTGAATCCTGATGGAGCTCAGAGAACTGATGCAGCTGGGCACCATCAGACGGACTCATGCCAGATTAAGTATAAAAGCACAAGTGGGAAAGCAGAGTGTGCAGGGGAGAGACTTGATTCTGTGCAGAAGTCAGCCTTGACCAAGGAAGACACCTTGATACTTGAAGCTGGAAAGGAAGCACAAACAATAAGCTGCAGTGAGCAGCCTTCAGATGACAGGGACATGTGTGAGGCCCTTGCTGAACCTCCACAGGAGACCACTTCACCTAAATCAGGTGATGGAAATCACTGCTGCTCATCTGACTCTTCAGGCCATGCAAGCCAAATGTGTGCTTCAAGTAATGGTAGTGAGCAGAGGCTTGACACTAAAAGCATCACTGAGAATTCTTCTTCACTTCTAGAAAAAGATGAGGGGATAACCACAGAAGAAATTGAAACAGACTATGATAACTCTTGCAAATTTACCAGTGCAGAGAAAGGTGATGTTCAAAGAGAAGATGTTTCTAGTGGGGTGACAACCATTAGCTATGATCATACAACAGATGAAATGGCTGACAGTAGTGACAGCTTGAAAGATATGATCCAAATGGACCTGAATGATCAAGATCCAACTGATCAGGTCTTTAGGGATGTCCTGGAAAATTCCCAGTATTTCCTTGACCACTCCCGGGACAACATTGATCTTGTAGACATGAAGTTTTACACTAATAAGCTTGGGAAAGCTATTCACCACTTCAGGTCTGCTCTGCAAGTGGTGTTCCATAAACTGGAGACAAGTGATTCTGAAATCCTTTTGGAAAATGATAGTGGCTTACAGATGGATGATGACAACACGCTTATGCTGACCAGTTCAGGTATGGGTGGCAGCTCTGACTACTTTGCAGAAACCCCTCCTAGTCAGTCCTCTGAGAGCCAGGCAAACGCAAATGTCAACAGTGAAGCATCTGCTCAGATGCAATTTGCTCCTTCCAGTCTTTCTTCTGTTTCGCATGAGCCTCCCGTTTCCAGTGTGCTGCCATCATCTGTCTGTGAAATCCCTGCTAGGCAGCAGTTACCTCCTGAGGAGCTTGGAGAAGGTGGGAACAGTCTACCTGAACCAGGAAAGGAGTGCAGGCCCATGAGCCTTGACAAGGTGTGCGCAGAGACCATCTACCTGAACAAATGCATCAACAATTTCAAAAATGTGCTGAGGGAAAAGAGACAAATGCGTAGGAGACTCTTAAAAGAATTAGCACAGGAGGGAAACTGGATTTCTGCTGAGGAGACAAATTCAGGTAAAATGAAAAAAAATGTTTTTAAGGAGATGTCAAAATCTGGTATTTGTGCAGCCAGAGGCCAGCACTTCATTCTGTGGGTGAACTGTGAACATTTTGTGAGTTTATTAAAAGTTGTGAGGAAATAGTTACAAAGACAAGTACATGTGCTGTACAACAGTACTGACAAAACCCCCTAAAATTTACTGTGTAACACACTGAAATGCCAGTTAGCAAGCTTCGACTTTTTTTTTTTCCTTTGAGAGAGGAAGATTTGCAGAGCTTCTTCCAAATAGCAGGTGTTAAGGTTTTTTCGTCATAATTCGTGACTTGGTTTCTTGTTAAATATAATAGCTAAGACATGTGATAACAAAGTGTGCATTTAAGCTATAAGTAGCCAGATTGCAGTTTTGAGAGTTGAGTGAATCTAGACTTCAAGTGACTCTATCACAAAGTGGGAGTTCTCAGTGTTTAATCACTCCTAGATGTTACCCGAGTAGAGACCTTTAAAATAATAAATACTAATAATAATAATAGCAAAAAAATTGGAACATTTAAACTTGTATTTTGGTATTGTTTCCATAACTTGTCTATGAGATGGAAAATTTTTTGTTTCTGGGGAACTACATCCCTTTTTCCAGCACAAATTTTGAAATGTGTAACCAAAGCAGATGTGAGCTGATACAGTGGTGGAACAGTGTTGCTAAACCATTTCCTGAGTCTGTGGGAGATAGAGCTGACTGGCATCTTTTGATGGGACATGTTTTGACAGCCTTGGTTTGGTAAAACAGAACCTAAAGTTGAAGTGTAGGTCCATCTTCCCCCTTCCTCTCCAGGCAGTGAGAAGGCTTCCTCAGTGTCATCCCTATGAGTCACTACACAGTTAAGGAAAGAGGCTTTGTTTCAAGAGTGGAAGTTATTTTAGCTACATCTTGAAATCTTCAAGTACTTGTTGTGGACCTCCTTGTATCAAATACTGTGTTCATTCTTCTTGTAATTGTGGAAGCTGGTCAGAATGATCAGAGGGCTCCTCTCCCTGCTGAAGGAGTCATCTAATGCCAAGGGCTTTTCCACTGACTCTGCTTTCACTGTGAAGAAACAATCTGTCAACCCATACTTGACTGCACCAGTCATCTTCTCAGTTATGCAGATCATAAAAGCTGGTAATCAGCTCTCTGCTTTCTTATTTTATACAAAGTCTTTAGTATAGAGTTGGCTCAAACAGTAAGTTTTTAATGAGGGAAATGATGGGATTTGTTAGTGGGCTTGGCACAGATACTCTTTTTTTTTGGGTAGTTCTTGTATGGTGCTCAAGTCCTGGACATATGTCCTAATTTTAGAACCTGAGGGAACAGGCAGTGGTTTGGATTAGCATGTGCCACAGTACAGCAGAAGTACTGAAATAGCCTATTTCTGAATGTGAGAGGAGGCTGCTCATCTCAGCAGAGTGTGAGCAGCACAGGCATGTTCACAAGGCAAGAAGTAGCCAAAACAATTGAGAAGGAGGAACAGAGCTGTGCTTTTTACCTTAGATATGGCTCCAGGGTGAATTGGGATTTCTTGTCCTCTCTGGTTCCATTCTTTTGAACATCGTCCAGTGATGTGACAAAAAATTGGTGGCATTTGTGTGCCACTCCGATAAAGATAGATCTATAGTAGATTTGGCAATTGAAGCTATAAAATAAGTGTGTGATGAAGTCACAATGTAGGAAATGTGCTCTGAGAGACAGAAGGAGTCAGAGATAATGGGAAAAATGGATGAAGGATAAGAAAAGCAAGACCTCTGGGAGAAAACCCTGGAGATGCCAGGAAGCAAAGCAGCCCAGACCCTGACAGCCAGACCAGGAAGGAGTTGGAACTAGATGTTCTTTAAGGTCTCTTCCAACACAAAACATTCTATGATTCTGTGACTCTCTGAAACAGTGTTGTTTTGGCATGCATTTTTCAAGAAAGAGAAACTGCAGTTCTATGTCCTGTTTCAATGTACTCAAGTTTGAGTCAAGCTTTTATTTTCTTCCTTTGGAAAAAGCATCATACCTGGAATGCAATGAAATGTTGTTGGTTTGCTTTTTTCCCCAGCTGTAGATGAGTGTTCGTGTCTTACTTTAAAAATGTAATTTGTTGTTAATAGCCTTTTCAGTTTTCAGATAAGGTCCACTGAAAACCCAGTTCTGCAGCTGTTTTTTGGTTTTGAACCTAAACCTCACATTTGCTCAAAAGTTCAGTTCAAGGTATTTTCTTAAATGTGTTTGACAGCAGCCTCCAGCAAAGGAATGGAAGATAAGTTTGAAGGTGTTGGTAAATATGCATGTTTTGGTGAATCAGAGATGATGCACTGGCATAAAGGTTTAAATTATTTATAGTTGAACACAGATGCAAATTACTGAAAGAACTTGGAACTTGGCAGATGCATATAAATAATTGTTATGTTTAATTGGAAGTCAAAAGAAAAAAAAATAAAATATCCTCTGAAAATCTGAGGAAGCTTTTAAAGCTTGAATTTAAAAAAAAAGTGTAGGTGAAGTAAAAAAAAAAGTGTAGGTGAAGTAAAGCCCTGAAATGCTAGACATTTTGTGATATTTAAGGTGACTGCTCAAAAGTGAAATTGTGAAAGAATTCTGTGATCAGGGTTTAGCCAAGTTAGTCACCATTGATAAAGCTGTGAGTGCACGTGCCATAAGACACAAGATTTTAAATCTGTGTCAGCAGTTACTCAGAGCTTTGCCAAATGTTACATTTAGCCTGAAACTGTCCCTAATTGCCTTAAACTGATGGCCTCAGAAATCAAAGATGAATATGGATTTCAAGTCAGAATGTTTTTTTTGTGGTTTTTTTTTCTTAATTATCCAAAAATTAGTCTAATGCAAGATTCATTGCTTTGTGTTTTTATAAAAATAAGTTTGACCTATATTTGAGAAGCTCTGTTGCCCTGAGGTCTTAAAATTTGGCAGTGCTAGCCTGTGTCAAGGAATTTTCTGTGGAAAATCAACCCCAAATGAGCCGAGTGAATACGCTTTTGAAAAATATGTGGTTTGCATATGCTCACTGGTAGCTTGCTACTGTTGAGCTGTTGCATTGCCAGAGACTCCATCTGTCCTCAGTGTTTTCCAGCTGGGGGCTAAAAGCAGGGTTTCCCTGCTCGACGTGACTGAGAGCCACAGCAGACCTGAGAGGGGACACGAGTCCGGGTCTCCCGCATCTTCTGCGCTTCAAGACTCCACAGGAGAGGCCAGGAAGGAGTAAAGTTCAAAAGCAAAGGAATTTAAAAAGCCAGGAATGAGGGATGCCTGGATCTGCCTGAGACACACTGAAACCACCCCAGGGACCAAGTCAGGAGAGATTTGGCTTGGGTTGGAAGGGCTTGGGGTGCCTGTGTAAAAAGAAGGACAGAACCAAAGGACTTGGTGTGGAATTGTTTCTGTCTAGGTGAGAAAGTTTTGCTTAGTTAAACAGGATGGGCAGGATTACTTCAGAGAACAGTCAGAAGGGTCCATGCCAAACAAAGCACGTTCCCATCTAAGTCTGGAAGGGACTGCAGGTTCCCTCAGTTTCTCCAGGTCAGCTGATCTGTGCAGGGCAGACTGCCAGAACACAGCACTCATGCCACACTGGTGATTGCAGCATCCTGCTGCTTGTGATTTCTCCTCCATTAGCTCCAAAGGTGTAGTCTGCATGGTGGTCCAGAGGCTTTCTGTCCTAGTGAGCATCCATGCAGGCATGTCTTAAGGTGGAAAACAGGATTTTTATTTTAGCTACAATCCAGCACTTCGTTTGCTAAAGTAATTTGACTTCTCCTTAGCGATTGAGTTAAAATAGCTTCTCTATTTTCCTGTCTTAGTGATTGCATGTCTGTAATTACACCCATATAGACAGTAACTTCAAAAACTATTTTTGCTTTTAAACCAATTTGAGTGTCTCCTGTTGCCATGAAGATATTCCTTCCCCTCCATCTTTCATACACAAATGAGTAATAGGATTCTTCTGTGCAGATAGAGAATTATCTGATTGGAAGACTTAAAAAATATCATGTCTGTACCGGAAGTTTTGAGTATGACTCTCATGTAACTTTACTAGCCTTGAAATTGCCTATCCATAAACATGAGATTTAGTGTAGGAGGCTTCTGAATTTTTTTTTTGATCAGAGGAAAATTGCCTAGATGTATAAACTCAGAAAATATCTCTCTGCATTATGATATTTGCAAAAGCAAAATGTGTTCCGTGGGAGCTGCCAGTTTCCTCGTACCGGGCAAAATATACTGGGAGTGAGGAATGGAGCAGGGAGAATGTTTCAGATGCAGGGATGCAGGCAGTGGATGCAGTCTGGGGGAGAGGGGAACAAATTTGTTCTTCCTTATATTAAATCCAGGGTTTTTTTCCTGTATGATAAATGGTAGCTCCAATTCTGTGTTAAGATTACTTAAAATTCTTCAGTTAATGAAACAGGAACAGTAACTCTAAAAAGAGATCTCAAAAGCATCTATTTTAGTGCATGTGCAGTTATGGATGAAATTGATGAGTTTAACTTGAGGTTGTCTGTTAGAGATTAATTGTCTGGTGCATGTCCCAGGAAGCACATGGGAAAACTCTGCTGCACGAACGTGTTATGAACTTGAGGCAAACCTTTACCTCAGTTTCTATAAAAATCACTTTATAGAACTCAGGGCAGAAATCTGGTCTACTAACTTTTGTTCCTCTCTTTCTTGTCTTTTTTTTCTTTTTTTGCAGAAGGAGGTAGAGGAGAGCTCCAGGTTGTACATGTTGTCCCTTGTAACCAGCATCTCTTTCTGAAACTCCTGTGTGTGCATGTCTTGTCTTCTGTAGCCCATTGCTCCTGCTGAGGCACTGAGATTCAGTTTAGCATGTCATGATTGTCTGGGGTGTTGTTAACACTGTGTATGAGTTAAGAGTCTGTTCAGTGCTGATGGCCTTGTACAAATAGGAAAACAAGAATGCTTGGAGAGGTCGCCTCCCTTTGGTGCTCTGTGGGGTGCTGTGATGTGCACAGGCACCATGTTAGCAGGACAAGTTGGTCATCTCGTCTTTTCCAGTCTTCCTCTTTATGAATCTTGTTTAAACCAAGTATTTCCTCATTTTTCTTCAGTTGCATTATTTCATTTCATCTCTGTCTGGCTTGTCCACTTTCATCAATTAAAGTCAAAAGTACGTCTGGGCTGTACTAGTGAGATTAATCAAACCTGGATGCTGAAAGATGTCTGCTGCAGGTCCAATGCCTTTTAGGTAGTCACTTTGCTTTGTGCAGGGCCCTGTGCCCCATGGGAAGGGCAGAACCTTCTTAATACATACAGTTGTTGTCTTTCTAGTCATGGACTGGTTATCTCTCTGCCCATTATCCTGTGGGCAACAGGTAACTCTTTTCTCCTAGGAGGATCTGCAGAATTGTTTTGTTGACTGCTGTGTGCTTTGTCAACAATTGTGTTGGCAACTGTATCTCACATAGAGAAATTACTGGCTTTTGGAATCTCAGCTGTTTTATTTTCATGACTCTGTGCTATGTGCATTCAGTACCTGCTGTGCTTCCTCCTCTCCTGTAGTTGTATAAATAAGGCAAAACTGGCTTCCAGGAGAAGCTGAACCTTGCACAGATTTTTGGGCCTCCATGCAGATGTCATCCCTTGAGTCTGATGAATTTGCATTTCTAAGCTTTACTGGCTCATATATCAGTTTTGTTTCCTTCTTACTAGTAAATATCTGTCAATTAATGAGTTTTCAGGAATACAGAGATACCTGGTGTCGAATATCGGTGTTAAATTCAGTGTCCTTTTGACTTCAGGGCAAAGCCACTGTAACCTCCTTTAAACTGTTCATCTGGCAGCTGGGAAGATGATACTGGATGGTACATCAGTTGGAAGGAGCTTCCTCTGGGGCTCTTCAGCCCTTAATAAATGCATGCTATTGCAGAATACAGAATGAATTTAAAATAATCCCTTGACTTGTTGAAGCTTTGGATTCCGTGTAAAATGCAGCATACTTGAGTGAATGAAGACATTGAACCACAAGACTGACTTAATTGGGAAGATTTAGTTCAGTCGGACTCTGTTAATGCCACTGAAGAAATGTACTAATTAGGTATGACCAGAAGTTTAATTTAGTCAGTCCTTGTTTTATCCTGATTCAGATTAACCTATATCTAACTGAGGGTTTTAAAGTTTAGTAATAAAACGTAGTATTTGAAAACAAGTTAGGATGATTTTCAAAACAGATAAGATATCATTATTGGGTTTTTTTTCTGTTTAAATAAAGCAGCATAAAGCAGCTTTACATGTTTTACATCTGATTTATATTTTAAGAGGATAATGTGCTAGACACAGTACTTAGATGTGATGGAAAATTACATTGTTAGGAAGCCTTTTATGTGGAGAGCTAGATTTATATAAAAGGCTAACAGATCTGTGGATGTTCTTCTTTTCCTTTGTGCTGCTCCAGACTTTGTGATTTCTTATTTTATTTCTTTTTTTGCCCCTCTGTCCATTTTATGGACTTCTGCTTCTATAGAAGTTCATAATTGTTTGTTTTGTCCATTAAAGTATCTTCTTGTGCATGAGAGAATTTGCAAAATTTTAAAATTGCAGCTTTGTTAAATAACTTCTCAAGTTACTTGTAAGCCCAGCTTCTGCTTTTCCTTAGTAAGCAAAACTCCTGTTTTTTCCTTTATAGGCTTCACCAAATATTGGCTATGACTGAATACTTCACCTTTAGTAACCATGTCTGTTGCCTTGTTTAATCTGGGGCCTTAAATTTATGCTGCTCTGTCACTGACATAGTTTTTCTTACTGGTTCCTGGTTGATAAGAGACTTTAATTACCTGGAGAAGACCTTTCAGCAGCTGGTTACAGTATGCTTTACTGTGGATGAATATACTGCAGTACTAGGGGTGACAAGCACTTCCCCATTTTAAAGTATTTTTCGGACAGTAGATATAAAAATGTAATCCACCAGCATCAGAAATTTTTTTAAAATATCAAATAAGGATATGATGGCCTGTTGTATTTACATGTTTGTTTCTCCATTGTTTCAGTGCTCTTATATGTGCTTACTGGAGGTTAAAAAAAATTAAATTTCAGATTCAGTCTGATGTGGCTGCTTTCAAGGAAAGAGCTGTGCAGAGAAGGCCATAAGCCAGCAAAACACTTTCTGTGTGACTTGCAGCATGTGAATGGATGACAGGGTGTTAAATGTGTTTGCTTTCCCTTTGTCTTCCCATTTGTTCTTGGGAAAGACAGTGCTAAAAACTCTCACTGGTGTTGCAGTGCTCTTCTCACCTGCCTGTTGTTTCTGCTTGCCCAGGCTCTGACCAGCTCAGGCTGCTGCCCTGGGCTGTATTGGGGGAGACCCATATCTGGTGACAAGTCCCAGGGCAGCTGCTGGAGCCCTGCTGTGTCCTGGTGTGAATGCCACCTTTGGAGAGTTGGAAACTCCCCACCTGCAGCAATTCCATCTGGATGGACAATACTGGTGTTTGCTTTCTTTAAGTGAGGAGGAATATGTGAAGAGTTCTTACCCCCAAGAGGGGTGCAAACTGTGGATTACTTTGTTTAGCAGGCATTAATGGAGATGTCTTAAACCTTCATGCCAGCACGTGTAGCAAATACAGCCTCTGGTTCTTTGACTACTCTGGTTCTTTGACTGACTTTGTCAGTGCAAGAAGGGACTGCAGAGACTTCTTGGTGACTGCCACTGTGTCATATTATGCCATTTCCTTTTTATTTAAACTTCCCAGTGTCATTCTCTAGAACTGTTATGGTTTGGTGTCTGCTTCTCCTTTTGAAAGGCTTCTTCTCAACAATCGTTGAGGCGCACCTTTGAATTTTCATCCTCTGTTTAGCTGCAGTTCTTCTCCCATTTACTTGCCTGTTGAACAAACACAGGAAAAGGTTCTTTTTGCTGGAGAAAGCAAGATGTTTTGTTCTTCTCCTTACAGGGTTGTGTTTACATACTCCAGCTGCCTTTGCCATTTTCCTTTGTGATTATTTTTTACTTTGATGCTGAATAAAAAGATTTCATATGCTTTTCTGAAGGAATATTGCCAACATAGTACAAAGGTATTTATACTTTTACTTCTGTAGAGACATTTCATTGGATTTATTCTGTGGATTATGTTCTGTTCCTGTCTGGCTGTATCATAGAGGCTTTTGGTCAGTGTGATGACTAGAACTCAAACCCATTGTTTCATGCTTTTCTCCACTGAGGAACACCTTGTATCAGTCAAATGCATGGCACCCTTTGGGGCTTTGACCTTGCCATTTTTTCCATGTTTGATCCTCTGTTGTTGCAGTATTTGCTGCCATCAGTTCTTTCTACTGGACCTATGAGTTCAGTGTCAATAATTCTCCTAGGTTTGTCATTTCCAGATTTTATCAGCAGATCCTACATACTCCCACCAGCTTCCTTATTGCGTTGTCCATGCCTGGCTCAGTTACAGTTACTTGTTTATCCACCTGAAAGCTCCTTCCTCCTCCTCAGCTTATCCGGTCTTTATTAACGTCACATGGCACTGCATCAAAAGGATTTTTTTAAAATGAAAATTCAGTTCATCATTCATTTTATAGTTAGAGGAAAATAGTTGCTTTATGAAACAAAACCTGGTTTTCAGTAGTCTCCATCTTAATTCTTTCCTTCGTGCTTGCTCAGAACCCTTTCAAGCTTTTGAAGCCATTAATGGTCCTACACTGATCTGGATCACATTTCCCTCCTCCACACATACACACTTTAACTGTGAGTACTGCATTGGCACTTCTACAGTCTCAAGGCATCACCTCGTTTGATAGATGGCAGGTGCTGGTTCTCTTGGCATTTTCTCAGGGAGAAGGCTGCCTAGAACAAATTAGCTCTTTACTTTGCTTTCAGCAGGTGATAACTCCTGCTTTCACACAGCCATCACCTGCTTTGGCCCTGCATCCATATTGCCACTTATTGAAATATCTTTCTTTTGTTTTGTGCTATTATGCCCAGATGATATTCAATCTTGACACTAGAGCTCTGCCTTTTTTTTTTTTTTTTGCATGTCTGAAAGGTTTGGTAAAAATAAATAATTTTTTGTCATTTTTTTAATGATCTGGAACTCCTGGCAAGTTTTACTTTGTGCATCACAAATCTGGGACATGATGTAGATTTGTTTCCTGATCATCCATTCTGCCCTCCCCACGTCCACATTCCTGGCTGTTCTCTGTTGACTTGTGGTTGCCTGTAGGAAATTGCTTAACTAGGTAACAGCTTTCTCTATATCTTTCCTTCCCCTTTTTTCCCAGAGTCTTGATGCTCGTGTGGTCTCCACTCTGCAGTGAACAGACTGTTTTGTGGTCTGTTAATGTCTCAAATATCAGTCACATTTCATTCTCACATAAAGTGATTGAAAACTTTGTTATTACTGACTCGTGCTGTCAGTGTTACCATGTTTGTGTTTGTCATTCTCTGTCATTCAGCGTAGCTGTGCCAATGTTGTCAAGCTCAGTCCAGTATGAAACCTTTGTCCATTTTAGTGTTGCTTTCTAACCTCAGCTCTTCCAAGTGTTCAGTTGCAAAGGTAAAGGTGTCCTCCCCTCTGTGCTCAGAAGGATCTGGTTGCATTTACTTCGTGAAATCTCTCTTGACCATCAGTTGGTTCAGATCCCCCTGGAGAAAATGCAGATTTCAGGATGAGGGGTTTTGGTAGCCAGGCTTGGTGGAGCCTGGTGTATGGTACTGGGCCCCTTCCTACTGTCCAATCTGTTTAAATACAAAATAATAAACATTACTAATAAGTAGTCTTTAAATCTGCTTATTCCCTAATTTGTAGGATTCAAAAATACAAAGTTTGGACATTTGCTTCTGTTCAAGTTGTTACCTCAAAGAGGACTCCTTTCCTTGGTTATTTCAGCGCTTCTTGGGAGTCTTTGTCTGTCACCTGTGAACACTGTGGGGTTGCACAACTCACACAGAGCACAGATTAGGAAAAGAAAAAAAAAGGAAAAGAAAAAATAACTTTCTTCTGGGGCTGTGTTCCTTTATCTTGCATAAAGTTGGATCTTATTTCCTGACCCAAGCTCCTATACTTGACTCTCAGGTTGTGAGTTCTATGGCTGGAAATACTTTCTTTTTCACTGTGTGCAAGTTGCAGCCTCCTTTTTCTCTTAGCAAATGTGATTATCTGAGGTTGGAGTTTCAGCTATTAGCATCATGACCTTCTTAGTCCTGTGTGAAAGCAGCATTTCTTTCAGGGAGTGCAGGAGAACATATGACCTGTGAGCTGAAACAAAGAGGTTTCCAGTTATGGATAGCTATTTTCCCCTTATCGAGAACATGTTGTTTCTTCCACGTACATTGCAAGTGTTCAAATACTTAACATTTCTAATTAGTCAACTCAAGATCCAGAGAGAAACACTCTGTAAAATGTAGTCTTAATATCAACATAAAAACATGGTTTGAATTCATAAATATGAATCCCCACATTTGTAGTCTGTGGTGTTTTCCATCACACTCTGGGATCCCAGTTGACCTGCAGGTGTTAGCCCTTGTTTCATGCCTGTTAGAAATGAAATACTTTCAAATAAATGAGTGAAGCTGTAATGGGACCTCTCTGCTTAGGAGACTAAAGAGTCTTTGCATTTGAGTACGAACAAAGTTCACAAGTGTTCACACAGAGGTTCATGTTAGTCTGTCATTTGTGCATTTCATACAAGGGCTTTTAATTTATAACATCTTCATTGTGACCACATTCATGTTAAGTGGTGACCTGTAGTAACAGGAGCTCTCCAATAACTGGAAAGTTGGGGGGAAAAAAAAAGTTTGTCTTCAAGGCTGCCTTTTGAATGCAGAGTTGCACTGAACAGGCTCTACAGGTTCCAGTCCTGGCTGTTCAATGAAATTGCTTAGTCTGTCTGTGTCTCTATGACTTACCCTGGCATTTTGGTCAGTGGAGGTGCTTGAATGAGTTTCTGTATGCATTTGCCTGCATGCAGTGTGGTCTGTTACCCTTTCTGCAGAATAAAATACAAATACATTTTCTGGTGTTTCTGGAAACTGATTTAATGTTGGTTTTTTTTTTCTCGTCTTCCACTTTAGGGCCAAGATGAGGCTGATCCATCAAAACCACCCTGGCTCAAAGGAGGGTAAGTGGTATTTTGAGATCTTTTATCTCTGTATTTATGATTAGAATATACTTCAGAAGTCTGTAGTCCAGTCTAAATAAAAATAGCATTTATGATGTTTTTAATAAAATAATCAAGTGGCCAAGCCTCACTGAAGGCCAGGCTGCTGCTGTATTTCAGTCTCTTCTTAAGCAGTGGAGGTGGCACATGCAGCTCTTCCACAGAGACCTGTGGTTAAGAGCAAGCTATAGTTGCAATGTATAATCTATAGTGTGCTGGTGGCAAGTGCTTATGGCTGCAGTATTAAATAATTGCTGCTGAGCACCTCAGAGTGGTCCCCATTAAATCCTTTCTCCTGGATCAGTCATTGGTGGCAGCAGAGGGGAAAGAGTAGCACTGAAGGAGTGCTGTGTCTTCTGCTCTTAAAAGATGATAGGTTTCGGGGAGTCTTCTGTATTTGCAACAATTCCGTGTAGTAATTAAAACCACACTAACTCTAGAAATTACTGCAATTTGTATTTTTAAAGCATTGCTCATCATGGCTGTTTTGCACAGATGAGAGTGTTCAGGTTGTGCGTTCTCCCCACAACACACTGCTTGCAGCAAATAAAGCAGACAAATTCTGTTTGTAACTGCAGCATGACACTCTGTGGTAATAAGTGCCAGCATAGCAGCTTCCCTGGGATCCTCTGGCAGGAAAAAGACAGTGACACATTTTACAGGTTATGTGGCTGGTACATGGTCAGGGTGATTTGGTTAGGTGGTGCGGCACCCATTAGGAACTGTCAGTCAGTAGCAGCAAGATTCGCCCTGAAATCTCAGCCAAATGTTGGCTTGCTTAACTTAATTCTCATACTACTGAAGGAAGCTTCCCTAATAAAACATGAAATTAAATTGGAGGCTTCATTATGTGGCTTTCTTCTTTTGTAGTCATTGTTCTGTGGTGTTGGTATTCCCACAAACCGTCACCTGCAGATGCCTGAAGCTGCCTAGCAACCCTCTGCTTTTTCCAAGGAACCTGGGACTTAGTGAGTGGGCTGCTGGAGAATTGGCAATTTGCAGGAGAAGGAGGCAGTGATTTATTGTAACTATAAACAGCACCTTCTCCTGCTTTAACAAGGAGACAGTGTACTCAGTTTATTCGTTCATGCACATCAAATTATTTCTTAGCCTGAAAGGTGGATACACCTACAAGTCCTGAATTACTTAAACATGTGTTGTCAATTCGAGGCATTGTTTGCTCTAGTCTGTAATTTTTTTCTTTTTTATGCAAGATACAGCTAAACAGTCTGGCTAATGCAGTTTTGACAAAAGTTTGTCATGCTCACTCATCCCATGCAAGGGATTCCCAGAGAAGGTGGTTGTGGGAGGTAAACCTTTAATTCAACTCTTGGCCACATTTTGGCTTATTAGCCTCAAGTGATATGAAATTATTTATGTTTGGAGTTGTTCTTTCAATGGGAAGATTACAGTTGTGCTGTCCTTTGAAGGAAGTAGTCATCCTCTGTTATTGCAAACCACCTTAGCTTACTTAGATTGTCAAGATTTAATGGAAGCCTCTGTGTGATACAACTTGTATTAAAAGATGAATACATGCTTCAAGCAATTTTCATTTATAGTATAATGCAACAGGAGCTCCCTGTCTGTAATCACTGGCTTTGGAGATACCACTTCAAAAAAAGGTACAGGGTACAGTTGTTATTATGGATCAGTTTCTGAGTGTAGTAGCTCATATCTATATCTTATATTTATTAGTGCAAATTATCTTCTCATACAGAAATGCTATTCACTCCTCAATACAGCTCTCCATAATAATGCTATAAATATTACATCCACTGCAGAGGAGAGTTACCCTATTACATATAAAACTGCACTGTGCACATTTGAGGCACTGTCAATTCTTCTGTTATTAAGCAAGGTAGCAGTCATGCTTGAATAAAGGGACTGATGTAGGTAAAAGCACAACATTTTTGAAAATTAGGAATTGTTATTGAGGGTTTTTTTATTAATATTAACAAGCTAAAAGCAGGTCATCTGGGTGTATAACTATGTAGATACTAAGACACCTCTCTTCAGTGACAAATATAAGCACCTTTCAGATATGTTTGTCATCCTGGCATACCACTATTTCTCTCATAAACCTCAATCTATCAAAAGTATTTTGCAACAAACCAAGTTGTAAGTAGACATGTTTCTCAAGCACAATAATTTATATAGGCTCATCTTGAATTTATAAAGCATGCAGTTTTAATGCTCTTCTTCTTTCCTGGGAAATGTCAGAGTATCACAGTTTCCTTTCAATTAAATTAGAAAAAAAAATTGAAATCATGTAGGAAAAAACTGTTAGCAGGAGCATTAACTCTGGAGTTTTACTTGTGATCATTTTGTTCAATCTTTGCAGGTTATACACTCTCCCTTTCAGTTTTATATATGCTTTCATAAATCAAGGGATTTACACAAATCCTTGATGCAAAGCTTATCAATAGGCTGTGTTGTGGTTCAGGTAATCCTGGGATTCTTTGCATCATCTGAGTAGTCTGCCATGACATGTATTTTACTCTAAAACTGTATCACCAGTATCAGAAAGGTTTTGTGGCATAAGGGCAGCAGGCAAATGTGTCAATATAAACATATTTCTTCTTCTTTATGTGGGTGAGATTTTTCTGTAATAAGTCAGAAGGGATTTTTGCAGTATGACTTGGTCAAAAAGTTTTTCTAGAATTCTCTATCAGAAATGATGATAGCCTCTAGTAAAAAAAAACACAGCATGGCCTTGCTGTGAGGATTTCCAATGTTGGAAAACTGCACTGTTGGAAAACTGAGGAGCTGACATGGCTCTTGCAGTTACACATGACTGCTCACCTTCCCACCAGGCTTGTTCAGCCAGCAGCAGCTGTCAGCTCAGCCATGGCTTGGACACGTCACCCTCCTACGCCCCATCAAAAAAGTCAATTATGCTATTACAATTCTGTCACATGTTTCTATAATAATGGACTGCTTTCCTCTTTGTCACAGCCTCATGCTAGATTGCGACATCCTTGTCCATTCTCATGCTGTAGCATAGGTTTGATCATGCTGGTATTTTTATTGTTTGGGGTTTTTTTGCCTTTGGCTTTATTTAAGGGGGCTTGAGTAGGCCCTGCTCTCTAATGGCTGCAGGTTGCCTCTTGTCATTTATGAACCTCACAATTTTCACGGCATGTGCAAATTTGTAGTGGCAGTTTGATTTCCTAGGTTGTTTTGAAAGGTAGATTTTAGGGCTGTAAGAACAGTTTGTTCTTACAACAACAGTTTGTAATTTTCCTGCAGAGCATTTTGACTGGGTATGTTGCACCAAATCAACAAAATAACCAGGCTGAAATTGCCAGCCAGTTTATCACACAAATACCAAAACATGTAAGCCAGAGTGGCAGGGGGTGAAGACCAATGGCTAAGGATGGAGAGGCACAGGGTTCCTTTGCAGTCTCTGTAATCAAGAAGAAGACCTCAGAAGCCATATTCTCAATGTTAGCAAGGCCTGAGACCAGAGTGGAGATGGGGAGGGTGAGAGAGGCACTGAGAGGTGCTGCAGATTTTGCCTGCTGGGCTGGGTGTTCATTATGGGGAGGAAGCTACAGCAGAGAGGTGTGTACTCAGTCTCCAGCTTTAGGAAAAAGCATTATCTAAAGTCCTTAGGGGTGGATGCATTTACTGAAGGCCTTTAAGCTGGATTAACAGACCATCTTGAAGTACAGGGTTACTTCCATGTGGTGTTACCAGTAAATGGTAGGATCTAGGTATTATTATCCAGGCTGGTCTCATTGGGAAGAGAAATTAGGTTAGAGTGTTTTATTTCATTTGGCTCTGACTGTTGCTGGAGTAATCACCCTTTTGCTTCATTGTCACTTCAGACAGCAAATGCCATCTCTTGGGTGTACAGGTCTGCATGGCTTGAAATGCTGAGCACCACAAATGGTTTCTTTTATAGAAATAAAAATAATATATTTTCTCCTCTGATGTCAGTTTTTTTCCTAATAATTATACAGTCCTCAAGGGCCAGTATTAAGCGTGTTCTAGACTAGAATCAGAAGATGGCAGCATCCTGCCCCAGGGCTGATCCTCTCTGACAGTGCTCCCTCCTAACCACGAACAGCATGCAGGAATGTGTGGATTGTTGCTTGTGAAGAAGATAAACACTTAATGGTTTTTAGCATTAACTTTGCACTTTCTTAAGTATAATTTTCTGGCTGTTTTTCTTGCTCCAGTAAAGCATCCCTTTCTTCATCCCTCCCAACCCTAAATTAATTAGTTTGGTTTTTTTTTGCCTCCTGAATTTCCAGGCCTGCAGGTGGTCTCTATGGCATCGATAGCATGCCTGATCTGCGCAAAAAAAAGCCAATTCCACTTGTCAGTGATCTGGTAAGAGATTTGTTTGTTTCTCTTCTGCCACACAGCATTTACACAACTGGCCTTACTTTCTTGATATATGGGCACATTCATTGTCACTTGAAGAAGCTCAAGCATTTTGTTAAATTAATTCTTATGCTAAAGGGTTAGGAGTACTGCTTGAAAAATCTAAATGAGAATGAGCTATGGTTTTGTAGACAATTTAATTCATTTCACTGAATTAGGGTCTTTTTCATGTTTTTATACTTTTTTTTTGCACAAAATATTTGATTGTTTTCAGACCTGCATAATTTTAAAAGGTTTTGCTAAAAATCACATACCTTAGGAAAAGTTGTAACGTCTGTGTGAGGTTTGGCAGCTTACCAGAAGGCTGGAATTTTTGAGGATAGATAAACGAGCATATGTGGTTGGATTTTAAAAGCTATTTGCAATATTGCCAGTAGACTTCTGCACTGAGGAAGCATGAGAACCAAGTGAGTAATGAGGACAACTTTCATATGCTTGTATGATATGGTGAAATAAGGCTTCTGCAGGACAAATGGTTTTCTCTTGGTTGTATTCAGTACACGTAGCAATTTCATACTTGAGAGAAATGCTGTAACAGCTGAAAGACCAAAGTTTCTATATCCTGTAATTCATGTGAAAAGATGCATAAAATTTTGTCTGCCAGCTTATACATGGGCAGCTTGGTATGTGTCTAGCTAACTGCTTGTATCTTAAATCGTTGCAATAATGGCATTAACTTGTGTTACTTCCCTTGAATGCATTCATTCTCTCTCTTCACAGGCCATGGTAAGTGGAGGTGAAGACTATCCATCAAGTCTTTACCAGAAAAAAACCCCTTACTTTATGTTATTTCCCCCTCTACTTCTTTGCTTTTTGTTTTGAACCTGCCTTATTGCAGTGAATGCATATCCAACACTCTGTCCTGCTCCATCACTGTTGGAATGAACTTTTTCAGTTTCTCTTGAAACAACATAAAGCAGAACATAATGGTACAAAACTGATGAGTTGGATGATTTCAAAGCAAATGCTCCTATCTTTAACTATCTTTCTCTGCCTTTATATTACTAGAGTGGCAGTAGAAATCACTTGAATGCCACTGTGAGGTGCTGCAAAGACAGTGCCCTGTGCTGTCCACAGCTACAAAGCAGTGTTGGCATGATGTGAAAGGCACTTCTCTGAGGGGAAAATGCAGTTCATTGTGTTCAGTGATGGCTGATGAATGTGATGCACCATCACATTCAAACCTCTGCTCCCATCTCACTCCCCTGTCTTTTATCCTCATTACTTGCAACCTCTTTACTGTCACATTTTGGGCTGTTGTATGTTTTGTAAAGGTGGTGAAATAATCTCCCTTTGGATATGAATGAAGTTAGATACACAAAAGTGAGTCTGTTGTAGTGACCTCAGACAGTAGAAGGGCTACTGTTGCTACCAGAACCTAAATGTGGAGATGGGAACCCAGTTTTCGTTGGCAATTCTTGCAGAGAAACAAAGAGAAATTTATAGAGTGGGAGGCTGATTATGGACAGATGGAAGCAAGTTGGAGACCTTTCAGAGTATACATTTGACTCCTCTGAGATGTGAGGAACCAACTTAAATGCAGTAGATTGCTGGTTTGGTGTCTGGCATGACAGAGTCCCCTTGCTCACATCTCTGGGAATGTAATGCCATTGTACTTGTAAATGTTGGTGGTGAATAACGAACTTTCTTCTTCCGTAGTCACTGGTTCAGTCCCGAAAAGCCGGAATTACCTCAGCAATGGCTACTAGAACATCTCTCAAAGATGAAGAGCTGGTAGGTGGGAGGGTTACTTGACTTCTCTTAATTCTGACTAAGCAAATTAAAGGGATTTGGCTCTCTGAGATTCAGAGCCAGCTCCACAGATGTCTAGAAATATAGATGCAAAGCTTCCTGTATCATTTGGTCGAAGAAACTAAACACGTAAAAGTAATATTTAATGTATCGATATAATCCTAAAAAATTTAGAAACACAGAATCATAGAATATCCTGAGTTGGAAAGGCACCCACCAGGATCATTGAGTTCAACTCCTGGTCCTGCATAGAACACCACAAGAGAATCGTCTGTCTTGATGGTGCTGTCAAGCACTTCTTGATCTCAGTAATCTTACCATTTCCTTCTGTGCTATCTGCCATAAAGGATAGTGTGTGGAACTTGCTTTATTCAAGATATTTCCCATCCACAAACATTAATTGTTGCCTTCCAATTTTTTTAACACCTGGGGAGACAATTTGGAAGGTGAGGGGTGTCCTCTGACACTGCATGTAAAAATTTGATGCATTTGTCCACCTCAAATGTGTAGCTTTATAGCACTGGTCATACCTTTTCCTGTAAAACTCTTGCGTTAACCAGCAAAAATAGGCTCAGTCACCTCCCTGGATATTGGTTTACATGTGCTCTTGCCTTTCAGAAATCTCATGTCTACAAGAAGACCTTGCAAGCCTTAATTTACCCCATCTCTTGTACAACCCCACACAACTTTGAAGTGTGGACAGCCACAACTCCTACCTACTGCTACGAGTGTGAGGGGCTGCTGTGGGGCATCGCGCGGCAGGGAATGCGCTGCGGGGAGTGCGGGGTCAAGTGCCACGAGAAGTGCCAAGACCTGCTCAATGCTGACTGCCTGCAGAGTGAGTAGTGGCCAGTGGAGTGTGGCTGCTTCAGAAATTGTTGCCAGAGCCTTCCTAAATGTTCTGCTGATATCTCAGGGATCAGTGAAGCTGCAGTGATTGAAGTGACTGTGTGTTTTCTGAAAAGGTGCCATTGGGCTAAACCTACCTCCTTGGGGGCATAGACAGCTCCACTGATACAGAAAATTGCAGTTGATGTCATTGTAAAAAGGTTTAATTCTTTCACATCTGTTTGTTGGTTTTGGTTGATTTTTTTGTTTGCTGTTTGTTTTGTTTTGTTTTGTTTGCTCTGTTTCTGTCAGCTCAGGTTGTGTATTTGCTAGCATATCCTGCATTGAAGTATGGGTTGGATGAATAGGGTATGAGGTGGAATATTCTGACATTTGTTCTATCCCCCCTGCCCTGGTATTGCAGTCAGGTTGCTTGTTCCAAACCAGTCAGTCTTTGCCACTGTTTTAAACTTTTTAGAGCAGCACTGGGCTCCTGCTTAGAGTATAGAGTTCCTGTACTTATCTTGGATTATCTATACCAACAGCAGCCTGGGAAGGCATTTTGTCTTTACAACAGTAGGCCTGCTTGGTTGAACCACTTTAGAGACCTAGGACTGAATTAACAGAGATGGTGAGTCAGATACAAAGGTATTGTTTGAGTATATGGTCTTCCTGCTAGCATTTCTGATTATTTTGTTGGTGTAAAAAACTAAGTAAAAAACTAAGTTGTCTCTTCAAGGAACTCTGTAACTTCGCAGAATAAATGATACCTTACACAAACAGTGGAAAAGTTTAGGAAGAATTTGATGAAAGGGAAAAAAAAGAAAAAAGTATTCATTTAGGTCCAGTTATTCTTATTTGCTTGAAATACCATTTCTTAATTCAGTCTCAAACATATATTCCTGCTTGAGAGCAAAATACCTCAGTCTAAATAGAATAGAAATTTCTTCCATGTGTGTTAAATGTTGAATAGGAAGGTGTAGCTCTTTTTGTTTACTCTTCTTGTCACTGTAGCTTGATGGACTAAGTCTAAGGAATCAGAAAAGTTTGTGAAGTATCGAGAGACTTATTGCAAATTCCTGTCAGCAATTCTATGAATTTAAAAAATCAGATATTGTGATCTGACTTGGACTGTAGTTGTTTGGGAAAGCCAGGATGAGTGATTCAGCAAGGGGTACCAGTGAATCACAGGTCATTTGTTTTTCCTTACATCTATTCTTAACATCCAAATGGATATTGTTTATACTTGTATTTTTGATGTGTGCAGAGTCTTAAAGTTGTCAATTAGGTCTAGGGCTATTTGCAATCGCTTATTTGTAAAACACATCTGGTCCTAGCCAAACACCTCTGTCTCCCAGTTGCTCAGCAGTTCTAGATTTGTATTTGAGAGCTGGGAGATGATTTTATAGCATTTATTGCATCATTGGCACCTTAGCTTTGTTGAGACCTTTCTGTGACTGAGCAAAGAGCATTTGGTGCAGGAGAATGTAGTTTGGTCATAGCTCAGTCTTCTATCACAGTCTGATGCACAGAGTCAGTTCCTGAGAATAACCTTTTTAATTCTGGAGTTCACCAAAACTAACTGGCAATTTTTAGTGTTTGAGGTGAAAAGCTCAAGGCATCCAGACTGGATTCAGATGCATACCCATGATGCTGTAATGCAAGGGAGTTGTGGTATCTCACTAACGGAGAAATCTGGGTAGAACAGAGGAGAATTAGATTTGCACCAGCAGTGGAGAGGAAACAGGCAAAAAGCTGTTGTACAGAGCAGTGGTCCTGAAGTTGAAAAATAACAGAGAAAAACCTCTGTATTAAAGAAATAGCTAATGACTAAGAGGTAGTATGTTCCTGCAGAGGAGGGTTGTGGCTATCCATGTTCAAGAAGGGAGACTGCAGATGGGCATGGGTACTGGAGAGGTTTCAATAGTAATGGGAGGAGTATGAGAATGTCTTGAGAGAGGATGATACAAGACTGTTAATCTTTCAAAAGAGATGCATGGCAGTCTGGGACAGGAGGGAGGGAATCATGCTGTTTCAAAAAAAAAAAAAGTTGTACCAGGTATTCCCTAATAGAATGTTTCTAAAGGGATGTTTTAGAGCCCAGGGCAGAGGTGTAGATATGCATGCAGTGCACCTGCTATGACTCTGGCTTACTCTTACAGTTTACAGATATCCATGTCTTAAAGCCTTTCTGGGCAGTAGATACTGTTTCATAGATGGCAGCGATGGCTTTGTGAACAAGTTTAGTCCTTGTTGGAACCTGTTTATGCTTTCACTATGTTGGGGAAGAGGGATTTGAGCTACAGGGATAAGATGACCTTTTTAAGCTTATTGTTTACGAAAGAGTAAAAGGGCTAAATTGGCTGTGAGAAAAGTTAAGGTAGAAGACAACTTCAGTGATTCAGACTCCCTGAGAAAAAGGAGTCTCTGGAGCTGAGACTCTGAAGCATAACCATGGGGAGAAGGTTTTCTTATCTCTAGTTGTAATTACATAGTCTTATGCAATGGGCTGTGGGATGTGATGTTGACAATAATGTGTGTTTTTCTATAGAATAGAATAAACAACTGGAAATTACTTTTCAAATATGACAAAGCATTAAGTGAGAACTTGTTATTTTATTCAGGGGCTTGCAGATGTTTTCACATTTTCTTTCAAAATGTAAACTCAGGATACTTCATCATGCAGAGTTACAGAAGCAGAGAGGAAACAACTGAGAGTACACCAGGCTAAAAAAGTGTGAAGTGCGTAGAAAGATAAAACTCAACCGAACAAAAAGTTTTACTTACTAAGTTACTTGTAGTGTGTCCAGAATGCAGGAAGAGAAACTCTGAGCAGATGTGCAGGGTTACCCACCGTGAATGTGGAAGGTATCATTAGCTGGGATAGAGATGTAGAGGAAGCTGGAGACGGTAATTGTGTAATCAAAATATAGAAAAGACAGAGGATAGTGGTGGGAGTTGGACAAGGGGGTGAATATGCCTATGGAATGGGAAAACAATTGTTATCAATACTAGAAATGTAAAAGGCAATTTCAGGCAACTGTATTATTTGCTTTGATGTGTTCATGCTAAAATTCTTCTAACTGGAACCCAAGAAGCCAGAGGAAAATGGAGAAGTTTAATTTCTTTTTATACATAGGTTTGAAGAACGTAGTCTGTGCTTGAGGAATGAGAAACAGGGTGTCTGGGGGATAAACAACAGTTTAGAGATCCCATAAATTCAAGACTGAACTTTCTTGTATACTGAACTCCTGAGGGATTTTTTCCTAACAGAAATTTTATTGTTGCTGTCTGCAAAAAACCCAAAACATTCTCAGGACGTATCTTCACTTACGTCTGTTTAGGGCTTCCAGAAAATGTTACAGTGGAGTAAAATGAATTTTCAGACTGGTAACAAATACAATTTCATTGATTATACCTTGATGCCTCAGGATATATATTCACTTCAATCTGTGTAAGTCTTGCAGAAAATGTTGCATTGGAGTAAAATGAATGTTCAGGCTGGTCACAAATACTTTTCCATTGTTTATGCCTTAAAATTTTGGGTAGACACCTGGGTTTTATTCCTTAGATTTAGAATGTGCTGTTTATCCATTTTCCATCCTTCATACCTTTCTGGGGAAAGTAATTCTCCAGGTCTTGTAGAATGAAGTTTGATTCTCTCTTCTGAGGGTATTTTCTTTGTCTTTGTATTTTTAAGAAACGTGATTATTTGATACACTCAGCAAATTTATCATCAGTGTGGGACTGCACTGGTGAAAAATTCAGCAGTGCTTTGTTGCAATTTGAATCAAACCCCATTGCAAACTGCTTAAGCAGGGCTATTCCATGAATTGGTGGTATCTGAAGTGCAATAACCTGGAATCAGTTGTGGTATGCGTACTGCAGCCTCCTGGTTCATAGTGTTGTAGGTACTTAGGAGTTATTATTCTGATAATAGGGCACTTACTTTTTTATCATAAGCTCATAAATACCTGCTCAAGGGACAGTGCTCTCTTTTTAGCCATCTGCTGTTCTTGGAAGTATTAGAAGTTTCTTCCAAATGGGTACTTTTCCTTTCTTACTTGACTGAGAGTGGATAGAGGGATGTTGTTTAACATCCCCAGGGCATGCAAGGCTTTTGGAAACTGAGCTTTTATCTTTTGCCTTGAGCTTTGGTGTAGTACTAACTGAATTACAATGGGTTGGGCAATTCTGGTATCAAAGAAAGAGTAAATCCGGGGCTGGATGAGTAGGAGACCAAGGAATAAATGCAGAGAAGTAATTACCAAGGGTGGAAGGGAAGGACATTATGTGAGCAAGAGCCTGGTAGGAGGCTTGTACAGTTCAGGGCTAGCTTTTTTGATCAATGCATTTTGACTCAGGACTGTGATTGTTGCTTTTTGGATGAGAAACTTGTGTGTGTTGTACTCAGAGTTCAGAGGCTGCAGTTCCAAGACCGAGTCAATGAGTGGGGGGTTAGTCAGACGAATTAAGTCATGTGCTAATCATCTTGACTTCTGAGTTGAATAATGGTTAGACACCATGGTGATGAACAGTTGTTTGCTCCCAGAGTCCTGTGTAGGAAAATATTTGCACAGAAGGAAGAAGGATACCTTTATTTGAAACTTGAATATCTATTTTAAGTTTCAAGAATATATAATTTCTGAGCATTATCCGCCTACTGAACAGCTGCCTTCTATCCTGACAGTGTTGCTTTCTTGAATTCTTCTTAAAGCATAGAATAACAGCACTGGTGGTTTACTAATTGCTATATTGATACAATTCCCAATATAGATATATTTGCTTTCTGTTTCCAGTCATAAATTGACTGATAATTCTGTCATAGAGAAGAAGAAGGAAAGCCAAAAACCTGTACATGTTACTTGTATATTTCAATGCCTTTCTATTGCCATTCACAGGATTTCAAAAGCTGATCCATTGACCAAAAATGTCTTTGCAGCTTGAAGAAACAATCCCAGTCCAAGAGCAGGAAAAGCACCCTCTGCCATTCAGTATAGTGACATGTTTTGCATTTAAAACACATACATTATAGCTAATTAGTCCCCTAATGGTTGGTTTAGAAGCCCTCTTGGTTTTGTACCAAGAAGCAAGTTTCAAAATTAAGAAAGAGTGTGTTGTTGAGACTGCAGAACAGAGATTGTCTGTTGTTTGTCTGTGTTGTTAAATAAGGTGTCTGTCTGATTCAGGCTTTTGCCCTGCAATTCAGGCACAGTCTCTGCAGGCAGAGAGAGATCTTTTCCAGGAAAGGATTAATGAAGCTGCCTGGGCAAATTGTCTGGACATAGTGGGTAAGCAGTGTGGGTGGAGGCTGGGGGATTTCCTCTGGAGTCACAAGGCAGAGCCAAGTCTTGGAGGTGACTCCAAGTGGGCTGTAGGGGTTTGTGTGTTGTGGCTTGAACATCCTGCAACCTAGGGTGCCCTGGACTTCTGCTAGGCTTGCAGAGGGATAAATCCACTGTGCACAGTCTCTGGAGGTTGTGGGGATGTTAAACATATTTTTAATTAGAATTCCTCCATTTGTCTGAACTTGCATTATAAGCCTCATTTGATGCTTTTGCAGTGCTTTTGATTAAGGCTAGTTTTAATTGGTTCTTAATTTCTTTGAAGTCAGAAAGGTCAGGGCAGAGTTGATTTCTTTGGATTATGACAGATCTCAGAATTCCAGCTAGGAAAGACAGATTGTTCAGTTTGGCCTTCCCCAATTTCCTGTAGGCTTCTTCAGTTCTGCATAAAAAGCATAGAGTCCGTTTCCATCCTCAGGAGACCTAGTTCTGGTAAAGCTGAATAGCACTTCTTATCTGAAGTTCAAAGCATAGCCCCTGGTATCATTTCAGTTTCATATTCCTTTAATAAATGTTAGGTGCATCACCGGTGAGTAGAAATAGCAGAGACTGTGTAATTAATTCCAGTATTTTTGATTTCATTTCATCTTAAGCCAACAACAAGAAAACTCTGGGGCATGTACTTTTTATTGTACTAAATGAAATACTGAACATCAAGCCTCTAGCAAGGAAAATGAAAAAGTACTCAGGTAATGTAAAATTATGGCTTGTTTCACACCCAGGTCCTTAATAACACACTTTGGTATGCAGTGTCCTTAATGAACTTCTGACACTTCAGTGGTTACAGTCTGTTGCAAACTGAAACTGTTTTTATTCTCTTTGGTTATGTACTGCTGGGCTCCTCTGTGTGTGTGTGTGTGTGTGTGTTCATAGAACTTTTTTCTTATTTAGTCACTACTTGCTGAAACAGTTTCATATGCAAAACTGTAGTTCCTCATAGCAAGAGTACTTCAGATATCATATTGCTGACTTCTGGAAGAAAACAGTTTCATGTATCTTTGTGGATTGATGTCTCCCTTTGCACACACCTTGCACCTGCTTTAATACATATTTTTCAGGTAATTTAATATTTGGTGAATATCTGAATAAGAACATTTTTCCTAGGACTAAGCTTGCTTTAATTAAACTATCCTGGAGAAGAAAAACAAACAAAAGTATACTACATTAAGAAGAAAGGTTATGATTGAATGTGTTGACAGGACTTTTGTACTGGTTTAACTTAATCTGACTTAAGATCATAATTTGAAATTGCTGCAGACTGTGTATAAAGAGACTGTGTGCAGTTCTGAGTTCCTGCTTTTCATTTCACACCTGAGTTACCTGCCCTGTTAGCTCACATTGGTACTTTTATTGAAGCATGTCTCCCATCTGACACAGTAGTCAATTTCTAAATTTTGACAGTAAAAATGATTGTCAGAATTGAGTAGGAAGTATTTGGTGGTGAGAGTAGTCTTATCTCATAATTATATGAACTTTGAAATTTTTTAAGAGGTATGCAAGCGACCAGAGGCTTCTCTTTTGTCAGATGGAGTTGACTACCTGTGCAGTTGCAGACTCTCTGCCTGGCTCTTGTGTTTCCAGTTGCTGGACACTGTGATAGCACTACATACTTATAATGGCCCAAGTTTTGAACTGTTGAGTTTGCTATCTTACAGGCATTTGTTGTAGTTAATATACTTATGCAGTCCTAGAAATGGATTATTTGAGTTGTTTCTGTGTGAACTGATAAAATAGAATGGCATCCAGAGAGGCACTCTGTGTTTCTGCAGCTTGGTGCCTGATCCAGACAGGGTGGTTCCAGGCAGCAGGAGACGTAGATTTGCAGTGACTCTGAGCTCAGCAGGGAGCTTTGCAACACACATGGGTAGAAAATGCTGACAGTGGAGACTCATCTGAGCTTCTTTTCTGTGGTGCTGAAGTGCACTGAGACAAGCTCATAGGTACTGTTTGTAATGGAGGTCCTATGTCTCTTCTTAGCACTTGCCTAAGCAAGGATTTATTTGCTCATAGCAAGGTGCTGAGAGCGGAGGCTCTCCTGTTAATTTAAGAACCTCATTTCTGGGTGTTCCTCAGCTGTAAGGATATTAACCTCTTGTTAGGAGGGCAGTCTGATCCCAGATTATAGAGGAGCTACCCCTCTGCCTCCAGATGGTCCAAGTTCTCTGTGTATGTTGGAACAGGGGGAACAGAGTGTGAACATCAGTATCAGGAGCCATCATGTGAAGCGTAACTTGTAGCTTTGATCCCCCTGTCCAGATTCAGTGAGACATGATTTGGTGTGTGTTTGTTCCTGATGAGCATTGTGTATTTTCTGGTGCACAGGAGCAGCGGAGAAGAGCTCGAAGCATGGAGCTGAAGACCGGACCCAGAACTTCATCATGGCCATGAAGGATCGCATGAAAATCCGGGAGCGGAACAAGCCTGAGATCTTCGACTTGATCAGAGATGTGTTTTGTGAGAGCAAAATGACACACGCTCAGCAGATGAAGACAGTGAAACAGAGCGTGCTGGATGGTACCTCAAAATGGTCAGCAAAGATCACGATCACTGGTGAGTGGGATAGTCATAGGTTCACTTTGTCTCACTTGGGAGCCTCAAGTAAGACAGTTGGTATGAAATTATAACATAGAGGACTGGCTTCTCCGGCCTCTGTGTCTTTCTACTGAGTGCACATACCAGTAGCAGGTGCAGATACCCCTATTGCAGGTGCTGTAGTGCACCATGAGCTGAAGCTCATCAGAAATACTCTCCTGAGGGATATTCCTGTTTTCTGACCATTATGAGCTGATACTTCAGGTGGTGGTCGGATACACTGTCTTGTTGCAGGGTGTGGTAACCCTTCTGTTTTCCTTTCAGTGGTGTGTGCTCAGGGTCTGCAGGCCAAAGACAAGACGGGGTCCAGTGATCCATATGTAACGGTTCAAGTGGGTAAAACAAAGAAGAGGACAAAAACAATTTTTGGGAATCTGAACCCTGTATGGGAAGAGAAGTTTTACTTGTAAGTGCTCTGACAAGGACTCTCAGCCCCATGCCACCTGTTTGTATGATCTGTGCCTTGACAGCTGTGTCTTCTCTTTCTGTACGAATTCCCACATCTCCTGCAATCTGAGATGGTTCTGTTTTTGCTCAGCATTGTGTGTGTGTATGGAGAGTTGACATATCTAACAATGTACATAGTGCACACCTATTTATCCCATCTATCTTCCTTGTGTATATACAAATTGTCTGCTTTATGAACACTCCTGTACTGATGTTCCGAGAGAATGGTAAAGGGAAAGGAAAATGTTTAAATCAGCAGCTATTGTTCCTGGCTAAAAAAATTCCTTGTAACATGAGAGTAAAATTCTTGTAAAAGACTAAGGAAACTTCTGTGGCTGCCTATTTCTGGGATCTGCTACTGGTGTTTGGCAACCAAATTTAAAGGTAATTAGTTTTTAATTGTCTGTGACACCAGCAACCTCTTCTTTCAGTTTTGGAACATCAGTGTAACAATAACCTAAAGGAGTTATTGTTGCGAGAGAGCGCTTCCAAGATTACCAATGTATTGAGGTCTGAATATAAAGCAAAGCCTGGAGGCACAATTCTTCAGATAACATTGTTCCATCCTGCTTTTATTGAATAAGTAATCTATACCCTCAATTTGTCATTGAAGATGTTAAAAACCAAAATGGACACATGAAATCCAACAACTGTTTTCTGAAGATTCTGGCTAATCTCTTTCAACATCAACAATCTTTATTTCTTTTAATGTGTAAGGTCTTCCATTGTACCATCTCTCTCCTTCCTTTCTTTTCCTCCCTGTTCTTTCCTAAGCAGCTTGGGGGGAGCTCTCTCTGCAAAGTGCAATTTGTTTGTGTTTAAAAATCATTTCCATATCAGTCCAGCTTTGTCTTTACAATGTACAGTAGAAACAAAATTATTTTTAAGCAGTTTTGAGCTACTCATTAACGTCAGAAAAATCCTACTGCTATTTTGAGTGAGTAAGCCCCTGGCTTTATTCTTAGTTTAATCCAAGGTAACATTTCTGCTTGGTAAGTAGTAAGAATGCTTATGTGCCATTTGGATAACTCTAGTCACAATAGCAGCAAGTCTGTGTGGGAGCCTTAAGGACCCTGATTTACCATGCCAAGTAGTTACCATGGTATTTGCAGTGTGCTCCCTTCTAATTTTAGGAGCCTCAGCAAATACTCTTTTTAAAGATAGATAGCAGAGTGTGATAAATGTCACCATTTTAATGGTGATACTGTTTAGACTTAATTGCCATGTCTATGATTCAGCAGATAAAATGCTCTTGGGCATTAGAGTTGATGCTACTTTCTGTCTTGCCTGTGGTGGTTGCCTTCCTCGCCTTGAAAAAGCAGGAGGAGATGAAGGGAATGAGCATAGTTTCCAAACTGATGGCTGGAGAGCATTCAGTACTGCAATCAGTGTGTTGTTTCATTAGTAGATGTTAAAGCTCACCTTCTGCTGGATGAGGAGAGAATAATTTAGAAGTGTGTGCAGCACTGGTTTTCTACACACCCGTGTTTCTATTTTGCATTTATGGATCTTTTTGCAGCTTACAGCTCTTTAGGTTCTAAAATTTTCTAACCCATAATCAAATGGAAATTTAAATCAACACATTCAGGCCCAAAATACCCATTACATACCAGGCTTTTTTAGAAAAGATTGTCACGTCAATCAAGAGATTGTCAGATTTTAGGGGGTTGGATGGGGAGGTATCTTTGATTCTTGAAATGAGGTCAGTTTCTAGTAGTGAGAGAAAGGTGTGCTAGTAGTTACTGATAGCCTTGCAGTAGACATATGAAATCTTTCATGTTCAAAATGGTTAAACAGTTAAAAAGGAGCAAGATGTGTAAGTAGAGAGGTCAGGTTAGTTACTAATGTGTGTGTCAGCAGTGCTGGCTTGGTGGATTTGTTTATTGCTGATGTTCATTAGATGCCTAGTGCCTTTCATGTGATCACAATTCCAGTGTGTTTTCAGAGGTTGAATGTAGAACCAGAAATCTGTGTGCATCAGTCATTAAAGTTATAACACTGTTATTATAACCATGGCATGAATGAAGGCACACATTGTACAAATTAGTGATACAATTCTTTCTACAAGCTCCATAAAGTTTATTAAAAGCAGCTTTAATAGGTTTGAATTTTTTTTTTGTCTCTGGTACTTTAAATAGGGGCGTTTCTGCTTGTTTACAGTGATTGGTACAAAAGTATATAAACTTAAATATCTCTCCCCAAAAATGGCTTTGTTCATTTTCCATGTATTTTCAGAAAAAAATGTGGTAGGTTTGACCCAATTCTAAAGTCCAGATTTAGAATCATATTTTAGAAAAGGCAAAGTTCAAAATACTTTGGGTTTCCATTATAAGTGCTTTTTAGGTCATTACTAGCCTGTGTAACTGTAGGCATCGGCTTTGATTAATCACCAGTTCTTGCAGTGTATTCATGTTGCCTGAGCAAGCAATTTGCAGGCTGTTTCTTTCTGAAAATTATGTCTTTGTGTATTTACATCTATAGCTTTAGGAAATAGGTTGTTATGGAGGGATTTTTGTGTATTTCATTAGCGTTTGAAGACCTTTGAAAACATAAGGTGTTGATTTTTCTGCTCTGTTCAAAGTGTTACAGGCTTGATGCAGACTGCATATGTGGTGCTTGGCAGCAGGAAGCTTGGTGGGGGACTCCAGGCACTGCTGTAGCATTATGTTCTGTGAACATGCACTAAGGAAACCCTGCTTTCCTTGGATTTGCATCCTTTTCCTCTTGCAGTAAATCCTAATTTCTTTCCTCTAGTTGCGATGTGCAGGCTTAGAGATGTCCTCCTCCATTTGCTGTGTACTTTTCTCCCCATGCCCTCAGCTTTCTTCCCTTGCCATTAGCTCTGGCTGGACAGAAGGCAGCATGTGTCCTCTCTGCAGCTGGATTCTGAGTTGTCTGTAGTGGGTGGTCCATGAGAGCCAGCTGGCTGTAGGCTTTCCAGGGACAGCAGCTGGTAGGGGTTTCTCTTCTCAAGCTAGCTGTTGGGTTTGTTTTTTTTTTTTTTTTTTTTTTCACAAAACCTGTTGGAACATAGAAGCTTTCATAACAAGTCTGCATAACTCTTGTTTTCTTAGGATTCAGTCCAGTAATATTAGAAGGAAGCTATTTTTGCCACACTCAGTGCAATTAAAACAAGACAGATTTAGAGATGTTTTAGACTGTCAGTAGAAATTACAGAGTTCCTGGAATCTTTTTTTTTCTGTAAAGGCTGAAGCTGAGCATCATTTTGTATGGGTTACAGTAGGAGACAGTGTTAGGAGGACAAAGCTGACCACAGGGCAATTTCAGTTTTAAATGGAGAGCTCTGGGGTTGTTTGGAGGCTGCCTGTCCATACCTTTTGTTCAGGGAATGCCATAGTCTTTAACATTGTGAGCATTAAATGTTACTGTTCTTTCTGGCGTAGGTGCAAAATTACTTGTTCATTTTACAATAATACCCCCTTGAAGTTGTATAGTCTGAGTACAGCTGTGTTTGAAGCTTTGAATGGTGGGTGTGAAGTCATTGCCTGGAACAGATTACATTGTCTGAACAGGTTGCAAGAGGCATGTTTATTCTTTCTTACTGCAGAAGAATAACCGAGTTAGAATGAATGCAGAGCCTCGTGCTAGCAGATAGCAAATATTTTACTTGGATGTGCAGAGCCCACATGATATACATACCTGCTAATCCTTTGAGAATGGTGCTACTCTCAACTAACCACTGGCTAGTTACCCAAAGGCTTCTGTTTGGTCCCAAAATTTTCCTTTTAGCTGCTGAGCAAGTTGTCAAGCTCAACCTCTTTCAGTTATCTCTGTGATTAAGTGTGCTGTTCCAGAGCTGTATTTTAGACTTCCCCTTCTGAGATCACTATGTTTATAACAATTGTAACTCTTCCCCCTCAGACTCCCTTCACTGTGACAGAGGCCATCCAGTTTGTTCTGCTTTCTTTAATCTCCAGGTACTGCAGATACTGAAACTGGCACTCTGATAAAATCTCGCTTGTTTCCCTGCTCAGTTACCAACATGAGACTTAAATCTGAATGCAGACCTGATGTCTCATGGCAAGCACTAGTTGGCAAGCTGAGTTAATGTAGCTAGTGTTGTAAAATGCAGAATCTCTTTATCTGCTCTTTGTAGTTAGAAGAGCTGCACCATTAATTTGTCCGTTGGTGTTGTAACATTGGTAACAGCAAATGATTGTACTTGTTCTCCTAAGAAAAGAGCTTCATGCTAGTAAGAAGTGAAAACGCATTTCTTTGTTCTTAGACAGCAACAGTGGGCTCTCAGGGCATATTATTTTGCTGTCATGCTTAACTTGCAAAGTACTGAGGATTTTTCTTCATTCTCTTTCCACTCTGATTTTGCCTTAGGTGTTTTCTCCACTGTCCTTTTTTCTCCCTAAAAGAGGAGTCTTGTAATCATTTAAAAATGAGCCTCTTCTGAGAAGTTTTTTGCCTTCCATTCTCGCTGCAGTTGGCCACAGCTGAGCTGACAATTGGACCCTGCAATGTTTTGACACTTCATTTGATCCACATTCGAATCCTCCTGCTTTTTCGGCTGTACCATTTCCCAAAACAACTTTTTTTTCTGCTCCTCCTCTGTATGTTGTTGCAACTTTTTACTGGTCTTTCACATACTGGTTGCTACAACTACTCCTTCCTTTCTCATTTTCCACAAAATCACTACCCTTTTTTAGGCTTTGCTCCTCAGAAGCAGAACTGTACTCTTCAAATGATCACAGGTCCTAAAATCTTGATGATCTATTCTCTCCTTTGCATTTTCCCACCTCTGGTACTCTCATCCATTATTTCTGCAAGCAGCTCTGCACCTTTCTTTCTTTCTTTCTTTCTTTCTTTCTTTCTTTCTTTCTTTCTTTCTTTCTTTCTTTCTTTCTTTCTTTCTTTCTTTCTTTCTTTCTTTCTTTCTTTCTTTCTTTCTTTCTTTCTTTCTTTCTTTCTTTCTTTCTTTCTCTCTTGCTCTCTTTCTCTCTTTCTCTCTTTCTTTTTCTCTTTCTCTCTTTCTCTTTCTTTCTCTCTCTCTTTCTCTCTTTCACTCTTTCTCTCTTTCTTTCTCTCTTTCTTTCTCTCTTTCTTTCTCTCTTTCTTTCTCTCTTTCTTTCTCTCTTTCTTTCTTTTCTCTTTTTCTGTCATTGTATGAAATGTCCCCTGCACTGGACTGTGGAACTTTACAGGTCCTTCTTCAGAACTATGTCAGCAGGAAGGAAACTGCTCACAGAATATGAACACACAGACATTCACTAGATTCTTTGAAGCATAAATATTTTTTATTCAATACCAAAAACCCCCCAAAATACAATAAAACTACTTAATTCTGGGCTTGACTGACCTATGTTAAAATCTGCAAAATATTGTTTCTTCCTCTGGTCTTTTACTTTCCTTGTTTGTTCTTGCGTAAATCTAAGTGTTATGTTTTGTCTTTATTAGCCTATCAGTTCTACAGGGTAAAATAAGCAAATTCAGCACAAATGTTGTTGGGGTTTTTGTTTCAAAGAATGAATCATTGGTTCAGAAGTAGTATTCTGGTCATTTTTGACACTTCTCCTTTTTATTTCTCTCCGTGTTTTAAAGGAGATGAGTCAGTGACCTGTACCAGACCCTTGACATCATCCAAGCTCATCTGGCCCAGCCTTTTCAGAGTGGCAGAGATCTTAGAACTAAGAATCATTTCCTACAATTTTTTTTTCAGAAGTTGGAGCTACATTAGACGGATACAAATTACTAACTTCATTGTGGGAGGAACTATAGTGTAAATTCTACAGTTGCTTGTTCTGTTTAGCCACCAATATACTAATTAATCTGTGTGTGGGCATGTCACTGTGTGAGCAGACCAGAATTAACCACAGCTTCGTGTGCTCTCGTGCTTCCCCTCAGCTGGGCATGGGAAGAGACCCAAATATTGACAGTGCAGGGGACGTGTGTGGGTGCTGGGGCTTCGGTGCTGTGTAAGACTAAAGGGGAATGTGGCAAAATAGATCGAGGTAGAGAGTGGGGTAGTGAGCAAGTCGGCAGAAGCAGGCTCAGTGCAGCAATGACTGGCTTGAGGCAGAAAATCTTAATGGAAAAAAATCTGATTTTAATTTTTCTTTTAGATTTTCTATGCTGTTTCTGGAAAATGTTACTTCATTTGGTAGCTTGAAGTGTAAAAGTAAGTGCTTTTATAAAAATGGCACCACTCCAAACACTGAGACAATATGGGTAAAAAATAAAGGGTTTGAGCCATGTACATAGCAAACCTGGTTTCCAGTCTCTTGATCTCTAAAATGGACCTGAAAGTATTTGGTAATTTCTTTCTTTTGGTGGGGTCACAGAATGTTTCTTTTCTGTGCATCCTCTTGGGAAAGGCTGTGAGAGCTCAGCTGTAGGAGGGTGGACAGACATATGTGTGCACACAGTAAAATCAAGCTTCATAAAAACATATCAAGAAGTGGGGCAGGCATCTTGAGAAATATGCCAGCTTCTGTATTAATGATGGGGAGAGCTTCTAGCAGCAGAGCTTGTTAGACACAGTCTTATGGAGTGATGTCACTGTCACAAATTGGAAGCTATTTATCATTAATTAGAAAATTCTTACCCATCAGCAAGCCCAAGTCTTCCAATGTTCATGATTCTGATTTGGGGTGCTCACTGAAAAGTGAACTGTTTTTTACACAACTGTGTTGTTCACCAAATCAAGGACTATGGTTCTACAGACTTACCCTTTGATGGTAAGCTACCAGCTCAAGGCTTTCAGCTGCAGTAAGAGGGTGATGAAGCTCACTCTCTGGCATGGCACCAGCACAAGGAAAGCAAGTTGAGCATTCTCTTACAAACAACAAGGAAAGGTGTGGTAAAATAGAAGCTTTAGTAGCTCAGTAAATGCTATTGGAAGGCTTCCTGTAGGATGTTGCACTGAGTTATGCTGCTGTCTTTGAGTGTATGATGACAGCCAGACACCTGAGAGGCAGGGCTTGATGCGTCTGTGACTGCTTAAGTTAGATTTAGGTTTGAAAAGTGAATGTTTTCCTTAAGGAAAGACCATTGGAAGTAAAGAAAAAAGACCAAAGTGGTCCTATAAAAGAGCTGTCAGCCAGAAGGTGATTTCTGAAGAAGTCAGGAGTTAACTTATGGATGCTTGGTAAATGGCTCTGTGTCCCAGTTGTGTTTTGAGGCACCCGTGCATTTCTGAACACTGAGCCTCTACAATACTGCCAGGCTGTACAGCAGTGCACTGTGTCAGGAACAGAGGATTTCTTTTACATGCTTATGGTGTATTGCTGGTAGACATGGCAAATCACTCGGATAAATTTGAGTGCTACAAAGAGCAGCATTCCAACCATTCCCTGCTTGTGATCACTTGTTTGCATGGTTTTGTTGGGAAGACATTCTTGAAGTAAAGGAGGCGGGAGAGGAGAGTAAGATAGGAGATAAACATTGAACTCTTTTTATTCTGAACTCTAAATACAGATTTGATTGCACAGTGAAGGCAGGGAACAGTGATGTGCTCTGCCTGTGATCCGGGCTGCATGGAATTGCCTCTAACCTTGTCCATATAATTCCCATCTATTCCCCTCTACTGGAAAAATCAGTAGGAGCTGCATGGATGTCTCTTAAACATTGTCCTGAATCACAATGGTGGCACTAAGAGCCCAGATGGTTTCTTGGCAGAGAGCATGCTCATAACCAGCCACTGCCACATCCTATTGACCAGGCTTAGCAGAGCTCTTCTGACCCATTTCTTCTTTTTTCCTGTTGCTTAGCAACAGATGCAGCATGTTAATGTTAAAAAGGCTGGAAAACAGGCCTTCAGCAGCAGTTGCCTGTTTTCATAGGTTTTATTTGCTTGAGGGTAGACATTTGTAGTGGTTATGGTGAGTAATCACCCTTGTCATGGTCTCATATGAGCATTCAAATTGCTTTATTGCATGCCCTGTAAATGAGCAGAGCTGTTATAATACGGTTCTACCCACTTCTGACATCCAAGAGCCTGTGTGGATATACAAAAGGTATCTGAAACACCTGAAAAAGGGGGAGAGTCTTTAAATCCTGTCTGTGCATTATACTGGAGGGTGCTGATTCATCACACAGTAAACTGCTTCTTTTAATGGAAATGTCTTTATTGATCTGCCCGGAGCACAAAGTATCAGTCTAAGCTGTGAATAATAGGCAGAATCAATTCTAGTAATTAAATACCAATGCTGTAACTACTGTATCACACCCGTTCTCCTCAGGCAGTGTGGTGTATCATCTGATTGTAATGTATTATGCATTGATACACTACTGCTTTGTGACTGTCTTTGAAGAAGGAGATCTACCTCCACCTGAACTATTTATCCTTTGTTAAAAACTAGCACAAAGAGTGTTTGTCACAGGTCTTCACTGTGCTAACCTAGAAACTGCATAAAGACAGGTAGTCCTTACAGCCTGCAGCTGAACAGGAGGTTATTGATGGAGAGAGCTGTTGAAACCAGTTAGATGATGATTGTCATTTTCTGCGGGGGTGTATGCTGGCATTAACCAACCTAGCTATCCCCAGGCTTCTGTGGGCTTCACAGCAAAACTGACAGCTGTGAAGAGAATTCCCAAGTTCTGTGGGCTGCTGCTGAGAGTGAGGACAAGCAGCAGAGTCACAGCTGCTTGGGAAGTCAGAAGTTGGTGGCTGAGGTTGGGGCAGGGCTGTCATTCAGCATGCATTTGGAGTATCTGCCGTGTCACAGGAGCATTTAGAATGCACCAACAAGGTGCTGTGTGGTTCATATCAGACACTCCACTTTTGAATAAATACGCATTGTTTACACTTTGCTAATATATCACTCTGATGTTGAAGGAGTGGGTCAAGAGGAGTACAGAGAATGTAGCAAATAAATGTTGGCTGCATTGCACACTCTTAAAATTACATTTTCTCTTGTTTGCAGTGAGTGCCATAATTCCTCTGACCGGATCAAGGTGCGAGTGTGGGATGAAGATGATGACATCAAGTCTCGTGTCAAGCAGAGGCTGAAACGCGAGTCAGATGATTTCCTGGGGCAAACAATCATAGAAGTTCGCACTCTGAGTGGAGAAATGGATGTTTGGTACAACCTTGGTGAGCAGGGCCTTGGGACTGAAAGCGTGTTATATGTTGGTTTCAGAACTTTTGAGGGCACTTGGATGAATGTGGACAATTTGCAAGAAAGGGAGAAAAAGTTTGCATGGTTTCAAGGGCATGTGATGCTGCTGCAGAGCAGCTGCAAAGCTGCTCCCAGTTAAAATGGAGTGTAACGTGCCAGAAGGTTGATGTTTTTCTCTGTCAGCTATTTAAAAACAGAGTGGAAGAAATGCTTGGAGCAAGACTCTATTCTGCTGGAAACATGCTGTCCTGTGCTCTTTTTTTGGTGTCAACACAAGCATTTTGCCAGTCTGTAAGAACTTCGAGTGCACTGCACTGGGCTGGCAAGTTGGTGAGACCTTTTCCAGTTACTGTTGTAGAAAGTACCAGCAAGCAACCAGGTGGTACTGAGTTGACCAGGCACTGTGAACCTGTCATCTCCTAGGAGATCCAAAATCTTCTTCCAGCAGTTCCCAGGAGTTTAGGGTTATGGTGAAGTTAGGGACAAATTCCACATCAGTCAGCGCTGTTCTCAGAAAAGGAATCTGTTCTTGGTGATTCTAGTTCAGCTGACTTAATTCAAGACCCTGTAGCACATTTACTGGCAGAAAGGGTGTCTTATGTCCAAAAATGTGCATAGTTCTAACTAGATGTGTCATATTGAGGTTGTTTTGCTGATGTCTGCTTAAGTGTTATTCAATGTTTTGAAAGAAAAGAGAAAGTTTTCACTGTGGTGACTCAGCCCGAGGTTCCAGCAGTTCCTTTTGCCAGTGTTGTCACCCTGAGATGGCTGTGCTCTGAACATGAGCAATGCATGTAATTGCTGATGGTTTTGCCTTCTAGAGAAGCGAACAGATAAGTCTGCAGTGTCCGGGGCTATTCGCCTGCAGATCAGTGTGGAGATCAAAGGCGAGGAGAAAGTGGCTCCATATCATGTTCAGTACACTTGCCTTCATGAGGTAAGAAGTGGGAATATCTGTTCATTCTGACTATTGAAAAAGCAATTTTCTGATTTTTATTTCATTGAAATGTACCTCAGTGCCCTAGGTGAGCTTTCTTTTCCCTGCCACACAGTGGTAACACACTGAATCATCAAACCCACATTTGTCAGGAAGGCAAAGGCAGTTTTAACCTTTCTCCCTGACACTGGGGACTGGCTGGCTCAGTGTGTCCAACTGTCACAGCTGTGCTGCTGTCAGAGATCAGGCTTTGGTTCCACTCAGAGCCATGATGAGTTTAAGGTGGAGAAACATGTGAATTTCCTTGAGTGATGTTTTCAACATGTACTTCTGTATTTCTGTCTTTCTTTAGAGGAAGCATACTAAAATGCATTATGGGTAAATTCTGATTGAGGAGAGTCTCTGTCTTGGGCTGTTGAGTGATGCAGGTATTGGTGATATAAACTCTTTTGTGCTGCTGCAGTGGTGTGTAGTTATGAACAGTTGTTGGGGAACAGAAGATTAAGCTGAGGTTTCTGGGTACTGACTGTCTCAGGATGGACTGAGCTAGACAGGCAGTGCTGCAGAAGTTGGGAGAAATCCAAGGATGACTTTCGAAAAGACTGAAGGGAAACCCTGTCTTGGAGAAATGCCCAGTCTGTCTGTGTCAAAGAAAAGGCAGGCAGCAGGGTCAGTCTCAAAAGTGTCTGAATAAGGGAGAGTAGTCAGAGCCCTGTATATAAGAATATCCTGAGGTCAGTGAGGGTTAAACAAATGCATCTTACACAGAGAAGGACAGTTGTATCACAGAGAGGAATGTCCATCTACAGGAACAGCATATTTATTCAGCCACTGTGCTGGAGGAGCTCTGTGGTGTCTTCTGGCCTTGTCAGGGAACTCTCTATAAGAGAAATATAAAGCTCAGAAAGTATTCTTCTTTTAGTAGGCTGTATTGTATCCTTCAATATATTTATTGTTTTTAATTTCAGTGATGGCTACTATTTGGTAAGCTGTTCTGGTTTTGTCCTTTGAACATGCATGTTCACTTGTTTCTTTTTTTTTGCAAGTAGGTATCTTTTAACTATCACTTTTTTCTTTTGTGTATTCTAAAATGAAGATGATTTGCAGAAAGAATAATATAATCAGGAAATACACTACTGTAAAGCAGAGTACTCTAGCTACTAATGAGATCATTAGACTTCTGCATCGCTTACTGTAGGGAGCCATTCTCTGACAGGCTGATGAATCTGTAAGTGACATGAATTTGAGGATTACTGAGAAGCCCACTGAGCTGAATGTGCAATTTTTGCATAGCAATGATAGCTGAAAACTTTTGCAGTGTTAGATAAAGTGAAAGGTTATGTTGAATAATAATAATGCAAGTGTCTAGTTGTTAGGGGTGATCTTAAGGGTATCCTTTTCAGGAAAAGAAATCTGTTTGGACTGTTCTGTATAATAATAATTACAATGCTGATACAGAGCTGTAACATCAGCTAGTTTAAATAGCTTGTCCATGTTAACGCATTTTCATGATGAGAACAGAAATGCGTAGGTTTCAGGAAAACTAATTAGTGTATGGCTTCAGTGCACTAAAGCACTCTTCTGCATCATTCACGTTGTCTGCTGGGTAAAGTTGTAGGTATGCATGTGAAAAATTCAGCTATGAGATTCATTCAAGAGGAAAAGGTAAAAGCAAAAAATACAGAGTGGACAGGGGGAAAAAAGAGGAGGAGAACAAAGAAAGTTGTGATAGTGCCACCACATTAGCAGTTTCACTCTCTTCATGAATCTTACTTAGCGTCTTCAGCAGCCTCACATACATACAAACTTGTCCTTGTTTTGTTTTTCAGAATCTCTTTCACCATCTCACAGATGTGCAAGGGAATGGGGTGGTGAAGATCCCTGATGCCAAAGGAGATGATGCATGGAAGGTGTATTTTGATGAGACAGCCCAAGAGATCGTGGATGAATTTGCAATGCGTTATGGCATTGAGTCAATATACCAGGCCATGACGTAAGATGCATTTCCTGTGTTCCTTAGTGCAGATAATTGGTGTAACTGATTGATGTAACTCTCACTGTTTAGCAGATGAAGTGTATTGATAATGGAAAGCTTGGCAGTGGCAGCTGCTCCTTTTGGGGCTTACCGTGAATGGGAAGAGACTTCCTGTCTTTGAATCACTGACGTCCTCAAAGTTTAAAAATTTTTGTCTGCTGTTCCTGTTTTGAGACTCTCCAGTCTCTCTTTGAGAGCTCTTCTGTTAAAAAGGTGTTGCTCAAGGTTCCCACTGAAGGTTTTTGATGATATGAGAAGGGGTGATGTTTTGTGGAAGCATTTGTCCTATCTGTCTGTTGTGGCAAATGTTACAGTTCTTTGAAGAGACTGTTTTCTCAGGTGCTGCTGAAAGCACTTCCAGTAAGTTTGAGTAATGGTGCCACTGATTTGTTCTCTTTGGAGCTAGGTTAATGCAGTTCTCTGTCTTCAAAGAACCTTTTCCTTGTCTCTATAATTTTACTTGGATTTGGGATTAGTCATTCTTCCTCTTAAAGACTAGTATTGCTATACTTAGCTCATTTCTTATTTCAAATGTAATATTAAATGTAGCAGACAAAAGTGAACTTTTTCACATTAGAAGCTAAAAGTTTTGGGTTATGGGTCCTTAGATGACTTAGGAACTGTACTTAATGTCACCTTGCAAGCAGCTTTTCTGCCTATTGGTTTAAGCCAAAATGGAAGAGAATTGGCAGGTTTCTCTGGAGGTCTAATCACTGCTTATAGCAGGGCTAACTTGAAAGTTGAACGAGACTGCTCAGGGATGTGAAAAATTTCCAAGGATGAAGGTGGAAGCCTCTCTGGTTAGATCCCCATTCCTCACAGCTTCTCTTCTTAAATGAAGCCATTTCATGTGCTTGTATTTACCCAGTGCCTAAATGACCAATTAGTATGCAAGTGTTAAGTAACAAGCATGGTTTTAAACTTGAAGAGGTTAGATTTGTGATAGATAAAAGGACAAAATATTTTACAGTGAGGGTGGTGAAACAGTGGATGAAACATGGATAGACGAGGCTGCCCAGAGAAGTGGTAGATGTCCTACATAACCTGGAAGTGTTCAAGGTCATGTTGAATGGAATTTTGAGCAGCCTGGTCTGGTTGGAGCAGTGGGTCCCTGATCACTGCAGAGGCTGGACTAGATGACCAGCCCAAACTGTTCTGTGATTCTCTGAGTCCCTTAGGGAGAAGGTTACATTTGTAAAGTGGTTCCCAGATTAGATTAGATTTCTCAGTGAGTATGTCTGCATAAAAATGGTCCATATCTTCTGCCTCTTGAAATGAACTTGCCATTTCCCATGATGTAAGACCTCTTAAGCTCTGATTATTTTTTTTGTAGGACTAACAGATTTTTTTAATTTTTTTTTAATCATTTCACAAGCCTGAATGCTCCTAGCATAATTCTGAGATTTCCTGAAGGAGGTTTCCCTGCATTTAATGAGAGAATGGGAAAATGCAGATGAGTGTGCACACTTCTTGCAGGCTGAATGGGTTAGCCATAAGGAATTAAACATATCAGCGCAGCACAGAAATTCTGGTGTGTACTCTCACTGGCCATTAATGCTTTCCGGCTGCTGCCACCTCATGACACCTCAGAACCTGTGTCTGCCTCAAGCAGCAGCAAATCGTGTCAATTTCCTTGTGTCAGGCTTGGTTCTAGGAATTGGCATCAGGACCCAGGGCGTCACTAAGTCACGTACTGTCGGCAGCAAATGGCTGAGAAGCTGTTTTATGATCTGGAAATGGCTGCAGTGAAGGGATTTCTCTTTGTTTTGAGCTGTTGTCTAGATGGCACCTTTCTGAATAAAAACTTAGGGATGCTAGAGTTCTGTAAAGTGATGAAACGTAACTTCCATCTGTTCATGGTGCCCGCCAGCACAAGGGGTCTATTAAAGGGATAAAGTCAAGTCCTGCTGCACAAAAGAGACCAGAATGACTTACATCACTGTCCTTTTGCAGGCATTTTGCATGTCTCTCCTCTAAATACATGTGCCCAGGCGTGCCAGCTGTGATGAGCACCTTACTTGCCAATATCAATGCTTATTATGCACACACCACTGCCTCCACAAATGTGTCTGCTTCGGACCGCTTTGCAGCCTCCAATTTTGGGGTAGGTTTGTGTGTTTGGTGATGTTGCGATTGGACTTCTTTAATTTGCTACAGTGATTCCACCCTTCAGTAAACAACTTGTTCTGTTTAAATAACATTAAATTTGTGAGGAATTCAAAGCAGTGGAACTCCTATACCAGACAGAGAGCATGGGTTTATTGTCTTCATCATCACACAATTCAGATATCAATCAATGTAATGCATTATGATGTTGATTCTTTGTGTTCACATTACAGTGGAGCACAGATGGTATGAAATGAGCAAACAATACTAGCTCTGCATGTTAGTGCTGTTGGTAAAATATACCATGTGATCTGGTAATTTCAGAACTTTGGTTTTAAAAACAGCAACTGCTTTAGGAGAAGAAAAGCACCACCACAAAAGAAGTCTAACCATTAATGGTTAAAATGTTTTGTATATAATTTGTGGTGGAGTTGAGCATGATGGAAAAGTATTTGGAAAAGCTTCCCATCAGACTGAGATTAATAGATTGAGGAGGTGTTCACAATGCCAAATCAGAATTCAGTGGAGAGACCTGACCTGAAGAAGTTGTGTCACAAGAAGCCTGTAGTACTTGTCACTTGTCTAGATAAGATCACAGAGCTGTATCATTGCTCTGAATTAGACCTTTTCTGCCTGTAATTTATTCATCTCTGAATAAGTATTTTCTCTCAAATACAAGTTTGGTGTAAATTGCAGATGGAAAGTCAGAATGGTTTCTGTTCTGCCTCTACTTCAGAATGATAATGGAGTATTTTTTCTGAAATTGTGATGTTTCACAGACTTCAGAAATAATTACAATTTTAAAGTAAATCCAAGAATTGAAAGAAAATACTGTTTGCACAATGCCAAGTACCCATACTGCTTTCTCCTGCTCTCATGAGATCTGACACTGATTACCTGATATCTTGCTGCTTACTCTGAACATGGATTAGACAGTGGTGATATGTGAATGTTTACTGGTGCTTTCTGCTCAACAGAAAGAACGATTTGTAAAGCTTCTGGATCAGCTTCATAATTCACTTCGGATTGATCTCTCAATGTACAGGGTGAGTGGGAATAAACAGAATCCTTCCAGATATTCTGGTGGGCAGAGTGGAAACACACCATTTGGATTTCTCTTATGTTTCTAACTTCCTGCATAGTTTGTGTCTTAAGAAATTGTCATGACAAGCTTGTTGCTCAAATGTACTGTTTTGTTTTGCAATGGATTGAAACTTAGACCTTGTTTTTTTCTTCCACTGTAATTTGCTCAAGATTTCTGAAATAATTTGAGCATTGTCCACTGTATTTATCTCTGATACTTCCCCAGAAGTTTCTAATCCAAGTTGGATTGGATTAAATAATTTGAATTACTTTTATCAGCTACTTTGGGTATCCTCTAAAAAGGGAAAATAGACTTGTTCTCCCCTACTATATTTTAGATCAGATATGAACAGAAATGTTTTAGATCACCATGTTGTCACGTATTTAAGGTTTGGCAAACTCAAATCACGATGTATGGTCAGGTTTGAGATCCCCCCCACTTCAGCAGATTGTGAAGAGATGAGTTTCAGATGTTGGCATTAGTCCAACAAGCTTCATAAACCCTCCACTTTCTTTCCTTGCTACTCCTGAGTCAATATTGTCTTATCATGTGACTTGGCTGGTTTTTTCCCTTAAATTCCTTGCTATATTATTTCAATCAGTGACTAATTCATTGAAAATTTTGAAAATGGTGCCAAAATGTGAGCTTCAACTTTGTTCAGTAATCCACTTCTGATTTAGCATTTACCTGAAACACAGAAAAATGTATAGAGGAGAAAAACACAAGAAGATAAAGAGAAGTGCATTAGGAAGACAAAACAAAAAGGAAAAGGGGAAAGGTACAAAAGAAGATAAAAGGAATATTGTGTGAAGAGCTATTCTAAAGCTACATTACTAGAAAGAGAAGGCATAAATAGAGGCAGCTGATCCATGGAGTAGCAGAGGGAAAATTATCAACCCATGACAATAGGAATCTGTAGCAGTGCTGCCTTTTTTGTTTGCTTGGTGTTCAGTAAAAGCTGCTTTTTGGTAGCTGATGCAACTGAAATGTGCACAAATAAGTAAGATCTTACATAAAGGGCCAGGAAAGATTTGTGTAGTTTAAATAATTTAGGTGTAATTTAATTGACATTATATTTGGAGAAATGACTGAAGAATTATGGGAGCATTTAGTAATTATTTTAAGACCCTAAATGGCAGGTTAAGTTCTGAAAGAAAAGGTGTTAGTTTGCAGCTTTCCAAACAGGAGATGGAAATTTATATCCTTCAAATGGTTTGTATTTAGATCTTTACCCATGGAAGTCTTCCATTTTGGTAAATACCCTGAGTTCCAGAGAACCCACGTGTGGACGGCTTAACTTTTAACAGGAGAGCTGTCTGAGAGGGACCATCTACAAATGACTGCAAAAAGCATCAAATTGCCTGCAGTGGTTAGCTAAATTGCAGTAATACTCAATTACTACTGTCAAGAGACAGCATATTTTTCTGCAAGTCCTCAGTAAAAAGGGAAAACTTTACCCGTTTGCTCTTTTTGCCTTCATATCTAATAATTTTTGAATGTGCAGATACGAAGAGGCTATGTGAAGAGAAGGTTGCCCCTGCTCTTTTACTTGCAGCAAAACCAATCCCATCAGCTTGAATGTAAGAACATGCTGAGGAGCATGAATGGTCTTAAAGGAGACAGGTCCACAGGAGACAGTGGGAATGTTGGAAAGGGCACAGTGCCTGAGATCAGAAAGGGAAGAGTGTTGTGCAAGAAGCAAAGCAAAGCTGGCCACATTCAGTATATGTATTTACATATGGCATCTCACATGGTTCTAGCTAGTTCCAGTACCATCTTATGAGAGCAGTGCTAATTTTTCCTTCTTGGTCTTTACTTCTCTGGAGAGGCGTTGAATACACCATACCCCTTGGCATCCCAGAAGAGAAGCCAAAAAACAGACCACTGAGTGCAGAAAGGAGAAGTCTCACATAACCTCAGGCAAAAGACCAGGGCTGCCAGTGGTGAGCTGTTCCCAGCCTGCTCCTTCTACAGCCAAGGAAACCGTTCCTGCCCCAAAGGGCTGTCAGTCTCCTGGCATCCACAGACATTACATTTATGTGAGAAGCTATTTAATTAAGCAAACAGATAAGCTTCTGCAGCAAAACGGCCTTATTTATTGAGTATTGTTTTGACTGGTACAAGCTTCTTGAGCAGGAAATGTTTCCAAGACAGTTTCCTTATTTAGCACATGCTTGAAGCCTTGCATGGATCTGACTGTGCTTTCGAACAGGGTTTCCCTTTTTTGTCAACAGAATAACTTCCCAGCCAGCAGCCGTGAGCGGCTGCAGGACCTGAAGTCTACTGTGGATTTGCTGACCAGCATCACTTTTTTCAGGATGAAGGTAGGGATATGGGTGGGAATGGGAATGGCATCTCTGCAGGTTTTTTTCCCCAGGAGTTGATTTCCCATTTTCAAACCATTGTTTCATGTTGTTGTTCTTTGGACACTTAAGGAAAATGGAAATCATCTGCTGACCATGTATAGACATCTACATTTTGTCTTTACTTTTCTGTATTTTGCATTATGAAGATGCAAATTGCTTTTCCCCTATTATTCTTCAGTAATAAAGATGGCACAACACTCTCCCACCTCTCCCTCAGAAAAAACCAAAAAAATTGAGGAGGAGGAAGAATAAAGGGAATTGTCTACTTTTAGGAAGATAATTTGCTTTTTTTAATAACATTAGGAAGGATTTCACTATGTAGTAAATATTTTAGAGTTTCCCTTGTGGAGGATGAGATACTAAAATGGGATAATATCTCTCAGTAGAGATCCAGGGGAGTTGTTATGAATGCTAATGTGCTGGTTTCATAGTTAAGTTTATTGTCCCAGCAATGTGTAATGAGATTATTTTATATTCCTGATTTTTGGCTTCTAAACTTTTTTTACAAGATCACAACCTAATATTGTTGGTTAGTACATGCCACTTAAAAATGTTTATGTTATCAAAAACAAAGCAAGTGTTTCATTTGAGCTACTTCAAGAAGTGCTTAAAATTTTATACCATACCCTAGTGTAAATGATGATTTAGATCTTTATTTTAAGAGTATTCGTTCAGACAGTCTGTCTGTGTTGGAAGCTTGATTTATAGAGATTCTCTGAAAAATTTAGAGGTACTGAAAATATCAAAATTGTCAGGTTATAGTTGTATTTGCAGGGTGATGATTGCCTGTCCATTTAGTTTAAAGTACCTCTGCAGCATTTTCCTAAAATAGTGTAACAATGAAATAATGAAAACAGCTGCTGTTGCAAGAGGAGAGAAGGCGTATCAGTTGGCATGTCCCTAATGATTCTGGTTGCTTTAAAATTCAATAAAGCCTCTGATGAAAGATGTTCTTAATGAAAGTTTTTTGTATTTAAAGGCAGACAAGTGGTCTTTGGCAAGACTTTGCAGATCAGATGTAAACTGCTCTGCATGCTTCCAATGCTGGGGAAGATTGCCTGCAGGCTTTGTAATAAAGTCCTATAAATTCAGCAGAAATTGTGTGTTTGGCTCAGGCTATACACATATCAAGCCACATGATCTGTCTGTTCTGGGGAATCTTCCTTGGCACATCAGAATCTCTTTTATGCTTCAAATGGTCCTGTGGGGAGATAAGTGTTGTCACTGCTTTTTTATGCCTGTGGAGAGTGACCCATTTGTGGTTTCAGGTCGCAAGTTGCTGAAAGCAGATCCACCAAGCCTTGAGTGGTTTCCAAAACAGTGATGTGTCTTTTCCCTGTTTGACTTATGAACTGTGCTTTGTTTGACTCTCTTTGTTGTTCCCTTGCCAGGTCCAAGAGCTGCAGAGTCCACCCCGAGCTAGCCAGGTGGTGAAGGACTGTGTAAAAGCTTGCCTCAATTCCACCTATGAGTACATTTTCAACAACTGTCATGAGCTGTACAGTCGGGAGTACCAGACAGATCCTGTGAGTAGCTGATAAGCAGGCAGAAATTGAATTTTTTCTGTTTTTCTTAAGATAATAACAAAAATACTAATTGATACAAAAAGCCAGCACAAAGTCGTGTGACTTGTTATCTTCTGAATGCACAAAATTTGTAATCAATTAATGAGCACTAATTAGTAAGGGGAAGATGATAATTGTTTTACACTAACTAATTATGATGTGTTTTGCCAGCCTCAGCAGTTATTTGTGAAGGGAAGGTTTCATATAGCTTTGAGCGAGCGAAAGCCAATTACAGCAAATGTAGGCTGATCAAGGAAACTGTCATTAGCATATGTAAACCTCAAGGACTGAGATTTTGCCTCAATTTCAGGCACCCAGTATCCTGCACAGGGTTTAGGAGGTGCCTCTAGACACAAACTGTTCTCAAATGCATGACAGCTCCACTGGCCTCTCTGTAGTAATGCACACACAGCATGTCAACAGGGATACAGTCACCAACCAGGTGCCTAAAGAGCAAGTATTTGGAATAGGCTTAGGGCAAAGGATGTCTCAGCATGTCTCCTGGAGCCTAGCCTGCTCCTGGCATGGTAGATGACAAAACAGGATTAGTTGGGTTTGAGACCACCAGTTAGCAGCATGTTTTGGTGTGTTACTGTGTGTTGCGTTAGATCAGACAAGTTGCCAGCAGTCATTAATAATTTTAAGCTCTTTGGAAGAAAGGGTCCACTGGTGTGCTTGGAATTTGCATGGTGATCTGCATTTGCCGGCTTTTTCTTTTCCCTTACCTTTTATGCTGGTTTTCCAATGTCTTCCTTCTCAGAACAAAACTCAGGACCTTCCTGCCGAGGAGCAGGGCCCCAGCATCAGAAACCTTGATTTCTGGCCCAAGCTCATCACTTTGATAGTTTCCATCATAGAAGAGGACAAGAATTCTTATACCCCAGTCCTGAATCAGTAAGAATCTTCCGTGTCATGTTTGGCTAATGCTAGTCTGTGTCTGCTCTGCTTCATTTGTTAAACTGCTTTCTATCTCTTCTGTCACTTGTGCATTTATAGAAGTACTTATCTTGTCTGTCTGTCTTTCTGTCTTATCTGTCTCTGTCTATATAAATAACTTTTTGATTGGGATGGAAGAGTTTCAAAAGGTTCAGTTACGATGGCGTTCGAGCACAAACACCCTGATTATTACAATCCTGAACTCAGGGAGGCACCTGAAACTGGGGTGAGAGTTCTTTTGGTTTTTTCTGATGTTGAGCAGTTCTGGGGTGCACATCAAGGTACACAGTAGTGCTGTGGTGCCTTACACTGTGGCTTAGGAACATAGTGTCCAGTGCAGCACTGGGAGATTGCACTGGGTGGAGTTTGCATAGCATTGGAAGGGACCCATTGGAAATGGGTCTGTTTGACTGGTGGATACCCCTGTTACAATCCCACAAGGCAGAGAGAGATAGAGATCCTACAAGGTATTACACACAAAGACCTGGATTGTGCCCTAATCATAATTGATCTAACATGATCTGTCAGCCTAGTAACCCTCAAAAAGGAGAAAGAAAAAAATTAACAGGGAAGGGGAAAAAAGTGCAAGGGCATAAAGATCACATTCCCAGAATGACTGGGTGCACCTCTTCTAGGAAAGACATGCAGGACCTGTCTTTTTGAGTTAAACTAATTTTTTTGTTTGCTTAATCTGTGCCACAGAGTCTAGTCCATGATCTCTTATTTTCAAATGGTCCTTTAGGGTGAAGGAAGCATCTGTAAGGTTGAGATTTTCAGCTTGTAGCATAGCTCAGAGCTAAATAAAGAAGTGCCCTTTGCTTTGACGTATGTCAAAGCCTTTTCCAAATGTCCCCTCAGGTTTCCTCAGGAGCTTGCAGTTGGGAAGATCAGCGCAGAGGTGATGTGGAGTCTTTTTGCCCAGGATATGAAGTATGCCATGGAAGGTAAGAGAATGTCTCACTGTTGTTAGCTGACTTGTTGCTGGTCTCTTGTTCTCCATCGTTTGATGAAATTGAGGCTTAAGCTCGTGCGTAGCATCACTGATTGGAGCTGGGATTTTTAGTGTTTGTTTGTTCATGCACAGCTGGTTATGGGTGAGAACTGAGGCTGAGATCTGTATGAGCTGTAGACCTCCATGTCAGGCTGTGTTGCAAGCTGTTCATTGACATCCCAGCTGGTTTGAAATCAGAAGTTCCCTTTGGCCTAGAACTTGCAATGGCTTGGATCAGCAGCCAGCAGCAGCTTCATCTTCCATTGTGCTGTGGTAGAAAGGGTTGGAGAAGTTGGTGGACTCTGGGTTGTGCCATGGCTCTAGTTCCCTGGTTAATACAATACAGGTTGTCTAAGCCATTAGCAGAAAGATACTGTTACAATAATTCCTGCTGCAGACATCTCCATTTCCAGTTAGTCTTTGCATAATTCCATCTCCTAGGAAGGAGGAAATTTTACTGTTTCTGAAAATGAATTAGGCATGAAAACCCAGCAAATTCCTAAAAGGAATTCTTCTTGCAGTACTCTTCTGATGCTTGGTTTCTGAACTTGATTTTACTTCTATACATTGATTTTCACAATCTTACCAACTTTTCACAAGTTTCAGAGAGCATCCAGCTCCCACTGTCTCTGCAGGGTTGGGCTTTATGATCATTTGTAAGGTGAGACTGTGATAAAACATAAGTGCAAGTGCTGTCTGCGGCATGCTAGCTGTATTTATACTCCAAACCAAAGTCAAGCTTCTGCTTTTGGCCACTCACAAAATTTTGCTCAATCCACTTGTCCCCACTTTGATCTGAACTCACTTACAGGAGTGACAGCCAATTAGACTCTTCAGATTGCTAGGACAAAAATGCTGCCAGTAAGACAGCTGCGTGCATTTTGTTCTTTGGAAACAGTCTGTGGGGTTGCTCTGTAGGTGAAAAAGATTGACTCCATTTATTTTATTAATCTCTGTCAGTGCAACAGATGTAGAGACTCTGCTGTGGGGGAACAGTCTTTGCCAGGTGAAGGCTTGAATCTGACATGCTGCAGGGCTGGATGAAATGTTCTCAATTCTGTGTTAGAAACGTTTTATATATGCTTGTACCCCACAGTGCCTTTGTCTTGTGAGGTCAGGCTCATGTAAGAACAGACGCTGGGAAGAAGGACTGTGACCTACTAACTATGTTGAAGAGTCTCTTCTGTAGTGACTGTCGCTGCTTGCTCATGTGTTAGAGATAAGGCAATTGTGATAATTTCATGTTCTCTTTCCCTAGAAACCGTTTGCTCCTGCAAACCCTTTTAGCTCCCTTTTCAATTTTGTCCTTATTTGTCTAGGAGGAAAGGAGCACCTCTTCTATGAAGAAAGACTGAGAGAATTGCATTTGTTCAGCCTTTGGGGTGGCCTACCTGGGGTACCTGAAGGGAGCCTACAAGAACAATGGAGAGGGGCTTTTTAGAAGAGTTATTGTCACAGGGCAAGGGGGAATGGCTTCCAACTGAAAGAATAGATTGAAATTAGGCATTAGGAGAAAATTCTTCCCTGTGGAGCGTGGTGAGGCACTGGCACAGGTTGCCAAGAGAAGCTGGTTTTGCCCCATCCCTGGCCGTGTTCATGGCCAGGCTGGCCAGGGCTTGGATCAGTCTGATCTAGTGAAAAGTGTCCCTGCCTATGGCAGAGGGATTGAAATGACATGATCTTTACAGTTCTGTCCAACTCCAGCCACTCCATGGTTCTTTCTGCTCCTGTGTGCTCTCCTTCAGGAATTTATAACGCTGTTTGCTCTCTTGCATGTTAAAAGCACCTATCTGCAGTGGTGAGAATTGCAATTGCATGTCTCCAGATCTTGTTGCTCACCTTCCTAAAGGTTGCTCACCCTTTCTCTGCTGTATCCAAAGTGCAGCTGTATGACTGTTGAAGGGGACATGAATTTTTTTTTCTTTATTTGGTTGCCAGTGCCCAGATTAGCTTGGTCTCCCAGGTTTTCTCTGTTCATGTCTCATACCATGTCCCCACTGATGACTCTGGGCTTATTTTACCTTTTCCTGATATCCTTCTGGTCACTTGTGAGCTTCTTAAGACAAGTATTAGTATTACCCATGAGTTCCTCAGTGCATAGTAAATACTTGCTGAAAAGCACATCCCTCTTCAGAATATTGGTTACAAAAGCTGATACCAATGCTGCTGGTGGACAGGAATTTTGCATTTTTAACAAAAATCTAAAAACTGCATGGTAATTTATTTGTAGTCTAACTGTTCAAGTTCTGCAGGAGGGTTGAACAGTGATAGAGTCTGTGTTAGGATGTGTCTTTTCCAAATATATATTCAAGAAATGCTTAGGCTGCAGAATTCTATTTGAGGCAAGTGTGATTCCTCACACTGCTTTGCTCTCCAGAAACTTGTGAAGATAACCTTTAGAACAAGCTCTACAATAATTCAATTAAGGGCCTTACTACATATATTTTAACTAGAGATGATTGCATTAGCTCTCTGCATTTTTTTAAACTAGGGAAAAAGGGATTAAAGGAAACTGATTAAATGATGTGTAGGATGATAATTAGATTTGCCAGCCTCAGCTCTTGGCTCTGTCATTTCTCAGGTTCAGTTGCTGGTTTTTCTACCAGTTAACCTGCACCAGGAGTTTCATATTCCTTTTTGCAGTTCGTGGCATAATCCCTGGTTACATTTCTTTTCTGCTCTGAGAGCAGGAGCTCTGCAACAAAGCTAATCTGTTTTTTAGAGATATGTGCACATAAGCACAGAGTATAAAATTTGCCCCTAATTTTCTTCATGGTGTTTTCCCTTATGTTCTGTTCCTAAGTTCTGGATAACATGAGCTCATTCACCTCACCAAGTGGTAAGTTTGTGCTCCGTGATGGAGCTTGTAGCTGTGAATAGACAAAGACTTTTACTTGTTACCTGTAGTTTTAGCTCTTTGGATGTAGTATGTAACACTACCTCTAGAGTTCTGTAGTTTTTATGCCAGCAGTAAACAGACGTGCAATGAAGACTTGAAAGACCATACTGCTGCTGTAGAAATGGAGGGCACGTGCTGTAAGGAGACTTTGGAGGAGAAGGAGTTTAGACCTGGCTGTGTGAAACTGCCCCCTCCCTCCTTCCAGCCTGATGCTTCCACACTGCTCTCCAGTAGGCAGTGTGGAAGAGACTTGGAAGGTTCAAGTGGGAGATGGCTTCTCTGAGCTGGAAAGCAGTGCCTGGCTGCCTGAGTTTTGCTTCTCCCCATCATGCCTCTCCCAGCTGGAGCTTATCCCTATATGCACTGTGCAGCCTGTTCAGGACAATGCATAAATCCTAATTTATACCTAGAATGTTGAAGGATTCAGACCCGAATTCGTGCCAGCCTGTGGATGCTTTGGACACCTTGTGAAGAGTTAGATTGCCATTATGGACAATGGTAAATCATAAAAATGAAACACATATTCTCTGTATAAATCAGCAGCTGGTAGCAGTAGCCAAAGCAGCACTGTGCTTGACTGCTGGGTATTATTCCTTTGGCTGTCCAAAGGAGACTCAGTGTCTGAGACACAGCAGAATCTCCAGAATCTACCCCGCTTGTTTTCTCCCTCCTGCAAAGCAGTGATTACTCAAGGCACCAGGCACAGCAGACCCAGCATTTCCCTGTTTGCTGAGTCTTTGAGAACTGTCCCTTGTTCCCCATCAGCCCAAGAGTAAAACAGGTTAGATACACATGTTGCAGACTTGGTTGGCAGGCTTATGTTATCATGGAGTCACTATAGGGTAGAGGTGATTTTCCAAGCTATACAGTTGGCTTCACCCCTGGGACACTGCCCCGTGCTCAAGCAGCTGGATAGCCTCTGTTAGCACACTAAGTTTTCTCGTTGACCCCCTGAAACCTCTGTCACCCAGAAATCACAAACACCCCGAGCAAAGAGGCTTCTTCTTTTCCTTTGCTAAGAACACCTTAAAACACAGTAATAGAAAATCAACGTCATCCTTGTCAGCAACATTTCATCTTAGTTTGAACACATCAGTATTAGGAGAGCTGCAAATTGGAAATATCTCTGATAGGAAAAGAGACTGAGTAGACTTGGCAGGTAGGATTGAAATAAATCATTCTGCCACTTTCTCACTTCTAATAAGGAGAAGGGGATCAGAGGCACACACAGATGCCAGCTATCGAAAGTGTTGACACTTCAACAGCCCTGGTACCTATTAGAGTTTCTTTACAGAAATTTGGCATTATTTGCTGGAAGTTAAGACATGAAAAATAGGCTAACAATCAAGAAAAAAAAATCTGTGATTGAGGAGTGTGTAGGTGGAAGTCTTGTTCTCTACCTGGAAAGGAGAACTGGACATAATACTAGAAAGTGTGCTGCTAGGCAGCAGTTCTCTATTAACGCCTTAATATTATGGCCTTGGTTACTCCAGAAGCTTTTCTCTGAAGAAGGCCGTTTGCAGCTGAAAACTGCTAAGGAATTGTGGAAGACTTACAGAACTCTGTGGTCTTTTCAGGGTAAAACACAGCCATTGCTGCACGGTATCTGTGTCCTGTTCTGCTGCTGCTGCTAAGCTCTTTTAAAGCTAGCAGGTTATAAAGCAGAATAGAAATGTTCTAAGACTGATGGCTGCCAGGATCTTCACTTTACTTCTTTTAAAATGGGTTTTCAGTGTATGCCTCTGACTGATGTGTTTTGATGTCACCTTCAGGTGCTCTTAAACATTTCCACTTACAAAGGAAGCAACTGATCAAAACTGTGTGTGGTCCATTGAAGGGGGAAGGGGAGATGATGCCAGCTGGGGATGGGGGGGTTGGGTCTTTGTTGGCTTTCTTTGTCCTCCAGAATGTTTGAGCTGTTCATTCTTGTCTTCCCTCTATCACAAGCCCCTCCTGTCTTTCGAATACGTAAAGTTCTCTTTTATGGCGGTAAGACCTCTCCTTTCTTTTAGTTTCCTGTAATTTACCCCTTAGTGTCAAGTGTCTCCTTTAGTGCTTAGGTGGCCAGGTAGTCCTAGTAGCTGTACTTGGGTTTATGCTTGTGGCTGCTTCGCATCTTCTTCTGCAACTTAGAAGTATTTCAGATGTCCTAGAAAACAGGAAAAAGCTTGAATTGCTTGCTTTTATTTCATTGTTTAATTTTGAGGAACTAAATCTGATTTAAGTCGTTTTTACATCCAAGTCAGACCTTTTCTCGGCAGGAACAGCACTTTCCACGTGTGGGAGCAGCAGCTGGCAGCAGCACACATCCGAGTTAATGAAGTTATAATTGTCCATTGGTTTCCTCACTCACAGGGAGCAGAGCAGGCACAGTTATTGCTCTGTTTGTTTCCAGTTTTAGATCTGCAGAGGGAGTTCTCATTTTCTTCTACCGTTGCTTGAAGTATAGCAGAGGGTCAGCAGTTCAGATGCTGAGTATACTCCTGCTTTCTTAGTGCTCAAGAAAGATATGAGGTTATTAATGTAAAACAGGAATGGACTTTACACAGTTCCCTGTGGAGTGAAATGGACCGTACTACATGTAATTTGTCCATTGAACCATCACTCCTGAGGATTATGTTTCTCAGATATTGGGCATTTTAATCTCTTTAAAACAAAGATTGGGTTTCTCTTTTTTATTATTTTTCCTTTTTTTTTTTGAGATTGTATCTGTGTGAGTCTGTGATGTGAGATAGGAGGAAATGTGTATTACACTCTTAAAATTAAAAGCTTGCAAACAAACCACTGGAACATTCAACTGCTTGACAGTTGACAAAGGTTTGTGGAAAAATTTGGCATGAACATTTCTGTGGATTTTGTGTTTTCAGTTGGTAATTCACACTTGATTTGGACTTCATTCTTGTGCATATTGATGAAGGTTCATGAAAGATGTGGAAGTTTCTCAATGTGTTAAATTAGTTGCAAGAATTCACATTTACATGAAAATAGATAATGTAAGATAGGCATGGCTATTAGTTAATAAGCCATTCACAGTTGAGAAAAGTACTCACTTTTTAACATAGCTGAAACCTGTCTGCACATAAGCAGTGATGATTGGATGATTAGAAAGTTACATCAGTGGTGATGCTTCCATTTTAAAGGTCAAAAGAAGAGTCTAAAGTGAAATACTGGGGTAAAAACCTGAGGCTAAGCCAAAATCATGTATGTTTTAGTATAATGTCTCACATTGTAGTCGGGGACTAGCAGCTTATGTGGTGCTAGAGTGAACAAAGAAGCTTGGCACAAAACGTATTCCTGCTGAAACTTGGCAGAAGAAAGAGATGGATACAGACAGGAGGCACAGGGGAGCAGCAGTGCAGAATTGATCACCTGATGATGCAGGGTCACAGTATAGGCAAAAGCCAGCTGCTGAGTCCTCATATCATGAAAAAGGAATTAATTTTAATCTCTTCAGTAAGAGTTTGAAGAAAAGCAGTGCAATAGAAGGATCTGCCTATGTAAGCACATGAGGGGTGGCTTGGGAGAAAGCATTGAGCTGATTTTGGGAGAATTTAGCAAGTATTTTAAATACATAATTGTGGGCTGATCAGAGGTGGGAGTCAATTACTGAAAGATGGTAGTGTGGACGTAGGCTGTGAAGAGCCTTAGGAGTGAAGACGTGGACCATACATTTCTCCTGATAAGGAAGGGGAGCAGTGGTCTGCGGAGATGATCTGTGCAGAAACTTAGGTCTGACTATGGCCAGTGCTTTGTGGTGTAGGTGTGTGGGAGGGGTTGTGTTGTGGAGGTACAGGCATTATACAGGGAGAAACTGCATTTTCCCAGCATTGCCTGGGTACAAAAATATAAGGAAACCTGGCAGGAGGAAGAAGCTCAGCAGCAGTCCCTGCTTTCTGGAAGAGAAATACTAATTTTTCCAAGTGGGAGCATGGAAGGCTCCATTTCCTGTGTAGTCCATTTGATCTTGTTTGAGTCACGCTGTCAAACTCTTGGTGCTTTCTACTGTTGTCTCATAGGGGATGTAATGTAACACATTGCTATTGCCTTTGTTTACATCCAAGAATGAACAGATTTGCTCGCCTTGATTTTTCCCCTGCAAAGATGGAATCTCAGCTGTGATATGTTAAATGAAAAGGCCATGAGACATTGCTCTGTTTATATTGATGTGGCAACAAAAAAATGTTCAACAAATGCAAGTATTGATTAGAGCTGCAGAAAAAAACTCTAGAACCCCAATAGTCCCAACCTCCAAGAGCTCCTGCCTGCTGCTGGAATTGTGTTGTGAGGATTTTGCTGCTCTATAGATGCTTCATCCTCAACACCCTTGTATTCTGCAGACATTCTTCATAAGTCCTTCCCATGCCTGATGTGGTTACAGTGGTGAATTCAAAACCTAAATGCTTTTTTTTTCCCCTTCCTTACAGAGCATGAGAAACACAGACTGTGTAAAAGTGCGGACTATATGAATTTACACTTCAAAGTGAAGTGGCTGTACAATGAATATGTTCGTGATCTGCCTGCCTTCAAGGGAAAAGTGCCTGAATATCCAGCGTGAGTGTTTCAAGTCTCCTGTAGTAAATCCCTGCTATCTACTTCCTTTTGTTACCTTGGCGGTAGGGTGGCCATTTGGATCTCGTGTGGCTGCCTTCAAGATACATAATTTCTTACCTCTCAGTTTTCTGTGTTTGTATGCAAGTTTTTCCCCTGTGGTGTTCTGTGCCACTGTGCCTCACCCAGCTCAGTCCATTATTGTGCAATATTTCCCAACATTTCCAAAGTTTAGCAATGGCATGGACACACTTAAAGCTACTCTGTGCCTTCAGTGTGGGCAGTTCTTGCATAGAAGATCTGTATCTACAGATATGCTTTATGTATATATACTGTATGTGGATGTCATATGTACACACACACACCAGGATTTGTAAGTAAAGATAATGTTTTTCTTAGTAAGACTTGGTGACTTAGTTGGAAGCATCAGATAAGCTGTTGCTCTTGAGCTTTAAGCAATTCTTTGCAACTTCTAACTTTCAAAGAGCAACAATAGATTTCAGACCTGGAGAAGTTGTAAGGAGGTTGTAAGAAGGTGTATGAGACTAAAAGGTTGTCTGAGCAACCCGAAGAAAATGGTGTAGCTAGGGTCCCACACCTGCCTCAAGCAGCAGCAGGTATCCTGGGTCTTAGCGGTGCTTTAACTGGTTTTCAGAAGCTTTCAGTGATGTTTGCTTCACAACTCCTTTTATCCTGTGCTTCACTATTACTCCTTCACTGGGTTTTGGGGATTTAACATACGCTCTCCTTTTCACCCCCTCGAAATCTTCTTCCTTCAGTTTGTGCTTGTTATAGCCTATATATAGGCTGTACGTAGAGAATAAATTGTTCCTGCTTTACAAGAGGAAAACGCTTTGCTCGTGCTTCTTTATGGTATTCTGCTGGTTCTTGTTTGTTCCTAACTTTACTTCTAAGTGGGGTTTACTCACCTCTTTCAAGACAATTTGTCATAACATTTGGCCTTAAATATTGATGCTTTATCTAGACCTTGCCATGCATTGCCTTGCAGGCAGTGCTGCTGCTTTCATGTGCCACGTACTGAGTTGAAAGCAATCTTTTTTATTTTCTTTTATTCAGAGATATTGCTGACTAGTGATGCTCCCAGTGGGCCACTGGCTGGTCTGCAGACACCCTTAGCATTATGTCCCACCACACTGCTGTTCCCACCCTGTACATGACTGTTCTGTGCTGTCTAAATGCAGCACTTTTCCCCTCTTAACAAACACATTTTTCCTGGACTGTGTTTCCAGTTTGGCACTTTGAATTCTCTTGCCGTGCTGTTGTGCATACAGTCCCTCAAGCCTGGTGCTAGCTGCATGTTAATCAGACTTGAGGCAGTTGGGCATAATTGCTCGGTGTGGGCTGTGGGCCTGATTAAGAAATCAGGTCAGCAAGAGACATAAGCTGCTCACTGAGCAGGGTGCTAGAGTGACAGTCTCAGAAGCCCCTTTCTCTTTGCTGTGCCTCTGAGTCAGGGCAGTCTCATGCAAGCCATCAGATATTCTTAATCTCTCATTTTCTCCTGTATAATCAGGATAATGATGCTCGGTTTTGTTCTGCATTCTGTTCTGCTCTGCTGGCCTTTGTGGTAGAGCTTCAGTGCTCGTGTGCATTTGCAGCCATTGGCTTTGTTACTTCACCCTCCTATTTTCAGTACAATAGCCACATGGTCAGACATAGGTGATGCTTATCTCAACTGTAACTTTCACCTGTCACAAAGTATCCCCTTGATATGAATTGTCCTTTGATTTGTTTCATCACAAGTGTTTTTAGCCTCAGAACTTCGTTAAACAAAGGAATCCACACATCAGGTTTGCACATTAGTAAACTCCATAGATGAAACTAAATTGTTACTCTCCAGACAATGGTTGGGCTGTTGATGCCTCAGGTTTTAGCTTTTATATTTTTCAGATTCTGTACTGCTTTAGTGTGTAGTTCTGAGCTTCATATTAGGGGATAGTAACTCTCTTCACAGAGTAGGGAGACAAAACAATTCCTTCTCTAGCTGGGGACCAAGGACAAATGATCCAAATCTCAGGCCCAAGAGCACAAACAATGGCAGAATGAAGAGAGAAAAACAGGAAGGATGAGACTTCATAACCTAAAGCTATAATTGGACAATTAACTCCAATATCCTAATGGACTAGAACTTATAAAAGTGAGAGACCTTGTGACTGGTCGTCCATGTTGTGACCATTTTGGGTTCATCGTGGGTGTAGCTGGGCTCTTGTACTACCCAAGTTGTATCCATTGTGGCCTTTTAATAAATACCTACTTTATTCTTTAATTCTGTCTAGCCTCTGCTCTACATCAGCCTTTACAAGGCATCACTGTCTGTCTACTTGTCAGATTAAAGGCTATCCACAAATTTACTTTTCCAGTTTATAAACTCTGTGAAACTATGTTCCTTATAGCCTTGAGATATGACTGAACAAAGTGCAGGGTCCAAAGTATTGAAGTTGAAGTTTTTATACTCCCTTTATTTTCTGAAACTCAGAAGCATTTTCTGAAATGGAAGTAGCTATGTAACTAGGAGTGTATCTTCAAAACTTCTTCTCTGCTGGCTAAAAGCTGTGAAGTGTCAGTTCCTGAAAACCCCAGCTTTTTAGGTGTGTAAATACATGTTCTATGCTTTGTTTAAATACTGATCTTAGTGTGCAGATAGCAGTGTAGCTCTGCTGGAGACTGCCTCCTCTCTGGTGGGGGAAGATATTCCTTCCTTCGAGATCCTGTTGACTTATTCTGGCTCTCTTTATCAAACACAGTATTGATTATTTTACTCATTGGAATCCTGCCCGCCTTCTTGCCTCAGCTTTTGCCAAGGCACAGAGATTATTCCTTAGATACCCACAGCAAATGAGCAATATTAATTCACCTGCAGAGTGTGACCCTGAGGGAGCCAGGCTCATGGCCAAGCTGAAATGGTAGCCTTTTGTGTTACCTCGCTGTTGTGCAGCCAAGAGAGGTGACCTTACATTTAGTCCTGAAGTGCCACTGCCTTTCCCAGCAGGCAGGACTGAAGTGTATTCTGTGCAGACCTTGTTTGGAGAGTTTGGCTGTGCCATCTGGAGCCAGGCTGTGCTGACCCCTGTGAGCACAGAATGTCTCTGAAGCAGCACCGTGAGCTGCTGCTGCTGTGTGAGTCATTACAGTGTTTGCTTCCTGACCAATAGTTGAAGCAGATGAAGGAGAAGATATTTGCCATATAACAACATTTTGAAGCTATTTCTGCATGAAATCAGATTATTTTTATTCATTTCTGTGCTAGATAATTTCGTATATTGTTCTGGATATGTTGCCTTTGTAGTCCTTGGAGTCCTCCTGACTTGCTCAGCAGCCCAAGCTGATAGTAAAATATTATAAGAGGTATTTGGCCTAAGATAGTTCTAGGTTTGTGTTACAGCTCAAAGCATAGTTTGGCCCTGAATGTACACATGGACTGGAAGTATTTGTAAATTATTTGCATCTCTTAGGTTTTTGTGTCAGCCAAAGGACAAAATTGAGGCTGGCTTTGCAGATGTACTTACAGAATTTCCTGATCTAAGTGGTTCATTCAACATTCATGATAAACCTCTTCCTGAAGGTAAATGCTTTCTTTTATGAGAGGGGGAGCAAATACGCCACTCCCATCCACCTGTACCATTTTCTCTGCCACCTTTGCTTAGACTATTTGGCAAGATAGTTAGGTATACCTAGGCACTTGATTTTGTGTAGCAACATATGGTATCCATAAAAATGGGCAGTGTTCTCAACAGCAAATGGCCCTTTCTTGTTAATGTGGTGCAATAACTAAGGATGAATGATAATTAGGAAGTTGCTCTCCTTCTCAGAGTGAAAACTGTGGCTTCTGGCACAAACAAGTAATCTTCCCTGCACGTTGACCTGTGACATGTGAAACAGTCAGCAGCTCGCAGCCTTGGAACTGTGAAACAGGTGGAAGATGTATAGTCGCTTCCTTGTGAAGCGCCTGAGCTCCTTCCTAAGGCTTAAGCTGTTTAAAATACACTATTGCAGTTTAAAAGAAAACGTTGAAAGCTTGAGAAATTTGCAGCAGACTTCAACATATGCTGACTTTTAGGAGCCTGAAGTGCCATTCAAAAGGAATTCTTCCAGAATACAGGAAGTCCATATGTCTGTGACAGTGTTCCACTGTTGCTGTCTATAATACATAGGGCTACATAGACAGGTTGCTGTTGGCATTTTAACACTATGTCAGTTACAATTTCCAATATTAGCATTGATGTGCTTTATATTTCAAAGTATTTTAAGGCTATCTAACATGCTCTGCCTGTGAATTTGCTCTTGATCTCCCTCTTATGTCTGGCACATGCTTTCATGTTCTTTGCAAATTCAGCCCACAATTAGCACAATCTCCATGAACACAGCTGCCTGTGTAGAGAAGGCTGCATTCTCTAGAGCTCATATAATAATCTTTTGTTTGGACTGAACTACACGTGGACACTTTTTTCTCTTGTTTGTGAATGGTGTTTAGTAATATTTGAAATTAAGATTTGCTTCAGCTGTGCTGTGTTGGCACTTGCCTGCAACAAACTCTAGACAGACATTTAAATAAGGCTGTAAGTGCTATGTTACTGCTTAAACACAGGCAACAAAAACACACACACACCCTTTTAAAAGTACTGTGTGTGTCCCTTGGAGCAGAGGACAGAGAGACCAGCTGTCAGATCCCATCACTGAAGCTGCTTCTCAGGTTGCCTATTTTCACACTGCCTGTTTGGTACACCCAAGAGAGCAGCAGGACAGGTGCCTGTGGGTCTGGAGGTCTTACTTGTGCTCTCTGGCATGTGGATGGAATGGAAAATCATGACAAAGTGCTTTGAGGTGAAGCAAAGTGAAAGGTGGCTCTCAAGAGGGGTAAAGGGGAAGGTATTAAGAGAAAAGACAGGAAGAAGGACAAAAGCAGCTCAGAACCAGCCCAAGTGATGCTACAGGCCCTGTTAGATTGTGTAGAAGTGCAAGTATATTTGGGAACGTGGACTGCACGCACGGACAGCAGCATTCAGACATCTGACAGCTTTCACAAGCCTTGCTGGGGTTGGAGTGCTCCCCATCCTGCTGTAACTTGCTGTGTTTGCTCCCCTGCAGGTGGTTTGAGCAGTTTGTGATGCAGTGGCTGGATGAAAATGAAGATGTTTCCTTAGATTTCCTGCACGGTGCTCTGGAGAGAGATAAAAAAGATGGGGTATGTAGGTTACTATTTGTTGCTACATCATAACAGTGCACAGAACCAAATAAAAGCAAGTAAATTCAGCTGTCTTATAAATGGAGGATGTAGTGCTTTTTGCTTGCTAAACAACTGAGAAACTCATTTATTTTAGTACTTTACAGGTCACAGAGAACTTTTTAATAGCAAGGTGCATATCATTCATTTTTGTCTGTTCTGCTGCTGTTAATCTGTCAGCCAGTGGTTTGGTGCTCTCTCAGCTCTCTCTGTTAGGGAGAAGTAATTGAAATTGAAAATTGAGGCACTTAGCATGTACTTAGTCATGCAGTGAGAATGTGACCTTAATCCACTGACAGACCAATCTTACTCTTAATTTGCTGAGTATTGCCAATGGAGAGAAGAGCTTTCCTGTTATTCAGTGACTGTTGGCACTGTAGTCTGTGACACTCATGCAACATTCTGTTTAATAGCTAAATCTAAAAAAAAAAATTAAAATACCTCTTTATTCTCTCCTTCTTTCCTCATTAACTGGCAGACAAACCATGCATTGCATTAAGGATCTCCACATCATCATACATTTCCCTGGTGCTTGTCATGATCATAGTTAGTGAAGGACAGTAAATTTATAATCCAACCAAAAAAAGGCTATTTCTCTCCTTTAGGTTTTTTGAAGAGTTTTTGTCTAATTCTGAGGAAGACGTAGGTTTTGGTAAAGTTACTCTGCCTTCAGTATGGCAGATGATGGAAACGCCCATGGGTGGGTATATTTCCATTTGACAATGACTCTTTGTGCTCTCTTTCAGTTCCAGCAAACATCTGAGCATGCTCTGTTCTCTTGCTCAGTGGTGGATGTGTTCACTCAGCTCAACCAGAGCTTTGAGATCATTAAGAAGCTGGAGTGCCCAGACCCTGTCATTGTTGCCCACTACAATAGGAGGTTTGCAAAGGTAATATCCTCAGCATCCAGATGTTTATCTTTTCTTAATGGGGTATGATTTTTTTTTTTTCCTGCTTCCTGGAGTTCTGCAGTGGTAGAGGACAAGTAACAGTGCTCACATCTTGTCTTCACAGACTATTGGGAAAGTGCTAATGCAGTATGCTGACATACTCTCCAAGAGCTTTGAGTCCTACTGTTCCAAGGAGAAACTGGTGAGTTATGCTGAGCTTCACTTTTCCCCCAGAGAATCATGTAATTGTCCTGATGAAACCAGACTCACTTTGCACCTGACCATGGTGATGGTGTGGATATTTTCAGTGTTGTTTTTTATCACCATTTGGATGCCTTTGAAGTTTGAATTCTTGCTTGGACCTAAAATAAAAACAGGTCCTGAAGATGAAATGCAGGGTTTGAACAGGTCCCCTTGAAATTAACTTCCGTGCTGACTTTGTTTTGTGATTTAAAAAAAACAAAAGTGGGCACGATTGCTCTGTAGATCTGGTACTTAGAGAGGTCCGTTCATCTGGGTATTCTGCAACTGGGAACTGACCATACCATTTCCAGCTGGAGAAAAGTGATTTATTGTTCTTTAAATTATTTTTATATATATTTGAGTGCTGAAATCTGTGCATGCCATGCCTCCTATGTAACTCTCAGATCTGGTGGTACCTGGGGAAGGGTGTTGAGGCGCAAAGTCTCCCACTGGTGACAGTGTGTTGGCTTCCTGAGCAGTCACCTGCTTTTGTCCCTTCAGCCTTGCATCCTGATGAACAACATCCAACAACTGCGGGTGCAGCTGGAGAAGATGTTTGAAGCCATGGGTGGTAAAGAGGTAAGAGAGCTCAGAGTCTGAGTGTTATCCTCATTCCTCCTTCACTGTTGTTGCTGGGTTGTTTGCATCATATTGGTTCTTGAAGACTTCAGTCATGAGAAGAGCCTTGTGACACCTGGCATTGTAAGTGTGGGGAGATAGCCATGACTGAAGGCTTCCCAATGAAATCTGTCATCAAATGCAGGAGCAAACATTTTGGAGCACAGAATAGCATAGAAGAGGAGAGAAAAGATTGGCTATTGTGCTCATATAGGCGTGGCTGGTGGAGGTCTCAGTACTGTGGGCACTGAATCATTTTATGTGTCATATATAAATGTGGCACAGTGCCTTTAGCATGAAATGTCCAGTATCTAATACATTACAGACATGCAAATGAGTTTTCTGCTTGTGCTTTGAGGGATATTCAGATGTGTCCATTTGTTATGAGATGGTAATTTTTAGAGAAATAATGTTTTACTCCTCCAGGTCACTGATTTTGTTCTGATGTAATATATGTATATTTTTTTCTCTTCTTTTTTCATTGCTTTTCAAGATTCAGGAAGATGAAGAAAAGCCTGCTGATGCTGATGTTAGGAAAAATTATTTTCAAGTGCATTTTCGTTGGTTGTGTTGTGATAGAATCTGTGCTATGACCTGTACGCCAAGAGAAAAGTCAGCTTTGCTGATGGACAGCTCAGTTTTTGCCTGTATTGCTTTTCTAAATCTTTCTTGTGTTCAGTGGCAGAATTCTGTGAAGTGGCAAAAATCTCAACAAATAGATTTACCCCATGAGGCAAGGAAAACTGCTGTCATTCTTTCACACGTCACTTCAATAATCCTAATTTCTGAGTCCTGCATCAAGAACTAGCATTATATGCTTCCTGCTGTAATAGCAACAGAAGCTAAATACTCATTTTTGGAAAAAAATGAAGTTGATGAAATGTTTGTGAAGTGGCCTATAAAAGTTTCATGCCTGTGCTTATAATTTCCCTTAAGGAATCAGTTTGCTACTATTTTCTGTAGTGGTAGCCATTAAGTAGGGTTTCCCTGTATTTAAAATTGAAAATGTCCCTTGATACTGTATTAAATAAATAGGGTAAAAAGGTGTTTCTTGAGGTTATTGGCTACTTTCCCTAGACTAAATCTCTTCTCTGCATTCTGCCCTCTAAAACCTTCCACAGGAGGTGTAAGTAAGGTAAAAAAGGGGTAATGAACCCAGTATTTCCCCTGTACTATGGAATCAAAAGACTGAAAGGGGAGAGAAACCCAGACTCTGAAGAATAAAACGGGAAGAAATGTGGCAAACACACTAAGAAGCTGGGGGGTTTTTTGTTGGGTTTTTTTTCCATTTTCTTTTCAAATGGTGCTTACTGCACTTCACAGGGCTGCCACTGATCACCAGAAATAAATTGTGTTGTGTTAGGTGCCTGCATTATCTGCTGTCTCCGGGGGTTTCCTGCTTGGTGACTGTGTAGTACATCGCTTCTTGACTCAAAAACTGCCAGGTTCTCTGTTTTGCTAGAGTAAACAAGGTCTTGTCCTAGTTTGCATAGTCCTTTGGCTGCAGATTGAACCTGACAATTGGGTAACAATAGGTGAGACAAGAGTTTTGACAATAGAACTTACTGGAAATGCATCTGTAGGTTCTATCCTCCTTCAGGAAGGACAGTTCTTAATTTCTGTGGCAGATTTGTTCTATAGTCATCTATCCATTACACAGTAGCTTGCACAAAAGTAAGCATTATCCTGACTCCTCTATCCAAAAAAAACTTCCTTGGGAGAGTAAGAAACTAGCATAGTGGTGTGCCCTGATCTTGAACTGTTCTATTTTTTGGGTTCTCAAAGGTGTTCTTGAGAGCCAGGCACCAAATATTGTTCCTGTGGCAGGTGTGTTACTTGTGCCACGTGTGCAGCCAGACCTTCAGACTGGTTTAAGTTACCATGTGCTTATGGCTTCATCTGCTTCTGATTCCCAGATCCATCTCGATCTGCAGCTGTAGCTGTAGCACTGCACGACTCTGGAAAGCTCTGAAATACTGCAGCTACGTGGTGTTCTTTGCCAGTGGGTCAGAATACACCCTTAGGGAAATTCAGGTCACTTACTCCCTTTTGCAGTGAGGGAAATGAAGGGACAGGGTTCACCTGTGGTCACCCTGCAGTGTAGTGTCACTACACTGCAGGGTGACCACAGGTGAACCCTGTCCCTTCATTTCCCTCACTGCAAAAGGAGGGAATATGGAAGGAGTAATATGGAACAGAAGTGCTTGCCCAATACTATTTATTGAGATTGGGCCCCTGGACACAGTGCCTTTCTTTACTCTCTCCTCCACCCACTGCCCCCAGTGAGTTATGGTACCTTTTCCCCTCACTTTTCTTACTCTTTTCTGAACTGTAGTACTCAAAACAGGGCAAAAATTGTCCAGCATCTCTGGGTTTAATGTGTCAACATCATGTGGTCTGTGAACATTACTAGTCAGAAACAGTAAGCATGGTAGCAGAGCTTTCAAGAGCTCTGTTTGGAGGGATTCCCTTGGGTCAAGGCAAATATATATACACATAAACACACATGCATACACAGGGAAAAGTACCTTAAATAAATTTTAGGAATTAGAATTAATGTTTTTCTTTCCCTTCTGAGCTGTATTGATCTTATGGGATCAAAACAGCTTCATCATGACTCAGGAGCATTCTCAGACATCCCAAAGGCATGTTTTGGAAAGGCAGTGTTTATGAAATGGCAGATAGCATTAAAAGCATAATGAATAGTGTGAAACGGGGGGGTGAGTCCTGGATATCTTTTGAAACCTTTTATTTCTCTGAACCATCTCCGGTATAGCAGCAGAGATTATAATTTAGGTCTCTGCTGGGATGGGCTACACACATTCAGTGGTAGTGCTTGCCTGACCTTGGCCCTATTTATTTAATTATTCTTACTTTACCTAATAAAACCTAACATGACTTGCATTTTCTGCCCACCTCTGTGGTTTTCCAGCAGACTTCAGCCTGCAGTCCATAATTTTGCTTAGCTTTTCGTGAGTGATGAACTCATGGCAGTGGAATTAAAATGTGCTATACTGCATTGCACACTGCTGGAATCTAGATGTAGTGTGAAAGACTACTTTAAAACATTTCTACACCTTTTTTTCCCAAGAGAAGCATGTGAGGTGAGTATCAGAGACGAGCACTGCCTAGGGAACCCAAGGAATTAGCTGCTGAGCAGCAGCATGTTGTCATCATACAATTTTCATGTCTTTGGTTTCAAGCTAATCTTCACAATTAAAGCTTCAGGAAACTCTCCTTTTAATGCTTTGCCAGGGTTAGCCTACATTTTACATCCTAAGTTAGCCACCTGAATAACAAATTGCAGGACAATTTAGAAACAGCCAAGACTTACATAGAAATATGCTCAAAGGACTTGTGATATTTAGTATTTGCTCCTCTTTAGCATCCCACATGCCACAGCTAAGGCGGCCCTAGTGTTTGAGAAGTTGGCAGCTATTGTTTGGATTCAGTGCTGCATGTTTCTTACTCTTGAATCCTATAGGAAAGTGGGGAGATGCCTGAAAATTCAGTGCATGTCCTTAAAAGGGGGTCGGATCTGCTGTGAGCTCGCAGGGGCTGGTGGAGGGAGGCAGACCAAAAATCAGCTGCTTCAGACTGGAGTCAGATGAACTCCATAACTTGCTAGAGCTAAAATATGTTAGCAGGGCATAATTCTTCAGCTGCTGATATGCCAGATCAGACCTGATGATTTCACAAAGTCGCTGCCTTTTATAGATGGGAATTGATTAACTTCTTTAGCTTTCTAAGAGGCAAGAGTCATGTCTCTCCACCTACACCACCTACACAGAAGCCTTCCAGTTCCGGCCACTCACACTTCACTGTGTGTGAAAACCAAAGAAGAACTAATTCCATCTCCTGGAAAACTTGGAAGCCCATCACTGCAAATTCTTAGGCTCAGGGGTTCTGTTTCATGCATGAAGAAAGGATGAGAAGATCATCCTAAATTCAAGTTGCTAGCACTTAGATATAAATGCCACCATTCAGTTGAGCAGAGGACTTGAGGTTCCAGCCCTAAATGGGTTCAGATGAGACTTTGAGACCCAAATCCCCTCAAAAGCCAAGTCCCAAATAGTTTCAGAAAATTAACTGAGGCTTGATTTCTCCCCTGCAATTTAAATACAGGATTAACTTTTCCTCCTTTGCACCTCAGTTTTCAGCATCATACATCTAGCCTCAGACACAGAACAGTAGCTATGCCAGCCATTATTTCCACTGGAATTGAAATATTTGCTCGGAGATCAGAAGCCACCTCAGTGTGGCCACTGTCCCATGTTTTGCACAGAGAACTTTTCATTATTCCTCTGAATTATCTCTCATATACCCACAGAATGGAGATCATAAGCCTGCTGAGAGAAATGGTGTGGATGTGACATGTGGCAGTGACCCAGCGGCCTAATCCTGTTTTCTGCTATACCAGCCAGATTTATCATGCAGTCCAAGTAGCATTTCCTGCTATCAGTGATAGCTGATATGCTTAAAATTCATTGACTGAGCAGCAACAGCAACACCGTTGTGGGTTCATTTAAGCACTCTTATCAGTGCTTCACCACATTGGCCAAGTTTGCAGTTAATACCCACATGCTGCAGTACTCTGTGACTGACATATGATTTATGTATGGGAAACAGCAGTACACACCTACCAGCACCTTCCTAATGAACTTATATTACACTCAGATAATTCCCCAGACTTTGCTTTTGAGCCAAAGCAGGCCGGTGCCTAAGCATTAACCATCAGTAATGTGTTACATGGAGTCCTTGTTCCTTAGTAGCAGTTGCTCAGAAAACAGCAGCTTTTCTAGCAGGACAGGGGACTTTGTGGATGCTGAAACCAGAATGTTTACTAACAGGGTTTGGCTTCCTGAGGATGAGGGTGGGCACCTCAAAGTTAGATGTGGGCAGCTGTCTTGCCAGTTGTACCCAGAGAGCTGTGTGTGTGAGCTCATGTTCTGGAGGAGTGAGAGTTCTTTACCGCAGATAATGGAGCTCAGCAAAGCACTGTGTCAGCTGTCTCTTCTTGCAGTACTGGGACAGCAATGCATTTGCAATGAGGGTGATCAGTTTGCAGTGAAATATAGCAGTGAGGGGAAAGCTTAGAGGTAGCCAGGGAACTCTCCAGGCCACCTCACAGTAAAATAAATTGTTGATTGCGCAGTTCATGAACCAGGGCAACAAATTGTTGATCCTGACCTCAAACATCCTCTAGGCTGTGCATCTGATAGCTTATAAAGAAATAGAAGTAAATAGTGAAGAATAATTGTCTTGTTGCAAATTCTGGCACTTTTTTTTTTCCCCTGACTGGAAAAGCAGTTAATTGAAATGTTTTGTTGAATCATGAGCTGGTCCTACCTCAAATCTGTCAGAAATGGCTGAAATCAGAGGGCAATTCAGTGCCATTAATAGTAGAGCAAATCAGGCTGTTTGTGACTCATTGTGCCTTTACGCAGTAGGAGGGAAGGATTAATGTAGGGGCAAGAGAAACCACCACCACCAAATGCTGTTTTTATTTTCTTACCTACAAGCTTGGCTAAAATGAATGCTGATTGTCATGACATTAGCTTCCTTTTGCCGTCACAGAGCAAGAGTGTTACAAAGATGATAGGAAAAGAAATTTAATAAGGGAAAAATAATCAGAGGCAGCAATGCCTAAAGTTACAAGGCCTAAGTAATCATCATTTGCTTGATTGTTGGTTCTTATTTTAATTACTTTTAAAATTCTGATCCAGAAGTTTCATTAGCACAGGTTCAAATGCATAATAGAGTCAATTTTCCATGCCAGCTTACAGCAGGAAAAATGAGCAGATCAGATTCCAAATCCCTTAAGGCTTGGCTTTCTCTGACAGATGCTGAAGCAATATGAAGAGGGCTTCAGCACTGATTTTAGAGGTGGGAGCTCCTGTTGTGTTCAAATCCTGTATAGATGGATATACCATACAAGTCTAAACTGATTTTTAACCACGGTACTGGTAACTGGCTCATTGCATTCCTAAAGAGATGCTCTGCCTTAGAGGAAGCTTTTTGTTTTACAAACATCTTGCCTGCCTGCATACACAGGCAAATCTGTTTTACAAGTTACTTTTTATGAGCAAATGATGCCAAAGCATTAATCCAGTGTTGCTATGTGTACACACAGGTATGTTGCTCAGAAGTGGCTTGTTTGAGGCTGGAGGGGTTGACGGTAGCTGGAATACAAGACTCTGTAAATCATGTTCAATTTAAAAACAGGTGGTTTTGCTCTGATAAGAATGGAAGAAGCACTTCCTTACAGAGCCTGCCAAGGTGTCAACAGCATTCATGTAGTGCTTGGGGAACTTGTTTTTTGTTTTCCTCTGAACACTTGTATACAAAAAGCTGTCTGGTTCCACATGAGAGTAGAGAACTATGTTTGCTCAATACCAGTAGTTGAGATTTTACTTTCCAAATATGATCAGCAAAAGTGCACAACAGCTCCTGCCATGATATTGTGGCCAGATTTTCAAAACAGCTGGGGTCCAACCTTCTGAATGCAGTGACTGAGTCAATCTTCAGTTAAAATACTTGATGGCAGGAGGGAAGGTGAAATACCTTCTTTCAAGATCATACATGGAAAAATGCACGAACATTGGTAGTAACAACCAGTCTGAAAAGCCCTGTGTCCTAGACTCAGAGGTGTGACATGACCTGTGAGCCCAGGGTAAAGCACAGTACTTGATGGATTCACAGCCATAGATGCACTCTTGGCCACAGGGAGTTCACATTCCCTTTCTTCGTCAACTTCACAAACATCAGGAAGGGTATTGAAGGGTTATAGGAGCCTGGGGAAACTACTTGCTGCTTTTTAGGCAAATATCTGCTGACTGTTTCACAGCTTCTGTAGCAGCAGCAGCAGGCAGTGGAGGAGAGCATCCTACCTGACAGAGTCCAGTGGGGATAGTTCACCTGCTTATTAAGTGTAGCCTCAACAGTGAAGAGAAGCACTGCAGAGGACAGTGGACTGCCCTCTGGGTTCAAACTTAAATGCTTTTTTTTCATCCACAGTTGGATGCAGAAGCAAGTGACCATCTCAAAGAGCTCCAGGTGAAGCTGAACAATGTTTTGGATGAGCTCAGTGCAGTGTTCGGTAACAGGTCAGTACTAGAAGGTCCTCCTTGAAGCATTCCTTTCTTTTGTCTAATCTCATTTATCAGGTTACAAAAGAAAAGAAACTCCTGTGAATGGTATTATATTTTGCTTTTTGTCCTAAATTTATGGCCTTTAATATACAGAGACCATCTATAGAAGTGAGAAATGTTTTTAAAGTCTTTCTCTTCTGTATTTCTCTGCTTGGAAATGTAGCACAGAGATCTCTCAACTGTGAAATGTATTTGAATTACACAGAGTGGGGTTTTTTTTCAGTAAGTAGTTCTTGTCAGTAACAGAATTTCCTGCTCCTTTAATGCTCAAAAACAGTTTCCAGCTTAGCGTTTATGAAGCAACATTCTTGTTTAAGCATTCTGCTCTAAATGTATGAAACAGCTGACTGATTTCTGATTGTTAAATGAATACTGGAACAAGAAGGAAACAGGTTTAGATTCTGAGATTGACCTGTTCTAAAGCTTCTGCAAATGTTATCTAGTGTTTCAGGGAGCTCTTTAGAGTATTGCCAGAGTAATTTATGGCAATTAGGTTTTATTGCAAATCATGTTTTCATTTACCTGAGGATAAAAATGTGCTAAACTTTATAAGACTTCTGTAGTGAACTATAGAGCATGTCAGTTAAGTGAAATCTAAAATACAGAACTCCTGACTGATCTTTGAAAACAACCACTTCCCATTACAAACCCCATTCATTTCATGTTGTGCTGCATAACAGGATTAATGCAGGCATGAACTGTAGTGTAGCTTGAGCATGGGCTGGGCAGAGAAAATTGTACCAACTTGGCCACCTGGGGTTGACAGGTTTGCAAGTCTTATGGCTAAAAAAACCACAGTGAAATTTGTCAAAGACTGTTTGAATTTCACCACACAAAGCTAAGCAGGGAGATAAGTGAGCAGTTCCCATGGCCAGTAATAGATGCTGCAGCAAGAAATTAAAAGATTCAAATTGTAACTAAATGGAATCAGAAATGTTCATAATTAGGCAGAGAGTGACCAAGAAATAATGATTAGGGAGGTGAATTTTTTTTAATCTGAGTATTGTCTCCATGGTGCCATTGCTACAAAACAATTTGGGGACAATCTTGGCATATGATAATGTGATTTAAGGAGAGATGAGCCAGCCAGAGATCCAGCCAGTCAGATGTCTCAGGTGCTTAATTTACTCTTTAACAGTCTTAGAGAGTGAAAAGCAGAGCTGCAGTTCACTATATAAGCATGATCTCCTAAAGGATATGAACTTAGGACATAAAGCAGTTATCCACAATATTCTGTGCAGAGTCTGTAAACAGTTGTTCTTTCACCTCTGTGCACACCTGACACTGCAGATCTTAACTCTTCTTCATCTGTGTGAGATTAACTGTATTTGATGAGAAGGCAGTACATATCCAGAGAGCGTCACTACCCTTGTGCTGAGAGAGGATTTTGTCTGGACACAGAAGCATCTTCTGCTTTGAGAGGAGATAAGTCTTGGGAGGGTTTATCCTTCATACAAGGCTAGCTGCTGTTTTGTTCTTGGAGGCTGTAAGAGTGAAGGAAGGAATTCCTGGAGGAATTAGGGTGCAGCAGGCCTTGTCTGACAGCATAGGTGAAGTTGTTTTTTTAGCTTGCTGCTGCCAAGGGCTCCTGTTAAGCTGTACATCTACACAAGCTTCGCTTTCAGGTGAACCTGTTGCCACAGTAACTGATCTGTTATTTTTCATAAAATTGCCAACCATTTTGACTCATATTACATTTTATCCATGAGGGCATTGTTATTTTCCATCCTTGACCTGGGGGTTTTAAAGCATCTTGAAGCAAGGTCCTGAAATTGATGAAGCAGTGGGAGAACTGTGGGGTGGGATTGAGGTGACAGAAGAGGAACTGTTAATGGAATGGGAAATATTTTATGCTCTTTTATTTGATGTGGCTTAGGTCTCTGATTAAGCTGACATTGCAGCCACAACTGAGTGCTGCAAGACTCTTTCTGCTACAAATAGGGCTGGTGGGAGACAGCTCTGGAATTTCTCCAGTGAGAGGCAGGCTAGAATAGAGTAAGAAGGACCATGAGGGTAGAAGTGACAAAGCAGGAAAGGTGACCAGGTGGAGAAGGAAGGTGAGAGCCATGGGACACTCACACCCAACCCACAGGTGTGCTGGTGGCTCGCCCGTAGAAGTTCAGGTTGTTTATGCAGATGTAAAGCTGGCTTCCAAACTTTTGTACCTCCTCTTAAATCTTTACCCTAGCTCCCAACACTGGCTTCTCTTCCTGGTTTCAAACCTCTTTGCCATTAATGGATAGTTAAATGTCACTTGTAGTGCCTGTTGTTAGTAACTGTTCTTTTAAATGTCAAAGCATTTTCCTTTATTTGCTGAATTGATTAGTTGTCAGCTCTGCTGATCTATTCATAATTTTTAATCACTGCATTATTTAATTTTGAATCTCCTCTTAGCAGGAAGAGGTGGAAAAGTAATTGTGCTTTAATGCCTTGTGTGTCACTTCGTTACAGGGAGACTGCACTTTGCACAGCTGAGCCCCACATCCCAATTTGACACTTGGCATGGACTGTATGGCAGTGGACTGGTTTAAGCTGGTGCCTGCCTTCAGGCTCCCTCTGTTATTTTAAAAACTTAAGCTATGATGGGTCATAACAGGATTTCTGCGGATGGACTCCTGGGTGCTCAGAGTGGGGCATGCATTGTGTCATTGCTCCATGTGGTATTCCAGTCTGTGTGGTGGAGAAAGCAAAGGGTACAGCATGGTGCTTTGAGCTAGGGATAACAGCATTTCTTGAAGTCAGGAAAGGATCATTTCTTGCTGCCAGATGAATGAACAAACTCCTCTCAAATGTGCTTGTATCTCATGTTTAGAGGTGGTCAGCTGTGTGCAGGTGGCAGGCATAAGGAACTGGAGAGCATGCCGCTTGGTAACAAATACAGTAAGGAAAAAAGCAGCAAGTCTTGTGAAAGAAAAGTGTGAAAGTGAGTGAACTTGAAATTTTTTACTTTGTATTTCTGCCACTAACAGTATTGTTTTTGCCTCTCTCCTATCTCTGCAGCTTTCAGACTCGGATTGATGAGTGTGTCAAGCAAATGTCTGATATCCTCTGTCAAGTGAAAGGGACAGCAAATTCTGCTGCTAATGCCAGAAACACAGTTGCACAAGATGCAGATAATGTCCTGAGGCCACTGATGGACTTCCTGGATGGAAAGTAAGGGAGTGTTCAAATATATGCTACACATACAGTCATTGGACTGGAACAAGAATGAGGCAGAGGAGAAAATAGCTCCATGCTCTTGGATTGTTGCTGAGATTTCCAGTCTCCAAATTTTCAAGAAGAATTAATAGCTTTTTTCCCCATATCTGCTTCTCACAAGCCATGGATGGGCTCTTCAGCCTTCATTCAGTGCCAAAGCACACTCCCAGTTCTTGCTACCTCTGGCATTTATAGCAATCAGCAAAACACATTGCTGATCAAGCAATGAAAGAGACTGAAAATCTAAATTTTCTAGCTGTGGGTTTTTTCCTATAGAGAATTTACTGTAGCCAGTTAGCAAGCATATTGCAAACAGTGCTTATGCACTTGATACATATTCAGCTCAGTATCACAGTCCTGTCAAATGTGTGTTCTAGTCATACCTGCTAGTGTTCTGACTAGCAAATAAGCTTCTTAACGATGGGATGTGAACATGGTTGATCCATTGCTTCAATTAGCTGTTGCATTAATAACATGCAGCATTATTCAGCCAGACAAGGAGAGTTAAATGTTCAAGCTAAGTCTTGAACTGCAAAGAGAAACAGTTTTTAATCTTTGTACAAGTTAAACTGAATGCTGATGCACATCAGTTCTTCATTTAGTAAAGAATGACCAGCAATTTTCATAATAAATGCTGCAAGAGATATGAAGCTTTACAAGTTTAAAACATAGGGTGTTTGGTTGCTCTTAGTCTTAATTATCCCATCTTTCTTTTGGGTCACTGTGTTTTAAATGACTCTGCAGCAGTCATTACATCTAGGAGCCTTCTCATTTGATCACTTTCTGTGCATGTCTGCATGAATCCTGAAAAGCTATATTCCTTTGTACCATTGGGAACGTGGTATGCTACAGGTTTGTCATCCAGCTGTGGAGCAAGTAACTTTGATTATGATAATCCATGCTTGGATTATTTTCTTCTCTCCTTTACAGAAGGAGAGTATCTTTTTAGTGCCTCCTGCATCCCACCCATGTCAGTCCTGTTTGTGTTTGTTTTGTTCATTGGCTGTCTAACCAGCTGTGGGAAGAAGGGAGGTTGGGAGAAGATGTTACACAATGGAGAAGATTCAGCTCTCTTAGCGGTAGTGGCCACAGAGTTCCTGTTCACAGTGTGATCAGTAAATGCTGAAGTCCAACAAATGTTTCAAAGACGATTCTAGCACTCTTGGTCTTTTTTAAAGCCTGTACAATAATAAAGGAAGAAAACCTAGGAAAATGAAGCTCCTTGTGTTGCAGCAGATAAACACATGGCAGGTGATCGGTGAATGCAGTCATGACAAAATATGGAGTTGTCAGAGAAACATTTTGGAGTGGTTTTAGAGGTGAAAGATTTAGCTAACTTCAGCAGCTTTCAGAAGCAATGCAGGAATTTCTGCACAACACTCTGGGAAGTGTTAATTTAGGTATTCATCAGAAATCATTATAGTGACCTCTTGCAGCTTAAAATCTATTATTCTGTATTTATAATTTTTTCTGTATACTCTATAAACCAAATACGATTTCTTAAAGGTACCTGTTCAATGGTACCTGCTATTGTTTGGATCATATGTATTATTCCAAACTGCCTATCACCAAATGACACCTTCTGTAATCCCCAGGTCAATAAATAGAAATATTATTGAGATCAAAAATGTCAATGATCCATTTTGTGGTTTTAGTGTTTTTAGTGCTAGAACTCCAACAGTGAGCACACATTCCATGTGTTAGAAAAGGGAAGAACAAAGCAATTGTTATGAGAAACTGCTTTGGACAGGGCATTGAATCTTCTATATGCAGCTCCTTTTTCATTGCGTATTGTGCTCTTTGAACTTACTAAGTTCTTGCTCTTTCCCTGCAGCCTGACACTGTTTGCAACTGTGTGTGAAAAGACAGTGTTGAAACGGGTGCTGAAAGAGCTCTGGAGGGTGGTAATGAACACCATGGAGAAGCTGATTGTGCTGCCTCCTCTTACAGACCATACGGTAAAGCTTTTTATCCTTCCTGACTCATACCAGAAAGTGTTGCCATTGCCTGTGTAACTCATCCCCCTGACCTAGTGAGTCATCCATCCAGGTAAATTTGTCTGCATGTAGCCTGCCTGAGGATAGAAAAACATGTCTCTAAGTTGGTAAAGAAAGGGAGCATCTCTATTTATGGTAGGGCTTCAAGATACAGAGCACTCTCCAGAAAACAACCACAACTCAAAGTCCATGATCCAAAAGAAGTTTCTGTCCAGTGTATCTGATTAGTGTTTTGCAATCCTCTAAGGAGAGCTGTCTGTGTATGTGGGAATTACAGAACAGTTAGGCTTCATGGCCTTAGGTCATGACCTGTAGCCACTTTTGTCCTATCATCTGTTAGCCAGAGTGTCTCTCTATATAGATGTGGTTGATTTGAGCTTTTTTTTTTAAACCATTCCCCCATTTTACCCCCCGCAGAAGGCTTTAACACAGCATTGGCTGGCAGGATGTGATATTGGGGAGTTGGAAGTGAGTCCAGATAGTTTTTCTTCAAAGGCAGTCTTTTGTATAATTGTTCAGCTGTGTGAACATGCTGGATGAATGTGTGTTATGAATGTAGTGATGCTTTTAACAATGGAAGATTAACTCTTCCTCAGTTCTGAGAAACCAGAGAAACTGATTAAATGTCAGTCATGCATGCCTAGCTGCTCTGGGGGATGACACTCAGTTGGAGGCAGTGTGAAGTTTGGGCTGTAACCTCATTATTTACAGATGATCCAGAACTTCTTTTCATGTTGCTATTAGAGTGAACTTGCAGTCTGTAGCTCAGTTATGCAGCCTTACTTTTTTCCTAGTGGTGGATAGAACAATAGTGGTTTTTACTATTCAGCAGTTCCCTCACATACCTGGACTGGGATTGTTGGGTTGCAGTGTCCAGGGAAGTGATGCAAACCTGCCTCTTGCTATAGGTGTTTCTTGCTCTGAGAGAGAAGGCCCTTGTCTCTGGCCTTGATGATGATGATTTTAAATAAAACTGTTGGATGAAGTGCACTGTTATACCTACAACCATGAAATTTGCATGAGGTGTAATTTGCTAAAGACTGCTTTCTCTGAACTCAGATTTGGAGTAATCATTTCTGCTTGCCTTTATGATTTGTAAAGAAGAAAAAGAAAACAAATTTAGGAAGGTGAAATTTCTTTGTCTTGGTTGAATTGCCTTTAAAAAGGAGTCTTTGGGGTCAGGTACTAAAATCATCATGTAGAAGCAGCATTAACATGACCCATTTGGAATGGAATCAGTGAGATCAAGGGCCTCAGAGAGAACTAGGGAGGAGCTGTTTGAGCTTTACACTTGCTAGTTTTGGATTTCAAAGGCAGACTAGGAGAGTGATTCAGTACTTGTATCATGAAGGAGGCAATAACTGTGATCAGCCAATTCTTCCAACCTGCAGGATATTGCTATAAGCCACATAAAGGTTTCTTCGTAGCTGCCATCATTTCAGTTTCAAATTGAGAAGCAAATTGAAGTATATACTCTCCTCTCTGAGATAATACAAAATACTCATAGCTGGATTTCTTGGTGTCTAGTTAGTTGTATGGTACTAAGGAGGCTGAACCAGTCTAAACTGGAAATGAGTTGCTCTTCCATAAGGACAGTTATGAGCAATGCAATGATTAAAATGGCCTTGTCTGCAGTCCTTGAGCAGGGAACTGGTGGTGAGGCTGGATGAGCTGCAAGGACAAAGAGCTGCTTCCACTGTTCTCTGGGGCCTAACCATTTATTCTGTCACCACCAGATTGTCATTATTCTCAGCAGTGAAGGCTAGCAGGGCAAGGCAAGGCAAAATTTGGGGCAGCCAGCATGGCAGAAGCAGTACTTTATCTTTGCTATTCTGTTTCTGTGCCAAGCCTCTCTTATCTAATTTGGCTTGCCTTTTTATTTTCTTCTTTTTTTTTTTTTTCCTTTTGAAACCACATCAGACACAAATAGCCTCGGGCACTGTAACACACTTTCCTCCCAGCCCTCAGCAACAGAAAGCCCTAGTGGTGCCTCTCTGTGTTTGAAAGACCTCTGGCAAGGATTTCCATCCTAAAACTCGTGTGCAGCCCTTAAGAAGTAGGACGTATTCAGGGTAGAAAAGAATGTATTTTATGGAATATTTTCTCTTCTTTCTGCAAAACTGCTGGAGTTGCAGAAGTCTTTTTGATGGAGGTCATGGAAAGCATACTCAGGTAGAAGGTTCCCATTACCCTGCAGTTTGCCTTGCCTGTCACTTGCATGACCCTGCCACTGCACAGTGCTTAAATACCTCTGTCCAGACTTAACAATTCCACTTGAATTAGCTTCTGGAAGAATCTGTGGTGTGAGGCTCAGGTGAGAAAGTGTTAGCACTGTGAGGGATCCAATGGGGACAGGGCAGTTTTACAGCCTCCCACTCTGACGACCTGATCTGCAGGTCCTTCATGATTTTCAGATGAGTGACTTCTCTGAGCATTCTCTGCCTGTGGCTTGTGAGATTAGCAGCAATGTGATCCCAGTAACTCACCAAGTAATTCACACCTCGCTAATTTTAAGATCCAGCATGTAATTAAACACCTTCTGTCTTGGTTGAGTGCATATACACTCTGGGAATCGGTATTTTGGGGCTCAGTGCACAACGCTTGGTGATATTAACAGAATAGTTATAGATTTCTTTCTCAACTGCTTACGATGAAACTGTACCACGCTATCAGTGACTAGTCAGGTGAGAGAAGAAGTGCTTAGTTTACACCCAGGTGATTCCTCTGGAGCCTCTCCTTTATTTATTTCACACAGTACCCCGCAGCCATTCACGTGAGGCTCTGTTTGTGCTTGCTCCTGCAGTGCTTTTTTCTACGTGTCAGACTTCTTCTCACTAAATGAGAACATATTCCAGGATAAGAACTAAATTTTCTTTAAGCTGAGGACAGAATTTGCATTTGACTTCCAGACTGCCTATTTTTCAGGCTCGTCTGCCTGAGCCGCTCCAGAGCTGCTCTGTGGTGGAGGAGAGTGTGGCTTTAAGAGGTTTTCTAAAACCTTTCTGAACTTCTGTTATTTTAAATGAATCCTCTCCCTTGTGCTAGCTTAGAGCAGAAGAGTTGAAGGCTACCTCTGTGATGAGGAGAAAAAGCGTTCTTAGCCTTGAATAAAATTATGGTCTGTGAACTGCATATGTGCCTAGTTCTCTGTACTGACAGGTAATTATTTTCCTCCTTTCATCCCCACTTTTAAGCTTATCTTGTCAATTTTTTGTGGTTTAATACACCACAACAACTAAAAAATAGTTTTGCCTTATTGTGTGCTAACAGACATTGCCAGATACAATAGAGTTTTTTTAATGAACTTAAATGCTGTTAAATTATCAGATCTCATTGTTGTTGAACATAGGAATTACAAAAATATGGGAAATAAATTTACAATATGAGATAAAACTTCCTTTCGGTGTTAGGTTTCATAAAAATAAGCATCACATATAAAACAGTTTCCAAAAAAGGACTGGAATCCAAAAATCTTGCAGTTGGCTTTTGTTTCCTTTGTCAGCTGAGCAGTAGGACAGTTAAGCTTTGGGAGTTTGAATCACTTGGAGTATAAATCACTGCCATTCTGTTGGCTTCCAACAATTAGACTTGAGTCAGCTGATGATCCTTCTCTGCATGCTTTCACTGAAGGGACAAAAAAGCATCAGACCTTAACAAGGAATTTAAAATCTCTGTGTTGTGGACTATAGGTGTGTTTCTTGTTTCTGAAGAGTTTAGGAAAGTACAGCTAACGTCACGGAAGAGCAAGGAGAACCAGCCTGAAGGCCCCTTCCCTTTCCAGCTGTGTTTGCCGCAGAGCTAGGCATGATTCATTATAAGGATTTAATTTGTCCTCATATTCTATCCTTGGCATTTTAATCAATTCCATTGTGGGCAGCTTTTCTCAAAGCTACCTGATTATTTAAGTTCAGTTGTTCTCACTCTCTGGCACAACTGGTATAAGTGCTGTCTGTAGAGCTTTGTGGTATGTTTTCCACACATAAATAACTTCTCTGAGGATTATGGCATCTTGTTTACAAGAATGCCATTTGTCAGAGGAAGGAGCTGTCCAGATTTTCATTAGATGTTACCAGCACTGATGACAAACTCTGTGTAACAGCAAAATAATTTCTCCTTGCAGATGCATTGACAGAGATTGTCACTGATTGACAAGGATTTTCTTAGCGTGCAAGAACTGGGAGTTATCTGAGCAGCTTTGTTCCATGAAGCATGTCCCATTACTAGCTATTGCTCAGTGTTACTGACCTGTTCTCCTTAGAAGCCTGAGGCAGGAAGACTGCGTGCCTGAGCTGGTTAATCTTGTTGTTCAAATGTATATTAAAGAAGTGTGCTGTGAATGCTGAAAATACTGAATTAAGAAAGGTTGATGTCACTGTATTTTGAGACTACTCCCTTTTTCAAAATTCCAGATACAAAAATGTTTTTGTTTTTGTTTGCTGCATGGTCAATGGATTCAAAACCTTGAATTTTGAGAACCTGTAAGTCAACAGCATTTCACGGCAAATGAAACCCTCCTTGCTGGAAATACTTGGAAATTCGTGCTTTTTCAGATTAGAGAGCTGTACTCTTCAACACTACCCATTGGATACTGACAGCAAGACAAGCTCTCCCTCTCATTTCAGGAGCTTTCCTTTGTAGATTCAGTGTGTTTGCCTGCACTTTCCCCTCTACCTCTACCAAAAGTTGAGAATTTAATCATTTATCAAGAGCTTCTGTTTAGCAAGAAAATCAATGATGTTCATTCTGTGTCGGTTTGTATTCAACAAACATAAAAGACTGAGGAGCAGTGAGGGTTAGCTGGTGATTACAAGTAGAGCAAATCAAAATGTGATCTGTGGTTTCAGGTCACAGAGTCTTTCAGCTTGAAGAGATTTCCAAAGCTGGAAAAACTAAAGAAAAGGCCTTTCCTCACCTAAAAAATTCAGTTCTGGCTGCTGTTGTAATTAGCAGAGTGTGTCCAGTTGCCCTAGAGCAAGTTTCAAGTTTTCTTGTGTCACATTTATAAGCTGCCTGTTTTTCTCTTGGTACCCCAGGCAACAGGTATAGAGACTTTTTGCTGAAGGGAAGCTTTTAGAGCGCCTGATGTTCATTTTAATCATTTAAAAAAAAAAAAAAAATTCAGCAGTGATCTTTGCAGTAGTAGCCAGTTCCCAGGGTCTTCTCTGCAAATCCCTGTGTGAGATAGTTCTTGTTCCACAGAGTACTGACCTAAAGAAAAATGAACAAATACCCAGGAAGGCAACAAAGGAAAGCTGAATGACATTGGCAGGGGCAAAGGGCAGTATAATAATTCTGGGTTTACATCTTGCTTCATTACAGTTTGAGGTATTTTGGGGTGGGGTGTAGTCAGGGCTGTTGTGGGAGGGACTGTTAAGAAAGAATAGTAATGTAGAGGGAAAGAGAATTGGATTTACTGGAGACCTTTTGTTCATGAAACCAACAGTACTTATGCAACATGCCCCATCCTTGGTTTGATGGGGCTCTGAGCAACCTGACCTGTTTGAAACACACTTTATGTGTTAACATTTATTTTCCAAATGCCTAAATAATGAGTTGGTACGTAGGTAACATGTAGCTTTTAAACCAGAACAGGGTAGATTTAGGCTAGATAAAAGGAAGAGATTTTTTACAGTTAGACTGGTGAAGTGCCTTGAAGCAAGATTCCTGTCACTGGGGTTCATCTTCCCTTTGTGTTTCTTCATTGGTTATACAGCTTTAGTAAGGCACAGTGGGGGAAGAAGAGCCATTAGCCAAACTCTAGAACATTTGAAGGTGATGCTGTAGTATTCACAAGACTTTGGCAATCTCTCACCCCTGAACAGCTGAGGTCCAGTTTTGTTTATGATCTGATCTGTGCATACCCCCACCGTGATGACTGGGCCCTACCTCTGTGGACAGATTCTCATCATCTTGGGGCTGTATGATTTTTTGCTGTGGCCAGTCTTTGTGTGTATTTAGATGTGAAATCTAGAGGAGTGTTTGGAGATGGCCTTCACGCCAACCCTGTGCAGTCCACTTGAAGGTTCATCCTGTATAAGTGAGTGGTTCCTCACTAAGAAAGAGTGAGCTGGTTAGCAAGACATTGTGCTCTGAAATAGCTCTTGATATGGTATCCACAGAAAGGCCAGGATTTGTACGAGGTAATAAACTGACAAGGAGAGTCCAGTTGTTGTGCCTGGCCTTGGGGTGGTTATGTGAAGTTGCTGTGAACTGACTTGACTTGCTCAAAGGAAAAATATGTGAAGCTTGTTTATAACCCTTTTTCCCCCCTCCTTTCTTTTCTAACTTCTGCAACCATAGGGCACACAGTTGATTTTCAGTGCTGCTAAGGAACTGGGACACTTGTCAAAGTTGAAGGTATTGTCCTGCATGGCTTGTGTTAATGTCCCTGTGTGTAAGCATGGAGGTGTGGTAGTGCATAGCATGTCCTGTGCTTCCAGTGGTATGTCGCTGAATGCAGTTGTAGAGAAATGCCTTTAAATGCATCAAATGTGCATTTAAATGCATTCTACTAACATTGGCGTAGTGCTTACCATTAAATCTGACTGTGCATTTAATCATCAAAGTAGTTCTTCTTTTCTCTATACACGATGCTAAGTCTGGTACATTGATTTAAAATGAAGAAAAGGAAATTTCTCAATATCTAGCCAGCTCCTCCGTATCCCCATTTATAAAAGGGAGTCCCTAATGCTTGGAAAGACACTTGCGTTAGCTGTGGGTGAATTACATGGACTGTTAAAAAAATAACTGTTGCTTATGGAAGAGAGCCTGTGTCTGTAAATTCCTTCTGCGTGGGCTCCCTTCACAGGCAAGCTGGCATTTAGCATGAAGGCTCTGTTGATGTGTTTTGACAGTGCATGACGTGACAGTGCATGACATGAGCATTATGAAGTGCACGCCACTTCATCATAAGTGAATCAAGCACTAATTCAATGATCACGACAGGAATGGTATGAAAATAGTGACGCCTCACAGCACTCGGATTGGGCTCTGCTGTGGCTACACTTGTGCTACAAGACTGGTATTGTGCAAGGGGAGGAGGTCTAAATCTTAAGTGTCACAGTGGACAGACTGCTGTGAGGGAGATGGAGCTGGACCTGAACTCTGTGTCAGAGCATGACCAAGGAAATCTTCCCAGTGCAAAGGGTATTACGCTGATTATTGCAGTTTCAAAAGGCATTTGTCCCTTCCTGTAGTTTTCTGGTTTTGACTTGCACACTAATACAGCTGTCTTCATAGACCTGTGTCCCTTGCCCAGCAGATACCTTTTCTCTCCACGTTTATGTGGCCAGTACACAGCTCCTTTAAGGCAGTGCTTATTAGCAGTCCTAGCAAGTGATCAGGGCATGCAGGTGTGTCATTAGATGTGCACCTCTTCTCCAGCTACATTTTGAGGCTGGTACACAGCAGTTAATTGTCACCTAGCATAAGCCTCCAAGTGTGTCTCCCCAGGGGAGTAGCTGTCACTTGTGCTGAGTGATGGCCTTATGCACTCCCACGGTCAGGCTGTCATCCCTGGTGACATGGTGTCTCATGAGGATTGTGTTTCCTTTCCTGCTTCCTGTGCTTGCAATGCTGTTTGTTGGCTTCCTTGGGAAAAATGGGGAGAAAGGAGCTTTGTAGCCAGCCTGGGAGAGCAGCACCTGAAACACATCATCCAAATGTGACTTCTGTTTCCTGAGTTTCCCCTTTCTCTTGCAAAACCATCAGCAAGGACTCATCATGTCTCCACATGATGGAAAAGAAGCCATCCCTGCCTTTTACGTGTACTCCTGGTGTCTGGGGGCAGAGCTCTGAATTTGCTGTTTTTTCCCCCCAGGTCACAAGGACAGTGTGTGAGTTCCTGTGGTTTGCTTGCATTCTTGGGCATGGCCACTGAAATTCACTGTTATCTTTTACTTGTTCTATATTTTCTCATTACTGGAATTTGAAAGTGTGTGCAGGGCGCCTTTTGCCAGGAATGGGTTGGAAGTTTTGCTGGTTTCCATTTGCACTGGTTGGGTGAAGGCTGTCCCGCAGCAGCAGCCCTTCTTCAGTTCAGTTACTGTAAAGCTTAACTTTGGTGACTCTGGACTGCATTTTTAGAAATGCACGTAATCATGCAAATCAGGCAAACCCTGGTGTGTGTTCAAGCCTTTATTTGCATATCCGCATATAGAACTGCAGCAGCACAGGTACACAGGATTTTTTATATGTGGCAAGACAGTCGTGCTCAAGTGTGAAAGCACCTGAATTTTGGAGACCATAAGAGAAATGACATTGTGTCCAAAAATTTCCAGTAGAATAGGAGTGTTATAAGAGTAAAAATTGTTGGAGTCTGTGTAAGAATTGTGGATATTATATTTTTTTGTCCTTTTTTTTTTACAGGCTAACAGGGAAGGCATGGTTCTTCAGACCTCCCCTCTTCTGCATTTTTCAGTTCCGCTAAAAGCCTGGGAAAATTATGGGATGGATTTTAAGCATTATTGGTCTTAAATAGGACAGGGAGAACGGAGCCCTAGTGAATCAGATAACTCAGCTGAAAACTGAGACTGACAGACCTGACAAGCACAGGCTCTTGTCCTGATGACAAATCAATTTCACAGTGTGTTTCAGAATGCACAGAAAGCCAACCATAAACCTGACTCCTTGGTGCCACATATCTGCCTCCCACTTATTATCAAACTCTTTCTGCTCAGTTTACTTAATAGCCAGCAACTGGAGCAGGGAGCAGCTGCCTCCTCTCCCTTGTGCTGCCCCCAGGGTAAACAGCCAGGCTCTGACCACAGAGTTTCTTCTGAAAATACCTGTGGAGAATACAAGAATGAGTCTGAGAAATCCGGAAAAGTTTGTTGGGTTGTTTGGATTTGTTTTTTTTTTCTCATCTTCTGCTTGAACTTGCATAATTATTTGATGTAAATATTTGTTTCTTGCTCCTGGCTGGCAGTCTGGGAAGTGCAAGGTAGCACTGTGCACAGTTCTTTATAGGAACAGTGTGGGATTTGCAGAGGGCAGGTATGCACAGGAATGACAGTCGTGGGCTCCTCTCTGAGTAGGTGCAAGTATTACAAGTCCAGTCTCTGGATTATTTTTACACAATGTGTTGAAGAAAATGACACTAGGAAACTCAGAGAAAGCAGAGATGTGTTGCTGTCACTGACAGCCTGGGCACGGGTGGAGTGGCCTCTCTGTGGGGCTGACTGAGCTCTGTAGGTGTTTGAGAGGAAAGTGCTGACCACCTGGTTTCTGTGGCAGCTGGGGCAATCTAGCAGGCAGGCCTGGAAAGTCATTTTAGCAGATGTGAAAGTAGCTCTGCCTTGGGAGCACAGCTACCCTGACTAAACTGGCCTTTCTCATGAATGTGGCCTTGGGCTCTGTCTGATTTTGCACTTAATCTGACTGTGAGACAGAGAAAAGAACACTTTACCCTCTGTGCACTGAAGTCTCTGTGTACTGAAGTGTGAAGCCACATCATCTTCAATTGAATTACCCCCAGCTCACAAAGAAGAAGGAGGAGAGCTATTGCTCCCCTCAGGACAGCATATAACAACAGAAGGCACACTGCAGCTCACCAAGTGCTGTGCCCCTGCACTCAGTCCCCAGACCAGGGACATCCTGTGTGGGGGAAGAGGCACATCGAGGCACATCTCTGCTACTCAAGAAAGCAGGGTGTGAACTTATCTGAGAAACTGACAACTTGAGAGGCATCTTCTGTGCAGTTCAAGGCTTCACTGTGTAAAGTTGATAGCTAGATGTCTGTGAGAAGTGTGGCAAATGCCTTATGGCTGCCCCTAAACTGCAGAGAGCCCTGTCTCCATCAGGCAGGAGGTGGATTGCAGTGGATAATGAATGGGTACAGCATCAGGCAGCGTGAAGAATCAGCAAGCTGCAAGATAGCCAGCAGGTTTGTCCCTGTGAGACCCACACATGATGTCACACACTAGGTGTGCTTTACACAGAGGCAATTTAGCAGATGTGTCTCCTGGGAAGTGTCTAGGGGGCCTATGACATGTTTAAAGTAGGGATAAAGCCTTTGCATGTGTAGGCCTGATTGGCCTATATCTTTTTGATGAATGCTTTAGAACCCAACCTGAAGTCAACTGGCCTGATCCTCCAGCTGCTCAGTTAGAATATGGGTTTGTGCAAAGCTTTGACTTCCTAAAATACACTGTTTTCCCCTGAGATCTAGACTAAGCATCAGAGAGAAAGAGCTTAGTGCAATGCCAAAGGATGGCACATCCTGTAGTCAGCCAGGACTCTAACGGAGATGTGCTTCCACTGCAGAAAAGGGAATTCTTTCCCAAGTGATTACTGGCTTTTTGCTATTAGAGTTGGTGGATCTTAACAGCAACAATGTCTTCTTTTAGCAAACCTATTTCCTTTTGTTTTTCTTCTTCTACACAAATGATGGAATGAATTAGTGACCTTTGTAGTTGGAAGAGTTAAAAAAAAATTCACAAACTACAGACATATAACAGCTTTCACTAATGCCTAATACTCAGAATTCCTTTATTTAGGTGGTATTTGGAGAATTTTGTTGTGGCTTTTCTAGAATGACAGTGGTGTCAGGTAGGCTTCTATTTGGGTTTTCTTGAGAGACAAACTGTGATTTTAAATTGTTTCTTACCTTTGTCTAGTTCTTTCCTTATTTATGTCTTCTGTGCCTGCAAGAAAGAGAGAAAATTAGTTTATTTCCAATTTAAGCTGTAATAAATGACTCTGAGAGACTCCATTAAACATTCCTGGAACAGCTGAATTAATGCTGCCACCACATAGATACAGCATGATCTGGAGAAAGTGGGGATGCTGGGGACTCCTTTTCGTTTAGCCTCTGACAGCACACTCATGTCAAATACAATGGTTGTTTGCAGGATCATATGGTGAGAGAAGAAACCAGGAGCCTCACTCCAAAGCAGTGTGCTGTTCTGGACCTGGCACTGGATACAATCAAAGTAAGTGATGCCATTTCTGTTTTTGCTGTTCCCAACTCCATCCCAAGTCCTCTTTGGGAGGACAGTGCCTGTCCTGGTTTGGAAGATGGCAGGAGTTTGTCCCTGCTGTCACAGTGGTAAAGGCTCTAAGTGAGTACTGCCATACATGTGTACACCTGAAGAGGTTCAGGGGACTGGCATCCTGGGAGTCAGCATATTCATGTTTAAGTGCTTTGGAAGAAGAATGCCATGAGCAGTTGGTATCAGCTGGTCTGACAGCTGAGTTTCCAATACAGAAGCCGTTTTGTGAATTTTTCCAGCTGTTTCCTATCAGTACACACAACTGCATATACACACTGGCTGCTGGTTGCAATTCTTGCTCAGTGCCTTTCCTGTTTCTTTTTACTCTTAGCAATATTTCCATGCTGGTGGAAATGGTCTGAAGAAAACCTTCTTGGAGAAGAGTCCAGACCTACAGTCACTTCGATATGCTCTCTCCCTCTACACTCAGACCACGGACACTCTCATCAAAACGTTTGTCCAGTCTCAGACAGCTCAGGGTAAGACTCTTTTGTGCTGGCAGGGTTCAGTGGAGCTCTTGGCTCTGCTCATAATTTCTCTCCCTTGTACTGCCAGTTTGTAGAGTGCTTTTGGCAGTAATGTTTCTGAAAGTGTGACAGTTCGGAGCTTGTGAAACTGGAAAAGAGGGAAAGGGGGTTATTTGCCACTCCATAACTACATTTGGGGAGAGCAGAAACATGAGAAACATAAGGCCTGGGGTGTTTGTGGTCTTTTTTTTCTCTGCAGTCCTCACTTAACAGTCACGTTTCATGAATTAATGTGGGTGGGTGGCTTAAGCAAAATTTGAAGTTACTGTACTGAGGCTTGTGCGGTGGTGTGAGGCACTATTTCAGCAAGACACCACGGCAGAAACCTGTCAGTGCCTGTGTCACAGGCCAGCTGTGTGTGTGGCACAGCCCGTGTGGCCCTGACTGAGGCTGAGTGACAGCTGTGTGATGAGTCACAGAGCTACAGGCTGCCTGTAAAGGGAGAAGTCTCTGAGGTGAGCAACAAATGCACTGTTTTGTCTGCAGCCAGTACAGGGTATGTGGGAGCTAGATGATTACAGATTACCACAACATATTAATAAGCTGCTGGGATGGGTCACCAAACTGTTTGGTGACTCTCTGAGAAGCCTTATGGCTTAGTGGTGCTGTTCCATTGAATGTGGAGGGGTAAGCAGTTAATTTCATTGCTTTCATGTGAACATCTCTATATTATTGTACAGAATAATTTGGTCTCTAGTCAAGGATGATCACAGGCTGACTGTGAATGTCGCTATTCTCAGTAAGAGGAGACAGATGCTACAAAGGGCTGGATCTAAACGAAAACTGGTATTTTTGTGGTTTTGGGCTGTTTAATTAAAACCCTTGCATTAAGCTACTTCATCCCAGCAACAAAGTCATACAACTCCCTGGCATGTCTTTCTGCAATCTTTTTGCATAGGATCCTTTTTCTTTCAATCCTTCCAAGCCTCCAAGCCTAAGAGAGCTGGCAACCCCACAGACTGTACTAACCCTGCCAGCAGGTCATCACACCAAGCCCCAGGATCAAGGGGAAAGCACTCCCTAGCTCACATACATGCCCCTGTGTGTAAGTGAGGCTGCTTGATACTGGCATTCCCCTAGCAGTGTAGAGAGTTCAGAGATTCAAAACAGCGTTTGTTTCTAAAGAGGAAAATTTAGTTTCGTTTTGGTTGAGTCATCAAGAGGAGGCTCAGAGAGGACCTGAAACTACCTGGAAGGAGATTGTGAGGTGCAAGTTGGTCTTTTTTGTCTTATCTTGTGAAAGGATGAGAAGAAATGGCCTGAAATTGTGCCAGGGGAGGTTCAGGTCAGATATTACAATTTATTTTTTCATTGAACAGGTGGTTAGACATTGAAATAATTTGCCCAGGGAGGTGGTGAAGAAGTGTACAATCTCTAGAAGTGTACAAGAGGTGTCTGAATGTGGCATTTGGGGACATAGTTTAGGGATATTAATGGTGATGCTGGATTAACGTTGGATTAACAGTTGGAGTAGATGACAGTGCAGGTCTCTTCCAGCTGTGATGGCTCTATGATTCTGTGATCTCAGCCTATAGCAGCACAGTCTAGCTCTTCCTTATGTTGAAACATACTGCATTAGAACACTGAAATTAAATTAAAACTCAGTACCTTTGAGAGAATGGTCCTGTAGCTGTGTCCCAACAGAGCAACGATGACATCCAGTGGCCAGACAGGTCAAAGACTGTTACATCCACTAGGGACTCCAGGAGCCTGGCTGTTGCCATCACTTACACAAACCACATTCTAATGGGGAACTTGAGCGCACACTTGAGTGAGTGCTAACAATCTTTGCTGTTCCGTGCACATATTTCCCATTATATATCCAATCTATGAATTAATTGAAGCTAGTTTTTCATGTGGATACTGTTAAATTACTGTTAAATTGTTAAATAAATGCTGAGCTAAGATATTAGAAAGTGTGCAGCACTGATATCCTGCAGTCCGTACTACAACCTGGAATACTTAAAATTAGAGAAAGAAAAGTGCTCCATTGAAGACACAAAAGATGTGTCAAAAGATGATATGAGAAGGCAGCTTCATGCAATGCATGATTTGACTGTAAATCTTCACTGAGGGGAAGTATTTAGCAGAAACACAAAGATAATGGAACATTATCATTACCTCTCAGAAGCAGGAATATACAGGGCTGCCACAGAAGTGGGTGCATGGGTATTTATGTATTTTTAAGAAGCTTACAAAGAATGAAGCTCTGGCTTTAGGGCACTGTATGCACATGTTATGAGGTCACCAGTTAAATCTCAAAGCTGACTGATGACATTTCTTTGTGACTTATTCTAAACCACTGTAGGAAACAAGTACTGGGCAGCTGGCCACTGATCCAAATCAGTACCTTGTACATTAGTAGGCTTGAGAATTTTGGACCCTGTTTAGGGAATAAAGGATTTGTGCTATACCACCTAATATCTGCAGAATCAGTGCTGGGATGTACCTGAGAAAGGCATGACTCTGATCTCTTCCCTGTGCTGACAGGACCTGAGGGAACGGCCTGAAGTTGTGTCAGGAGAGGTGGATATCATGGAAAGGTTCTTCAACAAAGGGTGGTTGGGTATTGGCTCTCCAGGAAAGTGCTTACAGCACCAGGCCTCTCTGAGTTGAAGTAATGTTTGTACAATCCTCTCAGGTAGAAGGTGTCACTCTTAGGATGGTCCTGTGCAGGACCAGGAGCTGAACTCAATGACCCTTGTGGGTCACTTCCAACTCTGCATGTTCTGTGATTGACTCCCTCCCAGCATTGGAGCTGAAGAAGGATGTTAATTGCTTACCCTTCTCATTAACCATGGCTGGTAGATGGGTTTAGAGAACTGCACACAGGTTGGAGGGACAGAAGGGACAGCACTGCTATTTACAGCTCGCATCTGCTTACCAGAGCTCTGTGACTGAGGTTTTGCTTTGCATAAGAGACACAAGCTCCTGGGAGGACATGGCTTCATGCAGTATAATTTAAATGCTGTTTGCTTCTCTTACTTCCCTGCTCAGTGGTTGCACCTTCCAGTTCGTGAGGTACCTACTGCTTTCATTTCATTACTGAGTAGGCTTCTATGGCACTAGGCTGCTAAATGTTTGCTCTGCAGATTGGATCAGGGCTGCAGTTTAGTTATGGCAGCACAAATTCTGTTCTGTTTAACCCAGACTATGCCTTACTTGCAGACAGCCTTGCTCTCCAAATCCTGGTGCAGAAGATCTAGGAGGATATTTTGTCTGTTAAGAGCTAGAATATTTGCCTTGTGTTTAAGTGACATTGCTAATTGTGTTGTAATTCATACTCTTCTCTCTTTATCCTGCTTGCTTTCTTGCCTTTTGAATTCATGTCTCAGTGCATGATGGGAAAGGTATAAGGTTTACCGCTAATGAGGACATTCTTCCTGATAAGGGTATGTTCAAGATTAATGTTGTTACCATAACAACATTACCCAACTGCCTTGCTTTTGAAATCATCTTGCCCATGCTCAGAAACCTTTTCCAGAGTCCTGTTCCCTGTAGTTCCCTTGTAGAAGTGAACTTCCACTGAATGCTTGCATCCCACAGACTGAGCCACAGGTTGTGTGGTTTGGAAGTCTGTATCTTGCCTGAGAACCTGTTCCCACGCTTGAGATTTATTCATGGGATGTGAAAGCTGCCTTGAAAATGGACTGTTTTTTGGGAGATGCTGCAGACTTGTTCCCCTTCCCTTTACCATGGGGTGCGTGTTTCAAGTTCTGGGCTTGCATGCGTGTGGTCTGCTGAGAAGGGCTACTGTAATATATGGGAATGTTGGATATGCACTCAAGGTTATGGCCAAGCTTGAACCATCTGGCTTGAAGGGGGGTTATCTAAAGGTCTGGATGCCCAGGAGACCCCTACATATTAAGTCTTGCAGTGTTTCATCTCTTAATTTATTTTTTGCTGTCCAAAGTCTTTTTATTATCTCAGATGAAACACATCTATAACCCTTTGCACGAGCTCAATTCTGCAGTTTCACCTTTCAGCATTGCAATACCAGTGAGGCTTTCATGTCAAGAATTAAGTGTGCTTGTCACTAAACGTACAAGTATGTGTACACACACAGTTACACATGCTCAGAATATTTTTCTTGGCCGTCTTTAGAGTAGTTTTTTCTCTCTGAAAATTTCAGTTCACAGAACAAGATTTTTATATGAAAAGACAAGAATGAATGTAGGAAAAAAAACTGTAATATGAGTTTTGTCTTCTTCATAGGTAGTGGAGTGATTCTGCTCTTATTCTTCTGATACATCAGCATCTCCTTTATAACCCACTAGTTGCACTATAGATTGATAAAGACCTGAATGTTTGGTGGCTGATGTTTCTGTAGGATATGGCCATTACATACTGTTGGTAATTCTGCCTCTTCCTGTGGATAATGCCAACAGTGAAGTGACAGACCCACACCAGCAGATGGATCAGGTCAATAATTAAGCCTACCAATTTTAAAGCTCTGTGCTTATATACAGAAAAAAACAATATTGCTCTTCTAAGTGGGGAGGAAAGAATATGTTCAAGGCCATCATTTGTTACACCCTAAAGATTGTTCAATGTGCTCGGGTCAAGAATGAGAACCTATCCTGAGTTGATAAGTTGAGGTTCTGTTTTGGTTGCTCAGATGCTTTTACTGGTATATTAATGTGACTTTCACTGCCTACAGTCTTGTGGCATGTAATTTTCCTCAGAGAATTACACAGGTTGGCACTCAACCTCTTGGTCTGCTGCAGACCATTCTTGTGAAAGTTGACTTTTTAGATCAGTCTAATCAAAATGTTTGTGTAATGATATCCTTCAATCTCCTGATGTAGAATTTCAAACAGACCAGTTTTTCACTTAGTAATGTATCTTACCCTCAAATTTGACAAAATAGCTGCTATTCATAGGTATTCAATTACCCTCTAGATATCTCAATTACAACAGCATTGCTAATTGTCAAACTAAGATCAGGCAGTTACCAAAGAGAAAGTCAGAAAAATCTCACTCTCTTATCAAAACTTGATTTTAATTTTGCAAAGCAGTCATTTTCTGTAATTTACGTGACATCTTAACTTTATTACTCAGAAAAATGTCATTTCCATGTATCACATGATGATAATTGTGATTAAAAGTTTAAAAGTTGAAAAAAATCATAAAATATGAATTGTAATGTTCATGAGATCTCACTCTTATATGAACATGTTCTCTTTTCCCTCTGAAACTACATCTTGTTTTCTCCCTGGCTAATTGATAAAGAGAAATAAGTATGCAAATTGTGAGTGCTTCTCTCTCATCATTTTTGATGCACAACAAAGAAGTGATTCTGATCATCTTCCAAAGGGAAACAGATAAACAGTCAGGATGACAATTTTTAGGTGAGGTACAACATGCAGGAAGGTTCATGTAGGGTGAGACTGCACTATGGCTCTGTGCAAATTATTAATACCTTTTTTTTTTCTTATATTTCCTCTGTTGTGTGATGTCCTCTCCTTCTTTTTATTTTTACTGTTGAATTTTTTTGTCCTCCCTTCCCTGAGCAGACAGGAATGCCAGTGCCCACCACTGGAATGCCTGCATGTGTACACAGTAGTTTGGCAGGAACCCTCTGAAAAATCCTTGCTCCCTGTGAAGGTCCACTGTTGAGGTCTTTTAAATTCTATAAAAACCTTCACTGGTGTTCTCAATAGGATGCAGTCTTTGTTGGAGTGGAAGAAGTGTTGGTGTTTATGTGTGTTGGGCATGTGAGCCTGATGCTAACTTGCACTACTGTGACATTCTCAGTGCTGGCTGAAAAGCTGTCTCTGGGAGGTGTGCTGTGAAAACACCACATTGTCTTCCTGAGGCCATAAAGACTTGTGCCAATAACCAGTAATCCATGTGTGCATGGTGGGGGTGTCCATTTCCTTCCAACAGGCTCCGGTGTGGATGATCCTGTGGGAGAAGTGTCCATCCAGATCGACCTGTACACCCACCCAGGAACTGGGGAGCACAAGGTCACGGTGAAAGGTATGGCAAAGCACGTGCTGTGCTCAGGCTCGCCGGGGCAGATCTCCAGCTGGCAGTCTGGGTATTTCTGTGTTAGCTCGTGGGATCTCAGGCCAGAATTTGTTTTCTCTGTTTCACATCAGGGACACGTAGGGGAACAGCAAATGAGCTTGTCCAGCCAGTGACATGGCAGTGCACAGCCCGGTTGTTTATTGGCAGCGATGTATGCAAGTAAACAAAAATCAGATGATGGCTCTCGCCAGGCGCCACAGTTTAGTCTGTGCTGCAGAGAACAGGGCAGGCTGATCTTGCGAAACTGCTCAGTGTACACCCAGAGATCACAGAGGCCCTGAGAGTTCAGAGGCTCCTCTCCCCAGTCTTGAAGGCCACACTGGTCCCAAACAGCCACTCTGGAAATAACCAAAGCAGTGATTCATCCCAGGGTTCCTTTTCCTCCTTCATCTCTTTCACTTGAATACAGCATACTTAACTACTTCAATTTCCTCTGAAGATTTATATAAACAGTTCTTCAGGCCTCTCTTCTGGTTAAATCTACACTGAAGTGCAAAAGCTGGTTTTCAGACCTATTTCCTCTGCTTCAGTCTGTTCCCTGCAGTGACCTGAGATAGAATGAGAATTAAAAGCTAATAATTCTGGATCCTGAAACCACATGCAGCACATGGGCTTTGTTTTTCTTACCTGCAGTCCCATTTTCCTTTTCAACAGAGGCTTTAATATTGGCCTCTAAAATGCCCCTTCTTTTACTTATCCCAGACATAATGGTGATGTAAGCATGGAACTGTCAGGGCAGCCTGCCCGGAGCTGGAGGAATGCCTATTTTCTTGGGCTTATTTCTTGACAATCTGTATGGCAGAAGTTACATACTAGTGCAAACTTAAATTCCCTTCACAGAACTTAAACTAGATCAAAAAAGCATATCCTTGCATTACAAGAAAGTCCTGCCCATATGCGTTGTGACACTGTCATGTTTTGAGTTAGAAACAAGAAATTGAAAGCAGGGCAGAGCTGAAGGATGTCCAGAGCAAAAAATACGAGTGAGTATTTGCTGTAAACCAGGTTGTGATTATCTTTTGCAGTTGTGGCAGCCAACGACCTGAAGTGGCAGACATCTGGCATGTTCCGTCCATTTGTTGAAATCACCATGATTGGGCCCCACCAGAGTGACAAGAAGAGGAAGTTCACAACCAAGTCAAAGAGCAACAACTGGGCTCCAAAATACAATGAAACATTTCATTTGTAAGTCTGAAAAATATCCTGAGGATCTGGCATGGCAAGTGCAGATGCAGAGGGACAGATAGGGTTGTCCAGTGTCTCCAGACAGTCTGCACAGGCCAAGAAGAGTACATGAACCAGTAGCTTGGTCCTGTCTTTGAGGTCTTGGCAGAAAAGCTGGATTATGGAAGTTTTTGCTGCGGGTGGGACACGGAGGTTTGTTCTATAGCAGCAGTGTCCTTTGGCCACCTTCTGAAATGCTCTGTGTGTGTCTTATGAAAACATTTTACTGTGCTCTGTCATTTTAATGAACTTTTTATTTTTTATTGGTAGAGTTGAGGCTAAAAGTTCATTTTTATTTATTTCTTAATCTTAATGTGCGTTTTTATCCCAACTTGACCTGTGGGACGTGCTTTCGGAACTTGTTTCCAAGGATACAGCCCTTGGAATTGGTAGCAAGTAGCACTGCTCAAATTGCTGTGTTTCTCAGCATTGAGTATTGATCTCTTCTTATTTCATTTTCTTTCATTATTGTAAGGACATATTCCTTCTTGGGAGGCTTAACAGAAGGAGCTGCAGTCTTGAACTCTCTCAGCTGTACATATAAAAATGAGATGAGGAGAACTGAGGAGAAAAAGGCTATAAACATCTGGGGGAGAAGGGAGAGAAGGGAGTGTTCATATAATTGTTCCGTTCTCTGAGGAAAGGCAGGCTTCCTCTAAGTGAAGAGATTTTGTTCCTTTTATTCTTTCAATTTTAGAAACATCAGAAGGGTTGGGGATTTATTTTTATTAGCTTTCACATTAATGGAAGGTCCTGAATCTTTAACAAAGACTTCATCTAATTAAAATAGTAATTCTGAAATGAAGCCACCCTTAGCAGGAGCAGAAATGTTTAAAGTCATCTGAGTTGAAAATCTATTAGCATGGCTTTAATGTTTCCCGCTCCTCTCATTTCACAGTTTAACACACGTACAAACACACACAAGTTGCAAAGGCAGCTTGAAGGGGGTTGCTTGTTTTTTCCTCTTCAGTAACTGGGTTTTCTTTATCTGCTATAAATCGGCAAAAATGCCCACATGCTGCGGGTTTTACTTCTCTCCTTCTGACCAGGGTTTTCTGTAGAAAGGAGTTTTCTGTGACTTATCATAGCCCTCCAGTCAGCTGCTGGCACCTTTGTTTTTGAAGTCCAGACACTGTAAGTGAACTTGTGTGTGTTTTTCAGCATCCTAGGGAATGAAGATGGCCCCGATGCCTACGAGCTCCAAGTCTGTGTGAAGGATTACTGCTTTGCCCGGGAGGACCGGGTTCTGGGGATAGCAGTGATGCAGCTCAGAGACATAGCAGACAAAGGAAGCTGTGCTTGCTGGTGCCCCCTTGGGCGCAGGATTCACATGGATGAGACTGGACTCACAATCCTGAGGATTCTCTCTCAGAGAACCAATGATGAAGTTGCCAAGGAATTTGTGAAGCTGAAGTCTGAGTCCCGCTCCACAGAGGAAGGCACCTGAGCTGAGCTGTGTCATGTTCCCTTTCCTCTTCTGCCTTGTGCCAATATGTGCAAGTGTTCAACAATTCTTTTATTAATTGCAAAAGGTTTTTTTTCATGTTGTCTTTGTCAGCTCCGATAGCGCACGTGTGCTGTATAGGAAACAAATCCATCAATCCGATGTGAATTATTTATTTTTTAGTAGCTGGGTAAGACACCGTAGAGAATGAGACAATCTCTTCTTATTTAACATGTAAATTCTGCTTTGTGTATATAAATTATTTTATATTGGAGGCTGGAATTGCTGGGTTTTGTTGATATGCAGCACTGTGATTTTATCCTCTGAATTTGGCAGGCATTAAAAAGGTTCTGCGTAATCACACTACGATGCAAACACAACTGTGTGGAAATTGGGAGGAGATGATTTGGGGCGGTTTGACAAAGCACAGTTATCTCTCATTGAATTCACGTACTGTGGAGCTGCCTGGGGATCTTCTGACACAGATTATGCCAACGTGACATATAGACACCTCAACATGTGCTCAAAGAAGAAGAGGTTGTGGATGGCTCTGAAGATGCACACCGAATGAATGCATGTCCGCGGATGTGCTGCTGTGAGCGCGGCCAGACCAGGGCCACGAGCCCGGGGTGGGGCCTGAGATCTCCTCGCCAAGAGCTGCAAAGGCAGCGCACTGGGAGCAGGCTGCAGCTGTAATTAGCTGGTGTGTCTCGGAGAACAGAAATCCCCACGTGCTGCTGGGAGTCCCTGAAGGCCGTGGGAGTGCTGTGAGCTGCTCGGCTCCGTGAGGCACGCTCGGGCTGCCGTGACCGACGCGGTCGGGAAGGGATCAGCGCTAGAGTCGTAGAGTTAGAGCCATTACAAATCACATGGCTGCTATGTGCTTTTTCCACTTCAATATTCTTTTGTTAGTGTTTGACAGAGGATTGGATAATTTAATATTGCAGGCTTTCTGTAGCATTTTATTACCCTGGAGTAGCTAAGACCATTCCTCACTATGAGCCCAGAAATGGTGGCTTGCTTGGGAGAGAGAGGAAAACACCTTCCCTCTGCAAGCCTTCATCTGGAGTGCTGGTCAAGGGGCAGCACGTGCATTTGCTTCTGACCTTGGAGATGCTGTTGGCCGTGCTGTGGTTGATCCATGCTGATTGTTATTAATCTTATAATACCATTGAGATATTTTTGCACTGTCTTAAAGAAGCATCCTTCTTTTGTTTTCTTAAAAAACAAAACACTGTCCTGAGCAAGTAATTGCAGGGAGGTCAGAATTTCTGACAAAATTCGTGAGCAGGAAGGTCTGGAATGGTGATTGCACCTGAGGCATGTTTGTTGGAGGGTTTTTATTGGGGATATTTTTGCTTTTCCAGCTGCCCTTGTGCTCTGGAAAGTGCAGCTGGAACAAGCCAGTCCTTGCCCATAAAGTACTGTAATACTGTCAATAAATTCAAGGACTGCATATTGAATGACTTTTTTTTTCCTTTCTATTTTCTCTGACACTTGTGTAGCTGTATGATGTGACTCCTGTATTTCATGGGCCTGCTTGTAGAGTTCTGAGACAGCACATCTGCTTTGTTCTTGTCCATGGTGTGTTATAATAATGCTCTTCAAAACTCCACACTATTTGTCATGATTTTGAATCATTGTACGTGCCATTGTTATGAGAACTGTTAGTATGGTCTTTAATAAACTCTTTTAGCAGCATTTGTCTGTTGGAGTGTAACTGTGATAGAGTTTCCTAAACCATGGAGGGCAGAACCACTGCTGCATCCTTGGAAATTACTCAGGTTTAGTATGTAGATTTCTTTAGTGCTTTAGATGCCTAGCAAGGAGTATGAGTCAGACAGCTCCCCCCTCCTCCATTGTGCCTCTGTCTGGGACATCTTTCCCTGAAGTCCTTGGCTTCTGATAGTACTCTGAGACATCACGGAAAAGCATAAAAAAGTAGCTTACTAACTTTTTTTCTACTGTCTGGCCTTTAAGTCACATTTCCTTTGTACCCAGGAGAGTCTCCTGAAGGTGCTGAGTGGAAATACTCAGACAAGGCAGTTGGGTACTGTGCAAATAACAGATGAAGAAAAAAAAATTATATACCAAACTTGATTCATAACTTTCAGCCTCTAATGAACATTAATACTCTTTAGATGGCATGCACAAGAGATGAAAGAGTAAGCCTTCTTGATGTCAAGTAAACTACTGCCCCTCCTCATTTTTGGGGATTCTGCCAATTTCCAGCAGACAAGGTCAGATAACTCACAGACTCATATTTCATGATAACATGGGTCTCTGAATTTCTGTGATCTGAAATGCCATTTTTTTCCTTGGTTAGCATATGCTTAGCAACAAAGTCATTTGGGAGGCAGTCCTGAAAAGCAGAGGAATCAGGGAACATTGGATATTCTTTAAGAAGTAAATCTTAAGGCACAAGGTGCAGGAGTAGGGCATCTCCATGTGCCAAAAGATGAGCCAGCAGGGAAGAAGACCAGCCTGGCTGCACAGAGAGCTTGGGCTGGAACTTGGAGAAGAAAGGGAAGTTTCTGAACTCTGGAGGAAGTGCCAGCTTGGGACAACAGCAAGGACTTGTGATTGTGAAATTATGCAGGGGGAACACTGAAAGGGCCAGAGGCGATCTAGGACCTAATCTGGCTACTGCCCTATAAAACTATTTGTACAAATACATGAGCAACAGAAGGAGGGCTAAGGACAAGCTCCATCCTGTATTGGGTGTGATGGGAAACATAGCAACAAAGGATAAGAAAGGCTGAGGTGCTTTATGCCTTCTTTGCCTGTAATAACAACCCCAGTTGTTCTCGGGGTACACAGCCCTGTGAGCTGGAAGACAGGGACGGGGAGCAGAATGAAGCCCCCATGATCCAAAGGGAAATAAATGGTCAGTGACGTGCTGCAGCACTTGGATGCACACAGGGCTGTGGGACGGCTGGGATCCACCCAAGGGCACTGAGGGAGCTGCTGGAAGTGCTCAGCAGACCTCTTCCCATCATTTACCAGCAGCCCTGCCTCACCAGGGAGGTCCCAGCTGAGTGGAGGCTGGCAAAAACAATGCCCATCTACCAGCAGGGCCAAAAGAAAAATGCAGGGAACTACAGGCCTGGCAGCCTGACCTCAGTGCTGTGGAAGGTCATGGCAGATCATCCTGAGTGCCATCGTGGACACACACAGCAAACCAGGGGATCAGGCCCAGCCAGAATGGGTTTGTGAAAGGCAGGTCCTGCTTGACCCACCTGACCCCCTCCTGTGACAAGGTACCCATGTAGTAGGTGAGGGAAAGGCTGGGAATGTGTCTACTTGGACTTCAGCAAAGCCATTGACACCATCTCCCACAGCATCTCCTGGAGAAATCTGGCTGCTCATTGATGCACTGGGTGAAAACTGCTTGGATGGCCAGGCCCAGGGAGTGGTGGTGAATGGTGCTGCATCCAGTTGGTGGCTGGTCACCAGAGGTGCCCCCAGAGGTCAATGGGCCTAGTCCTGTTTATCTTTATTGATGATCTGGGTGAGGGAATTGAGAGCACCCTCAGCCAGTTTGCAGATGGCACCAAGCTGGGTGTGAGTGCTGACCTGCTGGAGGGCAGGGGCTCTGCAGAGGGATCTGCACAGGCTGGATCCATGGGCCAGGGCCAGTTGTGTGAGGTTCAGCCAGGCCCAGTGCTGGGCCCTGCCCTTGGGTCACAGCAGCCCCAGGCAGTGCCCCAGGCTGGGACAGCGTGGCTGGAAAGCTGCCCAGTGGGAAAGGAGCTGGGGGTGCTGCTCAACAGTGGCTGAACAGGAGCCAGGGCGTGCCCAGGTGGCCAAGAAGGCCAAGGACATCCTGAATGTATCAGTATTTATGTGACCAACAGGACCAGGGCAGGGACTGCCCCTCTGTGCTGGGCACTGGTGAGGACACACCTCAAATCCTGGGCTCAGTTTTGGGCATCTTATTACAGGAAAGACTTGGAGATGCTGGAGTGAGTGCAGAGAAGGGCAAGGAGCTGGGGAAGGGTCTGCAGCACAAGTCCTGTGAGGAGCAGCTGAGGGAGCTGGGGGTGTTTATCCTGAAGAAAAGAAGATTCAGGGAGGACCTTATGCCTCTCTACAGTGACCTGAAAGGAGGGTGTAGACAGGTGGGGGTCTGTTTCTTCTCCCAGGTAACAAGTAACAAGGAAATGGCATCAGGTTGCCTCAGGGAAGGTTTAGGTTGGATACTAAGAAAAAATTTTGTCACTGAAAGGGTTGTCAGGGACAGGCTGTCCAGGGACATGGTGGAGTGAAGATCCCTAAAGGTATTTAAAAGATGTGTAGGTTTGGCCCTTGGGGACATTGTATAATGGTGGAGTTGGCAATGCTGGGTTAATGGTTGGACTTGATGATCTTAAAGGTCTTTTCCTACTAAAATTATGCTATGGTTCTACAACTATCATGTAACTCAGCTAACTTAAGTACATCTCAAAATCCTGCCTTTGTCATGGGGAAGTTGCTGAAGTTGGTGGCATATCCTGAAAGGTGTAGTTTAAAGCATGACTTTAAAGCCCCAGTTCAATACCTGGTCAGGTGGTTCACAGGTTTTTAACTCATCAGAATTCCCACTTGTCATCACTTCAGCAAGTGCTGCAGTGGAGAGTGGCCAATACAGGGCAATATAAAGGGAAAAACTGTTGCCTGTAACCATGGAGAAGAGACCTGGACAGGGCAGGAGGTCTGGCTTTTACAACAGAGCCCAGAACCCAGCTCTGCTGAAGGTACTGCTGATCCATCAGTCTACCACTCCTCTTGCCACCTAAACTTGAGAGATTTTTAATCATAGCATCAGTTTCCACAAGCATTGCTTGTAATGTGTTTATCTAAAATTGATGGCCCATCTTGCTTCATTTCTTGGGTTTACAGTAATTGTGATGCTTTGGAATTTTCCTGGTTTCTTTTTTCCCAAACCTTTGACAGTCTTTTTCCTTCTTTGAACCTTTCCCATTTCAAGGATCATTTCTGAGCTGTGAGGACCAGGAATATGAGGACCAGAACAGCATCCACCATGCAAAATGTGGACCAGCTTCCAGGAGGAAGCCTTCTGAGGATAAGAGTTCTCCTAACAGCAATGATCAGTAGTTAACAAAACACTTTCATTTTTCATCAGAGGATGTGTCAGGCTACTGGGAGGAGCAGAGATGGTGCCAGGCCTTCCCAGTGACACAGAGACCTTTTGCAGGATCCCAAAAGAGGAAGCTGAAGAGGTTGCTGCAACTTGGGAAGTCAGGCTGAGAAAGAAGGAGGTCACCCTGATGAGAACTGGTGGATGGTTGAGATCTTTTGACAATACTTTCATTTCTGGACTTCCAATATTTTAAAATAGTAAATAATTTTATAGGGATATAGAGAAAGAAAACAAACCTGGTTTTTGGATTTCAGAGACTTTTTGATCTTTGGGAAATCACCTTCAAATCTGTGGCTAACTGGGGTCTGTGACATCATCAGAAAACTTTGCTGGAGGAGTGAGATAAGTGGACTCAAAGGGATGATGTGTGCTTGTGTGCGCATGGTGAGGATAAAAGGTCCATACAGGAAGGGATGTTGTGTTTCTGGGTGTGTGATGGATGAGAGCAGAGACCCAAGGGCAGGAGTGGGAAGGGTGGTTTGTCAGCCTTCCTGGAAGAGATTAGCAAGTTGATGGATGGAGATAAGTAGACTGGGAGTGACCAGCTCAGAAGGCAGACAGCACTTGAAATGTGGGATTCCGTTTCTGGACGGCATCAGGGAGGGAGCAGGCAGTGAAATGGCAGTGGATAGGTCAGGCTGTTTGTGCGATTTCCTCCAGACATGTCATCTTCCTCCTTTTCTGCTCTTATGCTCTCATTTCCTCCCTTCTAGAGAAGTCTCTGGACGTGGCTCTGTGAACATCTGCAGCAGCCTAATGAGGCTGGCAGTATTCCCTGGAGCTTGGTGGAGCATTCACTGTGGGTCTGAGCCCTTCCTGGGGGTTGTGGTACATAATCCCTCAGACTCCTCTTTTGAACTAGGAGTGTGGATGCTGGAGGACTTTTTCAGGATCTCATTTTTCTGGTATTTCATCTTCTCAGTTGTTGCCTGAGATTATATGCAGAATAGAGAAATGTAGAAATATTTGTTCTTGCAGTAGTGTTTTTTATCACAGTAAAGTCTCTTTGAGTAACATTGTCATCCTCACTAGACTTTGTTCTGCCACACCAGACAAGAGCTGGGTTTTTGCACATAAGCTGTTCTCTCCATTTCCAGTCCCATGTGCATAACTTCTTTTTGTTTCTCTCATGTACAGCCTCTCTAGCACAGCCTTCCCCTAGCTTTAAGAAGCACTTCTCATTATCAATCCCTGACTTTGTGGACTTCTAGTATTTCTCTGCCCATTTCTATTATGTCACCCCATAGTCCTTTCATCAGGAATTCCTATTTCACATTGTATTCAATGGGGTTTTTTGAGTCCATCCAGATTTGTGCTTTCAGATATGTACATAGAAATTAAGTTTGCTCACCTACAATGTGTGGGAAGATTCAGCTGGCTCACATAGGACACTGAATGCCTCTTACTATCCTGTATTTATTCCTGCAAGCAGCCACTGCTCCCGTGTCATCTCAGAAATAATGGAACCAGTTCTCAGAAATGTACACCTTGAACAGGTTAGTGTTGAGAAATCACTGATCAGAGCCAGCATTAACCTGCTTCTGCACATTCTAGCTCTGCCAAATCTATGTTGCATCTCTGTTCTCTTTCCATCCTTCCTTTTACTGTTCTTCAAGACTCCTAAAGCTTTGAATGCTGCTCAAGCCAGCTGCAAAAGTCAGAAGTCACATGGACATAGCATATATATTTGGAAATATATATATTTCACCTTCACAGATGAATACACCCTCTCTGCCTTCAGTTCCACGTGTCAGTGTTACCAGAAGTGTAGCATTGAAGTGATCCTTCTCTGTGGATCAGGGGAATTTGAGCCCTCTGAACTTCAAATGACCATAGCACAGTATATTCTATTTCCTTGTTTTCTGTTTCAGGCTGTTTCTTTCTCTGTGGGTGATGTCTGAGGCCAAGTCCTTGTGTGGGAGTTTTTTTCATCTGCCTGTCCTTGCCCACCTTCTTCCTGACCAAGAGCATGTGATAGAAAGGACACCAGGTTCCCTTTGAAACCTGTCCCTCAGCCACCATGACCACAAAAGAGGCTTCAGACTCAGCAGAGTCCCCAGGAACTGCCTCACACCAAAACACCAAGGAAACCCTCCAGCATCACACCAGCAAGCTCAAAATCTCAAGAAACCATGATGACTTATGAGGAGAGAGCAAACCAGAACCACAGCACTGCAACCACCACCTTTGCAAATTCCTCTCTCCTGAATGTGTCCAAGTCAGAGAGGGGCAGAAGAGCAGGCAGGTGAGCTGTGCCTCTCTAACCCAGACCCTGGTGACATCTGTCATCTCACCTGGGGACCTCTATCACTTCTAGCCTGCCTAACACTGAGCAACAGCAAGTTTGTCAGATGCTTGAGCTGATTCTTTTGCACATTTTGTGTGTTGCAAAAGACACTGAGAATCAGAGCAGCTGTGCTCTGGGAAAGAAGAGCAATGGGTTTTGGCAGCCAGCAAGGTGACAAGAAGTCTGGAAGTGTAACATTGATTATTTCAGTACAATATAAAACACTTTGTGACAAATAATATAAACATATTGAAAGTTCAATATTGAATGCCACATAAAGTTTGGAACTCCAAGCACTCAGGATATCCACAGGCCTGCAGTACTCATCACAAACTGTGTTGAAGGCTTCTTCCAGTCCAGTAATTGTTTCACTTTGTGACAAAGGCATTAGCTCCAAGTTCTGCCATGACAAAGTATATAGTGCTCAGTACTCTTGATCTATGCACCTCAAAGAATCTTTACATTTTCCTCTGTTTCCTTGGCAAGATTAACTCAGATGGATTTTAACCTGTTTTTATTTATCTTACTTGATTTTTCTTTGTGAAGTCAGGTTGTTGTTTCAGAAATCAAAAACCCCTTACTAATCCTTACATATCAACTACAGGTAACTATTCACTGGACAATAGTGCTTTTATAAGTTACTCTTTCAAGTATTTTTGCTTCTTATTGGAACTAAACCCAGAATAACACCTCCGTTTATCATCTCTGTGACTGTGTAGTGACAAAACCTGTCAGCTGTCACATCTGGTAGTGCCATGATTAATAGAAGCTATTCACCAATTGCTGAGACGCTGTTTTCCTGATAACTGTCAGCCAAAAAGATTTTCTTCTGTTTTCCATAATTCTGATAATGTGAGAGCACCAACCCCGTGAATGAGCCTACAGGGAGATGCATCTGAATTAACCGAATTCTGCAAAGAAAGAAGTGCTCTCACTGCCTGCTGAGAATCTTTTTTTTCTCTTCTTCCCCACCCTCTGCCCTTGAGATGCTCTTTGTCAAGGCTCCCTCATGACCCACTGGTGTTCAGCAAACTAAGGAACATAAGCCTTGTCTGTCAGCATCTCCAGAAGCAGAAAATACAATTTACAGTGATTTGCCTCCTTCCTAATCACAGTTAGAGGTGCAGAGAGGTGTATGGCTTTGGCAGCTGGAAGGGGTGATGAAGTCAAAAAGCCTCCTTTAATTTAAGTTGTTGATAAACATGGTCAGTTTATCCTTCTCTGGAGCACAGCAGCTTGTCAGGCTGCAGGTCCTTATTTGGAATTATTTTCATGTGCCTGGAGTCAAGCCTAGGTCATCAGTTTCATCAAAGGAGGAAATTTCTGAGGATGACCATCACAGATGCAATAAAAACACAATAGAAACCAAGGTTTTCTCTCAAAGCTTGGCAGCAGCAATAGCTTATTCCCCTGAGTGTATTTGTGTCTTTGTGTGTGTGTGTGTGTGTGGTTTGAAGACATAAATACCCTCTGTGTTTCAGTAAAGTTCCATGCTCACTTTTGAAACATTTTCCAACAAACCCACACAGCCCTTTACAAATACCCTCAATCCCCACATGCTACAGACGTGAAGCTTTTGGAGTATTTTCCTCCTTGCCTTTCTTCTCCCCACTGGAAGTAGCAAAAAAGCCATGAGCAGAAGTGGGAGACTGTGGCCAGTGCTGTGTATGAAGCCTCTGATTCCTGCAAGCCACCCTTCCCTGACAACACCTGATAGCACTGCAGAGCAAGCCTTGCACATTTTTCTGCAGGTGAGAGCTTGTACTCCAGCCTTGATCCTGGAAGCAGGAAAAACAATATCTTGTTCTTTCACTTAGAGCCCAAATGGGCTAAACTCCTGCTATTATTCCCCAAATGAAGGAGGTTGTGAAGGCTTCAGTCACCAGGTGAGTGCTGCACCTTATCAAATCTGAAAGAGACAAATTATGAAAGATAGTACAGCAAAATCCTTGTCAGAGGAAGTTTTGCTTCACAGATTTGTAGCCCCAGTGACTTTATTTCTGGGGGGAGTGCTCTTGAAAAAGGGAAAACAGGTGTGTCAACCCCAGCATAACAAACCAAACCCCTCCCACTGGGTCAGCTCACAACCTCATGTGTTCAAATGGTTCCTAAATTTCTGTGCTAGTAAAAGCACAGAGTCCCATAAGCCAGCAGGCACAAGCCACACTTCCTAGCTGCCACCTGATAATTGGCATGATGGCACTTGGTGATCACCCTTCCCTACTCAGATTTGGTCCCCCATCTTTAACAATAAAGAGATGGCTCTTTAAGCACTATACATCCCTTAAGTTTCACAGTTGCAGTGATGTCAACAAATGCTTTTCCACTAAAAACAGCAATAAACAATATGGAGACTGATACATTTTGCTTGGGAAGTCTTTCTCCTCTCTGTCCTTGACCAGTCATTTACTGGCTTTATCTTGTATGTTGACAACATTTTTTCTTGTCGAGATAGCCAAGGTGAGTTGTACTTCTGTTCAATCTTTTTATTTTGACATACAATAGGCATCAGGATTCTTCTGTGCCATCTGGACTAACTGTAGCAACTGGTCATTTTGCTGAAATTTCAAAATTTTTACCTAATAGGTATGAGGTGTGAACTATAGGGAAGTAGAGGGCCAGGAGGGTAATGTGACAAGAGGATATCCACCTTCAGTTTTCCCTGCGTGGTGTGGGATGGTGAAATGGGAAACAAAGATTTGTGGTTTACTTCTTGGCATTGATACATCTCAGTCTCCAGTGTCTGCCTGGTGCCATGCTGGTGCCAAAGCAGTAAGAGCTCACCCTTGGTAAGAGCTCACGTCTGTCCTGCAGAGCACCACCTCTATGAGCACCAGTAAACCAAGAGCTAATGATGCTGCAGCCAATTTTGCCCATGCTGTGGGTTTCATCTGAGTCATGTAACATGGTTTGAGAGCACTGTCAGAGAAGTGGCACTTGGCAGAAATCGTTTTAGTAAAGGTCATCAACTTCTGTGAGAGAAGAGCCCACCACTTCTCTCATCATTTACCACCCCACCATCTGCCAGCTCACAGCTTTTCTTACATTCACCAAAGCAGTGATGACTGCAGGATGACCCATCCCTGGAGCTGTTCAGGGCCTGGCCTCGTGTGTGGCATCCCTGTCCACAGCAGGAATTAGAACGAGATGATCTTTAAGGTCTCTTCCAACCCAAACCATTCTGTGATTCTATGATTATCTGTAAAACATCCATAAAATTAGAGCAAGGGAAGGACCAGCAGGTCATTTCACCTCAACTACTGCACTGCCCAGGCCATAGTGCACTACCAGTGAACTCTGCATTGAGCTCAGTGGCATTTGACAACTCTAACAGAAAAATATTTTTTATCCTGCTGCTAAAACTCTAAGAAATGGAGATCAGCTCCTGGTGTTTGCCCTGTTGGTTAATGGTTTGGGAGTTTTTAGTTTTCTAACACTCGTTTACTTGGTTTGAGTCTTTGAGACACTTCTTTCTTACACACTTGTGATAGAAGGCACTGGTGTTCAGAGCAAATAAATGGGGGAGTTTAACTGGTGTTGTCTACCTGCAAGTTTACCAGGGCAGCATTAATTGCTGAAATGACCCCAAATGGACTCAACTGGTCCAGAACACAGAAAGAAATGCCATGAAATAACACACCATTGCCAGGCCATGTATTTTGGTATTTCAGAATCCTCCTGGAAGAATCAGAGAGCATCCCACCCATCTCCACCTTAATGAACAGCTGGTTAGATATAAGCTAAAACTAAATGCAGGTTTCTTCCTCCTGCCTTTCCTGTGAAGCACCAGAGCTGACCTTACACACTCCTCCATGGTTTATAGGCACCTCAAAGTTTCCCTTTTCTGAAACATTTGTTTGCTGCATGTCATGGTTTAGGAATGGTATTCCACAATTTAATAGTCCCACTTAAGAAAAAACAATACCAAAAACCAAACCCAAACAAACAAAAAAACTCCACCAAAAACCACACCACACAACAAAAAAAACAAACAAACAAAAAACAAAACAAAAAAACCCCACACAATGAAAAACCCACTACCACTCACTTCCACTCCCTGTCCAGCTCAAAACACAAAGAGATAACAACAATTTACTGGAAAAAGCAACAAGATAAGAAAATGGACAGTGACAGTGATAACAATAACAAAAGGTGTGGGAAAAAGAAACTATTTATACAGAAAGCCGGTGGCAAAATACCAACCCGTCTTCCCCTCCACCCAAGGCTTCCTCCCAGCTAGTGAGGAAGTGAGTGTCCCTTTCCCCACCCCTGGCAATGACATGAAGAGGTGTTGAATTCCACAATGTCTTGGCCGTGCTCCCTCCCTCTGATCCAGGCTGGAGCCAGGCCTGGGCATCTCACTCAAATTCCCAGGGTGTACTGGTTAATGGATTTGGGATCAAGCAGTTTTCTTTCAGGTCATGTTGACTGGAGACACAGAGGGTTTCCATCCAGCTTCTCTTCAAGTAACTTTCCAAGCTCCTTTGGCATCCCTGTGCCAGGTAAAGCTTTCTCCATGAAAAGACCCAGCCTGAGGGAGGGCTCTCAATTAATCCTGCTGCCTGTCATGATTAGGCCAGCCCTCCAAGAACTGAGATATTTTTGTCAATTAGGAGTTTGGGTTCTTACCACCTTCTCATCTACACCCAGCCTATTCCTCAGAGCATCTGATCTGACTAGAGAGCTCTGCAGAGTAGGAAACCTAGACAGAAATTCTTTCATTTCCTCTTTTTTTCAAGTGTTGCCAAACGAAAAAAAAAAAAAAAAGTGGTCACTGGTCTACAAATCTGGGAAGCAAAATTTCCTACAGCAGAAATTTTGCTTTCATTTCTTTCATATCTTGTCACTTTTGGAGAATGGATTTGATTTGGGTGGATTTCTCACCCAGACTGCACGGGTCTCTGGGAAGACTTTGGGAGCCCCACAGCCTCCCAGGTTTGTCATTTCCATGGAGTAGGTGTTTTGCAATTATTTAGTGGACCCCTTTGCAGAACTAGAAACACTGACACTGGGTGTTTGGTGAGGATAAAATTTTCTTGTCCAATGTCAGGAAAGCAAACCTCATTTTCTCTACAGCATGGCAGCATAAACAGAATTCCCACAAACCTGCTACTGCAGCATTCCCAAGTCCTGGCCTGCTCGTGGGCCTTCAGCCAGGACTAACACATCCTTCATCACTGCTTAAGGTCCTGCCTCTCTTAGGATCCCGCCCTGAGCAGGCTGATCCTGCACAATCCAGGTCTGTGCAGACACAGGGATGAGATCCTGTGACTGCTGTGGTTTTGCTGGCCCACTGCCCCTCCAGCCAGCCCCTCCAGCCTTTTCACTGCCAGGTTAATTGCATTGCTTTTCTTTGGACCTAGGTCTGGCAGGAATATTGCTCCAGCACACCACAATGAGTTCATTAATAAAGAACTTGGAACAAAGGCTCACGAGGCATGATGAAAATCATGAGAAATCACAATTGTCTGGGAAAAATAAAATGATAGACTGTTGCTACATATATAAAATCAATGGTAAAATAACAATTGTTTAAACAGCATAATGTGCTATTTTAACAGAAGAATAACATGGACTTTGGGTAATTTTCATGCTGTCAGGCAAGCTGACTTTTCTGGCTCCTCATGGCAGCCAGCAGTGGTGCCAAAGGCTGTGCAATCACGGCGTGTATCCCTGTATTGAGCACTTGGCACGAAATCAACCTGAACTGAAGGCACAACTGGAAGGGTAGCTCTGTCATCACAGAATCTCAGAATGGTTTGTGTTGGAAGGGGCCTTAGAGACCGCCTTGCTCCAGCCCCCTGCCATGGCCAGGCACACCTTCCACCAGACCAGGCTGCTCAGAATCCCATCCAGCCTGGCCTTGAACATTTCCAGGCATGAACTATCCACAGTTTCTCAAGGTGGTGAGGGATTACAGGTAAAGGCAATACCCAGCAGAGCAGGAGCTTATATGCAGCCATGATTCATGCCTGGAGACCTGGAAAGGCTCCCAGGTGACCAGCTGACACAATCTTTGTGAGCTGGTCACTGCAGTGAAATAAGGGGGCAGGAATCCAAGCCCTCAAAACATTGTCCATGCTTTGCCAAGGTCTAAGCCCCTTTCCCATGAGATTGGAGGAGGCTGCTGGCTTAGTCACAGGTTGCCTACTGGTTCAGGTAGCCTTTTCAAAGTGAAAGATAACACATAAATGTGTGTTTGTGTGTCTGAAGCAAAGGGCAGTGTATCTAGTGGTAGTATTTCACACACTCTGACTCCTGCAAGCAAATTAAAAAATACCCCAAAGCATCTCACAGCTGTATTTCTCCTTGGATATGGCTCATTGAAGTTCAGCGTAGAGCCTGTCCTGAAAAACGTCACATCCAACCCAAGCCATCCTATGATCTCCTAGGACTGACAGTGTCCAGAGGCAGTGGAGAGGGAAATTGGAGCGATAAGCAGAAAAATAACTTTCCCCTCTCCTTTGAAGTCTTGCAGACGCAGTGCTGAAACCAGCTCTCTTGGAGAGCACAGCAGCTCGCTGTGTTGTAAATTCACGTACGCTGGGGCTCCTCCAGAAATCTGCAAGCAGAGAGTTGAGAGAGATCAAAGCCTTAGGTAAGTAGGGCACCTATTACACAGAGCATCTATCTTTTCTTGAGAGGAGAGAACAGGAAGTTTGATGATTTTGCAAATCAAAACCAAAAGTTTATTTCTGTAGCTGGGGGAATATCAGAGACATCTTCACAGAATTTGAATTTGCATCTCTCAACAGCTGACGTTCCCAGCTGCAAGGAACATACTGAGGCACTCCAAAAACATGTAGGGAAAAGGGGAAACGATGCTAAAAAGGTAACATCCTTGTTTCACTGACTTTCCTGACAGTTTATACTCTACTTGGGTTTATCAATGTTGCAATTATTTCTATTGTTCTTATTTGTCAGATGATATTTTTCAAAAGCCTAGATAATATTGCTGGGTTAAATAGAAGCTTTTAGGTATGTCTGTGATATTGTCTTAACTCAAATTGTCCTGGGAGGAGATGGAAATCTCTTCACATGCTCAGAACATGGGAATATGTGAAAAGTCTTAGAAAGATATAATTCCTGCCTAGTTTTTCCTCCCCAAACCTATTCCAGAATCTTGGCACCTTCAATCACCTCTTGGGACACAGCAAATAATGAAAAGCCAAAATCTATGTAAGGTTTTCAGTAAAGCAAATTTGGGAAATTTGAGCAGTGGGATGTATTCTCATATGGTGGACGCTGCAGGTCAGTTTCACTGGGGGCCCTTGGCACTGACTGCCTAATACTGAAGCTTGGAAACAGCCACCTGGCCTGGAAAATACAAAACCTTTGGCCAATCCTCAGTTAGCAATTAGGATGTTGGCTTCATTTCTGACTTCAGCTGGGACAGAAAATGGCCCTTAGTAACTCGTTCCACAAAGGGAAGCTGACTCTCAGGTACTCTGCTTTGCCTGTCATGCTGAGGGAGTGTTTTAACTCAAAGGTTTCACTATAAACATCTTAGCCATTAAGCTTCTAGAAGTCTTTCACCAAAATTTCTGCTCTTAATGGGTTTTGGTATGTCTGAGTCTGCTCTTGTGGGGGATTAAAACTGTATGCACTGTGTTGTTCTCAATGAACACCGTTGTGCTTGTGTATAGCATATGTTAAATAAAAGTATTTTGTGATGTTCTAGAGTTCCCTGACCAGTTCAGGGTGGATGATGCCAGACATATGTCAGCCATCACTTACAATAATATTTTAAATGCTTTCATTGTAGAGGTTCGTGTGTGTTCAATGATTTCAAGCTTAACAAGTGTCGTGATCTTTTGTTTGCTTTCACTGTTAGGCCCATAGGGTCAAATTCTAATTTATGATTCCATTGTAAATTCAAAGTCCTCTCACATTAATAATGTTACCTATGAACCACACTGATGATAATTGTGGCTCATGTTAATGATGTTAATATCAATTACAGAAAAAGTTATATGAACCTTGCACAAGACTTGCCTCTAACAAAATCAGCTCTGAACAGGCCATTGACCCCTATATGAGGTTGAGTTTCACCTTTATTGGGGATTTTGTTTTGTTACTGTTCTCTAGCTGCTATTTTATCCAGATGCCTCTCGTGGTTTTTAATGTCCTTTTTTTGTAAAATGTTCTCTACATTTAACTGCTGGTCAGAGAGCCAAAAGTTTTCTCTTTTCTATTCAGCCATGAATGAAAAACGTCAGTTTTCCTGGAAGCTTTAGAAATTGTTGCTTTGAAGGTTATGTCACTGATATCTCACAAACTGCTGGGAAACTGAGACTTTTCACAGCAGCCAAAGAGAAGTAGGAACATGAATCTTCTTGAAATTCACAGGAAGGTGACAACCACACTATAGCAAAAGTTAAAAAGGAAACCTTGGTCAGGAGTTCTCATGACAGCAGTGGGTTGTAGTGACTACATGACCATGTGCTGCTTTTAGACTCAGACTGTGCCACCCGTCCTTTACTTAACACCTCTTATTTTTAATTTTCCATCATGATGAAAGCATCAGGGAGTCTGTTTGTGCAACAAACATCCGACATGCCTTAGAACAAATCAAACCAGCACTAACAACACCAGGGAGGGCTGTCTGAATTCTAATCAGGAACAACAAACCCATTTCTACAGAGCTGTCTCTCCCTGGGGTCTTATGCTATTCCTTCATATGTTTCAGAGTGAAAGGCTGTTTATAGCCCCATTATAACATGTTTAGCATTAAATGTCAGGAAGCATCTGCTGGAATATTTCTCAGTAGGAGACTTCTAAATTCTGCAAGTGAGTTTGGGTAGCTGTCCTGAATATACATGGGAGTTCCCTCCAGAGACTTAAGCCATGTCTTTGAAGGCAAGTTAATGCTGCCTTATTGCAAATATTCTTCACAGAATAGGGTTCTCAGTAAATGGTCAGGCTGAATATTCAACAGCAGACATTTTGTTCTTCCCTCATTTCTGTAGCATCCAGTCTCTGGCCCATGTTGTAGGAAGCACTGGGAGATTTCTATTGCTGTTATTTCTGACATGTGTGAAGGCACCCTCCCATGACATACTGGTTTCAGTCACAAAGCTGGTTTAAGGAGTGAAACTCCACCTAACCCTAGAACCACGGTTCATCTGAGATGGATTGTGACAGTGCAAGACTTTGTGAGACCCTGTTCTGAACTCAGTGGCTGAAAAGATGCATTAAAAAAAAAAGAAAAAGAAAAAGAAAGAAAATTTGAAAGTCTTTGTGTCTGATTTGTCTGCCAATAACTTCAAGCACACATGACCAGAGCTCACCAGTTGTCACTACATTGTGCAGACATTGCTTTCATGCCATTGAATCAGATAATAGATTATAGAATGGTTTGGGTTGGAAGGGATCTTAAATATCATCCTGTTCCAATTCACCCACCACAGGCAGGAACACATTTTGCTAGACCAGGTTGCTCAGAGCCCCATTCAGCCTGGCCTTGAGCACTTCCAGGGATGAGGCATCCACAATTTCTCTGGGCAACCTGTGCCAGTGCATTGTCACACTCAGGATGAAGAATTTCTTCCTAATATCTAATATAACCCTACTCTCTTTCTGTTTGAAGCCATTCCCTCTTGTTACTATATGCCCTTGCAAAAAGTCTCTCCATCTTTTGTTGGTTCCCTTCAGGTTCTGGAAGGCCACAACTAGATCACCCTGAAGCCTCCTCTTTTCCAGCTGAACAACTCCCACTCTCTCAGCCTCTCCACAGCCAAGGTGCTCCATCCCTCTGATTATCTCAGCAGCCTCCCCTCAGTGCTGGCTCCAGCAGGTCCCTGTCCCTCCTGTGCTGGAGCCCAGCTCTGGGTGCAGTGCTCCAGGTGGGTCTCAGCAGAGCAGAGCAGAGGGGCAGAATCCCCTCCCTGCCCTGCTGCCCACGGGGCTCTGGATGCAGCCCAGGACACGTTTGGCTCTCTGGGCTGGCAGTGCCATGGCCGGGGCATGTGCAGCCTCTCAGCCACAGCTCCCCCAAGCCCTTCTGGGCAGGGCTGCTCTGGGGCTGTTCATGCCCAGCCTGGGCTGGCACCAGGGCTTGTCCCAGCCCAGGTGCAGAACCTTGAACTTTGTTTTATTAAACCTTACGGTGTAACTTTTGGAGCCAACCTTCATGGAGCCAACCCTCAAGCTTGTCTACATCAAGGGGGAACAAGGTGCAGGACAGTCAGGGGGATTGCACCTTCTTTGACTTTTTTTTTCTGGTTAACACACCCATAGAAGCCCTTCCTGCTTTTCTCTGTGTGCCTTGCCATGTTCAGTTCCAGCTTTGCCTTGGCATTCCTTACCTCAATGCTGCAAAACCATACCTCATCTCCATACTCTTCCCAGCTCACTGCCCTTGCTTCTCCTGCCTGTGCATTTGCTTTCCCTTTAGTTTGACCAGCAATTCTCTACTCAGCCATGCTGGTCTCTTGCTTTCCTTGCCTCACTTCATGCTCCTGGCTATTGCTAGCTCTTGTGCTTTATGAGAGATGTTCTCAAACCTCTGACAGGTCTGTTCCAATCTCTTGTCCCTGTGGGCAGTGTGCCAGAGGTCTCCATGAAAAGCTGGAACTCTGCTTTGCTAAAGCTCAGTTCAGTTCCTGACCTTTATCTGCTTACCTGACCACATCCCCCAGGACTAAAACAACTCCGTCAGTGCATGGTCACTGCAGCCCAGGCTGCCTCCTGTCTTAATGTCCCAAATTATGGGTTTTTTTGTGAGACCAGCGTACCCAGTACCACATCCCCTCTGGTAGGGCTGACTATTACCTGCCTCAAGAAGATATCCTCCATTCCAGGAGTTCCCTGGATTGCTTAAAGCTCCCTGTTCTCCATTCCCAGCAGATGCTGGGGAGGTTGAAGTCCCCCAGCACAACTAAAGCCTACAAGTGTGATGCTTCCTGTAGCTGGAACAGGAAGGCTTCAGCAACAGGCCCCCCTTGATCAGGGCTTGTGGTAACACCAGCCACAAGGTTCCCTTTGTTTCCTCGGTCCCTGTTTCTTACCCACAGGCTTTCACCTTGCTCATGACTGTTCTACAAAGACAGCTCTTCACACCCAATCCACCTCTCGATGCAGAGGGCAGCCGCCCTGCCTCTCTTTCCTGCCCTGTCCACTCTGAACAGCCCGTAGCCATTCATGGTTGCACATCGGGATTTATCCCACCAAGGTCAAAGTTTTCTAACGCCACACTGGCTTCCACCTCCTCCTGTTGGCTGCCCAGGCTGTGTGCACTGGTGTAAAGGCCCCTCAGCTGGGCTGGCATCTGTGTCACCTTCCCAGGGCAACACCCCTTAATTCCTGTGAGATAATTTCCTGGTGTTTAAGTGGAATACGGTAAGGGAAGCGATCCAATAATTTTTATTTTTTTTTCCAAATCAGCTTCCAGTCTGTAGATAGGGGCAAAGGTGAGCTTCTGGTGGTGGGTTTTGTGTTAAAGTGGATGTCCCATGAAACTGCCCTGGTGGTTTGTAGGAACCTGTCTTTGTTGGCAGGAAGTTCTGTGCCAAAGCAGTCTCAGGTTTGGTGTCCCTAAATCAAGGTTCTTGAGACTCAGTTATGTATATCTGATGAGCTGTATGATCTTTGTGGCCTGCATGACAAGATCTAATGAAAGAAGTAGGATAGTCCTTGCCCAAAATATTAAATGAAATTGTGTGGTTAATGAATACCTCTGTGTTTCAGGACCTGTTCTTTCATTAGATTTTATCCTTTGTTTTGGATATGCAGAAGGGCCAAACCCAAATATCTGCCACTTCATCTGTCAATTGAAACAAAAAAATTTAAATCAAACAGCAAAAAACTATTAGACAAACATTCCTAATAATTTTGAGCCAAAATTTGGAACATATTGCAAATTTATTCCTCATAGATGTGTTTAAAGAAACAACAATTTTTATACATTTATATACACTGACACCCAAAATTTTTTATAATCACTCCCAAAAGTCTGCCCAGTTTATTGCATCATGGGATAGGTGTTTAGTTTCTTTTAATTACTACCAGAATATCTCTGTTTAATGAATAACTCTAGTTTTATCCAGCTAAACAGTGCTTTATTAAATCCTCTGTCCTGGTGAGACAATTACCATTGATTAAGTTTTCTGAGGTGCACAAGCCTATGAAGTGGGTCCCTTACTGCACCTGCAATGTATTAATCAAGTTTTCTGGGGTGTATAGACCTTTGACTCCTTAACTTTCTCTAGTTATCTTTCTTGTTCTGTGGCATCTAATTAATCTGTAGTTATATGACAGGCATTAAACAATTCTTTATTGAATTTTTGTTCTTCAGCTATTGATTAAGTTCTCTAAGAGATATGGATCCATGGAGTTCCTTTCTGCAGGCGCAGTGTCTCAGGGTTTTCTACTGACACTCAGCCAACACAGATATAAATCAAAACCAGCTAAATTCACAGTCAAACATCCCTTAAATAATTAAACATAGTACACTACAAATTTTTTTTAAGAGTCACAAAACTCCTGGCTAACTAAGATACAGCTCCCTGTCACAGCGTCATTCCAAACTTTCTTATCCCAGGATGCCTGGTGTGCTCATTGCTGGCAGGACGAGCATCCATAATAAATCACCAGAGGTCTGTCCATTGCCGTGCCTCTTTCCCAGCACATGACAGCTGCAGCAGGAAGCCACAGCACAGCAGGATATTTCTAAGGTAGAAACCAAGGGTGAAGAAACTCCCTCTCTAGCTCTGAACAAACAGAGCATGAAAAAAAAGGGTTATTGGTGTGACCCACTGACCACAGGATGGGAGAAAGCAGAAATGCTCCCAAAAAGCGTTGTATTTTGCAAAGGGGGCAACAACTTTTGAAAGAGCTGCTCTGGAAGAAATCTTCTGGAAAAGTGCTGAGGGTCATTTAAGCAGCTCTTGCAACACAGCTTTTTATCAGGCAGCAGCATGTCTTTCTTTTTGCCTTAAAAATTGCATCATTCTTAAACAGCAGCTTTTTAACTCCAAACGAAAGGAGTTCTCATGCTACAAAAACATTAATCCAAAGCTGTACTCTCGGCTCCAAGTTGTTAACCATTGTTAATTTGAAGTTATTTTTACTTTAGTGACCAACACAGCGCAGACAGGAAAGAATTGTAATTTGGTGTATCCTCCAAGACCAATTCTAAATGCTACATAAAAGTCTTCCTATCAGCTCGCTGACTCACAGCTGCAGCTCTTGGAGGCAAAATGCTCACAGGAGAGGCTGTCATATTTCCAGTTCACTCTGTGGCACCTTTTTCCCCTAAGAAGACCTTCTGTTTCAATAATAGTATCATGAACCAATACAATAACTGGAAACTCAACAGAAAAAGAGCTTATTCACTTGTGCCCAAAAGAAATGTGGTTACTGCCATTTTGGAGGAGAAAAAAAAAGTGTTTAACAGGACTTTGGGACAGCCTCTGCCGTTGTTACATGAAAGAGACTTAGAAATTCTCATGTTCTGAGGCTTCACTGGTGTGTCTCTAAATACCTTGCAGTTGGCAGTGTCTCCTATTTGGTCTCTTGATGAAGTGAAGAATTATTATTCCCTTTTATGAATAGGAAAAGAGAAGCACAGCAGCATTTATTGACTCATCCAGGATCTCTCACAGATGTGAGAGGGGATTTGAGTCTCAGTTCAGTGTTGCTTGGGCTGTTATCCTTCCTTCTTTAGGTCGTGTCCACGTGACCCTATTAGTCATAACCATGGCCCATTATCTACTGGGAGATCTTTAAATAAAATTGTAAGCTTTCACTGCTATGTTTACAGTTCTGTCTACTGTTCTGAAAGTCAAAGAATAGATTTAGTTTGAAAAAGGATGCAGGAAACAGTGGTACTGATGAATTTTTTTCATTAATCAAGAACAGACAGAACAAAACCGCCCCAAACAGATAAGGTGGTTAAGGGGGTGTGAATTACCTTTTAGAAAGGCTTCTGATTCGATGATTTAGCATATTGCAAAGAATGTTAAAAAAAAAAATTCTTTGAAAAAAATCTTTATCTACTTAGACCTGACACTAATTTGGAATTTTTCAGGCAGAAGGTGTCATTAAACCTAAAAGTTGGTGGCAAAAACACCTTAAAGGAGTAAATCAAAGCTTGTGAATTAGCACTGGAAGTCTGCATTATCAAAATGTAGGAAAGTATGCAAAACTGGTGTTGCAGATAAACGTCATTACTTAGACAATTTAATTTTATTGCAAGTTTTCATATTGCACCCTATCACCATTGTACTTAGGTGGCTTTTTTAGATTAGTTCTGTCTCTTCTCTATCTCAGATTTATCTTTGTAAACGTTTTATTTAGTCTCAAGAGGGCATTGAAACAAAAAAAAAAAGTGTGTCAAAAGCTGAACTTCTGTGTTTTTTTCTCTCACAACCACGGAATCCAGAAACACGAATCAGGATCCTGCAGTTCCTGGCCCCATAAACTCCTCAAACAAGCAACCATCCCACAGAAAGCTGCGTGCATTTTATAGGTCCTTATGGGAGGCAGTGAAATGTCTGACCCGTAAGAAAGAACACATTTTGTGACTGAAATTCTCCGAGTGCTGTCCAACAAGACAGATCTGCCAAAAAAATCTGAGCTCAAGGTCTGGCCGCCGCCTGAGCTGCAAGCGGGGTGCGGGCTGCGCTTCTCCCGTGAAATCCAGCGTCCTGCCTACGGTGTATGAACCTTCGTAATACCTGGTGTCACACCCGAGTCCAAGGATCACTCGGTTTTTATTTACTCAGTGCTACCCGGTGCCACGTTCCGCCCACAGCCTCGGGAACTTTGCCTTTCCCCTCGCCGTCCTCGCCGAGGGCACGGGACGCACCGGGACATCCTGGAACGCCTGGATCGCGCTGCCCCTGCACGGCTGTGCATCCCGGGAAAGCGTGCTGTGCCCTCGCCAGCCTCACCTCCCAGCCGCGGGGAGTCCTGTGTCCAGGGAGCTCAACACAAACTGCGGCTCTTTGCGCGGTGCTGAAAACAGTCCCTTCTGTTCGCCGCGGCAAACAGCTCCAGGTTGAGCACAAGACACACAACAGCCAGGTAGGACAGTTTATTCATTGCTTATCCTAAGAGAAAAACGTAAAAACTTGCACAGAAACCCAGACTTCAGCTTTTGTTTGGCTTGTTTTTGTTTTGGATTTTGGTTTTTTTGTTGTTTGTTTGGGGTTTTTTTTGGAGTTGGTTTTTTGTTTTTCTTTTTCTTTTGCATACTGGATTTTTACTCCATCTCTGAATGTTGCTTCTCAATAATGAGCCTGGTGTCAAGGTTTTCTGTTTGTAGTGCCAGGCCCAGTGTGTCAGCAACACTCAGAGCTAGAGCAAGCTGGGACCACTGCAGCGTGGCTTTGGTAAAGCTCTCCGAAGTCGCTGGGAAAGCACAGGTTCATTTATTGGCTTTCGATCCAAGCCCCTCTTCCCTCTCGTCGTAAATTTCTGAAGGGAGAGCTGGGCTTCTCCTTCTCAGTGAAAGGTGCTCTGAATTTTCACTATCATCACTACTGGCAATTGCATTTTAATTTAACAATAAACACACAAAACACAGGCCTCCATCATGGAGGGTTTGCATTGGAACTGGCTGTCTCTGGAGGGAATGTGCTCTCTCTCAAACTGGTAGATGGGCCAATTAGCAAGTTGTTCTCTGGCCTGTGTGTGCTAAGTGATAAATGGTGTCACTGCCTTTAAAACTGGAGGGTATGAGACTGGGATGAAGCATTCGCACCACTTAAGACCCTTATATAGAAATCACAGTGTTGTGTTTCTCCTGGACAGTCTTTTCTTAGCATAGTTATTTTTGTTTCATTAAGCCAGAATGTGACACACTGCAAAGTCAACTCGTGGATGCCCGAAGACTTTGCAAAGTTTTTGCTAGAGGTAGCACATCCAAAGTATCTTCTGCACTACTGAGAAAGATCACCTCTTTCCCCCAAATCCTTCTCATCTGATATACTAAGTCCTCCAAAGTTTCCTCACATCTGGCACTATTTTGACTCACATCCCAGGAGTAAGACACTTTAGCATGCATTGAAGAAGGATTTTCACCACAAAGCACTGCTCTTCTCTCTCTGCCCACGATTATTCAGGTATCCTGGCACCTGCAAAAGAAGTCCCATGAAAGCCAGAAGGAGATTTTGCTAAATGAGGCCATGGGAGAAGGAACGTTTTTGTTTTAGGTAAAGCAAATTTGCAGGGATACCTAGCTCTGCAAATATTAAATTACTTCAAAAACAGTATTGACAGCAAAGATTAAGACCATATTTCTGATGATCAGAGGCACTCTCTTTATTTCTCAGCATTAACTTGGTTGCAAAGCATCAGAGGAAGGTAACACTTCATTTCACAGTACTGAAGTAACTGTTTACTTCCTTTTCACTGGATGGCTTATTTTTCTTAGTGATAAAAGCTCCCTGTGGATCTCTATTTAGTCAAATGTGTGACTTACTGCACTTTAGGTCTGGTTCTAGGTGTTGGTTTAGCCATGACCTACACACCGTTTTGCATTACTGAAAGTCACTATTACAGGCTTAAGCCAAACAAAGATCACTGGAAGGAAGGAAACAAAGATGTAGGCCAATTTGCTGGTATCACAGTAAATCGTGCTGTTTGGTAACTGTACAGCTCTCTTCAAACCAGCTAGGAAACAATGCTCACAGCTTCACTGGGAATAGTTTGTCTCTATCAGAAAAGACAGATCCCTGGTTATGAGCAGGCAGTCGGCTGTCTGTGTTGGAGGGACACTCTGGACTCACCTTCCACACAGTCAGATTGGCAGTGTCTAGTCTGGGTATCAGTCCAGCCCTTACACTCGTGGGTCCAGTCTGGGACCCTAAATGTTTCCATGCGCTCGGCACTGGCTGCAGGAGGAGCAGGATTAGGTTCCTGCACACGTGTGAAGTGGTGTAGAGGTAAGGAGGAAAAGCTACCTGAGACTCTTGCAGCAGGAAAAGTCAGAGGTGAGTTCTGCTCTACAGTTTGTAGACCTATACCTAATCTATATGTATCTTTAAATGTTTAAAGGTGATTTTCACAATTTAAAGGTGGAATGTTCTGTTTTTGCCAGTGCTCCCAATGCCATACTCTAAGCAGGAGCAGTGAAAGGGTTGCAGACAGGGCTGTGATCCATAGATAAACAAGACTCCTTTTCCCTTCCCCTGACTCACTCCAGGGGCCTGTGCAGCTCCCTGCCTGCCTCCACAGGTGATTCAGTGTTACTCTTGAACCCATTACTTCCTTCCTGCTCCGTTCTTCGGGCGGGTCTGAGTTTACTGGGATGTGCAGTCACTGCAGGTTGCAGTTTCAGTGGGAACCTGGATTACCTACACGTTTAATATTTAGACCTCCACTTGCTTTCCCCTGCCCTTCAGTAAGAGCTGCAGTGTGTAATTTATACTCTTGCTGTCTTGTGAAATGCTGCCAATGCATTCTTTATCTGCCAACTCACTTCTTAGACAAACAAACTTTGTTCACTTTCCCATCTTAAATGTACAGATTTGGCTTTACAAGAGTACAAAAGGTACAGGTGTGAGGGGAATCAGAACAATAGTTTTGCTTAATTTATGCATGTTTGCAAGAGACTGATGTCTTGCATTCCAATTAGGATTGCTCTGCCTTGTCTTCTAGAGCCCTCCACCCTTCCAGTCATGTCCTCTAAGTGTTTTTCCCCCGAGGGCTCTGTTTTTGCACTGGCTGGGATGGCTGTATCCCAAAGGCTGTTCCCCTACAGCAAAGCCACCCAAAGTGAAGTGCATCTCTTCCTGAGCTGCTGAATTTGTAGGAGCTATTATGTGAGCATAAACTGAATCTAATGCTGATTTATATTTATTTGTGGGACTGCAAACCATTATTACTCCAATTAACATCCTTTCTAGGTCTACCTGCTGCAAGATCAATTGATGCCTCAATGCCTGTGTCAGATTTCTCAGGTACCTTTCAGGAATCTCCAGGCTCCACTGCCTGCAAATACACAGGCATCCCACATTAAATTCACTGGTTTCCAGTGCCTTTCCTTACTAGTATATCCATCAAGCAATTGGGTTTGTCTTTAAATTTATTTCTAATTCTAGGGCTGTTTCTCTTCATCCTGGTTCGCTCCTGAAGTGAATTCTTTTGCCTCTGCTGCCTGACCTTCACAGCTCCATAAATGCATTCCTTTCTTCTTTGACTCTTTGCCTTCACATGATGTAGAGCCTCCACGGAGGCCTCTTCTTGTTTCATTAACAAGGAAAAGACTTGAAACAAATACCAAAAACCTGAACAAAATTGTAGAACACTTGCAAGATCAGGTGCTGAAACAAGTTTCCAAGAAACCATTAATCCCAAAACTTTCCACTACAACAGATATTGATTAATGAAGCAATATACACTTTGGTCTATTTAAATTTCATGCCTCACCGGCATGATTGTCTCATGTCCCAGGCATTTTTGGGAGTCTCAAGGTACAGCTGTGTGAAGCACAACTTCACCACATGCTAGAGAGATTTCCCAGCTACAGCTGGACACCAGACATTACTTTTGACTTTGTGTGCTTGCCAGAGATTGTCATTCTCTGGATTGTCACCAGTTTCATTTCTGATCAACCCTTGCTGCAAAGTTGTACTGCAGGTCGGCTGGACAGGCAAATGTGCTTTTCTTTATTTGGTTTACAAACAGCATTTTTTCTCAGCATTTTTTTGCTTGACCAGTGTAAATACACTCTTCCCAAATATGCTCTGCAAACTCACTTGGGACACTGCCTTTGACTATCCCCTTTGTGTTTAATGCTGGTTTTTTCTCCTATGGCCAAAACAGCAATGTGATCGTAGGAAAAAATTCAAGTCCTTGCCTGGGTAGACACCACCTGTTAAGCAGATGGCATCCAAAGAAACACTCAGACCTCTGTCTGACCTGTTTACATCTCTGTACCACTCTCATCCCCAGAGCTAATCCAATCATGCTTTTCTGAGAGAAATTATGACTTTCATTTATTGACACAAAGCATTTATTCTGTTCTGATTACACCATCTTTACAAAGTCTTTAGGGATTACATGTGTTTTCTAGTACTTGGCTTTACCCAGGGAACTTGGCCAGATACTAACAGTCCTTAGAAGACATTTCTGCTTTACTCAAGCCCTGTGAATATTTGCTGCCAAATCAGCCTAAGCAGCTACATGGGCAGCTGGGCACGGGGCATACCAGCAGCCCTGTGTGGAGCTGGGCCACAGGCAGAGCATTGCAGAGCTCTGCTTTTGAGATGTGACACATCTGGAATGAGGAACATGTTGTTTTTGCCAAGATTCAAGGTTGTAATCATAGAATTACAGACCGGTTTAGATCTGAAGGGACAGTAAAATAATGTATTTCCAGGCCCCCTACCATGGGAAGGCACAATGTCCACCAGATCAGGATGTTCAAAGCCCCATCCAGCCTGGCTTTGAACATTTGCAGCCACAGCTTCTCTGGGCAAGCTGTGCTACTGTCTTACCACTCTCACAGTAATAATTCTTCCGAATATCTAATCTAAACCTACTCTCTTTCAATTTAAAGCCATTCCCACTTGTTCTATCACTGCATGATTTTGTCTACAGTCCCTCTCCAGTGTTCTTGTAGGTTCAATTTACATGTAAAGAGGCTGCTAAGAAAGTTAAAAATGCAGATTTGGAAATAATGGAACACAGCACAAAAAAAGAACCTAAAATAACAAAACACACCCTGGAGATTTTGCTTAAGAGCACAGTTCCTCTTTGCCTGCACTAGTCCTCATGCAGTTTCCACCTCTCTTTCTATTATTTTAAGCTGGGATATCCTGTGGTTATCTAAAGATTATCTATCTCCTTGTGGGGAGGAGGGACCAAAAATGGTTGAGCTTTTATGCTTCAGTGCCACAGCAAGATAAAGGGCCATGGGTTTTGTGGGTTTTCTTACTTCCTTATTAAGAAAACTACTTTCTTTATTTCTCCTGACTACGCATTTGGTGCTGCACAGTACTGCTGAAACCTTACTTCATTCCCTTTAGTCCCAGAGTCTTTTGATAATGTGGTTTTTTTTGTTGTGTATCTTCATTAGCAGTCTGAGGCTGTATGTCACTGCCTTCTGGAGATACACCAACAAAACCTTGATTACTCTATCAGAAACAGGAAATGCTGTCCCTCCTTATGGGGCCCACAACTTATTCAACCCTTAAGCAGCACACGAAAATCAGAAGTGATATGACAAATGGTAACACTGGGAATAGGGTGTTTAAATACTTACCTCTTCTGTTCCTGTACCTCCTTGTTTTTAAAGGGATCTTCTGTGATACTGCATCATATCCCAGCGCAAGAAATGGCAGTGATTAACCTCAAAGGAGTTACACACCCAACATCCTTGTGGCTGTGTGCACTGCACATTTCCCGCTGGCTTAGCTGCTGCTGTCCCCTTTGGGTTCTCCTGAGCTGTTGGGTGAAGAGCATGTCCTCCTTAACTCTGCCATCACATCCTAAAGGCCCCAGGCATCCATCATGTTGTTCCTCTCCTTCATAAGGCTGCAGAGGGATTCACATGCACAACTTTTATCCCAGTTAACAGGAATTCACTGCCGAAACACTGGCTGTCTTTGTTCACAGAGATGGGAATAATATATTTCGTTGCTCTCAGCCAAGCAAGTGCAAAGGAACATGCACTTCTATTAAATACCTGGAGAACAGATGCTGGAACAATATAACATAAATTAAACTGAATAAAAGCAAAGGCTGGCAGTGCTGGGATCTGGCATGTGCTGCAGCCATGCTGGCACAGCTGTGGATATATATGGCTTATTTACTGCCAAGGTGGTGCTGCAAATTGAAGTGCAAACTGTTGATTAAAATGTCATGCAGTTTTGTTGGGGAAATATCCAGGGAAATAAATTGTTTTGTGCTTATTTATGTCATATTGTGTTAGCACAGATATTTTAGATCTTTGCTTAATTACCTCAGGTTTCAAGTTCCAGAGAGAACCCAAGTTCTCTCTTGTCAATATATTAGGCTCCCTGGGCCTTGTTTTATATGATAGCTATTTTTTTTCCAGAGCATCCTCCTTTGCCACCAGGCAGAGGTTTCCTTGTTCTTCTCAAAGTTCACAGAACTTGAGTTCTGGCAGGTCAAGAAGCCAACTCAGTCCCAGCCATCAGCACTAGAAATTATTGCAGCACTACAGTATTATACTCCTGTGTGCTCACATCCCCTTTTGGGATCATGGCTCCATGGAATGCTGGTCCTGCTGCATATCCCTAAAGTGAACATCAGTTGGTCACCCCCAAGGCCCTGTGACCTCTCTGAAGTGGGCCAGCTTATCATGATCTAGCCATCAAAAACTATAATAACATAATAAAGACCTAATTATAGAATTGTAGAATGATTTGGGTTGAAGGGATGTTAAAGATCATCTTAGCTCCAACCCCCTGCCATGGACAGAACACCTTCCACCAGGTTAATCTAGCCAAGCCTTGAATACATAATTCAGTAACTAATACTAGAAAAAGATTTAAAAAGATAATTTGATATTAGGAGTAATTTTGTGGCAGGCAGCAAGTAGCCTCCATATTTTTCCTGCAGGACAGATATAATTGTAACATAGAAAAGACACAGTGGAGATATACATGCATACAGTGTGTTCAATTTGGAATTATGGTTAAAATGCTTATGAGCATAACAGATGTGACATGCTATTTGCAGGAATTCTCTCAGAACATCACTAATGGAATGTTCTCTCAGAACATCTTTCATGGAATGGATAATTGATCTTTAGAGCAATATGTAATGAAACCATGAAGAAGTAAAGAAATAAATTCCAGATCTCTTGGCTGATGCTGTACAGTATGCAGAAGCCATGCAGATCCAGGGGCTTCCCATCCTTTCCACCCAAACCTAGTGCAGAAGAGTGTGGAAGATTGTGGGAAGTCTCTGTAAAATGTGGAGGCTTGGCATGGGTTGGATTTCCTCTGTGTGTTCAACCACGGGGTCCTATTAAGGGGTATCCTAATTCCTCAGTGGTTGGAGCTGGGTTTTTTTTGTATATCTGAGGAGTGGGCAAGTGACAGAGTCTGAAGTGTCACCACACATGGCATATGTGTTTGTGGCAGCTGCTGCCTTGCAATAGTAGCCATGGGCTTTGTGCAACACCCCTGTTACAAAGGATACTGTCCTCAAGGGCTCTAAGGAGCTGGGCTGATGCTTTGCCCTCAGCTATTGATTTTTTTTCTATTCACATTCGTGTGATTAGCTTTTAACAAGCCTTCCCAGGCATCCCCCTGGGATTCCCCTCTTTTTCACTGGTGATGATTAGGAAACACTTGTTAAACGAAGTGTGGGCACCTCTGGGGTTTGCTGCTACAGCTGATTAATCCCTGACTTTGCCCATCCAGCTGGGCACGTGCAGTGTCATGGGCAAAGGCAGAGACACAGATTTTTATTCCAGGAATGTAATACTGAGACAGGAGGATCTCCATCAGCTCCTTCCAATATCTCTGTCCACCAAATCACTCAGTTTCTCACAGGATCACAGAGAATATTTCAGGTACCCAGGAGACTTCTCTCTTGAAACAGCATCTTCCTTCCCAGAGCAGGGAAGGAGGGAGTTTGTAAACACAAGATCCAAATCTGGTGGGAACTGGACTCAGAAATGAGGTAGTCTTGGGCTTTATTCTCTGCAGAATTTATTTTCTTCTGCACTTTTTTTCTGCTCTTCAGTGTAATCTGAGCATCTGAACCCCTGGCTTTTCAACGAAAAGGTTTTCAGCTCTGCTCTATCTCCTAAGGGCTGCAAAGGCGACACCTGAGAGACATTATTTCAATTTCTGGTTTAAAACATCAGATGGTATCACATTTGCAGGGGTTGGTGCCAGGAAGATGAGATCAACAATTGTCAGAACAAGTTGTTGCTTTCTTTTTAAATAAAAGAGTCTGGGCTCTTTTTTTAAAAATTTGTCATTATTTTTCTTAGCTGGCCATTGTTTGTTAAGGGTTTGGAATACTGTGCAAGGGGTGTTGGTGGAGAAAAGGCATCTCTAGCCACACACTCATCCTGCCCTGCTGAAGGTAAGTGGCACACTACCGTGTCCTGATCAGTATGACTCAGGTTATTCCACACACACTCAGAGAAGCTATTTTCTGACCATTTCCATGTGGTGTGCACTGGAACAGCTCACAGCTTCTGGAGTAACTGGTGAAGTATGGGAATACTTCTGTATGAACCTGCAGTGCTAGAGCTGCACCTCAGATTATATCCAGAGAGATGGATACAGAGGTAGGAATCCAGAGCATCCCTTCAAATTGGGTTAATTTGGAATTCCCTGGAGGAGTGGTAAAATGAGCAGAGTAGCTCCCAAAAGGCAAGGACAGCCCTAGAACAACTCGTCACTTCATGACATTACCTTCCTCTCCTATTTCATTTTCCACCCACAGGCAGGTCATGATAACAACACATAGGATTTAGTTTTCCCTTCCTCTGCAGAGCTGTGGTGTGCGTTCTACTAGTAGGATCCTCCACAGGGATCAAGGACACTGCTGCTTTATGTGTTATACAGCTTATTTTGGAGTCCTTGGTATTTTGTTATTCACCTTATAATTGTGCTGGTGTTTCCTGGACTACAGCAATTTATGACTCGGATATTCTCCTTACAATCTATTTTTAAAACAGTTGTCTCATAGCCAAGGAGCGGACAATAATGTCCTGGTTTGTTCCTTTCAGTCCTGTATTTCTCATGCATCCTACTCTGACTTTTGACAAGAAGAGGATACAGAAAGTCTCCTGTTGCCACTGACCACTTGGACTGCAAGTATAACCATCACCACTGCAGGTGCTCATAATAACAGATGTTTCAGGTGTCCCCACAGTGAAGCGGGCTACTTATCCCTCCCCTACACAAGGAGCTCCTCACTGGTCAGGACTTGTGGGGAAAGTTGGGATAAGGGAAGCATATGCTGTGGGAGGTGATTCAGTCATCTAAGGCTAACCCTTGGGAGTTTGTGAGGAAGCCCTCCAGAGCCATGTAAAAAGGCTTTTCTGGAACAGTGACTGGCATGGCTAGGAACTGAGCAATGCACTTGTGCTGTTCTAGGAGAGGGAGATGATGTTGGGTGGGTGGAAGTGATCCTTGGAGATTGCGTCAGCTCTGGGCTTGGGGGATGAGCCCAGCGTGCTCATCAGAGAGTGGTACCATCACTCATCTCAGAGTGGTACCAGCCGTGGCAGAGCAGGTTGAGTTTCAAACCTTGCAGTTCAGCAGTGGCAGAGTGCAGCTATAAGAGAGTAAGGGAAAGCAGAGACCATCAGTGCTCCCTTTGAAATATATTGGATCATTGGGAAAGCATCAAGATGAGCATCAGTAATTTTAAAAATTGCATATCACAGGGAGAGATTCTCTCAAGGACTGGCATTTGGTTTAAGTCTGCATTGTGGGATGCTCCAGGGTGTGCTTCTCTTTTGTTTCTCTCCTATCCTCTAATTTGCTCCAGTTACTTAAAGACATATTAACACATTCAAGGAAGGCATTCACCTGTTACTAAGTCACCAGACATATTTGGGTTCTGAGTGCTCTTGAGAAGGTCTTCTGCTCTGTCAGCTTTGCTGTTTGAAGGAAGACCAAATCTGATCTGGAGAGTGGGCTGAGAGCACCCTTTAAAACAGTGTTACTGAGGCTTCAGTTTTGCATCTTGATGGCAGTTGAAATGCTGCAGAGGCTGGAGGACTGTAGCCACTTTCCCAGATAAAGTCAGTGGATAAGGTCTTAACGGCATTAATTTAAATTCATCCCACCCTAGTTAGCCCTCTATGACTAGTGGGCATTGGGAAAGTGGAGGATTCAAAGGTGAAGGGGCATGGTATGGAGGAGGCCGCTTGGCCAGGAAGACAGCTTGTTTACTGAAAAAACTACAGATTTAACTTCTCCCCACCACTGTGGATCACGGCAAGTGACTGCTGCCCTGTTGCATCTGCCCAGCTGAATCTCTGCCCAAACCATGCTGGCTTCAGGGGACAGACAACATATGTGTAGACCCTTTATACAGGAACTGAAATTTCCACAAGTGTCACTGCAAGCAGCAGCACTCTCTGACATGTTTGGAAGTCTGCAGAGGAGGATACAAATTGTGTGGTGATTGTGAAGATGCTATCCAGGGAACAAAGTGTAAGGCAAGGACAAGAGAACCCAGAGCTGAGTTCATAACCCTAAGTCACTCCTGCTCTTCTGAGTGTGTCCATGTGTGTTAAACTTCCCTGCATGAGGAGGTTCAACGAAGTCTATAAGGAAAGTATAGCTGAGGGAAAAAGTCATGTCCAATATATGTGAGATGGATTTTCAGTGCCAAGAAAAAATAATAAAATAGCCTTCTAAACTCTTAGCAATTTTAAAGTCTGAACAAAACCCAAAGCTGGGTGACTTTATGGCTGGTTCCACTTGTGTTTTAAAGGAGACAAACCTAACTCTAGGAAAGAAGAAACTGTGGCTGATGCCAAAGTGGTAACAAGCAAGTATAAAGACAGCAGCAAAGAAAGTAGGAGTAGTGTAGAATGACTCGTAATCAACTAACATATTAAATTGTCATGAAGAAAAGCAGATGAAAGTTATAATAAAGAGAAAAACTCCAGAATGAGGCAATACCAAGGGGTTCTCCAAATATGTAGAAGGACCAAAATTAATCCTTGTACTTTTGCTTGCAGGAAAAAATCTGATACTTGGTCTGTTGCTGTTGAAATGAGGTGTGGGTGGCAAGAAAATGAAAAATGGCTAGTGCAAGGGGAATTTCTTCTCCAGCCAGATCTGTCAAGGTCATAGTCATCTGAAAATGACCTGGATCTTCAGGAGATCAGTCCTCTGTGCCACGTCCCATGTTGGCTGTTGTATGTGTGTTGAAACAAGGAAGCCAATTCAGTGAGCATTGTCTCAAATTGGTGTAGCTTGGAATATCCCTGAAGTCATAGCAAAGGACACAGACTCTTTTTCTTCTTTCAGAAATGGCTTCTGGTGTTAAGAGTGTTCTCTTCATTGTCACTCTGTTCCTCAACCTTCATGACCAGCACTGGAGCACTACCACTATAGTTTCTAGAGTCCTCCATACCTATCCTTTTGACTACAGAAGGTTTAATTTTGTAGAAAATACTCTTTGGCAAAGCCTTGACTCTTGTGTTACTATAATTAATCAGCTGATTAATGCATTCAAGTGGGTAGGTATGAAATTAATTTTAACAGTGTTCATGAATTTCCCTGTAGGAAAATTCAGACAGAAGTACACATAGAAATGCTAAAGTTTCTTGTGTTGTCACAATACATGGAGATGTTCCTGGCAGGCATTATTGTGAACATGACTATGTAAAGAATATGGTGCTTTAAAAATAATTTCAATTCACAGGTATAGGGAAGCTAGAAGTGGATTAAAGTTGTAGTTGCCCCAGTTTTGGTCTGGAAGATTAGAGCAGCTGGCAGGTAAATTGCCAGGGGACTGTATTGTGAAAGGTCCCACAACTTGGGAAAAAAAGTGAATGTTTTGTTTGTTGAAGTGGGAAAATGGGGTGGGAAGGTTGGAAGGCTTATGGGAGTGCTGGGGGGGTTCTGGTGAGGAGGGTCCCTGTGACCACAGTGTGCTCAGGCAGGTGTCCCAGAGGGCAAGGGAAGGTCATGCTCTCGGGATGAGCAAGCAATTCAGCGCCGAAGCAATCCTCTGGCCGGCTGGAGGAAGCTCTGTGGTTGAGTTATGCAATTGTGCTCTATGAGGCTTTTCTCTGCAGAGTTTTTGCTACTCACAACTTTGGAAAGTGGGTGAGGTGGAGCCTTTGGATCAGCTCGTAGGACTGTGTCTCTGGGTTTAAGGAGCCCTGACCAACTCCAGTGTTGCGGACACAGAGAGAGGGGCTGCTGCTGAGAAATAGATCCCTTCCCAAGTTCATCCTTTTTGAAAGCCATTTGATATGTTGGACTCTTTTACTCGCTTGCTTTCCTTTTGAAAGCTTCCACGTCGGCAGGAGGTAGGTAAAGCAAGCAGCTGTTGCTTCTGGAGTTAATTGGGGTTCCCCAAGCCTAGGTGCTGTGCTTTTCTGCTTTACTCTTTCACAGTTTGTAGCACTGAAGCATTTTATTTTTAAGAGAGCTACTACACTCTCCCTCCCTACAGGAAACAGAATATAAAAAAAGAAAAGGGGAGGAAAAGAAAAAAAAATTTGGCAAGGAGCCAAGTCCAGCGATGAAGTAAGAAGTAGGGAACTTAGAGTAAGTGTAGTTGCCGGGACATTGTATGTCAGAGCGAGTCAGCGGCGGATTTTAAGGGTGTCGGAGAGGACACGCGATGCCCATCTCGCAGCACAGATAAGGTTTGCGTCCTTAGGTGAATGTCCTGGCGCTGCGACTGCGAGCGAAGCCGTCGGTCTTGGGAGGGGATAAAGCTGCGCGTAAATGAGAAGAGAGGAGTGTACCGGAGTGCTATGGAGGGCAGCAACTTTGTTGCTGTGACTTTTACAAGCCTTCAAGGGTAAGATTTAACGCTTTCCTTCCGCTCTCTTGTTTTTCCTGCCAGTTTCGGGGTGGTGGGGGAGACAGAAACTTGTGGTTTTTTTTTTTTTTCCCAGACTCAAGAGTTTTGCGAAGCTTAATCAAAGCGCTCGGGGGTTGAGCTTTTCCTAGGGGCGAGCTGAGAGACGTCTGGGTGGAGTGAGCTGAGCTGTGCATGATTCCAAGCAGCAGCAGCAGCAGCAGCCACCCGGGGAAGCTGCTATTGTTTGTTTCAGAGGGATCAGACTGCGTTTCTCTTCGGGAACCCGCTCCGCCACAGCTGTTGATCCGTAACTTGAGCGTCCTCGCAACTAACTCACCCAGAGGAGCTGAATGCAGTTTTTTGACTGCCATCCTGGTGTCAGTTTAAAGAGTGTTTTAATGAAGACAGATGGAGGATGTTGGATCATTACTCTAAGACGTGGCAGATAACAGACTGAGCCTGTTTCCCAGCAATTACAGCTAATTGCATTGGCACATTGGAGTGTAGGGGTGGGAGCGCAGAGTTCCATGGGTTTCTGTATATATTGATTGGAACAGCACCAGAAAATAGCTGTAGGGCTGGCTCACCTCATCCACGATACCTCTTCAGGTGTGGAAAAAGCAGGGAGGTTTCAGGAATACTTTCAAACTCTTTGCACCGAGTCAGTAGATTTAAACCAGAGGCTACACTACTTTTGTAAACTCTGATGGCAGGAGTGAGCACTTACAGTGCCTTAAACTTATTCCAGGTTGTAATTGTGCCAAATCAGATTTCAGTCCTGAAAAAGAGTAGTTTTTGGATTCAAAACACACATTTTTGTTGTCCACTCTGCAGCTCACTTTCTGTGTTTGCAAAGCAGGGAGTGGTACAACACATGCTATTCCCTGTTTTGCTCTTGAGGTATTCAAACACAAGAGGATGTAAGGAGGGGTGGAGAAATGCAAATAGTAATGTAGTTCAGTGCTGAAAGATGATTAATACTAATTACTTCTAATGGTTGAAATTTTTACATCTGCTTTTGGTAAGGAAATGCATTGCTCTCTTTGGTACTAAAATTTGACAAATTTGACTGAAACAGTTAGTACAGCTTCAGTTCAAAGGGTGCCCTTGGCAAACACGCCTTTGTGTGGCACACGGGAAGGTCAGTTTGTGCCAGGTGTGCCAGGTCTTAATGCTGCTCTTACCAGAGCCTTGGCAAACACTGCACTGTGATGTCCTCCTTTTGCAATACCTGTGAGTGATTGTGACTGTCCAGCTCCAGCATATGGCATGTGGCAACAAGGGCATGGATAAAACAGGGAGGATGAGGACCTGATGTATTTTAAATCCTTAGTATTTTCTCAGATGTGCCTCCAAATCCACTGTAAAATGATACAAGTTCAAAATTTAGGGACTGCAATCTCGTATTTAACATCATTACTCCACCAAGAGCAATGAGTGGTGAAAAGAAGTTTTCAACCTTTTTTGTCATGATGCTCAGTGCCTGGGATCTATTTTCTCATATGTTGAGTTATTGGTAGGAAATTTAGTACTTTAGCATGAAAAATAATAGAATTCTAAGATCAGTGGGTATTTGTGATCATTACATCATCTAAACAGAAATTTTAAAAAACCCAAACTTTTGTGCAAAAACTGACCTGACCTGAAAAGGTGAGTGGAGGCATGATATGCTTTCTGAATTTGTACCTGGACAGGTTTGTTCAAAATTTTTTTGTGTGTATACATAGCACAGGATATTTGATGGCAAAAACTGGCTGGAGACATCTTGTTCTTCTGACTAATTCTCCTCATTTCTGTGGGCTTGCTTCTCATACTTCACAATTCACTGCCCCCTCAGATCTGATATGACCACTGCTTGGGCAGGAATTTCAGTCTGTACTGAACTACACCCCATGATCTGGATTAAAATAACCCTTCCAAAAATGATTCTATTTAACATGGATCATTTCACAGAGTCTGGGAATGAAGTGATAGGAACAGAGGCACCAAGTATATTCTAATTCATATTTATCATTGAATCTGATGTATCATATAGCTTTGTCCAGAAAAACAGGGCCAAGAAACAAGACATGTTTTCCATCCACAACATCTGCTCTGCATTCATCCAGCTTGTGCCATGTCTTTTGTTATTTTGCCACTCAAGGCTACAGTGGTAGGAAATGCCTCCCTCCTCCTCCAGTTTGCAGTACAGCCCTCAGTGAACCTTTGCAAAGCCCATATGTCATAGCTCATTGCAACTTACCCCTCTTGCAGGAGGAGATTTGCAGTTGTGTTCTCAAGCCATATCATTGAATTGTGGAATGGTTTGGGTTGGAAGGGACCTTAAATATCTTCCTGTTCCAACTCCCCTTCCATAGCCAGGAACACCTTTCACTAGACCACATTGCTCAGAGCCCCATCCAGCTTGGCCTTGAGCACTTCCAGAGATGGGGCACCCACAGCTTCTCTGGGCAGCCTGTGCCAGTGTCTCATCACCCTCCCAGTAAAGAATTTCTTTGTAATATCTAATATAAGCCTACTCTCTTTCAGTTTGAAGCCATTCACCCTTGTCCTGGCATTACATGCCTTGCCGAAAGTTTCTCTCAAGCTCTCTTGTAGTCTAAGTATTGAAACTTGCTCTAAGATCCCACCAAAGCCTTCCCTTCTCCAGGGTAAACAACATCCACTCTCTCAGCCTCTCTCCACAGCCAAGGTGCTCCATCCCTCTGATTATCTCAGCAGCCTCCCCTCAGTGCTGGCTCCAGCAGGTCCCTGTCCCTCCTGTGCTGGAGCCCAGCTCTGGGTGCAGTGCTCCAGGTGGGTCTCAGCAGAGCAGAGCAGAGCAGAGGGGCAGAATCCCCTCCCTGCCCTGCTGCCCACGGGGCTCTGGATGCAGCCCAGGACATGTTTGGCTCTCTGGGCTGAGTGCACACAGCCAGCTCATGTTGAGCTTCTTCAGCAACTCCCCCAAACCCTTCTCCTCTGGTCTGCTTTCAAACCATTCTCTGCTCAGCCTGTACTTGGGGTTACCTTGACCCACCTCGCTTCTGTCTCTCTTAAATGAGGCAGAATTTGGTTTGTGAGGAAACATCTCTTTCCTATTCAAGACCGGTCAAAGCAGCTTCTCATTGTGGCTATTGAAATACCCAGAGCCCTTGATCAAACAGTCAGTAGCCGTAAAGCAGGTGGATTGTCTTTGCAGATGTGTAAGCAGCAGAGAGACAGTTCATAGAGCCCTGTAGGTACAACAGTTTTCTGTGGTGAGAGGGGACAATTTATTTGTAGCTTATACCCGAAATTCTCTGTAAGCATTGAGAATGTGAACTTTAAATAATTTCTGCTATAGGTTCTGAAAACATGGGGAAGAAAAACATGTCCTGTTAAGCTGAGGGGACCTGCATGAGTGTTCAAACACTCTGAGAACTCAGTTGATTACTGACAATGCAGTGTACCTGGGGTAAAAAGAAATAAAATCCAAAAATAATCAAGTGGAAAATGGAACAACAACAACAAAGAGTCCAGAAGGGCTGACGCAGACTGTGGAAAGCAACTAGAGAAGACTGAAGCAGCACTTCACTTTGCCTGACCATAGCTGGTGCCAGGGAAAATTAACTCAAACAGGAAATTGCCTTTTTTTCTGACTGTAGAATGTTTTTTGAGTGTTTTTGGGTTTCTAATTAATTCAGGAAAAGGAGGCTATGAAATTGTCCTACCAAAATTTGAGAAGTACTTAATGCCACACAACAAATGAAATATGAGATAACCTTTTTCCCCTGATAATTTTAATTTTTTTTTTTTTCCCTGGAAAGCATGAAGAGAAAGTAAAACTGTAATTAAAAACAGATATGAGTGATAGGAGGCCGATGACCCATCATTGCATGTTTGGAACAGAAACTGAATCTCAGATTTAAAAAACAGGAAAATAAAGAAAACTGAACAGAGGCATGAATTTTGATTACATGTGAAATCTGTGGGGGAAAAAATACCCTGAGGGATGTTGTTGATAAATACAAGTGCAAAGATGTTGGATCATGCAGGTAGAATTGAGAGTCTAAAATAACCCAAGAAAAAAGACCTGGGGCTGAAAGGCAGGAAGGGCCAAGGTCAGCCAGGAGAGCACATCTGTCTGCACAGGCTGTGATAAGTGAGACAAACGGGAGCAGTACCTGTTGCTCCATCAAAGGGGACAACTTCACCATTACTTGCTTGTGTTTCTTTTCACACTGGCAGCTGGTGGTCCACGAACTCTCAGACTGAAAACAGACACATGGAATTGTGACTGCACTGGCACAGAGGGGGTGTGAGCAGGCAGCCCTGCACAGAAGCTACAGCCCTTGTGAGAGTGGCTTTCCTCTGTAAAGAAGTATGGGGATTAGATGTGTGAGTCAATAACAAAGCAGTAAAGGAAGATATTTGCAATATTATGAAAATAAAGGGTACACCTCAATGCAATAGGGGTGTGTCCAGCCCTTAATGCCATCATCTGTGTGCCCATTGAATACTGACACATTTTCAAATGACATTGTGGTTTGGGCAAGTCAGGAACTGAGTTTTGCCTAGAGGATCAGGTCAGCTTGGGTAGGATTCATACATAACTCCTGGGATTTAACTAAGTGAGCAGGTATGCCAAGTCTGTGTGGTGGCAATGACGTATTGGAGAGGTAATTGGTACAAATGGATGTGGCAAAGTTATCTCCCACGTCTGCCCCAAAAGGCAAAGTTTTGTGGGAATTGAAAACCTATAAGGATATTTGTGCTGCCATGATGGTAACTTAAATTTACTGCTGAATGAAGACGTTCAATGCATGCAATCCTGATTTAATGCACTGAGAAGCTGTGGGAACTACATGCTTTCCATATCAAAACACTCTATTGTTTCAGTCCTGTCATGCTGCAGTCCCACCAGAAACCAGGGTTCAAAGAATCACAGCAATTAACAAATGCCATGTGTCAGGGCTGAAGGAAGTTTCAGGTTTTTGTTTGGAAGACGTGAAAGTCTATTGTTTGTTTCATGTTACTACTGATAAAAGAAAGCTTATAACCACCTTCGCTTTGTCGCTCCCCAAAAATATAAACATCCTTTTTTCACCCTCTGCTGAAATTATATGCCTGTCAATTGAGTACACAGCTGGGAGAGGTTTAGTAGCTGGGGATTGTTTTTCTAAAAAGTTTGGAAAATACATGAAGATCCAGGGTTCATATGGGTCATGTAATCATCAATATGATGATTATAACCAGTTAACCTTTTGCATATTTGTGCTGACAGTGAGGAGCGAGTTTTGTTTTTCTGAAATATTTTGCAAATACAGCAACATCCAGAGTTCATATGGATCATGTAATCATCAATATTTTGATTACAGACATCCTTGTGCTGCCAGGATTACCAGATCAGTGATTATCAGATCTGTGACCCCTGGTGCTTTAGGAAATCTGAGTCTTTACCTCTGCGTGTGTGGGGAGTGTCTCACTCTTTCCACCATCTTATGGGGAACTCTCTGTCCTTGTTGGTAGAATTTTGTAAGACATAATAGTAATTCTAAACCATGGAAGAAATGTGTTAAAAGTGATAGATTGAGGTGAGGGATGGAAAGTAAGTTTGGTCAGCAGGGTCAAGAAACCTTAAGGTTGTGACATTGCATATTTTAACTTTAACTGGTTCGGCTTCGTGGACAGAGAAGTTCTGGAAAGAGGTGGTACCAAACATTTGTCAAGATGAGCAGAAATAATTGGTTGAGTGAATAGAGAAAGGACATCTTCCATGTGGAGTGGGCACAGAGAGGCTCCCAAACCCCTCACTGAATTCAGATGCATGCAAATGCAGCTGCTAAGTATAGCTTTGCTGGAGCATCTGGAGCACAAGTTTGACATATGCAGGGATTGTAGAATTTTCCTTAAAGCTTACCTTTTTTTTCTGCAAACACATGAAGTCCAAGCTTGCACTGGTGATGTTGTATCAGGCTTGCATTTGGTCAGTGGCATAGGCTGCGTACTCGTGTGTGTTTCCAAAATATGACATATTTGCTATTCCAGTCTCCTTAGGCACCCTTGCTCTGCACAGATAGCATTGAAAAACTACATTCTGTTACCTAGAAAAGTTGTTCTAGACTGTGGCTCTCTCAAGTGTCTCAGCTTGCCTCACTGACCACTTAAGCAACTGCTACAGTGTTCCTGTTGATTCAGGCTCCTGGTCACAGAGCAATGCCAGCTTTTCTCATGTTGACAGATCCTCTAGGTTGTCAGCACCAACATCACCTTCAAATCCTTTAAATAAACTTGTCTGATGATTGGGACACTGAAAATTTCACTACCAGCCAGTTTTGATGTGAGTTTTAAAATTTTCAATTTCTCTACCTATCAGGATATATTCAGGGCCTTAAATGCATTTCTGATGCCTGGCGTTAGCTTCTGGGCCAGGCAGTTTGCAGCCAGTGGAGGAGAAATTTTATTCTAGTCTGCCCCAAATATGCAGGATGAGGAGCAATGGACAACAGTGTGAGCCAACACGTGCTGAGCAGAGGCGGATTTACAGGAAACCAGTGCTTCCCGCTGCTTCCTCCTCTTCAAGGAGGCTGGTCTTGCTCTGGGTAGAAACGCAGTTCCTCTGTATCTTAAGTACAAGCTCTGGGTGTGTATTTCTCATTTTCATATAGCAACATTGTAGTGGGAATGTCCTTTTCAATCTCTCCTCCACTGGCCCCTTCTTTGTGCCATATCAGGAGATGAATTGACCAGCATGCCCCAGGTAAGGTAGCCCACTGATGCAGTGCAACCTGAAAACTTAAGATTGCTTTGATTTTTAATGCATTCTAGATGATAAACTGTGGCTGCTGGCCACAGTGCTTAGGAATTTGTTTTCCCCATTTATTTGACATAGAATGGCATGTATGTGTTGCTCTATGTGTTGTGAACTGCCTTCTCTTTTGTCTTGCAGAAGTTCCATGGAGTTGGACTAAAATAAAGTTTTGGGATGTCTCTATTTGGATTAAAATTTGGAAAGAAGAAATTCAAAGGTAAGTGTGATCTGGTAATGCCATTGTCATGGGAGCAAAGGAATAAATACAGCACACGTGCAAGTCCCTGAGCTCCTGTTTGGGAGAATGTCTGGCCCAGAGCAGGTGGGGGAAGACACACTTTCTTTCCTTTTCCTGCATTTCATACTGTCTTGGAGGAGTGCTGCAGACTGGGTGCCAGTGAATGGGGGCATGTCTGCAACAGGACTAGCTACAGAGTTTGTGCACTGTCCTGACACATGACTGCCTTGGGGAAGTTGGGTTTTGGTGGTTTTTTTTACAGGAATCCTTTGCAGGAGTGGGTGGATGAGCAATGCACAGTGCAAAAGTCCAATGCAGTCTTTGGATGATGAAATGTACTGGTGCATCTCAAATTATGTGTTCAATTTTGAGCCCCTCACAAGAAAGACTTTGAGATGTTGGAGCAGGTCCAGAGAAAGGAAAAGAAGCTGGTGAAGGGTCTAGAGCACAAGTCTTATAAAGAGCAGCTCAGAGAGCTGGGGAGTGTTTAACCTGGAGAAAAGGAGCCTCAGAGGAGACCTTATTGTTTTCTAAAAGTACCTGAAAGGAAGCTGTAGTTAGGTGGAGGTCAGTATCTTCTCTCAGGTAACAAGCAACAGGACAAGAAGAAATGGCCTTGATACTTCAGGGGAAGTTTAGATTGGATATTAGGAAGAATTCCTTCACATAAATGGTTGTCAAGTATAGGAATGGCCTGCCCATGGCAGTGGTGGAGTCACCATCTCTGGAGGTGCTTTTAACAGATGTGTAGATATGGCATTTAAGGACATAGTTTAGTGATGGAGTTGGCAGTGCTGGGTAAACAGTTGGATTTGCTCATCTTGGAGGTCTTTTCCAATCTAAACAATTGTATGATTCTATTTTATAATGGCAATGGCCCAGATATTCCCTCCAATCAGAAACAGGAAGAAGAGTAAATTAGAAACATGTACCCTGAGAGCACACTCTAAGAGACCCAGTGTGCAGTCTCTGGTTGGGGATCCAGGTCTGCAGACATGGTGAAGAGGGAAAGTCTTTAGCTTTTCCTTTCAGGGTGTTCCTCTCTTATTTAATCAATGTGGAATTACTGCTCTACTTGTATTTTGACAAGAAATTCTTTTCCAACCTCTTTGAGCTCAGAGGATTGAACAGCTTTTTCCCAGGGGTTTATTTTTGCAATTGTGCTGCTATTTCCCCTTCCTGGACCAGGGCAGACTGTGAGCCCTGGTGTTAAGACAGGGGCATCCGTTTGCTCCTCTGACAGTCCCAGGAGAGCAGGTTGTGACTGCTCCCAGGGAAGGATCTCTGCCAGCCCTGGATATTTTTTACCACATCTTGGCTTTGCAGATGAGGGAGCTCAGGTTTGTCTGTGAGCCACTGTCCACTCAGGGCACCCCCACTTGCAAGGCAGTAGCTGTTCAGATTATCAAAAAGATTCTGTTGCTATATTAGGAAAGTGTTGTGTTTTGCCTGGGCCCGGGCCTGGATTTGAGCATGGAAACGTTCAGCTCCCACCCTCAAACAAATATTTGAGGAACTCAGATCTTCCTAGATATAAACCCTGTATTTTATTGGGAAGAAGAATTTCTTTTCACATCCAATCATCAGTTCAAAACCAATCAAGGCAAACTGGAAAAAGTTCAGAGGATAAAGGAAGCAGAGGTGATCAGGGAATGAGGAGCTTCCACAACAGGAAGTTGAGAGTGTTTTCTCCTCCTCTTGTGTTTTTAATTATTTTGCCTTGCAGCCCCAAAGCTATGATTGCTCCTTGCAAGCATTTGACTAGATGTAAATGTCAGTGTTGAAGTGCTATTTTAATCCAAGGGTTTATAAGTCTTTGTGTTTGTATAAGGCCAAAGGACTGTGCTGCCTGAGAGCAGGCAAGGCCCTCCCACAGGGAACACACCATGTCCTCATCTTGGAGGGGCAGTACTGCTTAAGGAAAGACCAAATTTCTGTTCCAAAAACAAAGCTGGATGATGTTTAACCTTGCTGAAGAGCCATGCTCATGATATGATTTTAATTGGAGGGAATGGATTACCTCAGGCATCATATGCTGGATCTGGGATAAGGATTGCTCCCATGAGATCCAGCATTTCTCCCCAGCAAGGCATGGTTTCCACATCAGCTGAGGTGCAGGTGGAATATGATAGGTTTAGTTTAAGAAGACAGGTTACATGGTCTTAAGTTTCTTGGAGATAAGGGGCGGCTTTTTATAGTCTCAAGTTCTTTATAGAAGTTTATCAGGAGTGTAACTAAAACGCAGCTCACGTTGACACACAAAGATGCCTGGAGGAGACCAGTGGCTGGATAATGTTGGAGAAGCTGTTCCAGCTGAAGCAGGGAAGTACACCTCTTAGATAAGCAGCAGAGGTGTTTCTGTGGAAAAGGTGCCTGAGATCTTTTACGCTGAGGTTTAACCTGCAGTGAACATGGGTAGAACGGAGGGGAAGGGGGGCACTTCTAGTTCATATAATGTGTGGAAGGTTGGAGATGGCGGATTGTTGGAATCTGAAATGCAAGAAATTCTCAGAACTTTGGGCCTGTAGGTTAAAGCTTGGAATTAAACACAGGATTTGATCTGAGACCTTGGAAGAGGCTTCTGAATTTGAGTACTAGAAGTGAGAATATGGATTTATGGTTTAAAGCAGAGACACGTTCAGTTAAGAAGAAGAAAGTCTATAGAGTTTTAGAGTTTAAGATGTATGAAAGAAAAAAAGGTAGTTACAAAGGCAAACAAGAAGTTTAGAATGCAGTACTGTAGCCTTGTGTATCATAGCATGACTGGCTAAGAAAGCTTACACTGTAGCATGAGTCCGTGAGACAAAATATTTAAGGATTAGGTCAAAAACATAAACGTCCTTGTTGGTAGTGTTTTATTGGTCAAGAAATCCTTAAAAGGTCTTGTAACAAGAGGTTTTGTGACCTTCTGAATCATGTAGTAAAGTTGTGAGCTGAACTCACCCTTCCTGTCTATGTAGATGATAAAAAAATAAATTGCGTCATCAAAAACAACTGAGAAATCCCATCTCTAGCTCATTCAAAATTGGTTCAAAAATGCCCATAACTAGTGCCCTGTGATAACTGTGGAATATCTCTGTCCACTGGCTTCCTCTCATGGCAGTTTAGTTCAGCATTGGAGCCTCTTACCTCAAGAAGGGATAGGCAGGTACTGTCCATCAAAAAATGGGAGTAGAGAGCAGGGAAAATTCATCTACACAGATGGCAGAGCAGTCATTCCTGCAGTTTTGTCTCCATAAGCCCAGCCTCAGGGCACACTGTGAAAGGAGGAAGAAGGTTATAAATCCAGCTAGGGCTTTTGGAAAGCTCCCCTGGGTCTTCCTTCTTGCTGCTCACCAAGGCAGCTGGGCTTGGAGCAGCCAGGCTCTGGGCAGAGCTTGGCAGCTCCTGAGGAAGGCAGCCCGTGGCTGGCACTGTGGGACATCTAGCTCAGCTCCCTTCTGGGATCCCCATTCCGATCCAGTAGGAAGTGTCTCACCACAATAGACATTGAGTATGAAAAATGTATTTATTTTTACATAATTTCCCATGAGGGAAATAACTGTGAATTGAAAAACTTCTCAAAGTTCGTTTTGGAGCTGTATTTATTTTTATGATTTTTTTCATCACTTCCTATCACTGTGCATTGCTGTTATTAACAGCATGTGCAATTGTGTTAAGCTGGTATTTACCAGCATGTCTAAGAGACACTGTTTTCTAGTAAAGGAAATTATATGTGCCAGCCAGTCACTGTCAGACTAGTTTTCAAAATAAAAGCAAAAGACTATTTCAGCTGCTTTTTTTGGCATGCTAATATTAGTCACAATATTGTGAACTATTATCAGAAATAAAACCAGGACACAGAGTGATATAAAATTGTAAACCAGCTGTGGAGGGTGAAAAATCAGTTTTTCAAAATGAAGAAAAGACAATTTATATTGGTAATATATTTGAAATATATATATTTCATTCTGAAGTGGACTGAAACAAATATGAAAAGACATAGATGCTTCTTGAGAATTAATTTGCTGCCAGGCATTTTTGAGACTTGATGAGTCCCCCACCTCTGCCCAGAGCCAGGGCAGGTGGCTGAGACATTACCAGAAATAGGAAAGGAAGGAAAACCAGAACTGGTGTTATTGCAGGAGATGGGAAAAGGGAGAGATGAGTCAACCTATGTCCCTTCCTAGAAAAACCTACATGAGAATATTTTCAGGTTTAAGATTATCCAACACTTCTTCCATCTGTGTCCTGAGACTGCTATTTGACCACAAGTGTTGTACATGCTGGGCAAATCCGGGGCATCCTTTTGGAGCTGTCTTTTCTTCTTTTCTCTTTTCCTATGGTGATAATAGAAAATGCTGCTTTTAGAAAAGGGCAGGGTCTACCACTGAACTTTATGTTGATATTAAAAATGTACTAGACCTGAGGCAGAAATATTTCCAGTTCACCCTCAGGTTTTTTATTTCAGACCTTTCAACTGCTGTATGATAATGGAGGAGGTCAGTACCTCACCAAGGTGGGCCCTCTGTTAGTGATTCCAGTATCAAAATATTTTGGCTTTCTATACCAGGGATATATATAATGTTTTACCTGTGTGAGAAATTCCACTATCTGTGGTGTTTTTTTGATGATTAGCAGGAGGCTGAGCTCAGTACCAATCACCAAAGACACTGTCCATGACCACAAAAGTGTATTTATTGCATTTTATTTCTTCAGGAGGAAGGAGGATTCTTGGGGTTTTTTTTGAGGCAAAAAGACACAATAGATATATTTATTTAATAATGGAGGGAAAGGAAGGATGAAAGAGGGGTAAACCCATTGATGAGGGTGTCCCTGTAAGGTCATGATGAATGCTTTTTCTTAATTAAATGCCTCACACCCAGCACAGTCTACTCCATTTCTGAGATGAAAATGCATGTGATTGCCAGCATAAATCCTCTCCAGCCAGAGCAGCCAGAGAGTCTACACAGAAGAGGGGGCATCTGCACATTAAAAATGTATGGGTTTGTAGCATGGAGTCCACGAGAGCCCCTCCTATGAGTCAATAAAAAAACACATTTGTTTGCCAGGCAGCTGAACATGTTCCTGCTCCGAGCTGGGCTTGGCTCTGACCTCCCTCTCCCCGTTTCCATCCCACTGGTTTCTCACTGCTGCTGGCCCAGCCACACTCGCTGGACCCTGCCAAGCTCTGGCTGCAGTTCAGGGCAGGGATGGGCTTTGGTTTCGTGCTGCAGAGCAGCAGGTGCGTGGCACCGCTCAGGTTACAGCGTGAGGATGGCACTCAGGTAATGAGGGTCCCACAAATGTCTGTGTCCCAGACTGGCTGTGAAATATAGATATTTAACCACTATGACCCTCAGACCTGTCATACAGCTCTTTGCTTCTCCCATGCATCCTCTGATCCATATGAGAGGATGAACCTTTGGTGTAAATATTCCTGGCTTTGGTTTTGGATGAAGTTCACTTGTTGCAGGTCTGAGTCCAGAAAGGTACTGCTGTGTCATGAATGTGAAATTCTGTGGTACCAGTGCTGTAAGAAATAATCCCATTGTCTTTACCCCAGTGACAGGGACTCTACCCAGATACAGCACCTGCAAATCGTAACACTTGTTGCATAGTTATTTCACCCCGAATGATTGCAAAAAGGGGCAATTATTGCTTTAAGGTGCAAGGAGATTTTAGCTATTAGCTTGTATAATAACCTCCTAGGAGAAAAATATTTTGGTTGCCTAACACAATATATGATGTCTTGCCCTCTCCTATTGAGTGCCTTTCAATGAAGACTGTAATTCTCAGGTTCTTTGAGGGGAGGATAGAGGTCATGACTCACCGTGGCAGCTTTCAGTCTCTTGTGCACACAGAGGAGCAGTCCAGCAAAGACCAGAAAATGGCCGGGATTTGTCTGTCTGTTAAGAGGTAGCTGATCTCCTGGATGCTGGGTGTGAGGTGGCCATAGTTGAGACATGATACCAGAAGCTGGGCCACACAGTGATGATGAGGTGCCCAAAAGTAGGGACAACAAAAGTTAGGAGGGAGATGGGACAAGGAGGAGGTAGCAGGAGACGTGTCATGAGGTGTGTGACTAGAGGGGGTCTTCTGAGACTTCTTACAGCCTGTTGCAGTAGAGACCTGAATTACAGTCCCCTTGGAACCAGAACAATCTGTTACAGCTTTCACAACTTGATAATAACTTTGCTAAGTTATTATCACTGCCTTCACTCTGTAAGGGAAGCTGAGGAGATGAGTCCAGCTCCTGGATGCCATTCTTTGTAGCTGGTCCAGGGCAGAGTTTTTACTCTTGAGGTCACTTGTTTAAAGGGTGGAGGAGAGATTATTATTTTTACAGAGTTTATGCTGTCTCTGTTCTGTTGTCAGGGTTAGTTACGCAGGCACTCCCCTAATTGGGCTGTGTTCATTTCGTGCATGAAGTATCAGTGCCTACTTTGTAGAGTACTTGGCAAAACCACGCAGACCTTAAATTCCCATTTCTTTGAGCCATAAGACCCATTATCTATAAAACTTTTCCAATACCCTGTTGAAAGCACTTCTCTTGGCATATGCTCCTTAGCATAAACCAGAAACAAATTTCCAGGCTGTCTGACCAGATCTTGAATCTAACCTTTTGCAGGACTTTTCCATGCAGCAGTCCTAAGTAAAAAGGCTGGTGGGCTGGCCAGTTACATTTATAGCTGATTTTTTGGCATGGGTTTAATTTTATTAAATACAGATGTTATTCTGAGGTTTAGCTTCTAAAACTATCTGCCTGAGAAAACAGGCACTTTCCCAGTGACTTGGTCTCAGTGGTTAGACCAAGAACTGGGCACTTAGCCATATTTATGTACGCCGAGTTTCCACTGATGAATAATTTAAAATAGTTTTCAGTGGCAGTGAAATGATAACTTGGAGCACAAATACCATTCCTTCTTTCCAGTGAATGCAATTTGCAGAAGCAGAACATTTGATTTACTTAGAGATATATTAAAAAGTTTCAAGAAATGAAAAACTTCTCATCTGATATCCATACAGCTTTTCCCTCCCTTTTTCCTCATTGCTTTCAGAATCAACAGGGCATGATAAGACACGCATGCTTGGATCTACAGCCAAAAAACCCTGAGTTATGGTTTCCAGGCAAAGCTGGTGTAATGCTTGACTTTTCTTAATTTTTTTCTTTATTGTGATCATCCAAGAGACTTCATTTCTGTCCAGACTGTTCCAGAAACAAATGAGAGTCATGTGGTCTGCAATGGTTGAGAACTGCTGGATTAGGAGGCACAGCAGAAGGACCTCAGCTGGTAAAAGCCACTGAGGCAGTGTTGCCCTGTGCATGTGGTCAGAGTGGTTCTCCTTTGGTGTAGCCAGAGGACAGGAAGTTCTCCTTGCTGATGCTGTTGGATGAGGCTCCCTGTGAAATTTATTGTGGTTTTTCTTGATTTAGCCAAAGATATTGGCTGTTACCCAGCAGGAAAAATTAAATTCTCACCAGTAGAAATTAGCTTCACATTTTGGCCTTTAGGGACACTGCCTCTGAGAGAGATGGGTGGCTATGGCAGGCAAAGGCTCCATTCAGTTTTGAACCAGGTTCACAGTTACCTGGGGCCTTAAGAAAGGGTTATCACAGAAAACCTGCCCTTAGGTGCCTTATGGGAGTGCAGTGCCTGGATTCTCATTGCTGTTCTGTTTCATGTCCCACTGCCTCAGTCTCTGTGCCATCCCAGAGCCGTTTGCTGCCATTAATGTTTCTGACATAAAAGCCATTTGGAGAGTGCATCTCTCACTGTTCTGAGAGGCTTCTGTCCCCACTGGGGCACATACATGTGTCAGCTTTTTTCTAAGTGCATTTGAGACTCTTGAGTTCAATACCATGTGTCAAGTGCCTCTTCCCTGGCTGCAAAGACTCTCCAGGCAACCTGAGAAAGGGGATGGCTTCTTGCTCCCTCAGTGTGCCCTGGGAAGAGCAAAGGAGATCAGGGTGTGTTCAACTATTGCCTGCAGCACTTGGATTTCCGCTTCTGCATACAGAACAGAAAGCCACTGAGGACTTCAGAAGCTGCCGTGTGACACCGAGGCTCTCCAAAGCTTTGTCATCTATTCCTATTTACAATAACACCATTTATCTTTTCTGTGGCACTTCTTCCAGGGCTAGGCTTGGAGCCCCTGAGGAGGGGATAAGAGTAGCACTTACTCTATGGCAGGAAACAGGCAAGTGTTGGGAAGTTCTGTTTTTCACAAATAGCTTTATCTTTCATCGGCTTTAAGAATACCAGTTGTTCTCAGGAAAATTCCTGAAGGAACACAAAACACAATATTTGAAGCCCAGCAAGTCTGAACCTCTTGAGCTCTGCTTCTGTTTTCCTGTGGGACACCAGATAAGTGACTCTGATCTCTTGGTACATTGTTCTCCCCATTGTGAAGATAAGAAAAATTTGTCTGAGGAAAGCAGTGAAGGATTAAGCACTTTAGGGTATTGAATGAAGCCACTGTGGTTGATCTGAATAATCCATTTGGGGCAGAAGGCAGCTGATTCCAAAATGACTGATACTGTTAGATGTGCCTGAAAAAGGAGAAAGGCACATTTGCCTGCTAACATGGCTTTACATTAGTGATTAGAGGACTTGATGAAAATAGCCTACAGACAGAGACCAAAAAATGGTGATCTGACAAAGGACATAAAAGTTAGGGATGCTGTGTATTTACATTTAAGGTAATTTAAGGAAGAGGAGGAAAGCTAGCACTTCAATGCAGTGAACAGCTTAGACGCTTGCTAATGCAAGAGTGAGCAAACAGGAAGAACTAGCTATCTTAACACATCATTTAATAGGTGTAATAGACACGTGCTGTGATAACTCATGAGGCTGGAATATTAATACAAAAGAATAAAACTAACTCTGTATGGTTAACAGAAGTTTTTCTTTTATGACTACATGGTCTGAAATGCAGCTTGAAGAAAGAGATGAGCAAATTGCATATCTCTTAGTAATGCTACAAGGTGATGCACACAAGCATAGCAAACCAGGAAGGGCAGACTTTCGTGAAAAAAAGAAAAAAAAAAAAGAAAAAAATACAGTTTTCTGAGAGGAAGGATATGGTGGTAAATGAAGAATTCCATCTAGGCAGAGGCAGAGCTGGGGAGAAGTGTAGAGGAACACGACCTACTCAGCTGGCACAGAATTTTGGTGCAGAGGTGGGTAACTTTTTGGAGAGGAGATGAGGATATTTCAGAAGTGATTCCCTCCAAAAGGGAGGGAATGGGAGGAGCTGGCTGGTCCTCTGAAAACTGGAGGGAGTGTACACAGGAATAGTTATGAAATGATGTGATGGTACTTAGGAAAAAGTGACAGCATCAAATTGTTTAACATTCACTTCAAGAAGAAAACCTTCAATAAATATGAAGAACTAATAGCTGATACCTCATGGGAAGGAACCCTAGGGTGGGGGGAGAATTAGACAGAGCTGTCATTTCCTTAAATAATTGATATTAAGGGCACATATATTATTAATTGATATTAAGGGCACATATATTATTAATTGATATTAAGGCCACATGTATAAGTTATCACCTTTCAGAGATAGGCTCAGAAGGATGAGTGAAATGGTGAAATCAGAAGCTCTCCATTTGCTTCAGACAAAGGAAGGATGCCTCTAGAAGGTGCAAAACAGTTTGTTTTATCCAGCACAAACAGTGTGGCAAAGGCTCAAAGTGAGAAAAGGCTATCAAGGACATAAAGGGCAATAAAAGTTGTACTGTAAGAGTTGGGGTCTCTGGGGAGGCTCAGTGGAAAAAGCCTAGAAAATAAAGCTAAGAAATCAGAGGGGTTTTGTTGTGGTGTGTTTGTTGGGTTTTTTGGGGATTTTGTTTTTCTTTTTTTCCCCTCTAGATATCTAACATAATACTTGCCAAAAGCAGAAGAGAAAGGAATAGGTTTTGGGCTGGAATAGAGAGAGAATGGGTTGACTGGGTAAGGTAAAGCATGCCCTGGAGCAGTTCTGCCTTTGAGAGTCTGGCTCACAGGCAGGCAAAGTTCAGAAGACTGAGAAGAGAGCAAGCACAGGGAAAAGAGAAAAGCTAAGCAATTATAGATGTATTGGCTTCACTTGAGTAAAGGTTAAAACAATACAGCAAACCACTTCAAAGTAACTAGGAGTGTGTGTGTGGGGAAGAGATGATTAACAGTCAACAGTCCTGAAAAACTGCATCAAACCAAAATTAATTCTGTTTTAGTGGTAGCTGGAGGGCTATTGAAAAAGCCTCAGATAGCTGCCATGTATCTTGACTGTCACTTGTGGCATTTTTACAAGTAAACTGGAGATACATGCTTGAGATAAAATCACAAAACAGTGATTTTACAGTGAATGCCAGATTTTTCAGGAAAAAAAGAAGACATTAACAATAGATATTGGTGACTGATAAGGAAACTTGAAAGATTCATCAGGGGTATATCCCATCCTGGGTCTGGTATTCAATATTTACTTCTACATCTTGGCTGACAGAATAAAGAACACACTTAGTACATCTGTGAATGGCACCATGCTGGCAAGGGCTACAAGCACACTGAAAGATAGGATTGGAATTGACTAGTTGGAGAAATAGTCTGAAAGAATTTGGATGCAGTTCAGCAAGGACAAATGAAAGATTTGCATTGCCTGATGAGGCATCTGGCTCTGCCAGAAAGGATCTGCCAAAGTGGATCATATTCTGGGAAGCCATCCTCTGTGTGCTGCTGGTGTATAAGGATGTTACTTTAAATTACTCCTGGGTGAATTCTTATGCATGATGTGCACTGTCTGCAAGGAAAGTTGTATCCCTTGTGCCCTGGGCAGCATTGGTAAGGCCCCAGCTGCAAACCATGGCCCACTTTGGGCATCCATCTGGAATGGGCTGAACTGGCTGGGAAGCTCACTGTAGAGCACCAAGGGTGATGCTCCTTCTGGTGGGTTAATGCATAAGAAGCGACTGGAGAAACAGGAGCTGCTTACCCTTGGGGAGGCTAGTGCAAAGCATAACAGCCTTCAGTATGCAGTGAATCACAGAATCATAAAATTCCTGCAGAGAACAGCCCCAAAAAACACACCTCGTGTCTAGGAACATTGTCCAATGCTTCTTCAAGCTCTGTCAGGCTTGCTGCTTTTACCACTTCCCTGGGGAGCTGTTGCAGTGCCCAACCACCCTCTAGATGAAGAACCTTTTCCTGATATCCAACCTAAACTTCCTCTGACACAGCTTCAGGCCATTCCCTCTGGTTCTGTCACTGGGCACCCAGAGGGAAGATCAGTGCCTGCCTCTCCTCTTCCCTTCCCAAGGAAGTTGTGGACAGCGATGGGGTCTCCCTTCAGTCTTCAGGCTGGACAGTCGAAGTGACCTCAGGTGTTCCTCATATGGTTTCCCCTCAAGTCCCTTCACCATCCATATGACCCTCCTTTGGTCTCTTTCTAATAGCTTTTATAGCTTTTGAATACTGTTGTGCCTAAAACTGCACACAGGACTCAAGGTGAAGCTGCACCAGTGCAGAGCAGAGTGGAACAATCCCCTCCCTCAACTGTCTGTACTCTGCATCTTCAGCAAGTAGCACAAGGAAATTAGGGGAAGCAGAAGACCACTTTTGACCCTCCCAGGAAAAGACAAAATCCTCTTGAAATTGAAATAATTACTTTGATGTTAGATAATGCAGGGAAAAACTGCCCTAGGGGAAGGAGACTTAAATCCTGGAATAGGCAATTGAAGAACTGATGTTGCTGGAGCTTTCTATGTCATTTTTGGGGAAGAGAAGCAAGACCCTGCTTTGAGGTAAAGGACAAATTGATGACATTTTGATATCATTCCAGAAGTGTTTAATTTCATGACAGCTGTGGGGATGGTGTCCCATCAGTGGAATGATGCTCAGAAATGCACCTGTACTGGAAGAAGGGCACCAGCTGTAGGCTGATGGCAAAAGCTCCAGAGACTTCAGGGGGAAGAGAAGGATCAGGCAGGAAGAGTGAGCGCCACTAGTTAAGTAAGAATTCCTACCCGGAAAGTGAACAACCTGACCAGGCACTGGCATTGCAGCAAGTGGTGGGTAGAGGAGACTTTGTTCCGTGGTGTTAAGAGTGCCATGGTCCAGTCCACAGTGCAGCTCCATCAGTGTCACCAGCCACCCCAGGTCCCTGACATGGGGCTCTGATTCACTCTCACTCCCTTCTAGCAGCTCTGCTTGCACTTTCTGGTGCTGCATTCACATCTGTATTGACTCTGCTTACCCTCAAGCATGATTGATGTGTTTCCTTTTCTTTGCAGAGGAAGAGAGACAACTTCAAGCAAACAACCGGGATTTTAATCTGCAGTTTGAATATGCTGTAAGTAACCAGTGTCTGTTGTTTCATGCAGATGTAGTCACAGATGTAGCTGCATCTGTTTCATGTCTCAAGTGTTGTTTCAAAGGGGTGAACAGAACTGCATGCCAGCTATGGCTCCTCAAACCAGGCAAACATAAGTCAGATGAACCATCAGAGGTGGATTGCTCCTAAGTCAGCCTGAAAAATGGGCAGTTGAAGGAGATTCGGTTCTGGAAAAGCATGACACGGTGACTTTGCACACTTAGAGAAAATTATTTGTGAGTCAAAGTGTTTGCAGGATCAGGCTCAAAGGCCTTTCAATAACGGAACGTGGGGGGAGTTTTCTGTGGAAATTTGTCTCCATTTAAAGTAAAACATGAAAGGAAATGTGTCAGTTCCTCAGCTTTTGTAGTGAAATCATCTCTGCCAGGAAGGTTTTGAATCTGGCCCTTGTGGCTTTCTGCCAGCTTTTCTGCCAGATTTCTAAGAGCCTACTTAGGTTCACTTTGTGCCATGAAATCTGTGATTCCAAAGTGCACCTTGACATAGGTTGGCTGTGTCCCAGGGCTGCCAAGGTAATTTGCCAGGGAGCCCCTTGGGTGATTTCATTTCCAAAGCTTGTGGGCCATTTTCTGATGCTGTGTGCAGAAGAGGGCTAGCTTAGCCTCTAGATCTGTCCTGCCTGCAGGGACATCCCCTTTGTGACATCCGCCCTGAAGCTGTATTCTTTCAAAGTGTTTGCAGATGCCAATTAATACCGAAGTGAATTTTGTGAATTTTTGTCCTTTGAATATCTGAATTCCAGTGGTGAAATTAATCATTCACTTACTCGGGAGCTCTTTGAATCATGTTTTGGTTTAGGAACATCACAAGTATTTTTTTGGCAAGAGGTGAAAAAACTAAGCATTTTAGAACATTAATTTCTTGTGATGGGGATAGTATGACTTGCCAGCAGGTTTGACTGATGGCAACATAGTGATTTTCAGTGGTTGCTTTTCAGCCACGAACATGGGTTAGAGAGTCCCAGGGTCCAGAGCTGCTGCATGTGTCCTGAATATTAAATGCATGGCAGTTAGTATATGGGAAGTACTATGCAGCATGAATGCCTTATCAAGACCGGTGATTTGAGACTGGGGAAGTGAACTTGATTTGCACACAACCTGTCAGTAGCATGGTGCGATGGTTATTGCCACTACATGGGGTTTTGTCATCTTCCACTGAATGGTTGCAATATGCAGTGGTGGGACAAGAAAGTAGGAGGGAGATGAGCAGCTATGTCAGAGTAGAGGAAACAAGCAACTCCTCTGGCTCCGTGCCTAATTCTGTGAAAAGCCGTTCAGAAAACTGACTTTGCATGACAGTGCTTCTCAGCTGATTCCTTGATTGTACCCAAGGATTTGCAAATAGCCACAATTAAGTAGACAACTTTGAGAGCGCTTCAGAATTTCGGTAAGCCTGTGATTAGGTGATAAAGTGAAGGCAGCCAAAAAGTCAGCTCTGTGTAATGTGTTAAAACTTGGCAGTGAGTTTTGGTAATCATGCCCCTCATTTTAGTCAGTTATGGCTCATGATTTCTGGAGTCCTGTGTAAACTGAGATTTAGGAAATCTAGGAAACTGCCCACAAAGAGCCAAGCCTTGAAGTGGCAAGTGTGGATGGTGAGGTACTAACAGACTTTAGGTGGTGATGCAAGTACTGCCCTAACGGTGCAGGGCTGCACATCATGTCCTGGGCTGCTTATATCCAATATGTCCTCGCAAAAGTTCAATTTGTTAACATTACTATGGTATATGAAAAGAACTAAACTTGCCCATAACTTACATCACATCCCATGCTGTAGATTTGTCTCATCACGGTGGGGTTGCTCTGCTAAGCACTAGGATGTGGTTCAGGGGGAAAGGACTACTAAGATCCAAAGGAAACCCACCAATATAACAAAGCATTAAAACTATCTTAGACAGTGAAAGTCACAGGACTGCGTTTCAGGTTTCTTGGTAACTTAAGGCCATATTAGCGATAAAACCTATAGAACAGGTTCTTGCAACAAAGCTAGGTGAGGCGGTAAATGTTTCTTTAGGGTGAGGCAGTTGCAGAGAAAGGCCAATAAGGAAAAAGAAAGGGAAATGCAAGCCTAGATGTTGTGTATTGACTACTGCTGCGGCCAGGCTTTCTGTCCCACCTGCTGTGAAGATTTGAGCCTTTCACTAAACGGTCGGTTTCTATTATGTAGGCATAGATCAAAGGTACAGAGGTGTTTTGTCCTTCTTTATCACAGCACGAACAAAGAGGTGGGAAAGTACAAGCAGAGGTGAGTGTGTTGTCCCTGAATATCCCTATTCCTGGTGGGACTTTGTCCCTTGCTGGTGCAAAGTCTCCGGGATATCTGTGAAGGGAGAAGAGACGAACTGATAAAGACTTGAAAAACTCTATTGTGTGTGGAGTCTGACATCAGCTCTGGCAGCTGCTGAAAGGTGGCCTTCCTGGTATGAAGCAAGACTCCCGAATGGCTCAAACCAGCTTTGCAGGAACCTGGTGCTGCAACGTGGAAAGCCATGTCTGCCACTGCATGCAAGGGCATGTCCGCCTCCATCACTCTACAACTTGCAGGAGACTTCAGAGGGTAAATTCCCTCCCTGAGCTGTCAGAAAATACAGGAGATGCTAGACTGCACTGTGTCCCTGCCTGCCACACTTCTCCAACCATTAGGCCTCAGTAGTTGAGCAGAGGGCTTAGAAAAATTAAACAAACTTTAAAACAAAGTGCTGTGCACTTAACTGGAAGGGCTGAGTGTGAAGGTATGAACACTACCCACCAGATTACAAAATTAGTTAGGAATGACTCAGAAAGCAAGTGTGAATGAGTGGCATGAAAAGGCACTTAGAGCAGTGCATAAAAGGGCTCAATATAGGTCAGTAAAAATGAAAAATCAAGTCCTAATCCTGTGTCTATTCACAATGTAGTCCAAAAGATCCTTCCTGAATTCAGAAGGAGGTTTGTTCTGTGTAAAGACTGAAATAAAGTGGAAAGCAGGGTGGCAGATGTGGTATAGCAAGATTTAAGTACTTTAATCAACTTAATCTCTCTGCACTCACCCCAACACAGCTACAGAGGGGACAGCCTCTCTGTGTCCACCACGATGGGCTCTTCATCATAAGAGAGTAAAATCTCTTCTGAAGACTTTTGATGTTGATCTGATCCTAGTTACTTTTTTAATTCTTTGCTTTCACATTGGAATTTAGCACAGCTGCACTGGGACGTCATGGAGGGCTGCGAAAACAACTTTGAAATTGGCTTTCAGACAATAGGAAAGGAAATGCAAGGCCTGTGAGTCAATGACAAATTTCATCTTGGATCAGGACCCAGGGTCAAGCCAGCATTCTTTCATCAGGACCAGCAGCAAGGGGGCTGCTTGGACTCGGGTCACCTGATGAAATCTCTAGTGAAATAGGAGCGATGTATATAACTTCTTATAGTCAATACACATTGCCTGGGCTGGATCAGCAGCTGGGTTCTTATCTGTTTGAAATTTAATTGGAGAGCAGGGAGCTCTGGTAGTGGCTCAGACTCTGCTCCACCTCCTCTGCTTGCATGCTTTGATCTCAGAAGGCTGCCTGGTGGGTGATCCTCCAGGATCTTATCAGCATGGTCAGGGTTGTGGCACCAGCTGCCCTCTCTTCCTGTCTCAACCTGCAAATATTTCCCAGTGTCCCTCACACTCAAGGTGGAAGGGAGTGTGGTCTGATGAAGTGAAAAGTGGTCTCAGTTGTCCCTGTAGGAATAGCTACAGCAGCAACCTGCACTGCTCTTTAGTAAGGTGTAAGTTGGGTCCATCTAAAGAGCACTTGAGGCACTGTCAGAGAGCAGCCAGAGCAGGGCTGTAGTTGGAGAGGGGGCAAGCTGGAAGTGGAGGTGATCCCAGCTCATGCAGGGCTCTCACTGACCAGGGTGCAGCCCTGCAGCATCTGGATGGCAGGCACGGGGCAGGATGCTGGTGATGGCATCCATCCTGACCATTCCAGACAAGATGAGGTGATGAACCAGGTCCAGGGCCCTCCTAGGGAGCCCAGACAGAAGTGGTGAGAGACCGGGCTGAAGACAAATCTAAACCAGAGGGCCAAGGTCCATCAAGGAAGTATAACTGGAAAGATATATCTGGGAAACTAGGACAGATGACAGTCTGGAGATGGGAACTTCTACAGCATAGCTCAGGTGAGCATACAAGGCTCCTGGCTGAGCTTAAGTGAACTCCTGAACTCTGGACAGGTGGCTGGAGACAACAGGTGAGGTCAAGGTCCTCAAGGCATATCAGACCCCTGAGAAGCACATAAAGATTGAGCTGAGCCAGATGTGGTCTTCAGTGAAGTCCATAGACTCCTTTGGATCAAGTCTTCCACTCTTCATCAGATTATGTCTCATGGACAGAATGCTCCTACCACACTGGTTGGGAGTCTTGTTGTGTGAAAGCATGATGAAAACAAAACAGTGGCTTGGAGTTTGTCTCCTTTGCACCACTCAGCAAAGGTCTGCCCTCCCCTTCTTTCCTTCTTCCTGACAGGCAGCAGCTTCAGGTACTGAGGCGAGCCAGAGGAGAGCACAGTGTTGTTGAAGGGGATGCCTAAGAGACAAGACCTTTAGCTATTGTGCTTGGCTTGTCTGTGAGCAATAACATGAGGTTCTCAAGCCAGGCCAACCCTGTGCACCACCATGACAAGGACACACCACACTGATGATTAACTGCTCAGTAATGGGGCGACACCAGACTGAAGGAACAACACAGGAAAACACAAGCAGTGATTACACTTTCGTAGAGATTTTCATGGCATACCCAACATGTGATGAGATCCTGGAACTCACTTTATTAATGCTGTCAAGACAGGGTCAAGTGATTACATATGCAAGACATTCCTATCCTTTTTCTGTTTAAAGAAAAAAAAAATTGGGGGGGGGTGGTGGAGAAAAAGGGAAAAAGAGAACTGTGCTTTGGAAATTGGCATTTTTATCTCTAGTGTTTGGCCAATCTGTTACTCCTGGGAGTTTGCTTTTTTACAGGGACTTTTACACAGACAGATTAATATCACCACATCCTTTTGGTCTTTATCAGTCTTCTGTTGAGCTGGGGCTGTTGCCTACCATCAGGAAGAAGTCAGTGAACTTGGGAGTCTTAAAACTGATCTGGTCTGACTATTCCATACTCCCTGTGAAAACAAAGCCTTGGTGGCACCATATGCGCTGTTACATGAGTTTATTAAAAATTTTCATGAGCACATTCACAGCCCTGTGGTCACATTTCTGCTTATGGCTTCTGTGTTTTTTCCAATGGCACTGCAGTTAAACAGAGTGCCCTGGAATTGCACTTCTGCCACCTCCTTGGTGAGGCTTTACCAAAACACCTGGGAAAGACATCTCTGCTGCTCAGCTATTCCATTGGTCTGTGCTACACAAGTACCAAGGGAATTGCCAAGTGTTGTGGCACAACACCTCCCTATGGGGTCAGCAAAATCTTGCTAAAATTTAGCTGGGGCTAGGTTGTCCAGCTGCTGGGAACTATAATGTCACTGAGCCAGGGGTATAAATTCAGAGGGTCAATACCTTGCCATACACTTTAGCCCCTGTAATCTAGCCACAAAAGCATCAGTGTCTCTTATTTCCAGTGACTTTTATGGCAAGGAGATGATTTGTTTGCTCAGCGATCTAAGGTAGGAGCCATCTGCTGAGTTTTGCTTGCTGTTGGACGTCACAGGCGGGCTTCTGAAAACACCCCCAAAGCAACAGCTCATCCGCCAGATCTGGACTTGTGTAACTGTGGAGACATGAGCACTATTCTTAGGGACAGCATTTTGGTGGAGTCACACCTCCGGGAGGTGTGAATCTCTCCCCTGAAAAGAGCAGATGAGAATAATCCCTCACCCACAGACAACATTGCTCTGGTGTCAAGCTTCGCATCTGGAGAGCTCCAGGCTGACTGTGGGTAACCACGCTCAGACCTGCTCATTTAGGACACAGGTGCATGCAGGGACTGCCCTCGCACCAGAAGTCCAGGGCAGATCAGGGAGTAAATGTAAAGCTCCTTATTCCCATTTTTGTGCTTAGCCCATAGAACTGTTCATCTCAGCTGTTGGTTCTCATGAATCTATAGGAAAACCAGAAATTTCAGTAAGCCTCTCATTACCTAATTGCTGTTACAAAGATTATTCTTCTCCATGACTTTTTTCCTATGGGAGTCTCTCCCACTGAAGGCAGAGTGTGGGGACAGTAAGGCAGATGATATGTTAGAGGCATTGCTTGTGAAATGATGGCTGCATGTGGACTGTTTAATGCACTGCAGTGATGCAGGCCCCCCTAGCACACCTCCCACCCCAGAGTCAGGCTCTGGTCCAGCTCTAAAGAGTGGCAGGGTTTGATAATGTTAAGTGTCACAGAAGAGGATAAAATCAAGAGCAGAAGTCAACTGAGATTTCTCTGTAGCTGGCCAAGAGCCTGAGCTGTCAAAGCACACATCCCTGTAGTATTGCCTGAAAACATAATCAATACCTGAGAGAATTGGGTTTGCTCAGCCTGGAGAAGAGAAGGCTTCAGGGTGACCTTGCTGTGGTCTTCCAGTAGCTGAAGGGAGCCCATAAAATAGATGGAGAAGGACTTTTTACAAGAGCATGTAGCAGACAGGACAAAGTCTCACCTCTAAACTAAGGGTGACTTTAGATTAGATACTGGGAAGAAATTATTTACTGTAAGGGTGTTGAGGCACTGGCACAAGTTGCTCAGAGAAGCTGTAGGTGCCCCATTCCTGGAAGTGTTCAAAGCCAGGCTGGAGCAGCCTGGTCTGGTGGGAGGTGTCCCTGCCCATGGCAGGGATTGTGGGAATGAGATGATCTTTAAGATCCCTTCCAACCCCAAACCATTCTATACTTGTAGCATTATATGATACCTTGCATAGTGTTTCAGCTGCATCTGTGATGTGGAAATGCAGAGTTTTTATTTGGAAAGGCTGAAGTTTTCTCTAGTTTGTCTTTATATTTTGCTGTTGATATGCCTATAGTCCCTGAGGTCTGTGAACAAGTTATGTGTTGAATTAGAAATATTTGTAGTAATTACAAATTCTTTTGTCCCTGGTCATTAATTTAATGATAGATTCTAGAATAATGAGAAGATCCATGATAATACTCCCTGTCCTTATCCTCAGGTCTGAAGTGCCCTAGTGTCCCAAAATACAGACTGTGCCCAACAATATAATGATCCTGAAAAACTATGGAGAAAACACTGGTTATCCAGATTCCTGCAGTTAAGCATGTGGAAGCTGTTATGTCTGGGGTTTTTACCATGCCTAATGGCAATAGGAAATAAAATGAATGGCTGTGGTTCATTCAATGATTTTCCTGACGTAATTAATGGACAGAAATAGAAGGCAGGAATTGAAATAAACCACTCCCATTCTTTTCTTATTCCCTTCTGAGATTTTTGCAGGCAAAGATCTATAAACTTTATCTGAGTGTTTACTGAGTAGTTTTTCCCATGTTATATGTAACCCTCTGAAATCTGTTGACGCACAAAGGTCAAGTCCCCTGCATTTACTTTTTCCTGTAGCAGTAATCTTGTGGTTTTCTTTAAGTAATTGGTCATAATACTTGTCCTCAGAATAGTGGGCAGATTTCTTTATTTAGATCCATCTTTTATTAAAAAATCTGCTAGACTATGTGCCTGACAGACACAGTCTTGTCAAGCAATTTAGTTCCTAGTATGCTGGGTTTGCAGAGGATGCTGTTTTTCCATTGTTTCTGTTACAGCAGTGTCCGTGGAGCCTGTCTGCGACACATAGCCCATGGTTAAGGATTTTGAAATAAACCAAATTTAACTACATGTCATGACATAGACAGAGTTAACCACACTTGCAGGTAGCTCCATGATACCAGGAGACAGACAATATTGTATATACGATGATCACTGATAAATATATTTTATTGCTGGAGTGCAATCAAGAGGAGGATTTGGCTAGCTCTTCTATGAAGGCTGTTTAATTTCTGCCCTTTTAGAGATTTACTCATTTGGCTTGTCCAAGGGATGAAACATGATTTCAATGCTGAAGAACATAAGCTGTACTGTGTGTCTGAAGGTAGAGAAATCCAGTAACTGCCTAAAATGGAATAGCTTCCCCCACACATACCTTTCAGTGGTAACCTGAAATAATTAATTTAGTGCTGGAAACATGCTGATGCATGTCAGCATAGATGTTGAGATTCCGGATTAATGCATGGATAAGAAGTGGGCTGTGATTCATACTTGGTAGCTTCTGTCCTCCCACCAGCTTAGCAGTATCTAAAGGCTATTACAAATACTGCAATCACTATTTTCTCTGCTGTTGAACCAGCATATTTATTATGGAATTCAGGTGTGCTTCATATCTGCCTCCTTGTGCTGTCACACCTTAGGTTCCCTGGAAGGGGGTTAGTGAGCATTGTCTGGAGAGCTTCTAGAGGGAAAAATTTAAGATGTTGTCACAACAGGGGGATTTAGAACTAAACCTAGACCAGGATATGTTAAACATCATATGAAAAGATGGTCTAGCACACCTGAAAACTAAAGGGACAGCAGCAGCTGGTGGGTCAGTAGGATGCATTGAGTCTGTCTGGCTGGTGGCACATATTGGACCAGACTACCCTTATCTTTGGGGGAAAAAATACCCCGTTCTGCAATATCAAACTTAGGTCTTTCTGTGGTTTGCAAAAGACAGACTGGGGAGCAACCACTTCTTGTGGCTGGAGGGGCCGTCCGAAATTAGAAAAAGAAACTGGAAATAGGGAACAGAGCTGCAGGTCACTTACTGAAAGAGTGACTTCTTGTATTAGTGACTGTTTGCACAACACCAGATCCAAATTATTTTTGTGGAATAGAAACAAGCCACCTGTTGAAGCTGCTGAGCTGAAAGTTTGCTGAATGAGCTGAAAATGATAATAATAATGTCATATTCTGTTCTGGAGGACTTATACCTCCAGTAGGGCTGTCCAGCCAATGGGTATTTCAAAGCATCAGCAAAGTTATGGATGGTTGACCTGGCATGTGTTTTCCAACCCTGCTTTCTAGATGCTAACAGCAAAATTGTTGTCTTCTGGTTACAATTCTCAATTTTCTTTGTGCACTGTGTAAGTAAGAAGACTACTAATAAAGGGAAGATGTTGTGAGGAACAACATACAAGTTTATCTACCTGCGGCAGCACTAGCATAAGCCAAGCATCATGTTTTTACCCATTCCAAGAGGAATTCTCTGTTTATCCAGACTTGGCATGATTGTGTGGGGGAAAAGGAAACGCTTTTTGAGCTGCTGTTGGGAACAATGCTATTGCTAAATATAAGCAAGTAAGACACAGTTGAAATGAGTTGTGCTGTAATTTTGTTTCCTGTTTTACCAATCCCACTTATTTTATTTTTTTTTCCCCTACAGAACAATTCAATTAAAACATCGAAATACAATTTCTTCACTTTCCTGCCTCTCAACCTGTTTGAGCAGTTTCAGCGAATAGCCAATGCTTACTTCCTTTTCTTGCTGATTTTGCAGGTATGAAATCACCGTGCTGTTTCCAGCAGATTGTTCTCTGTTATCAAAGCCAGTCTATGTTTGACAGGAGTAATGAAGTGCAAGCTATAGTCCTGGTGTGAATTAGCATCTTAGTAAAATCTTACAGTACATAGAAAGCAGGGCAGAAAAAAAAGCGATTTTCTCTTTTACCTTTGGATATGAGGGTTTGAACTAAATGAAGGAAAAAAGTTAATTAGTTTTCAACAAATTGTGCAACTTTTTCTTGCCCGGCACTACTATCCCTTTGTGTCTGGCTCTGAATGCTCCTGGCTGTCCTCAGATTTGTATTACTTATTCATCCTGTAGTATAAAGCCAAGTTGTCTCTTACGGATAGACTTTAAGGCAAATTCCACAGGCAGTCACAAATGAAAACAGCAAGAAGGACACCACACTTGTAACCTGTGGTGTTTCCCTGGGAAGGAAGGAGTTAACATCAGGAAGGCTCAAGGTTTTGGCTAGTTTGCATAAAGCTGGACATTGCTGCTCCCTTCCCCAGGGTGAGGAAGGTGTCCAGTATGGACTGTGTCAGCCATTGGCAGCACTATTGAGCCCTGTGGTTTGCAATGGCATTGTGTTGCACTTTGTTCATCACTGCTGCTAATGATACCCTGAAAGCTGAACGCACCGGATAAATTGATATCAGGATTTCTGCCCCTTTGCACCTTGCTGTGTACTCTGCCATTGTTGAGTCATATCAGAATACACCTTATCAAAAGAAGGGTATAATTTTGATTATGTTTCAAGCTTAATGTTTTAAAGTTGATCATTTCACTGCACACAAATTTACAAAATAACCCGTTTCAAATGCTTTTTTTTTTACAATTTTTTTTTACAAAAAAGCATAGATGAAGTGTGGTTAAGGCTTCAGCAAACCACATATAATCTTTTTAGTTTATTTGCAGGGAATGAATTTTTGAAATTATAGTGCATCCATATTTTTCAAGAGAAGGTACCTTTCCAGCTGAGCTGAGAGCACAGTTCCTGCGTTGTTGTACTGCACTCTAGCTGATGATCTGTCAAATTCATAGCATTTCAAAGTATTTGCCTTGAATTATTCCACTGTGTGTTTTGCTAGGCCATCTAGGGTTGACTATATATAAAAGCACACAGCTTTTTCTTTACATCAAGGTAGCCTAAAGAGGGCAGGCATTAGTCTACATATTCCTCACTGCATCCCTGTGGGACTATTCCTGCATCAAGAGTGGATGTGATGGGCAGGCTGTGGGGACTCTCTCTCCCCCTCCTTTGTCACAGTGGGACATGCATTTTCCAAGGGAGGTGAGAAGGCAGCAGTTGCAGCCTGCACAGCTGAGCAGGACTATGGTGCCAGTAGGATCCGGGCTATGACAGTGCAAAAATGTCAACTTCACAACGCACATGGAGTTGACACTTCCCAGATCCAAACAGGGAGACACACTAATGCTGGTTTCACATTGCTTCTGTCCCTAGTGCTGTGCTTCTAGAGGAAGGGGAGAACTGTGTGGGGGTGAGACATCTCCCTCTGCTTGACTGACAACCTAAGAGAATCACATTCAACTCTTTGGTCCTCTCACTGCTAAAGATGTAGGAAACAAAAGTGGCTGTGCTGCTCTTGGGAGAGCAAGGTCAGCCCTGGCAACAGCTTGCATTGTCCATTGATGCAAAATTTACTTCAGCAAAATGTGAGAAGTTACTGAAACAAAGAACAGAAGCTTTTGAGGGCTCTGCACAGCTGGTTTTACTCAGATACCTCTTGAGTCCCTCACAGTGGGCTTGCCATGTCAGTACTTCCAAATATCCTGGGGATTTGGCAATCCTAATTCTTCAAACAATAATAAAGAACAACCCACTACGCTTTCTGACAGCTCTATTTTTCTAACTTAAATTATTGCTTGTTTTGGAAGGAAAACATAGGGTCCCTGGCTCTCCCACCTTTGGAGAGGGGCAGAGATCCACCTATCAGGGATGGAGCTACATTTCTGTCTTTATTCTATTTTCAGGTATCATAGAAAAATGTTGTCCGCAGCTTGATTAGGAAGCAGTGATTTTCAGAACTGTCAGGAAATGTCTTAACTCAGATCTTTTCTTCCTACAGTTGATTCCTCAGATTTCCTCATTGGCCTGGTTTACAACAGTGGTGCCCCTGGTGCTGGTGCTGGCTGTATCAGGAGTCAAGGATGCCATTGATGATTTTGTAAGATCTGTATTTCTGACCTGTACTTTGGAGTTGGCCTGTGATTCTTCAGCACAGCAACTGAAATAAACTGCTTAAACTCACCTGGTGGCAGGCGCTCAGATGGGGTCTGAAATTAAGTCCCCAACATCTGTAGTTTGTTACTGAAACAGGAGCTAGAATTTCCAAATTGCTGAATTGGCCAGCAGCTCCATTGACTTTCTCTGAAATTGCTCAGCATTCTGAAAATGTGATCACTCATAGATATGCCTGGATGCAGGCACAGAAATATTTTCTTAGGCTTCCAATTTGGAGAACTCATCCTCTGTCATCTACTACAATGTAGGTGGGAAAAAAATTGGTAGGAAGCAAGTGCTCAACCAACTTGTGATTTTTTAAACTTGCTCGGCCAAAGTCTTCTGCCATCAGAGCTAATGATCAAAAGCCCAATTGACTTCACAGAGTGATATTAGAGCTGAGTTTAGCATCTGATTTTCTCTCATTATTAAAATGATTTTGATGTTCAATGCAGTAATGCCAGAATATCAGTGACCACTTTCCGTATGAGAGCAGAGGAATTAATTTCTCTGGTGTTTACAGACTGAGGTGGGTGGGAGCAGTCCCAGCTGAGTCAGGGCTGTGCTAAAGTGACACGTAAGGCTCTACCTTCCTTCTTCTCTCTAAGAGCAAGCCTGGTGTTGCCTGTTGCCCTTTGCAGTCTGGTTATGCTCTGTGTCACTGCCATAAACATGTGCTGGACAATGACTCAGTTGTGACCCTAATCTGCCTGACCCATTCAGCCAGCTGGGTGGAAACCCAAAATGTTAATGAACTGCCTTAGGCTCCTGTGTGTTTGGTTTCCTGGAAAAGCCTTTTAACCTTCTGATCCAATTTTCAGAATCGACACAAAAGCGACAAACACGTCAACAACCGCCCAGTCCAGGTCCTGATCAATGGCATGTAAGTCCTTTTTGCTGTAGTTCTCACAGGGACAAGCATTTTCTTAGTAAATATTTTTGATTTTGTGTGTGTGTGTGTGTGTGTGTGTGTGTGATTCACAAGGATCACTAAACAATTTAAAACTGAATTGTGTTTCACACCACTAGTTTATCATGCGGTTGTGGACTATGTGTCTGATTAATGAACCCTAGACACAGTACTAGAATCTGTGCAGACATTATAGCTGTGACCTTGTGCTGACAAAAACGAAACTCTTTCTCTGTTCCCAGGTATTTATGTTTAAGTAAGAATTTCAGAGTCTTGTATTACTTTACTCCTTGCCCTACAAGTAACATGCAAAGCTATCTTCTGTGTCCATTTATACTGCTAGCATTTATTTTGCTTTAAGCAAAATTAGGCATTATCAACAAGATATTTCAAATTAAGAAGCTGGAATATCTCCTTCATACACTTCATTATACTTTGAGTGTGTGTAGCACTTCTGGCTTAGTTGTACCCAGAACATTTCAGCTGCGTGCTTTGGACATTGTACTGCTAGCACTGTTCTTTCCTACAGAAAAAATAGCAAAGGGCTTTGGCTTTCATGGCAGACAGATGTACTTGCAGCTCTGTGGAGTCCAACTATGCATAGGACACAGCTGTAGACAGCTGGGAAGTATTTTGTGACTTTTTTTCCACACTACAGATAGCAGTATGTTGTGTAAACTCTAACAGATGATCAGATGGTTAAAAATATAAGTGGAAACTGAAGAATAGGGATATAGCTTTTTGTGCTCTCTGCAAAGTAAACTAGTTTCTTAGTTTACTGTGTATTAGTTACTGTGTCTAGGAAACAAATTTTGACACAGAAATTTTATAATGTTTTGCCTTTTTCAAAACCTGGAAACCACAGATCCTGTCCCACTCTAGCCAACACTGAATAAGCAAGATCGAATTGAGTTCAAGCTTGAGCTCCCAGTCCTGTTTTGAGACTGATCTTTCTCACCTCTACAATTTTCATATACAGCTATTTTGGCTGTGTTGGTGCTTGTAGTTTAGCTGGCTTCCTGTGTGCACATCTGGCTTGGTGCTGTGAAGACCACTGAGACATGGCTCAGACAGTCCAGTGCACAGCCAAAGCACCTTCGCTGACCTTCCTGAGAGCTGGTTACTCTTGCCCTTAATACCATGCAGAAAACCTCACAAAATCTGCATTTTTCCCAGATGAAGTCTCGCACACAAAGCAGACAGGGTTTTTTGAGGAAATGTGGCCCTTTAAGAGAAGGAAGGAAGGGAGTAGTCGCTGCAGAGACAAGGACAAGGATAGTGCACATGGACTGTACTGCTATTGTGACCCAGCATGGGTCAGCCCAACCAGTGCTTTTATTATTTTTTGCTGCTTTTTTGTTTTTGTACTACGGCCGTCCTCCAGCTTAGTATGGATCAGGACACATCATTGCAGGCCCTGCTCCCAAGTCCTGATGGCACCTACAGTCTGGCTCCAGGAGCAGGGCTAAGTTCCCCACTTTCCCAAGAGGCATTTGCTGTATGTGCTTACTTACTAGAGGTTTCCTTGCAGGTTAAAGGAGCAAAAATGGATGAATGTCCAAGTGGGGGATATAATAAAACTAGAAAACAACAACTTTGTGACAGTGAGTACCATTTGTCTCTATCCTGATCACAGCTAATCTCTGCCACTCTTATCACTCGCGAGAAAACCAGTCATAGTGATAATGTGGCAGTAACCACAAGCAGCTCTGCAATGCCTGCTGACTGTGTGGCTGTCTGTCTGTCTGTCTGTGCTCAGGCTGATCTCCTGTTGCTGTCGAGCAGTGAGCCACACAGCCTGACGTACATCGAGACAGCTGAGCTGGACGGGTAAGTGAGCCTGGCCCTGGCCTACAACCACTGCCACCATTGCAAAGCCACATTCCTGATGACCCTGGGTGCTGCAGGCATACCTGCAATAGCTTTGGTAGCCAGAGTTTCATAACATGTAGAATAAACTTTGGGTGAGTATCTTGAAAATAATGTCTTCTGGTGGATACTTTTGCTTCTTGGGCACAGATGTCATATGAAGAGGAGACTTTACTTTTCAGTGACAGCTATTCTGACTCTAAGAGTTAGTTAGACACATGTCCCTGCAACATCCCTGTCAGGAGCTGTTGCTTTTGTTTCCTCTAGTATTTTTCTTGAGACAGATCATCTGGGTGAAATAATCATAACAAATAACTCTGGTAATCTCCTTTGGTCTGCTGTAGAATAATATAATAATGTGCTGCTGTCTGCAAGCACACAGCAAAACCTTCCAAATGCTGCCCACTCCAGGACACAGCTGTCTACAAAACCAGAGGGCTGCAACTTGTATTAAACTGGAGCTGACTCATCTTTATGACCTAGTTTGAATTACCTTTTCTGCATTACCCAGAACTAGCAACAATCTGAGTGACTAAGCAAGACCAGAGATTTTAAGAAATTGTGTCTCTCCCAAGACCCTACAAACAGCCCTCTGGACTTTCCCCATCTGATTTCTGCTTAAAATGTGTTTGTAGTTTTCATACACACTAGGGCCACTTTGAAGAGACTCCGAACAAATGCAGTATTCTTTTGACATTGCATTTCCAGCCCCCCAGCTAGCCAGTCCCATGACTGAAGTAATCTTCCAGATCAGAATACCATGGGAGAAAAGATTCAGAGCTCTCATATATGCTTAGATACCTTGGGTTTAAATGTGTCATGAGTGACAGGGTAGAGAGCGTGCTGTTCTGTGGTGAAATTAAGAAGACAGAGCCACTTCACCTTTGGTACCACGCTCAGAATTTCTCTGAATGCCTATCAGTGCAACTGAAAAAGACAATGTACACCCTTTGACAAGGTGAAAGAGATGTAGGTTTTACAGTCCATGAGATGGCTAAGGAAGAAGACTGTCCTCAAGAGCAGAAGTTATTTTCAATGAGAGTTTTCAGTTCACATATGACTTTCAGTTCATGGTTTTTCTCTTATATTGTTCACCACAGTGAAACAAACCTGAAGGTGAAACAGGCACTGACAGTCACTGCAGAGCTTGGAGAAGATCTTCAGAAGCTGACAGAGTTCAATGGTGAGTATAAATGGAAAATTCACTTTACAGATGATTACAGAGATCAAATTACAGAGAGTAGTTGGGACTCTTCCTTCCAAACTGTCCACCGCCCCCTGCTAGGTCTTCTCTGCAAACAGTGCCAGTAAAACAGAACAGGCACTCTGCAGTCTGTACGACAGGTATCAACACCACATGTAAAGGATTAGGATCCCTCTTCGCTTGCAGGTCTTGGTGCCATGTATGGCTCAGCCTGACTCTGCCTTGGTGGCAATTCTTCTGGATGGACACTTTTCTTTTGTGTCTGTCTACACAAGTCAAGACTACACACCTTGCAAGCTAGCACAAGAGTTCACAAAACTGCACAATGGAAACTGTTTTCCCAAAACCTTATGCTCAGTTCTGGTCTCAAAACATTTTCACTGCTGCACTTTCACACTGATGTAGCAATGCTGATGCATTGATTACATTTGTCTTCTGATCAGTGGCACTTCCCAGACACCACAAAGACCTGAGGACTATCTGTGCCCACAGGGCACTCCTTCCCAGCCTGAAGCCTCACCCTGAAGCTGTTCCTTTCTCTGAATGCAACAATAAAGACTGAGTTTTAAAATATCTAAAGGCAAGCACTATAGATGGGATTAACAAGAAATGTGTCCTTTCTCAGCTCTGTTTTCTTTATCAAATACAAGAATCGAATAGAATAGAATAGAATAGAATAGAATAGAATAGAATAGAATAGAATAGAATAGAATAGAATAGAATAGAATGTTTTAATTGGAAGGGACCTACAACGATCATCTAGTCCAACTGCCTGACCACTTCAGGGCTGGTCAAAAATTAATGTTTTTAAGGGCATTATCAAAATGCCTCTTAAACCTGACAGGCTGGGGGCACCAATCACCTCTCTAGGAAGCCTGTTCCAGTCAGTGATCACCCTCTCAGTCAAGAAATGTTTCCTAAGAGGTCCAGTCTGAACCTCTTCTGGTGCAACTTCAACCGTTCCCACGTGTCCTGTCACTGGATACCAGAGAATACTTAGCAGCACATACAGAGAAAGGAGCTAGACCTGTCAAAACCAGAATACTCCATCCTCACACATCATCTGTCTGTGGAGAGAAGATGAGAGAACAGACCAAGTGGTGTTAGTCACGTTCTGCAGTGCTCTGCTGGCTTAGCTATGAGGTCAAGATTACAGGAGGAGTTATTATGGAAAGGGGTGGAATGACTGCTGCTGTCCTAGGAACAAAGCCTCAAAGATTGCAGGCTCTCAGGAGAAATACTTATAGGTATAGAGGGAAAATAATTTTGGAAAAAGGATGTTTTTGAAATAAGTAAATGATTCCAGGACAAGTGGTGGGGATGTGGCAAAGACCATAGCTGAGGCTGTCTGGTAGAGTTTCTTCTGCCTTCTTTGTTGAGGTTTTATGCAATATGTGTGGGTTGTGCCACATGTCAGCTCAGTACCTCAGGATATTTTTTTAAGTGATGGCTGATGTTCTGGGTGTTTTAGGTCTTGAGAAATATGTTTTTACCTGTACAGTTAGATGCTTAATGTTAATAATTGGAGTAGCATGACTTAATTATTTTCCTGAGCAGGCTGAAGTGTCTACCAATTTGTAAGCAAAGTCTTAATCTTAGATAATTTTTCAAGCATGCTTAGTGTGACGCTTATCTAAGGGCATGGTGTTTCTTGGAAGTGCTTAATTAAAAAAAAAATTAAAATATTTTGGAAAATTAAGAATTGTCTTATTGGATATTTATTCTCTAAATCTCTATTTTACTTATGTTGTAGATAAAAGTGGCCTCTTCACAATACTTAAAATGAATAAAATGTTTCCCAGGATGATTTATATTTGACAGTGTACTGGGAAGAGTGCCTGGAATCAGACCCAGCCTTGCATTTCCCTTAGCAAACCTCAGTAGAAATATTTAAATATTTATATAACTCTTTATCTAATTACTTTTTAAGACAGGAAGAGAGGACAGGGTTGTGCAGCTAATACAGGCACTCAGTGGAATGCTTAATATGAGTTATGATGTTTGTTTGATGGTTCAGATAAGGAGGATGCTTGCAAAACACTGAATTTCTTTGTTTGATTTGGGGAACTGGGAGACCAGAAAGGCAAAAATACTTTTCACTTACCCTCTACTTATCACAGTTGACTTGGCAGTATTTAACCCTTTCAGCTGAAATGTATTCCAGATTTCTTATTGCTGTTACTGGATGAGGGGGAGAGGAGGCATAGTGCCTGGCTGTGGTGCCTTCAGTTGCAGAGCTACTGGGCTCAGTGAAGCTGCCTTGAGGGGATTTGTAGAGCTTCTCACTCTTTTATAGTCAGCCTCATTTGGATGAATCCCTTCTGATCTCAAAATCAGCATGTCAGAAGCCCAGACCCACCTGCTTATGGGAAAGCAGATGTGGACACTCGAGGTGCTCACTGGAGCACTCACAATGTTTGATTTTAAATCTGTAGTGGCAAAGATGATCATGACACTTTAAAGCTGTACTTTTCTTCTGGACTTCTCCAGATTTTGTTTCCAGTCTCGAGCCTGGTGTGTAAATCTGAGAGCAGCTAGAAGAACTGTACTCTCTGCAAATGCTAGTATTTTAGTAGGAATTTATAGGCTGTGATGAAAATAACTGCTGATTAAGTGAACAGACTGAACTCTTAGATTGCCTTTCAGTAAGGCATATTTGTATTTTCCAGTTCTCAATACATCCACAGGGCTCTGCTTTGAATCTTTAAATGTCAGATGCAATGGTTGATTTAAATAGTCATTTTTATACTGAGGTATCTGAACACATTTTATTACCAAAAAAAAATAAATATAAAGTGTGGAAATAGACACTCCAATCACTTACAGTGTCAGTTCAGTGGCCAAAGAAGGTAGTGGTATCTTTTTATGCGCTCCTGGGACTTGAGTTATAAAACAGATGAAATTAAAAATCAGTGAACAAAGACACCTCAGTTAATTACTCTTCTGCAGCCTTTAGGCTATGATTCTATTTGCTTGGGCTCCTGCAGTTTGAGGGAAAATGAAATAGGAAAAAAGATGATGTCAGCACTTTTTGCTAAAGTTATCCAGTGACATCCTACCACTACGAACTTGCTGTGAATGGATTAAAAGTATGTTGCTGGTTCAACATTTCTTCTCACCCACATAGAAGGTGTGGAAACTTTGGTTTGTATTCTACCAATAAAAAATTGCTGTGTTCAAAGAATTGGGTAAATGAAAGTTCACTGTGGTCCCTTTAATTATGAGATGAATATGGGTAAGGAGCAGCATCCCAGAACATCAGTAAATATAAGATATAGAATGGGAATGATGGGGTTAGGAGTCGACTGTTACTAGAGTGTGAAATATTGTCTCCCCAAGGAACAGCTGGGAATGCAGTATTGATGACACCTTTCTGGACCAAGATTTCCATTTTTGCTTTTGCATTTTTTTACAGGAGAAGTCAGATGTGAGGCACCAAACAACAAGCTGGATAAATTCACAGGAACTCTTACTCTTCGAGGAGGGAAATATGCCCTGGACAATGAGAAGATGTTGCTGAGGGGCTGTACTATCAGGAACACAGAGTGGTGCTTTGGGCTAGTTATTTATGCTGGTAGGTAAAAAGATTGACGTGCAAATTGCAGAGCCCAGCAGCACTGGGGTGGGGATACATCACACCTAGCATGCATGAAGGAATCAAGTATTTATGTTTCTACAAGGTACAAGAAGAAAAATGTTTCTTGTTTCAGAAATCCATGCAGCAAAGTACAGGAGGGGAGTTTTGATCGATGACTAAAAAAGAATGTAAAAATTAAATTGGGTTAAGAATTCTCTCAAGTGTATTGAAATAAACACTCTGTAAAATTTCTATGTGATTTTCATCGACATTGGAATATCAGGGTCATCAATAATATTATTGATTAGATATATGCTTTTCATGGACCTAGTCCTTCTATTGTTTCTATGCTCCTCTAGACATGTGAAAAATACATAATGTGCCACCAATAACATAGCAATACCAAATACGCTGTGAAAAGTGATTAAACCTGAAAGGAAGTGTTGAATGTTGAAAGAGTTGAGTCAAAGTCCAGATGTAATGGTTTTATGTGACTCCATAAAATCTCAGACAAATGACTTAACCTGTTTCTGCCCATGTTTCCCACTAGCACTCTAAACCATGTGTACCTGACTTCATGAGAACTGTGATGGTTATTTATGCTGAAAAGCACAGTGGGGCCTCAGAGGGAATCAGCTTTAGAACAGCTAAGCTTTATTACTAAAATTAACAAGTGTGCTTCATCTCCAGGGCCAGACACAAAACTCATGCAGAACAGTGGAAAAACAACTTTTAAGCGAACAAGCATCGATCGGCTCATGAATGTCCTTGTGCTGGTGGTAAGTCTGATTAATGTGTCTTCCTTTCTTCAGATGTGTTCATCATTTCCAGATGCTCCACCTCTCTGTCCACACAAATGGGGGAATATCAAAAGTGACTAATGATAAAAAGAAAACATACACCATAATTTATTAGCAGCCTGAGTTCTGTAGTGCCTCTGCCAGCCCATCTTGCAAAGCAAGGCCATTACGTTGACAGAATTAAGGACTTTCCTTCTGAGCTTCTGTCATTTACTCTGCTCTCCCTTTTCTCCTCTGCATTTTTGCGTGAGAAATATTTTGAAGCCTACAAAGCCCTTTTTTCCTTCTAGTAATTTTATCATTTTCTATTTAAACAAGCATTAGCAGTTCTCTCTCTTCCTCACAAATTCTTGGCATCTCTGGTGTTATCTGCATAGGACTTGGTAATTAAGTTCACTAATTTACATGATGCCAGCTCCTGACTTAACACGTTAGGGTAAATTATTAGACATGGTCTCATTAATGCTCAGAAACTGGTGTTTAAGCAGCTGGGAAATTTGAGAACACTAATCTTACATAGCAGGCACTGTTCTCAGATAGAAAAACAGATCGAATTTGAGGGTTAAGCTCATCAGTGCTTTTAACAAATGGCAAATACTTCCAGGCAGAAATAGTGATTCTTTCACAGACTTTCTTAAGATTTTACTGCTTGAGTTCAAAGCCACTCAAGGAAGGAAGGCATACACTGACACTACTTTAATCAATGTTGCTTGAAAAAAAGGTCTTTCATTTCAGATTTTGTTTCCCTTTGAGTGCAGATTTGTCATGCTTTCCCATGCATGCTGCACCACCTTCAGTTTATAACACTAGGAAGGTCTGGTGGTCAGTGCTCACTCTTCCTGCTTCTTCCCTACTACTCTTGCTCTCCAGATCACTCCAGCAGCCAGCTGGGGACAGGATTCATTCCCAGGCACTGGAACAAGCCTTGGGGGAGGCATCCAGCAGAAGTCTGTGCATTACAGCAAGGCTGTCTTGAGCTCTCCCTGCCTTCTCTGACTTCATGCCTCCTCAGCACAGGGGCTTAGAGCACAAACATCTCCAGGGTGGCACACCTTCCAACCTCCACATTTCATCTCTGCCTCTGTATTCCTGTTTTTTTTTTAGTTTGGATACTAAAACTCCTTTAGGTGAGCCCAGAGATGCCCAGTAGTGCCACAGCACAGAGAGCCACTCCAGGGTTAACTTCAATACTTCTTGAGGCCTTGCTCTGTATACAGTGAGGACATGCCCTTAATTTTAATAATCTTGCACCAATCTCTACCACAGGAAAATCTTGGTTTGTCAAGCTTAGTTGTCATCAGCTTCTTCTTCAGTATTCTTCTTCCCTTTCTCTCCTTAAGTGGATAGCAAAACCAAACAAGGTTTGGGCTCTTACATTCAAAATTTTTCAAGCATTTGAAGAATTTCACATTTTCATAAGTGTTCTGCTATGTTCTGACTGGAGAGGAGGATGGGCTGTTGACAGATCCACAGTCCACAGAAACAGAGCAGAGGAAAATTTAACCGGGAATCTAGAATTGTTCAATTAAGATTTGCTAAATCTCCTTTCACAAGCCAAGGGTCCCACCCAGGACTTTCAATCTGTTTGGCCTCTCTGTATAAAAACAAACGAGATGAATTTACCTCCTGGCTCTGTTTTAAAAACTGAGCAAGTTGCAGCCGATTGCATCAGCCTCTGCCTGAGCTCTCGGGCGCTGGAGGAGCCAAGGGTGTGTTTGTCTCCTTTACACATTTTTTTAAGAAACCTAAAATTTTGATGTCTAAGTAAAGCTCTGTCATACATTAACACCAGACTCTTTGCACACCTAAGGGGATGTGGCACTGGGTTTTTCCAGCTCACTGGGTGGTCGAAGGTTACAGAGTGTGGTCATAAAAACAGGCAGTATATTGTGCTCTTGAGTTGGAGAATACAAAGCAGCCATGACTTACTATAAATAGGCAATTTAAATGTAGTGAAACTTACTCCATGTTAACACTGGCAAAGTTATTTTGTGTTCGTTTTCCCATAAAACTTCCCGACACAAAGCAGTGTTTAAGCAGGTTTGCCAAGGGAGTGCCTGTTAAATGTTGCCCTGGTCTGCCCCAACAAGAGTTCATCAGAAGCAAACCTTCCCAGATGGCAGTCATAGCTGTTTTGTCACATTTGGAGGTGTTTCTCATCGATCTGAGGGAGAAGTTAATGTTCCTCCACTGGGGATGCACTTGCCAGCTCCAGAATTTTTTTTTTTTTTTTTCCAAAAGCTGCTTTGTAGCAGGCTAGGGGGAGCAAAATTTCAGAGAAAGAGAGCTCTTACGTTCATCTCTTAAACAACTGACTGCTTCAAGTCCCAGAGCAGAACTCAAAGTACCAATCAAGAAACTGAAACTGTTTTAATTCACAGTCCAACAGTCAATTTGTCTTGAAGTCAAAAGTCACTTCCTCTTTACAAAACTCTTACCAAGAGGATCCTTAAGAGTCAGTGCATGGGCAGGACCCAGGGAGGGATGATATTCATGCTGGGAAGCTCCATGAGCATGCACAAGCAATGATTTTTCATGTTGCTCTCTTCAGGGCTGTGGTTGCAATTGCAACATCCTGCACACAGTTGTTTCTGCACACAGAAATTAATCTCGAGGGCTGCTTTTAATGGCTTGGTGCTTTCCTTTTGTTTCAGATCAAGCAGCATGTTAGTGAGCTTTGTGCAAGCACAAGTGTTGCACATGAGTGGGGTTGTGAGAGCATTGACATGCCCAGTGCACAGAAAACAAAATGTGCATAAATCAAATGCAGCCGTAGGCAAGAGCTGCTGTGGTACAAGAATGAGTGGTTTGAGTTGGAAGGGACCTTAAAGATCATCTTGTTCCAGCACTCCAGCCATGGGCAGAGACACCTTGGGAAAGTTCAGCTCCTGTCTTGCCCCACGTATATTTCTGTTGCTGAATCACACATTGAAATTCCTACAGGGATTGTGATATTCTGCAAATGGATAATTTTTAACCTCTGGGGCAGAGAGGTGGGTCATGCCTCTCAAATACCCTTAAGTCCTTATAATTACAATAGCACAGATTGAAGTATGTTTTAATTTCTGGTTCACAGAGGTTTAAAAACACAGCACCACATTCCTTACCAGCAAGCAATATTGTCTCCATTTCACAAGCTGAGCAATTTATTTGGCTTCGCACAATTAAATAGAAAAGCTCCTACTCATGTGTGAAATAAATGTGTCCCCTGAAACTCAGTCTGCCACCTTTTCTCACTGCAGTTCCCTTTTGTGGCTTTTTGATATTAAAACTTGAGTTGATCAGGCATGAACTTTTCACCAAGTGATTCATATTGCTCCACAGAAGTATCTTTCTTCCTCCCACAGATTACCTCAGCAGTACAAATATTAGCTTTACCATCAATGTTTCTATGTTTTTCCCTCAATTACTGTTTTTTAAAAAGGTTGATCACTGTTTTAATGTGATTGTTGCTGTGTGGCCTTTACATAATGGTCCAACTTACTGATATTTCCTCCCTAATGATTATCCTTGCAAAAGATGATTTTTAATTGCTCTTTTGTGCAGCCTGTTGACTCCATATCTTCACTTTTTTATTATTATATTGGTTATTTTATGTCAAGTGTGTGGAAAAGACCGTGCCAAAAGAATTATTTTCTCATCATTTGTCCAGGAAGGATGACAAGTTAGCTTCAGTGTATATCTCCCACCATCACCATTTTTACCTTACAAATATTATAATTATATTAGCAGGATTCCAAGATGGTGGGTCTTCCCAGGTTTTAAAGCATTGTTGAAAACTAACCATATTAAAGGTTAAAAACTGTCCTCTAAGTTTCCATCTTTGAATTAGATGGACTTGCTGCATTGAAAATGCTTATTAGCAAGTAGAGCCACACAGTGTCAGTGAACATAATCTTCCTTTTTCATCTACCATGGAGCAGATACATCCTTCTTCCTCCTTACTTCTATCTCTTGGAGGGCTGTCTGTTAACACATTTGCTTTTCACACACCTGTTTATGACTTTATTTTTTCTTTTCTTGATTCTTTATTACTGTTGGATATTCACAGTTCTGTAATTCCTTTCAGTTTGTGTTAATTTATGTTAAATTTATTTCTTCCTGTTCTTTTTGTCTTCTTTTCCAAATAAATGTATTGCTACAGTCCTGTCTTTTTTTAATCCAAAAATGCTTTATGACCTATGTGATGTTTTTGTGTCTGTTAAATAGTGTTTCCGAGCAAGCCCAAATTTTCAGTAAGGTTTCCCTATTTGAAATTCACTTCCCAATTGCCGTTGCCCTGGTTACTTTAGGCTTCAGGAAACAGGCTTCTCTAAAGGATACGCATCACTGGTTGGTGGTGCTTTTTTGTTTGCTCAAAGGAAATGTAATCAAATTGTGAGGGCAAATACTGAGGCAACCATTATCTTTGAGAGAGCAACTAACTCTATTCTAACCATCAGAATAATATCCAGTGCTAAATTCCGGACTGTATGTTGCTGGATTTTCCTTAATAGTCTTTCAGAAATTGTGAGGAAGACTGTGATACATCTGGCAAATGGCCAAGTCCTTCAGGCAGTTTGTATTCCCAAGTGTGCAGCCAGATGTTTGAGGACCCTCAGCCCAACTCTCCTCTAATGAGATTTGCTGTGCAGCAGACTGCTGTAACCACCCTAGTTGAGATGTCTGCTTGGGATTTAAATCCCCAGCTGTTTGAGGACTTCTAATTCCAAGTTGCCAGACTGCACTGTGTACCTTTGTCCTTGAGGTAAAAGTATCATAATTTTGCTGGTTTTCCTTCTTCATCCCTAGGCACATTTTCCTATGATTTAAGCTATCCAGCCCTATCCCATCAGGGTCCTCTGATTAACCTGCGCATAATAAATTCCTTGTTTCTGAAACGCAATACATTTTGTTTGGTTTTGATTTGTTTGGTTTGTTTTTCGATTTTTTTTTTTTTCAGATCTTTGCATTTTTAGCACTGATGTGTCTCATCCTAGCCATTGGCAATGGTATCTGGGAGCATGATAAGGGCTACTACTTCCAGGTCTATCTGCCCTGGGCAGAGGGTGTCAACTCTGCCTCCTACTCTGGTTTCCTCATGTTCTGGTCATACGTGATCATTCTAAACACAGTGGTACCTATTTCGCTCTACGTCAGGTACGTGCCAGAAACTCCTTTCACTTGTGATCTTAGGACAGATTTAGCTTTTGCCTTAACTGGGAGCAGCACTTTCCTTAAAACCTAACACAGCCCCATCGTGGATGCTCCTACACAACCACAGTGATGCTTTTCTTGTTTCTGCTGCCTTCAGAAGGTTTTGTCAGGGTTGGAGTGGGGGCAGCAGTGAGCTCTGGAAGAGGAGAGGATGATTTTTCTGTTAAAGGGGAGGTGTAGGTGTGTGGGATGCTGTAGGAGCAGGCCTGGAAGCCTGCCACCATTAGGATCTTGCTAGCAGTGAATGAATGGCCTGTTCTTCGAGGTGGCTTCAGGACTGTGTGAGGAATGCCAGGTAAGTAGGTGCATCCAGGTTGAAGTACTTGGTGTTATACAAGCAGCTGAGAGTGTTCTCTCTTCCCAGACAATGCAGAGCTGTGTTGGTTTTTGGTGACAGACAAATAGGAGTGACAGGTAGGCAGTGTGTCTGTGATGGTCTCGAAACTTGGGGCTGGGGCAGAGACTGCAAAGCCCTGTTCAATTTCTCATTGTAGCTACCTTCAGTCAGCTTTGCTACTGAGACTCTCTTTTGTGTTGGTAAACATGAGGAATGAATACTGTCCAGTATGTCACCCAGACAGGTGAAAATTCATGTCATGTGCAAGCTGATGCTATCTTTTAGTTGTACTGAGTGACACAATGGCTCTCTTGGTGTGTAGCTCTCTGTTGTTGGAGACATGGCTGTGCTCATCCTGTGCCACTGGGCTGAGCTCAGCCCACAGCTCTGCTGGAAACCACCTCCTGAAACAGCACTAACTGAAACCCACTGCTCCTGCCTCGCTTCCCAGTCCAAAAACTTCTGAAACTGTCCAAGTACTTTTATAAAGTACTGCTTCATAAACAAAAGAAATTAATTTGCTGTAAACTTAGTAGATCATTTCAGTGGGACTTGCTTCAGCATCCCTTGCCACAGGCCACCTATGGACAGATGAGTTCAACCTGTCATTACCTTCAAAGTTGTCTTCTAATTGCAATTGATAATGGTGGTGCTGAAGATAAAGGGCTTGTCGTTTAAGCTAATGAATATTCCATCACTTTCTGTTTCACCAGTGTGGAGATTATACGCTTGGGTAACAGTTTCTACATCGACTGGGACCGCAAAATGTATTACCCGCTGAATGACACGCCAGCTCAGGCTCGAACCACTACACTCAACGAAGAGCTGGGGCAGATCAAGTACATCTTCTCAGACAAAACAGGAACTCTCACCCAGAACATCATGTGTTTTAACAAGTGCTCCATCAACGGCAAATCCTATGGTATGTTTGTCTTACTCTCTGGGTTTTCTTCACTGTGTGCCTCTTCATCCACGGAGACTAAATATGATATGCAGAAGAGAATGCCATGTAAGGAGCTGCAGTGATCAAGCGTAAGGCTAACCTTCAGGGATGTCTGGACAGCCTGATTGTATCACTTGCCATGTATTAATTGTTTCCCCTTTTTTCTCACTTTTATCTCCCTTTTTCTGCCCCACTATTGCCCCAACACTATTAGTTTTGCCTTATTTGTCCCAGATTTACAACATCTGTACTCAAATATGTTTTGGGGTTTTTTTTTTCTGTATCACTACTTAGGTCATCACAGCTTTTTCTGGTATTATTAGCATGGTTAGCTAGGTATAGCTAACCTTGCAAAATATAATATGTAACTCACATAACTCACTCCCTCCTAATCACTTATGAAATCAGTCATCCCTCATGGGCCTCATCTGCAAATTTTGTCAGTTTCTCACACGGTCATCTCTTGGCAATTTCTCATGTCATGAGCAGTGATTTTCCACATCCTTTTCAGGTAGTTGGAGTAGTCAGTGACCAGGTCTTTGTCTCTACACTTGACATTCTTCAGCTACCAGAAGAAAGAAAAGTTTGTAGGGAGTTGGAAAAAATGGAAAACATGAGTTGTTAGCTCTGTTAGATCCCAGAAGTTATTGATTTAAAAGGCTTGTTCATGCTATGGCTCAAGGCAGTTTTCTTCATACTGCTCAAAAGGTGCTAGCACTTTGTAAACTGCCTAATTGATTAACATCATTAGATGCCCCAAAGAAATTAGTCACTGCTTATTTGTATATGGGTGCCTGCTTTGCCTGTGTCAGACCTGCTGATGCACTAATTTGCCAGAAAGTTTGCATCTTTTCTCAATGCTATCAGCTGACCTAATAAAAGAAAATCTTTCTTCCTATGAAACTATGCATTTTTGGTGACCATCTTATCTTAAACAGTGTTGCTATGATATCTAACATTAGTACTGCTAATGAGAAGTTTGAAATCTCTCCTATCAAGTGTCCTTAGTTGACTTTTCTGAAGAGCATGTCACCACCAACATAGATAAAGGATAAGAGTTCAAGAAATGAATGGGAAATACACTCAAAGAAGGCAAACAATCTATTGCCTCTATTTTTCTAAATGTTTAGATTCTTCCTAACACAGTACTTCTCTGCTGCTCAGGGGCATTCTGGAAAGAATGCCAGAAAGGATGATTTAGTTCTGCTCTCCTCTGGAGGCTTAAGGGAAGGACATGCACAAAAGCCTCTTGCTTATGGTTCCCAGGTAATCAGCTGATGCATAGGTTCTCGGGAGAGGTGTTTGCTGTGTGTCTTTTACACTCCTGGGGCCTTTATGAAGGCACACCAGCACTACAATTGACTTTGGTCACCGTTGAGGTTGCTGATGCAAACATGAGTGAATCATTCCTGTAATCAATTGCATTTTGATCTTGTTTCAATGAAATGTTGGGACTGGCTGGCCTTGGGACAGTCCAGACCTTCCTAGTGAAACTTTTCTCCATGCAGAAGTTCTAATAATATTTCTTGGAGATTACTTGTCTTCAATTCCTATGACCAGATTATCCATTCAGGGAGAATCAGTAGACCAGCCTTGCTACCCAGATGTGGGAGAAATGGGCTTTGGAAACTCCTTTTCTGTGAGTGTCCAGGGACTGCTACAAATAGTAGGATCCAGGAGCTGGATTTTGAAAGAGAAGGCACAAGAGAAGTCATCCCCTGGTAGCACTTTGATTTCCTACCCAGCACTAGAAACCCTATTCTCTCTGTGTTCAGCTCAAGACAAGTCTTTTTTACTCAAAAGCCAGCCACTTTTATGGTAACTGCTTTGTGTTTCAAGCATCTATCAGTCTCCAGATTTTGTCACGGACCAATATAGAAACTGATTGTTATGTATCATCAGTCATCAGTGTCCATGTCAATGTACTGAAACTTTTAAAATAGATTCTAAGTTAGAAACACTTTAGTCAATTTTGTGGCTCAGAGACTGCACTTACCTGCAGTTTGTGGCTATAATTTCATCTTTCTTGTTTGCAGGTGATGTGTATGATATGTCTGGACAAAGGATAGAAATAAATGAGGTAAGTGCTCAAGTGCTATCAGGATCTGTGCTTTCAGTGGACCTGGATAAGTATCAGTGGACAGAACCCTGCAAGGTTATGTTTTTGACCCTGCAAGAGTTGATGCTCTTGATGCTCAAAACATAGGCATGTGTCCCTCTGGATGTCAGAGAATTCCCAGAGTTAAGTTCCTTTCCAGTAAGCCTGGGTTTAACTTTCAGATTGGGAACAGCCCACTGTCCCCTCTGCTTCACCTGACATCCTGGTGCATGCACAGCTTCTCTTGAGCATTTGACTATTGTGTTTGTTGGAGACTTGGACATTAGTGAATTTTATTAACCTTGTCAGTTAATTGAAGCTTTAGAGAGGAATTAGTAAGTGCAGTTCACACCAATAGCAAGGTCACTGTCAAATTCTTCTGATGTCCAGACTTCAGAAAGTGTGAAAATGTGTAATTTTTACATTTTTCTTTAGCCTCTGCTTGCAGGCACAAATGCATGTCTTCATTTCAAAAATGTCTGAAAGCTGCATGCAGTAATCCAAATAACAAACAGCAAGATGATGATGAAAATCCCACTCCTCATTCCAATGATTCATTTCCTTTCCATTTAGAACTTAAGTTGCCCACTGAAACAGGCTGTTTGTGCTGAGCACTGTGCCTCCAGCCTGCCCTCTCTCCATCAGCCCTGCTTGGTGACACACACTGGACTCCTGCCAGCTGTCCACCCCACCCTGACACTCTCTGGAGCAGAGTCCTGCTGCCCACACACCCACAATGTTGCTGTGCCTGGACCTTGCTGAACAGACGGGTGTGGGAGGGTTGGTCTGTGCTCTTGGACTGAGTGCTAAATGTCAGTGTGCAGAGGTCAAAAGGATGATTCCCATCCTGGAAACTCTGAGCTCATCAGGGATGGGGTGGGAGTCAGAAGTGTCCAAGGCAGGCTTGGCAGTCCATTAGTCCATGACACATCATGTGGTATGCTTCTGGACATTTCTCCAGTAGTGTTCCACTCTGCTTGGGTCTCCTTGTTTTTTGACAAAATGGGTAGTGCCTGTGGAGTTTAACCTTTACTTCACCTGCCTGTCCTATTTTTTCCATACCAGAATTTTTTTTCAGGTTTTGGGAAAACATGGTGGATAAGACAGACCGTTGAATTGTTTTAAACTGGACTTCTGCATTCCACTCTCACAGGCATCTTTTGACATTGTAAGCACGATGCTTCCAAGCAGGCATGTGTTGAAGGCAGGCACTTCTTTGCTGTAGGCATCGACTGGTTGGAGCATTAGCTGCTGCTCAGAGAGGCAGTTTAGCTAACTGGTTCTTAGACTGAGTGCTGCTCTGAAAGGCACATTTAGTGCCTGTCCTGTCCTATGATTAAGTACCTTTCGTGACCTCTCACTTCCTTAAATCCACCAATCTCTGTCACGAGCAGCCAGCCCTGCAGGATGGGGGTCCTTTGTAAACGTGAGGAGGAGGCAGGGACAGTGTTGGCAGGAATTGGTGTAGAGCCATGTGAGAGCTCAACAAATAATACCAAGCCATGTTTTTTTCCAGAACACAGAGAAGGTTGATTTCTCATACAACCCATTAGCCGACCCAAAGTTTGCCTTCTATGACCACAGCCTGGTTGAAGCCGTGAAGCTGAATGATGTCCCGACGCACAGGTTCTTCCGGCTGCTCTCCCTTTGCCACACAGTGATGCCAGAGGAGAAGAAGGAAGGTGAGGACTATTGAAGGCACTGGAATGAGTGGTTATGTTCACTCGCACCACAGCCTGTCTTCTCTCCACAGAAGCTGTTATTGGTCCTTTTGGCTCCCTGGTGATTTTCTGTAGTGTATGGCTACAAATAAATCAGTGTCTTTGGAGATGCCACATGGGAAGAGAAAGGACCAGGGCCTCCACTCCCTGTGTGTTCCTGTGGTGGAGTTGACACTACTGCAAACACCACATCTTTGGAGTGCGGAAATTGCAGGTGCCACAGCTTCCCTGAGGTGGCAAAGGCTTGCCCTGCTCTCCCTCTATTCTTCTCCTAGCCCCAAAAATCAAAGAACATAGAGTACCTATCCACTGGAGACTCATTAGCTCCTCTCACCCAGTGCTCCCACAGCTACTAGGTCAGCCTCCTGAAATCCCAGACAGGATGAAAGCCATGCTTTAGAGGCTAGAATTAATTGACAGGTATAAAGTGAAAATACTGAGCAGAAAAATCATGCAGATGTGACTAGAAGGGGCTAAACCCAAGCAACTTGTCCTCTCAGTGAGATGTTAGACTCCAAAGAGGGTGATTAAAATCTCCAAAAGGATCCAGGGGGCCTCTTGCACTCTCCTGGAGGATGGGTTGGTGGGATGTGATGGAGATGTGTGGACATAAAGTGCTTTTTAGTGTTGCACGTCTGTGGATAGACTGAAAAGCAAAGGGATAACTGCTATATTATATCTTAGATTGTGGTTTTGGTTTTTTTTTTTTAGCTCAGAAATAAGTCAAAAGTCACATTACATTTTTTTTCTTGCATGTCAGGTAACTTGGTGTATCAAGCACAATCTCCTGATGAGGGAGCCCTAGTCACTGCTGCCAGAAACTTTGGATTTGTGTTCCGGGCTCGCACGCCAGAGACCATCACTGTTGTAGAAATGGGAGAAACAAAAGTCTACAAACTTCTGGCTATTCTTGATTTCAACAATGTTCGCAAGCGAATGTCTGTGATTGGTATGTTCCCTTTGGTGCTTTCTTTTCTTCCTGACTTTTTAGGTTCTGGAGCTGTCCCTCATTCTGCTGTGATGCAGAATTTTTCTAGGAGACCTCCTTTGCAGTGTGCTCTGAACAAGATTTATTTCTGAGGACTTGAGATGGGCTGCCTTGACTTTATAATTACACAGCAACAGTGCCAGAGAAATACTTAAAGGAGGCAGGTGGGATAAGTCTCAACATCTGGACCACAGTGATGCAAGCCAGCCTCCTAAAGACACTTAGCTTTTCATATATCTTGCTCCTCTCATAACAAAACAGGAAAGGCCTTTCTTCTAATCAGCTTTTAAATTTTTAGTGAAATTTGAGGAAGTAGGACCGGAGAAACCAAAAAGAAACTGAGAAAAAAGGGTTTTTCCCAATAAACAAATTTCCAATTTCTCCCAAACAGAAAATGGAGAAATTATTCAATAAAGTTTTTGCAACCTTTATTGACACTCCAGCTTACTCTAATATTTCAGGAATATTGTAATTGTAGTTACAGCTTACTGGTAGGAAAATAGGAGAAATAGGACCAGTTCCCTAAAAACAAATTATTCTTCACTTTTTAGTGAAGTTCTGCCTGTAGGGACAATGTAGTGTCTGCTCAGACCAATGCACTCTCTTTTCTAAGCAGAGCTTGTCTTGATTCCTGGGAGTTTGCCAAAACTTGGGGAAATTCAGACACCTGTAGAAAGTGTTCTTGGTTTTGATGGGAGGGCTTTGTACCCCAAAAGACTCAGTCTGGGATTTGTAGCATTTATTTTCCTCTTCCTCACAGTGCGGAGTCCAGAAGGTGACTTGACTTTGTACTGCAAGGGGGCTGACACCATTCTTTATGAACTGCTTCATCCATCCTGCAACTCTCTCAAAGAGGAGACCACAGAACACCTGAATGTAAGAGCTTCCTTCTCAACAACATCTCTGCATTTGATGTTTTCCTTTTCTCCAGCATACTTTGTCTTCAGGAAGAAAACACCCAGATTTTAGAAACAGTACTTAGGCAGCAATTTTAAGTTATGGAATAGAGAAACAAATTAGTTTCTATGGCCTTAGGTCTCAAATTTGCTCAGCTCTTGTGAGACCTAACCTGGAACACTGTCCCGCTCTGGGACCCTCAGCATACGAAGGACATGGACCTGTTGGAGTGAGTCTATGGCTATGAAGATAATCAGAGGGCTGGAGCACCTCACCTGTAGCTGGGAGATTTGGTTGGTTTGGAGAAGAGAAGGCTCTAGGGAGACCTTATAACACCTTCCACTATCTAAAGGGGCTACAAGAGAGGGACTTTTTACGAGGGCATGTAGTGATAAAACAAGGGTTAATGGCTTTAAACTGAAAGACAAGTTTTAGATTAATTATTAGGAAGAATTTCTTTACTGTGAGGGTGGTGAGGCACTGGAACAGGTTGTTGAGAGAAGCTGTGGATGCTCTATCCCTGGAAGAGTTAGATGGGGCTCTGAGCAACCTTGTCTCATGGAAAGTGTCCCTGTCCATGGCAGTGGGGTTGGAATGAGATTATCTTTAAGGTCCCTGCCAACCCAAGACATTCTATCATTCTATGATTCTGTAATATGGACAAAGATGGCAAATCCAATGCATGACATTTAAAGACCCATGACCCGTTTCTGATGCACCTTTACTTCAAGCCTGGGGAAAAACCTCCCAGAGATGCATTTCACAAATGCATCTTTGCTGTTCCACCAAACACTGAGCTCCACGTTGTCCTTTAGAAAACATAGTTGAGCCCACCTAAAAATGTTAAATCAATATCCAAAACTTGAGGCTGTATTCAGTGTTTGTTTAGGTTTCACTGTTCTGGACCTCTTTTTCAGAAATACAAACCTGAGAAGCAAATGCCTGGTTAGTGTAAAGGTTTTGAGACAGAGAGTAGAAAGGCCCTTTTGAGGGTTTTTTTTTTTTTCCATAAAGACCACAGATAGTAATAATAAAGTAGTCTGGAATTGCTATTTAAAAATACCCCAACATTTGTGGCCTAAGGTGTCATTTTTTCACCTTTCCTCCAAAAACTTTACCAAGATGCTTTTAGCAGTCTGATTTCTGAAGGTCCTTTGTAAGCCTAGGTGACCAGACCGCTCTTCTTGGACCTTGGATCCTCTGTCTCACCACTGTCTTGTAGGAGTTTGCTGGGGAAGGCCTGAGGACACTCGTGGTGGCCTACAAGAGCTTGGAGGAAGAGTACTTTCAGGACTGGATCAGGCGTCACCATGAAGCAAGCACTGCCTTGGAAGGACGGGAAGACAAACTGTCAGAGTTGTATGAAGAAATTGAAAAAGACCTAATGGTTGGTAATTCAGGGAATCTGGGCCAGGCTCTGGGGGAGGCAGAGAGGGTGGTGGTTTGTCAATAAACAGCTCAGTATGACTTTGCTAAACACCGCTCTGCAAACAGCTCAGTGGGCTGTGTGACAGGAGCAGGTCAGAACACAGCAGCCCTGCATGTTCACTGGCACCTCCATCAGGAGCCCATAGCTGGGGTGTCAGCCACCAGTTCAAGGGAATGGTTTTATTTTAACTCACGTGGGTGTCAGAGTCGTTTTCTCGTGATGAAGTGACATACCAGAGCCTGCAGGAGATGACGTGGACACAAATATTTCATAGCTATCCTTTGTATGTGCAAATGGCTGATCTACTTATTTTCCAGCCTTTGAACTGGCAGGCAGTGAATAATTTCCAGTGCCCATGAGAGTGTCTCCTTTGTTCTTCCAGCCCTGGGCAGGATGGGTAGATGATATCCATGAACACGTTTGTGTGAATTTGAACTTGAGCTAAACTGTGATCTTTGGGTCATTCTTCTCTCCCTAAGTGTTGTTACAGTTTTTAAATGCCCTGGAGGATTTGCCTGTGTTTCAGAGCCATGAATAATGAATGAAAAGCATGTGTGTGATCTGAACAGAAGCAATCCAGCTTTTGCACTCGTGGCAGTGCTTTCTTGAAACCCTGGAAATCCTGACGCCTTTGCTCCTTCCATTAGCTGTATGCTCAGAATGCCAGCAGTGCTCAGGGAAGGAGCAAGCGTGAAAAGGCTGGGGAAAGGCTGGCCTTTGGAAGTTGCATGGTCTCTAGCTGGATCAGGAACTACTGCAAAACAGGGATTGTCAGTTTTGAGGACCCTGTAGAGAAGTTCCCTCAGAGGTGTTACCTACACTGATAATGCTCATACCTGAGGTATGATGGACACCTCAGGATGCCAAAAGGGATCCCAGGTTTAAAGCTAACCCCTGAATTTAGTCTCCAAGCAGCAGGAGGTAGGTGGTAGCACAGAAACCTCCATGTCTTTTTGATGACAGTTTAAAGCCACCAACTACCTTCAAACAGGAGAAAAAGCAGTAACTTAAAAATAATGAAGGTTTGTGTTCTGAGCAGTCTGGGGTGTAGCTGTGTGACAGTGAGGACCAGGGGTGGGGACAGGTCTGTTAGGGTTTGGAGAAGGTGTTTAGCAGCCATGTGACATCTGCAGTACAGCACAGCTGGGATCAAGTCCCACACCAGAGGAGGCTTGGGGACATGGATCCAGAGTGGCTTTGTCCCTCTATTAAAGTTCTATCTGCTCTGAAGGGAACACATGGAACAACACAGACCTGTAGCTCTGCAAACATTCTTGCAAATAATGCATATTCATAATCCATCAGAGCTTGGGGACATTAGAGCCTAAAACATCTGCAGGATCAGGACTGTACTGTGTACAGTAAATTTGCTGAGGAAGAATGACTATCAGTACAACCTTATTCCTGGGGATTTCATTTGAGTTTGCTTAAATAATTAGGTTTAATGCTTTCTCCTTTGGTAGCGGTAGGAGGACTTAACCAGCTCCCTGTCATTTCTGTTAAGCTGCTAGGTGCCACAGCTATAGAGGACAAGCTGCAAGATGGGGTCCCACAGACAATTGAGACTCTTGCCAAAGCCAACATCAAGATATGGGTTCTCACTGGAGATAAGCAAGGTAAAGGCACTGCAGCTTTGGTTGCTTCTCTTCTCCTCCACTGGTGGGGCGGTTCTGCTAGGACCTGTGTTCTCATTCTTTGAAAACTGCACAGAAGACAAACTTACACAGCTTTGCTTCATTGCCAGCTATGCAAAATTTCGGTTAACTGGAGTTAGACCAGATGACTAGCTCATGCCTGTCCTTAATTTCTGTCATGAGGGTGGAAGCAGGGTGAAGGCAGCATCCTTTGCCTTTGGAGAAGTGACAGTAAGCATCCCATAGTCCCTCACATATGCTGTGAAAAGGTGTCACCTTCATCCAGTTGATCATTCACATGAAGATGGCAGAAAAAACTTTGTCCTGTTTTCCAGAAACTTTAATGTTAAAGTGGGTGTTGGATGCATTTCAGTTTGTTTCTGACTCTTATCATCCCAAATAGAAATGGAGGAAACAAAGGCTTTTGGAGGTGGAAAGAACAGCAAATAGACTCCAGTGAATTCATTTGGAGACATAGTATTTTCACTGAAACAATGGTGTTTCAGGGGGGTCAAAAGTGTTTGCAAATAATTTCATCCAAGACACGAGCAGAGAATTTTTGAGAAAAATGAAACAGTTCATTTTGTCATGCTCCAAATGCAATAGTTTTGCTATAAAATACCAAAATATCTTTTCCAGAATTTTATGGACAAATTGTCACGTTCTTTTTCAGAGCTGTGGTTTAGGACTTTTCTGGAAGCAGGGAGAGGGCAAGTTAAAAATCTGGAAAAAATTTTGAATCAACATGAAATGTTTTTTTGTTGCTCCAAATATGTTGATCACAGGGTATTTTAAGCTCTTTTTCCTGTGGTCTTGTGAAGTCAAATTTGCTGCTACATCCATCAAAGTTGATCTTTTACTGTTGACTCTGAAAGGCTCCAATCTTCAGAGAGCTTTTGTCATATCAACAAAAAGACCACAGAAGTGGGTGAATTTGGGGCTGCTGAGATGAATTATCGTTTATCTTTCCCAGAGACAGCAATGAATATTGGTTACTCCTGCAACTTGCTGAATGATGACATGGAAGAAGTTTTCATTATTGAAGGCAGCACATCTGATGACGTTCTGAATGAGCTGAGGTAAATGGCTGAAAAACAGTTTCAGCACTGTGCACTAGCACTATTTGTGTTTTGTATCATTACACCTTCTTTTTACCTGTCAGTTTTCCTTGTTGCAGTCCATTCAGGGACCTTAGATAAGGGAGAGCTGCCTCCCTGGAAGATCCAGAAGCTAAACACAATGTAGAAATCTCCTCAGATAAATGCTGAAATTTCTTGACCCAAGAGCCCAAATTAAATAAAGATATAAGAAAGCAGAGTCAGATAGGGAGTATCAGCTGAAATTGACCAACAAGTAATCCTGAGCTACAAAGGCTTTGGCTCCATGTTTGACCTAAACTGTTGCTGTACTGCTCTTTCCATTTATTCACTTTACTGTCCTTTATCTGGGTATGTCTTTCATCTGGATATTTTTTGGCAGTATCTGAGAACTTACCTTCCTTCCTCACCTCCTCTGTAGACACAGGTTCTTAGGTAAAGGTGGAAAATGGGAAAGGTTCACAGTCCTTTTCTTTTGGAGTAGATGGCTGCCAGACAACATGCACAGAAAACTGGATGTCTTTTGGGATACCATCCTTTATGGCACTCAGATGGTTTGTTTAACTTAAAATCACCAGAAGTTTAGCAAAACTTGTTAGAGTTTCAGAAATGTGGATGATCTGTGCAGACAGCAGCAGCTAAACAGCGCATATTGTTGTAGGGATACAGTAAAATTTGGACTGACCTATCAAAAGGAAGCATTGATTTTTGTTTTTATAATGTTGCTCTTACGAAACGTAGACATATATTGGCAAGGTTTTCAGATTTTCATTATTATCCTGTTTCTTTTTTTTTTTTTTTTTTTTTTTTTAGGAATGCAAAGAAAAAGATGAAGCCAGATTCCTTTCTGGACAGTGATGAAATCAACATTCAGTTTGAAAAATCTTCAAAAAAACAAATAATTATACCTGATGAGCAAGCAAATGGGGTGTACGGTCTAGTTATCACTGGCCACAGCCTGGTAAGTAAGGTTCAGAGCCTTGCTAGGGATGAGTTTCCTGAAGAATTTACTGCAAGACATACTGGAAATCTGAAAAATGCTTTAAAAATTCAACTCTAGAGGACAAGGGTTTTTTCCCCCCCATATTGAATACTAGGTTCAGTGGTTATCTGAGAGAGCAAAGGTGACAGACAGTGTTTCAGAAGATGTTTCAGCAACAGAGAATAGGCCTTGATCTTTGGTGAACAAGAGGGATAGAGTAGCTATCATATTTAATTTCTAGAAACATACTAGAAAAATAATGAGGTTTGTGTTTGCAGCAAGAAGATAACATGAGACATGGGTTTCAATGCCAAGGACATATTCTACTAAATATAGCTGAAAACAGATATGCTTAATTTATAGGATATAGATATTATGACTCAACTAATGTATTGATACTCTCTCCCACAATGTTCTTCCAAGCAAACTGAAGCAATGCACTCTAGATTAAATTGCAAAATAACAGATTAAAGACTGCTTGGGAAGTGTGGCTCTGAAGGCCTCACTGTTGATCTAAAACAGCTGTTAGCTGTCATCTCCAGAGGGTTATCCCACATCTATTTGATGCTTGATGTTTGCACTAACTGCTTAGAAAGAGAGCAGGTAACACCAGACTGGGAGAGAGTACAAAAACACCTGAGTCAGGCACAATCTGGAAAGCATAGGGGGAAACTGAGTCAATTGGGATTTCTGAGCCTGGACAGCACTCATCAGTCTTGGTAATACTCTTCAAAATTATAACAGGTAAGCAAAGTAATGGAATTAAACTGAGATAAGAGAGTTCTGAGTGAAATGTCTTCCTGGTGAGAACAGTTAAACTTTGCAATAAATTATCTATATTAGGAAATTTTTTAGAACCAGTTAGAGGAAAGAAAAAACAACTTAGATCAATTCAAACCTGTCTGCGAGGAGCACTTAATTTGCGTCAGGTTTATTTATCTGTTGTATTTTACTTTCCCAGATCTCAGTGAAAGCAAATAGACACAGCAAATAGACATATTTAGAAAGTTCTGGGAGGTGCTGCCTCCCAGAAACAAGGTGCTTCTCTTCCCTGTGGCTGCTGCCTTTCTTAATGACAGCCCAGAAACTTTCACTTCCAGCTCTGCACCAGCCCAGAAAAAAAAAAAGAAAATCTCATCTTTCTCTACTTTGGGCTCATGTGCCGTGTGTACAGACCCAAACACTGTCAGACAGTGCCTAGGTTGTTAAGTACCCTTTCTCCCACTTTTACAGTCACTTCCCCTTGAACTCCAGGGCCATAATCCCTGGATTCCCACTGCAAAGCAGACAAAAGGCTGTAAAGTTTGGTCCCTGTGCATTGCATGGACATCAGCTGGAAGCCCCTTGCCTGTTCCTACTCCATCCCTTCAGCCTGCAGTGCAGACCCTGAGTGCTGTGCTAGCAGAACACCTCTGGCAACGATGGCAAAGCTTTCTTTATATTCCTGGAAAAACAGGAATTATATTTCTTTATATTCCTGGAAAAACACACACTCACCTACACCCTGGCAAGGGGATATGTCCCACACAATCTGGGCTGTGTGTGAGCAGCCAGTCCACACAGTAGACACAGTGGGTTTCACCAAGATTATGGCTTTCTCCTCTGTGGGGACCACAAGGACAGTGCAGAAAAATCCAAATGTCATTTATTTATTTCTATGAGCTTGAACAATGGTGTGATACTGTCCCCCACACAGCACCTGCCCAGTGCTCTGTCCCTGCCTGTAGAGGGGTGGGAGGGCAGTGCTGGGCTATGCACACATTTGGTGTTGCCTGAAGAAAGCAGTGAACAGAAAATTGTCAGCATCCTTAACAGCATCATCATGCCACTTTATTTGTATGCAGTTGCACCAGTTGCACCATTAATATACAAAATGGTAACATTTTGCTGGTGCTGTGCAGCTAGGACATTGAGGCAAAAGCCACCTCTGACTGCACTGACCAGCAGTACTCAGGCTGAACCATGAAAAGGTCTCTTGTTGAGCAAGCTTGCTGCCATGACAGAGGAAAAAGAGGACACTGGTGACTCACAACTCTCTGTTTCAAAAAAGAATGTGTGGCCTAAGGACTGTCTGCCTTTCACAGACAAGGCAGTGGGCCTGCTGTAATGGCTCTGAGCAGGAGTGAGCCTTGTAGATTCTTTCTGTACATGTCTGCTAAAAAGAGACAACAAAGAACAGAGCCATAAAGCATGATCTGAAAGAAATTTGAAAAGCTCACACTGCTCCCTCCTCCTCATGCAGAGCTGGAGGGGTGACTAGACATCCAATTATCTCAGTGCTTCTCAAATAGAAATAACATAGCTGACTGATTTAAAAGGTCAGCACTCAGATTAAAGCAGCCTTCTCCTTAGTTTTGTGTTTTGCTGTGTCATGCCCACCTGAGCTTAACTTTTTAAATGTGTTTTTTTTTATTTTTTTTTAATTAGGCACTTAACAAATTGAAATCTTCCCTATTTATCTCCCAGGGCTTAAATAGTAATCCAAGAGGGATGAGCAGAGACTCTTTCACGTGGAGATACACAAGGTTGTCTCAGGCCCTGCAGCAGCTTCCTGCTTTTAGTGTTTGACACTTCTGCCCTCTGTCAGGTTACATCAGCCAGAGCAGGTGCTGTGCATGCCCAGCTGTGGTGCATACCCAGCTGTGGTGCATGCCCAGCTGTGGTGCATGCCCAGATGTGGTGCATGCCCAGCTGTGGTGCATGTCCAGCTGTGGTGCACCCAAAGTGCAACCTTGTAGGTGTAGGGTGCACAGTGTGACGTGCAGCATGGATGCTCCCTGAGACGGGGTGGATGCATTCACCCACGTGGGTGCAAGGGCCTGGCTCAGCTGTCGTGGCCACCCTGCTGCACCCTCTCTGTCAGGGCAGGAGTTGCTGCGGGCCTGCCCTGAGCGCTCCCTTTCCTCCTCTCCAGGCTTACGCGCTGGAAGGGAACCTGGAGCTGGAGCTGGTGAGAACTGCCTGCATGTGCAAAGTGGTGATCTGCTGCCGGGTGACTCCCCTGCAGAAGGCTCAGGTGGTGGAGCTGGTGAAGAAGTACAAGAAGGCCGTGACCCTGGCAATCGGAGACGGTGCCAACGATGTCAGCATGATCAAAAGTGAGTGATGGCCGACAGCCAGCATGCTGTAGCAGACTGACTCAAAGAGGTATTTGCTCTCTGAGGTAGGCTAGCAGCAGGAACACATATCCGAGTGTCTCCTGTACCACCCTCTTTGTAGAAATACGTGTCTGTGTCCCAGATTTTGGCAGATCTCCACAGAGCACTGTCACTACAGGTTGGTTGTGTCTCCTGCCTTGTGGGTCACACTGGACACCTTCAGGAGCTAAGGTTGCACTAAGGGCCTATTTTTTTGTTTCTACCTTAGAGCAGAAAAAAGTGGTTGGTCTTGATGATCTTACAGGTCTTTTCCAACCTAAATGGCTCTATGATTCTATGAAAAGCCCACTTGGGCTGTGATGTGTCAATCGGTGTGTCTGCACGGCCACCATCACAAGGGCAATGTATATAACAAACAGTTTGGATCATAGAGGGCCTGACTCAAAGCAGAAATAAAATCTTTGTGACTGTAAATATTCTGTATAATATTATGCGGGGTGCTTTTTTCATCATTTATTTGTGTCAGGACTGTTTGTTAATTATTTCCCTGGAGTTGCAGATGGTAGGCTTCCAGGCCTCTCCATCCATGAGCATCATTTGATGCTGCATTACTTCGCTGAATTTATGGAAAAAGTCCTAACTAGGTATAATTAAATTAAGATTATTCAGGCAGACCTACTGCTAATATTCCTTGCGTTAATTTGAAAGAATTGATTAACTGGAGCCTCTTAATTAAGTAAGAAAAGGCTAAGTAGAGAGCTGCAAGGGAGATAAGTCAGGCAGTCAGCAAAGAAAGGAGAAAAAATTTAAAGTGTGCATAATAATTAGAAACTAATCCACTCCCCCCACTAGAGGATTGAGACTATGGGATTTTATCAGTTCAGTTCAGTGGAAATATCTGAATCTAACCAACCTTCAGCCATTAAGATTGTATTCATTAGTTAAAGCTGTATAATTAGCTGTCACATTAAACTTATGTCCATGTTTAATAAATGCAAGTTACTATTAAAAAAAAAAAAGTGACTCTTCTATCTTATTATTTGATTGAACTAATAAAGCCCAGGAAACATAAAAAGGCTACAGTCTGCCTTTTAGCACAGTGTCTGAGGAGGTTTAAAATGGTTTGAAGATTTTGCCTGTCTGGGATGATGTTTTAAGGCTCCTGGAAGGACATGCATGCATGTTAAATAAAAACCACACGTCAATATAAATTAAAGTTATTGTTTCATTATAGCAGCCATTATAAACAACAGTATTTGTGCTGCTGGAAAGCATTCAGAAAAGAAACATAAGCTGTCCCTGAACCTATAATGTCATTCAAATAATAAAAGCCCACTTATGGGAAATGTATCACAGAGCCAAAATCATAGGGCTGCTGAAAGAATTAGTACACCAAATTTTTTTTTGTTTGTTTTAATAACTTTTCATTCTGACTGTCGATGAAGGCCTGAGGGAATTAACACGGAGTTCAGTGCTGGATAATTCGTTTGAAAAATGGGGCAGTGAAAACTCTCGGTATCATGACGTGACCAGCGACCTTCTTGTTGCAGCTGCCCACATCGGGGTCGGCATCAGCGGCCAGGAGGGGATGCAGGCGGTCCTGTCCAGCGACTTCTCCTTCGCGCAGTTCCGCTACCTGCAGCGCCTGCTCCTGGTGCACGGGCGCTGGTCCTACATCCGCATGTGCAAGTTCCTCAAGTACTTCTTCTATAAGAATTTTGCCTTCACCTTGGTGCACTTCTGGTATGGCTTCTTCTCCGGCTTCTCAGCACAGGTGGGTCCAGCTTCGGTTGTGTCAGGGACATGGAGATGGTCAGAGGGCAGCGCCTCTGCTGTGAAGACAGGCTGAGGGTGGAGGGCTGGTTAGCTGGCAGATGAGAAAGCTTCAGGGAGGTCTCAGAGCACCTTACAGTACCTAAAAGTGCTACAAGAGAGCTGTAGAGGAACTTCTTAGCAGGGCCTAATGCAATATGACAAAGGGTCATGATTTCAAACTAAGCTTAGATTGATACAACAAAGAAGTTTTTTACAATGAAATTTGTAAAACACTGACAGAAGTTGCCCAGAGTGGTGATTTGATGCCCTCTTCCCGGAAATATTCCAGGTCAGGTTAGATGGGGCTCTGAGCAACCTGACCTAGCTGAAGATGCCTGTGCTGATTTGAGGGTTGTTGGTTTAGATGAATTTTACAGCACTCTTCCAACCAAAACTGTTCTGTAAGTCTACATCTAGCATTTTCAAGTGAAGTATCTGGAAACATTTTACAAGGAAATAAACTAAGCCATTCCTCCCACCTCACTGAACAAAGATCTGTCTTCTTTAGCCACATGGGTATAAAGCAGATTTTGCTACCTCTACTGCTGCTGCTGGAGGACTGATGCCTGGAGACAGAATATATACATTATAGAATCATATAATCATTAGGGTTGGAAAAGTCCTTCAAGATCAAATCCAACCATGAACCCAACACTGCCATGTTCACCACTGAACCATGTCCCCCAGTGCCACATCCACCTGTGTTTTAAACACTGACCACCCTTTTAATGAATAATTTTTTCCTAATATCCAGTCTAAACCTTCTCTGGAATTTAGGTACATTATGAAGCACATACATCACTTGAAGGATTTTCAAAAGTATTCAAAGTGATTGCAGCCATTAGCTGATGACACAGATTAGAGTTTGGTGCAGATCTTGTAAGATTTGTGCTTGGGCTGTTAGCATATTTGTAGCAAGCAGTTTAACATGAGATGCTTGTGGGCATCAGGAGCTCGCCAGAGGATCACATCCAGAGTGAAAAAACTGGTGTTGGTTCACAGCAAACCAGCCTCCAACCAAACACAGACATGGGGAGTGCAATATCCAGAGGTTGGGGGTGCAGGGTGGTGCAGAGGGATCCTGCTCTGGCTACAGCCAGCAATGGGTGCACAGCAGGCTGGGCTGGCATAATATGATCCTTCTTCTGTTTAGGGATGCTGAGTTTGAGTCATCTCATCCCTTTTGTCTCAGTAACAACTCAAACCAAGGTGTTGCAGCAAGAAATTGCATATACTTTCAAATAAATTGAAAATACAGCTTTTTTCTAAATTCACTTACTTTGTTTTTGTTTTTTTTTTTTTTCCCCAGACTGTCTATGATGAGTGGTTCATTACACTTTACAATTTGGTGTACACCTCTCTCCCAGTGCTAGGAATGAGTCTCTTTGATCAGGTACTGTTTCTGTCAGTACTTTGGGGATTTTATTTTTAGGGGGTTTGTGTCAGGTGTTTTGAGCTGGTTCTGTGAAGCAAAAGCAGCTGACCTTTTGGCTACATACTGTGGTAACTCCTGAAATAATAATCTGATAGAGAGAACTTAAATCACAAAAAAGTTGTACCAGAGAGAAGGGGTATTCCTCCTAGTCATATGATTTGGGTTTAAGCAGTCCTGTAAGGAACAGGGAGTTGAGATAAATATGATTATCCTGATTTGGCCTGTAGGTTTCAGTGTGTGATGAGATTTTTGGATTAGGCTGCTGCCTACAGCACCAGGTGCCATTGCAACCCTCCCCTGGAGCAGTCATATCCCACTACCTGTGTTCCTGAAGCCTGGCAACTGACTTCCTAATGACCAGACAAAACAATTAACTAACTGGATCTTTGAAACCAGATCTTGCAAGTTCAGCCTTCCTAGTGAGTTTTTCCTGTGGTAATCTCACACAAATTTCAACCTCACTGTTACTGTTTGACAAGACAAAGGAGTAATAAAGCTGTTCCTATATGCATTTTACAAGTAAAATGAATAGGAATTGGTTATTTTCCAGTGGTTCAGTGCTCTGCTCTGGGCACTTAAGGGATCCAAGTCACACAGCCTTGCCTGTGTGGGGAGGTATTTTCTAACCCTTAGCTTCCAGTCAGTTCTCTGGAGAACAGACCATGCAGTCTGCTTTAGATGAAGAGTATATTCTTTCTTTTTTTATCAGCTGTCAATTTTTTTTTTAGCACAAGAAAGGTAAAATGCATTATGGAAAATATGCCTAGGTGACCTTGGGATGTGCCATGCCAGTAAGCACAACAGAGTGAATTATGTGCTAGGCCTTTTCTCATGGAAATGCATGTCACAGGGACATGGCAGCCCTAACTGGGTCTGTGTATTTGCTTGGATAGCTGCCAACAAATCTGACTGTCTCCTCTCTGCTTCCAGGATGTGGATGATCGCTGGAGCATGCTGTTCCCTCAGCTATATGTGCCTGGCCAGCAAAACCTCTACTTTAACAAGGTGGTGTTTGTCAAGTGCATGTTGCAAGGGATCTACAGTTCCCTCATCCTCTTCTTCATCCCCTATGGGGCCATGTACAATACAATGAGGAGTGATGGGAAGGCCATTGCTGACTACCAGTCCTTTGCTCTGATGGCCCAGACCTGCTTACTGATCGTGGTGTCTGTACAGGTAAGGCATTCCAGGTAATATTTTTAGGAATTAGTTGTTGTTTCATGGTAGCAGCATCTGGAGGGCCATTGACAGCATTTTATTTGTTACTGCATTGTGCATTCTTGCAAAAAAATCTCTTGACACCAGATTAATCTCCTCAGCTCAACAGAACAGGAGATCTGTATGTTATAAAAGATCAGGCTGACAGGGAAGAAGAGTCTTTGCCTTGGGAAGATTGCAGTCATAACAGACAAATTAGTTAAGGCAGGGAATGGAGAAGGACATGTTCTAGTTTTATGGGAAGGTTTTGAAGCCCAGGATTGTCTGTCTGCCATCAGGCAGTTATTTATAGGTTCTCCATTATGGAGATGTCTCTGCAGCCTGGCCCAGTGCATGATGTATGAGTGGTGCAGCCTGAACTTGCTGGAAGAAATAGCTAAGACTTGGTGGTAGAAAATTCAGATGGTACTATCAGGATGAGAGAGATTTCTTAAAAGAAAACCAATCAATCACACTTCCCTGGATAATAGTTCCTGCTGTCAAAAGTCTTTGCAGGCTTGTTCTAACTTTCAATCTACATTAGAGATAAGGAGTGGGGAAATAAAGCCTGACTTGTTTGAACTTACTGTGTTCAGCTCTGGGGCCCAAAGCATAAGGATGAGGGCCTGTTGGAGCAAGTCCAGAGAAGGGCCATGAAGCTGATCAGAGGGCTGGAGCACCTCTGCTAAGGAGGCTGAGGGCACTGGGATTGCTTAGTCTGAAGAAGAGGAGGCTCCAGGGAGACCTCATTGCAGCCTTGCAGTACTTACCAGGGGCCACAGGACAGCTGGGGAGGGACTTTAGACATGGGCATGTAGTAACAGAAGAAGAGTTACTGGCTTTGAAATGAGAGTGGGATTAGGTTAGATACTAGGAACAAATTCTGCCCTGTGAGGATGCTGAGGAACAGGCACATGTTGCCCTGAGAAGCTGTGGATACCCCATCCCTGGAAGTGTTCAAGGTCAGGATGGATGGGGCTCTGAGCAACCTGGTCTAGTGGAAGGTGTCTCTGCCTAAGGCAGTGGGATTGGAACAGGATGGTCTTTAAAGTCCTTAATATCCTGTCTCCAGGACTGGCCACTACTGAATGCTTGAGAAGAGGGAACAACAGGATAAATCTTCCCTTGAATGGTTTCCCAGAATCTTATGATTTGTGACTTGGTATTTCTTGAGACTTGAATGAATAGCATTCTCAGGGGGAGATGTACAAAGCAGAGGACAAGCTGTGTTCAGCACAGGAAGGCACTGACAATACCTGCCTTGCTCTTTTCTTTCAGATTGGTTTGGACACTTCTTACTGGACAGTTGTCAACCAGTTCTTCATCTGGGGCAGCCTGTCTGTTTATTTTGCTATCACCTTCACCATGTACAGTGATGGCATGTACCTGATCTTCACAGCCTCCTTTCCCTTCATTGGTAAGCCTTGGGACAAATCTGGATTGCGCTCAGAATGGACATACTGCAGGGCTAAGTTTCCAAGTATTTCTAGGTATATTTCAGGATATATTGGTTGCCTTTTCTTCAAGAAATGCCAGGATATTTCTGACAGTTGCTAGGATTTATTTTGAATCCCACTCATTCAGGTGAATGTGTGTCATGTTTTCTTCCTTGTGTAAGATTCCCATGCAGTCATGGGAATGGTCCTTTAAATAAACCTAATGGAGTGCTTTCTGCTGCTCTTCTATATTTGGGTTCCAGATATCCAATTTTTACAGCTGTCTAGGAGCATCTTATTTGTAGATGTGTGATCTTTGTAAATAAGTTAACATTTTGGCATAGGAAGGCATAGAAGTACAACATCCAGTCAGACATGAGAAAAATGCCATGTGGTTATGGTGAGCCTTCTGCCAGGTGAAATGGCAATTCCCCAACAACAAAACATACCAATGGTAACTTTGTAGTTATTTTACGTAACAGATTTCTGAAGACATGCAAAAAATGAAAGATAAAAAAAGACTCCATCTCCTGAGACTTTGACCAGGAAGAACATGTACTTACATGAAAGCAAAGTAATTCAGATGTTTTTAATAGCTCTGTGCATCCACAGCCAATATAGATACAACATTGTTATGAGTCTCTAATTATGAAATCCCAACATTTTTTATTTCAAGTCTCAGTTTTTTGTATTAATCAATGCCTTCATTTTTTACTGACTTTCTCAGTAAAAACTTATTTTGTCTATCTTCACTGCAATATCAAGGAGCTTAACCAACTTAGAAATATCTGAGATGCAGGTTAGTTATTGCAAGATATTTTTCAAGCAGATGATCACATTCACTTTGAGATGGCTTTAAGAATCAGAAATGCTGAGTGAGAGAAGTCAGAATGTCTGTTCAGTTTCCCAGGACAGGTGGACAGTTGGACTGGATGATCTTGAAGGTCTCTTCCCATCTTGAGGATTCTGTGATGATCCTAACTCACTTGCCAGGGGTATCTCATCTGCTGCTCTGTTATTACTACATTGGTCAAAGGAGACATAATGCTGAGGGCTATTTAATGAGGTCCCAGTTTGAAATAATTTTTAAGGAAAGTATTTCTAGTCTGGACTAAGACAACTTGTTTACTTAAATTTCAGTGAAGTTGTATTACAGCAGAATTTGTCCAACTGCAAAGAAAATATTCAGCAAATATACTGCCAACACCAGCATCATTAAGCCCTGTAATGAGGGGTTTGCAGACTGTTTGTTCTATTTTACATTCCCTCAGTTTTGTAAAAGCCAGAAGTGAGCACTTTGGTTTCAAAGGAGGTGTCAGTGGTATGCCACCATGTGGCAGTGGTGCTGCCAATACTCCCATTATGCTACATTGTCTGTGCAGATCCCCAGAGCAACACATGCTCCTCTCACAAAGGGTTGTGATTCCCATCAGCTGCTGGGCAGAGCCAGTATTCCATATCCTTTAGGAAATGGTGCTGGGAAGCAAGAAAGGATTATTCCTCCTTTTGCACTGGAGTCCTGGGCTGCTGTGTAACATCTCCTGAATGTTTATATCAATCCTTTGCTGTGATTTGACTCTCCACAGAGAGAAAAGGCTCACTCTGACACCCTTGTCCACCTGGGATGTTGCTGCAATCATGATGTTGCATTTTTCATTGCTCATCTCAGACAGTGACACTGGCTTTGCAGTTCTCTCTACAGCCAGTTGATTTCACTGTTTGAGACGATGTCTGCCTTGTATTTTGGTCTGTTTGCCAGGTGCTCTGAAATCACAGAGAGCAACAGGGAATACTGGTGGGAGGTGCTGCTTTTACAGTTTTAATCATGTGTTTGTTTTCCAGGTACGGCTCGTAACACCCTCAGCCAACCCAACGTGTGGCTGGCCATCTTCCTCAGCATCACCCTCTGCGTGCTGCCGGTGGTTGGCTTTCGATTCCTCAAGGCTCAGTTAAAGCCAACTCCCAGTGACAAAGTAAGGAGATACCTCATTAAACCAGAAATCCTGCTTACCATGGGCTAGGCTCACTGTGGATCTACATTGCACGGGCTTGGGGTGTGTGTCCATGTCTGTGCAACTGCTGCCATCCGTCTGTCCCTGACTCCCCAGAGAAGGAGGATTGAATTTGGGGTTTGGCACTGTCCAAACCATCTGCAGCCGGGACCAAGGCTGAGATTATTTAGATGTGGATTAGACTGCTCTGAGGCAGGAAAGCTGCACTATTTTTAGGTGCAGGGTTTAAGCGCTGTGGCTCAGTGGCAAAGGAGTGGCATGTTCCTCCTGCCCTGACGCTGTGCAGTTTTTAGCCTGGCAGACCACAGGCTTTCAGCCTCTACTAGGGAATATATGTTTGCTGGGGATTTTAAAATTTATTTCAGAATTTACTTTTTGTAGCCAGTGGCTATATGCCCCCTCTGGAACCAGTTTCCCTCCATCCCCGGGAATGTGAAGATGAGGGCACCGGGGCAAGGAGAGGCAGGGAGTGATGGAGTGGAGTGGGAATGCACTTTTAACTGCAGCCAAGGGACCCCTCAAGAACATCAGCGCACTCCGAGCTCCCCGGGCTCGCTTCCAAACAGGAGCATTTGCTGAATGCTACTGCCACCTCGTGCTTCCTTCCTCTCCCTGCGGCGAGCTGCTGAGAATCGGGGTCAGAGCACAGCTCCAGGGGAAGGCACCGCAGTTGATGCTTTCCCTGGTCATCCTCGGGATGTCTGTGGAGTTCCACACGTTCTCTGTTACTGTAGGAGAACATGTTAGGGGAATTCTCACCCTTGCAGAGAGGGTAGGTGCGTCCTAGAGAAGACTGCTGGGTAGGGAGGTCCTTGGGACACAGTTCAAGGCAGTTGGGGGTGTAAAAATGGGCTGAGTTTACCCCAGCTGAGCAGAAGTCAAACACAGCTGTCACCCAGAATCCCAGCCTCTCACTGCCAAGGCTGAGTGTCCCTCCCTCTCTAGCACAAAATTCCTTCTCTGCCTCCTCTTGTAAGTGAATGGTCACAGGAGAGGAGTGGGTTTCCAGCTCTATGGAGTCCCCCAGCTGGCCTGATGTTCAGAGAGGCCCAGCACCTGCCACTGCCATTGTGCCAAGCAAGAGGCACAGGAGCCTGGCAGCTGGGGGTTCTGTTGAGCATTAGACCTTCTGAACAGGTTCTTGGTAGACAAACTCAGTGGCCACCTGGGAGCAGAAAGCCCACTACCTGCAAATAAAGTGCTGTATTTATTTCCCATCTGCCAAGGAATACAGGAATCTCTCTATCATCCCTGTAAGCATTCAAGACAAGGTTGCATGGGGTGTTGATATACCTGATATAGTGGCAGTGGGCTTGGAATGAGATTTTCCTCAAGGTCCTTCCAACCCAAGCCACTCTATGATTCTATAACATTATTTGTTTTATGTATTATATATATTGTTAACATATATATTGTTATATATATGTTAACATCTATGACATTAATCATTATAATCATAAAAAGATTTTATGTATCAGAAACTCCCTTTAGTAGTCTGTTTTCTATATTAAATATGCCAATTCTTAAATGTTTATTTATTTTCTGGAATTTTGACTTGTTGGGATTACTTTCCCATTTTGGGTGATTTGACTGAAAGTCCTACAGTCATACCCAAGCCATGACATTGCAGAGAAGTGAGGAATACTTGGAAAAGGGAAATCATTCCCTCCCATAATTTACAGATGACATGGCCATTAACACCTTTAAGAATAGAATAAAGATGCCCTTTCCTCGTTTTTTCTTTGGATCCCTGCTTTTGTCTCCCTTTCTCTGCTCCTCTCCCACTGTGCTTGTGAATAAGGACGAATAACCTTCCACTTTTCCCGCCTCCTTTTGTGATTCCCAGGTGCTGCTGAAGATCAAGGAGGCCAAGAAGCGGCCCCCTCCACCCTCTCCCAAGCGCCGCCTGCGCCGGACCAGCACCCGCCGCTCTGGCTACGCCTTCTCTCACCAGCACGGCTTCGGAGCCCTCATCATGTCTGGCAGGAACATGCGGCCAAAATCGCCTTTTGCCACAACGGGAACATTTTCACCCAACAGTGACAAATATAAACACAAAGGATTGTAGCAAAGGAAAAAAAAAAAAAAGGAGAGGAGAAAAAAGACACACACACCCGTTTCCCCTCTGTTCCCCTGAAAAATTAACAAAGCAAACCAAAGTAAAGGGCTGTCAGGAGAGGAGGCTGTGCTGCCTGCAGGGTACCGAGCCAGTGGCTGCCCAGAGCTCTGCCCTCTGAGCTGCCAAATCAAGGACTTGGGGCTTTCCTTTCACCCACATGCGCCCTCTGATTCTAGTTTCTTCTCCAGAGGTGTGTGCTGCTGCTGGGGAAGGCAGGCAGGGGGAGTTGGAGCGTGGAGTTGCATGGTATCCCCGAGGGCCTCCCTGGCACAAGAGAGAACGTGCTGTGGGAGGCATCTCTGCTCCTGAGATTGTTCATAATGCTATTTTTTTTTCTCCCTCTAACTATATACCTCAGAACAAGGAGAATTTCAGTCTGAGGAAAAGGTTGAATTGGCAATGTCTTTCTCAGTCATGTGCCTTCATTTTTCTTTGTTAATCCACTCTGGGCCGTATTACTGGGGTGACAATATTGACCCCAGGTGTGCCTTAGGTCCAGCCACACAACCCACAAATCCACGACCTTTGTAACATGTGTGACTTTGTAGCCTTTTGACTGTGATCCACTTTCTCAAGAGTTGGCCAGTACCCAAACACCACCCTCTTCCCACATCTGCCATCAGAAAGTGCTGCAAGCTCAGAGAAACCCTTAGTAGGTCAAGGGACCAGGAGCTGACAGTCATCAGCCTGCCCTGATTTATCTGGGTTGCAAATCTGCTCTTGTAAAGGATTATTGTCCTTAGAAGCCTCTCAAGTTTTGTAACTGGGCACCAGCCATTTCATTTTGACTTAAAATAAAAAAGGCGCTCAGGCTTCCTTATGGCTCAAACCATGAAATCTGGCCCCTGAGAAGCCTCTGACATGGTTAGGGCTCACCTGAGCTGCCAGCACAAGGCATCTGCCCCCTTAACAGAATGAGGTGTGTGCACATCTGGCTTGGTGGTGATCACACCAGAATTATTTTAGCCAGAAAAGCTATTTCATGGCCAGCAGCTGAAACAGCCTTTGTTCCACTGGTGCTGGGGTTCAGTGTAAGGGATGAAGCATGGCCTGGTGGCATCCTCATCCTCCCTGATGAGCAGAGTGGCCACAATTCAGAGCAGCTTACTGAGGCCTCAGGAGCCTCTGCAGTGTTTCATGGCTGCAGTGTTTCTCTGTACTGGCTCATATTTTACTTGGAAGCAGGTTATCTATCAAACATGGTTAGTAGAGAGCTGAAAATCCTGCCAGTCTGACTGCCAGCAGATGGACCTAAAATGCACAGACGCAGCTAAAGATATGGTGATCTTGAGAGACTGGGATTTGCTTGCTGTTTTGTCACACCAGCTCCATAATCAGCAGGGTTACTGGGTGGAAGGCCAGCGTGGCAGCATGAGAGTCTGTCCTGCCAGCACTGCTGAGCTGTCTAAATGCAGCTTTTTTTGTGCAGAGGACTAAGCCTCTGGCTGTTGTTACGGGGGTGGGGTTTTTTGTTTGTTTTCGGGTTTTTTTTTGTTGAGGTTGGGGGTTTTTTTCAGCTCCATTATACAAATTTAGACTCCTTCCTTAATTTGAATTGGATATTTTTGTGCAGTAACCAGTTGATATTTATGAGACTCTGCCATGAGTCTCTGAGCTGTCAGGAGGCAGTGTATGATGGCAAGAGGCCAGCCATGTCCCCATTTCATGGAACACCCTGCTGCCTGTGGTCCCAGTTTCAGCAGTTACTGTGTGAGATTTTTAAGCTCTAATAGAAGGTTTCATCTCCCTGTGTTTTAACTCAGTGCAGGAAAGAAAAAAAAAGAAACAACTATACTAGTCTGTTGCACCTGCTGCTTGGGGAGGCTTGTTGCAAACTGTGGTATTAAATTTCAGCATGGACAGTGCAAAACTGGAGCTGGGACTCGGTCCAGACTTCAGTGTCTAGGAGCTGCTTGCTAGGGAAGGAGTAAATTATGTGGTGATCTCCCCTGGAATGAGACACCTAAGTAAAGTGAGAGCCTGCACTCTGGCTGAGGAAACCACTGTGGTAGTTAATGCTTGTCACCTCCCCCTGATTTACCATTCGCTTTGCAGAGACAATCATGGCTTTCTGACGAGGATTATGTTTTTCACTGTCAGCCTGCCCGGGGTTAGGGGAAAAAGGAGAATTTGTGCAGATAAGCAGACATCCCCATGATACCCAGACTGGGCTGGGGACTGAAAGCCCTGTCAAAGCTGTTCCTGGCATCTGATGCAGCAGAATATATTGCAGAGCAGCAGAGGCAGACCTTGTGCTGACAGAGCAAGGAAAATCTGACAGTGTGCCTCTCTTCTCATACGGTTTACGTGCAAAGTACTCACCTTCTGGCTAAAAGGGGATTTGAAAATGTTGGCTACAACATGTAGGGGATAATAAAGCTGTTGGTGAGCTTGCACCACATACAATTCTTTTAGTGGTTTGACACAATCAGCATTTGAAACACATCAGCTGGCAGTGATGTCTGTCCTACATCACTCCTGATTTTGTAAAATAATTGTGGTTTTTTTTAAATAAAAAGAGAATATTGGGACGATAGATTCCTTGGCACTCAATTGATGTAACGAGTGAAGTGCACGGGGGGGGGGGACGGTCTGTGGCACAACGGATCTGAGACCTTTTCATCCGGTATCCTGACGCGGGAAGCACACAAATTCCCAAAATTTTCCATCCTGGCTGGGATGTTTCAAGAGGAAACTTAGAGGAAACGTCAGACATCCTTAGGCGGAGGAGCCGGTGGGGGCGGGCGGCGCGGAGAGCCCGCCCCGCGGAGCGGCTGTAAACAGCGGAGCGGTGCGGGAGAGCGGTAAGGGACGGTGGCAGGGCGGGGGGACAGTGCGGGAATTGTGCGGGAACTGCGCGGGGAGGAGCGGGGTCGCTGCTTCTCGTGTGCGCGGTGCTCGGCTTGCCTCGCCGGGGGAGGTCAAACCGCGTGTCATCGTCTGTGCGGTGTCTGAAAATTATCACGCAGTCTTTTATGAAGCTTTGGTGTTTCATAGATATGTCAAAAATTAATCCCTGAAATAGAGTTTGGATTTTGTTTTCACCATCTCCCTTTTTGCCTCCTTGTTATTCCATAATATAAACATTCAGAGTCTGAACATTGTTTTGCTGTTGTGCCTATACTTGCTGCCCTGCTTGAGGGTCGAGAATGGCAATGCTGTGATGGTGTTGAGGCACTGGAACAGGAGGTCCAGAGGAGCTGTGGGTGCCCCATCCCTGGGAGTGCTCAAGGCCAGGTTGGATGGGGCTCTGAGCAGCCTGGTCTGGTGCAGGGTGTCCCTGCCTGTGGCAGGGGGATAGAACAAGGTGGTTTTTAAGATCCCTTCCAATGCAAACCATTCTGTGATTCTTTGATAACCAGTGATGACGTGTTTCCTTGTCTTACACTGCAGCAGAGAGCTTAGAACAGCTCTCTCCTGAACCCACAGGGTGACAGTGAGCAATCTCTGTCCCTAATACCATGGGGCAGCAGGTGTGTTTGGGCAGAGGCACCTCAGGGGTGTTTTCCATTGCTAACTGCAACGCCTGCATTCCAGTAGCTCTCGCTCTGCCCGTGTGCATCCACACAACTCTCTGCCCACTGACCTGTAGCCTGGAAGTCCTTACTCATGAGCAGCTCTTAGGAAATGGGAGGGCAGAGGAGCACTACATGCTTGCCCTGGGCTCTCCAGTTGGATACTCAGCAAAGTCTGTTGTATGAATGGAGACATCTCAGTAATGACCCGTGCTAATTACCAGCTGGAACAAAACCAGGAGCATAAAGGCCCTCTTGGATATCTGTGAGCACACGCACTGTATCCTCTAACCCCATGAGACCTCTGATAAAATTCATCCTAAATCCAGGTATTCCAGTTGGAAAGCTTCCTGTCCTAAGGGTTGATTTTCCTCTCTCTCTAATTTTTAACCTAAATGCGTTCACTGCATTTATTCTCTTGTTGTCATGCCAGCTTTATACTTTTGCTTCAGCACTTTTGTTTGTCTCTTGTGATATATTTAGACAGCAATCCTATCCGCTCTCTGCCTACATTTGCCTAGGCTAAACAAGCCAGGCTCTTAAGTTTCTTCTTGTTTGATAGGGTTTTTGTTTCCCTCAGGCCCTTTCTGCACCTGTTCATTTGAGTTTATAATTTTTAAATGTGGGTGACAAGAATTTTTTTTGCATGATGCTTCTTTTATCAGTGCCTATACAATAGCTCTGGTATTTCACTGCCTCGCCTAGCCAGGACTGTGTTTGCTTTTCTTGCAGCCTCATCATCTCTGTGTTCTTTAACACAGTTTTAGTGGTTATTTTTCTTAATTTTCTTATGAATATGCACAATTGTTAGCTAAATTAGGTTAGCTACATAAATACCTCTTCTCTCATGCCTGACAACATGGGGAGGAGCTGAAGTCATCACAGGATAAGTCTGCGCATGCTGATGATTTAAACTGGTGCCTTGTCCTCAGGGCCAAGCTTTTTCCATGAGGGCTGGCAAGGACATTCTGCTACATCTGCTGATGTGTTGGCTGATGTAAATGTGCTGGAGTGAGGGAGCTGCCATTTCTCAATAAGCAATAAGTGTGGGGCTGAGTTCCCAGCCACAGCTCCCAGACAGCCCTGTCCCTGTCCCTGTGATAAAGGTCTGTGTTACTGCAGGGCTGGATGTGATGAAGGGCTCAGAAGAAGGGTGCAGAGCCCTGCAGCCTGGGCTTGACCTCTGAGTGCTTTTGGCCCTATCTGCAGCACAGCTACTCTTCAGTTTTTCCAAAGCTGGTCTTCTGCTGCCCTGCATTTAGAAGTAGAGAGTATTTTTTCTCTTCTTGGCGCTGTAGGGAAGCCACCTCTCCCATCACTTCCAGCTTGAAGGAAAAAGGTTTCCATACCCCTGCCTCTTTCCCCAGCCTGCCTCTCCTCTCCAGCTGGGTGGAGCTGACTGTACAGAGCTGTCAGCTTCTGCTTTTCTACACAACCCTGAGCCCTCTGCTAGACTTTTCAGCTATAAATGGATCTCGACTTTTCCAACCCCCACTCTCAACACCAGGAGATGTTGTGAGATGTCGGAGCTGGGCCAGGCTTCCTCTGAATTAGGAAAACATATGACCCAACTGCTGGCTTTTTGTAGGTTCTCCGTGAGCATCGTGCCTGGCTGTGGGGGAGCTGTGTGTGTCCTGGTGAGGGCTGTGCTGCTGAATTCCTTGTGTGCAGTGCGAGAGCAGCTGTTCTCAGACCTGAGTGCCAGGCCTGCAGGTGCCATCACCAGCCCCACACGCCACCCCACAAACACAGCAGGGTCTGATCTGAGCAGTGTGTCTCCAGGGAAGGCCAATGTTTTTGTTACTGGCTGCATCCTGCCTCCACATCCAAATCAGGCACTTCATAGAAGAGGCCTGGCTTTTGCACATAATGAGCAATCCTGTTTGCCTCCCTTAACTTTGGCATTTATGGCAGGGATCCTGAGATCTTTTAAGCTTTATTGCATTTTGGCTCCTCGGAGAGGCAGGGAGCATCAATATTTCCTCGTTCACCAGGGAGCTGGGGCCTCAAGTATGCACAGCAAGGTGACTCAGGGAGTCAGTAGCTGCCCTGGATTTTAAACTGAAGGCTTTTGTGTCATCAAGTGCTAACCTCCATCAGCCCTGCGGGCATCCAGGCCATTCATTCCATGAAGAGTACAGGTCTGTATTTAGAAAACTAATTTGTACTCTCATGTTGAAAAATTGCAGTCTGAAAGTCTCCTAGTTAGTGTGCTTTGTAGAAGCTGCTGGGCAAGGTTCCAGTCTGGTGACCTTTTGCTGGCAGCAGTGGGTTTGCATCGTTTTGTCTTAGAGAGCAACACCTAGAGCAGCTGCTTCAGAGGCTTCCTTACCTCCTGGCAGTCGTCCCTCAAAAACCTTCAGGCTGTGGATAAGGGATCATAGACTATTCAGAAGGTGCAAGCCTGGTTTGTGGCTGTGCAGTAGTCTCTCTGCAGTTCTGCTTCTGTTTCAGTTTTTGCTGTGGCAGCAGATGCTGTCTGACACATTTTCCTGCGCAAGATGCCTCGTATCCTGCATTTTCCTTACTCAGTGGCTTCATTGTGTTACCTTTTGGATGGATCAATGCATCTGTTGACAGGGCAGTATTCAATGGACAATGTCCAGGAATTTTTTTTTTAATGTGAGCTGGAGAACGTAATGTCCCAAACCATAATATTGCATAGGGCTTATGATTTATTAAAACCTGATTTCTGTCTCCCTTCTGGGACTGTGAGCAGTATTTTGTACAAAACAGATGAGGGATAGATTAAGTGCTCCTTCACCCTTTTCCACTCCATCCCTGGACTTTGAGCTCTGGGAATATATAAAATGACATTACTGTATGTAGTTGTAGCTGCCTGATGCTCTTTCTTGTGGTAACCTCTGCTGCAGCTGGGCCAGGCATCAGAACCTGCTGGTTTGCCAGCTCAACTTGGAGTGCTTCACGTTAAACCTTGCAGTGTCCCTCCCAGATGTACAGGGAGGCTGGCTACCCCCACATTATTTTTTTCTTACGTAATCTGCCTTCCACTGAATACTTAATTCCTAGTTCTTCACCAAAGCCCTGGACTCATAGCAGGGTGTTTAATGAGGTTTGCTGGCTCTAGGTCTCTGTTCTTCTGATTCTGGAACATGAAGCCTGATTGAGGTTTTGCTGCTGATACCTGCTGCTCACCTGAAGCCAATAGTTTTTCCATGTGAGAAACAGCTACTCACTTTTCATAAATTTAGGAAGGTTTATTAAATCTTATCAAAAATACAGCAGAAGACCAAATAGAGAAAATATTACAGTACTGGGAGCAAAGGATTTTCCCCACCATGTGCTTATCCACACAATGGAAGTTTCACCTTTTAACCCTTTTGCCCCTCCCAAAGTTCTGTCCATCGACTCCTTTGCTGTCCAGTGGTGGAGTTTACTTCCTCAAATCCTGGTTGGAGATCCATGGTGACAAGCCAGCCCTCCCAAATGTCCCAAATCCCTGCTGTCCCTTGATAACAATGCAAGGGGGTAAAACATAACTATAAATCTATAAGACTTTCCTTAACATGATATTTATCTGTTAATTGTGAGAGTCAGTCATTGCATTACTCATCTATCACACTCTGTCTCCTCATTTTTGTGTGTGTTTGCCTGGACTGGAAATTATGGTTTCCACAGTTCACATCTCTGTGCCTGGGGTGAGTGTTTGGTGAGCATATTTGTAGTCTTTTAAGCATTGATGTGGACTCTCCACCTGAGTCCTCAGTGGAGCCATAGATGAGCTTATTCTCAGCCACCCAACACTGCAGGCGCTTTCAGGGATCCTTGGCAGAATGATGATGGCACTGAATCATATTTTCAATTAAAGCTTTATTTTCTTAACAGGTTCCTGGTAGCCAGGAAACATAGAGTGGTTTGGGTTGGAAGGAGCCTATAAGGTTATGTAGCATTCCTGGTCACTGTGCTTGGAGCACTCCTTGTCAAATGCTGTGCTTTGCAGGGCATCAAAGCTCTGGTACATGCAGTGCCTTGTCCCAAAGGGATCCTGTACAACACATTTAGCTGTGGTTTGGAAGACATAGTGAAGATTTTCTAGTGATTCTAAGTTGGTCAGGGTGGTTGGTTTGAAAACTTACTGAGGAATTACAGGAGCATCTTGCAGAACTATTAGTATGGTGAAACAGCAAATGGGAGGTCCTGCTGATAAATGACACATTTGGTGATCTGGAAGCAGTTTCTCACTGCCCACAAGAAGCTGTTTGGAGTCACTGTGGATTGTTATCTGAGCACATCAGCTAAATGTTCAGCTGTAGCCAAAAACACTGGAGACAAAATTTGCTGGTATATGTTCATGTATACTAGATACACATGTTGTGCCTGCATCTGGGTATCACATACCAGCTGGTCACCCTCTTTCAGAAAGAGTAATGTAGACCTGGAAATGATACAGAAAAGTGGAATAGGGATGATTGCAGATAGCTTCTGTAGGAAGAGAGACTAAAGAAGCAAAAGTAGATGATACTGGGAAAGAGCAAACGTCTGTAATACAGTATTCAGCAGGGAAAAGTTGAGCAAAGACTGACCTTAATAAACTTTGCTATTTCTTACAGCACAGAGGAAGCGCATCCAGCAAAATAATTTATTAGACAGGAGGCTGAGGAAGTCCTTTTTCAACACAGCTGATTTGTAGAACATGTTGCTACGAGATGGCATGAAGACTGAAAATACACACAGATTCCAAAAGGAACCAGACACCTCAATGGCAGAGATGGGTTTCAGAATCTCTGAAACGTGATGGTCAGTGTGTGACCTCCAGCTCTAGGAGTTCCTGATTGTTGCAGGCTGGAAGAATGTGTCCTTAGGGGAGATCACTCTGATGGCACTCAGTGAAATCACTCTGTGATTTTTATGTGCCAGAGCCACACTGTCAGGGATAGGGCACTAGACCAGAAGAATCTGTGGTGTAACCCTCTCAGGTGGTTCTGGTTACCAGGGCTTGCTGGAACAGTGGGGTGAAAATGAACTGATTTGGTTTTGAGCACTTCTGCTCTCACAACTCTCCTACGGGAGTCACGCACAACCCACCACAGATTTTCTTACCACTTTTATTAGCAAATCTGGATGGATTGTCAGAGAAGGGGACCATGCAGGCACGGCCCATTGGCTGGCTCGGTGTGCCAGGCACTGCTGTGGTTGTTGCAGGGCGTGCCAGCCCAGTGAGCACAGCCCTGCCAGGCAGGTGACATGCTTTGCATTAGCTGTCCAGTCCTATCTTTTTCCCTCTTGGCTTATGATTAAGATATGGTTTGTGCCCTGATGGAGCAAAGTCTGGATTCTTAGAGCCTCTTATGGAGCAAAGTCTGGATTCTTAGAGTGTCTTATTCACATAACTGTGGGTGGTGTTGTTATCCATCCAAATGTCTTGTCCTACGGAAAGGGGAAAGAACAGGCTATTGGAAATTCAATTGTGAATTCCTTTATCCTTTCCAAGTCTTATGTTGCAATTTCCTTCACAGTCTAAATAGCAAAATGTCTCCAGTCTCTCTCCACAGACAGCTGTAGAAGTTTGGAACTGTAAAGCCTTGAAAAATCTATTTGCTGATAATGAAGTACTCATTTTTGAAGCATTAACAGAAGCCACTCTTACTTGCTGCTCATCCTGTTGAAAACTTCCCAAATCAATATTTCTGGCATTTTGGTTTGTTTGGTTGATTTTTTTTGTTTGTTTTGTTTGGTTGGTTGGTTTTGTTTGGGGTTTTGTTTTTTTTTTTTTTGGTTTGGTTTGTTTTTTTGGTGGAAGCTGGCTGAGGCTGGAGCAAAAGCAAAAAGCAGTAATGAACATACTATATTTTGTCTGCCATTCAGTTTGCTGCAAGAGGATTCTTCACTGGTTAAATCTGATCATTGTATCATAGTGAGATTTTGGGAACACTGGACTCAGAATCCAGTCATAATTTTACTTCTGCCTTGTTTCTTGAGCTCATAAACATTAGAATGTTTGTGCCTCTTTCTGAAGTACGGACAGAGTTTTAAAGCCAATTCCCTGTTCCCTACGGAGAAGAAAAAAAGTCTCCTGGCAGCCTCAAGCTGTTTTTAAACGAGACAAATGCCCATGGTGCCTGTCTGCCAGAGCCCCCAGCCCCTACACCGAGTCCCCTTTTAGCACACTGCTCCATGCAGCTATATCTGGCTCCAGTTCTTTGTTCGGGGAACGTGACCTCATCGTTGTTTTGGTATTTCCAGTGATTCAGCCTGGTCCGGGGCAGGGAGGAGTCATTCCTGGTGCTGGCTGACAGGGTGTTTGTGCGTTTCTGGAATTCCAGAGCAGTGCAGCCTCAGCCCTTCCGCTGCTTTGACAGCTCGGCTAGGCTGGGCTGGTGCACTGCATTCCTGCCTGGCAAATGGCCTGGGCGCAGCTGGTAGAGGGATTGATGCTCCTGCTTTTGGGGGTAATGGGGATCCCTGTCTTCGCAGGGTACCTGCTGTGGTGAGGGTGAAGAAAGCTGCAAGCAGTGGGTTGTGTGTTGAGGGAAGCCACAAGGAATCTCTGCTGTTTGAGTGGGAAGAGAGTCCCACAGAATGCTCATTCCTGTTCACGGGCTCCAGCATCCCATGACGAAGTTAACTTTGTGGCATCCACAGCAGCTTGGTAAGTGTTATGGTCCTTGTTTTTCAAGGGGGGAAACTGAGGCACCGAGCAGGGAAGTGGTCTTCTTGAGGTTTTACACTGCTTAGCTGGAGATCCCCCTCATCCTTACAGACCGTGGTTGCTCGAGAACTACAGGAACTCCTTGCTCTTCATTGCCAGTTTCACCCAGAGGTCACTGGTGTGAGCTGTGTGTCTGCCTGGCACAGGGCTTATAGGCAGTGCCATAACTGCTGGGCTAAGTGCAGGGCTATGAAATGTCCTGAAACAGCTCCTTCCCAGCTTCTCCCTAAGATCTTCCAAGGCTTGTTTATCAGGCTGTGCATGAAACCTGTGAATCTCGCCTCTGCTGCTGATTCTAGTTGAAGGCACAGTGGAGAAGAAGACCCTGAACCCTTTGACACCTTGCTTCTTAACCATGAGATGAGCTCAGCTGGTTAGAGCATGGTGCTTATAATGCCACGGTTGTGGGTTTGGCCCCTGAATGGGACATTCACTTAAGGGTTGGACTTGATGGTCCTTGTGGGTGCCTTCTAATTCAGAATAGTCTGTGATGCCAACCTAGTCCCTATTCCCCATGTTCCACATTTGCTGTAAATCCAGCTGCAGTACAGCTTGTAAATTACCCTGAGATGGCAGGGAAAGAAGAATCCTGGCAGGAGATACCAAAGACATGGAACTGGGGAGAGGCGGGTGAGTGTCAAAGATGTGGAGACCAGGAGCCTGGGGAGAGGGCCTGGACAACAGGAGAGGGTCTGAGCAGGTGAGTGGAGCAGTGCTCCATCAGCCTTTCTCCCTGGCAGGGTGGGCTGCTGTGGCACTCTGCGCCAGGGAAGGCTGGGGTGCAGGATGGGAAGTTGGATCGGTGTGCATTACTGCTAGCACGTACTGCATGTGGAGGTTAGGATCTGATGGAGAATGTGGAGCTGGGGAGGTCTCCCCTCGCTGGTGGGCACTTCACTCCGTGCTTCCCCTGCTCCCACCCCGTGTCCGAGCAGGCAGGCAGTGGATCCATCGCGCACAGCCCTGCCGCGCTCTCCCCGCTCCCTGCTGTAAATGGCTCTCTGTAACACGAGCTGCATTGCTGCCATAGCCCTCTCCTGTGCGCATCTGTATTTACGCTGGGGCTTCCATGAGCAGCCTGGCCCTCGCTGCTCGCTCCTGCCCACACGCTGCCCGAGCAGAGCCTGGCACCGCTGTGCTGGCCAGGCTGCGGGGCAGGTGGCTGGCAGCAGCAGGAATTCCTCAGCCAGCTCCCGTCTGCAAGAAGTGCCTTGTCATCCTGCCTGCTGCCCGCCGTCCTGCATCCTCGGGGAGCGGGCACTCCCGCAGCACGGCCCGCTGATCCCTGAGCCGGCACGGGCACAAGCTGGTTTTGCTTTGGATTATCGCTGGCTCTGCATGCTGTGTTCCTCCTGTGGCTCTCATCTGAGCCCGCGTCCTGGGGTGGTTGTATCTGGCAAGGTAGGAGCTGATCCCTTCTGTTTGTTCTGCTAGAAGTAATGTGACCATTAATGACCAAATAATGTGACCAGTCCTGCCCTGGCAGCATGTGTCAATTAGTGGGTTTATTTTGCATTGTTCTGATAGACAGCCAGTATGCTGCTCTGGCTGTAGCCTCTCTTGCAGGGAAAGGAGATATATATATACTTTTTAAAAATCTACATACTGGAAAAATAAAACTTTTCTGCTTCAAGATGGAGTCTTCTTTTCTCTGACTTGTCTGTTCTCATGCAGCATCCTGTGCATGTTCTTTAGGTCATGTCACCTGCTTCTCCAGGAGATGTGAGAGTAGAGAGCAGTCTGATGTGTCTTGGGAGAAAGGGGGTGGGCGGAGAAACTCACTGAAGACAAAAATCAAGGAAGTTCAATAGGCTCGGGAATGGCTTTAGAGGAGTTATTTTTAACCCAGAAAATCAGACAGGGGAAGAGTCTCTTTTCCTTGCATAGTCTCAAAAGGGTGGTTTGCTTTTGATTTTTTTTTTTTCCTTTAGTGCTGCAGGGCACACTGTTTTTATATGGAAAGGCCTGAAGCTGCTGCTGTCCCTAGGGATAAAGGGCAGTCAGTCTTGTTAGACTGGTGCCTTCTTTCCCGTGAACCTTGCTGACATTTAGGGCACCTGTCCCCAGCACTGCACACTTTGCTGCTCCCACATCGGGAAAAGAGGTGACAACCAAGAAACCCAGTCCCTGCTGGATTTCCCTGCAGCAGCCAAGGAGAGATAAAATAGGAAGGCATCAGCATTTTCTGTGTTTAGGCATAACTGTTCCCTTTTTAGTCCACAGCAGCTGGGATGTGCACTCAGCCATCCATCTTCCCTGAGCCTAATGTACCTGGGCTTCCCTCCCATATGGGTGAGAGTCTGTCTCCTCAGCAGGACAGACAGGGATACCAGGCCTCCTGCAGCTGATGGCTCACTTCTGAGGACTACCCCAACCAGCAAACCATGTTTTAGGGCCCTGCTCTATCCCTGTGAGGAGGATAAAAGGGTGCTCTAGCTTATCCTGCGATGCTGCCAGTGGGTGTATAAATAGTGCCCACAGTGTACTATTTTGGTGACAAGCTCTTCCCAGGATTCATCCAAAGAGTTATGTGAGCAAGTGTTAAAAATAACACCAAGCCCTGCCCAAGTGCTGGCGTCATTTCAGCCAAAGTGTTGGGAATCTTCCATAGAGAGCAGGATTGGACCCTTGGTGGGGGGCAGCAGGAGGGGGTCCAGAGCAGCTTCCCATATTTTCATCCTCTTGCTGTCCTGCTGACTACAAAGGACTGTGACCCTCAGCTTCAGCAGATGTACTGGTCACCAAGAAGGCGTGAGACTTTCACTTCTAATTAGGTTATTTAGCCACTGGGCTTTCCCTGTGTGTTCTGAGTATTATCGCTAGGTTTAATGAGAGATACAGGAAATTTAATCTAGCTTTAATCTAGCTGCTGCCAGGTCCCTGCTGGTGGCCAGAGCTTGCTGCCTCATTAGAAAATCGTGGGCTGTAGAATGGGATATGGAGGCATTCTGGTTCTGGGTTAGGGTTATCCTGAGGACTGGTAGCTGGAGATTAACTGTGGAAAGGATATTAAATGTCTGTTACATTATGGCTGTAGCTCTGGACATTCTTGGCATCCATATAAACACGAACATTATCCCAAATTTTTTCCCTTTTCATGGTGTAGCTGGTGTCTATAACTGAGAGCCTGACAACACAGCAGAAATATCTGGGGAGCTTCTTGAGCTGTGCAGCCAGTGCTGGGTGCACAATCCCACTGTGAACCTGGGGCTGTGGTTTGTTCCCCTCAGGCTGAGTTTTGCTTGTTGTTGGTCAGGTTCTTTGCTGGTTATGCAATTCAGCTACTATCAAGCTGAATTGATGGTGTGTGCTGGAAAGCAGGAGACCTCAGTGGAAGGCAGCAGTCCTCCCTTAGTCCTTGTGTGTGTGAAGCCCAGAGCTCACAAAAAGGCTTCCTGAGGGGTTCGTGCTCCAAGAAGCCCTGTCTGAAGAAAGAGCTAATGCCTCTTGCAGGTGGATGATGTGGCTCCACTCTGGCCTGGTCTCATATGGAATGTAGAAGCCCCTGTGGGAGTAGAGCACCCATTGCTTAATTACAGATGAAGCCTCACGCGCAGGAGAAGAGGTGAGATGTCCTCTGGATGCAAACACAGGGACAAAGCTGGGGCTCACCTGTTTGCTCTGAGTTGACAGCAGCAGTATCAAGGACAGAGATGCATCTCTTTCAGATGCTGGAATTCAGGATGATAGCACTAATCCCCCTTTATAGCTCATTGCCCCATGTTTGCATCCCCAGATACATCAGTTCCAGTTTCTGCTTTGTAGAGGAAGGGCTGGGTGGTTACAGCTGGACTTGATGATCTTAGAGATCTTTTCCAGCCTCAATAATTCTGTGGTTCTGTAGTCTTTGTGTCCTTTCAGAAGGGCTGCATTTATTTTAAGCTGAAAGAGAAGGTAGCTGTGAAAGCAGCAGGCATGTGAAAATTGCTAAAAATCTTACAAGTGCTGTTGGACACTCTATGCTTCACCTCCTCTGATATGGAATTACTAATTCTGGCAGTTGTTCCCAGGGATGGAGAGCAGGTCCTGTTTGAACATCATGACCAAGCATTTTCCCTGGCTGTTGCGTTGAGAACGAGTGAGACAGCAGAGCAGATGCCTGATTTCTGGCTTGTACTGTTGTATCTCCAGTGCTCCATCATTCTTGCCCTCTCACCTTTTGGCTGATCTTCTCTTTTCCATGCTGTGTCTGGAGAGCCACAGGCTGGGTGTGTGCTCAGGATGGAGTGTTTTCTTAAGCACATATTGAAAGCACAGACTTCAGAATTGTCCGGACATGGAAGTACGTCATGGAGATGAAAAGCATGTTTCTGTTTCTCCAGGAACGTGCTCTGGGCAATCAGTCCTTCATCAGGAGCTTCCTGCTCCTCGGTTTTTCTGTTCCTTCCTGCTGCTCTTCTGTGTCCAGCCAACAAAGAGCTCTCTGAGTCACCATGGTGGCTGCTTATTTCGAGGCCTCAGCCAAGGCCCTGTGTATCATCATACATTACAGAGCTCCTGAGGGCTCTTTTAGGGCTCTTTCCACCCCGGCATGCTCTTGTTCCTCTGACTGGAATGTGTCTGCAGTGTGTGGGGACGTCTTGTTTCTTGTCCTTAAGCACCTCTTCGCTGGATGTTTCTTCATAGTTTTCTAATGGCTTTTCTATCTAGAATAGCCTTCTAGACTATTCTGTGGTAGTCTTTGTGGTGCCAGAGCCACACACCAGGGATTCCAGGAGTTCCTGTGGTGCTGAATGTGTCCATGGGGAACATGTAGAGCAGTGTGCCCCAGCTCTTTCATCTGCCTCACAGGAGGCTGAGCCCTTTTTCAGACTGCCCAGCACAATCCAAGCTTGGCACGTTTTGTCAGCCGTCTCCTGTGACCTGCTTTGCCTTTGTGGCCTGCCTCACTACTGCTGCCTGTGCTTTGCCTCTGCCAGCTTTTATTTTCTATTTTAAAGAACAGGACGGGATTTCCTCCCACACACAGATCCCCTTTATCCCTACAGCATTTCCTTCACTGGGGGTCCTTCTCCAGCAAAAGTGAAATCATTGCCCACAGCCAACAAATTTCCCATTTCTGGCTCTGTGTGCCTGTCTGCATATGGTATGGCTGCCTGTTGTTTGAATGTGACTTTTGGAGGAGGTAGACCTTGCACAACTTGCACAGCAGCTGGGAGCTGCGAGTTAAGACTCTTTGTGTTAATTAAATGTACACCGATAAGCACATACAACCACGAGGTTGCTTAATCATGGGCTGACCTGACATGGAGACCTTGAATACAGCTGACTGATGATCCATGACAGCTTGCCCTGGTAGATGGCAGGACGTTAATAATAACCAGAGAGAAATTTAGAAGGGTTCTCAGCTGTGACCAAGGATCGTCTCCAGCAGGACTGAATTCTTGAGGAAAAGGTCTCTTGGTGGATGAAAAGGGATGAAACCACTGGCTGAAAGCTCACACAGAGCATATTCTGCTTAGGGAAAATATACATCTGGAGTATGTTTCTAACAGCCAGGTGGATTAGCAGCCAGATCAGCTGGCACAGGATGCTGTTCTACTCACAGCTGCACCTGTGTGTTTGCTGTGTCTTTCCAGGAGCATGTTTGTGTTTCTCCAGGTATTCTGCCTCACAGAATTAATTGCTCTCAGCTTTTAATCCCGCATTAGAGGCTTCCTGTTTCTCTGAGTCAAACAGAAGTCACACGACAGTTAGACCTCCAAAAGCGATGTAATAATCACTGAGCAGGCACAGTGAACTTGGGCTACACCATTCTTTGGGTTTCTTTATTTAATCTCTGGAAGCTCCTATTGATCAGGACATTACCTGCTACAGCCTTCATTTTAGCAATTCATTCTCTTCCTTCTATTGGTATTTCCTGATGCTGTGAGTTGACCAAGTTTGTAATATGGGTATTTGTTTTGCAGTAAAGTTGGAAAAATATATTGTTTCCAATTTTTAACAGTAAGGGCCTGTGAAGATTAACAGGAGTGCATACCTCTAAATAAGTAAAGCAAAGAGCTTCTGAGATACACAGCACCATGGAGAATTTTAAGAAAACTAGTTTACTTCCTGACTGTTATGCTTTTTTGGTGGAATAGTGAATGGTTACTTTTATCTGTTATACCTGATGTCTAACCTCAACTCGCCTTTGTGGCATTCAGGGATCTTCTTCTTCTTGTTGAGGATGTGAAGAGCAGCTTGTCCACTTGCTCTTGGCAGCGGCCTTTTATACATTTTGGAACTGCTTTAATGCACATCCTGGTTTTCCCCTGAGAGCTAACCTACTTGTTTTGCAGTTTACTCCTTTCTATCCTTTTTTCCCCTGTTCTCTTCAAGCTCTGAGCAGTTTGTCCATTTAGGATACGTCCATGAGCTGTGTGCCAGTGTGGGCAGAGGGGAAGGATGACTCCAAGTCTTGCACATACAAGACATGCCTGTTCATATAGCCCTACATATTGTTTGCCTGCTTCAAAGCAAAGTGCCACTATTGCTCAAGCTCTGCCTGTGATCTGCAGTTACCACAGATCCCTTCTGAATGAGCAGGTCATGCACAGTGATTAAAGGTGGGGATGTGCAGTCCGTGCTGTGTGAAGTGCTATGGTAGGGGCTATAATTTATGTCAATTTGCTGTTTGTGTATAGACCTTACCCCTTCAGCTAACAGGACTGTAGACAGCACAGGTGAAGAGTAAGAGAACTGCTCCATCTGAGAGCCAGCAGGTTAATGTACAAGTGGCAGACAGGGTCTCGAGAAGTTCTCAGTGGTCCTGTTCCCTCTCCCCTTTGGAGTTTATTTAAGTGCCTGCTGGGACGTGGGTGCTCAGGAGCCCTGGCAGTCACTTGTAGAGCACTGGAGCCCTGTGCCTGCCAATATTGTGCTGTTCTGCTGATAGGTGAGGATGGAGTGAATCTTCTGGTGCCTTTCAATCACAGAGTACTTTGCAACTGACAAGACTCTGCTCTATTTGCCACTAAAACATAGCCAGCTGGGGCAGGTAACAGAGAAGAACAGCATTGTGTGTCCAGTTCGGGTGGTAACTGGAGAAACTTAGAGAGAAAATCAGTATAAACAACCATAACTGATACCATGTGTCTCTAATAAAGTGGTTATGTACTCTCTGGGCTTTGTTGCAAAGTGGAATGGGAATGTTTGAGAGCTGGGAAGTCTGCTGGGAACTTTCTGTTCTTTGTGGCGAGTTCATGAATGTCTCTGACTTTTTCTGTTGCTCAGAATGGGGATGGCAGGGAAGTAGTTTGGCACGTGAAGAGTGATGTTAATGAAGGTTTTCTGTGAATCATATGATCATAGAATGGTTTGGGTTGGAAGGGACCTAAAAAAGATCATTTAGTTCCAACCTCCCTGCTCTGGGCAGGGAAATCTAGAACAGTTTTCATACTTACTGTTGCCTTGGAAAACGGAAATGTTTATGACTCAGTCTTTGAGCAAGAGTGCAGGATGGTTTTTTCCATTCTTGGATGTGGCCTCTTGTGCATCCAACAGTGATGTTTTTCTTCTCCTCTGCTTGCCCTTTCTCTGCTTCATCCCTTCCGATGCAGTTGCTGTGAGCTGAGCCTCGTGTGCTGTGCAGTCACCCTCACTTTGAGTCAGCCCAGCCGTGCCCCTGGAGTGGGAAGGGAATGTCACTTTGCTGCACATCATGGGAACCATAAGCAGTCCCTGTCCTCGAGCAGTGCGTGCTGTGTTCACAGTGAACCATTTCAGGGCTGCAGATTCAGCTCAGCCCTGCAGCTCTTCATCTGCTTGGTTGGAAGTACATAATTTTTATTTGAGGCCAGAATGCAGCAGTGCTGTGGGTGCCAAGTTCACCAGCCCCAGTGTATTATGTTATGTGGCAACTTAAGGCTTTCCTCATGGCAGTGGGGAACTATTAAGTTATGGTGAAACTAGTTATTTAGGTAAATGGTGCTTTGGGGGCAGCATTGATCCTGCTTTGAAAACTAATTTTAGTAGGAGTGAAGCCATTAACACCTTAATATCCACTGTTACCATGGCTGCTCAGAGTGATTAAGAGTGATTGTCTGCCAGATTAAAAGGCTTTTTTTTTTTTTAATAATACCCTTTCTGCTTCTTTTGCCAAGGTTTTGACTGGCAAGAGTTTATATTCCTAGTAAGCAATAGTAGCATCAATATCTGAGTGAGTGCTTGAAGAAACAGCTTTGCTTTAGAGCTGAGCTCCTACTTAAAACACTCTGAAACCTCAGTCTAGATCAGTTATGGCCAGGGTTTTCTTTAATTCAAGATTTTCTGTGCAGCTTTATGAGCCTGGCTTATCAGATCGAAGCTGAGCCTTCAGACATGATCCAGGAGCTGCTCTGCTGTTTGTGTTCTGATTTCCCTCTGTCTAGAAACATTCAGCTATTTTTCTGTGCTCTTGCTTGGGCAGTACTAAGTATTAGGAGTAGAAGATGCACACTAAGAGCTGGGTTGTAGGGTCGTTTCTCCCTTTCACACAGAATTCCAAGTGATTCACGTCTCCCTGTTACCCCAGCCTCCTTTGGGGTGCAAACATACTGAAATCTTGAGCTGGAAGGGACTGGAGACAGGCAGCTGGTTGTGGGCAGGGTTCAGTTTTCCCATGGATGCCTCAGTAGTGTGGAGGTATGTGGAACTGAGCCCAGCCCTGTGCGGAGCCATGCCAGCACTAGCCCCGTCTGGGAGTTGTGACTTTTTATGGAGCTTGTGAGGGCCTCTGTCCCTGGGCAGTGAAGCATCAACTGGCAGCACTAGGAAGGATTTGACCTCAGTACTGGAAGCGGGGAATTCAGATGGTGATTGGGATGGAGGAACCACCTTGCCCAGTATGATTTTTGTAGAAGTGGTTGCAAATGGTCAGCAGAGAGTGGGAGCAGGACACGAAATACCCTATCCTGTCTGTTCCAGGACATTTGCTAGTATTATTTTTGTTTAATAACCCGAAGTGGATGTCTCAAGTGCTTGTCCTGCCTCCCTTTAATCCATGTGTAACTCTTCCATTCATAGTACCCTTTGAGAACTAAGAGGCAGTAAGCAGACTAGAGGAAGATAACAGGAATGTTGGAAGAGGAACTACTGCTCTGAAGGGAAGTTGTTAGTGGAGATCAGCCTCAAAATGGAAGCTGTTCAATACATGAAATAATGCTCTGTGCTCCAAAAAGTGTGACTTCAATAGTGATATTTCCTAAAGATACAAAGCTAAGGAAGCATCATCAGAGGCTGTTCAGTGTTATTCAGCAGGAAGAGCTGGGATTATTCCTTAATAATAAGGAATTATTATTAAGGATAGTTCAATACTGCATGGCTGTGTGCCTGAGAAATGAGCAGAAAGTTCAGCTCTGTCTGGAAGCTCACTGGGGGAAAGTGACAGTGGGGGGGGAAACTCAGGGTCTCAGAGTAATGTACAAGAGAACTGTGAACATCTAACATGATGTAGCCATGGAAATTATACATGTCATCCAATGTGACACATTGGACAAAGCATTTCTAGCAGAGATGGTGAAATTTTAGCATATTAAGGCATGGGAGACCTTGCTTGGAAGACTGTGAACATTTCCAGTCACTCTCTGAAGGCTGTGTGCAAACTGGGTCGGGCCCAGAGAAGAAATACGGGTATGATCAAAGAAATGGAAAGCCTACCTAATGTGAAGTGATTAGAGAACTCAAATGATATGACTTTAAACACAGGCTGGATAAATGCTGACGTTAAAGCTCATTTTTGGAACATGAGTGAATAGGGGTGAGCTGTGCATGGATAAAGATAAGCTGGAAATTCAGAGAATGTTCTTAAACATCAGAGGACTGAACTTGGGGAATTAATTCTGTTAGAAGACCGCAAGCAACAAGGAATATTCAACTTTTTTAAAAAAACAGCAACAACTTTCTCCTTTGAAGCCATTTCCTCTTTTGGAGTGTGGCTCCTGCCTTGGGTTGCTAGCCCGGAAGAAATCAGTACTGCTGTTGTGGGCAGTGGGCAGGGCTCACTGGGACACAGGGTCATCATGGTGGGCTGGTGAATTTGGATGTGAGAATGTGTCTTTGACCGGCAAAACCTCACAGACTCCTGTGCCTCTGTCCTCAGTTCCCCTTGGAAAGCAGTCTCAGTGTGGATTGCTTGATGATTCCCCAGGGAAATGGGAGGGCTAAGGGCAGGCATTTCCACTGTGCTAACATATGTTTTTATGAGTCTGCTTGGATTTTTGACCCCTGTATCTGTTCCCAGTGAACAGAAAAGATGCTGAGCGCATGTCGGTAACGATAAGCCTGCATTGATCTCTGTGTGTCAGGGAGATGGTGTTTAGCATTGAAGCACAGGACTTGAAGGAATGGGGAATTGTTTTAGTTTTCTTTTATGAAATTTTTTATGAAGTTTCATCATGTGCTTTCGTGTTGGCTCCTGTTTTCTGACTCGCCCTTGCTCCAGTTGAGCAGACCCATGCTCTTAGTTCAACTCTGACCAACATCCTTCTCTCTGGCATTTCCCAAACAGCCTGGATGGTGTTGGTGCTGGGTGGGGTTGCCGTGGGATTTAGATTTCTGCCACAAACAATGGATAAGCAGGGTGGAAATACACTGAGCTGCACTCGCCTTGCTCCTGAGTAGTCCAGCACATGGGAAAGAGTGAAGATGTCCCTGTGGCCACGCTACAAATATGGCCAGAATGTGTATCCTAGGCATGTTCCTGCTGTTGTGTGTGCAGATAGCGAGGCACAGGTTTTCTGCTGTGATGGAGAGCTTGCTGTTGCTTGTACCACCTTCTGTTTGCTTGAGGGGCATGGGCACACTGAAGGTACTGAGGGATTGGTCAAAATGCCCACCCTTTAGGAGGAGGTGGCAGACAGCTCCCTTTGCTGGGGTACAGCTGTAAGCTGGAGGCAGCACCTGGGGCTGCCTGGCAGTTTCAAGTGTGGGCAGGTTGTGCCCCACACCTGAGATGATTAAAGACCTGTCCTAGCATAGTGCTTGATGTCAAAGCTGCAGCCCAGACAGCTGACTAGAAGCTGGGGTTGAGCTGTTTCCAGTTCATGCATCACTGGAGCAGCTTTGCAGCAAATAGGTGGGAGTCTGGGTCAGCTGGTGGGTGATTTTACTGCACAGTTGTGGCAAAAAATGGAATGGGTTCTTCTTGTATGTGGGCATGTGCTGACCTTAGCAGCAAATTCCTGCATAGTATATGAAGGAAGAAGCCCAAGCCCAAGACCAAAATGTGTTGGGCTTTTTAACACCCGGTTGATCTATTTGTGACCTAGCTGTCATCAGCAAAAGCTCCAGGTTCATGTACAGCTCACTTCCAGTGTGAGTGCAACACCCGTGGCTCCCCCAAAGTGGTAAACTTTGCTTCAGTCCAGGGCTGGGAGGAGGATGTGCCTCCTTACTGGAATTCACAGCTGGAGATTGTGTTGTGTGTTTGGTTCTGACAACCCTGGAACATGGGGTAAGGAAGTGAGATTGCAAAAATCCTGCCCAACACCTGGGATGCTTATGGATAGTGAGACAGATATTGCTTAATAAAGAATTTCCTCCTGCCAAGATTCCTACACCACAGAGTGCTGGAATCTGTGGGAAGCACCTATTCCTACCTGCCCAGGTGAAGCAAGATGGGAACCCCCCGTTACTGTAGGAGCAGGCATGTCTTGACATCTCTCCATCTCTCTCTCCTTCCTTCTCCAAGGAATACAGTCACCATCCTGCAGAATCCCTGCTCCCTCCTTGCATGACACTGTGGAGTCAGCCATGCTCCCCTTCTTGCACTGACTCATCTCTGTGATCAAACGGAAGTCATCTCCTGGAAGACAGTCTGCAAGAAAGGGCTTTGTTCTTCCTTATTAATTAGTACCTGAGATCTCCTGCTGCCTGCAGAGCTTTGGGACAGGCCGTCAGTTCCCAGCACTGTTGCTGAGTGAGGCAGACTGGGGAGGGCAATGTGGCTGAGGGGTGTGTGCTGCAGAGGGTCGAGGCCACGTGAGCTTGAGATCTGGGAAACATGCAGAATGTATTTTGGGGAGGAGAGTATAGATGTTTATGTTGGGAACAGACATGTAAATAGGCATGTTTCTTCGGGATCCCCTTGTCTCCTTCACGGCTCTGATTTTAAAGAAAATACCCCCCGACTCCATCTGCTCTGGTGTGTGTGTCTGCTACAGCAGACAGGCATTGCTGTCAGTGAATTGGTTAATGCCAGTGTCCTGTGGCAGGGATGAAGGCAAGCACTCAGCCTGCCAGCATTTATACCTCCTGGCGTCAGCATTGGCAATGCTTGTGGAGGGCTGGGGAGGGCTCCCAAATAGTTTCCATTCTCCTCTCTGCTGTGGGAACAAGTCTCCTGGGTAACAAATGCTCCTTGTTCTGCACAGAGCTCCACAGCTGAAACTCTCCGTCTCTTTCCTCGCTGTTGCTCCCTGACTGTCCCAGCTGAAGGGGCCGGAGATGTCTGCTTGAGCCTGCCTTAATTAACACTGACAGTACAATGGGCCTGGCCATACGGGGGTCCTGGGACTGCACATTAATGGGAGCACAGTAAATAGTCTCATTTACAGCAGCTTGGCTGGAGCAGAGCCTGCCAGGACTGGCTTTCTGCTTGCTGCAATGACCAGGCATGGAGGTAGATCCCTCACTCCTGCATCCTCCTCGGGGCTTGTCCCTGCCTCTTGAACAGGATCAGCTGGTGGAGTGGGTCCCAAGAATCCCAGGAAAGGCAGGCAGTGGGCTGGGGAGCAGACAGTGCTGCTGATAGTACCAATACACTGACTTCTTGGGAAGGACCTGGCCTGTGGAGCCTGACCTCTGGGGCTGGTGGAGGGATCATTCACTGTGGTTTGGAGGTGAGTAGCAGCACTGCATCTGTGATGCTGGCTTCAGTGCATTGCAAACAGTCTGCACAGCCTACAGCCCAAGGCCCTTTCTCTTTTCCCAGTGGAATGGTCTCTGCGATGGGAGGAATCCTGGACTCCTGCCTCTGAAGCCCTTGGTAGGAACCACCCCCCAGCCCCATGGTTTTCTGGCAGAAATCTGATTTAAATGTTTCTTGAAGAGACATTTTAAAAGCTTGTAGTATTCTTGGATCTGAGATAATTGGCAGCCACTTCCGGTAATAAGTCTAACACTTTTCTGTCATAGCTTTTTATGTCATAGCTTTTTTTATTTGACCTCTCCAGAGGCAGAAGATTCTGTAAAATTTTATATTGTCTGGTTTGTTGTATTTGTGTTACTTGTTTGCTGCTTTGTGTACATCATAGCATAAAGTAAAAAGTACTCAGCCATATGGCAGTTCTTAATTTCTTAGAATTTTGTGTCCATGTAAAAGTTTTACCCCTTCTCCATTTTGCTCTGGTCTGCTCACTTCCCACAGAGCCTCAGTTTAGGAGGTTGGGGCTCACAGGTTTTGTTTTTTCCAGTGTGGGCTGTGCTTGGCTCTACACAGGGCTGTAGGCACAGGGCTGGATGAGAAAGGGCAGTAATGTGAGTGGTCCCTCCAGGATGGATGCTGCTCCAGTGCTAGAAATATCTGCCCTGGCACAGGCCAGAGCACAGCTGAGTTTCTGGGGTGTGTGGTTATGCCCCAATGGGTAGAAAAGCAAAAGTAGCCACATTTGTCCCTTGCACAGCTACTGTGCCCTGTCAGGAGCTGCACTACTCTGCCTATGGAGCAAGTGCCATCACCCCTTCTCACCAGCTGCCTCTGGAAAGGCAGATACGGAAAAATCCTTCCAGGCAGCAAGAGAGCCTGAGCTTTGCAGGTGGTGACCTCCTGTTTCAGGTAGGAAGGTCTGCTGTGGGTTGCAAGATGCTGGGATCTGGCCCAGATCATGGACAGCACTTCAGTCACAAACTGCAGCTAAGAGTTGGTGGGACCTTGATTTGAGGTCCCCTCTGAGAGCAGGGACTGCAGACATCCTGCCCCTGGCAGGGGGTTCAGCACTGTGGGATCTGGTGGTGGTTGCATCTTGCTCTGGAGGTGGCTGCATTTCAGGGATGCTGGATAGATACTGTTGATGAAGCTGTCTAGGGCAAGGCGCTACAGAAATTTAAAGAAGCTTCAGGAAGCTTCTTGCAGTCTTCCCATCCTCCTCCTCCTATGCATTGCTTTGCAGACTGCCATTTTCTCTCCAAGGTTTCTAGCTGCCATTATCAACAGTAGGAACACTCCAGTCCCTTTTGCTTTCCTTTGCAAAGACAGGGTGAAGAGATCAGGCAGCCTGCAAGCACACACATCCGAAATCCAGTTTCATCACAAAACAGGATGCTGCAGCTCTATTTTATGGCACAGGTTTCGATCTTTTTATTTCTCCTAATGCTGCCTACCTGATTTCCCTGTTCCTGTAAGAATCAATCCTCCATCATCCCCTCCTTTTCTGCTCCCTCCCATCCCCTGCCTTGTGTGAGGTTCCACAGGGACTGATTGCGAGCTGAAGTGGCAGTGCTGTGGGCATGCTTGCTCCTTCACACGCAGCAACGTCACAGCACCAGCAGCAGCAGCAGCAGCAGCAGGAGCATCGGAGATGTGATTGCGCAGACCCTCTGCATTGCCAGGGATGCAGCTGTGAAGGAAAAAAAGAAATCAGAAAAAAAAAAAAAATTGACTCTGTGTTTCCCGCAGCATCCTGGTGAGAGAGCACGGAGCCTTCTGGAATCTGGGCGCTCAGGAGTGCCGGAGCAGAGTGTGTTTGCTGACAGGAGACGGGGGACGGAGGATCTGTGGAAAGGTGAGATGGACAAATTATCGGGGTGGGTGTCTGCCGTGCTGTTGGTTTTCAGGCCGGTTTGTTTTTGCGGAGGATGCCAGCTAGCCGATGAAGCTTAAGGATTTTAGGGCTGCTTTGTCTCTTCAGAGGCTGCATTGCTTTGGAGCTGGCTGTGGCTGCTGCGCAGAATGCGTGTTTGTCCATTGTAGCTGTGAAATAGCAGTTGTCATGTCCGGGGCTGGCTGTGCAGAGGCGAGTCGTGCTTCGCCCTGGCAGTGCCTCCGCACAGCTCTCCATTGTGCCTGCCATGACAGCCCAGCCCGCACGGATTGTTGTGGTCCCTCCAGCTACCGTGCTCTCCCTGCATCCCTGGTGGTGATGCTGCTGTGCAGCTCAAAAGCTTCTTTTGACAGACAGCGCTTCCATGAAAAGACAGAGACAAAGGGCTCAGACAGAGGAAAGGTTGCTGTCACTGTGGCTTTTGCCTTCTTTTTTCAGCTTTTTTTTTTTTTTCCTTCTTTTTTCCCTCCCCTAAATACTGGTAAATCATTTGTTCAGAAGGCATTAGGGTAAATATCATGGCATGTAAAACGCTGTCCTTTCTGCTAAGCCATACACAGGCTCTGTGCAGGCTGGAGTCCTTTGTGTTGCCAGGGTGTGTCTGTGCTGGCTGTGTACATGGATGCATTCTCCCTGCCTCTCTTCACAGATCAGATGAGAAAGGTTATCTAGGAATGGAGGAATTACTGCTTTTAATTACTGAAATGAGGGGTCCGGGCTGGGTACCAGTTACTGGAGCTTAATTACATGGTCTTGTTATAGCCAAATTCCTCCCTTCCCTCCCTGCCTTCCTTCTTCTTCCTCCCTCCCCCATCCTCTGCACAAATCCTTCCATTAAATTGCCTCTGTAAATAGGAGAAGGGCTTGAACAAAGAGAAGGATAGATATGGGATAAGGATATAAATGCTGGAGGGGCAATGTTCAGCATGACAGTGAGAACAATAAAGCAAAAATATAAAAGAATGAGATTTTGGTATATGTGTTAAAGTGACGTGGCTGTAGGGGAATGTGCAAATGGGGATGTCATAACAAAAGGAGATAATCAAATAGCAGATCCAGTCTTTTGTAGTTACAGAAAATGCTGAGCTTATGGGGTTGCAATTGCAGGATTTTGGGTGAATATGAAGTAAATGGGAGTCACAGAGTAACATATCATACAAGGTGTGGATTGATGTGTGTCATAAAGGTGTACTAGAATACAAGGGAAGTAGAGGTCTGTATTTTTATCTCCACATACCTACAGCCTTTTATACCTTTGTTGCTAAAGACTAAGCTTGGCAGGTCTTACCTATTTACAAAATTTTTTTCCCATTTGCCAGTGACCCAAGAATAATTCAGACAAAGCTTTTTAGGCCTATAAAGAGCAACAGGATGACAGGGAAAATGTAGATAAAATGGTAGATGTTTAGCAGAGCTGCAGAAGGAGGAGGCAGATGAGAGGCATTGCAGAGCTGGGGGAGCAGAAGGTTTGGGTCGGAGACCAGTGGGAGAGCACACAGAGGGGAAATTCAGGGCTGTCATTGTCAGGGAATGCAAATGTGTTGTTTCTGTTGTCATTCTCCAGCCTCTCTGTGTTCCCCGAGATGCTAAGTGCTGTGTGCAGCCCTGCAGGGTTTGTGGGGGTGGGGGTGATCCTCAGCACAGCCTTTTCTGCAGTAGTTCTCTGGAGGAACCATTTTGATGCTGCAGGTTCTCATTTGGTTGCTTCCTTTCCATCCCTATGGAGTGACAAGGCTCCACAGCCTTTACACCCAGTGATGAAGGCAAACCCAGAGTTTCAGTGCAGGGTGCCAGGTGAGGGAGAGGGGTTCCAGCAAAATCTCAAAGTGGCGTGTTGCCTTCTTGCAGATTGATGGCAAAAATGTCCTGGAAGCAACATAAGGCTTCCTGAACTGCAGCTCCTTCGCTCCCCTGTCTTGCTCTTGAACCTGGGAAAACCTCTCTGTGTCTCCCAGAATCCGTCCCTTTCAGGCTGATGGGAGCAGGGAGTGGGATGTCTCCTGCAGGAGTGCACCAGACTGGGTTTGTGGTGCTGCTGCAGAGCAGGTTCCTATGGGAGATGGGTGGTGGGTAGCAACAGCGTGACTTTGTGCAGCACATCATGGGCTGGAGGACAGGACGTGCAACAGCATGTACAGGACACACATACCTGCATCAGCATGTGGAGGAAAACTCACGCATGTATGGTTTGTGTGTACAATGCCTACCTAAAGGAATAAAAAGAAGGTGATGCAGCCTCCTCTGTGTGGGGTGGGAATGTCCCCAGGGCACACAGGCTGTGCCTGGCTAGTAGGTACCACTCTTACAAGAGCATCTGTTAAGCAGTGAGAGTGCACAGATAATCTCTGCCTTGAGACGCTTGAAAGATGGGCAAGAGGTTCTGGTGACTGGAGCTGACTGAAATCATCCACAGGACTCTGTCTTCCTCACTGCATCAATGCAGATGATGGAGATAAAGTGCACCTGGATCTCTAGATACGAGACACCTGGACCTGCATTGCAGAAAGTGCAGGTGGCCCAGGAGAATATGCTGTGAGCTCAGGAATGGTCTGTCCACAGCTCCATTACTGCCTGTCAGGTGTCTGAGGCTGTGTGAGCAAACAAAGAACAAATTTTTAATCCCAGACATCTTCATTTTCTTTGAGTCTGATGTTCCTGGTGAGTCAAGATCTTACTCTGGTGTGGTTCCTGATACCCAGACAAGACTCTGACTTTTGCAACCCCTTCTTTTGCTTTGCCCTTGTTTTTAATTTATTTCCCTGTCTTATTTTTCTTTTCTAGTGTTTTCTGAAACACTTATGTAATAGTAAGGGCAGGATGATAAATCTGACATGGGTCACTTTCCCTGCCTTTGCAGAACAGCTCAAAACTTTCACCTTTAATATTTGTCAGCCACATGGCTTCACCTTTTTCTTCTCTTTTGTAATGGGTATTTTTATCAACAGTGCAGTTGCCAACTGCGATCAACCAGCTATTCTTTCATTGTTCAGGATCCAGAATATCCTGTCCTTCTGACTTGAGTGCTTTCATCTTTTTGAATTTGTTTCCAGTCAAAAGCTCATTTTCTTTCCTGCCCCTTCTTCCCCCTGTATTATCCAACCTGTCATTGCTGCAACTTCAATATTTGTTTTGCCAGAACAGCACTGAAGGTGCTGTTTTTCTTACCACTAATATCTTTCTTGGTGGGGTTACTCATTCAGATTGATCAGGAGCCTTTCTCTTCTAATCTCCTCATCTTTCTTCGTGAGTCTAGATTTTTTTAAAAAAAAACTTAAATTCAAAGTACTTTCTGCAGTACTTCTCCAAGCTGTTTGTTCTTGTTGGCATTATAACTGTTTGCTCTGACGCGCCGGAGATCTGCTCTTTAAAAATTAAAAAGGTTTCATTACAGCTCTGTTTGCTTTTTACCATTCTGTTTAATATAAACTGGGTCAGCTTGAGACGTTCAATCCAAAGCAGCTTCTGTATCATGGGTGCTGGGTGAAAACTCGTCTCAGTGGGCATGGTTCTGATAGTTGAACCCAAAAAAAGTAAATCCAAAGTAAGAGGTGTGGAGATCTCTGCTGGTACTTGAGAGGTGGAGGATTGGAGGTAGAGGTACCTTCCTGTCAGCTGTGGAATCAAGGCCCATACTGGACAAGATTTCCATGCTGGTGGAAACCATTGGAAATCTGACTGGTAGTGGAAAACCTCACTTGTCTTCCTCTGCTGCTTTATGGGCAGTGTTCTGACATGGATAAAGTGCTTCTGGCTGGCCAGTCTATAATCCCAAAAGAGCCAGAAGCTCACCAACACGTTCCAGCTGTGTGAGAGGCTGCGGGATAAGGCTTGAAGAAGCTGAGAGAGCTTGGCTGGCAGGGGGTGAAATACATAGCAATGATCAGTGACAGCTGTATTGGTAACAAACCTTAGCAGGGATTTGCCATTATTGTTATTATTTGCCAAGCAGGTTCCCTGCATGCCCTCACATCTCAAAGTTGCTTACTCTCCAATAAGAAAGAAATGGGCTGTCAAAATACCTCTGGTCTCTGATTCTGCTTCAGTTTTTTCTCTTGATGAAAATTATTTTAAATATTCATTTTGTGAAAAAAGTGGATCAAAGCCACGACATACGTGTTAAGATGAGCACAAAAGCAGGCTGGCCCACAAGCTCTTTGTCTCCTCACCACAGCTGTGTTGCAGCCTCAGGATCATGTAGACAGTATTTTTTTCTACCCCTCAGACACATGCAAGTACTTTTTACTGGGCAAGGCAGATGGTTGCTAAATTTACAGGTAGTGGGATAAAAAACCCAACCAAAACCCGCTGTGTTTGTTAAATGCTGTAAATGGGATGGAGGGGGAAGGCAGAGCTGTAATGTCAGTGCGTGGCCATAATGTGGCTGATGGCAGCTTCTTGCTCAGGCTCAAGCTCTGAGTTTGGACTCCTGGAAGAGAGACCATGTGTTGGGTTTTGGGCAGTACTGAGGCTGTGGGGCTGGCAGTACCTTTGAGTGATAAAAATCAATATTTGAGTCATATCAGCAATGCTTTGTACTGACCCTTGGCAAGTGATAGGAAACTGGCCTTGCCACCAAGCTGCCACTCTGCTCTGACACAAAATGCTCTCTGGAAGCAGAGAGCAAGTGTCACTGCCCTGTTATGCTTTTGAGGCTGTGTCAGAGATATCTCACGGTGTATGAATGTTAGCAGTTCCTTTTGGAAAGAAGAGAGTTTCTGCTCTGGGAGTTGTAGGGAAAAAAATATTCAGTTAGAGTCTGTATGGAAAACCCTGGCAAATACCATGTTTTCAGCTGATACTTTCCTCAGACCCTCTGTTACCTCAGACTAGAGTCCTTGCTCCCTACCCAGTTATACTAATCTCATCAGTTTGACTCCAGAACCTCACCTTATTCTTTATGAACTCACAGTAGATGGCATTGCTTCTGGAAGAACGTGCCCTAAATGCTTTCAGTGGGCTCATTCCTCCCTGCTATGGCCTGCCTGCACTGGTGCAGGACCAGGCACACAGCTACTTTGCCTCCTTTTGCCTATAGGCCCAATTCACCTGGGTTGTTCAGCAAGATAACTTCTTTTGGTCCCTCTCTGGGGTTCCCATGGCAAAGAACAGGGATGTGTATCTCAGGCTTCTTTGTCATGTAAGCTCAGATGGCATAGCTGTACTCCCAGATGCCCTTCTTACCAGGGAGAATGACCTGTCTTGATTATTGTGCTAGTGCAATTTTCTGCTCTCAGCAGGCAGGTTCATTACAGTGTTTGCTTACATGGTGTTTGTCCCTGTAGTCCCACCCTCAAACCTTTCCCAGTAACTCAGATGACAAAATGATAAGCCTACACAAGGAGAAGATCCAGTGGGAAGAGTAAATATTTCATATCTCTGGTCCCAAGATGCTGTTGGCCCACACAGTGGGCCTTGGCTCCTTAATTCATTCCTTGGCTCCTTAATTAATATTGATGATTGGTACCTGGAGTGACACATCTGCCTGGGGTTAGGCTTACTCTGGTCGACCTCTCCTTCACCACTTGGTCTCCTGTGAGTTGCTGTTGTGGCTTCTAAGGGGTTTCTTGCCCAACTGTGTCTTAGCCTAAGCAGTGATTGTAGCTCCCTTCAGAAAACCAGCAGGAGGATTTCAGCATGCATCTGCACTTAACCATTTCCTACTGGCAGCAAGCTGTCCATAGTCAGTGGCATCTGGAGGAAATGTGTCCTCCAACTGCAGGTTGTAGTGCTTGGAATGTTGTTAAAGAGAGCATTGTCCTTACACGGCTGTGTCCTCCACTTTCAGCCCCTTGTAATATGCCTCATTTTCATTTCCATAGGCCCTTGCTATTTATAATTACAGTATAAAGCACTCTGAAGGTGGTGCCTGCTTGTTACAGTAAGCCTGACAGCCTGTTTGCTCCCGTGTGCTCCTCAGAGTGGCTGGATTTGGTGGAGCACTGGGTCAGAGGAGAGGTGAGGCCGTGTGGAGCACAGGGTGACCTCAGGCATCCCTGACCCTGGTGAGGGGGTCTAGCCAGTTTGTAGCACGACAGGAGAGGAGGAGGGAGGAAACTGCAGGAAAACAGGAGTGTCCTGGCACTGACAGGCAGTGGCATGGGGGTGGTTAGTGCACAAAGGTGGCAGTGCTCCAGCCACAGACATTCAGTTTGTGCTTGGCCATGTCTGCTTGAGACACCATCAGTCATTTTTGATCCTCTGGGGTTTCTGTAATCTCCAGTTTTCTTGGTGAATTTTCAAAAGTTTCAGAGACTCCATAGAGCATTTCCATCTCCATAACCCTAAACTCTCCCAGGCTTTGTGCTGACGACATGATTTGGTACCCCAACATAGAGAAAAAACCCCAGACTGAAGTGATGCATTTGCAATTGTCCCAGAGGCACTGAGGGGTGATTCTGCTCTGTACCAGAGCACATTCAATAGCCAGGATTTTGGTTCAGTGCCTTGTTTCTGCTTTCCCCTTGGCAAGAGTTGAGGTTGAAAAGAAAAACCACAACAACCTCTTGGCCTGCCCATCAAAATGAAAGGGAATGTTCTTTCAAGGGTTGCCACTAGACCTCACTGCTTTAGTGAGGCATATTCACTATGGAGAAATATCCCCCAGCCCAGACTATAGTAAGATTTTGAGGACCCTTTTACCTCTTGAAGGACCTAAAAGAGAAATTGCATGTTGGCATGCTGAGAATTTATGCAGCCTGAGAGAGCAAGCTCCAAAACCCACACTCCAGAAACGAGGGAAAACCAACTGCTTTCCTCAGAAAACAGATATATTTTAAAAAATCCTCTGATTTTCCTAGGCTAGTCTTGTTGTAAATCTTGACGATTTTTAGCTTGATGGTAAATTACATAAGTGCATGTAAGAGAAGACAGTCACAATAGTACACTTCGTCAGATTGCAAATTATTGAACTGATGAAATGCATTCCAGCTCATTAAACTGATGTCATTAAACTGCAAAAAGTAACTGATTGTCACCCTGGTCATAAGGGACGTTACCTGGCAGGCATATACATATGGATGTTAAGGTGCATAAGAAATGGAATGGAAGATTATTTTACTGCTTCTAACCCCACTGCCAATTGGAAAAGTGTGTGAAATTAGTCACTCCAGCTCAGAAGCATGAATGCATAGCTGGAGGGAATTGAGAAACTGCCTAGGAAACTGAAAAAAGTCTCTGGAAAGTGTTCCTAAGAGGAGAGATTGAAAAAATGGAAGTTACTTGTGGTAAATGGGAAACTGTGGGGTTTGTGATAAGAAATACTGAACAATCTAGAGAAAAAAAAATAGTGATTTATGAGGTGCCCTGATTGTAATGTGATAGCACTCCAGGAAATTAAGGAGGATTATTTGAAACTGATAATATGAATACTTTTCACGTACTGTGATTAATTAGTCTGTGAATCTTGCTTTCAAACTTCAAAGCCCAGCAGTATTCCCAAATGGCTTGGCATTCTTGTGAATAAGACTACCCAGTGTATTTATAGTATGTGTTCAGAAGTTGCAGAGCTTTAAAACCTTGTGGTTTTGTTAAGGCCGATCTCAGTGCAAGGGCTTAACACAGGCAAACGTTTGTCTCAGCTACATGTCTTCTCTGAGACTACTGGTCCAGAAAGGATGCAGCAGCTTCAAGAATGAAGATGTTCAAGTGTGAACGTGTCCTATCTGCAAAGATCTATGATCCTGCAGTCTTGAAGTGTCTCCTCAGTTCTCTCAAATACCCTTGAAGTGATTAAAAGCAGACGGCTCACAAAATCACAGGATAGTTTGGGTTGGAAAGGACCCTGGAGTTCCCATCTTATTCCATGCCCCTCCATGGGCAGGGACACTCCCACTAGACCAGGTTGCTCAAAGCCCCATCCAGCCTGGCCATCCTTTCAGTAGACTTGGTGGGTCTGCTGGAACTCTGACTGCTCTCCCACTACAGAGTCAAGGATCATCCCTGTTTGCCCTCTTTTTTTTTTTTTTCTCCTAGTCAATAGGTCTGTGTGGCCCAGCATGATCAGCAGAAGACCTTGGTTAATCCAGGGTTATCAGATTTAGTTTACCCTTAATGCTCTGTTGAGCCCAGTCATTCCAAGCCTAATTAGCACATGAGCTGTCTTGTGGAGTGATATCCTAAAATAAACTGTCCTGAATAGAGCTTTACAAACTGAGCTTGGTTTGGGTTGCCAACCCCTACAAGGGATATGTTTCCCTCTCAGAAGGAAAGTATGTGTAATCATTAGGAGTGCCTGGTCTGCTTCGTAAGTATTTTATTAAGATTCTGGCTTGCCTTTTGTTAGTTCTGCCGCATGGAAAATATTCTGTTATATAAACTGATGTTGTGGTTTCATCCAGAATCTCTTGAGTTCTGCCTTGCTGCCAGCCATGTGAACATACAAACACATCCACACATCAGGAGGACACTTGGAGAGAGGTTGGTAATCAGACCAGGGATCTGGGAATACTCTTCTGCTTGAGCAGAATGGAAATCTTGGCACTCAAGGTTGGCAAATTGAGTAGAAAATATGATCCTCTCCCTGCCCTAGCCCAAGGACAAGTAATGAAGTTAAATATCCCTATGTTCAAAAGTACTGACAGATAACTACTAGTGTGGTATGTATTTTGAAGTGGAAGGCACTGGTTCAGGAAGTTACGAGCTCTGAAAATTTGCAAGAATTCCAAAAAACAAAAGAGACACTGAGGGATGATGGTATAGTCTTGTAGATTTCAATGGGCAGGTTATGAAACCTGCTCTGCAATGTAAACTACTCCCAAATGAAGGAGGCTGCTTGTGACCAAGTAGCCTCACAAGGCCCAAGAATTTGTTCCTACATCAGACACTTCTTGTCTCAACATCCCAGGAATAATTCTGCCTTTTTTATTTTTACCACACTGAACTCTGCTGAAATGAGATTCAGACATGACTGCAGAATTCAGACCTGTTTGTTCATCTACCTGGCCAAAAACAGGGTCAAGAAATGAATGATCTCAACAGTAATCAGGCAATTTCCAATTTCAAATATGAGTGCTAAACAATCTTTTCCTCCAGGTGCCTTCAAGGGATTTTGAAATCCAGCCTGTGGTCTAAAAGCATTTGGGTATCAGTGTTATTATCATATATATCCATGTATTAATATATTATCTACATAATGTATTTCTATGCATTGTTATATATATATATAGTCATGTAAATATAACATAATATACTATTACATCAACATCTATATTATATGTGGTCTTAATATCCTTCAAAAGGCAGGATAAATTATATGTATTAACTCCTCAGATGCTGCTTTTATTGAGCTACTGAGCTTTTTGCTTTGCAGAGTGCTATCATCCCCACATCAGGGAGTTGCCTGCCTCCAGACCATTGTATATTCCTGCAGAAGCAACACAGGAAAATGTCTTCTTGTGTATCCAGGCATTTCTTCTGGTCTTGGTAGAACAGCCTAGGGCTAGGAAGGGTTAAAGTCTCCTGCAGCCTTAGCAGGAGTCAGCTGTTGGTCACAGCTGCTGATTGAAAAACCATTTAGATATGTGGTGTGGAAGAGGAACGTCAGTAAAAGCAGGCTGCTGCTGGGATGTGTTCTGTTTGTGCCTGATTTGGGTGCTCCTGGATTTGTTTGCATGCAGTGTGCATTAAATTCCATGTAGGATTGCATCATTTACTACAGCTTTGCAGATGCAGGCATTCAGACTGCCTGGCAGATCCCGTGTCCATGACTCCAGGTAATGCCATACCTACACTGCTTCTTCTGTTCACTGGGATGTGGCAGCCAATCATTGCAGCACTGCTGTGTTCCAGCCTGAAAATAATCCTGCTGGCACTTTTTTGACATTTCTAGCTGCTTTATTTACCGTGGCTTGTGGGATGACTTTTTGTTATTTCAAGAGCTTGCCTGGCTGTGGTTTTACTTGACTCCCCTGTAGCCACTTTTGCTGTCTGTTCTGTTTCTGCTGTTGAGCTGCATGAGGTTGTACATCTGTAACCCGCCATCCCAGAAATGTTTGTTTTTCACTTGAGAGTTCCTACATATGTGGCGCTCTGGGCTAAAGAGTCAGTAAACATAATTTTACAGCCTCTTTTTACAGAGTTGTCTTAAGGCTGAGTTCTTTATTTGTCAGGCTTTTTCAAATGGTCACTAATGCTTTTGTGTTGCAGGGAGAGGTTTTGTTCTTGCAGGGATTGTTTGCAGCTGTGGTTCCTGCAGTGCTTAGTCTGGACAGAAGTGCAATGCCGGTTTTAATCTGCACAGAAAGGAAGCAATAGGGAGGATATACAGAACAGAGTGGCTGGAGTCTGTATGGATGAGCTGAGCTGTACTGCAGCACAACCTCGTTCCCAGTGAAGACAGACTTTTCTTTGTCCATTTTAGGACTTAGCTTGTCTTTTTTCCCTAAGTCATGAAGGTGGTAGAAGGTATAGGACTACTTGAGGCAGAGCTGGCCTTTTGTGCCTTTTTTTGTGCAGATGAAGACTGCTCCTGAAATTATCCTCCCATAAGCTTTGAATAAGTAGGTCATCTGCTTTTCCATGGTCTGGCCAACACTATGTTGCCTGAAGCCAGATTCCAGTAAGGGTTAGGAAAGAAAATCCAATGCAAGTGATATGTCACTTCTCTGTGAGAGGTCTTTCCAAAGCGTGGTCCAGGCTTGTGTGAACTGGTAGATGCAAGTAGCCAAGGTGACCACAGTCCACAGCTGAAGTGCAAAGAGTAGATTTATCCCATCACCTCGCTGGCTGGAAGGTTTCAAAAACAGATGGGGACACATGCCCTGCTAAGCTTACCCATCTTAGCAGGGACCAAAAGCACGTGGGCCCATTCTGGGCCTCCACATCTCAAAGGGCCTGGCCTGTGTGCAGTGCTTCACAATTCTGTGCTTTCTATAACATCCAAGCTTCTTATCTCAATTTCTCCCAAGGGGGAGACCCAGGTGTGTGAAGAACAAAGTTTAAATCATTGACAGCATTCTCTTGTCTTCTACAGAAATTCCATTTCTCAAGACAGAAAACAACACAAAGCAAACACAATACAGGAATTTTCCCACACTGAATAGTCTTAGCATCCCCCAGCTGCCAGGTTGTCTTGAGTGAAAACAACTCTGTTTTTCCTCCTCAGTAAATTTTCCACTTTCAAGCCTTTTCTCCCTGCAGTGGTGTGATTTTTGGGGTGCTGTATTCCGGGCCAGGAGTTGGACTTGATAATCCTGATAGGTCCCTTCTAACTCAGCATATTCTATGATTCTGTGATTCTAATTATAGGGATGCTACAGATCCCCAGCAAGCCCAGAAATCTCCAGTGCTGTTGAGACTCTCGTGTCCTCTCCACTTCTTGATGTCATCTCAGGAGCCTTCGCCCTGCTGTGGACACCTGAATAAGAACAGCTGCCCATTCACCATTGCATGTAGCTCTCTGACAGACGTAGGGAACAGTTTTGCCACCCTGTGCAAGCACCGGTCAGGAAGTTGGCTTTGATTCCTGATGCCTAGCTGAGTTTGATGCCTGACTCCCTCAGCCAAACACTCCATTCCGTGCCTCCTGTGGCTGTTTTGGTGGAGAGTTTTGAGCTCACAGTTCCTAGGCGTAGAAGGTGCTGGGAAAACCTTCAGTCCAGATTTCTGCTGGCTTTGGTTCAGGTTCACCCACAGCTGATGGCTGTGGTTTTGTCACCACTCAGCTGCTGGTTTGTGGGTTTCTCAGTTGGGCAGGTCAGTAGAAGGAGCACGTTGAGGAGGCAAGCAGCTGGCAGCCCTGCTTTGCACAAATCATAGAAGCATACCAAAGCTTGGGTTGGAAGGCACCTTAAAGGTCATCTAGTTCCAACCCCCTTGCCATGGACAGGGAAGCCACCCATTAGGTCAGGATTACTGAGGCCTGACCAAAGCTTTGCAGCTGGGGAGGGGTAGTCTTGGCATCTTTGAAAACTGAGTGTGCCCAGAAATTTCATAGGCTTATAGCTTCCTTCCTTCCTTCCTTCCTTCCTTCCTTCCTTCCTTCCTTCCTTCCTTCCTTCCTTCCTTCCTTCCTTCCTTCCTTCCTTCCTTCCTTCCTTCCTTCCTTCCTTCCTTCCTTCCTTCCTTCCTTCCTTCCTTCCTTCCTTCCTTCCTTCCTTCCTTCCTTCCTTCCTTCCTTCCTTCCTTCCTTCCTTCCTTCCTTCCCTCCCTCCCTCCCTCCCTCCCTCCCTCCCTGGTGACCCTGCAAAACCCAGGCTCCAGCACCCAGTCAGATCTGCACTTCAAAATGGAATTGTGTGATTTCTGCTGTTGTAAGATCTTCAGGAAGCTTTCAGAGTGCTCAGGCAAAAAGATGCTATGCCAGCATAGTCCCTCCTGCTGCTGCTACTAGAGTGTCTGTGATAAGAAAGGATTTACTGTGTCTGCAGTTTAATTCATTAGCAATTTCTGTGTGATATGAACAGCTAGAAACATCAGTCTTTTTCTTCTCTGCGGATTTGCATAAAGTAATTAGGAGCATATGTGCTGGGGGCTGGGGCAGGGAGGAGGAGGAGGAGCAAGTTCCATCCCAGAGCACCTCAGTGGATGCTCTGAGTCATGGCCTGTAAATGGCTCTTGCCGAGTGCCACATGCCAGATGATGAGTCACAGAGCAAGGGAGCACAGAAATGGGAGAAACTGGTTCGGTCACTGTCCTGGCTCCTGTGTTAGCTGGTATAGATCTGCTGCTTGAGCTATTTCTGATGTCTTGTGTAACTCTGGATGCACAGAGCAGCTGGGGCTTCTTGTCCTCTGGCTGGGAGGCAATACCTGCCTCACGCTGCTTGTGTCATCATCAGCAAGACACACGCTACACCCATTGCTTAGTTTTGTGTGTGCTGGTAACCCCTGGCCCATGCAGCTCCTTTTCTGCCAGCGGCACAAGGGCTGTGACTGACCGTCACGTGCTGTGGTTTCCATTTGGAACACATCATAATCCCATATAGTTCTGGGATGTAATTATACATTAATCATGGGCTTAGTCAGGCTGTCCTGGAAACCACTGGAAAAAGCCCTGGTCAAGGCAGGGCTTTGTGGAAAGAAAAGGGAAGTGGTCTTTTCAGGAATCACTGCACAGCATCACAAGAGGAATCAGCCTGAGCAGAGGCAGAAGTTTAGGAAGTATTTAGTCTTTCTATTTTTTTGCAGCTCCCTTTAAACAAAAAGTGCTGGAATATTCACCCTGGGAGCATGCAGACCACCCTGACTGTGCTCCCTGTCCCATGAGGCAGGGAAGGAGAGCTGGAGGTTCAGGATGAGTCAAACAATTAACATTTCATTTTACACCTTTTTTTTTTTTTTCATTAAACTCATTGGATGATTTAATAAAGCATTTAATGAAGGTGTAAATGTGATAGAGATGTATTAGCTGGCAAGAAAAAAACAGGTGTCCAAACAAATACCACTAAATAGACTCATCCTGCAACAACTTACAGGCTTCCTCACCTCCTCCCTCTGCTTAAACATTCCCTTGGTTCAGACACATCCCCAGACCACTCACCCTGAACCACTTATCCTCTTTTCTGATGCTGGTCCCTGAAAGCCCCCCAGTTTTTTGGAATCTTCCTAATAATTTTTTTATTTAAAACCATCCAGTACTTTCTGGCAGCTTTTGTAGAGCTGGGGCAGGGATGAACTGCAGTATTCCTGCAGCCCTGAGATCCCCCACACTGTCTGAAGGGTGGTTTTCAGTTTGGATCAATCTCCCATCCCTTTTGCCTGCAGGCAGACATACAGAGAATAAACTGAAAATATCTCTCCCCATGGAGAAAAGAGGAGATGTCTGTATTGTGCCTTTGTCTGCAAGATCACACAAACCGTTGCTTTTTGCAGCATTTCTACTGGTGCTTGTTTTGTAGGGCTGTGAGGTTTCTTCAGGCACATTAATGAAAATGCACTGCAGGACTCAGGGGTTCACATGGAACAACTCTCAACGAACAAGTAGCTCTAATACAAAATAATTTTTTCTGCTTCTATGAAACTGAACACCTAGCTTTTAACCCTGTTTTTGCATATTTCACCCTTGAGTGACATGGTGAATTTTGGTCTGCCTGAGGAAGGCGATGATGGCAGTGAAACCATAACCATACAGAAGGAGTCAGCAATAACCCTCACAGTTAAAGGTTTCCTTTGGATACTCAATTTCATGGGTGAAGTGACTGAGGTTTGTAGAAACAATAATCTGTTCAGAAAAGCCATCCTCCAAAAAGCCAGCATGGCCTCCAGCTGACAGTTCTGATGATGTTGGGCTTGCTTCCTCATCCTGTGTGCTCTATGTGCAGTCTTTTTACATTAAAATCACATTTCTCTCTCATATCTCTGCATGCCTCCTCCCATGCATTAGATTTTCAGAGGAAGGCTGTGTTACTGTGAGCTGAACCCTTTCACTCCATGTGTGTGCAGCAGAGCTGAGCAGAGCAGGGTATTAAGGGTTCAGCTCTAGAACTCAAAAATCGTGTCTGGAGCCATAACAAATATCAGAGTATGCCTGGAGGTGTGCAGCCACCACACATAACTCGTCAGCCCTTGCAGACAGTTGCAGCCAGGTCTGGTGGCTTCTGCATCTTCTCAGCAGCGTTGCAGAGGCAGGAGTTGGTACCCGAGGCCAAGGAGCCATGAAGCTGCACCAACCACCTTTGAAGCAGCACAGTATCCTCAGTCTCAGGGGCATGACAGCAGACGGATTTGGAGGCCTCTGTGTAGTGGTCAGCAAGGACTTAAAAGGCATGGCGTGCAGAGCCCAAAGGATTCTGCATGCTCCTGTTAGCTGCCCATGCTGCCTCCTCTCTAAAGCTCAGACATGACGTGATAGGCGGCTCTCAGATCAGTGCTGAACCATCCTTTGCTGCTCAGCACTCACCTGCTTTTTAGCTAGAGCTTTGCTGCAGCTAAGGAGTTTTTGTTGTGTGTATTTATTTCCGTGGGTGTACAGTCATTCATGAGCAATTCTGTACTAAATGCAGGCATCTCACAAACAGCTGTTCTTCCTTGCTCTGTATTATCCTGTTTGGAATGAAACATCCACAATGCGGCCCTCGCCTTCTCCGGGTAACCCTTAGCACCCCAAGGAAGAGCTACCTGAATAAACAACCCATATCTGCCATGTTGCAGCAGATGGTGTCAGTATGGAGAAGGCAAGAATTCTGACATGTGAAAATAAAATGGCTGATGTACAGGCATGTCTAGAGTCATGGTGCTCCCTGCATGCCTACCTGCCTTGCACTGATATTACACCCTGTTCTAGGCAGGAATCAGTGCTGGATGCTGTGTTTGCTCTTGTGTGTGTAGCATTGAGCAGGATTCATGACAACAGTAAGAAGAATTAATTGATTTGGCAAAAAATGTTCAGGTATGAACTGCCTATCCACATCTGTACATTTCCTCTTGCAAAAGGGAAGTGAGGGCTTTATGAAGAACTAATCAAAACCAGCAAAATCTGAAACTGGTCTGCTTGCTACATTTTATTCCCCAACATCAATCACAGTGTAGCAGACCCTGCGTAGGAAGAGGAAGGATATTTTTGCAGTCTTCCAGAATAAGGAAGGCTCAAGTTTGTTATGCAGGCAGGGAGGATGTTCTGGTGTTGGGAACTGAACAGTCCCTGTGCTGGCACTGCCATTGCCAACCTCCCTGCACCCCTAAGTCCAGAGGAAGCCAGGAGAGGTTGCAAGGGAGAGAAAAGGAGCAGCTACAGTACAAAATGTCGTGTCGATCCCTAGAGAAGCCATCAGAATGTCTCCTGGCAGGAGCTGTCTGCATGTCACCTGTGATCCTGCACCTCGGAGCCTGGCGCTGGGAGCAGGTCATGGGTGCAGGCAGGATGGGCATGTGTCTGCTGCAGGGTCTCTGGTGGCCACTGAATCACTGCCCACCTGGGAGCCTCTGCTGCTGCTGGAGCCAGAGAGCTGGGCAGAGCCTCATTTTGCAGCCAGAACACCGGAGAGACAGATGGGAAACGGCTGGGTGTCAGCTCTGACATTTTGCCGTCAAATGTCAAAGTGTGTCTGTGCAAGCCTGTCCTCCCACAGCAGCTTCTGTGCTGACGTGAATTGTGTGCTGCTCAGCGGGGCCTGTCAGCAGATGGGTGCTGGGAGCCTGCTCCAAGCAGCCATTTCCCAGAGGCAGCAGAGACCTGGTGCTTCAGCAGTGAAGTGCGCTGCCATCATAGTCTGTATCTTCAAAATTACGCTTTTCAGGTGGTTGCATTGTGGCAGCACTTGAAATACAGCAAAGCCTGGTGGAGAGATGTGATCTGAGCATTATAATCAGATACAAGAGCAGTAACAAAGGTGGGGTGGGCTACATGAGTAGATAGGCACTGGGAGACCAGCTTTTTACTCAAAATGTTTGTGAGGTGGGAGCAGGAAGACAGGATAAGCTTCTGCTGAGTACAATAGAAATAAACTCAGATAAACTCGGAGCTCCTGCTGTGCCATCATGGCGCACAGGGACCAAACTGGGGCAGGAACACCCGTCCATCAAGAGTCTGTGTGTGTGTCTGTGTGTGTGTGTGTGTGTGTCTGTGCGTGCTCCCGGGGTCAGGAGCTGCTGTTATCCACAGTGGTTCTTGAGCAATGGGATCTTAGGAATCCTTGTTGAAGAAAATCGGTCCCACAGGATCTGGGCTGAGTAGAGATCAGCCTCTGTGGCAGCAGCTGTGGGAAAGCAACCAAAAGCTTGTAAGACAGTGAAGTCACTGAAAGGGGTGTAAAGGCTGATAGAGGTTTTAGGGAGACTACAGGTGAGGGAGAGTTCAGGGCTGCACAGTTAGTAGTCCAGTTGGATGTTCACCACCTGGTCCAACTGGTCCTTTCTTCCTCAGAGCCTAAACGTCTGCCCAGGAGACACAGACATGTAGGTGAGTGCCCCAGCCATGTAAGTCTCTGGTAGCATCTACCAGAAGGCCTGTCTGTTCTCTGACACTGGTATTAGCATTAATTTTTGCATTATTGGATGTTTACTGCAAACATTAGCTCTGTGTCCATCTTTGTGTTTTTGTTTCCTGCCAGCATCATCCTGTGTCTGTGAGAAGCACTGCTGTGCGTGGGAGGAAAGTATTTCTTTTGATCATTTTTACCATCTTCTAATTGCTATTCTTATACCTTGAAAGAAGTGAAGTTCCTGGTGTTTCTGTGTAGCTGTCTCATTGCTCATACTCTCGTTCTAACTTCATTTAACCCACATTTCTCACTTTCCCTCCTGTGCTCTCATGTGCCTTTGCAGATCTGCTCCAAATCCATTACCACCCCACAGTAACAAATGCTGAGGTAAGGTAGGCAAAAGCCACTGAATACCATTTTCTGGAGTCTGAGGTCAGTGGTGGGGGCCCTGGAGTCCAGAGCAATCCTAGGATGCAATTTTCAGGGTGTAGTGATCACTGGGAATGCCTGGATGAGTTATGGGATGTGTAATGGTGACCAAGGGTGCTTGGGCCAAGGTTTTCAGAACAAGTGGTTGATCTGTGACAGCATTAGGTCATTTTTTAATCTCTCAGACTCATCCTAGATCACTGCTGCCTTTTGTGGTTTCTCCCTCTCCTTGCTGCCTTAGCTGCCTGCTGATGCACTTGTCTGTGTTGGATTATCTGATCTGTAGAAGGGAAGGCAAGAGGAAAACCCCCTCCAGGATTGTGCTGGAGCTACTTGTAGACTGGACTTTAGGGTTAGGTGAGGAGGGAGAACTGGGTTTGTCCTTTGCACCCCAATGTAAAAAACTGGTGAACATCTGCAAGAAAGATGAAGAGAGACTTTTGACACAAGCAGAGAGTAGTGGGACAATAAGGGAAAGCTTTAAACTGAAAGGTGGAATGTTTGGATTAGATATTAGGAAGAAATTCTTTACTGTGAAGGTGGAGAGGCACTGAATTGGATTCCTCAGAGAAATTACCCCATCCCTGGAAGTGCTCAAGGCCAGGCTGGATAGGGCTTTGAGCAGCCTGGTCAAAGTCCAAACCATTTTGTTATTCCTCTGGCTCTGTAAGAACCTGCTATTTTGTGGACACAGGGAGACTGGGGCTCTTGGTGTCCTGCCTGTGCAGTGCCCTGCCTGTATGGCTCCTGGGACTGTGGCAGTCACACTGCTGTGAAGTGCAGCTGGTAATAAGCAGGTAAATGACACAGATAATGTGGCAGAGAGATATGATCCCCTCCCAGACCACAGCAGGCACCAGTTGGAGCTGAGATTTCACCATCAGCCAAAGGTCAGCAAAAGTCAGTGTGCTGTATAGGACCTATTTGACCAATGCCAGTGGCTCCCCATGGTCCCACTGAGGTCATTCACTCCTTTTCACTGGGGAGATCCTTGTGTACATAAGTAGTTGCATATTTTGGCATGTCTCCCTGGCACCATTAAAAGGACTCAGGACCTCATGGATTCTCCTGGATTTTGGGGAGGAATGTCTGTTGCTGATTTTACTTTCCAGTCTGCTCCTGCTTTCCAGTCTCTTCCTGGACATTTGTGTGTGTCTGTTGCAAGACCTTGCTGTGTTTGGTTCTTGAAGGAAAGTTCAATGTACCTAAAAGGAAGCAAAGATGTTCAATCCAGTGTGAGAAGACAGACAGACACTCACCAGAGTGCAGTGCTTCACTTCAGACCCCGTGTGGGTTTCCTCTGCAGTGAGATCTTTGTTTGGCCCAAATCCTGTACAGCCCTTTGGCCTCTTGACTGAAATCAGTTACTCTCTTCAGATATCTTTGAGGGGGATCAGGTGAAATCAGAAGTGTTGTCCCAGGAGCCTGCATGGAGGGTGATGTGTATGTTTTACTTTGTGATGGTTTGTTTCCCAGAAGAAGGACCTCATGCTCAGGGACTTGTGCTGACAAGGAACCAGTCTATTTGATCCTTGTCAACACATGAAATCTTCAGTCAAACCAAGGATGCTTTAAATAGCCACTGCCTTTCCTGAGAGGTGACTTCCTTTGTGATTTTGTCTCTCTGTAGGTATCTGAATTCCCTCATGAGAAGTGTCCTCCCTGCCTCTCATGTGCAGCCCTACCTGTTCATGGGTGGTGCCAGCTTCACTGATGCCCTGAAGAGTATTTCTCACCATGGATAGTCCACCCAAACTGACTGGTGAGACGCTGATTGTCCATCACATTCCCCTGGTGCATTGCCAGGTCCCCGATAGACAGTGCTGCTCCGTGAGCAAAAGGACCAACCCCTTCTGCCAGCCAGAGCTCAGCATTACACGGACCTCTGCCCTTCCAGAGAGAGACCTCTCACAGACTGACTCCTTGGTGTACAGCAGCTTTCTCCAGACCTCTGAAACCTCAGCAGAGGCCTCAGATCACAAAGAAAGAAAAGCAAGGGATCTGATCGTCCCTAGTGTCAGTAAGCGACACAACCCTTTCCTGCTCAGTGAGGGTGAAGACCTCAGTATTTTTGGGGATGACTTGGGTCAAAAATCTTTCCACCTTCACAACTCACTTGTTGATGGCAAGCCTCCCTTCAATCTGCAGGATCTGGCCTTGCCCCCTTTCCACCTCCACGACTCCAACCACATTGTGAAATCCTGGAACATGGCCAGCCGGTCTGGTGTGGTGGACGGGCAAGAGGACAAACTCAGCAGTGACGACATCCAGAAGAGGAACAATGCCAACAGGTGCCATCAGGCCTCGGAACGCATGGAGCTGGATGAATGCAGCTGCCATCGTGGCAGCTCCTCCAACTTCTCCTTCGACAGTGGTGACCAGGAGTGGAACCAGAATATAGGTGAACCACTGAGGAACCAGGATACCCTGCACAGGACATGCAGTTGTTCCAGCTCAGAGATCCAGCACTGTCGCTGCTACAGTTCATCAAGTCAGTCTGAAGTGATTGACCAACAGATGGGCTACATCAGTGACTCTTCTTGCAACAGTTCTGATGGCGTCCTGGTGAACTTCAGTGCTCTGTACAACAAAATGAATGGTCAGCCTCAATCCAACCTGAATTCAGCTAACCTGTCCTGTGACTCTTCCTTCTGCAGCCACTCAGACACAGGAGCTTTTTACCTGGATTTACACTCATCACCCACAGAATCCAAGATGTCTTGCGAGTCGCATAACCCAGAAAGTTCGGGGAAGGTGTGTGGGTGTCAACACTCCTCCTCACCTGTCCTTGATGCTAACTGCAACTCCTACCACCTCCACTGTGAGCCTTGCACATCAGAGAGCTCAGACCTCACTGCCTGCTTCCAGAGCCAAGCACGGCTTGTTGTGGCTACTCAGAATTACTATAAGCTAGTCACGTGTGACTTGTCTTCCCAGTCATCCCCCAGCCCTGCGGGATCTTCCATAACTAGCTGCTCAGAAGACCAGACCAAGGGTAGCCCAGCCCAGCCCACAGAATACTATCTGTTCAGAAGGCCCGACCTGAGACAAGAAGGCAATGTAGAGTGCAGTGAAGAGGAGCCAAAGGGAGAATCCAGCCAGAACACGATTGAGGGTCAGGTCTATGTCAACGTGTCACCGCCGAACCTCAACACAAGCCGGCAGCGCTCCAGGAGCTACGACCAGAACCTGGACAGGAGTCCTGGCAGCAGGCTGGGCTCCTTGGAGCGCATGGTGAGCTGTCCAGTCAAGCTGAGTGAAAGTCCAGCCATACCCATTCAGAGCTCTCCTCCCAAGAGGGTGACATCGTTCGCTGAACTGGCTAAAGGACGGAAAAAGAACGGCACCTCCCCACCACACCGCTCCAGTGGTGATTCTTCCCTGGAGTTCTCTCCTATCCCTGAGACTCAGCGGGATTGCCCAACCTTCCTTGAAGAAAGAGCTCGGCGCAGCCAGAGTCTTCCACCCATGCCCTTCATCCATGGCCTGAACCGGAGCTGCGAGGGCTTCTGTTTGAATCATGCTTTTGGGGACAGCCAGGCTTTGTGCTCCACCAAAGACTCCGTCTCCAGTGAGAAGGTCCCCAGTGGGCATGGGGCAGGTGAGCAAGCCTCTCTCTCCCTGCTGACGGAGGCAGATGCCAGCTTCTCGGGTGGCTCTGCCAGTGGCCACGGACAAAAAGATGTTAGAGCCCGAGCAGACGGTAAGGAGACAAACAAGGGAGAAGTAAAAAGGAAGGCAGCTCATTGGGATATGAGGGGAGCAGCAGGGAAACCTGCATGGTGATAAGAGACTGATGTCAGGGCAGTTTGGTTCCTGGTCTGCCAGTCTCTGGGACAAAGCCTTGCTGTGCTTTGTCACAGAAGCCTTTCAGTTTCAGGGCAAGTGTCTTGTCCATGCATTTGTAAAGTCTCCTGAGGTTTTGTTCATACCTCTCATGTGGTGTTAGCAAGGACATGGCATTAATACTGAGAGAGTCTGTGCAACTTGAAGGGCTGTATCCCTTCCAGGGAATTTACTGCGCTTGTCCATGAGAATCACTTGCCCTTAGCTCCTAAGACAGAGATGTTAAAATGCTCAGCAGAGTCATAGTTACAGCCTTTCTTTTTTGGAGTTATGTGGGGCAGAGGTGGAAGGGGAAGAGGCATAGCCAGCAGTCTCCTTTCCATGCAGGTCCTGGAAGCTCACACAGTTTTTGCTAGGCCTTAACAGTGTGAGTACCACAGAGTCTAATCTGTGTGTTTCTGCTGGAATATCCTGGTCATGCCCCCCCCGCCAGTGCTGTGGATTGCAGCAAGGGTTCCCAGGGAGAGCCACTGTCACAGTTACCTCTGTGGAGAAGCCTGTAATTTGTGAGTTGTATTCCACCTTGATATTGCTGTCACTTGCTCTCATGAGGAAGCTGTGTGACATTCCCTTTGGAAGTATGGCCATTTCTCCAGCACTGTGGGAGACCTCTGCCTCTGCCTTAGGCAGATGTTATACCTGCTTCACAGGTAAAAGCCTTTCTAAAATGCTTCTAACCAGACCACTGCTGTAAATAGCCCCTACTATGTAAAAAGCTGTTGTGCCTTAACAGACTGTCTCCACTTAATATTCTGAAAATTTCTGGCAGGAGGTAAGAACATGTGGTTCATTGCCATGGCAGGGGTGGGAGAGATTTTGGCCTTTGGAGCAAAAGGTTTTTAGTTGTTGTCCAGTTTGTTTATTGAGCCTTGAATGTGTACATGGTGGGGGATGGCAGTGAGGACAGGTCTCTGCTGGGAGAGGGCAGCATGGCAACAGCCCTCTTAGCTTCAGAGGGAGGGCTTGGAAGGAGCAGGCCCTGCTCAGGGAGGAGGGGGCAGACAGGAGCTTTCAGGGTAACATATCCCAGCAGTTGCTGCCCACCATGCCAATGGGGTCCCTCCTTCTGCACTGTGACAGCAAGACAGGCATCAGGGCTGTGCAGGAAGCTCCTGCCTGTAGCTGGAGATGGAGGTATATATGCTGTGCTCCAGCCCAGAGCAGCGTGCAAGCCTAGAGGCTCTGAGAGGGGCTAGAGGCACAGCAAGCCCTGCTAAAAGCTGGCGACAGGAAGAAAGGTCTGGAATACCCCACAAGCAGTGGGAACACCAGGGCTGATCAGGGATCTCAGTCAGCCCCACATACACATCCAGTGCTGTGTGTGTTTTGCACTGAATGCATAGTGTGTCACACTTCAGATGTGTCCCTCAGGATATTTGTGGCTCCATCAGGAGCTGGAGGCATGTAGATCAGCCCACCACACTCCCTCAGGACATTCTAGCACGTCATTTGCTGGAGCAGACTGGCACTTTCCAGGGTTGGAGGTGGAATGTTGAGAATGTCCTGTTTAGGTCTAGAAGAGGCATGAAGGATGAAGGAAGCTCTGTGTTCCAAAGTGGGGGCAGTTACAGGCAAAAGAAGAGGGAGGGAGAAAGGGAAGCAGGCAGCCTTTGCAACAGCACCAGTATATTGTGTGCAGGATTCAGAGCTGCAGTGCTATTGCATGCAGTGCTTGTGCTGGGTTGTGCAAGTGCATGTGGGAGGGGACAGTCCTTTGGGATGAGAAAGCTGACTCTACTACAAAGTCTTGGGCCTTGGCTTTGTGGTACTGCTTGGGCAGAAGCATCTCAAGGGCAGGCACCTGATCCCATGGCTTTGTGCTGTCCAGGGGGCAAGAGATTGGGAAAGGATGGGAAGCTGGTGACCCTACCAGGACAGACAAGGTCCTGGTGCAGTGCTGTGCTCTTCCAAACATCTGGAACTCTGCACTGGGGGCCACATATCGTTTATCTTTCCAGCTCTTGATGTGTGTAACCAGTTCAGACTTGAACCACTCTGTAACTGGTCTCTAGCTTATCCTCTTCCTCCTGCATCAGAGAGCACATTCCCTTCTGCCTATATTCTGCTTGGTGATTGTTGTTCCGCCCATTCCTCACACTTTTTTCCCCTTTCTCTCCCTGAAGGTGGTGGCTCAGACAGCAAGCCTGTGGTGCGCTACAGCAAGGACCAGCGTCCCACAACTCTGCCCATCCAGCCCTTTGTTTTTCAGCACCACTTCAGCAAGCCACCCAAGGCGCGTGCCCTGCACAGCCATTTCGCCTCCAGCCTTTCCCAGCTCTACAGCTTGTCCAGCAGCCGGCCTGCCAGCCAGCAGATCTCCAGTTCCCAGTCCTCAGCCTTGGCCACCTCGGCAGAGCAGGCGGCGGTGGCGGGGAGCCAAGCCCACGGCACGCTCGTGACCCAGCGCTCGGCAGACGGAGCTGCCTCGCGCGCTGATGGGGGCATCAAGAAGCCTGGCCCCGAAACAACCCGTCCGTCCCCGCTGGGCAGTTACTCCCCCGTGCGATGCAACGTGCCTTTCTTCCAAAGCGTGGACTCCTCTTCCTCGCCCACCTCCGAGAGAGCTGAAGACAGCCAGCCCCCCAGAAGCAGGTCCTGCCCCATCTCTGCTAACCTGCTTTCCATGAGGTCATCTCCTGCTGTCAGTGCCATGCAGCCCTCCAAAGCCACCAAAGCTGACACCCTGAGGCAAAAGGAGAACCCCAAGCTGATTCCCAAGAAGGAGGCCCCTCTTGAGCCAAGCCCACCACTCTCCGAATACCGACTCCACAGCGGGTCCCTCCCGCCCCTCTCGGTGGGTGGCATGTCCATGAGCAGAGTAGGAGGCCATGCAGATTCACACTGGAGAAGTGGCAGTGAGACCAGCAGCTCTGGTCCCCTGAGCAGCATGGGAATACGGCCTGTCAATGGTAGGTACCCATCCTCCAGAACCTGCTAGTCTGGAGCATCTGCAGCTCCCTGTAGCTATGTCTGCTCCCTATAGTGCCACCATTTCCTATAGCCATAGACCACGGTAAAATTGCATCTGGATGCTGCAGGAAGACCTGCAATAAGAGCATGTCCCTCCCACCCAACTCCTACACTGTGTCTCCAGAGAGGGCAGTGTGGACTGCTGGTCTTACAGCACCCCGTGCCAGGTGCTTGCACCCCAAACCTGCTGCCTCTGTGCCTGCAGCCACCAGGGCATGCAGGCCCCTGTCCTGCTTTGCCAGGCAGTGGCATCCACCTGTCTCATGTGCGTGTGCTAGTGTCCTGAAATGCTGCTGGACCTCTGAGTAATGTGCTGTCTCTCTTTCTCTGTCCTCCATCTTTCTCTTAATCTCCCTTCCCGCTTCCCTTCCGTATCCTCCCGTGTGCTCTCGTCATCCTGTCTGGTGCTCACTGCCCGTGGCATCCCAGCGAACCACCTCTCCCCCCAAGCGCTGAAGTGGCGGGAGTACAGGCGGAGGAACCCCCTGGGTCTGGACCGCGTTTCAGGGCTGCCCAGCTTAGCGGGCAGCCTGGACAGGAGGCAGCAAGAGCCTCGGCTGAACCGGGGCAACCCCGTCTTTGAGCTCCCTGGCGCTCTCAGCACCAGCCATTTCCACTGCAAGCTGAACGGTGCGCACCGCCTTTCTGCTGGGGGGTCTTGGGAGGTGACCTTGGGGATTCAGGCTCAGTTTCCTTGAGGCTCAGGTTAAACTTGGATTCATCACTGCTCAGAGCAGGAGGGATGGTACATCTCTTCACAGCTGGGCTGAAGGATTCAAGAGGAAGGTGAAAATTGCTTCACTGGTTGAAATCTTTGTGGAGTCTTCCTTTTCCATGAGGTGAGAGAGTCAGGTCCAGCTCTGAGCTGGGTTGAAGGGCAAAGTGAATGGCCCAAGAGCCCGCTTAGATCTCAGTAAGTGCTCCTGGGCTGTGGTTAGCTTGTAGTTTGTCTCACACAGAAGTAGGGGCCCCTGGAGATCTCAGGTCTGTGCCCCATGGTGCCTGACCATCTGCCCTAGCCCTGACAATGTGCTGGGTGCTGAGCTGTAGATTTCATGAGGCAGCTGACAACACTAAAGACTCTCACAGGACTCTGTCTTCTCCAGGCTTTGCCCTTAAGGTCTTCCCTGTCCTCCAAAACCTGTGAAGAAAGGGCTGACAGGGGAAGGCTGCTTTTGACTGAACCTCTGATACTCCTGTGAGCAGAACAGTGTCTGTGGGAGGAAGAGCGTTCTGCAGGCTAGCCTCAAACCATGGAGGGAATTCCTCAAAGCCTTATACCTCACTCCCCCAACCAAAACATTTTCTCTATCTTTTTTCAAGCGAAAATGCATAGCATAGAGTTCAACAGATGGAAGTCAAGCACATAGGAGAGCTCCTATGTATGTCACCCCTTGAAAACAGAGGCCATCCCAGAGAACAGGCAGCAAACATGCAGGTTGTTGTCTGTGGATGCCTCTGCTCAACAAATAATGATTTCTCTGTGCTGACTTCTGACTTCTGCTTGCAGCAGCATGGGGAGTCTGGTGCAGCAAGGTTTCCCTTAGCCCTAGCCCGTGAGAATGAACCTCCCACAGCATCTTCCAGAGCCTGTGGGCCCCCAGTCAAGGTGGAGGTGGATTTTGGGTAGGCCATGGGGATCAGTTGTGCAGGCACACATTGCAAACCACTGCTGGGGTAGCGCCAAGCCTGTAGCTTCACTATTGCAGCAGAGGACAGGTGGCATGAAAACTGCTGCTTCGGTGTGCAGGACTGGGGCTGATCCTTGTCCCTCTGTCTTATCCCTGCAGGACAGTCTATGAGGCAACTCCAGCTTACCTACAATGACTTTTTCCCTGACTACTTCTCGCTAGCAGAGAAACCTCCTGCTGAGTTCTGCCTCTCCCCAGATGGCAACACAGAGTCCATCTCCATCGACTTGCTGCAGAAGAAGGGTGAGTCCGTACATCTCTGGTGGACCATGTAATGTGCCATGAAGTGTGCTTGAACTGCTTCTCCCAGGAAATATGATTAGAAAGGATCTTAGATGCACAGGAATGGGCAGAGAGGGCAGACAGGCACAGGAATGTGACCCTAAGGCAGGGCATGCTGCCACCCCAGGCTCTGTGTACAAAGGTTGACCTATGAGTATTTGGGTGATGTTGTAGATTTGCTAAACTGAGATTTTGTAATTTAGGTGAAAAGTCTGTTCAGTCCTACACAAGTAGTATAAAATTGTATCAACTATATAAAAAGGTGTGAGAAAAGACTCCAGAGCAGGACGAGATATGGCTGTGGTGGGATCCATGCTAGAGGCAGGGCTGGCAGGACTTTACAGCTGATTTGTTATCATTTCAGAGGCAAGGGATGTCAAGAAGGGTTCCCATGCCTTTGTCAGCTATGTGCTCATGATTACCAGGTGGCAGCTTTCCCTTCTGTTTCAGCTCTGTTCTCACATTATCCTGGTGCAGGTGACACATTATACACCACTGGCTTGTTGCTGAAAGTCATGACAGAACCTGCCAAATGCAAGGCTTCTGCCCTGCCACCCTGTGGCATCAAGGCAGCAAAAGACATTGCCTCGGATCCCATGTCTGCTGCCTCAGGGCAGGGGGTGTGGAGGTGCTTCCCTGTCCCTTGGGAATATTGACAGGTTGTCCTGCTGGCAGTCTGATAGGTGAGTGCTGGAGCCAGCAGGAAGAGTTTTGGTGAGGATTTAGGAGAGTCTCTGCATGTTTTTTGGTAGAGAGGGCTTGTGTGTAGACATGAGGTTGCAGTGCCCCTGTCTGATTACTTCCAGCAGTGTTTTGTCAGAATCTCCCAGCAGCCCCTCAGGCAGCTCTTTGACCTGCTGTTTTCCACTAGGTCTTGTGAAGGCTATCAACACTGCTGTTGACCTGATTGTGGCTCACTTTGGAACCAGCAGGGATCCAGGGGTGAAGGTATGTCTTGCATCCAACTCCATTCTGGGTAGCATAGAGAGTACAGAGCAAGATTGCTTCTCCATTCTCTAACAGTCTAAAACTACAGGTTATCTAACGAAGGCAGGAGTACCAAGAACAAATCAATCAAAGGTGATAGCACACTGTGCAGCAGATAGTAAATCTATGACAATTCCTGCTGCATGATGCAGTAAGTACATGTATTTAAAGGAAGATCAGAAAAACCCAGGTAAATTATATTTATTAAACGTATTATGTCCAGCTTAGACTCTGCGTTGGAAGTAGTTGTAGGCTGTGAAAGTATAAGGGCAAGTATTATGTATGTTTGTTCTGGTTTAACTCTTTATGTACTTACTATGGCTTTTTATAAGAAGAAACAGCAGATCATCTGCCCTTCTGGTCTGATGCAGCACACCAGCTCTTTTTTCTCATAGAATGGAGAGATGTGTCTCCCTCCTTCACATGTCATATGACTCTGGTCTGGCACTAGTACCAGGGTACAGTGCAGTGTCCCCTAGAGATCCCTCAGCATCTCATATTTTAATATGAGATATTGCATCATTTTAATAATCATAAAAAAGTGCATCAGACTTCACCCATCTGGGGCAGTTGGTTACACCCATGGTAGCCCTTACCATGAATACATTAGAGTATTTAGAGTGCATCTAAGGGGCTGGTGGTTTTAGGCCCATGCTCCCCTCATTTCCCATTTCTGGAATAACACAAAAGTGCATCTAGGTTGCCCTCGAGCTGGCTGTCTTTGGCCTGTGCTCCCTCATCCCCCATTTCTAGAATAACACACAGAAGCAGAACAATTTTGCTTGTGTTTGTACCAGGCATTGTTTGCAGTCCTGTGACACCCAGCATGTTTGTGGTGCCTCCTCTCAATGCTGAATGCTTGGCTTTAGTCAGGCGACTCTGGGCAGCAATGTGACACTATTTGGACACGACAACTCCCCTGGCATGCCATTCCCAAGGAGAAACCTGACTGGGACAGATTCCAAAACCATTCAATCTTATCTCAGAGCCCAGTGTAATTTTGTCCTAATTACGGCTGTTGTTGATTCAGAGATTGCTGAGCAGCATAACTGGAGCCATTGAGATTCCCATGGCTTTTTAGGGCTTCACTGTGAATTTCCAATACTTGCAGTGTAGGTTTGGGAAATAATTGCAACATTCCCCCATTACTTTGCTTACCAGACAATGCTGTGGTTTTAACCTCGGGTTTCTTTATTTATCAGTGTGCCAGGGGCTGAGTATTCACCTGTCAAAAGGCAGCATCCATCCCTGCTGCTGCCGTGCTCAGTGGATCTGACGGGATTATTCCTGAGCCAAGTTCAGTTTCAGTTCAGGGCTTTTGTGAACCTGTGCCAACTGGTCAGTATAATTGCAGCTCAGCTGGTGAAATCTGTGCCCTGAGCACCATTGCCTGACCCATTTGGATATACCCCTTGGCAGCTCAAAAACTGTAAGCAGCAGAATGTGTCCCTGCTCTGCTGATGCTGGGCTCTTACACGCTTCCTTTTCACCTCAGTCTGAGCTCTGGCCATCCATTTTGCCCTTATTTGTTCATTTATAGTAATCTCTAGGAGGCAGAGCTTGACATGTCACTGAGTTAAGTGTTCCATAACCCCTCAGTGTTGGTAGTTCTTTGTGGGTTGGTGCTTCCTGCTCCAGAATTAGCTACAAGAAAATCTACAGCAGCAGGAATATCCCCAGCTCTTTTCTTCCTCCAGCAGGAGAGCCTTGTTATCCCTGTCAGGAGAGCCAGGCTTACTTTCTAATTGGGATATCCTCTTCCCAGTCTAGGATATTTTTTTTCAAATTACTGCCTCTTCCCAGCCTGGGGAGGAGCTTGCAGAGAGCAATCCAGAACTGGTGTATGAAGCATCAGGAGTGAAAGCAAAGATCCAGCATGTTCAAGGAACCGCTGAGCCTGGAAGTTGCTTGCTGGGTGTCTGTAGTGGGGCTGAACTGTTTCCATGCATCTGTACCTTGAAAACACTTAGCAACACTCTCCCTGTTCCTGTTGTCCACTAGGCCAAACTAGGGAACAGCTCTGTGAGCCCCAATGTGGGGCATCTCATCCTGAAATACCTGTGTCCAGCTGTCCGGGACATTCTGAGTGATGGGCTCAAGGCTTACGTCCTGGACATGATCATCGGCCAGAGGAGGAACATCCCCTGGAGCGTGGTGGAGGCATCCACCCAGCTAGGTATGGGTGTTGTGCAGCAGTGCCTGTGGTAGTTGTGGTTGGTAGGTGCTGGGCAAGGTTGGCTCTAAGGATGGCAGTGCAAAACACCCATTTTCCTGCACGGAACAGGGTGCACATGTACCATCTCTTGCAAGAAGGGTGACACACTGCACTATTCTTCCCAAGTATTCATTGTCATTTCCCCTGAAATTTGCAAATTCTCCCATAACAGGCCAAACCAATAAAAAAGGGAGAAAAAAACCCAACAAAATTATTTCCACATTGGTTTCTGCATCATACTGGGAAGCCTCATTGCCTGACTATGGTAAATCTTCAGCTCTGCAGTTATCTCTCTGATGGCAGACACCCCAAATTATAAGCACACACCACAATATTCTCTTTTCACACTGATTTTGAGCCAGTGGCTGTGATTGTCACTGAAGTGTGGGAAGCAGGTCCTTGTGGTAATGAAACACTCCTGGAGTTTTGGAGTGATGGTCTGGGATGGATCACAGCCCATCTCCCTTGTGTAGTCTAAGTGTTGGTGTGGAGTGAGCTCACACTGGTGTGGTGGAGGGGCAGTGCACACACAGACATGGACACCCACACAATCTCTGTCTTGCCTTGATGCCTCATCCTGTGGTGCAGTTTTGGCTTTGGTCACCACAGCTAATCTCAACAATTTGTTTTTCTCCACAGGGCCCTCTACAAAATTGCTTCACAGCCTCTACAGCAAGATCAGCCAGTACACAGAGCTCACCAACCACACCATGCGGTTCAACGCGTTCATCTTCGGCCTTCTCAAGTAAGCAGGAACCCTGGGGTGGCTGCACGTCCCTGCCCAGGGCTGGCAGCAGCTGCTGGTCCTTGACTGCAGGCACAGCTGACCATGAAAAAAACTTAAGAATCTAGGAAGCCACTTCCCAGAAGCAGGCTAGGGAAGGAAGAAGCTGTAAGCCTCAGAGAACTTCTTGCAGGAGTGAGAATGAGTGGCTGTAGCCAACTGAAGAACAGGGTCAGTCTGTTTTAGCCCCAAAACATTAGGTGAGAAAACTCTGTCTGTCCAATTTCATACGAGGTTAGACATAATATATGCATGAATTACTCTTGGAAATTCCTCTTTAAACCATTGTTTCCTGGAGCTGTATCCTAAGGCATGAGGCTCTGAAGGAGAAATTGCCCTGGTCCAGGACTCCAGACTGGTCCTTCTCGTTTGCATAAGGAATGTGCACACTCTGCTGTGTTTAACAGAGGAAGGCAACAATATGTTTCTGTGGGTGAAGCAATAAGCACTGCTAGGATAGTGTTTCCCTGATCCTCTCTGGTGGTCAGCAAGAGCTGTGGCAGTGGCAACAGAGTTCCCAAGATTTCCAGATGTTGTAGAGCTCCTCCAAGCAGGACCAAGCTCTGCCCTGCTTTCCCTACACAGGGTGACCCCATTCTCCCCACTGGCATATTTTGGGCTGAGCCACCAGCACTGGTCTTAGGTCTTAGTTTTGTAGATCATTTGTCTCTTTCACAGCAGCCTCTTCTCAGCAGAACAAAGCTCTGCCAAGGACATAGGAGCCAAACAGTGAGGAATCTTGCTGCAAACATGGTTGTTCATGGTTCCAGTTGCACGTGTAAAGCCATGTAGATGTTCAGTGACAGGCTGGATGTCTGTGATCAGGGCATGCTGACAGGACCAAGCCACTGTCCTTTCCCTGAGGTTCACAATCTCATGCTTTGTGAACGCCCTTTTCCAGCCACACTTCTTGTGGCAGAACAGTGAGGATGAATGGGGTTAACAGATTTTCTCTGTTTCTTTCTTACCCTGCCAATTTTCCATTCCTGCAGTATCCGGTCCTTGGAGTTCTGGTTCAACCACCTTTACAACCATGAAGGTAAGAGCCTGAAGGCTGTGGGCTGCAGTGGGAGCCAAACTCTGCACACAAATACAGCTTGGGGTGGAAATATGTTTCTCTTGTTGCTCTCTCAGCTTGGGCTTCTCTTCTCTGCCCTGAGGTGAAAGACTAAGCAATTACACAGTCTCAATGTAGCAGGGAGATCCCAGGTGGAAGTCCAAGCATCATGCAGCTCCTTCCACCTGAAGCTGGACTTCCATTCTCCTTCCCACCTGCAACAAGTACCCAAGGCTTTTAGTGCAGATCCCTCAAACTATCTGCAGGAGATCAGATCTATGCCTCCCCAAATTTCTATATTCCCTGCCCACTGCCTCAGAGTTTTGTATGTCTGGAGATGTGCACACTTACCTGAAACTTTTGAGGCATGGAGAATAGGAAGAAATGGAAAGGAAAACCTGACATACAAAAAGCAGATTTTACTGGATGTATCTGTTTTATAGCAGAATAGAATAGAAATAGAAATAGAAAACAGGAATAGAATAGAATAGAATAGAATAGAATAGAATAGAATAGAATAGAATAGAATAGAATAGAATAGAATAGAATAGAATAGAATAGAATAGAATAGAATAGAACAGAATAGGGTCTGTGCTTATCCTGGCTTTCTGAAGCAGAAGACGGCCATCTATTAGACCATCATTAAGACCTGGAAGTGTGAACAAAAGCTGGGGCTATCAGGTTATTCCCATCTTTCTTCCATGGCATTTGGTGGCAGAGGTCATCTGGGCTGATAGTCTGCCAGGCAAGTCCTGGCTGCAGGTACAACTGGAAAGCTCTGTCTCGGCCAGTGTGCTGAGACATCACAGAGCATCTGGTGCTCCCTGACCCAGGCCTGAGCCTCTCACTGTGACCAAAAACTCATATCCATCTCCTTTCATCATAGCTTCAGCAGCTTCATGGTGGCTTGGCAATGGTGGCAAGAGCATCTCCTCTAATTAATGTATTTTTTCCTACAGACATCATCCTGGCACACTACCAACCAGTGGGCTTCTTGTGCCTGTCTCACAGTGTGTGCCAACCTCTTTTTGAGGAGCTCCTGCTCCTACTCCAGCCTCTCTCCCTGCTGCCCTTCAACCTAGACCTCCTCTTTGAGCACCACCTGATGCAGATGGGCAAAGAGCAGCAGCAGCAAAAGGAGTTGCTGCGTGTGAAGCAGGACCTGCTGCTTTCCGTGCACTCCACCCTGCAGCTGATGCGGACCCGGGGCAGCAGTGAGGATCCTGATGGCTGCAGCACCACCCCTGAAACATGCCAGGGGGGTGCCAGAGATGGTGACATCTCACCAGGGCACAGCCCACAGCAAGATGTGAGTGAGAAGAGGGTTAAGGGAGTGGGAGCCTCCTGCGGAGAAGGTGACAAGGAGGAAGAGCAGAGCAAGATGCGAGAGAGCACGTGGGAGGGGAAGAAGGACAAGCAGGCAGGCTGGTGGTACCAGCTCATGCAGACCTCTCAGATTTACATTGAGAGCTCAGCCGAAGGCTCAAAGTTCATCCGCTCTGAGAAGAAGAAAGCGGCTTTGAATCCTGCACCCAGGTCAGTGGAGACCCACAAGGCACCACCTCCCCGAGAAGGAGTGGTGGAGGGTGCAGAGGCTTGTCCCATTGCTGAGGGTACCTTGGAGGAGAAGCCCAAGGCAGCCAGCAAGCCAAGTCCTGAAGCTGTGGAAGAGCCCTTGGAAAAGCCCCAGCAGGTAGTGGTCGGCGAAGAGGTGAAGGAACGGAGCTGGCCCTTCTGGATGGGCAGCCCCCCAGACTCTGTGCTTACAGAGCTAAAGCGCAGCAAGGAGAAGGAGGCTCAGCAAAGAGTGGGAGCAGCAGCAGCCCCCCAAGAGGACAGCAGCACCAGTGCATCAGAGGGCAGCCAGCCCATCAAGTGGGGACACTTGTTTGGGTCCAGGAAGGTACAAAAAGAGCCCAGACAACCAAACAGGTAAGGGCTGTGGTGGTTTGGGGCTGAGAAGGGCTGGTTAACCTGGAGTATGGCAGTACAGGTGGAAGTCATGCCATGAGCTGACCTCTGGCCTACACCATGGTGGTACATCAAGGGTCTGTAATCCTGCTCAGTCCTGCCAGCCTGCCTTAATTCCTCCCATATCCTTGCTCAATCCATTTCACAGGCTTTCCTCTCTGCCTGAGCTCTGTAACTGCCTTGGCATTTAAACCCTGCTACATGGCTCCATTATCACCCCATCCCTCCCAAAACCACATGTTGAGAACAGAACATAGAGCCATTCCCTGTTGCTTACAACGGATGTGGGGGAAGGGTGAAGTGGCCTCCAGTAGCTGAGACCCCTGTGCATTGCCTCTCCCTCTATACACCCTTACTGCTCCTGAAAAATGACCACTGGAAATGTCCTTCCCAATCCAGGCTGTGGTTTTACATCTGAGCCCTCCTTGCCTGGAGACCTGAGGCACTAACAGTGCACTTAGTGCACGAAGCCAAACCTCTAAAGCATGACCTTGCCGTGACAGCACCTGCTCTGTTTCCCCGGCTGCGCTTTCCTGCCACTGACTGCTTCTGTCTGCTCCTTCCAGGTTGCCCTCCGGCTGGCTGAGCTTGGACAAGTCTGTCTTCCAGCTGGTTGCCCAGACAGTTGGGGCTAGCATGTGGCGTGAAGCAGCCCCAGAGCCAGACGCTCCCCATCCAGAACCACCCGAGGCACCTGCTGTGGCACGACCAGTCCGGGAGATGTCTCCTCACCCTACCTGGTGAGTGACACCAAGTGGACAGTCCTGCAGGTGCAGGAATGTGTTAGGTTGAAGGTGGCATGGCTCTGCCTGTTGCAGTTTGCCTGGCCCCCTTTATACTCATGGACCAGAGAAGGGTTTGGGGCACTGATGCAGCTTGTGCATCGATCCACCGCAACTCTGCAATTTGCACATGATGGGGAGCTGGGAGGGCAGCTGGGAGCCTGGCTGGGGAGGGAAGCTGGGGCTGTTTTCCCCTCCCCCTGGGCCTGTGGGGGTCCCTGGGTGGGGTGGGTGTCCTGAGGTGAGCTAACCCTACTTTCCTTCTGCCTGCAGTGAGGTGAAAGCTCTTTGCCATCACATTGCCACTGAGGCAGGACAACTGAGCTTCAACAAAGGGGATATTCTGCAGGTCATCTCCAAGGTGGATGGTGACTGGCTGCAGTGCAGCCTTGGCTCCGAGAAGGGACTGGTGCCCATCATGTACGTCACCCACCCTGAGGACGAGGACTATTGACACGTTTAGGAGGCCAAGCACAGTTCCCTGGGCTGCTGAGGCTCCTCTGGGGTAGCCTACCCTGCCAGAGGAACAAACACAGCTTCTTGCTAGTTTCTTACCTTTCCTGCCATTACAGAATACAGTAACCGTAGGTGGTTCCTTCTTGCTCCTCCTTGTGCAGCTGCCAAAGGCCAACTTAGCCCCCCCCGGGGTCTTGTGCGAGCTGCACCTCGTATTGCCAGGCATCGCCATGCATGCAGCCACACCAGGGACCGCCTGACCCCCCCCTCCGCCCCACACTGTCTGCAGCACCCACAGGCTATGGACTTGTACATTACAGGAGCCCAGGCAGTCCCTGCCGGGGCAGCGCTGCCCCGCTGCGCAGCTGTTGGATGCTGGAGGGTACAGGGTGCTGGCCGTCCCCTGCCTGGGGGTGGCAGTGCAGCCTGCAGCCTCCATCATCCCCGGCATCCTCAGCTGAAGAGGTGGGAGCACCCTGCGCTGGCAGGGTCCCTGCGAGGCTGGGCTGATGGGTTGTGTTTATTGGGGCACTGCAAGGTAGGCTCCCTCACACTGGAGCATCCCTGTCCTAGTGTGCTGTAGTGGCTCCTGGTGGGTTGTACCGGGACAAGTGTCCTGTCACACTGCGGGGCTGGGGCTGTGTGTGGCCACAGCCAGGGGAGGGGGACGGGGTATGTGTGTGAGTGTGGAGCAAAGGGGTGTGAGGGGTTGTGAGGAAGGCGCGGGGTTGTTCAGTGTTATGTAGGTCCAGGATGGGTAGTGCCACCCTGTGCAGAGATGGGTGCTTCGGGGGGAGGCCGTGTGTCCTCCACACTGAGCCGGGAGCCGGTGCCTGGGAAGCCCTGGGATGCTCAGTGGAGGGCGCTGGAGGGGAGGGAATGAGGGCAGGGTCCCTGTCTGGGCTAGGGATTTGGGGGCAGTGCTCTCAGCAAGTAGATTGGGGGTGCTCCTAGAGGGAGCTGGGGAGCCTGGGGAGGAAGGGGTGGTGCTCCCTTTGGCACAGGGTTTCTGGTCTTGCTGAGCAGTGCCGTGGGGTGGGGGGGATAAGTGTTGTGCACAAACACAAGGGGATACTGGAGGTCCTGGGGTCCTTGGTAGAGGCAATGCCAGTCAACCCCTTCCTTGCCATGATCATGCCGCCTGCTGTAGTGGGGATCTTCACCTGCCTGTCAGGTGGGGAACAGTGTTAATGAAAGGCCATGCCAGTATTTGGTGCCATGGCCGGCTTGACGCTGTTCACAGCATCGTGCCTGGGCTGGCTTCACCATGGCAAGGGGCCCTGGTCTTGCTAGGTTACCTCCTGCTTGTACATCGCTTAGCGGATGTTGCACCATATTTAATTTGTATCTCCCTGTTAGAATGAGGTGTCTCGCCTTTATTTATTTCTTTATTTATGATGCATATTAATAAAAAAGGTGCTGATTGAGCTCCCTGCTACGCAGACTTCTTATTATTTCAGCACATCCTTTTGAAGGGTCTGTGGGTTACCTCTGCTGGGACACTGCACTGCAGGCTTCCTCCTGCATTCACCACAGCCTACACCAGACCTTCAGGGGGACACAGGTTGCTCCCAGCAGTCAGACCTGTCAGTTCAGGCCTGGGGGGTGGGGGGAGTGGGCACTACATGATGATGTCTTGGGGAGGCAGCACTGTTTGGGGTTCCTTTTGCATTGCTTTCAGCCACCCAAGCAGGTTTCAGACAGGAGATCACACTATCTCAGCCTGGAATGTGCTTCTCCAGGGCCATGGGAAGGAGAAGGTGAAGGTGAAGGTGAAGGTGAAGGTGAAGGTGAAGGTGAAGGTGAAGGTGAAGGTGAAGGTGAAGAAGGTGAAGGTGAAGGAGGGGTTGTGGGCTGGGACCCATAGTCTGGGACAACCTGGCCATGAGTTTCAGTGGCTGTGGGTCACTCACAAGGAAGGACTCCACAGATTCTAAACCTAGTCTCAAAACAAACATTGGGCCTTCAAGTCCACTATGAACCCCAAGAGCTGCTTCTCTTTACCCCTCAGCAGCTCAAAAGGAGAAGGGAAGAACATTGCTCATGACTCCAGGCTTCACTGCAAGAACACCATTCTGGAGTTTGTTGCATCCATATGGACAAATGATGTGCACAGGTGCCGTGCATCAAAACTGCTGAAAAAAATCCACAACTGAAGCAGCATAAACTCCTGTTCTGGCTGCCAGCAGCACAGAGCAGGCAGGGCCAGTACATGAGCTGCTTTGATTAAGCTCTCAGAGGGGGCAATGGTCAGGGCTGTTTACAAGTTCCATGGAGCCAGGCTGCTCTCCCTGCATGCACTGGCTGGCCCAAAGGAGGAAGGGGATGATGTGCTGGCAAACAGCCCCCCAGGGTGCTGAGTCAGCCCTGGGGCAGGAAAGGGGATTTCCAGCTGCCTGCATTGTGGGAACTGACACTGAGCAGCTCCCTGGGTACTTGCTGCTGGGGTTGCCTTGGATGCCGGGGAGGCACAGAGGGGTGGTTACAGTGTCAGAGGCTGGATGTGGGATTGCTGCTATGAAACTTGCAGCTCCTGAGGTCTTCTTTGGCATCGTCTGGCTGAAGTCACGCAGATCCAGGTTGGTGGCTATCAGACAGCCTATGGCAGCAAGGAACTGGCCACAGGGCAAAAAGCCCATGAATCCTGCAAGGCTGAACGTACACAGCAATGTGTGTGGGACATTGGAACAGTATGGGACAGTACTGGAGCTGTGACCGGGTGGCCCTGCTGGTAGCCTGGTCCTGGAGGGTCAGCTGTAGGATCCTGATGGGCACATGGGCCTATGAGTTCTGTCAGGGTCATGCTAAGCAGAAAGAAGAGACACTGGATGTCCAGAGATACTCATCGTGGAGGCTCCTGCTCTCTGGGGACACTGCTGGTCCAGGCCCTTCATATGCCTTGAGGTGCTGCGCCAGGCTGGGGGCAGCTCTGGAGCAGCACCAAGATGCAGTCAGTCTTGCCTGTCTCATGATACCTAAGCAGCAGCAGTGTCCTCACTCTCCTCCTTTTGCAGGTATCACTGAGCTGCTGCTTAGCAAAGTTGCTCCTGGCTTCCTTTCAGATGTCAAAAGCAGGTCTTAGCAAAGAAGTGCTGGGCTCTGTGGGTGAACCCTGGGAGCAGAAGATTCATCATGTCGGAAACAAAAAGGAGCCCAGTTTCATGGTACAGGAATCTGCTCTGCATGGTACAGAAGCTGGGGGGATGACCCCATGACCCAGTGCTGGCAGTAGTAAAGCTGTGGGGTGACAGCAGGGCTGGGACAGATTTAGGGAGTTCAGATGTGCATGCCAATATGAGGGACATGTGCCAGCTAAGGGAGGGGGACCTGCTGGTGTCAAGTGCTAGGGGTTCCTGACAGGTCCCCTTAGACCTTCTCTGCCCAGGTCATCAGGAGCTGTCTCATTCTCAGGTCAAAGGCACTGACCATGGACCCTGAGTGCCAGTGCTGAAGGAACTCTGGAATGCACATGTCTGAGGGAAAGGCCGGATACATACTAGAAGAGAGAAGGGAATGCCTTTCCTTCCTATGTCCTTCCTGGCAGCCAGATCCCATGCTCACACTGTAAGTGTGCAGCAGGCAGTGACACACACACACACACACACACACACACACACACACACACACACAGTTAATAGATCAAAGAATGGTTTGGGTTTGAAGGGACATTAAAGATCACCTAGTTCCACCCCTGCTACTGTGGGAAGGGATGCCACTCACCAAAGCAAGTTGCTGTAAGGCCCATTCAGTCCAGCCCCATCCTTGAACATTTGAAATCCCACAAGTTTCCATTCAGCAGCTGCACCATGATGGGCAGGGTCTGCCAGGTTGGGGACGGGCATGCAGCTGACTCTGTCATATTTGTGGCCACTAGTCTGGAGTCATAATAATACGTACAAGCTCATATTAACCCCTGTGTGAGAGCTCAAAACAGCTGAACATCCAGCTCTTGGGTCAGCCCAGCTGCAGCCTAGCCTGGGGACAGGCCAGCTCCCTTCACTGCCCCTGTCTCAACCTGAAGTCACAGGAGCCACTTCCCAGGTCCCTGGTCAGTGTAAGGGACTTGCGGCAGCAGGCCAGGAGGGCCGAGGCCTTGTCCAGCTGGAGGAAGGACAGTGCTGCTTTCGCAGCCCCATCCTGGGGCTCGGCACTGAAATTGTCTCCTGCCGCACTGATTTCCTCCCCTGAGCCCTTCTCTGACTCCCTCTGTGCCTCAGCGCCTCCAGCTGTGCACTGAAACCCACAGGGCCTCCTCAGAGTGAACTGCAGTGGCGGCGTTGCCCATGAGCGGCCTTCACGGCCCAGGGCCCTTCTCCCTGGCTGGGACACTCGTGGGGTGAGGGCCAGTCTGACAAGCAGCTGTGTGTGTTCCATGTCAGGGAGGGCTGGCAAGGCAGATACCTCTCCTGGACAGTGTCATGCAGGGGAGGATCACATATGTGTGCAAGCACTGATTCTAGATGCAGGCCGAGACCTGTCAGACACTGGTTTCTTCTCTGTGGTGACAGTGACAGGACCTGAGGGAACAGCCTGGAGTTGTGTCAGGGGATATTTAGGTTGGGTATTAGGAATAGGTTGTTCACCCAGAGGCTCGCTGGGCACCAGAACAGGCTCCCCAGGGAAGTGGACACACCACTGAGCTTGACAGAGCTCAAGAAGTTTGGACAGTGCCCTCAGGCACATGGTGTGACTCTTGCAGAAGTCCTGTGCACAGCTAAAATTTGGACCCAATAATCCATGTGGGTCCCTTCCAGCTCAGCTCATTCTGTGATTCTGTGATTCTCCAAGGTATGGCCTCAGTGATGGGGCCCCTGCTTCAGAGGAGAAATGGAGACCTCTTTGCACCTTTGGGAACAGAAATCCCAAATGAAAGAAAGGAGCAGGGTACAGTGCTACTGCTGTTGGTCTTCAAGCCCTCTTATGACTGGTTTGCAATACCAGGCAGGGGCAAGCAAGGGGTCAGTGTGTGGCTTTCCACATGCACCACAACGGTGGGAGGAAGATGGGGAACTGAGCTCTGTATGGGAAATATGGGCCAAGCATGTTTCCAGGAAAGGACTGCCTACTGGTGACAGCCAGAACATGCTTTGTTTCCATGAGATTACATAATTAGCAAAGACTGAAAAGTCTAGGCATATCTTAATCAGCATCAAAAAGGGGAATTATGTAGAAATGAGGAAACAGATAAAGCAGCACGGTCACAGCGTCCAGCAATCCTGCAAAGAGTTAAGGCAGCCATTCAGAGCTCCTGGTATCAGAAGGTAGAGACGAAACAGCAGGAATAATGACCAGGGCCTGAGGTTATTCAAAAGAGAAAGGCTTCTTCAAAGAGAAGAAGTCATGTCTAGAGGACAAAAATAGTATCTGAGAGATAAGATGTAAATTCTTGATAAGGCAAAAAAAAAGTGAGCAAAGAACAGACTGTAGAAGCAGCCAGCAGCACCTTTTGCAAACACTTCAAGAACTCCAGATCTGCCACAGTGTCTGTAGGATAGACAGGAGAGCGTGTCTTCGCAGCAAAGTGACGTTCCTGGGGTGACACGATTGCTGCAAAAATGGCTCCAGTGCCAGAGCACTGCAAGATTTGTAGTGAAACAGGACACACTTCTGGCAGCATGCCTGGACCCTGGCATTGCAGCATGCCTGGACCCTGGCATTGCAGCAGGACGCAGCTTCTTGCCTACACCTGCTGAGATCCAGCCTGCCCATCCTTCCAGCTGAGCCAGACCTGCTGGATGCAGCTCTCTGTATGGCTTTTAGTTTGCCTGGTGTGACCAGAAGATGTTGAACCCTGAGAAAGCAGAACTGATTTGCACACCACTCTATCCTCCCTGCCAGAGCCTGGGTTCCACTCAAGACTGAATTTTTGTGATGTGGAGCAAGGGGAAGCATGAAGAATTAGAAAGTTTTCTGACAGCTTCCTTTGTCCATGGCTTTTGAGGTTTCATGTGGGGCCAAGAAGGATTTTCAGAGATGCCAGATACTGGTAACATAGGAGCTGAGAGCTATGGTTCTGCTGGGAATGTTGCAGAGTGGGACCAGGGATGTGAATTTTTTAGACTTTTTTAATTTATGGAATTCTCCTACTCCTTCTGCAAAGACCTTCCAAGCTGAAGAACCTATTCCTACTGACACCATTTGCTTTTGCAGCTCTTCAATTTTTTCCTTGAAAGGCCCAGACACACAAAGGGGCAGGGAGAGGTGACCTCTGAGTTGCTGCTGTTGCTGAAGGCAGAGCAGCAGTTGCTTCCCTCCACTCCCCAAACATCCCAGACACCTGAGACAGAGCACACCTACCTCCCAAGAACCTCCCAGGCTGTGCCCTGCTGCCATGCCAGGATCCGGTCCATGCACTTGCAGCCCCAGGACACCTTTTCTAGGGCAAATCTGTTTGAGTACAGTGAACTCTCTATGGATGAGCTTCATATTTGAGCAAAGGAAATAAAAAGGCAGGTTCATGGAGGTGGGGACTTCTGGCCCTGACAGCTCTGTTGCAGGAAGAAGTGAAACATAGACAAGGGAGACTGGTTTTCTGAGCCTTGGAGGGGCTGGGCAGTCTCCTGCTCTGTGCCTGAGAGGTAAAAGACTGCAGGAGTATCTGCACCTAGGCAGCTCGTATATTGGCAGAAAAAGAAAAAAAAAACCAAAAATTCTACCATGATTTGCTCAGGGTTAGTTTTTGGGTGTGGCTACGGGAATATACTTGGAGAGGGCCACCCTGCACTGGCCTGCTCAGTGCTGCTGAATAGAAGTGTTGCAGGGTGTGCAAACAGCAGAAAGCAGAGCCTGACCTCAGGTGTGACAGTACCAGCCCTTGCTGAGGAGCAAAACAGAGAAGAACCATCACAGGGGAATGCAGCGTGGCTGTGAAGCCTCTGAGAAGACTTGAAGGCTTGTTTTTCTCCTAGTTCTCTGCTTCAGTTGGGATGCAGGCCAGACACATCCAACAAGGTGGCTGGGGAAACACAAATTGAGCTCCTGCCCTGGACCTCCACTGATGGTTGGGTCTGCTACTGTGGCCAGTGCCACCAGCCTCCAGCTGCACACACAGCCTCACCAGCAGTCCCTTTCCTGCTCCACTGCCTGTGCTAACCCCTACCCCTTCATGGTCATTCCTGCTCCCACCACGTTTTGACAACACAGTGTGCGACAGCAGCTGAGCTTGAGGCTTCCAGGGTTCTTGTACCTTTCTGCCAAAGCATCTGCTCCCAGGCCAATCACGAGCACCCAATGACTCCTGCCAAAACCTTGGCTTTCCCATCCATGGCACACACTGCCAGCTAATCCAGATCTTCTGACCTTCAGAAGTCCCCTATCACAATCCTTACAAAGGCAGTAAAAAGGTGAGGATTCTCCTGTTGTAGTCACTGATTGAGTATCTGGGTGAGTATGGAAGGCACATCTCCCTGCTAAAGCCCAGCCATGAACCAGAACATCTCACAAGTCCTTCTGAGATCTGTGCTGGGAGAGGAGGCAACTCAGCTATGGTTAATAGCTGGGCCTGACAGAAAACCTCAAAAATTGTGGTTTTAGTCAAGAAAGTAGAGACAGCAAGATTGAAAAAGGGTCATGGAGCTGAAAGAGAAAGAAGGCAGTGCTGACACTTGTGGAGTTTCCTTCTCCAGTGAGGAAGCTTCTTGCACCATATGTGATTTCTCTGCGTGCCTGTTTCCTTTCCGTGCCCGCACCACTCACAGTCAGATGGGTGTGCAGTGAGGCAGCCAGGGTAGCTGAGACCTCAGTCCTGCCCTGGGAGCACATGGCCTTGCAATGGATGTTTCTCCTGCTCCTCACACCTCTGCTGGCAGCACAAAATCGTGGTAAGCCCTATCCCAACCATTATGGAAAACTCCAGGGAAGAGGTAAGCAGTGCTCCCTCCTTTGCCCCCAAGAGAAGGTTTTCCTGTGCTCCTTTTGCAGAGCCCCTGTGCAGCTTTATGGCGTGCAGGATACAGCAGCTGTGTCAGAGAAGTCTGACGTCCACACTGGGGCCCAAGTCCACCAAGTGGGCTGTGGCTAGGCAGAGCTCTGTTTGGGGATGGAGGGCAGCAAAGCTTGGGGGGCTGGGAAAGCCTCTGCAGAGTCTGTAGTGTTCCTCCATGGAGCTGGAAATACAAGGTGTCCATCTGTCCTGGCCCAGTGTCAGGGTGCCATGTCCTCACCACACAGGAGATGGGTGCTGCTGCCTGACCAAGACCTGGGGAGCCATGAGCTGAGCCCCTGGGTGTCCAGGAGAGTCTGGGGACAGGACTTTTCATATTCTGGGATTGCTCTTTAATGCACTTCCTTGGTGCTGGAAGGATCAGGCAACGCCCAGGGTTCTGCCAGGCTCTTCCCTCCCTGGCTGCACACTTTGATGCCAGCAGAGTCAGTTGGAATTTGCAGGCTCACATGTTGTCTGTCCTCCCAGGAGCCTGCACTGTCTGCCAATTGAGCTGTGGGTGTAGGAACTGTGACCTTGCATTGTTCTATATCTGTCTTGGAGTATTTGTCTAAACTAATTTTCTTGGAGCCAGGTGATAAAAATCATTAAACTTGGAGCTAGGTGATAAAAATCATTAAACTAGCATCTAACCCTGTCACCCTACTCCGCTGTGGTGTTGTACCTGGGTGGATGCAGGCTAGAGAAAACAGCTGATCTCGTGGCTGTGACAGAGTACAGGGAATGGGATCAGAGACTTTAATTGCTGATGTGCAGTGGCACCAGGCTCTGTACTCTGTGAGAGGTGTCATGGGAGCCTGCTTCCAGGGAAAACGTGTGTGGTTGCAGAGAGTGTAAGCACGGCACACTGTCACGCAAAAAACAAGGGCTAAAACTACAACAGAGGATATTCTCCTGCCCAGAGTGTCTTCCCATTGCCCAGATCCCTGCTGAAGCTGTTCTCCCAGGCCAGCAAGTGCAACCATGGCATCCTGTTTGTTTTCAAGGTGCACACTAAGACCAGGATCTGTCTGTGTCGTGTACAGTGGAACGGGGCCCTGTAGGCCTGCAGACTCTTGTCACACTCTGCAGATCTCAGTCAGCAGCCATCCCCAGAGGAGTCTGGCACTGCCTGTGTGACACAGATGATATTGCTGAGTTTGCACCTTGGAGCTGGTGAAAAGAGGAACCAAGACAAAAACATCTGCTGGCCACACCCAGCAGTGTGAGCAGCCCCGCCTGCATCCTCAGCATGCAGGCTCATCCCATCCTGGCACCTCTGCTGAGCTCCATCCTGATGGATCAGGGTCCTTCTCTTGCAGAGGGTCAGGACAAGGAAGATGACCCGAGTGAGGCAGGAGGGTCTCTCCTGTCCCTGCTAGGGTGGAATGGGCTGACAATGGCAGTGGGGCAGGGTAATGCTGTTGGACAGAGAGAGGGAACAATAGGGTAGGATCCCTGAGCACATCCCCTGGTAGATACAGGTACAACCCGTTGTGCACAGTGCCACAGAGAACAGTGCAGGGAACAGCAGTGCAGTGCAGGCACAGGATGTGGTTTGCACCTGTTGCTGGTTGATTCGGGAAACATGAATTTTGCCTCCTGTTCTTAGGACACGTGTCAGATATCCTTTAAGATCTCGTGGACCAGTACAGGTTCAAATGCCACCCTTTCCCAGCTCTTCTCACAACGCATTGTTCAGTGACTTGCTTTGCCACCCCCTTTCCTGCCAGGACTCCCAAGCAAAGCAACCCCAGGGATGGTCTCTGCTCCATCTCTCTTAAAGACACACTCAGCAGCTTTGGTTGCTAGTGAGGAGTACAGACATGCTCTGAGACCCGCGTTTGTGCTCGCAGTGCCTTGCAATACAACTCTCCACTGGTGGAAAAAGTGATTGCTTTTCTTAGCTCCTCTCAGCAAGCACATGGCATCAAACTCAGCAAGACTGCAGTGCACTTTGCTGTCACCTCTCTCAGCTGCTGAGCTGCCCTGCCAAAAGGGTTGAACTTCGCCTACTGCTTCTCAGATTTCACCTTGTCCTTTATTCTTTGCATGTGAGATAATATAGTGTAAGAAAGGACACCTTTTGCTTTTAAGCAAAGGGCCGAACCCAGGAGCCTGACCTGAATTATCAGCATAGGCTGTTTCTCCTTTCTCCTAACACTCCCTTCTGGCCCATGCTGGGCCTTTGTTGAGCCTGCCAGGCTCATAACTCCTTGCAGGACAGGCAGTCCAGACATTTCTGAAAAAGGCTTCCTACAGTCACGGGTAATAAACAATATCAGAGAGGAGAGTATTCATTTAATAGCATCAACTAGGAAAAAACCTAAAACAGTAAATATCTGTCTTTGGAGGCAAATGGACCAATCTTTTGTTACCACTCCTGTCTCAGGCATTCAATATTTCCCATTTCACAGTGAGCACACATGGCACGTTACAAAAGGTGCCTATTTGGTCACATCTACACTATATTTTCCTTGCTGAAATTTCACTTGACTCAGCCTCCTTCCTCTAGCTGGGGCAGAGAGCCTGTAGTGGTACTCTCCAGTCACTGGATTCTTTGAGTAAGGGAATGAGCTGTGGGCTCTGCCTGCCTTTTCTGATCTCTCTCACCCTGCCCTTGAGCTCTGCTCAGCATGGTCCATGCCCAGCTTGGATGTGGGTGCTCTGTCAGCCGCTGTCTGCCCCTGATGGGGCACATCTGGCAGGACAAAGGGCACAGGGGAGCCTGGGAGGAATTTAAAAAGTGAGACCAAATAATCACCTCCATTCCTAATTTCAGAGTAATGCTGTAAGACCCATGTTTTGTTCTCAATGGCTTACAGTTCAGCTCTCCAATGCAACTGGAAAAACAGTGGTTTTCTCTGTGGAAATGGTGGTTGCTTTTTTCAGCTCCTCTCAGCAAGCACATGGCATCAAACACAGCTCGAAGGCTTGGGAAGAAAAGGATGAGTTGCAGAGGACAGGAATCACCCTGGTGCTTGCAGGGGGCCCTGTGGTCAGAGAAGAAGCAAGGAGGGAGCACAGGAGTTTGCCTGCAGGACTGCTTTTCTGTGTAGTCTTTGTGTCTGAAGGGCAGACACACTGCTGGCACACGTTTGTGTAGCGGCGAGGCGACATGGTCAGTGCCACTCCCTTCCCTGCAAGCATCCTTGGATGGAGAACCTTTGGGAAGGCTCACAATATTCACACGTTCAAGCACACCACAGCTAGCAGGCAGGCGAGACACAGGAGGATCTTCCCAATGGGGTTCCAGCAAGGTTTTTTTAAGGTCCAGCACTGAAGGAGTCCAGGGACAGAAGACAACAGATGGTAGAGGGTCCAGGGTATAAATATGCAAAAGAGGAGTGGAATTAAGCCTCAGGGACAATCAACTGAGGACACAGAGGGGGTACAAAGGGCAGGAGACAATAGGGAGTGCCAGGGTGGGCAGGCAGGGTTACATTAACCAATGGGGAAACAGGGAGAGGAGAACATTCTAGAAAAAGATCATATAGGGGTAAAAGGGGTAGGGACGGCCAATGAGCCAATGAGGAACACACAACTGGGGTAAATCAGCACAGTGCTGCAGAGCACCGGGGGCCAACCTTCTGTCTCCCCCGAACCTATGGGGGATGCCTCCCGGGCATTGCCACTAGCCTTTTCCCAACGGGCTCACGGGCCTCCACAGCTCCCCCTTCTTGTTTAATTAAAAAGACTCCTCCCATGGATCTCTGCAGATACTTAATAAAACATAGGAACCTAACCAGCACAACAACAATCATAATTAAAACACAAAACAGTCCCTTGAGCAAGGATGAAACCCACCCTGTGAGTCCCCCTCTTTCAAAGAGTTCAGTAAGTCCATCAGTGGTTTTCTCAGTCTTGATGTTTTCTATGAGCTCTTCCAGCCTCTGGATGCTCACTTGGACCAACCTTTAATGTGAGGATAAGTTAAAACAGCACATCCTGACAAAGTCTTGACAGCCTGTTATGGTTTGATGTTGGTGCAATGCTAGTGCTTTTATAAAAGTGTATTTTTTAGTGGTTGTGAGATGTGACTAGGAATAAATTCCTTCAGCATAGGAATAAAGAAAAAAACTTTATTAACTTACAATATATAAAAAGGAATAGATATAGAATTTAGAATGAAAATCTTTTAAAACATTCTTCCTCCTCCCCTCAGTTTCTACTACAGCATGAAATAAAACTTTAGATATTTATTGCAGTTACCACCCCTCAGATAATCAACTTTCAGTTTTTCACTATTCTTCAGACAATCAACTTTCAGTTTATCAAGGAGAGAGAAGGGTTTTTTTGTACTATAGGCTTTTTTAGGAAACACAGTTGAAACTTTTTGTGTTTCTATGTCACACATGGCACCGCCTGGAAAACATTTGCTTTCATGACTTTTTTTTTCCATGTCTAGTGCTCTCACTATTGCGCATGGACTAGAGTTGCTTTTAGGGTTCTCTTTTTAAGGATGCCTTGTTCAGTTTTTAAAAAGCAACAGTCTCTTGTTTTTGGAACACCAGTCCCCCTCGAATTCATTTTTTTGGGCTGAGACGTTTTGAGAACAGAGATCTTTTTTTTCACTGAAGACAGTGACTATTCAATATTCAAATTTGAGCACTGATTAGTTTAACTACAACCTCCTAAAAAACTCACTTCTTTATTAAACCAAAACACAGCTGTGTCCATGGGCCAGCAGTTGGAAATCTATGGCTGCTGAGGCACTGGATTTTCTACATTGTCCATGGATAGACACAAACTGTCTTGTTGGAGGGCTGTTGCCAGAGTGACCCAGATGTTTTGGGCTGACTGCAGGAGCATCCGGAGTGTGGTGGTGAGTGGTTGGTAACTCATGGTCATATCCTAGGAAAGATGAGTTCTTCATGTGAGTTTTAAAAGGAAATGCATAACTTTGTGACTTCTATTGTCTTCTTCTCACAACACTCCTTCCTTTTTTCTGTTTTTATGTTAGAGAGATGTGAGAGAAGTGAAACTAGTGTAGCAACTTAGACGACAGCATAAAATAGCAGTATTATGAAAGAAAAGGAAGTTAAAAAGTAACAAGATCTTAAGATGGGATATAACTTATCCCATATGGAAAATCCAGGAGGCTGTCTCATGGTCCAGGTGAGGCAGAGCTGATTTCAGAAGTCAGGTCTGTGGAGAATGTGGTTCTTTTCCTTCTTCTCTTTCTCCTTCTCCAGGCTGTATGTGTCTGGTCTGTATCTTCTTTTTCTGGATCTTCGGGAATTCTTCAGGTGTTGTGTCTGGTGGCTCTAGATACAGCCTGATGTTTTTGCCAGTTTGAAAAGACAGGTGGCTGCTAAGGAAGGCAGGAGCCTCTCCTAAAATGGAAAATGTAAACCCCTCCCTTCAAATTCATATAATTTTGAAATTAAGGGGCTCTCAGGCAAAGATATGGGAGCAGGAATAACAGTTCTTTATTAGGGAAGAAAATTTTAAAAATAAAATAAGCAATACAGTAATACAAAACAACACTGACAGAGTCAGAATATAACCTGACACCCTGTTGGTCAGGGTGCTGGTAGCAGTTCAATTAAATGGTGGCTGCAGTCCTCGTGGAGTGACAGATGTAGTTCTCTTGAAGCAGTGATCCCGTAGAAAGCGTGTAATCTTCCTCTGAAGATCCACTGGTGGTGTAGATGGGCCTGGTCTTCCTCTAGGAATCCAGTGGGAAAGGGCTGCTCCTCTGGAAATCCAGCAGAAAAGCTGCCTGTGGTCTTCCAAATACCAGATTATATCCAGATAGGAATGCTTGGCTCCTCCCTCTGGGTGGAGCTTGTCACAATGGGATGATGTAATTTTATCAGTCATGCAGTGACACTCAATGGCCTCTTAACAGAAGGTGTCTCCCCAAAGGGAGGATTGGTTGTGGAAGAGATAAAGAAAACTGCCCAATTAACAGAAAATAACTGCTCCACAGACAGGAATAGAACACACACACACATTTCGTACCTAGGACAGCCAGGGGTCCACTTTGGGCCTGATCCTGTGGACACACAGGCATACCCTCTCCCCCAAGTTATTAATGGGAAAGGGCCCATTATCCATGTGGTTTCAGGGTCCTTGATTAGCACAGGCAGCTTCTCTATGAGCTGAGCTCTGGTATTATTTGAGACGTGCCTGATGATGGGGGGGATTTGGCTCTGCAAATGAATTATTAAGAAAATTGATGACATAAAGAGCCTTGCACAATCTTTCAATGCTTGGTAAGGTTTCAATCCTCCCACGCTGCTGATCAAGGACCCACTTGATGGTACAGTGGACCCTCTCTACGATGGATTGTCCTGTCGGGGAGTGGGGTTTGCCAGTGGTGTGCTTCACCCCCCACTGGCTAAAAACTGTTGGAATTTCAGGGAAGTGTAAGCAGGACTGTTGTCAGTTTTAATATTTTGGGAATGCTGAAGGTTGAAATGTGAGGAGGAAATGTTTGATTACATCTTTTAGCTTCTCTCCTGCATGAGCTGAGGTGAAAACAGCCCCAAAGAATGTGTTGATGGACATGTCAATGTACTTGGGTCTCCCAAAGGGAGCATAGTGGGTGACATCAGTCTGCCACAACTGCAGACTTTCAAGGCTGTGGGGGTTAACTCTGGCTCCCATAGAAGGCAGGTTAAAGTCTTGGCAATTGGGGCACAAGCCATCAATTGCCCTGGCTTGACCTTGTGAAGTTTTAAACATTTGCATAAGGGCTGGAATATTCTGATGAAAAAATTGATGTCTCGGCTTCACTTGGTTGAAAATATCAGGCAAAGTAGTTAGTACAGCCATGGCCAGAGCATCAGCCCTCTGATTACCCTCAGCAATGGGTCCTGGGAGGTCGGTGCATGATTTCACATGCATAATATGGTATGGTTGCTCCCAGTGGGAAAGTAGATAAACTAGTTTTGAGAGCAAGTCGTGTAAATTTGGATTGGAGACCTCCTTTAACAAAGAATGTTCAGGTCTCTCAGCCACCCCCGTGACATAGGCCAAATCTGTGACCAGATTTAGAGTCTGCCTGAACTTCTCAAAGGCCCTGACAACAGCTGCTAATTCTGTGGAGATCCCTGAAGAATTCCGACATCAGACTCCCACTCCTAAGTATCTGGGTTCTTCCAAGTTATAAAGGACTTGATCCGCCTGAGCCATTAATACAAACTGTCAGTGCCTTCAGAGGAGTTCTACTTTTTAATGATTTTGAAACCAGATTAAAGGTCGACTTAAAAAGTTTGTGTTTTGGGAAATGAGTTGAAATTTGACCTGAGTAGCTGTCAAGAGTAAACTGGAGGTTCTCGTTTGTCTGGAGCAAAGTATCCAGATCTTTTAATGTCAATAGTAGAAGTATGCACATGAAGTCACACCCTGCCAAGGTCCAGAGGCATGCTCTGGCCTTTGTGATGAGCCAAGCCATCAGCTCTTGGGGTGTTGTAATGGTTTTGACTGGTTGGTGGGATTGGAACATCTACTCTGTAATTAAAATTGGTCCTTCAAAGTAGGGTCCCATTGAAAATTAATCCATAGAATTTGGGTGACTTGCCCAAAACTGCAAAACAAAAAAGCAGGCTAGGGTCTGCCCGATGGGCCTGTCTCATGGTCAATGCTTTGCATATCTTTTGGATTGCTACCATGGCCTCCAGAGGGAGGGTGCATGGCGAGTTGAGATCCTGACGTGATCCCCAGCAACAGATGGACACAGCTGATGCTCCTGCAGAGCTGGTGAAGGTCCCTCAGGGTTTTTGGGTTGTCTTTGATAGTGAACTGCTGAGGTACGATGGTCCACTCGCCTGTTTGGAGACCAAGGTAGGTCCAGGGGCAGCTGCACTGAATCTTTTCCATCGCAATTTCAAATCCTCTCTCCTCGATGGCATGGATGGTCTTTTTTGAGCACAATGTCTAAATATGTGTCCATCTGGGTACAAATCAAAATGTTGTCAATGTAGTGGAGGACAATGGCATCTGAAAACTTTGTTCTGATAGGTGAGAGAATGTGGGTGACAAACCACTGGCACAAAAAAGGAGAGTTCTTCATGCCTTAGGGGAGTACCCTCCAGTGGCTCATCCTGGGAGGTGCCATCTCTGTCACCCCTCTGAAGAGGGAGGGATTGGCACCCCTCTGGATGGAACTCCCTCATCCTCATGGATGCTGCTGGAGCCCAATGACCCTCAGGCTCTGCCTCCTGGCCTTTGCACACAGGAAAATGTAAGATTCCCTTCAAATGGGACCCCAAACTGCGGTTTACTCCGGAGAGGAGTGACTTTGCCTTGAACGAAGTGGTGCAGCTCAGCTGTACTGGAAGGATTCCTGAGAAGTTTGCACCATCTGTCCCACAGATTCAATGCATTTCCAGAGGCGGCCAGATCCTGTGAAATGGGACTCCCACCTGCAAGGGTGAGCACAGCCCTGCACCACCCTGACCCAGGGTCCTGAGCTGGTGGCAGACCCTCTGTACCTGGTCATGCACATGACAGTGCAGGAATGGCAGACCCGCATGCCTTGGCTTTCCCCGTGTCCTGGCACTGACAAGGCTCTTTTTGTCTCAGCACCTTGCTGCAGGCACCTGCTGGGGTCGGTGCTCAAGGGTCCCTGCACTGGGGGCTGCTGTAAGCCCTGTGCCTTCCAGCAATGACTGGGTGTATGGCCACGGTGGTGGGAGGGGATGGAACTCTGTGTGAAGACTGGGAAGGAAGTCAGTCCCTGCCCAGCCTTTTCCAAATGCAGCCTGAGTTGGGAAGCCTGCAAGACTGTAGTAGGCATGGATGGGACTGCTCCATTGCTGCTCTGCTGCCTGTTCTAGGCTGCAAGAGAGGGATCAGCAGCTGAATGTGGTAACCAAAGGAGATGGGCCCTGTCCAAATCAGAGCAAGAGATATCCCAGCAGAACACTTCCCATCCTGCTTACATGAGCTCCTTCTCCTCTCCTCTGTGCAGAGAGATGCCAGAAGCCCCAGTGGGGCTCACAGCTCCAGTTTAGCCCAAACCAGAGATTTTACTGGGTCAGTGAAGAGGTGACAGTGAGCTGCTTTGTGAACAATGCTCCTCCCCTCGCTATGGTCAGATGTGCAAACTGGAAGAATGCTTGGGAGGTGTTGGACATGTCAGGAACATGGCATAGGTTGGCACAGAACTTGAGCTGCACCAAGGGTAAGTTGGGAAGCACTAGGTCTCCCGTGCTACGTGCACTTCTCACTGGACATCGTGCTGTATCTGTGAGACAGCAGATAACCCGGGGCACTGCTCAGAGTCAAGTCCCAGTTAGGAGCAGTCTCCAAGATGGACAGGGTTAGAAGCTTTCAGTGTGGGACAGGTTTTCTCTATCCCTGCATCTTCCAGTCTATTCCTGAGTTGCATGTCACAGGGAAGTCGGAGGGGATCCTGCCCCTCACTTTTCACCTCTCTCCCAGTGCCCTGTGTCACCTCCTTGCCCAGGCACATGCTCTTTTTCTGCTCTTGGCGGTCCTTGGGCTTCCTCATGGTGTTGAATGCTGACATTAACCACAGCTCATCGTGGAAAAGCCTTGGTCCCTCCCCTGCCTGAGCATTCACTCACTGAGTACGATTCTCACACTTTCTCCCTGACAGCTAAATGCCAAAAACCTCAGTGGGACACAAGACTTCAGTTTTTGGGGAAAAAACCTGAATACCCACAGAATAGGGAAGTGACACTGACCTGTCCTGAAGGCCTTGAGCCTTCCTTCCCCGAGGTCAAATGCACAAAGGAAATTCAGAGAGTGACTCCTGGAAAACCAGTCTATGTGGATGCCTGGTGGGGCAGGAGCAGCACAGGTGCCTGGACACGCATTGAGGGGGATGTCCTGTGTATGGGTAAGTGAGGCTGCAGCAGCTCTCCCGTGTGTCCCCTCTGCCCTCACCCTCCCTGGGGCCGTGTTCCCTGTGCAAACTGCTGAAGAGGACCACCCAGGCAGGAGACAACAGACCAGGCAGAACCAGCTGGGCAAGCTGAAATCTCCTGCAGCGGTCCCTGAGCAGGCCAGGTCTGGGGCTCCCTGCCGGGTGCCCCGGCCAGGGGCAGGACCCAAGGCTGCCACCCAGGTGCCCGTGGAAGTTCCATCCCCTTTGCTGTGCTTCCCGGTGCCACCCTGGAATGCACAGGTCTGCTTGTTCCCCTGCTGGCCCGTGGACAAGGGACCTGGGGGACATCCCCTGCACCTGCAGGTTGGAGCAGAGGGGAATGAAGGGAGCTCTGATGATGCAGGGCTGGCTGAGCCCCTGGCACTGGGACAGGAGGCTCTATGGGATGGACCTGGGGAAGGAGCAAGGCCAGCCATCAGGGAATGGAGATGCAGTGTTGCTGTCCCTAGCAGAGACAGAGCTGTGCTCACTGGGGGCATGGCAGTACAAGACAGTGCTCAGGAGAAATGCACAGGAAGAGATAGGATGGCAATGTCCCTGATTTTGGCTGTGGGAGTTGGATAGGGACAGGTTCCTCAATGAGGGATTCTTCATACTTATAAGCTCAAGGAAAAAGTCCTTCCCAACAAGGCTTGCCCTCAGGTCACATCCCAGCCCATGGATGTGTCACCTTCCCTCTCCCTTCATTGCCTTGAGGGGTGGCTGGGATTTCTCTCCCACAACTCACCCATACTCACTTCATCATCTCATCATCTCCAGCCCATCTAACACCAACTTTCACCTCTGACAGAAGGATGCAAAAGGCCCCAGTGTGACTCCAGACTCCAGCTGGCACCAGACCAGGAGAACTATAAGAAGGAGGAGAAAGTGATGCTGAGCTGCCCTGAAGGTTTCCAGCCGTCCTTCACCGAGATCCAATGTCCGACTCAATTCCAGTATGATGATCATTATGGGACACCTGTGTACAAAGAATTTTGGCTCGGTAGAGACTCCAGTGGTGCCTGGGTCCCCATTCTCTCCAGTGTGGACTGCATTGGTAAGGGAGGGATCAGGAGCAGGGTAATCCTTTGCAGGGGGATATCCTGAGAACATCTCTGAGCTGGGACAGCATGGGAAGGTCAGGGTTTTTCCTTGGGCACAGCACTGTGAGGATGGAGGCTGTGGAAGCAGCTCCTGCTTCCAGGCCAGGAGGAAATGGCTCCTGTTGTGCTCTCCCATGGCCCCAAAGGATGGCTGCAGCCACACAGCTCAGAGGGTTTGGGGGAGGCAGGATCCCTTTGCTGCTCCCTCTGGGCTGTGATGTAGCCCAGGGGACACAGCACCCTGGCTTCCCACTCTTCTCCCCAAAATGTCCTGATGTTTGACTGAACAGGAGCTCTTCTGCCACTGGAGAAATTCACCCAGTGGTTCCCATTCAATTTCCTAGTGCAGCATGACCCCAGACTCCTCCTGCTCCCCTTTCAGAGAGCTGCAGTGAGCACCTTCAGTCTCTCCCTTTCCATCCAGCCCGGCTGGGGCGGCAGGGGACAAAGCTGCTGGCTGTGGTGCTCAGCTGGGCATCTCTGGTCTTCTGCCACCAGGGCTCTTGGAGAGGAAAGCCTCTGCACAAGGGCTTCTCACAGCACCTCCCTTTGTGGCAAAGTTGGTCTGCACCTTGGGAGATCCCTTCTGTGCCCCTTTGGGAGAAGGCAGATTGTCTTTTAAACCCCTTCACGCCTCACAAACCTTCTTGCAGAGTCTTGAACAGACAAGGGCTCCTGCCACAAGCCAGCAGCCTTCTTTGCAGGAATCACTGCCACAAAGCCTCCCCCTGCAGCACTGGACAAAGTGCTGGGGCCAGCTGCTCAGCCACTGCCTACTGAGCCGGGAGGATGGTGAATCTGGTGGGGAGGTGATGAGAAGAGGGAAGGGCTGTGCCAGGAGAAAGGGGCAGGGGCACTGGTAAAGCAGGAGATGGGAATGCAGAAGGCACTGCTCAGCCCCTGTCCCCCTGCCCAGCGGTGTGGGGCAGGGGCTGAGCAGCCAAGGAGGCACCGAGTGAGTGAGAACAGGGAGCCCCGAGGGGAACAGGGGCGTGCCTGATCCCTGTGGCAGGCATGAGCCATGGCTGAAGGGCCCTGCCTGCCAGCAGGAGTGGTGCTGCCATGGCCAGCAAGTGCCACCTCAGCTGGCCTGGGTGACAGGCCTGGGTGACAGGCTGGAGGGAGTGCCCTGGTGCAGGGCTGAGTGTCCTGGGAATGTCCCTGCTCTGGGCTTTGCAGGAGGCAATATGGTGCCCGTGGACACACTGTGGATGGGGCAGGTTCATGGATGAGTGATCCTTCACACTTTCCATGCATCTGGAAAGCCCCTTCCCAACAAGGCTTGCCCTCAGGTCACATCCCAGCCCATGGATGTGTCACCTTCCCTCTCCCTTCATTGCCTGGATGGGTTGCTGGGATTTCTCTCCCACAACTCACCCATACCCACTTCATCATCTCATCATCTCCATCCCATCTAACACCAACTTTCACCTCTGACAGAAATTTGCCAAAGGCCCCAGTGGGACTCCAGACTCCAGCTGGCACCAGACCAGGAGAACTATAAGAAGGAGGAGAAAGTGATGCTGAGCTGCCCTGAAGGTCTCCAGCCGTCCTTCACCGAGATCCAATGTCCGACTCAATTCCAGTATGATGATCATTATGGGACACCTGTGTACAAAGAATTTTGGCTCGGTAGAGACTCCAGTGGTGCCTGGGTCCCCATTCTCTCCAGTGTGGACTGCATTGGTAAGGGAGGGATCAGGAGCAGGGTAATCCTTTGCAGGGGGATATCCTGAGAACATCTCTGAGCTGGGACAGCATGGGAAGGTCAGGGTTTTTCCTTGGGCACAGCACTGTGAGGATGGAGGCTGTGGAAGCAGCTCCTGCTTCCAGGCCAGGAGGAAATGGCTCCTGTTGTGCTCTCCCATGGCCCCAAAGGATGGCTGCAGCCACACAGCTCAGAGGGTTTGGGGGAGGCAGGATCCCTTTGCTGCTCCCTCTGAGCTGTGATGTAGCCCAGGGGACACAGCACTCTGGCTTCCCACTCTTCTCCCCCAAATGTCCTGATGTTTGACTGAACAGGAGCGCTTCTGCCACTGGAGAAATTCACCCAGTGGTTCCCGTTCAATTTCCTAGTGCACCATGACCCCAGACTCCTCCTGCTCCCCTTTCAGAGAGCTGCAGTGAGCACCTTCAGTCTCTCCCTTTCCATCCAGCCCAGCTGGGGTGGCAGGGGACAAAGCTGCTGGCTGTGGTGCTCAGCTGGGCATCTCTGGTCTTCTGCCACCAGGGCTCTTGGAGAGCAAAGCCTCTGCACAAGGGCTTCTCACAGCACCTCCCTTTGTGGCAAAGTTGGTCTGCACCTTGGGAGATCCCTTCTGTGTCCCTTTGGGAGAAGGCAGATTGTCTTTTAAACCTCTTCAGGCCTCACAAATCTTCTTGCAGAGCCCTGAACAGACAAGGGCTCCTGCCACAAGCCAGCAGCCTTCTTTGCAGGAATCACTGCCACAAAGCCTCCCCCTGCAGCACTGGACAAAGTGCTGGGGCCAGCTGCTCAGCCACTGCCTACTGAGCCGGGAGGATGGTGAATCTGGTGGGGAGGTGAAGAGAAGGGGGAAGGGCTGTGCCAGGAGAAAGGGGCAGGGGCACTGGTAAAGCAGGAGATGGGAATGCAGAAGGCACTGCTCAGCCCCTGTCCCCCTGCCCAGCGGTGTGGGGCAGGGGCTGAGCAGCCAAGGAGGCACCGAGTGAGTGAGAACAGGGAGCCCCGAGGGGAACAGGGGCGTGCCTGATCCCTGTGGCAGGCATGAGCCATGGCTGAAGGGCCCTGCCTGCCAGCAGGAGTGGTGCTGCCATGGCCAGCAAGTGCCACCTCAGCTGGCCTGGGTGACAGGCCTGGGTGACAGGCTGGAGGGAGTGCCCTGGTGCAGGGCTGAGTGTCCTGGGAATGTCCCTGCTCTGGGCTTTGCAGGAGGCAATATGGTGCCCGTGGACACACTGTGGATGGGGCAGGTTCATGGATGAGTGATCCTTCACACTTTCCATGCATCTGGAAAGTCCTTCCCAACAAGGCTTGTCCTCAGGTCACATCCCAGCCCATGGATGTGTCACCTTCCCTCTCCCTTCATTGCCTTGAGGGGTTGCTGGGGATTTCTCTCCCACTACTCACCCATACTCACTTCATCATCTCATCATCTCCAGCCCATCTAACACCAACTTTCACCTCTGACAGAAATTTGCCAAAGGCCCCAGTGGGACTCCAGACTCCAGCTGGCACCAGACCTGGTGAATTATAAGAAGAATGAGAAAGTGATGCTGAGCTGCCCTGAAGGTTTCCAGCCACCCTGCACTGAAATTCAGTGTCAGACTCAATTCCAGTATGATAATGATTATGGGACACGTTTGTACAAAGAATTTTGGCGTGGAAGAGACTCCAGTGGTGCCTGGGTGCCCATTCTCTCCAGTGTGGACTGCATTGGTAAGGGAGGAAAGGAGGGATCAGGTGCAGGGTAATCCTTTGCAGGGGGATATCCTGAGAACATCTCTGAGCTGGGACAGCATGGGAAGGTCAGGGTTTTTCCTTGGGCACAGCACTGTGAGGATGGAGGCTGTGGAAGCAGCTCCTGCTTCCAGGCCAGGAGGAAATGGCTCCTGTTGTGCTCTCCCATGGCCCCAAAGGATGGCTGCAGCCACACAGCTCAGAGGGTTTGGGGGACGCAGGATCCCTTTGCTGCTCCCTCTGAGCTGTGATGTAGCCCAGGGGACACAGCACCCCGGCTTTCCCCTATTCCCCCCAAAATGTCCTGATGTTTGACTGAACAGGAGTGCTTGTGCCACTGGAGAAATTCACTCAGTGGTTCCCGTTCAATTTCCTAGTGCACCATGACCCCAGACTCCTCCTGCTCACCTTTCAGAGAGCTGCAGTGACCACCTTCAGTCTCCCTTTCCCTTCACTGTGTTGGGTGATGAGCAAGGTTGTCTGCCTGCAGCTTCCTTGCATGGCTCGGTTGGGAAGGGAATAAAGTGACCTTCTGGCAATCTTTCCTTCACAGAAGTGCTCCAGGTTGACCCTAACACCTTTGAGATTTCCAGAACCAGCATCCAACTGAAATGGACCTGCAGGTTCCCTGATGCCTGCCAGGGCATGAGGGCCAGGTGCCGCCTGGCAGTGCCTTCCTCCCCTCCCTGTGAGGCTGAGGAGGTGAATGGAGAGCAGATGTTACATGGCCAGGAGGGAACATTCACCTGCTCCCCTCTGCAGCCCTTCACTGAGTACAATGTCACCATCGACTTGCCCCCCAACACAACCCTGTTCTCATGGTTCTTCATGACTCAGGAAACAGGTACGTGCACAGAAATATCAGAGACAAGGAGCAGTTCAGAGCTGTGTCACAGGCTGGACAGATGTTCTCCTCACCTCTCAGCTCAGCCTGATCATTTGTTCCATGCTGGGATGTGCCTGGGATCAGAGCTGCTGGGGTCATGTGGAGCTCAGGGGAAGGGGCTGGGAGAGCCCTGAGCAGGGCACAGCCCGTTCTCACTGTCCCACTCCACACCACACTGCTGTGCTTCCCACGGCTGCAGCCTTTGCAGGGGACAAACCCTTCACAGGGAGTCCCTCTGCAGCCTGTCCCTTGGCCAGGAGCTGCTGCAGCCTCCTCTGCCTCAGCCCCTGCTTATAGCCCTCCAATAGACACAGTTGACCTGTGTCTGCTGCAGCTTCTCTGTTGGTAAGTGTCTCCTTGCTCCTGGTGTGCCCAAGTCACTCTCCTGCCTGATCCCTTTTGCCAGCCTGGCAGCTTCCCTGGAAACAAGCTGGCTCAACACAAGAGCCTCTGGGTCTCATTTGGAACAGCACAAGATCCCCACATACGGGGTGATGCTCTCTCCCAGAAGAAACCTCAACCAGGACAAAGATGCACACACTTGCACATACCCTTTGCCCTTCTTGGGGCCATTGCCAGCAGGAGGCCAGGCTGTGGCACTCACCCCTGCCTCTGTGTTTGTTGCAGGGCAGACTGTGGGCCAGTGGCATTGGATTGTGATTGGACTGGTTGTGCTGCTGGCAGACCGCCTTGTGGTTGCAGTCATCCTGTGGCTTGTGCACTCCAGGTGAGTAGGGAGGGGACAGGATCAGCAGGTACATACACAATGCCAGCTTCTTACCCTGCACTCCTCTTTCCCTTTCCAGGAAAAGGAAGTACTTGCCCAGCTAAACTAAGGAGGCTAATTAAAAAGGTAGGAAAATGCAATTCTGCAGACAGCCATCACAGAGGGGACTATCGGGATGTGGGGCAGGTGGGATCAGAGCAGCAATCTCCCTGGAGATGTTGGGTTTCAGGAGAAGCAGCAGTTTGCACGCTGCACTGATACATCTGATTTGCCTTGGCTGGGGATGATCAGGATGGCTCTGCCCACTGAGCCCCACGTGGATGCAGAGCCTGGTCCCAGGCAGTGCTCCCTGCCTGGAGCAGGGACGGGGTGAGCAAAGATGAGCATCCCAAAGGCTCAGGTCTTTGAGTGACCCATGTCTGTGCCATCCCTCCTGGGGGTCTGCAGGGAGGGGTCTCAGGAGGGTCAGGCTGAGGGGCTGCTGCTCTCACCTCAGCACTGACAGCACCTCTGGGGCTCTGTGGCTGGGCACAGCTGGGATGGAAGGGTTGGGCTGCAGCAGGCACTGCCACGTGCTCCAGCCTGTCTCTGACACTGGGTGCCCTTTTTCTCCACAGGTAAAGTGGCTAGGCTGGAGATCAGGCACTTCAGCCCCAGCCAGGACCATGGAGACATCCAGAGCAGTGAGGAGGACGTGAAGAAAATGGGAAGGATAATCCCAGCCCAGTGCTGATGGCTGCCATGTACCCTGGCTCTCCTGTGGCTGTGACCAGCACGGGGCTCCCATGAAATTCATCCAATTCAGCAGGGCAAGAGGAAAACAGAAGGCCCTGGAGGGCTGAGCTTTTTCATTCCTCAGCCCCTTCAACTCCCAGGGTTTGCTTACTGCTTTTGTAAGGCCTTTCAATCTGGCTTTCTGTAATGCTTTTTTTCAGGCTTTGCTTTCATTTTTGCTTTCCTGGAGGCAGGATCTGTATGCCAGATTTCCCAGTCCCAGAACTTACACAGGCTCAGGTTGGTGGCATTCTCCTGCTGTCCTCTGGGTTCCCAATGCTTCTCTCTGTTGATATTCAGCCAAACCCAGGGCTTTGCTTGGCCTGCCTGGACTGCTTTGTGACTCTGCCTGTTCTGTCTGGACAACAAATAAAGGCTTATGGATTGGAGGGGCTGCCTGGCCCACACAACTTCTTTCTGCACCCCTCATTGCCCCTGGGAGGTGATATTCCCCTGCAGGGAGTCACTGTGCCTTGCTGAGGGGAGCCACGGGCAGGGCTGCTGTGATCCTGCATTCCCCTGGTGGTGCCTGACAGCTTTTCTGACCTACTGAGCTGAGCTGGACAGCTCTAATGTGAGTTTGGAGCAGATGTGTGGTGGGAATCCATCCAGGGTGATGGCCCTCCACACACATTTTGGCCAAGAGTGTATTCTGTGCCCATGCTGTGGGATCTCTGGGCTTTCAGCTCCCTTGCTGCCCTGGGCCAGGTCAAACCTGGAAGAGAAGCAAACATCAGGGGTCACCACCACCATGGCCTTTATTGGTGAGACACAGGACAGAAAGCAATGGGGTCAATCCTGGCTCTGAAGTCTCCTGCCTTTGTGCAGCAAAGACAGAAGCTGTTTCTGTGGTGCTGCTTGGACCATATCCAGGATATTCACGTTGAGACACTGTAACCTGGGAGTGCCACGGTGCAGCCACAGGCTGATGAGAGAGCCTCTATGGAGCTGGAAGGGCAGTGGCACTTGCAGCAGCACCAGGAAGATGCAGCCCCAGGAAGAGATTGTGTGGCATTTGAAGGAGCACTTTGGCCCTGCAGGAGCATGGGTTGTCCCACTCTTGGCTCTTGTTGACTTTGGGCTTCATGCTTCTCCCAAAGTAGGACAGATATCCTGTGCTCCTGAGCCCCATGGATCTTACAGCAGTTTGAGACTTCTCTGACCAAACACAATGTGGGTGTTGGGGCTACCCCACGTTCCTTGGGGTACTTGAGGGGACAAGGGAACCTGGATGGGACAGCTGTGCTCTTCATCCTTGGCAAGAAAGGATGGGTGAAGTCCTGGTGCATCTGCTCTGGTCTGCATACGCAGGCTGTAATTCCACATAAGTTCCTGTACAAATGCTGCACAGAGGGTCAGGTTCCCATTTCAACAACACCTGGCCAAAATTTGGAGACAGTCTAGCCTGTGTTCCTCAGCCATGGAGGACCCTTGGGGTGGTTTTTCAGCATAGTGAAGCAGCTTGGGGCCATGCACATCCCTTTTTTTCCCTCTTGCTTCCATTGTTACTGATGAAGGGATGTCCAGGGAGGCAACATCCCATCCAGAGACAGGCTGTGGTCATGCCCCTACTTGAAATTCCCATAGGTTTCAAATGAATTCAAATAACTGAGGGCCAGTTCATAGCAGAGCCCATACTGTTCCTGTGGAGAAAAGGATGCACATGAGACTCTGGTGGACCAACAGCTGCAGTGGCATGTCAGCACTGGTCTCCAACAGCTTCCTGACACACAGCATGCCAGACACAGGTGCAGTCCACCCTCCTCCTCCCCCCAGCTGGAGTCCACCTTCCCCTGCTGAGGAATCCAGGCATGTGCTCCAGGAGCTGGAAGGATGGGCTACACCAGCACTGGAGCCAGCTGGTTTTGGCAAGAGAGCCAACATCCAGGACACAAAGTGTTAATCAGGCAGGTGGACCAGAAAAGGGCCACTCATCAGGCAGGATGCTTTGGTGCCCCTTCAGTTCTGCAGAACCTGCCACTGAGGGAGTGGGTATGTGCCAGCAGCAGAAAATGGGGTTTTCAAAGATCTCATCAGCACCTGGCCTCAGGATGATCTGAGCACAGAGGGGCTGGGGCAGCTACTGGGGCAATGCAAGACATGGCTCTTGTTTTGGTGTTGCCATCCCAGCGGGGTTTGAAGTCAGTACCTACCACATTTTTAATGAACTGTCTCCGCCTCCTCTTCAGCATCCTCACAGCCTGGGACACATCCACCATGCCCTCACTTTGGATCTGCTCACACAGGAAACCAGCAGCACAGAAGATCCCACTGCGGCTGGCTCCATCCCTGTGGAGGAGGGCAAGGGGAACTTCATTTGCTCTGGGATGGCAGGTGGCAGGGATGAGCCTCAGAGGTGTCCCTGTACACCCCCAAACTCTCAGCATGATCTTGGCCACAGATCCCACACCCAAGGTGCCACTATCTGGAGCCCTGGCTAGCTCAGTGAAGTTCTGGAGCAGTGACAAGCGTGGGGAACTGACCCGGCCAGGGTGCTGCTAAAGTCAGAACCTCAGATCCTACTGCTCTGCAAAGGTGCTTTATGGCAATGCAGCAAGGACTGGATAAAGAAGGCAGACGAGGCTCTTCTGTGGTGACATTCCGACTCATTTACTGGTGAGGAAAGGTGGAAGAAAATCAGGAGAAAGGTCTATAAGCCAAGGTTTCACAGACAGCAAGAGCCCCAAGCACCTCTGCACACAGGTTTTTAAATTATCAAAAAAACCCAGGTGGTGGATACTATGCAATAACCAATAGGGTAACTCTTAGGGTGTGGTTTCAGGATAACAACTAATCAGAGTTAGGGGAGGAGACACAATCTAAGTGGGGATTGGTTCAAGGGATAATTGGCAAAAAAACATTCTAGAATAAAGGGTAGGGTTTACTGTGATGGACAAGACAGAAAGGACCTGGTTACCTTGACAGGCAAGGAAGGATCTGGAACAAAGGGAGAAAGCAACTTCAGGAACACATAAATGGGAGGGAATTCTCGAGGAAGAACCAAACCATATAGATTAAAATAGGGGATACCTGAGCATACCACTTAACAAACAAAAATCAATTTAATTAAATTAGCATGCACTGCAACATCTCCTCCTTGTCTTTTCAAAAAGAAGGGTCAGGAAGGTATTCGGATTTAGGGTAATGATCATAAAACTAGTGGGGACGAAAAGGATCAGAGGGGGTATCTAAGGGGATTTCAGTAACATTGAGGATAGGGGTAGTAACATGATTTGTAAAAAAACCACATCTAATCATAATGGGAAATACAATAATTGGGGTAATAAGAACTAAAATAAACTAAAGAACAGTCCAGAGGGTTGAAGAGAGCCACACAAAAACACCTCGGAGTTCTACCTCTGCCTGCAGCCTCACTTTCTTGGGATTAACCTCTCTGCCTAGGCAAAAGACTCTGCTCTGCCCACTGCCCTGCCAGGACCCCACCAGATCCCTCTGCCATCTCTAGCTGTGACTTTGAGCCCAAATCAAAGCCTACTGACAACTGCTCCTCCCAGCTCTTGCAAAGATCCTTCTCAAAGGAGTTTGCTGGCTCTGAGCAAAGGGCCCACCTGCTGCCTGTTGCTGAGGACAAGTGTCCAGGTTGTGAAGCCAGCGCCAGGCTCCTCTGAGATCAGCTGGACATGGAAGCGGCCATAGTCATCTTCGCCCTGGGTGGGCCAGAACTGCACGTATGTCTGGGGAGGGCGAGAGGTGCATGGTCACACGTGGCCCCCGCCTGCACGCAGGCAGAGCTCAGCCCCTCACATGGGTGGGCTCACACCAGCCCCTCGCCCATAAGCCACATGCACGTGGCTCTGCCAGGCACTGCTGGGCACCAACCCAGTGCTGCAGCCAGAGAACAACATTCCATCAGAGAGGACACCTGGGCAGGGGGCAACAAAACCTGAGGGAGGCTCATTTGCAGTGAGACCCAGGACAGTCCCCAGCTGTGGAGCTGTGGTGCTGGGCCTGTCCCCAGAGCTCTTCCAGGTGGAGCCCCACAAGCTTGCAGCAGGTCCTGGTGCAAGCAGGGCTCTCCTGGTAAGATCCGTGCAGGGCCAAAGGCAGCAATCCCACTGCTGGGCCCCACGGGGAACCAGGAGAGGGGAGAGCTGCCAGAGCTTGGGCTGCTGACCTTGTCCAGCTCCTGCAGTTGATTCAGCACAACTACCGATGTGCAAGTGTAATCCCAGACCAGAGCCCAGAAATCCACCAGCGTGGTGGGGAAAGGCAGCTGCGTGATGATGATTCTCTCCTCCTCGGTGTACGTCTGCAAAAGACACGACGATGTGTGCGGGGAGAGTCCCACAATGCCCGGGAGCCCTTCCCACAGCGGGAACGGCTCAGACCCAGGCCACCGCAGCCCTGCTCAGAGCAGCTCGTGTTTGCGCCGCGCTGCCCTCTCAGCTCATGGCAGCCGGGCTCAGCTCCCAGCAGGCTGCGGCTGGCACACGCTCTGCGCTGCCTGCGCAGGCAGGGCTCCGCCGATCGCGATCGCGGGGGCCATCTCCTGGCGGCAGGGCCAGCAGGCACCGGGCAGGAGCCCGAGGGCCGGGACGCCTCCCCCGGGCCGGCTGCTCTGCCCTGGCCTGCAGCAGGGCTGCGCAGGAGGCTCCGGCTGCCCCTGCAGCTCCCGCTCCCGCGGCGGCCGGAGCCTTACGCTGGCAAACACGGCGTTGATGTAAGCTGGCGAGCCGTCTGCGTTCACCGAGGACATCAGGATGGGCCGGCAGGAATCCGCTGCGGAGGCAAGGAGCAGAGAGGGGGAAATGACGGGTCGTCCTCTCCCTGCAGACAGGCGGGGGCTTTCCTGCAACACGTACAGTCAGCACAGCTCCCTGCAGCATGGGTTGCAGAGGATTGAACGGACAGGCACCACCGCACCCACGGCTGCGACAGCTCGGGACACCCTGATGAGGGATGCCCAAAACCCTGTGACTGGGGGCACAGCAGATGCACCCTCCTCAGTGCTCCCTGATGTGCCTCATCTGAGCTTCTCCACTGGAAAGTTTAGACCAGGGACATGCTTGTCCCTGGTGTACCTCATGTACCTCCAACAGGCTCAGAAGGAACCAGCCTAATCTGTATTAATTATGTAGCAACCATAAAACAACGCCTGGACCCTGAGCCCAACCTGTCAGTGCCATGTGCCAGGGAGGGAAGCAGCAGGAAGGCATTGTTCCCCCCACGCTGCTGTCAGCTCTGGGTTTAGAGCAAGAGGCTGCCCAGCCCTGCCAGTGTTACCTGGCAAGATCCCTGGCTTGCGGTTCTTGGCTTGGTTTCTGGGTTTCTCTGCTTCTCTGCATGGCAGGAGCTGGAACAACTCTGAAAATCTCTGCAGGGCCTGTAGAGAGGATTCACCCAAGTCAGTCTGGCCTGTCAGCAACTCACCCTCTGGGGCCACGGCAGAGAAATGATCCCCATCTCCATCCCAGTGCTGGGGAGGGGAGCAGGGAGGGGGCTGGCATCACAGACGAGCCCTCACAGCACCAGTGCAGCGTCTCCTGGCAGTACCTTGAACTCCTTCCCCAGGACACTGTTGTGGCCTGAGGCCTCCTCTTCTCGAAGGGAGCGGACCAGGCTGGCCATGCTCTCCACGGGGACCCCGGTGCTGCCGCAGAGCAAGCCTTCGAGGAGCGCCTCGTACAGGAAGCTGTACTGCTCCTGAGGGAGGACACGGGTGAGCTGCACAGGCTGGAGCCACTCCAGGAGGAACCCTGCAGCTCCAGATCACCAGCTGTCCTCAGACTGTGCCAGAAGTGAGCCATGTTCATCCTTCACCTTCCTGCTGCGGATCCCTGAGGCCAGACACTTCTCATTGCAGGCAGCCCTGCTGTGGGACACAGCCAGCAACTCCAGCAACCCAGACAAGATCATCTTCCTGAGGCTTAGTGCTCCCTCTCAGACCAGAGCCCCGCTCTGGGAAGGCAGCCCAGAAAACCTGCAGACTAATCAGACCTGCTGCAAGAGGCTGGTAGGTCCAGCCCAACCTGGCTTTCTCTGAAGGAGCCCAGCACTAAGCAGATCATGGGGACAGAGTCCCTAGGCCAGGACACTGCTGCCCAGGAGCTGCCAGGAGGGCAGACATCCTGAAAGCCAGAGGGACAGGTGGACTGTTGTTCATTATCCTTGCCTACAAGACAGCCCTTCTGTGTCAGGGTGACCAATACCTACAAATGCTGCTGATATAGCTCAGAGAGTCTCAGGGAAATGCAGATTCCAGCTAGCTTTGAAAAAGAGCAGCATTGAAAAAGATCCTTCAGTTTCCATCACCTGGTAATCCTAGTCCCTGTGGCTGGATCAGGAACAGCATGGCTAATGTGGCTTTGAAAACCACATCCCTGGGAAGGGTGGTGTTGACAGCAAAAGGTTAAAAGCAGAAGAATGGCTTTTCATTCAGAAGGAGTATGGTGGATTGTCTCAAGTGGCCTTACAGCTGGGAATACCAAGGTCTGGAAAATGACAATGGGAAAAATCCTAAATATTGTGTATAAACAGCCTACTGCTGTTTATCCTCTGGCTGCCTTGGGGAGGAGAATCTGTGTAGAGGGAATGCTGGTGTTCACAGAGACCTGGAGGCCATTGTCATGAACATGGCTGAGCTCCCTGCTTTGGGAGACATCAAAGACCAGAGATCACAAAGACACAGAGAAGATCACAGCCCAGCTGGTAAACTACACATGCACAGGCCTTTGATAAACGGGTGAAACGAGCAGCCCCACTGTTCTCCAGGATGGACTGATCCTGCTGGTGCTGGTGTTCCCACTTTTGTGTTACCTCCTGGCATCCTCCAGCTAGCGAGGTAATGAAATAAATGTTCTCTTGGCATTTCAGCCAGGGTTTTGTGGTTGTGCTGGCCACCCGCCTGTGTGGACTCCCACCGGTGGGCATTGGATCTGCAGCCCGAGGTGTGGAGAGAGCAAATTCCTCACCTTGGTCTGCACCATGCTGACCCGCTGCTCCCGCAGCTGCTGCACGCAGTGAAAGACATCCACCTTGCCCTCAGCCTTCCCCATCTTCAGGAGGAAGTCCAGGGCGATGAAGGTACCCGTGCGCCCGATGCCTGCGCTGAGGACACGGCAATCCGCGGCTCAGCGCTGCCCCTGCAGGCTGTGCCCCGGCAGCCGAGCGCCCAGCGCCGTACCTGCAGTGCACCAGCACGGGTCCAGCGGGTGCTTCCAGCGCCCTCTTGTTCACCACCTCCACCAAGCACAGCAGCTGCGACGGGTTTCTGGGCACCCCGTGGTCCGGCCACAGCAGGTAGTGAAACTGCTCCACTGCTCTTGGGAGAGCACAGCCCGCCTGCAAAAAGGGAGACATGGCTGGCAACGGGGAGCTGCAAGTGACCAGGACACTTGTGCGAAGAGATTGCACGGCAGCAAGGAGGCAGCAGTGGAGAAAACCACTTGAGGGGGCACCAGCACAGAGTGCTGCCTCCAGCACCCACACCATAAGGACTGCTCCACTATAGCTCCTCAGACAGTAAAGGACAGATTCACCCAGCACACAGCCACACAATTCTTTTTGTTGTCTGGTTCACTGTGAGCAGTGAATGAAAAACAGGAAAAGCAGTTTCTGACCCAGAGGGAAATGATACAAATCAGAGCTTAGTCATCAAAAAGCCCTGGCTTGCCCAGAAAGATGTACCCTAAGGCTGTTACTACACTGATGTGAATGTAGTCCCTTGTTACCAGCCCATTGTGATTTTCCCTAAACATCACATTCACCTTGGCATGAACTAATGCTACATGTTACCATCAGGTGCTCTTGGAGCTTTACATTTCAGCTACATATTGCTCTGGGCAAGACAAGAAAGCACAGGAATATGCATCACTGCAATTTCTTTCTATTGTACCTGGTTTCCCTCCTTGCAGCTCCTTCAGTTTCTGCCCTTTATCTGAGGTGTCACTTCAGCAGGAGCACACATCTTGGGAAATCACCTTACGGAGGTTCTCTCAAACCATAAACTACAGTTCAGGGCTGTAAGTGACCCAAGGAGCTTCAGTGTGGATCTTCTGCAGATTGATTCAGGTGACAGGCAGGCACCTGTCCCATCTTCCTGGATGTGCAGAGATTCCATTCTATACCTTTGATCTGCTTTTTTACCCTTTCTAATCACCTCACCCAAGCCCTCAAGAATCTGCAATATTCCCATGTGCAACGTCAGTCCAGACTCCTCTGGGGTGACCACTGGAGCTGACTGACTGCCTTTGCCTGGCACAGAAACCTGGGACTGAAGGGCTGGCATGGATTCCATTTATAGCAACCTGCTAACATTGCCCCTTTTTGTGCTGGCGGCCGGGCTCTCCACAGGGTCCATGTCTGACAGCTCCCACCAGCTGCTGGAACCCAAACACATCCTGCATTCCCACCTCAGCCCCATGCCAGACTAAAGCCCAGCCAGAACCAGAACACCTCACAAGTCCTTCTGAGATCTGTGCTGGGAGAGGAGGCAACTCAGCTACGGTTAATAGCTGGGCCTGACAGAAGACCTAAAAACTGTGGTTTTAGACAAGAAATTAGAGACAGCAAGATTGAAAAAGCGTCATGGAGCTGAAAGAGAAAGAAGGCAGTGCTGACACTGGCGGGGTTTCCCTCTCCAATGAGGAAGCTTCTTGCACCATATGTGATTTCTCTGTGTGCCTGTTTCCTTTCCGTGCCCGCACCACTCACAATCAGATGGGTGTGCAGTGAGGCAGCCAGGGTAGCTGAGACCTCAGTCCTGCCCTGGGAGCACATGGCCTTGCAATGGATGTTTCTCCTGCTCCTCACACCTCTGCTGGCAGCAGAGAATCGTGGTAAGCCCTATCCCAACCATTATGGAAAACTCCAGGGAAGAGGTAAGCAGTGCTCCCTCCTTTGCCCCCAAGAGAAGGTTTTCCTGTGCTCCTTTTGCAGAGCCCCTGTGCAGCTTTATGGCATGCAGGATACAGCAGCTGTGTCAGAGAAGTCTGACGTCCACACTGGGGCCCAAGTCCACCAAGTGGGCTGTGGCTAGGCAGAGCTCTGTTTGGGGATGGAGGGCAGCAAAGCTTGGGGTGCTGGGAAAGCCTCTGCAGAGTCTGTAGTGTTCCTCCATGGAGCTGGAAATACAAGGTGTCCATCTGTCCTGGCCCAGTGTCAGGGTGCCATGTCCTCACCACACAGGAGATGGGTGCTGCTGCCTGACCAAGACCTGGGGAGCCATGAGCTGAGCCCCTGGGTGTCCAGGAGAGTCTGGGGACAGGACTTTTCATATTCTGGGATTGCTCTTTAATGCACTTCCTTGGTGCTGGAAGGATCAGGCAACGCCCAGGGTTCTGCCAGGCTCTTCCCTCCCTGGCTGCACACTTTGATGCCAGCAGAGTCAGTTGGAATTTGCAGGCTCACATGTTGTCTGTCCTCCCAGGAGCCTGCCCTGTCTGCCAATTGAGCTGTGGGTGTAGGAACTGTGACCTTGCATTGTTCTATATCTGTCTTGGAGTATTTGTCTAAACTAATTTTCTTGGAGCTAGGTGATAAAAATCATTAAACTTGGAGCTAGGTGATAAAAATCATTAAACTAGCATCTAACCCTGTCACCCTACTCCGCTGTGGTGTTGTACCTGGGTGGATGCAGGCTAGAGAAAACAGCTGATCTCGTGGCTGTGACAGAGTACAGGGAATGGGATCAGAGACTTTAATTGCTGATGTGCAGTGGCACCAGGCTCTGTACTCTGTGAGAGGTGTCATGGGAGCCTGCTTCCAGGGAAAACGTGTGTGGTTGCAGAGAGTGTAAGCACGGCACACTGTCACGCAAAAAACAAGGGCTAAAACTACAACAGAGGATATTCTCCTGCCCAGAGTGTCTTCCCATTGCCCAGATCCCTGCTGAAGCTGTTCTCCCGGGCCAGCAAGCGCAACCATGGCATCCTGTTTGTTTTCAAGGTGCACACTAAGACCAGGATCTGTCTGTGTTGTGTACAGTGGAACGGGGCCCTGTAGGCCTGCAGACTCTTGTCACACTCTGCAGATCTCAGTCAGCAGCCATCCCCAGAGGAGTCTGGCACTGCCTGTGTGACACAGATGATATTGCTGAGTTTGCACCTTGGAGCTTGTGAAAAGAGGAACCAAGACAAAAACATCTGCTGGCCACACCCAGCAGTGTGAGCAGCCCCACCTGCATCCTCAGCATGCAGGCTCATCCCATCCTGGCACCTCTGCTGAGCTCCATCCTGATGGATCAGGGTCCTTCTCTTGCAGAGGGTCAGGACAAGGAAGATGGCCTAAGTGAGGCAGGAGGGTCTCTCCTGACCCTGCTAGGGTGGAATGGGCTGACAGTGGCAGTGGGGCAGGGTAATGCTGTTGGACAGAGAGAGGGAACAATAGGGTGGGATCCCTGAGCACATCCCCTGGTAGATACAGGTACAACCCGTTGTGCACAGTGCCACAGAGAACAGTGCAGGGAACAGCAGTGCAGGCACAGGATGTGGTTTTACATGTGGTTTGCCCTGCTGCTCAGCCCCATCATGGTGACACCGTGCACTGAACAGGGTGCATTGTGTTGTTATCCTATTGTCACCTTATTGTCTTGCTGTGCTGTTCTCACAGGGAGTTCTTCCTCCCTGAAATGCCATGCTTGTACTCTCCTCCCCTTACAGCCCCAGTGCACCTGGAAGGCAGGTGGGGAAGCTTCTGGAGCACGTTTTCTGTGCAAAGGGTCTGGCATACAAGCTGGCTCTGACCCCTTTTTCATCAGCCTTGTTTTTCACTGTGTAGTTATCTAGTGGCAGCTGACAAAAGGTTCTAACGAAGAGCACAGCTGCAGTGACCAGTGGGTGGGAGGATGGCAGCTGAAACTAAGCTGCAGCCAATCTGAAAGATTTTGTGTCAGCCGAATTCCAAATAGTGCCTAGAGCAGATCCTGCAGGGAACATGAGTGCTATGAGGTACTGCAGAGGAGTGCCTGGGGCTTGGCACCCTGGGGGTGGTGAATTGTGTGCTCCACTGTGCTTCCACTTTCCATCACCAGGGCACAGATTCAGGAAACATGAATTTTGCCTCCTGTTCTTAGGACACGTGTCAGATATCCTTTAAGATCTCGTGGACCAGTACAGGTTCAAATGCCACCCTTTCCCAGCTCTTCTCACAACGCATTGTTCAGTGACTTGCTTTGCCACCCCCTTTCCTGCCAGGACTCCCAAGCAAAGCAACCCCAGGGATGCTCTCTGCTCCATCACTCTTAAAGACACACTCAGCAGCTTTGGTTGCTAGTGAGGAGTACAGACATGCCCTGAGACCCGTGTTTGTGCTCACAGTGCCTTGCAATACAACTCTCCACTGGTGGAAAAAGTGATTGCTTTTCTTAGCTCCTCTCAGCAAGCACATGGCATCAAACTCAGCAAGACTGCAGTGCACTTTGCTGTCACCTCTCTCAGCTGCTGAGCTGCCCTGCCAAAAGGGTTGAACTTCGCCTACTGCTTCTCAGATTTCACCTTGTCCTTTATTCTTTGCATGTGAGATAATATAGTGTAAGAAAGGACACCTTTTGCTGTTAAGCAAAGGGCCGAACCCAGGAGCCTGACCTGAATTATCAGCATAGGCTGTTTCTCCTTTCTCCTAACACTCCCTTCTGGCCCATGCTGGGCCTTTGTTGAGCCTGCCAGGCTCATAACTCCTTGCAGGACAGGCAGTCCAGACATTTCTGAAAAAGGCTTCCTATAGTCACGGGTAATAAACAATATCAGAGAGGAGAGTATTCATTTAATAGCATCAACTAGGAAAAAACCTAAAACAGTAAATATCTGTCTTTGGAGGCAAATGGACCAATCTTTTGTTACCACTCCTGTCTCAGGCATTCAATATTTCCCATTTCACAGTGAGCACACATGGCACGTTACAAAAGGTGCCTATTTGGTCACATTTACACTATATTTTCCTTGCTGAAATTTCACTTGGCTCAACCTCCTTCCTCTAGCTGGGGCAGAGAGCCTGTGGGCGGCTCTCTGAGTACCACTGTGCAAGGTAAAAAATGTCTGAGAACTGTTCCATTACTCTCTCAGTTGCTGTTAATCCCTACGAGGTTGGAAGCTGAGTGTTTCTCTCCCCTTTCTGTCTGAGCACTCTCCTTTCTCCTTTAGTGTGCCAGCCCTACAAATATATCCAACTGCTTTGCACTAGTGGGGAGTTCCATCTCTCCAATGGAGGTCCCTTGACAGCTTCCCATGGACACCTCCAAAGCACACAAAAAGCCACCCTCGGTTAGAGCACAGGCTCCTTTGCTTCAAGGTGACCTTTTCCCACAGCAATTTTTATGGAATTATTTGGAAAGGAGTGTAGGAGCATGAGGACAGAGGTGTCCATCCCAGCCTGTGCATCCTGACTGCACCCAGCAGCCATGGATTGGTTTCTCCTAATGAGCCTGAAGTGATAATCACATGCCTGGCAGGCTTGGACTTATTGGAGATGTGAGGCCAAGCTGGATTGTAATCAGCAATGTTCTTGAGACGAAAGCAGGCATGCACTGAAAGTGCCTTCTCTTCCCCATTGTGCAGAGAAGCAGGGCTTTCTAGGCTTTACCCTCAAACAATCATCAGAAATGCCACAAGGAGGGACTCTGAGCAGCTGTAGATGCCTGGATGCAGATGGTGCCAGTGCTGTGACAGGGGACTCAGCTCCTCTGCAGCAGGAGGAATGTGGGCAGGAGGCAAGCCCTGGAGGAGTGTGATGTTTGGGCACAGCTGGCAGGGTGCTCTGTGTGCACGAGGTAAACAGGCTTTGGCAGTCCCTCAGGCTGCCCTGCTGGTGTACACTGCCCCTATGCAAGGCAAGCAAGCTTTTTTTGCCACACCCATCCTCTGTCAGACACTGCTAGCTCCCAGGATAATTTCTGTGGCAGGTGCATTCCCCTGTAGTGGTACTCTCCAGTCACTGGATTCTTTGAGTAAGGGAATGAGCTGTGGGCTCTGCCTGCCTTTTCTGATCTCTCTCACCCTGCCCTTGAGCTCTGCTCAGCATGGTCCATGCCCAGCTTGGATGTGGGTGCTCTGTCAGCCTCTGTCTGCCCCTGATGGGGCACATCTGGCAGGACAAAGGGCACAGGGGAGCCTGGGAGGAATTTAAAAAGTGAGACCAAATAATCACCTCCATTCCCAAATTCAGAGTAATGCTGTAAGACCCATGTTTTGTTCTCAGTGGCTCACAGTTCAGCTCTCCAGTGCAACTGGAAAAACAGTGGTTTTCTCTGTGGAAACAGTGGTTGCTTTTCTCAGCTCCTCTCAGCAAGCACATGGCATCAAACACAGCTCAGAAGGCTTGGGAAGGAAAGGATGAGTTGCAGAGGACAGGAATCCCCCCGGTGCTTGCCAGGGGCCCTGTGGGCAGAGAAGAAGCAAGGAGGAAGGAAGACAGTTTGCCTGCAGGACTGCTTTTCTGTGTAGTCTTTGTGTCTGAAGGGCAGACACACTGCTGGCACACGTGTGGTCTTTGCAGAAGCAAATTTCACGTGCCTACCCTTGCCTGAGGCTGCATTGGAATCCAAGCAGTATCCCAGCAGCATTCCACCATTCCAGCTCAGCAGACACTGACAGGAACACTGAGGAAAACCTTGATCAAGTCTGTGTAGGCCTTTTCACCTGAAAAAAAAAGACAACAGAGAAGAGGCTGATGTTCCTGCGAAAGATTAAGTCTGATAAGTGCCTAGGTCTAAGAGAAGTGATTGGCTGGAGTCCTGGTGAAGGTGGACACCTGGTCAGAAATGTGTGGCTGTTATGCCAGCTGAGATCATGCAATGCCATCACACCCACTTCCAGCCCAGGAATGTTACACAACACCTTTTTTCTTGTGCCTGTAACCAAGGAAAAGTAACCTGAGTTACAGGTTGCAGGGGGCAAAAGAAGGGACTGTCAGAATGAAGACCATCTTGCTGTGGGAAAAGACCAGGTTTGAGACCATCCAAGGCTCCTGAAGGTGCTCTAATCCATGGGACCTGATGTATGTGTGGGTCCTGATGGTGGAGGAACACAAGCCATCATAGCTGAGAAGTTGTAGCCAGCAATTTCCAGTAAAGCTCCCACTGACTGTAAAAGGAGAAGCACAACCCCCTTTTTAAAAAGGGGAAATGAGGAAGACCCAGGGAACTGTAGGTCAGTCAGTCTCCATTGGTGCCGGGCAAGATAATGGAGCAGTTCCTGCTGGAAGTTATTCTGAGGCACATGGAAATTATTTGTGATGGCTTCAAAAGATCAAACCATATCTGAGCAATTTGTTGGCCTTCTATGGTGGAGTGACAGCATTTGTGGATAAGGGAGAAGTGACTGACATCATCCACCTGGACTTGTGCAAGGCATTTGACACTGTCCTTCATGACATCCTTGTCTCCAAACTGGGAAGGTGTGGATTAGATGGATGGACCACTCCATGGGGGAGGAGTTAGCTGCAAAACTCAAAGTATTGCAGTCAGTATTTTGATATCCACTGGCACAGGATGCCCAGTGAAGCTGTTATGCTCCATCCCTGAAACTGTTCAAGGCCAGACTGTGGATGGCTTTGGACAACCTGGTGTAGTGGAAGGTGTCCCTGTGCGTGACAGGAGGGCTGGAACTAAGTGATCTTCTCTCGGGTTCCCTACGGTGGGGATGACCCCAAGGCAGCCCGATGGTCGAAGAAAGAGTCAGAGGTCTTCGTTTGTGGTTCTCAAGGTCATTTATTGTTGCTTATCTAAGATGTTTTCTGTCTGACCTGCCACAGGCCTGTCTGGCAGGTCAGTTCGAGGCACACTTCCCATCTCCCGGGCCGGTGCTATCTTTTATACTAAAAACTACGTATATTATGTTTGCAGTTATGTTCCAATACCTGTCACCTATGCTAGACAGTGACTTTCTGCTCTAAACCAATCTGTGAGTGCCAAGATCATCCTGAACATGGATGCCAGGGAGAAGAAAGAAGAAGGACAGGGCACACCCAAATCCCTCCACATCTTGGAGCCTCTGACTCCCATGTACAGAATCCCAAACCCCCTGTACAAGGTTCAAAACCCCCCTGTCCCAAAATTTTCCCTTCACCCCGTGCTTACTACTACTCTGCTACTTAGACTTTTGTGACCTGTGACTCTTCATACAGGGTCGGTAATTTCTCCCAGGAGCTAAGATTGAATCCCCAAGTGTTTTTGGCCTTCTGCCAGGGCTCGTCAGCTCCCTGCCAAGGGCTCAAGCCATCCAGATCACCCAGAGGGGTGTCCTGGGTTCCGACAATCTTCCTTGGGAACCTTCTGGCCCAAGCCCTTCTATGCTTTTATGAAAAGCTGAATGAGTCCTAAGTGCCTGTAAACAATAATTAGCATAACGCTAAATACGCCTCATTTCAGTTGTGCAGAAGTAGCACCTTTTAGTAAACGGAAAAATTACAAACTTTAAACAAAGACTAGCTCTCATTTTTGCTACAGTAAGTCTGCTTTGTACTGCACCTCTAAAGCAGCGACCATGAGGTGAAGCTCTTTCACACATAGAGTTACCTCCGCTCCCTGCAAGGAAGCTGGCAAGTCTAGAGAGGTTCATTCACAGTTATTTCAGCAGTAAGAGCTTTGCTCTTTGAAAAGACTCAGGAAGGGCTGCAAGCAAGGCAGAGCTCTGTTGTGAAGCTGCAGTCACCCTTGCCAGCAGAGCATCCATGTTTGTGGAAAGATGCTGTCCCAGATACCTCTTGAAATCTGTGCCGGCGTCAGCAGAGTTCCTGCAAAGGAAAACTTCTCTCTTCCTCCTGGTTTCCTGCCCAGCAGCTTGCCATGTGTGGTGCTGCAGGTGGGTTTTGGGTGCTGTGGGAGCTCTTACAGCTACCAGTGTGGAACAGTTACAAAAGGAAAAATGGTGAGGCCCCCTCGCACTGAAGTCAAGAGTGGGGCCATGTAGGAGAGACCAGCCATGCTCATGAGCATTCACAACCCCCTCAGGTCCTAAGGCTATGTCCCCTGCAGAATTCCCATCCCCTCAAACTGCTTCTTGCTTCAGGCCAGACCTCACATGACTCTTTTCAAGCAACTTTCTTCACATTTCTGTGGTACCTCTAGGATCAAAGAATATCCATCAGTGAATAATCTTCATAGAAGAATGCTTCAGGGCCCTGAAATGCAAATTAAAACATGGGAAATGCTTTCATGAGTAGCTCTCACCTGCCTGAAACACTTGATTCTCAATTTGCCAGTCTGGGGGTATTTTTTTTACACTTATTTGCCAGGGGTTTCATTCTGTCTGGGGAGGTGCAGCTGTTGTGGTCGGCTACTGCAGGAGGTCTGCAGAGCACTCCTGGTTTCCTGGGGAGTCCTCATGCCACTTGGGTGTTGTAGGAAGCAATGCAAACTCTCTGTGCCTGCCTGACTGCACGCTGGTAATGCTGGACAAAGTTTGGGTGTCTACAGCTAAATTTGTATGGTGGAGGAACACTCACAGAGAGTTACAATTCTTATGGGAAAACTGGGACCTGATCAGAGGGTAGAGACCCAAATGCAGAGAGCCAGAAGCACTCCTGTCTAGAATTTAATGGAAATTAATATGAAGATTTACTTAAATCAATTGCCCAATCCATATGTTGCAAAACACAACCAAAAGTGGTGAAATACTGGGGAAATACCTACATGCAGTCCCTGTTAAGCCCATTCTGCCCACTCAGATGAGAGGGTGTCACTCCTCTTGGGTGAGGATGAGAGGGATATGGAACGGGAGGTAGCTGATCCTAGGAGCCAGCAGATAATTGTGAGAGGGATTGAGCAGAGGAAATAACAAGTGTAACATCCAGAACAAAAGCAAAGTGGCAACTTGAGTGGGGTTTTGCTGCAAACAAGTCTACCTGTGAGTGTAAGCAGATCGTGTCCAGCAGAATGACAGGAATGCTGATCAGTGGTGTCAGCAGAGTCTGGGGCACTCCCACAGCTGTATTTGTGGGAGAGAGCAGCATCCCCCAGGCTGCTGGACCCCTCTGACTGGGGTGTCTCCAAGCAGCAGGTGGGCAGGATAACCCTGTGGATAACCCTCCTGCAGTGCCCCTGAGGCTCTGGGGAGGGATAAAGCATCTGGGGGATGGGGCTCATCCTGGGAGGTGCCATCTCTGTCACCCCTCTGAAGAGAGGGATTGGCACCCCTCTGGATGGAGCTCCCCCATCCTCATGGATGCTGCTGGAGCCCAGTGACCCTCAGGCTCTGCCTCCTGGCCTTTGCACACAGGAAAATGTAAAATTCCCTTCGACTGGGACCCCAAACTGCGGTTTACTCCGGAGAGGAGTGACTTTGCCTTGAACGAAGTGGTGCAGCTCAGCTGTACTGGAAGGATTCCTGAGAAGTTTGCACCATCTGTCCCGCAGATTCAATGCATTTCCAGAGGCGGCCAGATCCTGTGGAATGAGACTGCCACTTGCAAGGGTGAGCACAGCCCTGCACCACCCTGACCCAGGGTCCTGAGCTGGTGGCAGACCCTCTGTACCTGGTCATGCACATGACAGTGCAGGAATGGCAGACCCGCATGCCTTGGCTTTCCCCGTGTCCTGGCACTGACAAGGCTCTTTTTGTCTCAGCACCTTGCTGCAGGCACCTGCTGGGGTCGGTGCTCAAGGGTCCCTGCACTGGGGGCTGCTGTAAGCCCTGTGCCTTCCAGCAATGACTGGGTGTATGGCCACGGTGGTGGGAGGGGATGGAACTCTGTGTGAAGACTGGGAAGGAAGTCAGTCCCTGCCCAGCCTTTTCCAAATGCAGCCTGAGTTGGGAAGCCTGCAAGACTGTAGTAGGCATGGATGGGACTGCTCCATTGCTGCTCTGCTGCCTGTTCTAGGCTGCAAGAGAGGGATCAGCAGCTGAATGTGGTAACCAAAGGAGATGGGCCCTGTCCAAATCAGAGCAAGAGATATCCCAGCAGACCACTTCCCATCCTGCTTACATGAGCTCCTTCTCCTCTCCTCTGTGCAGAGAGATGCCAGAAGCCCCAGTGGGGCTCACAGCTCCAGTTTAGCCCAAACCAGAGATTTTACTGGGTCAGTGAAGAGGTGACACTGAGCTGCTTTGTGAACGCTCCTCCGCTCGCTATGGTCAGATGTGCAAACTGGAAGAATGCTTGGGAGGTGTTGGACATGTCAGGAACATGGCACAGGTTGGCACAGAGCCTGAGCTGCACCAAGGGTAAGCTGGGAAGCACTAGGTCTCCCCTGCTATGTGCACTTCTCACTGGACATCGTGCTGTATCTGTGAGACAGCAGATAACCCGGGGCACTGCTCAGAGTCAAGTCCCAGTTAGGAGCAGTCTCCAAGATGGACAGGGTTAGAAGCTTTCAGTGTGGGACAGGTTTTCTCTATCCCTGCATCTTCCAGTCTATTCCTGAGTTGTATGTCACAGGGAAGTCGGAGGGGATCCTGCCCCTCACTTTTCACCTCTCTCCCAGTGCCCTGTGTCACCTCCTTGCCCAGGCACATGCTCTTTTTCTGCTCTTGGCGGTCCTTGGGCTTCCTCATGGTGTTGAATGCTGACATTAACCACAGCTCATCGTGGAAAAGCCTTGGTCCCTCCCCTGCCTGAGCATTCACTCACTGAGTACGATTCTCACACTTTCTCCCTGACAGCTAAATGCCAAAAACCTCAGTGGGACGCAAGACTTCAGTTTTTGGAGAACAAACCTGAATACCCACAGAATAGAGAAGTGACACTGACCTGTCCTGAAGGCCTTGAGCCCTCCTTCCCCGAGGTCAAATGCACAAAGGAAATTCAGAGAGTGACTCCTGGAAAACCAGTCTATGTGGATGCCTGGTGGGGCAGGAGCAGCACAGGTGCCTGGACACGCATTGAGGGGGATGTCCTGTGTATGGGTAAGTGAGGCTGCAGCAGCTCTCCCGTGTGTCCCCTCTGCCCTCACCCTCCCTGGGGCCGTGTTCCCTGTGCAAACTGCTGAAGAGGGCAACCCAGGCAGGAGACAACAGACCAGGCAGAACCAGCTGGGCAAGCTGAAATCTCCTGCAGCGGTCCCTGAGCAGGCCAGGTCTGGGGCTCCCTGCCGGGTGCCCCGGCCAGGGGCAGGACCCAAGGCTGCCACCCAGGTGCCCGTGGAAGTTCCATCCCCTTTGCTGTGCTTCCAGCTGCCACCCTGGAATGCACAGGTCTGCTTGTTCCCCTGCTGGCCCGTGGACAAGGGACCTGGGGGACATCCCCTGCACCTGCAGGGGTTGGAGCAGAGGGGAATGAAGGGAGCTCTCATGATGCAGTGTAGCAGGCACAGGGCCTGCACGGCCTCCTTGGCGATCATAAGCCTGAGCTAGGAAATACCAAATTCAGCATGACTAAGGTTTTAGAAGCCCCTCTCTTCCCCCTTTCGGACCCTGTTATCTCCCTGTATATCGATAGGTCACTTTTCCCCTGACCCTTACTATTGGACAGTTTTCAATTCCCCTGTAAGGTATAAAAACCCCTAACTCTGCCCGGTTCGGCAGAGGAGAGCTGTCACTGGACCCTTCGCGGAGACCCCAATTAAAGAGCCCTGCGGAACCCACACAGCGCTGCTCCCTCTCTCTCTGCGTCTGCTGCGGCGGCGGTACCGACGGCCCCAGGCAAGCTAAAAGAGCTGGAATCACTAAAGAGCTGAGCTGCAAATCACTATAGCTTGCCTGGGTTGCCTGAGCCCCCCGCTGAGCGATCCTGCACCTCTGCTGAGCTATCCTGGCCGGCCGGTATTCCCTGCTGGGCTTCTGCCCTGAGGGTAATAGCCCTGCCATAATGCAGGGCTGGCTCAGCCCCTGGCACTGGGACAGGAGGCTCTATGGGATGGACCTGGGGAAGGAGCAAGGCCAGCCATCAGGGAATGGAGATGCAGTGTTGTGGTCCCTAGCAGAGACAGAGCTGTGCTCACTGGGGGCATGGCAGTACAAGACAGTGCTCAGGAGAAATGTACAGGGAGAGACAGGATGGGAATCTCCCTGCTTTTGGCTGTGGGAGGTGGATAGAGACAGGTTCCTCAATGAGGTTCTTCATACTTATAAGCTCAAGGAAAAAGTCCTTCCTAACAAGGCTTGCCCTCAGGTCACATCCCAGCCCATGGATGTGTCACCTTCCCTCTCCCTTCATTGCCTGGATGGGTTGCTGGGATTTCTCTCCCACAACTCACCCATACCCACTTCATCATCTCATCATCTCCATCCCATCTAACACCAACTTTCATCTCTGACAGAAATTTGCCAAAGGCCCCAGTGGGACTCCAGACTCCAGCTGGCACCAGACCAGGAGAACTATAAGAAGGAGGAGAAAGTGATGCTGAGCTGCCCTGAAGGTTTCCAGCTGTCCTTCACCGAGATCCAATGTCCAACTCAATTCCAGTATGATGATCATCATGGGACACCTGTGTACAAAGAATTTTGGCTCGGTAGAGACTCCAGTGGTGCCTGGGTCCCCATTCTCTCCAGTGTGGAGTGCATTGGTAAGGGAGGAAGGGAGGGATCAGGAGCAGGAGAATCCTTTGCAGGGGGATATCCTGAGAACATCTCTGAGCTGGGACAGCATGGGAAGGTCAGGATTTTTCCTTGGGCACAGCACTGCGAGGATGGAGGCTGTGGAAGCAGCTCCTGCTTCCAGGCCAGGAGGAAATGGCTCCTGTTGTGCTCTCCCATGGCCCCAAAGGATGGCTGCAGCCACACAGCTCAGAGGGTTCAGGGGAGGCAGGATCCCTTTGCTGCTCCCTCTGGGCTGTGATGTAGCCCAGGGGACACAGCACTCTGGCTTTCCCCTATTCCCCCCAAAATGTCCTGATGTTTGACTGAACAGGAGTGCTTGTGCCAGTGGAGAAATTCACCCAATGGTTCCCATTCAATTTCCTAGTGCAGCATGACCCCAGACTCCTCCTGCTCCCCTTTCAGAGAGCTGCAGTGAGCACCCTCAGTCTCTCCCTTTCCATCCAGCCCAGCTGGGGTGGCAGGGGACAAAGCTGCTGGCTGTGGTGCTCAGCTGGGCATCTCTGGTCTTCTGCCACCAGGGCTCTTGGAGAGCAAAGCCTCTGCACAAGGGCTTCTCACAGCACCTCCCTTTGTGGCAAAGTTGGTCTGCACCTTGGGAGATCCCTTCTGTGCCCCTTTGGGAGAAGGCAGATTGTCTTTTAAACCTCTTCAGGCCTCACAAACCTTCTTGCAGAGCCTTGAGCAGACAAGGGCTCCTGCCACAAGCCACCATCCTTCTCTGTAGGAATCACTGCCACAAAGCCTCCCCCTGCAGCACTGGACAAAGTGCTGGGGCCAGCTGCTCAGCCACTGCCTACTGAGCCGGGAGGATGGTGAATCTGGTGGGGAGGTGATGAGAAGAGGGAAGGGCTGTGTCAGGAGAAAGGGGCAGGGGCACTGGTAAAGCAGGAGATGGGAATGCAGAAGGCACTGCTCAGCCCCTGTCCCCCTGCCCAGCGGTGTGGGGCAGGGGCTGAGCAGCCAAGGAGGCACCGAGTGAGTGAGAACAGGGAGCCCCGAGGGGAACAGGGGCGTGCATGATCCCTGTGGCAGGCATGAGCCATGGCTGAAGGGCCCTGCCTGCCAGCAGGAGTGGTGCTGCCATGGCCAGCAAGTGCCACCTCAGCTGGCCTGGGTGACAGGCCTGGGTGACAGGCTGGAGGGAGTGCCCCGGTGCAGGGCTGAGTGTCCTGGGAATGTCCCTGCTCTGGGCTTTGCAGGAGGGAATATGGTGCCCGTGGACACACTGTGGATGGGGCAGGTTCATGGATGAGTGATCCTTCACACTTTCCATGCTTGTCCTCAGGTCACATCCCAGCCCATGGATGTGTCACCTTCCCTCTCCCTTCACTGCCTGGATGGGTTGCTGGGATTTCTCTCCCACGACTCCCCCATACCCACTTCATCATCTCATCATCTCCAGCCCTTCTAACACCAACTATCATCTCTGACAGAAATTTGCCAAAGGCCCCAGTGGGACTCCAGTCTCCAGCTGGCACCAGACCTGGTGAATTATAAGAAGAATGAGAAAGTGATGCTGAGCTGCCCTGAAGGTTTCCAGCCACCCTTCACTGAGATCCAGTGTCAGACTCAATTCCAGTATGATGATGATTATGGGACACGTTTGTACAAAGAATTTTGGCGTGGAAGAGACTCCAGAGGTGCCTGGGTCCCCATTCTCTCCAGTGTGGAGTGCATTGGTAAGGGAAGGATCAGGAGCAGGAGAATCCTTTGCAGGGGGATATCCTGAGAACATCTCTGAGCTGGGACAGCATGGGAAGGTCAGGGTTTTTCCTTGGGCGCAGCACTGCGAGGATGGAGGCTGTGGAAGCAGCTCCGGCTTCCAGGCCAGGAGGAAATGGCTCCTGTTGTGCTCTCCCATGGCCCCAAAGGATGGCTGCAGCCACACAGCTCAGAGGGTTTGGGGGAGGCAGGATCCAATTGCTGCTCCCTCTGAGCTGTGATGTAGCCCAGGGGACACAGCACCCCGGCTTTCCCCTATTCTCCCCCAAATGTCCTGATGTTTGACTGAACAGGAGCGCTTCTGCCACTGGAGAAATTCACCCAGTGGTTCCTATTCAATTTCCTAGTGCAGCATGACCCCAGACTCCTCCTGCTCCCCTTTCAGAGAGCCACAGTGACCACTTCAGTCTCTCCCTTTCCCTCCCACCGTGCTGGGTGATGAGCAAGGTTGTCTGCCTGCAGCTTCCTTGCATGGCTCGGGTGGGAAGGGAATAAAGTGACCTTTTGGCAACCTTTCCTTCACAGAAGTGCTCCAGGTTGACAATAACACATTTGAGATTTCCAGCACCAGCATCCAACTGAAATGGACCTGCAGGTTCCCTGATGCCTGCCAGGGCATGAGGGCCAGGTGCCGCCTGGCAGTGCCTTCCTCCCCTCCCTGTGAGGCTGAGGAGGTGAATGGAGAGCAGATGTTACATGGCCAGGAGGGAACATTCACCTGCTCCCCTCTGCAGCCCTTCACTGAGTACAGTGTCACCATTGACTTGCCCCCCAACACAACCCTGTTCTCACGGATCTTCACGACTCAGGAAACAGGTACGTGCACAGAAATATCAGAGACAAGGAGCAGTCCAGAGCTGTGTCACAGGCTGGACAGATGTTCTCCTCACCTCTCAGCTCAGCCTGATCATTTGCTCCGTGCTGGGATGTGCCTGGGATCAGAGCTGCTGGGGTCATGTGGAGCTCAGGGGAAGGGGCTGGGAGAGCCCTGAGCAGGGCACAGCCCGTTCTCACTGTCCCACTCCACACCACACTGCTGTGCTTCCCACGGCTGCAGCCTTTGCAGGGAGTCCCTCTGCAGCCTGTCCCTTGGCCAGGAGCTGCTGCAGCCTCCTCTGGCCTCAGCCCCTGCTCATGGCCCTGTGTGTGACCCCCCTGTCTGTGCTTGCAGTGCCGGACAAACCAGAGCAGCTGTGCCTGGATCCCGACAGGGGCTCTCTCAGGTGGAGCTCGCTGCCCTCCTGCAAGGGGGAGATCATCGGATACCAGGTACCAAGGGCAGACCCTCACCTCCCGGCCTGGAGCTCTGTGCAGGCACATTGGGAAGTATGCGCACAGGGCAGCCGTGAAGAAATACAGGAGGATTGAGAAGCTCAGGGCTCCTCTTATGGAGCACGTCACCATAGTGCCTGTGATATTGCAAGGCCTATCCTCGGGCTCAGTACAGATATCTACAGCCCTTCAAAGGGCAGCCTGCCTCTTCCCTTCTCAGAGGCTCAGCCCTTTGCTCACAGAGGCTGCTGCTCACACATCCTCAGCGTCGGCTCCAAATTCCTCCTCTCCTCTCCTCTCCTCTCCTCTGTTTGGAGCTCCCCGCACGGGCTGAGGCTCCCGCCCGTCGCTCTCCGGAGCCCTGCCCGGGCACAGGGGCAGGCACAGGGAAGGGCAGGCTGGCAGGGACGGTGCCAGCTGCGGGCACCTTGCCGGCGGGCAGCCGGGAGCTGCTGCGTTCCAGCTGCTGCCTTCCTGTCCGCAGCTGAACATCACGGCCAGGAAGGCCGGGGACAGCAGCGTGCTGGAGACCGAGCGGCTGCGGCTCGATGGCTCCGTCACTGAGCACCGGCTGCCGGAGCACGGCCCCGACAGCAGCTACGCCGTGACCATCCAGGGACTGACGGCTGCCGGAGCCGGGGCTGCGCTCATGACGGAGTTTCACACCAACAGCAGCTCCGGTGAGCTTTGCTGCGGGGCCGGGCACCGCCGAGCCGGGCCCGGCAGCCCGCGCTGCCCGAGGCCGCCCCTGCTGCTCGCCCGGCCCTGCCGTGCTCAGTCCCCGGCCGCTCCCCTGCAGACACGCCGCGCTCCCCGGCCATCAGCTGCCGCAGCGCCCGCGACATCGCCCCGTCGCGAGGGACGGCCGTGCTTGCCCTGCGCCCCCTCGCCCGCGGCTCTGAGGCCGCCAGGTGAGCGCAGCCCCGCGGCGCTGCAGCCCCGCCGCGGCTCTCCCCGGCCGGCGCTGGCCGGCACACGCCTCCCTTGCCCTGGGCCCCGTGCCCGGTCCCAGCGCCTTTGGGCCCCGCAGGGAGCACCAGCTGATCGTGGCCGCGACGCACAACGCCTCGCTGATCGAGAGCATCTGCTCGGGCCAGCCGCGCCTCTCCAATGCCAGCGTGTACCTGGCCGCCCTCCTCAACCTCTCCGCCGCCACCGACTTCGTGCTGGGCGACGGGAGCCGCGGGCCGGGCCGGCACAACGCTGCCCTCCGCCCGGGCCAGGCCTACACGGCCCTGCTGCGCCTCGTCCGCCTCGGGCCGCAGGTACCATCGGGGGCTGCTGCTCTCTGCGGCTCCTGCACCCCGGGCCGGCCCTCGCTGCCTCTGCGCTGCCCGCGAGGCCTCGCTCCTGTCCCGTGCCTCGGCACCGACGGGTCCCTGGGGTCCCGGCCCACAGCCGCTCACTCGGTGGCCCTGCCCGGGCACCTTTGCCTCCAGCTAGGCTAGCGCTGCAGGAGTGGGCTGAGCTCTCCCTCCTGTCTCCTCCCAACAGGCAGAGAAGTTCACCTGTGTCTGCTACAGCTTCTCTGTTGGTAAGTGTCCCCTTGCTCCTGCTGCCCAAGCCACTCTCCTGCCTGTTCCCTTTTGCCAGCCTGGCAGCTTCCCTGGAAACAAGCTGGCCCAGGGCAGATGTAGTGGAGTATTGCCATACTTTGGCCTTCATAAAAGTTCTCTAAACTTTGCAACTATCTATGGTAGATTCAGCTTTGGATATCCTCAGGACTCTTGGGTAGTTGGGGGCCCAGTGGCCACTGGAGATTGCATATTCTCCCTGCCATCACCATATATTTAGTTCAAGTCCCAGTAATCCCCTGGTGTATTTGCAACCCCTCAATGCGGATACCTCACTTGGCAGTGTCTGGGGCCTTGGTCCACAATGGAGGGTATCACACCAAGCTAGCACCTGCTTCTTATGCCCCAGCTCAGCTTTTCTCTAATGCAAAGCCTGGGATGGAAGACAAGGGAAGTTGCTTTTCTCTCCATGTGCCTGTGGGATGTCCCGATGCTTGGTTCAGGCTGTGCAGGAGCCTGAGCCTGGGCTGTGCTGCTTGCAGGGCAAGAGCCATCATCTCTGCTGGACAGGAAGACGGTGGTTATGGCAGTAGCACTGACTGTTGCATTCCTGGGGATTTTGCTGCTTTTTGTGGTCTTCAGGTCAGTATGTGCCTCACCTCTCCTGCCCGCTGTGAGGCATTCAGCAGCTTGCTGTAGCAGGGAGTGTCTAAGTGGAGCCTGAGATGAGGCAGGGTGGTTAGATGGACAACAGCTTCTCCTCTGTCTCTCTCTTCTTCTGGCCTGTGCACTTGACTTGCTGTTTTGCAGGCTAAAGCGCAACAGTTCAAAAGGCTCGGAGAACAGCAGCACTATACCCCTGAGAGGATGTCAAAAAGGTGAAGTATGAGCCTTGTGCCTTGTGCCTTGTGTGGACTGACTGTTAAAAGCACAGGCAGGATGTTTGCAGGTTCCACAAGTTCCTTGCAGGAACAAGGGTGATCAAAGCTGGCTGGCACAGGGAACGGGACTCCTCCCAGGAGAAGGGACCTGTGTGGGGAGGGACAGTCTTAAGGTTTGGAGAAGTTCTGGCCACTGCAATGCCATCTCAGTCCCAGCTGCAGCATTCCAGAACTGGCCAGTTTAGCACCAGCTGGATGCTCAAGTCCTGTCCTTGTGGTGTCTGCAGATGTAGGCAAGCCAAACACAGAGATCCTGGTGGAGGAATTGCTGGAGGCTCTGAAGATGTTTAAGAGGGAAGAAATAGAGGCAGAACAGACAGATGATGAATCAGTCAACAGGCATGGTGCTGGGCTTCTTAGAGAATATCAGGTCTGGTTTAGCTTTGCTTTTCTTCCTGTCTGCACAGCCCCCTCCTCAGCCCTTCCCTGGATGTGTGATGCAGTTGGCCTTGGCCAGCTCCAGAATATACCTCAGTGTTGAGTGGGATAACAATACTTGTTTTCTTCCTCTGCAGCAATTGTCCTCCACTTTGTTGCACCCTTGCAATGCTGGCAAGGAGCTCTGTAATCAAAACAAGAACCGCTACAAGAGCATCATCCCATGTAAGCAGAGCTCTCCAGGGACTGGCTCAGGCTCTTGGAGCTTTCTGGGATAGCACAGGATGCTGGGCTGGTGTAGGTGCCCCTCCAGCACTTCAGAAATACTGAGCTACTAGTGTCATCCTCCATTGCCACTGAATCCCAGAGAAATTTCTGGCCTCACTCTTTTATATCCTGTTGAAGCATCCTTGTTCTGCTCTTCAAATCTTCCTGCAAACTTAATCAAACATCATATTCCTGTTCCTGATGCTAGTCATTGCTGAACACTACCATGTCCCATCCAGAGGCAGGTATTTGTGGGAAAGTGAAAGGAGTGACCCAATTTCTTCCAAACTTTAAAGCTCCTCTGGGCCTCACATGGTGTGTACATTTGGCCATTTCATAATCTTCCTTAAAACTCCATTGCACTTCCTGCTGTGCCATGTCACCCTTTGTCTCATCAGCTGTTCTTTTACCCTGAACATGTCCTGAGGCCTCGGGTGCTGCTGGGGAGGCAACAGACAATCATAGACTTTAATAAATTACGCCTTTCCCCTTAATCAGTCTCTTTGTTGCTGCCCTAAAGCATCAGCCCACCTCCCCTCTCTTTCAGATGATCACTGCCGTGTGGTGCTGGAGCCCTCTGACACCGGGAATGGCTACATCAATGCCAGCTATGTGGATGTAGGTAGTGAGGAAATGTTATCCTGAGAGGGGCAGGAAAGGTGCCTGGCAGGAGGACAGTCCTGCTCACACGGGGGGCCCTGAGGTCTGGCACTTTTTACCCTTAAGCTGGCAGGTTTTGGGATGTTGCTTCCTCTGAATCTCTCTGAGCTGCCTGGAGTACTCTGGGTTTGTGTGCACTTCTCACCTCTAACAAAAAGGGACCCATGTGAAGGGACAGGGACTGAGATGCTGCCCCTGGGTACTCACTGTCTGTGCTGGCCAGGAGAGGTGCTGTGGGACACACTGTGCTGAGAGTTCTAGGCTTTGGTACCTGGGGGATGGATCCTTTATTTCATTCCCTGTTAAACATTTAACTCATCTGATCAGAGCTGTTTGAATTTCTCCCCTGCAGACCTACCGAAGTCCACGCTTCTTCATTGCAGCTCAAGGTAGGTGCTCCCAAACTTCCTCCTCAGGAGATGCTCTTCACTACCCTGAGCAATCTGGGAAATGGGGAACTGGGATAGCAGTCAGGGAGCTGTGAATGGCTCACTCCAGTTCCCTGTATCTTCAGGATCTCTGGAGTTGTTCAGCTCTTTCTAAACAGTTGTTACAGATGCTACAGGGCATGGAAGGTCTCGATGGTAGCTTGGCAGCAGCTGGAGCTGGTGAATGCACTGCCCAGTATGAGGACACAGTCCTTCCACTCACAAGCCTAGTTTGTTCCCTTTGGCAGCTGGTATGACAGGGACAATCCAGCAAATGCCTGGGACGTCTGCACCCAGTGCACTCGGATACAGTCTCTCCCCAGTAGTGCAAAGCCTGCATGGGTGTGTCTGCTCTGTGCAACATGCAGTGAGGAGGTCTTGGCTTCCTGCAGAGCTGCAGAAATGGTCTTTGGAAAATAGGGCCCCAAATGTGGGAACTGACAGTCATCTCAAGGTCTGCATGCTGGAGTCCCTAAAGCAGCAGTGAATCCCTGACATGGGCTCGTCTTCCCTCCCTTCTCCTTGTCCTAATTTCTAACATGGTAACGAAGCTGATGTGGCCAGCACCCCCTTCAGGTGCTGATGTCCCCTGGCTGTGCCTCAGTGTCTAGGCAGAGGAAAGCCTGGGAATGCCCAAAAATATGCCCATGGCTTTGACACTTGCATAGGGGTCTCCTCTTCCTTCCTAAGGCCCCTTGGCTGGGACAGTGGTGGATTTCTGGCACATGGTCTGGCAGGAGAAGACCTCAGTCATTGTGATGCTGACGGGCTTAGTGGAGCAGAACAAGGTAGAGAAAACCCCTCAGCCCATTCTCAGCTTGGGCATTGCCCAAGCTCAGGCTTCCACAACTGCTGTGCTCCCAGTGCAGCTGTCTGTGGGAGCAGGGAACAGCTCTGCACCCCTGCAATGCTCTCCTTGTGAGTTTTCCTGTGCCCAGAGATCTCACTGCTGTTGACAGATCAAGTGTGAGCAGTATTGGCCAGAGCAGGAGCAGGTCTACGGTGACTTCACCGTGACACTCAACAACACCTGGACCACCACAGGCCTTGTCAAACGCATCTTCTGCCTGCAGAAGGTAAGCTTGGCATGGGGCTGAGGTGGGAATGCAGGATGTGTTTGGGTTCCAGCAGCTGGTGGGAGCTGTCAGACATGGACTCTGTGGAGAGCCCGGCCGCCAGCACAAAAGGGGGCAATGTTAGCAGGTTGCTATAAATGGAATCCATGCCAGCCCTTCAGTCCCAGGTTTCTGTGCCAGGCAAAGGCAGTCAGTCAGCTCCAGTGGTCACCCCAGAGTCTGGACTGATGTTGCACATGGGAATATTGCAGATTCTTGAGGGCTTGGGTGAGGTGATTAGAAAGGGTAAAAAAGCAGATCAAGGGTATAGAATGGAATCTCTGCACATCCAGAAAAATGGGACAGGTGCCTGCCTGTCACCTGAATCAATCTGCAGAAGATCCACACTGAAGCTCCTTGGGTCACTTACAGCCCTGAACTGGGGCACGTAGTTTATGGTTTGAGAGAACCTCCGTAAGGTGATTTCCCAAGACGAGTGCTCCTGCTGAAGTGACACCTCAGATAAAGGGCAGAAACTGAAGGAATTGCAAGGAGGGAAACCAGGTACAATAGAAAGAAATTGCAGTGATGCATATTCCTGTGCTTTCTTGTCTTGCCCAGAGCAATATGTAGCTGAAATGTAAAGCTCCAAGAGCACCTGATGGTAACATGTAGCATTAGTTCATGCCAAGGTGAATGTGATGTTTAGGGAAAATCACAATGGGCTGGTAACAAGGGACTACATTCACATCAGTGTAGTAACAGCCTTAGGGTACATCTTTCTGGGCAAGCCAGGGCTTTTTGATGACTGTGGAAATACCCTAAGCTGTGATTTGTATCATTTCCCTCTGGGTCAGAAGCTGCTTTTCCTGCTTCACATTCACTGCGCACGGTGAAGCACAGATGAATTGTGAAGTTTCAGAGATGAATTGATGAAGCAGAAAATGAATTGTGTGGCTGTGTACTGGGTGAATCTGTCCTTTACTGTCTGAGGAGCTATAGTGAGCAGTCCTTATGGTGTGGTGCTGGAGGCAGCACTCTGTGCTGGTGCCCCCTCAAGTGGTTTTCTCCACTGCTGCCTCCTTGCTGCCGTGCAATCTCTTCGCACAAGTGTCCTGGTCACTTGCAGCTCCCCGTTGCCAGCCATGTCTCCCCTTTTGCAGGCGGGCTGTGCTCTCCCAAGAGCAGTGGAGCAGTTTCACTACCTGCTGTGGCCGGACCACGGGGTGCCCAGAAACCCGTCGCAGCTGCTGTGCTTGGTGGAGGTGGTGAACAAGAGGGCGCTGGAAGCACCCGCTGGACCCGTGCTGGTGCACTGCAGGTACGGCGCTGGGCGCTCGGCTGCCGGGGCACAGCCTGCAGGGGCAGCGCTGAGCCGCGGATTGCCGTGTCCTCAGCGCAGGCATCGGGCGCACGGGTACCTTCATCGCCCTGGACTTCCTCCTGAAGATGGGGAAGGCTGAGGGCAAGGTGGATGTCTTTCACTGCGTGCAGCAGCTGCGGGAGCAGCGGGTCAGCATGGTGCAGACCAAGGTGAGGAATTTGCTCTCTCCACACCTCGGGCTGCAGATCCAATGCCCACCGGTGGGAGTCCACACAGGCAGGTGGCCAGCACAACCACAAAACCCTGGCTGAAATGCCAAGAGAACATTTATTTCATTACCTCGCTAGCTGGAGGATGCCAGGAGCTAACACAGCAGTGGGAACACCAGCACCAGCAGGATCAGTCCATCCTGGAGAACAGTGGGGCTGCTCATTTCACCCATTTAACAAAGGCCTGTGCATGTGTAGTTTACCAGCTGGGCTGTGATCTTCTCTGTGTCTTTGTGATCTCTGGTCTTTGATCTCTCCCACAGCAGGGAGCTCAGCCGTGTTCATGACAATGGCCTCCAGGTCTCTGTGAACATCAACATTCCCTCTACACAGATTCTACTCCCCAAGGCAGCCAGAGGATAAACAGCAGTAGGCTGTTTATACACAATATTTAGGATTTTTCCCATTGTCATTTTCCAGACCTTGGTATTCCCAGCTGTAAGGCCACTTGAGACAATCCACCATACTCCTTCTGAATGAAAAGCCATTCTTCTGCTTTTAACCTTTTGCTGTCAACACCACCCTTCCCAGGGATGTGGTTTTCAAAGCCACATTAGCCATGCTGTTCCTGATCCAGCCACAGGGACTAGGATTACCAGGTGATGGAAACTAAAGGATCTTTTTCAATGCTGCTCTTTTTCAAAGCTAGCTGGAATCTGCATTTCCCTGAGACTCTCTGAGCTATATCAGCAGCATTTGTATGTATTGGTCACCCTGACACAGAAGGGCTGTCTTGTAGGCAAGGATAATGAACAACAGTCCACCTGTCCCTCTGGCTTTCAGGATGTCTGCCCTCCTGGCAGCTCCTGGGCAGCAGTGTCCTGGCCTAGGGACTCTGTCCCCATGATCTGCTTAGTGCTGGGCTCCTTCAGAGAAAGCCAGGTTGGGCTGGACCTACCAGCCTCTTGCAGCAGGTCTGATTAGTCTGCAGATTTTCTGGGCTGCCTTCCCAGAGCGGGGCTCTGGTCTGAGAGGGAGCACTAAGCCTCAGGAAGATGATCTTGTCTGGGTTGCTGGAGTTGCTGGCTGTGTCCCACAGCAGGGCTGCCTGCAATGAGAAGTGTCTGGCCTCAGGGATCCGCAGCAGGAAGGTGAAGGATGAACATGGCTCACTTCTGGCACAGTCTGAGGACAGCTGGTGATCTGGAGCTGCAGGGTTCCTCCTGGAGTGGCTCCAGCCTGTGCAGCTGACTGTGTCCTCCCTCAGGAGCAGTACAGCTTCCTGTACGAGGCGCTCCTCGAAGGCTTGCTCTGCGGCAGCACCGGGGTCCCCGTGGAGAGCATGGCCAGCCTGGTCCGCTCCCTTCGAGAAGAGGAGGCCTCAGGCCACAACAGTGTCCTGGGGAAGGAGTTCAAGGTACTGCCAGGAGACGCTGCACTGGTGCTGTGAGGGCTCGTCTGTGATGCCAGCCCCCTCCCTGCTCCCCTCCCCAGCACTGGGATGGAGATGGGGATCATTTCTCTGCCGTGGCCCCAGAGGGTGAGTTGCTGACAGGCCAGACTGACTTGGGTGAATCCTCTCTACAGGCCCTGCAGAGATTTTCGGAGTTGTTCCAGCTCCTGCCATGCAGAGAAGCAGAGAAACCCAGAAACCAAGCCAAGAACCGCAAGCCAGGGATCTTGCCAGGTAACACTGGCAGGGCTGGGCAGCCTCTTGCTCTGAACCCAGAGCTGACAGCAGCATGGGGGGAACAATGCCTTCCTGCTGCTTCCCTCCCTGGCACATGGCACTGACAGGTTGGGCTCAGGGTCCAGGCATTGTTTTATGGTTGCTGCATAATTAATAGAGATTAGGCTGATTCCTTATGAGTGTGCTGGAGGTACATGAGGTACACCTGGGATAAGCATGTCCCTGGTCTAAACTTTCCAGTGGAGAAGCTCAGATGAGGCACATCAGGGAGCATTAAGGAAGCTGCACCTGCTGTGCCCCCAGTCACAGGGTTTTGGGCATCCCTCATCAGGGTGCCCTGAGCTGTCACAGCCGTGGGTGCGGTGGTGCCTGTCCCTTCAATCCTCTCCAACCCATGCTGCAGGGAGCTGTGCTGACTGTACGTGTTGCAGGAAAGCCCCCGCCTGTCTGCAGGGAGAGGACGACCCGTCATTTCCCCCTCTCTGCTCCTTGCCTCCGCAGCGGATTCCTGCCGGCCCATCCTGATGTCCTCGGTGAACGCAGACGGCTCGCCAGCTTACATCAACGCCGTGTTTGCCAGCGTAAGGCTCCGGCCCGGGGGAGGTGTCCCGGCCCTCGGGCTCCTGCCCGGTGCCTGCTGGCCCTGCCGCCAGGAGATGGCCCCCGCGATCGCGATCGGCGGAGCCCTGCCTGCGCAGGCAGCGCAGAGCGTGTGCCAGCCGCAGCCTGCTGGGAGCTGAGCCCGGCTGCCATGAGCTGAGAGGGCAGCGCGGCGCAAACACGAGCTGCTCTGAGCAGGGCTGCTCTGAGCAGGGTCTGCTCCATCTCAGCAGGGCGACAGGAGCCGTTCCCGCTGTGGGAAGGGCTCCCGGGCATTGTGGGACTCTCCCCACACACATCGTCGTGTCTTTTGCAGACGTACACCGAGGAGGAGAGAATCATCATCACGCAGCTGCCTTTCCCCACCACGCTGGTGGATTTCTGGGCTCTGGTCTGGGATTACACTTGCACATCGGTAGTTGTGCTGAATCAACTGCAGGAGCTGGACAAGGTCAGCAGCCCAAGCTCTGGCAGCTCTCCCCTCTCCTGGTTCCCCGTGGGGCCCAGCAGTGGGATTGCTGCCTTTGGCCCTGCACGGATCTTACCAGGAGAGCCCTGCTTGCACCAGGACCTGCTGCAAGCTTGTGGGGCTCCACCTGGAAGAGCCCAGAGGACTGGCCCAGCACCACAGCTCCACAGCTGGGGACTGTCCTGGGTCTCACTGCAAATGAGCCTCCCTCAGCTTTTGTTGCCCCCTGCCCAGGTGTCCTCTCTGATGGAATGTTGTTCTCTGGCTGCAGCACTGGGTTGGTGCCCAGCAGTGCCTGGCAGAGCCACGTGCATGTGGCTTATGGGCGAGGGGCTGGTGTGAGCCCACCCATGTGAGGGGCTGAGCTCTGCCTGCGTGCAGGTGGGGGCCACGTGTGACCATGCACCTCTCGCCCTCCCCAGACATACGTGCAGTTCTGGCCCACCCAGGGCGAAGATGACTATGGCCGCTTCCATGTCCAGCTGATCTCAGAGGAGCCTGGCGCTGGCTTCACAACCTGGACACTTGTCCTCAGCAACAGGCAGCAGGTGGGCCCTTTGCTCAGAGCCGGCAAACTCCTTTGAGAAGGATCTTTGCAAGAGCTGGGAGGAGCAGCTGTCAGTAGGCTTTGATTTGGGCTCAAAGTCACAGCTAGAGATGGCAGAGGGATCTGGTGGGGTCCTGGCAGGGCAGTGGCCAGAGCAGAGTCTTTTGCCTAGGCAGAGAGGTTAATCCCAAGAAAGTGAGGCTGCAGGCAGAGGTAGAACTCAGAGGTGTTTTTTCTTGCCTTTTCAACTGGAGGACAGCAGCTGTGAATGGAATTTGTGCATCTCAGTGGTCCATGGAAGGGGAACAATTGCAGGCAGCTGGACACAGACTGGTGTCAGTCTGAGCTGCACCTGCTGCTCACCTCTTCTCTTATGCTCTGTGTGTTGGTCTCAGAGCAACTTGTTGGAGAAGAGCAAAGTCTGGAGTGGCATGTCCCACTTTGGAGCTGCTCCCTTGATCCAGTGTGCATGTCTGAGCTGGGACTTTCCTACTTTTCCCTCCATGAAGCCAATAGGTCGCTGCTCAGCCCAGCCCACTGTATTTCTTCCCCACTAGCCCAAGAAGTCTGCAGTGGAAATCCAGTTACATGAACTGACGGACTGGCCCATGCAGGAGCACCTTCCCCCACACCCTGACACCATCATCAGCCTGCTAGGGAAGGTGGAGACACACCATCGGCAGAGCCAGGATGGACATATCCTTGTCACCTGCTGGTGAGTGATGTCTTCTGGATAAGCAGCCATGGCACAGAGCAGGACACAGCTCAGGCTGTGCCAGTGAAATTGGTGACAGTTCCATCTCAGAGGGATATGTGGATATGAATTCAGCTATGTTGAGGGAGGTAGGCTTCCCGGTAGAGGCTGGTTGAGGGTGGGATCTGTGGCCAAGGTCATGCTGAGAATTTGGGAGTGTACAGGGACACCTCTGAGGCTCATCCCTGCCACCTGCCATCCCAGAGCGAATGAAGTTCCCCTTGCCCTCCTCCACAGGGATGGAGCCAGCCGCAGTGGGATCTTCTGTGCTGCTGGTTTCCTGTGTGAGCAGATCCAAAGCGAGGGCATGGTGGATGTGTCCCAGGCTGTGAGGATGCTGAAGAGGAGGCGGAGACAGTTCATTAAAAATGTGGTAGGTACTGACTTCAAACCCCGCTGGGATGGCAACACCAAAACAAGAGCCATGCCTTGCATTGCCCCAGTAGCTGCCCCAGCCCCTCTGTGCTCAGATCATCCTGAGGCCAGGTGATGATGAGATCTTTGAAAACCCCATTTTCTGCTGCTGGCACATACCCACTCCCTCAGTGGCAGGTTCTGCAGAACTGAAGGGGCACCAAAGCATCCTGCCTGATGAGTGGCCCTTTCTGGTCCACCTGCCTGATTAACACTTTGTGTCCTGGATGTTGGCTCTCCTGCCAAAGCCAGCTGGCTCCAGTGCTGGTGTAGCCCATCCTTCCAGCTCCTGGAGCACATGCCTGGATTCCTCAGCAGGGGAAGGTGGACTCCAGCTGGGGGGAGGAGGAGGGTGGACTGCACCTGTGTCTGGCATGCTGTGTGTCAGGAAGCTGTTGGAGACCAGTGCTGACATGCCACTGCAGCTGTTGGTCCACCAGAGTCTCATGTGCATCCTTTTCTCCACAGGAACAGTATGGGCTCTGCTATGAACTAGCCCTCAGTTATTTGAATTCATTTGAAACCTATGGGAATTTCAAGTAGGGGCATGACCACAGCCTGTCTCTGGATGGGATGTTGGCTCCCTGGACATCCCTTCATCAGTAACAGTGGAAGCAAGAGGGGAAAAAAGGGATGTGCATGGCCCCAAGCTGCTTCACTACGCTGAAAAACCACCCCAAGGGTCCTCCATGGCTGAGGAACACAGGCTAGACTGTCTCCAAATTTTGGCCAGGTGTTGTTGAAATGGGAACCTGACCCTCTGTGCAGCATTTGTACAGGAACTTATGTGGAATCACAGCCTGAGTATGCAGACCAGAGCAGATGCACCAGGACTTCACCCATCCTTCCTTGCCAAGGATGAAGAGCACAGCTGTCCCATCCAGGTTCCCTTGTCCCCTCAAGTACCCCAAGGAACGTGGGGTAGCCCCAACACCCACATTGTGTTTGGTCAGAGAAGTCTCAAACTGCTGTAAGATCCATGGGGCTCAGGAGCACAGGATATCTGTCCTACTTTGGGAGAAGCATGAAGCCCAAAGTCAACAAGAGCCAAGAGTGGGACAACCCATGCTCCTGCAGGGCCAAAGTGCTCCTTCAAATGCCACACAATCTCTTCCTGGGGCTGCATCTTCCTGGTGCTGCTGCAAGTGCCACTGCCCTTCCAGCTCCATAGAGGCTCTCTCATCAGCCTGTGGCTGCACCATGGCACTCCCAGGTTACAGTGTCTCAATGTGAATATCCTGGGTGTGGTCCAAGCAGCACCACAGAAACAGCTTCTGTCTTTGCTGCACAAAGGCAGGAGACTTCAGAGCCAGGATTGACCCCATTGCTTTCTGTCCTGTGTCTCACCAATAAAGGCCATGGTGGTGGTGACCCCTGATGTTTGCTTCTCTTCCAGGTTTGACCTGGCCTAGGGCAGCAAGGGAGCTGAAAGCCCAGAGATCCCACAGCATGGGCACAGAATACACTCTTGGCCAAAATGTGTGTGGAGGACCATCACCCTGCATGGATTCCCACCACACATCTGCTCCAAACTCACATTAGAGCTGTCCAGCTCAGCTCAGTAGGTCAGAAAAGCTGTCAGGCACCACCAGGGGAATGCAGGATCACAGCAGCCCTGCCCGTGGCTCCCCTCAACAAGGCACAGTGACTCCCTGCAGGGGAATATCACCTCCCAGGGGCAATGAGGGGTGCAGGCAGAAGTTGTGTGGGCCAGGCAGCCCCTCCAATCCATAAGCCTTTATTTGTTGTCCAGACAGAACAGGCAGAGTCACAAAGCAGTCCAGGCAGGCCAAGCAAAGCCCTGGGTTTGGCTGAATATCAACAGAGAGAAGGATTGGGAACCCAGAGGACAGCAGGAGAATGCCATCAACCTGAGTCTGTGTGAGTCTGGGACTGGGAAATCTGGCATACAGATCCTGCCTCCAGGAAAGCAAAAATGAAAGCAAAGCCTGAAAAAAAGCATTACAGAAAGCCAGATTGAAAGGCCTTACAAAAGCAGTAAGCAAACCCTGGGAGTTGAAGGGGCTGAGGAATGAAAAAGCTCAGCCCTCCAGGGCCTTCTGTTTTCCTCTTGCCCTGCTGAACTGGATGAATTTCATGGGAGCCCCGTGCTGGTCACAGCCACAGGAGAGCCAGGGTACATGGCAGCCATCAGCACTGGGCTGGGATTATCCTTCCCATTTTCTCCATGTTCTCACTGCTCTGGATGTCTCCATGGTCCTGGCTGGGGCTGAAGTGCCTGATCTCCAGCCTAGCCACTTTACCTGTGGAGAAAAAGGGCACCCAGTGTGAGAGACAGGCTGGAGCACGTGGCAGTGCCTGCTGCAGCCCAACCCTTCCATCCCAGCTGTGCCCAGCCACAGAGCCCCAGAGGTGCTGTCAGTGCTGAGGTGAGAGCAGCAGCCCCTCAGCCTGACCCTCCTGAGACCCCTCCCTGCAGACCCCCAGGAGGGATGGCACAGACACGGGTCACTCAAAGACCTGAACCTTTGGGATGCTCATCTTTGCTCACCCCGTCCCTGCTCCAGGCAGGGAGCACTGCCTGGGACCAGGCTCTGCATCCACGTGGGGCTCAGTGGGCAGAGCCATCCTGATCATCCCCAGCCAAGGCAAATCAGATGTATCAGTGCAGCATGCAAACTGCTGCTTCTCCTGAAACCCAACATCTCCAGGGAGATTGCTGCTCTGATCCCACCTGCCCCACATCCCGATAGTCCCCTCTGTGATGGCTGTCTGCAGAATTGCATTTTCCTACCTTTTTAATTAGCCTCCTTAGTTTGGTTGGGCAAGTACTTCCTTTTCCTGGAAAGGGAAAGGGGAGTGCAGGGTAAGAAGCTGGCATTGTGTATGTACCTGCTGACCCTGTCCCCTCCCTACTCACCTGGAGTGCACAAGCCACAGGATGACTGCAACCACAAGGAGGACTGCCAGCAGCACAACCAGTCCAATCACAATCCAATGCCACTGGCCCACAGTCTGCCCTGCAACAAACACAGAGGCAGGGGTGAGTGCCACAGCCTGGCCTCCTGCTGGCAATGGCCCCAAGAAGGGCAAAGGGTATGTGCAAGTGTGTGCATCTTTGTCCTGGCTGAGGTTTCTTCTGGGAGAGAGCATCACCCCGTGTGTGGGGATCTTGTGCTGTTCCACGTGAGACACAAAAGCACTTGTACTGAGCCAGCTTGTTTCCAGGGAAGCTGCCAGGCTGGCAAAAGGGAACAGGCAGGAGAGTGGCTTGGGCAGCAGGAGCAAGGAGACACTTACCAACAGAGAAGCTGTAGCAGACACAGGTGAACTTCTCTGCCTGTTGGGAGGAGACAGGAGGGAGAGCTCAGCCCACTCCTGCAGCGCTAGCCTAGCTGGAGGCAAAGGTGCCCGGGCAGGGCCACCGAGTGAGCGGCTGTGGGCCGGGACCCCAGGGACACGTCGGTGCCGAGGCACGGGACAGGAGCGAGGCCTCGCGGGCAGCGCAGAGGCAGCGAGGGCCCGGCCCGGGGTGCAGGAGCCGCAGAGAGCAGCAGCCCCCGATGGTACCTGCGGCCCGAGGCGGACGAGGCGCAGCAGGGCCGTGTAGGCCTGGCCCGGGCGGAGGGCAGCGTTGTGCCGGCCCGGCCCGCGGCTCCCGTCGCCCAGCACGAAGTCGGTGGCGGCGGAGAGGTTGAGGAGGGCGGCCAGGTACACGCTGGCATTGGAGAGGCGCGGCTGGCCCGAGCAGATGCTCTCGATCAGCGAGGCGTTGTGCGTCGCGGCCACGATCAGCTGGTGCTCCCTGCGGGGCCCAAAGGCGCTGGGACCGGGCACGGGGCCCAGGGCAAGGGAGGCGTGTGCCGGCCAGCGCCGGCCGGGGAGAGCCGCGGCGGGGCTGCAGCGCCGCGGGGCTGCGCTCACCTGGCGGCCTCAGAGCCGCGGGCGAGGGGGCGCAGGGCAAGCACGGCCGTCCCTCGCGACGGGGCGATGTCGCGGGCGCTGCGGCAGCTGATGGCCGGGGAGCGCGGCGTGTCTGCAGGGGAGCGGCCGGGGACTGAGCACGGCAGGGCCGGGCGAGCAGCAGGGGCGGCCTCGGGCAGCGCGGGCTGCCGGGCCCGGCTCGGCGGTGCCCGGCCCCGCAGCAAAGCTCACCGGAGCTGCTGTTGGCGTGAAACTCCGTCATGAGCGCAGCCCCGGCTCCGGCAGCCGTCAGTCCCTGGATGGTCACGGCGTAGCTGCTGTCGGGGCCGTGCTCCGGCAGCCGGTGCTCAGTGACGGAGCCATCGAGCCGCAGCCGCTCGGTCTCCAGCACGCTGCTGTCCCCGGCCTTCCTGGCCGTGATGTTCAGCTGCGGACAGGAAGGCAGCAGCTGGAACGCAGCAGCTCCCGCCTGCCCGCCGGCAAGGTGCCCGCAGCTGGCACCGTCCCTGCCAGCCTGCCCTTCCCTGTGCCTGCCCCTGTGCCCGGGCAGGGCTCCGGAGAGCGACGGGCGGGAGCCTCAGCCCGTGCGGGGAGCTCCAAACGAGGAGAGGAGAGGAGAGGAGGAATTTGGAGCCGACGCTGAGGATGTGTGAGCAGCAGCCTCTGTGAGCAAAGGGCTGAGCCTCTGAGAAGGGAAGAGGCAGGCTGCCCTTTGAAGGGCTGTAGATATCTGTACTGAGCCCGAGGACAGGTCACCCAGGTGTTGCAACCCTAAAGGCACTGTGGTGACATCCTCCACCAGAGTAATCTAAACTTCTCTTTTCTCTTGTGTAAAGCTGGATGCTGAAGGCTTTCTCTAAAAGAAAAGGAGAACGACTAAAGTTTCCATGAGTAATAGAGATGAAGGGTCCCCATTTGCCCATGCATCATCTGAATTTGTCATGAGATCCCTGTCCATTCTCATTTGCTGTCTTTACAGAAATATGTTCTGGGCTTATGCAGAAGTGTAGACCACTATTCTAGTGAAGTGGAGCAAAAGGATTCTTTTCACAAACACCGGTCTCTGGGAGCAGGAAACCAGCTGAACAGACTCACAGGTTGTGAAGAGTTTGTCTTGACAATTTTCTCCAGCACAGAGCTAAGAAGCGGCTTGCAAGGTCCCTCTCACACCATGAAGACCTCTGTCCTCAGAGAGGACCTAAAGCATTCTGAGAACAATGTCACCAGCACACACACACACACCCACTGCTGGAGAGCAGTGTTTTGCTGTGGAATGTCTCCCAAATCCACAGACAGAGGAGATGCTTGTAGCCATGCTAGGAGAACTCAACAGAATGGTGTAGCTCTCTGCAGAAGGGGCTTTCAGGAGGGAATTTCAGAGGATTACTCAAACCACAAGTTTTTCTGTGTCAGAAACCAGAAACAAGTACGCAAGAGGCACAGGAAACCCAGGGACGACACCCCAGAAGATGCATCACCATGTGTTGCACACCAACCTCCAAAAGCCTGCCAAACCCAGAGCAGAGCACACCCAGGAAGTAAGCCCAGAGGACATGGAGCACTCACACTTCTGTGGGTATCTCCACAGCAAGAAGAATGTTGAGAATGACACAGAAAATGCTTGTGCACACAAAAGCCAGATATTTACAGGCTGGGAACTGTGGCTCATCCCAGCTGTCCCGTGCCCACACTTCCCAATGTGCCTGCACAGAGCTCCAGGCTGGGAGGTGAGGGTCTGCCCTGGTCCCTTGGTACCTGGTATCCGATGATCTCCCCGTTGCAGGAGGGCAGCGAGCTCCACCTGAGAGAGCCCCTGTCGGGATCCAGCCACAGCTGCTCCGGTTTGTCCGGCACTGCAAGCACAGACAGGGGGTCACACACAGGGCCATGAGCAGGGGCTGAGGCCAGAGGAGGCTGCAGCAGCTCCTGGCCAAGGGACAGGCTGCAGAGGGACTCCCTGTGAAGGGTCTGTCCCCTGCAAAGGCTGCAGCCGTGGGAAGCACAGCAGTGTGGTGTGGAGTGGGACAGTGAGAACGGGCTGTGCCCTGCTCAGGGCTCTCCCAGCCCCTTCCCCAGAGCTCCACATGACCCCAGCAGCTCTGATCCCAGGCAGATCCCTGCACGGAGCAAATGATCAGGCTGAGCTGAGAGGTGAGGAGAACATCTACCCAGCCTGTGACACAGCTCTGGACTGCTCCTTGTCTCTGATATTTCTGTGCACGTACCTGTTTCCTGAGTCATGAAGAACCATGAGAACAGGGTTGTGTTGGGGGGCAAGTCAATGGTGACACTGTACTCAGTGAAGGGCTGCAGAGGGGAGCAGGTGAATGTTCCCTCCTGGCCATGTAACATCTGCTCTCCATTCACCTCCTGAGCCTCACAGGGAGGGGAGGAAGGCATTGCCAGGCGGCACCTGGCCCTCATGCCCTGGCAGGCATCAGGGAACCTGCAGGTCCATTTCAGTTGGATGCTGGTGCTGGAAATCTCAAAGGTGTTAGGGTCAACCTGGAGCACTTCTGTGAAGGAAAGATTGCCAGAAGGTCACTTTATTCCCTTCCCACCCGAGCCATGCAAGGAAGCTGCAGGCAGACAACCTTGCTCATCACCCAACACGGTGGGAGGGAAAGTGAGACTGAAGGTGGTCACTGTGGCTCTCTGAAAGGGGAGCAGGAGGAGTTGAACATGAATGAATGTGGGTGAATTACTGTATTACTACTGCTCAAGCAATTTTCCCCATTCATTCAAAACTGAGGTGCAGAATCTGTACAATCCATCAGGAACAGCTCTGTTCTTCCTGGGAGGGAGCATGAATGCCCTAAGCTGTGATAAGAGAGTGCCAAGCCTGCATCCACCATGGTGCAGAACCTGGAGGGACCCAGCCCACATGGAACAAGCTGTGGTGCTGCCAGCCACACCAGCAGTAAAGCCTTCTGATCCTGCTTCAACAGTGGTGCCATGTGCTGGCCACAAACTCCACCACAAATCCCTCTTCCATGCTTTCTCCTTTGTGCACATCCTCCTGCCAGAAGGCCTCAGGGAGACCCTTATCACCAACACCCGCAGTGGTGACCTGCGGGCTGAACTTGACACCTGCCATTTCCCCAGGCAGCATGGAGCCCAAAACCTCCTGTGCCCCACACCCTGCTTTCTCTGCTCAGGAAGGTCAGAGCAAGTCAGCCCAGAGGGCTCCTGATCCCTCCCTTACCACTGCACTCCACGCTGGACCGAATGCGGACCCAGGCACCGCGGGAGTTTCTTCCAGCCCAGACCTCTCTGTATACAGGTTTCCCACCAGAGAAGGACTGGACTTCGCTGGAACATTTGACATGGGTGAAGGACGGCTGGAAACCTTCAGGGCAGCTCAGCATCACTTCGTCATTCTTCTTATAATTCAGCTGGTCTGGTGCCAGCTGGAGTCTGGAGTCCCACTGGGGCCTTTGGCACATTTCTGTCAGAGGTGAAAGTTGGTGTTAGAAGGGCTGGAGATGATGAGATGATGAAGTGAGTATGGGGGAGTGGTGGGAGAGAAATCCCAGCAACCCCTCAAGGCAATGAAGGGAGAGGGAAGGTGACACATCCATGGGCTGGGATGTGACCTGAGGACAAGCATGGAAAGTGTGAAGGATCACTCATCCATGAACCTGCCCCATCCACAGTGTGTCCACGGGCACCATATTCCCTCCTGCAAAGCCCAGAGCAGGGACATTCCCAGGACACTCAGCCCTGCACCAGGGCACTCCCTCCAGCCTGTCACCCAGGCCTGTCACCCAGGCCAGCTGAGGTGGCACTTGCTGGCCATGGCAGCACCACTCCTGCTGGCAGGCAGGGCCCTTCAGCCATGGCTCATGCCTGCCACAGGGATCAGGCACGCCCCTGTTCCCCTCGGGGCTCCCTGTTCTCACTCACTCGGTGCCTCCTTGGCTGCTCAGCCCCTGCCCCACACCGCTGGGCAGGGGGACAGGGGCTGAGCAGTGCCTTCTGCATTCCCATCTCCTGCTTTACCAGTGCCCCTGCCCCTTTCTCCTGACACAGCCCTTCCCTCTTCTCATCACCTCCCCACCAGATTCACCATCCTCCCGGCTCAGTAGGCAGTGGCTGAGCAGCTGGCCACAGCACTTTGTCCAGTGCTGCAGGGGAGGCTTTGTGGCAGTGATTCCTACAGAGAAGGATGCTGGCTTGTGGCAGGAGCCCTTGTCTGTTCAAGGCTCTGCAAGAAGGTTTGTGAGGCCTGAAGAGGTTTAAAAGACAATCTGCCTTCTCCCAGAGGGGCACAGAAGGGATCTCCCAAGGTGCAGACCAACTTTGCCACAAAGGGAAGTGCTGTGAGAAGCCCTTGTGCAGAGGCTTTGCTCTCCAAGAGCCCTGGTGGCAGAAGACCAGAGATGCCCATCTGAGCACCACAGCCAACAGCTTTGTCCCCTGGCACACGGCCGTGACCCACCCCATACTCAGGCACCCAGCCACTGATCCTGTGCCAATCCATCTGTCTGGCAAAGCAGCAGCAAGCTCCCTCTTGCACTGCCCTCAGTAGGCACAGTGTCCCTCAGGGACACCTGGGGGTAGGATGAAAATGACACCTCCCTGAAGACCCTTCCCCTGATTCACAGTGTGTGAACTCATGCCCAATTCATACCCACTGTCTCCAGGGAATGATTGGCAAACTGCTTTTCTGGAGAGCATCACTGCACATCCAGCCCTGTGCTGTCTGTCCCCCAGAACCCCAGTGCACACTGCATTGTAGCTCCTGTCCCTGGGGCAGACAGAGGCTGCCCCAGCTGACACGGCCCTCAGGGGTCTGTCTGGGTTCCAGCCTGGGGCTGCAGCCAGTGAAGATGAATATCCAACACAGAGGAGGGAAGGCAGCAGAAGCTTCCAAGAGGAAGAAGCACTTCTTACCTGTTCCCTGGGGCTCTATCTGGATGCTGAAAAAGTCGTCCTGGCCATGTGCTGACAGTAGAGATGCAAGGGCCAGGAGAAACCTCAGAGGCAGTGACTGCAGGGCCATCCTAGTGTGAAGTCCCCAGGCAGGACTGAAATCTCAGACCCACTTGCTGCCTCTGAGCCCAGGCACCCGTATCTGACTGCAGGGCTTGCAACCACAGGAAGGAAACAGACACATCTCCTCATGAGATGTAGGAGCTTCCTCTTCGGGCAGGGAACCTCCCATCCCTGTCAGAACTTCTGCCTTTTGATATCTTTTTGCCTCAGGAGCATCCAGGCTCTGGGACTCAACAGAGAAGGAACCTTGTCACAAGATCCCTGAGTTTCCTCCCAAAACTCCCCTAGTTACTAGGGCATGCAAGAAGTGTTACTCCTGTTACTGAGGTAATATCCAAGTGCTTCCTGACACTGCGTGGGTTTTAGAGTGGTGATGAGTCACTTCCCCTCAATGATCACAGAAGATGGAGGACCTTTGGGACGCTACATAAAGACTGGTCAGAAGCACAGATAGGAATGGGGACACGAACTACAAGGAGTACTTCAGTGCCTGAAACAGTCTGTGGCCCTTCTGAAAGAAACACTCAGCCCACACCCTCTCTCATCCTTCCCCGCTTCTCTATCCTCAGCTGCCTCCTCCTCCTGCTCCCTCTCAGGCTGGCAGCACTCTCCTCTGTCCCCAAGTGTGCAGGGCATGCTGCCCTACAGTGCCAGCTGTGTGCTCGAGAAAACACAGTACTAAACCATGCCTCTTGCTCATCAGCAGCCACAGCTTTTCTCTTCCTCCAGAGCCTCCCATCCACTTTGGATGTCTCGGATTTCAGAAGGCTGGGTGATCAGACATGGGTGGCTGCAGAGGCACAGAGACGTACTTGTCCCTCATCTTTGCTTGTGGCACATGCACAGGACACGCTCCTGTCCAGGATAAGGGTGCCTGCTCATGGCTCCCCTCAACAAGGTGCAGGTAGCTCAGGGAACAGCACCTCACAAGGGCAATGAGGTGACTAGGCAGGAGCTGGGGGCAGCAGGTAGCGCTGTCCAAACCACAAGCCTTTACTGACTGTCCAGACAGAGCATGTGGAGTAACAAGGCTGACAGCCCACGGTATGACTAGGGACGGTGGGATGAAGGGGGAAGCAGGGTAGCCAAGGAGGTGGCAACTCTTCCCCCCTATCCCAAGCCTGCTCATTCCCCTTTCTCAACCAGAGGCACCCACACAGTATTGAATTTCTCTTCTCCTGTCTGCCCAATACCCACAAAGAGCTGCTCCATCAGGCAGACACGTCACACAGCCACACTTCACAGGAAGGAGATATTTTGGTACCAGGTGCCAGTTGCAGGTACCGAGCTGATGAGCAGACAGCTCATATGAAGAACTGTCAAAACATGTCTTTACCAGCACATGCAAGTCATGCCAGGCTGAAAAGAAGCTGGAAAAGGGAAAGGTCAATTGCTCTGTGTTCTGACAGTGTACTCCTCCACAAGGAGAGCCTTCAGGCTGCCCCTCAGCCTCCAGGCTGCACTGGGTATTGGCAGGTTTGACAGGGGAGAGAGACAACAATGAAGCAAAAAACCATAACAGCTCTGTGTTCAGGGCTGTAAAAAGCACAATAGGCACCAGCAATAGTGTGATTGTGTTCGAGGGTCCCAGGATGAGGGAAGAGATGAGAATCTTGACTCCATGTTTCAGAAGGCTTATATATTATTATATAATATTATATATAATAATATTATATATTATTATATATTATGATATGATATGATATGATATGATATGATGCTATACTAAAACTATACTAAAAAAATAGAGAGAAAGGATCCATCAGAAGGCTGGAAAGGAATAGAAAGGAATTACAAAATCTTGTGACTGCTCACAGTCTTGACACAGGTGGCTGTCATTGGTCATCAAGTAAAAACAATTTCACATGCTGGGTAAACAATTCTCCAAATCACATTCCAAAGCGGCAAAACATGGAGAAGCTGAAGCTTCCCAGCTTCTCAGGAGAAAAGATCCTGGCAAAAGGATTTTTTATAAAATATGTGTGTGACACAACAAGCACTGAGTCCAGGGAGCTCAGGAGAGCCCCTGTACCCAAGGGCAGGAGAAGGAGATGGAATCATCACAGGCAACACACAGAGCTTGAAAAAAGAGAGGTTGATTGCCCCATTTGCCAGCAGTGCAGCCCTCACCAAGGAGAGCCTTTGGAATCTCAGGATCCAGGCTGCACTGGGCACTGCCACCCCACAGGGTGGGAGACAGTGGCTGTTGGAGGGATGGGACAGCAGCCAAGAGCCAGCAGATCCCAAAGGCTGCAGGACACAGACGCCCCGAGAGGGCCAGTGCCAGCTGCACCTCACAAAATGGGAGATGGGAGAGGACACAGACCAACAGAAAGGTCCAGCCATGCAATGGAGATGGTGTTACCTATAGGATGGGGAGGAGGGAAAGCAGCCACCCAAAGCATTGCACTGGGAGCAATGCAGCACCTCAGGTGTGCTTCCTTGGAGCTGTCAGGGGCTGGAAAAGCCTACTCCAAGCTCCTCCATGGAGATTCATGGGGTCAAGGCTTTCACACACAAAACAAGGAGGATTCATGACAAGGTGGGAGCTTTTGTGGGCCAGGCAGCCCCTGCAAATGACAAAAATTTATTGGTTTTTCCAGATACAGCAGCAAAGTGGCCAGGGCAGCACAGCTAGGCCAAACTCAAGCAGAGGACAGGGTATAGATGGATACAAGAACACAGCCTGGAAAGAGGAGTTGTGAGCTCCTCCAATCTCAGGGAATATATGCAGGCACCAAGATGCTGGTGAGATGGCTATGCCAGAGCACTCGAAAACTACCAGGACATATCCTTGCTGTCATGAGGAGGTCATCCCATGCCTAAAGCTGCTCCTGTGCTGTGGCAGAGGACTCTGGAGCTTGATGAAGAAGAAAATTTTGGGGGGAAGCAATAACTCATGGGATAACTCATTGTCATGCTTCTGGTGGTGGAGGACCAAGTCTTGAGAAGGGAAGTGCCTCAGATGTCCACTCCAGCTGCTCTTCTTCCTCACTGCTGAGTCTCATGAACAAGCGGGGAGCGGGGAAATGGCTCTCCAGCCTGGCCACACTTACCTGAGGAGAGCAAGAGAACCCAGGGCAGAGGCTGCTGCTTGCCCTCGGCAATGTGAGGAGCTCAGACACACCATCAGAGCTGGCAGTCTCCACTCTCTCTGTGCCATGTGGGCTCACAGGCAGGACAACACATTTCCTACCTGCATCCTTCTCAAGAAAATTCTCGATCACGCAGTAATTATCCCCGTGTACATTCTCATAGGGCTGGAGATCTGGAGGGGAGAAGAGTACAGAAACAGCCTGAGGGACCCGGGGGCTGTGGGAGAAGCAGCAGGGCAGCCTCAGGCAGGCAGCATCACCAAGGGCAGCAGATCATCCTGGGATGCACACCATCAGGGCAGCAGGGCTGGGAAGATCTGCTGCCTACTCCAGAGAGAGTGAGGAGGAGCAGTTCCCAACCCTCACTGGCGTCTCAGGGACACCCCAGCCAGGAGCTGCTGGAAGAGGCTACTGAGCAGGGTCTCCGCTGGGAGTGGATGTGGGAAACATTGGACAGGTCAGCCAAAGCCAGCTGGGCTGCCTGGAGCTGCCTCAGGATGCCACTAGGCCCTCCTGAAATACACTGCTCCCCTCCCAGCTCCAGCCCTGCAGTCCCCTCTGTGCTGGGAATCCTACCTGTGTACTGATCCTCCTCAGCATTTCTGGGCAAGGCCTTCTTTTTTCTGGGAAGGCAAAGGGCAGTCCTGAGTCAGGGAGAGGCTGACCTGGGCCAGACCCTGCTGAACCCAGCAGCAGTGGCATGGGGGGTTCTGCACACCCTCCCTCTGCCCTGGCAGGCATCGCCCACCTACACCCCAGGGGACAGCAGTGGCAGCTGCACCAGCAACAAGGGGACAGGGTCCCTCAGCACACACGGCCCCATCCCAGCCCTGAAGAAGACACTTAGAGCCCAGCTAGGAGCCCTAGAGCAAATCTGTGTTATGACCAGCCAGCTGCATCCTCTGCACCCAGAGAATGGTGGGAGCAGCTAGGCACCCCTCTCTACCCCACCCACCCCACAGCACAGCACGGCCTGAGACAGAACCGAGACTCCAAATCCCCTGCAACTCACCTGAACAGCATGAACCAGATGATCCCAGCAGACAAGGGGATCAACAGCACCACCACCACCACTACAGTGACTGCTGACCCAGGCCAAGGGCCCGGAGGCTGCCCTGAAACTAACACAGAGAGAGAGAGAGCAGTGGGTGCCAAGCCTGGGCCGTGCACCAGCAGTCATGCACCAGCCTTGCTGCTGGGTGTCTGCACGTGTAGAAATGCATGTCCAGACCCTGCTGCCCTGGCTGCTGCAGGGACAGGCAGCAAGCCTTCCCCTGCCTGCACGTCTGCTTGGGCAGGGCAGAGGGAGGCTCTGGAGCACAGGGCCTTGTCCCATGGCCCCAGCTGGAGGGTCTGGCAGCCTGCTCAGCCATCCTGCACACTGCAGAACACAGACCCAGGCTCAGCAGCCCTCGTGCTCTCTGACCTTGAGCCACCTGTGCACCCAAATGCAGGAATGGGTGTCACCTTCTTCAGTGGAACAGTAGAGGGGGCAGGTCTGGTATCAAAGGCACACACAGTGGCTGAAGTGGTGCAGGCCCTCTGCGGACCTGCCAATGAAAGCCCTCAAGGAAGGACTCCCCCAGCTTCATCCTTGCTGAGCCCACACTCCCTGCCCCTGTCCGAGCTGGGACACGGTGGGTGCACACACAGGTCTGGAGGCTGCTCCAGACTCAGCACTCACCCCCTGAGAGGCCACCCCAACCAGACACAGGGCAGAACAGCCATTACCCCGGACGTAGGCTTCAAATTCCAGTTGTGATGCAGCCCCAGCCCCAGCTGCCGTCAGGCCCTGCACTGTCACCAGGTATTTGCTGCCAGCTGTCTGATGAGGCGGCGCATATGCAGAGACAGAATGGTTCAACAACACCTGACTGAAATCAAGGTAGCTGCCGTCCTCTACTCTCACGGTGGTGATGTTCAGCTGGAGGAAGGACAAGGAGCTGCTAGACAATAGCACCAACATCCTGCTTCTGCACTGGGCAGCTCTGTGGAGAGGGGCTGGGCACTAGAGGGAACCTGCCCCTACCAGAACACCAGCAGGGTACAGCCTGTGGGCCCTGGCCAAGGAGGGCTCCCCCCTCTCCTCAGGCTGTCTGCACAGAGCTCCAGGCAAGGTGAAGGGGACCACAGGCACTCCGTGGACTCCTGGTACCTGGTATCCAGTGATCTCCCCTTTGCAGGAGGGCAGTGCCTCCCACCTGATGGTCCCCGTTTTGGAATCCATCCTCAGATTCTCTGGCTTGTCTGGCACTGGAAGCACAGGGGAACAGGATCATGCCTGGATAGCGATTATTTGTCCCCCACAAAGGCTGTTTGTGCCTCTGCAGCCAAAATGGTGTGGTGAGGAGGGGGAAGGCCCTTCCCCAGATCCCCACAGGCTGCAAGCAGCTCTGACCCCAGGACCATCACAGCAGGGAGCAGATGGTCTGGCTGAGCTTCAGGGTGACGGGCACCCTGACATTTCATGTAAACATACCCATTTCCTTTGTCATGATGAGGTCTGTGTACAGGATTGTGCTAGGCAGCAGGGAGATGATGACGCTGTAGACCGTGAAGGGCTGCAGAGGGGAGCAGATGAATGTTCCCTTCTGGCCTAGTAGTTTCTCCTCTACCTTCACGTCCTCAGCCTCACAGTTTGAGGAATGGTACTCCATCCGGCACCTGGCCCGAATATGGTGGCACATACGAGGGAATCTGCAGATCCAGTTCAGTTTGATGCTGGTGCTGGAAACCTCCAGGTTCTCATGGAAAACCTGGAGGACATCTGTGAAGGGAACATTTCAAGAGGATCACTCCCTCCCTCCCCTCCAAGCCCTGACATCAGACTCCATCAACCCCCCCATTCCCTCACTTGCCTGTCCCCAGCACAGAGTAGACAAGGGCATTCTGCCTTCTCCCAGACTACACGTGCCAGAGTTGCCAACAGCACTGACATAAACCTGGCATGCTTCCAGAATTTTCTCTGGAGTTCTCTGCTGTGCCCTGACCACCCTGAGCACGGGGCACTGACGCTGTGCCACACATGCAGAGTTGCTCTCCATGCCTGGGGAGGACAGACTGAGAGCACTGGGGCAGTGTCTGGCTTTGTCTGGCTTGCTCACTTACCCACACAGGTCAAGGTCTCTTCCACAAGGTGCCAGGTGTCCGTGCCACTCTTCGCTATCCAGCCACTGCGAGGAATCATGGAACCTTCCTGTGGCTTCAATGCCACACATTTGATCTCCATGTATGGAGGCCAGTACCCCTCAGGACACCGTATCTTCACCACTTCATTTGGGTTGAAGGTCCCTTGTTCTTGGTTAAAGAAAAACTTGGAGTCCCACTGGGGCTTCTGGCATTTCTCTGCACCAACAAGATGGGAAAGTGTTAGCTGGGCAGTGTGGCTCTGCAGGACATGGAGCAGGGCATCCCCTTCCCTGGTCCCTCAGAGCAAGAGGTGAGCTCCAGGACACTGCACAGAGCAGCCCTTCCACATCAATTCTTGTCAAAAGGATGGGGACAAGAAGGACTCCAAACTTCTTCCCCCAGGTCTCCTGGGAAGGCCTAGGAGGAGCTGGAGTCAGGGACTGAGGGGTTTGTACTGTGCACAAAGCCTCTGGTGCCCTGTTTGTCGCTCAGGCAGGATGACAACACCCTGATTCCTCCTGAGAAGGCAAAAACCCTGAGCCCCAAAGCTGCCTCTGCAGTGACAGCATGCAGCAAGGCCAGGGAGGGGGAACCAGCACACGGGGAGAGGGACACGCCTTTACCTTGTCCCCTGTGCCACAAACACCTGTCAGACCTACAGCACTGTAGCCCTGACATTTCAGCACATGCACTTACCAGAAGCTCTTAAGGAGACTTGTATGTGCCACACACCACCCAGCCCCCTGTGAGCACAGCCTGAAGCCCTGCATGGTCCCTTGGCCTCCTGTGCCATGGGCAGTGCTGGTTACTGCCCAAATGGCTACTTTGGTATCAAGGGAAGGACCTTTGTAGCAAAACTCCCTCCTTTAGGCCCTCAGGGACTAAAGCCGGCATCAGCCAGCTCCCCTCCAGGGAATCCCAGGGCAGGCACAGAGCAGACTCGGGAGCTGCCTGGACACTGTCTTCAGCAGCACCTGCCCCAGGCAGCACAGAGCCAGCAGCTTCCTGTGCCCCCACAGGCTGCCTTCCCTGCTCAGGGAGGGCAGAGCAGGGCCATCAGGAATGCTCCTGAAGCCTCCTTACCAAGGCACTGTACCCTGAACTTGGGCTGAATGTTGGTCACACTGCCTGTCCTGTCCTTTCCAGTCCAAGCTTCTCTGTGTATAGGTTTTCCATTGATAACAGACAGAACTTTTTCTGTACATTTTACATGGGTAAAGGGTGCCTGGAAACCCTTGGGACAGCTCAGAATCACTTCATTTTTCCTGTAACTCTCCCGGTCTGGTGCCAGCTGGAGTCTGGAGTCCCAGTGGGGTTTTTGGCATGTTTCTGGCGGAGGTGAAAGTGCATGTTAGTTGGGCTGGGAGGTTTCAAGGAGGAGCAGAGTATGTGGTGAATCCTCAGCAATCCCCAGCAGTCCCTCTAGCCAATGAAAGGAGAGGGAAGGTGACACATCCATCTGCTCTGATGGGACACCTTGGCAAGGCCGGTTGGGATGGGGCTTTCCTTGTGGGTGAGTGTGAGCTGGGGCCTGTCCAGGCAGGTGGTGCACAAGGATGTGCCAGAATTCAGTCAGGGAATGGTCTCAGGTATCAAATGCCTGAGATCCAAGCGGCCCTGACATGGCATCAGAATTGCATCCCTGGCCACAATGATGATGGAAGCTCAGAGATGGATGAACGGGGCAGGGATTGACCAAGAGTTCGTTAGGAAGCACTTCCTGACATCCTGCTTACCAATGCACCCTATGTTCTCCTGAACCTGAATCCACACACCACTGCTGATTCTCCCCAGCCACACATCTTCCTTTAGGGACGTGGAATAATTCAGTGGCTGTACCCCGTTTGCACATTTGACATGGGTGAAGGACGGCTGGAAACTACCGTTGCAGCTCAGAGTCACTTCTTCATTCACTGTGTAGCTGTCACGGGCTGGTGCCAGCTGGAGTCTGGGGTCCCACCAAGCAGGCCTTTGGCATGTTTCTGTCAGAGGTAAAATTGTGTGAGTACTTCTGGGAGGTTATCAGAGGAGGCTTGGGACAGGTCTCTCATGACTCTGACTATTCACCCCAACACACATGAGTCTCATGTGCCCAGGCACTCTCCAAGCACACAGGGCTCCTCATCACCCCACCTCCAGGACTCACAAGCCTCCCTTGGATTCTGCCCCTCCAGGGGGTATTTAAGCCCCCATTTTCTTGTCTCCCACATGCACAGGTGAGGCAGGCTGCAGTAACAGCCTCCCACACTCTAGACAACCCAAACCCTGGAGAAGCTTTCCAGGCAAAAAGCAGAACCCCTGCAGCTATTCCTACTTCATGCTGAGGCAGGAGATGCTGGCTGGGAAGCATTCCTCTCCCCAGGAGCACCGACCCCAGCAGGTGCCTGCAGCAAGGTGCTGAGACAAAAAGAGCCTTGTCAGTGCCAGGACACGGGGAAAGCCAAGGCATGCGGGTCTGCCATTCCTGCACTGTCATGTGCATGACCAGGTACAGAGGGTCTGCCACCAGCTCAGGACCCTGGGTCAGGGTGGTGCAGGGCTGTGCTTACCCTTGCAGGTGGGAGTCCCATTCCACAGGATCTGGGCCCCTCTGGAAATGCATTGAATCTGCGGGACAGATGGCGCAAACTTCCCAGGAATCTTCCCTTCACAGCTGAGCTGCACCACTTCATTCAAGGCAAAGTCACTCTTCTCTGGAGTAAACCGCAGTTTGGGGTCCCAGTCGGAGGGAATCTTACATTTTCCTGTGTGCAAAGGCCAGGAGGCAGAGCCTGAGGGTCACTGGGCTCCAGCAGCATCCATGAGGATGGGGGAGCTCCATCCAGAGGGGTGCCAATCCCTCTCTCTTCAGAGGGGTGACAGAGATGGCACCTCCCAGGATGAGCCCCTTCCCCCAGATGCTTTATCCCTTCCCAGAGCCTCAGGGGCACTGCAGGAGGGTTATCCACAGGGTTATCCTGCCCACCTGCTGCTTGGAGACACCCCAGTCAGAGGGGTCCAGCAGCCTGGGGGATGCTGCTCTCTCCCACAAATACAGGGGCTGTGGGAGTGCACCAGGCCCAGGGAGTTTCTGCTGCCGCTCCAGACTCCACAGCTTGGTCCCTTAGAGTGACTGCCAGCAGCAATGGTAAATAACAGGAGTAAAGTTGCAGATAGCAAGAGAAAAAAATCAAGCAATTCTGCAGTGGAGGCAGTAACTACAGGAATGAGGCAGACAAAATGAATCGTCTAAGTCCTTGAAAGGGGAGAAACAAAAAAACAACACCCTTCTCATCCAGGATGTTTACTTGTGAGCTAGAAAACACCCAGTTTTGATGAGTTTTGTTACATTATTCATTACCCTAGTGATGAATCCTTGCTCTTAATTGTAGTAAAAATCCCACGTTCTCAGTTCATTTGCCTCTTTCTCTCAAAAAGACCACCACTCCTAGCATGTACCATGATTTCTTGGAACACAGTGCTTTTGCAGTGAAGAAGGGAAAAGATGAGTCATAGTAACGCAGGCAAGCAGTGACTTCAGTAAGAAGATTGTATCTCTGTCAGTATACCTGCTTTTTTCTGCCTTGGTGTGCTGGCTGTGTGGATTTGCCACCTAGCACATTTTTCTGTGCAGAACTGTAAATAAATACCCTGACTCTGTTTGTTAATCAGTTTTTTCCACACTGAGTGAAAGAAGCTTTCAACTAGAGTCTGCCCCTCAGACCACCTAAGTTCACACCAGTGGTCACAAAGCTCACACCCTGCCCAATGCGCTAAGCCTAACCTCTGCACTTCACCCAAATTGAGTCTGCCTTGTCCTGCCCTGGCAGACATGTCACCTAGACTTGCTCACTCAGTGCAAACAAGTCCATGAGGAGGCACTGGGCATGGAGCTGGCCTTCCCTGAAGGAGGATAAAATACCTCTCTCCAGCTACAACTGCCCACTTCCCTCAAGCCAGCACTCACCACTTCCCTTTTCTGGCAGCAGGTTTCCACGCCATCATGGCAACCCTCTTCCCAGCTCTCCACCCCAAAGGACAGTGGTCACCAGCCCCATCCTTTTAGACCACACAGTGCATGCATGAAACTTCCTTCCCCTCAACAGAGTCTCTCCCAGTGCCCCCAGAGCACACACCTCACTGACAGAAAACTACCTGACAGACATGAAACCCTTGACTGGGTCCCAGCCTCGTCAGGCATCCCCCTCACACACCTTCCCCCCTCCTGCCATTAAACACCCTGAAGTAACACACACCCTGCCCGAGGGTGACATCCTTTTGGGTCAGTCCCAGACATGAGTACAGACTAGGAGAGAAGAGGTTCCATCCTGCCCTGGAAAGCTGAGAGCTGCCCACTGCTGGAAGGGTGTCGGGGTCGGCTGTTACTCGTCGCTGCCCCAGCATGGGAAAATGTGGTTCTGGGCAAGCTGCCCTTTGAAGAAGGAGTCTGGACTCTTGCTTTTCAGTCTTCAGTTGAGTTTATTGTTCCTTATCTACAGAGTTTTTCTGTCTGTCCAGCCGAGGTCTGATCAGCAAGACAGCCAAGGGCACTCTCCCCTGCCCACGGGGCAGTTGTCTCTTTTATAGTAAAAACTACATATAAGATATTTACCTTCTATTTCCAATACTTTTCACCCTTGTTAACAAGTGCACCTTCACCATGAACCAATCCACACGTGCCAACATCATCCTGAACATGGATGCCAGGGAGAAGAAAGAAGAAGGACAGGGCACACCCAAATCCCTCCATCTTGGGACTCATGACCCCCATGTACAGGATTCCAAACACCCCTGTACAAAGTTCAAAACCCCCCTCTACAGTGCTCCAAAATTTTTCCCTTCACCCTGTGATTGCTACTACTATGCTACTTAAACTTTTGTGGCCTGTAATTCATTATATCAGGTTGGCAATTTGCTCCATGAATTAAGATCGAATTTCCAGGTGTCTTTGGCTTCCTGCCAGGGTCTCGGAACCCCTGCCAGGGCTTTGAGACATCCAGGGCATCCAGAGAGATGTCCTGGGTTCCAACAGAAGGGCAGCATTCCTTAGCCACCAGTGATAGGCAGCATGACTCACGACCCATCTGATGGTTTGGCTAGCCACTTATCCCATTTCTCTACAGAGAATACTCACAGCTCAAGTCCCCTAGCCATGCTGTGCCCCATGGACCGGTACCAGCAAGCCCAGGGCACAGCACATAATCACCACAGGAAAGCCCATTCTTTGTAGGAAGAGCCTAGCAGAGACCATGGAGCTGTCCCTAACCCTGTTGGCATGGAGAAAGAACAGAACAAGCCTCTTGATGTGAGCAATCCCACCAAACTACAGCTCCCTCAACCCCAGGGGCTATGGGAGAGAGCAGGCATCCCAGCTAACAGAGCTCACAGATCACATCTTTGATGGACACCATCATCGCCTGTGACAGGGGTTCTGCTTGAGCTGCCCAGAAAGGCCATCACTGCTCTGATACCCTGGATTCATCTGTCTGCTGCATAACAAGATCCAGCCACCTCCTGCTCCCAGAAACACTACCCACTTCCTGTGCAAGTCCCACATTCATGGAAGTTTCCCAGCACACCAAGGCTTGCTGCCCTCCATCCCAAATAGAGCTTTGTCCCACCACAACATGAAGGAACATATGCAGATACCAGCTCCAGCCCCACCACAGCCTCAGTTATGGGCTGGGCAGGGTAAAGCCATGTAGCAAATACACAAGCAGAGGAGCAGCAAAACCATTTCTGTAAGAGAGAGGCACAATCCGCTCTTACCTGCTTCCTCGTGTACCCACGGAGTCACAGGAATGTAGTGCATCTGTCCCCATGCCAGCAGCAGAGAAGCAAGGGCCGGGAAGAATGTCAGGGCCAGCGCTGGCAGGGCCATGCTGGCATCAAGTCCCCGGGCAGGACTCGGTGTGAGCCGCTCAGGAAAGGTGTGTGCACAGGCGAGGCACTCACACGGAAGTGAGACAGCCCCACTGTCTACAGAGGGGAGTCACATGTGGTGCAAGAAGCTTCCTCTTTGGGAAGAGAGCATCCCACCAGCCTCAGTGTGGATTTTCACACATCTTCCTGCATACAGTGGGTGCAGGCTCCATGCAGTCTCCCAGGTGTCTTAGCCCAGCCTTTTTCCTACCTCAGGCTCCCTTAGCCTTGCTCCAAAACAAGCACCTCCAAAACCTTCTCAGGTCTGTCTCTCTCCTCTCTCCTTCCAGATCCAGTGGAGGACGTTGAGGAACACACCCGTGATTAATGTGTCCAAGCCACCCTAGGCTCCATGCATCACTTTCTCTTTCAAATCCTGGAATTATTTGTGTTGGAAAACACTTCTATGATGATCAAGTCTAACCACTAAGCCAGCACAATAATCCCACCACTAAAACATGTTCCTAAGTACCATATCTACCTATTTTTTAAATACTTCCAAAAATCTCTCTTCTTATTACCTTGAACTGATCTAGCTGCAACATTCTTGCTGTTGAATCCCATGAATAGAGCTTCCAGATCAGACAAGTTCCTGAACCTGGAAGTGCTCTCTTTTCCTTTCTTCTCCAAACCTTTCCCACACTGAGCTGCTCTTTGTCAGTGCCTTTTAGGATGGGAAACACTCAACAGGGGCAGTGTGGACAGTATGGGGATAAAAGGGTCTCCTTGGAGATGGATGGAGGTGTCTTGTTCCTGTTTCTGTTGAGCTCAGGTAGGATCTTAGGGTATGGGAGAGAATTCCCTAAGCGCTCTTCATTTGGGGCACACTCACACTCCCCCAGTCTCCTGTCCCTGCAGATGTCACCACCAAACTCTTCTCTGAGCCCCTTTTCAGCTCACAAACTCTTGCACAACTTCAAGCTTCCATGAGTCCTGACTCCCTGTGCTGTTGCAGCTCTCCTGGGCCATTCCCCTTTCAATTCTGTGCTTTACAGAGACTCTCTCTCTGTGTTTTCCTAGACAGACCAGCACAATTGCCTTACAGTGCAACACTCAGTGTTCTGGGAATGGGTGCTGTCACCCAGGGTGGTTTTCACCACTCAGCTGGAACTCATTGGCCCTGAGTTCCCTAGCAGATCCTTTCCCAGGAACCACCATCCTCAGGACAGTCCTTGGTATATCTATCTGTATTATCCCAGTAAACCAACAACTCCAAGGGCTTTCTGTAAACTAGATGTCTCCTAAAGTCCATTTGGGAACATCATTATATCAAGTCCAGCTGTGTCACATGCAGCAGTTGTGAGGTTAATGGGTGAAGTCTTCTAGAAAGCTTTCAGCAAGAGGAACAGCAGCACTGAGTTACATCCTTCTTGTTTCCTTGGTAGATCCCTGTCCTTTAGGAACCAGGTTTTTCTTGTTCCTGTGCAGGAGAATGGCTACAGCCAGCACCCACCAGGTCTTATCCTGGTAAAATTCCAGAGTTAGACACTGACCCTCTCACTGACTCTCTTTGGTATGTGAAAAGAGCAAAACCAATGGAATTAAACAGCCAAGCTTCAAAAATTCACAAGTGGTACAACAGGCCTCCTATTATTCCTGACGAGATTATTTCTTTTCCCCTGTCCTGAGGCCTGGAAATCTGTGTTTGGCCTCTCCCTCCATAGAAATTTATCATTGTTTTGAGATTTGTTGTTTTCTTGGTGTATGGCATCCATTAGAAATCTGCTGAAGGAATTCTGAATGCCAGCACACTCAGCCATATGCATTGAATTCAATATCATTGTAAATGTGGTTGATTGGCTGTTTCCTGAAGTTCCATTCGGTTGTTGAAGAACTACCAGGACTCAAACTTTCAGACTGAAGAGAGAAAAACCCAAACCACCTGAAATTTACAATCAGATTTACTTCTGGTAGAGAAGAGCACTGAGGGCTCAAAACCATCCACAAAACCACAAGGAAAAGGAGAAGTAGCTGTGGCTTTTGAGAATCAGGCTTCGTGAAAAGCCCTGCTAACACAGGCACCATGTTCCCCTTTAGTGAAGTCTATTATTGTGTCAGAACTCACAAACAATAGCAGTATTTTAGGGTCTTATTCTCCTCCCCAGCTCACACCTGCCCCAAGGGAGCCCATTGTGGGTTGTACCTGTAGATGGTGGTGTCCGATGATGGTCAGGTGATGGGGTGGGCTACAGCCAGGCTGGGATGTCAACCCAAAGCTGCAGGGTCAGGCTCAGGCCTGAGGAAGGTAGCACAGTCAGATCCATCCCTGGGAAAGCCAGGAAGGGGTCTGTTCCCTGCACAGCACAAGCACATGACGCTGTGTGACCTGGTGGTCTGGGTCCCCACATGGTGCTGGTCCCTCTCCAGGATGCAGAGTCTGCCTCAATCAGGGCTGCAGCCTGTGCTGCCAGAACCTAGAGCCTATTCTGGCAGGGAGAACTGGAAAATGCCTAAAGGATCCAGCCAGAATGCAGTATTGAACCCCGCTGTGGTTCTTCCTCACCCCTCCAGCAACTTTCCCATCCCCACCAGACCCAAGCCTCCTTCACTTGCAGTGCCATCAACGAGACAATGGCCCATTCTCCATGCCACCCTGAAATTAGGAACTGTCCAGCCCCTTTCCCAAAATGAGGATAGAACATAGACATCTTAAACCCCTACAGCTCCTCTACAGAGCTGGGAGTAGAGCGCCAGACCTGTGGGCAGGAGGAGGGTAAGGGGAACCCCAGCAGGGCTGGGGTGCAGAGGGATCAGCCCTGATCCTCACAGGTGACAGCCTGGTCACAATCAGTTATCATGGTCTGCCTTGGGCCCAGTAAAATATCTGGGAGGTCTGCAGGGAGCTTTGCTGGCCTGAGAGAGGGGTGGCACTGGGGCACGCTTGTTGTCACCCAGCTGGTGACAGTGGCAGGGACTCCCTCTCGTGCAATGCTCACCCAAGGCTACAAAGGCCAGCACAAGGCTACCATCTCTGCTCCTGTGGTGGCTTGAGCAGCTGCCAGGTCTGGCCAAAGACAGGTGTGCTGAGAGCAGAGCTGTGAGAGGGGAGAGCCCAGCATGTTGCAGGGCTCCCAGGAGGGCATTCCTGGGTGCTGGGCAGAGCAGGGGCAGGCCCTGAGGGTTGGATAATCCCTTTGCTGTGACTGCTACGTTGCCTCTTGCCAGGGGAGGAAGCAGGATCTGCTGACTGCTTTCCACAGGGAGCATCTCCCCACCTTTCTGAGTCCACTTGCACATGCCTTCTCCCTAGAAGCTCACAGTCAAGCTTGGCAAGACTCTGCCCTGGCACTGCCACCATGTTTAAAATCCCTCTGGAAATCTACAAGCCCACTGCCCAGGCCATCCAGGCCCTTCTGGCCTGGTGCTGCTGCCCTCACCAGCCCTAAATACACCCCAAATCCTCTTCATGCTCAGACTGCCAACATCTCCCATTTGGCTGTGCATTTGCTGACTGCCCAGAAAGTTATTTTTAGCACATAAAATTGGACATAAGCAGTTCACAGCTGGGAGCAGAGTGGAGTAAGGCTGGGAGGGGAGGGGGAATGACGGGGGGATGCTGAAGTTTGGTTTGAGGAAGATGTGCTCAGAAATGGGGTTTCCAGCTCTGGCATCCAAGCAGTTCCACATCTGGCCCAGCCATTCCTGTTCCCATCCCCAGAACCACCTTCAGCACATGCCACCCTGGTTCTTGGATGGGGAATGTGGCTAAGCCCAGGAGGTGGGAATTTTAAGATTTGGGGCAGCATCTCATGTCAGACTGGCTTCCCCCCAAACCCTGCTGCCTAAAAACTCTCTGCACCACGATCAGAGCTCCTGATGTGCTTTCTGCCCTCGTGCTTTATACCCCCTTTATTCCCACCATCTGCTCTCCATCATGGGTGGCATTTTGTGCCAGTGGTCTCTCCAGCTGCCCCAGCAGCTCTGTCTCCTTGACAAACCTTTCACCCTGCACCTCCTTCACTACTCAAGCCTCTCTGCATTGCTGCCATTCAAATGTTACACCCCACCCCATGTGCTGACCCCAGTCATCACTGTTCTCTTTCCTAGAGAACTGATGGAGTATTTGGTGGAGCCTGGAGTCTCTCCTTCTATCCCATTAAACAAAGGGCTTGGACTTCCCCTTTTTACAGTTCTCAGCCTGCACAGCTTCCAAGGAAAAGCAAATCCTAAGAAACCACATATGCAAATCAGGTACCTGGGAAGAGAGAAGTGACCTCAAAAGGAGCCATATAAAAAGGGAAGAAAAAGTCAAACTGTGGTTTCTCCAGTGAAATGAAGCCACTGGCAGGGTGGAGGGGATAAGGTTGCCCACCTGGTGGTGTTATCTGGTATTCTGTCATTTTCACTGTCCCATCATCCTGCCAGGTGCTGCACCCATGGTGCACTGGAGGAGGCATCACTGCTGCCAGTGGGACCCTGAGCTGGCACAGCTCCCACCTGACCTATCCTGGGATGCCTGTCCATGTCCTGGCTTTGCAGGTGCCATCAGTAGAATGCTATACCTCCCCAAAGCAGCTTCCTTCACACATGGAATACTGGGTCTTTTCCTCAGTGTGTGGCCCTGCAGAATCCCGGGAGCCTGCTGTCTTCCCAGCACTCAGCCCCTGACCAAAGCCTGGCATGGAATGATCCTCCACAGAGGCTGGGCAGGTGGGGAGAAGAGGAGAGAAGAGGGCACTGTGTCCTGGTAAGTCAGTGTGAGTGGTGTGGGTGGCACAGTGCCCAGAGCTCAGAGAGCAGCTGCCCTTTGTTGTATAAATATGTGCATAAACCACGTGTGCTCCAGCCCATCCGTCCAAGGTCAAGATACCGAGCAGACCTAAAGCAGCACCACAGCAGACCTGGGGGAAGGGAAGGTTCTGTCCATGCCACCACCTCCTGTGGGGAGCCCTATGCCCCTTCAGCCAGCAGAAACATGCATAATGCCTTTTATGATCCCTTTCTGTGAGAGTCCAGGCTACAGGGCATCCACAGAGATGCTCCTGAATGGCCCATAAGGAAGGGCCTGCCATGCATTGTGGTGTGACTTACATCTCAGGCGCTGGGCTGGTGGTGACACACTTGGCTCACCCACAGCCTGCAGCACTGGGTGTCTCTTGTAATTACCCCCCCCCAGAGACCAGTCAGTCCAGGGCTGGTGCAATCAGCCACTACAGAACAAGGGCTCCGCAGGGTGGGGTGACCAGCCACCCATGACACAGGTGGACAGAAATGAGGTCAGGGTAATCAGAGGCATTAATGGAACCAGGCTCCAGCATGCAGGACACAGCAGGATCAAAGCCCTGCACCATTTGTCTCAGCTCTGCCTTGTGCTGGAGCCAGCACATATTCCACCTGCCGCTGTTTTTCCTGGCTCAAGAATCCTCTGCTTATCGTGCTACTGACCTGGGACCATCAGCTTCACATTTGACACTAAGAGAGCCAAGCAGGACCCACCCTCTTTCCCCATTTTGACCCATTGTGGAATACAAGGCTGCTGTCTGTGGGTAGCCTGGGCTCTTGCTGTCATGCTGTTGAGATGCCCCCACTTACAACAACAGACCCCCTTCCCTTGCCTTTGTCTTCATGGAAAATCCCAGTACACCTCGTCCATTCCAGATCCATCTATATATGCTGGGGTGCCAGTTTTTCATCCCAGGCCCCATGGAGTGTGCTGATGCCCTTCCTCAGCAGCCAGGTTGCCAGGGCTCATGGAAGAAGACAGGACACAAGGAAGGCTGGCAGGGCTGCTCACGAGCTCACTAAACATAATGAGATTTTCAACAGCTGGGGAAAGCAATAAAGAGCTGTGATTGAATTGGCTCCAAGTGGCAGCTTCCATGACAAACACAGCACAGCTGCCTTCCCTCCCTACGCAGGGAGGCCGTGCTTCAGCCTGTGCTGCCTCAGCCTGCCCTGCCTGGAAAGGGCACAAGGACATGGGAAAGGGCTAGGAAGTGCCTGCAGTCACAGGGAGCTCCCAGTTTTCCAGTGTACAGGGAACTGATCCTTTGCTTTCCAGCTCCTCCAACACCTGGACACAGCATCACTGCCCACACGTGGCTGTGGCAATGGTGACCTCCAGCTGAAGGGCTCCCATGGGCATCTAGAGTACAGCATGGTCACACTGCTCCCCTGTGCCCTGGCACAGAGAGGGGAAGGCAACAGACACAGGAGGACAGGCACACAGATAAATTCTCTACCTGGAGGTGGCTGTGTCTATATTTTCTCTTGTGAATAATCTGAGCAGTGACCTCCCTTTAACCTGCCCTATTTAGCCCAAGCCGTAGCTGTGTCAGGAAACAAAACTCCATGGCGTGGATGATTACAGGACCATGGGCAGGCCGAGGAGTTACTCAGAGAGGTGCAGCCTGACTGACCACTGGCTCAAGGGTGGGGAGCTCCTTGCAGCACCCACCTCTTGCTCAGGCATCTGGGAGAATAAGCAGGGCTTCACCATCTCTACCTAGGGTCAGGAGAGCAGAAGGGACTGGGAGCATCTCTCTCACTCATGCTGATGGGGCTGGGATGTGCCCTTCTCCAGAAGAAGCTCACTGCTCAAGGGGGAATGGTTCTCCAGCATTGCTTTCCCCTAGAAGGTTTTGTTTTTGTGAGTTCTGAGATGGGTAAGGAAGCCAGGGGAAGCAGGAGCATGCTGGTTTGCGAGTGTCAGGATCTCTGGGGTGAATTGTGTGTGTGGGTGTGCTCTGTAGAGTCTCTGGCAGGCACTGTGCTGAGCTATGCATGCCCTCACCAGACTTTCCTACACATTGCTGTGCTGCATCTGAGTTCCTTCCTGCAGCAACACCAAGCCATAGAGATCAAAGGGCAGTGATGAACCACGGAGGAAGGCTCTGGCTGCCCTGAAGTCACAGTTTAACCACAGCTGGCAACTCAGTACTTCACAGATCCTCACTCACTCTGCCATGGAGGGGAGAAAATTCAGGGGGGAAAGAAAAATTGTGGGTAGAGATAAGAGCAATTTAATAATTTAAACAATATTGTTGTTGCTGTTGCTGCCGTTGTTGTTGTTGTTAATAATAATAGAAATTAAAAATTATAATTGTAATTAAAAGGAGAAGGATAAAACCAGAGTGAATTAAATGAGGCACAACACACTTGCTCACCACCCACTTATTGGTACCCAGCAGTTATCAGCAACTCCTGGCCATGGTGTTCTGTGGCATGGAATATCCCTTTGGGCAGTGTGGCTCAGCTCTCCTGGCCATGCCCCCTCCTGGTTTCTTGTGCTCCCTGCCAGAGACCGGGAAACTGAGCAGGGCTTGAGTTGGGGTAAACACTGCTGAGAGCAGCTGAAACATCAGTGTGTTATCAGTGTTATTCTCTACTCAATCCAAACCACAGCACCAAACCAGCTACTGGGGAGAAAGTGAACTCTGTCCCAGATGAAACCAGGACACTTTCTCTCCTGCAGCTGGTGCTGTGGGTCACAGGCACCACCTGGTCTGAGGCCAGCCCTTTCTAGTATGGCCCCACTTGTCCCAGCACTGCAGCCAGACCAGGTTCTTGGCATCTGTGCTCCTGCCTCACATCTGGCAGAGCCATAAGCCCTTCAGGTGTGCTGCAAAGTCCCTGGGGAGTGTTACTAATTGCTTGGCAATATGCAGGAGATGGAGAAAGGCTAACAAAACCTCGTGGGATGAGCGTGGAGTTGTTGAGAGCCACATTTCCTAGGTCCGGGTCAAGAGGACAAGGAAAAGCCCTCTTGTCTGCTGGGCAGTGTTGAAGGATGGGAGCATGGCCAGGTATTGTGAGATAAGGTGTTCAGGAGTAGGGTGGGTAATGCTGGAGATGGTAACCTGGCAAGAAATGACCAGCTCCTGGTGATCAGTGAAGGTCCCTGTAGTGCTTAATCACTGCAAGAATGTGGACTTGGAGCTGTTGGAGCAAGTTAAGAAAAGGGCTTTGGAGCTAATAAGGAGACTAGAGCATCTCGCCTATGAAGACAGGCTGAGAAAGCTGGGGGTGCTCAAGGTTCAAGAGAAGGTTGTGTGGATGCCTAATAGCAACCTTCCAGTACCTTAAAGGGGGCCTACAGGGAAATCAGAGAGGGACTTCATCAGGAACTGTGAAGTGATAGGATATTACAAATCAAGGGTGACTCAGACGTTGGTGAGAGAGAGAAAATGATACATCTGACACCATCATCAGAAGGCTAAACAATTACTTTATTATTCTATACTATATACATTGCATCTAAACTGAATCTGCCTTGCACTCACCCTTGCTCACAACTGCCCAGGACTGCACTCATCTCCTGACTGTCTCGTGACAGCCCAACACACACACACTTCTTGGCCCAGATAGACCAAGGGAAGAAAACATCCTCACCCTGGGGAAACAGTCTCCATATTGCATTCTTCTTTAGCACAACACAGGCACAGCAAGAGATGAGAATTGTTTTTGCTTCTCCTCTGCTTGTCTCACAGCTTCTCTCTGTTCAGAGGGCATGTCACAGAATGCCACAATAGGACAAGGGGGAGTGGCTTCAAACTCAAAAAGAGTAAGTTTAGATTACAAATTAGGAAAACAAATTTTCTCTGTGAGGGTGGTGAGGCACTGAAACAGGTTGCCCAGAGCTGTGGATGTTCCAGCCCTGGCAGTGTGCAAGGCCAGGTTGGATGGGGCTTTGAGCAACCTGGTTTAGTGCAAGGTGTTCCTGCCCATGGCAGAGGGATTGGAACAAGATGATCTTTGAGGTCTTTTCCAACACAAACCATTCTATGATTCTGTGCAGTTGTGCTCACATGGCTGCACGTCACGTCACCCTGGGTTACACGTGGTGCAGGCACAGCCAGAGCTGCCTGTCCCTCCTTTTCAGAGGTGATGGCTGGCTTTCTTTTATCAGTGTTCTCAATGTTTTCAATTTCACTGCCCCCATGGGGCTTCCAGCAGGCACGAACTCAGCTGGGTTCAGGCATCAGTGCCCCCCAGGCACAGGCACTGGTGTTTGCTTAAGGAGAAGCAGAGCAGGGAGCTGAAATCTCTGTCCAGCACTAAGAGACAGGGATGGATGTGGATTCTGTCTCCATGGATGTCACAGCACTGGCACCCAGGCATGAGAAGCACCAGCGAGATAACAGGAGGCAGCAAGCAAATGCTGCCAGGTGCCGTGCTGACTATGCTGGAAGAATATTAATGACACAACAAATATTTGCAGCCTTCATGCTGCACACAACCCCTCAGTGGCTTTGCAGCTGGAGTGACAGGGAGGCAAAGGGGGCACAGCAATGTGCCTGCGCAGCAGGGACCTTGCCAGTCCCTTGCATCTGGATGAGGGCTGCTGCAGCCTGCAGCCGTGGTGCTGGGTGGGGAACATGCATGGCCCTGCTGGGCCCAGCAGCTCACAGTGCACTGGGAAATGCAGTCCGGCTGCATCACCTGCACTGGGTGCCACTGGACATCACTAGGATGGGGCTGAGACCTTCCCTCATGTACCCTGGGCTCCTCAAATTGACCAGGCTCCTATCACTCTGGCCCCTGCTGGGCCCTCATCTCCTATTTCCTACAGGGCAGAAGCATGAGATGTTTTTCAGGGAACAGCTGTCTCATAAACAAGGAGCTGGGGAACATTTAGGACTTGGGGGTGGAGATCTGCAGGGTGTTTTGTGGTAGTGTGGGAAAAGAGCAGAGATCTCCTGGCACAGAAGGAAAGAGGAAACCTGGGGCCAAGAGGCTGCACCCACATTCTGGAGACAAGCACCAAAGGGAGTAATTTGAGTCAGCCAGTGCTCTTTGTCCTGCTCACCCCTGTGTCTGCCCAGCCTCTCCAGGCTGGAAAACCCTCACGCACTTTAGCCTTGTGCCTGCTCTGGCAGCACACCCCTGGCCACAGCAGCTGTTGATTTTCCAGAGCATTTGCAGAGAAGGAGTCTCAGGAAGGGACGGGCTCTTGCACATGGATGCAGAGGAGGGGAGTGCTCAAGTTCTGGCTCTGGGGCTCTGAGCAGGGCAAGGCTTTGGTCAGGGTGGGTTGCTGTTGGCTCATCCCAATCAGAGCTGTCCTGCAGGGACCCCAGTGCCACAGTGCTGGTGTGGTACAGAGGTGGGAGTGCAGCAAGGACCAGGTTTCCTGTGTGGAGAGCCCCTGCATCCTTCACTGCCCTGCACACAGCCTGGCCACCCCACACCTGTAGTGTGCCCTGATCCTTACAGGATATCTCTGCACTTCCACAGCTCCAGCCTCCATAGGCTGGTTGAAAGCTCCCACCCCTGCTCTGCCTGGGTGATGCACCATTCCCAGCAGGCAGGGTGAAGATGTTTACTAATCCCTGAGCCTTTTCCCTGCAGGAGAGGAAGGGTGTAGAGCCCAGAAGGAGAAGGGCAAGGAGGACAAAGCCCCCCTCCTCTCTCCCCTGCAGATCCACGTGAGCAGAGTACAGCCAGGGAGACCTCCTTCCTGCTTTTCCTCACCAGGGATTGAGGAGCTTAATTCAGGGTTTGCTGCAGGCTCAGCCCAGCCTGACTTTGCACCCAGCTGCTTAGTGTACTTGCCTGCACCATGGGAGGGATTTGGGGCACTGGAGACTTTTAGCCATGTCTCAGCTCAGCCCTGCTGTGCCAGGCAGGAGCAGAGCGTGATGGAAATAGCACAGTAGAGTCACCAGTGCTGATGAGAGAAGGGACTGCAAATCCTGCAGCAGCAATTTCCACAGTCAGAGCCATCTCCAGGGCTTTAATTTATCCATTACAACTTAATTGGATGTAAACCCAGTCACTTGTGAGCAGCAGGAGCTCTGATCAGGCAGTGGTCCTGAGTTTCTGTCTTCAAGATGCCTCACCAGGCCTCCCCATCCCTGTTGCGGTGCCTTGACCATCAGGAACCTGCTGCACTCAAGTGGAAGGGAGAGGCTCTCCTTGTTGCCCCGGGTGAGGTGGCAGTGCTCCTCTGAGCAGGGTCCCACACCAGTGGGGCTGCGGGTGCATCAGCATGCTCACATTTCAGGCGCCAGGGCTGAGCCAGGTAGGCACCCACTGCCACCCGTCCGAGCAGCTGCAGCTGGAGCCAAGGCAGGAGGGCACAGGCTGCAGCCTCCTGTCCCCACAGGCCGATGCTGCTCTCTCCTCTCGCCCATGGAGCTGCTCCTGTCATTTTGTCAGGCTGTTGTCAGCAGGACCCACACGTGAGGCTGAGGAAAGGTAAGAATGTGGCCTTTTGCACAGCACTCTACCCCACGGCTGCAAAAGCCTCCCTGGCACATGCTATCCAACACTCTGGCAAGGCTGGAGCGGTACTGGTGAGGAAAAGGATGGCTCAGATCCCATGAGACAGGGACTGGCAGAGCCCTGTCCCCAGGCTCTGCCTTCCTACATGTAGGAAACTTGCCCTTCACAAACCCACTCCCTCTGCAGGCCTGGAAGAGCAGGAATGCCATGAATTCCTAGGGGGAGGGCAGGGCACTGTTCCCACTATAAATAAATGGGAGGCTCAGTTCCCTGCTCTAGCCCACAGGGTTATTCTCCCTCCTGAGACAAGGAAGAAAACCCAGCTCATGGTCCAAGGTGTTTACTTTGTGCTTGGTGGCTCTTGGAGCTGAGCACTGGCAAAAAAATAATAAAATTTAAAAAGCCACACCAAGAGATATTCTATGTGGCTGCCTTTCCCAGCAGGAGAATCAGATGGAATGGTGCAGAGCATGTGCAGCCAGTCCTACCACACAGGGAAACAGCTGGAGCAAGGCTGCTTGAGGGGAGCTGCAGAGTCAGGGTTGTGGCAGCACCCAGAGAGGAGGCTGGGGCAGGGCTGGGCCAGCACAGGCAGGTGGATGCCAGGAGAGCGTCAGCAAAATGTGTGGGATTGAGCAAGGGCAGATCCAGCTGCAGAAAGTCCCTGGGCAGGAAGGACAGGACAGATCAGCCTCAGAGCAGGCAAAAGGCCTGCGGTGGGGGAGCAGCAAGCAGAAGGAAACCTGGGAGAAGTGGAGGAGCTCATGAAAACAAGGAAGGTGAAAGGGTGCACAGGCAGCGGGCACGCTGTCACTGAGAGGCTGCTCTTGCCTGCTCCTGCAGAGAACAGCTTTGCTGCCCCGGGACACCACCCAGGCTGGGTGCACAGAGAGAATCTGAGCCCCTGACACAAGGGGCAGAGATCCCAGCCTGCACCGATGGGGCTCAAACTGCCAACAGCTACTTGTATGGGGGAACTGGTCCCACGACACTGCATAGGGTGGGGCTGGATATACGGGGAGATCAGATCAGATCTGCACGCCTTTTGTCCATCCATCAGGGACTGGGTGCTACGAAGACAAAGAGAGTCCCGTGGCTAAACAGGGAATCCCGGCAGGGCCCAGGGAAGAATGGAAGCCCCGCACCTACGGTGTGCATCCAGGTGGGACCCAGCAGAGGAAGACTCCCACGCCTGTAAGGCGCATCCAGGGGCGGGGGACCGCCAACGCCCTGTGTCCGTGGGGTGTGCCCAAGCTCTGCCCCGGGATCTCAGGGCCTCACAGCACCCTCCGGCACGCAGGGAAACGCCCTCTCGGCACCCACCGGAGCCCGGCGCCGGTGGACGCGGGCACCGGGGCGTGCGGGACCCGCCGCTGCCCGCCGGGGCGGGGCGGGGCGGGGCAGGGGGGTTCTCCTGCCGGGCTCGGCGGCGACGCCGGCGGGTCCCAAGGAGTTAAGGGCTGTCCCCGCCCCAGCCCCGCCCCGCCGGTGCCAGCGCTCGGGGCGGCGGAGGCGCAGCGCCGGGCCGCGGCAGGGGTCGGGGGGGCGCCGGGCCATGAGCGCCGAGCGCCCCGGAGCGCCGCCCGCCCCGCGCCGCCGCCGCCGCCGCCGCCGCCGCCGCTAGCATCGCCCCGGGGGCCGCGAGAGCGGCGGCGCCCCGGCCGCGCGGCTGCCCCGGCGGGGATGTGAATGGCGCTGGGGGTGCTCGGCGGGACCGACATGGAGTGGGAGAAGCTGCCGCGGCGGCCCGGCGAGGGCGAGGGGGAGGCGGCGGGGCCGTGGCCGGGCTGCGGGCGGCTGCGGCCCTCCTCGTACCGGGCGCTGCGCAGCGCCGTCTCCACCCTGGCGCGCATCGACGACTTCTACTGCGAGAAGATCGGGGCCGGCTTCTTCTCCGAGGTCTTCAAGGTGTGCGGGGCGGGAGCGGGCATGGCGGGGCATCCCGCCGGGATCGGCGGTCCCCCGGGAGCGCGGCGGCAGCGCAGCCCCGGCCGCGCCCTCGGCTGGGCGCCGCGATCCCCCCCGGCAGCCGGGCGAGGCCGGGGGCTGCTCCGGGCGGGGACGTGCGGAGGGGACGTGGGGACGCCGGCGCTCGCCCCGTCCCGGCCGGGGCGTTGTGCCTCCGTCGCCCCGAGCAGGGGGAGGGGAGCGCCGGCTCTGTTTACAGCCGGCGGGGCTGAGCGCTCCGAGCGCTGCGCCGTGGGTTGCGCGGGGGCTCGGGTGGCGGGCAGCCCAGCCCCGGGGACCCCTGTCAAAAGGCTGGGCAGCCGAGCCCGCCCGGGGTGTGCCTGTGGCGGGGAGTCCAGGTAGCGCTCCTGGCCGCTGCAAGGCGATGTCCGGCGTTGCCGGGCCTGCTGAGCAGGTGATGTGCGGGATTCCCCACGGGAGAAGGTGTCTGGCTGTGGGACAGGGGTGTAATGCCGTAGAAGAGCAGGGGGCTGACTCCTGGCTGAGCCCCCAGAGCTGCCTTTGTCTTCCATCCTCTCTGGGACTGTCTGGGTGGGGATGCCTGTGTGTGGCCCGTGCCCGGGATGGGGGTGTGTGAGTGCTGGTGGGGAGCTCAGGGTCTCCAGCAGTGAGGCAGGGGTACACGGTGGCGATATCCTGCCAGCCAAATGCACTGCTGCTAGGGACGAAGGGCTGTGCCTCAGTGTCACCACTACCTCTCCCGGCAGAGGGGAGGTGTGTGCATGTGCTGTTTTGAGCCTCGGCATCACTTAAGGTACCATAAGCCACTGGGCTAGGGCTGCCCTTAAGTGGTGATAGAGTGGCTTCATATCCATCAAAGAGCAGCTTAGGGCTGGGCACAATCCCCGCTACCTGCCACCACAGTCAGTGAGGTCACAGGCAGCACAACCATGGCATTCACATCCTGGCAGTACCCTGAGGTCCCTCTCCAGCCCTGACACCGTTCCCCACTCAGCAGGGAGACCCCAAGACATGTTTCCTCTTCAGCCCCTGTGAGGGGCTATGGAGAATGTGCAGGGTGGTCCTTCTCCTCTCTGCTCCCTCCTGGAGCTCCCAGTGGTGCTGTGACCTCCCTGCTGGCTGGGTTTCTGCTATTGATCTCTGGCTTGGAGTGCACAACAGCACCTTGGAGCAGAGGGAGGCATTTAATAATGTCAGGCGTGGATATGGCTCTTTAATAATGGATGCTCCCGTGCCTCAGCGAGGCCACGGTCTCTTCTTGCCTCGCTGTTTGTTTTCCCAGTTTCTGCAGGAGCCACAAAATGCTCCTTCTCCCATACGTTGCTTAGATCCTTGTGGGGCCACTGGCATGCAGGATTTGGGGGGCTGGCGAAGGTTGAGGGGTGGGAAGGGGATCGGGATCAGTAGCTGACATGTGTGCCTGGTGGCAAGGAAGCAGGGCTGGGAGGGGGCCAGATGGGGCTTTGTGCTCGTGCGGTGGGTTGAGTCCAAGAGCTCAGCAGGATGGTGGGGTAAGCCTGGGATCTGAGCTGGGGTTTGGCCGCCAGAGCTTGCGAGGAGGACAGAGCTTGGCAGGGCAGCCCCGGACCCATTTTCCTCCCACTTCCCTTGTTCCTTCTGTAGCTTTCCAAGGCTGTGGGCACTTGAATCTGCCTGCTCTGTGTGTCTCCTGAGCCGTATGTCATTCCAGCCTTGGCGGGTGAGGGGGACAGGGAGGGGACCTTGACATCTCTGCCCCTGCACAGGTAGCTCACTCCTGGTGTGGAGCTGAGCCAGGGCCAGGGAGGGTGCTGACAAGCACTTGACTGTCTTCTCAGCCTTAAAACCAAAGGGTTCAGTGTGGCCAAGCCCTGGTGTCCCAAGCTAGCCCCTCCAGTCCAGCCCCTCTCTCAGAAAGGCTGTCCAGAGCAAACAGGAGACACCAGTGACAAGAAGCTGCTCTTTTTCATGGCGCTTGTTCATAGCTGATCCCCCACTGTGCTGCAGAGCAGGGCTGTTTTCCCTCTGGAGCAGCTGGTTCTCATTGCCTCTCCCTGTGCAATTTCAGAGGCACTAGCCCCCCCATTTTCTCAGATGCACAGACTTTGCAGGAAGCCACCTCTCTATTTCCAATTGACTGAGCAGATTGAGCCAGGTCTGTTTGTGCCAGGCATTTTCCCCAGCCCTTAAACCACTGTTGCGTCTCTTCCCCAAATCCCTCTCTTACTTTCCCATGTGCTGTCTGTAGCAGACACAGGGGCTGTGGGCAGCATCCTTGGGGCTGTATCCAGAGGCCTTCACTCATCTGAATCTCAGCCTCCTGCTCTGATGTTGCATATCCTCTTGGAAATGCCATCTCCCAGGTTGCAGCTCTGTGATGTGCTCTGTCCAGTGCCCCATTTCCATGGCATTGTGTGTGTGTGTGTGTGGTTTAGCAGCTCCCAGCATGAGCATAGCTCAGGAGAGGGTTTTGGCATCATTGCCACTTGCTCATCTCTGCTCACTTCCCCACCAACCTTTGGGGTCTTCTATTTACTTCCAATTTTCCGGTGCAACTAATGGAGCAAGTCCCTTCCTCTTATCTGCTGCCCTTCATCAGGGACTTTGCCTTGTTTTACAGAGCAGAATGAAGGAGCGTGACACTGATGGGGAAACTAAGGCAAGCGGGGAGGAAGTGAATTAGCCAAGGTCAGCCAGCCATGGCAGGGCTAGGAGCAGCCCGGGCCCCGCAGCTGCCGCTTGGGAGTCCTGGGCACAGGAAACGTGTTGTGCTGACCAGCTGGAGACCTGCCAGCCCCTCTCCTGCTCTATCACAGGGCATGCTCCAGGCTTGCCAGTCAGGCCAGGCAGTGATCTGCCACCAGTGTGTAACACTGGCACTGCCCCGCTCCTGCTGTGCCCACAGTGCCGCTCCTGGGAGAGCAGGAGGTGGGGATTGCTGATGCTCAAACACCCTCCAGGAGCAGGTGCTTTGTCTCATCCTCAGAGAAAGTCTGCCTTGGCTGATTCTGCCTCTTCCATTTGATGAGCACGTTTTCCAGTCCCACCCAGTTGTGTTATTGGTATTCCTGTGAGCTCAGGTGCAGTTGTTGTGGGTGGCTGTGGGGTTACCAGCGGAACTGATAGCTCCCTTGCCCCCCTTCTGTTTTCCCTACAGAACTCTCTGGGGTGACGGGGGCAGGATGGCGTCCCTGTGTGACTGTGCCTTGCCTGTGTGGGGCGGGGGGCAAGGGAATATGCAGAGAGCAGGGCTGTGTGCCAGGCCGTCCCCAGTGCGGGCTGCCGGGAGGATGGCTGCTGACACCTCCGGGTGGGGAGATGTCAGGGAGCTTTGCCCCGTGTCTAGACGGGAGTGCCGGCTGTGGGGAGGGAGCAGGCCGTCTGCTTGCTCTGATTAGCATGCTCTTTAAATAAGACTCTAATTTCCGCTGTTAAAAGAGCTCAGATCCCTTGTGCCCAGGCTGGGGCTGCCGCCAGCCTGGCCCATCCCCCAGCCCTGTGTGCTGGCGGCAGATGGGATGGGGACAACATGCCACAGCACCCTGGCTCCCCCCTGGTACCCCCTGAAGTGCCCAGTGGACCAGCCATGTGGGATGCCAGGGAGCATCGCTGAGGGGTGAGGGCTTGCCTGTTTGCTGGGTGGGGGACAAGTGGCTCTCCCTCCCCCTGCAGCCCCACACGGCTGCCCGGCTGAGCTCAGCTCCGGGGAATGCGCTGGGATTCCTGGGCACCGTGCCAGAGTGCATGAGAGAGGCGAGAGGGGACACCTTCCTGCCCGAGGAGGTTGTGCTGCCTGCTGCCTTCTCTGGACGTCAGCGAGGGAGGAAACCTCCTTAGTGGGGGGCTTCGAGCCCCCTGCAGTCATGGCTGATGATGCCCTTTGCTGCTGGGTCTGTGTTAGGGGGTGGCCAGTGTGCTGGGCTGGTGCTAGCACCTGGACAGACTGGGTAAAACTGGCCAGTGCCTGTGGAAGTCATGGAAAGGGAGCATAACTCCTTCCCTGCTGTCCCAGATGCGGGCTGGCCTTGAGCTGTCCCAGGTATGGGCTCCCCGGGCGGGGGAGATGGCAGAACAGGGTTTTGCAAGTGAGCTCATTGGACAGCCCCAAGGACACCACGCCACATGGGGATGGAGTCACAGAAAAAGACATTGGGGCAGGGCTGTACTGGCCAGGAGCTCCTGGGATCCCTGGGATAATTCCTGGAGAAGCAGCTTTCACAAGACCTTCCCTCCCCCAGGCTGTCTCTCCTCCAATCTTAAGGTGTCCATCGCCGTGTGACTGCACGGAGACCTCACTCAGCCTATTCCGAGGGCAGGTGGCTTGTTAATGAGGAATTAAGCCACGGGCACCTCCCGACCGTGTGGGGCTGAGCTGGTGCCCACCAGATGCTGCTCCCTGATGCAGGGCCGCCACAGCTGGCAGGGAGCTGGCCAGCCCTGCACATGTGGCCGCCAAGGGCCAGCGCTGTGCGTGCCGCGCGGCATTCCTGCCGTGGGCGCGCGGCGCCGGAGCCTTGCCGCCTCCAGCCATCCCAGCGGGCTGAGCCTGCCTGCGCCACTGAGCCCGTCCTGCTGTCTGGCAGCTGCTGGTGCCAGCCAAACTGACCGAGCCAGTCCTGCCAGCCCCACGTGGCGTGGGAAGGGAAGGAAGCACTGCCACCAGGAGAGCTGGTCAGGAATGATAGGTTTGGCTGGGCAGCACCCGGTGGCAGAGGCTTGGCAAGGCTGTGGATCCTGCTGGCCTTGTCCAGGCTCTGCCTTCCTCAACCCCCGGCTCCATGGGGAGCTGGAGGGACCAAGGGAAACTGTGTCCACCCTGCTGTGGTCAACAGGCCACCTCCTTAAAGCCTGCACTGAAGCCTGGCTGAGAGCCCAGTTTCTGTTTCTGGTGCTGCCCTCAGCTGCCCTCAGCTGCCCCACCAACAGGGATGGGGTGGAGGAAAGACAGCAGTGCTGAGATGGGGTGGGGTTGCCCCTTTCCCTTGGTCCAGATGTGACCAACAAGTCCTAGGGCCTCAGGATGGCATTGGCAGCAGTTCCAGGTGCTGCTGGGCAGTGGTGTGGTGAGCAGGGTAGTGAGCACAGGGGGGACTTGGAGCCCCATTAGGTGGAGCGCTCTGGGTGCTCCCCACAGGAGGCACTGCAGTTTCACCCTGGGACAGGCTCTCCCTGATCCCAGGAGCTCAGCATGTCCAGTGCTCAGCAAGGAGGAGGCATGGGGAAATCCACCCTCCCTTCTCCCTGCAGCATGGTGGGTGCCAGGATAGGGGCCTGTGGTGGCAGGTGTCTGGGGTGTCCCCTTCCCACTCGTCCAGGGTCCATTCTGAGCTCTGCTGTCACGTGGGCCCTGTCGGTGGGTCAGGAGTGCCAGCTGGCTGTCTGGGGCTGGCTGGAGGTGACGCAGGTGTAACTGGAGCAGGGTGCCCACAGGCAGGTGTCTGCTGAATTATTCAAAGCCTCTCCACGAGCTCAATGAGCTGATGGTGGCACGGCACAGTTATTGCCTCTCACTTCCACTCTGACTGGGACTGGTTTGGCATCAGTGCACACAGACATGTAGAAGGACCTTCACAGAGCACTCATTTTCCCCAGGGCCTTTTGAAGGGATGTGCTGCTGCCCCATCCCCTGGGTGTTTTCTGCTGCATAGATCCCCATCATGGAATGCACCCCAGGAGCAGTGCCAGCCATGGGGTGAGAGGAGAGCCCTGGAGGGTCCAGCATGGCAGCCTCCCTCTGTTGTGGTGGGGACAAGGGGTGCTGGGGATCCTGCCTCCAGCCAACCCCCTGTGTTTTGCCTGGGAAGGCAATCCCTGACGTGAGAGGTGTCGTGGGGGTGTTGTGGGGCTGGCCACGGGCTGGCACCGGCTCAGCAGCCTCAACCAGCATTGACTAAAAAGGAGAAGAGCAGGGAGCTGACGGCAGCGCTGAGGAATGCCTGCGCCTCCGTGCACAGCTCCGTGTGTGCTGGGGGGCAGCTGGGATCCACTGGGTTGTCCCCTCAGGCAGCTGCTGCTTTGAGGCAGGGGTGGCATCCCACCCCCAGCACCTGCTCAGGAGGGGACCCTAACATTGGTTTGGTCCCCCCATAACAGGGTTAGGTCAGGGCATCCCATGCTGTTCCCTTACCCTGCACATGCCAGGGAGCTGCAGATGGACGGGGTGTCCGTGCTTGGCCATGCTCCAGCTGCTGTTCTTGGCGGGGGACCAGGCCCCCAGATCGCATGACAGTGTCGGGCTGGGGCTGGCTAAATATACAGCTCATGCAGGCTCCATGCCTTGCCAAACCAGGGTCAAGCACTACAGCTGGCCACACCTAGAGCTGGTTCAGAGGGGCAGTGTGCCCCCTCTTTCCTCCATTCCATGCTGGTAGGGTCTGGGTGTTGCTGACTCAAAACAAGTCCCCCCTGATGCTCCCCAATCCTGTACCTGCCTGTTCTTACAGTAGAGCTGAGCTCACAGATTATGGCAGCTGTTGTTGCCTCTTGGGAGTGTAGCACGTGCAGGGAGCATAACAAGCAGGGTGTCCCAGGAGGGATGGATGGGCCTGTGTGTCATCAGTGCTTGGAGATGTGGGGAAAGTGCCCCCCTCGCCCTAGTGGTACCTGAGGTGCCATGGGATGCTTAGCTCCCTTCTCTGGGCTGGGGTGGGAGCCAGGTGAAGCCTGGTGTCCATGGGGGCTGCAGAGGCCCGTGGGGCTCAGCCTTCCCTGCATCCCCCTCCTGCAGGTGCGGCACCGGCAGTCGGGGCAGATCATGGTGCTGAAGATGAACAAGCTGACCAGCAACCGGGGCAACATGCTGCGGGAGGTGCAGCTGATGAACCGCCTCTCGCACCCCAACATCCTCAGGTAGGACCTGCTTCCCCACTGCAGGCTCCCCCCTTTCCCTAGCCTGGGGGCTTGGAGCTACCGCTGCTGCTGGATAAGCTCTTGGGGCTGGTCCCTGCCACAGCCACCCTCAGGTCCTCTCTATCTCACAGGTTCATGGGGGTGTGTGTGCACCAGGGACAGCTGCATGCACTGACAGAGGTAAGAGTGTGGCAACAGCCATCAGTCTCGGGGTTCCTGCAAGCCTGGGGAAGGGACAGTGGTGCCTGTGGGGACACATTCTTGGCCTGTGACATGTGCAGACAAGGCCTGCTGGGAGGCTTGGTCGGAATATGCATTAGGATGAGAGATGGGCATCCAGTGTCGTGGGGGGAGGGATGCTGTGATGCGATGGCCTGGCTCTCCCCATCAGTACATCAACGGTGGGAACCTGGAGCAGCTGCTGGACAGCCCTGTGCCCCTCTCCTGGTCCATGCGTGTCAAGCTGGCCCTCGACATCGCCCATGGCCTACGCTACCTGCACTCCAAGGGCATTTTCCACCGTGACCTCACCTCCAAGGTACGGGAAGTTCCAAGGCACCACATTGCCCTTGTTATCCCATACTCCTGTTGCTGCCTTGCTGCCCCAGGTGTGGCAGGCTGGGGAGCAGGAGGCTGTGCTGTGCTGGGGCGTCCTGAAACCGGTGGCCAGGGAGGTAGGGCTGGTGCACTTGGCGTGACAGGTCCTCCTGTGCCCACAGAACTGCCTGGTGCGCTGCGAGGCCAGTGGCTACACAGCTGTAGTGGGTGACTTCGGCTTGGCAGAAAAGATCCCCACCTACAGGTACGTGGGCAGCATCCACCTGTCCATCCCCATCCCTGGAGCCCACTCAGAGCAGAAGCTGGAGAGGGATGGACGTTGGGGATGCAGCTAAAAGGGTAGGAATGGTGCTGCCGCGGGGAGCCCCCAAAGGGGTAATAATTATCATTGACTCCATGACTCAGAAGGCTGATCAATCACTTTATTATACTATACTTATTAAGAAACCCATTACCCTTACCAGACAGCTGAACCCAATTGGTCCTTCAATCTAAACACCATCACCAGTGGCCAATTAAGAAATCACCCTTTGGTAAACAAATCTCCAAAACACATTCTACATGTTCACAACAACAGGTGCAGCAAGTGAAGATAAGAATTGTTTATCATTCTTTTCTCTGATAAGGACAAGGCCTCTCCCATAAGGACAATTTTCTCCCAGTACAATGCTTGGGAAAGTTTTGCTTTGCTCTCTGTGGCCAGAGAGCTGCTGCCAGAGGAATGGGGGTGGTGGGATAGTCCCTGGCAGGGGGACTCCAGGGGCAGTTTGGGAACAGCTAGGAGGGGATGGAGAAGCGGGTGGTGTCATTGAGGAGAGATGAGTTTGTAGAGTGCATGGAAGGGGCTTAGCCCAGGAAGGGAGATGGAGATGGTGATCTGGGGTGCTGCAGCAGGAGGATGGGAGGTTGGACATGTGGGGGACTGGGCAGCCTCTGACATTCCACCATGTCTCCTAGTGAGGGCAGCGAGAAGGAGCCGCTGGCCGTGGTGGGCTCCCCGTACTGGATGGCACCCGAGGTGCTGCGTGGGGAGATCTACAACGAGAAGGTGAGGCTGCCCTGTGTGGGGCTTTTCTCAGGCTTGTGCTGCCACTGGTTTGCAGTCCTGGGGTGCATCTAGAGGGAAGGAATTGAGCATCCCTCTGGTGACAGCGTGGCTCTGCAGGGAGGAGAAGGGCTGTGGCCTTGCAGAGCGGTGGGCACATCGCCTCGGGGCTGCACCCTGATGACTCTCTGCTCCCTGCAGGCCGACGTGTTTGCCTACGGCATCATCCTGTGTGAGACCATCGCTCGTGTGCCAGCTGACCCCGACTACCTGCCCCGCACTGAGGTGACTCTGGGATGGGACGGGGACTTGTGGGGAGCAGCACCGGGGCTGGGACCACTTCATCAGACAGGGGGGGCATTCTGTGTTGGGCAGAGACCAACGTGCAGGACTGGTCCCATGTCTCAGGGGTGCTGTGTTCCACTTGCTGCCCAGGGAGGGGTGGTCTCTGCTGGTAACCTCAGAACCTATAGTGAGCCTGAAAAGGAGAACGGGGCAGTTGGATTCAGGCAGAGGGAAGAAGTGGTATCTGTGTCCTAGTATCCCCCAACCTTAGCCCATTTGGGGTGACATCAGGGTCCTCCCCTGCTGTGTCCCCACTGGAGTGCTTCCAGGTCCACAGTCCTGTATGACAGTGCAGCGGGGAGAGGGCCAGCCATGTTAGGTCCCCTGGGCCTTGTGGTGCCCCAGGAGACCCAATCTTACTCTTCTTCCTTTCCCTGGTGCAGGATTTTGGTCTGGACGTCACCACTTTCCGCACCATGGTGGGAATTGACTGCCCAGCGGCCTTCCTCCAGCTGGCTTTTCACTGCTGCAGTGTGAGACTCCCAGCTCCACTGCCTGCCCTTCCCGGCCAGGGCAGGCGGGCAGGACAGGCTGCCTTGCCTGCTCACAGCACGAGCCTGTGCAGGGCTCCCTGGGGTGCTTGAGGAGGCACAGACCTGACGGGGAATCCCTCCTGCCCACAGATGGAGCCCACCTCCCGCCCCTCATTCCTGGAAATCACGCAGTGCCTGGAGAGCATCCTGCAGCACCAGCTGGGCGCCGAGGGTGCCAGGGCCACCCTGTTTGGCATCGGGGAGACTCTGCCTGCATCTGGAACCGCAGCCACACTCAGTGGTACGTGGGCGCCTCGGGGACAGGCCATAGCAGGGTGTAAAGGTGGGGGGGTGTGGGGTTTCCCGTGTCACCCCGTCAGCTGTAGGGGAGGGAGACAGGGGTGTGTGAGGTCTGTGGGATAGAGCTGGTCCCTTTTCCTCCCTTGGGGTGCACCTCTAAGTTGTTGGGTGCCCAGCACCCCGAAGCACCCCACGTGGGCAGCTGCTGGCTGCTGGTGACACTGTCCTGTGCCCATGCCCAGGAGTGGCCAGGAGGTCAGCCAGCCACACCGAGCAGTCGCCCCCGCGTGAGCTGGGGACACAGCACCTGCAGCCAGACCAGCGCCTGTCCCGCAGCCAGTCTGACATGTTCCCTCCCAAGTCACCCGCCCTGCTGTGGCCGCCGGAGCCTTGCAGCGGGGCCAGGTCCAAGGAGACGCCCTCCCGTGTCAACCCCTTCTCCCAGCGCGAGGATCTGAAGGGGGGGAAGATCAAGCTCTTTGATACGCCGAGCAAGTCGGTCATCTCGCTCACCTTAGACCTGCCGCCCCCCACCCCGCTGCAGCTCGGCAGCCCCGTGACGCCCGAGCCCGCCGTGGAGGTGCAGTGTGACTTCTCAGCACCCGCCACCAGCCCCCGCAAGTGCCACTCTCTGCCCTCCTCTCCTGAGCTGCCCCACCGGGGGGGCCTGGAGCTGGGGATGGGGTCCTCTCATCCCACTGACGACCCCCAGCCCCCCGCCCTCCTTCCTCCCCCAGCGTGGGGGGGAGCCTCCCCCCGCAGCTCCAAGGCAGAGGAGCAGATGGACTGCGGCTCAGACAGCTCTGGGCCGCCGCAGCCCAGCCAGGAAGTCAACAGCAACTTCATCCGCACCTCATCCTGGGGCACGCGGGCCTGGCAGCCAGACATGCGTGCCCCCAACGGGCTCCTCATCAACAACAACCACGTGATGGTCAGCAAACCTCTGTCCTGGGGCAGCGGGCTGGAGCACGGCTGCTCTGAGCTCAGCATCTCCTGCGCAGCCGCGCTGGAGCGGACGGAGCGCTCGGCCATGCTGCCCGGGCACAGCTCTGGTGCCATGCTGGAGCAGGACGAAGTGCTGCCCTGCCCTGGCTGCTGCCTGAGTCCCTTCAGCTTCAGCTTCAGCTTTGCCTCCATCTGCCACCGGCCAGCGCCCAGCCCGCCCCGCTACCAGAACCTCAACTGCGAGGCCAAAAGCCTCATCTGCCATGATCGGGGCCAACACCAGAAAGCCCCGGGGCCAGTGCTGGCTGAGCCCAGCCTGAAGCTGCCGGAGGCACAGTCCTAGTGATGGGGACCCTGGGGAGTGGGGCTGAATCCAGCTGCCCCTTGCACCCCTCTGCAGCCACAGCACTGGGCAGTGCAGGAGCCTGGCACATCCCCACGGTCTGTCATCACTCAGCACGTGGTGGCCACCAGTGGCCATGGTGCCAAGTGCTGTGGCTGCCGCGGCGCTGCCCAGGCACTCAGGCACCCACCCCACCAGGATCAGCCTTGGGGATCTGCAGGGAACCCTGGAGGTGGGCTGGGTCTCTGCTGGGGACCAAAGTGCAATAACACTGCTGCCCTGAGCACTGCCCCAAGCGGCAGGGCTGGTCCCCCGCGGGGGCCACGGGGCTCAAGCCCTGGATCCAGGACCCCCTTTCCCCAAGGGCTCACCCCTCTGCAGGCTCTCGCGGAGGGATTTACAGTGAGCCTGCTACCTTGGGAGAACTGGGAGTTCCCTGCACCCAGGCGGGTGAGAGGGACTGGGCTGGGGTAGAGAGGTCAGCGTGTGTATGTGTGTTTTTGGGGATCCTGGGGGGCTGGTGGGTGAACCCATGTGTGTCCACAAGCGTGGGGAGCACAGCCAGTCCCTGACATGGGGAGAAGAGGGCAGGGGACCGTAGAGGGGCAATGCCCATGGGCAGTGCACGGGGAGGATTGCCAGCACTGGGGTTGTCCCTGCCTGACCAGTGCTGAGGGTCGGGTGCTGAGTCAGCACAGCGCCTCACATCTCCCTGGCACGCAGGTTTGGGAGAAGGATGCTGGCAGAGGGGCCAGGATGCCATCCTGGCATCATGGGGATGGGGCCAGTGGGCAGCACAGCTAGGCTGCCTGGCCCCGGCAAGGGTGGGAGCCGGCTTTCCTCCCTCCTGCACAATGCACTGGTGAATGCAGAACTCTTTGTGTTTTTTATTATTATTATTAATAATTGCTAGTAATATATACCCAGCTTATTTAAAGTGTTCATTAAAAACTGAATGTCCCAGCAATGCAGACTGCTGGTTCTGTCTCTTGCATGCACATCAGGTGTGGGCCCAGAAGGTTGCATGGTCTTGCCTGGGCATTCTGGGGAGCTCCTCCAGGACTGCAAACCAGCCCGTCTCAGCCCAAGATCTCAGCTCCCCTAAAGCACCCATCTCGATTGAGATGCCTTCAGACAAATTCCCTTTCATTATTTAGTTTCTCTGGGTTCCTGCCCTTGAATCCATGTTTGCTGTGGTGTACAAGAAAACAAAGAGCAGACAAACTGGGTCTCTTTATTGTTATAAAGTGAGTTTAGCCAGCAGACAAGACAGACACGTGACACATGCCCCCTCCAAAAAGCCTGCCTTTAACACCCTTTTGCTCTTCATGCAAGCTTACTCACACAGCAGTTCATCAACTATATATGGCACACACAACCTTATCATAAACCGAGAGCATTTTCGCCTGGTTGAACATAACTTCCTCTGCTCTCACCTGGCCGCAGTGTTACATCAGGGCTGCTTTGCTTAATCCTCACATGTGCACGTGTGTAGCAGCTATTTTGAGTCCTGATGAGTTGTCTTGCAAAGCGTCAGCCTGCTACAAGTGCCCGAGTTAACTTTTGCTTTTGAAAGGCACAGTCACACCATGGGACCCTAAAGGTCGTTGCTCTACTTTCTAATTAGCGCCAAAAAGAAAAATCCCCAAACGTCAGCACAGGCACCGGCCAGTTCGGGCTCAGCTTCCCTGCTTAGGTGCTGAGGCTTTGCCGAGGCCCTCGAGTGCTGGGCTGCCTGAAAGCCATGGCCAAGCTGCTCCTGCAGCAGGGTCAGGCAGAAAATTCCTGCTGTGGGGAGGGGTCTGTGTGGGGGTGGGGCTGTGCTGCCCCCAGCTCCTGCTCCTGACATGCCATCCGTGCCACTCCAGGGCTGAGTATCACTGCTTGGTCCATTCTGCAGCCGGTTCCGAGCTCCCTGTTGCCCACCAGCTGTGCTCGGGAAGACCCAAAGTGTCCCATGGAGGTGTGGGCTTGGCTGTGGAGCCTCCACCACTCAGCCAAAGCACATCAGCTGGAGGCATCCGTGCCACTGGGCATCAGTGGGAAGGACCTGGGTGGCCCAGGGGCAGCGGGCTGTGGGAGGGAAGTGGCTGGCTGGAAAGGATGGGACATCCTGGGCAGGGACACAGCAAGGCTGGAGCAGAGGCGGTGCAGGGTGCAGGTGCTGCAGGGGAAGGCAGAGGAGGGTGAAGGTGAAGGTGAGGGTGAGATGGCGCCCAGCCTCCACCACATGCAATAGGGCTGGGAAAGCACCTTGCCAAGGGTTTTCCCCCATCTTTCCCCTTTGCTGAGCCACAGCTTCAGCCCTTGAGCAACCTCAGACCCAGAACGCCCGTGGCAGTGAAGGGATGGAGGCAGGCTCCATCCAGCACAGGGGGATGACTGCATTCCTCTCCCTTGGAAAGGGAGAGGGGATGAACGTGCCCCGGGCAGAGCTGCAGGCTCCCTGCTTTGCTCCAGGCACACCCCACAGGCCCGTGTGTCCCTGACTCATCAGGACTCACCACAGCAGTGCTGGGGCCAGCAGCCATCATCCCTAGAAAGGGTGGCTTGGCCCTGCTGCCTTCTCACAGATCCAGAGGTGCAGGTCTCTGGGACCAGTGCACTGGGCAGGTTTGATGGTCCCACGGCTTATTATGGCACAGGTTCCATTTGATTTTGACTGCCATGGCCTGAATGGGAAAACAAACACATCAGGCACTGACATATTCTTTCTACAAACCCTGCTGAGGCAGCTGTGGCTGCTGAAAACTGCCTTTTGTACACTGGCAGAGGAGGGGTTGGATGCTGCAGTCAAAGGGGGATCCCACAGTCCTCCCCTACTGATTTCACAGGCTGAAGGATCAGCTGATGCATCCCTGCACTTCCTTGGGCAGGCAGAGAAATGCTGTAAAAGGTTTGCAGTGCCTGTGACACCCCTTTAGCCTCCCCCCTCTCACTTGTGCTGCTGGGGGTTGTCCATGCCTGCAGTGGGGAGAGCCAGGTCCTCCCTGAAGACCCACGGATGACCAGAGGAGCTGGCCTGAGCCCTGGGTCTGCTCTGGGCACAGCTCCCGTGGCAGGGCTGAGGATGGAGGGCCAGGTACCCAGAACCTGGCCAGACAGGTTTGTTCCTCCCCAGTGCTCTCAGACACTGCAAGAGGAAGCGGCATCAAGCTGAGGAGGTGGTGCACGTGGCAGGGAGGAGCCCAGGATTCTCCACAGACAGGAAGGCTGTGATCTCCCTTTGGAGAGGAATCCCACATCTCCCGATAGACGTGGTGCTCTAACACCTTGCCTAGGCCCCCTATAAAACTTGGGGTTTTTTCTGTCCACTCTTGCTGCCTCCTGCTCCTCATGCCCTGCATTTTACCCACCCCCTAGTCTTGGCTTTCCATTTGCGTGTGCTCTAAGCCTCTCATCACACCACTGCACCCACCTTCCCTCAGTCCCTGCTGCTCTGATGCTCTTTGTTTCCCAGGGCCTGGAACTGGGTACTGGTGGGATTTAAAATGCTTCCTAGAGGCATGCCAGAGGAGGGGAGTTTTGGGAAGAGGCAGTGCTGCCAGGTACCTTTCATAAAGGGAGCCATCCACCCAGAACCAGGCCTCCGAGGGCCCCTCGCTCTCTGGGTCCTCTTCCTCCAGCCAGCCGTAGTCGTACCAGGGAAAACTGCCCTTCTGCAATCCAATCCAGTACGGGACATCTGCATTCTTCAGGAAGGTCTGGAGAAGAAGAAAAAGTGCTTTCCCGTGTTTTATTCCATGGCACCCAAGTACTGCAGTACTATATACTTCAGAACAGGGTGATCATCTCCCAAGGAGCCCCTGGGGCTGGAGCTTCTGGAGCCATGGTGCCCTGCTCCAGCTTGGGAAACATCCAGGGCTGCCAGAGCCTTTCTATCCCATGTCAACCACCACGTGCCCCAGAGAACAGCCTTGCACCCTCCAGTGTTTTGGACAGGGGATCCCCAGAACCGTGCTAGCCCATCTGGGGACCTCATGGCTGGATACACCATCTCCTGCCCTCAGCTCCCCCAGCACCCTACCGGCACAGTCCAACGACTCCAGGATTTGGTGATCAGGAGCTGAGAATATGTCTTCTCACACTCATCTCTGCTGTCTTCCCATGTCTTCTTCTCCGAGGAGATGAAGAGGCACTTGCCCCGGTACAGCAGCCAGCCCGAAGGGCAGCAATCTGTGGGTGGGGGCACAGCTGAGGGGTTTGCTCAGCCACAGGTGCCCTGGGGGGTGCGAAGGAGCAGCCCCACACCTTCCCAGCAGACACCACAGGCTCCGTGTCTGCTCCAGGCATTGCTTCAGCCTTTGGACCACCCTATCCCCGCCATGTGGTGGAAAAAGCCAGTACTTGGCCCTTGGCACCTTTCACCTAGAGCACGCCCTCCCTGCTCCATCACCACCCTACCTATAGCTGTGCAGGAGCGCAGGAGGGCCACGGTGCTCTCGCTGGTGTTGAGCCTCCCCTGCACCTCCTGCATCTCCCTCTCTGTCCTGCCCAGGACCGCCGTGACACGGCGCAGCTCCGTGGTCAGCCTGTCCAGCTCCAGCTGGCTGATGTTGTCCTGGCGCCACGCTCGCTGCAGCTCCTCCCTGGCCCAGGCCAGCTCCAGCTGTGCCTGCTCCAGGCTCTGCTCCCGCGCCCTCAGCTCCTGCGACAGGCGGCCCTGCTCCGCCAGGTGCTCGCGGGAGGAGTCCTGCAGGCTGTGGGAGACCTGCCAGTCTGGGGACAGGCAGGGTGAGCTGGACGTGAGCACGGGGCAGTTCGGATGTGGGACTGACCCTGCTTAAGGCGGATGGGGTGGGCAGGGCAAGGCAGGGAATTATCCACGAAGAATGGGAAAGATGGGAGGGAAGGACTCAGCAGGGAAGTGTACGGTTAGGGGCTGGGCAGGATCTGGCAGGGGAGAGCAGGACAAGGCAGGATGGGGCGTAGGAGCAGACACAGCAGGTTAAGGGCAGGGAGGGTGCAGCAATATGAGGCTGGGCAACGCTAGGATGGGAAAGAAAAGGAGCAGAAATGGAAAGTAAGGTGAGGAGGAGGGACAACGGGAGGCAAAGGAGGTGCTCAGGATGTGTGAGGGATGTAGGCCAGCTTGTGGCAGACGGGGCACAGGGACGCAGCAGTGAGTGTGCAGGATCATGCCTCTATTCACCCACAGTGCCCACCCCAGCCAGATGCCTCCTGACCCAGCCACTCCCTGCCCCAGATGTTCACAGTCCCCCAACTCACAGCAAGTCCCCAAGGCCACAGTGGCCACCAGCAGCAGGCAAGTTGTCAGCAGACCCATGGGGATGCACCACCGATGGGAACGGCGCCCTGCACGACACAACAGGCAACAGACATCACCTGAAGAGCTGGAAAACCCCTGACAGTGCCCAGACCTCCTTCCTGGATACAGGCAGGAGAGTGGTGGCATGACAGCACAGGTGGCATGGAGTGGGAGGACCCCAAAACTCCACCCAGGACCCACCCCAGGACCACCCTGGGTCTGCTGGAATCCAGCTGGATACTCACCTGGGCTGGGCTCTGCTCCGTCCCCATCCTGCCCTGACAGCGCTGGCTGCGTGTTGTCATAGGGGCTCTCTGCCTCATTCATGCCGAAGGCTGCTGGAGGAAGGCAGGGGAGAGCGGCTGAGGCCGTGGGGTCGGGCATGGCAGGGACAGCGTGGCGGGGCCTCGGGGCTCTCACCTTCCTCCAGTGCCTGGCTGGCCGTGCTCCGGCCCCCCAGCACTTTGGCAAACCTCAGGTCAGCATAAAGCTGGGCCATGTGGGCAAGCCCTGAGCCTCGCTGGCTCCTGCTCCGCCCTTGGGATCCTTTCTGCGGTGTCCCTGCTCCCGGTGATTGCGCCGTCTCTCAGAGGTGCAAAGGAGAAGTGCAGCCAGCATCTGCAGAAGCAGAAGTTTGCTCTGCACTGAAGCAGATGGGACTAGTGAGGCACGGCTGCGGGGACCAGCCCCCTCTCATTGGTCCCAGGAACACCAGCCCGTCCCCTCCCACGCCCTAGAAGTGCTCATGGTCCCCCTAGGCACAGGGCAGCGTGAGGGCGGCACAGCCAGGTGTCACTGCAGTGGCACAGCAAAGGATGGACCCAAATCTGTGCACTACGGGGCAAGCCTGAATACAGGAGCAGATTGCCATGTGGACAGCTCTGTGGAGGGTCTTCACAGAGAGAGATTTCCCCTCCCAGCCTCTGAGAATGGGAATTTCCCCGTGATGTATTTTGTTCCACTACCTCTCATCCCCTCCCTGGTCCCCTCCAAAGAAGACCCCAGCTTTGGCATTGCTCCAGAACAGCCCCAGAGAGTTACAAAGTCAGTGATGTCCCCTTTGCCTTCCCTTCCCAAGAGCAGAATCCCAACATTCACAACACCTTCTTGTTCCCTCCAGGCCCTCAGTGTCTCAGAGGTCTCTACTGCATCCAGAGAAGGACAGGTTTCAGAAGGAATGCTCCAAACCTTCCCCCTGCTTCCCATTGCCTCCCACTGCCTCCTGCTCCATTCCACTGCCTTGCTATTGCCTCCCACTGTCTTCCAGATGGTCAGATGGGCACATCTGAACAGATCCAGTCCCTGGGACAGCACTGGAGGTGCACAGTGGTGCTGGTGGAGCACAGTGTTACACAGGCACTGTCCATCATCTGTGCAAGAGCAAGGGAAGTTCTTCCTCCATGGAGAAAGGCAAAAATCAAAGCCAGCTTCAAAGGGGACAGGAAGGAAGTTTAGAAAGTTAAAAGTTGGGCAGCCTCTACTCAACCTCCTGGAAGAAAATGGAGCATGACTGCCTGGGCAGGCAGGGGCCCAGACCCAGGGAGGACACGCAGGGGAAAGGCCAGTGGGATTTACTGTGTGACTGCTCAGTGCACCTGTACTGCTTGGAAGCACTGGCCTGGGGATGACGGGAGAGCAACGAGGCAATTTATCATGACCCTTTGGGGTCTGGGATGTGGTTTTCCATAGTGTATTTGGTGGCAGAGTGAAGAGATGTGGCCATGATGAGAGGAGAAGTGAAAGCTCATGCTGCAATGTGGAAGTCTCTTTTAGGCATTAAGGCAGTGATGCTCAGATCCTGGAGCAGAGCACCAAGGAGAGGGAACGTCTATCCTGGATGGAGTCAGGCAGCAGAGCTACCTGTTCCCAGCTGGAAGCCAGACCTGCTCTCCCCTGCCCTAGGAAATCTGATGAACTCTCTGTGGGCTGAGCCCTACAGCTCTGCCCCATGCTCCAGCACCAAGCTGCACCTCCAGTGCCATCCCAGGGGACACTGAGCAGTTTCGGGGGGTGGAGGGGGGCGAAATGGGGGTGCCTGGCCAATGGCAGGACGCCACTGCCGCGGCCGTACTTCCCCCTCTGTCGCACCTCACCACACTTCTGCTTCTGCAGAAACCAGCTGCATTTTCCCTTTTTAGCGGAGCAGAGCCCGCAGGGCCATCGGGGCCGCCCGGGGCATGGCCCAGAGCGTGGTCTACGCCGACCTGAAGTTCGCGGCGCGGCCCCCATCCACCGTGCCCGACGACGATGACAGCCCGTACGAGAACGTGCCGCTGGGGCCGGCGGCAGCCGCGCCCAGCCCAGGTGGGAGCGGGCAGCAGCCGCGGGGACGCTGCGGGGCCGGGCGCTGGCAGGGGAGCACGGGGTGATGCCCAGGGGTGATACCCATGAGGTGATGCCCATGGGCTGATGATCGCGGGGTGATGCCCTGGGGTGATACCCTCGAGGTGATGCCCAGGGGTGATGCCCAGGGATGATGCCCAGGAGTGATGCCCGCAGGGTGATACCCGCGGGGTGATGCCGGTGGGGTGATGCCCAGGGGTGACACCCAGGGTTGATGCTCTTGGGGTGATGGCCAGGGGTGATGCCCAGGGTTGATGCCTGTAGGGTGATACCCAGGGGTGATACCCAGGGTTGATGCCCTCGGCGTGATGCCTGCGGGTGCTCCTCTCTTGCAGGGCGCTGGACCCGGCGATGGCGCATCCCCACCGCGCTGCTGGTAGCCAGCCTGCTCCTGCTGCTGCTGCTGCTGGTGGCCGTGGTGGCCCTGGGGGCTTGCCGTGAGTCGTGGCTGGCGCGGGGGGGGGGGGGCAGGGAGGGCGGCACCAGGAGTGGGCATTGGGCTGGGCGAGGCTGCAGGGGCTGTCAGGGAGGAGGCGAGCCTGGGGCTGGGGTCCAGGGCTCTTGCATGGCCTCCACGAGCTGCCTCCCACTGCCAACCATTGCCTCTCTTTTCCTCCCACCGCCTTTGACTCCTTCCCATTGCCTCCTAATCCTTCTGACTGCCTTCCCATCACTACCTCCCATTCCCTCCCACTGAATTCCCAGTGTCTTACCTTTCCTCCCACTTCCTTCCACTTCCTCCCACTGCCCCACATTGCCTCCCCATTTTATTGCCACCACCTCCTGCTGCCTGCCCACTGCTTCCCACTGCTTCCCTTTTCCTTCCCATTTTCTTCCCACTGTCTTCCATTGCCTCCCACTCACCCCAAACCCTCCCACTGCTTCCCATTACCTCCCCCTGCCTCCCACTCCCTTCCACTGCCTTCCCATTTCCTCCCGCTGCCTTCCACAGCCTTCTCATTGACTCTCCTTGTCTTCCCACCGTCTCTCGCTGCCTTCCAATGTCTCCCCTCCACTTGCAACCAGTGGAGCTTCCATTCCCTTCCCACTGGCACCCCCAGGACAATCTCCACCCACAGCCAGATACCCTTGCAAGAGGCATGCCCCGTGCTCACGTCCAGCTCACCCTGCCTGTCCCCAGACTGGCAGGTCTCCCGCAGCCTGCAGGACTCCTCCCGAGAGCACCTGGCCGAGCAGGGCCGCCTGTCGCAGGAGCTGAGGGCGCGGGAGCAGAGCCTGGAGCAGGCACAGCTGGAGCTGGCCTGGGCCAGGGAGGAGCTGCAGCGAGCGTGGCGCCAGGGCAACATCAGCCAGCTGGAGCTGAAAAGCAGGAATGCTGAGCTGGGGCATACCCAGCAGGAGCTGGCTGTGTTGCAGGAGGAGATGCAGGTGGTGCAGGGGAGGCTCAACACCAGCGAGAGGACTGCGAGCAGCCTGCGTGCCTGCGTGAACACAGGTAGAGCGTGACGGGCTTGGGGCGCTGCTGATGCTGCTGCCGTGAGATGCGGGGGCTGAACTCAGCCAGGCTGAGCTCCCCGAGCATCCGCAGAAGGATGAGCACCTGAGTTGTGCCCCTGCCCTCAGAATGCTGCCCCTGGGGCTGGGTACTCTTCAAGAGCAAGTGCCTCTACATCTCGGTGACAAACAAGACCTGGGAGCAGAGCCAGAAAGACTGTGAAGGGAGACATGCTCGACTGCTGGTCCAAGACGAGTGGACACCACTGACAGTGCCGGTACAGAGCAGGGGGCCGTGGTACCCCAGGAGGGTGGTGCTGGGCAGAGCCCCACGGGGCCAGCTGTGCCAGTATGTGTGGAGGTGCCAGCGTGGCACCATGAGCCCCAGGTTCCCATCCTGGCAGTCTGACAGGAGAAGCACAGCCAGCCCTGGGGCTCCTGGGCACCTGGCAAGTGCTGCTCATGAAGCAGGTGGTTGACAGCTTCTCTCCTCCCTAGAATTTTGTGCAGGCGTCTAAGGCACACTACTGGATTGGAGGAAGACCTTTTTATGTGGCAAGGAGATCTATGTGGAAGGACAGCAAACACCCCTCGTAAGTGCAGGACTCCTTGGCACAAGCACCTGCCCTTTTGCCATACTAGAAAGGTGCTGTTTCACCCTGTGACACCCCTCAATAAAATGGTGATGGACTCCCATGAGCAGTGCCCCAAGGGAGGAGGGTGAGGGTAGAGCCAAGCTGTGGGGTGCAGTGCCAAATGTCCAAGTGGCAGAGAATAAGAGCAGGAGGAGGAATGTGACACTTCCTCAGGCTGATCCCTGTGCCAGGTGCCTTGCCTCCCCAGCAGCACCGGGATCTATGGGAAGTGGTGTCCATAGTGAGCAGGTTGTCAGTGCTGACCTGAGATGTGCCCTCTTTCCTAGGAAACGCCATATTCCAGACTGCTGGTCACTAATTGACGGGGAAATGTGGAATAAGCGGTGTGACAGTCCCAACCCATGGATCTGTGAGAAATCCCCAAAGCTGAGCATAGCACCTGCGACTCAACCTCCTTTTCTGGACAAGGACTGAGTGCTGCCACCCCCACTCCATCCCTGGACTCAGGAACAGGACCTGGGTGTGCACCCTGAGACCCTGTCCCTGGTGCACGCTTTGCCTCAATTGCCTTGCAAAACTGCTGGGGAATAGTGTCTCTATTTTAAAGCAAGGATTATGGAAAAGAGACCTTATTCCCCTCTCCCACACATATATATTATACTGCTTTGTACTGTGCCACTGCATGTCCCTGTGTGCCCTGGCCAATGCAGCTCCAGTGCAGAGCCCAGCTCTTACCTTCTTTGCTACCCCAAGGTTGCCAGGGGTGCAGGATTTGTCATTTGCAGATAATTTTGGACCTGAGGGATGACACACTGATGTCCTCAACCTATCCATTTTGGGGAGACCTGTGGATTTACAGCCTGTTCCTTCTCTCAGCATTGACAGCTCTTGTCCTGCCCTTTCTTCTGCCTTCATCACCTGCCCAGGACTTTGGGCTGGGTCCTGCCTGGAAAGGCTGCTGACAGTGGGGCCATCAGCATGAGGAAATACTGGGAAGCCCGGAGACCATATAGGAAGTGGGAGAGTGCTGAGGAGCTTTGAGAACATGGTGGATGAATGAGGAAACTCTGAAACCATGGGAGGAAAACAAGGGCTATGAAGAGCCCTAAGACCGTGGGAGGTGAATGTGGGAGTCCTGAGACCATGGAAAGAAAAGGGAGCACAGTGGAACTGCAAATGAGGGTGCTCCTGAAAAACTGGAGGTGCACTGATAAGACAGTGAGACAGAGGAAGGAGAACTAGGGAGGCTTGGGAACATGGGGAAAAGGGGACACCCCTCCCACCAAGGGGGAAAGATCCCTAAGAATGTGGTGGAACCTTATCTGCCAAAGGAGGGTGATGAGAGGCAGCAGTCCAGGACCCAGTGTGACCCTCCCTGTCTCAGTGTTTCTGCAGAGAAGGGACGTGTTGGCAGCCAGTTTGCTAAGCTGGACCTGAGACAGCATGGCTTCACCACAGCTCCTGTCCAACCAAGCCAGTGGCCTTCTAGAACAGAGTGATTGCATCTGTGAACAAGGGAAGGGCTACATATGTCATCTGTCTGGACTTCTGAAAAGCCTTCAACACAGCCCTCCTCTAAATCTGAGCTAAAGGGATTCAATGGGTGAACTGTTCAGTGAGTAAGGTTGGACATCTACATCCAGAAGATTGTGGTCAATGGCTCTGTGTCCTCACTGGACACTGGTGATAATGCTGGCCCTCAGGGATTCACCTTGGGACCAGTGTTACTGTGTCAACAATGTGAAGAGTGGGATCGAGTGCACCCTCAGCAAGTTTGCAGGTGACACCAAGCTGTGGTGGTTTGACACACCTGAAGGACAGGATGCCATCCAGAGGGACCCAGACAAGCTCAAGGAATGGACCCATGGAAAGGAACATCATGAGGTTTTAACAAGGCCAAGTGCTGCTGCTGCACCTGGGCTGGGACAAGCCCTGGTGCCAGCCCAGGCTGGGCATGAACAGCCCCAGAGCAGCCCTGCCCAGAAGGGCTTGGGGGAGCTGTGGCTGAGAGGCTGCACATGCCCCGGCCATGGCACTGCCAGCCCAGAGAGCCAAACGTGTCCTGGGCTGCATCCAGAGCCCCGTGGGCAGCAGGGCAGGGAGGGGATTCTGCCCCTCTGCTCTGCTCTGCTGACACCCACCTGGAGCACTGCATCCAGAGCTGGGCTCCAGCACAGGAGGGACAGGGACCTGCTGCACTGAGCCCAGAGGAGGGTACGGAGAATGATCAGAGGGATGGAGCACATATGCTGTGAAGAGAGTTGGGATTGTTCAGCCTGGGGAAAAGCAGACTTCAGGGCAAACTCACTGTGGCCTCCTAGTACCAAAAATCGCTACAGGAGATTTGGAGGGAGAGTTTACACAAGGGCTTGTTGCAAAAGCACAAGGGGAAATGGCTTCAGACCGAGAGGGCAGCTCCCAGGAGAGCTTCCACAGAGGGAGGCTGGTGGAGCCAGCCCAATGGCATGGCAAGGCTGGGACAGGCTTGCAGGTCCCCTACAGTGTCAGCTATCATGCGAAACAAAGACTTGCTGTGTCTGGCTTGTCCTGGAGAGTCCAGATGTCCTCCCTGCCCCTAAAGCCCTGAGCTCCAGCCCCCACTGCCCACAGCGTCGCAGTTGCCACTGCGAGGACACGCTGCAGACCCCATCCAGCCTCTGGTCCATGCTTTCCCTGGGCTGGTTCAGCATGGCTGCTTTCTTGCCTGTCTTGATATGTGGCTTCTCCTTTCTTCCCAGCTGCAGGATTTGCACTTTTACCCACTCCAGCATCAGCAGGCTCCCACCAAACCATTTCTCCAGGCCTCTCTGTACCCAGTATACACTTTACTGGTTTGGTATTGCCCCCCCCGCTGCCTGAGGCCACCCCCCACCCATCATCCAGTGCACTGATGAAAGCTCCGAGGAGCACAAACCCCAGGATCAACCCTTCAGCAACTGCCAGGAGAACAAGGGCATTACTGACACCCACTGCAGCCCTCACACCATTCAGATTTTCCACCCACGCTCTCCTCCTCCTCTCCTGACCTCATATATCCCCACTTTGCCAGTGAGGAGACCATGGAAAATCAAGTCCCAGACCTGAAAGGTGCATTATACTGTCCCCCATTGCTCTTCCCCGATGCACAGCCCATTGTTGCCACAGCAGCAGGCAGGTCAGACAGGCATTGCCTGCCCTTGGCCAATCCTGCCTGGATTCCCCACCCGCTCTGGATGGTCCTGGCATGCCCAGGAGGTGTGCTACATCTTCTTCCTGGTACCAAGGTGGGACAACAAAGCTCAGCTGCGGACAGGTGATGTAGGGATAAGAAAGGGCAAGACAGGAGCCATGAGCAAATAGTGGCAGAGGCAAAGGAAAACTAGCAGAGTGCTCAAAGGGGCAGCAGTGACACCACCTTACCTACCTTCCCCAAACCACCCCCGTGAAGGCAGCAGAGGTGGGCTGCAAGGCTGCTACAGAGGAGGAACACCTCTGCTCCAGGCAGCTGGGCTTGCAGGGCACAGCTGGAGATGCAGATGGAAAAGCAGATTGAGCTCGGGGTGGGAGCCCGAGGCAAGAGCTGTGAACTGCCACCCTTTGGGACAGCAAAGGGCAGGAGGATGAGTGGTGCCAGACAGATACATGGACTCTGAGAGACACAGCAGGAGCTGGGAACTGCTGACCTTTTGTATAATGGAGGAGAGGGAGGACAAAAGCAAGGTGGATGGACACAGAGAGGGGGCAGGAGAAGTCAGCAGGAGGAGCAAGGCTTGAGCACAAGCAAACATTGAGGGGATAAAAGCCCGGGTGTTCCTTTGATGGGAATCCCTCCTCAGAGGAACCACCTCGAGCTGTTTCTGTGTTACTGTGCAGTGAATAAATGGCTTTTTGGAATGAGACATCTGAGAGTCTTCCATGGGAAACCTGTGACAAGATGAGTGCCCATGGGCATGGTCCCACTGCCACCACCCAGTGCTCACCCTGTGGCAGTGAACCCAGGCTGGCCACTGTCAGCACCAGCCCCAGCAGCAGGTCCTTGTAGGGAATGCCATCCTCACTGGGGTCTGCAGGGCATGGGGGCAGCAGCAGGGGCCTCAGCAAACTGCAGGGCAGCGTAGGCCCCACTCTGGGCCATGCAGGTGGCTCAGCAGCAGCAGTCCAGGAAGGAGCCCAGCCCTGTCCTTCTCCATTGTGGTCGGGTGGCAGAATGTGGGGACACATCTTCATATGCACAAAAGCAGAAGTAGTTGCTTTATTTGCAAAAAGTGGGTTTTTTTCCTGCACATGTTCTCATTTTAGGGGGTGGGGTGTGGATGAGCTCCCTCCTGCTCAGCATCTTCTGTGTTCAGGTCCCCAGGTTGTGAAGAGCCCAAGCCCCTGGGTACAGGCCACAGCAGGGCTACCCTTCTCCATGCATCACCTCCTGCCTCCCAGTCCTGCTCAGGCTGGCAGGCTGCACTGGCTGGGGGGCTTGGTCTTTTGCATGTGCTGGGAGGGAGTCCCAGCAAGGACTGTGCCAGAGCTGCGGGCTGCTGGAACAGCCCAGTGGTCTATACCAAAACCAGAACAGCCTCTGGGACCAAACAACTCCAAATCAAGCCCTAGCAGGCCTTTTAGGCTCTCACACAGAACCCAGCCTCAAAACAAAGCGAGGATGTTTGCTGGAACCTCTTCAGACTGGGCAGGCACCAGCAAACCAGCTGCTGCCCAGCCCAAATCCTCCGTGGGACTGCAGAGGCAAAGGCAAACCTCCCAGCAGCACCACCCAAGCAGCAAAAGCCCCAGCAACCACCACGACCAGAAACCCCAGAGCTTCCATGGGACCTGTGGCAGGAGCTGCTGCTGAGCACTGCAGTTGGACCTTGGGGATGCCTGGATTCCTGCTGGCTCAATGCTGGCTCCTGGCCACAGGATGCAATTTCCCACTTGTGAGTGATGCCACTGAGTCTGAGAGCTGGAGGGTGCACCTCCATCCTACCACCCCCACACCCCAAAGCCAGCTGCAGTCATTGTCAGAATTTATTGGCAAAGTGCAGAGTTCTGGAGGGTAAAGAGGACTGGGCCAGGAGGCAGCAGAGCCTGGGAGTGCCCATGCACTGGGGCCAGGCAGGGAACAGGGTGGTGGCACAGGCTGGGGGTCACCATGGCCATCAGGGCCTCACACAGCTGTAGGTGGTGTTTCCCCAGAGGAAGGCAGGAGGCGAGGACTGGAGCCACTGCACGGTGGCTGCACTCTGCTTGCAGACCCATCTGAGGGATTCTGTGCAGGCACCACCCAAAAGTCCCAAGCCTGACACCCTGCCACAGGCCTGGAAGGACCTGGTGTAGCGCTGGACTGGGAAGGTCCTGCAAGGGAGAGAGTGGGCTGAGATGGGATGGGCAGGAAGAACTGAGACTGTCCCATCAGCAGCTCCGCAGCCAGGGACCAGACAATGCACAGGGATGCTGTGGGGGCAAAGTTCACCCTCCCCATGGAGCACAGCCTCCTGCCAGCCTCCTCCCAATTAGGCCACATGCCCCGATGCCCCCACCCCATCAGCCTCAAAGCACCCCCAGGTCAATCCGAGCAGGGCTCAGCACTGACCAGACTGGGACCCTGCAGAATCTGAAGAATCCCCTGAGTCCCTCACCCAGGCAGAGTGTGAGCACCAGGGTCAGTCCCCTGCTAAAAATGCCCCTTCCCTAAAATGCCCCAATGCAGTCCCGGGAAGAAAAGAGGTGGCCAAAATATGGACCACATCCCTGCATGCCTGTCCCCATCACCACCCCGAGCCCTCTTGATGGACCTTCAGCACACCTAGCTGGGAACAAGCTGGTAGCCTCACCATTCCAGTGTGGAGCCATCCAGCCACTTCCACTCCGCCCTGAAGCTGTCCTGCTTCAGCCCCACGTGAAAGGCATCCATGTTAGCTGTGCGCACCAGGAAAGCCTAGCACAGGAGAGGACCCACATGAGCCCCTGGGGGGACACCCAGCCCAGCCACACGGTTAGTGATGGGGGCTGTGCTGTACGGGCACAGCCCTGCCAGCTCCCTCCCTGCCTGGAGGCTTTGCTGGGCTTTAGGCACGGGGTGGCCACCAGGACAGCCCAGTGCTCACAGGGAGTTGGTGGGATGCACTCACCAGGGTGGTGTTGGCTTGGATGGTGACCAGCTGTGCCCCCCTGGAGCAGCAGTCCTCCCTGCTCTGCTCCCAGTTCTTTTTGGCAGAGGAGAAGTAGTAGCAGTGCCCCGCATCCCAGAGCCAGCCGACCGGGCAAAACTGGCATTGCCCTGCACACCAGAGACACGGCAGTGGGATGGGGCAGCTGGCCAGGGCTGCCACCAGCCCCAAGTCCAAAGGACCAGGAGAGTGACAGTGGGCAGCCAGGGCACTGACCAACCCATCTGTTCGTACGACTGCCCCACAGAGACCACTCTGCATTTGCCCTCCTTTGTGAGCCCAGCTCCAACTTTCCAGTCCCAGAGCCCTGGGAATAGGGGCTAGTTACAGGAACGTGCTGGCATTGAGCAGGACAGGGAGCTGCAGGTTTGGGGAGCTGATACAAACACAGTTGACAAAGTGCTGGGGACTCAGGTAAGGTTTCAGCTGCACCAGAAGCTGATGTCATCTGGCACAGGGATGCTGGTGGCATCCATGACCCTGGTGCTGGTGGCGTGCCCAGGTAACACTGAGCTGCCTGGGGTCATCTCTTCTGAAGGGGTCTCAGCAGCTCAGCCTGTTCAGCAGTGCTGGGGCAGCTCTCCACACCAAAAGCTGGGGGACGGGCAGTAAAGATGAAGGGATATGTAGGGATAGAGCTCGGGGAAACATCCTTGAAAGCAGCAGTAAGCCCTCTCCAAACCTTACCCAGGAGCCCACCAGGCTCTCTTACCTTCCTGTGTCTGTTTCCCATAGCTGGGGCTCTCCTCTGTTTTCCAGAGACCATCTGTGCAGCTTGTTTGTTGTTGCACCAGATCTACAGCAGAAGAGCACAGGTGTGTCCTAGCAACCCCGGGCTCCTGCTCCCAGCAGCACCCAGCGTCCTCTCCCACAGGACAGCCTCACGGCTGTGGGTGAGGTGTGCCCTGCTTTAGGCATGCCAAGCCTGCCAAGGTCCTTGCAGATTCTGCACTGCCTGGGAGCCCTCCATGCAACAGGCTTTCGGGGAAGGTGCTGCTGACTTTCAGTGTCAGCACCAGTGCCCTCCCTCACACTCTTCTTTCACTGCCACCTGATGGAGTGGCTTTCCCCAAGCCCACGCTGTCGCCCCAGCTTCCTTTCCCAGCCACGTAGGTGGTGTCTGCCTCACCAATTTTCCTGCTTGCCCCAGAACCCATGTGCCCTCAGCATTGCCCAGGCAGAAGCGCCCAGCTCCGTGGGGAAGCTACAGCTCAGTCTGTCAGTACACAAGTGCTCTGGTGCCAGCCCTGGCCCCAGGACCCCCTCTGCAGAGATCTGGCTGGTACTTACAGTGGAAACTCAGGCTGACAAGGATGATTTGTGCCAGCAGGAGCACCAGGGAGAGGAGACCCAGGCTGAGGGCTGCCCAGCACCAGGGCAGGCGCACTCGCTGCTGAGGAGCTGAGAAAAGGAGTTAACAAACACCAGGGTGGTGGGGAGGAGGGAGAGTTTGGAGGGAGCAGTGGGGAACCCTGAGCCAGGAAATGTCTGTGAATCCCAGGTGGAAAGTTAGGAGGCAGTGGGGGAGCCTGGAAAAGTGGAGGAGAGCCTGTTTGCAGCAGCTTGATTGTCCTAGAAATTGTCTCCCTGCATTAAATGCTTGGTGGGGAGAGGAGGGGGGAAGTGTCTGTGCTGTGGCATGGGGGTGCAGTGGACATTCCCTGCCTTTGAGCCCCTCCTGCCCCCCACCCCAAGACCAGGCAGTCTGCAACAGAGCTGGAGAGGAGCTGTTTGAGAGAGGACACCCAAAAAGAGGGAGTGGAGGGAGCAGAGCTGGGAGGACACTTCTGGGGAAGGCAGGGAGCTGCAGGAGGGCAGGGAACACACAGAGGGAGTTGGGGAGCCATTACCTGGAGTGGGGGGAAAGCGCAGGTCGGCATACATGACACCCTCTTCCATGCCTTCCTTGGTCTCCTGCTCTCAGCCCACAGGGGCAGCGACAGCCCCTTCCCAGCCCAGCTTCTCAGACGGCTGTGATGCAAAATGGAAAGTGTCACTTCCTGGTGGGGTCCCCAGAGGCACCACCTGGCACAAAACCCGGGGGGCTGGTGGGGCTGCCAGGCACTCGGGGCGAGGGGCAGCCCTGTCGAGGCCAGCATCCCGGCATCCCAGCAGGAGGAAGAGCACGCTCCTGGCTGGGAGGGCTGCAGGCAGTGGGAATGGCCAACATGCAGCCAGGGCTGGGCTAGGCAGCCACGCCATGGAGTTGTGAAGGACCTGAAAGGTCATCTCATCCCAAGCCCCCTGCCACGGACAGGGACACCCTCCACTAGACCAGGGTGTTCAGAGCCCCATCCAGCCTGACTTTAACACTTCCAGGGATGGACAATCAACAGCTTCCCTGGATAACTTGTGCCGGTGCCTCACAACTTTCACAATAATTTCTTCCTAAAGCAGGGAAAGTCATATGGGAAGCAGCTGAGGTCACTTTGTTTGTTCAAGCCTGGAGAAAAGGAGACTTCGGGGAGACCTCATCACAGTCTACAAGAGGAAGCAGGGGGGCAGGCATTGATCTGTTCTCTCTGGTGACAGGTGCCAGGATGGGTTTAGGTTATTATTGTTATTGTTATTGTTGTTGTTGTTGTTGTTGTTGTTGTTATTATTATTATTATTATTATTATTATTATTATATTACAGAAATGTTTATATTAGGTTGTTTTGTTGTTGTTGTTGTTGATGCTGTTGTTATTTTATTTTTATTTTTATTTTTATTTTTATTTTTATTTTTATTTTTATTTTTATTTTTATTTTTATTTTTATTTTTATTTTTGTTTTTTATTATTAGGGAAAGGTTTCTCATCCAGATGGTGGTTGGACTCTGGAACAGGCTCCCCAGGGAAGTGATCACAGCACCAAGTCTGAGAGATCAGGAAGTATTTGGACAATGTCCTCAGGCACACAGAGGAATTGTTAGGGGTGTTCTGTGCAAAGAGTTGGAGTTTGATGATCCCAGTGGATCCCTTCCAACTCAGGAAATTCTGTGATTCTGCGATGAATATCTAAGACAAACCTGCCCTCTGAGAATCTGAAGCCATTCCTCCTTCTCCTATCACTACACACCCTTGCAACATGTCCCCCTCCATCTCCTTTTAGCCCTTCTGGTACTGTAAAGCCGCTTAAGGTCTCCCCAGAACCTCCTCTTCTCCAGGTTCAACATGCGTGTCTCCCTCGGTGTGACCTGCTCTGGGGACTGCTGGGAAGGCTGGGTATCCTCGGGGCACAGGACACATTCCCTTGCCCCTCTCTCCAAGGAGCAAGGCCACGGCGTGCGTGCTTAAAGCCCCTTTTTCTGCACGGGGCCGCAGCTGCACCTCAGCCCCGGAAAATGGGAGGGCTGGGGTGCTCCTTCCCCTGCCTCAGCCTGCAGGGCTGCCGTGATGCTCACCCCTCGTGCGGGGCAGCGGCAGAGCGCCCGGCAGCCGGCGGGCAGGCACCGAGCCGGCGCCTCTCGCCAAGGGAGGACATCTCGCCCAGGACTACGTTTCCCAGCGGCTCCTCCCGGGGCTGCACATGCTCCATGCGGCTCCGGGCGCCTCCCGGCAGCTCCCGGCGCGGCGCCCGCTGCGGCGCAAGGGCGGTCGGAGCGGCCCCCGGTGCTGCTCCCGGTGCGGCTCCCGGTGCGGCTCCCGGTGCGGCTCCCGCTGCTCCCGGTGCGGCTCCCGGTGCTGCTCCCGGGGCAGCCAGCGGCGCGGCTCCCGGCGGTTCCCGGCGCGGCTCCCGGAGCGCCTCCCGGCGGGGCATCCTCCCGGTGCGCCCTCGGGAGCGCACGGCCGAGCCCCGCCGCCGGGCCGGGCCCGAGCCATCCCGGGCAGCCCCGCCTGGGGCCGGCAGCATGCCCCGCGGGCGAGCCTGGACGCCGGCGGAGGTCAGCAGCCTGCTGTCGCTGGTGGGGGGCTCGGGGGAGGCCGCGCTGCTCATGGCCTCCACGTCGCGACCCAACGAGGCGCTCTGGCGGGAGATCTCCCGGCGCCTGGCGGCGGCCGGCTACGGGCGCAGCGTGGCCCAGTGCCGCTCCAAGTGGAAGGCGCTCAAGCAGGCTTTCCACTCGGAGCGGGAGACGCGCCGCCGGGCAGGACACCACTCGCCCCGGCTGCCGCCGCACTACCGAGCCATGAAGAGCATCTGGAAGGCGGCCGGCAGACCCGTCTTTGGCGAGCGGAGGATGCCAGGTGGGTGCCGGGCGGGCTTGTGGGCTCAGCAGGGTGGCTGGACGTGCGGTGCCGGTGGAGCGCCGCTGCTGCCTGGACACGCAGGGCCTGTTGATGGTCTTTCTCTTCCCCTAGACGTGGTGAAGCTGCCCTCCAGAAGGCGCAGGTCAGCCCTTGCCACACGCTCTCCATCCTCACCAGAGCCACCAGGTACCCGTGGGCTCAGGCAGCTGGAGTGGGGCTTGTCCTGGCTGCGAGGTGGTGGGCACCCCTGTTCCCTCTGTTACTGAAGCTCCTTTCTGCACCCCTTCACCTCCTTCTGCAGAGCACGGCGTTGGCGGGGACACCCCTAGCACGCTGCTGTCACCGAAGCTGCAGCGTGCGAAGGACGAGCCAGAGAGCCGTAAGTACTGAGCTGCCCTGCTGCACCGAGCTGCCTGGCCATGGCTCCAGCCCAGGCCCGTGCCAGCGTGATGGGAACGCGAGGCTAAGAGGATCAGGGCATCCATCACATGCCCCTCAGCGGGGATGGTCAATGATGGGTGTGTTTGGACATCTGTCTCCACAGGCTTTGGCTCCAAACCAGCCCCAGAGCATGTGGGGATGGCTGGGATAGGCAGGAGGGGGTCCCAGCCTGAGGGCATGGCCAGGCTGCTGGCTGCCCTGTGGCAGATCATGAGGCAAGAGGTCTGGAAGGGGCAGTGGCCCTGATACAGCGCAGGGATCTCGTGGCTGGTGGCATTGCAGGGCATGTGACTCCATTCCTTCAGCAGCTCCCGGCTCCTCATTGGCCCAGTAACACCATAAAGCTTCAGATGAGTTTGGGCTGTGTGTGAGGACAGAGCTGCCTGCAGCTCCCCTGCCCTTCAGCCCACCCACATGTGTAACCTGCAGACCCCTCACTGTTCTCACTCCTGGGGATTTGGCACTGAGGTGATGCAGGATACATCCCTGAGTCTGGTTTGCGTGGGCGCCCAGGCCATCTTCCCACACTGGGTAACTACCTTCTGTCTCCCCAAATTCCCCCCGCAGTTTCAAGTGGATGTGGGATTCTCCTTCTCTTCCAGCCCTAGTCTGTTGTTAGCGTTGCTGCGCGCTGCTCCGCCGCTGCTGCCTTCCAGCCCAGAGGTGGCTGCATTGCAGTGGTGGGTGAGTGACTCCTGCTTTTGTACCTAGCTCTGAAGTGCTTTGGGGCCCTGCAGGGCGCTCTGGAGCTGTGGCTAGGGCATGTCAGGCTGAGGGGCTGGCCGGGGCAAGCCGGGCAGACCCCAGGCTGGTGGTGATCCACCAGCAGGTCCCTTCAGAAGGCGTATCTCTCCTCTCTGCTTTCTCCCAGCAGCTGGTGGGGAACACATTGCTGGAGTGCCACCCACACCCCCTGCCATGCCACGTAAGGCTTTCCTTGCCCTGCTCAGCCCAGTAAACCCCCTCAGCCCCACAAGCAGGGTCTGATATGGTTCTTGTTGCAGACACCGGTTGCTGCTTCTCTCCCCTCTCCCTCCTGGGTGAGTACCATACCCCACCTACCATGCTTGTGTGTCCTGGGGCAAGAGGTGGCTGCAGCTCACAGGCTGTGTCTGCTCTCCTTCCAGGCTGTCACACTGACCTGAAGCAGGAAGGAGCTGAGGGAAAGGCCAGTAAGTGTTTTCAGCTTTGAGCAAGTCCTCATGCTCCAGGGCACAGCTCCATCCTGTCCTGCCAGTGAGAAGGGCACAGGCTCTGGGAGGCAGTGAGGCAGTGCCTTCCCAGGGCTCTGTGTCGTAGTCAGGCTAAATTTGGGGCTTGGCTGTCTCCACCACTTGTTGTTTGCTCCATGCCAAGCTTTCGTGACAGGTTTTCCTGGTGAGACATCCCTGGGGATGGGAAGAGGAAACCAAGTGGTGCCGCTGGCTGCTGCAGCCACAGGCTCCCCCGGGACAGCAGCCACGAGTGAGCAGCCAGCAGCAGGTGAAGATGCATCAGACACAAGCCTGCATGGTGGGTGCTCCCTGCAGCTTCACAGCAGCCTCACAGGGAGCTCTCAGAGCCGTGGTGAGGTGCCACTGACCCCTCTCTCACCACAGGGTCTGGCGTGGCGGGCTTGCTCCAGAATGTCCAGCAGCTGCTGGTGCAGATCCTGCAGACATCCCGGCAGCAGCAGGCTCTACTGGAGAGCCTGGCCAGTGACACTGTGTCCCACCTCCACCTCCTGTCCCACAGCCTCGTGCAGGTGGGCGAGACCCTGCACCAACTCCTGCTCCGGCCACAGACCCACCCTGGCCCCATTGGCCACTATGTCCCCCACGTGCCCCTTTTTGAGGGTGGCTCTGGTGTGCCCTGCTCCCCTGGTGCTCCCCACACTGCCCCAGATCACAAAGAGGAGCCTCAGATGTCCGCTGATGCCAGGTGCATCCCCCACTGAGTGCCACCATCACTGGCTCCAGGAGCAACAGCTTTGCTACAGAGCCATGGCACAAATCTTTATATCAGAGGTTCCAGATATTTTGAAAGTTTATACTAGAGAGACATTTTAATAAAATTAAAAATAGCTTTTCTACCAGCGATGGCAACTGACCAATTCTTTCCCCCTCTCTGGGGAATGTTCCCCTTCTCACTTTCGAGATGAGCACGAGGGGAACTCAGCTATTTACAGACTCAGAGAAACTCCCAACCCACACAGCACGGGGCAGATGTACTTCTTCTGCCCTTTACAGCAGCGCCTGGGGTGGGCATCACGCCTTCCTGGGACATGTGCTGCTGTGTGTCGAGCAGAGCAGGGCCACTGCCAGGAGTGGAGGCCAGGAAGCCCAGGATGCATCCTTCTCCGAGGGAAGAGGCTGGGGTGGGTGATGCTGTGCTGGGGAAGCAGCACGTGCAGCAGCCACAGTCCCTTAGTGTCCAGGTCCTTGGCAGGTTTCTTCCAGGGGACAATCTGGGGCTTTCACAGACAGTACTGTGGGCTTGCCACACACTCTGGTGAGGCCCTCCTGCTCCAGGAGGGATCCTCCTGCTCAGTGCATGGATATCAGGTAGCAGTAGCTGCAGACATACCATGGCATGTGCCTAGAGAAGGGACCTCTGACTCTCACCTGGACCCCACCACCTTCACCAGCTTGTGCACATCCTCTGTGGGGATGGAGCAATGTGCTCTGTGCCTCCAGAATCTCTTGGCCACATCCAGGGAGAGGAAGTGTACGTCGTGTAGATACCGAGCAAATGGTCACGCCATGCCAGATGCCACGTGCTGGAGGGCTGGCAGGTAGCTGCCACTTCTCCCAGAAGAGGAGGGAGGCCGTGTGGAGGCTACTCTGTGCCAGATGATCAAGCCCAGCCAGAGAAGTGGGCAAGCAGTCCATGTTGAAGCAGTTGTCATCCCACCCTGAGCATGTATGGATGATGGATCCGCTCGTCACTGCCTGGATGCCATGCAAGACCTTCAGGGTGAGGTTGCAGTACGTGTCCCTGTAGCTCTCCAACTAGATGTCCCTCAACTCCTGCCCTTTCCACTGCACACCCTGGCCCATTGCCTGCCCCACATCCTCCAGGAGCTTGCCAGGGCACCCCACATCGTCCAGGTGCACACACCACTGGCTGGAGCACCCCACGTGTGGCCAAGCTGTGGAGAGAGAGCAGGGGCACAGTCACAGGGCCCAGCAGCAAAGTGGCAGGGGGACAGCAGGTGCCACAGCAGCAGTGAGCAACAACATCACAGCCCAGACATCATCTGGCAGGGGTGAAACCTGGGCAGGTAGTGCTGAAATGGCCCCCTCAGCACTGTCCCTCGTCCCATACCAGCTGTGCACCCTGGGTTGGAGAGAAAGGCATGCCACAGAGGCACAGAGGCCTCGTGATGCAGTGGGCAGGGCACTGGGGTCTGTGGGGGCTGCTGGGAGCACGGCCAGCCCTCGTGGGCATGGTGCTCCCACCACTGCATACAAAACATCCTCTGTGCTCCCAAGCAGGAGCAGAAACCACCTGGCTGCTGGCCAGCAGCTCTGGCCCAAAGCCTCACAGTGGTGGGGCCTGCAAACATCTCTGCCCCGGATTTCCCTTCCTGGAGCCCGTCAGGGCGGGCAAAGAGAAGAGGAAGGTGGGATCTCCCTTCCTGAGCCCTGCAGCTTGCACTGGTGAAGTTGCAGTTGCTGGCCTGTGGTTGTCCGTGCTCCACACTGACCTTGCTGCGTTCCCCATCGTTCCACTGATGTCCCTGTGGTGCTCCCAGTCAGCCTGCTGCGGTCCCCTCCATCCCACCACACTCCCCAGCACCCTGGCCTGCTCCCTGCCATTCTGCCATGCTCCCCACTTCAGTCTGCAGCTGCTCCTTCCAGCCCTGGGGCACCCAGCACCCATCCCTCAGCCCTGGGGTGCTGGGGCAGTGGGGTGGGCTGTCCCCTCTCCGCTCAGGAGATCCAAGTGGGACATAGCCATGTGGGGTACCAGGAACCGGGGTTTCAACGGAGTGGTGAGCAACGGGGTGCACAGAGGGGTGCAGGGGGTGCAGTGAGGGGCGAGTGAGGCTGCAGTGAGGGGTGCACTGAAGGGGCAGTGGGGGGGAAGTGTGGGGTGCAGGGGGAGGCAGTGAGAGGCGCAGGGGCTGTATTGAGAGGTGCAGGGCTGCAGTGAGAAGTGCAGGGCTGCAGTGAGAGGCGCAGGGCTGCAGTGAGAGGCACAGGGCTGCAGTGAGAGGCACAGGGGTGCAGTGAGAGGTGCAGGGGTGCAGTGAGAGGCGCAGGGCTGCAGTGAGAGGTGCAGGGTTGCAGTGAGAGGCACAGGGGTGCAGTGACAGGCGCAGGGGTGCAGTGAGAGGCGCAGGAGGATGCAGTGAGAGGTGCAGGGCTGCAGTGAGAGATGCAGGGGTGCAGTGAGAGGCGCAGGGCTGCAGTGAGAGGCACAGGGGTGCAGTGAACGGTGCAGGGGGCTGCAGTGAGAGGCGAAGGGTGCAGTGAGAGGCGCAGGGCTGCAGTGAGAGGTGCAGGGGTGCAGTGAATGCTGCAGGGGTGCAGTGAGAGGCGCAGGAGGGTGCAGTGAGAGGCGCAGGAGGATGCAGTGAGAGGTGCAGGGGTGCAGTGAATGCTGCAGGGGTGCAGTGAGAGGCGCAGGAGGATGCAGTGAGAGGTGCAGGGGTGCAGTGAGAGGCGCAGGGGTGCAGTGAGAGGTGCAGGGGTGCAGTGAATGCTGCAGGGGTGCAGTGAGAGGCGCAGGGTGCAGTGAGAGGCGCAGGAGGGTGCAGTGATGTGCAGTGAGTGGCACTGGAGGGTGCCGGGGCCGCACACCGGTGCCGAGGGCCCGCACGCCGGGGCGAGCGCGGGGATCGCGGTCTCCCGCCCGTGCGGGGCGTGGCCTGGCTGGAGTGACAGCTCAGCGACCAATAAGAACTCAGAAAGGAGAGGGTGGGCGGGCCTGGCAGCGTACGGCACCCAATGGCAGAGGCGGTGGCGGGCCGGGGGCGGGGTTCCATGGCCCGCCCGATTTTTGGGGTGTTTTGGCACGCCAGTTTCGTTCTTCTCTTGCTCTGGGTGCCTGGGAATTTGCAGAGAATAGTTTTGTATTGCCCTGTGTGAAAAATGTGTGTTTTATTGTTGGCTTTTCGCAAGTATTAAAATGAATATTGTATTATGCTAGAAAGTCATGCTATATTAATTTTCTTAAGTAGTGTATTAAATATAGTTTTAGGTTATAACATAATGTTAAAATAGGAGCTATGCTATGCAAGACATTTGTTTAAGAAAGGACTCGCACCAGACAGGGGACACAGGACACCTAAATCTTTCAGAGAAAGGGAATTTATTGCTCCCTTATCAGCAGAAAACTAACTTCTTCCCACCTCGCTCAGACAGGAAGACGGCATGAGGATTAAGAGGAAGACGTTGACAGTGACCAGACAGAATCCTGTGTTTGAATGGAATTTATGCATCATGTATGAGATGTATGAATATGCAACAGGCGATTTTTTTAAGGGTTAATCCTCTGTTAACGGGGGTCCTTTTTCGGGCTTGTGTTGCCCAGAAAAAGGTACTCAGATGTCCGCATCTCTTTGTTTTTATTGTCTCATATTGTCCTAATCTCAAATGTTCAAATTTTATTATTCTAACTGTATTACTGGTTTTATAACCATTTTATTACTATTAAACTTTTAAAATTTCAAAAACAAGTGATTGGCGTTTTTCACACCTGTATAGCTTATGTTATGTCACATGGTTTGTTACCCCTTTTTCCCTCACCTGTCCCTGTATCCCCTGGTGGTCTCTGCCCTGGGTTATCCCTCCCCTTGCCACTCCTTATTGGTGTCCCATTGGCTGTGGACCTCTCCCTCTGTCCCCATCCAGGGGTATAAAAGCTCCCTGCTACCAGGGATCGCTCTCTTTCCTCCCATGGGTTTGTCCGCCTGATGTGTGTTGGAATAAAGGACAACGTTTCCCACGTGGAGGAGAGCGCTTCTCAAATTTTTTACCATGGTCTATGAAGTATCGTGTGGGCAAGGGTCTGTGGCTGGCCGGAGTGGACCCCAAAGCCCAGGAAACACGATTTCTTCATGCCCCGTGCCCAGGCTGGCCCTCCGCCTCGCCCCCCGGCTCTGCCCCATTTCCTGCTGTGGAAAAGCGCCGGCTGTCCTGCCAGGGCGGGCTGGGCCACTGGCACGGCTCCCTGTGCTCCAGCCTCTGCCCGAGAGCATCCCGTGCCCCAGGCTCCTCTCCAGCAGGAGCTCAGGGCGGTGCTGGGGCAGGGCTGGACCCCGGTCTCTTCCCAGCGAGCCCCGAGTCCTGGGAACTGCAGCTTGGAGTGCTGGGCTGGCACAAGGGGATGCAGGTGCGGAAGGGTCGGAGATCGACACAGCCATCGCCTTCCCCGGGGGTCTCCATCACAAGCCCTGCCTGGTGAGACCCTCCCTCTCCAGGCACATGCGACGTGTCTGCGCCTGCAGGGCTGCAGTGACAGCCAGGAGAACACACAGGGAAAAGGGTGGGCTGCTTCTGGGGCATGCAAGATCTTCTCCAGGCTGGAAATACAAGTGAAAGCACCACCAGCATGTCTCAGCAGGATTTCAGTCTTGCTGTTTGGTGGCCCAAGGACCTTGAGGATGCTGCTCTGGGCAGCCTGGGCATACAATTCCTTCTGCCTCTGTCATGCAGAGCAGCTTGCAACAGGGCAGCTGAAACAAAGCAGCCACCTGCCAGGGCAGCCAGAATGGATCCCCAGGGTAGTGGAGGCTTGGGGGGAGGATTTTGCCTTGTTTGTAACCCATTCTGGAGCAAGTCAAAGCTGTGCCACCCTCCTGATCCTCTCCCTCCTGCATGGGAGGATCAGGAGAGTGGTACAGCTCTCACGATGCCCAGAGCATATGTTCAATGTCTAGAAGAATTGGAATAATGAAGTTGTTACCTGCCAGTGGCAGCAAGCTCTTTGCCCCTGTACCTCGCTCCCAGACAGCACACTGTTACCTGGAGGTGATGCTCTGTGCCCACTTGAGCCCAGCCCCATCTCACAAACCCGGGGTACGGCCAGTGTGACCCACACGACTGCCCTGAGAGCAGCTTTGGGCTGTGTCTGTCACAAACCTCGGGTACAGCCAGTGTGACCCACACGACTGCCCTGAGAGCAGCTTTGGGCCGTGTCTGTCACACACCTCGGGTACAGCCAGTGTGACCCACACGACTGCCCTGAGAGCAGCTTTGGGCCGTGTCTGTCACACACCTCGGGTACAGCCAGTGTGACCCACACGACTGCCCTGAGAGCAGCTTTGGGCCGTGTCTGTCACACACCTCGGGTACAGCCAGTGTGACCCACACGACTGCCCTGAGAGCAGCTTTGGGCTGTGTCTGTCACACACCTCGGGTACAGCCAGTGTGACCCACACGACTGCCCTGAGAGCAGCTTTGGGCTGTGTCTGTCACAAACCTGGGGTACGGCCAGTGTGACCCACACGACTGCCCTGAGAGCAGCTTTGGGCTGTGTCTGTCACAATCCTGGGGTACGGCCAGTGTGACCCACACAGACAACTCTGTGTCTGTAGTTGGCTGCTAATAGTTGGATGTTCAGTCCTGTGTCTTCCCCACTGCATCAGCCACTTCTTCTCTTTCCTGTCCCAAAGAGTGCCCCAAGGCCTGGGGTGACCTGGTGAGGGGTACACAGAACTCCTGGCCACACCTCACCCTGCAGCCCAGCTCCAATGGCCACCCTGACAAAGCCCCTGGCCGCAGCAAAAGCACGAGGTATTGGCATTAGGAACAGGACAAGGATCTTGAGCCTTGTGAGATCCTTCTGTTAATCTCCAAATACTGAGGGAGAGGTTTAGCATGGGGGGGTGTGACTGCCACCACCACCCTGTGCACACACTGCCCCTGTGTGCTCACGCCTCTCCCTGTGCCAGTGGGCAGTGTTCACACCTCAGTCCTCTCTCCCAGGCTGCTGGGTGCCCAACCTGCTGCCAGAGATGGGTCTGCAGCCACTCGGGGAGGGTGTCCGGAGGGATGGATGCCACTGGGTTCTCAGGCAACCCAGCTGGCCTTTGGCCCCTTCTCTATTGCACTTTCTTTTGAAAACATGATGTTTTTCAATGGAAATAGAATAACTTTCATCAGCAGCTCTTAGTTCTTCATATGTGGAACAGAAGGCAATGACAGAGTGTTCAGGCTCATGGACATGACCTGAAGGTCTCACACACCACAAAACAGCACCCGGAATCTCCCCCACCAAACAACCATGCAGATGGGATGCAGCACAGCATGGATTAGGCAGAGGTATAGTTCCAAAATCCAGAACTTAAGTGAAGCAGGAGAGGGTGTCTAAGGACAAGGAGAGGAAGCTGCTTTGATGTGTATCAGGATGTTTATCTTGATATCAAAAGCCCTAGTTCTCTTTTTTAATGAAGTGGCTCCTCCCTTTGAAGTGGATCCTCCTGTGCTGTGCACGGCTGCGGCTCAGGGAGATTCTGCACAGACTTCACCCTCCTCAAATGTTAATTTTTCTCTTGTGATTTGCCTGAAAACTGTGAGACCAAAGTGAAAACTCAGGGATGAGAGCAGCCAAGCTGCCTTTGGACCTGCCAGACAGAGGACGGGGTCAGACGGGTTTTTGGAGGCAGGCTGAAGGCAGGGTGCAGGGAAGTGCTGGGAGCACTTGGCACCTCCCTGCCCCACGTACAACCTCGGGCTGTACAAACATTTATGAGGTCCCTTGAGAGGAGGTGGGTTTTGCTCCAGGTCCTCCCCCACAACAGGGAGGAAGCCTCCAGCTCAGATTATCCATCTTCCCAAGAGGAGACGACTTCATTAGTTAATTAGAACAACAATCCTCATGGGCTCATCTGGGATTTGTAGTTGTGCTGGCAGGAGATTTGCTGACTGCGGGCAAGCCCTGGGGCAAAGCTTCTCAGGAGGACTTGGCACACGGAGCCCTCAGGGACTTACCTCCCTTCCTGCTGAGCCAGGAGCCTCTGGATTGCACTTGTTCCAAGCCCATTTAATTTTAGCCAAAAACATTCCTCTTCAAAATGCAGAGCCTTGTGTTTTAGCTGTGGAGTTGATGAAGCATATTTATGTAAAGTAAGAATAATCTGTAATATTCCTTTCATTGTAGGCACCTCTCGCAGTCCAACAGCAAGCTTCAATATGATTTCTTTAATGCAGGCTCCATTGAGAGCTCTGTTCATACATAACAACATATTGCTTAGCACTTGGGGCTCTAGGGAAATTTTAGTGGTAGTGTTTGAGTGGGGGAAAATGATTTTTAAGGGAAAACTTTAATCTGCAAGCCATAAAGGGAACAGTAGAACACTTTTCGTCCTATGGACAGTGTTCTCAGCCTCTGCTAACATGATTTTATCTTCCTCTGCAGGGTTGCTTCTTAAGATAAATTTATCCAGGATTGCATTTGGTGTAACAGCTTGATTTCTGTTGGTGCAAGGCTGATTTCTCACAAGAGCAACTGCCTTAATTTCCTACCAGTTGACAGCAAGTGCAGCTGCATTTCGTGCTCGTAGACTTTGTCCTTGCAATCCCAGCCCTTCCTCTGCTCACCAGCCAGGATGTGCCAAGGCTGCTCCTTCAGCATCACCCCTCTGTGGGCCGTAGATGTCAGCTTTGGGGATAGAAACACTTGGCTTCTTTGTCCTAACAGAAGGAGCTTGCAGGACTCACAGATCCTACCCTAAGATTCATCCAAAAGGGTAAATCTGAGCTGCAGCACTCTGATGCACCCCGAACATCCCCAAAACTCTCATTGCTATGGCAACAATTTAGCAAATTTAGCACCGCAAAATTATTTGCAATTTTAAACTGTTGCCAAGATCTTCCTCAAAGGCTCTTTGCGGGTTGTTTTGCTCCGGTTTTTCATGTAACCTTCTCCCCCTTTCATATGCTCTTCATTTTGGCACAGCTCTCTTCCTTGAGGAATGACCTTTCCCACCCATTTACTCACTCCGCTCCTTGGCCATGCTGGCCTTGCAAATCTTGTTAGAGGACGTGTTCATTTACTGGAAGTCTCCAGCATGCGGATCTGAGCAGTTCTCATGCTGTCTGCAGGCAGTCTGCCCCCCTGGCTGCTCTATTAATTTCTCTTAGCAAGCTCCCTGATTTCTATGCAGTTCCCTTGATGAAGTTAAGCACGACTCAAGTGGTTTTTCCGCTCGACAGAGCAGGTCTTCAACAACCCTCTTCTAAATTGCCAGGGATAAAGTCCTGAGTCCAGCCCCCCCGCAGGTTTCCCCACCAACCTCTCCAAGAAACTCAATTAGCAGCAGCTGAAAATCGTGATGCTTTGCATCACCAGCACATTTTCCTGATTTCCCATGTCTCAGTGTCCCCCTCTCCTGTCTGCTGCTCCCTTCCAGCCATGTGACCATGGCAGCTGCTGTTTGTCCCTTGACACATTCCCCCTGCACTGCTCTGGTCCCTGTGGGTACAGCCAGGCCTTTGTCCCTCATCTCCACAGCCCCTGCACCCCCTACCCTCATGCCAAGCTGGGCATGCCCTGCCGCCCTTGTGTTTCCTCACTTCTCCAGGTGTGGTGACACGATGTGCTGGTGGGACAAGGCTGGCTCTCAGTGCCCTGGGTCCCCCTGACAACCCCTTGTCCCTGCTCTGGGCTGACTTTGTCATGCTCAGCTCTGTCAGCTCTGTGGGACAGGTACCCACAGCAGGGTGTGTCCCAGGAGCAGGGCCCTGGAGAGCTGTCCCGTGGCCCTGGAGCTGGGCTTTCTCCAAACAGCTGTATCTCCCACTTGTGAGTGCCTGGCTCCCACCTGGTCCTCCCCCAGCACACAGCAGACTGGGGCTGAAGCTTTGGGGGGTCCCTGATCCTGCCCCTGAGGGCTGGGGATGGCAGCAGGGAGGATGAGACCTGGAGCCAGGGCAGGGGGGAGAAGGAGGGGTGAGCAAGCAGGCTGTGCATGGGCTCCCCCAGGAGAAACAGGGTCCCTCTGCACACACAGAGCTGCTCCCTCAGGCTGCCCGTGGCACAGGCACTGCCTGCAGGGCTGAGGGACAGCCAGGGACCGAGCAGGGCAGGCAGGTCCCGTGCCTGTGAGCTGTACCGTGGTGCCAGCCGTGGGTGATGGATGGCTCTGTGTGGGGAGGGCAGTCAAGCCTTGCTGCTCTGATGAGAAAATCATCGAGTGGCTGCAGGGTGCTTCAGGCAAACTGCAAAAATAAGAGAGCAGCCAGGGCATTCTCTGAGCCCTTCATCATCCCCGGAGCAGCACAGTGACAGCCGTGTCCGGCCAGGGAGCAAGCTCTCTCTGTATCCACCACGGGATTTACATTGACTGGGGTGGAAAGGCTTTGCCTGCCTGCGTGAGGAGGAGGAGGGCTGAGGACTCCCAGGGCAGCTACAGGGGATCTGTGCCTCTTGACCCGGGGTTTCATGAGGATACAGGGAGAAAACGCTGAGGTGAGGACAGCAGGGTTACACATCCCTCCATACACACCTGCCTGGGGACCCACCAACCCCCAGGTGACACCGCCAGCCACCCTTGCACCCACACCTGCCAGCCACGGGTGTTAGCAAGGGGCACAGCAGCCTTGTGCACCCAGAGACACCCCAAAACCGTGGGCCTCTCGCCAGCCCCCACCCGCTGCTTGCTGGTCAGGCACAGGCGGGCAGGGAGAGGGGGAGGGATGCCGGGTGCTGCCTGCGTGCACGCAGCCTGCTGCAGGGCTCAATAATTCAGGCCTGACACATTAAAGTTGCATGGCATGCAATTGCCATCTGCAGCGACAGACTGCGTCAGGCTGCGGGGCGATGGGCTCGGACAGCAGGCGTGGGGCGGGCAGTGGTGGGAGGGTCCGGCAGCCCCCGAGGAGCGCAGAGTGAGGGCAGCAGTCCCCACCTCGTTAGTGGGGGCTGGGGTGGGAGCAGGTTGTGGCAGGAAGCACAATACCAGTGCTTGGGATGCACATTTCCAAGAAACTTGTGCTGGAGCAGGGAGCGCTGGCCAACGGCGTTGACAGCCCAGGCAGGATGGAGCAGGGATGCAGGAATCAGGGTGGTACTGCTCCCGGGGCTGCCACCTTCTTATGCACCCCGTGTCCACTGCATCCTACCTGTCAGGACAGAGGCTGTAGAGACTTATGCTGCCCCACGCACGAGCCAAAAACTCTAGCCAGCCGTGTCTGTCCCCAGGTCCCTGCCACCACCTGAGCGGGGATGGCTCGAATCCCTCCCATCCCTCTCCAGCGCTGAGGAAGCAAAGCTCTTCATCGGCTGTTCCGGGAGCTGGTTGCCATGGGGATGTCAGATGTACCTGGCTGTTATAGGGATACTGTTGCCATGGTTATGTGGTTGCTGTGCCTGGCAGAGGCAGGGATGGAACATGGGGAAAGCTGTTTACACTGGGAGGGTGGGAGTCACAGAAACCCCAACTCTCTGGGCAGGAGGGGAAGCTGGGAGAGTCCAGCCTTCATCCCAGGTGCATCCTCATGGGACAGGGTCAGGAGGCTATGGGGAACTCTGACAGCAAAGCTCACTAGACCCAGAGGGATGGACACACTGGTGCTCCTGACCTTGCAACAAAGCAGAGGTGACTGAGGAGAACTGGAGTCCCCATGGTGTGTCCCAGCATGCTACCAGATAGGGAGAGGTGGGAGAGGAACACATACCCCCTGTGCTGGGTGTCCCACAGCAGAGACCTGCTTTTCCATGCTTGGTTCCTGGAGCAGTGAACAAAAAACCTTCCTGTCCTGCAGTACTGTGTTCTGCACTTGCAATGCACCGAGCTGTGCCCCGAGCTAGGCAGGGGAATGGGTTTCTGCCCATCCTGGGACTGGGAGATGAAGTGACAATGGGGATTCCCAGCTCTCAGAAGGCAGCCCACAGGCCCCCAGGGACGATCTGGGCTGGCAGAGAATGCCTGGATTCTCTCCAGGGCTGCTTGGCCGAGCTCCCTCCTGGGCAGCGCGGTCAGATGCGTGGCCTGTCCTTGAGATGAAAAATGCAGTTGCAGGTTTAATTAAAAGGAGAGGGAGCTCTGAGCTGCACCAGCCGCCCAGAAAAGCAGAGTCTAGCAGAGCTGGTGTGTGGCTCCTCTGGGCTTCCCTGGGCAGCTCTCCTGGCTTAAACCCTTGCCCAGCTCTTCCAGGCCCCTCAAGGGTCCAATCCCACGTGTGTCAGACCCATGGTGTCTGCCGTGGGGCAGGCCAGGGGCTGTGCAGCTGCTTGCACAGGGATAGCTCATCCCACCACTGGCTCTGTTACTGTAGAGTCTTCACAAATTTGGCAAGCAGCAAGTTTGCACTTGAGCCCTACAGCAGTGAGGCAGGGGATGAGGGATGGGTAAGGATGCTGGATGAAGTCCTGACACCTCCATGGAACTGGGGTGCACTGGTGCAGGACAAGCTTGTGCCCAGTGTGCGCTCCACGCCACCCTCTTGCTGATGTGAAAGCTAAAGCTGAGCTCCTCATCCTCTGGGGGCTGCTACAGCCAGTGGAGTGCAATTGGACTTAATTAAAAAATTAATCCTTAATCTGCCACCTGGCCAGACGCGACATTCTGTACGGCAGAGAGAGGGCTGGAGGGTGAGCTCGGGGGAAGGAAAGTGGCAGATGCAGGTTTCTCAGTCCTTGTACAATGACTGGGGCTCCTGCCCAGGCTGCCCAGCACACTTCCACGCCAGGCTGGCTCCCCATGGGCATAGCCCACACCAAGGCCCAGAGACAGAGGCAGCAAACCCCTGAAGTCACCAGCACTGCCATGGTTCTCACCAGCTCATCCCTCCTCCTGTTCTGCCAATCCCATCCCCAGTCCTCCCCAGCTGCCCCCACAAACCCCCAAGCCCACCCTGCTCTGGCCAGCTGAGGCCCAGCTCCAAGAAGCAGTTTTAATTAGATTGCAATCCTATTACATAGCTGCCTGCCTGCCTGCAGTTGCTAATCCTGTTAAGCATCCAGTAAATCTCCCTGTGCCGGGCTCTGTCCCCAGGGGTACAGAGAGGGGGGCTGTTTGTGGGTGGGCTCTGCTCAGCCAGGATGTGGCTGCTAGGATGCAGAGCTTTGCCTCAGGATTCCACTGTGAAGACCCCTGCAGGGCTGAGAAATTCTCAGGAGACTGGGGAAGTCCCCAGTGGGGTGAGAAGTGTCAGTGAAACTTTCCCTGTCCTCCCTGGACCCCTCTGAGCTGCAGAGTGAAAAGCCCCTGTCCTTGAGGTGCACACACAGCCCAAGAGTCTGTCCCCACACCATGGTCACCCCTGGCTGCAGTGGGTGCTAAGCCCACAGGTCTGACCATAAGCCAGACAAGGAGCAGGGGCTGAGAAAGGGCTGTCCCAGCTGGGTCACAGGGCACAGTACATGCAATGCCCTCCCACTGGAGCCTAGTGCCCTGCAGAGACAGTGCTGGTGGCAACAGCAGGGGCACAGGGTCACTAGTCTACTCTCCTTGGGTATAGCCACATGTGGGGTGACACTAACAGGCTGGGGGCTCCTGGGGATGTGGCCTTTGAAGGCAGAGGCCTCTCAGACCTGTGCACTGCCACAGCAGGCAGCACCAGCACCCAATGGCACCCACCCCCACTGCTATGGGCTCACCACAGTCCTGCAGGCTTGGAGAGGATCCCGGATGCCCTGGTACAGCAAAGCTGCTCCCGGGTCAGACATTACAGCCATCCTGTGAGAGCACAACAAAGACATCCCAGCCTTGCAACCTGTCATTGCAGGAGCCAAAACACTGCAGACTCTGCTCCCCCCCTCCTGCCAGCCACTTTGCTCTGCTGGAGCTGCAGCAGCTCCGGAGCAGCTACCACAAAGTGGCAGCTCTGACTGAGAGCCAGAGACTGTTGCCATTCCTCCCCTCCACACTGAACCATATCCCCTCAGCAACTCCATGGCCTGGCACAGAGAGGAATGTGACCCAGGTCAGCTTTGAGACCCCCACAACTCTGCCCCAGAGTGAGCCACAGCAACCCCTGGAGACAAGTTCAATCAGGCTGTAATTGGAAGAACAGGTTGGCACAGGTGGCTGCGTGCCTGTCCGGAGGAGTCCTGGCACCCCCAGAGATGGGTGGCCAGCAAAGAGAGTGGGTGCCAAGCCCCACAGGGCTGCTGTCCGTGACAGAGGAGTCTGAGCTGGCGTCAGCATCAGCTGGTACAGATACTATTGATGGAGGCCACAGCGGGGTCGACGAGGCCCAGCTCCTCCTGCTCGTTGACGCAGAGCTGGTACCCACATCCCTTGCGCCGGGGCAGGGGCCCCAGGCGCCGGCTGGGCTTGGCACGGGGCGGCAGCAGGAACCCGACGCTGCCGGCGATGAGCAGGTGCCAGATGCTGTGGATGTAGAAGTAGTTCTCCTCTGTCTCTACGAAGGCGTAGAGCAGCACGGCCGCCGCTGCGATCAGCGCTCCCGGGCACAGGTAGAATGCCCAGCGCTTCCAGGTCGGAGGGTAGCAGTGGCGGCGACGGATGGTGCGAGCCGTCTGTGGTGGGGAAAGGGCAGGCTGGAACGGGGAGCCACAGCGGGGACAGGCACGACCTCTGTGCCATGGTGACACACCCCTCAGGAGCCAGGGAGAGGGTTCATGGGGAAGGGCAAGGGCAGCAGAGGGGAGATGCTGGCAGGGGCAGGATGCTGAGCGCAGGCAGGGTGGGGACATGAGGGACATCATCTTACCCAGGCGACGGCCATTATCCCCAAAGCGAAAAGGCTGGGCCCCAGAAGGTTCCAGAGCCCGTGACGGTCCATCTGCAGGGCCATGGAGAGCAGCATGGCCCCCAGCAGGTACAGCACCTGTGAGGCAGTGGGGCACCCATCAGGATAAATCTCTTCCATGCCTGCCCTGCATGCTCCCTCCCCACACTTGCCTGCTTGACTATGGGCTGGAGCCGGGCCATGGCGATGACAGTGACCCAGACAGACATGAGAGAGCCCAAGAAGTCACAAAACTGCAGCACATCATACTCCATGATGCAGAACACCACAATGCCCGGCTGGTCGCAGGCATGGTAAAACTGGGGTAGCAGGGAAAGGGTGTGAGAGCTGCCCTGCACAGCCCCAGCCCTTCACTTGCCCCTCAGCTGCCCCATGCACACTCACAGTGGAGAAGAACATGGTGAAGATGTAGACAGCAGCTTCTAGGAGGTAGTGGCTGCGGACAGCAATGGCCACGGGAGGCACAAACATCACATTGCTGAGGCACAGCAGCAGCGTGGAGAGGAGCTGGAAGCCATAGGAGAAAGCCTCAGCGTTGTCCGTGCAGCCCCAGCCGTTCCAGCCTGTGACCAGGGAGAGCTGCCGTCACCACTGCAGCACTCGCAGGGTCTGGGGGGGTGAGCAGGGAACCCCCTTGCCAGCACCCTGCAGAGACCTGGCATGAATGGACTGCTGGGACACAAGTAGTATCCAAGGGGAAGGGGCAGGGCGCCGGGGTCAGCTCTCACCAGCTTTGCACTCGCAGGCAGCGTACAGGTAGTTGTTGGTGCGCAGCAGCTTGCACTGGCCGTAGATGCCGCAGTCGTTGATGCAGGGGGAGAGGTAGGCGCGCAAGTACACCTCAGCTGTCACGTTGGTGCAGGGCTCAAACCTGCAGGGTGGGAGAAGGGGGTCAGCCCTCACCCTGTGCCCTTGAAGAGCTGCTGCCTCTACCAGAGCCACCTGTCTCACCCAGACTTGGCAGGTGATGGGAGACCCAGGCACCGGGCAAGCTTGAAAATTAGGTTCTTTGGTGCTGTGTGAGGCAGCTGAGGGCTGGTCCCCAAGGATCCTGTGTGCTTCAATTGTTTGTGCCAGCCTGAGTGAGCAGGAGGAATGTGGCCACGCTTAAAGCCCCTCTGCCTTTAGCAGCACGCTCAGCTGGCTCCTATTTCGTTTGGGTTTCGCTGTGCAAACACTGTGCCCTGCCCTGCAATGGCCATGTGTGAACCCATCAGGGGAGGGCTGACTGTGACTGGCAACTCAGCGTGAACTAGAAACACAGCAGAGGAGTCAGAGCAGGCACGCCAACCCCACTGCCCTGGACTGCCCCTGCATGAGACTCTGGGCACTGCCAGCACCTCGTCAGCTCCAGCACACCAGGAGCACAGGCAGCCCCACAGGCCGACAGCATGTAGGGGCTGCTGGCTGGGCACACACAGGCACCCCAACACGCACAGATATACACACAGTGCCAGCTGCACGTGTGTCTGCTGTCCACTGACTGTGTCCTCACACAGTCTAATCTGCACATGCCCGTGTGCAGAACATACACTGCCCTGACTGCTTCAGCAAAGCCCCGACTGCTTGTGCAAACCAGAATACGCACACAGAGCTGGCTGCACGTATGCACCCAAACATGCATCCTGCACTCATGCATCCTTGCACTTACAGATACACACACACCCCCCAGCCTCACTCTTCCACAAGGCTCCAGGCAGACACAGGAGCAGAGCCACAGCACAGCGACAGTCCCTGGAGATGCTGCGCAGAGCCCCAGCCTGACCAGAGATGTCCCCTCGCTCGCAGAGCAGAGCCCTGTCCTCCCCGCGACAGCCCGGTCCCCTCCCAGGCATGGGTACAGATGGGCCCTGCCGCGGGGGCGGAGAGGCACTGACAGATGCCCGGCATTCGCGAGCTGACAGGCACTTCCTAACCGCGAGACAGAGGGAAGAGCCGCGGGGACCCACAGATGGTCAGGCAGACGCGAGCCGGAGCCATCCGTGCCCACGCGGCGCTCACACGGTGACACGCGGCCCGCACCGCCACGTGCACGCACGAGCAGAGACACGCAGCACAGGGGACAGGCGCACCCACAGAGCCACGGCACACACACAGGCACAGGTCACGGGGAGGACATCCCCCCCGGAGCACAGGGATGTGCTGGGGCTCTTACCCGTGCTCCGTGGCACAGAGCGAGCGCAGGCTCAGGTACCAGCTGCCTGTCTGTGGGTAGGGGATCCGCAGGCGGCTGAGGCTGGCTGTGGCATTAACGGAGAGCAGGAAGCCTGCCAGAGACTCTGTGGGCCAGAACAGCTCTGGGTGAGCAGAGCAAGGTGCAGCTCCCTGCCCTGGACAGAGCTGGAACAGGGACAGAGCATCCTGTGCCAGGCTCCAGGGCGACATGCCCCCATGGTCTCTGCAGCCTCCCCCCACCCAGCCTCTTGCCAGACACAGGGGTTGTGACCCCATGGACATGGCAGGATGGACATGCACAGCCCAGCCTACCTGTCTCACAGGTGACCGAGGTGTTGTCACCAGATGTCAGTGGGACTCCATGGTTTAGACACCCAAACACTGTCACATTTTCACCACACAGGGAGCTCTGACGGCAGAGGAGATGGTCTCAAACCAGTGCCAGGGATTTCCCTGCTCTGACAGCACTTGGATCAGAGCACACCAACTAGCAGTGCCCTAACCTACTGCCCTTCACCCAAGAACACCCCGAACCCGGGCCTTGGAGCATCCTAATCCATTCTCCATCACCCAAAAACTTCACAACCACCGCCTGTGACCCCAAATCCTTTCTCCTGCTCTGCTGCAACCTTGACATCACCCACCTCCCATCCTGCCCCCGTCCCAAGCTACCCTGCCCCGCTCAGGGTGTAATGTGGCCACCTCACCACGTTGAGCCGCAGCTCCAGGTTGAGTACCCCACCACTGTCCAGCACTGGCAGGAGGTTGATGACGAAGACAGCGGGGCGGTCGGGCGGCACTGACACGTTGGGCCCGAAGAAGATGTAGAAGTGGACGGAGAAGGTGTCCAGCTCGTTGCGCAGCGTGGGCCGGACAGGCCAGCACCGCTCCTCGGTGTGTAAGGTGGCGGGGACGGGGACCGGGTGCTTCGTGTCGTTGGGGCTGGTGGGTGGAGGGCTGTCCCCCAGCGCCAGCCCGCCCGCGGAGCCGAAGGAGTGGGGCATGTTCATGGAGGCGCTGGAGGGCAGGAAGGGTGGCCGGGCCAGGCTGGGTCGGGAACAGTCTGGAGGGACAGAGCCATCAGCCTGGGCACCACACAGCTCCATCCCATCCTTAGTTCCCACCTTCCCTTCTTGCCCGCCATTCATCTCCACTTGCAACCCAGCCCAAACACCTCACAGCATTCCCATCAGAGCAGAGCTGGGTATAAATAACCCTGTGCCCAGCTGTGGACAGATCCTGTGGGTATCCTTTAGCCCCCACACCAAAGCAGATCCAAGACCATGCCTCCACCCACACTCCACGTGCACCCTCACCTGTGAGCTGCACGGTGACCTGGAAGGAGACGGTGCCCAGCACCCCAGGGTGTTTCTCCACCAGCACGTAGTACCAGTGCTGCCAGAAGGGCAGGTCCTGTGCCAGCTGGCAGGGAGTGTGTTCCCGGCAGTCCAGGGCTGTGGAGTTGTGCAGGGGGGGAGCCTTGGCCCGCACACGCAGCCAGAGTGGGCAGCCCTCGGCCCCACGGCACTGCAGCACCTCCACGAGCACTCGCGATGTGTAGCTGGGCACAAAGACCCTGCAGGACAGCAGTGCCAGGTTGTGCCCATCACTACGGACTAACAGGGCTGGGGAGGGAAGCCAGAGGGATGGGACACCCTCATCTCCCCACCCTGAGAATGCCCCCTCCCTAGGTGACCTTCTCACACTCACTTGTAGAGGCAGGAGCGGTTGTGGGGGGCCATGCTCTGCTCGGTGACATGACCTGGGTACAGCACGGCGATGTTCACCAGGCGCTGCACGATGAGCTGTGGCTGGAAGAGATACTGGCACTCCTCGTAGAGCCCCTGCAGCACAGGGGAGTCAGCACCGGGCAAGGGGCACAGGGCACTGCCCCCACTTGGGACACCTGCCCTGGGCACTGACCCCAGCCCTGCCCCGCCAGGGTCCCCCCTTCACCTTAACGGAGATCTTGCCCTCATCTTTGGGCAGGTGGGCAGCCAGGAACCAGTCCCCGGGCAGCGGGCTGGTGACATTGAACACGCCTGTGGTGCGGTTGGGCAGGGTCCAGGTGAGGGTCAGTGCGAAGGAGCCAGGGACGGCCGTGTCCCTGGGGAAGTGCGTGTGCAGCGGGTTAATGACAGAGGGAGCCCCTGAGCGGAAATACCTGCAGGAGAGACAGCGGTCAGCAGGGTGTAGGCTGGGCATCGTGGCAGGGCCAGTATGTCCTACATGTAGATGTCTTCCTCTAGGCTTAAAGACATCATGGAAGCTGGGACCTTTCTGGAGACTGAGCTTTCCTGAGTGGGTGTTCAAGCAAAACAGTTCATCTGTGAGATGCACAGAAGAGTGGAGCCTGCTTTGGTCCTGGGAAGATGAATCATGGGGAGAGAGCGTACATGTTGTCTGGGTTTTGGCTGGGATAGGGTTCATTTTCTTCTGAGTGGCTGGTACAGTGCTGTGTTTTGGATTTAGTATGAGAGTAATGTTGATTACACACTGACGTTTCAGTGTTGCTCAGCAGCGCTTACCCTGAAGCACTTTTCAGTGTCTCATGCTCCGCCAGAGTGCGGGTACACAAGATGTTAGAAGGGAGCATGGCCTGGAGACCTGACCCAAACTGACCAAAGTGATATTCCATACCATACAGAACATATTCTGTTCCATATAGAGCCTCCTGCCCAATGTATAAACTTGGGAGAGTTGGCATGGAGCCACCAACCACTGCTGGGGGACAGGTTGGGCATCAGTCAGCATGTGGTGAGCAACACTGTGATGAATCACTCATCTTTCTTGGGTTTTATTTCTCTCTCTCCTTTTTGTTACGTTTGTTATTATTATTATTTTTGTAGCTGTTTTATAATTAGTGTTATTGGCATATTTATTTTGATTAGTTAACTGTTTTTATCTCAACCCACGAGTTTTACTTTTTTTTCCACGATTCTCCTCCCCACCAGGGGAGCAGGGGGGGATGAGCGAGCAGCTGCGTGGTACTCAGTTGGCAACCTGCTCTAGTGGAACACGTCCTATGGCAGCAGGTTGGAACGAGATGATCTTTAACGTCCTTTCCAACCCAAAGGATTCTGTGGTTCTATGATTCTTTGACTCTATAGGTACACGTGTTGTGCAAGCAAAGAAGCAGGCAAGAGCAGGCAAGCTGTGGGGCAAATCCAGGCGGGAGCAGCAGAGGCAGGCAGGAAGGATACAGGCAGGCTAGGCTGCTTACTCACACGGTGATGCTGCGGTCCGGGCATTGATCCCCAAAGGTGCCACCTTGCTCCTTGAAGGTGATGAGGTTCCAGACGGCGATGACTGTGTCCTCGGGAATGTGGAAGTGGAAGAGCTCGATGCTGGCAAAGGAGCGGAAGGGGCTGAGCTTGCGTGGTGTGCGGGTGAAGTAGTCGGTCACAAAGAGCCCGTCTGCAAAGGAGACCCAAGCGGCTCTCAGCAGGGCAAAGGACTGGGGAGGGGGTTGAGGGGGTTGTGGAGCTCCCCCCAGAGCAGGCCCACCACCCAGGCTCCGAATATGTCACAAGCATCCAGCAGCCTGGAGGCAGGAGGGGCTGGGACAGTGTCATTTCAGTGACTCTCCAGGGCTGATGTCAGCTGTCCCCAGCTGTGTTTCCCAGCCCTGGCACAGTCTGCATCATTCCTGGTTCAGCACTGCCTCAAGTCCAGTTCACCGAGCTGTGGGTGCTGTTGGCCAGTAGCCTGAGGAGCCCATGGCCCTGGCTGCACAGGCTCTGCTCCCTGCATTTTACCTGCAATAGTAAAGGGACATTCTTCATGGCTTCAGCTATGCCCTAGCAGGTCAGCTCCCGCAGGAACACACATTCCCCCTCATCTGCCTGCTGGGAAGGCTCAGCATCAAGCCCATCATAAAGTGCAGAGTTTCATCCTCGAGCCACAAGAAGAAGGAGCAAGCAGAGCACTTCCTGCACTGCTTCCCAGCTCTCCCATGGTTTGTGGAGGAGGAACGGTGCACATATGTGTGCACATATGCACACGTGGGTGCTGTCTGCATGCAAGGCAGAGTGGAGGCGTGCAGACCCACGCCCATGGGGGTGTGTGCCTGAGCACAGCCCCATGTCTGAAAGATGCTTCCTGCAAGCCCACGGCACAGGTGGGGGCCAGGCCACCTCCCCCTGACCAGCTGCCTGACAGGTTGATTTTCAGGGATTTCCAGGAGCCTAGTAGCAGTGAGACAGCCACTTCTTTGTCACAAGGGAGAGCAGGACTCGAGACAGCAGCCATAACTTCACCCACCATTACCACCAGTGCCAGCCTGGGGGACCCATCCATTTTTGTCTAGAGACACAGTAAGAATAAGATACCTCTCTTCACAAGCTGCTGGAAAGGGGGAGGACAGCAGAGGGTGGGCTGGGAGCAGGTCTGTGCCCAGGGGGACTTGTCCAGCATGAAGTGGGATAGCTGAGAAGAGGGTCTGCTTTGCACCACATGTTCTTGGCCAGGAGTGTGCGCATGTGCTTGCATGCACGTGTGTTTGTGCTGCGTGTGTGCAGCCCCAGCAGGCTGTACACTGACATGCATCTGCTCCCTTGTCTGGAACAAAGGCAGCTCCCCCTCCCCTTCACACCCAGCCGGCACAAGCCAGGCATGAAACACCTGTCTCCTCAATGCAAGAGCATCCAATCCAAATTTCTCCACCAGAAACCACCTGGTCACTCCACAGCCCCACGTGGGGACAGTGACCTGGCAGGGGACCCCAGGAACATGTTGAGCACAACTCCAGAAGGGGAACTGGGGGAAGGACTCAGAGCTACCCAGTCCCAGCACAGCGCCTGCACGCTCTCTCACCCAGGGCAAGGTGAGGGAACTGGTTGCACGCAGAGGGTCATTCTGAGGTGGCATGGCAGTGCAGCCAGAGCACGGGAAAGGTGCTGGAGGATGGAGCGGGATTGCTATCCATGGAAGCGGAGCGGATGGAAGGAGAAAAGCTAAAGCCCCTCTGCTTCAGGCCTGTCCTGAGCCGCAGGACCCCATCCCCGCTGCTCCAGCCTCGGGTCGCGGCCGGCGGTCAGCACCGCGGACAGCTCCGCGGCCGGCGGTCAGCACCGCGCGCAGCTCCCGCCAGCGCCCGGCACCGGCAGCCCCGGGCCGGCTTCCCCCCTTCCCGGGGGATGCCCCCGCGAAGCCCCCCAAGCATCCTTCCGCACCTCGGTCACTAAGCCAGCTCCCTGCCCCACAGCCTGCCCCTGGTCTCACACTGTCGTTGGTGGGTCCCCCGCACATCCTGACGGCCCGCTGGACGCACACCCCGGTTCCTGCGGGCTGTCCGTCTCCGCGGCCCCCTGCACGCACACCGCCTTCTGCCCTGCACCCGCAACCCCCCGGGCCCACTCACTTCCCACGCACACGCCTCCCTCCCGGGGTGTTCCACTGCCTGTGCACTGCCTGCATCCTCCTCGCACGCACAACTCTGCACCCCCTGCATGGGCACCCTGCTCATCTGTCTCCATGCCTCACTGCCTGGGTACACCGTGCCCCACTGCACGCACACCCACGCATCCCATTCCACAGACATCCGGTACCCTCCACAGGCGTCCCTGTACCCCACTGTGCAAACACCCCCCACAGACGCATCTCTGCGCCCATCACACTCATCTGATGTCCCAGTGTAGGTGTACCCCGTGCCCCATGGCACCCCACACGCAGCTGGGGACACCTCTGCACTGTGCAGCATGTCTGCCCCGAAGCCCACTGCATGCTGGCCCCATCCCTTGTGCCACACTCACCGTGTCCCATCACCCCACATCCCAGGATGCCACCCCCCTCAGCTGCGCCCTTGTGCTCCATTCTCACCCGCACCCTGCCCCACTGCACGCAAACCTCACATCCCATCGCTCATGTAGCTCATCCCAAGCTACGCATTCCAAGCGCATCCCCTGAGCCCCACCACATGGCGCCCCACACCTGCAGCCCTTCTGCCCACCCCCTCCCTGCCCCACTGCCTGCACACCCCGCATCCCATTGTTCGTGCACTTCACACCCATCCCAAGCCCTTCCCTCTGCCCCACGGCTCCTCAGAGTCCCGTGACTCACACCTCCAGCCCTCCTGCCCACCGCGCACACCCCCGTGCTCCATTCTCACCTGGCCCCCGCCCCACTGCGCGCACACCCCACATCCCACGGCTCGTGTACCTCACGCCCGCTACCCGCTCACCCCGCCGCCCCACGGCACGCCGTCCTGAGCTCCGCCGCACGGACCCCGCGCCCGCATCCCCCTGCCCCCCGCACCCATCCCGCGCTCCAATCCCACCCGCCCCACTGCGCGCACACCCCAAGGCTCCCGCACCTCACTCCCATCCCAAGTTCATCCCCCGCGTCCCGCCGCAGGACCCCGGCGCCCCACACTCCCTGCCCAGCGCACGCACCCCCGTGCTCGGTCCACGCCCGCCCCGCTGCGCGCCCCGCCGCCCCCACGGCTCCCGCACCTCACACCCATCCCAAGCTCGTCCCCCGCGTCCCGCCGCACGCTCCCCGCTCCTCCGCCTCTCCCACCCACCGCGCACACGTCCTCCGCGCCCCCGCCGCGCCGGCACCCTCCACCGTGCGCTCCCGCGCCCCGTCCCGCGCTCGCCCCGCCGCCCCACACCCGCGCCCCCCGCCCCGGTCTCCCGGCGGCGCTCACCGGCGGCGGGCGGCGGCAGGAGCAGGAGCGGCAGGAGCAGCAGCGGCAGCGGCAGCGGGAGGCGCTGCCCGCCGCCCCCGCCGCCCCGCCGGGCCATCGCCGCCGCCGCCGCCGCCGCGGCTGCCGAGGGGCGCGCGCCTCCCGCCGCCCCGCCGCGCACCGGCGGCCCTGACGTCACCCGCCCCGCCCACCGGGACGGCCCCCCGCGCCGCCATTGGCCTCCTGGCACGTCAATCACCGGCGGCCGAGCCACGCCCCGCCCGCCCCGAGAGACAATCCCCCCCCGCACCGCTATTCCCCCCGGGATGGACCCGGCGCTGACCGGGGCACCGGGGACAGCCACACGGGCGGGAACGGAGGTGGCAGGCGGCGGGAAAGGGACACCGCGTGGAAGCAGAGATGTGGGCCGGGAACGGGGGCGCAGGGCTGGGGACAGGGACGCGGGGCTGGAACGGAGATGTGAGCCGGGAACGGGGGCACACGGGCAGAGCCAGGAGCAAGGCGCTGAGGGCAGGAACATGGTGCTGGAACTGAGATACGGGCCGGTAACGGGATCACAGGGCTGCGGGCAGGGACGTGTCCCTGGAACCAAGATATGGGCCAGCGACCTGGGGCTGGGGACAGAAGCTATGACAGGGGACAGCGATGTGGGTCGAGGGAATCGGGACATAGGGGACTGGAATATGTCCTGGGCACAGAAATATATAATGCAGAGGGACATGGAGCTGTTGGCATCCCCTGGAATTGGGGAAAGGGATGGGAGCCAGTAAGGGATGGGAGGTGGTAGGACTACCTATCCCACAGGGGGCTGTGTAAGGGCATCAGGGGGTTTTATACCATGGCCACCACCTCCTTAAAGGAAGAGAGGAGGTGTCCCATGGAGGGGGTCTGGGCATCACCTGCAGGGATGAGGCCATCTTGACTGGAAACGATCTCATCACACTTTCCCAAACTCCCCTGACATCATCCCCGGACTCCCCCGACATCACCACCCTGCTTGGCCATAATGGAGGCAGCGGGGAATGCTACTACTCATGAGAATACTCCTCTCCCATCCTGTGCTCCCCACAGGAGTGCCACCCAGCCTGACCACCCAGCAACCCTCCCAGACCCCCTCCAGGCATGGCTGGGATTCCCTCCCCAGGGCAGACCACAGCAGCACAGCTCTGGGGCCAGTGGCCTCTGGCACAGGGATGTACAAGGACCACGGTCCCTCCAGGAGAAAGCTGGTCATGCTCTCCTTGGGAAATGGACAGGGAAACTTGTCCCCCTTCCAGACACTCTCCAAAAGCTCCAGGGTCCCATCAGAGCCCCGCGGGACTAACCTGAACTCTGTGTGGGTTCCATGGGGGCCTGGGGCCAGGTGGGTCCCTCGTGGGAGCCAGGAACGCCCCTGCGGGGAGGAGGGAGCACAGAGCCGGCGTGGGAGTGGGGTCACCGAGGCCAGGCAGGGGTGAGGAAGGGCAGGGTGGGACTGGGGTCTGGGGTCTGGCACACCCTCAGCCTTCCAGGAGCCGCACTTAACTCCACAAGCCGCAGATATCTGAGGCTGTCCATGGCCCCACACACCCGCTGGAGCGTGGGGCGCCCCGCGGCCACACAGCCGGGACCACGGACGGCCCGGTGTGCCCTTGGCAGGACTCACAGGGGGTCCCACTGCCCTCGAGGCGAGCAGAGGCAAGGAAACAATGCCCGTACGCCTGCCCGTGCCCCGGCGATTCTCCAGTGCCGCTCCTGGTCCGCCCTATCCCACTGTTCCGTGTGCCCGGTCCTGTCCTATTTCCACCGCTTCCCTCGCCCACTCCCGATCCCATCCCGGTCCCACCGCTTCCCCCGCCCGTTCCCATTCCCGTCCCGTTCTCATCCCGGTCCCACCTCTTCCCTCGCCCGTTCCCGTTCCCGCTCCCGTTCCTAATCCCGGTCCCACCGCTTCTCCGGCCCGTTCCCGCTCCCGTTCCTAATCCCGGTCCCACTGCTTCTCCCGCCCGTTGCCAATCCCGTTCCCATCCCGGTCCCAATCCCGGTCCCATCTCTTCCCCCGCCCGTTCCCGTCCGGTCCCGTTCCCGTTCCCGTTCCCGGTCCCGTTCCCGTTCCTGTCCCGTTCCTGTCCCGTTCCCGGTCCCGTTCCTGTCCCGTTCCCGTTCCTGTCCCGGTCCCGTTCCCGTTCCCGGTCCCGTTCCTGTCCCGTTCCCGTTCTCGTTCCCGTTCCCGTTCCCGTTCCCGGTCCCGTTCCTGTCCCGTTCCCCTTCCCGTTCCTGTCCCGTTCCCCTTCCCGTTCCCGTTCCTGTCCCGTTCCCGTTCCCGTTCCCGGTCCCGTCCCGTTCCCGGTCCCGGCCGTACGTTTTACCCTCCGGCCGGCAGGGGGCGGTGGCGCGCCGTGGCGGTGCCGCCGGCGGCGCTCTGTCCCGCGCTGTTCCGGGCCGCTGGTTGGCGCTGACGCCATTGCACGGGCGGCGGGAGCGCCGGCCCCGTACCCGGTGCCCGGTGCCGCGGCCATGGAGTTCCCGGCCGCGCTCTTCCCCTCCTACTTCGGCGCCGGCCCGCCGCGGGAAGAGGGAGGCCCCTCGCCGGTCGCCGGCTGGGGCGAGCACGGGCAGGTGCTGGAGGGTGGCCCCGGCCGCCGCCAGGTGCGACCCTGCCGGGGGTGCGGCCGGGAACCGGCAGGGCGCTCAGGGGCCGCTCTCACTCTCCCCCTTCGCTCCCCGCAGGTGCAGCCGGCGTTCGTGCCCCTCCGCGGCGCGACGGGCGAAAGGTGGGAAGCCGGCGGCGCCGCGGCCGTGCCGGTGCTGCTGCCCAGCGCGGGTGAGAGCGGAGCGAGCTCGCTGCGCGGGGCTGCGGGCACCATGCCTTCCGCCTCGGCCGCTGCCCCGCGGGGCTGAGCCGTGTCCCTGTGCTCGTGTGATGCCAAGCGGCTCTGCCTTCTCCCCACAGGCTGCTGGATCCCCTCGCCTGCGCCTCAGGACATCCTGTACCGCAGCGGCCTGGGCAGGAATCTCCGGGCAGGCAAGTCTGGAGCCACTCTGGACTTCGCCAAGCAGGTGGGATTTGAGGCATTGCATCCTGGCAAGGACCTGGGGCACAGCATAGGACCTTTGCATGCACTGATCCTTTCCCCTTCCTCCCACACAGATGGGCCATTTCTTTGTCGATCACCCAGAAGATGCCTTTGGCTCCCTGGGGCGTCTGCTGCACAAGAACTTCTACCTGGGCAATGCCAAGCTGAAGGTCACTGTCTGTCCAGGGATAACAGTGCTGTTGCCCACCCTTCCCCTTGCCAGTCTCAATCTCTGCCCCTACTCCTGTAGAGACCAGCCCGGAACAGCACCATCCGGATGACGGCCCTGGTGGAGGACATCAACCGCCTGGAGGCCCGACGGTGAGTGCCCCTCTGTCCCCTGCCCTGCAGAGGCCTGGGGGGGCTCCTGCTCTGTCCCCTCACCTGACGCTGTCCGTGCCCTGCAGCGGCTGCCCCCGGCAGCACTTGGCCTCCCGCCTGCGCTGGTTCTCCCACCTCTGTCGTGACTGGCTCTTCGAGGTGCCGCTGGGGCTGCTGGCAGACTGCCTGCACGAGGAGCTGATGCAGCAGTGGTCCGACCTGCTCTTTGATGACAGCCTCACTGGGGGAGCACTGGCCTGGTTGCCCCTTCCAGACAGGGGAACACGAACAGCCGTGGGCCGGCTGGTGCACCCCGGGGGGCAGGCCATGAACCACCTCTGTATCCTTCCCCATGGGGTGTCCCTGGGGAGGGAGGTGGGGGTGTTTGTGTTGCACCGCCCTTAGCCACCACGCCAGATTTCCAGGATGTGGTGCTGGAGGAGCTGCCCCACACCCGGGGCTCTCCAGCTGAGTTTGAGCTCAGCGGGCGCATCCGGCAAGTGGCCGCAGCCCGTGTGGATGGGCAAGGTGAGCCATCCCCAGGACCCACATCTCAAAGCAGACAGGATGGAGGGAGGAGGGGCAGCAGGGGGCCCCTGGGATGCTGCCAGCTCACATGCCACCTCCTTCCCCGTGACAGATTTTGTTGGGGTTCGCTCAGACTATCACTGTGGTGTTTGGAGGGTGCCGGGCAAGAGAGGGGCAGTTCCCACGGTGCTGCAGGTGATCCACACTGATGTGCCTGCCTCCTGCCTCACTGTCAGGTAGGTGCTGGAGGAAGGGGTTGTGCGAAGAGGGAGCACTGCTGGCCCAGCCCTGCTCTGTGTGGCAGGTTCTGTTGCCCCGTGGTGATGCTGTGCCCCCTGTCCTGCAGCCCTCACCTTCCCGGGGAGCTGTCTGTCTGCACCCAGAGCGGGACCGTCTACCTCTGGAACGTTGAGACTGGGTGAGAGAGGGCACTCAGGGCTGTCTAGGGACTCTTGCAGACAGCGGAGTCCCAGGGGGTGGGAGGCCCCAGTGACTGGGGCAGACTTGCCCCATGCCAATACTCCTGTCCCCCCACTGCAGGCTGCAGCAGCTGCGCCATGACCCCCAGACCATGTTTTTTCGGGACCATTCACCCTGGCGCTGGAGTGACTTCACTGCCCACCCACGAGTGCTCACCTGTGCTGACCGCACGGGCCTGCAGTGCCTGGATGCCCGGGTGAGCTTGGGAGAGTGGGCGTGGGGCTTGGGCCAGGCAGGGAAGAGGGTTCCAGAGCCCACAGTGCTGACTGTGCCCTGTTCTACTGGTGCAGGCCCCCAAGAAATGCCACTTTGACTTGTTCAAGGTGGGCGAGGAAGCTGGCTGCCAGCAGGGCGAGCGCGTGGTGCTGCCCATGTACCTGGGCAGGGCTCACCCCTCACAGTACCTTGTCACCACCCAGGTGAGTCCCCCCACAGCTGGGAGCTGGGGAAGACATGCCACGCAGCTGTGTCTCCCAGTGCCTATGGGGCATGAGGATCTTCCAGCTGAGGGGAGCTGCCACGGTGTGTTGGGGTGTGCCCTGTCTGAGCCAAGACTTCTGTCCTAGTTCTCCGTGTATGTGCTGGACGAGCGTTTGCCACTGGTGCCGGTTCTGAAGTGGGCACACATGATGAAGGCCCCTCCACTCTTTGCAAACGTGATGCCAGGGAAACCCGGGAGGAGCCACAAGGTGCTGCTTGGTGCATCCCACACACAGGAGCTGTTGCTTTTGCAATACCGGGGTAAGAGATCAAGCTGCTGCAGAGCCAGGGCTCCTCTGTGCCCACGTCCTAGCCTCTTTGCTGCTGGTGTCAGCTGCTGCTCTGGCATCTGTGCTCAGCAGCAGTTTTTGGGGTGTTTTCCTCAGGGGGCAGCCAGTCGGCCTGTCAGCTGGCAGGGACTCCGCAGAAGCTGCACGACATGGCAGGGTGCCTGCAGCACCTGCCCACCCAGCTCCCGCGCCGCCACCACCTGCTCCAGCAGCGCCTCTCAGCCCCAGCAGCAGGTGAGTGTCCCACACTGCCCCAGGCTGCACGTCCTCGCGGGGGAGAAGGTGGGACGGAGTGGAAGTGTAGCCTTTGTCATGGCCTGCCGGGAGGGTGGCTGAAAAAGCAAAGCCCTGAACAATGCTCCAGAAGAGATTAATGACATAGAAAAAACTGTACAGGGCAGAAGGCAGCAGTGAGGGTGCCCCCTGAAGGGTGGAGGCATCCCCCACTGCTGGCCAGGCCACTGAAATATTCCTAGGATTGGAACCCTGGTGACAATACCTTTTGTGTTCCTGCTGCAGGGCTGGCTGCTACGCTGCAGGAGGATGGACCACACAAGTCCATGCTGGTTTTCCAGCTTTCTGAGGCTGGGGATGTCTTCTGCCAGAGGCTGACCCACAAGGCAGCACAGCCCCCTGCACCCCCATCGAGGGATGAGGCCACAACAGCCCCTGGCTCTTCCCCCCTCTTTGAGGCTCCAGCCAGCAGCCCACATGCCTTGGGCAGTGAGGGAGAGGAGGAGGAAGAGCAAACATTCTACTTGCCCAACCTGGAGGTGATTATCCACGAGGAGGAGGAGGAGGAGGACATGGGCACACCAGCACCCCTGGAGGAAGCTGAACTGCTGCAGGAGCCCTGTGCCAGCCCTCAGCCCTCCCCAGCAGTGCCCAGCCCAGCTGCAGCCCTGCGGTACCGCCGCTGGCTGAGGGCCCTTTTCAGGACCTGGAGGGAGCCTCCGCGGCACACCTGGCTCCCCAGCCTCAGCCAGAGGCGCCTCTTCACCCGCAGAGATCTGCAGGGGCCAGCAGGCCCTAGCAGCCTGCAGAGGCAGGTGCGCCAGCGGCTGCACCAAACCATGCAGGAACGGGGCCTCATCCAGCGCTGGGAGCCTTTGGCCATCCAGCCCCCTCCCCTGCCACAGACCCTGGAGCTGGCAGAGGGTCTGGACCCCCTAAGTGCCCGTCTGACAGCAGCTTGGGCTGGGGACTGGGAGCAGTGGTGGGAGGACAGGACGAGCTTCAGTGTGGCGCAGAGACAGCGGGCGCTGCGGGAGCGGCGGCGGCGGCAGAAACGGGCCAAGGGCCGCCGCAGCCTTTCGGCCAGCTTCACCTCCTCCCTCACCTACCAGTCTGAGCTGTCCGAGCTGAGTGATGTGGCTCCGTCGCTGCGCTCTCCTGGCCGCCCACTCATTCTCTCCCAGGAGGGCTCACCACGAGCAGGCAGCCCCCCAGTTCGCAGCCTCCCGCCCTCACCAGCGCCCGATGAAGCCCTGCTGTCTTCACAGAGCCTGCGCTGCCGTGGCATCCCCAAAGAACGGCGGAAAACGCTGCGGGACTACTTGTCCGTGTGGGCCGAGGGGCCCCCCGAGCCCCCAGAGCCCCTTGGCAGCCAGGCCAGCCAGCTGTGCATCCCTTCTTCACAGAGCCAGCTGTGCATCCCTTCTTCGCAGAGCCAGCTGTCCTCTGCTTCGCAGCCCCGCCGCAAGCGCCCACGAATGGGCTTCTGAGTGCAAATAAACCTGCTTGGCACTGCCTTTCTCCCGGCGTCCTCAATTGTTTTGTCAAGGCACCCACCCGTAGGGGCAGGGGGATCGGGCGGGACGCTCGGGGTTGGGACTCCCCTCGGGGAGGGAGTGACCATCTTCGCCGGCCGGAGGGTCCCCGCCGGGATGCTCTGACGGGATGGTCGCGCACACGCCCGGCGAGGCGGCAGGCGGGCGCTTTAAGGGGGCGTGGAGCGGGGCCGGCTGTGTTTCGGGGCGGGAGCGGCGGCCATGGCGGCGGCGCTGGCCCGCGGGCTGGTGCGGGGCGCGCTGCGCCCGGCGCAGGTGGGCGCGGGGGGACGCGGGGATGGGGGGTCCCGGGAAAACGGGGACGCACCGGGGTCTGCGGGGTAACAAGGCCACCGGAACGGGTCCGCACCATGCTCGCCATTACTTCCACCTTCGGGCAAAGTCCGCGGCGGGCATGAGCGCCGGCCCGCGCACCCCTAGGCCACGGCCCGGGGTCTCGGAGCACCCGTGGGTATCCCCCCGACCCCAGCCTGCGCCCCCGTGGGCACAGCCGCACCCCCACGGCACAGATCTCTGTCAGGCCCGTGGACAGTTCCGTTAGCCTAGTGAGACCAGCCCACTGTCACCCCCGTCAGCACAGCCCGCTACCAGCCCCCTGGGCATCTGCCCCTCTTAACCCCCTGAGTGTTACCCCCGTGTGCACCTCCCTGCTGCCCCGTGTGGTATCCCCTGTCACAGCCAAGCATCGCTCCCATGTGCACCCCACCGTCACCCCTGTGTGCACCCCCAGGACCCCTGTATGAATCCCACCACTTCCTACATGCATCCCCCATCACCCCGTGTATTAGTCTGATCACCCCCACGTGCACCCTGCATCACCCCCACATGTATCCCTCGCCCATATCCCAGGGTGTACTCCATGTCACCCCCATGTGCATCCCCCCACGTGTCCCTTGCCACATCCCACCATTGCCCCCATGTGCTCCCCTCCATCACCTTCCACCGTGTTCCCCCACATGCCCCCACGGCGGTGTCCTTGTCCTTGCCCCCGCGGGCACAGGCTGTAAGCCAGGTGTGCCCCTCAGCCCCAGCGGTGTGCGTCGGCGCCCGGCAGGCGGGACGGGGAGGTGGGCAAGGCGCAGCAGGCAGCAGCGGCTGGTGAGGAGGCAGGAGGGCAGCCCACCATCTTCAGCAAGATCATCGACCGCACCATCCCTGCCACCATTCTCTACGAGGATGACAAGGTAGCTGGGACAGCAGGATCTGTGTCCCCACCGGGGCAGGGGGACAGACCCACGGGCGTGGGGCTTATCCTGCTCCCCTGGTAGTGCCTCGTCTTCCGTGATGTGGCCCCGCAAGCCCCTGTGCACTTCCTGGTGATCCCCAAGCGTCCCATTCCCCGGATCAGCCGCGTGGGTCCCCAGGACACTGAGGTGAGTCCAGAGAGGTCCCTGGGACATTGGTGGCAGCGGTCATACAGTGCTGACCCTGCCACTCCCCCCTCCTTCAGCTGCTGGGGCACTTGATGGTGGTGGCAGCACGCACAGCAAAGGCAGAGGGGCTGGCTGATGGCTACCGCCTTGGTGAGTTGATATCCCCTACCGTGCTGTGGGGCAGGACCCTCACTGGTGGTCCTGGGGGGCTGGGGACGAAGGGGGTGGCCTGATCCTTGTACCTCTCCTGACAGTAATCAACGATGGGAAACACGGCGCACAGTCTGTCTACCACCTGCACCTCCATGTGCTGGGGGGGCGGCAGATGGGCTGGCCCCCTGGCTAATGTCCACTACCCACTTGCTCCCCAATAAAACATCTCCTTGGTGGTGGCTCTGCATCGGGGTGGCTTTTTTTGGGGTGGAGGTGCCTGGCTTGAGCAGGGTAGGGCTGGCCTTCATTGTCACAGCAGTAGAGTTGATACCCTGCTTTTTGCAGAGGATCTGGGCTCCCCACATACCAACCTCAGTTGAAGCAGAAGGGTTGTGTGGGGCTGCCCACAGCTCACAGGCAAAAGGCTCATCTTGGTGCTGGGCTGGAGGAGCAGGCTGGGTGCCACAAGGTTGTCCCCAAGATGGGGAACATCCTAGGGGTGTCAGTAGTGCACCACTGCCAGGGCTGCCCACCCAGCCCCACTGCCACCACGCAGCCCCAGCATCCCTGAATGCCCCTGCTCTGCCTCAGGCTGCCCCCCTGACAGCCCCCATGTGTTGTCGCCAGAGCCCTGCACTGGACACTGGTATCTCCCTGCTTTTCAAAACCAGTTAATTGCACTAGATTGATCTAAATGTGCTCCGAGCAGGCTTGTTGACTGCATGTGTACTTCTTGTCCACCCCAGACGGGCCTCTCTGGTTGCTCCCAGGAGGATCATAACCCTGAGCAGAGCACAGGGCAGGCCAGGCTGCGTGGTGGGTGGACCTGCTGCCCCCTCCATGTACACACAGCCGTGTACTCCCCCACACTGCAGCCACTGTACTGCTTGCGTGTGCGCTGCCGTGCAAAACTCAACTGCACTGCTCACCCCAGACCCCCCCAGCTGCGCACCTCCGAGGGAAACTCACTGTATTGCTCACCCCAGACCCCCCCAAAGCGCACACTGAGGAAAACACATCGTACCCTTCACTCCAGACCCCACAACCGTGAGCCACCGAGGAAACTGCACAGCCCCGAGCCCCCGGCACGCAAGGGCCCGGCGGCTCTGTGCGCGCCGGGCGCTGTTTACAGGCCTTGACCGCGGTCTGGGGCCTGCACGTGTCGGCGGGCCCCGTGAGGGGAGCGCACGCGGGGCCGGGCGCATGCGGCCGCCCGCTCCCTGCCGCGTGCCTCCCGCGCCCGCTGCTCCGTGGCCGGCTGCCGTGGCTATATTTAGTGGCCGGGGCCGGGGCTGGCGCGGTGCACGGCCCACCTGGCACCGCCGTCGGGACCGCCTGGGCCCCCGCCAGCCGCCGCGCAGGGGACCGCAGCCCGCCGGGGAGAATGGCGGCTCTGTTCATCGCCCGGCTCGGTGGCGCTGGCGGCGGGGGGCCCCCGGGAGCTGTGTGGGGGCTGTGGCAGAGCCCAGTCACTTCCCACACATACACACCCAGTATAGTATGGGGAATGTTTTCGGGGTGTAAATGAGCCTTAAAATTGTTGATACTGCCGCTTCCTGCCTCTGAGGCTCAGCGCGGGCTGGGGCCGCTGTTGAACTCAGGACAGCCCTGTCTCGGGGATGTGTACCCCAGAGAGGGTTGGGTGTCCCTGGCGAGGAGGGGACGCTAAAGAGGGGGCAGGGATCCCCAGGACATCGTCCCCCAGAGCTTGCCCAGAGCAGTCCCGCAGGGAGTGCTGCACTGGGCACAGGGCACGGGCTGGCACGCGAGGTCAGGGCCAGTCGCCTGCCATGGTGTTTCTTCCTGTGCCAGGTTTATTTTGTCAGTCCCCGAGCAGCGGCAGGGCAGGAGAGTGGGCACAGCCCCATGGGGCCGAGGCGGGGGGGGAAGGGGGGCCAGCGGCTGTTTTGGTTCCTCAGCCGGAGAGGATCACAAATGACGCAAGTTCCCAAAAGAGCCGGGCGGGGGGGCTGCGAGGGATGTGTCAGCCGGCGGCGAGAGGAAGCCAGATGTGCTCCAGCAGCTCCAGGGCTGCTGCCCCGGGCTGCTGCTGCCAGAGCACAGCCCCACAATGATGCCCCATAGGCCACCCCAGGGTGGTTTGCCCCACCGTGGGTGCACACACCTGGGGTGGCATCGCCAGGCTCCCTGTCCCACAGTGTACTTTGGTGCTGTCCCTTCACTATCCCGCAGCACCCATGCTGCCTAGCCACGGGTAAGCCCACGGGTGTTTGGTGGGGAATCTGGGGATGCTCCTAGGAAGACCATCAAGGGATGCAAGCTGGGGCAGGATCCCCAAGCTGCCACCCCTTCAGCATGAGCTGGCATAAGGGTACACCTCAGGGACCACCACGGGGCCCATGGCTGAGCATGGAGGCACGACCAGCAGCATGCAACCCAGAACCCTCACAGAAAGCTGCCAGCGCTGGGAGCAGCCTGGCACCAACCCCTCACCAGGGGCAGCAGGGCTGGTGTGGCCGCAGCATGGGGAATCCATGAGATGAGCTCGGGACACGTCTCCCATTTCTCCCTCCTCCTTGCAGCTGTGCAGCAGATGGGCTTGGAGGAGCCCCTGCTCGGCACGGGGCCGAGGGCCCGCAGGGAGGAGCGGTCCCCAGTGGGGGCCCCCCCGGCCCGCCGAGGCCAGAAGGACCGAGCGCATCCCCAGCCAGGAAAAACAGAGGCCCCAGCGTGGAGCGCACGGTGCCCCGTCTGCGCACACCGCAAAGCGCTGGAATAACAGCCCTCGCTCCCGAGCCCGCCGCCTGCTATCAAAGGGCCCTTCTTCTGCTCGGCCTCGGCAGGGATGGGGCCGGGGGCCCATCGAGGGCTGGTGGCGAGAGGAGGCTGCTGCTCCGCGCCGGCGGGCACGGGCTGCACCCAGCCAGGCGCCGGGCACGTCCCACCCCGTCACCCTAGGGCAGCTGGGGGTCCCTGGGGCAAGCGGGCACATTCCAGCGCCCGGCCCAAGCAGTGTGGCGGTCGCTTGGGTCAAGCCGTGGGGAGCGGTGTGTCCTCAGGAGCCCTGGGCACGTCCCTCCTGCTGCCCCAGTGGGGCTGGCTGGCTCTGCCCAGGTACGGTGCACCCCCGAGAGCCCCTGTGGCTAGCTTTGCCCTAAGTGGTGGCCCCAGGGCACCGGGACAAGATGGCGCGGGGTACACGGACCCCAGAGGGGGGGACAGCCTTGAACCCATAGTGCAGCGCAGGCACCCACGCCCCATCCCCGACATTACCATCCTGCTGCACCCCCTGTCCCACACAGCCCAGTGTCCCTGCACCCCCTGTCCCACACAGCCCAGTGTCCCATGTCCCTGCACCCCCTGTCCCACACAGCCCCATGTCCCGTGTCCCTGCACCCCCTGTCCCACACAGCCCCGTCCCCCGTGTCCCTGCACCCCCTGTCCCACACAGCCCCGTGTCCCTGCACCCCGTGTCCCACACAGCCCCGTGTCCCTGCACCCCGTGTCCCACACAGCCCCATGTCCCGTGTCCCTGCAGCCCCTGTCCCACACAGCCCCCCTTCTCTCACCGCCCCCTCACGCCGACCGCGCCCCCGCCCCGCCCACTCCTTCGAGACCACGCCCGTTATCCGTTTAACTCGTCCTCTTGCCCCGCCCAGTTTGATCCACGACCACGCCCCCTCCTGGTCTCTCCGCCAATGGGAGGCGCGCTCGCGCGCGGCTCCACCCCCCTCCCCCCGGGCGCGCGGCCGCCGTGCGCCGTCTCCACGGAGAGCGGCGCGTCCCGCCGCGCGCACGCGCCATGGAGCCGGGAGCCGGGTGCGGCCCGGGCTGCGGGCAGCGGGAGCCCTCGGGGTAACCCCGGCCGGGAGAGTCGGGGCAGGGCCTGCCGAGCGCTGGGGGCCACGGGGCAATGACAGGGTGGGGGGTCCGGCCTGCGGGGAGGGGGCTGAGCCCCGGCAGCGGGCGGGAAGCGTGCTGCCGCCTTCCTTCAGGGTCCGTTCCCACCCGCAGGGGCGCTCTGAGGAGCCGTGTGGGCCCCGGATGCCGTGGGGAGAGGCCACCGTTCAGGGTCCAGCGGGACGAGCCTGGGGTGCCCGTGGAGAGGCTCCCCTGCTGCGGGGACTCGCTGACAGCCACCACCAAGAGGCTCCAGGAGACGTCGGACACAGCCAGGCCGCCCCAGGAGGCAGCAGGCACGGAAGAGCCGCCTACCGTGGCCTTGCCAGCTGTGCCCAGCAGGGTACCATCCCCAGAGACTGGGAAGGATCCCTCTGGGATCACGCTTCCCTGGCTTGGAAAGTGGGGGGCCAGCCCCGAGGAGGAGCCCCCTGCCACAATGCCGGCGCTGCCCCCCATCCCACCGCCGCCAGCAGAGAAGCCCAGCCAGTCCGTGCCCTGGCGGAGCCGTGTGACCCGTGACTGGCAGAAGGAGGTAACTCCATAAGGGAAAATGCCCCTCAGAGCTGGCCCTGCCGTGTCCCACATGCTGATCGTGTGAAGCTCCCTGCTCCTGGGCAGACACATATCTTTAAATAGCCACCCAGACGACCTTGAGCCCAGCAGGATAGAAAAGGGATGAAACCAAATAGCACAAAAGGCACAGGCAGGCACGTGGGGAGTAACAGTAAGGCAGGAGGGGAGCTGAGATCTCGCTGCTGGGAAGCAGGAGCTGTGTGTCGTGGCTCATCACAGTGGTGTGGGGATGCCTGCTTGGGCAGGCCAAGCTGGGGGGCACCTGCTGGACCAAACTGTGCCACAGCCTGGGGACTCCATGGGTTGTTGTAAGAGCTCTTGCCCAGGGGCAGTCTGGGCACCCAGGTGCTTGGGACTGCCACACAAGGCTGGCTGACCTCCACCAGGCAGGACAGGTCAGCCCTGCCCAAGCTGTGTCCCTGCTCCAGCTTTCCCAGGCTTCTGGCCAGAAAGATCGTAACACCTCTTTAGAGCTTATGCCTCTAGGGCTATCAAAAGCCTAAAAGCCAGGAGCAAGCATGGGCTCCTGCCTCCTTCCACAGCCCCCGCTGTCCACCCCCAGGTAATTGTGGATCCCCTGGACTCTCGGCCAGGGAAGGATTTGGGCAGTGAGGACTTCCAGCGTGGCTACCATGGACTGCCGATCCACCAGCTTCTCTCCTCACTCACTGAGAGCTCCCCCCCAAAGGACTGCCCCCCGCTCAGGGCCGTGCTGCTGGGGCAAGGTGAGGCTGACCCCAGCAAGCCATGTGCACCCCAAAAAGGCAGCAGGGCAATCTCACTGGGAGGCTGATGGCACCTTCCTCTCTGCAGGGCAGCGGAAGGCTACATTGGCATCCATGCTCTACGAGAAATACAGGCAAGCCTGCACTCCCACATGAGACCGCCCTTGGGGCTGTGCCCCAGAGGAGGGGACCTGGGGGAGGCGGGGATCCCAGAGCTGAGAGGTGCGGGGTCTGCTCTGCAGCAAGGAGACGGAGGAGGAGATCCGTCCGCGCCCGAGGCGCATGGAATCTGTCTCCACCACGCACCACGACTACCGTGCCATGGGTTTCCAGTCCACACCCCAGCCCACCACCCAGGTACAGGCAGTACCCTCCAGGGAGGTGGCAAGGCTCTTGTCCTGCTGAGCGTGCCATCCCCCCCGGCTCACATTTTGCTTCCACTGCAGCCTCACAATTACTTAACGGAGCAGCCAACCAGCTTCTGGCTGGAGCAAGCCCGTGGAATGCCGGTAAGGCCCCCACCACCCTGTCCTGCCAGCACCCTGGGAGTCTCAGCTGCTGACAGAGACCTCTCCAATTCTCTCCTCTCCAGGGTGTCACTGCCCTCTTCGGCAGAAACATTCCCTTCAAGAGGAATGCAGACTTCTCCACTCCCATTACCATGTACTTAGGGCATCCCGAGCCCTTCAACCTCTGTGACCCCTACGACGACCCCCTGAGCAGACAGCTCCAGCCCCACAAGTAATAAAAAACAAGGGGACACAGGTGGTCCCAGCCTACCCCAAGGCTGTCCTCAAGCTGGATGTTTGGAGGGGGAGCACTGTGTCCCTGGGATCTCAAATCCCATGAGAGCATGAAGCAAAATGGAAAACCCTTCAGCCCTGTTGCAAGTCACTGTTGACCCAAAACACACCGTGGTCCCAAGATTTCCTCCTTAGGCGTGGAGGCAGAGCCCCTGGCACAGCCCCATCCCCCGGGACACGTCCCCTCCCGGCGCACGCAGCGGGTGACACGCAGCCGTTGTTCCAGTCCCCAGGCACAGGTGTGTTCCAATAAGAGGCGGCAGCGGGGCGGCCAGAGCATGAGCTCAGAGGAACGCACTGCAGCCCTCACGCCAAAGCAAACCCACGGCGGCCCTGCCTTCCCAGCACCGCCCAAGCCCTCCACAGCCGCTGCTGCGACCGCCCAGCACTGGCTCCCCATGCCCACACTCCTGCCCTACACCGCAGACAGACCCCTGGGATACGATCTCTTGGGATGTTTCAGGCAGCTGTCGCCAGCCCAGGCTGAGCTCCATACTGGCGTTCCCCCGGCCTCCCTCCCCACTTGGCATGCTGGGGCAGAGTGAAGTAGAGGCCACAGGACAGATGGATCTGGGGATGTTTGTATTTCAACAAAATAGTTGCAGCGAGTCCTATATTTACACCTGGAGGAGGGATGGGTATTTACATGACCCGGTGGGGTTATATACAGGGGAAGGGGAGACTGAGGAGGGGGGCAGCTGCGGCATTGAAGCCTGACCTGGCCAAGGAGTCAGTCTTGGCAGGAATCCCCATTTCCCCCCACCCCAGGGAGGGGTTGACATGGGCACAACTTCTGCTGGGGGCCAGGTACTGAAAAGAGACGGCAAAGTGCCCTGCGGGGCAGCCAGGCCCCGGAGAAGCTCAGAGCCAGCTGAGCCACAGGGAGAGGGCAGGGGTGGCAGACCTCAGAGGGTGGGGGGAATACAGGGTCTCTTGGGCTGGATGAGGGCTGGTCACCCCACTCCAGCAGAGGCTGTGGGGAAGGTGGGCTTTGCTGGTGCTGATGGAGGGGAGCAGACGGTGCTGTGGCCGCTGCCCCACCTTGCCCAGGCCCTGCTGAAGCAGGGGGGCTGTAGAGAGGTGGATGCAGTGATGGGGGGGTGCCGGTGCATCCTGGGGCACCGGAAAGCACTGGTGGCCCCACTGAGCTGGGGGCTCTGCCACAGCCACTGGGCTCAAATGACTTAAGGGTCTTTCCTCTCACCCAGCAGCCAGTATGTCCGCATCTTTCCCTTGCCCTGGAGGCAGAGGTGAGCAAGTTAGACCCTGCCTGTCCCTGGAGCTGCTTCTTGGGTGTCATCCCCAGCACTGAGAGCAACAAGGGGTCCCAGCCCCAACCCACCTCCCCCTCATATTTCCCTGTGGTTGGGAGGGCTGGTACCCCAGCGGCATTGCTGTGCCCTCACCTTCATTTCCACATCGCCACGCAGCTCCAGCTCAAAGCAGCCGAACTCATCCAGGACTTCTTTGGTGGCAGATGAGACATGGATCTTCAGGGCTGAGGAGCACAGAGGAGCAAGAGAGACATGTCTGGGTGCCATGGGAACAGGACACACCCCGTGGCTCTGTACTTCAGCTGCCCTGGCTTACCTTGGCCGTTGGATTCCATGCGGGATGCGGTGTTCACCGTGTCCCCGAAGAGGCAGTACCGCGGCATCTTCAGACCCACCACTCCGGCGCACACGGGACCTGCAGGCACAGAGGCACTCAGGGATGCTGCAGGGCGGGCAGGTGGGTGGGCAAGCACTCCCCAGCTGCAGGGAGGGGCTGGCAGGGGGGCTCACCGGTGTGTATGCCGATGCGCAGGTGGAGCTGGTCGTTGGGACGGTGACGGATCTTGAAGGTTTTGACAGCCTCGAGCAGGGCCAGGGCCATACGGACAATCTCCCGGGCGTGCAGCTTCCCATTGCGCACCGGCAGCCCTGAGACCACCATGTAGGCATCCCCGATGGTCTCCACCTGTGGGGGCAGGGGGGACAGCTACAACCTGGACTCCTTGCTGCCTGCCTCACTCTGGGGGGCTGTGCTTGCTCAACACACCACTCACCTTGTAGACGTCAAAATTGTCGATAATGGCATCAAAGCAAGTGTAGAGATCATTCAGCAGCATCACGACCTGGATGGAACAAGGGTGTGTGCGCATCTGGGAGAGGACACGTCCCCCCAACCCCAGGGATGGCACTGCCAGGGTGTGAGACCTCCACCATCCCCACAGAGGTGCTGCCCCCCAAGTCCTGCTCTCACCTGCATAGGAGTGCTCTCTGCCGAGAGGGCGGTGAAGCCCACGATGTCACTGAAGTAGATGGTGACACTGTCGAAAGCCTCAGCCCGTACTGTCTCACCACGCTTCAGCTGCTCTGCCACAGAACTAGCAAGGATAGTGGTGAGCTCCACCCCAAACCTGCTGTTCCCCCTGCAACCCTTGCCCCACACCAGCATGGAAAGCTGGCTAGGGACCCCGTACTTGCACAGCAGCAGGTGCATGCTGAGCCCACGCCAACCCTCAGACCCACACACCCCCTTGTGTCCCCCTCTCACTGGGGCAGAATCTGGTAGAGGAGGTTCTCTGCCTTGCGCTTCTCCTCCAGGTAGGCCTGTGTCCTCTCTTCCACCAGCTTCTCCAGGTTGTTGGCATACTGTTCCATGCGTGACAGCAGGTTGTCCAGGATGCTGGTGCTTCCCTCCCTGGCAGGGCACAGTCAGTTGGCACTGTGGGAAGACATGCCCCCCAGCCACCACCCCCATGGCTGCCCCCACTCCCACCCAGGGCCACCATCCCCACGTGCCAACCACCCACTTGTTGAATCTACGGATGAAGATCTTGATCTGGCTGAAGTCCGGGCGCTCGGCCGGCTCCTGCGCCCAGCAGCGTTCCATCAGCACTGCCAGCTCCTCGCTGTGCACCCCGATGTCGATGGAGGGGCGGAAGAAGGGCTTCTGGCTGTTACGCACCTTCTGCACGATCTCTGCCAGGGTGTGGCCGACAGTGAGCACCAGACTTCCATGGTGGGGCATGGACCCCCACAGATGTGCTCTCCATGCTCACCTTTAGGGCTCAGGTCCATGCCCTCGATGTAGAAGGGGCCGTTGCGCAAAGCAACCTCCTGCACGATGATGCCGAAGCTGTAGACATCAGCTTTCTGCATGCCCGGGGTGGGCAGGTGTCCCTTCTGCAGCAGCTCTGGGGCTGTCCACAGCTTCTCTGGTGGGACAAAGCAATGGAGCCGTGAGATAGGGCCACCCCATCCTGCTGGTCCTCCCAGGCAGACACTCACTGGCATAGAGCGCATGTGTGTCCTCGCTGTCGCTGGGCGAGCGGAAGCTGGCCAGGCCATAGTCGGTGATCTTCAGCACGAAGCGGCTGTCCACCACGCAGTTGGATGACTTGAGGCTGCCGTGATGGCCAATGATGCTGTTGTGCAGGAAGGCCATTCCCTGGGAGAGATGGACACAGTGAAGCTCATATCTCTCAGGCACCTCTCCCCATCCCCTCACACCCCTCAGCTGGATACCTTGACAATGTCATTGATGAGAGAGTAGCGAAACATCCAGTCCAGGTTGATGCTCTCGTTCTCCAGGACATCCTGCAGTAGCACATTGAGTGGACCCCACCAAGCACCCAGGTCATGGTGATGGCAGCCTCACCAAGTGCCCAGCTCAGGGAATCTGCAGCACCCACCCCCACCCCTCCACTGGCCTCTGACACCTGCTTGGACAGCTCAGCTGTGAGCATTACTGGGAGGGCTCAGGTGGCCACCAGCATCCACAACACGCAGCCCAGCTGTGTCACCAGGAATGTCTAAGTGTCACCTGCAGTGTCCCCTGCAGTGTCCCAAGCCCCGCTACCTGCAGACTGCCCCGGGGGCAGTACTCGGTGATGATGCAGATGTTGGGGGGGTCGATGCACGCCCCGATGAAGCGGGTCAGGTGGTTGAACTGGATGTCTCGCATCTGCAGATGGAAGTGGACCCAAGATAGTCTTGAGGTCAAAGGGCACGAGCTGCTGCCCCTGCTGCCCTCCCACATGCCCAGGACCAATCCCTGCACTCCCAAGCAGGTTGCCCACCCTAGCCCAGACCCCAAACCTACATGCTTTAGCTCGAAGAGCACCTGCCGCGTCAACTCGATGCGCTTCTTGTTGATGTGCTTAATGGCCACAACATTGCCCTGGGGTGTTTGGGAAGGGGAAAAGGTCAATGTCCACTGGATGAATTTGTGAAGGGGAGGAAAGTGCCAATACCCTGCAGGATAGGGGCGCAGCCAAGTGGGAGCACAACAGAGCTGGGGCATTTCAGGGGGAGAGCTCAGCTCCCTGCCTGCTGCACTGACCTTGAAGTGGCCGGTGTTGGCGAAGATCTGGTACTTGCCATGAGTGGTCATCAAGGAGCCATAGCTGGAGCCACGCTGTGGGAAGGAGGGGATTAGGGAGAGGAACCCTGGGATGGAGGGATGACCTGCATCAATGGAGCAGGGCAGGGACATCCAAAGTGTGCAGGGGATGGTGCAGGATGGGCTCTAAGGGTCAGGACAAGCTCTGCATGCTCTGTAGGAAAGAAGAAGACTCCAGGATGAGGCACTGCACAGAGTGTAGGACATGGACAAGGTATGTCTTTAGGGGATGGAGGGCAATATAGGGGCTTGATGAAGTATGTTGCTACATAGAGGATTCCGGACTGTGCAGAGGAAGGATCTACTGTGGCTCTGCAGGGGATGGAAAGTCATGCCAGGGATGGATGGAATAAGTCTCTATAGGGAATGGAGAGCTATATAAGGATGAAGGGTTGTGTTGAGGAGAGATTCAGTGGGGCTACAGCTCTCTAGGAAACAGAGGGTCATGAAAGGGATCAGCAGGCAGGGGTGTCCTGCAGGGAGGGAGGGCAGCACAGCAGCAGGGTGTGGTGGTGCCTCGGGGATGGCTCCTCTCACCAGGGACAAGGTGAGCCGGCTGCCTGCTGCCTTGTGGTACCGCTCAGGACTTCCAAACTGCAGCTCATCCCAGCGGATCCTCCAGAGCATGCTGGCAAGCTCCTTCTCCAGCATCAGCTTCCTGGGAGACACACAGGGGTCAGGCCCCCATCTCCTCTGCCCTGCCTGCCCGCCTGCCCATCAGACAGAGGTTCCCCCAGTCCTGACCTGAAGATGAGGAAGCTGGAGATGCCAAACATGACAAAGGTGAGGCCAGTGCCCAAAGCCACGATGGCCAGCATAGAGAGGGCGGCTGCAGGCAGAAGAGGATATATCAGGGTGGTCTGACATATCCTGGCTATGACAGCCAGACTGACATGCACCCGTAGAGAAGCTTGCTGGGGTCCAAGGGATGTGGGGACCCAGGACACCCACTTTTATCACAGGAGGGGTCATCCACATCAAAGACACAAGGAGGGTTGTCCAAGGGGGGAGCCCCCTTCACCCAGGGGATGGGTCGTCCCAGCCAGTGAATTTGCTTCTCCACACCCGAGTAGTGTCCCACCACCTAAGGCAGGCAGAGAGAGATGAGGCCACCCCCAGACCACCATCCCATGCCCCAACCCCAGCCAGGGGGAACCTCCCCCCACCTCATACTGCCCGGTCTTGGGGTCACTCATGGCCCATAGGTTGAAGTCAGTGTCCCGGTCATTGTTGCTGTCCATGCTCACAAGCCCTGTGACGCCTGTGGGAAAAATTAAGATGCAGGTGGGATGAGGACTGAGTTCCACCGCCCCCACGGCACCCACAACGCAGCTTCCCCCATCCCGGTGTTACCCTGGAACTTGCGGTCCCGCATCTTCTCGATGATGTGGGTGGCGTTTTTCTTGGAGCCGCCCTCACGCAGAGTCTCATTCAGCACCATGGCGTACAGCAGCATCCCATCATAGAAACACCCCGCCACCAGGTTCATCTGCCAGGGGGAATCTGAGCACACCCACAGCCACGCACACGGGAGCATCCCAGAACCTTCACACCAGGACCATGCACCCACCCACTGCCCCATAACCACTCTGGGGCCAACATGCTCCCTGCAGGATGGCAGTGCCTGTGGCTGTTCCCACCAGGGATGACCCCTCTGGCATTGTCTGTGGCTGTGTCCCACCCTCTGCATCCTGGTGAAGAGGATGGGACCCCACCCCCCAGCATGCAGAGGGACTCACTCACCAGGGAGTAGTTGAGCTGCACCCCAAATTTCTGCTTAGCTCGCAGAATGAGCTGGGTTTGGAAATGCTGGTACTCAGGGTTTTGGGGCTCATAGTAGGTGATCACCAGCACCATCTGCAACCAAGCACAGCACCTTGGTTCACACACTGGGGCCAGGCTGGGGAGGTTTCTGTCCCCAGGCAGGTGGGCACGGCTCACCTGGAAAGCCTCACGCAGTCCTGAGTCCTGGCCCGGGCTCTCCTGCCAGGGCTTGAAGGGGTCACGGGCAGAGTCGCCCCGCAGGCTCTCCCCGAAGACATCCAGGTAGAAGAAGACGTAGTCGCCGTTGGTGAGGTTCTCCTGTTGCGCCAGCTGCATGATCTGCCGCAGCATCTCCGGCGGCCCACAGAGATACACCACTGCCAGAGAGAGGCAGGGGCTTCAGCGGGGCAGGGACACCCCACTGCACCCCAGGCACACAGCCAGGAATGGGGCAGGTGGGGCAGGGCAGCCCCGGGAGCGCGGGGAGGCGGCGGGAGCGATGGAGCAGGGAGATGGGGCAGTGCTTGGCTCCCTGTGACCCACGGCCAGACCCACAGCCCTGCTGGCACAGACCCACTCCCACCCCATCAATCACTTTGGACTGAAGGGGGAGAGGAGAACAGGGAAAAACTTGCTCAAAATGATGAGGTGGATGCCCCAGGCACAGACCCCACACACCCTGATGCAGCCAAAGCCAGCCAGAGGATGTTCCCCCCCGCATCAGCTTCCGTGCTGCTCCATGCCAGCCCGAGCCACGGAATCAGGGGGGCTGGGAGAGGCACTGGAGCCGCGCGCCGGAGGCCCCTGGGGAACCCGGGCTGTGGAATGGGACAAACCCATGTTTGGGTTCGTGGCCGGCTGTCTGTGCGGCAGGAATGCGCAGGTTCCCAGATTCCAGCACCTTCGGCGGCCGCTAATTGGAAACAGAGCATCTCGCCGGTGTGACCCACACAAGGGCAAGGGGGTGCCCGGGCCCCGTCAGGACGTCCCACCTGCCCCTACCCTCTGCTGGGGGCTCGGCCAGCCCCCACGGGATGCCCACCCAAGGGCTGTGTGGGGCCGGCTCGCCGCTGGCGCAGGGCATCGCAGGCTGCGGGGACGGGCGGCTGGAAGTGTCCGAACCCCCCGAGCAGGGGCCCTCCGTGCCCTTGCTGAGGATCCTGACACTGCCTCCTCCCTCCCCCCGGAAAACCAGGGCCCCCGCTCCAGCCAGTCTGGCTGGGAACCCGGGATTGAGCAACGGAGGAGGCGGCGGCAGCGGGTGCTGGAGGAATGTCACGCTTGGGCGCTGGCCCCGACACACAGCTCTTCTGCATGGGGCCCAGCGCCCCGGCTGGACCCGGGGGGTGGCGGCGATGGGGACAGCAAGGGAAGGGGTCTCTGCTGCTGGAAGGCACCCAGCCACGCAGGCACCCAGCCATGTGGGCAGCAGGGCTGGCAGCGTCACCCACGGGGGCAGGGAGGAAGCCCACAGGTGGGAGAAGAGACCCAGCACAGCCCCCTTGGGCACAGGGAATCCACAGCAATGTGGGGAGCTGCTCCTGGGAACGGGGGAGGGAGAAATCGCAGCACCGTGGGCTGCGTGTGAGCAAGAAATGGTTCCCTCTGAATGCTGCAATACTTCAAATAAACACTTTTGGCTTCTCCACTTTGCTAGTCCTGCATCAAGAAAGGTCCCCATTCTCATCCAGGGTGGACAGCTCAGCACCTCCCCGCCACACAGAGCCTGAGGGTTCCCCCCGAGGACATAGACGGGACCCTCCCCATCACACTGCAGGCCCCAAGGAAAGGGAGCCACAGGGGAGCCACAACAGCTGGTGGCAGATGGTGGGACACTGCAGGCAGCCAGCCCCTGCGGCGGCAGCGAAAGCCTGCCTGGTCAAAGGCCACCAGGCAAGGGGATGGACGGCGCCTAGACGGCTCCCTGGGGACAGGCTGCATGAGCTGTGCAGAAGGAAGGGTCACTGCTTGGGGCTCTCCCTAAGGCAGGCAGCTGCCTCCAGCTGGCAGCTTCCTACATGGCCAGCAGCGCCTTAGGGGGCTCACACGTGCCCCAGGGGCCGGCAAATGGCCAAAGGCAGCCTCAGCATCACCCAGAACAAGGGGAGTGAAGTTCTGCAAGGTTGGAGTGCGTCCAGACCCCTGACATTTATTCAGGGGGTGTCTCTGGGGTAGGTGGCAGAGTGCCAGGTCCCAGGGAAGGGGTAAGACCACGAGCATGCAGATGAGGTGGCAGAACACTGCCTGACCCCTGCATGATGGAAGACAATCCTGAAATGAGGGCAAATCCCAGGTTCAGGCAGAAAATCCCAGTTTCAAGCAATCCCACCAGCACAGGGAACTGCAGCACAGAGACCACAGTCCTGGCTCAGGGAGAGTGCAGGGGTGAAGGCTAAATGCACTCCCCTCCAGCAGCACCACCCAGCCATCTCCCCAGGCAGGGCACCTGGGCTTTTTGCAGGCAGATGCTCCGGTAATTCCCTCAACCACAGCTCTAATTATATCAGTGCTTTTGCAAATGGCAGGAGAGACGTGGGCCCCTGCACGTCGTCCAGGCACCAGTGAGAGGGGCAATCCCACCCCCCCGCTCATTAGACTTGTGAATGTCCAGAACCAGCAGTGCTGGGGATGCACAGAGGGGCAGGGAAGCAGCTTTCTCTAGGAAATGTTCACCAAACTCCTGCCCATGACTTGGGAGAAGGAAGGTGGTGCCAAGAGGGATGATACATGGAGTTATTGCAGGTCATGGACATGGATGCAGCTGAAGACCCTGCTATTCCACACAGGAGTCCCAACCCCTGGGACAGCCCTGCAAGTCTCCATTCCCTGTCCCACACACCCGGGCTAGGAAAAAACCTACAACCACCTCTGTAGCCCTGAGCACCCACCTCTGTGGGGCCAAGCACTCAGCCCCACACCCTGGCACCAACTCTGAGCTCTGGCCAGAGAGGCTCAGACCCTCTCAACATCCCTGCCCATGGCAGGGGAATGGAACTAAATTATCTTTAATGTCCCTTTCAACCCAAGCCTTTCCATGGTTCTGTGATACTACAACCCCAGCTTAGAAAGCCCTTGGGTCTCTGCCATGTCTGGTCTTCTCCCTCAGCAGCCACAACCCCCTGCCTGCACCAGGAGGGATTGATTCCCATTGGGGTGATTTATGGCACCAAGATGGAAATGTTGACGGGAATCCCTGCTTTCAGCCCTTCTCCCTGCAGAGTCCTTTGCCCTCACCCCATAAGAAGCTCTGAACCCCATGGCTGGTGATGGCACACACAAGAGCTCCCATCCCAGTGGGGCAGCCATGGGACACTCACTCAGCCATGGACTCAGCCTCACTGCCCTCAATCCTGATGGGAACCCAGTGCAGCACCCCAAAGTACCTCTCCCCTGCAGCCTGGTCCTGCCCAGCCTTGGACACAAGTCCTGCTGGCCCATCTGGCTCCACTTATCCGGGCTAGATGTCCTTCCTAATGACACAGCATCTCAGAATCCATTAAGAAGCATTGCAGAGTGGCTGACTCCAGGATTGATACACCCTGCTCATCAATAATGAAAGAGCATCAGGCTGCCCTTGCTCTCCAGCTGCCTCTGCAAGCCCCTCCATTTCCTCCCGCTCCCAATATAGCTGCTCTCCTGGGGCACTCGCAAGGCAACAAATTGATTTATCCCTCCATCAGCAGGGTGGGGCAATCACAGCCCCATCCTGGGGGTGCAGCAGGGGCGAGGCACAGCCTGGGGTGCCCAGGGGCCACTCTGGGGGGCTCTGCCACGGCACAGTCACCTAGGTATGGTGGCACCATGGTTCTCTAGGTATGTAAGCACAGCTGATGCTGTCCTCCAGAGAGCCACATCCCCTCCATCACCTTCAGCCTCCAAGGACATGCCTGGGTCACTCTGATCCTGCTAACACAGAGGGTGGGGTGGTCCCACAGGGTGTCCCTCACAGCACCTATCCCACCAAGCAAGCTGGAGGTCTGCCCCAGCTCTTGCTGGCAAAGGTTGACTGGACTGGGGGCCTGGGAGGGAGGCACTATGCCCCCTCCTCCTGCTGCATCCTGGCCCCTCCACTGACACAGAGTTTGGTCTGGGAAGGGGCTCAGGTTCTGTCTTGTCCCCTGTGAACTCACCTCCTGTGCAGGTCCTGCTGCTCCCCCAGCCCCACTGTGACAAAATGTGCTCAGTCCTCACTGCACCCCACACAGAGCTCATTTTCCCCACCCTCCCTGTGTCCCACAGGGGTCCCACTGTGCCTCCAGCCCCTCCTTGAGCTCCACAGGGGTCCCACTCTCCCTTTGGCCCCTTGCCATGCCCCACCACAGGTAGCACTCTGCCCAGTCCCTGCTGCACCCCCGAGTCCCACCAGATCCTGTTCCCTTGCCGTGCCTTGCGTAGGCGCCATTTTGCTCTCAACCCCTCACAAGTCCCACTTGTGTGTCCTCAGACCCTCATGGTGTCCCACAAAGGTGCCACTGTCTCTCTCCTTGGACAGTTGCTGCACTCCACATGATCACACTCTGTTCCCATCCCCTTGCTGCTCCCCACATGTATCTCACTGCCCTCTCTGACACATGCTGTGCCCACTGTGGATCTCCATTGCCCCCTAATCCCTTGGTGTGCCCCAAACAGGTCCTACTGACACCCCTGGTCCCTTTTTTTGCCACAAGTGAATCCCACCGTATCCCCCGTCCTTTGCTGTGTCCTGCAGCGGTCCCGCTGTATCCCCATCCCCTCTCTGTGCCCCACACGTGTCCTGCTGTTCCCTTAACCCCTTGCTGTACCCTACATGCCGCCCACGGTACCCCAGTCCCCTTGCTGCACCCCATCCTTCCCCCTGCTGTGCCCCAGACGGGTCCGATGCCCCCCCCCAGATCCCACCTCACCCTCAGCCCCTCGCTGTGCCCCGCGGAGGATTTTGCCTCCCCCCCTCGAAGCCCTGCGCAGATCTCCCGAGGGGAGCCCCCTCCGCTCTCCCTTCCTCCTCCCACTCCCACACCGCCGCCCCCGCTGCCCGGGCGCTCAGCCCGCGGTCGCGGTGTCCCCCCCGCACCCCACGCACCGCGCCCGTTGGCTTTGATGAAGTGGACGGCGCTGTCGGGGCCGCCCTCCTCGGGAGAGTAGATGTGGACGGTGACGGTGAGGTTGTTGCCATCCTGCAGCTCCTGGTAGACACCCTCGACGGTGAAGTAGTAGGGCCGGTCGTCGGTCTTGCGGTCCACGTAGAGGAGCACGGCGCGGGCGCTCCAGTTGAAGTGCGCGTGGAGGTGGGAGACGAAGGCGCCCAGTTTGGGCGCCGAGGGCCCGGTGCGCACCGTGGTGCTGTAGTGCTCCCGTTTGCGGCTGAACCCCGCGGCCACGGCCCCGCCGGTGATGAGGGGCAGCCGCCAGTGAGAGGCGAAGCGCCCCACGGACGCGGCGGGGTACACGCAGCCCGGCCCGAACAGCACGTCGGGGTCGTGGTAGAGCTTCAGGTCCACGGCGTTGAGCGGTGCCACGTACTCGGAGCAGGCGCCCTCCAGCTCCGAGCTCATGAACTCGACGCGCACCGAGAAGGGCCGCGGCAGCAGCGGCGGCTCGCCCCGCTCCAGCGCTTCCAGCGCCAGGCTGAGCGCCGGACCCACGCGCGGCCAAGCCCACGCGTAGCTCACGTTGCGCTCCGGCAGCACCACCGCCACCGTCAAGTTGGCGGGCGCCCCGTCGGGGGTCGCCGCCCGCCGCCCCGCGCCCGCCGGTACCGGCGGCGGCAGCAGCGCCAGCAGCAGCAGCGGCAGCGGCAGCGGCGGAGCCATGGGCCGCGCTGGCTCCTCCGCCCCGGCCGCCGCCCGCCGCTCCGGCGCCCCCGCCGCGCCCCCGCCCCGCCGCCCGCCACCGACCGCCCTCCCCCGGGGGGGCGGCGCCGCCGGTCCCCGCCCGGCCGGACGGGCACGGGGGTGGGCGGCACCGCGGCGGGGCGGGGGGCGGCGTCCCCGGAGAGGGGCGGCCAGGGGTGGGGCTAGCGGGGAGGGGGGCGCGGGTTGGGGTGGTGGGGGGATGGCGGGGCGTCCGGCGACTCTGGCTTCCAGGAGGGCGAAGGGCTGCGCGGGGCTAGAGCCCCTAGTAGGCAGGGACTGAGGGAGGGGGTGCCCGTGTTTTAGGGGGTCCGGGAGGGGAGGGAGGGAGGGGCATCCGCCTTCGGGGTGTCCCCGGTGGGTGGAGGACCGAGGGAGGTGTGCTTTGGTTCTGGTGAGGTGCAGCGCGGGGGAATCGCAGAAGAGGGCATCGGTGTGGGGCAGGGGGCTGGGGGGCTCGGCTCCTGGGTGGAGGGGCTGGGGGCGGGCTCGGGGGTCCCATCGGGGATTAAGGGAGGGAAGTCCCCAGAGCCGGCGGCTCCCAGTAGGCAGGGATTGAAGAGGGAATACGTGGGATCTAGGGTCTGTGAGGGGAATCAGGGAGGGAGCATTAGGGTTTGGAGTGTCCCCACTGGGCGGGGGGTTGAGAAAGAGGTACCTGACTCTGGGGAGCTGCAGTGAGAGAGCATCCAGGTTCCAGGGTACTCCAGTGACTAGGGACTGGGGAGGGAATGTCTCATGCTGGGGGTCCCATCGGGGATTAGGGAAGTTTAGGGGTGCGGGGATGTGTATGATGGGGCAGAGGGGTAGCCTGGGGAGGTGTGCGAGGATGTGAAGGGATCCACGGCCAGCTGGAAGGGGAGGGAATACCCTGGGTGTGAGTGTCCTCCCAAGGGATTTTTGGGAAGTCTTAAATTGTCGGACAAAGGAGGAATCAGGCTCTGAGGGGGGAGTGCCCGAGGTCTGGCTGCCTCCCTTGTGGGGTCTTCCAGTACTTTGGCCGTGGATATCTCCCCTGGGGGGAGGGTAGGATGTTGGAGATGTCCTCGGGGATTTGGGATGCACCTGGGGAGTTGGACCCTGAGAACTGGGATGCCCTGGGGAACCAGACGTCCCCAAGACCCTGTGTGTTTCCCCAACAGCGGAGGGTGCACGGGAGCCCGTGCCGCAGGAACCTGGCCGGGCAGGGGGCTGGATGCCACGGGCGTGCCACCACTGCCGCTCCAGCCCTCTGCGTGGGACACAGGCCTGTGGGCTGGGAGGCTGGCCGCACACGAGCGGAGCGCAGGGGAGCGCTCGGGGGGCGATGAGCCTTGCACAAGCCCCCTGGCGCCGTGGGGATGGGATAGCGCGGGCAGAGCGGGGCTGCCGGTCCTCCCGGGGATTTGGGAAGGACCTGAGGGGATGTCGTGCGCTGCCATGGGGGGCCGCCCGGCCAGGGGCGACACAGAGGTGCCGTGTGTTTGTCTGCAGGGCGCTTCGGTGGGGCAAGGGGGGCTCGGCGGAGGCGGCATGCCTGCGGTGCATTCCTGGCATTCCCAGCCTGCTGCCTGCTCCCATCGGGCGGGGGTGGGGGGCGATAGACTGGAGGGCAGTATTCGGGGTGGTGCCAGCCCCTTCCCCCCGGCCCAGAGCTGTGTGCGGGAGCACGGGGGAGCACTGGCTGCACGGTGCCCCAGGTCTTGCCGGTGTCACGGCCCTTCAAGGTCCTGCGTGGTTCCGATGCGTGAGGGATGCCGCGCTGAGCGGCGGGCAGGGTGTCGCTGTCCCCTCCGGGATTTTGGAGGTCCTGTCCCCTCTGCTCACCAGCGCAGAGCAGCACCGCGGGCACGGCACCACAGCGTGCCCCGGCATGGGTCCCTTCCACGTCTGGGGTTGCCGGGAATCACAGTCTCGCTGTCCCTACCATTCACACTGCAGGTGTGGCCACCGGGAGAGACGCTCGTGGGGTCACGGAGCTCAGCTCCGCCAGCTCGGCACAGCCCGAGACGAAGAGATTGCATTGCCGGCTATAAATATCTCGGTCCAGTGTGGTGCGGAGCTGGCAGCGCTGCCTGAGGCGAAGGACAGTGAAATCCAACCGACAGCGATTGCACCCAGAAATGAGAAGCCGGAAAGATCTGGAGGAGCTTCCCCATGGAGTGTGGGGCTGGACATGGTGGGGTGGCGATGGTCCCACCGGAGAGCACAGTGTCACCACCCCTGCTCACGGGGCACAGACGGTGGCACAGCTCGTACCGGGCAGGAGCCCCCAGCGCAGCCCTGTGGCTCCTGTCCTGAGGTGGCACAGGCCGGGGGCAAAGGGGACACGGAGGGGCTGACAGCAGAATGAGTGGGAAAAGCCTCCGCAGCGACCTCTCCGGGAGGTGGTGCTGCTCCCGCAGGAGCTGCGGCCGGCGGGATCGGGATGCCGCCAGCGGGGGAGCGACCCGGGAGAAACAAAAGAGATACGGGGAGAAAAACAGGGGGTGTGGAGGGAAGGAGGCAGAAGCGGGTGGGAATTCACTTTTGCAGGGATGGGGTGCGTGAGATGCCCGTGACCGGGAATGTGGGTGAGGCGGCAACCCGTGTGGCGCGTGTGAGCCACCAGAGGGGGACAGGCCACCGCCGCGGGGACAGCGCGGGGACACGGAGGGGACACGGAGGGGACACGGAGGGGACAACGCGCCGACACAGCATCAACAGCGCACACGGACCAGACAGAGACTGCAAACACCCCATACACAGACCATACACACACCATACACACACCATACACACCCCATACACACACCTTACACACACCATACACACACCTTACACACAGCATACACACACCATACACACACCATACACACACCATACACACACCTTACACACACCATGCACACAGCATACACACACCATACACACACCATACACACCCCATACACACACCTTACACACACCTTACACACTCCATACACACACCCCATACAAACACCATACACACACCTTACACACCCCATACACACACCTTACACACACCTTACACACCCCATACACACCCCTTACACACACCTTACACGCCCCATGCACACCGCATACGCACAGCATACACACACCATACACACACCATACACACACACCATACACACACCCTACACACACCTTACACACACCATACACACACACCATACACACACCTTACACACACCCTACACACACCCTACACACACCATACACACACCATACACACACCATACACACACCATACACACACCATACACACACCTTACACACACCCTACACACACCATACACACACCATACACACACCATACACACACCTTACACACACCCCATACACACCCCATACACACCCCATGCACACCCCATACACACACCATACACACACACCATACACACACCTTACACACTCCATACACAAACCTTACACACAGCATACACACACCATACACACACCATACACACACCCCATACACACAGCATACACACACCATACACACACCATGCACACAGCATACACACACCATACACAAACACTACACATCTCATACACAGATCATACACTCTCTGTACACTCACCATACACACAAAACTTGTAAAACCTTATTTTTTTTCTAACTCCCTTGCACATTCCCTGTGCCATGGTCTCACACTGAGTTTTATTGGCATCCCGCACCTTTGGGTGTCACTCTTCCCTTGCTGCACCCATCCTGCTGTTCCTGGTGGTCTGCAGTGGTCCGTGGGAGCCCATGGTGACGCGTGGTGCTGATGCATCCCCCTTTTCCAGGCTGCACTGACATCTCAGAAATGCTCATTGAGCCTGACCCTTGATGAGCAGCTCTTCCTTGATGAGGCTCAGCTCTTCCTGAGCTCATCAGAAACTCTCCCTGCTCCCAGGAACGGCTGCTGCCTTACAGAGCTCCCGGGGTTTTGATGAACAGCTGGCAACTCTTTTTCTTCCCTGAACCGCAGAACATCCCTCTTCTCAGATATTGAAAGGAAGTGCAGGCTGAAACACTGTTACGACAACTAAAGCCCACTCTTTTGTGGCTCTGCAGACATTGGTCCAAAATGAGACCCTTTGGGCCACCCTGGACCACAGCAGGTTTTGGCCAGCACCTCCCTCTGAGTGGGGCAAACTCAAGTCTGGGGTACTGGAGGATCCCAGAACGATGATGGATCCTGGGCTGATAGCCTCACTCCATGAGGCTCAGCCCTTCGCCTCTTGGGTGGTGCAAAGGCCTCCAAAGTGAGCATTTCACTCACCTCTGAGGGGAATTTTTCACAGGTACCCTGCTAGCACTGTCTTTCTGTCTGTGTGCATGCCCCTGTGCATAGGCTGCAGCAAATCTGTGAGAGATGCTGCTGTCTTAGATGTTTAAACACTCTCAGATCCAAGTAACTTAGTAACTTACAAGTAAGACCTTATAAATTACAAGCTAATTTAAAGGCTGTTGTTCTTTTGCTAAATTGTTAAGTTACATAGGTTACATGCTGTTAAGTGTTTTTCCTCTGTTAAATTGTTAAGTTACAAGTTAAGTAGTGTTAAGTGTGAGTGCTGCTAAGCTTTTAGGCCATATTCCTTTTTATCCTTGCCCTCACCGGCCTTTTGTCTCACACACACACACACACACACACACACACACACAAACACGTGTGCACAAACACCACCCGAGATGGTTCTTGATTCATGTCTGTTCTGATTGCCTGGATTTTGTTTCTTGTTCCTTTTTTTCTCCTCAGTGTGCCTTAACTGTCTAGTAAGTGAATCTTGCCAATGAACTTCGCTGTGCTGTCACTTAATATTAAATTTTTGCTGATACCCCTGCCAGTGATTTTTTAAGCGATCTCAAACACTCGTTCATGACACACATGCTGGTCCTAGGACTGCCCCAGATCATGATGGGCACCGAGGGCACAGCTGTGCTTGTCTGTCCTGGGGGGCTCACCCCCCTGAGATTCCAGTCTTCTTTTCCATGTTCCCCTGGCAAGCATAACCAAGCCCCTGGCCCCCAGAGATGACAATTGTTTTTCCGCCTCCTGGCGCACCGCAGCACAAGGCCATGGGCCCTGCCAAGCTCCTTCACATCCATGCTGCAAGTGGAGCCAGAAAGCTGCCAGCCTCAGGAGGTGACTGCAAAGAGGCACCGCAAGCGAGTGCCTGCAGCACGGCCGTCACTGCCAGGGCCAGGAGTAGTGCAGACACTGCTGTGCCAGGGCACAAACAGCGCTGGGTCACAGGGAGGTCTGGCATGGATGGGCAGCAGCCCCTTCCTGCTGGAGGCTGTGTGGAAAGAGGGCAGGGATGGGGAAGGCACCGCCGAGGACTCGTGCCAGAACCCAGGACGTCCCCCTGACGGTCCTGAATGATCCGAGCCCCAGCCAGGGGGCTTTAAAGCCCTGGCAGGGAGGTCAGAGACCCTGACATGCAACCAAAGACCCCTGTGGCTTTGAATTTGACCCATGGAACAAGTTACCACCTTTGTATGAAGAATTAAAAGTCACAAGAATTTACATAATGTAGTGGTAGTAATCACAGTGTGAAAAGAAAACTTTTGGAGCACTGTACAGGGGGTTTTGAACCTTGTACAGGGGGTTTGGGATTCTGTACATGGGGGTCAGGAGTTCTAAGATGGAGGGATTTGGGCATGCCTTGTCCTTCTTCTTTCTTCTCCCTGGCATCCATGTTCAGGGTGATGTTGGCACTCACAGATTGGTTTAGAGTAGAAAGCCACTGTCTAACATAGGTGACAGGTATTGGAACATTATTATAAACAGAGTATACGTAGTTTTTGGTGTAAAAGATGGCACCAACCCGAGAGGTGGAGAGAGTGCCTTGAGCTGACCTGCTGAACAGACCTCGGCAGGCCAGACAGAAAATGTTTTAGATAAAATATAATAAACAACCTTGAGAACGTCAGCCGAAGACTTCTCGTCTCCTTCTTTGACGGCTGGGTTGGGAAAAAGAGACTTTTAACATACCTTGGGATCATCCCAACCAGAGAAAACCTGAGAGACTCGCATTTCTACTCAAGTGTGGGTCAGGCTCCTGCTGGGGTCTCTCCCGCCAGTGCTCACGCTGCCACCCCATCCCAGACGGGACAGTGACACCTTCAGAAGGTCAGAGAGGCTTTGACCAGGTGGGCACAGAGCACCCAGGACTGGTGCAGATGTGTGGGTGACCTTTTCACACAGGGGCTTCCTGTGCTCCTGCTGTCCAGGGAGTCTGAAGGTCTCCTTGTTCAGATCTGGAGTTTGTGTGCCAGTAATGGAAAAAGTAGAGCAAAGCAAATATTTTAAAGGGAAAATTGTGGATAAATGTGGCAGCTGTGTCACCTCCCTGGTTCAGAACAAGGGTTGCCACTGTGTGCCCATGGGGACAGCCCCTAGAACCCACACCTCCCTGTGCCCCAGACCCATGGTGGGACCCTAGGAGTGTCCTTTCAGGGCACCAGGACAGGAAGTGTCACACATGGACCCCTTGAGGTGGGTGCTGCCTGTGCCATGCCAGAGACAGCTCCTACAGTGCTTTCCCCTCCAACTCTCTGGGATCCCCAGGCTGGGTATGTGGGGTCCTGGTCCCATACCTAAGTAGTCTCTTCCACCATGAAGCTACCAGCCATTCGTGGCTTTTCTTGTAGAGTGTCCCTAGAGCAGAGTATCACCCTAGCATGGCCCTGTGGGTGCCAGTAAAACAGACAATGCTCCCTGCAGGGGGATCCCTCTTTTGGATACCACAGTGAGGCCAGAGATCTGCAGGACTCACCCAGGACATAGAAAGCCTCAGGGGTCTCCTGGGGCTCTCCCCATCCCTGCATCCCACTGAAGCAATGTGCTCAGGACCAGTCTGGGATTCCCCTGTGGATCCTCACCTTGTTCCAGGCCATTTATATGCTGAGGTCAGCGCTGGTGGCATGACATTGTCACAGCAAAGTCTCCTCCAGAAAGAGGGGCCTGGACCACTGACCTCCCCGGCAACTCCTCAGGCCAACAAGTGCCTGGCATTTTTTGGCTGGTGCGGTTTCTGCGTGGCCTAGGAATGATCTCCTAGGGTTATTTCTGACTCACAGGACAGGAAACATTTCGGGGTTTAAGCCAAGCTGAATAATATGCTCATTTCCTTGTGCCGACTACAAAGCACCTGCTCCGGGGGATTTATGGAGTGCCGGCCTCTCGCAGTCACTGTGCCTGCCCGGATGTTTTTATTTTCCTGGTATGGCCAGCAAGTGCCAAGATCTGTTTTCCTAAACACCCCGTGACCTCCTGGCACGTTTCTTTGAGGGGAGCCCAGGCAGAGCCACAGGCTGCAGCACACCCATGCTGGGAGAGCCGGGGTGGGTGCCAGCACCCTGCCAGGGCTGAGGGCAGCAGGAATGCCAACACCACTGATGCCAAAACCTGGCCGAGTGCAGAGCAGCCACAGCTATGATAAATGACCTGGGAAAGTCCCAAAGGAATGGAACATGGGCATGGGGAAGGGAGGATGAGAGCATGTGAGAAGAGGGCAGGAGGGCATGAGAGGCCAAGTGGGACAGAGGGACAGAGACAAGGAGCCCATGCCATGACTGGGGACCTGCAGACAGCACCCCGCAGCAGGTCCTGTCCCATGGCAGGGAACCCACACACCCCCTCCAAAGAGGGTCGCAGAGCCCCTGGGAAATGCTGTGCCTAGCCTCTGGGGTCAGAAACCTCATCCTGCAAGGAGGGTCAGGGTGCTGAGGCCAGGGACACCATGGAAGACACAAGGCACAAAAGCATGCCTTGCAGCCCATGCTTCTCCACCACACTGAGCTTCATCCAGGAGGCAGACAGTCTGCAGAGTAAGGCGACATCACTTTTTTCTCACATCCCCTCTATTTTGTCCCCTTTTTGGAGCAACAGTCTCATTGCAAGTGGGGCTGTACTCCAGCCTCTGTGAGCCATCCCATCTGGCTTGCCAGCTGTGGGATGAAGGATGCCATGAGCCAGCTGCCATTCCCTGGCTAGCCCTTTGTCTTCCCTTCCCAGCTCCTGACTGCCTATCTCTTCCTCACCCCTCTGCTCAAGTCTCCCCAGGGTCTGGCCATACCAGTGGGCAGTGAGCATTGATGAATGGTCATTCCTCAGAGCCAGCACCTACCTGCACCTGCCCTGGTGCCCTGGGTACTCTGGTGCTTGAAACATCCTCAAGGTGCTGGGCAAGGAAAGGTGCCCACACCCCAGAGCTGCTTCAGGGTCCACAGCAACACCAATGTAGTTTGGTCCAGTGATAAACTGGAGTTGTGGATTTTTTTTTTTTTTCGTTCAGAGAGAAAATAAAATATCTTTGGGGACCAGGAGCCAAGCTCCCCAGTGCCTAAAACAGCAATCACAGCACTTCCTCGGATTTATGGTGTTTGCTTTCACAATGCCAGCCGGGATCCTGTTTGCTTCCTGCTCTGCAGCTGCAGCTCCAGCTGAAGGCTCAGGAGATTCAGGTTTTATAACCCTCCTGGATGCTGCTGATGGCAACTTGTCCAGCATCAATTATTACCCCCTGATCCTCCTGCGGTGCTGGGGTGGGCTGATGTCACCTCATCCCAGCACCTCTGGCTTGGGTGCTCTTCCTTCCCCATCCATGGGGTCCCATCCCTGGCACTGGGCATTCTGCTGCTCTGCAGAGGGATTGCTGGGAGAGAAGAACAGCCAAGCTGTGTCCCTGGTGGGGTGCAGCACCCAGCTTTTCTCAGGCACAGCTACAGGCTGAACCAGGGCCAGGCAGGAGAGCTGGGTCCTGCTGGGAGGATGCTGAGGTGTGGATGTGACCTTCTGCAGGATCCTGGGATACTCAAAGGTGGTGACTGCTCCTCACTGGCACACATGTGGACAGGCAGTGATCCCTTCTGTGGGGCTCTGCCTGGTATATCAAAGTGACTGAACTTCTAGGAAGGCACTTCTTCCAGCCCCTTCGTCCTTTCTGTGGTTCTTTCCCAGATCTCAGTTGTTCCCCAAGATGCAAGACCAACAGCAGCTGCTTCCTTTCAGTCTCTGCAGCAAAACCTCCTCCAGGCTGGCACAGCAGGACAGAGTGTCAGCTCCTCCTGCCACAGTACTCTCAAGAGCCCAGGCAGAAGCTCTGAAGCACCAAGTCCAATTGCAATTATTGCTTTCCAAATTAGGAGCCCCCTCTGTACAACCTGGATCAAAATGCTCTGGTTCACCCAGGGGATTGTGTGCACTGGGGACAGCTGGGTGCCCAGGAATGCAGAAGTGGGGAAAGGAAAGTGGTCAGGAGGGGAAATAGCAGGATCAGCAGCCTATGGGGGACCACCAGCCCCTTTCTTTATGCACACCCACAGTGTGGATGGTGCCCCATGGCCTGGTCCCTTTGCAGTGTGCCAAGAGATGTCCTGACACTCCTCTTTTTCTCTGCATTTTCCCCAGCAAAGCACTTTGGTGAAAAAACCCAATGGCCATGAACGGACTCGTAGCTTTAACCCTCTACTTAATGAACCATAATGTCTACAGAAATCCTAAGAACATCTCTCTGTGTCTCTGATGGAGCAGGGGCAATGCCCTTCCCCACAGCCAAGAGACACTGTCGCCTTAGGTTTTGAGCACTCTTCTGGAAGCCTGTACAAATCCTGTGGGCCTCTGAGTGAAACCCACCACTTTTTTTTTTAACATTTGCTGTTCTTGTTGATGAAACAATGATGGATTATTTCTGTGCAGTTACTAGCATGCCAGACTTCTTTTTCCAAACACACAATAGGAATATTAATTAACTGCTCTGACGACGAACACTTTAATCCTCCTTATATAGTAACAACTCTGCACCAAAGGGCAAGTTCCATTTGTCACTGATACACTCCACCATCTCGTGGCTCAACAGTCAGCAGGGTGTGCCCAGCATTTCCCTGATTTGTTATCAGCCTTTCCTAACAGATCCCACACTCGCTGCCATCCAGCCACCCCGCCGAGGGACACGGCATCACCCGTGGCACTAGAGCAGGGCTGGGGTAATTCTCTAAGGGGAAGAAGGCACGAAAAGCCAGGGCTTCTCCCTCAGCAGTGAGAGCACAAGCTGCAGGAGATGGATGCAATGAGATGGCAAAGGGGCCCAGAGCACCAAAGGGAAGGGACTATGCCTTCAAATCCGAAGGTGGTGAATCCAAAGCGGATAAAGCGGATAAAAGGAAGCATTTTTCTTTCTCACTCTGTGCTTAATTAGACTGCCACAGGAAAATGCTCGGGCCAAAATTTAGCAGGATTCAATGAGGGATTGGGCACTTACAGGGATAAGAAAAATATCCAGCTATAATAGTGAATGCCAATACAAATTCTGGAAGGGATATTGAGCCTCACGCGTCAAGGTGTAAATGTATCCCAAACTCTCAGGAACAGGGAGCTTAAAGCAGGGGCAGATGACCCACATATGCCACTGCTGCTGATGCTGCCTCACTGCCGGCACAGCCCTGTGCTGGCTGAGCCCTGGCTGGACCATCCCCAGAGCCCTGTTTCCTGCTGCTGGCAGCACCTCTGACAAGGGCTGCGAATTTCTTTTGGCTAGTCAGCCCTTTGCTTGTAGCTCTCCGGAGCCATGTGGCTCCCAGGGCTCTGACCTTCTCCCTCTTGCACTTCAGCTCACTTTGCCAGCTGATAACAGCCTTACCACTTCTACACAGAGGCAGCTCCTCCGGGTGAGGTCCACAGGTCTGTGAGGTCCACAGGCACAACCCTGGGTGATGTGGCACCTTCCCACAGGTCCTTGCTTCCAGTCAAGTCCCTCGTTTACCTCTCAGGTTACCTGTTGCCCAAAAGCACTTTTGCCTCCTAATTTTAACCCTCCTGTTTCCTGCTTCTGTTGGGGCCAGTCTTCAGCCCCTGGAAGAGGGTGCTCAGCCCCAGTACCTTGTGGGTGCTCCAGGTGCACAGGCACAGTCCTCTTTCATGGGCACTGCTCAGATGAGCCCTGGTTCATTCTCCTATTCTGCATCAGTTGTAGTTGCTGCACTGTCTGCTAAGGTCACAGCACCAAATATGTCAGAGCTCAGTAAGTGCTTGGACAATATCTCAGGCACATGCTGGGATTCTTGGGGTGTCCTGCACAGGGCCAGGAGTTGGACATGGTGATCCTGATGGGCTTCTTCCAACTCGGCATATTCTATGATTCTGTGATTTTGTGATTCTATGATTTTGTGATCCTGTGATTTTAAACCTGCTGTCCCCATCCCCAGCCCATGCACGGCTATGAACCTGGCACAGCTGCAGCCCAGGCTGGGGTGGAAGTGCCATGATGTGGTACTCAGGAGTGGGTGCAAGCACTTCCGTCCCCAAATGAGGATGGTGCCATTTGCATCCCACACTGCTAGCAGAATGCTCGTGCTGCTCGGGTCACTGCGAGATGGGATGTTCCCAAAACCCTGGCTTGCTGTGAAGGAGCAGTGACGGCTCAGCATGACCAGAGGGGAGCCTGGAGCTCTCCTGGTCAGGAGCCAGGGTCTCCCGTGCTTGCTGCTTACGTGCTCACCACACTGCAGAGGGCAACGCTGCTGGGGACCTTTGGATCTCCCCTTGCTGTGGAGCTTTGCACCCACAGGGGCTTCCAACTGGAGAAATTTCTGGAGGGCATGAATCAGCTTTTCACAGCTTGTTAAAAATCTTGATCCTACCTCTTGTTTTCATGCCTTTCAAATCAGGAAATGAGTTTTACAACTTTTCCAGTGGGGCACAGCTGGTGGCCAGGGTCGTAAAGCTGAACTTTATAAATATCTCTCTCATTGGGATCAGGGGAAGAGCATTAAAAAGGCAGAGAGAGAGAAAGAGAAAGAGAAGGCAAAGGAGCAAAGGCAATAGAGAAGCAAAGCGAACAAGTCCAGCTCAACCATCTATGGCCATGCAAGCACAGAAGATGAGGTGTGCTTGGGGCAGGCTTTGCCTGCTGCTTTCCCTGCTCCTCCAGCTCCCGGGCTCCCAGGCCAAATGCTACTTCCAGGCTAAAGGTAAGTGGGGAATTGAGATGGGGAGAGGCTGATGGGAAGAGGAGGCCTCAGCTTTCCCAGCATGGCAGGGCTCTTCCTTATGCCTGAGAAGTATGGAAGGGACGGTGCTGAGCTCAGGAATGGGATCGTGGGCCAGTGGTGAGTGGAAGGAGCAGTCTATAAACCACAGAACAGCTCCCCAGAGCTCTGGCTGAGAAACAGCTTTCTGGGCCATGAAGGCTCCTGGCAGGCGTGTGGCTGGGGCCGAGTGTGCAGGACTAGCAACAAAGGGAGGAGGGTGGCTCATCATCCCTCTGCTGTCTCCTCCCAGGGCTGCAGAAATGCCCAGACCCTAAGGGTGCTGGATTTGTCCTCTCCAGGGAAGCAAGAGCCACTTGCTTCTTGCTCTAGACCCATGGGGTAGTAGTGAGAGCCACAGGGCAGGGCCAGGAGAGGATGGATGGGTACAGCACCCATGAGAGATGACAGGGCATTCCACACCTGCAGGATGGTGGATAGACCACCATACATCTTCCATAGCACAAGCTGAGTGAGAGGTCATCATGATACTTCTGCCCCTGCTCAGGGCACAGGGGTGTCAAGGAGGCTTCCACTCGCCCTCAGCACAGGCCCATGTGTTCTCATCACCACTGTTTCTTTTGCAGCTCCCTGTGAGTACGAAGGGAAACAGTTCTCCCTTGGGGAATCGTGGCTGAGCACCAACTGCCTGCTCTGCACCTGCCTGCACCCCGTTGGCGTGGGCTGCTGTGAGACGTGAGTGAGGGGCCGGGCTGGGGTGGGCTGTCACCTCCCACCAGCACCCTGTGTCTGCAGCAGCGGGTGTCTGCTGGCTGCAAATGCAGCTGATATCAGAGCCTGGGAGGGCTGTGGGGCACCAGGTCCTGGCAAACAAGAGGCACGGGTGGGCAGGACCCCAGAAGGGCACTGAGGGTGGTGGGGTGAGTTGGGGCAGTTGGAAAGGGTGTTTCAGCACAGCAAGATGCCCAGATGTGCCAGGAGCCGTGTCCCAGCTGCCTGAGCTGGTCTGGAAGACAGCCTGTGCAGGGGGCTGGCAGCAGTCAGCAGCCCCTGGCACTAACCAGGGCTACTGACGGCAGCGTGTCCTCTCCCGCAGCACCCAGCACCCCATCGACTTCCCCGACTGGTGCGAGGCTCACTACGACTCACAGACCTGCCAGATCTCGGTAGTGCAGAAGGCCAACCCCAGCCTGCCGTGCGTGAAGAGCGTGGAGCACGAGTGGGGCTCGGCCAGCACCCCCGAGCCGCTGGTGAACAAGCTGCTGGGCGCGGGGCTGAGCAGATAGAGAGCCTCGGCAGCGCCCGCGCCTCGGCGCCGCGCTCCCCCCTCCAGAGCACACCGCCCGCATGCTCCAGACCTGCCCCACACACCCTGTAGAGGCATCACCGCCGGCACCTTCAAAGGAAACCACTATCCACACACCATGGTACCCAGCTCTGCTTCTGCCTTCAGCTTCCTGAACCAGGGCGTCCTCCCTGTGAGGTGTTCTGCACACCGTGGAAATGCAGATTCTACAGGATCTCCTCCTCCAGGTGGGCAGAAAACCTCCCGTGACTAAAAAAGGCTACAGGACTAAATCAGCCTGCTCCGTGGTAGTCCTGCATTCCGATATCCAGCCCCCAGCAAAGCAGCTCCCTACTCCCTCCCAGACCAGTACTCCCCTGCACAGCAGCCGTGGGCAGCTCACTGGGGTCACCACGGCTCCCCGTGCAGGATCCCCACACCCTGTCCAGCCCCTCTCTGCTCCTGGAGTGCAAGGGGCACAACGCACCTCTGGAACCACTAATGCCCCGCTCCAAAAGCTCCTGGGGTCCCTGGCACTGCAGGCCAGCCCTGGGCAACACTGCAACAGAGCCAGCCCAGGGCAGGTGGCAGAACAGGATGTCCCCAGGGGAGAGTCCCATCCCCACTGGCAAGGGAGCAGGGTGGGGAGGGTTCAGGAAGTGGAAGCAATCCAAGTGCCAGCGTGGAGACAGCCACCCTGGCAGCTGCCCCAGCTGGTGCCATGCCTGTGTTGTGCAGAGCCTTGTGTAGATGTTTCTGTTCTTGCAATAAAAGATACTGAACAAAGAGGTCTCCAGCCTGTGACTGCTGTAGAAGGTGGGATGTGTCCAGCACCGGGAACAATATAGGAATAAGGCTCTTGGGGGAGCAGAGTTTTGCACGTTCAGATGTTTATTACATTTCCATGCAAAGAGGAAAGCTCATTGGAAAGTTCAGTAAAAAAGGGGAGCTGGCGGTTGAGCAGTGAGGTCTCCATGCCAGCTCTTAGATGCACAGCATGAATTTCTTACAGCACCCCAAGGATCCAAGACCAGCAGGATGCTTTCACACCAGGAACCCAGGCAGACAACAGCCCAGGCCTGCATCCTGCTCACCAGCACATGCCAGCAGCACAGGGCTGGCCTGCCACAACCTGCCTCCTCCAGGTGGGGGTGGCTGGAGCACTGGGCTCTATGTGTAGGACAACTCTGCAAGAGGCAGGACACACGCCAGGGCAGGAGAGCAGGGTCTCACCCAGCCCAGGTGGCCACTGTGCTTCACCTAGATGCCAGATGTCTGCTTGTAGGGTCTCTGTAAGGGCACAGCCTTCACCCAAGGGTGGTATGAAGCTTCATTGGAAGAGCTCCCCTCTCCCCTCCCTAGGCTGGGCCTTCCTTCTTGGAAGCCCCATACGAGATCAAGGCACATCAGCGGTTCCCTGGGAAGGCAGATTTCCTTTTGCTGAGTGCTGGGACTTGCACCTTACCCAGGCAGGAAGGGTCCAGCTCCAGCTGGGGGCTGCAGCACGAGACACTGCATCAAGCAGTGTTTTTCCAGCCATGGACAGGACAGACATGCCTGGTGCCCTCCTGGACATCACAGATGGATCCAAGAGGACACTGGGATGCCTGCACCACAGCACACTGGTGACAGTCCTGCCTGCCATTCCCACTGGTGGCACATGCTTGCAGCTCTGCAAGCCAACAACCTCTCCCTACATCAGATGGTGATGGAGTTAGTGCTGGAGAACTGAGATACGTAGGAAGCCAGGATGGGGTTGGTGGGAAGAACTTTGATGGGCAAGTCCCAGCTGAAGGTGTCCACTTCCATCTGCTCCACCCCAGTCCAGGTGACAGCCTCCGACTGGCTCCCACGAACCAAGCAAGTCCCCGCTGACTCCCCAGAAGTCACAAACTCAAAGTGCAGCCTCCACTTCAGGGACACTGTGGGCAACAGGGTAGTCAGCACATAACACCCACAAGGGCCATGGACAGCAGCTGTCTCAGCACAGCCTGTCCTGGCAAGGGGACAGCAAATGACCCCATTCACACAGGCCAGCTACATCCCAAGGGACACAGCTCTGCTGAGCAAGGGCAGGGCTGGGGACATCACGGTCCTCCTGCAGAGATGAGCAGGAGGGTCCCCTCCCTGGTGGCTACTAACCAATGTTGGTGGTGAATCCTGGGGTTGAGCTGAGTGGGATGGGCAGGCTGAAGCTGCTCTGTGCTGTGTGCAGGCAGGACTCCTGATGGCGGGCGTGCACGGTGAAGGAGACAGGCTGCCCCCGCCGCCGCTGGAACTCCTCCTGGATGCTCTCCTCTGTCTGCAGGCTCACGGAGAACTGCAGGGCGACAGCAGAGTGCTTGCTCTCACAACCTCACACACACTTCATGCAAAGCCTTGGGGGGTCCATTTCCCAATTTCCCATTGTCCACCTCACACTCCAAGGTGACCCCAGCTGGGGCCCACCAGAAATCCTCACAGCTCAGTGCCACCCCAATCCCTTCTCCACATCCCTGACCCTAAACCCCTGCCTCTCCCCAGTAATCCCAGACACAGCAATGACCTGCAGGCATGGGATATCTCCTTCTGAGAAGTTGAAGGTCCCAATGACATCCTCTCCAATCTTATACACAGTCTTAAAGATGCAGAACGTTCCCACCTTCCCCCGAGTGTTGCTGATGTTATACAGATCTGTGGAGCAAGAAGAGGGTAAGGGTTGTGGCACAAGGCTCTGCTCTGGGTTAATGACATGATCTCATGCCTCCTGTTTGGGTGTGAAGAACAGTCCCTAGAGGTGGTATTCCCTCTGGGAAATTTCTGCAGTGGGCAAGGGCAAACCCTACACTGGCTGCCATGTGCTGGGCAGAGGGTCTCTGGGTCTGAAGTAGGAACAGCCTGAGACTGGCTAGGAGGCCCTGACCCAAGCAGGCCCTGATAGAGCTGCTCCACAGCCATAGTTGGAAATTCACTTTGTCAGTCAGAAATATTTTGCAGCTGGCCCAGAGATGCTCTCCATGACCAGCTCCTTAGGAAGGACAGCAGGTTTGAGCAGGGAACATGACCTACGCAGGCTGCGTCGGGAGGTGGCCACCATGAGCAGCTCTGTCGCCAGGTCTGCCAGGCGAGAGTCTTTCTTCAAGCCCTCCTCCTCCTCCAGGAAGGGGTTTGAGGGTGCAACAGCCTCATCCTGTGGGAACTGGTAATCCTTGAGCCCTGGGGAGAAGGGGAGAGCATCAGCGGGGCGGGGTGCAGGCCGGCCTGCCCGTGCAGGGAGGGCAGCAGGCGGCCTTACCGTGCAGCACGAGGACGCGGAAGGGCACGCGCAGCAGCTTGATGGGCGAGTTGACGCGCTGGCAGCCAATGGTCAGCTTGTACACGTACTTCACAGACTGCCCCCGGAAAGAGGGGGGGCCATCCACAGGCAGTGTCTCACAGTATGAATCTGCAATGAGTGCAGAAAATTGGCTTTCCAAAGCCAGAGGGAAGATCCTGCAGCTGTTGTGTGCAGGCTCCCAGCACCAAGCATTAGGACCAGCAGTGCTGAGCTAGGGACAGGCTTGGTGCTTTCTGCTGTCTCCTGTCTCCTCCAGTGGCCAAGCACAACTCAGCTCCTCTGCACCAAGAACACTGCTCCCCACATCACATGCACCATCATCCAGACATTGCTTCCAGCACATACAACCACACACACAAACTTTGTCTCCAAAGAATGTGAAAGATGTAAAATCCAGGAATACAACCACGAGAGCTAAACTTACTCATCACGAGTTCAACCCAAATTTGCCTCTGTGAACTCCTCTGCCCAGTGCTCTGACCACAGCCTCCTCCAGGCCCCATCCCATGCAGGTATTGATCAGTACTTCATGCCTCTTTTGCTTTTGCTTTACACAAACCCTCAAACTCAGCAACAAGTAAGTTTTCTCCTGTGTTTCTTTGAAGGACTGCAGCTAATGATCAAGAAACAATTCCTGAGACCTTCACATCAACCTGTGGTTTGTTCCCCTTGACAGGTTGATGACTTAGATCACAGTGTCTGACTCTGAGGGCTCTGAGGTACTGGAGCCTGGCTTTCACCACATTCAGCCCTCCTAGAGCCCCTTGGCCACCACACAAACCCCAGTGCCTCTTGACACAGTGTGAACACTTCTGCAGCTTTCCCAAACCACATGCTGTATAACAAGAAAGACACAAACAGTGAACTGTGGAAAGTCTCCACCTCTTTGGCTTGCCCACCGTAATGCAGATACGCCCTGCCAGAGGAAGGGCAGCATCCTGCTCTGAAACCACAGATCCTTCCCCATGTCTGGCACACGCTGAATGCTGAGGCTTAGATCAAAAGTTAGGGTTACATTTTAAATATAACTTCTGGATTTCAAATAACAGGACTGGAAGGAAGAAAAAAGCCTGTGCTAGTGTGTAGTGGCGACAGGATGTCACACCTTAAAACACAAGCCTCTCTTTCTGGACGAGGGTGCAGGTAAAGCAGAGAACTACCCGGAGAAGGAGGAAAATCAGATATTTCCAAGGAAAGAAGCAGACTTCTGTAACCCCTGTTACAAGAGGGCTCAGACCTTCCCACCCAATGAGGATAATCTGAGCAGAGACCACTACAGTCAGAGAAGGACTGACAGTTTGCTACGTGGCTCAGGAATGCCAAGACTCAGGAAGTCCCAGCTTCCGTGCATATCCCAGAAGGAAGCACATTCCTTGCACTACAAATGCCTTCCTTACCCACCTGCTGTGCCCTCTGGCTGGCCTACTGGCCTGTGTCCAGGCTGCTTCCATTTCCTTCCCTCTCTGTGATCTACCAAATTTTTAAAGGTATTACAAAACCAGAGTGGAGGCAAAACAGCCACAGATATTATTTGAGGACTTGAGAAAAAGCTTCAAGGTGACAAACTTAAAAGAGTTCAACCTGGGCCACGTGTCAAAGGGCTGGGATATGAGTCAACTTTAACATATAGGCACCAAAACAAGAGTAAGTTATTGGGGAATAAGTTGGTCAGCAAATGAAAACAAGTCCTTTTATCAAGAGACAGTCTGACACAACCTCAGCTGTATGTGCCAGCTCTGGCTGCAGTTTAATAACGTGGTATATTGCTGAAGCAGAATTAAGATTTCTTGGGTTTTCTGCTTTGGTTTTTTTCCCTTTCCCAAACTGCGTAGCAAAACTCAAAACTTCTGAAAAACAGGAAATGAAGAATTAAGATACACACCCACACAGCCTTAACTCTCCCTCCATGGAGCTGGCAGGAGACCCCAGGAATGGTCTGCAAGTGTGCCAGCTGCAGTCTCACGTGACAGCAGCAGCACCACAGGCTGATGGGATCGGTGTGAACAGCCTGGCAGGAACCAGACCAGGGCTGTGATACAAGGATTTCAGTGCTAAAAAAGCAGTGCCACATGCAGCCACATCACGTGATGCATGAAACAGACAGGTGAATCACACAGCGAAGGGGAAAGGCTGGACTGTACAGCCAAGGACCCCCGAAGAATAGAGGAGTTTGTGTCCTTCCAGAGGAGCTGAATCCAAGCACCAGGCAGATGCAGGCTGCTTGTGCCAGTGCCACCCAGAGGCAGAGAGGACACACACACATCACCACGTCATTGGAAAGGACAGACAATCCCTAGCTTAGCTGGGGGTTGAACAGCTTCTGCCTGTTAAGCCAGTGCACAGTCAATCCTTCAATCCACCCCAGCCACCTGGAACTTGGGCTGTCATCACTGATCTGTTATCCCAGAAAATGCCCAACCTGCCTAAAGTGTGCCAGGAAAAGGGACTTCCCTCTGCTCCCAGAGAACAGATGTTCTAGCCTCAAACCTGCAACCAGCAAGGAACACAGGAAAATCCAGCTGAACCTCAGGCCAGCTAAAATTTCTGCCTCCTCATCCTCCTTCCTGCTGGCGTGGCCACCTCCTTTCCTCAACATGCTGCTATAGAATAATAAGTGAATAATTAAACGTCTTCAGACAACAGGCTCTGCAGTTTAGGGGCACAACCCCAAGATGGCACTGCCCCACCCCACTAACCACCAAGGCAAGCCAGCCTGGTTTCACCAGGTCCACCTTTCCCTCCAGTCAAGCCCCTCCAAAGCCAGAAAGGCAGGAGACACCAGCTTCAAAACCAGCCTGTCACAACCCTGCGGCTGCTTGGTCTCACTTGCAGCTTCACTTCCAGATCTGCAGAGCTTGGTGATCCAGCAGAGCCCACCCCAGCACAGGCACTGTCTCCCCACTCCCTGTGCTCTGCAGTGTGAGAGGTCTCCACCAACTGTTTCCAGAAGATCCCTGGGACAATAACACAGCTCTCCATGCACAGCCTGACAGGCCTAACATCACTGCTGCTAATCACAGGCCACTGGAATGCAAAGGAGATCTGACATGACCTGAACAGGCTGGGTCACACAGCCACCAACCAAGAGAGAACAGCGCATACTCAGCTGTTTCCACAGCTGTCTATTCAAACATGGAGAGCTTTGAGCAGAGAAGACAAGGAGTGCTCACTCTCACAGCAGGAAAACTAGAACATCCAGAAGACTGTTATTTCCAGCACAGCCACAACCTGAAGAGGAAGCACATACCTTTGGAGGACACCAGCCTAAATTCCAAGAATACACCAGTATGACTAAAGAAATAAAGGCACGGAAATGCAGGTGTGTGCAGCCATTCCTCCTGCTGCAACTAGATATTTCAAAACTTTTTTGCCTTGCAGCTACACAGTGGACCTGTAGCAAATGCCCCAGGACAGGGGCAGGGCTGAGGGACACGCTGCAGTGCAGACAGCTCTAGTGCAACAGAGAACAGACTCTGGATGATGCAGCAGGTCCTCAGCACTCATGCCCTAACCAAAGCACCCCACCTTTTGTGAGCACCAGGATCTCACACTTGCAGCACTCAGGTCTGCAAAGCCAGTTTTGAAAGCAGAGCTCCCCAGAGATGAGCTCTGTGAGCAGAGGAAGAGAAGACAGGACTCACAGGACTTGGACTCCCCAGGATCCAGTCGCAAGTCACAGAAGAGGATCTTTGGTGGGGTGGACAGGATACACTGACCCCGCTCTCCTGGAAGAGAATAAAAAACACATGAATGCTGCACAGCCTTAGGCTGTGTCCAGGTCAGTCAAGCTTTATCCCCCTGGGGAGGAACAGGGAGAAGAGAGCCAGGGAGGAAGCATCTCTTGCCCTGGTTATATTATGAGACATTGCCACTGCAGCTGGACAAACAACTGTCATGTTTCAATCCAAGATACCGTCACTGTGATTTCAGTATTAAGAAGGTCCCACAACATCTACCACCAGGAAAGCAACACAAATTTCTCACTCCCTTCTATGCACGCTGCATCAAGGCACGCACATTATGGTCTGCTTGACTCCTGCTCACTGTGCTCTCACTGTCCCTACCTGGGTGAAGGCAGGAGTGGCACTCACCTCTGTTGGGGACAAAGACGGTCTCATTCTCTGCCTGCACATCGTGCTTGCTGCCATCAGAGGGAGGGAGTGCCACCCGGTTCTCGCTGGCATGAAACTGGCAGTGGATCTGGGCGCTGGCCCATGCCAGCATCTCACTGAAAGCAAAGAGCAACACTCACATCTCTGCTGAAACCTGAATTACAGCAGGCAGGAATTAAGGGAGAAGAGCAACTCTGTCAGCTCAGCTCCATGCAGGACTGCTTGTCGGAAGGAAGAAGGTGTTGCTTCACTGTCACTGAAGCCACTCTCACAGTCCCCTTCCAAACAAGCCTTGCTAGTAAGCTCAAGCTGGGATGCTGACTCAAAGCCATTTCCACCTCAGCTGCTGACAACAGCTTCACCCAAAGCCTGGCTCTGCAGCCCAGGGACTCTTTTTAAGCAGGCAGTAATTGCAGTCTGAGCCACAACACCATTGTCACAGCACTGACATGGCATGAGAAAACACATCTGCCCCAAGAGACATGATGTACACTTGTGGCAGAGGACAACGGGCAGCAGAGGTCAGCGGCTCCTGCCCCCTTCCATGATGACAAGAGACAAGGTGGTTTGTGCAAAACTTCACAGGGATCTATCAGTCACCACGCTGAGATCAGCTGTTCCAAGATCCAGTGCAAAGCCTTACTCATTTGTTCATCTTTTGCATCATCCACAGATTGGGACTGGCCACTCACTGCTCTCTTGGGAGGACACCTCAAGCTGCTGCATGTGGACCCTGGCACAGGTCTCTCAGTCATCAGGAGTTACATCCCAAGCCAGAGGTGACACACAGAGCAGCACTCTGGTAACAACACAACCATTAGGGAAGTGGGCAAATTCTAAAGCAACAAACTCCTGCAACCTGGGCTCAGCTGCCCCTGCCCACAGCACACAGAACTCAGGGCAGGTAGGCACAGACATGCTCCCTCTGCTCCACAGCACCATCCCCAACACAAACATCAGCTGCTGTTTGTGCCAGACCACAGGAGGATGCTTCTGGGTCTTTCATTAGGACCTACTTACTCCTCCTTATGCAAGGACTTTGCTGACGGCAATAGGGTAGGCAAAGGTGTCATTTTGATCCCTCTCTGTACATTAATTCCTGGCCCCAGGAAGTAATGTAGGGCCATGCATCCAGCACAAAAAAAACCCTTGTGTTTTGGACTCTGAGACGTCAGCCATTCCACAGGGCACCTCCCATGGTACTAGTGACACCTTTCAGTTTCCAAATCACTCCTCTATTTTATTTCAATAGCGGTGTCCATGGTTTAGCCAGTGAATAGTTCCTCTGGTGTTTTCTAACATCACAATCTGATTAGTAAGCACCAACAACAGAGCTTTAGGTGGCACAGGGATTTTCTGTGGCAGACGAGTGTCCCTCCATGTGACACATCAGAGCAGTTAAAGGTCTAGATGAACTAGGGGAAAAGGTGTGCTGTATTTGTGTCAGCTGACTAATGATGTGCTCTTTGATCTTATGTATGTGCTGGCTGCCCTTACCAAAACACACCTCAGTTACTATACCTAGTTCCTTTGAGCCCTACAGCTGCAATTCTGCATTTTCAAAAGTACCAGCATGACTTTTTTATCAGGACTGCCATATGTTTTTTTTCTTGTAAGGTATCTGCTGTTGGAAGCAGAGAACTACTCTTGCTTGAGACAATGTTTGCTAATTTTACATAAGATTAGAGTGATTACAATACCTTCAAACACTGTATTTTGAGTAATTTTTCTTTCTATTTCAATATAGCTTTACAACATGACACTGGATTGTTTTCATTTTTTCTAGCCAGATGTCCCAATAAAATTTGCATGTCCCTTCCTGCCAGCAGAGCTGGCTTACTCAGCAAGTGCTTGTTCAGCAGTGGAGGATCCTGCACTGGTGCTGAGGTCACTTCCTTCCAGTCTCACCTTCCCCCACAACTCCTGCAGCCTACACGGGACATGCTCTGTGCAGCTCTGGGTAAAGAGATTTGTTTCTTGTACTCCACCATCAAATTAATTTCCTGCCTTTTTTTCCATTCTGTCCCTGTTCCCAATATGAAGCCTCGCTGCCCCTCCAGCTGCCAGCCCCAAAACCCTCCAGGCTCTGACAGGACTCTCTGCCTGTTGCAGTCTCAGTGCTTTGATCTGGCTCTGCCTTTACGCAACCCACAGCTTCATTTTCCAAACCACCAATCTATTTGCTGCTGCCACTCGTCTGACTTAGCCAGGTCCCGTCCGATTGATCACCTGGGGCTTTTTTAATTATTTTTAAAACCCTTATTTTTCAAGAGGCAGTCCTCTACAGACCACAGCACATCTGAAGTTTTAAATGAAGCTGTCATAAATGCACTGAAGCCCCCCCAAACCATGCCACCTGGTACCCTTGCAGTGCCACAGGTTTCAGAAGCAGGCAAAACACAGGACATGATTTTGTTGTCACAGAGGACAAAACTCTGGGAAGCTGGATGCTTATGCCACAGCTGAATTTGAAACCTGATCTATGCAGTCAAAACACAACAGGAAGAAAAGGTGGAAAGTCAAGGAAGGCAATAAATATTGAAGCCCTCTGCTGCTGAGACTGCAGGCACTGTGAGTGGGCCCACCAAAACAATCACATGTGAACATCATACTGGTGATGAAACATGCTGAACCTGACAGGGCTGGAAACAGACACTTCCCAGGAAGGACTCAAGATGAGAAAGCACTCTCCACTCCCTGAAGAATCAGACGAGGCCGCACACTCAGCGGACGTGAAGGCTTTGGGTGGTTACTTGTGACACAGAGTCACCCCCTGTGAGCCAGCTCGGGAAGCTCCCGTCTTCTCACATCTCCTCAGCACTGAGAAGGGGAGATGCAGTGCTCAAAGGCTGGGCCACGGGAAACGTGGCTGCAGAGGGTGATCCTTTCAGATCTAACCCTGTGTCTGCCACCTCTGGAGGCAGGGATCACACTGATCCGTCCAGCACTGCTGGATAAAAGAGAGCTCCTTCCACAAATGCAGGAAATAATGACGCTGCCTGGATGTTACTCTGTGTGACTGTCACCCTGGTGTGACCAGATAGCCCACTTGGACAGCCAGTTTGGCTTCATTTTCTGCCAGACACTGTCACTGCGGGCTCACCTGAGTGACAGAGAACCTCTAACTGCACACCTCCTTCCTTGCCTGCTTCTCGGGGACACAGAACCAGCATAATTACCCCAGCTTCGCCCCCAAAATTGAGAGATGACGCGAGGCTTCCTTAAGGGAGTGCCTTGAGTAGGGAAGTCACAAGGGGCTGAGCTGGCACCACTGCACTACAATGCAGCCATGACTACTGCTCCAGAGAGGAGAGAGAGGGTGGGCTGCTCCCTCTGCAGGGACCCAGGCAGCTCCAGCATTGGGAGGCTCTGTGCATGGACTGGGCTCCTGTACCTGCTGGCAGAGGTGGACGAGGCCGACAATGGGTTGGTGAAGGTGATCACACACTCCAGCACCTCTCCTGCCAGGAACACGGGCCCACGGCCCAGCTTGGCCAACACTTCGATCATGGCTCGGACAATGCTGCTGCACACCTGCCAAAAAAGCCAACATTAGGCACGTCATCACAGAGCCATAGGTTCAAGGAATCACGGAATGGTTTGGGGTGGAAAAGCCCTTAAAGACCATCTTGTTCCAGCTCCCCTGCCAGGGGCAGGGACACCTCCCACCAGAACAGATTGCCCAGGACCCCATCCTGCCTGGCACTGGACATTTCCAGGGATAAAGCAACCACAATTTCTCTGGGCAATTTATCTGTGCCAGTGCCTCACCACCCTCACAGTAAAGATTTTTTTCTTAATATTTAATCTAAACGTAGTCTCTTTTCAGTTTAAAGCCATTTCCCTTGTGCTGTCATGGAGACACGGAGAGGGCAATGTAACTGAGGGGGAATGGGGACACAATCACACACACACACAGAGAAGGTGTGGGGGGAAACACGCACAGCCCCGTCTTTACAAACACATACATCTTCCTCCCAGGCCCACGCAGGCAAGGAAGCGGGGCTAGGACACACCGCGACGGTGAGAGGGACAGCCCTGACAGCACAGCCCCGCGGCCCCTAACGCAGACACGCGCACGGATAGCTCTACCCGAGGGATCAGGGACACGGGGCCGCAAACTTTCCGCAGCTCCCGCCTCGGGCCCACTCACCGCCCGCACAGGCCGCGCTCGCCGTCCGGCACCACAGCAGGCCCGGCTCCCCCCGCCGCTCGGCGGGGATCGGCAGCGCTCGGGCAGAGTTCGGCAAGGCTCGGGCCTAGTTCGGAAAGGCTCGGGCCTAGTTCGGCAAAGCTCGGGCAGCGCTCGGGAACACTCGGCAACACTCGGGCAGAGTTCGGGCACCCTCGGTCGGCTCCCGGGCAGTTCCCGGACGGCGCTCGGCAACTCTCGCACGCCCCTCAGCAGCGCTCGGCTACTCTCGGAAGCTGCTCGGCGGCGCTCGGGCGGGCGGCCCCGGGCGCCGGCGGCGGGGCGGGTCCGTGCTTCCGCCGTGCCCCGGGGGCGCGGGCGGGGCGGGGCGGGGCGGGGCGGTGAAGAAGAGGGCGCGCGCGGGGCGGGGGGCGGCGATGGCGGCGGCGGCGGAGGCGGCGGAGTGGCCGCTGATGCGGCGCTACGAGGGGGCAGCGCAGGGCCGCGGCGTGGCGGCGGACGGCTGGCGCGTCTGCCTGGCGCACAGCTTCGAGGAGCTGCGGCAGCCCTACGGCGCCGGGGACGTGCCGCTCCGCGATGTCCTGCGGCACGTCGGCCTCGCCTTGCGGTACGGCGGGGGGATGGAGGGGGCCGGGAGCACGGCGGGACGAGGGAGGGCGTCCCGCGGGGTGGGGGGGCACGGCGTTGCGCTGGAGCCGCTCGGCGCCGCCGGGGCCTCGCCCCGGGGAGGCACCGGAGGTGCCCCGGGGTACGGAGGGGCACAGCCCGGCAGATCGCGGAAGGCCCCGGGCTGGCGGGAGCCGCCCTGCCCGGAGGCGCCGGCGCTCCGCAGCCTGCGTGGCGCCGGCGCTGGGAGCGATCGGTGCTGAAGGGGCAGCGCCGGTCCGCGATCCCGGCTCCTCGGAGCGGGGGGACTCGGGCATCGCCTGCGGATGGGACCCCCGTTTAACCTCATCGCTGGCGCATCCTGCCCGGCGCAGTCTGCGGTGCTGGCAGCTGGAGGTTAAAGTTGGGAATGCTGTGTGCTGTGTCAGGTTCGGGAGCGGGGCGCCTCTCCCGGCTTTGCGTTGGGGTGAGCTGGAGGTAGCGATGGAGAGCACGCGTGGAAAGCGAGAGTGTTGTTTTAACCTTTAACGCTGGAGTCCCGGGTGCTGGCAGGGTTTGTGCACCCGTCAGGATGAACGCGGGGACCTGCGATGCCATTGCCTATTTCCTTGTGCTGGATTTATGACTCCTGCCTCCATTTTCTGCTGGTGTCCTTGGAGGCTGCCACTTGCCAAGCTGGTTCCTGCGAAGCTGGATGAAAGGGCAGGTTCTGGATTGCTCCGAGGGGCACGGCGTGCTGGTCTCACCTGAGATGCCCCAGTGTGGGTCTGGGCATCCGGGAGAGCATGGGTCATGCACCAGAGATAAATAAAAGCTGCTGGAAAAGCTGCTGCAGCAGGTTGGGATGAGCTGAGCCTGTGGGAAAGCGTGAAGTTCTGGTGGGGTGAGCAGGGAGGAGGGGTGATCCTGGCCTTGTTCTCACTGAGGTCTGGAAGAGCCTTGTATCAGTCTGAGGCAAAGGTCTTTGAAAGCAAGAAGCCTGTTCAAGTTTAGGAGGTAATTTGGTTGTTATCTCAAAGTACTTTTGCCAGGGCAAGAGCTTCCTTGTGAGGCGATTCCAGCCACAAGAGCAGAGGAGACAAAGTGCTAGGGTCACGAGAAATACCTGTGTGGTTCTGAACCACAAAAAACCCAATGCCAGCATTGCTGGCTGAAAGGGCAGCCCATTCAGGGTGAGGATACAGGGGAGGCTGCATGCTCCAGGCATTGGTGGGCATCTCAGCACCTGCCTGGCTGGGGCAGCCAGCTCATGGAAGCCTGGGTGCTGGTGCTGCACGAGAAACCTGGAGTTCAGTTCTGTGTCATGGTGCAGGGATCTGTGAAGCCCTGCAGACTGGTCTGCCCTTTCCTGGGTGGCCCCTGTGCCAGGGATGTTCTCAAAATTTGACATGGCTTGGTGCATCAAGTGCAATGTCACCTGGTGCAGGTGCTTGTGGGCACTGGGAGCACCTTGGGGTTGCTGCTTAGGCTTCCAGGAGCAGCACTAGAGCCACAGCATCCTGACATTGTTGCATTGAATTAAACATGCTGATGGGCGCCCTCTTCTGCAGCACCAGCCCTAGGTGCAGGTGACGTGGCTGGGGGTGTTGACAGCCCTGGAGCAGGATTTTTTTGTTAATCAGGGCTTGTCAGGTTAACTGTGGGGGGCATATGTGTCTGGAAAGAAAGGGCTGTGCAGCGGGCTCAGCTGGGGCTGGCGAGGCAGGAGAAGAGGTGCAGGTGGGTTTCCACAGAGGTGGCTCGTGTGTCCTGAGAGGGGTCACGGCACACATCCAGATCAGCTGGGAAATGTTCAGCTAGGTTTTAGCTCCACTGTCAGTTTGAAGGAGAAGAAATGCCCTCCAGCTCTGGCAGGGCTTTTGGGACTACAGAACACAAAGTCTTTTTCCTTGTTGTTCTTTAGCCCTGGCAGAGCTGTTAATAGCCAGCAATTGGGCATCGACCAGGCTTCTCCTGGCTTGCCTGATTTTGGCAGAAGAAGACTTTGCATATTGAGATGTAAAATGACTTTGCCAGTGGCAATAAATCCCAAAGTTTTTCTACACTGTTCTCCTGTAAAAACTGCTTCCTGAAACCCATCTCCTGCCTCCTTTCCAAGAAGTCAGGATGGAGGCTGTGCTGCAGCCACTCTACCTGGGCACCTTATTTCCTGTTGCCAGAAGCCTGCTGGGGAAGCAGCTGGGTTGGTTCCCCGATGCTGGGTTGAAAAAGAATAATAATAATAATTTCCTTGAGAGAGATAGGGAGAGCACTGCCAAAACCTCGCCTTGGTGGGGTAAGGCTGGGATTGTCCTGTCTGGAGAAGAGCAGTTGCAGCAGATACAGCTGGATGATAGTGGCAGGCCCTGGTTCCGGGCAGTCAGGCAGGACAGGCTGGTTCTCATCATGTCCTGAACCTCTGTGGGCAAAACATTCACAGACAGTCAAACACAAAGCTGGGTTTGTAGGAGTGGAGAGCGGGCTGCAGTTAGGTCAGGCTGCAGTTAGGTCCTGTGAGATTGAAAATCTCACCCTGAGAGGGATTTGGGAACTTTAGATGTTGGTGAATAAAAGTGAATGCCCAGTGAGCAGCCTAAAAATCAACTGTGGGTTGTTTGTGTTTGGGAAGCATAGTAGTAGAGGTGTCATGCAAGAGCCTCTCGCCCTGGCTCCTGGGTGTGCATGTCCCAGGGGATTATTGCTCATTGCCTGTGCTCTGCATCCTCTGCACCCAGGGGCAGGACAGGCTGCGTGCTCCTGGTTGGGGTGGCTTTCTGCTCAGCAATATGGCATGGGTGTTTGCACAGGTGACATTGCTCAGGGACTGTGTCACTCTGTGGGGGCTCCTGTGTCCCCCCTGCTCATCTGGCACCCAGGGCCATGGATCTGCCAGCTGGGTCTCACCTGTCTGTTTGCTGGCTCTGGTCTGGTAGCTGTTTCCATCTGCTAAGTGTCTCTGTATAGAAGGCTTAACTTGGGGCAGTTTATTAGCCAAAGCCAGTGCTTTACAAGCATTGACTTGGAGCCCAGCCCTGCTCGTCTTGCCTGCAGTGGTGCTGGCACACCCAGCTGCAGGTGTGCCCCTGTTTGGGTGTCTTGGTTCCCAGACCTTTGGGTGAGAAATTATCTGATGGGCAGTGCTGGTCTGTGCAGCTGGTGTGCGGGTGCAGGCAAATCCCCAGGATCCTGCCAGCTGCAGACTGCAACCATCACCACTTCCAGGGCAAGGCTGCCCTGTGCCCTCTGCCCCTGATGATGTGGTAGTGTATGGCAATGGGGGAGTGCAGGTAGAAGAGCAAGGCTCGTGTCCCTGGAGCAGTGTGTGTCTCCTCTGGGCTTGCACCTCTGCTTGCAGGCCTTCCTTAGCAGGACACTGTACCAGGCATGGAGGAGGTGGTGCTTGTGTGCATTCCCACTTCTCAGTGAACATCTGGGAAAGCCTGTGCTACATGAGCTGGGAGTCCTGCTCTTGACTTGCCCTTGCAGTCAGTCCTGAGCTGCCTGAGCTCTGCCTGCTTGTGCTTGCTGAGTGATGCATGCTCCAGATGGGTCATAGAGCCTTATCATCCTTGTACCATGGGAATGGGGACACGGGTTCCTGTTGTACACCTCTGAAAGGAGAGAAAGCTCAACCTATGCTCATCCTGCCCAGTGACACTGGAGGGATGGTGTAGCCTGCTCCTGACTTCTTTAATACATCTCTTTCCCTTGCAGATATTTCAGGTGGTGGGTCAAGAAGACCCGCATAGAGAAGAAAACTGCCTTCATTGACCTCTTGTGTGCTGTTCCTCTGAAGCAGATCTATGGTCAGCCTCCGCTTTGGGCACTGGGGTGGGCAGGGATTCACACGGGGCCATCAGGGTGCTAGATGGAATGAGTGAGTCGAGGAGCTTTTGTGATTTGGGTGATACTGAGTGGCTCTCCCCTGCAGAGATGCATGGGGAGAGTTCTTGAGCCAGGTGCCACCTGGGGGAGGAATGGAGTTGCTAACTATTGGTGTCTTTGCCAGGATGCCCGCTGGGCGGGATCGGGGGAGGCACCATCACCCGCGGCTGGCGGGGAGAGTTCTGCCGCTGGCAGCTGAACCCTGGCCTCTACCACTACGAAACAGTCATCGCCAATCAGGTAGGGTCTGTGAAGGGAATGAGAGCCACTGCAGCAGTCTGGGCAGCTGGGACATCTGCCACAGGGCTCCTCTCATGCCCAGCACGGGCTCCTCTCCTCCACAGTTCACAGTGTGCCTGCGGTGCAAGGGCCAGACCATTTACCAGCAGGTCTTGTCCCTGGAGAGACCCAGCAGCCTGCAGAGCTGGAACTGGGGCTACTGCGGCCGCTACGGCTTTTACCACGCCCTGTACCCCCGTGCCTGGCTGGTCTACGAGCTGCCGGGGCAGCAGGTGGTGCTCACCTGCCGGCAGGTCTCGCCCGTCATCCCCCACGACTATAAGGTAAGGCGGCCACGGCATTGCCGAGGGCAGAGCTGCTCTCCAGCCGCTTTGCCAGCGTTTCCCCATTCCCGGGACAGAGCTGCTTGCCAGCCGCTTTGCCAGCTTTCCCCAGTTGCCGGGACAGATCTGCTCTCCAGCCGCTTTCCCGGCGTTTCCCCATTCCCGGGACAGAGCTGCTCTCCAGCTGCTTTCCCGGCGTTTCCCCATTCCCGGGACAGAGCTGCTCTCCAGCCGCTTTCCCGGCGTTTCCCCATTGCCGGGACAGAGCTGCTCTCCAGCCGCTTTCCCGGCGTTTCCCCAGGGCCGCACTCAGCGGGTCCGGGCGGGGCAGCCCCGCAGCCGTGCGGGAGCTCGGCATTGCAGCCAGGGCTGGCTCAGCGCTGCCCGTGCCGGCTGCCAGCCCCGGGCGAGGGTGGCAGCTGTGCTGCTGACACGTCTGACCTTCCTCTTACCCCGGCCTTGCAGCCCGTGAGCCTGTGTCAGCCTGCCGAGCCGATGAGTGATGAGACACCCGGCCGAGCCCTAAGGGCCGCTTTGCGTCCCTCTGCTGCCCGGCGTGCTGCTTGCCAGCCCAGGGCTGCTTCTCCTTTGAATGTTTTCTTGCCTGCCTCCCGAAGCCCTCTGCTGCTGCTGCTGCTGCTGCTCAGCCTGGCTGAGCACTCCGAGACCAAGTTGTCCTTGCCAGCGCTGTCGCTGCGCGGTGTCCCCAGCAGGGGGGAAGCGGTGCCGGGGCAGCTGCCTGTGGAGCAGCAGCCCTGCAGGCAGCATTCTGCGTCTGTGGCAGGACTCCAGCTTGCCGGTGGCAGTGTTCGTCTGGGAGGTGGAGAACGGCAGGGATGAGGCCGTGGAGGTGTCCATCATGTTCAGCCTGCAGAACGGCGCGGGGGCGAAGGAGGCCGGCAGCGGCGGGCACTGGAACGAGCCCTTCGCCCTGCACAAGGACGGCCAGCGGGTTGCTGGGGTGCTGCTGCACCACTGCCCGGCCCTCAACCCCTTCACCCTGGCCATCTCTGCCCGGCAGAAGGTAAAGGGCTGGCCCTGCTGCTGCGGCTGCTGCCGGGGAGGTTGTGCAGCCCTGCTGTATGTTGGGTAAAGGATGGGGGTACAACAGCTTGGGGCTGGCACAGTTTCTCAGCTCTTGCCTGATGCCAGGAGTGGGGACATGAGCTCCCTGAGGGCACCCTCTTTGGGAATGGTGTCAGGAGAGCAGCTGGGGCTGCAAGCTGAGAGTTGCTGGGCAGCACATGAGAAGTGAGTGTCATGTCCTGGTGGTGGGACTGGGCAGGGGAGAGCATGAATCTCCTCCTCCTCCAAAGGAGCAGCCCCTGATGATGCTCTTGCCTTGTTCAGGCTGGCACAGGAGTCACCCATGTTACAGCATTCGATCCCACGGGATTGGGGAGAGAGGTGTGGCAGGACCTCCTGCAGGATGGCAGGCTGGATTCACCCACTGGTGAGTGCCTCCGTCCTGCGTGGGACGGGTGCAGGGGGAGCAGGGCAAGTGGGTGGCCGTGCTGGTTCTGGGCACCCAAGGCAGGGTGGAACTCTTTCCTCCAGCCTCTTTGGCTGTTCAAAATCTCTGCCAGATGCTGTGGCTTGTTCCCAAAGTGAGGCTGTATCCAAACTTGCCATTGCTACTCCTTGCTGTGGTTCTCCAAAAGCTTCTCATACTGCTTTGGGCTGTTTTTGGGTATTGGTTACACGTGCCAGTATCTCATTATTCTGTGTGTGGTTGCACACTGAATTGAAATTTCTGGGAAGCCAGTGTTCTGCCCAGTCCCCTTCCCTTAGTTCCTGTTTCCAGATAAACGAGCTGTGTCCTGTCAGAATTGTTACCACCTGCATTTAACAGTGCTTGGGGTTTAGTGCTGCTGTCACTTTCTGTCCTCTTCCTGCTGTAACAGTTCTCTGAACATCTCTGGTATTCTTCTCATAATTCTGCATCTGTCCTCGGGTCTCTGCTCACTCCCTTGGGAGGAACCTTGAAGCAGGGTGGCATCTCCAGCCCTTGGTACTCACCTTGTATTGCCATAAAAGGTGACCATTTCCCTAATGTCTGCGGTTTTTAATCAAGGATGATGCTGGTAAACTAGTGATGCTTTGTCTTTGCAAGATTTCTTGAGGCTTAAATTACATTAATGAAGCATTTAGTATGTAATTTTTTTTCCAGAAAAATAAGCTTCCTGCCTAGATGCACTCAGAGCTCTGCAAGCTATTGGGATGTGGTTTTTCTTCATGCATGCCAGACATTATCATAGTCAGGATCTGTACTTATGTCGCTCTAATGAGTTTACCTTTTACACATGTCAGAACCAGCATATAATTATCCAGCCACCTCAGGGCTTTTCTGAAATACCAGCATGGCTCAAGCACCCTGCAAAAAGCTGGAAACAATGACTGTCCCTAGAAAGTCACAGTGTCTCTGACTGCAGCGCAGATACAGAGTCATGGGATACTCTGTAGCTTCCATTCATGCCTGGTGGCTTTTCCTGCCTGATCTGTTCCTGTTCTTGGATGACTGAATCCTTTTAACCACTCCTCCCATGGAAGGCTTTTTTCCCCTGTGGCAACATCATCCCTTAAAGACCTGGGCTGTACCTTCCAAGTTGTACAGGAGCTTTGGTATGCCCAGTCTCATCTCCCTCAAGGTGTGTGTGAACTTCAGTTACGCTCCCTTTGGTCTTCCTTGGTTGCTTAAGAATATCTTAATTTTTCCTGGCAGGTAAGAGCAGGCCGACAGAGAAGGGGGAGGTGACAGCAGCAGCAGTGTGTGCCAGCTGTACGGTGCCTGCCCATGGGCACAAGACGCTGGAGTTAGCCCTGGCTTGGGACATGCCCTGTGTGCACTTTGGCTCCAAGGAGAAGCTGCACCTTAGGTAGGTGGGTTCTCTCCACTGGTGTTTGGTTCATGCCCCCAAAGCCCCATTTTCCATCCTCCTTGTCTTGTGTACTATGAGAGCATCTTTTGCCACCCACTCCTTGTGGCTGTGGCCACAGGGGGAGGCCAGTTCAGGGAGGGGACCCTCTGTCCAGCCCCTGCAGCAGCAGTTGAGTTCTGCTCTTGTCTGTAGTCCATTGTCCCTCTGTGGTGCCCATGTGGGTTTCCCAGGTGGAGCCCACGGGGTGCTGACCAAACCCTCCCTTGGCAGGCGGTACACCCGGTTTTTTGGCAGCAAAGGCGATGCTGCTCCTGCCCTGTCCCATTATGCCCTGACACACTACGAGGAGTGGGAGAGGAAGATTGAAGCTTGGCAGAATCCCATCCTGGAGAACAGGTAGGGCAGATGAGAGCACTTTCCCAGTGGCCTGCTGGGCTTGGCTGCCACAGGAGCATCACCCCCTCGGCCTGGGAGGCTGAGCTTCCCTGTTTCCCGCAGCCAGCTGCCTTCCTGGTACAAGTCAGCCCTCTTCAATGAGCTCTACTTCATGACGGATGGAGGGACCATCTGGATGGAGGTGCCCCCTGATTGCTGTGCCCAGGACCTGCAGGGCCCGGCGGGAGCGGGGCTCTCCCACCTCCTCCCTGTCCTGCGGGAGTACGGAAGGTTTGCTTATTTGGAAGGTAACTCACAAGGATGTCAGGCGTTCTCCATCCTCAAGCCCTCCTATTACTGTAGCCATGGGGTTTGAACCTGCCATGGGGATGGTTTTCACACTTCTCAGGGAGAGGCCAAGTGGGAATTTATGATAGAGTTTGTTCTGTTTTTAGGGTTATGTTTTGCTTTGAGGGGGTTAGCAGTTGCATCTAATCCTTCTCCTTATTATGGAGTATTGGGGTTGGTTGTGGCAGCTGTTGCAGGCTGCAGTTGGTAAGTTTAGGGGTTTCTTTTGTATCTTTGGTGCTTGTTATGGTTTATTTAGGGGGAATGTTGGTGGTGTTTGTTTATTCAGTGTCGTTAGCAGCGGACCCCTATCCTGAAGCTTGGGCTAGTTGGGGGGTTGTTGGCTATGGCTTTGGTATGGGTTTAGTTGTTGTGGTTGGTCTTGTTGTGGGGGGTGTGGTGGGGCTATTGGTGGGTGAGGGCACGGTGAATAATGGTGGTTTGTTGTCGGTTCGGTCAGATTTTAGTGGGGTGGCCTTGTTTTATTCGGATGGGGTTGGGCTGTTCTTAGTTGGGGGGTGGGGGTTGTTGTTGACTTTGTTTGTGGTGTTGGAGCTCGTGCAAGGTTTATCTCGGGGGGCTATTTGAGCTGTTTAGGGGAAGGATCAGGAAGTAGTTTAATTTAAAATGCCAGCTTTGGGAGTTGGTGATAGAGATTTAAGTCCTTTTTTCCTGAAATGGCTGGGTAACTCTAAGAAGGGGTGTAATCTTCAATCTTTGGTTTACAAGACCAATGTTTTCATAAACTGTTAAGAGTTTATTAGAGTTTGAGCAGCTTGTTTTCTAGGGCGGCTGCAAGGGGGAATAGGACTAGGATAATTGTGGAGTATGAGAGTGAGGCTAGTTGGCCAATAATGATGAACGGGTGTTCTACTGGTTGGCTGCCTACTCAGGTTAGAACGAGGATGTTGGCAACTAGGGCTCAGAATAAGATTTGTGATAGAGGGTGGAAGGTCATTGATCATAATTTTGATGTGTGGAGAAGTGGGGTTAGGAATAGGACTAGGATTGAGGCGGCTAGGGCTAAGACTCCTCCTGGTTTATGGATTGTAGGATGGCGTAGGCGAATAGGAAATATCATTCGGGTTTAATGTGTGGGGGAGTTACTAGGGGGTTGGCTGGGGTGAAGTTTTCTGGGTCTCCTAGGAGGTTAGGGGAGAATAGAGCTGGGGAGACTAGCAGGGAGAGCATTGGAAGGGGATTTTGTCACAGTCTGATGGGATTCCTCGTGGATTGTTTGATCCTGTTTCATGTAGGAATGTGAGGTGAACTAGTGTAAGTCCTACAATGACGAATGGGAGTAGGAAGTGGAGGGCGAAGAATCGGGTTAATGTGGGGTTGTCTACTGAAAATCTGCCTCAGGCTCATTCTACTGGTGTTTGTCTGCTATAGGGGATTGCTGGGAAGAGGTTTGTGATAACTGTAGCTCCTCAGAAGGATATTTGGCCTTGTGGTAGGACATATCCTACGAAGGCGGTTGCTATGAGGGTTAAGAGTAGGATAACTCCGACGTTTCAGGTTTCTTTGTTGAGGTAAGACCCGTAATGCAGTCCTCTGCCAATGTGGAGGTAGATGCAGATGAAGAAGCATGAGGCTCCGTTAGCGGAAAGGTTGCGGATTCGTCAGCCGAATTTAACGTCTCTGCATATGTGAGCGACGGAAGAGAATGCTAGGTTGGTGTCTGCTGTGTAGTGTATGGCTAGCAGTAAGCCTGTAGCGATTTGGGAGATTAAGCAAATGCCCAGCAGTGACCCGAAGTTTCATCATGTTGAGATGTTGGATGGTGTAGGGAGGTCAGTTAGGGCGTCGTTGATGATTTTTAGGATTTGGTGGTTTTTACGAAGGTTGAGGGCCATTTGTTGGTTCTGTGTATTGATATAAGGATGATGAGGATGGACAGAGCGAATCATCCTAGGTAGGCTTTGATTGAGCCGGAGTGGAGGGTAGTGGAGATTTTGGATGCTGTTAGCTGTAGGTTGGCCAGTCCTTCTGGGCCTAGTATTTTGTATCAGGACAGGTTGATTAGGTGGAAGGCGATCTTTTGTCCTCCGCTCAGGAAGTTGGTTATGCTGAGGCGGTGAACTAGGGGGTTGAAGTATCCTAGGGAGATGGAGAAGTTTGATAGAGGTGTTTGTTTCGTTAGGGTGTGTATTTGGGTTATTTTTGAGATTTCTAGGGCTATGGCGATTCCTATGGCTGTTACCACTATAGCTGTTATTTTGATGGATAGCGGTATTGGTGGTGTTTTTGCAGGAAGAATGTAGGAGGTGATGATGAATCCTGCTATAATGCTTCCTAGAGTAAGGCAGGTAATGGGGGAAGTTTCTGCGGGGTTGTTTTCATTGATTGGGGTTAAGGGATGATTTTGAACAATGCCGGTCTGTACTAGTGCGGTTATACGGATTGTATATACTGCCATGAAGGATGTGGCTAGGAGGGTTAGTAGGAGGGCTCAAGTATTTAGGTACGATGTGTTTAAGCTTTCGATGATTTGGTCTTTTGAGTAGAACCCTGCTAGGAATGGTGTTCCTATTAGAGCCAGGTTGCCAATGGTGAGGCATGAGGTGGTTGTGGGTAGTATTTTTTTGAGTCCTTCTATTTTTCGGATGTGTGCAGGGAGCAGTGCTATTCCCAGGAAAACCCCTTGCAGGCCTGAGGGATAGGGCATGGAGTGTTGCCCACATCCCTCTCTGCTCTGTGTAGAGAATGAAAGCCTCTTTGAAGGGGAGCCCCTGCCTGTGCTGGCAAAGATGCCCCTATCCTGGGGGGAGGAGGACCTCTGCCCCTTTCCCCTCCCTGTGGCAGTCTCCTTGCCCTCACCCCCTGCCCTGTCCTGCCAGGCCAGGAGTACCGGATGTACAACACCTACGACGTCCATTTCTACGCCTCCTTCGCTCTCATCATGCTGTGGCCCAAGCTGCAGATCAGCCTGCAGTATGACATTGGTGAGTGTCTGTAGCCATGATATTTTAGTGAAAATTCCTCTGTTAGGATTTTTCCTGTCCTGAGGAGCTGAGAGCCTCAGGAAAGAAATGTAAACAATAACTCTCTGCTGCTGTGGAAGGCCACAGGTGCATCTTCCATTGATCCATGTGGATTGTTTTCAATCAGTGACCAATCACAGCCACCTGTGCCAAGGCTGTGAGCAGTCACAGGATTTTTGTTATTCATTTCCTATTCTGTTCTTGTCTTGGTAGCCTTCTGATCTTCTTCTCTCTGTTCTTTTAGTATAGTTTTAGTGTAGTATTTTAATATAATATATAACATAATAAATCAGCCTTCTGATGAAAATAGAGTCAAACCTCGTGTCCTCACACAAGGGGCAGCCTAAACAACAAGTGTCCCCAGAGCCCTGCCTTGGTGCCTGCTCAGGGCTTCACCTCGGGGAGGGATGGACACCTTGGGACAGCTGCTGCTGCTGCAGAGACATGTGCCATGGAGCCCCTCCAGCCGCCCTGCTGAGCCCAGGGCTGCAGCCCTGGGGTGTTGCTGCCCCAGCAGCTCTGTGCCCAGCACTGGGGGTGCCTTCTTGCCATGCTGGGGGAGCACAGCTGGCTCTGCCTGCCCTGGGAGAGCCCCTGCTCTTCCCAGCTCTGTCCTTGCCCCTTGCAGAGGGGACATGGAGCTGTTTGCAGACTCCCAGTGCTCTAGCTGGGTTTGGTGGCTGTTTGTTGCTGGCCTGGGTAAGAGTGTGGAGCACAGCCCTTTGCTGGGCTCTTGTAGGGCTGAGTCCACTGGGTTCCCTTCCCAGCCCTCCCTTAAGTGGGTAGTGACAGTTGCATGTCCCCTTCTGAGTGGGGGATGGCGAGAAGCCTGTCCCCTCAGCCCTTTGCAGACAGGTGTGATCTTGGAGCTCCAAAGGGCAGCCTGGCATGCTGGTGCTGGTGGTTCTGCCTGTGCTTGTGCTTGGACTTTTCTGCAGCAGTTTCTGCTGCCCTTCTTACTTGTCCTGCTGTGTGTCCTCTACAGCTGTCACTGTGGTGAACGAGGATGTCCAGCCCCGGCAGTACCTGATGTGTGGTCAAACAGCCCAGGTGAAGATGAAGAATGTGGTGCCACATGACATTGGGGACCCAGGTGAGGGGTCTGTTGGGCGGGTGGAGGAGCAGAGGGGATGCCAAGCTGTGGGGATCAGGTATGGTGCATGAAATTCACTGTTTATTGTTGGCAAGCATTGGAACTGCCTGCCTGGGAAATTGTGGTGCCACCATCCGTGGTGTATTTAAAAGAAGTGTAGATGTGGCACTGAGGGATGTGGTTACGTGGTGGACTTAGCAGTGCTGAGAGGTCTTTCCCAACTTAAATGATTTTGTGATTCTGTATTTTCTGGGAATGGAAGGCTGGATGGTGTGGGGTGGTGATGAAGACCATGCTGCATGGCTCTTTTACAAGGGAGACGGAGGGAAGTAGCAGGAAGGCTGTTCTTGCTAGAGATGGCACAGGGTACAACATATTATTTCGGTGCTGTTTGATCACAGCACCCTTGGGTCCTTGCTCCTGTGTAGGAGGAGGGATGTTTCTTGCTTGCTGCCCTGCTGCATCTGGTCTGTCCTGGTTTAGGTGACGAGCCATGGCAGCGTGTCAATGCCTACCTGATGCACGACACTGCTGACTGGAAGGACCTCAACCTGAAGTTTGTGCTGCAGGTGTACCGTGACTACTACCTGACCCATGACTCCCTGTACCTGCGGGACATGTGGCCAGTGTGCCAGGTACGGGGGGATCAGACAGTGGGGCATCACCCTTTCCTACTTCCCACTTCAGGAGCCAAGCAGCTTCCTGAGAGGATGGATGCTCCTGAGCAGAGCGTGAGGAGCTTCTGGGATGTGAGGACTGTGTGACCATGTCCTGCCTCTCCCACAGGCTGTGATGGAGTCGGAGCTGAAGTTTGACACGGATAACGATGGGCTCATTGAAAACGGAGGCTTTGCTGACCAGACGTACGACGCGTGGGTGGTGCACGGAGCCAGGTGAGCAAGAGAGGCAGGGGGTGTTGGAGATGGGGGCTGTGGGGAAGGGACTGGGCTCAGAGCTGGGCTGTTGTATCCCGTTTGTCACAGAACCCTTGAGGTGTCCCTCATTCCTGACGCTTCTCTCATTTGGCTCTGGCAGTGCCTACTGCGGCGGACTGTGGCTGGCTGCTGTCTGCATGATGTGCAAGATGGCAGAGGTGCTTGGGGATACTGAGATCCAGCAGAAATACCTGGACATCCTGAACAAGGGCAAGGAGGCGTTTGAGAGGATGCTCTGGAATGGTGGGTGCTCAGCAGTGGGGAACAACACTCAGCTGGCTGTGTGTCCCTTGGGAGGGAGTGGCTCCTCCTTGGATCGTGGAGCCTTGTGGGGAATGGGGGAAGGAAAGGGCAATACTGTGCCTGGAAGCTGGGGGGAAGGAAGGGAGATGCTGCCCCTCCAAATGGCGGGGAAGGAGAAGGAATAGATGTGGGAAAGCAAGAAGAGTCTTGTGGAAAAAGCAGCTGTGCTCCTGCTGCACAGGGAGGTGTGTAGGGACAGCTCACACCAGACAGTATATTTATTGATCTATTGATTTTAAACTGTTTCCTGCCTTTTCCAGGAAAATACTACAATTATGATAGCAGTGGAAGTGACACGTCCAGCAGCATCATGTCAGATCAATGTGCTGGGCAGTGGTTTCTTGGAGCTTGTGGTCTGGACCAAGGGGAGTTTGAGGTAAGAGAAGGGGCTGCCTGGTGCGGTTGTGGTGAGATGGGACCTGTGGCAGGAGGGCTGGCATGTGTTGGGGGTTACACTTTAGGGCTAGTGTGGGAGGCACCTTCCTGATCTCCTACTCTGCACACCATAGTGGAGGCTGTTGGATGTGGAATACAGTGGAATCCATCTTAAACAGGAACCCTCTCCCATTTAAGAGGAGGCCCTGCAAGCAGGGATGTGTAACTGCAGTTAGCTTTGGCCCCACTAGGGTTTCTTGTGAGCAAGGTGCTATTTGTTTAAAAATGGTAGAAAAAAGTGTATAAAACTTTCCACATTATTTGCTGCCCTAAAAAGTCCAGAATTAATATCAGGTGGAACTGTGGCTTATTGCAAGTCCTGAAGGCTCTTCAGTCGCTCTTCAGTTGCAGGAGTAGAATTGGCTGCAGCATCCTCACGTCTGCTGGGATGGTCAGAGCAGCCACTGGTGCTGCAATAGCTTAAAGGGAGAGGGGCAGTGCAGAGCCATTGGGTTATTTATACTCCATGGGCTGTTGTCACAGCAAAGCTTTCTGGTGCTCAAGGGCAGGCAAAGGCCTCAGCTGAGTGAAGGGAGCAGTGGCTTTGTCTGTGGGAGGGTGACAAAGCACTTGACTGTGTGTTGGGAAATCAGAGGGGAGCTTCAGGTGACTTTAGCTGCTGATTCCCTCCTGTGTCTAACCCAGTGTGGGGCTGGGGCTGTGCCCGGGGCTCCAGGCAGGGTCTGGCCCAGCCCTCCTGCAGTAAATCCCTGCTGCAGTTCCTTGTGGGCAGGGAACAGCAGCTGTGGTGCAGTCCAGAATGTGGCCTGCCCTTGCCCAGCTCAGCCTCATGCTGCTGAAGGTGGCACTTGTCCCTGCTCTCTGGTGAGCTCTGAGCTGACTGCAGGTGGCACTGCTGAGTTCCCATCCTCTGTTACTGGGACATTTCATGGGTTTTTCCCATGGATTCTGCTCCAGTGCCTGTCTGGCATCACTGCTGTGTGTGAGCTCATTGCCGTGGCCTTGGTGTGTGCACAGTCAGCAGTGAACGAGTCAGAAATGCGACGTAAAACCGCCTGTGCTCCCGTCCTGAAGAGAGTGTGTCCAAAAGCTTCTGCCAAAAAAGGGCACCCCAGCCCTTCACTGATTCCCACAGCATCCCCTGGCCTTATCTCCAGAGCCACATTGGGAATAAATATCTGCAGTGGTGTTTGGCTTGAGCACAGAGAGAAGGGATTTGCTGCTGTTGCTTTGAGTGTGCCCAAGCTCTGTGGCTGGACTGCCCAGCCTTCCCTGGCAAGGGGCTGCCTGGTGTCATCCCAGCCTCTGCCTCCCCTGACTCTGGTGTCACCAGAGTGGGAATAAGTGTCTGGCATGTCCCTGGCTGTGCTGATGAGCCTCATGGCTCTTGTCTCTCTTGCAAGTGACAACCATAAAGCAGATGAGGATGGCATGGTTGGCCAGGCCCCCAAAGCAAACCCACAAGCAATGGGGAAGGGGCTTGGCCAGTGGTTGTGGGTGAGAAACTGTTTTTAGAGATCAACTAGTTAGATGAGCTGTCAGCGTCCTCTTGAAGAATGTGGAATGTGGTTCAGCACTTCTCTGTAAAGTATTTTGGGGGCTTTTTTATTCTTTTGAGGAAAGAGACGTTTCACTTCCTCCTGTGATTCTTTGAGGTGGCAATTTTTTGCTATTGACCCAGCGAGCTGTGTTGCCCTTTTCCTCACGGAAAATTTAATCCAGCTCCAGACCCAGCCTGAGGGGTCCATGTGATCACCCAACCGTCTCTGTCCGCCCAGGTTTTCCCCAAGAGCCACATTCTCAGCGCGCTCAAGACCATCTTCGAGAAGAACGTGCTGGGCTTCGCGGGCGGCGCCATGGGGGCCGTGAACGGCATGAGGCCCGACGGCGTGCCCGACACCTCCAGCGTGCAGTCCAACGAGGTCTGGGTCGGCGTGGTCTACTCCCTGGCTGCCACCATGATCCAGGAGGTGAGCGTGGGCGCGCTGCTGCCGCGCTGCCCAGCCTGTGCTCCTTGGCCGTGCTGATGGCCCTGTCCCCTCTCGTGCAGGGCATGGTGGAGGAAGGCTTCCGTACGGCGGAGGGCTGCTACCGCACGGTGTGGGAGCGGCTGGGCATGGCTTTCCAGACTCCGGAGGCCTATCGGGAGAAGAAGGTGTACCGCTCGCTGGCCTACATGCGGCCCCTCAGCATCTGGAGCATGCAGCTGGCCCTGGAGCGCCGCGCTGGCCGGGCACCGGCACCCGCACAGCTCCCCCAGGGCAGCACCCACCCTTGAGCCTCGTGGCGCTGGGCAGGGCACCGGGTGCACCACGGGCTGGGGGGGCAGATGGCAGGCAGGGACCCTCCCCTCCCTCGCTGTGCTAGTACTCACATTGCTGTTTTCCTTCCCTACCTCCACTACGTGCCCTTGACCTCAGGGGGCTTCCAGCTGCTGATGCTGAGCACAAGGGCGGGGACCGGAGGTGTGGGGGATGTCTCCTCAGAGCATGGTGGCTTAAGGAGTTGCTGCTGGAGCCTGTGCCTCCCCTTCCCCATCACTCAGGGCTCTGACAGCCTGCAGGCTGCCCAGCCATCCCAAACTGCAGCTGGCACCTTGCCCAGGGGCACAGGAGAACTCTGTCCTGCAGTCCCTGGGCTGGGGGAGGTGGGCAGCTGTCCTGCAGGGAAAGAAGAGGCTGTGGGGGAATGTGTGTGTGAGGATACTGGAGCGGTGCTCTGGGGCACACGGGTGCTGTAGTTGTCCTGGGCTGGCACTGCCCATAGGGACTGGCTGTGCCCCAGGAGGGCCTGTGGCAGGCACAATCCCCGGGGAGACCCGGCTCCCTGCACAGTGACAATCTGAGCCCAAGAAGCAGGTCCTGGTCTGGTACCATGGCCCCTCCCTGCTGGCGCCGGGGGCAGGCAGTGGAGCACATTCAAGGGGATAAATCACTTCGATTCTTAATAAATCTGTCCAGCTGTCTACTCTCGTTCTTCTTTGGTGTTTTCTTTGGCACAGGACCAAGGTGGAAGAGGGAGCTCTTGCAGTTCCCCATTGGACTAGGCTGAAGGGCTAGGGAGACAGGGAGGGGACAAGTCCCAGTGGTGTCTGGCTCTTGTGGAGTTTCTGAAGGGAGCAGGATGTGCCTCTTTACCCCCTTTTCCAGATGTAATAGCAGCAGGTAAGAGTGCTTCTTGCTTGGCTCCTGGCTCTGCCCTGTCTTTCAGGCAGCAGAGGAGAGAGCATTCCTCCTGTGAAGGCCTCCCTGGGCAGCAGCTGAGCCACAGGGCCGCAGGCCCTCAACCACATCGAGTCCCCTTCTGCCCAGGGCTAGGCACCTTGCTTCCTCTTCCTTTTTTTCTCTGCCACTGCAGCATTTGAAGGCAGTAAAATCCTGCTGTGGGGGGATAGAAAGGAGGGAGCTCCTGTTGTGCCTACAGAAACACAGATCTCCTGGAGAGATGGGTACAATATCCTTAAGACAGAGACGGACACCCAGGCACCTTTCTGTATAAGGATGCTGTGCCTGCAGTGGGGGTGAAATAACTTGAACAATTCGCTATTTGCAAATATTTGTGGTTCCCTATTTACAGTGGTGAATGGAGAAAGGGGTGTCATGCTGCTTTTGGTGTTGAATAATGCTGAAATGAGTCTGACTTGTCAGACCCTAACGTTCAACATCCTGAGTAGAGATGTGAAGGTGTGATAGAACTGGTAAAGAACCAAAGAAAGGAAACCAGCAAGTGATATACTATCAATAGAATCTTGAACTGCCAGGGCTGACATCCTGCTGAGTGTCAGTCACATTATACTGTAAAACTTGCTCCCAATTTCTAAGGTCAGGGTCTTCTAAACCCCTCCTACCCACAGTGTGTGTGGATTTTGCTCCCTTACATGGGATATCCCCTTCATGAGGCTGAGCCAAAGAGATTTGCCCACAATTACTGATATGCGTAACTTCAGGGTCTACTTTGTATTTGGCCTTGCTGGCTTTGATGTAATCAATACTGTTTCCAATTATTGCATCATACTATAGAAATTGTTATTGCTTTTAATCTGTAGTAAAGAATTCTGAAAGATATTTTGTCTAATTATCATAATAAATTATTTGTTTTTTATATAAATATATCAGATTTGCCATCCTCAGTGCCGTGGTACAATGTTGTACAAAGTTTCTATTACACCCGTATGATCCTTTAGGCACAATCCATTGGCAAAATCTGGGGCTAAGTTGGATCCAGCTCTGGCCAAACTCTTCACTGGGTGGGATTCTAGAATGCAAGAGGTGCTTTCTGAGCCTTGTGATTCAGCAGGAGGATTCAGTGCTTCAGTTTATTTAATCAACCTTGTCTGAAGGTGCCACTGTGCCTGTGGCACTGTTCCAGACAGACACAGCCACCATCCCCTGTGCCGCGTGTCCTCCGTGTGCCCAGGCAGGAGCAGATGCGTGGGCCAGTGCTGTGGCCACAGGCAGGGCTCCTGTGGGTGCCACGAGGGCCCAGGGGTGGAAGCCAGGGCCTCGCCGCTCCCAGCATGAGCAGGGGGTGCTGGCACTGCCGTGCCTGAGAGCTGCCACTGCACAGTGAAGCTGAAGGTGGGGCAGCTCTTGGCTGCTGGGCTCCCTGCAGGGGTGGCACCAGGATGTGCTTGGTGGTGGCTGCCACTGTGCTGTGGCAGGAGCCCAAGGAGGTCCCAGCTGTGGTGAGGGCCAAAAGGGTGATGGAAGAGCCCAGCTGGTTCCTGCACAGGCCCTGCAGGTGACCCTGGGGCTGGTGTGGGTGACTCAGTGCTGAGGCACAGTGCCACGCTCAGGCTGGCTAAGCAGGGGATGTGTGTCTCATGGCACAGCCCCTGGCCCTGGCAGCTGGGAGCAGCACATGGCCATCAGTGAGGAGAGCAAGGCTGGGTGTCTGGGCAGGGCAGCAGAGCAGGAGGTGCTGGGTGCCCCCCTAGAGCAGGGCAGGTGACCCACAGGAGCCCCAGGGAAGCAGAGCCAGAGCTGGCAGCCTCCATGGTCATGGCCCAGCATGGTGCAGGCCAGTTCAGCCAGAGCCTGCAGCCCCTCGGGCAAATCCTCTGTGTGCTGGGGTGGCAGAGTGTGGCACAGAGAGAACAGCCAGCCCAGGGATGATGGCACGGCCCGGGCGTGCAGCCCCTCACCCTCCCTGCACCCGGGACAGCACGGCTCGGCACGGCCAGGCTGCTCAGGGCTGCTCTCACCTCCCTGCATGCAGCAGCACGGGCCACAAGCAGGGCCAGGGCGAGCAGCAGCAGCAGCCCGGGGTGCCCGTGGTGGTGGTGGCCGTGTGTGGTGCCCAGGCTCTGCTCCTTTCATGTCAGAGTGGGCTGAGCCTCCTGCCAGGGGACACCCATGAGACAGTGATGGAGTCTGGGGGGACACTGAGTGAGCTGGCAGGGAGCACAGCCAGGGCAGCAAGTGAGCAGATCATTGAAGATACCACAGGCACAGTGTGGGAGCTTTGAGAACACCACAGGAAGCACGTTGCATCTCTGGGACACCACAGAAAGGGGTGAAGGAGTTCTGGGGACACCACAAGAAGGGCTGTTATCTCTTTCTGGCCATGACAGGACTTCTTCTGTGCCAAAGTGCATCCTTAACTCTCAACAGCTATCAGGGCTGGCAGATATGAAGTAGCCTGTCCTCTCCTCCATGACCATTCTTCAGCAGATCATTATGCTGCCCCAGTGCTGCCATTGGTGACAAATGCCATTTTTTGTTCCCATGGAGAATTTCTGGGCAGAGGAATAACGTTACATGGCAAGAGCAAGCTCCTGTATGTGGCCCCCCTGCAGCCCCTTGTATCTTCCCATGTCAGAGCCCACAGCAAGTGAAGAGGGACCAAGATGCAAAGAAGCTCTCGGAGTCACTGAGGGAGGGTGGAGTATTGTATTTGTGGGGACCTTCATGGCAGGAAGGAATGAGGAATCTGACTCCATGTTCCCCGAAGGCTAATTTATTGGTTTATTATACTACATTATATAAAAGAATACTAATAAACTGTACTAAAGAATACAGAAAGGCTACGGAGAGAATGCTAAGAAGTTAATAATGAGAACTTGTGACTCTTTCCAGTGTCTTGACACAGCCTGACACTGATTGGCCAATGAGTCAAAATAACTCACATCAGAAACCCAATGAAAGAATCGTTTGTTGGTAAACAATCTCCAACCACATTCCAAAGGAGCAAAACAAAGGAGAAGCAAATTAGATGATTGTTGTTTTCCTTTTCCACTGAGGCTTCTTAGCTTCCCAGGAGAAAAATCCCTGGGCAAAGGGATTTTTCAGAACTAGGAATGTGACACTGGAGAGGTACTGTGACACCACAACACTGGAGCATCTCACCTGGGCTGTCCAGCTGCACTTATCTTGGAACAAAGGCAATCTGGGAATGCCAGCTGTCCGCATCCCCTCTGATAGCTGATACATTTGGGTACACCCAGATTGCACCATGCCCTGGCCAGAGGTGCCACCCACAGCCCTGGCAGCAATAAAAAGCAGAGGGAGCAGGAGCCTCAGCAGAGAGCTGCAAGGAGCACATCCCAGGTACATCAGCTGTCCTCCTGCTGCAGAGATGGTGCAAGCAACTCCCTTGCTGCTGGTCCTCTTCCTGGCCCTGGGGGCTCACAGCCTCCAGGGCACACAGCAGGTACCATCAGGGCTGGGATGCACAGGGTGGGCTGGGCAGGGGGCTGTGGCTGCAGGCTGTGCTGGGCCACTAGTGCTGAGTTCTTTCCTCTCCAGTGTAAGCTGACTGGGAAATGGAAGAATGACCTGGGCTCCAACATGACCATCAGTGAAATAAATGGAGATGGTGATTTCAACGGCACCTACTTCACGGCTACGTCAGCATCTCCAGGGCCGATCAAGGAATCACCACTGGTGGGGTCCCAGCAGCTCCCATATGCGAGCCAGCCCACCTTTGGTTTCACTGTTCATTGGAGCTTTTCAAGTACTTAGACTTATCCTTGTTGTGTCCCCAGAGCTGCCTTCTGTCCTTCCCTGCAGTGTCCTTGCTGATTCCCTGCCCTATCCCCACTGCTCTTCCTCTCCTCTCCCTGGAGCTGCCCCATCCCTGTCCCTGGATCTCCTGGCTTGCTCTCAGCTCCCAGTCCCAGGCTGCAGGAGAGGCAGCAGGGGCTGAAGCCTGCACTGCCTGCCCATCTGCGTGGGACACCCCGGCCCTCTGAGCCCTCCCGCTGCTTTCCCCATGCCCACTGTGCCCAGAGGCTGGGGACAGCACGGCTCTACTGTCCCCTGAGCTGGGGCAGCCACTGACTGCCACCTCGGCCACGCTCCCCTCCACCTCCTGTCTTGTCCCCACAGACACCATCACTGTTTTCACGGGCCAGTGCTTCGTGGATGAGCAAGGAAAGGAGGTTCTGAAGACCATGTGGCTGCTGAGGTTACACTCGGATAAACTCGCAAACAACTGGAATGCCACCTTGTGAGTCCCCTGTCCCTGCCCTGCACAGGTCCCCTGTGCAGCCCTGAGGGGTTTTGGCTGTCACAGATGAGTGCTTTAGGTCACTTAGGAGTCACTCTCACAGGTGTTGGCAAAAGGAGCTTTAATATCTGTTTGCAAAAGTGGGACTTAGCAGAGCTCCATGGCAAGGTTCACTTGATTGCTTTGTGCAGGGGGAAAACATAGGAAGGAATAGATGGGTTAGAATCAGTTTTGAATGATTTACATGGAGGCTGGAGATGGAAAAAGAGAAGTGAGAGCCTTCAACTGAATCACAAAGTTGAGGGAGGTACCCTCTGCTTTCTAAATTATTGATGGATCCCAGCTGGGGCTGATTCCACTCTTAATCTCGACCTTCTCAATGGTTTCTGTCTAAAGGACATGGCAGCACTTAACCATTGACTAATTTAACGTTTGTCAAGTGATTTGGGAAGGTTTACCACAATTACAGCAGAGTCTAAATTATAGATGGAGGCTGGCAGCATTCCCAGTGCACTTGCTATGGGGTGTTCACATCCCTTCAGCCACGCGCTCGGCAGGAGATGGTGGCACAGCCCCTGCAGTGGTCCAGGAGAGCTCCAGGGGCCTCCCTTAGGAATGCTGTGGTAAAGTCATGGGATCATTGACCTCAGCCATCAGTCAGTCTTCATGCAGGATGTAGTGTGAGATGGTGATGACAGGAATTTTTCACAGTTCCAGTAATGATAACATTGTTCCACTTGGGCTATGATTCAGGCAAGTAATTGCCCAAGGCTTTTGGGGTATTGGTTCCTTGCTAAGGCAACAGAGGGACTTGGTGTGCAAAGTGTCTGTGACTAGCTCAAGGGAAGCTCCACCACCTGAGAGGCATTTCCAAAGCCAAAGGCCTGAGGAGGAATCCTGAATGGCCCGAGGGTGGGGATGAAGGGTGGTGCTCCCAGCCTGTGGTGCTCAGCACTTGGCAGAGCAGCTGCCAGTGTGCAGGTGAGGGAGGACAGGGTGCTTGTGCCCAGCTTCCCTGGGCATCCTGACAAGGTGCAAATGCTTTGGAAGGACACAGGGCTGGGTGGGCATTGGGCCACTCCCATGTCCCACCCTTACATTTCCTCTGTCTCTGTCCCCTCAGGGCTGGCTACGACACATTCTGGCGCCTGTAAAAGCTCAAGGATTGAGGGTTGGTAGCATTGGAGCTCCCAGAAGAAGAGGCAGCGCCGGGCTGTAGCCCTTCCTCCTGCTTCAGCAGCTGCTTCTCCCAATAAAGCTTTTCTGCAAGCACACAGAGTCTCCTCTCTTTCATAGACCAGAGCCCCCATTCCCTTTCCTCAATCCTGGCCTCTCTTGCCACTATCCCTGACGGCCATTGTGTGAGCCCTGCTGTGACCCTGCATGGCTTGGGCTCCTCTTTGTCAGCCCAGCCACCACCTGGGGCTCCTTGGGGCCCAGCTGGAGCAGGCCAGCAGGACCCCGCTCAGCCTGGAGCCATGGCCTGTGGCCCATCTCCCACTGGGAGTCTGCAAACAGCTCCATGTCCCCTCTGCAAGGAGCAAGGACAGAGCTGGGAAGAGCAGGGGCTCTCCCAGGGCAGGCAGAGCCAGCTGTGCTCCCCCAGCATGGCAAGAAGGCACCCCCAGTGCTGGGCACAGAGCTGCTGGGGCAGCAACACTCCAGGGCTGCAGTCCTGGGCTCAGCAGGGCGGCTGGAGGGGCTCCATGGCACACATCTCTGCAGCAGCAGCAGCAGCAGCTGTCCCAAGGTGTCCATCTCTCCCCGAGGTGAAGCCCTGAGCAGGCACCAAGGCAGGGCTCTGGGGACACTCACCAATGTCATAGTGCAGGCTGATCTGCAGCTTGGGCCACAGCATGATGAGAGCAAAGGAGGCATAGAAATGGACGTCGTAGGTGTTGTACTCCTGGCCTGGAAGGTGGGGCAGGTGCTGAGGGCAAGGAGACTGCCACGGGGAGGGGAAAGGGGCAAAGGTCCTCCCTGCACATGGCCCAGGACAGGGGCATCTTTGCCAGCACAGGCAGGGGCTCCCGTTCAAAGAGGCTTTCATTCTCTACACAGAGCAGAGAGGGATGTGGGCAACACTCCATGCCCTATCCCTCAGGCCTGCAAGGGGTTTTCCTGGGAATAGCACTACTCCCTGCACACTGGAGTGTGAAAACCATCCCCACGGCAGGTTCAAACCACATGGCTGCCGTAATGGCAGGGCTTGAGGTTGTGTTGAGATCTGCGGGAGAAATGCAGCACTCAATATGAATGATCAGCAAATTTCAAATGTTATTGATAGGCACACACATTTATATTGGTGTTAATGAGGCTAATATCTATTGCAAAAGGCGAGCTCATTCTTGGTTAGTTACTTATCAGCTAACTATGCCTGCATCAGTATACTTGTGGCTACTGTGTTGCAGCTGTTCTCATCTTTTCTTCATATTTCTAACTAACGATCCTCTCCCCCATCCTGATGTTGCACCAAGGGCACAGTGCCCTTGCCAGGTTTGGCTGGCTCCTATACCTATTTCCTTCTTACTTAATTAACGGTATGATGTTAGTGTGGCCTTTGTCACCTAGCTGACTGTCCACAAAATCCTCCACAAGGCTGGAGAACGCCTGACATCCTTGTGAGTTACCTTCCAAATAAGCAAACCTTCCGTACTCCCGCAGGACAGGGAGGAGGTGGGAGAGCCCTGCCCCCGCCGGGCCCTGCAGGTCCTGGGCACAGCAATCAGGGGGCACCTCCATCCAGATGGTCCCTCCATCCGTCATGAAGTAGAGCTCATTGAAGAGGGCTGACTTGTACCAGGAAGGCAGCTGGCTGCGGGAAACAGGGAAGCTCAGCCTCCCAGGCTGAGGGGGTGATGCTCCTGTGGCAGCCAAGCCCAGCAGGCCACTGGCAAGGTGCTCTCATCTGCCCTACCTGTTCTCCAGGATGGGATTCTGCCACGCTTCCATCTTCCTCTCCCACTCCTCGTAGTGTGCCAGGGCACCACTAACTGTCAAGAACAGCCCAAAGTGGTATGAGCAGCTTTTGAGGAACCACAGCAAGAACTAGCAATGGCAAGTTTGGATACAGCCTCACTTTGGGAACAAGCCACAGCATCCTGGAGAGATTTTGAACAGCCAAAGAGGCTGGAGGAAAGAGTTCTGCCCTGCCTTGGGTGCCCAGAACCAGCACGGCCACCCACTTGCCCTGCTCCCCCTGCACCCGTCCCACGCAGGACGGAGGCACTCACCAGTGGGTGAATCCAGCCTGCCATCCTGCAGGAGGTCCTGCCACACCTCTCTCCCCAATCCCGTGGGATCGAATGCTGTAACATGGGTGACTCCTGTGCCAGCCTGAACAAGGCAAGAGCATCATCAGGGGCTGCTCCTTTGGAGGAGGAGGAGATTCATGTTCTCCCCTGCCCAGTACCACCACCAGGACATGACACTCACTTCTCATGTGCTGCCCAGCAACTCTCAGCTTGCAGCCCCAGCTGCTCTCCTGACACCATTCCCAAAGAGGGTGCCCTCAGGGAGCTCGTGTCCCCATTCCTGGCATCAGGCAAGAGCTGAGAAATGCTGCCAGCCCCAAGCTGTTGTACCCCCATCCTTTACCCAACATACAGCAGGGCTGCACAACCTCCCCGGCAGCAGCTGCAGCAGCAGGGCCAGCCCTTTACCTTCTGCCGGGCAGAGATGGCCAGGGTGAAGGGGTTGAGGGCCGGGCAGTGGTGCAGCAGCACCCCAGCAACCCGCTGGCCGTCCTTGTGCAGGGCGAAGGGCTCGTTCCAGTGCCCGCCGCTGCCGGCCTCCTTCGCCCCCGCGCCGTTCTGCAGGCTGAACATGATGGACACCTCCACGGCCTCATCCCTGCCGTTCTCCACCTCCCAGACGAACACTGCCACCGGCAAGCTGGAGTCCTGCCACAGACGCAGAATGCTGCCTGCAGGGCTGCTGCTCCACAGGCAGCTGCCCCGGCACCGCTTCCCCCCTGCTGGGGACACCTCGCAGCGACAGCGACAGCGCTGGCAAGGACAACTTGTTCTCGGAGTGCTCAGCCAGGCTGAGCAGCAGCAGCAGCAGCAGCAGCAGAGGGCTTCGGGAGGCAGGCAAGAGAACATTCAAAGGAGAAGCAGCCCTGGGCTGGCAAGCAGCACGCCGGGCAGGAGAGGGACGCAAAGCGGCCCTTAGGGCCCGGCCGGGTGTCTCATCACTCATCGGCTCGGCAGGCTGACACAGGCTCACGGGCTGCAAGGCCGGGGTAAGAGGAAGGTCAGACGTGTCAGCAGCACAGCTGCCACCCTCGCCCGGGGCTGGCAGCCGGCACGGGCAGCGCTGAGCCAGCCCTGGCTGCAATGCCGAGCTCCCGCACGGCTGCGGGGCTGCCCCGCCCGGACCCGCTGAGTGCGGCCCTGGGGAAACGCCGGGAAAGCGGCTGGAGAGCAGCTCTGTCCCGGCAATGGGGAAACGCCGGGAAAGCGGCTGAAGAGCAGCTCTGTCCCAGGAATGGGGAAAGCTGGCAAAGCGGCTGGAGAGCAGCTCTGTCCCGGCAATGGGGAAACGCCGGGAAAGCGGCTGGAGAGCAGCTCTGTCCCGGCACTGGGGAAACGCTGGCAAAGCGGCTGGAGAGCAGCTCTGCCCTCGGCGATGCCGTGGCCGCCTTACCTTATAGTCGTGGGGGATGACGGGCGAGACCTGCCGGCAGGTGAGCACCACCTGCTGCCCCGGCAGCTCGTAGACCAGCCAGGCACGGGGGTACAGGGCGTGGTAAAAGCCGTAGCGGCCGCAGTAGCCCCAGTTCCAGCTCTGCAGGCTGCTGGGTCTCTCCAGGGACAAGACCTGCTGGTAAATGGTCTGGCCCTTGCACCGCAGGCACACTGTGAACTGTGGAGGAGAGGAGCCCGTGCCGGGCATGAGAGGAGCCCTGTGGCAGATGTCCCAGTCGCCCAGGCTGCTGCAGTGACTCTCACTCCCCTCACACACCTTGCTGAACTCTGTGCTCACCAATGATTCCATAGTGGCCAATGCCAGCATTCAGCTGCCAGCAGCAGAAATCTCCCCAGCAACATTTTCCCCTTTAGAACATAATAAAAATTGTTTGCAACTTTACAGGTGTTATTTGCTGTCTTAAAAAGTTCTGTATCAATATGTGACTAAGACTTCTTCAGTACCTTTAAGTCTGTTGCTCTTCAGTTGCAGGAGTAGAACTGGCTGCAGCATCCTCATGTCTGCTGGGATGGTCAGAGCAGCCACTGGTGCTGCAATAGCTTAAAGGGAGAGGGGCAGTGAAGAACCATTGGGTTATTTATACCCCATGGGCTGTTGTCAGAGCAAAGCTTTCTGGTGCTCAAGGGCAGGCAAAGGCCTCAGGTGGGTGAAGGGAGCAGTGGCTTTGTCTGTGGGAGGGTGACAAAGCACTTGACTGTGTGTTGGGAAATCAGAGGGGAGCTTCAGGTGACTTTAGCTGCTGATTCCCTCCTGTGTTTAAGCCAGTGTGGGGCTGGGGCTGTGCCCGGGCTCCAGGCAGGGTCTGGCCCAGCCCTCCTGCAGTAAATCCCTGCTGCAGTTCCTTGTGGGCAGGGAACAGCAGCTGTGGTGCAGTCCAGAATGTGGCCTGCCCTTGCCCAGCTCAGCCTCATGCTGCTGAAGGTGGCACTTGTCCCTGCTCTCTGGTGAGCTCTGAGCTGACTGCAGGTGGCACTGCTGAGTTCCCATCCTCTGTTACTGGGACATTTCATGGGTTTTTCCCATGGATTCTGCTCCACTGCCTGTCTGGCATCACTGCTGTGTGTGAGCTCATTGCCGTGGCCTTGGTGTGTGCACAGTCAGCAGTGAACGAGTCAGAAATGCGACGTAAAACCGCCTGTGCTCCCGTCCTGAAGAGAGTGTGCCCAAAAGCTTCTGCCAGAGAAGGGCACCCCAGCCCTTCACTGATTCCCACAGCATCCCCTGGCCTTATCTCCAGAGCCACACTGGGAATAAATATTTGCAGGGCTGTTTGGCTTGAGCACAGAGAGAAGGGATTTGCTGCTGTTGCTTTGAGTGTGCCCAAGCTCTGTGGCTGGACTGCCCAGCCTTCCCTGGCAAGGAGCTGCCTGGTGTCATCCCAGCCTCTGCTTCCCCTGACTCTGGTGTCCCCAGAGTGGGAATAAGTGTCTGGCATGTCCCTGGCTGTGCTGATGAGCCTCATGGCTCTTGTCTCTCTTGCAAGTGACAACCATAAAGCAGATGAGGATGGCATGGTTGGCCAGGCCCCCAAAGCAAACCCACAAGCAATGGGGAAGGGGCTTGGCCAGTGGTTGTGGGTGAGAAGCTGTTTTTAGAGATCAACTAGTTAGATGAGCTGTCAGCGTCCTCTTGAAGAATGTGGAATGTGGTTCAGCACTTCTCTGTAAAGTATTTTGGGGGCTTTTTTATTCTTTTGAGGAAAGAGACATTTCACTTCCTCCTGTAATTCTTTGAGGTGGCAATTTTTTGCTATTGACCCAGCGAGCTGTGTTGCCCTTTTCCTCACGTAAAATTTAATCCAGCTCCAGACCCAGCCTGAGGGGTCCACGTGATCACCAAACCTGTCTCTGTCCGCCCAGGTTTTCCCCAAGAGCCACATTCTCAGCGCGCTCAAGACCATCTTCGAGAAGAACGTGCTGGGCTTCGCGGGCGGCGCCATGGGGGCCGTGAACGGCATGAGGCCCGACGGCGTGCCCGACACCTCCAGCGTGCAGTCCAACGAGGTCTGGGTCGGCGTGGTCTACTCCCTGGCTGCCACCATGATCCAGGAGGTGAGCGTGGGCGCGCTGCTGCCGCGCTGCCCAGCCTGTGCTCCTTGGCCGTGCTGATGGCCCTGTCCCCTCTCGTGCAGGGCATGGTGGAGGAAGGCTTCCGTACGGCGGAGGGCTGCTACCGCACGGTGTGGGAGCGGCTGGGCATGGCTTTCCAGACTCCGGAGGCCTATCGGGAGAAGAAGGTGTACCGCTCGCTGGCCTACATGCGGCCCCTCAGCATCTGGAGCATGCAGCTGGCCCTGGAGCGCCGCGCTGGCCGGGCACCGGCACCCGCACAGCTCCCCCAGGGCAGCACTCACCCTTGAGCCTCGTGGCGCTGGGCAGGGCACCGGGTGCACCACGGGCTGGGGGGGCAGATGGCAGGCAGGGACCCTCCCCTCCCTCGCTGTGCTAGTACTCACATTGCTGTTTTCCTTCCCTACCTCCACTACGTGCCCTTGACCTCAGGGGGCTTCCAGCTGCTGATGCTGAGCACAAGGGGGGGGACCGGAGGTGTGGGGGATGTCTCCTCAGAGCATGGTGGCTTAAGGAGTTGCTGCTGGAGCCTGTGCCTCCCCTTCCCCATCACTCAGGGCTCTGACAGCCTGCAGGCTGCCCAGCCATCCCAAACTGCAGCTGGCACCTTGCCCAGGGGCGCAGGAGACCTCTGTCCTGCAGTCCCTGGGCTGGGGGAGGTGGGCAGCTGTCCTGCAGGGAAAGAAGAGGCTGTGGGGGAATGTGTGTGTGAGGATACTGGAGCGGTGCTCTGGGGCACACGGGTGCTGTAGTTGTCCTGGGCTGGCACTGCCCATAGGGACTGGCTGTGCCCCAGGAGGGCCTGTGGCAGGCACAATCCCCAGGGGAGACCCGGCTCCCTGCACAGTGACAATCTGAGCCCAAGAAGCAGGTCCTGGTCTGGTACCATGGCCCCTCCCTGCTGGCGCCGGGGGCAGGCAGTGGAGCACATTCAAGGGGATAAATCACTTCAATTCTTAATAAATCTGTCCAGCTGTCTACTCTCATTCTTCTTTGGTGTTTTCTTTGGCACAGGACCAAGGTGGAAGAGGGAGCTCTTGCAATTCCCCATTGGACTAGGCTGAAGGGCTAGGGAGACAGGGAGGGGACAAGTCCCAGTGGTGTCTGGCTCTTGTGGAGTTTCTGAAGGGAGCAGGATGTGCCTCTTTACCCCCTTTTCCAGATGTAATAGCAGCAGGTAAGAGTGCTTCTTGCTCGGCTCCTGGCTCTGCCCTGTCTTTCAGGCAGCAGAGGAGAGAGCATTCCTCCTGTGAAGGCCTCCCTGGGCAGCAGCTGGGCCACAGGGCCGCAGGCCCTCAACCACATCGCGTCCCCTTCTGCCCAGGGCTGGGCACCTTGCTTCCTCTTCCTTTTTTTCTCTGCCACTGCAGCATTTGAAGGCAGTAAAATCCTGCTGTGGGGGGATAGAAAGGAGGGAGCTCCTGTTGTGCCTACAGAAACACAGATCTCCTGGAGAGATGGGTACAATATCCTTAAGACAGAGACGGACACCCAGGCACCTTTCTGTATAAGGATGCTGTGCCTGCAGTGGGGGTGAAATAACTTGAACAATTCGCTATTTGCAAATATTTGTGGTTCCCTATTTACAGTGGTGAATGGAGAAAGGGGTGTCATGCTGCTTTTGGTGTTGAATAATGCTGAAATGAGTCTGACTTGTCAGACCCTAACGTTCAACATCCTGAGTAGAGATGTGAAGGTGTGATAGAACTGGTAAAGAACCAAAGAAAGGAAACCAGCAAGTGATATACTATCAATAGAATCTTGAACTGCCAGGGCTGACATCCTGCTGAGTGTCAGTCACATTATACTGTAAAACTTGCTCCCAATTTCTAAGGTCAGGGTCTTCTAAACCCCTCCTACCCACAGTGTGTGTGGATTTTGCTCCCTTACATGGGGCTATCCCCTTCATGAGGCTGAGCCAAAGAGATTTGCCCACAATTACTGATATGCGTAACTTCAGGGTCTACTTTGTATTTGGCCTTGCTGGCTTTGATGTAATCAATACTGTTTCCAATTATTGCATCATACTATAGAAATTGTTATTGCTTTTAATCTGTAGTAAAGAATTCTGAAAGATATTTTTGTCTAATTATCATAATAAATTATTTGTTTTTTATATAACTATATCAGGTTTGCCATCCTCAGTGCCGTGGTACAATGTTGTACAAAGTTTCTATTACACCTGTATGATCCTTTAGGCACAATCCATTGGCAAAATCTGGGGCTAAGTTGGATCCAGCTGTGCCCAAACTCTTCACTGGGTGGGATTCTAGGATGCAAGAGGGTGCTTTCTGAGCCTTGTGATTCAGTAGGAGGATTCAGTGCTTCAGTTTATTTAATCAACCTTGTCTGAAGGTGCCACTGTGCCTGTGGCACTGTTCCAGACAGACACGGCCACCATCCCCTGTGCCGCGTGTCCTCCGTGTCCCCAGGCAGGAGCAGATGCGTGGGCCAGTGCTGTGGCCACAGGCAGGGCTCCTGTGGGTGCCACGAGGGCCCAGGGGTGGCAGCCAGGGCCTCGCCGCTCCCAGCATGAGCAGGGGGTGCTGGCACTGCCGTGCCTGAGAGCTGCCACTGCACAGTGAAGCTGAAGGTGGGGCAGCTCTTGGCTGCTGGGCTCCCTGCAGGGGTGGCACCAGGATGTGCTTGCTGGTGGCTGCCACTGTGCTGTGGCAGGAGCCCAAGGAGGTCCCAGCTGTGGTGAGGGCCAAAAGGGTGATGGAAGAGCCCAGCTGGTTTCTGCACAGGCCCTGCAGGTGACCCTGGGGCTGGTGTGGCTGACTCAGTGCTGAGGCACAGTGCCACGCTCAGGCTGGCTAAGCAGGGGATGTGTGTCTCATGGCACAGCCCCTGGCCCTGGCAGCTGGGAGCAGCACATGGCCATCAGTGAGGAGAGCAAGGCTGGGTGTCTGGGCAGGGCAGCAGAGCAGGAGGTGCTGGGTGCCCCCCTAGAGCAGGGCAGGTGACCCACAGGAGCCCCAGGGAAGCAGAGCCAGAGCTGGCAGCCTCCGTGGTCATGGCCCAGCATGGTGCAGGCCAGTGCAGCCAGAGCCTGCAGCCCCTCGGGCAAATCCTCTGTGTGCTGGGGTGGCAGAGCATGGCACAGAGAGAACAGCCAGCCCAGGGATGATGGCACGGCCAGGGCGTGCAGCCCCTCACCCTCCCTGCACCCGGGACAGCACAGCACGGCTCGGCACGGCCAGGCTGCCCAGGGCTGCTCTCACCTCCCTGCATGCAGCAGCACGGGCCACGAGCAGGGCCAGGGCGAGCAGCAGCAGCAGCCCAGGGTGCCTGTGGTGGTGGTGGCCGTGTGTGGTGCCCAGGCTCTGCTCCTTTCATGTCAGAGAGGGCTGAGCCTCCTGCCAGGGGACACCCATGAGACAGTGATGGAGTCTGGGGGGACACTGAGTGAGCTGGCAGGGAGCACAGCCAGGGCAGCAAGTGAGCAGATCATTGAAGATACCACAGGCACAGTGTGGGAGCTTTGAGAACACCACAGGAAACACGTTGCATCTCTGGGACACCACAGAAAGGGGTGAAGGAGTTCTGGGGACACCACAAGAAGGGCTGTTATCTCTTTCTGGCCATGACAGGACTTCTTCTGTGCCAAAGTGCATCCTTAACTCTCAACAGCTATCAGGGCTGGCAGATATGAAGTAGCCTCTCCTCTCCTCCATGACCATTCTTCAGCAGATCATTATGCTGCCCCAGTGCTGCCATTGGTGACAAATGCCATTTTTTGCTCCCATGGCAGAATTTCTGGGCAGAGGAATAACGTTACATGGCAAGAGCAAGCTCCTGTATGTGGCCCCCCTGCAGCCCCTTGTATCTTCCCATGTCAGAGCCCACAGCAAGTGAAGAGGGACCAAGATGCAAAGAAGCTCTCTCTTGGAGTCACTGAGGGAGGGTGGAGTATTGTATTTGTGGGGACCTTCATGGCAGGAAGGAATGAGGAATCTGACTCCTTGTTCCCCGAAGGCTAATTTATTGGTTTATTATACTACATTATATAAAAGAATACTAATAAACTGTACTAAAGAATACAGAAAGGCTACGGAGAGAATGCTAAGAAGTTAATAATGAAAACTTGTGACTCTTTCCAGTGTCTTCACACAGCCTGACACTGATTGGCCAATGAGTCAAAATAACTCACATCAGAAACCCAATGAAAGAATCGTTTGTTGGTAAACAATCTGCAACCACATTCCAAAGGAGCAAAACAAAGGAGAAGCAAATTAGATGATTGTTGTTTTCCTTTTCCACTGAGGCTTCTCAGCTTCCCAGGAGAAAAATCCTGGGCAAAGGGATTTTTCAGAACTAGGAATGTGACACTGGAGAGGTACTGTGACACCACAACACTGGAGCATCTCACCTGGGCTGTCCAGCTGCATTTATCTTGGAACAAAGGCAATCTGGGAATGCCAGCTGCCCGCACCCCCTCTGATAGCTGATACATTTGGGTACACCCAGATTGCACCATGCCCTGGCCAGAGGTGCCACCCACAGCCCTGGCAGCAATAAAAAGGAGAGGGAGCAGGAGCCTCAGCAGAGAGCTGCAAGGAGCACATCCCAGGTACATCAGCTGTCCTCTGCTGCAGAGATGGTGCAAGCAACTCCCTTGCTGCTGGTGCTCTTCCTGGCCCTGGGGGCTCACAGCCTCCAGGGCACACAGCAGGTACCATCAGGGCTGGGATGCACAGGGTGGGCTGGGCAGGGGGCTGTGGCTGCAGCCTGTGCTGGGCCACAAGTGCTGAGTTCTTTCCTCTCCAGTGTAAGCTGACTGGGAAATGGAAGAATGACCTGGGCTCCAACATGACCATCAGTGAAATAAATGGAGATGGTGATTTCAACGGCACCTACTTCACGGCTACGTCAGCATCTCCAGGGCCGATCAAGGAATCACCACTGGTGGGGTCCCAGCAGCTCCCATATGCGAGCCAGCCCACCTTTGGTTTCACTGTTCATTGGAGCTTTTCAAGTACTTAGACTTATCCTCGTTGTGTCCCCAGAGCTGCCTTCTGTCCTTCTCTGCAGTGTCCTTGCTGATTCCCTGCCCTATCCCCACTGCTCTCCCTCTCCTCTCCCTGGAGCTGCCCCATCCCTGTCCCTGGAGCTCCTGGCTTGCTCTCAGCTCCCAGTCCCAGGCTGCAGGAGAGGCAGCAGGGGCTGAAGCCTGCACTGCCTGCCCATCTGCGTGGGACACCCCAGCCCTCTGAGCCCTCCCGCTGCTTCCCCATGCCCACTGTGCCCAGAGGCTGGGGACAGCACGGCTCTACTGTCCCCTGAGCTGGGGCAGCCACTGACTGCCACCTCGGCCACGCTCCCCTCCACCTCCTGTCTTGTCCCCACAGACACCATCACTGTTTTCATGGGCCAGTGCTTTGTGGATAAGCATGGAAAGGAGGTTCTGAAGACCATGTGGCTGCTGAGGTTACACTCGGATAAACTCGCAAACAACTGGAATGCCACCTTGTGAGTCCCCTGTCCCTGCCCTGCACAGGTCCCCTGTGCAGCCCTGAGGGGTTGGGGCTGTCACAGATGAGTGCTTTAGGTCACTTAGGAGTCACTCTCACAGGTGTTGGCAAAAGGAGCTTTAATATCTGTTTGCAAAGGTCGGACTTAGCAGAGCTCCATGACAAGGTTCACTTGATTGCTTTGTGCAGGGGGAAAACACAGGAAGGAATAGATGGGTTAGAATCAGTTTTGAATGATTTACATGGAGGCTGGAGATGGAAAAGGAGAAATGAGAGCCTTCAACTGAATCACAAAGTTGAGGGAGGTACCCTCTGCTTTCTAAATTATTGATGGATCCCAGCTGGGGCTGATTCCACTCTTAATCTCGACCTTCTCAATGGTTTCTGTCTAAAGGACATGGCAGCACTTAACCATTGACTAATTTAACGTTTGTCAAGTGATTTGGGAAGGTTTACCACAATTACAGCAGAGTCTAAATTATAGATGGAGGCTGGCAGCAGTCCTAGTGCACTTGCTATGGGGTGTTCACATCCCTTCAGCCACGCGCTTGGCAGGAGATGGTGGCACAGCCCCTGCAGTGGTCCAGGAGAGCTCCAGGGGCCTCCCTTAGGAATGCTGTGGTAAAGTCATGGGATGATTGACCTCAGCCATCAGTCAGTCTTCATGCAGGATGTAGTGTGAGATGGTGATGACAGGAATTTTTCACAGTTCCAGTAATGATAACATTGTTCCACTTGGGCTGTGATTGAGGCAAGTAATTGCCCAAGGCTTTTGGGGTATTGGTTCCCTGCTAAGGCAACAGAGGGACTTGGTGTGCAAAGTGTCTGTGACTAGCTCAAGGGAAGCTCCACCACCTGAGAGGCATTTCCAAAGCCAAAGGCCTGAGGAGGAATCCTGAATGGCCTGAGGGTGGGGATGAAGGGTGGTGCTCCCAGCCTGTGGTGCTCAGCACTTGGCAGAGCAGCTGCCAGTGTGCAGGTGAGGGAGGACAGGGTGCTTGTGCCCAGCTTCCCTGGGCATCCTGACAAGGTGCAAATGCTTTGGAAGGACACAGGGCTGGGTGGGCATTGGGCCACTCCCATGTCCCATCCTTACGTTTTCTCTGTCTGTGTCCCCTCAGGGCTGGCTACGACACATTCTGGCGCCTGGAAGAGCTCAAGGATTGAAGGTTGGTAGCATTGGAGCTCCCAGAAGAAGAGGCAGCGCCGGGCTGTAGCCCTTCCTCCTGCTTCAGCAGCTGCTTCTCCCAATAAAGCTTTTCTGCAAGCACACAGAGTCTCCTCTCTTTCATAGACCAGAGCCCCCGTTCCCTTTCCTCAGTCCTGGCCTCTCTTGCCACTATCCCTGACGGCCATTGTGTGAGCCCTGCTGTGACCCTCCATGGCTTGGGCTCCTCTTTGTCAGCCCAGCCACCACCTGGGGCTCCTTGGGGCCCAGCTGGAGCAGGCCAGCAGGACCCCGCTCAGCCTGGAGCCATGGCCTGTGGCCCATCTCCCACTGGGAGTCTGCAAACAGCTCCATGTTCCCTCTGCAAGGGGCAAGGACAGAGCTGGGAAGAGCAGGGGCTCTCCCAGGGCAGGCAGAGCCAGCTGTGCTCCCCCAGCATGGCAAGAAGGCACCCCCAGTGCAGGGCACAGAGCTGCTGGGGCAGCAACACTCCAGGGCTGCAGTCCTGGGCTCAGCAGGGCGGCTGGAGGGGCTCCATGGCACACATCTCTGCAGCAGCAGCAGCAGCAGCTGTCCCAAGGTGTCCATCTCTCCCCGAGGTGAAGCCCTGAGCAGGCACCAAGGCAGGGCTCTGGGGACACTCACCAATGTCATACTGCAGGCCGATCTGCAGCTTGGGCCACAGCATGATGAGAGCCAAGGAGGCATAGAAATGGACGTCGTAGGTGTTGTACTCCTGGCCTGGAAGGTGGGGCAGGTGCTGAGGGCAAGGAGACTGCCACGGGGAGGGGAAAGGGGCAAAGGTCCTCCCTGCACATGGCCCAGGACAGGGGCATCTTTGCCAGCACAGGCAGGGGCTCCCGTTCAAAGAGGCTTTCATTCTCTACACAGAGCAGAGAGGGATGTGGGCAACACTCCATGCCCTATCCCTCAGGCCTGCAAGGGGTTTTCCTGGGAATAGCACTGCTCCCTGCACACTGGAGTGTGAAAACCATCCCCACGGCAGGTTCAAACCACATGGCTGCCGTAATGGCAGGGCTTGAGGTTGTGTTGAGATCTGCGGGAGAAATGCAGCACTCAATAGGAGTGATCAGCAAATTTCAAATGTTATTGATAGGCACACACATTTATATTGGTGTTAATGAGGCTAATACCTATTGCAAAAGGCGAGCTCATTCTTGGTTAGTTACTTATCAGCTAACTATGCCTGCATCAGTATACTTGTGGCTACTGTGTTGCAGCTGTTCTCATCTTTTCTTCATATTTCTAACTAACGATCCTCTCCCCCATCCTGATGTTGCACCAAGGGCACCGTGCCCTTGCCAGGTTTGGCTGGCTCCTATACCTATTTCCTTCTTACTTAATTAACGGTATGATGTTAGTGTGGCCTTTGTCACCTAGCTGACTGTCCACAAAATCCTCCACAAGGCTGGAGAATGCCTGACATCCTTGTGAGTTACCTTCCAAATAAGCAAACCTTCCGTACTCCCGCAGGACAGGGAGGAGGTGGGAGAGCCCCGCCCCCGCCGGGCCCTGCAGGTCCTGGGCACAGCAATCAGGGGGCACCTCCATCCAGATGGTCCCTCCATCCGTCATGAAGTAGAGCTCATTGAAGAGGGCTGACTTGTACCAGGAAGGCAGCTGGCTGCGGGAAACAGGGAAGCTCAGCCTCCCAGGCCGAGGGGGTGATGCTCCTGTGGCAGCCAAGCCCAGCAGGCCACTGGCAAGGTGCTCTCATCTGCCCTACCCGTTCTCCAGGATGGGATTCTGCCAAGCTTCAATCTTCCTCTCCCACTCCTCGTAGTGTGTCAGGGCACCACTAACTGTCAAGAACAGCCCAAAGTGGTATGAGCAGCTTTTGAGGAACCACAGCAAGGACTAGCAATGGCAAGTTTGGATACAGCCTCACTTTGGGAACAAGCCACAGCATCTGGCAGAGATTTTGAACAGCCAAAGAGGCTGGAGGAAAGAGTTCCGCCCTGCCTTGGGTGCCCAGAACCAGCACGGCCACCCACTTGCCCTGCTCCCCCTGCACCCGTCCCACGCAGGACGGAGGCACTCACCAGTAGGTGAATCCAGCCTGCCATCCTGCAGGAGGTCCTGCCACACCTCTCTCCCCAATCCCGTGGGATCGAATGCTGTAACATGGGTGACTCCCGTGCCAGCCTGAACAAGGCAAGAGCATCATCAGGGGCTGCTCCTTTGGAGGAGGAGGAGATTCATGCTCTCCCCTGCCCAGTACCACCACCAGGACATGACACTCACTTCTCATGTGCTGCCCAGCAACTCTCAACTTGCAGCCCCAGCCTCTCTCCTGACACCATTCCCAAAGAGGGTGCCCTCAGGGAGCTCGTGTCCCCATTCCTGGCATCAGGCAAGAGCTGAGAAATGCTGCCAGCCCCAAGCTGTTGTACCCCCATCCTTTACCCAACACACAGCAGGGCTGCACAACCTCCCCGGCAGCAGCCGCAGCAGCAGGGCCAGCCCTTTACCTTCTGCCGGGCAGAGATGGCCAGGGTGAAGGGGTTGAGGGCCGGGCAGTGGTGCAGCAGCACCCCAGCAACCCGCTGGCCGTCCTTGTGCAGGGCGAAGGGCTCGTTCCAGTGCCCGCCGCTGCCGGCCTCCTTCGCGCCCGCGCCGTTCTGCAGGCTGAACATGATGGACACCTCCACGGCCTCATCCCTGCCGTTCTCCACCTCCCAGACGAACACTGCCACCGGCAAGCTGGAGTCCTGCCACAGACGCAGAATGCTGCCTGCAGGGCTGCTGCTCCACAGGCAGCTGCCCCGGCACCGCTTCCCCCCTGCTGGGGACACCGCGCAGCCACAGCGACAGCGCTGGCAAGGACAACTTGGTCTCGGAGTGCTCAGCCAGGCTGAGCAGCAGCAGCAGCGGCAGCAGAGAGCTTTGGTGGGCAGGCAAGAGAACATTCAAAGGAGAAGCAGCCCTGGGCTGGCAAGCAGCACGCCGGGCAGCAGAGGGACGCAAAGCGGCCCTTAGGGCCCGGCCGGGTGTCTCATCACTCATCGGCTCGGCAGGCTGACACAGGCTCACGGGCTGCAAGGCCGGGGTAAGAGGAAGGTCAGACGTGTCAGCAGCACAGCTGCCACCCTCGCCCGGGGCTGGCAGCCGGCACGGGCAGCGCTGAGCCAGCCCTGGCTGCAATGCCGAGCTCCCGCACGGCTGCGGGGCTGCCCCGCCCGGACCCGCTGAGTGCGGCCCTGGGGAAACGCCGGGAAAGCGGCTGGAGAGCAGCTCTGTCCCGGGAATGGGGAAACGCCGGGAAAGCGGCTGGAGAGCAGATCTGTCCCGGGAATGGGGAAACGCCGGGAAAGCAGCTGGAGAGCAGCTCTGTCCCGGCAATGGGGAAACGCTGGGAAAGCGGCTGGAGAGCAGCTCTGTCCCGGGAATGGGGAAACGCTGGCAAAGCGGCTGGAGAGCAGCTCTGCCCTCGGCGATGCCGTGGCCGCCTTACCTTATAGTCGTGGGGGATGACGGGCGAGACCTGCCGGCAGGTGAGCACCACCTGCTGCCCCGGCAGCTCGTAGACCAGCCAGGCACGGGGGTACAGGGCGTGGTAAAAGCCGTAGCGGCCGCAGTAGCCCCAGTTCCAGCTCTGCAGGCTGCTGGGTCTCTCCAGGGACAAGACCTGCTGGTAAATGGTCTGGCCCTTGCACCGCAGGCACACTGTGAACTGTGGAGGAGAGGAGCCCGTGCCGGGCATGAGAGGAGCCCTGTGGCAGATGTCCCAGCCGCCCAGGCTGCTGCAGTGGCTCTCACTCCCCTCACACACCTTGCTGCACTCTGTGCTCACCAGTGATTCCATAGTGGCCAATGCCAGCATTCAGCTGCCAGCAGCAGAAATCTCCCCAGCAACATTTTCCCCTTTGGAACAGAATAAAAATTGTTTGCAACTTTACAGGTGTTATTTGCTGTCTTAAAAAGTTCTGTATCAATATGTGACTAAGACTTCTTCAGTACCTTCAAGTCTGTTGCTCTTCAGTTGCAGGAGTAGAATTGGCTGCAGCCTCCTCATGTCTGCTGGGATGGTCAGAGCAGCCACTGGTGCTGCAATAGCTTAAAGGGAGAGGGGCAGTGAAGAACCATTGGGTTATTTATACTCCATGGGCTGTTGTCACAGCAAAGCTTTCTGGTGTTCACGGGCAGGCAAAGGCCTCAGCTGAGTGAAGGGAGCAGTGGCTTTGTCTGTGGGAGGGTGACAAAGCACTTGACTGTGTGTTGGGAAATCAGAGGGGAGCTTCAGGTGACTTTAGCTGCTGATTCCCTCCTGTGTTTAAGCCAGTGTGGGGCTGGGGCTGTGCCCGGGCTCCAGGCAGGGTCTGGCCCAGCCCTCCTGCAGTAAATCCCTGCTGCAGTTCCTTGTGGGCAGGGAACAGCAGCTGTGGTGCAGTCCAGAATGTGGCCTGCCCTTGCCCAGCTCAGCCTCGTGCTGCTGAAGGTGGCACTTGTCCCTGCTCTCTGGTGAGCTCTGAGCTGACTGCAGGTGGCACTGCTGAGTTCCCATCCTCTGTTACTGGGACATTTCATGGGTTTTTCCCATGGATTCTGCTCCAGTGCCTGTCTGGCATCACTGCTGTGTGTGAGCTCATTGCCGTGGCCTTGGTGTGTGCACAGGCAGCAGTGAACGAGTCAGAAATGTGACGTAAAACCGCCTGTGCTTCCGTCCTGAAGAGAGTGTGCCCAAAAGCTTCTGCCAGAGAAGGGCACCCCAGCCCTTCACTGATTCCCACAGCATCCCCTGGCCTTATCTCCAGAGCCACACTGGGAATAAATATCTGCAGGGCTGTTTGGCTTGAGCACAGAGAGAAGGGATTTGCTGCTGTTGCTTTGAGTGTGCCCAAGCTCTGTGGTTGGACTGCCCAGCCTTCCCCGGCAAGGAGCTGCCTGGTGTCATCCCAGCCTCTGCTTCCCCTGACTCTGGAGTCACCAGAGTGGGAATAAGTGTCTGGCATGTCCCCGGCTGTTCTGATGAGCCTCATGGCTCTTGTCTCTCTTGCAATTCGATGCTGTGATTACTCCATAACTTCCACAATGACACTTCCCTTCCCTATACAAGTTGGTCCATCATCTGTTTTTATTTCCTGTGGTACCCCTAATGAAGCAAATGCTTGTAGAAAATGTCATGTGGTATGATTCATGGTTTCCCCTGTATGTAAAGATGTAGATCACTCCTGAAAAGGTGTCGACTGAGACATGAATGTTTTTGAGCGTCCAAAAGATGGATCTTTTGTGACATCAGCTTGCCATAATTGAAGACTCTGCAATCCCCTTGGATTGACTGCTCCACTGGATGCAGGTGGCTGCACAAGCTGACAATCTGAACATGCATTGATGGTTTCCTCTGCTAGAGTTTTTGAAATGAGAAAGGATTCCATCAATGCCTGTGCATTTTGATGAAAAAATGCATGACTTAGTCTCACCTGTTCAAAAATGTCTGGTAGAGGTTATCTGACCTTTTAAAAGTCAACCTTCCAACCGTTTAACCACATTTGCAATGGATGCTGAATCTGTGATCAAGTGCAGTGGTTGCTGAAACAACTGGAAAACTCTGACCACTGCTGCAAGTTCCACAATTTGTGGTGATCCTTGTACTATTTTTATATTTGAATCCCAATTCCCTGAGACCGGATTTTTCCATGTGATTACTGATTTGTGAGTCTTCCCTGAACTGTCAGTAAATACTGTCAACCCATTCAAGGTTCCTCACTTCATTTTGGTTTTGCCCTGAAACTCACCCTTGCCTTTAGCAATCTGTGACTTGGAAAATGAATTGTACAAATGCCTGGACACCCTGTGCGTCCCTTCCACAATTGTTCTTCAACCAAATTCTTCAGAGCACTCAATTTTTGTCGTCCAAGGGGCCGCTGGTCCACCCAGACAGGATTGGTTGTTTTCCAAGACATTTTCAGAGTGGTGAGTGCTGCAGTGACCACCACTAAAAATCCACCTCCAGCTTTGTGCCCCACTGTGTCAAAAGATCCCCTGCCCAAACTCTGATGGGCTTCTGCACAATGAAAGGATGAATAATTGCTGTTTTTTCCCCTAGCCCTGAGACAACAATTGCCTCCTCACACTGCAGACATCGGGAGCTCCCTCCTATGCCTCAGAGAGAACCCAAGGGTTCAACTACCTTCCACTTCTGGGGCCAAAAATGGATGAAATGACGTCATGTCGGCCCCAGTGTCGAGCATTCCTCGGATCACGGTCGACTTTCCACCACAAGTCATTTGACAAGTGATTGTGGGCCGATCTCGACCTATATCTTTCACCCATGAGGCATGTATTTCCACATGGTCAGCAAAAGAACACCCTCCTTGATCAAACACCGACATGACCTGTTCATGCGGTGGCAAGGCAATAGCTTTAGCTATTGGGGTATTTTCTGGAACTCTCATTGGTGGCCAAAGATCTTTGGCCAGAACTGTCAGCTCTTCCTTTTGTTCTGCCAAGACGATTGAAGGATGAACAACAAGTCTGAGAGTACTACTTCTGTCTTTCCCTATTACTCAAAAGTCTTGCCTTTTCCATGAAGTCCCAGGGACACCCGTGGGTATCACTGCATGACCCTTGTCTAGAAAGCATGTCACTTTGGAGCTTGCCAGGGTGCATTGAGCTCCTGGTGGCAGTAACCCTGGGTCACTGGGGACCCCACAGATTGTCCTGCTGAGGGAGTCAGCTTGTCGTTCCCCAATGATTGTCCTGTTTGCTCTTGTGTTGCCGCCATCGCTTGTGTTGTTGCGCGCTGATGACTCGTGTTCTTTTTCAAGTTTCCCGGATGCGGCAGGGGTTTTCCATCGACATCCGTCTGCCAGCGGCAGTCCTGGCGAGGTACCTCCCTCTCCTGCACCTGGGGCAAACGTCCGCTGGCTTTTGTGTCTTTATAAGTCCTGGGCAGTTTTTCTTAAAGTGCCCGTGGGCTCTGCATTTGTAACACTGTCTGCGTGAGTTGTTGCCCTTGTTGAGGGTTGCAAGAACCTCTTTGAACATTGTTTCCATCCGCTGCTCCATCCGTTCCTCCACGATGGATGAAACGTGCTGAGGCGTCCCCACCTTGCTGCACTCTTCCACCATCTCCGCCAGAGAGGGTTCATTGCTCGCCATCGCGCTGATGATTCGCCTGCACTCCGGATTGGCACTGGCAAGTGCAAGGCTCCTGAGTAGATGTGGTTCCGCCACCTCATCGGTCACTTGTCGATCCATTGTCTGCGTGAGACGATCTGTGAACGAAGAGAAAGGCTCTGAAGGACCTTGCCTAAGGCTTGAGTAAATGGTGTCTTGAACCCCTGCTGGAGCGATTTCCAGGACTGCTCTTCGTGCCACTTCTTTGACGTCTCCCAACACATCTCGTGGAAGTCTCACCGCTTGCTGCGCTGCATTGTCCTCCGGGGGATCACCTGCCAACTGTGCCAAGGTGAGGCTTGCATTCGGTCCGCTCTGGTATCTGGCTCTCAGCTCCTCGAGCATCCTTCTCCATCTTGCGGTCCACACGAGGGCCGGTGTATCTGCAGGAATCATCGCCACAAGACATTTGAGATCATAAGGTGTTATATCATAGATGTTGAAAGTGCCCTTTAAAGCTGCTGAAAATATGGAGAACTCAGTTGTCTCTGACCGCTTTCATCAAATCCGTAACTGCTTTGTGATCCATCTGTTCCCATCTTGGCTTCTGGCCCTGTGCATCATAAGTCACCGGCATCACAAGAGCTTCTGTGTCCTGTATCACATGTCTTTCTTTCATTACCTTTTCCTGGATGTCTGTCCAATCCACTACCATGGATACCTGCTGCTAAAGTGGAGTCGTCTGCTGTGCTTGCTGCCATGCTGCAGCCTCTCCCATCTTGGGACTCAGTGCCATCAGCGGCATCTGTGCTTTCCTTGATCCCGGATGAGGAGCAGCATCGCCTTGCATTGCCTGAAAAAGATGAGGAAGACGAGTCAACAACTCTGGCCAAGATCCCAGAGCTGCATCTACTTACCGTAAAAGGAGTTGGGCAACACCCTTTGGCACCGAGGCTGATGGCTTCTGGCTGGGCACGTCAGCAGTCTCTGCTGCTGAAAGCATCCAGGCTGGAACTCCCTGCGAAGCGGTGACACGCGCTGTGTCGCCCTGTTGCTGTGCCTCAGCAGGAGTGTCTTGGCCTCATCGTGTTCAGGAATTCTCGGAGGTTCCACTCGCTGTGCAGGAACCGTCTTCTTTGGCCTAGCTTTCTTTTTAGAAGAAACTGGGGAAAAATGTTGCAAAGTTACAGTCTCACTCCCAGGTGGGGCTGCGACCTGACCGGCTGAGGTCGCCATGTCGAGGTCGGCATGTGGACCCTCCACCATGACTGAACCTCCTCACCGACAGTTTTCGCTTGCGACTTTGACAAATCCTGGGCAACTTGACGTGCCGCTTGTGGCATTTGCACGGCACGTCCCGCTCGGACCCTGCCGGGAGCCGGGCCCGGCCGCGCCTGCCGCCGCTCGCCGCGCCAGCGCTGAGGGCCGCCGCCCTGGCCACGCCCCCGCCTGCGCGCGCCTCCAGCCCGGCCCCGCCCCCTGCGCGAGGCCTCCGGCGCCGCCTCAGCGCGTGGCCCCTGGCGGCTGTGGGACGGACGGCGCCGCTGCGGCCGCGGCCCGGGGAACGTGCCCCTCTGCCTTCCCGGAACCGACAGCCTCCCCGCCCCGAGCCCGCGCTGGCTCTGGCCTCGCGGCTCCGCTTTGATCGTCGCTCGAATGCTCCTCTGCGGCCTTTGTGCCAACGCCCGCGTCGGGCGCACGCGATCCCCGCTCCGCCGGAGCCCGTGTGGCGCTGGCGGAGCGGGACGAAGCCCTCCCCGCTCCGGCTGCCGGGTTTCGCCTCACGGGTGCGCGTCCATCGGCCGCATCCCGCCGCCTCTCGGCGCTGCACTCCTCGCTGCCGCGTTCCCGGCGCCGCGACCCCGCGTCTCGCCGCGGCTGGCCCGGCCCCGGCCGGCGCAGCCCTCGCGGGTTTCGCTGCCCCCGGGGCCCCTCGGCCGCTCTCGGTGCCGCCCCGCGCCGCCGCTGCGGCTCGGCGTTGCTGCGGCGCGACTTGGTGAGGCACCGAGGGAGCGCCTCCTCCCCCTCGGGCTCCGCGACCTCGCCCGCTCCCGCAGTGAGGTTTAGTTCTGGGCGGTCAGCCTCCCGCTCCCCCCTGGGGAAAGTGGCTGGTTCCTGTGTTTCTGGGGCTGCTAGGGGTACTTCTGCGTCCGAGTCATGGGAAGCTTCAGGGGACGCAAGGGAGCCTGGGGTAGCCGGGGGTGATGGCAAGCCCTCCTGTGCCTGTTCAGTGAGGGCCATTTCTGATTCTTCCGAATGGCCAGGGACAACTGGCGTCTGCTGAGTGTCGGGCAATTGCCCTGCCTTTTCGTGAAACTGCCTCCAGCAGTATCCTGGCAGAAGGTAGAAGCTTCACTGCTGCCTCATCTTTCTTTGTGGCCAGATGATGAAGGCGTCTGTTGGTCTCTTGCCAAAACTCTGGCTCAAAGAACAGCCTGGGATCCGAGTGGGGATAGGCATTTCTCACCCATAGCAAGAGCTCTGTAAGATCTTTCTCAGAAATTTTCACTGGATGTGTGTCTGCTGTGCCCTGTAGGGCTGACAAAATCCTAAGGTGTTCCTGGTACCATGCAACGCCCATGTTCTCAGCGTTCTTAATTTTTGACCCTTCTTAGCAACAGCTGAATTGCCATCAAAGCCGGCCCGGAGGTTTCCTGGTCACTGGCCAGCAGCTGACAGGTGGAGAAGTGCCAGGGCCCTTCCGAGTCTCCTCCTTTCCGGATGGGGTTTGAAGCGAGTTGCCTCGGCAGAGGTCGAGTCGTCTGCTCCAGAGCTTTTCCCTTGTCTCTGGTGGTGTGCCTCTGCCCGGGCTGTTCAGGTCTCTGGCCAGATCCCAGCGGTGCCTCCAGTTCTGGGGTTCCCTACGGTGGGGATGACACCGAGCCAGCCCGATGGTCGAAGAACGAGTCGGAGTTCTTCGTTTGTGGTTCTCAAGGTCATTTATTGTTGCTTACCTAAGATGTTTTCCGTCCAGCCTGCCACAGGCCTGTCTGGCAGGTCAGTTCGAGGCACACTGCCCGTCTCCCGGGCCGGTGCTATCTTTTATACTAAAAACTACGTATATTATGTTTGCAGTTATGTTCCAATACCTATCGCCTATGCTAGACAGTGACTTTCTGCTCTAAACCAATCTGTGACTGCCAACATCATCCTGAAGATGGATGCCAGGGAGAAGAAAGAAGAAGGACAGGGCACGACCAAATCCCTCCACATCTTGGAGCCTCTGACCCCCACGTACAGAATCCCAAACCCCCCTGTACAAGGTTCAAAACCCCCCTGTACATGATCCCAAAATTTTTCCCTTCACCCTGTGATTGCTACTATTATGCTCCTTAGACTTGTGTGACCTGTGACTCTTCATACAAGGTTGGTAATTTCTCCCAGGAGCTAAGATCGAATTCCCAAGTGGTTTTGGCCTTCTTCCAGGGCTTGCCAGCTCCCTGCCAAGGGCCCAAACGATCCAGGTGACCCAGAGGGATGTTCTGGGTTCTGACAGTAAAGAACCAAAGAAAGGAAACCAGCAAGTGATACTATTGAGAGTGTCTCTAAAGCTGTTGAACTGCCAGGACTGACATCCTGCTGAGAGTCAGTCACATTATACTGTAAAACTTGCTCCCAATTTCTAAGGTCAGGGTCTTCTAAAACCCTCCTACCCACAGTGGGTGTGGATTTTGCTCCCTTACATGGGGCTATCCCCTTCTTGAGGCTGAGCCAAAGAGATTTGCCCACAATTACTGATATGGGTAACTTCAGGCTCTACTTTGTATTTGGCCTTGGTAGCTTTATTATCATCAATACTGTTACAAAATATTGCATCATGCTATAGAAATTGTTATTGCTTCTAATCTGTAGTAAATAATTCTGAAAGATATTTTTGTCTAATTATCATAATAAATTATTTGTCTTTTATATATAAATATATCAGATTTGCCATCCTCAGTGCTGTGGTACAATGTTGTACAAAGTTTCTATTACACCTGTATGATCCTTTAGGCACAATCCATTGGCAAAATCTGGGGCTAAGTTGGATCCAGCTGTGCCCAAACTCTACACTGGGTGGGATTCTAGAATGCAAGAGGTGCTTTCTGAGCCATGTGATTCAGCAGGAGGATTCAGTGCTTCAGTTTATTTAATCAACCTTGTCTGAAGGTGCCACTGTGCCTGTGGCACTGTTCCAGACAGACACGGCCACCATCCCCTGTGCCGCGTGTCCTCCGTGTGCCCAGGCAGGAGCAGATGCGTGGGCCAGTGCTGTGGCCACAGGCAGGGCTCCTGTGGGTGCCACGAGGGCCCAGGGGTGGCAGCCAGGGCCTCGCCGCTCCCAGCATGAGCAGGGGGTGCTGGCACTGCCGTGCCTGAGAGCTGCCACTGCACAGTGAAGCTGAAGGTGGGGCAGCTCTTGGCTGCTGGGCTCCCTGCAGGGGTGGCACCAGGATGTGCTTGCTGGTGGCTGCCACTGTGCTGTGGCAGGAGCCCAAGGAGGTCCCAGCTGTGGTGAGGGCCAAAAGGGTGATGGAAGAGCCCAGCTGGTTCCTGCACAGGCCCTGCAGGTGACCCTGGGGCTGGTGTGGCTGACTCAGTGCTGAGGCACAGTGCCACGCTCAGGCTGGCTAAGCAGGGGATGTGTGTCTCATGGCACAGCCCCTGGCCCTGGCAGCTGGGAGCAGCACATGGCCATCAGTGAGGAGAGCAAGGCTGGGTGTCTGGGCAGGGCAGCAGAGCAGGAGGTGCTGGGTGCCCCCCTAGAGCAGGGCAGGTGACCCACAGGAGCCCCAGGGAAGCAGAGCCAGAGCTGGCAGCCTCCATGGTCATGGCCCAGCATGGTGCAGGCCAGTTCAGCCAGAGCCTGCAGCCCCTCGGGCAAATCCTCTGTGTGCTGGGGTGGCAGAGTGTGGCACAGAGAGAACAGCCATCCCAGGGATGATGGCACGGCCAGGGCGTGCAGCCCCTCACCCTCCCTGCACCCCGGACAGCACAGCTCGGCACGGCCAGGCTGCTCAGGGCTGCTCTCACCTCCCTGCATGCAGCAGCACGGGCCACGAGCAGGGCCAGGGCGAGCAGCAGCAGCAGCCCGGGGTGCCCGTGGTGGTGGTGGCCGTGTGTAGTGCCCAGGCTCTGCTCCTTTCATGTCAGAGAGGGCTGAGCCTCCTGCCAGGGGACACCCATGAGACAGTGATGGAGTCTGGGGGGACACTGAGTGAGCTGGCAGGGAGCACAGCCAGGGCAGCAAGTGAGAAGAGCATTGAAGATACCACAGGCACAGTGTGGGAGCTTTGAGAACACCACAGGAAACACGTTGCATCTCTGGGACACCACAGAAAGGGGTGAAGGAGTTCTGGGGACACCACAAGAACACACATGGTCATTCTGGCCATGACAGGACTTCTTTTGTGCCAAAGTGCATCCTTAACTCTCAACAGCTATCAGGGCTGGCAGATATGAAGTAGCCTGTCCTCTCCTCCATGACCATTCTTCAGCAGATGATTATGCTGCCCCAGTGCTGCCATTGGTGACAAATGCCATTTTTTGCTCCCATGGCAGAATTTCTGGGCAGAGGAATAACGTTACATGGCAAGAACAAGCTCCTGTATGTGGCCCCCCTGCAGCCCCTTGTATCTTCCCATGTCAGAGCCCACAGCAAGTGAAGAGGGACCAAGATGCAAAGAAGCTCTCTCTTGGAGTCACTGAGGGAGGGTGGAGTATTGTATTTGTGGGGACCTTCATGGCAGGAAGGAATGAGGAATCTGACTCCTTGTTCCCCGAAGGCTAATTTATTGGTTTATTATACTACATTATATAAAAGAATACTATATTAAACTATACTAAAGAATACAGAAAGGCTACAGAGAGAATGCTAAGAAGCTAATAATGAGAACTTGTGACTCTTTCCATTGTCTTGACACAGCCTGACACTGATTGGCCAATGAGTCAAAATAACTCACATCAGAAACCCAATGAAAGAATAATTTGTTTGTAAACAATCTCCAACCACATTCCAAAGGAGCAAAACAAAGGAGAAGCAAATTAGATGATTGTTGTTTTCCTTTTCCACTGAGGCTTCTCAGCTTCCCAAGAGAAAAATCCTGGGCAAAGGGATTTTTCAGAAACTAGGAATGTGACACTGGAGGGGTGCTGTGACACCACAACACTGGAGCATCTCACCTGGGCTGTCCAGCTGCATTTATCTTGGAACAAAGGCATTCTGGGAATGACAGCTATCTGGGGACCCTCAAATAGCTGATGCATTTGGCTACACCCAAATGTGCAATGTCCTGGCCAGAGGTGCCACCCACCCATCTCGCAGCAATAAAAAGGAGAGGGAGCAGGAGCCTCAGCAGAGAGCTGCAAGGAGCACATCCCAGGTACATCAGCTGTCCTCTGCTGCAGAGATGGTGCAAGCAACTCCCTTGCTGCTGGTGCTCTTCCTGGCCCTGGGGGCTCACAGCCTCCAGGGCACACAGCAGGTACCATCAGGGCTGGGATGCACAGGGTGGGCTGGGCAGGGGGCTGTGGCTGCAGCCTGTGCTGGGCCACAAGTGCTGAGTTCTTTCCTCTCCAGTGTAAGCTGACTGGGAAATGGAAGAATGACCTGGGCTCCAACATGACCATCAGTGAAATAAATGGAGATGGTGATTTCAACGGCACCTACTTCACGGCTGTGTCAGCCTCCCCACAGCCGATCAAGAAATCACCACTGGTGGGGTCCATGCGGCTCCCATATTCGAGCCAGCCCACCTTTGGTTTCACCGTTCATTGGAGCTTTACAGGTACTTAGACTTATCCTTGTTGTGTCCCCAGAGCTGCCTTCTGTCCTTCCCTGCAGTGTCCTTGCTGATTCCCTGCCCTATCCCCACTGCTCTCCCTCTCCTCTCCCTGGAGCTGCCCCATCCCTGTCCCTGGAGCTCCTGGCTTGCTCTCAGCTCCCAGTCCCAGGCTGCAGGAGAGGCAGCAGGGGCTGAAGCCTGCACTGCCTGCCCATCTGCGTGGGACACCCCGGCCCTCTGAGCCCTCACGCTGCTTTCCCCATGCCCACTGTGCCCAGAGGCTGGGGACAGCACGGCTCTACTGTCCCCTGAGCTGGGGCAGCCACTGACTGCCACCTCGGCCACGCTCCCCTCCACCTCCTGTCTTGTCCCCACAGACACCATCACTGTTTTCACGGGCCAGTGCTTTGTGGATAAGCATGGAAAGGAGGTTCTGAAGACCATGTGGCTGCTGAGGTTACACTCGGATAAACTCGGAAATGACTGGAATGCCACCTTGTGAGTCCCCTGTCCCTGCCCTGCACAGGTCCCCTGTGCAGCCCTGAGGGGTTTTGGCTGTCACAGATGAGTGCTTTAGGTCACTTAGGAGTCACTCTCACAGGTGTTGGCAAAAGGAGCTTTAATATCTGTTTGCAAAGGTCGGACTTAGCAGAGCTCCATGGCAAGGTTCACCTGATTGCTTTGTGCAGGGGGAAAACACAGGAAGGAAAAGATGGGTTAGAATCAGTTTTGAATGATTTACATGGAGGCTGGAGATGGAAAAGGAGAAGTGAGAGCCTTCAACTGAATCACAAAGTTCAGGGAGGTCCCTTCTGCTTTCTAAATTATTGATGGATCCCAGCTGGGGCTGATTCCATCTTAATCTCGACCTTCTCAATGGTTTCTGTCTAAAGGACATGGCAGCACTTAACCATTGACTAATTTAACGTTTGTCAAGTGATTTGGGAAGGTTTACCAAAATTGCAGCAGAGACTAAATTATAGATGGAGGCTGGCAGCAGTCCTAGTGCACTTGCTATGGGGTGTTCACATCCCTTCAGCCACGCGCTCGGCAGGAGATGGTGGCACAGCCCCTGCAGTGGTCCAGGAGAGCTCCAGGGGCCTCCCTTAGGAATGCTGTGGTAAAGTCATGGGATGATTGACCTCAGCCATCAGTCAGTCTTCATGCAGGATGTAGTGTGAGATGGTGATGACAGGAATTTTTCACAGTTCCAGTAATGATAACATTGTTCCACTTGGGCTATGATTGAGGCAAGTAATTGCCCAAGGCTTTTGGGGTATTGGTTCCCTGCTAAGGCAACAGAGGGACTTGGTGTGCAAAGTGTCTGTGACTAGCTCAAGGGAAGCTCCACCACCTGAGAGGCATTTCCAAAGCCAAAGGCCTGAGGAGGAATCCTGAATGGCCCGAGGGTGGGGATGAAGGGTGGTGCTCCCAGCCTGTGGTGCTCAGCACTTGGCAGAGCAGCTGCCAGTGTGCAGGTGAGGGAGGACAGGGTGCTTGTGCCCAGCTTCCCTGGGCATCCTGACAAGGTGCAAATGCTTTGGAAGGACACAGGGCTGGGTGGGCATTGGGCCACTCCCATGTCCCATCCTTACGTTTTCTCTGTCTGTGTCCCCTCAGAGTTGGCTACAACACATTCTGGCGCCTGGAAGAGCTCAAGGATTGAAGGTTGGTAGCATTGGAGCTCCCAGAAGAAGAGGCAGCGCCGGGCTGTAGCCCTTCCTCCTGCTTCAGCAGCTGCTTCTCCCAATAAAGCTTTTCTGCAAGCACACAGAGTCTCCTGTCTTTCACAGACCAGAGCCCCCATTCCCTTTCCTCAATCCTGGCCTCTCTTGCCACTATCCCTGACGGCCATTGTGTGAGCCCTGCTGTGACCCTCCATGGCTTGGGCTCCTCTTTGTCAGCCCAGCCACCACCTGGGGCTCCTTGGGGCCCAGCTGGAGCAGGCCAGCAGGACCCCGCTCAGCCTGGAGCCATGGCCTGTGGCCCGTCTCCCACTGGGAGTCTGCAAACAGCTCCATGTCCCCTCTGCAAGGGGCAAGGACAGAGCTGGGAAGAGCAGGGGCTCTCCCAGGGCAGGCAGAGCCAGCTGTGCTCCCTCAGCATGGCAAGAAGGCACCCCCAGTGCTGGGCACAGAGCTGCTGGGGCAGCAACACTCCAGGGCTGCAGTCCTGGGCTCAGCAGGGCGGCTGGAGGGGCTCCATGGCACACATCTCTGCAGCAGCAGCAGCAGCAGCTGTCCCAAGGTGTCCATCTCTCCCCGAGGTGAAGCCCTGAGCAGGCACCAAGGCAGGGCTCTGGGGACACTCACCAATGTCATAGTGCAGGCTGATCTGCAGCTTGGGCCACAGCATGATGAGAGCCAAGGAGGCGTAGAAACAAGGGAATAAATATCTGCAGGGGTGTTTGGCTTGAGCACAGAGAGAAGGGATTTGCTGCTGTTGCTTTGAGTGTGCCCAAGCTCTGTGGCTGGACTGCCCAGCCTTCCCTGGCAAGGAGCTGCCTGGTGTCATCACAGCCTCTGCTTCCCCAGACTCTGGTGTCACCAGAGTGGGAATAAGTGTCTGGCATGTCCCCGGCTGTGCTGATGAGCCTCATGGCTCTTGTCTCTCTTGCAATTCGATGCTGTGATTACTCCATGACTTCTACAATGACATTTCCTGTCTTTATTATCAATAACCAACATCTTGCAGATGCTCTATTTATTTTCAGCTATGTGCAGGGGATTTTAATCTCATTGTAGTCCTCACTGTGCTGCTGCTCTGCTGCTTTTTGCTGAGCTGGGAGCTTGTTTCCATGCTCAGGAGCTGGATGGTTGTTTTTGATTTCTTTTTGTTTGCATGTTTGCAGGTTTCTTTTTGTTTACCTTGTGTTTCTTTCTTCACTTTTTCTGTGTTGACAATAGCTTGCTCAGTGTGATACTTCAATCTATTTTGGTAAATGATTTCAGCTCTTACCTTAGTATTTTGATGATTTTTTTTTCTTATAGTCAGAGGGAAGTTTTTACTTTTTCCTGATAATTTCCTGAAATAATTGCTTCACCAGCAAGCACAGCTGACTTTTGAGAAGTCTTGAACTTTCCCTTGAGAGAAAAGTTTCATGTACCTGCAAGCAGACACAGAAAACCACCAGGGGTCATGGGTACCTCAGTCTGACTTCTCCATCCCCAGGCTGCCTCTTCCCTCTCTCCAAGTTGCCCACTTTAGGTCACAACCCTTTGCATCATCATCCAGTTACAAAACTGAAAGGATTTAAGTACTTTGGAGCTCATTCAGACTAAGCTGGTTTTGTTTTTTCCTGGACCTGAAGCTGAATTTTTCTTGCACTTTTTTTCCCCAAAATTCCCAGCAGTTACACAGACAAACCTAACAGCATCCATGACATGGACTTTGCAGCTGCAAGGTAAATTCTGATACTGCCAGACTGGCTTGGCCATCATTTTTGCCTTTTCCAGCCTCACTGATCCTGGACAGTCCTTTCTTCACCTTTAGCCAGTGTCCTACCTTTTGAAGGCATTGTGCTGCTTCCTGCAGCTGGTGCAGAGGCTGATGGAACAGTACAGTGAAGGAGAAAGTGTGGTCCTGCAATAGTCCTTACCCTAAGGAGCAAGCATTGGAAACCAAAAACCTGATGAGAGTGGTCTGGTTGGCCAGGTCCCCAAAGCAAAACTTCTAGAGCTGGGAGGGCTTTAAGCAGGGACTGTGGGAGAGAAGCTGTTTTTGGAGATGCACGAGCTGGATGAGCTTTCAGCCTCCCCAGGAGGAAGGTGGAATGGAGTTCAACATCATTCTACAGAGGAGAATTTAAAAAAATATTTCAGGGGAAAGAGGCTTTTTCACTTCCTCCTGTTATTTTCCTAAGGTGCTATTTAGGGACAATTGACCCAGCAAGCAGCGTTGCCCTTTTCCTCATGGAAAATTTATTCCTGCTCTAGAGCGAGCCTGAGAGCACCAAGGCCAAAGCCCCATGTCTGTGCACTCAGGGCTCTGACAGCCTGCAGGCTGCCCAGCCACCCCAAACTGCAGCTGGCACCTTGCCCAGGGGCACAGGAGACCTCTCTCCTGCAGTCCCTGGGCTGGGGGAGGTGGGCAGCTGTCCTGCAGGGAAAGAAGAGGCTGTGGGGGAATGTGTGTGTGAGGATACTGGAGCGGTGCTCTGGGGCACACGGGTGCTGTAGTTGTCCTGGGCTGGCACTGCCCATAGGGACTGGCTGTGCCCCAGGAGGGCCTGTGGCAGGCACAATCCCCGGGGAGACCCGGCTCCCTGCACAGTGACAATCTGAGCCCAAGAAGCGGGTCCTGGTCTGGTACCATGGCCCCTCCCTGCTGGCGCCGGGGGCAGGCAGTGGAGCACATTCAAGGGGATAAATCACTTCAATTCTTAATAAATCTGTCCAGCTGTCTACTCTCGTTCTTCTTTGGTGTTTTCTTTGGCACAGGACCAAGGTGGAAGAGGGAGCTCTTGCAATTCCCCATTATCTTCCTGGATTAGGCTGAAGGGCTAGGGAGGTGTGGAGGGGACAAGTCCCAGTGGTGGTTGGTTCTTGTGGAGTTTTGCTGAAGGGAGCAGGATGTGCCTCCTTACCCACTGCTCCACATGTAAAGGCACAAAAGAACTGACCCTTGATTTCTTGTCTGCTGCCTGCAAGGTGTAGTAAGGCTAGGAGCCAGAAAATACCTCTGTGGGGTAGCAGCTGTGCCAGTTAACCAAACCCTGTGCCCTTCTGCCCAGGGCTGGGCACCTTGCTTCCTTTTCCTGCTTTCTGTGCCAGTGCAACCTCTGCAGTCTGCACCAGCCTGGTTAGGGAGGCACGGGGATTAGGGAGGTCTGCTGCCCTTCCTGTTGTGTACCCAGACAATGCTGGGAACTGTGAGTTTTGATGGATGCCTTGGTAAATGCTGAGTCACAGACACTGCTCCAGCCTCCCTAAGCAGTGGGACATGGGTCCTGCATGTGTGGGGCCAGCATGGCCCCTTTTTTGGCACCAGGGAGCAGCGGCATGAGCACCAGCTGGGACAGCACCTCTCCTTTGCCAGGCAGAGCAGGACAGAGCTGGGAGTGCTGGGTACTCGCCTATACCATGGGTAAGTCATCAACAGTACTCACAGAGGCAGCACAGCCGGAGCTGGAAATTCCCCATGGTCACAGACACTGCACCATGGGATAGCACTGGGATGGGGTGGGATGGCGTTGCAGGGCTCAACAAGAGCACAGAGCCTGTTAGACAGCATGGCACAGCAGAGCCAGGGCCTGCAGCCCCTCACCCTGCACCCGGGACAGCACAGCACGGCTCAGCACGGCACGGCCAGATTCTGCCCCAGGGCTGCCCTCCCCTCCCTGGTTGCAGCATCACAGGGCCAGGGTGAGCAGCAGCAGCAGCCTGGGGTCCCCATGGCAGTGGTGGCTGTGTGTGGTGCCAGGGCTCTGCCTCCACTGCTGCCCCATGCCCCCTCAGCCCCTTTGATAGCAGAGGGGGCTGAGCCTCCTGAAAGGGACACCCATGGGGTAGGACAGCCTCATCCTCCCTGGAGATGCCCAGGGGACCTGTGCAGGGCAGGGACAGGGAGCTCACTTGATCTCGAATAGAGCTGGACAGAAAAAGAGCATGAAGGACATCGCAGGGAGGGCAGTGGAGCTCTGTGAACACTGCAGGTAGGGCAGGGCATCTCTGAGGACATCACAGTGAAGGGCACCACAGGAGGGCTCTGGGGACACCATAGGAAGGACTATCAGCATTTTTTGTCCACTTTAGAGCTCAGTGTCCCCTAAGTCCTCAGCAGCCTTTAGAGTGGGATGGGAAGCAGCTTATCCTATTTACTGTGAGCATTCTTCCCCCACTTCTCTGTCTTGGGAACTTGGCAGGCAGGGCATGCCGCGGTGGCCCAGGGCTGTCAGTGGGTGACAAATGTCCTTTTTTTCACTCCCCAGGGGAGTGTGCCTGCTACCACATAAGTAGGAAAGTAACAATACCCAGGAAGGACAGGCTGTCCTGGATGCAGCATGCCCATAGCAGCCAGTGTCATCCTCACATGGCAAAGCCCACAGACGATGGACAGGGATGGAGATGCAGTCCCTTAGGGTCACTGTGGCAAGGTTGGTGGGACAGGGGTGCCAGCACATCAGCAAGGAACACCCGAGGTTCCCACGTCCATCCGTATCCTGTTGGCAGCTTCCAACAATAGCAGAGATGTCCCAATCCAGCTGGCAAGGAACAAGAGCGGGCACTGAGGACAGCACAGCTTCTGGCTGGACTGGTATTGCTTTGCCACATCAGTACTGTTCCTTAACCAGGCAGCGTGCCTTCCAAAGGTTGGGGTTCAGTCTGTATAAAGGGATATTTCTGATTTCTCCTCCACTCTGGGCTGTATCACCTCAATAAGTCTTGTATCTGATAGGCTCAGCTTTTGTCAGCTTCTGCATGGATGGAGCTGAGGACTGAGAGGACGGTCCCTGGTCACAGACATTTTGCCTGCACCACTGTTTTTCAAGGCTGTCTCAATCCCAGTTTGAGCAGCAAGTTAACTTGTTCATTAACTGTTTCTTACTATTATTCACCAGCCCTTATTTTTCACAACACCCTGAATGTACATGGGTTTTAAACCACAGCCCTGATGACTTTAACTTCTTCAGTGCTTCCTGCTCTGGATTTCTTCCCTGACTGCTGGTTGCCCCCACTTTCTGCTGTGCCAGGGCTCAGGCATGGCATTGCAGAATTTAGTTCTGGTGATGATTGCCAGCTCCAAGGCAATTTATTCTCTGATCTTTGGAGGGCACAAACCCCACGGAGACACCTCAGCACTCAGCTGAGATCAGTCAAGAAATTTGCCTGCTTGGGCACTGAGCTGGCCCCTGAACCTGCGAGAGGAGCCACAGGAATTGTAAACTACAGGAAAAATAAAGATTATGTGAACAAACAAACAATATTGTTTGTGTGATGCTAAAATAAACCTACACCTGTAAATGAGCTGTGGGCTGCCATCAACAGCAGGGAGACTTTGTGCTGTCCATCCACAGGGTTCCTGCAGGAGCCCCCTGAACCGTGGTGATGGAGAAGGGACGATGTCTGCCCCTCCTGCCCTCTGCGACCTTCCCGGATTTACCCTACTTCTTATCCCAAACATTGGCAATGCTCTGGGCAGCGCCTGCTTGCCAAAAAACAGTCAGAGCAAATGGCAGCTATGTGCTAAAGCACACCTTGTTAAGCAGTTGATTTCTGGGACAGAAAGCACTGGGGAGGAATGTGCGGCTGCCAGCCAGCTCTCTGGACAGGGATTTCTTCCAGGCAGGATGCAATAGGGCTGTAGGGCTCCTGTAGGGAGGAGAGGGGGCTGTGGAGATGCCAGCAGCAGAAGCACAATTCTCTCCAGCTGGGATTGCAATGAAATTTACTGTCAGAGAGAAACCAGGGCTCCAATGTGAAATTTAAGAAAAAGCAAAGGCTGAGAAAAATAAAAATACGTATTGTTTGTTTTTGAGACATTGCAAAGAACTGCCTTGTCTCCAGTTTACAAAAAGTATTATTTTGTGGTGAATAGACTCCTTCAGCTTTTGGTATAATGATTTGGGAAACAAAACCCGGCATTTTAGGACAATGCCTTGAAAATCATTCAGAAACGGGTGAGAAACTCTGGGCTGAATCCATTCACTTCAGCCTCCTTGGCCAGCAACAAACGTACCATAAGGGGAATTATGAAAATTTGTTCTTACAGTTGTTTAAGAATCCCAGTGTAAATACAACTTTTGTCACTATTAAGATCCAATGTCCCAGATACTCAGTGAATGTTGGCTTCTCACTAAGTAAATAATTCCCTTCCAACACAAACCAGTTTGCAAAAACAACAGCTTAAGATGCACATCAGACCTTTGTAGACCCATCAGTAAGGGAGTGGGGTGTGGGGAGCATGGGAAAGCTGAACCCAGAAGAATCTGGGTGGTGGGTGAGCCTGCAAGAGCATGCCTGGTGAGGAAGAGCAGGGTGAGCCGTGTACTGCAGCCAGTCCTGAGGTCACCAGGCTTAAGGAGCCTCAAAATCTGAGTACAGAGTGATGTGGCAAATAGGTGACAGAATGGGCAACAGCTCCAGAGAGGGGTTTTCCCCACTGACCATTTCCCAGCAGCCAGTGACCAGCAGGAGCCAGGGCCTCCCTGCAAGGTGCCAGGAGAGCAGGAATGGACATTTTCTGCACTCATTTCTGGGAATGTTTGCTGCAATTACCCCCTCTTATGGCTGGGAACCACAAATTTGGAAACACCCAGATTGCACAATGCCCTGGCCAGCGGTGCCACCCACAGCCCTGGCAGCAATAAAAAGGAGAGGGAAAACGAGCATCAGCAGAGAGCTGCAAGGAGCACATCCCAGGTACATCAGCTGTCCTCCTGCTGCAGAGATGGTGCAAGCAACTCCCTTGCTGCTGGTGCTCTTCCTGGCCCTGGGGGCTCACAGCCTTGCTGTGAAGAAGGTACTGTGAGGCTGGGATGCACAGGGTGGGTGGGCAGGGGGCTGTGGCTGCTTGCACCAGTGCTGAATTCCCTGCTCTGCAGTGCTCCCTGACCGGGCGCTGGGTCAATGACCTGGGCTCCAACATGACCATCGCATCCGTGAACGCAAAAGGTCTCTTTGCTGGCTCCTACCACACGGCTGTGACAGCCACCTCCAACGAGATCAAGCAGTCACCACTGCAGGGATCCATGCAGAAGAGCCCTAACCAGAAGGGCCAGCCCACCTTTGGCTTCACTGTCAACTGGAGCTTTTCAGGTACTTCTTTCCCAGCCTCCCTATAGTATCCTGGACCTCCCCTGCCCTGCCTCCTCTGCTCTTGAAGTATTTCTGCCCTCCCTGCAGTGTCCTTGCTGATTCCCTGCCCTATCCCCACTGCTCTCCCTCTCCTGTCCCTGGAGCTGCCCCATCCCTGTCCCTGGAGCTCCTGGCTTGCTCTCAGCTCCCAGTCCCAGGCTGCAGGAGAGGCAGCAGGGGCTGAAGCCTGCACTGCCTGCCCATCTGCGTGGGACACCCCAGCCCTCTGAGCCCTCCCGCTGCTTCCCCATGCCCACTGTGCCCAGAGGCTGGGGACAGCACGGCTCTACTGTCCCCTGAGCTGGGGCAGCCACTGACTGCCACCTCGGCCACGCTCCCCTCCACCTCCTGTCTTGTCCCCACAGACTCCGTCACTGTTTTCACGGGCCAGTGCTTCGTGGATGAGTATGGAAAGGAGGTTTTGAAGACCATGTGGCTGCTGAGGTCCCATGTGGACAGCATCAAAAATGACTGGAAAGCCACCAGGTGAGCCCTGACCCTGCCCGGCAAAGTTGTCCTTGCGCACCCCCGAGGGGTTGGGGCTGCCACAAGTTAAGTGGTTTAGGTTGCTTGCAGAGCCACTCTCACAGGTGTTGACAAGGTTTAATAACTGTCTTAAAAGCACAGCTTACAAAATCTCGATGGCAAGGTTCACTTGATTGCTTTGTGATAAAACACCTAATGGAAAAACACCATCCCCCGGGGTCCTGCCAAGGTGCAGATGTGGTGCAGGAATGCAGGGCTGGGTGCGTGTTTGGACACTGCCACGTCCCCCCCTTACATCCTGTGCTCTGTGTCCCCACAGGGTGGGCACCAACGTCTTCACCCGCCTGCAGTTACAGGAGTGACGGTGACAGCGGGGGCTTCCCAGCAGTGCCAGGGCTGTGGCCCCTGCTCCTGCAGCACCACCTGCTTCTCCCAATAAAGCTTTGCTGCAAGCACCCACAGCCTCCTGTCATGTTGTTGCAAAATGTGGGATAAGTAAAATATTTCTTAAAAAGGTTTGTTCTTTGATGTTTATTTTTTTTTTTTATGCTTTCAAACATAATCAACAAGAAAGGACATTTAGCCTGTGAAACAGAGAGCAGTGAACAAGCTCTAAGTTTGTCCAGGTGCTGTAAAAAAGAGATCTTGATAGAATTGCCTTGTTAAGGTTTAGGTCTTGATGGGCTTTGTGGGAATCCTTAAAATCAGAGAGTTTTGGGAAAGCTGCAAAAGGCAGGCCTTAGGGACAGCAGAACTGCAATTAGAGCTAAGCAGCAGACATAAGATTTGTCAGCAGAAAAGTTATGTAAAAAGTAGAATGGTAAGGACAAATGGCCAACAGTCTGTGTATTAATGCTTGGCTAGAATAACTCCCTAAGCTGCAGAAAAGTATATCCAGCGAGATATTAGGAAGTTCTGAGCTTGATAATGAAGCTCTGTGCATTGTGTTTTAAGGCTTACAAGCAGGTGTTGTATTCTAAATAAGCAAGCATTGTTTTAACCAAAGGTACCTGTGCTTATTGTGGTTGGACAGAACTACTGTCAATATGCTTTTGCTTTGTGTGATTGGTCAAAAAACTTATAAAGTGAGTTGTAACATTGAGTTCTTCGTCTGCTGCCTGGGATGTGAGCTGATGGCATCTTCCCATTGCCATAACCTTGTAATGAGAGTGATGCTGGAAAACAAACAGCTCAAGACACGTTCACAGCAGTCCCATCTCATTTGTGATTTGTACATAAAACCCTGGCTGGCAATAGGCTTTAATGATCTCAGAGCTGGGTGCAGGTGACAAAACTTGGGATGAACAATACACCACTGGTAGTGCACACAAAGATTGCAGAATTTACAGGACACTCGGCAAAACCCCCAAGATAAGAAAAAACTAATAAAGACAACTGGGTCAGGAAAAATGCAGTGCTGAAGCAGCTCTGACTGGTTAGAAAGTAAATTCTGGCTGGGGTAGATCATGACTTATGGCCCACTGAGTCAAGAAACCCACCAACTCAGGAGAAGAGAAAGGCTGAACCCAAAAAGTAATTAGCATCAGATGCGAGAGAATTCTTAACCAATAGGAGAGAGAACAGTAAATAATAAAAGAACTAAATAACTCGTAGCCAATGAACATTAATGCCTTTGTTTGTTAGATGTGTAAATAGCAAAATGTTTTGATAGTTGGTGTGATTGATCTTTAGAATAACACTGAGGACTTGGGCTGGTGCAACTAAAAGAAAAAATCAGTGTCTCTCTTGGGTGTGTAATTGCTGCCTTGTTATGCACCAGGTAACAAATCCAATTTTTCTGGACAGCTCTGTCGTGGCTCAGCACACACATTCCCAATACCCACATGGTGTCTTACGGTCCCTTCTGTCACCATACCCAAGGCACCACGTGTGTCCCCTGCTGTGATCCTGCATGACACAGAGTCTCCTTTGCAGCCCCCCCACCCCACCACGGTCCTTGGGACCCCCGTGCCCTGGCCCAGGGCAGCAGGAGCCCGTTCAGCCTGGAGCAGTGCCCGCCTGCCCATCTCCCACCGGGCATCCTTGGGCAGGAGGCCGGGTGTCGGCAGCCACTGCCTGGCCACAGCCCTCTCTGCTATGAAAGGCACCACACACGGCCACCACCACCACAGGCACCCTGGGCTGCTGCTGCTGCTCGCCCTGGCCCTGCTCGTGGCCCGTGCTGCTGCATGCAGGGAGGTGAGAGCAGCCCTGGGCAGCCTGGCCGTGCCGAGCCGTGCTGTGCTGTCCCGGGTGCAGGGAGGGTGAGGGGCTGCACGCCCGGGCTGTGCCATCATCCCTGGGCTGTGTGTTCTCTCTGTGCCATGCTCTGCCACCCCAGCACACAGAGGATTTGCCCGAGGGGCTGCAGGCTCTGGCTGCACTGGCCTGCACCATGCTGGGCCAGGCCACAGTGCAGTGGCCATGACCACGGAGGCTGCCAGCTCTGGCTCTGCTTCCCTGGGGCTCCTGTGGGTCACCTGCCCTGCTCTAGGGGGGCACCCAGCACCTCCTGCTCTGCTGCCCTGCTCAGGGAGGGAGAGGTGGTGTCCCAGCTGGTGCCCTTGTGCTGGTCTCAGTTGCCACACAGAGGGGCCATGCCATGGGACACACATGCCACTGCGGGTGGGGGAGCTGTGGCTCAGCACTACCCAAGACACCCACAGGACCCCCGTTCCCAGTGTGACCTGCAGGGCCTGTGGAGAAGTGAGCTGGGCTCCAATATGTCATGTTGGCCACTAACACAGCTGGGACCCTCTCAGGCTCCTACCAAACTGCAGTGGCAGCCACCAACGAGCAGGTCCTGGTGTCACCCTTGCCAGGGGTCCAGCAGCATCCCAGTGCCAAGAGACACCCCACCTTCAGCTCCACTGTCCAGTGGCAGCTCTCAGCTACAGCAGTGACAGTGATCCTCTGCCCATGCTGGGAGTGGGGACCCCCCTGTCATGCCCCAAATCCCCTGTGGTTCCCAGAGGAACCCTGGCTGTGGGCATGGATTGGCCACATGCACACAATCCTGCCATGGGAAGTGGTGGTGGCAGAGCTTGTCTGCTGTGGGTTTCAGGGTTGTCTGGATAGAGGGGTGTCCATCTGTCTGTCCAAGGGACACACAGCTGATGCCCAGCTCTGTGTCCAGTGATGTGGAACAGTCCACCTGGGCGGTGTGGCAGGGAGGTCCATCTCTCTGTCCAGGGCATGTTTGTCTGTCTGCCAGGACCAGGTGGCCCAGGCCTCCCTGTCTTGAGGTGCAGGTTCTCACCCTGCTCTGCCTCTCTCAGACCTTGCCAGACTCCTCCACTGCTTTTGTGGTCTTTGTGGATCACCCAGGGAAGGAGACCACGTGGCTCCTGTGGGAAGAGGTCCTGTCACACAAGGACACCTGGAAAGCCACAAGGTGAGCTCTGTCCCTGCCATCTCACCCCACAGGGTCAGCTCTTCCATCTTCACCCCCATCAAGTGATGGGAATAGAGACCACTGCTGTCTGCACCCTGCTGTTCTTCTGCATCTCCAAGTCTCCCCACTGTCCCAGTCCCAAGCTGGGCTCCTGGCAAGGAAACACACCCTCACTTTTCTCTGCTTCTTCCCAGTGCCTCCCAGCAAGCTGTTGGTGGGGCTCCCCATTCCCAGACTTGCTGCCCTGCACATGGAGCCAAATAAACCTTTCCCCACACGGCAGAGAGCTGTGTCCCTTGTGTCCCTGGTACAAAAGCAGCCGTGTGTGGATGTCTCCCCATCTGTGGCCATGGGGAGAGCTAGGTGCTGGCAGGGGGACAACAGGGGAGTGTTTTGGAGCGGATGGGAAAGATGAGGTTGGGGGGCAGTAATTCTGCTTGATCATGGCTTCAGCAGGTGCCTTCTTGCCTGTGTGCCCCCTAGGGACCTGCACAGTGCTGGGAGGCTCCAGGCAGCACCCCCAGTGTGGGGCACAGGACACCCCACAGCTGAGCGTGGGGGTGAAAGCCACATGCAGGCAAAGCCAGCACTGTCTCCTGGCCTCATCCTGTGTCTCTACACCCCTCTCTGCCCCATCCTCCCATCAAACTTTATTTCCAGCTACTGCTCTGGCTGGGAGTCTCGGTGCTGCATGCACACATGGGGAGAGCTGGGTGCCAGCCCTCACAGAGGGAAATCCGGGGTGTTGGGGTGGTCCAAAATCCAGGCTGGATGCTGGGGGGATCAGGAGAGAGGCCTGGGATCCAGGGGGAGCTACTGGGCAGAGCGGGTGGCTAAAGCCAGGTACTGCAGGCGTGCCTGTTGCAGGTGTGCGGGCACAATGTACTTCTGTACACTCTGTACACTGACTGGCTGTCACCCTATCAGCTGGCAGGTGGAACAGGATACAGATCCTTTCTGGTGTTCACGTTCACAGGATGTTATCTGAACATTAAACTTTGTCAGCTCCCTAGGAAAGGAAACAAATCAAACAAGGGCCTGATGCCCTTTGCACCGGTCTGGCACTACAATTCACTAATCCATCATTTCAGCAGCTCATGAAGTTTCTAACTCATTAGTTACATAATCCACGATGCACAGCTCCTAACTCCTCCTGAGCACCACAGGGAGAAGCTGTGTGGGCAGGGAGAGCTGCAAAGGGTGTGGAGGACAATGCTGCCTGGCAGCTGCAGGGCTGATGGGGCAAGAGATTGCTGGATGGGGCAGAAAGAACACAGTGCCCCAAGAAAGTGTCAGTGCCTGTCTGCCATCCTCTTCCTCCCACGGTGTGCCTCTCCTTCCCCAGCCTTCCTCAGCCTTTGCTCTTTTCCCTCATTCCCTGCTGGGTTCTGGGGCTGCACACAGAGCACACAGACCTGAGACTCTCCAAGGTAAGCTTGTACTGACTGAGCACAGCCGGTTGATGTGCCTGGTGGTCCAGCTTTTGGTCAGAAGTCACCCTGCATCCTCATCCTCACCCTTTCACCCTCATCCTCATGCCTGCATTCTGCACAGAGCCCTCAGCTCATCCCCACTGATCCTTGGCACTGCCCTGGTTGTGCTGGGCTCGTTCTCCTGCTTCCCCTCCCCAAACACCCACTGTGGCTGTCACCAGCACCATAAGCACCCTAAGATGTCTCTCAGTGGCCTGTGAAGCTAAAGCCAGTGCAGGGGGACGAGGCTGGAAGCCCTGAACAGCAGGGCACAAGGCCACTGAGAACCATACTGGCCCAGGACATAAGATTTAATTTAATTTCTGTCAACTGCAAATTCCCTGATTTCTAGTTCCTCCTAAGAAGGCAGCCAGTGGGACAGAGAATGATTCAAGCATTGTGCTTGCTTAATAAGAAAACTGAAAGTAAAACTGTAGAGTTTATGAGAAATCAGCAGTGGGGGCACCACCCCCTCTGCATCACAATCTGTGTTTATCAGCTGTCCTAACAATCCCACATCCTGTCCCTGACCTTGGTGTGATCCTGCCCTCTTGTTGACATTTCATTTGCCTTTTCCTCTTGCCTGGTACATGCAACCTGGGCTGCTCACCTCCAGCCTGCAATGCCCTACTCAGAGGTTTTCCTGCTGCTATTTGAGCTGGTTTGCTTCATGCATCTCCCAGTTCCCTGGACCCACTGCAGATCACCTGCACATACCTTGCCCAGCCCTCATGACTCTCTGTCCTTCTGTCCATCCCCTGCAGTGACCAGAGCGTGCTTTGGGACACAGGAGCTCCAGCAGGGCAGGATGGAAACTTGGACCCAGCCCTCAACAGTAGACATGGGGCTAAAGACCCCCAGGCTGGGTGGTGTCAGTGGGCAGCCCCACGCAACCCCTCCTGCGTGCCTGTTTTCCCTATCCCCATCCCTGTTCCAGTCCACATGCCTATTTCCATCCATGCCTCCAATCCCTCATCCCTACCCCCATCCCTGCCCCTGTTCCCCATCCCATCCCACCACAACCTCTTCCTGCCTTCATCCCTGTGCCCATCCCCGCTCTTGACCCTGTCCCCACACCTCTTCCCGTCCCTTTCTCCTTCCCTTTGTCCCAGTATCAGTTCCTCCCTCAGGTGCCAGCCGGGGCTTTCCCAGAAAGCAGCGGCGGAGCCGAATATAAGCCTGTGAGTCACTGGCACGGCGTGGTCCTTGCCGCCGCCGCATCCCGAGCTGCATCCCGAGCTGCATCCCGAGCTGCATCCCGATGAGCCGCCGCGTCCTCTCCCTTCTCGCCCTGCCTGCAGGGGTGTCCGTGGCCGCGGCTGCGGCAGGCTTCCAGGTGGGAGCTCCTGCTGGGGGGGCACGCGTGGGAAACTCGGCTCCGGGGAAGTTCGGGGGGGAGCACGCCTGGGGATCCATCCCGGTGATCCCGGGGTGGGTGGAACACGGTATGGGAGCTGCAGCGCTTGTTAGGGGTGGGACACGCGTGGGAGACCCCTCTGCGTGGGGAATACCCGGCAACACGAGGATCCCCTGCTCCAGCGGGTATCCCGACGGGAAACCCTGCCGGGGGAGATGAGGGAAGTGATGCTCCAGGGCAGTCCGTGTGCACGGAGATTCCTTCTCTCTTGCAGGGGTCCTGCATATGGAAATCCCCCACTTCCCTCCCAGGGACCTGGAGGGGAATTGGGCCAGGGAAGCACGGGGATCCTGCCCCAGGGGGTGACTTGCCCCTGTCTCGGACGAGACAGGAACAGGCAGCGTTTAGAACTGCAGGTGGGATGTGCAGGGCTCTGGCTGAGGGGCAGCCCATGTGGACCTGAGGGCTGTGCCCATCCCAGTGAGCTTCCCTGTCGTGCTACACGTGTGCTGAGCACAGCACAGGTGCCCATGAACACGGGCAGATGTGCCCTGGACTCTCACAACTCACCTGACAGGGCTACAGCAGGGGTCCCATCCATGTTCCTGCCTTCCAGGGCTCCCACCTTTCACTTTTCCTCTTCACCTCTCCCCTTTTGCTTGGCTTGCCCCAGCTTTTGGCCCTCTTGATGTAGCTGAGATAGCAGCAACTTTATGAATGAAGTATTTTAAAAATGAATGCTCAAGCACTCTCAGGACTCCAGACACACTCTGCTGTGCCACCATCCACAGCCTGACCTGTTTGTGTTCTTTTCCAAGATCCTCTGCCAGGGAATTGAGCACCCTGGGGAGGAAAAGGCCGGTGAGAAAGAGGAAAAGGCAATCTTCAGCTACCTGGGGAAAAGCAGAAGGCACACCAAGGTGAGTGCCAGCACCCCGTGGGCAGCGGGGGCTGTGGGCAGGGGGCTCAGCCTGTAAGGGCTGTGTACAGGCAGCCCCCAGGGACACATCTGCTTATCCCCAGCCGTGCAACCTGACTGGCTGGTGGGAGAACGATCTGGGCTCCAAGATGCAAGTGTTCAAGGTCGGCAACGACGGAACCTTCTCTGGGGAGTACCACACTGCTGTGTCAAACGCCAAGAAACCCATCCAGGCGTCCCCACTGACTGGCTCCCAGCACCTGGATGAGGATGGACAGTGCACCTTTGGCTTCACTGTCAACTGGAAGAAGTTCTCAGGTCTGTAGCTGCATGATTGCTGTTGTTGGATGGAGTGGTGGGATGGAGAGGGAGCTCAGGCAGGTCCCAGTGCTCATCCCAATTCCTCTGTTCTCTCTGCTGTCCTCTGTCCCTCCTTCCCTGATCTCTCCCCACTCTGGATGGTGTCTGCACACAGCAGTACACCTCCCAAAACAAGGTCTGGGTGTGGCAGCACCAAGGGTTGCTTTGACACCTCTGCCACACACCATTTTCCTGCAAATATCGGGATCCACTCAGGCTCCATGAGCACTAGACTCACTGATGCCTGTGAAGCTCCAGAATCAGCTGGGGTCCTGTTGGGATGCTGACAGCCACCACTGCTTTAGACTCCACAGCTGTCTTCGTGGGGCAGTGCTTCAAGGGGGATGAAGGGAAGGAGGTCCTGCACACCTCCTGGCTGCTGCGGGAGAAAGTCCACTCGGAGCCGGATGACTGGAAAGCCACCAGGTGAGCCAGGGTTCCCCGGTCCATCTGGGATCCCTACCCTGCTGCTGGCTGGGCACCCATGGGCTGCTGCTTCCCCGCAGGACCGGCCACAACACCTTCACTCGAGTGGGCTGACAGAGGGAGAAGCACTGCCTCCTCTGCCACACTGCACTGCGCCTTGTCCTGGCCACGCTCGGGACACAGGAGTCCCCTCAGCAGCAACATTGTACCAGCATGCTTCCAGATCTGGAGGAAGATGTCTCAAAAAACGCCAAATAAAATTAAAAACATTTAAACACAGCCTTGTGCAGTCTGTGGGTATGTCCTGGAAAAGCTGGGCTAAATCACGGTGGAGGGTGGGTGTGGGATGAAACTCTCATTCCCTTATTCTGGGAAGAGACTGGCTCCAAGAAAGCTCCTTTTCCAGCACAAACAGGACGGTGCATCCCCAAAGTAACCCTCTGACACTAACTGGGACCAGTACTCACTCTTTCCTGCTGAAAGCCTGGTGAGTGTGATGGGAGGTAAGCTGGGGAGCTCTTCTGCATCCCAAAAACCTGGCTGGGAGGCCCCTGGCTCTGACACAGCCCTCAAGCAGGCAGGTGAGGGGCCTTGGCTGTGTCCACACTGCTGAAAAGTGCCAAGGGCTGCTCTGTACCAGCCACACAGAGCCAGTAGCTGCAGTACCTCCAGCCCAAAACCCTTTCTGGGAAATGTGATTTACTGAAAAGCTAATGACCAGTAAAGACAGCCTCTGAAATCTCTGCCCAATGGACTGTGTGGCTGACCAAAACAGGAAGTGCCTCTGCTGCCTTAGGCACTCCTCTAAGCCAAAGAAAATGATTTCCAGGAAATCAGCTCTGGGTCTGAATGTGAAACTTAGTCCTTGTGTCTTTGATTCCCAAAATAACCCGGGACAGTGCTGCATGCCCTGAGCTGGCATACTGCCTGGATTTGATGAACTTTTTTAAAAGCAAGACTGAGGTGCTGGGGCTGCCACCCCCCCTCTGCTCCCCTGGCTTTTCTGCCACAAAGGCTGTGGGTGGGAGAGCTTTGCTGACAGCACCTGTGGCTTTAGCAAGTTTGCCTGCTCTGTGTTTTCGCCTGCCTTGTTGCAAACTCCCATGTGGTTTGCTTCTTTCTCCCTGGGACTCGTCTTCCTCTTCCAGAGCAGCGCTGCTGTTCCCTTCTCCGTGCCTCGCTGGCATTTCTCCAGCTTTTTCAGCTCCCTTGCAGCATTTCTGACCAGAAAGCCTTTACACCAGCCCTCTGCTATGCATTTATGTATCTGCACAGCCTTTTACGTGCTTTTAGAGGAGTCTGAGAAGTGGGAAAGGGAGAGGCAGAGGGAGCCTGCTCCCACCTGAAGCGTGACCAGCTCAGCAGTGAGGTGCCCCCTAAGCCTCCAGCCTCACATCCTCCTGACCTCATTACTGCCTTCACACCGGCATTTCCCCAGGGCAGGCTCTCCCGAGGCTGTGCAGCATTCCCAGAGTGCTTCAGCAAGGCAGCAGGGCTGACCACAGCTGCAGCACCCTGCAAACCCCAGCAGGCAGCCACAGCGCTGGTGAGGAGCACGGCAGGCACAGCTGGCAGAGCCATTTCCCAGGCCAGGCCCTACATGAGGGCACCCAGCCCGGCTGCAGTGCTTCCCTGGCACACCTCGGGTTTGGGATCACAGCTGATGGGACCTGGGGGTGACTGCAGGGAGTGGTTAAGGATGGGGATGTTTCTCCATGGGCGTTCAGCACCCCTCAGCTCTGAGCTGTATTCAGCTGCAGACCTGCTCATGGTGCTGGTCTGCCGACCCAGCACCGTTTGTTTCCCCCTAGCATGGCCTCACCAGCGAGGCAAACGTGAGCAGGGCTTCCCCTCCAGCCCCACTGCAGGAAAACCCGCTGTTTCTGCTGCATGACAGGGCTTGACCGGGGTCATTCACACATTGTGAATGCCTCCAGGGGCAGCGGGAGCTGGTGGAGGCAGGAGGCACCTGAAATCACAGGGACATGGCTGTGTGGCACAGCTGTTCACACACATAGTGCATCAGTAAAAAAAAAAAAAAAAAAAAAAAAAACCCAAAAAAAAAACCCAACCAAAAATGAACTTATTAGGATCTTGGCATGGGGTGATGCTTGCATAACGATCAAATCCCTTCAAGCACTGAAGTCACTGTTAGAATGGAGAAGGAGCTTCAACTGCAGCTTCAGCCAGGGCAAAGTATTCCTGGATCACCCTCAGCCACCTTGTACCAGCTCCAGAAAAATTTGTTCCCATGAGGGAACCATGCACAGGGCATCCTTCCCTTGGGGGTTGTGCCTGGGAGCACCGTGCATCCAACATGTCTGGGGCTGTGTCTGGGGGTGCCCTGCATGCTGCAGGGCTGGGACACCCTGCCCTTGCTCCACCACCCTCTCAGCACTTACATGTCCTAACCACATGTGGAAAACTGTTCCTACGCAACCGTTTTCTGCGGGAACTGCTCCTGTCAACCGTCTGCAAATGTCTCAACGCCGAACATCTCGGCGCCCAGCATCTCTCAGTGCAGCTGTTGACCCACCTAGGCAGATGGAGTCAGGGAATTCCCAGGGCACTGAAAGGAATGCATGGTTGGTGGGTTTTAGTGTACCAAAACCTGGTACCCCTCCACTCTGCAGCAATGACAAAAGAGTAAATTCAATTTTCAAGCTACAACTTCACTGATGAGTGGAGATACATAGCTCCTATCCCCTCCACTGTTTCTGCATGGTCCTCTGGTCAGGGCCACACATTGTTCCCTGTTCTTCTGCCTCTCTCCATGGCCCTGCTCCAGCTGTAGCCTTGCCAACCACAGACTGCCATCCTTAGAGACTGGAGGAGCTCCTTAGTTATGTTCTCAGCCCTTCCTGGGTCTGGTTTGGAACCAGGGCACCCTCCCAGATGTGTTTTTCACCCCACCCTACAGATGAGCTCATGAAACTGGTCAGTATGACCCTTTGTGTGGATGAGGAACCTGCAGCTTGTCCAGTTTGCCTTACATGGCTCAGAGAGTTACTCACTCCTGCCACCCTGCCCCACCCAGGCTGTGCTGTGGCATCAGGGCTGAGTCCCCTCCACTGCACCCTGACCAGGCACTGGGTCACTGACCTCCAGTGTAAGCATCGTGTCTGTGAACAGAAAAGGCAACTTCACTGGCTGCTGCACACACCATGAACGAGGTCTGGGTGTCACTGCTGCAGTGACACACCCGATGAACCACAAGAGCCAGCCCGCCTTCAGCTGTCAGCTAGAGATTTTCAGGTGCTTCTCCTTTCCCAGCCTCCCTCCTGGATTCTCAGAGCTCCTCTAGTGTCCACTGAGATGACCCTGGAGTATCCCTGCCCTTGCTGTGATGTCCAGCTCAGCTGGGCTCATGCCACCATGCCCTGCATATCCCATGCCTGTTCAAGGTCCCAGCAGGACAGGAGGCTGGGGAGGGAAACATCACCCACCCACAAGCAGCCTTTACCACTGGGTGCCTAAGAGGAACAGCCCCATCCCATCCCATCCCATCCCATCCCATCCCATCCCATCCCATCCCATCCCATCCCATCCCATCCCATCCCATCCCATCCCATCCCATCCCATCCCATCCCATCCCATCCCATCCCTTCACAGTCTGCAGGCTCCATCACCGCCTCCACGGGCCAAAGCTTCACAGATGAGGAGGGAAAGGAAATACTGCAGGACCACATGGATCACACAGGATGAGGCTGACATGCTCAGGGATGACAGCAAAGCTAGTGGTGGGCTGCAGGGCACTTGTCCATCCTTTCCCTGTGCTGGGGCTGCCCTGGGGGTGTTGCATGGAGCCCACAGGGGAGTGCCAAGTCCTGAGTGCTGGGAGCCAGCTGGGCAGCAAGCAAGGGAGAGTGGTGTCAAGATCCCAAGGGCTTTTGCAGCAAGTCCCTAGGATGGGAATTGAACACAGCCCTATAATTTTTTTTATTGAAGTGCAATTTGAACATAGGATCCTGCTCCCTGAGGAAGAGGAGAGTGGGTTTCTTCATCTTCAGGCCCAGGAAAGATGAGAAGGATTGTCAAAGCAGATCTCACCCCTTGTGCTTGGGCAGGGGCCAGAGAGGCACCTCGTGATCTGGACACAGCCAGATGCCACTTCTATCTTCCCCTGCGTTGTTGGGAGTGACGTGTTCACCTGGTTAGGGTGGTGTCTTAGGGGATGTGTCTGTGCCGTGTCCCTGTGCAGATGCCAGGCAGTCTGAGCACCCCCATTACAGTCTGGCACCATCAGGAACTCCTTGGGAAGGGTCAGACAGGGACAGGGCCCTGCCCAGCATCAGAGCATCCTGCATATGGCATTGGCACAGGGCAGCACTGTGCACAGAACACACCCTCCCACAGGAACAAGCGAATTTTAACATCTACGCTTCTTCCAGGAAAGCCCGTCTGCGCTTGCAAGAACGGCTGATCCAAGAACTCCTGCTGCAGTGACAGTCTTAGGTCCCAAACCCGAGGGAAGCCCAGCACAGCCAGGACAAAAAGCAGGTTAGAAAGAGCAGCAGACACTCACAGTGCAGGAGGGCACGGTGGCAGGGACGAGCCCCCGCGGGCAGACGCGACACCAGTCGGTGCAGCACGGCTGGTCGGGCTCCCCTCGCTCCAGCCTGTGTCTCGGTGCCAGCGGGACAGTGTCAGGCCGTGCCTGCCCCCAGGGCTCCGGCACTGAGCCTCTCGGGCACGGGTGTGTAAATCAGCCCGTGCTCACCCCGCGTTCCTCCGGCGCTGCCAGGTCAGGCAGACCTCGCCGCCTCCCCCGGCCGGGGCACGCTGACATCGGGACACTCCGGCCATGGCTCCGGTTACAGCGCTATAAAGGGGTTCGGGATGCAGCAGGGAGGCAGCCGGGCCGGTGTTTCGCAGCCCTACAGCCATGGGGGGCGGCGCTTCCATCCTGCTCCTCGCCCTCGCCGCGGCCCTGGCACAGGGTCTTGCTCCTGCAGAGAGGAAGGTACGGGGATGGGTGACAGCGGGAGCGTGGCAGACATGGCAATGGGATGCAGTGCGGGCAGCCAGGAGTTCTCCCTTCAATGCCATTTTAGGCTTAGACAAGCAGGATAGCCATGCAAGAACCAAGCCCAGGCAGGTGGCAAGGTATCCCTGGATCACCCTCAGCCACCTTGTACCAGCTCCAGAAAGATTTGTTCCCATGAGGGAAGCACGCACAGGGCATCCCTTCCCTTGGGGGTTGTGCCTGGGAGCACCGTGCATCCGACATGTCTGGGGCTGTGTCTGGGTGTGCAATTTGAGGGGACAGGGGACACCCTGGGACATCCTGGCCTTGCTCCACCATCCTCTCAGCATTTCCCCAAAGCGGGATCAGGGACAGGCAGTGCCCTGCAGCTGCACTCTCAGCAGGGCCTGTGGCTCCCCTGGTGTGGGGCAGCAGCAGGGATGGGGTCCCTCTGCACGCAGGGGCACAGAGAGTATGTGGCTGTATTCCTTCAGTGCCAGCTCAGCGGACTGTGGAGGAATGACCAGGACTCACTGATGGAGATTTCGGTGCTGAGGGACAACGGGGACTTCCAGGGGCAATACCTCACACGAGCCACCCTCTCCGGGGGCTGTGCCCAAATCTCTCCCCTGAGGGGTGCCCAGCAGCAGCTTGGAGAGGAGGGCTGGCCCACCTTTGCCTTCACTGTGCGCTGGGACAAGTTCTCCAGTAAGTGCTGGGACACCTGGGGATGGCACGGCAGTGTCAGTGGAAGCCACACACGCGGCCAGCAGGAATTTTCTCTCGCCAGGAATTCAGCTGGGCGATGCTTTGGTGCAGCTAAGCAGCAACACCCGCACAGCGTGGTGCCAAAGGGGCAATGCTGGGCTTGAACAGGGGAGCCCCTCCTCACCCAGCACCCTTGGGGCAGCCACGGTGGGTCCAGAGCCTGTTAGCACAGCTGGGATGTGGTGCTGCAAATCCTGCCGCCCTGAGGGAGCCACAGGGAAGGGCAGGGCCCCCCCAGCATGGGTTTGGTGGATGTGTGGCCGTTGGAGCAGGAGCACAGCTGCATCAGGGAGGACAGTGGGGAAGGGGAAGAAGCCAGTTTCCCCACGGATCTTCCAATAAGTGCTTCCTCCCAGATGCCACCACCGCCTTCGTGGGGCAATGCTTTGTGGATGCAGGTGGAAAGGAGATACTGAGCACCATGTGGCTGCTGCGTGAAGCTGTCGGGTCACTTGAGGAGGACTGGAAAGCCACAAGGTAGAGGGGGAATATGGGTGACACCAATCCCACAGAGGGGTCCTCCCTTGAGGAAACGTCGGGGGAATTCAGGGACACCCCGTCACTGCTGCAAGCACTGGCAGCTCTGAGCAGGCAGTGTCTGTGGGTCATCCTACAGGAACTCTCAACTTCTCACAGGGTGGGCAGGAATGTCTTCACACGCAAACGCACCACAAAAGGAAAGATCCTGCCGAACTTGTCCCCTCCCTGTGAGGCTGTGTCTTCACCAGGCCCGTGATGGGATGGTCTGGCTGCAGCCTAAGCCCCCAACAAGGCAAGAAAAACCTACCTCCCAGCTGAGAATAAAATTTTAAAATCATCAACTGTTGCTTTTCTTAGAGTCTGTCCTTGCTAGACCTTCTGTCCCCAAAAATACCCCTGCTGAGGTGAGGTCTCACCACTGCCCTTCTACACCTGATCCCACCCGTCTGCCTCCCTGGGCTCATTCCCCATCTCATCTGAACCCAAACTTCCACCCTGTGTCATCATTCCCCACCTGCCTGATGGTGGCAGGGCCAGCAGCAGCATCCTGAATTCAGCTCATTTCCTTGCAGTGCCTTCATATCCACTCACACCAGACCCTTTCCAGTACTGGGAATCCAAGATCTGTTGCAGTGGGCAATAGAGGCAGCATTATCAGCAGATTTGAGATGCTGATTAACTTTGTGCTGTATGGCACCTCAAGTAAAATGAGCACAAGTTAAAGACTCCATCCCATCCCCCTGAATTACACTCAGGGATTTTCCCTTCTCTACCATTGCATTTTGGCAGTGCCTCTCTATTTGCCTCTGTGGACACCTGCCAGACTTAGTCAGCTCTTCTGACACAAAGCTTTTGGCAGGTCAGTGGGTGAAGAGAAGACCTCTTGCAGACGTGTTACGAAAACACCCCAGCCCCAGGGATGACAGCACCGTGGCTGCACAGTCCATTAAGCCTGGCCCAGCTCTAGCAAAGCTGCAGCATGGTGCCATGAAGTGGGGGGAAACCTGGCACCACCCTGGGATCTCTAACAAGGTGGCTTGTCCCTGCCAAACATCACAGAAAGGCAGGAGCTGGTGTCAGGCCAAAAGAACAGAGTGTGGCATCCAGGACAATAGCAAAATAATCCCCAGGGGAAATTTCTCTGAGTACCTGTGATAGGCCATGAGTTTGGGACTGAAAAAGACAAAAAGGAGGAGGGACGTGTTAGGAGAGGGGTGTTTTCCACTCAGCCCAGCTTTTGAGGTTACCTAGATGAGAGAGATGTGCGGAGCCCAGGGTGCCAGGATGTGCCAGGGCTAGCAGTGGGCATTGAGAGGTGCCACCCCAAAGGGGCACTCCCCCATCCCCAGTTTGCACACCACAGCCCTGTTGCCATGCCCTGCCCCAAACACTGCTGTCTTGAGCACAGCAGGTATTGATTCAGCTGAGTCCCACCTGAATTTTCAGCTGCCACAGCCATATGCCTGCTCCAGGCATCACAGCAAAGGCATGGCTCAGGAAGACAGGGACAGTGAACGCTGCATTTTTCACATCAAAGGTCCTTTAGAGCAGCAAATACGAGGAAGAAGTGTGAATACAATGCTGCTTATCACACTCTGTGTGTTTAGCAAAAACACTCCCCGAGACCTCAGTAGCGCTGCTGTGGTTACTTCTTCCTCTAACTCTCACAAAAGTAAAAGCAACAGCATCAAAATCAGTAGCTGACATCCACAAGAGACTGGAGAAATGTTACTGCTTCTAAAATGAGTAAACTTTCCCTTCTGTGCAGCAATACAGCATCCCCGTCAGGCAGTGGTAGCAGCAAAGCAGGGAGGGTGTAAATGTTGAAATAGGGTTAGTTTCCAGCCTTTGTGCATGGGAGGCAGATTCCCAAAGAAGGTATTGATGCTTTCCAGGCTACTATGGTGTCTTATGTGTCCCCACCCCTCTGCCCAGCCGTGCTTATTCCTGCGTTCCTCCAGCCCTGACCAGGTCATGCAGACCTGCTCACCTCCCTCGCCTGTCCCGGGCACCCTGACATCAAGACATTCATCTCACAGCTGCCATCCTGGTGCTGGTGGGGCTCCAGTTACAGCCCTATAAAGGGTGCTGGGCTCCAGGGACGGGAGGAGCTCTTAGCAGCCTTGCAGCCATGGGGAGAAGTGCTTTTGCCCTGGTGCTCGCCCTTGCCCTGGCAGTGTGTGTTGCCCCTGTGGAGAGGAAGGTATGGGGACAGATGACAGTGGGGATGTGGGGCTGACATCCTGCTAGACCCCAACGTCTGCTGCTGGGGCATCATAGCTCAGCAGGGAGCCAGCTCTGGGCTGCTGGAGCTGGTGGGAGCAGCACTGTGCAGTGCTGAGGGGAGCTGCAATGAGGCTGGGAGGAAGGGGCTGCTCCTGCAAGGACGATTCTTGCTGCAGGAAGTCATTCAGAGGAAGGCAAACAGAGCCATATCCCAGACAGCTCCTGTTTTCCCCTCCCCAGAGTGTAGGGAAAGCAGCACACTTGCTGCTTCAGCATGGGGGGACTCACTTTCCCTTGGGTGGGTGGAACCATCCTGGAGAGCGGCTGAGCTGAACGCAATCATAGCTCAGGCACGGTGCTCACACTGAGATGGTGATGCCAGTGGCACATCAGGTCGTGGCACACCACCCACTGCTGCAGACATCTCTGGGGAGAGCCAGGGTGAAGGGGTGGGAGCAGGATGCTCCCCCCTCTCCCTCCCTCCAACCCACAGCACTGGCCTTGCAGTGCCTTCTCTCCGGGTCGTGGCGGAGCGACACCAGCTGCCGGATGGTTGTGTCCGCCCTGGACGAGGACAACAGATTCTCCGGATTTTACCTGCCAGGACCTGCTGCTGGCTACTCAGAACTCCTCACCTCACCACTGGAGGGGTCCCAGCAAGATACAGGGCTGGTCTCACAGCCCATTTTCTTCTTCACTGTGAGCTGGAGACCCCAAAGTAGGCAGCAGGGGGCCATCATCCTGCAGGCGGGGATGCCAGCAGGACACAGGGTGACCTTGTGCCTCACTACCTGACTCACATCACCTTAAACCCTTCCAGACTCAGAGACTGCCCGGACAAGTGTCTTCCTGGGCCAGTGCTATGTGGACACCAAGGGGAAGGAGACCCTGCATGCCCTGTGGCTCCTGCGAGAGGCAGCCGACAGTCCTGCAGAGGACTGGAAAGCCACCCGGTGAGTGCTGGGTCCCAGCCACTGCTCTGCCAGAATCTTCTGCAACTCGGGCTGGAGAAGGGAGAAATCCCACAGGGTGAAGCAAGGGAGGACTGTGAGGGTGGAATGGGTTTTTCACTAGTGATATGCAAGGGCTATGGAGCATCCATGTAGCATGGTCCACGCCTGCATGCCAGATGTGCCTCAGGATGGGGGATCCCTGTATGGGCTCTGGCCACAGAGAGCCCTCTCCGGGGCCTTCTTTCCACTCTCTACAACAGGGAGAGGAGGAAAAGATGCCAGCACCTGGCACAGCCTCTGCTACAGGCTTTTGGAACCGGTAGTACCTCAATCAGCCACACAATGCTCCCCCTGGGTTTCCCCTCTACCCTCCAAAGCATGCATGACCCCATCTGATTTGGTGTTTTCTGCAGGATTGGAACCAGCACCTTCACACGGATAAAATAACAGCAAGTGGGAAAATCCAGCAGGCTCAGGATGGCAAGGAGTGCCTAGGCAGATTTTGGCTGCACCAACATGCTGCACTTGAGGTGCAACCTCAACCCAGAGGTTCATGCTTTCTTAGGCAAGTTCACCAGATGCAAAATAAAGGGTTTCTGTGGGGATGCAGGACTTGGCTCTGTCTTCTGCCCTGCCTCAAACTTGTGGGGTTTGTCTCACCGAGCAGCCACCCTCCCACAGGGAGATTTCATGTTGCACTGAGACTGAAAAAGACAGAGGCCAGCAGAGTCCCTGGGGATGGCGACTGTCCCCTCCCTGGCAGTGTACTGTGCCTGCAAAGCTGATGCTAGGTTCTGGGTAATGAGTCCATGGGGCTCAGAGGTGGGGGACAAACCGGGCTGTGGCTGGGCAGAAGGATAAGGCACGGCCAGTCCTGCAGAGCCTTCCCAAGGGAGCCGAGCACAGGGAGCTCCCGGGTGCCCGAGCTCACAGGGTGTTGCAAACCTTGCAGAGCCGCCAGCCTCAGTTCCCAGCCCTGGCAGATGTGCAGCCGTGGCTGGCTGCCAGCTGCCCTCCCATCCCAGGCCGGGGGAAAGCTCCCAAATACCCTGCAGCAAGAGTCCCTTTGGCACGGCTGCGTCCCCCGAGTAATGCACTGGGGTGTGTCTCCAGCCAAGATGTCCACACGTGGCCAAGGAAAGAGAACAGGGGAAGGGCACATCTGGCACTGGCTGGAATTTTTTAGGCATCACAGCCCGACCTCTCTGCCTTCTGCTTTAGAAACTTTGCCAAACATGACCACTGGGGCTTCAGCAGGCCCTCAGCTGAGGTGCCCCAGTGTGAGAGCTGGAAGGGGGCAGTGGCTCCATCACTGTATTTCCAGCTGCTTTTTAAACCAGTTTTCAGATTTCTGTTAGTTTTTCTGTTTCCACCAATATCCAGCAGCTGGTGCTAGTGGATAAAAATAGGATGGATGATGACACAGGATTTAGATTTCCCCTGAAAAGGTGGATACAATCTTGTTTCTGCTACTGACTGAATTTTCCATCTCTCTGAAAAACCCTAATTCATTTTTTTTTAAAAAGGCAAACCTGATTCCATTAAAGCCATGATCACAAAGCATTTTGCATTGATTACACAGCCCAGGACTTCCTTAGCAATAGAAAGCAAATTTCATTTTATGTTTTCATAATTTTCAATTCATCACTATCATGGAAAGGGGAAGATACTCTAGTACTTGAGGAGTCACCAAGCAAAAAATATTCTGTTTCCATCTGGCAACACCCATCTGGGACTTGCCAAGGACCGTCCAGGATATTTTGCCCTGAAAAGCTCATACTTCCAGTCTGCCAGCGTAGTCCCACAACGATGACAAAGGCACTTGCTAGGACATAGGGGAGGTACAGGTCGACCTGTATCTGGGACCATACCACTGACCTAAGGCAGAGTGTGGGGCTGTGTGTGCATGCAAGCAGCACCAGTGCACACTCAGACCACGCTCTGACCCCGCAGCATGCTAGGAAAAAGGAGGGGACCTGCAGCAAAGAGGACCAGGAAGGTGGCAGGAATATCAGCTGGCTCCTGCTCCTCCGCTTGATATAATCAAGTCCTCAGCCAAAAAACTCATTATGAACCCTTTAATCATTGCTGCCCTTTAACCCAAGGCATGAGGTCCAGGCTGAGCTTCATTTCTCTCCCCAGATCAGAGCTGCTTGCTGTGGGACTGACACAAGAGCACAGAAAGCAACGAAAAATAGCAGACCTGGGTCATTATTAGCTGGGACCATGGAGCAACCCTCCCCAAAACTCCCAGCTCCTGGCTCCCAGCCTGCTCTCCCAGAGTTATCTCCCTTCCTGACATCTGGCCAAGAAAGCCAGACTGCTACAAAGAGCAATAGTGACCCCATCATACCCAGGCAAACACCAGCTCACATGGCTGCTCCCAACTTTGCTGGGAACACTGCTGTATATTACTTCAGATGGCTCATTTGATATTGATTAGTGCTGGGTCAGGGACACTGTGTAACATCTGTGACACTACACACTCTGGCCTTGAACCGCAAAAAAATGAAACTAAAGAGAGAACAGGCCATTACACACATCGACCCTGAACTGCAAAAATGAAAGTACGGTGGGAACAGGACATTACGTACTTTGGCTCCAAACTGCAAAAAATGAAACTAAAGTATGGAGGGGCATTACACAGCCTGGCCTCAAACTGCCGAAAATGAAACTGAAGTGTAGATGGGGCCCTAGACCTTCCTGATGCCATGCATACCTCCTGGCGAAGAGTTCCAGTGGTTCCCTGGTGATGCTCAAGGGCTGTCAGTCCTGGCCAGGGTAGAGCTGTGACGCAGCCCTGCTGGGAGCATACTGCTACCTGTCCTGAGGCAGAGGGTCTGGTGAGCCTCTCCTTGGCTGTTTCCCCTCTGGACACAACATTATCTTGTTTGGTTTTGCCCCCTGGGTGGGATGCAAGTGCGAAGCTTCCTGCACCCACTGCCTTGCTGAGCTCCCACACCCCCAAATCCTACACGGGGCTCTGCAGCCTGAGCTCAGGGTCTGCCAGTGCCTCCTGTGGACCCAGTGACCCCAACCAGACCCAGGGACAATCCTGAATTTAGCAACCGCACAGCAGGCAGGGCCCACCCGGTGGCTGTTGCAGCACCCTGGCTCTGCTCCACTTCCTGCGATTGTGCAGCTCCCGTTATGAAAGCAGAAAGCAGCGGTGGGGGCCGACACCGGCTCCTCGCGCTTCCTCCGGGGGAAGCTGCTCGCTTCCGCAGCCTGGGGGCTTGCGAGTGCCTGGTGGGTGCTGACCACATACTGTTCTCCTTGAGGCAGGGTGAGAGCAAAGCAGCAGCCCTGCAAACCCGCGCTGTGCCTCAACAAGCCCCTGTGCAGAGCCACAGCCAGGCAGATTTCCCCTGCAATCATCCGAGAGGGATTGCTCCCGAGCCTCCCCTGGGATTCTCCCACAAGACTCTGAGCCCCAGGTACAGTACCCAGCAGCCCAGCACCTCGCCAAAACAACCAGAGAGGACACAATCACACACCATTAATATTTATTTAGACTCTATTAATAAGGAAGCTATTCATTATTATTCTGATCCAATTTGAAGCTATCCCTGCTCATTGCAGGGAGAACTGGACAAGACGACCTTTAGAGGCCCCTTCCGATCCAAACCATTCTATATGACTCTATGGAATGTCCTGCAGTAGGATGAGGAGATCTCTACAGGTACCACTAAGCTGCACTCTGGCAAAGACACTGCTCACCAGCTCAAAGTGTTTCTGTTTGACCCACAATCATTGACTGCATCACCAGCCAGCACAGCAAGGCTTGGGCACACAAGGACATGGCTTTGAAACTGTCCTGTGGCCAGGAAAGCCTTCAGAGGAGCAAGCAGCTCTGCTGCTCTCTGAACATGCTGCCTCAGCAGTCTGGCTCAAGGCATGCCTGCTCCCTGAAGCCCAAAAGCCTGCAGGAGATGAAAGGCTCAGCCCTTAAGGTAGGCAAACAGCACACATGGCTCAGGAAGGACTCTGCATTACCTTCTCCAGCCAGGCTGGGAGCTGTGGCCATGGCTCAAAAGCTAGCAGGAACAGGCGACATGCTGGGTCTGTCGCAGCAGCACGCAGGACTACTCCCGTGAGAGCAATGAAGGTCAAATTGCTCCCTCACACCTAGAAATCAGGCAGCACTGTAGGATTAAAGGGCACTGACATAGAACAGATGTTTGGGGCCACAACACAGACTAAGAAGTGCCTGTTCATCTCCAGCTGGGCAGTGAAGAAGCAGGGCAGTGGCCTGCACTGCCAGCTGCATCCAGTCAGAGCAAGTACTGGCACCTCAGACGGACTGCCTCCACTCTCCCTGCCACAGCCCATCCCCACAAGCCACCAGGTGCACTCTGGTAGCCACATCAGCAGGCATAGTGAAGTTCTCAGAATTTCCTGTCCCATCTCAGATGGAGTCTGATAAAAAATGTCAGATTGATTCCTCCCTGGTAAACCCTCTGAGTTGCTGGCAATGAGGAGAGTATTGAGAAGAAACTGCTTGGATAGATAATCTGTTAGTGCAACTCTGTCCCTGCTCCACGGGATGCCCAGTATCATCCCAAGGAGCAGGATGCAGCACTGGTCACATCTCATTGGCATGGTGCTGCTGAATGAGAACTCTGTCAGAGTGTTCTACCCACTCCTGACCCTTGGATTTCCATGGCACCAGCACTGCTGCTGGCAAAGGGTCACTCTGGGGCGGGCCTGGCTTGGAGCCGGCTGCTGCTGGAGGATCAGAGGATGAGTTGCTGTTGAAAGATCTGGGACTGGAGTTAAGTGGACTCTGCCCCTCTTCCCATGACTGACTGAGGTTGCCCGATAGCAAGGAGTCTCCAGGGTCAGGGCTGAAGCCCTCCAGCTCAGTGTCGTGCTGCACATCAGGTGCTCCTTGGTTGGGAAACTCGCGGATCTGCCGTGACAGCACTGTAAGAGAGCAGAGCCAACCCTGTCATTGCCAGTCTCCCACCCTCCTGTGCTGAGCATGGAGCCACCACAGAGCCCGGGAGAGAGGACAAACTGTTTAACCAGGACTTCCTCTTCCCAGGGGAGGCAGGGAGAGGATGCTGCACAGCTGCCAGGCACAAGCACAGTTTGTGCTCCAAGAGGGACCGGAACTCTCCTGTCCTTGCACCGCCCCTGGCACAGGGCCCTGCTTCCAGGCAGGCCTCTGCAACAAGGCTGACAAAGAGTTCAGAGCTGGGCCAAGACAGCAAGACAAAGCTAGTGGTCACCCCAGGCAAGGACATGATGAGTTGGAAGCGCCCCGGAGTTCAGGCTGTCTCTGGGGAGGATGCTGTGCTCTGAAGGGCAGCACTTCACCTGGAGCCACACCTCAGCCCCAACCTGGGCACTCACCCTTGAGCTCCCGCTGTGGCTCTACGCTCCCGGGCAAACGGATGCTGGGGGACAGAATGAGGCAGAAGGACAGAACCACGATCTGGAAACAGAAAAATCAGCAGAATCTCAGCAAAGGAGATGGACAGGCATCACTAAAGGCAGTAACTGCCTCTCTTCCAAACTTGTGAGGACAGCAGGGACTCCTCTACACACACGGGGGCTGAGGACACCTACCATGGTGCAGGTTTTTCTTCTGGTAGTTTTGGGGGCGGACCGTCCCACCAAGGCCTGCAGTTTCTGCAACTGCCTGAGCAGTGACCTGCAGTAGAGCAGCAAATGCGGGTTAGCACCTGGACCTACAGCTGCACACTTTCCTCCACCCTCTGCAGCCTGAGAACAGGAACAGCCTTCCCCACCACTTCTCTTGCCAAACCCAACAAGACAAACTCACATGTTCTGCTTCTGCAGCTGCTGCACCTTCTTCTCCAGTTCATGGTTTTCAGCTGTGCAAGCTGCCACCCTTTCCAGAAAGGATGAGAGGTGTGGGGAAAAACAGAGAGATTTTGTTGGTCAACAATGGAGACCTCACATCAGTCACCACCTCTGGGTGGCTGGGGCAGACAAAACTGGTCCTGGGGTCCGCCTGGTATCATGTGCAGCAAAGCCCAGAGAGCACTACCTCATACCAGATATAAGGAGGAATGACGCCCTGCCAGTCCTGCAGAAAAGCAGCTCATTAACCCCTATGGATGCTCACTCCCAGCAGCACACCAGCCCTGCAGATCTGTAACATCAGGCTGTATTACTGACTAGCCTGACCTGGAAAACACATTTGTCCTGGCAGGTCAGCTATCCAGCTTGAACAGAGCAAGCTCTGGGTCATCTCCAAGCACAAGAGCACCAGATAGGCTTCACCCTGATGTTCTGAACCCTCTGTAGGGAGCTCTTGCCCCACAGGGCCAGCCTCACTTTTTGCTCAGGGTGACAGGAAGCCAGCAGCCAAACAAACACCACAGCAGCTTGTGACAGGCACGCCCTGATCCTGGACCTGGCAATGAGGTCAGCACAACTCAGGCCATGCAGGTAGGGAGCAGCCACTCCATGGCCCACCAAGTCATGTATTCATTCCCTGCCCCTTGTTATCAGGCACTGACAATCCTGTGCACCAAGTACCAAAACAAACAAACAAACAAACAAACAATCAGATTTCTTCTTCCTCTCCCTGCCAGCCTGAAAGTCCCTGGGCACCAGGCCCTTCCCTTACCAGTCTTGAAGGTTGCAGGCACACAGCCAGCTCTGTGTTGCTGACAGCCCTATCACAGAGCAGGGAAGCACAACAGCACAGAGTGCACTGTCCACAAAATCAAGCAATTACAAAGTCCTAAGGGCACCTTGGGAGTAGAATTTCTGCTGGACAGCTCAGGACCCCTCTGATCCGGGACACATCTACCATTGCCTGCTTCCTCCCATGACTGAGGGCAAGACTTGTATTATTTGTATAATTTTTGAATCTATATCATGATCATTATATTAATACACAGAACTATCTATTAAGATCTGATGCAACCCGCAGAGAGCCCAGGTGACTTGAAATTCTAAGTTAAGACATATTAGAATGCAGATGATTAGACATTTTAAGTTAAGTGGTACGATAGACCCTGTATTACAATGGTTATAGACTGTACTACATTGATTCTACTTGTAGAAAAACTGTGCCACTCTAATCACAAATCTTCTGCTATACTAATCATAACATGACAGGAAAATGAGGTTATGCCTGAAACGACAATTTAGTGCCATCATCATTCTGCCAAGGATCCCTAAAAGAACACAGGTCCCCTCAGTGTTGGATGACACTGCTGTGTGACCGTACCTGTTTTCCAGGCCATCCACATAGATCTTTCTCCGGCGACGACTATCCTGAGCCGCCTGCTTGTTCCGAATCTTACGACGCACCTTCCTCAGAACTCGCTCCTCAGCCTGCAAGGATCACCTCATTAACAGCAATCCCAGGGTGTTGGCAATGCTACCCTCTCAGACTGCCCTCACATATCAGTGCCCAGCCCTGGTGCTTGTGTTCTCTGTCCTTCCCACACCACTGAATAAACAGCAAGGCAAACCCTGGCCTGCTGATGCAGCCAGCAGCTTCCATGACTTAGCAAAAGTAAGGCGTACCTAAGGAAAATGAAAAGCACACAGACCACAAGCCATTAGGCAAGCAGGAAAAAATAGCTGCAGGCACTTGTGGTGTAACTGCTTCCTGCCAACAGCCATGATTAGGGAGAATGACAGAAGCTGCTGTGCACATGGATGACGCCCTGGACTCAAAGAAAGGAAAACAACACCAAGCCCAGATGGACACTGCCCTGAATGCAGCACCTGGACAACAATATTTTCATCACGGCACTGTCCTGCAGTTTCAAACCCCTACACTACCTGATACAGTCGAGTGGTCTGTTTGGTTCTAGTGAGGACTCACTTTGGTCAGTGGCAGACAGGTTGGTAATGTAACACCTTCTTTCTCCAGAAGCTGCTTCTCCTCCTCTGTCAGGACCAGCTCTGGGAAGTCAGACTAGAAAACAGCAAAAATAAGCCTACTGAAAATGCATAATACAGGGAGTCCACCCTGGGCCAGGGAGGGCATGCAGCAAGCACAAAGAACTGGAATCAGCTCTCCCAAAGTAATGTCATGGTTTCCCTCAGAGATACCCCTCATAGGAGCCAAGTCAGAAGAGAAGGAGAGATGTGAGAAGCAAAGGCTGGGGTCCACAGGCGTGGGAGTCAGTACCTGTACCATGGCTCCAGGCACAAGCTGGGGTTCATCTTCCACAGCAACGGCAATGGGCGAAGTGGTGCTCTGTTCCAGTGCCTCGCTTGAGCATTCCAAACCCACCCATGCCCCTGCGGAAGGAAAGACCAGTCAAATGCTGGGCCTCACTGAGGCAGCATCTGACCAGCCAGCTTTGAGTGGCATGAAATAGCAATTTTGCAGCAGCAGAAAGCTTCTACTCTTGGTTCTCTCCATCTTTGCCGGACACCCACCAAAACAAACCAGTACTGGGACTGCTTTTCTCTTTTCTGCCTGCTGCCAGGGCAGAAAAAGTCCACACACATCACTCACCTAGCTCAATGGTAACATCTCCTTCGGTCATGTCAGACCTCACACTTTCCAGTGCAGGCCAGTCCTGGTGAAGGGAGTAGTTATGATCAACCTGCACAATGTCTCGGCTGGCAAAATTGCTACCAAGGCAATGGGACACGTGCTGATCCTCAGAAATGCTGCTGTCATTGTTGGCAGGCAAATAACTGAGCCTGTCTGGTTCACCTTCTAAAGGGCTCAGCAGTGAGCTGATGAAGTCATCCATCTCCTTGTCCAGGAGCTGCAGAAGAACAGCTTTTACTCAGCATGGAGACAAACCTCCCAAACCTCAGCTCAGCAGCAATTCCTCACAGAGAACTCACCTCAGGCATTGGCAGGCCCCAGTCTTCCAGCAGACCATTCTGCTCCCCGGGGATTTCAGGGCAGGGAGCATCATCCTTCAGAAGGAAGTCAAGCAGATCCACATCTGCCAGGGCATCCAGTTCCTCTGGGCACGACATCTGAGCACGACACCCAAAGTGAGCCAGGCACAACAGGACACACCAGCCTTGCTTTGAGGTGTCCCTCAGACCCTACAGATGAAGCATCCCCATGCAGTGTCAACAGCAGGGATGGCCAGTTCACAAGTACTTCTCCAGACAGATTATTATAACACCACCAGTGACAACAACACAGCATTTTCCTTACTAGGTTATTGGTACCCAGGCACAAGAGCCACGCTCCACCCAGAGCACAAAAGCTGCAGGAAGTAGAGGAAAAGTGAAACAATCCCAGACTTAATGGTGTGGAACAGCAGAATCTTGAATGCTCTCCACAGAAGCCTGAAGGTGCCATACCCCCCTGCTGTGCAGCCAGCAGGGAGAGCTCCCTGTCCCACAAAAATTAAGAATAGTTGTTGAGGTTTTAACTGAAGGGATTCTGTTAATGATTAAATTATGATCAAAGTCTAAGTAATCGATGACTGAACAAAAATTAAATGGCAATCAAATGGTGATTAAGAGATCATTGAAGAGTAATTAATGAGTGATTTCACAGACCTAAATGATGACTTAGCAATTCAGACAGCTATTCAACACTGTGTTATTCAACATACTTGTAATAAATCAGTGGGTATTGTAATAAATAAATAGATGGATATATATAAACGTCACTAGCACACAGTATACCTTTAGGCTGAAAATAAAATATTCCTTACCTCGCTGTAGAGACCAGACACTGGTAAAGAGTCTCTCAGCCCTGCGGAGTGACCTGGAGAGCTGCTCCTGCTGCCGGGCCCAGCAGCAGGGGAGCAGCAGAGCTCAGTGGCTGGAGGCGGCCGCAGGCTCTGGGAGGGCAGGGTGAGGGACCGGCAGCCAAACACTGCCCGGCGCTGGTGCACCCACGTGGCTGCGGCAGCTTCAGTGCGTGTGGCCCCAGCTCGGGCTGCTGCTGCTGCTACGTGCTGACAGGACATGGCCCGGGAGCCCCGGTCCCTGAGGAGATGCGGGCTCGCATGGCTGCCAGCGGATCAGCCCGGCCGGCCCGCGGGCGATGCCTGAGCCGAGGCACCGCTCAGGCTGTCGGAGCGCAGGCATCCATCGCACCTCTCCATCAGCACCGCTGAGCTTTCACATCTAGCTGTTGAGTGCCACGGTCTGGAAAAAAAAAAAAATCCCAGGAAAAATAGAATACCGTCAAAACCACCTGAAACCCCACCCGAAACCAGAGGGTCAGGGCAGTCCCCAGCCAGGGCTGCTGCGCCAGCTGACTGAGGGGAGAGCTGTCAGCAGAAACTTCAGCAACAAGAGGAAGAGAAGCTGGGCAAACCCGGGCAATCTCAAGGCCCATGGTCTCCAGAGACTCGGAGCAGTTTCCCTCAGGGAGCGTGCGCCGGGCAGGACGGGAACAGGAGGAGCAGGTGCGGAGAAGGAAGGGTGACCGGAGCGCAGGGGGCCGGGACACCCACCCGAGGAGAACCAAGCAGCCCGTCTCGGCCCTGGCCGCGGGCTGGACCCCTGATCCCCGGATCCCTGTGCCTCCTGGACCGTCCCAGCAGCGGAGCCCCGGCCCCGCTCGGGCCCGGCGCCCCCGCCCCTCACCTCAGCCCCGCCGCTCCCAACGCACCGCGTGACGTCACCCAGCCTCCCGGCGGGCCGCGCGCGCGCCGCCCCTGCCCCTCCCGCGCTGACGCCCCGGTCTCCCATTGGTCCGTTGGTTGGCTGGGGGGGCGCGCGTGGGCGTCGGGAGCGCGCGCGGGCGGCGGGAGCGCGGGGCGGGCGGGGAGAGGAGGGGAGGGCGGTGGGTCCGGGGTCATGCGGGGATGTCCCGGGGCGGGTGGGCGCCCCGGAGGTGCGGTGTGAGCAGCGGGTGGGGCACGGCCACGCCGCGCGGCCGCGGAACCGTGCCTAGCCCCCGGGGGCGCGGAGCAGCGCTGTCGGTGGGAGCGGGATGCCCGCGGCGCGGTGTCCGGGCGCAGCGCAGCCCCGGGGTACCGTGCGCGGCCGTGCCGTGTGGCCCGGCGGCGCGCCGCGTTCCGGCGCATGCGCAGCGGGGAGGGGGGCGGGCGGGAAGCGGGCGGTGCCGCCCGCTCAGCTCCCCTCAGCGTCGCGGGGCCGCCGCGCTGCTCCTGCCCGCGCAAAGGTACGGGGACGGGGGACGGAGGACACACGGTGTCCCGGTAACCGGGGAGGGGGCGCCGCAGAGTGGGGTCCTGCGGGCCGGCAGCGCCCTGGCTCTCGAGGGGCTGCCGGAAACGGATGTCCCGGGGACCCTGCCCTGCACCCCGCCCGGTAAATGGCGGGGAGGCAGGGAGGAAGCAGCTTTCCGGTTACCGGGGTTTCCCGGCTCCAACCGGGGCTTGTCCGCGGGGCTGCGGTGGCCCGAGGGCTTCCGGGGTTCGCTGAGACTTTGGGCCATGCCCAGATCGCCGCTGGGGCCGGCGCCAGCCGAGCACGGGCGCCCACCGGAGCCTCCGGGCAGCACGGGCTGGCGCGGCCGCGTTATCTCCGGCCACGTTATCCCCGGCCCTGCCCTTGCCCTGCCTCACCAGGCTCCGGCCTGGAGCCCACCGTGGCGAGGCCTGGACCAGCATCCTCACCTCGGGGGTCCCGTGGGACCGAGCTGGACGAGCCTGGCCGTGGGGTGGCCTTTGGGGCAGGCCAGGCGCAGCTTTTCCCCCGGCACCCCGGTCACCCTGCCGGGACGCGCGGAAGAGCGAGTGGCAAGGGTGTCTGTGTCCTGCTGCGTGGTTTTGGGTGGGGACACGGGGGCACAGCGCTTCCCATGGCCGCACCGAAGCCGGGGAGGTCACCGCAACAGCTCCCACCAGGACACCCAGCTGGCCATGGGCCCCGGGATGGGGCGCTGGGGAGGTTCCCATGCAGGGTGGGACTGGCCCCAGTCGGGCAAGGCGTGGGTCCCCACCATGTCCCGGCCGAAGCAGCTAACTAAGCAGGGGTAAACGCTGCCCCATCCTCTGCCGGATCCTGCCCCAGCCCCTGCAAATCCCCCATCCCTTTGAATCTGCCGGCAGGATGTCTACATGCTTCTGCTGTGGCTTCATCGCTGGCTGTTAGACCCATATTTGGTAGCGATAATTGTTTACTCCCTTCTCTCTCTCTGAGCCTCGCTGCTGAGAAGGGGAGGGCGCATATTTTTAGGATCTTTAGTTTTTTCAAAACCTGTGAGTTGCCCCGTAAAGGGTCCAGGCCACCTGCCTCTCCCTGGGTCATAGGGTGAAAGCACCCAAGTGCTAAGTGAGTCTGTGATGGTGCATGGGAAGCACCAGCCAAGCACTCCATTTCCTTGCTGAATGGCAGCGGCAGGAGTCTGATGCTTCCCAAAGTGACACATCCCGTTAGAGAAAGGGGAGTGGGAACACTGAGGAAAGGGGAAGAGGGTCCTGTGGGGTGCCCTTCTTTTCAGAACTGAGCTTTGCTGGCTACTGGGTGAAATGACCCCAAAATGCACCCATGCTCTCTTCTTCTTTCACCATTCTGCCTGTCCAGCAGCACAGTGCTGGGCAAATTGCTTGTTGTGGGAAGCGTGGATGCCTGGATCAGGGCACCCAGTGCTTTCCAGAGGTCATGACAGCACACAGTGCACCTCAACCCCTGCTTTTGGGGTCCTGTGCTAGAGGGCCAGCTTGCTAAGGATGCAGGAGAGGCTGTGGCTGGAGTCCCACTGGTCCCCATGCCTGCCTTCGTCATGGGCAGTCTAGAGGTGCTGAGATTGGTGCTCCATTCCTTTGGAGGTCAGGGGATGCCGAGCAGGAGCAGACTGGATGTGAGATGTGTGCGAAATGTTGGCAGTCAATAGCTGGAGCTGCTTCAGCGCAGTGCATGCGAGCAGGCTGCGGCTGCGAACCTCCAGCCCAGCTGCCTGGCCCCTGCCCATCTCCCATGCAGAGCAGGGCTCCCCCCCTGCAGGAGTGAGAGGATGCTCCTGTCCTAGCCATGGGTAACAGCAGAGTGGCCACTGGGGTGCTGTGTCTGGCCTTGACAGCCACTCATGCTCCCCAGGAGCAAGCGCAGCCTCGGCTGGAAGAAGCTGTCCTCCCATCTGACGTGGACGTGCAGCTGGGAAAGAGGAACTGGGCTGAACGGTCTCAGCAGCGTGTGACACTAAACCAGCTGGGGCTGCAGGCTCAGCCTTCCCACTGGTGCCGGGCTGAGCCCTGTCTGCCTCAGTGCCTGCTGTGGCTGTGTATACTGGTCCTGCACTGGCGAACGCAGGAGAACCAACCAGAGCCTCGTCTGGCTTCTCACCAGCTTAATTTTTGATGCTGTTGATGGGGTGGAGTGCAGATGCTGACGTGCTGGCCAAGCCACTGCTGCAGACATTGCGTTTTGGTGGCCTGGTATCTTCCTAGCTGTTTTAGTGGCTCTACTGACTGGGCTGTGCCTGTGGAAAACCCCAGCACTGGGATGGTTTGCAGCTGATAAAGCTTCCTGCAGCCAGCTCCTGGTCCAGGGGTGGTCTGCAGTGGGGCCTTTCCCAGGTGAAATTTGGTATTACCATAAAAAAAAGAAGGAAAAAAACAAACCCCATTACAAAACCTATTTCGGAGTATCCCTTAAGAGAGAATGCAATAAAAATGGCAGAACTGTTGTATCTGAAGATTCGCAGCTTGTTCTGGAATCTCGTCACAAGTGTTCCAGCTGTCCGCAGTTGAATTTTGCTTGATTTTTGTTTTGTCTTTTAAGACACAAACCCTTCCATGTAACCATTACCGCAGCAGTGAACTCCTGACAAAAATACAGCAATTCCATCACGTGACAAAACCGCGCTGTCAGTGGTCCCTGGCAATGACTCGGTGGTTCCTTGGCCCACACAGGTCCCGTCTGCCCCCAGCCCTGCCTGCACTGACCTTGCCCTCAGGCAGAGCCTGCAGGCCTCCACCACTGTCTGGGTTTTGCTCACCTTGTGTGGGGTGAGATGGAGGAAGCCACGGCGGGAAGTGGTGGGACCCCACCAAGGTTAACCCCTCCCCCTCGTCATCTTGGGATTGGCTCAGAAGCATGCCTGTGGTTCAAAAAGGGTTGTACACAACTTGCTATAAAATGCAGAAGTGTGTCAATCCGGCTGCTCTGGTGCCTTATCTGACTTTGCATACTGACAGTGTGACTGAGAATAGGTTTGACTGAGAATGGGCTTGCTTTCTCTGGAGATGAGCCAGCAAAAATTTGGTGTGTGCTCATCAAGACTTGGTTTGTTTGGGTTTTTTGTTTTTCTTCTTTCTAGGGGGACAGCTTGAGTTTCACTGTCCTTTTTTTTTTCTGGTTTGCAGTGCCAGGCTCCCACGCTGTCTCATTTGTTACATCTAGTCCAGCTTTTCTCTCTCCTCATGGTTTGCAGAGGGGAGAGATCTGTAGGGGCTGAGCCCTGCCTTCATGCCCTTGCACCAGGCAGCAGATTTGCAAACCTTGTGTAATTAGTTGCCACGTTTTGCTGACAAATCTCTCCCCAGTTTGAGGAGGTCTCCTTTTGCAGCAGAGAATGTTTCTGCTCTGGACACTGCTCTCAGCAAAGTTTAGCTGCTGCAGCCTTGACTTTTTCCATAAAATATGGAAATTGAAGTGAACCGTCTCCTTTTTCTCTGAGGTTTTCCTTTATGTCATCAGCATCTTCCCTGCTGAGCTCTGTAATTTTTTTAAGTGTTGGGGAGTGGGAAGGCTTGAGCAGTCATCTTCTTGCGGGGTCTTGGGAAGCAATGTGACCCCTGTGAAGGGTGTGCTAAGGGGTGCCTCTGGTGCAGTGCCTGGTTTTGGGTGGCTTTGTGAGGGCAAGAAGAGGATGCAGAACTAGTGGCAGATGTCCTGGCTCCTCTCAGTTCCTCTCTACTGTCCAACATCCTCCACTCCTTCCTCCATGGTCTCTGACCTTGTCTTGTCAGTGGCATGTTCTCCTTTTCCTGCAGAGGGATGGAAAGCAGCTTTATGCTCAACTTGAGAATATTTTTAGATGTAGAGAAGTTGGCCTGGTGACCGCAGCAGCCCGCCCTGCGTATAAAATACTTGGAAAACCCTTTCCATGACAGGGTGTTCCTCGTTTGTTCAGCTCCATAGCTTTGCTAGTGCTTCCGGATAGATGGCAATGGCACGGGCGGGTGCCTGTGCCACCTCCTTCCCTCCGCCGATGGGCTCCTTCGCTGAAGTGCATTTCATTCCTCAGCAGCGGAGACAGTGGGGGCCACGGGCCTCCGCAGAAACATTGCAGAACGGCTCAGGAATGCAGAGCTGGAGCCGCTCCATGTGCTGGCGGAGGCGGCACGCTCCTTGGTCCCTGCCTCCCACCCTGCACCACCAGCGTGGCTTTATGGCTCTGCAGGAGCAGGGCCCCTGCCCTCCGACTTCTCCTGGCCAAAACTGGACACGAATCCTGCCCCTAGGCTGCTCAGGTCTGTGTTTGAGAGCAGCCTGCTGCTGGTGTACCCCCTCCCAGGGGGACTGGAGCTGGCAGCACCGGGCAGGGATGCACAGACTCACCATTCGAGGAAGGCTGCCAGCACATTTTGCCCAAGAACCTTCCCAGGCCAGGCTGAGGATGCAAGATCAGCTTTCCCTGACAGCCATAATAGGAAGTCTGGTAGGAGCAAATGAATCTAAAAGAGGATAAGCAGATATGCATCCCACCAGTGCTCTTGCATCCTCCCATCACTGAAGTTTCAGGACAAGGCAGCCTGGGTCAGCAGAACAGGGACTCACTCTGTATGAGCAGGCACTCAGGGAGGGGAAAAGGCATGTCACTGCTGGAGAGCATCAGGCTGGGGCCAGGCAGGGACAGGGAATTCTGAGAAGGGCATGGAGCAATGAGGCAGGAGCAAAGGACTTGGGAGGGACCCTGAGGCGTTTGGCAACCTGGGAAAGCACTGAAAGCTGTTTCACAGTGGGTAGATCGCTCTTACCAGCTGCATCAGGCAAGTGGGGCACTTACATACGACCTCCTTTTACTTCTGCTACTTTTTTCAGCTTTTACCCCGCAATACAGATATTGCAATTCTGATTAGGTGTTACTAAAGCTGGTGTTTTGGAGCTCTGTTGGGGGGTGCTTGCTCTGAAGCTGCTCTATGCAATCCTTTAAGCCTGAGCTCTGCAACTGCCTGGAAGGGGGTTGCAGTGAGATGGGGGCTAGTCTCTTGTGCCATACCTGCAGTGAGAGGACAAGAGGAAACAGCCTTGAGACAGGGAAGGTTCAGATTAGATATCAGAAAAAAAAACCTCACTGTTAAGGTGATGAGGCATTGGAATAGGTTGCCCAGGGAGGTGGTGGTGTCACCATCCCTGGAGGTATTTATGAGGAATCTGGATCTGGTGCTGGGTGATATGATCTAGTGATGTAGGGGTTATTGTGGTAGTGCTATGTGGGTGGTTGGACTGGGTGATCTTCCAACCCTGATGATTCTAGATTGTATTATATGAAGCTGATCCTTCAAGGTGGAGCCTGCTTGAGTCCTTTTTCAGACGGCATGGCGGGGCTCTTGTATGCCCATGCAGTGAGACCTGTCACAGGTGGTCCCTTGCCATCCTGTGCATTGTCCTGTGCCCTGGGTTGGTGTGGTATCCACTGCCACGGACCCTGATCTCATGAGCACACCTTGGGTGTGAGTGGTGCTTTTCCCAGGTAATTGCATTTAATGTGTGAATTCAATGCCTGGTGCCCTAATCTTGCCTCCTCGTGCAGCTTCTGGCTTTTCTGTCCCTCTGTGCTCAGGCTGCCTGTCAGCACCGTCTGCTGGTGACATGAGGGGTCCTGATAGCTGGGGCAGGGCCCTGCCACCTCTGGGTCACAGCTTGGTTTTCCTCTTGTGGCTTCTGTGTCATGGCAGGTTTAATTATAACCCCTTCCATCATGCCCTCACAGCTTATCTAGTGTGCTCCCTCATGCTCACTTCCTCTCCCTGGCAGTATCTCTGGTGGGTACCAGCTGCTGTCATTCCCACAAGGCAAGTAAAATTGGCTTTAGGACCTTAGGACGAGGAGGTGGGGGTCCCAGTGCTGGTCTCAGGCCCCAGGGTCTGGAAGGGGACCTCTCACTGGCTCGCCAGCACAGGCTGCAGCCCTTGCTTGCTGCTGGAAGCTGAATCCTGGCTTTCAGGTGCTGCCAAAGGAGGAGGGAGCAAGCACGCTGCACACTGGTGGGGTCAGCAGTCAGAGCTCACCCGTCTGTCTCCTCCGGCAGGTGACGCAGGAGTGGGGACAGCCCAGCCGCCACCATGGTTGCCCTCTCGCTGAAGATCAGCATCGGCAATGTGGTGAAGACGATGCAGTTTGAGCCCTCCACCATGGTGTACGATGCCTGCCGCATGATCCGTGAGCGGGTGCCTGAGGCACAGATAGGACAATGTAAGTCCATGGTGGGACTGGCTGCCATGCCAGGGCTGCCTTGGCTTAGCTCCTGGCATTTCATTCGTCTCCCTTTTCTTTTCTGTCTGTGCCTCTCTGGCACTTTTCCAGAGAAGTGGTGGGGTGGGGGGAGTGTAGTCCGAGTCCTCTTGCCCAGCTGATGTGAGGGTCTGAGTTTCTCAGACTCCCTCCTCAGCACCTCAGAAGAACGTTTGTGTGTTTAGAAGTTAGGAAACCACATTTGGAAGTGAAATAACTCTAAGCAATTTGAGTCTGCTGCCCTTTCTGTCTCTGCTCTTCTGTCCTACTTACATTCATCACCACTAGCTAGGGCTACGTGGGTTTAAACAGTTGCAGGGGTCATAGCAAACATTAATAAACCATTTCAGTTAATTTTTTCTTACTTGGGATATATATATATAATCTCCACTGGGTCTGTCTCCCATTGGCAGCCCTCTGCCAGACCCCTGCTGGTGCTCCATTACCTTTCTAGGCTGCCTCAGCTCCAGTATTTTCTTGCTGCCGCTAGACTCACAATTTAGATTATGGCTCATGGGCTCATGATGTGACTCACACCCACGCGGATGTGGCCTGTCCCCATCATGGATGGGGGGGTTGGAGCTCTGGGACGCTGTCTCAGGGGTTCTCCTGAGTCCCTGCAACCCCCAAAAGCAGCTGTGCCATGGAGGAGAGACAGCAAAGTGGAGGTCAAGAGTCGTGGGAAGAGGAGGGGGAGTGCAGCGACATCTGGGAGCAGCACATTCCTTGAGGTTCAAAGGAAATGCCTTCTCACACCATGCCCAGCTGGTCAGCAGTCCAGCAGACTATGGCTTTCAGTTTCAGCAAGGGACTGGATGTCTTTGGATATGCAGGGCTGTAGTGGTGTTGGAAGGAGCATTGCATTTCCTGCTCCTGGGTGTGAGCCAGCCTGTTTATAAAAAAAGCACCAAGGGGAAGGCCTTAAAGGGAACTTCTTATTCCTGCGTTCCTTTTCAGTTGCTCACAGCCTTTCTTTTCCTATGTGTTCCTAGCAGCTTTTACTTCTCTTTGCTCTCCTTACACACAGGCACTCGGGCTCCTTTTTAGAGCTGCCCTGGTTTTTTGTCACCTTTGGGCTGGGAGAGCTTCGGTGTAAGTTTCCAGCTCTGTTCTTGCTCTGTCTCAGGAAGTGCCTCTCCCTGCCCAACCCATGGATCTGGGGCAAGCTGCTCAGTTTTCTGTGCTTTGGATTTATCCTCTTGGAATTTGCTTTGAAAACAGTTTGGTTTTTTGTTGGTTTTTTTTTACTTCAAAAATAAAATGGCAAGCTTTCATGATTTTTTTGCTCCCTGTTTAGTAGGATCCTAACAGCAGTGTTAGCCAGGCAGGCGCAGGGCGGCTCAGGAATTTGTCCCTCCCCAAAGAGAGCTGCCAACAAGATGACGAGTTATAAACATAGCCAACCAAGACAGCCTGCGGCGCAGGATTGTTGCAGAGGTGGAGAAGGACCTTTCAGGGCAAAGCCAGGCGTGGTCCTGGCCTCTTGCTACATAAAAACGGGCCTGTCCCTGTGGGTCTGAGCTGGGGAGACGCTGCCCAGCCTGCAGCAGCAGCCCTTTCACCAGGTACCCCACCCTGAGGGAGCAGGATTTGGTGAAAATTTACTCACCACCTCTGAGACTTTGTAAGCCTTGAGCCCGTTCTCATTCAGTCTCCTTTTCTGCAAAAAAAAAGGAATCTCAGCTCCTCTAGTCCCTCACACCAAGGTTTCAAATTGTACTGTGTCCTGAGCAGACCCTACCATTAGAGAGTACTCAAAATGTGGATTACCTAGATTTTATAAACCAGTTCCCAGCACCCTTCCTGGTGATCCCCAGCATTTTTACTACCTTACTTTCACTACTATTACACATTGCACTGAAGATTTCAGAGAGCTGTCAGCCGCAACTGCAAGCTCTTCCTTCTGTTGTGTCTGTCAGTTCCAAGTTCAACGTTGCGTAGGCATGCTGCAGATGATTTTTTCCACAGATAACTGTGGTAAAACCTCAGAGCTTGCGTGCCAACTTTGTTTGTTTGTCATTAGGTTTGGGCTCCAGCCTTCACAGGGCTGCTGTACTTCACACACTGGGTTGCACCAGTGCATGTCCCTGGGCACAGAGTGGCATTGTTGTGGCCCTATGCTTCTCAGAACTACCCTGTTAGAGACTGTACCTGTTTTTCAGCCAATGATTTTGGGCTCTTCCTCTCGGATGAAGACCCAAAGAAAGGGATCTGGCTGGAGGCTGGGAAGGCTCTGGACTACTACATGCTTCGTAATGGGGTAAGTATCCATCCCACATCCTTCCAGCTGCATCCTTTGCCCCATGGTCGGATGTCTTGCTCACAGCGTGGAGATGGTGTGGGTGCCTGCTGTGCTGCCTTGCACTGTGCCCTGCAGCTCGCCCTGTCTCCCCCACTATTGCACTAGGCAGGGGGGAGCTGTTGGCCTGATGGTGAGATGTGGGTGCCCTGCACTGGTGCCACTGCTGTAGCTGTGCTCTGCTGTGCCTGCAGGATACCATGGAGTACAAGAAGAAGCAGCGGCCCCTGAAGATCCGCATGCTGGATGGGACAGTGAAAACAGTGATGGTGGATGACTCCAAAACTGTCACGGACATGCTCATGACGATATGTGCCCGGATTGGTGAGGAGAGGACAGCAACAGGGGGATACAAGGGAGGTGGGGAGAGAATGGCAGAATCTGACAGGCTTCTGGGGGAGCAGCAGCAGCTCTGTGGCAGATGGCCTGGCAGCAGGGGTATCTGGGGGATGCATGACACAAGGGGGGGGACATTGCTCTGCACCCCTGCGTTGCTCCATGCTCTGTGCTTGGCAGAACATCCTTCTGAGTTTGGTTCTCTGCTCTCCTGCAGGCATCACCAACTATGATGAGTACTCACTTGTACGGGAGATCATGGAAGAGAAGAAGGAAGAGGTTACTGGCACCCTCAAGAAGGACAAGACCTTGCTGCGAGATGAGAAGAAGATGGAAAAGCTCAAGCAGAAGTTGCACACAGATGATGAGTGTAGGTGCTTGGATGTTCTGGGAATGGGGTCAGCCTGTGCCAACGGCCTTGCGGGAGGGGAGGAGGGACCCCTGTGAGGGGGAAGAGGGTGTGGAGATAAACATGTGGATGAAGGAACATTTGTCCACACTTCCTAGAATAACTCCTGCTTGGGGATGCAGGGCAGACAGGTGAGAGCTGGGATACATCAGGCAGACATGCATTTCTCACTCAGCATAAGCAGCCCCAGGGCCAGGACCAGCCATGCCTTGGTGCCTGTCCCTGCTCACAGCCTGGCATTGTCTGCAGTGAACTGGCTGGATCACGGCCGGACCCTGCGTGAGCAAGGCATCGATGACAATGAAACTCTGCTGCTGCGGCGCAAGTTCTTCTACTCTGATCAGAACGTGGACTCGAGAGATCCTGTGCAGCTCAACCTGCTCTACGTGCAGGTACAGCTTCCCAGAGCACCTGGTTCCACTGCCTCCTGCCAGCCCCTGACAAGTCTGGTGGCTGAAGGTTTTGTCAGGAGCCATGATGGGGAAGTACTTTGGGATGCCCAGTTATGACCTGGGTAAGAGCCAGCACTGGCAATCCCAGCTGTGTCCTCTGGGTATTCCAGAGCTCCTCAGGGAATCCCATGTCAGCTCTGCCTGGTAGGAATCATCCTGAAATCCTGCTACTGTTCCTCTCCCAGGCTTGATGCCTGTAGGTAGCAACCTGGTCCTACATACTCCTGTTTTTCAGAGCCACTTCTTTTAAGTCTGTAAAACAATGTCATGCTTGATATAGAGAAGAGCAGTGACAGGGCTGTATGGCTGCCCAGCCCACAATGGTGTCTTCTATTCCCAAACAGGCTCGTGACGACATTCTGAACGGTTCCCACCCTGTCTCCTTTGACAAAGCCTGTGAGTTTGCTGGCCACCAGTGCCAGATCCAGTTTGGGCCATACAACGAGCAGAAGCACAAGCCGGGCTTTCTGGAGTAAGTGTCTTGAGGAGCCCCTGGGCTTGTCTTGAGGCAGCTGGGGCAGCTTGGCAGCACCCAGTGCCACACTGCCTTGTGGGGCTCTGGGGGTTTGGGTGCCTCTGGTGCAATCCCTCTCCTCCCCACAGCACAGTGCCCAAGCATAGGGAGCCACACCAACTATGAGGGCTGCCCCATCCTCTGGCAGCCCTGTAGGTACATGCAGTCAGTCTGCTGGTCTGCAGTGATGCCACACAAAGGGCTGCATTATCAGCACCTTTACCCCACTCTTAACTAGGACAACTCCAAGGACAGCTTTCATAGCTGCAGCAATTTCTCCCACATTCTTACTGCTTCCAAAAACTTCAGCTTATGCTCTAGCATGGGCTTGTCTGCGGCTTTCGGTTGGAGTTGTTCATAGTCAAGGACAGACACTGGCTTTGGGCTCTGCTGCTAACAACTCACTTGGCTGTCTGTTGGCAGGCTCAAGGATTTCCTGCCCAAGGAGTACATCAAACAGAAAGGAGAACGCAAGATCTTCTTGGTATGTGCAGTGGGGAGGTTGAGATCTGGACTTTTTGTTCCTCCTCACTAAAGTTTGAGGCGCTCCTGTCTGAGGAGGCAGCACACACCAGTCTGGTGGGTGAGAAACAGGAGCAGGAGCTGTAGGTGGGCAGACAAGGCAGCTCCTGAGGTCTCAGAGATCAGAGCTGGTTCAGGGGATGCTGGTGGGTCAGGAAGAGCCCGGAAGGGCTGTGCAATGGTGTCAAGGCAGGACTGTGGATCTGGTGCAATGTTCTGTCTTTGCTGTTGCAGGCCCACAAGAGCTGTGGGAACATGAGTGAGATTGAAGCCAAAGTTCGCTATGTGAAACTTGCCCGTTCCCTCAAGACCTATGGGGTCTCCTTCTTTTTGGTCAAGGTACAGTAGCAGCCCCCGTGTTCCCACTTCAGACTCACCAAAATTCTGTTTCTTCAGCATCCATCTGTTGTGTCTCCAGCTGCTTCCCCTCAGCCTATGTTGCTCCAGGTTTTTTTGCATCTCCCCTGTTGCATTTCCCTGTGCACGGCCTTCCTACTCCTTGGTTCATGCTTTTTCTTGTTGTCAAGCTACATGTGATAGTTGTCACTACTGGAAGGTGTGGCCTTGTGGGTGTTTTGGTAGCTATGGCAGACCTCAGATACCTCTGCCTCTGTGGATCCATCTTGGGGTTAGCCCACAGACCTTCTGTTATGGCCCACAGGAGAAGATGAAGGGAAAGAACAAGCTGGTGCCACGGCTGCTGGGGATCACCAAGGAGTGTGTGATGCGTGTGGATGAGAAGACCAAGGAAGTGATTCAGGAATGGAGCCTGACCAACATCAAGCGTTGGGCAGCCTCGCCCAAGAGCTTCACTCTGGTAGGGACCAGCAGTGGTCTCCCATGCCTCCTTCCCACTGTAGGGGGGCTGCTCTCACTCCAGCCCCTCTCACAGCTGTTGCTCCATGGTGGCACAGCCTTGCCCTCCTCTGGTGCCTCTCTCAGAGCTTGCTTTGAAGGCTGGTGCTTGGGTGCTTAGTGCATACCAGAGGGGCTCAGGACGGCTGCCAGTGCCCTTCTCTGGTGCTACCCTGTGCCCTGCTGTTGCAGGATTTTGGAGATTACCAGGATGGTTACTACTCAGTGCAGACGACAGAAGGGGAACAGATCGCCCAGCTGATTGCTGGCTACATTGATATCATCCTCAAAAAGGTAAGGCTGTGCTGAGAAGGGCACTGATAGCACCTTTCCAGAGGGACATACAGAATGTGCCTTCCAGCTGCCTCCAAACAGCTTTGGCAGACAGTACTGCTGGGAAAGCTGGAGGCAGGGCAAGGGGACCCTGTTACCCTGGTATACTGTCTGGGCTGCAGGAGAAAGGGAGGGCTTGGGGGTATAATTTTCTCTTTCCCTTTGCAGAAAAAGAGCAAAGACCACTTTGGACTGGAGGGTGATGAGGAGTCCACAATGCTGGAAGACTCTGTGTCTCCAAAGAAGTAAGTCTTCCAGGAACAAGGGAGCTGCCAAACACAAGTTAAATGGAGAGTGTGCTCCAGTAAAGCTTGCAACACAGCAAGGAGGAAGAGCTGCCATGCCTGCGTTGTAGGCATTTCTTCACCTGGTATTTCTCCCCATTTCAGGTCGACAGTCGTGCAGCAGCAGTTTAACCGTGTAGGCAAGGCAGAGCTGGGCTCAGTGGCCCTGCCAGCCATCATGAGGACTGGGGCTGGAGGGCCAGAAAACTTCCAGGTGGGCACGATGCCACAGCCTCAGCTGCAAATCACCAGTGGCCAGATGCACCGAGGGCACATGCCTCCCCTGGTAAGCTCTTCTTGTGCTCACCATGAGGCACAAACTCAGAGAGGTGACTGTCAGTCTTGTGTAGACCAATCTCTTTGGGTCCATGACCAAGCATTGTCTTGCTGTGGAGAGCAGGGGCTTTGTGCCACTGGCTTTGTGTGCTTGCTGGCTTGGCTGAGCTGGCATCCTCCTACACCTTCTCTGCAAACTTGAGCTACACTTCAGCGTTTTATTCTGGCTAGGGACTGCAGCCTCTCATTTCAGATCATGACTGGACAGCCCACTAGGTCTGTGGTTTGCAGCAAAACCCAATGCCATGTTTTGGTGCCCCCATCTCCTGTGCAGTTGGAAGAGCACTTGGAAAAGGCCACGGATAGGCCGATTTCTTTTGCCCCATGCAGTGTGTTGTGGGTGCTTGCTGTGAAAGCCTTGTGGGATCTCACAACATCTTCTCCCGCTCCCCAAGAACTGCTTAACTGTCAGACGTAGTTGTAACCATGTTGGGGTGAGGCATTTTCCAGTGGGAGTTGCAGAGGGGAAAATCCCTTTTTGCTAAGTGCATCTCACTCTAGGTGACCTACCTAGAGCAGTGCCATCAGCAGCACATTGCAGGGGAGCATTTGAGCAAAATATGTAATCCTAGATTCCAAGCCTTTTGCATATCTCACTCATTATGTCTCTGTGTTGCAGACCTCAGCCCAGCAGGCCCTGACCGGCACTATCAACTCCAGCATGCAGGCTGTGCATGCAGCCCAGGCCACGCTGGACGACTTTGAGACCTTGCCACCTCTTGGGCAGGATGCTGTGAGTGCTGGGTGAAGGTGGGATGCTGGGGGTGGACCTTGCTGGAAGCTGGGCTGGGTGAGGCTGGCCGCATTCCCAGAAGAAGTGTTCACAGCTCCTGGTGCTTGAAAAGAGATGGGGTTTTATCCCACTCTGTGGGCAGACATGGAGGGGACACTTGGTCATGTTTGGTCAGAGTGGACCAGAGAATTTGGGTGATTACAGGTCTTCCCACTCTTTTCTTTATATCCTCTTTCTTGCATTTCTCTCTGAGTATGTGTGCAGCTACCCACCACTTCTGCCACCTTCTCCTGATCCTGTTCTCCCCACTCAGGCATCAAAAGCTTGGCGCAAAAACAAGATGGATGAGTCAAAACATGAGATCCACTCCCAAGTGGATGCCATAACTGCTGGCACGGCCTCAGTCGTCAACCTCACTGCAGGTATATGGAGAGTTGGAGTAGAGGGATGCCCCATTTCAGTAAAACACTTGGTCTCTCTTGTCTGGCTGAAAGACTCCCTTCTGCTCCCTGAAAGGAAAACCACATCAGTGACAGTTGTGGGGATGTTCTTGGAGCATATCCCATCCTGACTCCTCTCTTCCCTGTGCAGGGGATCCAGCAGACACAGACTACACTGCTGTGGGCTGCGCCGTCACCACCATCTCTTCCAACCTGACGGAGATGTCTAAGGGTGTGAAGCTTCTGGCTGCGCTGATGGAGGACGAAGGAGGGAACGGACGGCAGCTTCTGCAGGCAGCCAAGAACCTGGCGAGCGCCGTCTCAGACCTGCTGAAAACAGCACAGCCTGCCAGCGCTGAGGTGGGGAGCTGGAGGGGCTGTGGGACCGAGAGGAAGGGGGAAGCCAAGGGAAACCACTGAGTGAAATTTTAAGGCTTGCTCATGAGCCTTGTGTTGGTTTTGCTTTGTTCCTTGCAGCCTCGCCAGAATCTCTTGCAGGCTGCTGGCCTGGTGGGGCAAACCAGCGGGGAGCTGTTGCAGCAGATAGGGGAGAGTGACACTGATCCCCGGTTCCAGGTGAGTGCACCCAGCAGCAGCCAAGGACAGCCACTCCGTAAAACTATCGGCCTTTGCACAGGAACTCACAGGAGGAGCCCAAGCTGAACATTCACCAGTGCCCAGTGGTGAGGGAGGGGACAGACCATTGCCCATCTGTCTCTAGAGTGATATAACAGCTCTTATCTTGTGGATTCTATGTAGATCCCAGAAAACCGGTGTGCTTGGATCCTGCCTTCCTCTGAACCAAAGACGGTAAAACAGGCCTGGCTTGGCTTGGTGGTCCCTGCCATCTCCAGTGTGAAGGGGGCTCCTCTGGGAACTATAATCTGAAATCTTTGGAGAAGGGCTCTTGCAAAATTCTGCTTTTCTGGTGGTTGGATCTCAGAAGTCCATGCACTCGGGTTGCTGCTGGAGCAACTGCTGCTCTGGAGATCACCCCTTGCAGCTACCTCAGCTCCTGCCTGCTGCTCCCTGCCTGTGGGAGCTGCCTGCCTGACCCCATCAGAGACCCAGTATGGGTGAAGCCTTGTGTGGCAGGGTTTTTAGATGAGCTGACTGCCAACTGACTTGCTTTCCCATGATTGCTTCTGCCAGCACAAAGGAGGTAGCACTGTGCTGGGGAGGACAATCCAGGCGTATTATAGTCCAAAATACTCCAGAAGGAAGGGGTTTCTGCTCATGGCAGCCACACAGATTCAACTGAGTGGAGAAGCCTTGAAAGATACCCAAGGGGAGCAGAAAATCTAGGAGCAGGGCAGAAAGTCATGTTGGCCATGCAGCAGTGCCAGGATAGAATATCCCCAAAGGTCAGAATTTGGACCTTGAAGACAATTTTCAGTCAAGCAGCAGGATGTTCTGCCTCACAGTTGTCAGACCCGAGTGTATGTACTTCCTTTGATGGGCTCAGATCCAGTGGTCTGGGGACTCTTGAACTGGATGCATGCACTCTGCAGTCTTTCCTCCTGTCGCAAAAGGTGATGGATTGCAGCTAGAGTAGTCTTGGCTTGCAGGAGGCGAGTAGATGCTGTGAGTCTTGTGGTTTGGTGGCTGGAGGCTTACTTGTTGCGGGGTGCAGGGCTGCTTGCTGTGATCACACAAACAGCAGGAGGTTGGCAGCTGCAGTAGGCAGAGAGCCCTGCCCTGCCTACCAGGATTTTTGCTTTAGGGGTGGTGCTACTAGTTTTCACCAGCAGTGTGCCACAAGGGCTAATCCTGAAGGCTGCAGCATGCTGTCATATCTGGTGCCCTGCAGGAAAGCAGTTCACCATGTGCTGGTCCCTGCCTGTTGCCTCCTGGCACTGGTTGTGTACCTGCCACCCAGGAGAGAGGAGGCTGGTTGTCTTGTCACACCTCTCTTTTAGCTTTGGGAATGACAGCAGAGATGTACTCTAGCTTGTCAGTCAACAAGATAGAATTGAAAATAAAAATAGCTGGCATACCTGCAATACAGGTGGCCAGCATGGGAGCATCTCCCACTTGCCTCTTGCCAGCAGCTGCCCATGGTGTGGGTGTGCCAGGGCTGGCTTGTGCCTGCTGTTTGGCCGGAAGGGTTTGTCATCTTTTCACTGTGTTCAAATGTTTACAAACCCAATCAAATCCAGGAAGTACCAGCAGCAGGTTCTTGCTGTGGTACAATCGGGGATGGGTGGTTGTCTGGGGAGTGGGTATTGCAGTGATGCTGAACATTGCCCAGGCTTCTGTGGGTGGTGTTTGTGGCAGTGCAGGCTGCAGCTCAGGGCCAGGCTACAGCCTCACTGCCAGCTGTAGAACACAGTGGAGATGGGATTGAGGTGTCGCCAGCCTTTCCAGCTATTCAGTGCTGCTGGTGCTGGGACAGAGTGGATGAAAGGGTCCCGAGGGCTCACATTTCCCATCTGAATATTTCATGAGAGCCTTGCAGATGGCTGCGACTGCTCCCACTGCCATGGCTGCCTCGCTGACCCTTTCTGTCCCCTCCCAGGACATGCTTATGCAGCTGGCGAAGGCGGTGGCCAACGCTGCCGCTGCGCTGGTGCTCAAAGCCAAGAACGTGGCTCAGAAAACAGAGGACACCGCGCTGCAGACACAGGTGATCGCAGCAGCCACCCAGTGCGCCCTCTCCACCTCCCAGCTGGTGGCCTGCACCAAGGTAAGCAGCAGGGTTAACCCTTGCCTCGGCATGGCTGTGAGCTTCACCTGGCTGGGGGGCAGCTTTGCAGCAGCGTCCTGGGTGTGCCAGGTCCACATGTCCTAAGGCAGGGCATTGGGAATCTGACACAGGAAGTGCAGGCTGCCTCTTTTTGGAGGCCCTGCCACTGTGCCCAAGCAATGACAATCCTCTTTGGAGGAGCAGAAGTTTGGGATAGCTCCTCAATGGAGCATACCACGCTTGCTGCCCAGCCTTTGTTCTCCCTTCCAGGTTGTGGCTCCTACAATCAGCTCCCCAGTTTGCCAGGAGCAGCTGATCGAGGCTGGCAAGTTGGTGGCCAAATCAGCTGAGGGCTGTGTGGAGGCCTCTAAGGCAGCCACCAGCGATGACCAGCTCCTGAAGCAGGTGGGGGTGGCAGCCACGGCTGTCACCCAGGCCCTGAATGACCTTCTGCAGCACATAAAGCAACATGCCTTGGGTGGGCAGCCCATCGGGCGCTACGACCAGGCCACTGACACCATCCTCAACGTCACTGAGAATATATTCAGCTCCATGGGCGATGCAGGTGAGAGTGAGACACCCAGGGCACAGCACAATGGATAGGGAGGTATCAGAGAGCCCTTGGGACCTGCTAACAGGCCACACTTCCATTCTATTCCAGGGGAAATGGTGCGTCAGGCTCGTATTCTGGCCCAGGCCACCTCTGACCTTGTCAATGCCATCAAAGCTGATGCTGAAGGAGAGACAGATCTGGAGAATTCACGCAAGCTTCTGAGTGCAGCCAAGATCCTGGCTGATGCCACTGCCAAGATGGTAGAGGCTGCAAAGGTCAGTGTGTGGGGAAGGGTGGATGCTGGCTTTGGCCCCAGGCCTGTCCAATGCTGTTGTCTCAGTGCTGGGTAGGGGATGAGCAGCAGTTCCCTGGGCAAGATCTTGCATTGAGCTAGGGACCTGTGGTGTGGACTCCTCGTAAAGGAGTTTCAGGAAGCTGTGGGTGGTAGCAGAGGAGCTGTTGTTGCTCCTGGATCTTCCAGAGAGGCTGTGAATATCTCCCAAGTACCATAAACAGGGCTGTCTTGTGGGGGTCAGAGCAGAGGTGCTGCTCCAGGAGGAAAAGGGACTCCATGGTCCTGAGAGGTGTGATGGGTTTTCTGTTTTCTCCAGGGAGCTGCAGCTCACCCGGACAGCGAGGAGCAGCAGCAGCGGCTGCGTGAGGCAGCGGAAGGGCTCCGCATGGCAACCAATGCTGCAGCCCAGAACGCCATCAAGAAGAAGCTTGTGCACAAGCTGGAGGTAAGATGCTGGGCAAGGACGTGCAAAGGGCAAGCAAGCACAGTCAGTGAGCAAGGCCTGTCCAGGAGCCCCCATACAACTCCTCTTTCCAGAGGGGTAAAGTCCTTTTCAAGTACAGTGTCCGTGCTGCATCACAGAGAGATCTCCCTTCCCTCGTGTGCCCTGTATTGTTTTGGGGTGCTGAGGATGCTTGGGTGCCACAGGAGTAGGCACAGGAGAAGGTGTTTGGGCCCTGGTCATGGCTGGGGGGCTCAGTACAGCGTGCCAGTGTTAACCTGTGCCTCCCTGTGCCAGCACGCAGCCAAGCAGGCCGCCGCCTCGGCCACGCAGACCATCGCCGCTGCGCAGCACGCCTCCTCCTCCAACAAGAACCCTGCTGCTCAGCAGCAGCTGGTGCAGAGCTGCAAGGTAAGGGCCTGGGCCTGATCCCAGCATCTCCTGGGGTCCTCACTTAGGTCCTGTAGGAGCTGGTCTTTCGATCACTGGTCCTGGGTTGAATCCATGTGTGATCCTCTCCAGTGACCCTGTTCTCTGGCAGGTGGTGGCAGAGCAGATTCCAATGCTGGTGCAAGGTGTGCGAGGAAGCCAGTCCCAGCCAGACAGCCCCAGCGCCCAGCTGGCTCTCATTGCTGCCAGCCAGAACTTCCTGCAGGTACCCGTGCTGCCCAGAGCCTCCCATGCCAGCTCTGGCATTACAGCTTTCCTACCGTTTCTGTCCCTTTTAAGATACTTGGAAATCTTCTGCACACAGGCAGCTGAGATGCTGCCTGTTTGTTCCCTTCTCATTGCTTTTTTTTCTGGCCCAACAGCCCGGTGGGAAGATGGTAGCTGCAGCCAAGGCCACTGTCCCCACCATAACGGACCAAGCCTCTGCTATGCAGCTCAGCCAGTGTGCCAAGAACCTGGCCGCAGCTCTGGCTGAGCTCCGCACAGCAGCCCAGAAGGTGAGAGGCTGAGTCCTGTCCTGCAGTGATGTGCAGAGCACTGGGGAATGGTGGGGACAGCCTGGTGGCAGGTTCTGGTCTCTGCCACAGCCTGGTGGGCTCAGGGGTCACCTGCTCACCTTCCCTTCTGCTCTATCACAGGCTCAAGAGGCCTGTGGACCCCTGGAGATAGACTCTGCACTGGGTCTGGTGCAGAGCCTGGAGAGGGACTTACAGGAAGCCAAGGCAGCTGCCCGTGATGGCAAGCTCAAGCCTCTTCCAGGAGAAACGGTGAGGGTGCAGGGAAGGGTAGATCAGGGTGGACTCTGGGGCAGTGGAGGTGCCAAAGGTGCAGCTCACCAGCCTGTCCCAACTTGGCCCCCCTGCAGATGGAGAAGTGTGCCCAGGACCTGGGGAACAGCACCAAAGCTGTCAGCTCTGCCATTGCTCACCTACTGGGAGAGGTGGCCCAGGGCAATGAGAACTACACAGGTACTGGCATCCACAACAGGGCTGGGGGAAGGGGCGCTGAGCTGACAGGCACTGACCTCTCCATCCCCCCAGGAATTGCTGCCCGGGAAGTGGCCCAGGCCCTGCGCTCACTCAGCCAGGCTGCCCGTGGTGTGGCAGCCAACACCTCCGACCCGCAGGCACAGAGTGCCATGCTGGAGTGTGCCAGTGATGTCATGGACAAAGCCAACAACCTCATCGAGGAGGCCCGGAAAGCAGTGGCCAAGCCTGGTGACCCAGAGAGCCAGCAGCGTCTGGCCCAGGTGGGGACAGCATGCCCTGTCAGGATGTAGGAAGCGTGTGGGGCTGGCTGGGAGGTGATGACCTCTCTTTGCTTCCCTGCAGGTGGCCAAGGCAGTGTCACAGGCCCTGAACCGCTGTGTTAACTGCCTGCCAGGGCAGCGGGACGTGGACGCTGCCATCCGCATGGTGGGAGAGGCCAGCAAGAGGCTGCTGTCAGATTCGGTGAGCTGAGCTGGGGCGGGAGGGGAAGGGCAAAATCTGGCAATGCAGGCTGGTCCAGCTGCATTGGGTTCCTCTTGCATGTCCCCAGGCATGTGCGAGACGTTCATCTGCCATCTCCACTCATCTCTCTGCCTCTCCTAACCTCTGTCCTTCCTTCCAGTTCCCTCCCAGCAGCAAGAGCTTCCAGGAAGCGCAGAGCCAGCTGAACCAGGCAGCAGCAGGGCTCAATCAGTCTGCCAACGAGCTGGTTCAGGCATCACGTGGCACCCCTCAAGACCTGGCCAAGTCCTCTGGCAAATTCGGACATGACTTCAATGAATTCCTGCAGGCAGGAGTGGAGATGGCCAGCCAGTCCCCGGTGAGAGGAAATGCCTGTTGGGGTATCCCGAATGAAGGGAGAGATTTGGGATATCTGAGAAGGTAGCTGACCAAGGCAGGGAGGCCAGGCAGTGGTGGTTAGGGTGGCTGTGGCCAATGGAGCCAGGGAGATGGGGACTGGAGCTGTGCAAAACCACAGCAACAGGGAGAAGGTGGCTTAGGTTAGTTTGGCAAGAATTCTTGTTGCCTTGCTGTTGATGGACAAGGTGGATGAAAGGAACTAGCTCAGCTTGAAAATCCCCAGAGAAGACCCAGGCTCGGTATGGACTTTAAACGGTGCTGCAGAAAACTTATATTGGCTCCTTGCAGAATAAGGAAGACCAGGCACAGGTGGTGTCGAACTTGAAGAGCATTTCCATGTCCTCCAGCAAGCTGCTGCTGGCTGCAAAGGCTCTCTCTGCTGACCCTGCTGCCCCCAACCTCAAGAATCAGCTGGCAGCAGCAGCACGGTAAGAGGAACTGCTCCCTGAGAGCTGCTGGCCATAGATAGTAGTGGCGTGGGTGGTGGGGCATGCATTGATCTGTGGATCTTTCTCCCATGTCCCTGGCAGGGCTGTGACTGACAGCATTAACCAGCTGATCACCATGTGCACCCAGCAGGCCCCAGGCCAGAAGGAGTGTGACAATGCCCTGCGAGAGCTGGAGGTAAGAAGCCACAAGGTACTGGAGGGGTTGAGATATTGGGTATGGGGGGAGCTGTACCCCACTGCAAGGAACAGGAGGGAATGAAGAGGAGGTGCAAGTGAAGGATGCAGAACTTTCCTTTGGGTGTGACACCTGTGTCCCTGCAGACGGTGAAGGAATTGTTGGAGAACCCCACCCAGACTGTCAATGACATGTCCTACTTCAACTGCCTTGACAGTGTCATGGAGAACTCCAAGGTAAGCCCTGAATGGAGGTTTGGGGAAGAACAGGGAGGGCTTGGGAAGGATATGGGAACAATGGGAAGGGTGATTCCTCCCCTACCAATGAAGCACAGTGCACTCTGATCCTGGGAGCACTGCAAGAGTCAGAGGTGGTCTCCATAATCAGTGTGTGGTGTGTCCTGCAGGTGCTGGGAGAGTCCATGGCTGGCATCTCCCAGAATGCCAAGAACAGCAAACTGCCCGAGTTTGGCGAGTCCATCAGTGCCGCCTCCAAAGCTCTCTGTGGGCTTACAGAGGCAGCTGCCCAGGTGAGACACACTCAGTCCCAGCCCTGAGCCTTACCCCAGGGGCACAGTTGTTCCATGCACCCCCACCCCTGCCTTTCCAAATAAGTGGGAGATGCTGCCAGTCTCCTCAGCAGCCCATGCTCTCTGTGGGCCTCCCTGCAGTGTGCAGGCTCTCACCACATCTCCCACGCTTCTAGGCTGCCTACCTTGTGGGGGTCTCAGACCCCAACAGCCAGGCTGGACAGCAGGGCTTGGTGGATCCTACTCAGTTTGCTAGAGCTAACCAAGCCATCCAGATGGCCTGCCAGAACCTGGTGGACCCTGCCTGTACTCAGTCCCAGGTGAGTTTGGCATGCAGTTCCATTACAGGCATTTGAGTGAATCCAAAGGAATATGAAGCTAGCTGGAAGTGCTGCATCCTAAGAGTTGGCCAAGATGATGGCTAGTGTCTCATCAGGCCCCATCAGTTGCACTGGGAACCAGCTGGCAGCTTTGGTGCAATGGTGACAGTCCAGATAGGGGGTTCTGTGGGCATGCAGGATCTTGGTGACCCTTCTTGGGTCCTAAAAGGGATGTCTGTGGTCGGAGGTGCTCTACAAAGGTTGGGTGAAGAGGGAGAGCTGTAGGAAAGTGGGTGAATCCTGCCTTACTCTGCTTTCCCCTGCAGGTGCTGTCAGCAGCCACCATCGTAGCAAAACACACGTCAGCCCTGTGCAACACGTGCCGCCTGGCGTCCTCCCGCACCGCCAATCCTGTGGCCAAGCGCCAGTTCGTCCAGTCGGCCAAGGAGGTGGCCAACAGCACTGCCAACCTGGTGAAGACCATCAAGGTGTGGAGCCCCCTCTGAGGCAGTGTGGTGGTGATGGGATTTGAGGTGCAGTGGGTGTTGGGTAACTGCTCTGGTCTCTCCACACCAGGCCCTGGACGGCGAGTTCAACGAAGAGAACCGGGAGCGGTGCCGTGCTGCCACCGCCCCTCTCATAGAGGCCGTGGATAACCTGACAGCCTTTGCTTCCAACCCAGAGTTTGCCACCGTTCCTGCTCAGATCAGCCCAGAGGTGGGATGGTGCTGGGACAGGGAGCATGGAGCCTGGCTGTGACAGCCTCTGCTCTGGGGTGGAAAGAAGCTGTGCCTTCCCTGAGCCTGGGGAGCCTGCACTGAGGGGGTGTGATAGCCTTGGGCTTTAAGGGTATGCTCCAGGGTAAGGGTCATGGGAGAGGGAGCAATTTCCCATGCACACTCCCTTACCTCACCTGTTGTCTCCCTGTGCAGGGGCGCAGAGCCATGGAGCCCATTGTCATTTCAGCCAAGACCATGCTGGAGAGCTCTGCTGGCCTCATCCAGACTGCTCGCTCTCTGGCTGTCAACCCCAAGGACCCACCACAGTGGTCAGTGCTTGCTGGCCACTCGCGCACAGTCTCAGATTCCATCAAGAAGCTGATCACCAACATGAGGTGAGCGGAGTCCTTCTGTGGCTGTGGCTCTGTCCCTGCTGGCACATACCTCTGCCCTGAGCAAGAATTCCTGGGGATGTTTTGGCTCATCATCTCCTTGGACACAGCTGGTGCAGGCAGGCAAGGGACGGGATGGAAGACACTGTCCCTTTGTCCTTCCTGGAAGCTGCTCCTCCAGTTCTCACAAGGGTTGATGGGAACACACGCTGATGTGCCCAGGCTCTATCACACTGGGTTGCCCCAAAGCCTGGGAGAGTGGTCTTGCCCCTCATCAGCACCAGCCGAGGCTGGGATTGAAGGGGTGGTGTAGCAGCTGCCAGTGCTTGGCTGATTCATCTGTCACTCAGGGACAAAGCTCCAGGACAGCGGGAGTGTGATGAGGCCATTGAGGTCCTGAACAGATGCCTGCGGGAGGTGGACCAGGCATCCCTCGCTGCCATCAGCCAGCAGCTGGCCCCCCGACAAGATATCTCCCAGGAGGTGGGTCAGGGGCATGCTGTGGGCAAACCTAAGGGACTGGGCATCCTTCCCCAGGCTCTCAGCAGCATGAAGGGAGCCCAGCCCTGCTGCAGCCTCATGCAATACCCTCTCTTTGCGCAGGCATTGCACAATCAGATGATCACAGCTGTCCAGGAGATCAGCAACCTGATCGAGCCTGTTGCTGCTGCGGCACGGGCCGAGGCCTCGCAGCTGGGGCACAAGGTAATGGGGGTGTGGCACTTGGTGCCTGGGGAGGACAGGTACAACGCAGCTGGGGCTGGAAGCTGCTGGTGCTGACACTGCTCTTCCTTAGGTGTCCCAGATGGCTCAGTATTTCGAGCCACTCATTATGGCAGCTGTCGGTGCTGCCTCCAAAACACCCAACCACCAGCAGCAGATGAACCTCCTGGACCAGACCAAAACACTGGCTGAATCCGCCTTGCAGATGCTGTACACAGCCAAGGAGGCTGGTGGGAACCCCAAGGTGAGTGGGAGGGGCAGGTGTCAGTGGCATGCCCTCCTTTGCATGTGGGTGCTGCACAGTGCACACACGTGTGCCTGACGGAAAACCCAGGGTCAGTGCGCAGCATCCCTGTTGGGAAGGGAACCACTGCTTGCCTTCCCTCATTCTGGCTTCTCCTTGCAGCAAGCTGCCCACACTCAGGAGGCTCTGGAAGAGGCTGTGCAAATGATGAAGGAAGCGGTGGAGGACCTGACCACCACCCTGAATGAGGCAGCCAGTGCTGCAGGTGTTGTGGGGGGCATGGTGGACTCCATCACCCAAGCCATCAACCAGGTGAGGGGAGCAAGGAGAGGACCTGGGCAGGGCTGGATGTGGGAGAGAGGAATAGTCAGGATCAAACCTTACCAGCTAAAGACCTTGTGGGTCAGAGCTGGAGCCAGAATCTCCTGGTGGTCTCTTGCAGCTGGACGAGGGGCCCATGGGCGAGCCAGAAGGTACCTTTGTGGATTACCAGACCACGATGGTGAAGACAGCCAAGGCTATTGCAGTGACTGTGCAGGAAATGGTGGGTGCAAGCAAGTCTGTCACTGTAGAATGCACTGCCTGCCACTGAGTCAGGCTACTGCCCTCCTTGCCCTGTCCAACTCCTCCTCTTCTTCCATCAACAGGTCACCAAATCTACCACCAACCCAGATGAGCTGGGCATACTGGCCAACCAACTCACCCATGACTACGGGCAGCTGGCACAAGAGGCCAAGCCAGCTGCCCTCACTGCTGAGAATGAGGAGGTGCGAGCCTGGGGGAAGTGCTGGAGTGTGGTGTGGAGCAGAGCAGGGACTGTTGGGGCGTGAGAACAGAGAGCAGGGACACTTGAACCTCCCATTGGAGCTGGGGGCAGGCAGTTTTCACACCTCCCCTGAAACGTGACATAGAAACAAGGAGCAAAGCTGTGTTTCCTTTTTCCTTCCCCTGAGTGGGAGGATTGGGAAAGAGGAGCTGGGTGGTGAGTGTTTCCCAGTGGGTATCACAGATGCAGGGCTTAGTTCCCTGCTGACTCTGTCACACACACATTTCTCTGCAGATCGGCTCCCACATCAAGCGTCGGGTGCAGGAGCTAGGGCATGGCTGTGCTGCCCTGGTCACCAAGGCTGGAGCCCTGCAGTGCAGCCCCAGCGATGCCTACACCAAGAAGGAGCTGATAGAGAGTGCACGCAAGGTTTCTGAGAAGGTAGGTGGTCGAGAGGTTGATGGTGAGGTGGGAGGGATACTGGATTCAGCCATGTGCCCTTGGAGCCACCACTCCAAGGGTGGTTTCCTGGTCCTGTTGGAATCTGTTGGCTCTCTTGGCCACACTCCCCCTGCTCAGCTGATGGGGTGGAGAATGGATCCCCCTCTGCAGACGCTGTAACAGCAGCTGGTGGGTGAGTGTGATGCCCAGGTGCTTCAGCCTGCGTGGGAAAACTGACCTACACACTGGTGGCAGGCCAGGGCTCTCCAGATCAGTTCTTGCAGAGTTGGGCAAAGCATTTGCAGCAATGCTTGCAGCTCATGCTCAGTGATCATTCTCCCCTTCACCTTTTGCTGGCATCTTGTCCATCAAGTCAATCTAAAGAGCACACTTCTGAAGAATAGATGAAAAAATGTGGGTTAAAAAGTCTAGTTGATATGGGTAGAGCAGCAGTGCTTGTAAGCAAAAACACAACAGTAAGCACTTGTCAGTTGTGCCTGGCATCTGCAAATCTTACTAATTTGAAAATTAGCTGAATCCAGCATCTCTTAGGCCACCAAACATGATAGGTGCAAGATAAAAATAAATAACTGGAAGCTAAGAAGGGCTGTGCCGACCAAAATATTCCCAGTTCCTCTGCTTGCTATGAAGCAGCTCCACTTTTGGGGGTGTTGGAGTTGTGTGGTGAGGGTTCCCTGAACCTGCTGTGCTCCCCCAGTCACTTTACTCTCACCCCACAGGTGTCTCATGTGCTGGCAGCTCTTCAGGCTGGGAACCGTGGGACACAAGCCTGCATCACAGCAGCCAGTGCTGTCTCTGGCATCATTGCTGACCTGGACACCACCATCATGTTTGCTACAGCAGGAACCCTCAACCGGGAGAACTCTGAGACCTTTGCTGACCACAGGTACCCAGGCACCCTGTGCAGCCTCTGATCAGCCAGAGACAGGGTGTCAAGCTCTGTCCCATGGTCTTTCTGAGCTGGGGACCGGCCCCAAGGACAGCTTCAAGCTCAGGTTGTGCTGGCTCAGTTTTCCAGCTTGTACATGGGAAAAGCAGGATCCACAGTCTCTCTGTACCCCAAGGACCATGTGTGCAGTAGAGAGCTGTGTCCTCCCTGACACACTTTTTCTCTCCAGGGAAGGCATCTTGAAAACAGCCAAAGCACTGGTGGAGGACACCAAGGTGTTGGTGCAGAACGCCACAGCCAGCCAGGAGAAGCTAGCCCAGGCTGCCCAGTCCTCTGTGTCCACCATCACCCGCCTGGCAGAGGTGGTGAAGCTGGGTGCTGCCAGCCTGGGATCTGAAGACCCAGAAACCCAGGTATGATTGGGTGTGTGGGCTGAGTGAAGGCTGCTGGTAGCTTGTTTGGAGGGGTTGAGGGATGCAGATGTCATGTGGTGCTCAGGCTGGATTCCCAGAGCTGGGGACACGGGGTTGGGCTTTGGTTGGTGCTGGCTGAGCAGGACTCCCTGTGTGCCCTGTGGTGCCCCAATCTTTCACTGCTGGGCCACACCACCCCCAGCCTAAGTGTGACTTTAGCTCAGCCATTCCCCTGATCTTGCTGTCTCCAGGTTGTCCTGATCAATGCTGTGAAGGATGTGGCCAAGGCCCTTGGAGACCTGATTGGTGCCACCAAAGCAGCTGCTGGCAAAGCTGGAGATGACCCTGCTGTCTACCAGCTGAAGAACTCTGCTAAGGTCTGTGCTGGTTGTGATGGGAGGAAGGGGAGGAGGCAGTGGGGCTGGAGAAAGAGAAGGGTTTTTTTCTGCCCATATGAGTACAGGAACACAACTGGGGTGCAGTCACGACAAAAGAGTAGGAAGGGACATATAAAAGGTGGAACACAGCTTGCAGAGGAGCAATTGAGGCAGTTTGAATGCAGTATGGGTCAGTTTTGAACCAACCCACAGGGGAAGGACGGGTGCTGGCAACAGGCCAGAGCTTGTGTGGGGATTCACCTGGTGCTCTCTCTCCTTCCATAGGTGATGGTGACAAACGTCACATCCTTGCTGAAGACAGTGAAGGCTGTTGAGGACGAGGCCACGAAGGGGACACGGGCCCTGGAGGCCACCATCGAGCACATTCGCCAGGAGCTGGCGGTGAGTACGGCCACGGGGCTGTGGCTGCCACGCTGCTCGCCTGCCGCCCTGCCGCTCACTGCTGCCCCTCGCCTTGCAGGTCTTCTCCTCCCCGGTGCCTCCTGCCAAGGTCTCCACCCCAGAGGACTTCATCCGCATGACGAAAGGCATCACGATGGCCACGGCCAAAGCGGTGGCCGCTGGCAACTCGTGCCGGCAGGAGGATGTCATCGCCACGGCCAATCTGAGCCGCCGGGCCATCGCAGACATGCTGCGCTCCTGCAAGGTGGGGCAGGCAGTGGGTGTGGATCTCTAGCAAGGATTTGTGGGTGGAGGGGGATGGTGCTGGATGTGAATAGGGGTTTCCCTGTGTCCGGCTTGCAGGAAGCAGCTTACCACCCGGAGGTGAGCGGGGACGTGCGGCAGCGGGCGCTGCGCTTCGGCAAGGAGTGTGCTGATGGCTACCTGGAGCTGCTGGAGCATGTGCTGGTGGTGAGTGTCCCCACTCCGGTTCCCAGGGTGGGCAGAGGCTACCGTGGATTGCCTGGGTGTTCCCCTGCTCCCCAGTGTCCTCTGGGCTCTTCACCTCTTCCCACTGAGCCCTTTGCACAGCCCACATTGCTGCCTGTGCTGGCACAGCATGTGTCCATGCCCCTGCCATGGAAGCAGATGTCAGAGAGCTCAACAGGCTCTAAGAAAGGTATTTTGCTAACAACAGATGGAGATTAACTGACTGCAAACAGATGGAGGCTGGAAATCAATAACATGGTAGCATAATCTTGTAAAAACACAGCTTCCAGTAAAAGTGATAGGAATAATAGACCTCAGGCAGTGGGAAAACAAAGTGTCATGCCCACAGCACTATGTGTGGGAGATGGACAGTGCCTGCCATAACAAAGATAATGACTAGAAGCACCCACTGCACCCTTTTGATCCACTCTCCCTCTGATTGAGTCCTCCCAAGGACTTCAGCTGCAACATTAGTTTACAAGAAGTAAATTAAGCCTCTAGCATGGTAGGAAAGATCCAGTGAAGTCATTCCAAGAGTTTGCATTCTTGGCAAGACCACAGAAGTGGAGTCAGGGGCACTGTGGGGATGTGTGCACTCAACTCGTGGTGCTGTGAGATCTCTCAAACAGGACAAAGACTGACAGTGATTCAGCTCCGTGTCAAGGTTGCACTAAGCTGGTTAGTGACAGTCTGCTGTCTGGGATCACCAGCTACAAAGTGGTGGAGCCTAAACTGTGGTTTCCTGCAGGGAAAACCCCCTTCGGCAGAGGGTAACCAGCACTGGCAGCAGCAGAGGGAGGTGGGCAGGAATCGATGGCTAGAAATCAAAGCTGTGCAGAGGAGAAGTCAAAGGGTGGCTTTACTAAAGGGAGGCAACCACTGGGGTACAGTTCCAAGGGGAGCAGTGAGTTTTCCATCCTCTGCATCTGGATCAAATGTCTGCCTGGAAGATGCTTCAGGCACACATGAATCATGGCAGCCAAGGCTGGAGTGCTGAGTAGAAATTCTCTGGCTGACCTGTTGTTAGCAGATGATTAGGCTAATGACTTAGTGTGGCAGTGCCCGAGGTCAGCCTACTTGCAGGAACACGCCATTCCCCTGTATTTTGGGTGTTACCATCCTGCTGCCGTGCAATGTTTTGACTATCATACATTGGAACATCCTTAAAAATGTTCACTGGAGGTGCCTCTTAGTAAGCTTGTAGCCTCCGGGGTGCCTTCAGCTCCAGACAGAGATCTTTTAGCAGTTTTAAACACGTTGTCAGAGCAGACAGCAGACTTAATAATAAGGCATTTAGACTAGATATGCTCATGAGGGCAAACCAGCCATCACTGTGTGCCATCAGCCTGAGTACTCTGAGCCTCACGCCGCTCTGGTGACTCTGCTGGGATGGCCCAGCACAAGGCCAGGAAAAAGCCATTACTCACTTCAGTCTCCACAGCACTGTGGTCTGCGAAGCAGAGGCAGGAGTGAAGCTCATGGGTCCTGTTTATCAAAGGACAGCAGGTTCCTGGGAAACCACAAGCAGGAAGGATCTAGGGGAATGGGAGGGGAGATGGCAGATGGCAGATGGGGTGCTGCCTCATTCCCCAGCAGCAGCAAGGTCATTGCTGTACACTTTGTCCCCAAGGGAACCAGGGCCTTCTGCAGAGCATGAACAAGTATGGTTAGGGTTCAAGAATAAGGGTTATTTGTCTCAGGCTGGAAAACATGGCTCCCGGCAGAGGAGTGAGAAAGCCTGCATATTTCACTGGGGAGGGGTAGGAATTTGAACCTCCATGGGGACTTGGTATTTGGTAACAATAGGTCTCTCCCTCCAAAAGCAGAGAGATTCCGTGGCTCAAAACTGCAGTGAAGCAATTCAGGGTGGGGAGAAGTAAGGTGCAAAGGGTGTGAGGAGGAGAGTGGATCCATGGCTACTCTGAGTGTAGGTGGCTCTTCTGGCTGTGGGAGCCTCATCCAGGTGCCCTGTCTTGCCTGGCCCTGTGAGGCTGAAGTAAGAGCTAATACTGGCAGCACAGCTCCCCACCCAGGATCTCTGATCCTTTGTTCCCACTTCTCCTGGCTGCCCTTCAGCCCTCACCAAAAAGCACCCACCTCCCCTACCCTCCCCTGTCTCCCCTCATTCTGGCTGGGGTGCTCACTGCTTTCTTTTCTCTCTTCTCCCTCCTCTCTGTCAGCCGGTGAGTAAGGCAACACTGGGGTGCCTGCTGGTCTCTAACCTCAGCATGAGCCTTGCTCATGGCGTGTCTGTGTGCCCAGCCCAGTGCTGGGGTGGGACTTGGGTGTGTCCACAGGGACCCTGGGGTCCTTGTGTTTGTGTTTGTGTACTCACCCCTGCTCTAGCTGCTGTCTGGTGCAAGTTGGGCCAGCAGCGAGCTCTGCTTGTGCATACAGACCCTGTGTGCGTGCACACGTGTGCTGTGGTGTGTGCATGTGTCCCTCCAACCCAGGGGAGGACCCCTAGGGCACTGCCTGCCACCTCATCCTGATGGGGCCAGCCCTCCTCGGCTGGGATGTCACTCCAGGGTATGCCCCTTTGCCCAGCTTGTGTTTGCAAACAAACCTCCAAAATGGGGACACTGCTTTTGGAGGTATGCTTCTGGAACTTGAAATGATTTGCAGGGGAGAAATTTTGGTGTGGGTAGCTGCTGAGTGCAGAAAGGCTTGTGGTGAGGGTCTTGTGTCTGTAAGATGTCCCAGAATCTGTGGATGCAGGAGGGCCCTGGGGAAGCTTATCCTATCCTGGGGATGAGATAAAAATAGAATAGCCAGACTGACTTGAGAAAGCATCTCCAACAGTGCCTGACATGTACACATGTGGGAGGGGGCTGGGGGATGCCACCCTACTTCCCGGGGAAGCACACCCCAAACAGCCCTATGAAGTTCCCCTTCTCCAGGTGCTTACATCTGCTCCTTCCCCCCAGATCCTGCAGAAGCCGACCCACGAGCTGAAGCAGCAGCTGGCAGGCTACTCCAAGCGCGTGGCCAGCTCTGTCACTGAGCTCATCCAGGCAGCCGAGGCCATGAAAGGTAAGGAAAGATCCAGCTCAGAGGGACATAACCAAGGGCTGGGATTAGAGTGAAAGGCTCAGCAGCTCCTGGAGGAGGCAGGGAAACTCAGATATGAGATGTATATAGGTGTGACGTGCCTGGCTTCCCGGTGTTCCTAGGGACGGAGTGGGTTGACCCAGAGGACCCCACTGTCATCGCTGAGAATGAGCTGCTGGGGGCAGCAGCTGCCATTGAGGCCGCAGCCAAGAAGCTGGAGCAGCTGAAACCAAGAGCCAAGCCCAAGGTAGTAGTGCTGAGCCTTGTCTGACCTTCGTGCTCAGTGTGGGCTGGGCTGGGGCTCCTCTGCCGGTGCTTTAGCCAGGTTTGAAAGCCTATCTGACATCTGGTCCCTTTTCCTGTACTCCTGCTACCTCCCACATCCCCAGCGGAACTTCCCTTGGGTAGCCCATGCCCTGCTGCACTCCACAGCCCTTAATCCAGCTTTATATGTTTGGCCTCAGCCCCCTGTAGCCATCCTCCTGTTCTACTCCATCTGTCCCAGCACTCCTGCTTGGGACTCACACTCTGCTTTTGCCCACAGCAAGCAGACGAGAGCCTGAACTTTGAGGAGCAGATCCTGGAAGCTGCCAAATCCATTGCTGCAGCCACAAGTGCCCTGGTGAAGGCAGCCTCAGCAGCCCAGCGGGAACTAGTGGCCCAAGGAAAAGTAAGGCTGTAAGAGGGGAAGAAGAAAATGTAGAGAAGGGTTCTCCCTTCTTCTGTGGCTGCTTGTTACCCTCATGCCTGTGACAAGAGGTGTGCAGGGTGGTGACCCTTACTCCTCCCCTCCTTCTTCACAGGTGGGTGCCATCCCAGCCAACGCAGTGGATGATGGACAGTGGTCCCAGGGTCTCATTTCAGCCGTGAGTATCAAGGTCATGCCAAGGGGTTGAGGGGGAAACTTCCCTCTTGACTCCTGCTGCAAACACGAGGATGTTCTGCCCTTTTCTTTGCCATCAGTGGAAGAAGCAGCCACGCTTCTTCCTCCCTCTCCCACATGCTGTGGAAGGTGGTTCTTCCCATCCCATGCCCCACAGCCTCCCTGGAGCCGATCAGGGCTCCTGTACCTCCCCTGACAGCCTCTCTTGCCACAGGCACGCATGGTGGCTGCTGCCACCAACAACCTGTGCGAAGCCGCCAACGCCGCAGTGCAGGGCCACGCCAGTGAGGAGAAGCTCATCTCCTCTGCCAAGCAGGTGGCTGCTTCCACAGCCCAGCTCCTGGTGGCCTGCAAGGTGAAGGCTGACCATGACTCGGAGGCCATGAAGCGGCTCCAGGTGAGTCCCTCTTCTGCCCCTGTTGTTTGAAGGGTGGCTGGGAGGGCACGTGGGTGCTTTGCAGGGCTCACGCTCTCTGCCTGTAGGCCATCAGTGGGAAGTTCATTGGAACACAGGCTCCAGGTTGCTTGGATTTCACTGCTAGCTGTGTGCCAGGCATGTGAGTGATGCTGGGCTGCTCAGCCTGGCAGCATTCAGGAACAACGCCCTGGCACAGGAATACCTGAAATGGGTACACTTCCTCTGGCATTCAAGAGGTTAATGTGTGGGGGGCATGTTCTGTAGCACCGTTAATCCCCAGAGGCCATGGCACACATGAGGTTAATGCCCATGTGTTGGGGGGTTAACACGGGATCTCAGCACTGGAGCCAAGGGCTGGGGAGAGGCAGCAGGGCTGCCTCCCAGTCCCTGCCCTGCTGCTCAGAGAGGAGCCAGAGCCTGGCTGGGAGCAGAAGCGCCTGAAATGGTCATGAGCGGGTGACAAGGCAGCGAGCCATGTAAAGGAATCCCTGCCTGCAGCTCCCAGCTCTCCTGGCTGCCAGTCCTGCCTGCTGCCCAGCCTGGGGCAGGAGTTCCTTCACACCCCTGGACAGCAGTCATACTCTGGGGCTGTGACTCACACAGATGCTTTCCTCCTTCCTGCTGCAGGCCGCTGGAAATGCCGTGAAGAGGGCATCAGACAATCTGGTGAAGGCAGCGCAGAAGGCAGCTGCCTTCCAGGACCATGATGAAACGGTGGTGGTGAAGGAGAAGATGGTCGGAGGAATTGCACAGGTGAGGAGTGAGGCTGCTCAGGGCAGGAGCAGCTCTAGGTGCCACCACAACTTGTGTGTGCCAGTCCCAGAAGCATGTCCTAGAAAGCAGGCACAGGTCATGTCTTGAGAGCCTCACAAAAATGCTGTGAGTGCATCCATCCCACTGTATCACTGCAATGGGCCCCCAGCTGGGTAATAATTGGCACAGACTCCATGTATTACAGAAGACTGATTAATATATCTTTATTAAGAAACCCATACTTTTATACCTTAGTTCACTACAGGTGTAGTTGATTGGTCCTTTAGTCCAAACACCATCACCATTGGCTAATTAAGAAACCACCCTCTGGTAAACAAATCTCCATAACACATTCCACATGTTCACAATACCAGGTGCAGCAAGTTAAGAATTGTTTCTTGTTCTTTTCTCTGATCTTCTCACAAACAATGCCTGGGAAAGTTGTGTTTTGCTCTGTGGCCAGAGAGCTGCTGCCACACCACTGAGCACCAGGTAAACAATGAGGCCTCACCTTATCCCACCACAAGCAGCTGTGGGTGATGGTGCATGCTCCCAGGAGTGTAAAGCCCTGGCTGCTCCTAGGTGCAGAGCCCACAGTATCCTTTGTGACACAAGAAAAAGCAGAGCAGTGGGTAGAGGGCGAGATCTGCCTAGTGTGGGGTGTCGCAGTGCTGGCTCCCTGCAGCTGAGAGTCTCTGCACAGCACATGGGGCAGAGCCCAGAAGCTCTGCTGTTCTGCTTTATGTCCAGAGTACCGTGCTCCCGCCCAGGGACAAACAGTCCCCATGCCCAGTGAGGCAGTGGCTGTGATGGGAGGGAAGCAGCAGCCAGAGAACGCAGCTCTGGGGTTGACACTGCTGTGACAGAGGCTCTGGCCATCCCTGTGGCAGGCAGTTGTGACCTCGGGGCTCTCTCCTGGCAGATTATCGCCGCCCAGGAGGAGATGCTGCGCAAGGAGCGCGAGCTGGAGGAGGCGCGGAAGAAGCTGGCAATGATCCGGCAGCAGCAGTACAAGTTCCTGCCCTCGGAGCTGCGGGACGAGGAGCAGAACTGAGCCGCACGCCCTCCGCTCGCCGCACAGACTGCCGCCTGCCCACCTGCCTGCTCCTATTTAAGACGACCCGCCACAAGCAAAGGGCTGTCTGGGCTAGACCAGAGCTCTGCCCGCACCCAGAGCAACGGGACTAACTCAGCTGCCCCTCCAAGCCGGTGCTGCACCAGCAACTCCGCTTTGCTGCCCAGCCCACCTTCCCATGCACACCCAAGGCACAATCAGAGCGCTCGGAGGGACTCGGTTGGGGTGGGAGCCGGGGCTGCACTGGCTCAGGGCTCACCCGCCAGCCCCGGGGTGCGGGCCCACAGAGCTCTCCACTGCAAGGGGATATTTACTTGTGCCTTCTTCCTTCCCTCTTGTGCCCCTTTTTTCTCTCCTCCACGCGGGATGGGGACAGGCAGGTGGCTTGCCCTCTCCTGTGCGATGGTGTGCAGGGAGCAGCCGCCCCTTGCTAAGCTCTCGCGTGGAACTGCCTTTCACCTCCAATGCCTTATTGCTGGCTGAATCTTCCTCTGCAGCTCTGGAAGGCCCTGAGTCTACCCCATGAGTATCTTCTTCAGCCCAGGCCCCTCTGTGGAGCAGCGGGGCTGGAAGCCACAGTGCCTCCACTCAGGATGGGGGATGATGTGATGAATTCACCCCCCCAGAGCTGTTTTTTGCCTTCCTGCAGGGCTTCCCCCTGACTGCGGCCCCAGCCAGCTCTGCCTTCCTCCTTCTTCCCAAGTGCCTGCATTGTTTTCCAAGATCTGCAGTATTTTTGTAACTTTTCCATTTCTCTAGTATTGAGCCTGCAGCTTCCAAAGTTCATTTATTTCCCTGCCTGCTCATGCCCTGCACACTAACACCCGGCTCTCGCCGGGGTCCCGTAGCCCAGCATCCCACCCCTCCTTGGCTCCGGGACCCCTGTCCCTTCCCCTTTGCACTCGCTGAGGCTTCTCTCACCATTTTGATACTTTAAGCATCCCATATTAGAGATGGAAGGAAACCAGCTCTCCCTAAGCCTCCGGGGTGGGGTGGGGGATGCCAGTGTCTCCTCAGAAAGACGCACTCAACAATAAAATCTGGTTTTCCTGCTTTATTGCCAGCTGGGTATCAATGGGCCTCTCCAGGAGAAGGGGAGGGCAGGGGGGCCTGGGCGCCTTCCCTCCCGGCAGAGGGAGGGGGGAGTGTACCACGGGTGCTTATACAGCATGGAAAATATTTGAGGCACGTCCAGCCCCAGGCACCCGGCAGGCCGGACCCCCGCTGCCAGCCATGTGCTGGCCTCGCAGGTGCTGCCGGGGGGCCACCACTGCAGGAGGGGATCTTGGGGATTTTGTTTCTTGGGGATTTGGGCTTCAGGGAAGGCAGGGGGGCTGTTTGTGTGTGGAGCTCAGCTCCTGGCCCCATTCCTGCTACCAGCCAAATACACTCCTGGGTAGGGTGCGATAGGGGTGCGGGTGGGGTGACTCCCACCCCACAGTCACTGGTGGGCCATCAGTGGGGAAGCAACAGTCTGTTGTGGTGTGGGTCTGGGAATGTGGCCGGAGCCTTCCCGGCTGCCAGCGTTGATCTCACGCCCCGAAATAGCCCCCCAGAGCCAACCTGTGCGGGCAGCAGCTGCCCCAGCGTGTCCCCACCTGTTCCCACCCTGTCACTCAGCAGGGATTTGGGGGGCCTAAGCAGTGGCAGGGCAGGCAGAGGTGATGTGGGGTGCAACAGGGACGTTGCAGGGTGCAACAGGGGCACGGGCAGGTTGGCACGTGTCCTTTGCCTCTGGGGCTGTTCCTGGTGGTGTGAGCTACAAGCATCAGTGGCAAGGGCAGCATCCTGCAGTATCCCAGACAGCAAACCCCGTCCCCCTGTGGTCACGTCCCTGGGGGTGTGGAGGGGCTGTTTCTCCTAAGACACTTACCCCTGGCCAGGCTCCAGGGCGGATTTGTGGCTCTCACAGGCATCCCAGTCCTCCCAGCTGTCCCCTGACAATCTGCACTGGCCTGACCCAGGCTCTCACCCAGGTACCAGCTTGGACATGGGGCCCTTTGGAGTGCCCAGCAAGGACAGTGAGCGGGCACAGCGTGGCAGCAGCTCTGGCCTCATCCTGGCATCCTGGGGAGACGGGAGCTCCAGCACTCCCTGCACAGGGCTGTAAGCATATCCACTGCTGTGTCCTCCAGCTTGGGTACAAGCAAGAGGTGGTGGCATAAATCCCAGGGGAGGGACATGGGGGTGTGATTAACCACCGCCCCTTAATCTCACACACTGATCAAAGGGTTGTTTTGGCAGGCAGGTTCAGAGGTTTGGAGCTGGGATGATCCAGTCATATGGTGCCAGGCCACTGCAGGGATCCAAATTCAGCTGAGTTGGAGGTTGGTGGGCAAAACACGTCCCTGCTTCTTGGGGAGCCCGGGAATGGGGCAGTTGGAGATTGCACCTGGAAAGGTCACATTAGTTTTCAGGACAAGCCTTTCCTCGGGAGTAAGGTCTGACCCTGGCTTGGAATATGGAGGGGACTGCCATCCTTGGAGACCTCAGCCCAGAAGAAGCCTGGGCATGGGGCAGCAAAGGGAGGGATGTTCACCCACACCCCCCTGCAGTCCCTTTTCCCACAGGTTACCACAGAGGTCAGTCTTAAGCGCAGAGTCATGGACCTTGGCTCCTGGATGATTCCAGCAGTGTCCATCAGACATGGCTATGGGGCAGAGAGGGAGAACAGAATCCTTTGGGGGCACATCTGAGGGCTGGCCTGGCTCCAGGGCAATTTCCTTCATTATATTTGCCCCACGCACTGAGCACATGAAGTTGCTCAAGCCAATGTAGTTGCTCCAGGCTGAAACATCTCGCAGAAAAACAATTATTCTCTCCCAGGCATGATGGGAGATGAATCTTCCCCCTCCCCTCAGAAGCCACTCGCTGGCAGTTACAGACTCTCCTTGTCCAAATATGTGCCTAATTTATCAGTACTAATAGCTTCTCTCCAGAGTCCAGCAGTGGCTCTTCTGCTTTCCCCATGGAGCCAGCAGCCTGTTGGTCCTTGACTGCTCCCACCCCTCCTATGCCCTGCACCATCCGGGCCGGAGGGCTCCTAAAAGGAACTTTCTCCAGCTGTCAAAAACTTTTTGTTCCTCTCTTCTTGGAGCACTGGTGCTGAGAAGTTGTGTCAAGGGTTGGCTGCAGCCCAGGGGCAGTGGGCTGGGGGAGCCTGTGCACCCCTCCTGTCCCCATCCCATCCCATCCCAGCCTTCCACACGTGCCACACGGCTCTCCCATGGCCCCTCCACCAGCTCCTTCCAGCCCCCCCGACCCACAGCCCACCCTGCAGCTGGGAATGTGCCAGAAGCATTTACGATCGTTATTAAAGTACAGGTTATTTTTGGAGGAGCTGGGATTTGAAGGGTTTGCATTTTTTTGCCTGTGGAATACAGTTTATTTAGAGCAGAAAGATGAAGAGGCACAGTGAGCTGCCTGTATGCCCTGTGTCACTCTAAAATGCCAATCTAGGGGCTGTGCATGTGCCAGGTGTCCTTGTGGGTGCCAGGGACAGTGGCACCAAGGTGCAAGACAGAAGGAAGGTGGGTGCCAAGAAGTCTGCACAGAGCTCTGGCCCTCCTGCCCCACCAGCATCTGGACGGGAAAGTCAGGGGCTCTGCTCAGTTCTCTCCTGGGGGATTTTCCCCATGTGGGCAATGCCAGCCAAATGCATCCCCCAGTGCAATCACAGCCTGAGTGTGTCCCCTACAATTCAGTGCCAGCCCACTGGTGCTCCCAAGTGCCATGCCAGCCCTTGAGGTGTCCCCAGGCCAGTGCCAGCAGGCAGGGTCCCTCAGGCCCCAGGGTGCTGTGACAGGGCACGTGGTGTACCTAGGGCACTAGCATGAGGACAGCTCTAGCTGGGGCAGTGCCACTGGGGTGCCCATACTCGGTGCCCCAGGATGTCCCCTGCCCGCTGCCATTGGGGTACCCTCGCACAGTGCCCTCATCCAGGGTCCAGGGCTACCACCACAGCGTTGCCCCGGGGTGTCCATCACCCGGCGCCACCAGGCTACCCACAGCACAGTATCCCGGGGCGCCTTTGCCCAGTACCACCGGCCTGTCCCTAGCGCCGTGACCCGGGGTGTCCCTCGCCCTGCTCCCGGTGGGTGCCGGGCGCCAGGGCTGCGGCGATGCCCGCCGGGGGCGGCCCCCCCGTCCCGCTCGGTGCGAGGGCCGGTGGCGAGCCAGTCCCTAAAAGGTGCTGGCGGGCGGCGGGGGAGGTACCGGGGCAGCCCCCGCCCGGCACGGCCCCTCCCCAGCTTTTAGGCAGCTCGGCGGGGCGGGGAAGGCAGTGCCGGTGCTCCCTCCGCTCCCGGTGCTCCCGCCGCTCCCGGTGCTCCGCGTCCCTCTGCCGCCCCGCGCCTCGCCGCCGACACCCCGCCACCATGGAGGCCATCAAGAAGAAGATGCAGATGCTGAAATTGGACAAGGAGAATGCCATCGACCGCGCCGAGCAAGCGGAGGCTGATAAGAAGCAGGCGGAGGATCGCTGCAAGCAGGTGGGTGTCCCACGGGCTTCCCCGGCATTACTTGGGTATCCTCCATTCCAGGGGTGTCCAGCCCCAGGACCCCGTTCCTCTGGGAGTCCAGCCTGGGGACCCTCCACCCTAGGGTTGTCCAGTCCTGGAAAGCCCGTCCCGCTGGGTGCCCAACCCTGGGGATGCCATCCCACTGATCGTCCAGCCTGGGGACAGTGCACTCTCTAGGATCATGCAATCCTACTGATCTCCCCACACTGGTTCTCCAGCCTGGAGTCCCCTGTCCTAAGCATGTCCTGGCCCAAGGACCTTGCCCCACTGGGTGTCCTGCTTGTGGATGCCAGCTCTAGGGATTGACAGCCCTTAAGACCTTCCCATGTCCCCAGGGACATCACCCCATGTTCCCCAGGAACCAACACTTTAGTCTCTCTCCCCTGACCCCCTATGCTGGTCCCCCCAAACATGTCTTATCTCAGTGGGACACCCCAGTTCCATCTCCCTATCCCTGTGCCAGGGAGAACCCTGGAGACTGCACGCTCCCACCGCAATCACAGAGAGATGGGAACTCAGATTGGTGTCCCCCAGAGCTGTGTCCCCATGTCAGGAGCTCTCCAGCCCCTATACAGGGAAGAAGACCACCACCCCCTTACCTCCACCAGGCTCAGGGATGATGGGGGTCCAGGAGGTTGCTGCACACCAAGAGCCCCCAGGGACTGTAGACCCAAAGCTGTCAGAGGACACGTCCATGTCCATGTGTTCCTGCTGTGCCCCACACAGGCTGGGTGTCCCCAGGAGGAGAATGGGAGGACAGATCCCCTTCCAGCCTTGCAGGCACTGCCTTCCGCCCTGAACCCCACCCTTTGTCCTTTCCCCAGCTGGAGGAGGAGCAGCAGGGCCTGCAGAAGAAGCTGAAGGGCACTGAGGATGAGGTGGAGAAGTACTCCGAGTCTGTCAAGGAGGCCCAGGAGAAGCTGGAGCAGGCGGAGAAGAAAGCTACAGATGTAAGTAGGCACGCCAGCAGCTCCTCCCCTGCGCAGGCTCTGGACCTCGGGGGGGGTTAAAGGAAGAGGGGGCCCTTATATGGAAAGCGTCCGAGGGGAAGACTGTCAGGATCCCATTCCTTCGATGTTGACACTGAACCGGGCTGATGGGTCCTGCGTGGGGTGGGGGGGCCAGGCCCGCTGCAGTGAGCAGTGCTCTTGCTGGTCCTCTCCTGAACCTTGTGGGTAGCCTACTGCCTGGCTCCCCAAAGGTAACGGGGACAAGTGTCCCAAGCTGTGTCACAAGTCCCCAGTCACGCACCTCCTCAATGCTCGTAGGAAAAGCTGTGGTGCTTGCTGAACTGTGGCAGGTCAGAGAAACAGAAAAATCTTTTGCTGTGGTTAGCTGCTGAGTGCTGGCTGCAAGGAAGAATGCTTGGGGTGTATGGAAGGGGATTTGGGTGGATTTGGGGTCCAGTGTGCTACTTTGTACCCTCAGAAGGGCAAGGCCAGGAAGAGTTTTATTTAGTGCCATGACTGATGTTTCTCCTGGGAAATAGATCCCTCTGGGGAGATGTTAGGAAGGTGTTGAAATTGGCTTGTGCCTGGCCAGGATGAAGGGTGGAACAGCTGTGTGCGGCCACGGGGCCGCTTGGGAATGGGGTATAACGACCTGTGGTGCCACACAGGGTATTTGACACCCTATAAATAAATACTCCTTTTGATAGCCAGCCCCTCTTTGATGAAAACCAACCCTGGAAATTGGAGGAGAAGCTAAAGGAGAGCTGTCTGGAGTGCAGCCAGTAGGGCATGGCCAGGCTTTTCAGGATTGAGAACAAAAAATTCAATCCCAGCTGGTTTATGGAGCTAAATGGGGGAGACGCGTCAAATCTCTGAGGCCGCCGCCAAGGACAGGGGTGAGCGGACAAGGACGAGCAGTGGCAACACCAGCCCTGTGGCAGCCCAGAGCCCCTGGGCAGCTGCCAGGGGTCTCCTCAGACCTCTCTGCTGATCCTACAGATGCCTCTCCTTTAAAACACTGAGAATCCTCTGGAAGGGCACGTTCAACCTAGCACGCCAAGCTGGGCAAGGTGGCTGCTGTGTGCAGTGGGGTTCACACTGATCTGACTGGGTCTGTGCTGGTATGGGACAGGGCAAACTCAGTGTGGCTGAGAGTGGATGTGACGTTCCCAGTGCAGGGCTCAGAGGAAGGGGCACACAGTGGTACTGGGCAGATGTCAGCAGTGGGGTGTGGAGGGGTTTGCTGCTGGCAGTGGGCTGTGCCATGCCATCCTGGGCAGGGAGGGTGTTTCGCTGCTCTCGGTCCACAGCAATTTGGCAAATCTGTGGGCTTCAGCATGGAGAGTGCCATACCAGAAGATCCAGTGGATGGGAGCCACTGGGGAAGGGCCAGAGCAGGAGCCATGGTGAAGGAGCCGTGTCAGGCTGGAGGTTGGCTGCATCAGGGCTAGGGTTCCATCACCAGCACAGCCCTCCCAGGTCCGTGCCAAAGCCTGGACAGGCTGCATCATGTGTGGGGCTCCGGGAGTCACCCATCCACGCCAGGGAGCTTGAATGTGCTGACAGCTCTAAGTGCCAGGGCTGGTGTCACCTCCTCCCTGCCGCGAGGTGCAGCACAGGTCCTGCTTCCAGCAGAGGAAGCGCTGGGTGGACCCCTAGAGCACTCTCACCCCAGGCACCCCCAGTCCTCCCTGGCTGCCAGGACAGTGGGTGCCTGTGAGCACAGTGTGTCCCAATTCCTCAGGAGGCTCAGGCTCATACCAGCGATCCAGGCAGCCTCCTGCTCTTGGCAAAAAATGTCAATGCCTTAAAAGAATAAACACCCAACTCAGCATGGCCCTGCCCTGCTGCTGGCACTGGGTGGTGGGGCAGGAAAGCCATGAGGACTGCACTAAAGAGTGCAAATGCTTTGTCCCAGGCGCTTGGAGAGGTGTCAGTGCTCAGAGCAGGGAAAGCCTGACCCTTGATCAGCAACTCCACAGAGCTTCCCAGCAGCTCTGTGAGCCCACCATGGTCGTAGAGCCTCTGGTCACCAGGAGGGACAGCCCATGGTGCCCAGGTCAGGATGGGCAAGGGCTGCTGGAAACGGTGCAGCTGGGACACGAGGTTTAGGCCAGAACAGCCCCCTCCACCGCCCCACATCCCCAGCACTGGCCTGTGCCCAGCCATCCTGGAGGGGCCTTAGGGAAACTCTGCCGTTCCCAGGCCATGATCCCAAAAGCTTCACCCGTGTTCCCGCCCCAGCTGCTTTCCCCAGCCAAGACTTTGCTCTTATTTGGCGATTCCCTGAGCTGGTGGGAGGGAACTGGACTCTGCTGGGAAGTGACTGCATCTCGGGGTGGGGCCACCGCAGGAGGCACCTAGCCTGGCTACTAGGGGATCAGGGTGGCTGCCCCCTAACCTGTCCCCCTTCTGCCTGCATCTGGCTCGTCCCTGCCCCACTGCTGCCCCGAACCCTTGTTTCTGCTCTGGGCCCCCATGTCCTGGCTCGGGCATTAGTGACATCCAGGCCTCGGGGTGGGAAGGGGCAGGACCAGCTAGGCCCGCGGCCAAGCCCCAGGCTGTGTGCTCCCCGGGGACCCACAGTATCGCCTCTTCCGCTGCCTCTTGGCAAGGGGACACGGATCTGCAGGGTGCAGATAGCAGTGGGGCTGAGTCACCCCCAGGACCCCTGGCCCTGGAATTGATGCCAGCTGGTGAGGTCAGCCTGGGAGCTGGCATTCCTGAAGGCAGGTGTGAAGTGCAGCCAGGGAGCTGTCAGTACATCTTAAGGGAGGATTGAGTGCCAGCAGCTCCAGCTTCTTCTGATGGATCAAGACATGTGCCCCAGCCAGGATGGAGAGCCAGGAGCTGGAAGTTTGACCTCCCCCACAGGGCACAGTCCCCAAGGCAGGAGATGCCAGAGTCTCCATGGGCCCCATGAGTCTCTGTGGGGCAGGACAGGTCCTCACCTTGGGGAGCAGATACCAAGGGACTGAAGGTGATGGATGCTGGGCACCTGGCTGCAGCCCAGGTACCCCCGGAGGATGCCCAGGAGCAGGCTCTGCTCCTGCCTCTTGCTGACTTCCCATAAGGAAAAAGTCCACAACGCTCCTTAGCTCTGCAGCAATGTCTGGGGAGGGCAGCACCTGGGGCGTAGGCATGGGTACATTGCTCCTGTGGCCATGGGGCTCCCCAGGACAGGCTCCAGCACTCTCAGACTCCGTGGACTGCTGGAAAAGAGTCTTTTTCCCTGGGGTCCTCTCCATTGCTCTGGGGGATTTCAGCGTGACTGTGCATCCCTGCCCGGGGGGCAGCACGCATCCTGGGCACGGAGAGAAGTGTGTGCCCTGCCTTGGGGCCACTGTGAGCCCTCTCTGGGGTACCATGTACCCCTTCAGGGGACCGTGCATCCACCTGGGACCATGCGTGCTGACCCAGGGTGGGGGGACACTGTGCCCTGCCCAGGAGCAGCTGTGCATCTTGCCTTGGCGGGGGTGTAGAGACAGTGACCAAAGCCTGGGGAGGACGGCGCACCCTGCCCGGGGCACCCTCTGTCCTATTTGGGACGAGGGGCACTGCGCATCCCTCCCGGCGTGGGAGCTCTCTCCTGCCGTGGGTGAGCACCGCACGCCTAGCCCGGGGGAGCGGCGGAGCCGGTCGGCCCGAGGCAGCAGGAGCAGCAGCAGGAGGAGGAGGAGGAGGAGGAGGAGCAGGAAGGGATGGAGGCAGGGCGGGCGGCGGGAGCGGCCGCTGCCTGAGCGCTTCCTGCCCGTGCCGGGCGGATCCCACAAAGGGCTCGGCGGTGTGGCCTCCCCGCCGGCAGCCCCCGCCATGGCCAGCGCCAGCTCCATCGATGCCGTCAAGAAGAAGATCCAAAGCCTGCAGCAGGTGGCCGACGAGGCGGAGGAGCGCGCCGAGCACCTGCAGCGGGAGGCCGATGCCGAGCGGCAGGCCCGGGAGCGGGTAAGGGCCGCTGGAATGGGAAGAGGGGGCGCGGGGGGCACCCCGGCGGCTCCTCGGGATCCCCCGGCCCCGCTGCCGGCATCGCATCCGGCGGGCCCCGCCGAGCCCCGGCGGCCGGGCTGTGCCGGGAGGTTCCCGAGCTGCCGCCCGGCCGGAGAGCCCCGGGGCGCGGAGCCCGGGACCGTCGCTGCCTGCGGGCCGCCTCCCTCCTCCCGGTCCGGCGAGAGAGGATGCTGCGCGCCGCGGGCTCCGCAGCGCTTCCCGGCTGGCCGGGAGCGGGCAGCGGCCAGCCCTGCCTGGCGATCGGCGCCTCCTGGGAGCCGGTCTCTTCCCTCGGAGGCCGGCTGCACAGCTCAGAATCCCACGCCCAGGCTCTTGTCCGGCTTCCAGCGGACTCTGCCGTTCGGGCGGCAGAGCTTTAGCTCCAGCCTGTCCCTTCGTGGGGAGAAGCCACCCCTTCACACTGCCTCAGGCCAAAATTTCCATTTTGGCAGCAGGATGGTATGCCCGAGCTGCAGCTTTTTCCTGGTTTGTCTTTGTAGTTGTTGGAGCTTTCTTTTTTTCCCTTTCTTTCTGTTTCCTATGCCCACTCATTCAACATTCTCACCATATCAGGAGCGGCAGAGCTGGGTGCGGTACCCGGGTTGTTGTCACTCGGGCTGTGTGCGGAGGAAATGGCCCCTTCCTGCAGCCTCAGATCGGGTTCCCTGGTCACTGGGAGCTGCCGGGAGAGCTCATGTTCCCAAGTGTCCGTCCGGACAGCTCTGACCCACTTGGGGGGTGATTCCCTGGGAAAAAAAATCTACCGACACAGTGAGGCTGATGCTGTAGGCAGGGTGTTGACCTGTGGGCGCCAGCTCCAGCTCCCCGTTGGGCAGTCTGGCAAGGGACGAGGTCTCTGGGTGTCTGTAGAAAGGGTGATCATGGGGCGGAGGCAGCTGTGGGGCTGGCAGCTGTGGGGCTGGCAGCCACCTCAAAGAGGTGCTGGCTGCGCCTGTCCCCACCCTGCCAACTCCCCACAGGGGACTGCGGGTGCTCAGTGGGGCCATGCAGGGTGACAGACCCTTGCCGCTCCCATAGTTCTTGTTCTTGGCTAGTATTCCCTGGGGCATTCCCAATGCTGGAGCATGAGGCTGGCTGTGTCCAGGCACTGCAGCCAGCCCGTTCTGCTGCAGGCTGTGAATAAGCAGGAGCCTCTGTCTCCTGGGTTGGTGCATGGAGCTGCTCCTCACAGTGAGGTCTTATTGCCACCCATCCCTTGATATTTGGGGGTTTGTCTTCCTTGCACCCTCCTAGTGGGAAACAGGGCTGAGAGCTGCTGAGGCAGCATTTCCTGACTGTGGCGATGGAGCAGGAGGCCTTTACCAAATGGAAAGAGTGCAAGGCCAGGCGTCAACAGGCTGGCGGAGGGCCAGGGCCACTGCTCCTGGCCGGCCCCAGCTCCCAGCCCTGTGCGTGGGGAGCCTGGGAAAGGGAGGGCTCTGGTCCTGCCAGCCTCATCTTGGCCAGGAGCCAGCCTGCCGAGGGCGACTCGCTCCACTGCCCCCGGCACCGTGCTGTACATCAGCTGGGGGGGCTCCGTGCTTGGCTTCAGGCTGCCCTGTTGCACAGGGCCCTGGGGTTCCTGCAGGAGAAGCTCCCGGCTCACTCCACCGCCTCTGTAAACAGGAAATCCACAAGCAGCTCCGATCTCCTTTTCGGGAGCGAAGCCGCACAGGGCATTCCTCCCCCTTTACTCACTGCTCTGCAAACCCCAAATACCATCCCTGTGACGACACGGCTGCTATGGCCACCCTGCCCCGGCGAACGTGCACTGTCCCACTCCAGGGCGGGAGCTGGAAGTGTGAGGACATGGTGGGGCTGCACATGGCAAGGCTGGGAGAAGCCAGCATCAAACAGCCACTAGGGATAGAGATAACCCCATAGAGAGGCAAGGGAATGCATGGTCAGGCATGCCATTCCAGTGAACATGGGCTTGTTGCACAGTGCCACGGGGCGTTCTGGATGGTAAATAGGGGTAATCGTTGAAAATGCGTTTTTCAGTGTATGTGTTTGACATGGGATGACTGAGGGGTTCCTTTTCCCCCAGGCTGAGGCTGAAGTGGCTTCCCTCAACCGCCGTATCCAGCTGGTAGAGGAGGAGCTGGACCGCGCCCAGGAGCGTCTGGCCACTGCCCTGCAGAAGCTGGAGGAAGCCGAGAAGGCGGCTGATGAGAGCGAGAGGTGGGATGGAGGGGGACAGTGGGAGTGGTATCAGGTCACCGGGGATTGCAGACAGCCCGCTTAGTTTTGCAGTGGGGTCCCTCTGAGGTGACCTTATTGGGGTTGCTGTTCCTGCAGACTTCAAAGGGAGAGAGCAAAGCCACAGTGCAAAGAAGTCCCTCAGATACAGACACTCTTATCCAGAGCACACATAACATCCTGAAAATTTTTATCTGATATTTATAAAAGCAATAGACTGCAACCAAAGCCAGAGGACAATATGAGCATGATTTATTTCCCAGAGCAGCTATAGATGCTAAAGGACAAAATAAGAGCCCAAGAGGGAACCTCTGTGCTGGTAACTAAAGTCAGATTTGAGGACAAGACAACCTCATTCAAAAAGGCTACTACAGGGTGTATGTTGCACCATCCTCAGTGCAAGTAGGTTTCCCAGACTGGAGCTGAGCAGGCAAGGGCACTCAGGTTGTATGGGAGCACCCAGACATGTCACAGCATTCCTGGCAGTTATGAGAGCTCTTCCCTCCATTGGCAAAGATCAGTTAGAGCAACAGCATCTAAGTGAGAGGAGAATCTCCAGGAGCTCCTTCTGTGAGGGTTTGGTGATTGCCTGTTTGTGAGCATCACCCTGAATGAGAAAGTCTTTGCCACAGGATGTTTTCTGGTATTTCCTAAGGCCTTCCAGCCTGACAGGCTGTTTTTGTGGAGGTTGTGGCTGGCTCATCCTGGGCTGGGCACCTTTTCCCCTCAAATATGGGTTCAGAACCTGCCTGCTTGAGTGGCACCATAGCCATACCTCACTCTGGAACATAGTCCTGAGGCCAGCTCCACTGTAATTCTGCACAGGAGCATTTCTGGGGTACTGGTGGTGTGATCCTACTGTGGTGGCATCCTCCCTGAGCAATGTCCTGTGTCTCTGAAGCTAGAGGGTGGCGTGGTTAGGATACACAATGTGCAGATGGGCTGGCAGGATGTGTAGATGACATCTCGACCCACAAGCAGTAAAATCTCCTGGCATGGTCTTTCCTCAGAGGCATGAAGGTCATCGAAAACAGGGCCATGAAAGATGAAGAGAAGATGGAACTCCAGGAGATGCAGCTGAAGGAGGCGAAGCACATAGCAGAGGAGGCTGACCGCAAATACGAGGAGGTGTGTGCCCCATTCCCCAGTCCTGACACCCTGGCAGCCCCAAGAGCCATCTCCTTATAGCCCTGTGCCCCCAGCTGGGGCAAGCACAGGGCTAACAAGGGTCACTTGCTGCCAACAACAGGTTGCCCGTAAGCTGGTTGTTCTTGAGGGAGAGCTGGAGCGCTCAGAGGAGAGGGCAGAGGTGGCGGAGAGGTGAGTGGGGCTCCTGGTGGGCAGCATGCAGGGGTCCCACACAGCCCTTGTCCCAGATCCCTGGCAGACATGGGGATGGGGATGTCCGTCCCTGGAAGCAATAGGGTCTGTCACTGGGGTGGTCTTTGGGATTGCAGGCTGGGGGTAGGGGTGTGCCAACCCACTGGCATCACATCCTTGACCCTGTTCTCTGCTGTCCCCCTCCCGGGGTGCCCCTCTTCCACCCCAGCCGAGTGAGACAGTTGGAAGAGGAGCTGCGGACCATGGACCAGTCTCTCAAATCCCTCATTGCCTCAGAGGAAGAGGTACTGGGGCAGGGGCACGGGGCGATGTGCAGCAGCCCCCTCTCTCTGTCGCTGTCTCTCGAACCATGCGAGCCACCTCTCTCCTTTCTGCACCACTGCCTCCAGCACCAGCCTCCCCTCGCCCCCCTCTCCAGCAGGTGCAGGCCGGGCACGCTCCTCCATCCCTCCATCCCTGCTTCCCTGGCGGGGCCAGCGAGGGCTTGGCTGGTGGTGATGCACGAGGTATCCGTGCAAGGAAGCACAAGGAACGGATGAACAGATGCGTCCTGGCAGCTCCTGCTCGCAGTGGCTCTGCTCCTGGTCCACCTGCACTGAGTTTTCTCCTTTCTCAACTTGTTTTCTCTCTTTCTTTCCTGCTTCCCCGTGCCTGTTCTTTCTGCTCCTGCCTCTCTCCTGCCCTCTGGCCCCACTCCCCCCTTCCTGCCGGCCCTGCTTGGGATGTAGTAAATGTGGTGACCTAGAGGAGGAGCTGAAAATTGTCACCAACAACTTGAAGTCCCTGGAGGCCCAGGCTGACAAGGTAGGACCCAGTGAGGCTGCTAGGGTGGGAAGAACGCGTGGGGTCTGGGAATGCTGCGGTCTCCTGCTGGGGTGAAGGACAGCTGGAGGCATGCCTGGGGACTCACAGGTGCTTGTCTCTGTCTCTGCAGTATTCCACCAAGGAGGATAAGTATGAGGAGGAAATCAAGCTTCTAGGGGAAAAGCTGAAGGAGGTAAGGGTTGTAGGGCTGCCACTGAATCAGTGCTTGCTATCCTGAATGGGTTTTGACCCCATTATGCCTACGTCCTCTCAGAGTTTCCTAAATTGCAGCCCAGCATCATAGCAGGTACCTGGGTGTGGGATGACTTTCATTAGTCTGTTCTGATTTAGGGTGTGAGGCTTCATGGAGCCTTAGTCACTTCTTGTCCCTTGCCTTTCTCATGGGAGGGCTTCTGGAGAAGGGTACCAGAGATGCAAATGGGGCAGATTTGGAGTGCAGTGCAGCCTGCACCACCCGTTGTGTCCTGCATCTCACCCTTTCCCCCTGTGCTTCCCACAGGCTGAGACCCGGGCCGAGTTTGCCGAGAGGTCTGTGGCGAAGCTGGAGAAAACCATTGATGACCTAGAAGGTAAAATGTCCCCACCAGCCCCGTGTCCTTCTTTGGTGGGGTGGCACTGGACACACCATGCCCCTGGTGGGGCTGGACAGTGCTTGGCCAGAGGGAGGGGTGGTCAGGAGTTCTGGGAGCAGAGCGGCTGGATGCTGCGGCATCTGGTGTGGGAGCACAGAGCTCCTGGGGTCTGGGCCCTGCCCTCGGGTAGGCAATAGGGTCACATCCACGCTGCCTGTGCCCACACACCCCTGCTGCCCTCAGCCCGCTGCTCACAGCCACTCTCTCTCTCCACCTTGTGTCCTCCACTCTATTCCACCATCTGCTCCCTGCCTGCCCTCACCTGCAGATGAAGTGTATGCGCAGAAGATGAAGTACAAAGCCATCAGCGAGGAGCTGGACAATGCACTTAATGACATCACCTCCCTCTGAGCCCCACGCTGGGCACCAGCACTGCACCTGCTCCCTGCCTGTCTCTCCCCAGTTTGGCTGTTTGCCTGCCTGGCCATCCCACCTCTCTCCCTACCCTCTCTGTCCTCCTCTGTCCTACCTAGCCTGTGCCTGTCCATCAGCTCCTTTGGGACAGGAGCTGACCCGGGGTGTTCCCGCTGTACCCCTCTTTGGGGAGACAAGATGTAGGTGCTTAGAGCTGTTTGTTCAGGGCAGGAGAGCAGCCCCACATACTGACTGGACAGTGTAGTTGTAGGCCCATGCCACAGCATTGCCCTGGGGATCAGGACTGTGCCCAGAAGCCCTTTGTTCCAGCAGCTCCCTCCTTGGCTCCCCAGCAGCAGAAGCACTGGGGACCCTGCAGCTCCAGGGCTGGGGGGCCATTCCCCCCCCATATACTTCCAGCAAAGTCCCCTGGTGCTGCTTGCTGGCCCCAGCATGGGGATGACCTGCATTGGGGAAGCGGCACCTCCACTGCCAAAGCTCAGGCCTGGGGGATGGAGGGTTGGATCCAACTGTGCAGACACCTTGTTCCCCGGCAGGCAGGCGACCCTCACTCCTCCCTCACCCTTCTGTCCTTTGCACATTGCTCTTCAGTTTGCATCTCATGACTTTTCTTTTGTGTTCTGTCCCTCTGGGTTAATGAGTTGATATCAATAAAATTTTAACATTGGTTTCTCCTTTGTTTTCTTCATGCCACTCTATCCCTCATCTCCTGCCTGTCTCATGTGGGTACTGTCAGCAGTGTGGTAGGAGGTGGTTGCAGGCAGCTCACAGCCACAGGCCCCCAGGCTGACTGTGGCTGAGACCCAAGAGGCTCCAGGCTGAGCAGGATGGGGCCATTGTGCTGACCCCAGCCACCCCCTGACTCTCGTATGCAGCTTTCCCCATCTCATGCCATCTTCTCCATGAGTCTTTTGGCGTGAAATGTCAGGGTTAGACCTGGTCCTGTCCATTGCCTGTCCAGTGTCTCTACTCTCAGACATTGCCTACAAAGCAGCAATCTCATCCCTGTCATAGCTCCTGCATCACCTTCCCTTGGTGAAGAGGCTGGTGCTACCCTTCAGTAATGATCTCTTGTGATCCCTAAATTGGTCCTGATCCACCTCCTCCTTCCTCACCACCCTACGCTGTCCCAGAACCCAGTTTCCAAATTGATGGACCTGCAGCCTTGTCCCTGCACCTGGACTGGCTGCCTCCTGTCAGTCCAGCTGTAGCCCGCCACGGCTGGCTGGCTTGTGGTTTTTCCAGCGAAGGCTTTCAGAAATGCTCTCTCTTTTCACTAACTCACTTTTTTCTCTCTCTTTCCTGTGCTGCGTTGATGTCTCCATTTTCTCTAGAGCGCTCTCAGCAGGAGGCCGAGAGAAACCGTGTTCTCACTAACGAGCTGCGGGTCATCCTTACTGAACTTAACAACTGAGCTGCCCAGAGCTCCTGGCCCCGGCCCAGCCTCCCTGCCCCATTTTGGCCAGGCTGGCTCCAGGCTGGGAGCCCCTCCCCACTGGGGTGAGGCAGGGTGTGAAGCCTTGCCTTATCCTCATAGGGGTAACTACCCTGATTGGGCAGGACAGGGCGCCCCTCTGGAGTTGATCAGTTTTTGTGGGAGAGATATGAAGGGTTTTGGGATGTCCTGGGATGCCTACCTAGTGATGGCTGTCCTCTGGCACCATCCTGGCTCTGCTGGGGAGGGATGCAGTGGCTTGTATTGCTGCCTTCCTCCCCTTGTCCTGGGAGTCAGTGGGCAGCCTCGTCCTCCTTACTCTGCTCACCCCAAATTGTGCAGGATGGATCCCCTTAGAAAGAGGTCCTTGGAAGGTGTGGGGAAGGCTGAGAAAAGAGCTGGGGATCCAGCAGCACCTGCTGCCCCAAACTTGGGACAGGGAAGAGGCTAGCAGGGCACACTGGGAGATGGGGCTGGGTGGACAGCAGTCTTGTTCCATCCCCATCTCTGGGGGAAGCAGGATGCCGTTTGGAAGTGAACACCAGAGGGAGGCTGCCTTGGCACAAGGCTGCCTGGCAGAGCTTATCCTTGTAGCCTTGCTAGCTCTGCTCCTTATCTCTCTGTTGTCCTCTGCCCACTCTCCTGGGCTGTTAATGGGCTGCTTTCTCACTTCTTTTCTTCTCGGAGCACTGCTGGGTCATGCAGCAGGCACTGGTTCTCCGCTTCTGCTGGCCGAGGGTTTGTGCACGTGCCCGCAGCTGGCCAGTGGTGATGCCAAATAATGGTACTTGCCAGCAGCACCTGTGCTGCAGAGCGCTCAGCCACGGGCAACGGGGCAACCTGGGAAGATGGAAATGCTGAAGAGTGGTAACTGCCTGTCCCAGTGACCAGCCTGACTGGCCTGGCTTCCCTGGCAGATTCCAGAGTGGCTGGACTCATCCCTGCCAGAAATGGGGCTACCTGTGTGGACTATGCTCCGCAGGGGATGCCCCGTTTGACTGGGGATCGTTGCTGTACTGAAATGTCCATCTGTGTGTGTGTGTGTGTATGCTTGGTGTGGTGTGTGTGGCTCCTGCTGCACCTGGGTACATTTGGGTTGTGTCTGTGTGCGTGGCTGGGTGTCCCTTGTATTCACAGAAAGCCTGGCCAGTGCCAAAGAGGAGAACGTGGGGATACACCAGGTCCTGGACCAGACCTTACTGGAGCTGAACAACCTCTGAGCTGCCCTCGCAAGCCCCTATCCCTTTTCCCTACCCAACACATGCACCCCACTGGCATGCTCAGGATGCGGTCATCAGCTGAACTGCATCTTGGCCAAACCCACACCTCAACTGAGAAGGGAAGCTCAGCAGCCTTGCACTGTTGCTCAAGGGGATCTTGTTTGTGCACAGCCTAACTGGCTCTGTCCTGTCTTTATGTCCAAATATTAAAGCAGTTTGACAAAATGGATGGCTGTGTTTGGTCCTTTGGGTGGGTACAGGCACTGGGAGAGGAGGTGTGGGTCTCCCCAGTTCATCCATGGAGGGTCTGCAGGACTTCTGGCTGTGGTGGGCTGGGAATAATAACCATGTGGTTTGGACTGTGTTCCCTCACCTCCATCACTTCCTTGGAACACAGAGGAGACCTCCAGGTCTCGAGCTCAAACTCACCATCCTCTTCAAGTCACAGTGATAAACTATGTCACTGGCGTGTCCCCTTCCATAGTCTGCATGGTACTGGCGTGGCAGCTGGGGAAGCCACAAGGTTCTTGACATCTCCATGGAGGGTTCATGTTTATGACAATGAGGAAACACACATGATCATGCATGCACACATTATTAGTTGTCAGGGTCTTCTCCAGGTATGGGATTAGCTGCTCACCATTTGTACTAGTTGTAATTTCTTTTGCCAGTGGCTGAACGCCTGCCTGAGGGACAGCTGTAGAAGCTAGCAAATATTAATGCAGCAGACAAAGTGTTCAGGAAGTTTCTTCCTGGCTTGCTGTATTTTCTCCAACACAAATTGAAGAGCAGCCGGATGTGTCTCATTGCTGTTACCAAAATGGGCTGGATTTCCTGGGGATGCCCAAAGCCATTATCTAGTCCTGCCCTTCGCTTTGGGCCCCTCCATGATGTGGACCAAGCCCTGTTGTCCCTCGCTACCCAGCGGATATCCCTCTGAAAGCACATCCACACACTGCCAGGAAACACAATTCATGCTAACCCCTTGTCAAGCCAGACCCAGCAAGAGACTGACAGGGATAGCTTTTGTCATCTGCTTTCCTTTATTTGCTGTGCCTCTCAGGTCAGGAAAGAAGGGTGTTGAGATTGCATCTCTTTCCTGCCCAGGTGCTGCTGGCCTCCCGCCCTCTCCATGGCCCAGCAATTCTGTTTTGTGGTTCAAAGGCCTTCTAGAGCAGGGAAAAAAGCTCCCTGTGCATGGGGTGCTCATCTTCAGTTCATCTTCCCAAGGTTGCAAGGTCTGCTGTGAGCTGCAGCCTCCCACCCTGGGCCTGGAGGAGCTGGAGGGGAGGACAGTACACACTGTCTTGGACTGCTGAGCTGTTCCTGCGCAAGGGCTAGAGCTCCTCCTTGGGCCCGCCTTCCTCTTCTGCAGTGCATCAGCTGAGCCATTCTGCTGTTTAGCCAAAGCACCTTCCAGGCAGGGGATTGTCTGGCTTCAAAAAGAGCCAGCATGTAAAAGCACCTCTTCTCTGGAAGCCTGCACCCTGCACTGTAAACAAGCCTGCCCTGTGCCCCGTCAGGGTGTGTCCCTGTGCCCAGCCTCTGGGTGCCCTTCGCCTTCCTGCTGGGACAAAGAGCCCTTTCACACCCACTGTTTCTTCCCCATTAGCTGCTGCTGCCTCCTGGTTTGGACCAGTCCACTTGACTTAACTGTTTACACCTCGCTGCAAGGGATTTTTATTCCTTTGAACTGCCTGTGATTTGGCAGTGATATCCTGACTGCTGTTCCCAGGTGATGCTCAGCCTGAAAAAGGCATGAGCTATGTCACTGTTCAGCAAAACTTTGCATTGCCTCCATTCTTCCACCCATCTCCTTTCCCCTGAGGCCTCACAGAGAAATAGGTAGGCCAGGGAAAGCTCTGGGAGCATGGGGCACTGTGGAACTGCTGGCATGGGAGCATGTCTCCCCACAGGTGTCACAGCTCCACTCTGAGGGTAAAGTGCCTCTGCCCTCCCCCCTTCCTCTCTCTCCACCTCTCCCATGGAATTTCAACCTTTGGATTTCTTTATTTTGGCCTGGCAGACTGAAGATATCCCCAGAGAGTTTTCAGCCCTGCTGTTGGTTGCCAGCCCATTGATATACCAACACATTAACTTTCAGCAGCCTCTCACCTCTGCTCTCTGCTCGCTTTCTCATCTCTCCAGTGCCTCATTTCATCTCAGAATCCTTCCCATTCCTTCCCTGCCCTTGAACTGCGTGGTGGAGTGGGAGGACCACACAAAGAGCATCTGAGATACTTTGATGAGACTTATCAAGCTGTGCTGAGCCAGGCACAGACTACTGCCACCCCTCAGTCTCTCCCTGCATCTACAGCTTAAGACATTGGGAGAGGGCCAGGAAAACTGTGTTGCCAAATTGTGAAGGTTTTGCAAAGCTCTGGGGGATTTCAAAACAGGTCAGGCCCTCTACAACCAAGTGCCACATAAATCTCCCAGTCTCCAAATCCGTATTACTGACTTGTCAAAGTCAGCAGAGGACAAGGCAGCTGGAGGGAAGCATGGATGGCCATGACCACGTGGCACCATCCCAGTTTTGTGTGAGCCTGCCCCATGTGCAGTGCCTGGGGCTGTGCTGCCTGTGAGAGTGAAGTGTGCAGTACAGGAGGATGTGTGGCCTCTGCTCCTCTTGTTCAGGGGATCTGGGAGCAGCACTGGAGCATCTCTGCTGCAAGACAGGCCTACAACAGGGTGACAGGCAGAAAAGGACTCCTGGGGACAATTAATTGCATTGGTTTAGCAGTTGTTGGTGACAAGGTTGATTTATTGCCTTTCTGAGCAAAAGAAAATTAATAAAAAACACTTGTTATCAGGGTTCTGTTAAGCACTACCTTTCTTGCAGGATGTCTTCTCTGTGTTGATGTTTATTGTGTTTGTGGATTGGGCTAGGATCATCATTTTGGTGAACTCCATAGTATTACCTTAGAAGATTATAAAATTACTGGTCTTATTCTCTCACACTGGCCCATGCTTCAGGTGCTGGGCAGGCCCTGCTTTGGAATCACAGAGTATCTGGGGTCAGAAGGGATCTCTAAAGATCACTGCCACAATGAGGAGGGCACTCTCAACTAAATCACGTTACCCACAGCCCCATCCAGCCTTAGCTTGAATGTTTCCATTGGTGATGGATGGTGTGATCACAAAGATCTGAGACCATTGTGGGCACCTTTGAACTTCTTCTGGCCATTGTCCTCATCCTTGCTGCTGGAGCTCTCTCTGCAGCTGGAAGAGGCATGCTGCCTTCATCTGTCCAGCCAGCAGCCCACAGTGACCAGGGCTGATACAGCACCTTAAAAAGCCACTGCTGCTGCACTGCAGAAAGGAGTGGGGCTCCCATGGTGCCCCTCTTGCAGCAGCCACATCATCTCATGATGCAGATATTCCTCACACGCTTCCATCCGTTTGGCTGTGTCCACGTTGGCCTGGTCACAGTGCTGCAGTCTGGGCTGGATGGTCAGCAGAGCCAGGAAGAGCACAAGTCTTGCAGCCAAGGCCTGGTGGATGGAAAGGGAGCTTATCAGATTTGGGTGGAAGGCAGCAGGGGGCTGGGAACACCCAGGATGTCCCCAAAGCCTCTCTGAGCACCTGCCACCATTGAGAGCCCCAAGCTCCTCTTCCAGCCCCAAGCACAGCTCTGTGGCCTGTCCTGCCCCGAGGTGCTTGTGTTTCTTCTCGTTAGAAACACCCTGGGCATTGCCCCCATCCCCATCCAGCCCAGCATTCCCCTGCATGCACGCTCACTGGTCACCAGAATCCAGGAGTGGTGGGCTGGGGCAGCCTGGTGATGTCCCTGGTGACACCTCCTGCTGTGACCCATCCTCCCTGAGGTGGCAGCCACCGGAGCCACATCTCCCAGCTGGAAAGTCCCAGCCTCCATCTGCACCCCTCAGTGGGTCCTGGCCAGCCTCACCCAGGAGCTCCAGGGGCTCTCTGGGCCAAGCAGGCAGAACCCCTGGGGCTGTAACTGTGGGAGGCACAGGGGTTGTAGGTGGATGTCCCTGGCTTACAGAGTGGGATGTGACTTCTCTGGGCCACGTGGGCTGACTCTGGGCTGTTTTGCAGAGAAGTTATGAAATCTTAGGCAGGGACAAAACTATTTCCCTCTCTCCTTCTCTGGGACCCCTTGTGCTGGGGCTGTGACTTGGCCTTGTAAACCCTGGTGACCAAGCCAAGCATCAGTCATGTCCCCATGGAAAAGATGCACTTCCAGCCACCAACTTGCTGGCTGTGAGGGCAAGCCCATGAGCTGGTGGGGCTATGCCGGGACCCACCACTGCTCCCCTGGGATTTCCCTGATTCAGGAGAGCCCTCTGCCCTCCACGTTGGAGTGCTCTGCTGCGCACTGTGTCTCTTACTAACAGGGCATGTTTCCCATGATGTAACAAAAGCTTTTCCAGACCCCTCCACAGCCTCCTCTGGCCTTGCTGTGAGTGCCAGGACGGGCCTGGGCACAGCGTTTCTGCCGGCTCAGCAGAACTCTACACACAGCACTCCCGTGCAGCCTCCTGAGGCAGCAGGGGTGTGCGGGTGCCTGCAGCTGGGAAGCGCCCCGAAGCGCCTTTGGTGTGGATCTCACTGGAACGGGGCTGGACAGGGGCTCCCAAGGGAGGGAACACCGAGCCATGAGGACGGCACACAGAGCCGTGAGGATGGCACACAGAGCCGTGAGGACGGCACACAGAGCCATGAGGATGGCACACAGAGCCATGAGGATGGCAGAGCCATGAGGACGGCACACAGAGCCATGAGGATGGCAGAGCCATGAGGACGGCACACAGAGCCGTGAGGACAGCACACAGAGCCATGAGGATGGCACACAGAGCCGTGAGGATGGCACACAGAGCCGTGAGGATGGCAGAGCCACGAGGATGGCACACAGAGCCATGAGGATGGCACACAGAGCCATGAGGATGGCACACAGAGCCGTGAGGATGGCAGAGCCACGAGGATGGCACACAGAGCCATGAGGATGGCACACAGAGCCATGAGGATGGCACACAGAGCCGTGAGGACGGCACACAGAGCCATGAGGACGGCACACAGAGCCATGAGGACAGCGCACAGAGCCATGAGGATGGCAGAGCCACGAGGATGGCACACAGAGCCACGAGGACAGCACACAGAGCCATGAGGATGGCACACAGAGCCATGAGGACAGCACACAGAGCCATGAGGATGGCACACAGAGCCATGAGGATGGCACACAGAGCCGTGAGGACGGCACACAGAGCCATGAGGACAGCACACAGAGCCATGAGGATGGCAGAGCCATGAGGATGGCACACAGAGCCATGAGGATGGCACACAGTGCCATGAGGATGGCACACAGAGCCGTGAGGATGGCACACAGAGCCATGAGGATGGCAGAGCCATGAGGATGGCACACAGAGCCATGAGGATGGCAGAGCCATGAGGATGGCACACAGTCCCACGAGGACAGCACACAGAGCCATGAGGACAGCACACAGAGCCGTGAGGATGGCACACAGTGCCATGAGGATGGCACACAGTCCCACGAGGACAGCACACAGAGCCATGAGGATGGCACACAGAGCCATGAGGATGGCAGAGCCATGAGGATGGCACACAGAGCCGTGAGGATGGCACACAGTCCCACGAGGACGGCACACAGAGCCATGAGGATGGCACACAGAGCCATGAGGATGGCAGAGCCATGAGGATGGCACACAGTCCCACGAGGACGGCACACAGAGCCATGAGGATGGCACACAGAGCCATGAGGATGGCAGAGCCATGAGGATGGCACACAGTCCCACGAGGACAGCACACAGAGCCATGAGGACAGCACACAGAGCCGTGAGGATGGCACACAGTGCCATGAGGACGGCACACAGTCCCACGAGGACGGCACACAGAGCCATGAGGATGGCAGAGCCATGAGGATGGCACACAGTCCCACGAGGACAGCACACAGAGCCATGAGGATGGCACACAGAGCCATGAGGATGGCAGAGCCATGAGGATGGCACACAGAGCCGTGAGGATGGCACACAGTCCCACGAGGACGGCACACAGAGCCATGAGGATGGCACACAGAGCCATGAGGATGGCAGAGCCATGAGGATGGCACACAGTCCCACGAGGACGGCACACAGAGCCATGAGGATGGCATCAGAGCCATGAGGATGGCACAGAGCCATGAGGATGGCACACAGAGCCGTGAGGACGGCACACAGAGCCATGAGGATGGCACACAGAGCCATGAGGATGGCACACAGTGCCATGAGGACGGCACACAGAGCCATGAGGATGGCACACAGTGCCATGAGGACGGCACACAGAGCCGTGAGGATGGCACAGCCTGCACGCCGCGCAGGGCCCCACTCTGGGGGAGGCCGTGGGGACGAGGCCAAGCTCCCCGGGGCGCAGGCTCGGCCCCACAGGATGGCGGCACAGGCCAAGCTGGGAGGGGCCACGGAGCCCGGCTCCTGCTCCCGCACAGCGCCGCAGAGCGTCCACCAGGCGCTGCCTGGGCTCGGCCGGGGCGCTGCTGCGGCCCCGGGGCCCGGTCCTTCCCGGCCCCATCCCGGCCCTGGCCCACGGGCCCGGGCCCGCCCCGGGACGCCGCTTCCGGCGGCGGCGGCGGCGCGCGCACGCGTGACGTCATCGGCCCCGGAAGGGCGGCGGAGGGGGAAGGGGCCGCGGGGCCCGTCCGGTCCGAGCTCCGGGTCCGAGCCCGGTGCCGTGCCCCCGCTCCCGCCGAAATGACGCTCGCCGTCTTCTTCGGGTGCACCTTCATCGCCTTCGGGCCCGCCTTCGGCCTCTTCATCTTCACCATCGCCCGCGACCCGCTCCGCATCATCATCCTCATCGCCGGGTCAGTCAGCCATGGGCGCTCCGCTGCTGCCGAGCCGCGATCGGCGCCGGGAGCGGCGGGCCGGGCGCTGGGCCAGCCCCGCTGTGCTGCCGGCACGATCTGGCGGCACTGATTCTGCCGCCGGTGCCGGTCCCGGTTGGGCTGTGCCGGCTGCTGGTCCCAGCCTGACGCGGTCACCGTGCTCGGGAGCGGGGAGCTGGAGCCAGTGGCGGTGCCGGCCCGGCATGGGCGTGACAGGAGTGCTGGTACCAGCATGGGTGTGGTGGCATCGGGGCGTGATCGGCATGTGACTGCTGCTGCTGAGGCACCGCGGCGGCTGCAGCAGGCACGCCAGGACCCGTGCTGGGCTCACCGGAGTCACCAGGAGCCGTGCTGGGCTGGTGTGGGCTCACCGGAGTCACCAGGAGCCGTGCTGGGCTGGTGTGGGCTCACCGGAGTCACCAGTGCTTACCCTGGTGCTAGTGTGGGCTCACCGGAGTCACCAGGACCCATGCTGGTGCTGTTGCTTGCATGGCAGGAGCACCAATATTGTTTGTTTTGCTGTCACAGCACATCGTAGACACGAGAACTCATACAGTACCAGTGGAGGGGTGGTAATGGTACTGGTGCATGTGTGCAGCTGGGAAACTGGTGCCAGTACCACTGTGGGACCAGAAGGATGTGGTACTGGAACTGGTACTGGCATGGATATGAGCGTGGCACAGGTGCTGGTACTGCTGTGGGCACAGCAGGGGCACTGGTGCTGCTTCTGGTGACCAGTGGGGCAGTTGTGCAGGCACAGCACAGCAGTGAGACCCGACCAGGCACCACGTGCCCAGCACTGGTACCAGAGTGGCATGGTGCTGGTTGGAGAGTGGGCAAGGCTGGGGCACAGCTGCCAGTGCCAGCACAGCAGGGGCCCTGGCACAGCACCGGTGCCAGCAAGCTCTGTCTCTTACAGGGCTTTCTTCTGGCTGGTGTCCCTGCTGCTCTCATCCCTCATCTGGTTTATCGCAGTGAAAGCCAGCGACCCCCAGGATGAGCGGCTGCAGAAGGGGCTCCTGATTTTTGGGGTGATGTTCTCTGTGCTGCTGCAGGAGGCCTTCCGCTTCCTTTACTACAAGCTCCTCAGGTAACTCACAGCATCTCCCACACTGTGCCAGCCCTGCTGGATGGTGTCCCCAGCTGTGGTGTGCCACTGAGAGCTGTTGGACTGGGGGGAGTGTCAGGTGTGGCAGGAAGCTGCCTCAGTGCTTACCCTGAGCCTGTGGCTGGCACCTGTCTCGGTGTGTTGACCTTAGTGGGTCTCAGGGTGGTGGGGCAGAGCAGCCCTAAGGTCTGGAGGATCTGGTGCCCTGATTGAGCAGCCCGGGTCACAGTCTCAGAGCAGCCTGGGCAGCATCCAGCCTTCCTGGTACCGTTGTCTTGGAGCGCAGGGGTTTTTTCTGCCAGGGGAGCACGTGCTGCACCCTGTCCTGTGGATGGATGGACACTGGGTTGGGCAGGCAGGCACGGGAAAGTGTTCTTTATACTCCCTGGTCTTCCCGGGAGAATGCAGGGAGGCACGCTGTGTCAGCAGGCTCCCTGCGGCAGGGCACTGCCCGAGGCAGGCAGGCAGAGGGTGGCAGAGCTCCACGGAGCAGCCTCTGACATAAAACCACTGCGTTTCCTTTGCCCTGAGGATCTCTGGTCCCACGCACTGCTCTCCTCCCTCGGCCGAGGACCTGCCTGGCATCCTCCTCTAGCTGGCACAAATTATGTGCCAACCTCTCCGGGCTCTCCTCTCACAGCTTCTCTCCCCGATGAATTTTTCTAACTCTTTGAGCTCTTCCTGCACCTCCTCCATTGTTAGTCAACATCTTGTCTAAGTGCAGAGATCAGGTACAGCCTCCCACGCCTGCAGTGGGGCTGCTTTCCATGCGGGGGTGCTGCTTGCCTTGCACCCAACGTCCTGCTCACACCAGCCCTGCTCTGCCGGCCTGGCTGGCACCCACATTCCTCTGTGGAAAATCTTTCTGTGTGGCCTCACGTGATTTTCACATGCCTGGTGTGTCTGGTGGTACAGTCACACGGACAGTCTCTGTGGTGGGTGTTGCTCGGGGAGGGGGAGGTTGCCAGGAAGGTGGCATGATGGAGAGTGAGCCACGCCTCGGGAGGTGGCATGGCTGTGCTGGGCTCCAATGTGCTCTCACTCCACAGGAAGGCCATTGAGGGGCTGGTGGCCCTCAGTGAGGACGGCTGCTCCCCCATTTCCATTCAGCAAATGGCATATGGTGAGTGCTGTGCAGAGTAGAGCACCCTGACCGCGGGGCAGGCGGCGAGGCTGGGCAGGGCTGAGGGTGGTGCTGGGAGCAAAGGGAGATTTCTCACACCAAAGCTCGCTCGGAGGTGCGTGGGGTGACCCTTGGGAGGTTCAGAGTTTAACAGTGTCCCTGTCCTGGCAGTGGCTGGCGTGGGCTTTGGTCTCATGAGCGGCGCCTTCTCCATGATCAATCTCCTGGCAGACGCGTTAGGGCCTGGCACTGTGGGCATCCATGGGGATTCACAGCTGTATTTCCTGACCTCAGGTGAGTAACTGGCGCCCTTTGCTCACATCTCTGCCCTACCTCAGAGGCAGCAGATGAGGTGCTGGAGTTTTCCTTCTTACCTTGTCTTGTCCATGCTACACCCTCACCTACCTGAGACCGTTATAATCCCCTGTCACATATCTCTGTGGCAAACCCTTCTTGCTGTTCCCTGTGACCCTCCCTGCTCTTCTTTCCTTGTCTCCCACACGTGGAGTCTGACCCAGCACCTCCCAGTCCAGCCAAGCTGTTTCTCTACCCTCCCTTTACTGATTAATCTCTACCCCTTCCCCAAGTCTGAAGGCTGGGTGAAGTGGATGATTCCCTGGTGACACCTCTGCTTCTCCCTGCAGCTTTTATGACCATGGTGCTGATTTTCCTTCACACCTTCTGGGGAATCCTCTTCTTTCATGGCTGCGAGCACCGGCGCTGGTGGGAGATCGCAGCAGTCGTTATCATGCATCTCACTGTTTCGGGGTTGGTGAGTAACTGTGAGCAGGACTCTGTGCTGGGGACCTTTATTCAGTGTACTGGTCCCTGTGCTGGGAGGAAATAGCCTTTGTCACTAGCAAAGGAGGTGGCCCTTCACAAAACAAATCCTGGGGTTGGTGCCGCCTGTCCCACTCCATTCACTGAGGTGATACACTGCCACACATCCTGTCCCTGTCCTCTCCTGCCTGCTCACCCTTCTCTTCTCATGCCTCTCTCTGCAGTCGTTTTGCAACCCCCTGTACGTGGGCAGCCTGGTGCCCTCCTACCTGCTGATGGCTGCTGCCGCTGCCTGGGCTTACCTACTCTCGGGGGGATCCGCGCAGAACCTGCGGCGCTTCCTGCTCTGTAAGTGCTGCTCCAGAGAGGGGGAGGGGGACACTTGGGGTCCCGTGGGGTACCAGGAGTAGTACTGGGATGGTGAGAGGTTATCCCAATGTCTTGAGCAAGGGCATCATTCCCTTGCCTCCCAGAGTAGAGGGACAGGTCGTTTTTGAGGCTGTGGTCCTGGGGGAAGTGGGGTAGAGTTTGGTGAAAACTCACTCTTTCTCTTCTTGGTTCCTGCAGGTTTACGGAGCGGAGCCAGCCCCCAGCCAGGATCCTGAGGCCCTGCAGGATGTTCCGGTCCCCAGACACCCCTCCCCTCCCCTCCTATCCTGGCGGCAGGATCGGCCATCACCTTCTTTGCAATATCTTTTCTCCTGGACTGGGGGACCCTGGCCAGCCCTGGTGGGGCAGGCACTGGGGTCCAGCTGTGGCAGCCAGCCGACCGGTGTGGCTGAGACTGGCTCACTCCAACGCCCCTCTGGGAGTCCCCATGAAACACCTCAGTTTTGGGGGACCCAACTCTGCTGGCCCTGCTGTGAGCTCAGCCCCAGTTAGCCTGCCTGCGACTGCCGGAGGCTTGAGCCCAAAGAAACCCATCGCTTCTCCCCCCGCTGCCACAGATGTGCTGCCCCCCATGCCAGGGCAGGGGGCCCGCATTGCTCCTCGCTGCAGGGTGGAGGAAGGGGCTTTGCAAAGTGCTGCCGTGCCCTGGGTCGTGGCTGACTGCTGTAGTGCTCCTTTCTCCACCTCTCTGCCCAGTCCTGCTGCCCCAGGAGCCGCAGCCCTGGCAGGGCTGAGCCGGCATCCTGGTGCAGCAGGATGGTGCTAGGGCACCCGTGGGTACTGACACCATGCAGGATGGGAGGAGGAGAGGGAAAAAGACAGTATCCAAAGGACCCAGTGGGCATGGAGGGTGGTGGAGGGCTTGGGAGGAGATGCAATGCCACAGCTGTTGCAGGCACAGATTTGGGAGGGGGTTCAAGGGACCATTCCAATGGATCATTGCCCTCTCCTGTTCTTGGGGATTTTCAGGCGGATACCAGCCCTGGTTCTGTGCCACAGGGCTGGGAGGGAGAAACTGCCATCGGGCTGAAAAGGCAGTTTTATCCACAGTGGGCTTTTATACCAATAAAATTAAGTACCACAGACAAAGACAAGCGGGGTTCTGTGTGGCCAGCAGCGCTGCCCTTGTGGGGAGGGTACAAGCGGTGGTAACAGTGGCTTGTGCTGGTGTGACTGGAGGGGGATGGTCTGGCAGTTGCAGACCCCATTTGCCTGCAGGCCTTGCTCCTGCTCTGTCCATGCTAACACTGGCTGAGCTCTAATTTTACATCTTTGGGGTGGAGGCCACTGAGGGCTGGAGATCAGCAGGTTCCTCTCCTCTCCTAGACTGGGCCAGTTTATTTCGGTTTGATCATAGCCATAAAACTCCCTGGGACTTGGCTCCAGCTCCACAGGAGCCATCGTGAAAGGTGGGAGGTAGCCACGGACCTAGGGTTGTCCTGGCTAATCTAGCTGTGATAAAGCCAGAGGTGAGCTGGGTGGGGGCTGTCCAGCAAGCAAGCGGTGGCTCTGCCACCTTCCTTTCTGTCTTTCTTCAGCCTTACCAAGACACAGCTATGTTTTTCCAATGCTTTGCACAAATAAGAGGAGGAAGAAGTCCCAGAGTGTCGGAGGGCAGGGCTGGGCTGTAGAAGAAGCCTTGTGCTGCTTACTTTGGAGCTCTGCCTGGTGCACAGAGGCTGATGCTGTCTTTGCTGGTTGGGAAGGGGTCCCTGCCCACCCCTCTCCACTGTGGTTCCAGCTGAACCAGGATGCTCTTTCCTGCCCCACAGCTTCCCACAAAGGCAGCAGAGACAGCTGGTACCATGGGAGGATTTTACTTTTTTTTTTTTTTAGTAGTTTTTACCTTTTTTATAACAAAAATATCTATTGGGGCCAAATGCTGCCCCCAAGACAAACAGTCCGTGTGGGCAGCCCGTGCAGGCAAGGCGTGCTGGAGCACTGGTCTTTCTTGATGTGGGGTGGGAGTGAGGGGAGGTGGGGTGACAGGCTGAGCCAGTGGGGCTGGGACTGCCACAGAGGTGTGGAGTTCACGCAGTGTTCTCGGTGCTGGCTGCTGTGTAGATGACCTTGGATTTGGTCGGCGAGTCCAGCCTGGAGGGAAAGGATAGAGGGAGGGAGGTTAGACCAGGCGGGAGGTCTTGTTGCCTGAAACCACCATTAGACCCTCTTCTTGTGAGGGCCCTGGCCCCATCCTGCCCCCAGGCAGTGTCCTCCTGTGTCTCCCCATTGCTCACCGTGCGTTCTGGCTGCGGTGCTTGTAGATGTACAGCAGGAAGGCCAGTGCTGTGACAGCAAAGAGCACCCCAAAGAGCACAGCCAGCACATCCCCTGCAAGCCAAGCACAGGCATGTTACACTGGGGGTGGTCTCCTGCAACTACTGGCTGAATAAGATGAGGCAAGGAGCAGGCTGGTAGCCCAGGGGCAGAGGGCACACAAAGGACCAGTCTTGGCTGAGCATGCTTACCTGCATGAAATGAACTGGAGTGTCCTTCTGAAAAGGAGACAAAGACCAGAGGATGAGAACCAGCAGTGTGGATGCCAGAGCAGCCCTACAACCCCACTGTGGCTGCCCACCCCCAGCTCAGCACATGGCTTGCACAAGACCCCAGTTCCCAGGCAGGTACACCCCCTGCCCGCCTTCCCCTGCTTTGTGCCAGCCCCTCACGTACCTGCTGTTGCTGAATCATCACTACCTGTAAAGAGAGACAACACAGTCAGGGGGTTGCCTTTGAAGTATTTGGGTAGGGAAGTGTCAAGCCTGCAGGCCTTTGGGCTCCACTTCCAAAGTAGGGCTGCCTACAAGAATCCCATGAGCAGGGGAGAGCTGCCTGCCGCATCCCCAGCAGCTCACAGCATCTTGCTGCAGGAAGCCCAGCCCTGACACCCTGCCAGAAGCACGAGAAAAGGGGAGGAAAAAGGATCCCTGAACCACAGCCCACACCTGAGCCTCACTGAGCCCAGCCAGAAACTCCCCACCCTGTTGTTGCTGCAGCCAAGGAAGCAGGCAGGGTGCTGAGCACTGCAGCTCCCCAGGACTGCAGTGAGGGGTCAGCAGCTCCCAGGGAGGAGGCAGCCACACATTGCACCTGGCATGGGGATGGCTTGGTGGCCCTACATGCTGGGACGGAGCTGTGCTGGACAAATGTTTGCCCAGCATGAAAGCAAGGCTTTTAAAGAGCTGCATTATCATCTGTACGTGGCTCGGGTATGGTGCACAGGGTGGCACTATCTGTGGGCTCTATCCAGCTACATGGCTGCTGCAGGAAAGCTGCCACCTCCTCCCAGCACCTGGGGACAGGAGTGGTTATCCCGAGCTGGGGGTGACTGGCAAAAAGATCAACAAAAAATGGCACAGAAGGTGCAGCTGCAAACAAAACAAGGTGTGACCCCACAGCACTCCATCTCAGTGCTCAGCAGCCCCAAGGGCTAAAGCAGGTAATTAGCACTGATGTGGGGAGAAGCTCCCAACAATCCTGTGCACACAAGGCAGGGGATCAGTTACCTCACCCAAGAGTAGTGGGACATTCTCCAGGCACTTCAAGAACAAGACCTTTGTGGCTTTGTTACAGTGGGGGCTTTTGTATAGAAATAGCAAAAAATTAAAAAAAAAAAAGTTATGCTGGGCAACTCCCCCCTTGCTCCAATGTTGGGAAGCTTTGTAACAGCTTCTGCAAGTAGTAAAAGAAAGGCTTGGAGGTAAATGGAAAATATGATAAAGTATCTAAGAGGTTTACCAAAGATAGAGCATGCCAGCCTAACCCGATATCCTTCTTTGATAAGTGATATTCTAGACAAAGAAAATGCGGTAGATTTTATCTCTCCCCGTTTCAGTGAAGCATTTGATGCAGTGCCACATGGGAAACTGCTAGCCAGGCTGAAGACCACAGTGATTAAAAGGCTGGAGCCATTAGCGAGCAGGCTGCAGGTGGAACGGTGAGGGAAGTGCCTTGCACCACATTGTGTGGTTATTGAGGCATTGCCCAGAGGCCTGGGACCAACCCTGTGCTGTTCCTATTAGTCACCTTCACAGAAGGTGTAGGAAATGCCATCAGAGCAGAAAAGGAACAGGATGTTGAACAGAAAACCCCCAATGACCTCAGGGAGCAGCAATAGGCAAAAATTCAGTGATGCAGAGCAATAGTCACATGTGATGATTAATAGTGATTTCTACTCATGCCTGGAAATCACCAATGCAAGAAAGGCCTTCAAGGAGAAATAGGGGGTGGGCATTCAGGGACCCCTCAGGCAGGGGGCTGTGTGCCTGGCCAGGATGGCTGTGAGGCCTTGCTGGCAGAGCACACCCTTCAGGAGGGGTCCTGCAGGATTTGGGGGAGGGGTGTTCACTGCAAGCTTCTACCTCTGGCAGCTGCTACTGAATTTATCTATTGCATTTGGGATAGAAGTACCTAGCTGGAGTGCTAGGACCTGCCTCTTTGCACTTGACCATGCATCCCCTAGTCCTGCTGCTGTTACATCTGCAAGACTGAGGATAAAATAAGTTTTTATAAACCAGTGTTCCCCAGGCAGGGTGAAGGAAGTGCAGAAATGGGAGAGAGCAGGACCCTAAGAGCAGTGCTGCCGCGTGTCACTTGCCGGGCAGGTCTAACCCATGCTGTGTTTCTGCAAGATACACAAAGCACTGGCTCCTGCTGCTGTCCCCATCACTGCACCCCTGCTGCTGGGAGCAGCCTGAGCACACTCAGTGACTCCTTACCAGGAGCATGTTTCACTGAAGGGGGGCTCTGGAAACTCGCCAGCACCCGTCGCCCATGCAGGTTCTGCACGGGCCGGTAGTTGTTCTGCAGGAGCTCATCATCAGGGCTTCTCAGGGTTGAAACCAGCAGTGACATCTGGAAGGAGAACAGTGTGACCAGAATGACATAAAATATTTGTGGGGATAACATCCCACTTTTGGGAGCAGAGCATAGGACACCTGCACCAGCTTACGGAGAGAGGCTGGGAAAAAAACCAGTGTGGAGCTCACTGTCCTGACAGACCTGGCGATGAGAGAGCAGCATGGTCTGGTTGAAGATTGTCCACTTGACTGTCTGGTAGCAGGGAGGGGTGGTCAGAGAGCCATTGTAGTGGAAGTAGAGTTTCAGGTTGGCAGGCAGCAGACCTGCAATGTTGAATCCGGGCACCAAGGTTTCCTGTCCTGGGAAAGGAAACATGATGGGAATGAGGCTGGTACGAACCCCTTGGAGGAGAACAGCACGAAGATCATGGGCAGTGTGGCACTGCATGTGCTGCAGCTTGTTCTGCTGAGCAGCTGGTTTCTCTGCTGGGCTGCAGCCCCTGACACAGAGTACGAGGTGGGACAGGGCCTTACCTACTTCTTGGATTTCATCCAGATGCTTAAGTATTTCATGGTAGTATTGGTTCTCCCCATGCCCAACCTGCAACACAGAGACCCCAAGGTAACAGCAAGGCCACGGGACAAAGGGAGACAAGACAGTGATGGCAGTAGGGAGGTACTGCTCCTTGAGAGAGGCACCCCATCCCAGTGACTCCTTCATTCTTATCAGGGCTTCATTCTTATCTGCCCTTTCTCTCCCCTTCTTCTAAATACATTTGCACCTCTGTCAGTCCCCAAAACCGTGTCCAACTCTGCCCACCCCAGTTCCATCCTCCCGCTGCTGATCCATGAAACTCACCTCCAGAAAGGCTCCCAGTACAGCGAGGCCATCTGGGTGAACCATTGCCTCTGTAAAGCTGTCATACTTGGTGTTGTAGTGGACCACATGGATCTGGAAGGGAAAAATGCAATCCCAGTGCTCGATGGACGCCATTGGGAAATGCTGACTCCCACAGGGCTACAGCCTGCTGACACAAGGGCTGTGAGACATATGCAGGAGTGATGAGTGCCTCTGTAGGGAAGGGAAAATGCTGGTGGGTCTAAGAAAATCTGCTGGTGCAAAGCAGCCAGCAAGAAGCTCTGCCTACAGGAACTTCCCTGCTCAGAAACAGCAAATCAACACTCTGTCCTGCATAACAGGGGCTGCAGAGCCAGGCTCAGTTTGAGGACAGCAGCTAGAGAAGGAGGGATAAAACCAGATGGGAGCTGGCAGAGCAAGAGGACAGTGTGTACAGAGTAAACAGTCCCTGTAGCTCCCAAAGCAGGCTCACAGCCTTCAGAAAAGCTGGCTTCCACAGCCTGGGGACTGCTACAGCTCCTGCTCCATCAGCCCTGGACCAGGCTTCTGCTTGAGTCTGGCTCAGCACCAAAGTGTGGCCTGCTGCACTGAACTCCACTGCTGCAGAGCTGTCCAGGATGCTGGCCAGGAGTCACAGCCCACATCCAGTGACAGCCAGAGCCACGGCCGAGGAGCATGACAGCATTCCAGGGCCTCCTGTGCCCGGCCCCATGAGGGAAAAGGTGCCCCCACGCCAGGAGGGCTGCTCACCTCGGCAGTGAAGCGCCGCCCGTTGACGGTGTGCTCCGAGCCGGCTCCGGACGGGGAGCCCCAGTGCAGGTGCAGTTGTGCAGCTCGGTACTGCTGGGCATAGCCCCCAGTCAGGGCCAGGGAGTCGGGCAGGTCGAGGACAACTGCAGCAGCAGAAGGAAGAGGTCAGTAATACAGCATAAAGCCCAGTCCATTACACAGCACGCAAAGGAGGCGTCTCAAGAAAAACAGTCGGTCTGGGCTTCTAGAAACTGGTCATAGCATAAAACCTTTTTTTCCATCTGTCATGATGCTGTGGCAAGCCTGCCAATGCGGCAGGGTTCAACTTCTGACTTAAGGTTGTAGGATACTGCAGTAAATATGTCAGCTTCAAAAAGAGCTGCTACGAAAATGCAGGAAAGTGAAGAGCCTCTCCACAAAGACTCCTAGGGCCAGTTCCAAGCCAAATGTTATCCAACAATTTATTCAGTAAGTGAGAATAATACAAAGAGACCGAGAACAAAATTCATAGGGAAAGGTACTGGCAGAGTGGTGAATATCTACGAGAGCAGGGCAAAGAGACAGAGAGCTGCAACTCTTGGCGAGCTGGGACCTTTCAAATAAAGCAGCCTGCAAGTGTATGACAGCCCTGGAGCTAGTGACACAGAAGCATTAAATATTTTGAAAGTACATAGAGCTAAAACTTTTGCCTCATTGGCTACCATGAATCTGTACTTAACTTTCCTTATTTTAGTGTGGTTTGTCCAGCTATTTTGGACTTACACAGCAATGCGGCAAATCTAAAACTGAGTTACCTGGACGTGTGGCAAAAATATCAGGAACATCCCTGGACCCTGAAAATGGCAGCCCTATCCTTTTAAGCACCTTTTCCCAATTTTTAATGTAAGGTCTTTTCCTTTTTTCTTTTTTTAAATGGGGTGTCCCTTCGCAACATCACTAACAGGGCACAGATTTGGGATTAACCACGTAACAGGACTGTGATGAGTCATTGGCCATCTCAAGTTCCTTGCCACTGGGTTCAGAGATAGAAAACTCAAATACAGGAAGTGAGAAACCGTTCCCTCCCTATGAATTTATCTGGTTTTGCACTTCTTTTGTATAGGTAAACAATTTTTTTTCTTTCTCCTAACTACCTGAGTCATTTTCAGGCCCTCAAAAAAGCTTATATAACATATACACTTTGTTACCAAAATGAGTAACTGTACAAATATCTTACTAGGCTTGCAACTTTTTATTTATTTATGACTTTTCATAAAGCAGACCAGTGGTTGCCACAATAAAAAAGGCATCTTAAAAGCCTTGTGAGAAAGCGCTTCCCCTCTCCCCAATGAAAATGCTCTCACTGCTTTTCTAAACACCAAGCAACACCAGATGCCAGGGTGTCTAAAATAGCAACTACTGAGCTCAACTAGTTTAACTCTGCAGGCACATTAGGGCAGGAGGCCGCAGTACAGAGCTCTGTGCATGCAGCACGCAGCTGATCTGACCATACACAGCAAGCCTGACCTGTCAAGTTTGCTGTACACACAGGTCAGCTCCGTCTCGCTGGCTACCAGGGCAAGGAGGTGCCTTATCACACCATCAGCGAGTCCTTAAGGCCCTTTCTCCATGACCCTTTCTTAGCTCAGGGACTGGCAGACATCAGTGTGCACAAAACTTTCTGCCTCCTCCAAGAAAAAGCTGGAAACAACCGGGTCCAACCATCCTCAGCTGTGGAAAGATGTGGCTTTCCTCCATATCTGGAATACCAAGGCTGATACTAAAATAGTGTGAGTAAGTCATGTCCAAAGAGTTGTTTACAAAAACCACCCTAGTATTGGAGAAGGGAAAACAAAAAGCTGTGAAAATTTCTTAAGATTTGAGATAGAATCCTTAAGTACACACAAAGTAAGGTGTCAATGTTGTGCCCTAAAAGACAGGTGTAAGTACTTAAAGTCTAAGCCACATCCAGAGACTCGAGTCCTTTGAAAGTGAAATGCAGGAGAGGAACCAGTGGCTGAAAATGTACATCAGAAATATCAGGGACGCATTTTTAAAGAAAATGTGAGTTAACAAATTTCTGGAGCCAGCTTCCAAAGGCTCTATTTACCTTGGGGTTCTCACCTTGTGCAGGAAAACAAATGGACATGTAAAATTTCTACAGCCTGTTGCTTCCCTTTTTGCCTAGAAACCAACAGGATTGCAGCCTGCAAGACAATCTGCATCCCAGAGCCCTGGGGAAGGGCATCAGAGAAGCTCAGTCCTGCTGGGAGAGTCTGAGCATCCTCTCTGTGTGCTCCAGGCCCTGCAGTTGCCTCTGCCCCCACCTGTGTGCCCATTGTTCTTCAGCTTGAGCAGCTTGTTGGCAGGCAGGCTGTAGCCAGAGAGCTGGATTGGCCGCAGGTCAGGGCTGAAGATGGCCTGAGCCGTGTCAACATTGATGGGTGACTGCTTGGTGCCCCCGCAGTCCAGGTAGTCTGTGCTCCAGTGCTTCAGGTCTGGTGTGAGAAGGAAGGGAGGGACTGTCAGTGAGATCTCCTGAAGGGTGAGGAGGCTTCTAGAAAGAGCATTTGGGGGTGTTGGGGAAGGGGACTTGCACTGGCCAGGGAAGTAACCACGCACATAAGCTTAGCTTCCACGAAGTTAGCTTGGGAGCAGCTTTATTCCAACATGTGACTGAGTGCAGCTGTATCAGGAAAGGTCTCAGAGCATGGTGAGCTGCCAGGAAAGTCTATTTTTGGGGTGTTTAGGAAGAGTGCAAGAAGATCATTTACAAGTGGACCTGGCAAGCCGAGGAGCTGCTGCCCTGCAGCTCATCACACACTGGCTGCCTTGCACAGCCTGGCCTCTGGCAGGTGTCACCCCAGTGCTGCCTGAGCAAGGTACCACAGTGCTCCTGGGCTCTGTGGCAAAGGGCCACAGACATGGCTGGGCTGGCTGCTGAAATGGCCACCTCTTCCCAGTACCACTGCTGGGATAAGCATGGCTGATGCCTCAGAAACCTCCCTCTGCACTGCAGAGGGCTGCTTCTGGCATGTCATGGGCCAGTCAGTGCCAACCCAGGCTTGCCCCCTCACAGGACCCCTGTAAATATGGAGCTGGGTGTTAGCAGCTGAGCCAAACCCCAGAGAGATGGTGCAGTAAGTAGTAAAGGGTGCATTTGTCACAGCACTGTGGTGATTCCCATCATGGGTGCTGTGGAGAAGCCCCCGAGGCCTTGATGGATGAGCAGGGCCAGGCAGGATGGGGAGGGAGGGTGACGGAGGGCAGAGGTGAAGACAAGCTAATCCCTGGGCTGGTCAAAGTCCCAGCATGGGCTGCAAGTCCAGCCTGGGGAGAGCAGCCTTTTCCCCTGCTTGGCACAGGGTCAGGGGAGCTCTCGTTCAGGGAGGAGCCCTTCCCTGGGGTCATCCCCCCACACCCAAGGGGCTGGGAAAGCCCTCATTGGAGCTGCTGCTTCCTGGTGAAATCAGATCAACCTCTGGCTCTTCAGCCCATCCATGCCTGAGCACGGGCACTGTGTCAGGGTCAGGCAGGAGGGAAGGGTGAGCCGTGGAGTGTGCACGGAAGCCTTGTAATAATTAACCACAGCTGGCTCAGTTCCAGGATCTGCTGGGTAGTAGGAAAAAAGCAGAAGTAACTGCAGGGTATTTACCTTCATAGCTCCAGTGGCTGTGGCCTTGAAAAAAAAAAAAAAGAAAAGAACCACATGAATGGAAGGGAAAGGTTGTCAGCAAACACACCTCTGCCAGGCAGCAGGTCTCTGGGTTCCCACTGCCTTCCACCCCCCTCCCCGCCTTTGCTTTCCCACTTCTCCCTCTGTCCCAGCCAAGGGCATGTTCCCAGAGGGTATTGCCTCCTCGGAGCACCTGTAGGTCCCTTGCAGTTGTCAGTCAGAGGGAAAACCCCAGGGCTGACATTTTGTCGTCGTCCTTAATAAAGAAAAATGCTTCCATTACTGAGCAGCTGTAGCAGCAGCTGCTCCAGAGCAGCCAAAACCTCCCAGTGCCCAAAGGCAAGGCACTTCACAAGCGCAGCTCTCACACTCCACAAGGAGTTTGGGCAGCAAGGGGCACTGCACCATGCAGACACCCTCCTCCCACCTGGGCAAGCTGCCCTGGGACTGGCAGCAGAGGAAGAAATCGAGCATCAAAACCTTCTCTTTAGATCAGTGAGCGCTCCTGCAGTGGAATTCCACAGGAATATGTGCCAGGCCAAATGCTCAGCTCTTGTCCCCAGTTCTAGTTCATATGACCACCCAAATGCCCACACAGAGCTTCATAAGGTCCTACCATGCAAAACTCTTTCCTTTGGAAAAGCAGGAGGGAGGATGAGGGATCCCATGCCAGGAGCTCTGCATTTCTTGTGTCACCCAGGGCAAGATGTGACCTAAGGTTCCCACAGGAGATCTCCAGATCCACTGTGCAGATCTAGAGGGGAAAAAGCCCTCCTGGGAAGGTCCTGACAGTACCCTGTACTTAAAAGGCTGGCCCTCGCACTGTCACTCTCCTCCAGCGCTGCCAGCAATGCCTGGATTCTTGGCACACCACTGGAGCTGGCCTTAGAAGGGTGCCAGAACCTCTTCTCAGATGCTCCCTTAACTATCACCAGCCCTTCTAAACAACCAGCTCCAGGCAAAGGGATGTGGGGCTCAAATTTGCCCCACGCAGGAAAACATGGCCCAAAAGGATAAAGTGTCTGCTCTGGCTGGCACAACATGTAATTCATAGGCTCCTCCTCTGATTTATCCTTACCAGCAAGCTTCTCACTGCAGACAGGCTGTTGGCATTTCCCAGCCCGCCAGTGCAGGAGCAGAGAGCGCCAGGATGGGACAGGCTTGGGGCAAAGGGGGGCATTCATACAGCGACAATGACATGGAGGAGCATTTAAGAGGTACAGTTGAACCTGAATATTGTCTCTGTTCCTTGGTGGGGCCATTTGGTGGGGGTCTGCCAGCCTGGCCAGGATGCAGGAGGGTCTCAGCAGAAGCTGCTCCAGCCCCCATCCCTGCTGCTGACAAGAGCTATCGACACGCTGTTGCTATTAATAGGAGTGGATTCCAGCTCAGGGGTGAGAAACGAGGAGGCAAGCTTTCCCAGGCCCAGATGTCCCATGCAAGGCCCTAAGCCCAGCAGGATCCTGCCCTGCACGCAGCGAGGATGCAGGCATGGGCGCTGCTGGGGGTCTTGGTGCCTCTGCTGCTCAGGAGGGTGGATGAGCACAGCCAGGCCGGACTGGGAAGGGCTGGAGGGTGTTTAGGGGCACTGTGTGATGCAGAGATCGGAACAGACCTTGGGGCTCCGTCCTGTGTGATTGGTGACTCACTTCTGTCGCATTTCTGATGCTCAGGAGCAATGCTTAGGAATCTCTTTGGTATTCCCAAAGGCATAGGAAGAAGGAGCAGCAAGCAGAGGACTGGGCAGCCTCCGCTGCACGCAGCAGGGCACGTGTGCCACGGGACAGACTGCAGTGCCCTCTCCACATCTGCTGGCATGGCACTGCCCAGGGATGCACCCAGCTGTGCCACAGCAAGCTGAGATTCATTTACTCTGCCCGCCTTGCTCACACAAAGGATGCCTGCTACCCAGACACGGACTTTGCACAAAATCCAGAGAGTATGGAGCCTCCTCTGGAAACACTGTATATCTTCTCTCACACTGCTCCCGCTCTCCTGCCCCTCCTGGCACTGTCTGCACAAAGAAACACTCACTTTGGGGCAGTCCTGGCACAGGAAAGGCACAGCACCCCAGGGCTAGCACATGGTTCACTGCACATGCCTCTACTGGCACAGCCTGCCCCGACACCCCAGTTTTTGCTCACCTCCAGGGACTCTGCCTGGACAGAAAGCAGCTCAAACATCATATCACAGATTGAGCAATAGCCCCGTGCTGACACCTGCCCTGCTGTGTCAGCGCTGCGCCAATTACCTCAGGCTCCCACATCTCCCAGCACACGCCTATTCCCAGCCGAGGGGGCTCCGGGCCCTCCTCACAGCCTCCTGCCAGCTCAGCTCGGCAGCTTTGGACACCCCAAAGGCTGTACCTGCACCCAGGAGCCAGCTCAACCCACCCCAAGACAAGAGACTTCCCCAGGGATGTCTCAGCATCAAAACCAGAAGGATCCATGAGCTCCTATCCGCCCACTGGAGCCCCCTTGGGTGTGTTTTCCCATCCCGCGGATCTGGGTGCAGTGGTGGCACAGCCAGGCCACCCCCAAGCAGGCATCTCCCAAACCTGTGGAGGGTTGTGTCCCCTGGCACACGCACCGGGAGGAGCCCGGCCGGGCGCTGGGTCAGGCTCTGAGCATCAGCCCCGGCCTCGGCACGGCCCGCAGGAGCCCTGCACCAGCTACTCCGATCCCTTCCACCTGGGGCAATCTCGCATCCCTTTGCCGTGAACATTAACCCACTGCCCTGCCCAAGTGTCGATTTGCATAATTCAGTCTGCCTCCCACACCTCCCGCCGGAGCACGTCTTCTCCTTGGAAAAGCTGTGTGATGCCAGGTCTCCCTCCTGCTGGGCTGCCGCCGCTCACCGCTGAGCGTGGCTGCACCTCGGCAGCGGGTGCTGCAGCTCTTTGCATGCCTGCCTTTCCTCTGAGTACCCACTAGCCCGGCAGAGACTGCAAAGCTCTCCCAAAAACGCGGGGGAATACAGCCCTGGCGATGAGATGCGCACAGCGGGAGATAAGAGAGCTCCTTGCAGGGGTTCCAGCAGGAGAACACAGCAGGGTGCTGACAGGATCTGCCTGCCCTTGCAGGCAAAAACGCCTCCGTTCTCAGCAGCTCAGAGCCCGCCGGTTCACCTGAGCACCGCCTGCCACCCGCCTTTCCCCAGCGGCCCGCGATCCAGCCAAGCTTCCCACGAGTTTTCCCCCTTCACACCCTCCCTTTGTGCTTTCTCCTGCTGTTCCTTGCTCCCACTCAGCCCTCCCATTCTGGGATACAGGCTTTGCTGCAAGTGCCAGCTCCGTTCCCTCCTTGACATCCAACACCATCCAACAACACTTTCCCGCCGAGCTCAGGCTGACGCTGCCATTACCAGCGTGCTGCTCCGCATGTCCTGCACTCCGGGAGGGAGGGTAGGAGCAGCTTTTGGCAGCGTCAGGAGCCAGCTCAACCACTGGCTGCTGTGAATTCCACAGAGGAAAGGCACTGATGCAGCAAGCTGCACCCAGGAGACCTCACCAAGGGCACGCAGGGATGGACTGTGCACCCGAAGTACTCGGGATCATTTGCACAGAGCAGGAGGTCTGAGAGCGGAGCCAGAAAATAAGGAAGGAGACCGGGGGTTTGCCCTATGGGTCTTCACCTCCTGACTTTTTCATGTTTTAGGGTCTATGCTGTGTGAGGTGCTGCAGAGCACCTGATAGCCCTGAAACACGTGCTGCTCACAGCGTGGACGCTGCCTGACAGCAGCACAGCCACTCCTGCTCTCTGCTCGCCTTGAACTCCAGAAGCTCAGTGGCTCGTGTGTGTGGCACGCAGGACAGCGAGCTCACTTCTAGCTCTTCCATCCTGCTCTCTTATCAGCTGGGCACGCTGTGCCATGTGCTCAGGCACAGGGAGTGCTGGCATCCTGCCCGAGCCTCCTCTTCCCATTGGGACCCAATCCTGAGCCACACCTGGCTCAAAGCCCCACGGGATGAGCTCAGCTCACAGGTGCCAGACCAGGACCACCTTGCTGTAGCCACCGGGCTACAAAGGGATCAGTGGAGCTCATGGCCCAGAAGAGAGAAGTGGAGTGTTGTTCCCAAGGGTCAGTAGACCAGGAGGTACCAGGACATGCAGAGATGCACAGAGTGAGGTCCCAAAGCAGGGACCAGCCACAGCAGCCAGGTCCCAGCCTACGAAACACATCCAAACACCACGTCCCTTGAAAGCAGTGACCTGATTGCAGAACCTGGACTCTACCACTGTGCTCACGCTGTCCAAAGCCAGCTCTCCAGGCTGTGGCAAGCACAGTACAGGTACAGGGTCTGCAGGGGGGTGCATAACCTGGGCATCCTTCTGCCAAGCCCCACAGGAAGTTTCTCTGTGGGAGGGCTGTGCCATCCGAACTCCATCTTTTCCCTGGTTTCTCCATCCAGACCCACCCCCGTGCAGCAGCACCCCTGTGCTTTCAGCCCAGGATACCACCCCATGTGCTGCCCACGGGGGCACTGATCCCTCCCAAGCCTGGCTGCATTAAAGCCCCTTTGTGTTTATAAACTCTGACCCACTGCAAGCCTTTGGGATCAGCCTTTAATCTGCCACTGGCAGCACAGGTCGCTGCAGGGATTGTTCTTTGTTCTCCTGGCGGAGAACTGCTTGGGCTGTGGAGCCCAAGACTGTGCCAGCCCCCCCCAGGAGGGGCAAGGGTTTGGGTAGAGGAAGGCATAGGACAGGCTTTACTCCAGGGCATGTTCCTGCTCCTTCCAAACGCAGCTGCCCCAGCAAGTGCTGGGGGAAACAGGAAACAATCAGAGTGCTGTGGAGAAAGGACCATCCCAACAAAAGGGATAAAAATGGGGAAATCCCAGAGGACAGATCAGTGCTTGGAGCTGGGGAGAGAGATGAATAAGAAGTATTAAGCAAGAAAAATAGGTTCAGATGGAGGAAAAGGACATTGGGGAATGAGCAAGAAGAGGACACTGAGAGCAAGACACATCTGAATAAGAGGGAGAGGAAGCAGGGAAAGGGAGATACTGTTTCCCAAAGACACACTTAGCAGGGGATTCAGGTCTCTGGGCAAGCCAGAGTCTTCTCAGGGAACAGCCTCATGGCAAATCCCTGAGCATGTGCTGAGTCCATGGGCTGGGAAGCACCAGCCCTACATCATGCACTAGCCTTGAGGAAGAGGGAACCAGCTCACCACTGGTGAGGTGCTGAGGCACGCAGGTCCTGGCACCCAGCAGGAGCCTTGGAGGGTTCCAGCCATGACCTGCTTCTCACAGGATTCCATCCAGAATTTCAGCCTCAACACTGGCACAGCATGGGCTAACTTGCCTGTTTCCTACTGACCTCCTGGCCACCTCCTTTCCCCTTCTCCATCCCAGCGCTTCCACCCATCCATCCCAAGCCTCAAGCAGTGTCCAGCCCTTTGGCCAGCGCAGCACACCGGCATGCTGAACGCCCGACACCCTCCCACCCTGTGGCCTGGGTTACTTCATCTCTGTGGCAAGAACCGTCTGCATCCCCATCTCTGTCCAGTGCTCAGCCCGGCAAGAGCGGCTCTGGTAAGAAAAGTGATTCATTGGAATAACAAAAGCAGCTCCTGGCACAAAACAATTCCTGGTCCTTACCACAGGGCAGCTGTCCTGGCACAGGTCAGGACAATTCCTTACCAGAGGCAAAACCAAGGACACGCTATGAGGCTGAGCCCAGGAAACAAACCTGTGGGCAAAGCGAGGACAAGGAGCATGAACAGGGACAACAACGTCCCCTGTGCAGGACTCAGCCCCAGAAGAGCAAATCCGCAGCACTCCCCCAAAATCCCTGCAGAGCACTGGCAGTGCCCAAGCCTCCAACCGGGAAAAGGACCAAGACCAAAGACCCAGGACTTCTCCCCTGAACCTGTAACTCTGAAAGCCCCCACAACACCAGCAAGACATCTCACGGGGAGGAGGAGGGGCACACAACCCTGCAGCCCTGCCTTCTGTCACGTCCCCGTCCCCCATCGCCAGCCCCCCTCCAACTCTGCAGCAGGGCCAGACCCCGAGCTTAGCGGGCCGCGGGGGGACAAGGAGGGCGCAGGGCAGCCCAGCCGACACTCCGCAGGGTGAGGGGACCGGCCGCCGTTCACCACGCCGGGGATCAGGGCTGGAACCGCCGGGCGGTCCCCGAGAGCGAGCAGGGATCGCTTGGCGCACAACCTTTGCAGCCCCATCTCAGGAAGCTCTGAGCCCCTCGGTCTGATGCGAGAGGGACTTAGCGAGGGAAAAGGGCTGCGGACAAAGCGAGGGCCCAGCCCCTGGGCAGGGGTCGGGCCAGTCGAGCCGCACGGGAGTTGGCGGGAGCAGGGACAAAGGCAGGGACGTGCTGGGGGGTGCAGCGCCCGCAGCTGGGCGATGCTGGGGGGTTGCATCTCCACAGGGACACCTCAGCCTGGGGCGCACCTGGAGCCCTAACACGGATGCAGCAGGAGGTGCAGCAGCCCCTCCAGCCAAAAACCGAGCAAGGGGAGAACTCCCTGGCATTGGGGAGAACTCCTGGCATTGGGGATACCTCTCCACAAAGCATCAGACATCCCAAGTCCAGCACCCCTTGCACTGGGACGCTCCACTCATCAAGGACCCCCCCGCCCAGCAAGAGAGGGAACCCTGTACCTCAGGGCACCCCATGTACCAGAGACCCCAAACTCAGTGTTGGGGTGCCGCACGCATCAGGGCGCTGAGGCACAGGCGATCCCAAACTAAGCCCCGAGGCGTCTCCTGCACGGGGACCCCAAAGGCAGCAGCGGGGTTCCCCACGCCTCATGGAGCCCCGCGCACCGGGGGACCCCCGCTCACCTTTCCCCGGGGAGTGCGGCGTCTCTTCTCCGCCGTGTTCCTGTTCGGAGCCGGCACGGCCCGGGGCGGGCAGGAGCAGGAGCGGGAGCAGGAGCGAGACCCGCAGCGCGGCGCGGTTCATCTCCGGCAAGTGCGCGGGTGCGGGACGGCGGCTCCGTGCCCGCCCGCCCGCCCGGCCGCACGTAAGTGAGAGCGGGCGGGGAGGAGGAGGCGGCTCTGACTCACGCCTCCGTTACCTTTTATAGGGGCTGGAGCCAAAGTCTGCCGGCGCACGGTCCGGGCAGGTGAGCCGCCCGGCGCGGGACTCGAATCCGGGACTCCCCCCGGGGGTGCCCCTGCCCCACGGCAGCCCCGCCGGGACACGCGGTGGAGCCGGGGGAGCCCAGTGGGCTCCTCAGTCCCTTCAGCTATGGGTGTTCCCTCTCCTCACTGAGGGTTCAAGGACCCCTCAAGGGTGCGGGGTCCCTCTCCCCAGCAGCTGGTGAGAGACCCCTCAGCCATTGGGAGTCCCCTCTCCTCAGTGATGAGTGAATGGGCTCGCAGTAGTCAGTGTCCCCTCTCCTCAGTGATGAGTCTGGGATCAGTCAGCCGCGGGTTTCCTCTCTCTCAGCAGTGGTTTTCTGCTCTCCTCAGCAATGGTGTTGGCACCCCTCAGCCATGGCTGTCTCCTCTCCTCAGTGGTCAGTCAGGGACCCCTCCATCACAGATGTCCTCTCTCCTCGGAGCTGGCTGAAGAACCCTTTGATAGTGGCTGTCCCCTGCCCTCAGTAATGGTGTTGGGACCCCTGAGCAAAGGGTCTCTCAGTGGTGAGTGTCCACTCTCCTCAGCAATGGGTGAAGGAGCCTGCTGTATTGAGGTGCAGACCCCTCCAAGGCTGTCCCCTCTCCTCGTTGGTGGGTGAGGGACTCCTCAGTGGTGGATGTCCCCTCTTCTTGCTGCTGTATAGTTAAGAAAATAATTTGTATGGAGACTAGAGGATGGCACAACGCCACTCTGGGCAGAAGTCTTTCTCCTGCTCCTCAGAGGTGGCAGGAAGCCTGTGGGTGCTGCTCAGTGTACATATACAGTGTACCTGGGTACCAAAATCCCCTGAACAAGGTCCTGCACCAAAAGTGTCTGGGCACATGGACAACAGACCGCTGTCATTTTTGGTAGATGCAAAGTGCTGCACATTTGGTGTAATCAAGGATGCACGGCACAAGGGTGGTCTCTAACCAGCTAATGAAACACATCAGAAGAGACCAGAGAGTTGTGGTCATGTCAGCTCATAACTTGCCAAGAAAAAAGTGAAGTAAGAATCAGAGATTATCAAGAAAGAAACAAAACCCAAACCAAAACAAAAAGTCCACCCCATCCTGCTGTTGAATAAATCTTGGGTGAAACCTCCTCTTATTTTTTGTCCATGGTTTTGTTTCTCCCATCACAAAAGGGTCAGGAACAGAAACAGCATGTATGGGGCCCCAGGGCTGTTTGGAGGTGAGAGTGATTGTCATGTAAAGAAGGAGCAAAGCGGGCCTGGCTGCCCAGCCTGCTGGAGTGAACTCTGTGTCCGTAGCATCCTGGATTGCACCAGAGAGCAGGGAGCAAGCACTTACTCTCCTGGGATAGCGGATTTACAGAACAACCAACGAAAATCATCCAGCAGGAAGTTTGAGTCCAACCAGCGAATAGTTTTTTTTTCATGTGGTGCAGAAGAGAATGGGAAAATCCTTTCCGTCAATATGTAATTTGTGCACACACAAAAAGGTACTGGACAGGTTAGTGGGATATTGTGCCTTGCTCTGCGGCGCTGCCGGAGTCCCAGTTCTGTGCCATGCCCCATAGGCTCCACACCTCTGCTAAACCAGTTTGCCCAGCTCTTTCCCAGCCCAAATCACTGGTCAACCCAACACCTTCCTTTATGAATGTGCTCGGCATAGCTGTGTGAATACATCCATATCCACAGGATTGCTACTGCTGCAATAAGGCTCAAGATCCATCAAGGGGTACAGAAGATCTGTCTGGGGCTGGATTTTTAACTTGTGTTCCTTCTGGAGCAGAAGGAACCCATGGCAAAAATTTGGCAGTGGGGGACACAAGCCGCTGGCCATTGGCTACCTGGCACCATGGGCTTCTGCTGTGGGCTGTGCCAGAGATGGTCCCTCTCTTCTAGAAGGCCTTGACAGAGAACTCTGCCTCCAGGGGTGACCTGCAAGTAGGATCGATGCAATTATTCTGATCCACTTTGCTCCTTCCCACACCACATAAACTGAACCATTGGATAAGAAGATATTAATTTGTCAAGACTCAAGGAAGAAGGGTTGTGGGAGGAAAACAAACCATAAACTGTAATTCCAATGCTCTCTCCTGCTCATATCCTGTGGTTTATCTAAATGGTCTTTAGGGAGATGAAGAAAGCAGTTTTATACAGCAGAGGAATGACAGACTCAGTCTACCCTTTTTTCAGGACAAGACCCTGAAGTATCCCGCCTCACACCTGAGTTTATCAGTTCTGCTTGCTTCCCCCAGGAGGATAGCCTGCATTCTCTTTGCTGCCCTGGCTTTCTTAGGTTTCATTGTGCTCCCTCTCTCTTGCTCTTTGAGGATGAGCATATCATATCACGGCTGCTGTAACTGCACGTGTCTTCTTTCCACCTATGATCTCTTACACTTTGTCAGCTCTTTTGTAGAGATGACACTTGGCAGCTCTGGACACTTAGAATGCAAGGTGACTCCATCATCAGGGCACTTGGTCTGGATAGTGCCTCCTGGGAATGCTGGAGTTTGTGGATCACATTCCGTGAGCCTTGCAGGCCACACAGGGAGGGGCACAAGGGGTTTGTTGTCCTGTACAAGGTTCACACCAATGCTGCATCCTCACCAAAAGCTGTCCCCTGGGCTTCCCTGTCAGAATTATGTCAGGGGAGATCTGATCAGAGGAATTCAGCCCCCTGCAAATAGCCCAGCGCTGTGCCCTTCTTTGCTGTGAGCTACCTGGAAATACGCAGCAGCAAACTTGTGCTCAGCTCAGCAGGGACCCAGCCCGAGGCACAAAGCACTGGCGTACCAGGGAGCTTCTCCAGTCCTGTGCTGCACAAGATGCACCAGCCTGAGACAGAGTGGGTGTGCTTCTGGAAACACTGGCTGGTCTTGTTTTAGCTCCAGTGCTGCAGGGAGGGACAACCTCTAAATGCTTGTAAAAGGGTTTATTCTCAGGAAAAGGATGTCATTCCCAGGAAAATTAACTCGTGTTAAGGAAAGGCTTGGATGTCTAGAAGAATTTTGGCACTCTGGGCCTGATTCAAAATTGTACCAGTAATCCTTTCCCACGGGATATACTAGTGAATTCCTGAGCTTATTGAGGGCTTTTTGTTTGTTACTTTTAATGCAAAAACAGCAGACACTATTTTATCAGTGCTGCTGTTGTGCCTATTCACAATTTAGAATTAAGTTCCCTGGATGATTTCCAAACAAATTCAGGCTGATCTATGCCACTCACTGAAGTGAATCCCAGGTTTGCACCTGCAGTTTGTATTTCATTACTGAGATTTGGGTAGAGTTGCCTAAACAACAGTCACTCCTTTGAGATTGTGTTAGTCTGCTTTGCGATTGCAAAAGCTGCAGGAAGTGTCTCCTCACAGGTATCTTTACTTTCATCTCCACATCTGAGCATCTGTTGGGCTGGTGCCATCAGCTGCCCAAGCCCTACACCTACAGTGCTTTCAACCTCCAGCGCCTGAGGAAGGATGACAAGGGACATTTGGAGACAAGGGTGTTAATTAAGTAGTTGCTTTCCCTTGGATGTCTAGGGTAATAGTGCCTAGTTTCAGAGTAACCTCAGCACCTGTGCTGTGGGGCTCTAGACCCAGTCTAGATCCTGGTCTGCTCTTCTCTGTGGCCAAACTGCAGGAAGCAGGTGGCCAGGGGAACAAACTGGCCTGAGAGCCAACCTGAGATACGTGAGCTGCTTTAAAACTGTGAACTCTAGCAGCTGCGCTAGAGGTGCGTTTAAAATACACATTTTAGTGTTTCTATGCACAATTGTAATGTATAACATTTACACGCACATTGTTGCCTATTGGTTAAAAATAACTCGGATAATGGGAAGCAGAATTTTATTTTAAGAAGCTTGCTTCCAGATCTGAGTCTCAGAATACCAAAACTTCTTTAAACAGAATAAATCTGACTTTGGGCAGAATCTACATAGGAGCCTCTGGATCCTTATGTCAGTATATTCCAGGTAGGGAGGCAATGTTCCCAGCAGCTGCTGGCAAGCACTGGCTATAGTGCTGTTCCAGCAGGACAAAAATGTGGAGATTTGAAACTGACAGCAATTCCAAGAACACCAAGGTGTGCCATGATCTCTCTTTAGCAGTGAAGACATCAATCTTTTTAATTGCAGCAAACAGAGCAAGAGTTTACCTACAGCTGTGTCCAAATTAGGACTGACAATCCTTGCCTGGGCATGGAGTTTGATGCCTCTTCTTAAAAAGCAGCTTTGAAGCATCCTTCACAACCTGATGAAGCCACATGTGGAAAGCAGTGGTCATCCTCCTGCCCTGTCTTTTCTTGATCATACCATAAAACCTCAGAATTTATGAATCTTCTCTGAATTTTCCTTTAAAGTGAATTTATTTGCTCCTGTATTAAGGCTGCCCTTTCGGCAGCATTTATTCCTGGTATATTTATAGTCAGCAACTCTATCCCTTCTAAAACTGTGTTTTGAAAGTTTAGAATGAAGTCTGAAAGACTTTAGCTTCTCATGGACTAAGTGCTCCTTCTACTCAGGATCTTGTTAACCCGCTGCACCTCTTCAAGATCCAAGTTATTTTTTTCTGAACACAGACATGTTAAATTATACATTTAAACTGCACGGAAAACCCTTGTCCTGCCACATGTGAAACCACTCAGAGTTAGCACACAATTAGGTGGTTTGCATGCTCTCATTTTTTAGTTTTCCTCCAGCAGTTTGTACCAGGAACTCTGATGAGCAGCTCACAACACAAGGTTCCGTGACAGGCAGTCTTCACACCTTTGCTGCAACCACCTGATTTTCAGCTGCACAGCAGTGTTTCCCAGTTTGTTTCATCAGCATGCTCTTCTCCCTTCCCCCTACTGTCCCTAATGACAGTATTTGTGAGTGCAGGTCCTAAAATCCACTTCAGTGCATTTCTTGACCATGCAGGACCTCTTTTTTTTAAAGGTAATCATTATTTTTCCCTTTTAAAATGGTATATTTGCATTCCTTGTCATCTTGACTGTAATTAATACTTACATTTGAAATTACTTTAAAAATGTATTGGAATCTTGGTAAAGGAACCTAGAACATTTTCTTTGTCCAGAGAGAATCTAGACTAGTAAACTAAAAAAAATCATTGCAGCAAAATTGCATTCCTTTTCTCCCAATTCTTCTTCCTGCTTATTCCACAACTTTTCTTCTCCTGAAGACATCCAGGTCCCTTTTCTCACTGAAAGTGTGGAACTTTTTTGGTCTCTGCTCTGACACTGCCTCTTGCTAGACACGAGATCTGTAAGCCAGTTATTGCTTCTTTCAGGTCTCAGGGTGCAATTTTCAAGCCCTTTGAACACCTTAGATTTTAGAACACCTCTAGATTTTATTCTGGGTGGAGTAGCACGTCCTTACACCTGCTTTATATTTCGTCCTCTTTTTCTGTTCCCCTGTCCCACAGCATGGAGGTGGATGCTTGCCTGGTTGAGGAGTCACACCTAACACTGGATTTTCAATCTTCACACAGCTTTCCTTCCTCTCTGCTGCTCTCCATCAAAGACTACTAAAGACCCTTTCATGGAACTTTGGAGTTTCCTCTGCAGGTTCTCAGCTGGGAACAATTCTCAGGTTTTCCATGTACAACTTGACCCCCGAGTCACCACGCTCTTTGTTAATTTTATTAACCATTTGTTTTATTGCTCAGATTCCTTGTTCATCCTCAATATCATTCACCATAGATATACAAGCACAGAGGGCTGGAGTCACCTCCTAAAATATTTAGACATTATTCAGGACACAAATTTCAGATGCTTTTTGTACCGAGAGAACTAAAAAATTCCATGCCACTCCTTGCTCCATGCCAAGTCCTCGTGCTCCGCAGTCCAGGTGAGTTCATTAACTAGCTCCTGCAATTTATTGCTCGGAGTTCTGTCCTTGAAATTAAGTATCATAATTGTAAACATTTGTAACCTTTTACTCACTGTAATGAAACTCTTATCAGTGGATATAAGGTTATTTTCTGTAACCAGCCAGTTTACAATAATTTCCACGCTCGTAAGAAACAGTGTTAGTGACCACCCGCTCAGGCCACTTCCCTGGGTGTTTAAATTGAGCAAGCCCCGGCTGGTGCAAGCGGCTTCAGAGCAAACTCTGAGTTGTGCTGTAGTCACAGGAAGCTACCAAGCTACTCCCCCGTTGAGAACTGGCATTAGGGAAAGAGAAACAGTGTCTCAATGAATAAGAAATTAGCAGTGTTGAGGATCTTGCTGTAACTTACAGAAAATTGTGAAATGCTTTCTGGTGAAATTTCCCCGGCGCTGTAAACTTTATACCCTAGAAACCAAACATATTTTCACTGCTTAGGAGATACTTGATGCTGGTTGGGAGTACTCAGACAGACCATCAGCATTGTGGATGACTGTGTGGTGGACTGCATGGTGACTTTTTCTTCCTTAAGAGCTTCTCCAAGAAGTGGAATTGAGTAGAAAAGCCTCTACTAGGGCCATAAGACTACAAGACAAATATACAAAGAAAGGGTAATTTGTGGAAGAACTGTACAAAAATTCACTTTCAGCTATTGTTACAGTGTCTTATTGACTTAAAGCAGTTAAAATAAAAGAAAAGGTACTTGGGATGGAAGATCCCAGTGGCAGGTTAGGGACTTAGAGCTGCAAAAAGAGTCACCAGACCATTCTGCCAGGCATCACCTTACCCAACCACCCTGGCACCCAGCCTGGCAGCTTGCACATGATCCAGTGTTCACTTCTGGGAAACACATAGCTGGAGCTCATAAACCTTCAGGGGACTTAGGATTTTTCTTAGAACTCGCCTCCAATGGATGTTGAAATGACATACTTTGTATTTGTTTTTCATTAGTCTGATTAACACCATGCTGCTGCTTCTCATTATGCTGTGTGACCAGTCCAGGGTTCTGAGCTGTCCCTGTGTGTTTTCCCACATGTCACTTGAAGCACCCCTTAACAGCCACCTTGATAAATTATTAAAACAAAGCCCTTTTAATTAATATCTGGAGGACCCTTTTCCAGCCTGAAAGTCCATAGTTTTTTCCTATGAGTTCTCCAATTTTCCATCAAAGCTATTTCAAAGATGTGGACACCAGAACAGGACACTTTACATGACCACAGCCTCACCAAAACTTTTCACGGAAGAGGAATCCCTTCTCTGTTCCCAGATATTAATTCAAGATCCAGGGTGGAAGTTGTCCTTGCTCAGGGCAGGAGGATTGGAACAAGATGATCTTTGAGGTCCCTTCCAACCAAAACTATTTTGTGATTCATTGCAATTCATCCTTGTCTGGAAAAGCATTAGCTTCTTCTGGCACAGTATCCTGGTAGGAATTCATACCACTCTGCTTCATACTCAATACTATTTTCTAACATCTGGATTTCCAAGGAAAAATCCTGTATTTCCCAAGCCTGCCCTGCTCCCTGTCCTCATGCTTGGCTTTCATGTGCCATGTTTTTGAAAAGAACCACATCACTCAGGCTTCACAGTAAATCCTCACCTTGAGCACAGCTGGGATTTTGCCAGAGGGTCCTGGTGTTAACCTCCAGACTAGAGATTGCCCCCACACAGAGCCAGCTTCAGCAGAACTCCTGACAGCCATCCCAGCAGGTTGTTTAGCAGCAGGAGAGAACTTCTCTGCTGTCAAAGATCCTCAGAAGCTCAGCTGCGGAGTTCGCATGCCCTGAGCATCTTTGGCCCTGCTTGTGTGGAAGCCCACAGATGAGATATGTCTCTTTAACACGTAGCAGGATATCCCGGGGTCAAGGGACGTCAATGCACTCTTTCACCTCTGTTCTTAAGAATCATGCCTGTCACAGATGAGCTGGCAAAATAGGCTGAGGAAAAGGAAGTCAGATTCACAAATGGTGCTTGCAGGGTTGTGACAGAGGAGAGGAGACCCAGAAAGACACATGGAAATCATGAGGCTCTAGCATATGCTGGAGAGACGCCCCCAAGGCAGTGCAGCCCAGCCCAGCCCAGCTCATCCCCCGGGGGTGCTGCAGCCTGCCAGCAGCTCTCTGTGCCTCAGAGCCAGCTGCACACACAGAGCCACGGGGCAGGGGCCGCATCTTTGGCAGAAGGGCACTGGTCAGATGCAGAGAGATGCAGCACGCAAACAGAAGGGGTTTTACTCATGGGCACTTGGCTTACAAAAATCTAACAGGTCTGAAGTCTCCTCAGCAGCTGCCAGTCCTTATCTTCCACAGCTGCACACGGGGACCAGGCTCTGCTGCATGCAGTGACAAGCAGCATAGGTGAGACAGGCAGGGATCTCAGGAGGGACCTGCAGCCAGAGCCTCCACTGGCAGGGCTTGCTGCCACGTGATGGCCACGAAGCAAAGCCCACACCCGTGACTGCTGCACAATAGTGCAAACATAAAAGACCTGTATATCAAACAAGCCAAACAGCTCTTCACAGCAGGGCACAACATGTTCTTCATCACAATGGGATGAAACTTTAATCATCTTGCCAGCATTGGGGATGAAGAAAAGGTGGAGGTGAGACTGCTTCTCACAGCCAGAAATTCTCATTTCCAAGCATGCAACCCAGTCTGGGCACCACAGGTCTGTTGTGTGCATCTGTGGCCAATAGCCATGCACACATCAGCTGGAAACAAAGTCACCATGGAGAAGGGCTGGGAAAGAGTCCTGGCTGGGAAGCACCCTCAGAGCCAGCCTTGCCTCCTGAGCAGACTCTAATGCTGCTGGGTGACAAACGCAGATGTGAGGCACCACCACAGAAATGAATTTCTTAGAGCAGAAGCAGTCCAGCCAAAAAATGGTCTCTTGGACTGAAAGGACCAGCACCCTCATCCCCTCCTAAGTTCATTTGAGACTTCATAAATCCTAAGCCAGACCTGGCAAAGCCTCTATTGTAGCCTTATACCACTATAGAATCATGAAATAATTTAGGCTGGAGAAGATCTCTAAGACTATTGAATCTACCCATTAACCCAACACTGACAAATCCTCCACTAAACCACGTCCCTAAGTGCCAACATCTACATGGCTTTTGCACTTCTGGGGGCAGCAATTCCACCACTAGCCTGGGCAGTGTCATCTATCACTTGATTGTCCTTTCAATTAAGAATTTTTTCTCAATATCCAGTTTATAACTTCCCTGGTGGAACTTGAAGCCATTTCCTCTTCTCCCATCAACCTTTCCTTCCATAGGAAGATCCCAGTTCTGTCTCCCTTGGTTTCTGTCTGCTGCTAACTTCTGGCCATGGCAGTGCTCCACCTATAAGTGACAGAGCATTTTAGGAGACAGGCCAGCCCAGGGCCTTCAGGCCAGAGGGGCCTGGGAAAAACAATCCCCCCAGCCTGAAGGCTGTGACTGATGTCTGCTGGGAACAGAGTGAGCAGCCCAGCACCTCTCGGGTGAAGCCTCTGGGAGCCAGCAGGACTGTGCTGCCAGACCATGTCTGCATCAGATGCATGACATTGGGGCACTGTTTTAATTTAAAATGGATTAGGCTTTGTTTTCTTTTTAGCACAATAACATTGCACGCATTGTTGGGCGATAAAACCCACAGATAGCTCTGCCAGCGGGGTGTTGGGGTGGACGTGATCAGCAGCACAGTCTGAGCTGAGATGCAAAAAGCGTGGGGAAAGCCTATAGAAACGTGCTGCTCTCAGGTCCTGGGGAGGCCCTTGCAAGGCTGCTGAAGAGCTCCTACCTCAAAGAAGGCAGAGGGGCAGCCCAGAATTTGGATAGCAGCTGGAGCAGGACACGGGTGCGGGGCAGCAGGGACATGTGTGAGCCTTATTGTCACTCCTACTCACAGCTGTGCAAGGGGGATGGTGCTGATCACTCCTGGGAGGACACTGTGACAAGGAGGCAAGGATGTCTCAATTCACCACAGCATCTCTTAGTCAGCTGCTGCTTTTCCCAATCTGGTTCTGCCTCTCCCTGCATGCTCCTCTCCTGGTTTTCCTGGGCTTAAGCTCTGCATTGAGCTGTGGAGCATGAGGGGAGCATGGCCTGATGAAGGTGCACTGGAAAAGTCATTTTGTTCCCTGGGTTTCCTGGCAGGACCTTGGTATCACGTGCACCAGGATCCTTCACTACCTTAATCCGTGCCTTTGGCTGGTGACAGCACAAGGCAAAGGGGTGTTACCCAGCAGCACTGCCCCTGGGCTGCAGGAAGCACTCCTGGAGCAGGAGGGCTTTGGGGTGCCTCAGGGACAAGCAGCTCAGTCTGGGGACATCTACCTATTGCCCACTGCGGTGTTACAGACCAGCTATAATTTTTGCCCCATGCAGAAGTAGAGGATTCCCTAACAAATCTTTCTACTGCCTCAACAGTTCACCAAAGTGGTGCTACCAAGCAAGCTGGCCTTTGCAGGTCTCTGACCCAGTTGTTCCTGAATCTCCTCTTCAGTCACATTTGCTCTTGACTCGTGTGATGCCTGTGGAAGGTGATGCAGCAAAATGCAGCAGGAGTGTTCCCAAGATGTTCGTCTAGCAGCTGGGGACCTGACCCTATGCAGCTTTCTGCACAACATTCTCCCAGTACTTTTTTGCCTGAAACCCTTCATAACCTCTCGTGGCTTTTTTTAGCATCAGTTTTGCTGCTGACGTGCTCCAGACCAGGCAACCCTTGGTTCAGAAGCTAACAGAAGGCACCAGGCACTCCTGGATAGTTTGTCACTGCTAGAGGGACTGCTGGGTCTGAGAGGGGCAAACCTTTTAGCAGGGTCTGTTGTGATAGGACTGGGGGCAATGGTGTAAAACTGAAAAAGGGTCAATTTACATTAGATATGAGGAAGAAGTTTCTAATAGTGAGGGTGCTGGCACAGAAAAGCTGTGGCTGCCCCACCCCTGGCACTACTCAAGGTCAGGCTGGCTGGGCTTTGGGCAACCTGGTCTAGAGGAAGGCACCCCTGCCCATGGCAGAGATGACCTTGATTTTTTTCCTTTTCAATTTAATCTCTCCTGTGATTCTATGAGCTTCTGTGGATGTGTTGTGTGTTGGGCTCAGAGCGTGCTGCAACACAATGTGCAGTGTACTACCCCACTATGTACTAACCCACAGCGTGTAGTGTAACCAAAGCTGCTGCCTCAGGCAGGAGTGCAAGACCTCAGGGCAGCATGAGAAAAGCCCTAGCTCTGCAGGACACCAGTGTCCATCTGCCCCGACCTGCCAGGAGAGTGGCAAAGCCCAGGCAGAGCACAGGGCTGTGCAGCCCTGGCAGCAGCATGCTCCCAGCAGAGAGAGGGACAGCAGGCAGCCTCTCCCGGCTGCCCAGGGAGCAGAAGGAGGGCAGATGTTCTGAACAGTGCAGGAGAGAGGAACCAATTCCCGCTGCTGCTCAGAGCCACCAGGAAAGGAGAGTGTCCCCAGGTCGGGGGCAGCCCCAGGCACTTTGCAGAGGCTGAGGCACCATCCAAGTCTCAAGTGGACAGTCTGAGAAGACAGAAAATGAGGTGGGATGAGCCAAGGGTTAGCAGCAAAGCCAACACACCCCCAGAGTCCACCTGGCTGGAGGCCTTGCATTATGTGAGGACTACATGAAAGCCTTCCCCTGGGCCACCACAGACTTCTGGCCAAGTGGTTCTGTGGTCTCTTGTGAACTTGATACACCATGAACGGACAAGTTCTTTCCTGGCTGCAGTTTAATTAGACCTTTGTGTTACACAGAGGCTCCTCTCTAACAGGTATAATTACAACAGGAATGCAGAGAGTACAGTTTAATTCCATCAGATGCAGATAATTTCCGTATCCCGCATAGTCTTGCAGCATATTATTTGTCTGACACATAAGATCCCATTTTCTTACAAGGGGAAAAACAGTCAGCAAAACACTTAGCAACAACAAATTAAGTGTCATTAAGTTGGGCAATCACAGGGCTGTGACTTACTGCCCCAATTTATCTACCTTTCCCTGCAGAAGCACTTCTCAGTGCTATATCCACTCCTGTTCTGAAAGACTCAAGAGCAATGAAGATCTTTTGCATTTGATCTAGACTGACATTCTTCCATCCAAAAAGCTCCACTCTTCACCTCCTAAGAGGATGACACAGAGAGGACTCTGCCAAGTCAAAGTTCATGCTATAAAATTAAAGACAAAAGACAATCCCCAGCTACCAAAGAAAAACTCTGCAAACAGTAGATTCTCCTCTCCTACACAAGCCCAGCTAGATCAGCCATCTCCTTTGGCAGCAGCCCTTACAGGAAGGGTTAGAGTTTATATAGAGGAGGCAAAAGAAGAGCAACTGGGCAGTTTTGGGCTGAGAGAGGCAGGGAACGACTCGATCAAGCATAATCTGACCATGCACAAAGTGTACCAAGTCAGTGTGAAGCAAACCAATAGGAAGGTAACATTGAACGAAGATGCTAATCACCAAAACTGCTGAAAGACCAGAGAAAAATGTGATAATTTAAAATATAAACATATATTTAATACATATGTGAGAGAAGAGGAAGCAGAAAAGCTTCACATCACACCGAGTTTGGCCATCCTGGGCATAAAACACCAGGTGCTTATTACAAAACCTGAACAACTGCAAAGTCATCTGCACATGCTGCAGGGAAACCTGGGCCATTTATTATTAAACTGCAAAGCAGCCTCTTTCTCTAACTGTATCTTCTACAGACAGCAACAATCTGTCTGAGAAAAACCGGACAAGGCAAGCCCCAGCAAAAAATCCGAGGAACTCGCAGCACAGAGTCTGGAGTCCCATGTTCCCTGTGATTCCTTGAGTTGCTCTCCTTGCTCTGGTGCCCATGGCAAGGCTAATGCCCAGAGACAGCCGTGGGGCCCACAGAGTGCCCAGCCCTATGGAGACCCAGCCCCTGCCTCCTGCAGCAGGACCATGAGGGGATAACAGGATCAAAAGAGCAGTAACAAGCTCTGGGAACTTGTCAGGAAAATGTGTTTTTAACCAAATCCCAAATGAGCCTCTGAAGGGAAGCATTAGTGCTGTCACGTGGAGCACATGATTTTGGAATTCATTAAGCCTTTGATGCAGTGTTAGCAGCGCTGTCCCCTGCCCCAGCCATTAGCCATCTGGATGAAAAGCAGCCAGGTTTCCTTCACCCCAGAACCAGAGGAATGGCCTGTGCTTGCAGCAGAGCACAGGAGCTACACACAGTCACACCATGCGTGCACTAGACAAGCTGATTGCACTGATCTTGAGGAAAAATGGAAAAAAGGCACCTCTTCTTGGAGCCCTCAGCACAAACATGCTTCTTCCCATGTCCTGTGATGCTTCCTCAAAGAAATCAGATGATTCCAGGGAATTTCCATTTCTTCTTTCACTAAGACAGGTTAGAGAGGAATGAAAAATTTAGTTGAGAAGTGGAACTAGGGATAGAGGTCCTGCATTTAGATACTGAGAACTAGAGCAGGCGCGCCCAAATTTGGATGAAATTAGAAGAGAACTGCAGGTGAAAGCTATAGACCAATGTTGCTGGAAGTTGTTGGCTACAGCACAGGGTTATGTTTTCCAGCTCTATCTTGAATACAAAGTCCCCTCCGAAACTCCAACTCTCCCTTGTTTGAGGAGAGTTTGTAAATTAACCTTGCTGTGGATGTGAAGACACAGAGGTAGCTCCAGGCTGATGTGAGCAGTGTGGTGCAGAGCACCCATGATAACAACCCCCCGCCCCAGCTCTGACATTAGAGAGCACAGTGGGCACCTCAAACCAGCTCTGAGGAAATGGCTTGTGTTAGGAATGCTGAGCTGTGGATCAGCAGTGACAATGCTGGACCCAGGCTGGTTTCTACAGAAGCATTTCTGGGTCTTGCACTGGTAAATATTTTCCATTACCTAACTCATCAAGATTGGAGTCCATTCCCCCTCAATCTTCATCCAGGATAACAGCAAACTTGTAAGCATACAGAGACACAAGCTATCTCTTACAGCCTTAAGATGGGATGATAACTGCCTATTCCCAGCTGGGATCTGCCTGAAGTCACGGCCTCAGTTCCTCCAGAGAAGCCACCTCATTGTCCCTGGGCTGTGCAGAGCTCCTGGAGCACCTGCCACTGTCCCCCTGCTCTCCTCCCAGCACAGTGCCCACAGCGTGGTGAGGCTGGTGCACTCTCAGCTCAGCAGGCCCTCAGCTGTGCTGTTGCTGTCATTCCAGCCAATATCCCTGCCTCTGGCAGGGACTGAGCAGCTGAGCTGACGCCTGCCAGACCAGCCACAGCAGGGCTCAGTTGCTGGCAGACACCTCCAAAGCACAAAAGCAGCAGGAGAAACACTTTGAAACTCTCTTGCAGGTCTCCTGACAGTGTGGTGTTTCTTACTAATTTTCCAACATCCTAATTTGTCAAATGTTTTTGCTTGACTGGAAGCCAAACACGGCTACGGGAACAAAACCTGTGGTACACAGGGGGTTCCCCTGGCTGTCAGCTGCCAGGATCTGTGATACAAAGAGCTGAGGCCAGACACGGTAGGCAAACTCAGTGCACAGACCAAAACACAACCTGAAAATCTTTTAGCCTGCCCTGCCCTGTCCAGAGCAGCTGCGAGCCTCAGATGCTCTGTGCTTCCTCCAGAGATTCTGCTGGAAATGTGCAGCATTCCCAATATGTGATGATAGCAAAAAATGCCCAGAGCCTCATGCTAGTGTGACTATACCACAGGAGGGGCTGAAGAGTTACCATAACTTTGCTGCTGGACTCAGGTCCATGGTGCTGCATGGGGCATTAATTCTGCACCTTCTCTGCATGCTTTGTAAAATCACAGAATGGTTTGGGTTGGAAGGGGCACTAAGGTAATTTATTTCCAATCCCCTGCCATGGGCAGGGACACTTTCCACTATCTCAGGTTGCTCAGAGCCCCATCCAGGTGGCCTTCAACACTGCCAAGGATGGAGCACCCACAGCTTCTCTGGGCCACCTCTGCCAGTGCCTCACCATCCTCACAGTAAAGAATTTCTTCCTAATATCCAATCTAAATGTATGCTCTTTCCTCTAAAGCCCATTTTCCTTTGTCCTATCTCTACGTGCCCTTGTGAAATGTTCTCCATGTTCTGTCCTCCTCCAAAGTGGCTCTAAAAGAGTTCAGGATGAAGCTACTGAAATCTGAAGTGGTGTTTAAGGTTGGCAAAAGTGTGGCTGAAAGGATTATGTAATGGGTTTCCAGGAAACTCCAAATTCTGAGAAATTAAATTAGCATGTGAAAGAGAAAATAAGACATATAGGAAGAGACAATTCACCCTGTTGAGGATATTTCAACACCTTCAGCAATTCTCTGAAGAAGAGTAACCACAACAAATGAAATGGAAAACCATAACAGTCTGTTAGAGCGATAAGCTGAAAAACTAAATAAAACCCCCCAAATCCCAAACCACCAAACCATTACAAATGAGAGAAAAAACCCCAACATTTTCACCCTGGAAGCTTGCCAGAAATAGCAAAACAGAGGTGTGAAAGACCATTCAGAGAAAGTAGAGGCCCAGCCAAAAGCAAAATGAGTAATTCTCACCAACAAGGAATGAAGGGAAATTTCCATCCTACAATCTCCTTGTGGAGGGACAGATGATTCAAGTGAAAGCAGTTAGCAGGATATGTTTAAAAACAAATTGATAACGCAAACAGTAAACTATACAAACGGCATTTATCCAAGAGCTCTGGAGGAATTCCAAGAGAGTGCCATGGAATACCATCTGTGGGCACATAGAAAAATGGGATTAAAGGGGAAGAAAGAATCCCACTCTAGCAGAAAAAAGTAATGTCTCACTCATTAAAGGAATGAGGAATCCAGTTTAATTAATGTGGCTGTACAGATGGATATTACTGGATGCCCAAAACATTTTCAGAAAGATCCCTCACCAAATGTCCTTAACTGCTCTTCTCCACAACATGCTTATTCCCATGGTTAACAGCAAGGCGGAAGATAATGAATGGAAAATGGTCAGTGTTTAAAATGGAACACACCAGTGTGTCCTACCAGGATCTGTGCTAGGGCTTGTGATTTTTGATGTGTTCATAAATGGTCTGTGTGTGAGCAGTGAGGGGGAAAACTTTGATGGTGAAGCTGAAAAATGCAGTGTAGTGAAAAAGAGCAAGATCTCAGAATGAAAGCTGGGGGATAAAAAGACAAATTAAATAATAAAATAAAATGAAAAATTAAAGTGTGGGTAGGTGTAATTTACAAAGAGAAGCTATAATTGTGCAAAGCTGTTCAGACCAGTTATCCCCAACTGGGAAAGTGGCCTGGGGATCAATTACAGGTTTTCTCCCTTCCTTCTCAGAGAAGGGACAGTGGAATAAAGAAGAAGTGGAAAAGGGCAAAGGGAAAATCAAGTGCATGGGACAAAGAAGACAGCCAAGGGAGACAAACTGATGTGTCGAAAAACCATTTGCAGTGACTGAGATAATTTGGAAATGATTACTTTTTTTGTTTTACTGTACAGGAACAAAAGCATATTAATTAAGAAATTACATAACAGGTTGAAGCAAATTTAAGTACTCTTTTACTATACATTAAGGAGTCTCCCTCACTGGAGATATTCAAGAACCATCTGAACTCAATCTTCTGCAAAGTGCTCTAGGGTGACACTGCTTGAACAGGAAGGCTGGAACAAATGTGGTCCTTTCAAATCTTACCTGCTCTGTGACTCTGTAAGTCTGGGGAATTAATTAACTAGGACTTCTGGGATGCAAAACAATGCAGAATGGATCAAAGGCAATCAGATTCTCTTATGGAAGAACAACCCAACAAGGACCACTAGGCAAAACGATGCCTTGGTCAGAAAAAGATTAAGCAGGGCTTAATTTGTATTAAAGATTGCTAAAAACATGGGGTTTTATACCTACACTGCTCCTCCATCTGCTCCAACCACACCCCACTGGCCACCTTCACAGCCAGAATCTGGCACAGGTTTGTCCCCTAAACCTCACAGTGGTTTCTGTGCTCTTGTGGTGCACCAGCAGGAGCAAGCTGATATGCAAAGCCCTTGCCAAGCAGCCAATCCCAAATGTTGTTGCACAGCAAAGTCACACCATGCGGGAACTTGGTATGGATAACAAAGTTAGCTGGAAGACAGGAAAAGACTGTATCTCAGAGAGGCTGTCACAACACTCCATGGTCACTTGACACTGGCTGGAGTGAGGCTAAGGGTAGTGTGGAGTAGCCCTTGCCTGGGCTGTTGGCCAAATCGGTCTTTAAGACACATTTGGGGAAGGAAACATGTCAACATACTCTATAAAGTTGCCCAGAAAGAAAGCAAACAACATGAAGGCTGCCTTCATGAAAAGAGTGTAAGTGCCATACCAGTGCTTGGGTTACAACCATTCCTAAAACTCAAATATACATCAGAGATGTTGGCCAGACTGAGGAGAGGAGGAGAAAAACCAGAACTGTAAAAAAGGACAGGAAATGTTGAGAATAGAAGGAAGGTGAAAATTTCTGTTTCAGCCAGCCTGGTGGAGAGTTGCTGGCCAGATACCTCAAGGGCCAAAGGCAAGACAGAGTTTTAGTCTGGGCAGGACAAGACTAACCTGGAGTAGATCTTAGTCCGGAGATGACTGGCCAAAAAGTCTGCAGCCAAGATCATTCAAATGCAAAGGATAGAGGGAGGTAACAAAAGGAGCACAAAACCCTTCTGCAAAAACAATGAAGCAGGTTAGGGAAGCTCTCTAAAGGATGGTATGAAACACTAGTTAGAGAGAAGGAGTGTAGGGGGATGACTATTAAGACCCAGATTATGAAATAAAATTAATCCCAAGCCTTCAGGCCCAGAGGAGCACTTCCAGTTCTCATTCCTGAAGATTGCAAATCCTTCTTGCTGCTCTTCCCATCTTCCTGTGTGCTGGCTCTTCCCAGCTTCCCACGCCTGTGTTTCTGTTCCTGTCCTTCCTCTTAGAGCTCAGCTTAAGGCCCATGGGGAATGAAATGCAGTCTCACGGGACCCACAGGCTGCCTGACTCTCTTCTGCACAGGGTGCTGCCATGCTCACCCAGCCCAGTAAAGGCTGGTATTTGCTCTCTCATAAATCCTATACATTTCATCACACGTTAGCTGAACATGTACATCATACACTAGCATGATGTATCAGGAAAGGTCTTCCCACCTTGGCTTACATGATTTATTCTTTGCTTTTTTCTGAGACAGAGTTCTCCAAGTGCCATGAGGTAAAATGCTGCTGTGGGAAATGAGCTAGGGCTGCTCATGTATTGGCTCCTCTTCAATGGATAATTGGATCATAGAATCATAGAAAGGCTTGGCTTGGAAGGGACCATAAAAATCATCTTGTTCCAACTCCTTGCCATAGACTGGGACACATTCCACTAGACCAGACTGCCCATCTAGTCTGGCCTTTAATACTTTCAGAGACAGGGCATCTACAGCCTCTCTGGGAAACCTGTTTCAGCACCTCAACTACCCTCACAGAAAATTATTTCTTCCCGATATCTGATCTAAACCCACCCTGTGTCAGTTTGAAGACATTGCCTCTTGTCCTATCATGACAGCCTCTTGTAAAATGTCTTTCTCAAACTCTCTTGTAGCCCTTTAGGTATTGGAAGATGCTATAAAGTCTCCCAGATCCTCATCTTTTCCAGGCTGAACAATCTGACTCTCACAGCTTATCTTCACAGGACAGGTCACCTTCAGTGAGAAGATGAAATTGATTCTTAGCTTTCACACAGTGCTGACTTTGGCCATCAGCTGGGGGCATGCAGGCAAAGACCACAGCCGAGATATCAAATCTGCACTTTATTCTTCAGCAGCCTATTGTATTCCCAGCTCTTCCTCCAGTTTTTCCCATCTGCTGGCACACATTTGTGCCCATGACAGCCCAGCACCAGCCACGCTGCTCTCCAGAAGCTTGGCTAGACTTTGCGTGTAGGCAGGGCACTGGCTGTTTGCTAATGACTCTGCAAACCAGAGCCCTGCAGAAATTATGCCAATGTCATCTGTGTTGCATAACCTCCTCTGACCAGCAGCTTTGCACCCTCTCTTCCCTTGGTTCCCTCCTGCCTTGTCACAGAAAAAGCAGAAGTAACAGATGTGAGAGAGACTTGACCTGCCAACACAGGTGTGCTGCCTGGGTCTGTGCCAGGCTCCTGGCTGCACACATGGTGATTCAATTTGCACCATTGCAACAGAAGCAACAGAAATCTGTGATTGATCTGCTCTGCTTTGGGGAATGTTGCCAGATGTGCCATGAAGACCTACCAGGGAATCATCCTGACCCCCACCATGTCATTCCTCTCACTGTTGCTTGTGACCTGTGCCCGCAGCAGCACCCAGGAAGAACTGGAGGCACTGCTGGGGAAGAGCTCTTCACCACCCTGCTTGGCTTAGCAGGATCCATGCCAAGCTACAGGAGCTGTTCTGCAGCTGGCTCCTAGCCCTGGGCGTGCACCATATTCTTGGCACAGGAACTAGGAAAGAGTTACTGAGGGACTTCATTACTGACATGCATTTCTCATACATGTCTCAGCCCCAGTGCACAAGTTCCTAGAAAAGTTTTGACCACAAGAGGTTCTATGTCCTGCCCAGAAGGCAGGCTTCCCAGCAGCCCAATGGTGGAGGAAACTAAGAACACTGGGAAAGAAGCCAAGGCTGCCCAGCTAAAACACCTCTGGGCTCAGCTAGGAAGAATCTGGCAACAGCAGCTTTTGACTGCCTGGACTAGTTCTCTCCTGAACAGCTTCAAAGCAGCTGCCAAAACCCAACATAAGGAAGAGGAAAGGTGTGTTAATGCTGCAAGGCAGTGCTGGGGAGAGCCAGAACAGCCCCTGCTTCCCTGTCTTGCAGCCAGCAGCGCTGCCTTGTGATCCAGCACTGCTCAGCACCAGAGCAGAGGGAGGAGAAACAGCCCCATGACTAAAGGCAGTGCTGAGACACTGCAACCCACACCCTGTATCACACTGATAACAGCACCAGCCTGGACACAGCCATGCCTCCCAGGGAGGGGGCAGGTGGGGTGGGCAGCTTGGCTGTCCTTCGGAGCAGAGCCAGGGAAACAGAGCCACAGGGAAATAAGGCTGGCTGGGAGGAGAGATGTTACAGGTGGAGTAAGGAGCACTCCAGAAGTACTTCAGGCATAAGCAAGCACAAGAGAAGTGGCTGTTACAGGTAGCAGTTGTATGCCAGGGTTAGTGCTCCACGTGCCTTCAGCTGCTCCACTGAGACACTCCACATGATCCCATGGTTACCCCCAGAGGTGTGAGCTGCTCTCTTTTATTTGCCATTTGTGGCTGAACTGACTGCAGGTAACAACAAAGAAAACACTGAGCTTCTGCATACAGGCAAAAAACCCCAGATTTATTCTAAAAGGTAGGAAAAACAGAGCAAGTAGTATGGTCCTTTATGTTCCAAGCCCTCTACCCACCCTCAGTGTAAAGCAGCACGCTGTCCAGCCTGGACTTGTAGAGATTTCAGCCAGGATGAGTGAGAGGGTTTCACCAATGATTCCCTGACTAGCTCTGGTTAAGGACTGTGGAACAGTGTGCCAGCACACTGATGCAAGGGCAGTGAATCCCCTTTACAAGAAAGATCTTCTTGACCTTGTCTTAGCTTCTGTTCGAGTGCTTCCACACTCAACAAAAGGACTTCAGTTTTGTTTTTTACTGCCCAAGCCCAACTTCCCTTGGCTCCCAGAGCAGCAGATACACAGGACCAAACCAGAGAATACTGAAAGAGAAAGAGGTAGGTAATCAGATATTTGTGACAGAACAGGTTGTTGGGAGATACCCAGTTTGTGACTATTCACAGTGCTAGGTGAGGAGTCTCCAGGAGCACTGCAGTACTGACACACAGCCAGTCAGGCACTGTGGGTCTGTGCAGAGTGTGACTGCTCCCATCCTCTCCCTGCTGCCAGGATCAAACTGGTCCAGATACTGCAGTCGCAATACGCTTCAGTGCTGGGGAAAGTGAACTTCTGCATCAGCCCTCTCTGAAAGCACAGGGCCAGCTGGTTGCAGCAAATAAAAATAAAAATAAAAAAATATTTAAAAAAAGGAAAAAGGCTGCTGTATCTCTGGATGTGTTCACTGTTAGGCAAGGCCCAACAGCACTGGAAGAGGACAGGTCTGAGCCACTTGGACCTGGAAGACAGTCAAGAAACACAACTCACTTGAGGGCACAAAAGGATTCCAGTTAGGTACAACAAGCTTGCACTTATCTATGCAGATCCCTGTATTTTATCTTTCTTCTGCCTGACCTCTGACACAGGGAGTCTCCTCTGGGTACATCAATGAACGGGACACAGAGAAATGAAGCAATTAAGCCAAATACTTCAGGGAGAGGATTTTTTCAGCTATTGAAGAGTTCGTGTCTTTCTCAGCTATGAAGAGAAAGACAAGACAGGCCCCAGCTAAAAGGTTTGCTCCAGCATGGGAGCAGAACCAAGCAGGAAACTTGGCAATCTTGGTGTGTGGCTGGAAGCCCTGCAGTGGGTCAGTAGCCAAAGGCATGGTGTTCTGATCCTTCTCCATGCTCAGCTGACACATACCAAGATCCTGCCAGAGAAGAAGGAATTACAGCACCACTACAGCTCCCAGCTGCCTTCAGCAGCTGACTGGGACAGGGGAGCTGCACATCCACCAGATACTTCAGACAAGGCAGAGTCAGTCAAGGCCTCTGGCCCACGCCAGACCCTTATCACCCAACCACCATATCACAATCTCAGTTGCTAGCTGTGTTTCCACTGCTGAGACTTTGTAGAAAGTCCTCTTTACCCCAACAAAGTTGCTGCCTTTTCCCCTGTTTTGAGCCTTGCCTTCAGCTCGCTGCCCCTGCCACCCTGCAGGGCTCCCCAGCACCACTGCCCCTCCACCCCAGGAAGCCACTGGAGCTGGCTGCTGTAGCATGCATTCTGGTAGCCCTTGTCCTTCCAGCCCCAGCCCTCCAACAAACTGTGAGCTCCCTCCAGCAGCCTGGCCATTGTACTGCAAGCCATTATACCGTGCACCACAGCTGCTGGGAACCCAAACTCAGGCTGATTTTCCCGGGGTTCCCTGGTCTCTGTGCAGTCCTGGGATGGAAGCTGGCTGCTGCTCTCTGTTTCTCCTGCTCTATTTCTTATGTAGCTTGTGGCCAAGAGATGCTACAGGTGGAACATGAAGGGAAGCGTTCCTTTGCTCCTCCATTTCCCAGGAAGGAGCAATCATACACCGCCTCCTCTTACCGTGTCAGCCGGGCTGTACGTCCTCAGTGCAGTGAGCTCCCCTCTCTAGACATGTTCATGGGAGTGGAAGTGAACTGTGGTGAGAAGCACAGAAAGAGCATTGGCAGGGGAGCACAGGCTGGCAAGGAATATTCCAAGGAATACAGTCTTGATCCCAAGACCACCAAATAAAACCTATAACCCAGGAGCTAAGAAACCAAGTGCTACCTGTGGAAACCTCCTCTCTCCTGCCTCTGGGCAGGGAAATTCCACATGTCCCAGAGGGACTGTGGCTTAGCAGAGGATATCCCCCAGCTCACCTGCTGGATTTCCTGCATTGCCAGGCGTATGGAAGAGCGGAGGCGAGGGAAGGCTCGTTGGCTGCTCTCTCCAGAGCTAGGCTTTGCTCTACTCTTGTCTGGGGTCTGCTGGTTTTGGAAATTCTTGGCTCTCCTGAACCACTGCAGAGCAGGTGTGCCACTGGAGAGCATGGAGGGGCAGGACTGCTTCTCTGAAGGGGTCTCCTCCTTGTCTGCTGGTGAACTCAGTGTGAGATTCTCCAGATTTTTGTAATTCAGGCTCTCAGTACCTTTCTGGAGAAAGGAGGAGTGGATTCAGCAGTGGTTTGCAGACCCTTCACACACACTGAACATACCCACCTGTGTCCACTGCTGACAATCAGGGGGCAGCAGGGTGTTATCATCTGCCAGTGCCTCTCCCCCATCCCAGGACTCCCCAGCTAGCAGCGTTTCCCAGCGCCTGCAGAAGCAGCCAAGCTGCTTGGCCAAAACGGGACACGCCTCAGCAGGAACACAAAAGAGATGCTGCTGCAGCGTCTTTAGCCACTCACTCAAGTCCATGCCCCTTGCTCTTTCCCCACTGAAGACGCCGGGTCCTCACCTGGCCACAGGGCACAGTCAGTATTTCCATGAAGGGCTGGATGCCCACGTGCTGGTGGTAGCGCACCAGCTTGGTGAGCGAGGCGTGGGCCCGGTCCTCCCCCAGGATGACGTAGCGTGCGTTGGGCTGCGCCTGGACCATGTAGTGCCTGCAGCGCCCCTCGCCCCTGGGGAGGGATGGACAGAAACAGTCAGGACATGGCGGCCTCAGCGTGTCAGAACCTGGCTCCTGCTTCCCCCCCTCCGTGGTCTCCAGAAGCCGATTGTGATCAGGATCCTCACTAACAAGTACCACGCAGAGGCAGGGCTAACATGGGCTCATAGCTGCTGCTATCTCCCTCCAACCTGGTTTGCCCTCTCAGCCACAGAGTACAGCCCAAGCAGGACCTCTATCCTTGGAGCCACAGCACCCCACCCACAAACAGATCTATTTTTTCAGTAAGAGACAGATTCTGCAGTATCCCATCTGCTACTGCAATCTCTGAGGCACCCACTACAGGAGAGGCTGAACATGATCCTCACTGGACTCCTCTGTGAAGCAGGTAATCTCCTCCAGTCAGAATTCAATAGAGAATCACAGAATTCAAGAATTCTATGACTGCAGAATTCCAGGATCACAGAATTTAATGCAGTGCTCAGTTTCATCAAATCAGTTAGGATGGAAAAGCCTTTAAGATTCTAGAGTTCAACCCTGAACACAGCACTGCCAAATCCACCATTAAACCATGTTCCCAAGTGCCACATCTACACACTTTTTAAATACCTCCAGGGATAGTGACTCTACCAATGCCCTGGGCAGCCTGTTCCTGTGCTTGACATCCCCTTCTGTGAAGACATTCCTCCTGACATTCAGCCTGAACCTACCCTGTCACAGCTTGAGGCTGTGTCTTCTTGTCCTGCTGCCAGCTGCCTGGAAGAAAAGGCTGACCCCCATCTAGCTACAGGCTTCTGCCAGGAGTTGTAGAGAGCAATAATGTCTCCCCTGAGCCTCCTCTGCCCATTACCTACCGGTATGTCAGGATGTAGCCTGGTCGGCTCTGGCTGATCCGAACAAGGAAGCAACCCAAAGGCTTGTCAATCAGCAAGTTTTCAGCTTCCCTGGAACCAGGAAAGAGTTTTTCAGCAGAGAGCCAGCAGCTGCCTTGCCACACTGCTGGGATTTGCATCCTAGCTCATATGCTAGCCCAGCAGTGTCCCAGGGAGCCCAGCATCTGCCCCATGTGCTCCTGGCTACAGAACAGGTCTCCTGACTCAGATTGGTGGTGCAGGAGGAACTAATAGGCTGAGGAAGCATCATACTCTCAGCCAAAGCCTCTCCAAGCAGGGCTGCTCCAAACCTGCTCCAGCAGTCTGACTGTGCAATAGCAACAGCTGCCTTCCAGCCCCAAGCATGTCACAAAGCATCACTGAGATGAAGAACCTCCGCATGTGTGCGCTTCCTATGGCCCAGGGATGAAGAATTCAGGATGCTGTGGGGTACTGGGTAAGCCCAGCACCTTGGAAAAACACTGTCTTAGAATACCCTCTGGCTTTCTAAACTTCCTGCTGGAAGGAGGTCTTCCCCTTCTCTGCCTAACAGACAAAGCTCTTCTTTGTGCTTGTCATGTGCCTTGCTCCAGGCTAAAGGTGACTGCAAATCACCAGTGCAGTTTGGGGTTGCTCTGGCTGCTGCATTCCATGAAGGCAGCTTACACTGCTGTGTGAAAACTTAAGTCTCTGCTTAAGCACCAGTGTCTTTGGGAAGGATCTGCCACGTCCTTCATTGTGCAGTGCTCATGGCTAGTCTATACTTGAATTTAGACTGTTTTGTCTTCCAGACACTAATTCCTCTCCTACATTCTTTCATCTGTGGACAAAAGCATTACTACAGATTAGGGCCTCAATAACTATCTTGAAAAAATTAAAAAGAAATTTTAATTGCATCTACCAGGGAGCTGTGAGCTACTGTAGTGTCCTTTACCAAGTCAATGTGGTGTGTAATGTCTCTGAGTAAACGTTCACACTGACAGCCTGAAAAAATCCAGGAATGTAGATCTAATAAGGCTGAAGGAGAATTGCAGTTTCAACAGAAAAAAAAGGTAGAAACCGAGCAAGATGATGACGGTGTTCAGACAGCAGCAACAAAGAAATTCCACCAGTTACAGGATACTGGCAGTTAACAAGTGTGAAGCACCACAGATCAATTTGCACACAGGTGAGACTATAATGCCATCCTGCTCCTGTCTGATCACTGACATAATCAGCACTTCTCTGATTATGCCACTGCTTGACTCAGAAAGCACTGCTTGACTAAGCCAAGAGAGAGAAGTGTGAGGCAAACCTGGGAGAAAAAAACTTCAAGCATTTAAACAAAGTCCTGCAAACAGCTCCATAAGAAAGAAGGGCTTAGTGAATATCTTTCCCAGACTAAGTAGAAGCAAATGCCAGCTATGCTGCACCCTCCTTAGACAGACAGAGGTATCAACAAAAACACTTCCTTTTCCTTATCAGAGGGCTTTGGTGGAGTTTTGCCATTGACTACTCACTAAAGCCCCTCTTAATACTATTTAAAATAAAAGTAAGCTGAATTCTATATTCTCCTGCTGTAAATTGGGGTCTTCTCCTGACCTATACTGAAATACAAAAAACAGTCATAATGAATCAACCCAAAAATTCATCTTCATGTCTCTGCAAATGGTCCAGAACAGGGAAAGTGCATGTGCATATTTCTTCCCTTTACAAGCCTCCCATCCCTACACAAGATCTATATTTAAGGACCCAGTGGACTTACATACAATGAGTTTCCATTGTCTTTCCATGGACCTACATAAAATTTCAGCATTTACAGCCTGTGACAGGGACTCCCAAACTTTCCACTAAGGGTTTGATGCTCACAGATTAAAAGGGAAAAGTTATGCTGGTCACTCCCATTTCCATTCCACTTCCTTCCTGACCAATCCAACCTACAGAGTCCTAAGGACACATGGATTTCTACCTGTGGTCACTGTGTCCAGAGTACTTACCTCCGACTGATCATCCCATGCAGCCAGCTTGGAAAGGCCCCATCATCCTGCATGACCTTCTGGGCCTGTGTCTCTGTGAACCAGCGGAGAGTTGCTCCTCTCTTGAGTTTCCTCATTTTTGCTTCTTCCCCAGTCTGTTCCTCAGCTCCCAGAACAGGAGGAGGCACAGCAGGGCTCAAGAAGTTATCAAAAGGAGTGGACTGAAAGCAAGGAGAGAGGGAAAGTCAGGACGAAAGCAAAGTCAAAAGCAGGGGACATTTGAAGAGATCACTTTGGCAGGTGATGCCATTCCTGAGTCCCTTAAGAGATGATCAGTCACCAACTACTAAAAGTTGCTTTCAGCTCCTCAAAGGTCCTGACCATGCTTTTTATCTAACCACAGTAGGACAGGACCCACACTTCTCATAACAAGAATCACAACACTCTCTTGGGACTGCATGCAGGAGAACACGTGCATGCAGGAGGTGATGGAGCAGGGAACCAGCACGCCTGGCTCAGGGCCCCCCAGCAGAGCCAGTATTGCTACCTCTGTCAGTTTGCTGCGTGGCCGTGGCACTGGTGGCTGCTGTGACTGACCAGAAGGATGAGGACTAGACTGAGGGCGCCTCTTTCGTGGCATGGGGACTGGAAGGGAGTTTCTTTCTGCAACAAGAATAAATAAATAGGTGAACTCAAGCATCCAAGATCCATGAGATCTATTCTTCACAGGCCCAGGAATGGGGTAGGCTCTGCTGCATGGATTATGTGGTAAAACAACAGCCTGGCCCTCCTTCCAGCACAGCCGAGCAAATTACCTTTATTATGCTGCTTTTGCTCCCCACAGACAATGCCACACTTGCAAAGAGCAGAAACATCATTGGCTCCCTGCCCACCACACCGATGGAATTCCCATCCCAGGGCAGGCCATCATGACCTGGAGCTTACAGCACTTCAAGGTGATCACCTCACCAGTGGACATGCTCTGGGTCAGTGTGAGTGGGAACAACTCACCCTGGGCCTCAGTTGCCAGTGACAGCTGCTGTTTTTTTTCTCTCTCTGCCTCCTCCTGTAGCCGCTGTGCTTGAGCTCTCAGCTCAGCCAACAGTTTTAGGAAACTCTTCTTGCATCTGAATCCTCTAAAAACTGTTCAGATAAAAGCTGTGGTTAGAAAATAAATGCTGTTCATGCCTTTGTAATTCTCTTGGGGAAGAACACTGGGTGATAGTCCTTCACTCAGTACAAAGCCCTCAACACCTGAATCATGTTAATAAAGAGCAATGGAAGCTCTACTGTGAGCAGGTAGCCAAAAGCCTGTGAGAACTAACTTCCACTCTCTAAGCTGCCAGATCACAGATTTATAGAAATCAAATTACAGCTCTAAGCTCTCATCTCTAATGCCAGGGCACTGAATACCTAAAAAGAAAGCCTCACAGAAGGGCCTGTTAACCATCCATCTCTCTGTCCTTCTAGACACCAAGAAGGAGACAGGATTTCCTTGATGCCAGCCCACAGGAAAACCTTCCCCATAAGCAGCCAACGCAGGGCTCACAGGAGCATTAGACTTTGTGTGATCCCACCTACTCTCCCAGTTATTAAAACACATGAAGTGAAAGCTGCACCCTCTCATTTCCCACTACCCACACATGCTCCCCTTAGATGACAAGAGCGCACAGCTTGTGACCGTCTGATGTTTGTCACACTGTATAGTGCACAGTTGGGAGTTGCTCAGATGCTCCAGCAGTGCAACAACCCATACAGAAGAGAAGTGTAACAGAGGGGAGCTAAGCAGGCTAAGCAGCCTCCTCCTCCTGGCTGCACAGTCCTCATGTAGCCTGTGCAAAGGGAAGTACCAATCTGCCCGCAGCCGCTCTGAAGAGATCGGCTGCTAGAGCAGATGCCATGTGGAAAGGAAAAAACCAAACCAGACCAAAATTCCACCCTCTTCTGTCTCTGAAAGCAGCAATGAGATCTGCTTCATTCATTTCCCTCTCCCCAGTTCAACAAAACTCACAATCCTTACTCCAGAGGACAGTGAGCCAGACTTCAGGATGCAGCCAAATCATGTGCGTGCCCTGCTCAGCCCAGCTCTCCTGCACACATTTTCCCTTTCCAAGGCTGGTACTGAGGACTCTCCCTGATTCAGGATGAGCACTGGGAAAATGGGCATTTGCAATAAGCACTTTGACTTCACAGGGTCTTGACATAGAGATGGCACCTGCCCTACCCTTCTGTCCTCTGCAAAGGTGGATTAGGGACTGCACAAAAGGTTTTCCTTCCCCTGGTCTGAGATCACCTCCTGTCCCAGTGCTCACCTTTCTGTATGATAACTGCTGCTCTTTCCAGTCGCTCCACATACTTTGCCAGCTGTTCCTGATGCCAATATTTAAAGAAAAGTCGAGACTTTCTGTGAAGTTGGAAGAGAAAGATGCAGTGAGAAACGCTGTCTAAACTTTTATCCATTATCCTTTGAAAAACCCATTCCTGCAACCACAGAATTCTCCCTAAAGAGAATCAGGTGACAGATTACATATGTAAAATCTTAGGCTTCCCATTCCCAAGAGCAGTGATCCACACCTACCCACAAATCCAGCCTTTCAGCTCTGTACTTTGCAGTATCTCCAAGCAGCTGAAAGAGACAAAAAAAGTGAAATAAATAATTTTCCACCCAAAGTGAACAACAATTTTTTTAGTTACATAAAGGGGCATAAAATGTCTCAGCAATTCCCAATAGTCAGTAAACTGGCTGTCAGTCTGTAATGCAGCTTGAGGTACAGCTAGGATCACATTTGGGAAGAACATCCGCAGAGGGATTCCCATAGGCAGATTTACTTCAACTCCCTGGGAGGCAATTCTGTAGAGCCCATTTTATTCTCGGAAGTGTTTTTCCTCATTCTGTTTCCAAGCCCTTTGGAGGACACAAGTTGCAAGGTCAGCACAGCAAGACTTCAGGGAGAAAGTCTGTTTTCCAATTCCAGTTTCATTTTGCAGACTCCAGTGATAAAATTTGGGTCACTCGGAAAGATTCCCTGACACTTGGAACTGAAAGCAGCTCTAGCTGCAACACACAGACAGCTTCCTCTCTCTCCTGCTAATCCAGGCTGTGAAATCATAGTGGCACTTTTTGCTAATATCTCACACAAGAAAGCAGAAGTGATTTTCCTTCTATCTCTGCCAACTTCCACAGCACCACAATCCATATCCACAGGATTTTTTTTCTGAAATGCATCCCATGATTTTTGTGCCTCCAAACACACCACACCGCCTGTTCACAATAATCTCTCCCCCATCTATGAGATTCTCTTGTGACCTCAGTTGGGTTTGAAATTCTTACTATTCAGAAGCATAAGGAAGTTCAAGGAAGCACTGTGAAGGCAGGAGGAGCTACTGCCAGAAGAGAATTGTTCCAGGAGGTCATTCAAACCCTTTTCTTAAATGACTAAAAAAACCCCTCAGCTGGTTTCTTTACATGATTCATTCTCACTATCAATCACAGTTGACACTGGCAGGAAGGAGAGGCTGGGAAAGTGGAGAAGAGGAGGTGGGGAATGGCTGCCCTAGATGTAGGAGGGAAAACGCTGGCAAGGTAAAACCCTGCTCCTCTGCAGAGCTGGAAGGGTGTTTATATGTATAACAGTCAGGTTCTAAAAGTGCCGATGGTGTATTTTGTCTGCACAGAGACAAAATTCTTGGTTTAGAAACATATTCTTTAGCCTGCGAGACATTCAGTGCTGGCTGCTTGTCCAGCATTGTCTGTATCTTCTTCTCCCATGTGGCCATCAGGAAAAAGCCTGTGGAGGACCCTGGCAGCAGTGCTTGAGTGCCTGCAGTGCTGAGTTCAGTGGACAGCCCTGACCACTATTGTCACTCCCAAATTAAATACACAGGTCAGTTTTCATTTCACAGCACAACAACATGTTACAGCAATTGAATTTAATTGCTACATAACAATTCAAGAAAGATTTAATTAATCACGGTACCAAATGTTTTTTAAACATTAAATGTCCTTGCCTGGGATCTGTGTTCCCCATCACCACAAAATCCCATCCTCTTTTTTCTGTCCCTTTTACTTGGTTTTCTATGCTACTCTGACTAAAAGCCTATGAAAAACAAACCAGACTGCAGACAACAAAGTTAATGTTCCTACCTTTCTTTTGTGAGGGGGACACCAGGTTTAACTAGAAGAATTCCATATCTGTGGAAAACAAACGAATACAAACACATAAAAGCCACATCCTTGATGGGCTGAGCTGATCCCTATCACCCTGACAGCAAACAACAACAAATCACTATCTTTCCCACTCAGCCTCCCACAGCAAATAACCCCATGACCTCTGACCACATGAACTTTGAAGAAACTCTTTCATTCATTGCCCATATCTGGTTATCAGGGTAATTTCCCAAATAATATCTAACAAGGAATATTCAGAGGTTTTAAAAGACCTTTCAGCAAATTCCTCAAAGGAGGGTCTCCAGGAGAAACCATCTCTTCGGATACGGATTGTCTCCAGCAGCCCATTGTACCGCAGCTGAAGCAGCACCACAAAGAGGATCAGAGAAACAAAGAGAAACAGGTCATTATGACATTGGTTTTGCTCCTTTGCAGGCAGAAATTACTTCATTCAGCCCTAAACTTCTCCAGTTCAAAATGAAAAAGTTTTTTTTCTGAAAACCTTTTCTTGGTTAAGAACTGAAATTACCTCATCCTGCAACTCTGATGATTAACCACTCTGAGTTAGAAGTTGGAAACCATAAAAACCAATGACTGAAATAACTTCACCTTCCAGCCATGGGTACTGCTTTTCTTCTGTCCCTTAGAGGATAGCTTCATATTTCCAAATCTGGACACAGAAGTACTCTGAGGCATGGATGAACTTCCTCTTAATCCTATCCTTTCTTATATACATTGAAGAGGATGCTGAGCTTTCTGAACTCTTCCAGTCATTTTCAGTATTCTTTAAGGCATCTATACCTCAGACCTGTCAGAATATCCAACTAAAATCATATCAGTGCATTTCAGATCCTATCAAAGCAATTCCATCTTGGTTTCTATTCAGAGTTGCCCTGGCTGATGGGTGAGAACAGTCTCCTCTGGGAAGCAATTTTTCTGGAGTACTGTCTGTACCAGTCCCATCCAGGGGGGATACAAAGATGAATCCTAGTGCCCTACAAGCACATCTCATTGCGTTCACGAAAAAGAAATGAGAGGGATCTAAGACTGCAAAATCTGGACCTAGCAGTCTGTGTCACAAAAACGACCAAGTACTCAGAATCTCTACACATATATAAATAAAGTGTGGCCACTCTTTCTCTTGCAAGGGGAGACTCAACTGAGTCACCTTTCACAGCCTTTTGGTGGAATCTGCCCTCCCACTGAGATGTGGCAGTGTTCTGTAAAGGACACTGTTTTTGCTCACCTGCAGCAGCACCACCTGGTTGTCCAGCACACCTGGCTCCTTCTGGCTGTTGGGCTTTATGCAGCGCACAAAGTGTGGGTTGGCAGAGTACATCCTCTCCATGAGCACCATCAGGGAATGCTGGCAAGGGCAGAGGAAGATCAACAGCCCATCAAGACAAAGCACTGCCACATGTGCAACATCCTGCAGCAAGAACTGTTTTCACACCCCACAGAAACTTCCTGGGTTCTGGCAACAGCTGGGCCCACCCCACCATGATCAGCCCTGCTTGGCAATCAGGAAAACCCCTGTCTACATAATGTCTGATTTAACCATGCTTAGCACTCTGGAAGCAGTGCAGTGGTATTAGCAGTGATCAAATTATCATTTAATCTCAGGGGCACCTCAGGGCAGGAGTACTGTACCCGGAACTGAGCCCCAGCAGACTGCTTCCGTGTGCTGTTGAACTTGTCATCTGCTCCTGGTATGACCTGAAACCAGACCAAAACAAAGGATCAGCCATAGAAAGAAGTGCTTGATTGACAGCCAAAGAGCACTGCTGGAAGGCAATGGCAAAAAACCAGGGAGAATGGATGTAACAGGAGGGAAGACAAGCTAAACACATAAATGGCAGAAGCAAGCATAAAACATGGTAAAAAACAAAGGAGAAACTGTTACAAGCTGATTACTGTCTGCTCTTATTTTAAACCAACTTCTGCCTGCCCTTTTTCAGACAGTTTATCAGGTAATATTTATCAATTGCAATGTGGACTTGAAACGCAATACCTTGGCTTTCACATGAGGCATCAGGGTCCCTGTCCTGGAGATAGTGGCTGGAAGAACAGAGACAATTAGTTGATTTTGTACCTTTGAAATGCACTAGGGATGATAAACATTCAAACCTCACTTAATGCACAAACATCCTTACAAACACTGACTCACAGGGTGTTCAGTTTCAACACGTGGAACTACTGTATGAAGCACACAAGGCAGGCATTACTAATTTCTGCCACTGAGAAGTCATGACAATCAGGTTATTAAATAAACCTAAATGACTTTCAATAAAATTATCATCAATGGCCATCTAACAGTGCAGAAAAAATGGCACAGACAGCAAATTGGGAGCTCACCTACAGAACTCAGGAGGTTATTTAAAGTCAGACAGTTTAACTAATTCACTGACAGGATGAGAAAACCAGGGAAGTTTAATTTACTAAAGGATCTTGTGCACCCTTGTGTAATGGCTTCATGTGAGTCATAAAATCACACAAAATGATGTTAGCAGTGTCCTCTGGAGGTCATCTGGACCAAACCCTTTGTTTAGCACCTAAAGCCATTGCCCAGACTGGACAACCAAACTTAGAACAGGTTGTATCTGCTGTTTATGAACTTTGAAAGGGTTGGCACTAAGCTAAGTAGCTTCAGTAACAATGCAAAAATGGTAATGAAGAAAGATAGTCCTGAGAAGTAGCTGAAAAACACAGAGAAGAATAGAAATTAAATTAATCAGTTTCTTATAAATCCCAGAAAGTGGCATGGACTGAATGGGACCAAAAAATTACAAAATTTCTATACCAGAAGCACTGTGTTCAGCCAGCCAATTTCCAAGGAAGTATCCACCTAACCTTTCTCTAATTTTTTAATTGAATTAGAAGCCTTGAAGGTTTATTGATAACTGAAAAAGGGGAGAAAAGTGGTAGGAGAAAAGTAATGCATGGCCTGAGAGTTTTTTTAACAATTTGTGAAGCTCCATTTTTAGAATCTCTGATCTTGACCAGCTTCATTTCTAGAAAAGAACAGAATGTTTAGAAAGGACCAGTGGAGACAGTCTTGCACTGAGAAGATGGGAAGGCATCTGAGTGGTGGCTAATTCTCTGGAATGGGATACAACCTGCCTTGCTTTCCATGGCAGGGAATAAACATGTTGCTCTGAGAGTTCCACTGCAGGCTGCAGCACCCCCAGAGTCCCCCTGGTGCTGCCAGCTGTGAAACACCCTCTGTGAAACACAGGAGCCTCATGCCCACACTTAACTCTTGCCAAGGTGGGCCCTGGCTTGTGATGGATGTGCAGAGGACTTGCCTGTGAACAGCACGCTGAGCAAGGGGGTGACACTGTTGATGAAGAGCCCACGGACGTTGGCTGGCACGGTGTCTCTGTTCTTCTCTAGAAAGCCCCTGGCAGCATATTGTACCTGGGGAAAGGGCAGCAGGTCACTAAGGACAGCAGGCTGGCTGTAAATGCCCCTTCCACAGCCTGCCAGGAGCTGAGCATGGGTTAAACTGATTCTACTCTGGCTTGCACATGAATTCTTTAAACACACATGCACCCCATTCAGATGCCAGGAACCAAACCATGCACATGCCAGAGGCATCAGAACCATGGGGGTGCAGCATAACACTGAGACATCTGCCTTTTAAATGTTAAATGTTAATTTTTGTAATAACAAACGTCACAAATAATAACTTAGTCAACAGTGCTGAGATTAGATTGCTAAACTGCAAGTTACAATGACCTAAATTGTCATATCTTCTCCTGTTCTGAAAATTATCTCCAATCAATTCAACTTAATGTGGACCAACACTTTTAATACTGGTGGCAGTAAAGTTACATGCAATAATGCTAAATCTCAAGCTGCTTAGATACCAGTGAATGTGCAAATAACTGCCTCCACTTTCAAAACATTAATTACCCTGCTGTTTACACAGTGTTCCCAGGTATTTGCAAAAAAACAGTCACTGCTATGCTGTGGAACCCATTAGGTAAAGAAAAATCCTTTAGCCTGTCCTTTGGTGCTGCACAGTGGACACAGTATTTTAATTTATAAAGCACTATTTTAGGACTAGAGTCCTAATAGAAGGTTGATTAGAAGAACAGCCGATTCTTGTAATGCCCTACACCTCTGTGAGGTAGCCCCACTTTCCTCAGGGGTCTTCTCTTCCTTTTACAAAAATCCCAGGGAATTCTAGAAGGCAATCCAGTGGAACACATCACTTCTGTTAGTGTCATCCTCAGACCACACATTCCTTGACATCAAAGCCTTATTTGTCAGGCAACACTCCCATCCCCTCCAAGATATAGGGCAACAGGATTCTTCCTGCAAACAGTACATACTTTCCCAGCATAGTGAATGATGCTGAATCCCAAAACACGGCCTCGGGCTGGCTGGAAGTGTAAATTCCCCTTAAAGCTGCTGTTTAGTTTATCCACAAATGTCTTATCAGTTGCCTGCAAGAGAGCAGATTTCATAAGCTGCAACAGAGGCCTGATGAGGACACACAGAATCAAAACAAAATGTTGGAAGTATCCTTGGCTGTGCAATAGTCTTCTGCTGTATCTTCTCTCTGGCTCTTCTCAGGGATGCCAGTGTCACTAGACTGCCTCTGATCTGGATGTCCTGTCTCATAAGTCACACCTGGGGACATCTCTGTTCATCCTGAGCTCCAGCCCAAGAGCTTTCTTTGTAGCCCAGATATACATTGATATATTAGCCCCCAGAATATTTTCTCTGCCTTCTCTCTCATGCATACCTGAGGGAATGCACTCTGCTCATCCAGAAGAGACAGCAGTCCAAGTGGCTTGGCCAGGAGCAGATTCTGCAGGAAAGAAGATGCATGGCACATAGATAAAGCAGTGCAGGACATTCCTCTCACCTTTATCACCCTTTACAGGGGTTCCTGCCAGGTGCATCTCCTTCCCATGGTAGGAAGAGCAAGACTTTTCTTTTGGCTGGATGGACCAATTATATTCTGTCAGTCATCTCACTCACCAGAATAGGTTCATTATTGTTGAATGTAATGGTCTCCCAAGGCAGCCCTTCTTCCTTATAGGCAGCCTGCTCCAGCTGGAAAATGTGCTGAAATAAAGAAAGAAGAGGTTGAAGCACCCAGGAGACTTTGCTAGACAAACGCTGAACATCTTCCTTCCTGCCCTGAACAAGAGGACAGGGGTGTGGCACTCTCAGCCACAGCATGATAGGTCCAAGATGTAGCTGCTGCTCTCCATAATACTCTGTAACCCTGGCATTCACTGGTGCTGGTGCATAAAGCAGGAACACTCGTCAGAGGGTAAGTGTCCCTGCTATTATGACTTGATTACTGCTTTATCCTTCTACCTCTTCCTTTCCTGTCCCAGTGGCTCCCCTACCCCAGCAGGGAAGGTTGCTGCTCTCTATCTTGCTTCACTATTCACAATTTCTGTCCTTACAGGAAATAGATATGTTTTTCCCCAAGCTCTCCTGCATGTGCCAGGTAGAGCAGTGTTCTGTTTTCTCTGCAACAGAAGGTGAGGCCACCCCCAGCAGACTTACATGGTTGAAGAAATGCTGCAGCTGCTCATTGGCCAAGTTTATGCAAAGCTGTTCAAAACGATTCACTGCAAAGTTTTCAAAGCCAAAAATATCCAAGATGCCTAAAAAAAGGGAAGAAGAGCAAATTGTGGAGTCTGCAGACCATCCTTGCAGATTACTGTGTACACCAAGACACAACTAAGTCTCTTATCACACAGCTCTTGTGGCACAGACAAAATGCATCCAGAAGAGACACCAGTAGCAGCTCTTCCACAGCTTGAAGAATTAGTTAAGAGAAGACCCACTCCAGCTTGGCTTCTCTGCTAAGCCAGAGTGCCCCAGAACAGCCTCACAGCTGCTTCCAATCAACTGACTGCTCAGAGCTGAGCAAAGCCCCACAGCCTTCATGCTGCTGACTCTTATCTCTAGCAGGATCACTGTTTTGATAACGCAAGCTCTGTGAAACCTCATGCCTTGTCCTTCGCTGTGGCTGAGGGATGCACATTTGAGAACAGAACAGGAGCAAGGCAGGCAGAACTCACCTATCTCCCTCAGTTCCACGTCAGGATCCACGTTCTCAGCCAGCAGCTCATTGATCTTGCAGACAATCCAGCCAAACACTCGGCCATAGGCCACCTTTGCAATGGAGTCCCGAGCATCTGCACAGGGGGAACAACGGCAGCTCACTGACAGGCTTTGCAGGAGAGCAGGGCACACGACACAAGCTGGCTCAATACATCCACCTCTGGCAAAAATGGCTATATAAAACCACTTTAAAGACCAGATAAACACTGGATTGTCCCCATCCTTTGCAAGTGGGAGCTGTAAAAACAGCTCTTTAATTTCAAATTCTTCACAATCTTTCTACAAGGTCAGCCATGCCATACCAGAGTGTTTTTGAGTCATGCCACTTTTTAGACTATCCAGAGACTTGCTTTCCCCTCTGAAGATACACTAAGTATGGATCCCCTCACTGCTAAACCAAGGGAGAAGCTCCAAATTTTACTTGGAAAATTGGATGGTTCTCTTCCTCCTAGGCCATAGTTGCTAAGTGTTTAAATGCTGTAGTGAAGAAAAGGACACAATTGATGGAAAGCTTGCTGACATTCTAAGAAGGAGACCAAATTAACAAGACTTATGATTAAATACAAATTATGTATATTTATTGTCTAGAGCAATTTGTAAAACAGAACTAGCTAATCCCATTTAATTTTCATTTTCTTCTTTCATTTATTTGAAGCAATAATCTCTCATTTTAATTATCTTTTAAAGCACTATCATTTAAATGAACCTTTTGGTACAGATTATTTTAGACCATTTTCTTGTTTTATTGGAAGGGAAAATAACACCTTGTGCTTGCTATTTTACTCTTTTCTCTCCATTCCTGACACTGTGGCATCTCGTCGTTCTCATGCGTTTCTCCACCTATTACCTAGAGCTCTGCACACTGCCAGCACTCTGCAACAGGAGCCTTCCCCTGTTTTGCACAAATACCCAGAGTTTCTTTCTGGTCTGGACTGAGGCAGAAAGCAAAGCTAATTCCTTGGTTTCTCATTTAATCTCTGCAGTCTCCTGGAGACCAAACAAAAGCAGCATTCATGGCCCTCCATGTCAGTAAGCGACTAAACAGATAAACACTGACATACTTCCCTCTGTGTGAGAGGAATGAAGGGGCACAGAAGGACATCTTTGTTCCCAACAAGCTGCACATGTGTGGGGATACCCTTCCATCAAAACCCAGTCTTTCCAGCCAGCACATCTGCAATTCATTGTGTTTCCTACCTTCTGCCTGCTGCTGGGTGTGAAAGCGCTGGATCTGCTCGCCTCGGGTCACTGACGTTGTACAAATCAGGCATTTTAACAGCTCATCTTCCTGGACTCCAAACTGACCCTGGGAAACAGGAAAGAGACAAGGACAGTCAGCTGTAAACCCTTACTCTGCTCGTGGGGATTGTGTCTGTCTGTGTGTAAGGGGGTTGTGATTCAGGCTCAGGCCTTTGAGCCCCACGGTAAGGCAGGTACTGCTGCTGGCACCAGAGTCAGATGTGGGCTCTGATCTGCTCCACCCCCGCAGCAACCAGCCTCACACACCCACTCTCAAACACTTTTTGTTTTGCTCCTCCAGTGCTGCCACCTTTCACCTTCTTTGGGAGCCATGCCAGTACCTGCTGAGTGGTTTAATGACTTATTGAACAGCACCACACGGAGGTGACTGCACAGGTGCTGAAGCATCTGAGCTAGAGTCACAGGAACCCACACGAGAAGCAGGAAACAAAGCAAACTCAGACACATGGAACCCCTCAGTGATTTAACAGGAATTCCCCTCCTGTGGGCAAGAAATGAGGAGCAGGCTTTCAGAAATAAGATAAAAAGAAGTTGGCTGCTGAGCAGACGTAGGTGGTCGTTTCAGGTATGGTGTAGGAGGGAAACAAGCAAAGAGATGGGAGTGAAACCGAAGAGCAAGGGTGCTGGAATTTCAAACAGGTCAAAATGAAAAGAAATACAAAGGGGAGAAGTATGTTACTTTTTTCTGTCCTGTGTTGTTAACAAAGCAGGATAACTTCTCCATCCCATATAACAAAAAAGGAATGGCTCTGGGAAATTTATACGTCTTAATCAGTGATATTTTAATGCAAAATAATAGAAAGCTAAATTCAAGATAACCAACAAAAAATGACATCAGTTAGGGTGGTATCCTTGGACAAAATCTGATGAAAACACAGAACTAGTGGGCAGATATTGCACACCTGAATCTCTCCAAGGCATCACCACGCTCACTAACAAAAAACATTTAGTTTTAAAAAGCTTGTGTTTTATTAAGTCAGCAAGGTATATGCTGGCTGTGTAAGATACTGGTTCTTGACACACAAGAAACAGAAGCTGAGACGCATCTCTCTGGGTATGAATAGCAGTGAACACAAGTGTTGTCATCGGATCAAACTGTACATTTCCAAAAAAACCCCTTGTTCTTTAGAAAACATCACATTCTGAGGCAGAAACATCCTCTGGCAGGAACAGCTCCTGCAGTCACACAGCCAGTGGGGAAGAGAATAATACCCATAAAGTTTCATCAAAATTTCTTGTGACTCACCGCTGCAGCCTTCAGCCATCCCTGGGAGGCCTCACTGACCTTCACAGACCCATTGCTCTCCTCAGGCTCAAAGGTCACATTGCCCAGAGACAAGACACCAGCCAAGATAGCCTGCATGTCCACTTGCTCCTAAAACACAAAAGAAAGGTGACAGGAAAACTCACCAGCATGTAACATGTACCACACAGAAGTTGGAGAAGTTAAGGGAAGAGGCACAGGCAACCTGTGAAAAAGCTCTCCACAAAGTCTGGCAGACTCAGGTGGTCTGAAGGTAGCATGGAAAATCTAGAGAAAGAACTAGGTCTGAGCTTCAAGAGAGCAGCTAGAAAGAAACCCCGTGCCTGCAGGAAGCACAGATGGAAATAAAACAGCCCCAGGACTAACCTGTTCTTGGAAGCCCACCATGTCAAGGGCATTGCAAACCTCTTGGTATTTGTGCTTCCAATGTTCAGCTACTTCCTGTGTACCAAATCGTCCACTTATGTACCTGAGAAAGCGCATATCCCATAAAAACTGTCACACAATTGGCACCATATCTCAGTCGTCCCCGATGGGAACAAAGCAGCTCACCAGAAGGGGAAAGAAACTCTTCCAAGGTAGTGCAGCAGAGACCCCTGACTTCCCAGCTTCCATGATGGTCTGTATCTCCTCATGTAGCTCCATTCAGATCCCCCTCCAGCTTCCACTCACCCACAGATAAAACCCCAGGGCAGAGGAAAAAACTCCATTATGCTCCACAACTCCCCTTCACCACCCATCACAAAGACTGAACCAGGGTCTGCCTTTGACGCACCTGTAGAGCGAAGGATCCAATAGCCCATACATCTCCTTCTGCTCTGAAGACAGACCAGCAAACATGTAGTAGAAGATGTGGAAATTCCTCTCCCCAGTATCTTGTCGTACCACCCGTGACTTCTCTAGCAGGTACTCACTCAGCTTTGCACCTTGCACTGCACATAAAAAGGTAACAGGGTGGGGAACTTCACTCTGGGGAACATGAAGCTGCCTGGGCTGTCCCACATCTCTTCTTTGGTGCCAGGAGCACAGAATTGTCTAAATTAACTTTCTTGTGTGCAGGACCCTCTAGGCTGCCCAACACTCTGGAAATGGGCTTCTCCAGGCTGCCTGTGGTCTTAAGAGATTTCTGTTCACCTCTTTCAGCAGAAACAAAGGCTTCAGGCATCACAGAGTATTACTGACACTTACCCTGCACTCTCATCCCCATATTCTTGCTGTACTCCCACTCCACCCAAACCCAGGCCTAATTCCATCCAGGATGTATCCAACAGTGGTTGCTGTGAGATTTTACTTAATTGCACACCCTTCCTACAGGGAGGCATATGCCAAAATTTTACCCTTCACAAGTTTTGGCTGCTCAGTCCACTCCCTCCAGCTCCTAACCACCCCCAGCCTAGTAACTGCCCTTGACTTTACCTGTATTTTTCTGGAAACGCAGCTGTATGTATTTTCCAAAGCGGCTGCTGTTGTCATTCATCACTGTCTGGGCATTGCCAAAAGCTTCAAGTAAGGGATTCACCTAAAACAAGTAAAGAAGCAGAATCTGAAGAATTCTTCAGATTAAGCGATCCAATCTAATTTACTTGGAAATATTTATCTTTAGCATTTTCTACTCAGAGTTCAGCTGGAAAAGGAACCACTCCATGAATATGGATGAGCGCCTATTTTATCTCTGCCTGGATAAAGAAATTCAAAGAGGCAAATATCACAAAGGCTAAGCAGTGTGAGATTAACAATGATCAGTACAACTGAACTGATGGGATCCCAGTAAGATCACTGAGTCATTTGTTAGAAGATAAGGTTGATACCACCTATTTCCACACAGTACCTGCTGTCACTTGATAAACTGAGTGCTATACAACAGCAATAAACAAAGTCACCATGGCACTCAGTTAATGTAAGTATGACAGCTTAGCTACTGAAATTTGTAGACATAAGGACAGTGTATTATAAAGAAATTAACAGAACAATCAGACCAGCTTGCTAAGCTGGATGCAAAGGTGGTGAAATGAGAGTTTTTCTGTATTTGAATAAAGAATGCCTGTCAACTGGAAGAACAATGCCTCAGTGTAGATGCTGGGAAGCCTGCTGAACAAAGGTATTATGGTAATCCCCCAAAGGACTAACCTTAGTCCTTGGATATATCTACAGGAACCAAATAAGATGCATATTATTTCTTCACTGTCACCTCTATGCTTTCCAAGGGCAGCTCATCTGGGCTGAAGTGAGTTATTTCCAGTGAAGGAACTGCAAGCTAGCTCTCAGCACTCTGCTGAGCAAACACAGCTCTCCTGCCTGTGGAGCCTGCTCAGGTCAGAAGCAGCCTGGCAGTGTGGCCCAAGCCAGCTCTAAGCAGAGACAGCAGGTGTATCAAGGCCACGTTCCCATAACCCAGCACAGGCAGGCACCTTGGATCCACCATGGATGACACCACACTGAATTAACACACCATTCCAGGGCCCAAAGCACTGCACAGGCCATTGGGTTTATGTGTCAATATATTGCAGGAGGAGCTAAAGCTGGTTTCTGTGAGGAGATGCCAGACACTTTCCCCATGTCCAACAGAGCCAATGCCAGCCAACAGAGCCATACAGACTTGCCACTGGCCAAGCCTGAGCCCACCACTGACAGTGGCAGTGCCTGTGGGATAAAAACTGCTGCACACCCACAGAAGGGAGAGAGGAGTGAGAATGTCTGAGAGGAACAGCTCTGCAGACATGGGGTCAGTGAAGGAGGAGGGGCAGGAGCTGCTCCAGGAGCCAGAGCAGAGATTCCCCGGCAGCCTGGGCTGCAGCCCTTGGGGAGGCAGCTGTGCCCCTGCAGCCCCTGGAGGCCCAGGGAGAGCAGAGATCCACCTGCAGCCCTGGAGGAGCCCACACCAGAGCAGGTGGATGTGCCTGAAGGAGGCTGTGAGCCCATGGAAACCTGTGCTGGAGCAGGCCCTGCCAGGAGCTGTGGCCTGTGGAGAGAGCAGAGCAGCCCACACTGGAGCAGGTTCCCTGGCAGGACCTGCGGCCTGTGGAGAGAGCAGAGCAGCCCACACTGGAGCAGGTTCCCTGGCAGGACCTATGGCCTGTGGAGAGGAGCCCGTGCTGGAGCAGGTTTGCTGACAGGACTGTGACCCTGTGGGGGCCCACACTGAAGCACCCTGCTCCTGAAGGACTGTGCCCCATAGAGAGGACACAGGATGGAGCAGTCTGGTCAAAAGAAGTAGCCCAGGGAGAGAGCAGCCTGCTTCTGAAGGAGTGCATCACGTCAAGACACCCACGCTGGAACAGTCTGTTCCTGAAGAACTGTCTACTGTGGGAGGGACCCCATGCTGGAGGAGGGGAAGAGCATGAGGAAGAAAACAGTAGCACAGATAAACTGTGATGAACTGACCTCAACACCCATCCCCTATCTGCCTGTGCTGCTGGAGGGAAGAAGGTAGAGGAAGTGGGAGTCAAGTGAGCCTAGGGAGAAGGGACAAGTTGGGGAAGATTCAAGATTTGTTCTCATTTCTCATCATCCTACTCTGACATTAGCTGGCAAGAAATTAAATTAATTTTCCCTAAGATGAGCCTGTTTTGTCTGTGATGGTAGTTGTTGAGTGATCTCACAGTCCTTATCTCAACTGATGAGTTTTTGTTATGTTTTTCTACTCCTGTCCACTTAAGGAGGGGGAGTGACACAGTGGCTTGGTGGGCACTGGTTGAAGTTAACCTACCACACAGAGAAAGACCTTTATGTTTCTACAGGAAATCTGAAAAGACAGACTTTAAAATGAAGCAGTCCAAGAACTCGCTGTTGTTAATCTATCACACAGAAGATTTAAAGTATAATTTGTTTAAAAAAACCTCATAACTCCCTGGGGAGAAATTCAAGTGGAAATATTTCAGACCAGAGAGTCAAATAAGTTTCAAAATGAGCTGGCAAAGATATATGAAAAGAGTAAGGATGGCAGTTAGCCAGCTAGTAGGTATTTGCCTGACAGTATAAATAGCCAAGGATGGGTTACTAAACGGTGTGTGAATTCTTCATCCCTCTGTACCATTAAATCAAGGTCTCATTTTTCTAATGAAAATGGCATGTTCCACATTGTTCTACCTCAAACAGGAAATTATCGAGAAAAATGCCATCAATCTCTTGTAAAAGAGGACATGATAAATGATTGCAGTGGTTTTCTCTAATTTAAGAATAATTTCCAGCAAACAGAATTACTGACCTACTAATCCTTCTAATTTGTGGCCAGCTATCTCACCATTCTTGTCCACTATTTTCTTATGTGTGGCCCCCTGATTTCCAGTGGTGATTCACCAGCAGGCTTCCTAAGCCTAATGCAAGATGTCTTGCAGCAGAGCTGCTTTTGCTCCTTCAAGCACCATCCTGCAATGACCTACCTGAAGTATCTGCTGCTCCAGCTGTGAGTTGCCTTTGCATAGGTTCATTATGTGCTGCAACAACAACTTTGTACTCTCTGTTTTTCCAGCACCACTCTCTCCACTGCCAAGAAAAAGCAAAATAAATTCCATCAACCTAAAGTATAGTTGTTCTGCCCCTTACGGCTCAAGTGCTCCATCACTTGAGAGTGCTCTGCAGGAGTTTCACAATTTTTTCAGCCAAATCACTTGTGTGAGTAAAAACTCACATGCCACAGCTTTACACATGAACCATGAGGTTTTTCATCAGGGAACTCTTCCCCCTCTGCAAGGGAGTACAGATATACCCCATGCTGTCACTTCTGGATGGGATGTATCAGACAGACCATTTGCTCTGCTCAAAAGCCATCTGGTACATCAACTCCCTTGCACATGCTGGAGTCAACAGCTTCCTCTTTCTCCAGAGAGATTTGCCCTATCTACACCACATCCACACCTGGATACTGATCATGAGAGGCTGTGGCAGTCTCAGATCTCAAGTGTTTCACACATCCATGTGCCAGACAGCTGGGAATGCAGGTGCAGAGCTGCCCACACTCCCACAGTGCCAGCAGTGCACGTCACTGTTCTGTCACACATCCACGGCACCTCCGCCTCCAAGTCAAACAACCAGCACTTGGAAAGTGCAGTTTCCCCTGTCCTGGGAGAGGGAATGTACAATCAGCTAGACAACATGTCCTTAACTGACAACATCACACCAGCTGAGAACCTCAGCATGTGCATGGAAAAAAATAAATGCAGGAAATGCTGGAGGCATACTTGAGGGCAGGTCCCCATTTCCTTTGAGCCGACCTTTGAGCATGTGGTGTGGCTTTACTGCTTTGTAACTGCCAGTGGCTCTGAGCTTGGTATCAAGTATGTATCACAGGTGGCTAAAAACCTCAAATACAGGTCGCTGATCTCAAGCACAGGTCAGACCAGCACCATCCAAATACACACAAACAAAGTAGGACCATTTTGCCAGTTGAGAACATGTCATCCAGTGTCCCTGCTCAGTATGTCAGATTTATTTTTATTTTTCAGTAACTTTCCTCCTCCACCAGAAAAAAATATCCAACAGCACTTCCATGGTTCAAGCTTGACCTCAGACCCTCCAACAAGCACAACACCTTCACAAGGCCCTGCAAGCACAGCAGGTGTGTAACTGCCCCATGCTCTGAAGAAATGCTAAGTCATCTTCAGGTGACCCAAGTGCTGCACTGCAACACATGCAGGCTATGACTAATGTCCTTTGGGACTGGGAAGGAAAGAGAAGCCAGTAGAATTTGTGGCTGAAGACAATTTGGTAGCAATGATCACTTGTGATCTGGCAGCAGCTGCTTCACCGAACATCACCACTGAAGAATGTGATCCAGACCTCCCAGACTCAGTTGGAGACACCAAAGGGACAGCAGATCCTGGTGTGTTTCTGTGGTGCTGTGGTGAACTGTGGTCTAACAGGAGTGACCTCATCTTTCCTGTTCACACCAACTGTGCTCACGTAGGAAAACTTGTTCATTAGTGTTTCACCACACATAGGGAGGAAAACCACAAACTTCCTGTGACAGTAACACACAGACCAGGTAAAAGGACAGGAGTATATGAGACTCATATCTGAACTGCTGGCAGAAAACAACCAGACCACTGACCACTTCACAATTCTCACAGGTTACTCTTTCTTGACTTCCACCTCCCAAGACAAATGCAATGACTGTTCTCTATCCCCCAAAGTCTCACCAGCAGTGCCTCTTGTACCTGCTGACCCCACGGCCACCACTTCCCGAGAGCACTTCAGGTAAAGCACAGGCACCAATGGCACGAAGGCTACAGAAATGAGTGTGGCTCAAGTGCCCCTCAAAGTCAGCTCCCAGGCCCACCAAAACACTCAGCAGTGATTCAGCAGTTGACTTGCACACCACGTAGACCAAAAGTACTGATAAAATTATCAGAAGGCAAATACAAAGGAGCATTAAAACAAACAAGTTGGCAAGTAGCATTTTAACTGAAATGACATTTAAACTGCTCTCTACAACACCCAGCTATAGAGAAGAGGCAGTTAATGTCTCAAGACTTTCTCCTTGCTGTTCAATGCTTTCTCTGGTGTTGGTGTTGTTTAAGGCTTTCTCTGCTAAATGATGGTACTGCTGTGCTGCAGAGTTCCAGCAGAACAAGAGTGACAAAATCGAGTAAAACGTTTGTGATACTGGTAGGCTCTTTGGTTAAAAGAATCACTTTTCCCCGACTTCACAGAGCACAGAACTGCACATGACTTTAAGATCCTCCCTGACCTGATTCTCAAAGGTCTTAGAGCAGAAAAGCATGTTTTAATACTTCCTGCTCTTCGGTTACACTTGGGAAGCTCCACTTTGTGAAAACTGGCTCATTCCATTATCATCCTTCCAACTTTTACTGCAGCTTTTACCACAGAAGTTGTGCTGCCAGAACTGAGCACTCAATGGCTTTTCCCAGAGCTGGATTCCAGTGGCCTGCTCCCCACCAGAAGTGAACCTGGCATCTTTACTGTTATAAAAATTGCTGGCCGATCTGCTCCAGGAAAGCCAGTTTTGTCTGCCCACACGTTCTCACGACATGCCCGCTCATCCGTCTCGAAAGCGGTCGGGATGAAGGATGTGTTGCCAGCGCAGACCGATTTTGACTCACCAACGGAACCGGAGAAGAGCTTCACCCGAACCTCGGGCAGGGAGATCCCAGCGAGAGCTCGGGGGCCGCCCCCGTCCCCCGCCGGCCCCGGGACCCCCGGCCGCCGCTCACCTGATGAGGATGCACTGGTTGCGGGGTCCGCCGCCGCCGCGGCCCAGCATGGCGTGGTAGGCGCGGCTGGCCACGGCGAAGATGTGGGGCGGCAGCGGGTCGTTCTGGAGGCGCCGGTACCGCTCAGAGACCTGCGGGGAAGCGGCGGCGGAGAGGGGTGAGCGGCCGGGGGGCGGCGGGGCGCGGCGGGGGCGCGGCGCTCACCTCTCTCCCGTAGAGCGGCAGCGGCTGGAAGGGGTTCATGGCGACGAGGATGTCTCCGATGTCGGTCTGTGGGGACGGGACAGCCGGTCAGCCGAGCGCCCGCCGCCGCCCCCCGCCCCGGCCCCCGGCACTCACGTAGATGCGCTGCTGCAGGAAGCGCTCCCGCAGCCCCGCCAGCAGCGCCGCCTCGTCCAACTCGGCCAGCGCCGCCAGGTCCCCGGCCGCGCCGGGCGGGGGGCTACGCTGCCCCAGCGGCACCATCGCCACCCTACCCTGCCCTGCCCTGCCCTGCCCGGCTCGGCTCGGCCCGGCCCCGCCGCGCTCCGGCCCCGCCCCGGGACCGCCCGCCGGGGCGGAGCCGCGGTTTGAACGCGGGGCGGCGGCGGGAGCGGCAGGTAACGGGCGGCGTGGGGCCGGGACCAAACCTAAACCTAAACCCAAACCTAAACCCTAAACCTAAACCCTAAACCCCGGGACCGCCACCGCTGTTGGTGTTCCGTCCCGTCCCGTCCCCTCCCGTCCCGATCTCCACCCGCGGAAAGGTCCTGAGCAGGACGAACCCCAGCGTAGCCCAGCCTGACTCTGGTGGTAGTCGCGCTTTGGGCACAAGGCTCAACTGCATGACCCGTAAAAATCCTTTTGGCTAAATTAGTCCCTGATGCCACCAAGTATTTCCTGAATCCGCGTCGCAGTCAGAGAAAAACATTTGGTTAAAGTTTAGTGAATGTTTTTTTGGTGTGCTCATGTGGTTTGGTTTTTTAAATTTATTTTTTACTGGAAACATTTATTTATTTAAAGCATATTTCATTTGATTAAAACAAACAAACAAACAAAAAAAAATCAAAAACCAAACTAAACAGAACTCTGATAATGAATAAAACGCTTCAGTTTTGGTCAAGAAAGGCTTTATGTTCAATCCCGCAAGACTTTTAATGGATCTTTTCTTATCTGCTGAAAAAATATAGTACCCTTGGTTTTGACTGATCCAAAATACACTTTTAGTGCCCTGCAGCACAGGCGAATTGAAGGAGGGCTATGTGCGTGTTTTACTTCTAGTATTAACTCCTGCAATATTTACTCCTTTAGTCCTCAGGGTGGCTGAGGACTAGCTGTGGGTTCCAGAGTTTATCCCTTTCACTTCCCCTTTCTCTAACCTCACAGTTTGGGATGTGTAGCCATGTGTCCCTTGGAGCTCACCCACCACGTGTTTACACTCCTGAGACACCAAAGGGGCTGTGCAATAAGAACAGGAGATTTTTGGAGGGTACTCAAAAAATTTAGAAATGGTGAAGGGGATGCTGCTAATGGTGTACTATAAGGTAGTTAACAGTAATAGAGGGTATTCAGTGGTTTTTGAACATGAGCTGGGGAGAAGCAAGCTGGAGCAGTTCTGTCACTTGTGGGTGAAGTATTTTCTAGTGCACCCACAGGCTGCAGGAAGCTCTCGCCCTACAGACCTCACACAGAATATATTGTGCAATAATGGGAGTGCTAGAACTTCTGTGTGTGAGCAGTAGATGGTCAAACCTGGTATAACTTGTTTGTTTTAATTGTTATATGTTAAAAGAAATTTGGTCTGCGAAATGAAAGCCTTCACTGCAGTCTACGCGGGCTAGAGGTGCTCTGCGAATGGCAGTGCTTTAGTCCATTACTGGTGAGTACTTTGCAACTGCACTTGAATAGAATCATGGAATGGTTTGGGTTGGAAAGGACCTTAAAGACCATCTCCTTCCTAGAGCCCTGCAAAGCCCTGGGACAACTTCCACAGACAGGGTGGTTCAGGGCCCCATCCAGCCTGGCCCTGAACACTTCTGGACCAATGCTAAGCTTAAGGTGGTGTTCCCTGCAGTGCTGCCTCTCCATCCATGCCAGGTCTGCCCTGTTTGTCCAAGATGTGGTCTTGGCTAGGCTTGTGGATATGCTGTAAATGAATATGAGGGCAAGCTCTGGAGAAGCTGCTGCTACTATAAAACACTGCACATGTCCCTCAGCTCTCTGGACTTTTGGCAAGTCATTTAATGAGTCCTGGTACTCATTTGATGTGAAACTTTTGTTTCAGACATTCATTTATGTATCTGAAATATCTCTGGAAGATGGAGTTTGACAAATCTCCTTCTCTGTGATGACACATCTTTCTGTATTAGTGTATCTTGTCCATGTGGGAAACAGAAATTTTCAGAAGCAACTCGGCTTCCAGGAAACTGCAGACTTGATGCAGGGGCAAGTGTGCAGCTGCCTGCACTGCCTTTTCATCAAAAGAACAATGTCTAACTGGTGTTCTGCTAAAACATGCCTCTTTCTCTGAGTGTGACAAACAATGTTTTTCTGTGCAACAAAATCATGATACTGTAGCAGAAGAGCAGAACAAACCATGATACTGGTGTGATTCCCAGCAGTTGCTAGGCCTCTCTCACCTCCAGGAGCACAAAGTTAGAAAATGACAAAGCAAACCACTTGCTTCTTAGTAACCTCCATGGGAAAACAAGCAAGAGTGCTCTCTTCTCTTTCCTTGTGGGATGGGGGAAGTCCTGTTACAGTTCCCCCACAAGACAAATCTTATGGTTATTTTCTACTCCTATCCGCAGTACCTCTTCCACCCACAAACTTGCTAGAGTTTAACAAGAATTTCAAGCAAAGAATGGGGAGGGCAAGGCACAGGAAGCAGTGGTTTGCACGTGGGATTGTGCACTGATTTTTGCTTGCAGATGAATCATCATTGCTTTCACAGCCTGGTCTCTCTAATGGTGTTCCTCTGTTTGATGCAGGGCCCCTGTGCCCACAGGAGGGAATGCAGAAGGAAACTGTTAATAATGGTTGCTGGCAACTCACTGCCCTTATTTCCTAGGAAAGTGTTTTTAGCTCAGAATCCTCCCCTGCAACACAGGTTATTCTTTTGTTGTGTGCCCATCTTGCTTGTCCCTCCAGGATCCTTTACCTCCCTGTGCATCAACCCTGACTCTGCCATGAGTGCCTCGTCCCTGCCCTTTGTGGTTGGAGCAAACACGGTGGAAGATCAGCGGGCTCGCTGGGAGAGAAAGCGCAGCAGGACAGCCAAGGAACTGCTGGAAACAGAACACAAGTACCTTGAGCAGCTGGATTTGGTTCTCACAGTGAGTATTTCTGCCCCTTCTGGTATGTGGATGCCTTCAGACAGCACATACTTATTCGTGTTGCCATGGGGAAAGGTCAAGAGCAGACTCTGGGTCCATCCCTAATGCATGGGACGCCTGCTTTGGCTGAAAGGTTTCTTGTTGTTTTTCTTTTACCTCCTCTGTAATATTCAGTAGCTCATGGGTTTGGCTCTTTGGCCTTGGTCTGTACACAGACATAAATCTTTTAAGTTTTGATTGAATAGGGTGCTCACCTAAGATGCCTGAGATATATGAATTGTAGGGACACAGACAAGAAAAAAATTTATGAACAAGATGGTGAAAAACAGATGCATTGGAGGATACTGAAACAGACTCTTTTCAGTACTGTAGTACTGTTCCATGTGTTTACAGTTATGGTCAGAGCTACAAGTAAGGCTGACATGTGATGGTGCATATCTTAGGTAGACAGTCACAATACTTGATATCTTTCCAAGCCAAAGAATGTTCAGGCTGCAACTTCTGGCTTCTGCTGTGTGCCACAAGTGGCCTTTGAGTGACCTCAGAGATTAATAAACTTTGCAGCCTCCCAGTACTTGAAGTGGGCTTATAAAAAAGAGGGAGAGTCACTTTTTACACAGACATGCAGTGACAGGACAAGGAGGAATGGTTTTAAACTGGAAGACAGTAGGTTTAGATTAGATGTTAGAGAGAAGTTATTTACTGTGAGGGTGGTGAGGCACTGTGACACATGGCCCAGACAAGCTGTGGATGCCCCATCCCAAGTGATCAGCCAGTTTAGATGGGGCTTGGAAGATGTCTCTGACCAGGCTGGAACTAGAAGTTCTTAAAGATCCTTTCCAATCCAAACCATTGAGTGATTCTATGATGATTTGTGAGTGCTACCCGTTTGAAATGATTTTTCTTTTTCCCTTAGTACTTTGTGACAATCTTAAAGGCCAAAGGGACGCTGAAGCCTGCTGTGTTGGAAACTATATTTGGGCCCCTGGAGTCCTTATATTCAGCCAGCCAGTAAGTGGACAGAGGATGCAATTCTCCTAATTATATTGGGAGGACTCTTATGTTGATGAGAAAGTAAGATTTGGGGAAATAAGCCTAACACCTTGTAAAACAGGCATTCACTTCTAGCATTGCTAGCCTTGGTGGCACTTGGAGGTGTCCCCAGGAAACTCCTGATCTGTATAACATAACTGGGTACCCTGTTACTGGGCAGTGGTTTAAGCTCAGTAAGCCCATTCCACAAGGTGTTTTGTGGCTTGCTCACCTCCAAGCACAAATTTTGTATAGAAACTGGATATGAGGTGGAGAATGGTAAAGGCAGGACAGCAAAGGAAGGAATCAGAAGGAGCTGTGAAAATGCCATCAGTAATGTATCTCTCACAAGCTATCTCTGCTCCTTGTGCACAGTGTTCTCTCACTTCACCTGGAGAAAGGGAATTTGGGACCAGGACTGGAAAATTTTTGTCAGAGTCTGGATCTTTATGGCCACTATGCTGAGAATTTGGAGCATGCAAATAAAACCTTGAAGGTAAATATTTACTTTAGTCTTCACATGCTTTCTCTTTTTCCATTCTGTGAAACTGTCACATCCTTCTATTTGTCTTCTGTTTGTGGAGAGATCAGTGTTTTTACTTTTTCTGGCTAGATGAAATTCTGGCTTTCTTCCACAATAAAGTGGTGAAAACTTCTCTACTTAGAGCTTCAAATTTCGGATGCCTTTTCAGGTGTTTGTGTATGTATGTGCATATGGTGAGCACTGCTTTTTCAAACAGTGTTCTGTATTTACTCCCACTCCTTCCTAACTGGCAAGTCTAGAGAGTTTCCAGGCTTTCACTATGATACAGTGATCTCTTTCTAGGAATTGTCAGGTCTCCTAGTCTTTCCCAATACCACCAACTGTATCCTAGTAGTGGGATTTCCTTTTCCTTCACTTTTTTTTTCTGTGTTGAAGATCATTTTTTTCTTGCCACTTACGTCTTCAAATACAACCTGTTTGCAAGAAATTTCTGCAGAATATATTTTTATTCCAAAGTCCTAAGAATTGTATCTGGAATTTATACCACTCAACTCCCAGTTTTGTCCGTGCTTCTTCCCAGATGCAGAATTTAGTGGGATGTTTCCCTCCTCTTGTCTTTGCATGCATGTATTCATGCTTTGGATTTTCCAAGAGAAAAAGCCATTTTGGATACTTGTCTTAAGGTGACAGGAATGCAGATGTGCATTGCTTTTTCTTGACAGGCATGGCAAAAAGCCACAAGTGCACTCCTTGTTTTCCTAACTGGGTCAGCCTTCTCTTTTTCTTTAATTTCATTTGTGGAGGGGATATCCATTACCATTACTTCCATTACCCTCTGAAATGAACTACCAGGAGAAAGGGAATGGCTTGCCCACAGCCAAAAAAGAAGTTGATGCTTGTGGGACTGGAGTCCTAAACTCTAAGTTGAAGCGTTCCAACTTCTGGTACAGACTAGGGCACATAGTTTTTTCTGTAGTCTCAAAGCTATGTCCTTTTTTCTGCATACAGGAGCAAATGAGAAAAAATAAGTCATTCCGGCGGTTTAAGAAACTCCAGGAGACTCGACCTCAGTTTCAAGGGAGAGTGCTAGAGGATCTGCTTCCTTTGCCCCTGCAGAGGCTGCACCAGTAAGTAAGCAATTGTGAATCTTCAAGGGATTAGCATAAGAAGGGAAAAAGGAGTGTATCACTATCCACTATGAAAGGGAAAGTTGCCTATTGTGTCTCAAAATCAGAGCATAGAGACAGCAATGAAACAGAACTAAGGCTGTGCCTGTAAATTGGAATCAGTGTACATGGATGGGAGATGATGCAGGAAGGCAGTTGTGTTCAGCTTTGGCTCCTTCCTCTAGCTCTTGGGTAGAATTGGAGGCTTTCTGCTGTCTCAGTAGGCTACTGAAGTTTGGCTCTGAATGAAAGCAAGCTGAATGAAGTGCTGCAGAACTGGTGGTCTCTGCCAGCAATGATTTTGCTCCATTTTTATGCAGATTGCTGACTGGAGCATTGTGACTATTGGAAATGGCTCTTTTTGGAGAAATAAGAGATTAATAAAGGAGAGCTTCTCTTTCGTCTCTGGTTATCAGGGCTGTATGCTTTCCTCAGATATGATGCCTATTACATTTGTCTGAGCCTGGACAGGTCCACTCAGGATCATTGCATCTCCTCTTGAGGCACCAAGTCTTCCAGTCTTCAAGAAATGTTTAGACAACATAATTGGACACGTGTGATTTTTAGGGTTGTCTTAAAAATGCAGAGGGATTAATTTGACTTGATATGATGCCTTCCAGCTCAGGATATTCTATGATCATCTCCCCTTTGAAGAGGCAAACTGACTGCCTGAGGAGAGTGTTGCATGCACCCATGGGCATCCCTTCCTGGGGGAGGGTGTGTGGGTAATAAAGGTGGTTTTCTGGGAGCCCAGATTCTGCTGCTATAGATCCAGTAGCTGTTTTTCAACCACGATCTTATCTACACTAAAGCAAATGTGAGTGATTGAGCACCTCTTTTCTTTGAAAATAACTTTGAGAGATCATACCACAGTCTTTCATGTAACTTTATGTAATGTTTTTAATTAACTTGACAGAAGTAAACATTAAGCTGATTGGTGAGTTTTTATCATAATTCTTTGGATAATTCTTTTAAATTTGCAAAACAGCAGTATATTTGTTGCTGTCCAACAATTTGGAAAAATGTGAGTATTTTGATTAAAAGTCTAGTTTTTTCATTAATCAGTTCTATCATGTTCAAATTTCTTTAAGACTCTGTTAACATATGCACCAGGTCATATGAGTTCTGCCAGTTTGTGAATCTGTTAAGTTCCTTCTGTTTGACTTTAGTGGGGAAAGAATTTGCAGAGATCTTATCCTCTCCACTAAAGACTGGAAAGGAAAAAAAGAAAAAGGAGGGTCCTAATTCTTATAGAAATGCCTTTATTTTCTTGTGTGGGCAGGAAACATGGTATGAATACCACCATTCATATACTATTAAAAATAGACAGTTCAAAGAGAAATTTGCTGCTTATTGAAGGCGATAACAAAGGATGAATTCTGAGAGAGCCTCATGATCTTAGGTGATTTGTGAGTCTGCTCCTATTAGATCCCCAGGAAAAGCCAAAGGTTTTCAGATGTACAAAATACTTGGGTTATTTTAGCCTAGACATTTGATGATAAAATGAACGTGAATGAAGTGTGACCAAAACTGCCTGGTTAGGCTTGCTCTGTCTCCCAGCTGAGCATTGTTCACTGTGCTGTTACTAACAGGAGGTGCTGCTGCTGTTCCTGGTATCTTGTTGTGAATTAAACCTGCTCTCTCCACCTCAGGTACAAGCATTTCTTCAGAGATCTGCTGGAGAACACCAGCCCAGACACTGCTGAGTACCAGAAACTTGCAAGTAAATGCTGGCGCTTTGATCAATGATATACTCTTTACTAAGAATATTCTGACTCCCACCTACTGCCTGGTTCCAAAGGGAAAAAATCTTCCTCTCTCTCTAGGGTTCTAGTGGATTATCATTTTCCTTCTCCACCTTGATCAAGATGTCCCTGAGAACATGTTAAGAATAAAAATATAGAGTAACTGCCTGTGAAAATGGCCTAATATTTAGGTTGGAGAAATGGCAGCTGGTTTTTGGTTTTTTTTTTTTAATCTCTGCTGCTTGTGAGGCACTGGAACAGGTAGCTCAAGATATTTGTTGATGCCCCATTCCTGCAAGAGGTCAAGGACAGGCTGGATAAGGTCCTGACCAATGTCATGTATTTGAAGGTGTCCCTTCCCATGGCAGGCAGGTTAGAACAAAATGATATTTAAGGTCCCTTCCAACCCAAACTGTTCTCTGACTCTCTTGGTCACATGCCTCTAGGATAATTCGTCTCCTTCATGCTGTATCCAGTCACTGGAGATGTCCCCCAGGGCTCAGTATCAGGGTCAGTCCTGTTTAATATCTGTATTGATGATCTGGGTGAGGGAATTGAGAGCACCCTCAGCCAGTTTGCAGATAGCACCAAGCTGGGTGTGAGTGCTGAGCTGCTGGAGGGCAGGGGCTCTGCAGAGGGATCTGCACAGGCTGGATCCATGGGCCAGGGCCAGTTGTGTGAGGTTCAGCCAGGCCAAGTGCTGGGTCCTGCCCTTGGGTCACAACAACTCCAGGCAGTGCCCCAGGCTGGGACAGCGTGGCTGGAACGCTGCTGAGTGGGAAAGGAGCTGCAGGGGCTGCTGCTCAACAGTGGCTGAACATGAGCCAGGGCGTGCCCAGGTGGCCAGGAAGGCCAAGGACATCCTGAATGTATCAGTATTTATGTGACCAACAGGACCAGGGCAGTGATTGTTCCTCAGTGCTGGGCACTGGTGAGGCCACACCTCAAATCCCATGTCCAGTTTTGAGCCCCTCACTGCAGGAGAGACACTGAGGTGCTGCAGCGAGTCCAGAGAAGGGCAGTGGAGCTGGAGAGGGGTCTGGAGAACAAGTCCTGTGAAATGTGGCTGAGGGAGATGGAAGTGTTTAGTCTGGAGAAAAGGGGTGACCTGATCACTCTCTACAAGTACCTGAAAGGAGGTTGTGGCCACCTGGGGATTGGCCTCTTCTCCCAGGTAACAAGCAGCAGGATGAGAGGAAATGGCCTCAAGGTGTGCTAGGGGAAGTTCATAATGGACATTGGGAGGCATTTCTTAAAGGAAAATGTTGTTAAACACTGGAATGGGCTGCCCAGGGAAGTGGTAGAGTCACCATCTCTGAAAATGTTCAAGAAATGACACTCAATGCCATGGTCTGCTTGACAAGGTGGTGTTCAATCCTAGGTTAACTCAGTGATATCAGTGGTCTTTTCCAATCTAAATGATTCTGCGGTTTTTACAAGCAGTTAACACCACTTGTAGGGCATTTTTCTGTTTTTGCTTCCAAATCCAGGAAATTATTCCTCTCTGATATTTCATTGGCAGATGTTTTCTAGAACTGTAGAATTGTTAGCTGGAAAGAGGACTCTGGAGGTGATCTAGCCCAATCTCTCACAGAAATTTCTGAATAAAGGTGTTGTTGGTACTTGGTTTAAAACTTTTCTTCTTAATTTCATGCTGTCTTTTCTGAGCAAGATGTATAAGATGAAATATGTATTCATTTGTGATAACTTCAGAATATGCTGCCATAATTTCAGAGACTGTGAAATCTGTTTGTGAAGTATCTCACTGGGTCCAAGACATCTTTGATAAGAGAGAGAACTCCTTGCAGCTACTTCGGGTTCAGAAATTGCTCAAAGGACAAAAGACTCAGGTTTTGACTCCAGGTGGGTCTTACTGACAACTCTGTTTTTCCTTCTGCCATGCTGAGATATGTGTACATATGTTCTCCTTCATCTCTGACTCAACTCACATTAACCAGTTTTCCCCTTCTGCCTAAATTCCACAGATAGGTGGTAAAGGAGTATGACTACTTATTCAAGCACTGTTTTTTGGGTTTTTTTTTTAATTAATAATTTTTGAATAAGGATAAGCAACAGCTTAATTGCCTGACATTCAGATAGGAGAAGATGATGATGTGTTTAGAAACTCAGGAACCCAAGAAGATCAGGAGTGTAAGTCCCAGATGGGAATGAAAGAGAGACACTAAATGCTTTTGGCAGAGTGTAAGCAGTGACATTATCCCTACTCCATTGCAGGAACCACAGATTCCTGAGTATCAAGGGCACAAGAACTGTGTTGTTGTTTACATTAAGCTACAAGATTAATGTCATTCTGCTCTCACCCTTCAAATGAAGAATTTTGTTTTATCTGCATGGTTAAACTGAGACAGAAATCACTGTGTTTGTGTTGATTGTTGAGACAGATAAAGCCACGGTCACTGGCACATGAGAACATTTCAGTGGATAGATCTCTTTTGTGACTGGGTGCTCTCCATGCCCGCACTCTGAGCTATGTAGGAAATATTATGAGAAATGTGCCCAGTCTGGACAATTATGAGATGGTCATTTGGGGCCTCACCTGTAGCCTCACTCAACTCTGCTATGGCAGAGGTTATCCAGGCACAGTGCTACAGCTGGAGAGGAGTGTTAAAGTCACTGTGTGTGAAGGTCTCTAATGCAAGAACCTCCAGGTGCTTGTGAATGTGGTTGTAATTAACACGTGTAGATTTTTGGATGAAAAAATCTTTCCCCACTGGGATGGGAAAAAATTCAGAAGGGTAAAACTGACAAAGCTCATGGGCTGAGATAAAGGCAGTTTAACAAGCTGTTCATGCAAGCAAAGCTATGCAAGGAATTCATCCATCACCTGCCACGGGCAGCAGGTGTTCAGCTATTCCAAGGAAAGGGTTCTGACCAGGGCTCTGCCACACATTGTGGTTACCTAGAAAGACAAGAGCCATCGCTTTAAAACTCCTCCCTTTCCTTCTTCTTTGCCCAGCATAACAGGCTGAACATGATGCCATATGATATAGAATGTCCCTTTGGGGATTTTGGATCAGCTGTCCCAGCTGTGACCCTTCCCACATTCATGTGCATTCCAACCTCCTCACTTGTGGCTTGAGGAGCAGAAAAGACCTTGATGCTGAGCACTGCCTGCACAGAAATAAACAAGAGATCCCTGTGCTGTCAGTGGTGTTTTTAGTGCAAATCCAAACCAGCCACTATGGGAAAAAAATAACTCTAGCCTAGCGAAACCAGCATAGGTAGAACAAAGGCTACTTATCAGAGGTCATTCTCAAAGATGCTCAGTCAATGGACAGATTCATTTACAATTCTCTTTCCTGTCCTTAGAATATTTTTGTGCTGATAGGTGAAAGGGAGCTCACACAAGTGTGCTCTGCTTATACTGAGCAGAAGCGTGTGTGGGGGTGCCTGGGCACACTTGGGGTAGTGTGTAAGTAAAAAGGTAAATCCTGATTAATGTTAGAACTAATAAGCTAAAACCATGAAAACAAACAAATACCCCAAAACAGTGTAACTAGACCAGAAATGGCAGGTGTTTGAAAGTGTTTTGTCCACTGATTATTTTGGGCTCTGAAAAATCTGAGACGTAGGAGGATGAGTGTTGAGGGTCAGTAAAGGCATTTCCATCATCTAGGACAGAGAATTCTTGTAGTCATGTTTTCCACTGGCTGGAGTTACATAGTTATCATTGGATATGAGAAGCACAAATGTAAGAGGCAGCTGGGGCTTGCTAGTTTTGGGCCAGCTTTCCAGAAACAAAATAGCTTTTGCAGGACAGTTAAGATTGTGTCCTGTTGCCAGGAAGGAGCAGGAGAGAAAACAAAATGCTGTAGATTCAGAGCAAAGGGGCAGTGTTGGAGATGGGTATCTCACATTTGCCATTGTCTCTGAGATGTTCTGCTCCCAGTGAGGGGACCCTGCTTTTCTTGCTGCCTTCCATATTCAGGACAAATACTCTATCAGCCAGTACTGCCTCCTTAACTGAGCACAATATTCTGCTATCCAGAGCTTCCCCTGGGATATTTTCTTGCTCTTCTATACCAACAATTTCCTAAAACTTGTACATCTGGGAATCCTGGACATGGATCTATATTCCAAGACTTCCAGTACAGTCTGGATCAGATTGTATGCCTGGGAGTCTGATCAGAGCATAGTCTGAGGAAAACAGCTCCCAGGCCAGCCCCATGCTTCTGACACCTTCCTCCCATTTGTTTTTTTTAAATCTGGATTGATTCCTGCACCTCACCTTTCTCATCCTCAGTTTCTTGTTCAGGTAAGAGGAGTGGTTCCAGTGGAATAGGCTAAGCAGGAATTAATTCACTTCTTTGATTTGTGACTGTAGCATTCTAATAAGACACAATCCACAACACTGTATTTTTATTCTAAAAGGTATTTATAGCTCATGCAGAAGCTAAGGCATGAAAGAGTGGCTGAAATTCCCTGGCACATGTTTCCTAAACAAGATCAGGTGGCAATACCTTGTTATGAATTTACAGTTTTGTAAATAATCTTACTAGAAGATGTACTCCTAATTCCCATGAGTTGATGGCTATCTTCCACAATAATCTTAGTAAGAAGTCCTGCTTTATTTAATTTATTTCATTATTATTTTTTAAAATTGCTGCTTACAGCTAGGCTTATCAAATTGTTTTGATTATTTCCCTCCTGCTTTCTTTTCCTCTTGTTTTATCACAATTTCACAGGTGGATGACACTGGGCTCTGTTCTGCAAGAGAGGTTGATAAGGTTGCCTATTCAGACCTTCCTCATTTTCTATCTCCTTTCATGCCTTCTCTTTAGAATAGTAATCTGCAACCTGTATTCTCTTGGCTACTGTAGGTCTGTATATAGTTAGATGACCTGTGAAATACGGTTTTGTTTTGTTTTGGGGAGGTTTTTTGAGCTTATTATTTTATTATCACACACATAAAAACAAGGAAAAAATTATAAGTTTTCAAACCTGAAGCTAGTTTCTGTTATAGCACTAATGACAAACAACTGGGCAACACAATTTGAGATAGTTCATGATGTGTTTTCTGAAGACTTATGTCAATTTAAAGGTATGCATGCTGTTCTCGAAGCGTGTTTTTGTTCTGATCACTTTAAACAGACTTGCATATGATAATATACTCTTAGTTAAAACAGCAGATACTAACAACTTCAGCTGCTCCTCATACAATAAACGTTTTGGGCTAGTTTCTGCTTCTGCACGGGTGCTATCCGCACTGGTGAGCTGGATCCAGCTGACATCCAGTGCCTTCTAGTGGCTGGAATTGATGTGGAACACAGAAACGTACAAGGTTTGCTCAGCCTGTATTCCTGTTTGTCTCGTTTCGTCCTTTACTTTTTATTCCTGCCTGCCCTCCCTCAGATCTCACAGCTGTCTCTGCTTCCCCGGCATGCCCAGGGCGTTGGTATATCCGGGAAGGCTGGCTCTTGGTGGTGCCTGCAAAGGGAGAAGAGCTGAAGCGCAGGATGTTCTTCCTGTTCTCCGACATCCTCATCGCAGCGAAGCCCTGCCACCCCCTGCACCTGCTGAACTCCAACAAGCTGTGCTGCCAGGCTGTCTACCCACTCCACCAGTGCTCAGTGGATAAAGTGTTCGGCCACACGTGGAGCCAGGGAGGGCTCCTCAGTGTAAGTCTTCCCACCTGTGCCAGGCAGAAGTGCCAGCAGAGTCAGCCCTGTAAGCAGGTCTTCAGCTGTCTCAGCAGCAGAGGGACCGAGATGATGACCGTGGTGACAAAATGCAGTGAGCAAGTCTGAGTTAGGGCAACCCTTCCCTTCTTGAGTGATGCAGGTACTTTTCCTTTCATGGCGTGGAGCCTCCTGCACTCTCTGGGGTTACAGGCTGCTGGTTGCTTCACTTAGCTCAGGTGAGGAGGCTCCACCAGCACTCTGACATGCCCTCATCAGAGCCACGGGTTTGGGGGCAGCCCCACACTGGTGTGACAATGAATTACACTGATTACAGACTGAACACATAGAAAAACAGAGAATGAAAAAGACCTGGATGTTATTACAACAGATGATGGCATCTAACTCCCTGAGGGCTGCAGATTGACAGGGACCAGAGTCTTCAGTAGGGGTTTCAAGGTCAGCTCTTCCAAGGCTGCACCTGGGGCTCGTAGCTCTTTTCTTGCGAGCTGTGACAAAGAACTTTTTGAGCAAGTTGTGACCTGTAGATGATGGTAGTGGAAGGACCCCTAGGGACATGGAATATGGTAGAAAACTGGATGAGCTGCTGAGAATTCTAATTGTTCACCTTCAAAGAGGTCAGAATGAGCTGTCAACTTTAACTGTAAACAGTGGACAAGACTGACACTTGTTCTGTACTGTGCAGTCTCTGGCTTCACTCAATATTAAGACTAAATTTTTCTGTGGGGGGAAAAAAAAGGGTGAAAATCAGCAAGCAGGGACTGAATTCAGTGGTGATGATTTTCCTTTTACTGGAGTTGCTGCCTTGGCAAGGAATGCCACAGATCCTGCTTGTCTTTCAGCTTTCCTTTCCACACAAGACACTGCTGTTGATGTCCAGCAACCAACAAGAGATCAATGACTGGTACCAGAGTCTCACAGCTGCAGTCAGGTAGGCATCCAGGTTCCAGAGGTGGAAGGACAGGACACAGACGTGAACTCTGGGACCTGTGTGTGGTTTTAAGGATGATGGAAGCAGCCTGATCTGGCAATCAGGATACAAGGGAATGAAGACAGATTTCCCATATTAACTGTGAATTTCCCCTTTGTTTTCCTCTACAGGCAGCTGAAAGCCTGACCCACCTGACTGCCTGGCAGGACAAACACCCTCATGGCAGAAGCTTCCACAATCTTACAAAATGTTCAGGGACATATAGTAGCACTGAATTGAGAAGGACTACACACTGTGTTTGTGAGATGATGCATGCTTTGTTAGCTGCCCTAATGTTCATACAGATACTGCAAAAAAAGCATTTGTACACAAAAAAAAACCCCATGTATCAAGAATTTTTCCCCAATTTAGCTTAGAAGCATCAAGCTTTTTTGCACTTTAGTAAACTCAAGATCACTTAAGGTCAAGCAGATGGGAGTGTGACTTGTTTTCCCTCATCAAATGTTTTTTAAAGGAATTTTTTTATTTTGTTAAAGCCTCAGCATGGACTTTTAATAATGTGGAAGTTGTGCAGCAGTTTGGTTCAGAAAATATCTATTTCAATATGGTCAGCTGCAAAGAGAACAACTTCAAGGTTATTAGAAACATAAAGATTAAAGTCTGTCTGACTGACGTCATAGCAGTTTGACTGTTTTTTCTTCTCCCTTAAGCAGTACCACCTATCTTTAATTTCTCACTGGCATTTATTAAAACAGAACTGGTACTGTGTGAGATAAGTGTCTCAAAGAGAGAATATATAATGGGGGTTCTTTGTCTTTCCATACAATTAGCTTGCTATACAGGGCCACTTGTTTAAATACCTTGTTTGTGGAACTTGGGAGGAAGAAATGCAACAAAGTTTAGGAAGCCACACTGGTTCCACTGTGTTTTGCCACGAAAGGTTGGGCCAGGTGTTCTTGAAGTCCTTTCCAACTGGGTATTCCATCCTGTGATTTTACATTTGGGTTGGTTTTGTTTTGGGTTTTTTTCCCCCCCTTCAAACTTACAGCTAGGATTTTCAAGTACTAGCTGTGCCTGAAATTAAAGACAAAGCTAACAAATTAAGATTCTTATTGCTCAGTATCACTCTGAAAAAGTTCTGATACTCCCCCTTTTTGTTCCAATAGAGTAATAGAGATGTCTACTGCAATTCTGCCCTGAAGCTGGGGTCTGTCAAGCTCTTTCTAGATTACTATGACACATGCCTGTTACCACCTCATAAGACAAGTTTCTTTTGTTGTCTCTTTATAGTACTTAGCTCAGTCTTACCATGCTATTTGCATTCGGTGATTTTTAAACAGCAGAAGTATCTTATTTCTCACCAAACTTCCCATCCTGAAATGCTGAACACTGGCTCCTAGAACACACGTTGGCAAATCCATTTTTCTGGAAAAAACTATTAACTTACAAGCACAGGAATTATTATGCTGGGGAGGTTTATGTAGGACATTAAGAATTTCTTCACAGAAAGGGTGAATAGACACAAATGAGCTGCCCAGGATGTGATGGAGTCATGGTCCCAGTCACACCTGGAGGTGTTAAAATTAAGACTGGATATGGCACTTAGTGCCATGGTGTGGCTGACACGGTGGTGTTTGATCATAGGCTGGATTTGATAGCTTCAGAGGTCACTTCTACCCTAAATACTTCACCAAACACAACTCAAACACAAGCAAACGGACTTTCCAAACAAAGTTTATTTACACAGAAAACACCAATCATCAGGGCTCCTAGCTGGATCTCCTTCTCCTGCCGAGCCTCCAAACCACTGCAAGCAGCCAACAAACTCACCAGCCCTCACCGTGGCAACTTCCACCACCCTCCAGCCCTCCTCCCACACCTTCCCCTCCCTGGGGCAGCGCGGCTCTAGACGGGGGTGCCGCGGGGCGCCCGCTGCGCGTCCTGCCGGTAGCCCTTGAGCAGCTGGTTCAGCAGCGTCTTGTCGGAGTCGCGGCGCGGGCGGACGAGCGGCGGCAGCGGGTTCCCCTTCAGCTCGATCACCGCCATCTTCGCGCGGTCCAGCCCGTCCCGGTTGGGGATCTGCAGCAGCCGCGTGTAGCTGCCGGGGTGCGGCTGGAAGCGGGGCGCCAGCACCTTGAACAGCTTGTGGATGAGGTCCTTCTCCTGCGGGGCGGCACGCTCAGCCCCGGCGCCGCGGCGGGCCGGGACGGTACTTGGGATCAGCTGGAAGGGGCTGGGGGTACTTACGGTCAGCCAGAAATCCGCCATGCGCATGGCGCGCTCGTCCTTGTCCCCCCGCTTGGCGTAGTCGATGAGCTGCGGGGAGGAAGGAGGCGGCGAGTCAGGAAGGAGGCGGCGGGTGAGGAAGGAGGCGGTGGGTCAGGGAGGCTCGGCCGCCCCCCGGCCCGGCCCGGCCCGGCCCGGCCCGGCTCGGCGCTCACCCGCTCGGCGTAGCCGCGCATCTCGTCGGCCCGCGCCCAGGGCGTCTCGATGCGCTCATGGCGCACCAGCGCTGTCACCAGGTTCCGCAGCAGGTCCAGGCGCGACCGCGGGCTGAGCCCCAGCCGGCGGTACACGCGGCCATGCGAGATGGCGGCCGCCACCGAGAGCCGCATCCCGCCGCTCCACCGACCGCCCGGCCGCCTCCGCCGCCTCCCGGCAGCGCCCGGGCGCCGCGCAGCGCGCCGGGAACTGTAGTCACGGCCGGAACGGGCCACCTCGGAGGGGCTCCGCGGCGGGACTCCCGCTCCAGCCTCCGAGCTCGAACAGGGCCGTCCTGGAGCGCACGGCACAGGAACGCGTCCATGCCGTTCTTGAGTATCTCGGGTAAGGGAGACTCCGCTGCCTCTCCGGGAAATCTCTTCCCGTCCTCGGTCACCCGAACGAGTAAAGAAGTTCTTCCTCCTGCTCAAGGGGGACTTCCTGTGCACCAGTTTCGGCGCGTTGTCTCGTGTCTGCTGCTCGGAGCCTGGTGCATCCCCTGACCCCTCCCTGAGACGCTGACAGACGTGGATGAGGTCTCCTCTCAGTCGTCTTCTCCGGAGGCCGAACATGCCCAGCTCGCTCAGCCTTTTCTCATAAGAGACGCTCCAGCCCTTTAATTCCTTTTGCCACCCTCCACTGGACCCGCTCCCGGAGCCCAGAACTGGGCACAGCGCTCCATGCTGAGCAGAGGGACACGATCACCTCCCTCGCCCTGCTGGCACTGCCTTTGCAGCCGCGGGCCGGGACAGGGAGCGGGACAGGGAACCGGGACAGGGAGCCGGGACAGGGAAACGGGAGAGGGAGCCGGGACAGGGAAACGGGAGAGGGAGCCGGGACAGGGAGCGGGACAAGGAGCGGGACAGGGAACCGGGACAGGGAACCGGGACAGGGAGCGGGACAGGGAACCGGGACAGGGAACCGGGACAGGGAGCCGGGACAGGGAAACGGGAGAGGGAGCCGGGACAGGGAACCGGGATAGGGAGCCGGGACAGGGAGCAGGGACAGGGAACCGGGACAGGGAGCTGGGACAGGGAACCGGGATAGGGAGCGGGACAGGGAGCGGGACAGGGAACCGGGACAGGGAGCAGGGACAGGGAACCGGGACAGGGAGCAGGGACAGGGAACCGGGACAGGGAGCCGGGAGAGGGAACCGGGACAGGGAGCAGGGACAGGGAACCGGGATAGGGAGCCGGGACAGGGAGCAGGGACAGGGAACCGGGACAGGGAGCCGGGACAGGGAACCGGGACAGGGAGCTGGGACAGGGAACCGGGATAGGGAGCGGGACAGGGAGCGGGACAGGGAACCGGGACAGGGAGCAGGGACAGGGAGCCGGGACAGGGAGCAGGGACAGGGAACCGGGACAGGGAGCCGGGACAGGGAACCGGGACAGGGAGCCGGGAGAGGGAAGCGGGACAGGGAGCCGGGACAAGGAGCCGGGACAGGGAGCCGGGACAGGGAGCGGGACAGGGAACCGGGACAGGGAGCCGGGACAGGGAGCCGGAGCGGGGAGATGCTTGCGGGCGCGAAGGAGCCGCGCCGCGGCGATCCAGGGTCCCGGCGGTCCTCAGTGAATTCTTTTTAAAACTATCGTATGTAAGTTAATTTAAAAAGCAGATTTTAAAATGTCTGGCTTTAATACACCAAACTGTAACTGATTAAAAGGACTGCATCACGTCATACGACTTCCATCGGCCTTTCCCCAAATGCGCACATCAAGTGACTGAGATCCTGCTTTCCGTGAATTCTTGACAGTTCTGTTATCCTCATTCAGTCACGGAACAATACTACTAGCAGGATCCTCAGTCCAACCGAAGACAGTTTTTACTATGACTGTCCTAACTTTTCTCATTTTTTTCTCCCCCCCCCCCCTTTTTTTACGCTATGTTTTATAGATACTTTTCGTTTAACTTTGTTTACACCTTTTCCGGCATATCGGGGATCCTGGCAGTGGAGTCGGATCTGTGTTTCAGAGAAAGGGCAATGTGTAATAAAAAGCAGCTACCAACAGTGTAAGAAAAAATATCTTTGTTATCATGAATACATCATAAAATCACAGTCATCTTATACACACTTTAGTATTTTATATATAAATAAAGTGAACAGTATAGTTATTGGAATGTGTAAAAGGAACAAACATATGGATTTTTTAAAGTGTGAAATTAACAGAGAATTGGACCCCACCCCCACCTGCTCTGGGACTTGGTACATTAACTCTGAAATACTTCTAGGCAGAAGGCTAGGCAAGCTGTGATGCTAACAGCAACTCCAGGCACCATCCTAATTCCATTTACAATCAATTTTCCTCTCCTTTTCTTATTTAGCCTGACTATATAGGAATTATTGTGTGTCAGAACTACAGCTCTGCAAGAAAGACTAAACCTTTATGTACTTGGCACAGTATTGAAAAGAAAACATTTTTCAAGATTCATGATTTTGTTAAACCCATTAACATTCAGAATTTTCTTATCACTACCCACTCTTGCAAATGTTCCCATTAAATATATTTCTAATATTAATAAAATAACAATTTTTATTATCCTTCTGCTTATAATTTGATGTCTTAACATCAAAATAATATTTCTTTCTAATAAAATTATACATACCATTTATATGAAACAAAGTTGTCATGTGCATAAGCCTGGTAATGAGACTAGCCATGAGTGTAGTAAGTTTACTTTCTTGTTTTGGATTCTTGGGAGAGTTTATTTTTGGAGCCACAGAGTAATAAATAATTTGCAAGGTAATGACTTGTCTGGATACCAGTAACAAAACTTAAGATTGGAATTGATTCCTCTGCTCTGGCTTTATGAAACATTCGGTATGCTGAAGAAAATTACACTTTCCTGAACCTTTATGTGTTTACCCCAAAATCTGAATGAAATGTTGCTGATACAATGTTTTATGAGTTACCACACAGGTAATCAGAAATGAGAAAGTTCCATGCAAAGATCTCAGCTGGGTCAGAAGGCTGACCCTTCCCAGCCAGCTCTGCTCAGAGGGACTCTCCCTGCTGCAGGAATTCCTGTGTCATGTCCAGTGGTCTTTGCCACAGTGTTCCCCCCTTGCTGCTGGGACTCAAACAGTTTTGAGGCAGGAAATCTGGGCAGAGGAGGGTAACGACAAGGGCAAACCCAAGGAACACATTCTGTCACCTTTCTTTTTTTAAGTACTGTGAAAGTCAATGATGCCAGCTCCAGAAAAGGAAGTCATTGAGGTTTCCATTCAGAAAGGCATGTATGTTTAAACATGTGCTATGTTTATATTCAGGAATCTGTAGGACAACTTGCTGTACTTACAGCAAAATATGTATTTTATCTGCTTTTCTGGTCCATTGTCAGAATAGCTCTTCCCCAGGCACTTTTACATAGCAGGGCAGTTGTCAGCTCTCCTGAAATTTAATGGTCAAACTGTGGGAACTTCTCATTTGGTATGTGCCTCTATTCTGAAAAGCAGAACTCAGAACTAAAATAAGTGCCTTTTTTAGAATACATCACCTTGTGGGCAGTGGGCAATAGTATTTAGTTTGTACGTAGGAAGTGACTCATCTAACAGAAGGTAGATCATTCAGTATCTGATGGTCAAAAACCTGCAGCTACTAATTCTCTAGTGGGAACCAGCCTGATCCAGCAGGGCACAGTGGTAAACACATGCAAGGGTTCCGTAATTTGCTAGATTTAAAAATACATTTGACATTTAACAAGCTTAATTAAAATTGCATATTCATAAATGACGTAATTTATACTCAGTTGCCTGCTTCAAATTAAGACAATAAGACACAAATGCCTCAGTTCATGCTATCTTTGAGGATTTTCCAGCCTGCTGCATATAAGACCATCCCTCTTTTGGACACAGGTCCCTTCCTCAAGTCTCCCTTATTATGTGATTCACAAGATTACTTGGATCTGCAGCTGCTGGCAGAGTTCCTCCCAGACAGAGGAGAAGCCCAAGGACCACAGGGTTAAAGCACTATAATATTTTTTCAGCTATCCCCACGACTTAGGCATTGCTTGGTAAATACTGATACAGAATATAACATAAAAGAAATACAGAACACTCATGTTCTTAAAAGCTAATGCCCTGGCTTGTGGCTTAGTGGCAGTGAGACGTTGGGAAATGGCTACAGGAATGAACACATCCTCTTAAGGCAATACACAGAAGCTATGGAAAAGTCTGGACAGCCAGCTGTTTATGTAGTGTGACCTGCACTGATGCTGTCAGGATTACCCCAGCTGTCTTTTGGCCCAGAGAATATGGAATGGAATCCAAACATTTGCGTATTATCTGAAAAGACCCTTCTTATATTTTTACCTGTATTTATTCTACTAGAACATGCAAGCCCTGAAAAACTGGCAAAGTAACAATTTTCTCTTTGCATTTGTGACATGGACACTACCAAACACTAAACATACTGTAGAAGTAGCAGCTACACAGACGCAACATTGACATTTTGTGCTTAATATACTCCTTTATATTCTAAGCATGGCAAAGTCCTCAGCAGCTGTAGTAATGCAAAAGAAATGGCAACATACATCATCCATGAGGTATGGTATAACTTGTGCATCCAATTTTCCAGTGTAAATAAAGGGCACCCCCTTTTATCCCCATTCACAAGTATAGGATCCCATGTGCAGTACCTCACCTTAGCCATCCTCGTACCAGTTGAATGTTTTGTCATGTGCACTCCTGCACCTACTCACACTCCTCATACACCCAGCCAAACACACTGCCACTCTGTGTTCCATTTTGGTGAAAGCCATTTAGGCTGGCCTCATGCAGCAGAGGAACTAAACAGGTGGAAGCTCTTTGCAAACATGAGGCCTTTCTCTGGTCTTGATTTCACTCAGACTTCAGAATTTCACCAAGGAAGACATGTACCTGCAGGAGGTCAGAACCTGACTCTTTCTGCAAGGCTGGGATATATTTTCATTCTTGCCAATAAACCTGCTTGATTCACTTTTGATTTGGTTTCCTGCTTTAAACATCCCCTTTATCTTGATTATCTTTGTGTAATGTATGCAACACTAATCTGTTGAGAAAGCTATCTGGCCTTCACACTGAGCAGTGGGACAATGGTAAAAAAAATGCATTTTGACTGTCTTTGAACAATACTCTAGCAACACAAAGCCGAATAATTTACTGATCAAGCAGCAGCACCCTTGTTTAACCCTTCAACTTTTTTTTGTTTTTTGCCTTTTTCTGCCTAGATGAGGCATAATAGAAGGCATGTCTCACTTACAGATGGCCTCTGCTGTGAAACAGGGGTCGACTTCTCACACTCTCCTAAGCCTGGGGACAGTAGCTGGAGATTTGAGTTTAGTGGTATAATTCATATGCATTCATAAAGTAACTGTGGATCAAGGTGTTCATTATCAACATAATTCAAGGATGATGTTCAGCTAACCCTTTGTCCCTGGCAAAATTTGTGTACTGGGTAATTTGGACATAGAATGCAAAGTAGGCAGATGGAATGCTGTGGGCTGTGTTATTAGCTAGAGCATGCCTTAATCATACTATATGCTAAGAAGGTTTTTTTGGTAGTCTAGGTACAAAGCACAGTGCAGGCTTGGCAGTATGGAATTTCTGCAAGGAGGCTACCATGAACCAGGAAAGCTACAGTACAGGCAGCATGGTTCAGGAAAAGCAGAAAGAAAAATGGGAAATAATATATATATATACACACACACATAGATATATATATATATATTACATTGTCAGTGCATTTTTTTTAATATTGAATAATTCTAAAGAGGCTTTGTTTTTCAGTAGGAATAGCTAAGGTTGATCTGCCTTCTGTATCCTGGTGTTTCTGGATGTTGCCCGTGGTTTGTAGTCTTCTCCGGATCCAAAGTCTACTGTGTCGTGGTAGTTTGTGAATTCCTGAGGTAATGGAAACTCTTCTGTTGATGAATGAGTCCTGTGTCCAAACACTCTCTCCTGCAGCTCAGCGATGTCGTTTCTGATGTCTGCCATCATCAGCAATAGGAAATCAAATGAACCCGGTGGGCCCTGCAGTCACAAGTCACTGCCATTAGTAACAATCCACCTTGTTCCTACAGTTTTCAAACTGTCTGATAGACTTACTCCTGCAGGGGCTGTTCAGTAAAATTCTGCTTTGTACAGTTGCCAAAAGCTAATGTCTGTTTTTTAACCACTTTTGATCAGGAAACAATTTTTGAAAGAATCAGAGGTTTTTGCAGAAATTGCTTACATTTACAAGATGGTCAGCCCTTTTGTCACTTAACAATTCCTTTGCTTCATAAGAATATCTTCAGACCTCATGGGAATAGAGGAGATTAATCTTGGTTTCTTGTCTTCTTGCTTATTAAACTGACGTACATTACATTCTTAGAATGATCAATCAATAATTTCTTTTAAGACTCCTTATTTGTCAAGTGTCTTTTCAATATGGTAACCTTGCTGCTGTCCATCACTTACTAAATATACTGGTAATTACAATGCAGAGAGTATCTGATTTTAGAAATTCATTATTTCTTTTTAGTAACAGTAAAATAAACTGTTAGTACTGAGCACACTCTGCCAGGCACACTCTTAAAAATCAACTCCACCAATGAGAAAATACCATAAATAAATGTGTAGAATCATAGAGTGACTTGGGTTGGAAGGGACCTTAAAGACCATGTAGTCCCAGCACTTCTGCCATGGGCAGGGACACTTTTCAATAGACCAGATTGCTCAGAGCCCCATCCTGCTTGGCCTTAAGCACTTGAAGGGATGGGGCACCCACAGCTTCTCTTGGCAACCTATGCCAGTGTCTCACTACCCTCACAGAAGACATCCTAATATTTAATATCTGATTTAAACCTGCCTTCTTTCAGCTTGAAGCCATTCCTTTGCCCTGTCACTACATGCCCTTATCCCTCTCCATCTTCTTTGTGGATTCCCTTCAGGTATGCCATTAGGTCACTCTGAAACCTTTTCTTTTCCAGGCTGAAAAATCCCAGCTCTCTCAGCCTTTCCTCACAGGAGAGGTGCTCCAGCCCTCTAATCTACTTGGTGGCCTCCTCTGGACATGCTTAAACAGGTCCATGTTCTTCCTGTGCTGGGGACCCCACAGATTTTTTTAAACAAGTTCACCTGAAAACAGATTCCCAGTATTCATTCCTTCTTCTGGAACTCAAAACCTCTAGTTTCCCTAATCTGAGAGAGGTGAGGGACAGGATTTTAAAAGGTAGCAGGGATCAAATTCCTATGGGGAGCAGAGGAACTGTGCTAAGTAGTACCCTGCATGGTTCTGCCTGCCAAATGTGTCTCAGCGCCACTGTAAGGCAGAGGTGGACATACTGCCTTGGGTCACACACCCAGCAAGGGAAGAGATTTGTAGGCAAAAACATTTGAATGAAAACAGGTAATTACTTTGTTTCCAACAACATTTTCTGTGTATGTAAATTATCTGTTATCTCATCACAGTAGGTGTTTGGTTTTTTTTAACTGTTGGCTGACCTGTAGTAGTCAACATCACTCTGTTGTAGAAATTCCTCCTGTGTGGAATACTTACAGGTATCCCCTTTGGTCCTGGTGCTCCTCGCTCCCCCTGTAATCAATACCACCTCAGTTAGTTTGCTGTGACTAAAGCAAATTTAAAAAGTTTGCTGCTGCAGCCTCATTTACTGTCCCCAGATCAAGAATCATCGGCTTGTTTGGAAAAAGAAAAGGGAGTGAAGGAGGAATGCAAGGAAATTGCTGCTGATCCTAGTGGGAGCAGAATGGGGCATTTCTGATATTTCTGCTGGACAGTAACAAGTGAATAAATGAACAGGAAGGATTAACAATGAATGAAAAGGGCTAAAGCATCAACATTTCTTCATGGAAAAACGAAAAGAGCTGAAGAGAAAGAAAATAATTCAGTATGACAAAAAGCCTGGCAGAACTATTTGCAAGACTTTAGGAATGGCAAACACAAAACAGCAGAAAGATGACATGAAGGAGTGGGACAATTTTGTCATCTTAACAAAAGAAATGAGGCAGTAAAAGGGTGTGACTACAAGTGTGTAGAGTCTCTCTAGCAAGCCTGCACTTCACATGTGCATGTGCCCATCTTATGGAAATTAGTACCTCTCCTCACCTTGCTACCATCTCTCCCTGGGGCGCCAGGTGGGCCCTGCAAGAGAAAAGAAAGTATCACAAGTGTGTGAGAAGCTGTGGAGCTGAGAGCACTTGTGCAGTGCATGGCAGGAGACAGGAATACTGACCACAGGGCCACGTCTGCCCTGCTTAATGTGAGATATGTCTGGAGATGGGCCCATTGGTCCCATTGATCCACGAGGGCCTGGCTGTCCAGGAGGTCCAGGTAGTCCAGGAGCTCCTTGACTCCCTTTAGGTCCTGGAGGCCCTGAAACCAAAAGCAAAAGTTACCTGCCAGGGAAAGCCTTCACAACACTTCATCAGTGCAAGAAGTGGGGAATGATTTTTTTTAAAGACCCAATGGGCTGCTTACACAGCCAAACACACCCAAATCCACAACAACACAACCAGTTTATCTGCATCTGCACATCAGCAGCTATCTGAGACATCATTAACCCTTGTCACAGTCGCTGCAAGAGATGACCACCAAACAATTAAATTTTGTCTGTAACAAGAATTCGAGTCTGCCAGGTGCTTAGGAACACAGACTGGGAATGAGAAGAAAAGCACAAATGCCTCATTTTCACACAAAGAAGAACAAATCACATTTAGGAGCATTTCATAAAAAGAAATCCTCAGAAAACTCATGGGAATTTTGGGTCATGGGCATCTACATGACTGACACAAGCAAGTTCCTTCCAGTGAGGGGCTCCACTTCTCTTTTGCCCAGTGCAATAGCCAATGTATTGGGGGGAAAAGGGGCTCTGTTCTTCCATTTTGCTTTGTATAATTTGCAATATATAACATGCTCTGGTTCAGCAGAGCATGTTACTTTTTAGGAAGCACTCAGGCAACAAAACATATGTTTAGCTCAAGAGAAACAGCAGGAAACATAAACCAGAAAATCAGGCACCTGAAACAACATTTGCAGACAATAAAGACTGTTAAAATGTCACTAGCTGAAACACTTCATGATTAGAGGAGGAAACACTTCTCTTCATACTGAGGGCAAGTGAAAAACATAGAGAATAAAAGGCAGAGAGTAAAAAGCATTCAGCAGGACTGAATATGTACAGATTTTCAAAAGGAGACTCAAGTTCAGTGATGACTCCCTGGGACTCTCCCTGGTGGGGGGGGCAGCAGAAGATGTGAGCAAGGGCTTTAAGGGTTTTAAGGGATTTTTTAGGGTGCTTTTCAGATTTCTACAGTACCTCGGACAGCTCAGTCAAGGAGAAACCCAGTGGATGGAAGACCTGCAGGGCCAGGCCTACCTTGGAGGAACAGCAGAACAACCCACTCCACCCCTCAGAGTCAGTAGCAGAACTTCTAAACATACTGTCCTAGCACTTATGATGAACTGAAGACTGAAGATATTCACCTTCCAGGAAAATTAAATAATGACTTGGAAAACAAAGCAAGATTGCAAAAGGGGGTATAAATGGGAAGGTGGGGTGAAGTTCAGGAGGGAGTAAATCAATCCTCATAAGGAATATTTGCCAGTACTCTGTTAAGAATCCTGCTGAAATCCAGCACAATGCTTGGATTTATTGCTGACCCAAAATTAGATCTGCATTCAACATGATTTGCAAAATTTTGAATATTGATGGCTACCAGATGTAAGGTGTCTGGATTAAGTTTGGGCTTTAGGATTTCTTGTTTTTCACAGTTTTTCAAACTATAACTTAACAAAGAAGGTGTGAGTGGAGTTATACTTTTCAGATTCCTTTCAATCTGGGATACAACGTAAAACCAACAGATGAATCCTTGCAAATCAGACAAGGGAAAATAAAAGAACTGGCACAAACTCCAACAAACTGAAAGCACGTTTTTTCCTCTACTACTGACTGTGAGCTAAAGCAATAGATATTGCTGAAATGAAACGGAGAGTGTTTTAAGACAGGATTAAAATACAGAAAATGACAACAGAAGCAGGTGAGATATCCCAGGGAGAGGAAGAAATTTAACACATACAGGACGAACACAACTTGCATGCCAAGAAACACATGGAGTTACAATGGATGATGTCAGACAGTTGGCAGAGGCTGACCATAGCACCCACAAAGTTTTCTTGTTTTGTTGTGGTTTTTTTTTTTTAATTTAGCACAAATGCAAACATAATATATCAATAAAATTGTGAAATATATGAAATCATATGATATGGAATATGAAATCACACTGGCAGACTGAAGTTTACTTTTTTAGTCCTAAACATTCCTGTGCAACAATCCTGCACATTTCCACCCCTCTGGTATTACCTGGAGGGCCTGGTTGGCCAGGCTGGCCTGGGGGCCCCGGGATATATGCATTAGAGGCAAGCACTTTTTCACCAGTGATTTGCTTGCTAAGGTCAGCAGCATTATTTGGCAGTAAAGCAACCTGCCAAGACAAAAAAAAAAAAAAAAAAAAAAAAAAAAAAAAAAAAAAAAAAAAAATCTATGTAAGACCTCCATTGTTCAGCCAGAAAAATTACATTCTTATTTAAGCTTTCATGTGAACAAACAGCATTTAAATATTTCAGGAAAATATAATGAGTTTATTCATATCCTTGACTGATATAATCAGAAGAACATCCTTATTCTGTGAGTCTGTTCACCTTTCAAGTCACTGTGGAAATACTCCAAGCCAATCCAACAGAGGAAATTCAGGTGGGATACAGCAACGAATTTTGAAAAACTTGAGTCTCATTCCTGTTTCTCAGGAAACCTGTTTTTCCTTATTTGAAGTTTCTTCTATTCATTTAATGCCTTACTCAGGGCAACATTAGCTCAGACATTTAAGTCCTGAATTGCTGCACAAGCCACTAAGTTTTCATGGTTTTAATGAGAACCCTAAATCCTTTGTGAATCTGGCCCTGGAAAGTAACCACACTGTTTAACCCATCAGGTGTCTGGATCTGCTCTGCACAGAGCCACAAAGATAAAGTAAGTGAGAATGCAAGCGGAATTGCAAGCTACAGTTTAAACTGCCATTATCCATTACCTGTTTAATTATCCATTATCTGTTTAATTATCCGTGAAACCTTCATCTATCCAGTTGAATATATTTAATAATTCAGAAATGTTCTGCAAAAGTTTAGTCTCATAAGAATCAGCTGAAGGGTGCCTGGAGGAGCCAGGAGGCTGGTGTGCAGTGAGGAAAGAAGTTTATTAGTGGTGCATGTAGCCTTAGGATATTGCACTGCCAAATTGGAAAACTATTTCAGCAATAGCAGTGCAGGCCTACCCCTGGGTTAACTTTGTTGCCTCTTGAATGAATTTGGCTCATTGGATAATTTGATGCTGAATTCTGCAGCCTTTGCCTGTGAGAGCTGCATTGAATAATATAGATGATGATTCCTGCTATTTGACAAAGCTTTTAATCAGTTATCTGGAATTCTCTGAGCTGGGCTGTTCTTAAGACTCTTACCTATTTCTGTAATTATTTGACATACATTCTTCTGCCATTACTGGAAACCTAATGTTTGTAATGCACAGGAAAAAACCACAGTGTAATGCACCTGTAGTACCTACTTGAACTGGGAAAAATTTCCTTTGGCAAACAAGTTATTGCTTAGGGATCACAATTTGAAGGCAGGGTGTGCTGCTTGTAGTTTGGGATTGAATGCACAGAACAGTTCTGAAGAGAAAAAGAAGTCAGGAAAAAAAAAGCTGGAAATGCTGAGATAATTCTTGGTGGCATTTCTGAAACACCAGTTTGATTTTGAGATTGGAACTCAAAATGTGATGACAGGAACACAAGGATTTATCAGCTACTTGTGAGTTAGGTTTTGGAGAGAATTGCAGTTCCAAAAACCAGATGACTGCACTATAGGCAAATTAAGAGTCATGATGTAAACTTAGCAAAAAATTGGTAGATTCACTCCACCCCTGCAGAAATCCATGACAGGATGAACTCATATTTTCACAGAAGTCCCACAGGATGTTTCTTATATTCTCACTCCTATGAATTTTCTTTTCACACAGAAAATGGGGATTCAGCACATCTATAGCTCTGGGGTGAGCTGTCATCTCTGTTTTTTCAAAGCAAAACCTGTGTTTTGTTTACCAGTGACCTTGCAGCTTTCTCAGCCAACTTCCCAGCCAGGGCAGCACAGACCAAACTGTGGGGCTGCTGAGCATAGAGAGCTCCTCTGTGGGACACAACACCCTACCCCTGGAGCTGAGGAGGAAAATCCAGTAGCTGGGGGCTCTCACAGACTCACTGTGATCAGCATGGGAAGATCTACTGGCTGGCTCTGGTCAGCAAAGCTTTGTTTCCTAGAGGTGTGTCCTGTCCAGAGCAGGCTCCTGGCTGGATACAAAGGAAAGGCCTGCAAGGACCATGGTGCTAAATTTCCTCTACATGACACAAATCAGTCAAGGACTCTGCGGTTCCAATGCTGCCAAGATAAAGCAGAGACAAAAAGTCAAATCCTGCGGCTATCTGAGAGTATTATATTTTTAAAGTAGTTTTTTTTAGAATATTTTTACTGTTATCAGTGAGTGCTTCTCCTTAGAGGTGGCCACAACTGAGTGGTAGATTAATTGAAGTCTTCTTTTTAGCTGGCATGTAAATATCTTATTCTGGGGATCTATATCTATATCAGTTGATAAATAGATGTCACTTAGTACATAGACCCAGCCATGAATACTCTTCAGGTTATACTGCAAATGGTCAGACTGGAGTAAAAAGGTGCACTTAGTGGCAAAGACTCATCATGAAGTGGATTTGGAATTGTATTCCCTTCTGATGCTTAAATATTTACTTTTTCCTGCCAGCCAGGCTGTTCTAAAAACTGAGTAAGTTAAAAAAGAAATCACATAGCTGCTGTGAAAGCGTCTCTGCATGCTTCCCCACTGACTCAGCTGGACTTGAAGTACACACTAAGAGTGCCAAAATACCCAGGCTCTGGTCTAGCTCACTGCTTTTTGATATCTTCTGGCCAGAAAATGGTTGTTACATGCACTGGGCCAAACCATGTGTTTTTGTTGTTGACTCACATCCTCTTAGCTATTGGATATACTCACTGGCCTAATTTCTGTTTCACCTTTTAACTGAACCAGGATCCTAGTCCAGGGTAACCTTGGCTTTCTCCATCTACAGCTCAAAATCCTAATGGCCCTTGGAAAATAACGTTTTGGTTATTTTTCCCATGTGCATGCAAATATTAGCAAGGGTAAATTATAAAGAAAGGCTGGTCTAGAAACAAGTCTTCCATGTGCTGTGTTGCATGCTGCATTTGGAGTTTTGCATAGTTTCTAGGAGGTCTGTGGTTTAGAAAATTGGACAGTGCTTGTCAAGAGTGATGTGGAACATGGCTTTCTAATTAAGATGTTTAAACTCATCTGTGCAGTAGGATCAAGCTTACTAGTTTTTTCTTCTTTTAATTGTTGGCTGTGTGTCAGCATGCCAGATATATTTCCCCCAGTTTTTTCAGCTTTCCACTCTTCTTCCTTTCATCAAGGTCTTAGATCAACCTAGGCCTGCCCACAGACCTCTAGTCTATCAGGACAGTGCACCTCATTGGATGACAGGCTTTTCTGCTAACCACAATTTTCAATAAAGTTCATAAAATCTGAAAGCCTTAACCACAAGACTGAAGACTCATTTCAAAAACCATCTCGCTGGCAGACAGAAATGAACTTTTCTATGCAAAACAGAGCAGCTTTAACCACAGCTATTGAGAGATGTCCTCCCCAGGAGAGCTTGGCCATGGGAGGTGGCTGGTGAAACATGAGGGTTGGTGTCTCCCTGGGCAGAGAAGCACCATGGGGCCAGGTCTCCATTCAGCACAGACAAAAACACTCCTTTCTGTGGGGTAACAGTTGCTGAGGGTATTGAGAACCTTCTCTTTCAGCTCATTCTGTGTGGAACACAACCCAGTGGGCTCCCTCTGAGGATGCCAAGTCGATTAAGCCTCACTAGGGGCATATGGGGGGAAAAATTAAGTTAGGGACTATGACAGGATTTAGCTATGAATCAAGAGTGAGCTGCTTAATTTGTCCACAGCTACTATACAAATGCCTACAGTGACAGGTCTCAATGGTCTGAGTTTTCCTGGAATGAGTTTTTAACACAAGCATCTAACAGTAAAAGTTAGACACAAAAAACCTCTCATTAATTCCATCAATCAATTCTCGAGCAAACAATGTGGCCAACAATGTGACCCCCAGATCCTTCCCTGGAGGTCAGTGTGAGCCTGCTCAGCATCATGGAAAACAGCTGGAGAAACAGCCACTCAAAGGCATGAATCCTTTTTTAACCTCTCTGCTACCATTTTTTTGAAAAACAGAATTTCCATCACACATGATCACTTCCATGTTTGTGTTCATACTGATTCAGAAGGAATACATGATGTTTTGAGATTTTGGAGATAAAGAGTATCTCCAACCTCAATGAATTCCACTTTAATGAGGACGATTTCTTTCTTCCTAATATAAATGAGTAACATCAAATGCAATGAGTGAATACACCAAATTGTGTTTTGACACAATGGAAAGAAATTAATTGAGTACCCTGGGAGAAATTATTACAGCCTGTCAGCATGATCTGCTGAGAATGTTCCTACAGAGAACTTCAATTTGAGAGAACCTTAGTGTTCTAAGGAGATGCCACCAGAAAAGGCATTACACCTGCATCCCTGCATATGGCTCTCCAAATCTGAGGCTGTGTCTTTGCATTATCTCACTACTACTCTTTTCCTTATTGCACTACTAAAATGCAAAAGAAAGCTACATATGTGAGCAATTAAAGCCCAGGAAAAGCTTCTAAATGCATTGTTCTCTACTAGCAAGGGGATAGGTAAAAAAATACCAAAAGGTTTGTGACTTAGGGTTTTTCTTTTTTAAGGGGAAAGTAATATTTAAAGCTAGTGGTATTTTTGTTTAGTGCCACACCTATTTGGCAAGAATCCTGTACCAGCACCCTATTAATGAAAAATCATCTTCCCACATCTATTAAATGTCTTGCATGTGCTTCCTCTAGACGTGGATCATGTCCAAAATCCTGTGCATTCAGAGTGAGTGAAAAGTTCAGGCCAGCACAGATAGCCAAGAAACCTGGGCTCAGCCTGGGAAGGGTGCTTGTCAGACTCTGTTGGTAAAACAGCTTTGGTAAAACAGCTCCATGAACTTGGGGAGCAATCTGCTTACAAATTGTACAGGAGAATAAGGGAGAGATATCATTCCTACATGATTTTAAAATATATTGCCCTTCTCTTTGTGTGTACAAGAACCACATGTCAGTGACAGCTCCAAACATAGAAATTAACCTCAGTTGTTGTAAAACATGCAGGTCTGGTAAAGACATGAGTGATCAGTGTTCATACCTTTTGCTTCAGCTGTAAAACCGTCTGCTTTATTTGATGGAATTCCTTACAGGAGGCACAGCATGTCCCCGGTTTCGCCACATTTTCAGATTTCTCAGGAAGCCCAACTGAAAGAAAGCAGTTTCCACTATAAATGCAAAGATCCAAAGGAAAGAAATTGATAAAGTGATAGCAAAAGAAACTTGAAGGTTGTTATATTTCCCCAGACTGTGAAAAGAGAAGGGAATCCTGCCACTATTAAATCTTTGACTGTGAATTTCTATGTAAGGCTGAGAAACTTTGCAGGGACAGCTCTGAGCACATTTTTAAAGCAGCTGTTTCCAGTTAACAGTCCACAGAGAATTCATTTGTTTAATACCTGGAAAAGTTCACACCCCTTCTTTTATCTTTTTGTTTAGGGTAGACTAACCCCATAGATCTGAACTGACTTACAGTTCCCTGAAGGGCAAATTTTCATATGCTATAAATTACAGTAAAATCCCTCAGAATATGCTTGTTTCGCTCATTTTGCACAAACTGCTCTTTATCATCATGGGTTATTCTCCATGTGATGGAATTAGCCTGAGCAGAGATGGGGATTAAGATTAATAGCAGGGATTTAAATCCACACAAGAGGAAGGGTCACATCTGTTGATACTATGCATGAATAGGATCTTTTCAAGAATCCATTAAATTATTCAAACTGTGAGAGATATTGCAAATGTTATTTTTGTCCTTTTCCCAGTACCATACACAGCCAAGCAGTTCTGCATTGCAAGCAAACAAGCATTGTTGTAACAGATGTCTGCTTAAAGACAAATCTGGTTTCCAAACCACAGGGTGACACATACTGGCAAATGCTAGGTGACTTTTTTCACTTCAACATTGCTGAGAAATATCAAGTCTGTTGAGGCTTTGCATATGATATGTAGCCATGTATGATGTTACCTGGGAGGGTTGCTGGGTGTGTTTGAGCATGGACCTTTCAGAGCATGTCCCACAATGGAAAAACTCTGCAGGTGCTCTTGTTAAAGCCAGGGAATCTTCAAAGTCTTCCAAAAGGATCAACTGCATCGTGCTGAGTTACTGTGCTACACTTGTCTCTTGGATTAAATGCCCTTCATATTTTCAGAAATGTGTATTGATTTTGAAACATCTGCATCTTTTGAAATTAACCCTGAAGCTTCTAATACAAATAAAATAATATAACAAATTCTAATAAAAATATTCTAATAAAAATATTACGTGCTACTTGATTTTTTTGCAAGGTCCAGTATGGAAGATTGCAACCATCTGATTGCTGTCTATGGACCACCTATGCACATATTTATAGGAAGGTATTTTTTATTCCATTGGCTATAATGATGTATTGATTTTAGAAGACAAAAATTAACCTCACTTCTCTGCTACTCAGTTAGGAGAGAGATGTAAGGACAAGATGCAGGAATAACCAGGAGTATTAAGACAGCTGTTAGTACTGAACTGATTGGAAAATTTGGGCACAAAGGCCTGTTTTTTTCCCCAGTCATGAGCTGCCTGTTCCCATGGCTGCAATCTGACAGCCTTACTATATTACACATATTATTTACCATTTTTATGGCAGTAAGCACAGTGCTGTTTGAGCTTCCCAGCCCTTTCCCCAGGTTTGGTACCTGATCAGCTTTCTGTGCAGTGTTCAGATGGCTCCAAGATTTAAGACCAGATGGGCCTACTTGGTGTTTTCCAATGGACTCTACACAGCACAGAACAGAATTTCACCAAACTTCAGCTATGCTAGATCCAAAACTATTTAGCCACAAGACCTCCTCCAGCATTTTTGTGAAGGTACAGGAATACATAGTATCTGCTGCTTTCCTTCCTCTCTCCTATATCCCTAATGCTAATAATTTTTGCCTTTGATTGCCTCCAAAACCTCTTTGCCCATAAACCTTTCTCTTGTAGATGAAATAATCTGCACCATGCAGGGCTTTTTTTCTTTAAGAGGGAATTGATGTGCTGTAATGAAGACACGACTTTACGTTTCTGTAAAATAAATTTGCTCTTGACCACAAGTCAATTATTGTGGAGTTCTTCTTCCCTCTCCAATTTCTCATCTTCCTTTAGAAAACCCTAGTGTCTTGACATGCCCATTTTTGGACCTGTGTAGGAGTTACAGAGGGATGTATATGGAGCCATAAGGAAAAAAAAAACCCACAAACCCAAAAACCCAAATATTTTTTTTCTTTGTTTTTCAAAGACCAATAAAGTCTGGATTTTGTACTGGTCTCAACAAAAAATTCTTTTAATAGCTATCTCACCAAATGAGTTCTATCATTGTGTTAGGAAATGTTGCTGAAAGCAACACACAGTCATGTGGAGAAACTGCCAGAGCCTCTGCTGTTGGAAACCTAATGCAATCCCACCAGAATCTGTGGAATTATATGCAGATTAAGAAGCGGCGAGTTTGGCCTTGTGTTTCATTATAAAACCCAGTTCATCCTCCTGAAGGATGTGACACATGGGGCTGACAAGTACAGATAAAACAGGGCTGTAACAATCCACGGAGACAAATCCTGGGGGGATCAGCTAATGTTTGGGAAATGTCATACCAGTGAGATTTCCACAAAGCTGGCTGGATTTACTTGTTGGAGGAAGAAGTCCAAGATCCTTGTATGAGCAAGCATGAGCTGCATCTCAGGAGAGAGGTGGAATCCCCCTAACTCATACCAAACAGAGGTGATGATTTGCCCGGGGAAGGAGTCATCCATCAAACATTTGCTCTACCCCCATCCAACCCTGTATCAGGACCAAACTATGAGTAAAGTCAGAATAAAGTGAGGATAAAGCCAGAAGTCACCTAGGACAGGCCAGCAGAGACAAAAGGCCATTAGATGGAGCCACCCACGCATGGTGCAGAAACCAAGGTCACCTACCAGGGTCAGCTGAGCCAACACTGAGCAAGGCACTTACATAACTTGTTCCCATTGCACAGACCTACACAAGGAAACCGAAATCATTCTGAAGAAGCCCTAAAGCAGCCCCATTTCATACAGGCTCTCAGAACTCAAAGTCTAGCTTACACTTGATGGGAATCCTTTAATCTTGGTGAGCCCTGTGGCACCTATTGCTAAGAGATCTGCGTGGGGGAGTGCTGTGTTTTCTTTGTGCATGGGCTCGGAGGCCATGCCTGGCTGGTGCTGGAAGAGGAGGAGGTGCTGGCAGGGGAGAGCTCTGCGGGAGCTCTTCTGCAGGCGGTCTTTGCATGGAGGCTCTCGAGCTGATCATCTGTGTTGTATTATCTGGGCTCAGCCCGCTGAGATGGTTTCATCTGCCTACTTCTGCATTGCCTCCATCAAATGCTACTGCGGAGGCAAGAAAAAACGCTCCCTCTTCTTGTGTCCACTAACCAACCCAAAGCTCGCTGTCAAGACACTTACAGAGCCAAAAAAAAGGTGACCACATTACAGCCACTTACAGGGTCAAAAAAAGGTCTGAATTGCATCCCTTGGGCATGGAACAATGAGAACACGGCTGTACCTCGAGGAAAACACGCGCCCTCGTTAGAAATGGAGAAGGCTAACGTGCTTTTGCCTCTTACACTGAATTTTAAAATAAAACAAGAATGTTGCGGCTGCGATGAAAAGCGAGTGATGTGTTTATTAGGCAGCTGCTCTGGCAGGGATGCGGTGCAGGGCTGGGGCTGGCCGCGGGGTGGAGCGTCGCCACAGCTGGTTCCCTGCACGAGCCTTCTCCTGGGAATGAGCTGCGGACACGGCTCTCCTTCTCACCAGAGCTCTGAAAATTCCCAGCATTTACTGCAGTACAGCGGGGTAACTGACCAGAAGGCATCCTTCTTTACTTCGCACAGCTGGCTGGGGAGATATCTGGAGAGATGTTGGGTATTTCATTCCAGATCATCTGCTGGAACTGACATTTTTATGTGCCCTGTACATTCACTGTAAAAATGGTGGTTTTCAAACAGTAGAATAATTTCCATAGCCTTGAATATTTTGAATGGTTGGTTATCCTAAATGCTTTGGATATTACTGTATAAAGAAATTTGAACTACCCAAAGGGATATTTTAAAAAACTCTCCTATTTGTAGGGAGACTATCTAGGTTATTTATCACATACATGCACACACACACACACACACTCTGATAAGGAAAAAAAAAATTAAAACCACAAGGAATAATTAAAGTTAATGGAGTGGCTCCAGTTACATATTTTCAGATGAAAATCAAAATTATAAATTGCTCTGGCCATCCGGTGGGATTTGGTTCACACTGTGATACCACATTCAGGCATTAATTGATGAACCTGTGGTAAGTCACCATTCATCAAAAGTTGTTGGGATTTTTTTCCAGACCTCTGTTCTCTTCCTACTTTCTTTTAAAATGTTCATACCAGTATCTATTCTGTAGTATTCTAAATGCTGTAATTCGATAACTAGTATGAGGTCAAAGCCTTTAAAATAATTTGTGCACAGCACATGTATATACTTTGAACCAACAGTGAGATGCAAGAACAAGCCCTTACATTTACCCCTTTCCCATTACATTCTATTAAAAAAAAAAAAACCAAAACCAACAAACAACCAAAAAAACCTAAAAAAAACACCTCCAGCCACAGGACACACAATTTGACATAATTGTAGGTCAGCAGCATTTGGTCTTGGTCAATGAAATTTAGAAGTTGATTTAAGCAAAGCTTGGAAAATGTGTTGGACCCCCAAGCACATAGTTTTTGAGCCTCTAAGGGCCGAGGGGCACTAGCCATCCAACCCAGGGCCATTTACTAATCTCAGATGTGGGTGTGCAAATATAAATTAAAGTTACTGAAATTATCTAATTAACAGGTGAAGTCAGTGAAAATTTTTAAGGCTCTTCATCTGGTAAGACTTTTTCCTATGTCTCCTTAGCTCTGGACCACAAAACAGTTATAATCCAGGCTGGTATTGGAGCAAACTATGGCTTTTAGCAACTGGATCCAGCAGGAATGCTCTAACTGAAGCTGTAATGGTAAATTTAATTATTCAGCCATTCTGCCTCCCTAGGAGAAGATGCCTTCCACATCCTCCAGTGTACTTGTGCATTGGAGAACAGAGTTTGGCAGGGTTGCTCCACAGGTGCTCAGCTGCCCAGCGAACTGCCCGGATACCCCAGGAGCATCAGCTACATCCCAGCTGTGACCCCCAGCTCCAAGTGTAGCAGCACTGGGAGCAGTTCCTCTTCATGACAGACCAACCCTTTAGGCATTCATTTGACATTTAGTGTGCACTGGCACCTGCCTTTATCTCCTTTGGTGCATGTCCTGCCATCCTCCTCCCGGACATAGCCTTCGTGGCACTCGCACCTGTAGCTGCCCACGGTGTTGACACAGATCTGAGAGCACAGAGTCCCATTGCTTGTGGCACACTCATCGATATCTGGAGAGAAGCAGAAATTAAAAATGTCCTGTAGCTGGAGGTTTCAGACCTCCAGCAGAATAAAAGGCTTCCTTTAGAGGTAAAAAGAGATTTTGTGGTTAAACAAACAAGTAATTGGAGAACCACAATTGCAATTGAAGATGGAGCCTTTGGTCTGGAACTCTGGGCAAGCTGCACTATTATTATTATTAACACACCTGGCATTTTATCAGTGAACGTTGTTTGAAAGTCTCCTTGCATTGAAAAGCTCACAAGCAAAGCTCAATCCTGTGGCTCCCTGGCATGGCAAACCATGCAGGGCAAGGCAGGACTAGCCACAGCATGACCACATGGAAATGATTATATACTGGCCATCTGAATTATATACTGAATTATATACTGGCCATCTGAATCAAACCCCAAGGATTAGTTTTAGTAATTAGGCCTAGTGATAATGCTTCAATGTTCAGTATATATGGCTCACAATCAGCAGGAAGAATTAAAGGAAAAATTACAATAGCCCAACACTTCAAAGTCTTTGGGTGTGTAAGTCTTGTTGTAGGTAATACCTCCTAATAATTTCAAGGGCATCTAGATCTCTGAATTCTTAACATAGTTAACCCCCACATTTCCTCTCTAATAATATTGAGAATAAGAAAGGTTTCAGATTCAGAGTGCCTCTGGAAAGACTGAAGGGAGCAGGATAAGTCATTAACCAGGGAGGAGCTCAACCTGCTCATCTACCCACCCAGGCAGTAAGGCTTCTCTCTGTTCCTGTGCCTCTCCCGATCATAGCGGTATCCAGGATAGCAGGTGCACAAGACTCTCCCAAAATTGTCTGTGCACTGCTGTTCACAGGGGGCTTCGGCACAGACATCGTAGTCTAAGGGAGAGAAAAACGTCATTAGGAAAAATACCAAAGTCAGTAGATGGATGATACTTAGATTGCAAACATTTCACCTCTCTGCTAATTAATATAAGGTTGAGTTATATTGTTTTTAAGGACTGAAGGAGCCTAGATATAAAACATTAATGAGACATGCGCAAAGGAATATATTAAAATTGTAATTGCTATTCACAGCTTTACAGTAGTTAGACTATTTCTTAAAGAGGTATTTTAAGCAAGGTTTACTTTTGCATTTGGCAGATTTTAGGAGTTATTTTCACAGAAATATTAAATTACCTAAAACATTCTTTTAATTTTCTTCAACAGATTTTTAAGTATAATAGCAACATTTCCTATGCAGAATACTGTGAAAAACCATGAGGTTAACTGCCAAAGCCAGGCAGAAAGTATATCACAAGGAAAAGTTAATTACATCACATGTTAATTGTTTGAAGGCAGATATAACCCTTCCAGCAAATAGTACATTGCTACAAACCCATCATCTCTCTTAATAGCTGCAGTGTGCAGATCAGGGATGTCACTGAAATCCCAAAACACTAAAATCCCTGTTTGAAACCTGAAGGAGGGAAAATCTGTTTCTAATTTCACTGCTGTGCAGCAGCAGAACTGAAGCCTCAGGGATGCACACCAGAGGACAGTGGGGTTTGACCCACATCCCTGTCCTGTCAGGGGCTGGATGTGGCCCCTGGCATGGTGCTGGTGGCAGGGCTGGGGGTGAGGACAGCTCCCAGCTGTGGGTGTGAGGGTTTTGCAGCACCATGGGGAACATCTGCCAGGAGACACCAGGTCTTGAGTGGCATCTGGTCTCAAAACCAGCTCAGGCACAGCCTGCCCAAGGTCAGGTTTTACACCAAAGCAAGTGGCAGTTTCTGTGACCATTTCAGAGAGCATCCAGGTGGCTGTGACAATCCAGTGAGTGGGCACTGGGGGCCATAGCAGAAATAAATACCTCATCCATGCTCCAGACCAAACCTGTCCAAACAAAATCTAAGTGGTTCAAGCAAGTTTCCATCAAAGCACTGTGTTTCCATATGCATAATTAAAACTCATTATTGTCTCACCCTAATGACTAGCAGATACCTCTGGGTATGATGATTGTTCCAGACAATTAAAATGAGCTAAGAGATGGTAAAGCAAATGAAAACACATTTTCTGTATGAAGTATATAGAGCACATCCCTAGCACTGGGGTTAAAAGTGACAGCATGCCAAAATACAGAAAAGCACAAAATGAGACTTAACAAGATGCCGTATCTCTCACCAGAACCCCTTAGAAAAAAATGTACTATTGTAATAGACATACTACTCTAACAGTGCCAAGCATTCTGTTTGTCACCTCCTGAATAAAAAGCATCCTTTCTTTCCTTCTTTCTTCACAACTTGAAGTCTGCCCACAGTGCTGTGGTGGTGACTGGCAATGCTAGGACCCCCTGCAGTAACCAGTGTCCAACAGTGCAGAGCCATGAAAGAAAAACATAACTCTTGCTTTCAAACAGTTCAGGCTAGGGGTAGTTTGGACTCTTTAGGTGATGCTGGGCTGTAAACTCCTGTTACATTTGGAACTACTAAATAGTCCCAGCTTTAAAGCATTGCTGGTATTTTTCCTGGGTATGGTTACAATTTTTGTTTTCCACTGAAACAAAACCAGAGAATAGGATGGTATGTCCAGCATGGGGTGAATGTGCTGCTCCTTACTCAGTGTACTCACTCAGGTGTGGGACTTGGCCTGTGCCATGTTCAGCTATTCAGAGCAGAGGTAAAACAAGCTCCATAATAGTTGTGCCCTAACAAAATCAGAAAACACAATGCTGGAAGGGGCCACCTCCCATCACAAGCAGCTATGCATAAGCATTTCCTAGTTTTCCTTTTCCTTAAGGGATGGATATGGCTCGCCTAGTAGTCTAGTCCCAAGATGAAATATCCTTGCAGACAGGAAGCTTTTTACTCATATCTAATCCAAATGCCCCTTACAGACATTTAGGCATTATTTTTGTCCTCTTCTCCTTGGCCATAAAGAGCAGTTTACCTTTCCCCTTGCAGCAAGTTTTCACATACCTAAAAACTCTTATCATGTCTCCCCTCAGCCTCCTTTTTTCTAGACTAAACAATGCCAGCTCTTTTCATCCCTCTGTCGCCAAGTTTAATGTAACCAGTCTTTGAACGTGTCCACCTCAGCACAGCTCCATCATGTCCATTGCCTCATTTACTTTCACACAAAGCTGCAGAACGGTCTAGGAAGGAAAAATATCTCTGCTGCTGGTCCCACACAGTCAACCCAAACCACACAACTGTTGTAGGCAGGTCCCAGGTACACAGCTGTATCCCCAGGGCTTTGGTCCCAGGTAACATAACTTCCCTAGAAACAGCTCTCACAGCTGAGATGGAACTAGGCAAAAACTGCTGCACCACCTGTGTGTGCTCTGCAGAACTGGAGATGAACATTCCCCCCTTGAGTTTAAACCCCTTGTGTGCCAGCCTAAGAACTGTGGTTTAAGGATGAATCAAAAACATACAATGAGGATCAGGCTGTTCCAGACTTCAGGAAAATGCAAAAGCCAAAGCAGAATAACAAATGTCTCTGTATAAGTTTCAAGTAACTCAGAAATGACAATACAGCATGGAAAGTTGTACCAAGGAAATTTTTGAAACAACATTACTAAGGAAAGAGCAGATCTGACTATAGCTGGCCCATAATAGAGTATTTTACTCTCAATTCTTCCACAGCCAACTCAGGAAACAAACCAGCAATAGGAAGGGTGGCCTCCAAAATAAACTGCTCCATACTGCATCTGTCCCTTCTTCACTCTGTGACACCATGAGACAGGACCCAAGACTGGACTTGGCTGGAGCAGTGAGTCTCCAAAGCAAAGAAAAGGAGAACACACAGGAGAAAAAGGTGAGGAACTGGTTTTTTTTTTTATCCACGTTGCTGAACAGGTGGAGCAGGAACAGATGCTGCAGAGAGAATCAGGCACATGGAAGTAACTCCACTGAATGTTTACTGAGGATCCCTGACCCTGCAGCTGAAAGCCACAGTGGGGAGGTGAGTACAAAACAGACAAAAGGCAGAAACTGGAGGCATAGACTCATACTCCACTACACTGATCTCTGTTTCTTTCCAAGGACAGATGAAAAATAACAGGACAAGAACCAATAATGGATGCGGACAAAGCCACAAGCCTTTGGGAAAGAATCTGTTTAAGGAACAGCTGTCCCAGAAGGAGATTGGTGTGTTCCCCAGGCAGCTTAAAAGAGTGGAAAAGGGAGGATCTATACCTCTGTCAACCCTCCTCCCTGCAGCCACTGCTAAATCATAGAGAAGACAGGGCTGGAACTACTTCTCACAGTTTCAATGTGCCAGTACTGGATTAAAAGGTGCAGATGTGTTCTAATAAACTCACATCTGTAATGCATTTATGTGTCTGTTTGGAGATATGGATTTCATACAGCTACTCTGTCAAGATTATGCCAAAACAATGTGTGAAGAGCCAAGTGATGTCTTGTAATAGAGTAAGTGAAATGAATACTTCAGTGAATCATGTTTCTTGTCGCTACACCAAGGGCTGAGATTGTCTTGGATGTTATAGCCACTGCTGCGGCCTCTGAAGTTCCAGGCAAAATACAGATAAAGTTGAAAAGGGGGAATGGAGAAACAAAGGGAGAGAAGCAGAGAATTGAATTAGGGGCAGAAAATCTCAGGTTACTGAAATGCAGTTAAAAGACAGGATTAGACAAAGTCAGTGGGCATATAATAAAAGCTGCTTTCATAATCACCTAACATCTCAAGAGATGAGAATTAGAAGCCAAAGTAATAAATTGCCATGGCTCTCATTTTATTTTTGCTTCTGTTAATTCTCTTGCTGTATCCATTATATTCAGAGAATAGCCAGTACATAAAATTCTTAAATCTATAGGAAAGCTGGAGGCCAGAATGTAGAGTCCTGGCTTCTTTCCACCCTGAAAGGATTCAGGAATTCTGCCTCCAATACACACAATTGCCTCTTCCAAGTGTCTCTCTTACACTGGAGCTGTCACCCGTATCACACATGCTGAGACAAAACTCACAGCAAAACCATGGGACGAGGAACTATGTGGAGTACCAATTTCACCCAAACCCTACCCAGCTCCTCCAGGCACAGGGTCATCCTCAGCTGTTTCCCTCTGTTTTCCTCCCTGTCTCCACCCCCATCAATACACCAATTGTTTTAGTGTTTTTAGCCAGTGGCAAAGAAGACAGAAATTAAAAACAACAACAACAATAAACCCACAAGGATTAGAGTTTGGATTATAATCCCTTTTGGCTGGACATTGTAACTCAAAACCAGCTTATTCTTCAGTATGTTGATTTGTCACTTTTTTTCCGAAACAACAGTCACAAGCTAGGAAAATTCTGAGACCAAATCAAGGCTTTCCATATATCATCAATTAGAAGAATGTGTTGTCATAGATCAACTTTTTAAATTACTTGTTATATATAAAAAAAAAAAGTTTATTGGCATGTTGTCTCTGGGCATTTGCTCCTGCCTGGCAGCTCCTGCAAAGTCCCAACAAATTCAGAGCCAGTTTCATCCAAATCAGATCCATTTTTACTGAACTATTCTGATTGAATCTGTGTCTTCGTTGGCCCCTGGTGACAAGGAAGCTGCACCCATGGGAAGTTACAGCAGGACTAGCTCACCTACTCACCATCTCCCTGTGCACTGACAAGTCAAGTCAGCTGTACCAGATCCGAGGGATAAAAGGGGAAAGCCATCATCCATGAAAGGTGCACAGAGTGCTCCCAACTACCCAGCCAAGGGCAGAACACGTTCCTCTGTCTGCAGAGCAGCAGGTCATGGCACAAGATCTGTGCAGCCATGTGTACTTAGGGGAGGATCAAGGCTTGGCATGCTAAGCAGCACTTCTGGAAGTTGTTGATCTTTCATTTTCCGAACAATTTCTGGGAAACAGCTCCTCCCCACACTAATACATGAGATGTGGCAAAGCCTGTGTTTCTGTCAAGGTGCTCTTCCAAACAGACAATGTGGAGAAGATGGCAGATGGGGAAAGACAAAGGCATGGGGACATGACGTGTAAGAACAGTGAAATCACATACCTTCAGGGATGCATTGTCCAAGAACAAACTTATAACCCTTACAGCATTTTTTCCTGAAAAACAATAAAATAAATAAATGAATAAATAAATGTATTCTCTATAGATTGGTGCTGCCTTTAGAAACAGCCATAAGTAGATTATGGTTGTGATGAACCAAACAAGACAAGGATCCTGAGCAGCTGGAGTTCAGCATTACAGAACACAACAGGGAAATGCACCACCTGGCCCAGGAGGAATTTCACATGGCAGCATGTCCAGTCACCTCAGGAGCCTGGAAAAGAGTAGCCCAACACTGACCGACCCAACATCCCAAGTAATTTCCAAAAATCTGGCTCTCTTGTGCTGTCTGGATGATGTCTGGACAGCTCAGTGGTGCACAAATACACAACTCAGGTCATCATTTTCATGGTACAGTCAAGGCTGTTTTCAGGTATCTGTCACTACAATATCAACCTGCAGAAACGGGTGAGTCTCAGTGAGGAGTACACAGAGGATAAATGTTATCAGTCATTTCTCATCTTCTAATAAACCTGGAGGAGGTAAACTCAATATATTGAGTATTTCAACTGAAGCAAGGGCAAGTACCTTATATAGACTCAGGGACAAAACTGCAGTGTAGAGTCAATAGGATCAGACATTTTTTATGTGCCTGTGATATGTGCCAAAGTCTGAATGCTGAGAAATTACTGTTTCTGACACACTAGCCTGTAATGACATTTAGGCATCCAGCTAAACCTGCTGGTTTTCTCTCCAGGCAACAAACCACATTAAGTCACCAAGGCCCCCAGCAGCCCTCAGGAGCCTTTACAAATGGCTGTGTCCCTTATCATCCTGAGACTCTCACTGCAGGGACCTAGTGACTTTCAAAGGGTCCTACCTTGGTAACTACCAGGACTGCTGAAAAAGAAAAAAAAACCCTGCTGTTCAATTATTACATCAAGTATACATGAATCTGAGGGGAAAAAAAAATCCCTGTGTATTTTACAAATACACAGTTTTTTCATGCTTTGTGGACGTGCTGAAATATCTCCCAAACTGGGAAACCATCCATTTTGTCTTTTTGTTTGATTCAGTAACTAATGCAGAAGAATGTTAAAGCCACGTCAGTCAATGACACTACACTCCCGTGGACAACACGTAGCCATCACAAATCATCATTATGTTGAATTTAAATTAACTATCAGTTGCAACTGATGGCTTAAAACAAACAATGCATTTCTCCAAACAATGTAAGAACAAACTTTGGCTCCATTTTTTACCCTCTTCCTTAAGATTAGCTGGAATATAAATTATGCTTAATGAGCATTGAGCATCTGAAGAGGAAGCCTTGCTTTGTTATGCAAACAGTGGTGCCTCATTAGACTTCTCTCCAAACACTGCTGTGAAGTTTTATCTGCAAGACAAACAAATGCAGGAGGAACGAGTTCAAAGGTGCATTGGGGAGGCTGCTCATATGCTGCAGGCCCTGCTGATGGCTTTCCAAATGCACAGTGATCTCCTTCCATCTGCAAAAGAAAAGAGGCGTCCCTGTAGCTGCTCTTCAGAGGAAGATACAGCCCAGCTTGAGAGGGCTGGGAGATGAGCAAAGAGAGGAGGACATGCCTGCCATGAGATGCTGACCTGTGGGGCTGTGCCAGCCACAGGGAGCAGCAACTTCCATAACTTGGACCCTTCTCCATGGAATTCCCACTTTATTTTCAGGTTTAGGACCAATAAGGCCTGTGCCAGCAGATGGTGTGATAGCCTGCTGCTGGACAAGGGTTACCTGCTGGGAACCTTGCAGGAGCTGCCTCTCTCCTCCCAGCTTGTCTGGTCATGGCTTTTGGCTGGATTCATTTGCTTTCTTGTGGCTAAAGTGAGATTTTATCTGCCTGGCTGGGTTCTCCCAAAAGCCAAACAACTTGCCCTGATTAAACCCTTCTTTCAAAGCCATACACTGAGAAACCATCACATGCTAAGTTACAGCCATTAAATTCTGCCCTGGCACTCTGATATTGCACCAAAGTCAGCACAGCCTTGTCCTTTAGATTTCACTTGAAACAACCATAAAATCATGTTTCCCTGGCTGATCTCCAAGTGCTTGCTGAAATCCCTCCCTTCAGAAACTTCTTGCAGCAATGGGTTCCACAGTGGGATGAGATGGTTTCAGTTTTCAGTGTCCCTCTCAAATTTTTGTTCACATTTTCCCAAGCCTTACTGATAAGGGGATTTTGAAATATTTTCTCTAAAAAAAAAAAGTGTGAAGATTTTTCTGCACTGTGGAAGTTTTAAATTATACTTAAAGAAGTGTTTAGAAGAGGAATGCCATGCCTTCAGACCACATTCCACATGAAAATCTCTTCCCAGTTGAAAGTTACAGATCTCTGCATTAGTGCAGCCTGTACTCAGCAGCACTCTTATCAGCATGATTTTGGCAGGGAAACTGCTACTTTAGGGTTAATGCAAAGGAAATACAATACAATACCTGTTTCTCTGAACATTACATTGCAACCCTGGGATTCCTGCATGCTTTAGCTTTCCACATTCTTATAGTGAAATCTGTCAAAATGATGGACACATGAGCATTAGCAAAGGCATTTTAATAGCAACACTCATTTTCAGACATCCAGGTCCAGGCTGACATGTCTAATCAACGTTGCACAGCAGCAATCTCGTTGTACATAATGAGAGGTAAGAAGGGGTTCCTACTGATAATTTTAGCTACTGGATAACTTTCAGCAAGATGGTTGCTATGCAGCTGTACATGTGGCCATGCATGAAACACAAACACACAGCTGTGTGTTTGAAGCTCCACCACTAAAACCTGGAGCTCTGGGGAAATTCGGTTGATTTGTTAACCTGAAATCTGCATTACAAAGGATGAAGCTTCTGGCAGACTTTTACCTGTTGTTTAAATGGAGTATTTCAGCAATTAAAAATGCAGTAACTTTTGATTTTCATGGAATCTTTACTCAGGAATAAGAATAAGCCCAAACTCACAGAGGGTTTGGGACAACATGATTTTGATTAAAGCAACATTCAGCTTTTCTGGTTGTAAGAAAATTCGTAGTGATAGGGATACCCCCAAAACCAAGTCACCCCTTATTTTTTCTGGTGTGTACCTGCTGGAGAAACAGGGAGATATTGTGTTCCTACCCTCCACTCTGGAGTCTGAGATGCTTCTAGAAGACTAAATGCCAGAAGATGAGATTTAGGGTGCAAAATTTGATATGAATAAATATATCCATGACTAGGCAAGTGGCAAATCTGTCTTTTTTTCCCGGGATTTGTGGCCTATTACCTTTCAAACTGAGTGAGGAGCTGAGTTTTCCAGGAGCTCCCCTGTGTCCCATCACCCAGAGTGCCCAGCACACAGGGGTGCACCAGCACAGCACCCCTGCCCCATCCTGCAAAGCAGTAGCTGCTTGATAGCATCGCCTCAGACAGGCTGGACAAGAGGCAAGATGGGAGGAATGCGGCTTAATTAAGCCACTGCTTTATTAAGTTAGCTTATCTGGCAGCTATCAGCAGTAAGTCATCCAGCAAGGACCATGTTTTTTTCCCATAATTGCTTCCACCTGGCGCAGAGCTGCCGTCACCCCAGCCCACCTCCTGCTCTGCACGGGACACCGCAGCGATGCCGGAGACACCGACCAGGGCACGCTGAACCCAGAAAATAAATACTCTGTGAGAGAGGGGAGGGAGTCACTCAGGGTCCTACAGCTGCTGAAAATCTTCAGAAATGCAAACAATAACGGGATAAACATTTTAAATTATAATTAACCTGCATCTGTTTGCAGTAACATGGCAGTGAGCTGGGTTATAACAACAGCTGCTCCATGCATTTATTGAGGTTTTGGAGAGGCAGCTCTAAATCCCTGCCATGAGTCATGCTGAAAAAGATACATGATCATCATTTAGTGATTGAAAAAAGGGAACACAAAGGGGAAATGCAAGGAGAAGATGAAATATACAAGTTTTATACTGGTTTCAGACTAAACATAATATGTTAAGGAAGCTCTTGCTAAAGATGTCAAAAGTAGAAAGAGAAGAGTCTGCTCTAAGAAATATTATCCTCCTAGGAGCAAAGGAGACACAGAAATCTCTATGCTGAGTCTGAAAGTGAGTTCTTAGGATAAAATATTGCCCTTGCTTTATCCCTAAAATACTGCCAGGCAGTCAGTCTCCAGGCTGACTCCTCCTAGACAGAGGTAGTTCAAGAAGAGGAACTTTACCTCCCATTCACTGGGGCTAGGAGAGCACACACAAACTGTTTCTAGAGCTCAGCTGAGGCCTGAGGTCATGCCACTGGAAGATATAGCAGCTCCATAGGTGGTCAGGCAGGTCAAATCCTTCCTCTCCAAAACACTCTTTCTGACCTAAGAATATCAGATCAGTTGCAATTTAGGGGGCAAAAGAGATGTTTAGAATTTCATACAGATTTAAATAGATCAGCACTGTTTTTTCAAGTTAGTGCAAGTAGAAAGCAACCACAATACACTCAAGAAATGTCCCTAATAAAAAACTATTTCCTATTGGGAAAGGAGAGGACTTTTATCAATACCAGACTTCTTCAGCCTAAATTGTAACTTGAAATTAGAAGAACTTGTGCTGTGTTCTGAAGACCTGCTAGTTAAGCCTGTGTTTTTAATTGCACAAATAGTCTTTTTTAGATCCCTCTCCTTATTGTTCCTGCCCAGTGTTTCTTTTTTGATCGCCTGGCTTTGAGAAATAAATGGTGCGGCAAAAATGCAAATACAAAATACAGAAATGAATGTACAAAAAAAGATTAGACATCTATAAATGCAAGCCAGCAAGGTACACTAAAAACAAGCCTAAAAAAACCCCAACCAACCAGAAAACTCACTTTTCTTCTATATGAAATCCAAATGAGCAACAGGTTTGTCTGCCAAAGCACGCACAGACAAAGCCCATCTGCAGCACAAGTGCAGCAGCTCAGTAGCTGTGCACAGTTTCGCCGTAATTCACATGGAGAGAAGATTTATGTCAACATGGTGTAAAACTGAAGCAATGCACTTTATTTTTGTTTGCCTTTCTGTGGGACACATACCGAAATCTTGAGTAAGAGGGGATGGCCTCCCTGCAGACACTTGCTCAGCATACACTTTGCCATGATTTCCAGACTTAGTCCTTTTTCACAGTTTTGTAATGAGATAATTTATGTTCACACTGGGTGTGATGCAAAGTCCAAGGCCAGCCCAAGCCCTTCCTGTCATCATCCCAGCTGAGGGGGAATAACCCAAATACAGTGAAGTCTTCCAATACTGCAGCACCTATGACTGCTGTGGGTACCTGTGTGTTTCTTTATTTCTCTTAACTGACTGACCAGAGTGGAATTTGCCTGAACAACCCTGGGGAACTCAGACCTCTGAGAGCAACTCACTGCCATTTACTAGCTGATTTCTGTAAAAGCAAAATTTTCAGTGGTAAAAGCATTGCCTGAAACTAAGTCTTGTTTTTTTTTGTTAGCTATTAACATGAAATAATTTTGCCCACATATAATGGTTTTCTTTCTCTTAGCAGGAAAAAAAAAAAGGACCCTGCTATCTGCTCTTTTGCTTAACTCTGGCTATTAAGACAGATACCAGAAATGAAATCACATTCCAGTCATTGCTAATGGGAAGGTTTTGATAAGATTCACAGTTTCTGGACTTCTCTTGTGTGAATGCAAGCCAGGGACCAGATCCTCCCCTGGAAAAAGCCACATACCTCTCTTGACTCTAAGGAACTGTGCCAGTTCTTACCCTGGGAGACCCTGACTGATGCTCTTGAAAGCTTTCAGACACGCTCCTTGGCTGTTCCTTACTGTTAACTGACCCCTCTCCTCCTCCAAGTGCTGTTTCATGTCATCTTTTTATGGCCAAAGGGATTTTTATGGTGGCAGAGCAGAAACTGTAGTTCTTTCTTCTCAGAAGACAACTTCCAAACCAATATGATGGTTTACAGCCCATTTACAGCAGAGCACAATATTTGTGAATGCTTGAAGCTCATTCCTCTATAAAAGAGAATAAAAATACTTTGAGGTGTGGAAGAAGCCCTCTACCCCATATGGGTATCAGTGGGGCTTGGAGGTACTGACCTCCATGAAACTGAAAGATGCACAAAACCCAAAACCTCATAGGTCTGGCAAATTTAGCCACCAACAAAAAGGTGTGTTATTTTTGTAGGACACCCTGCACCTCTGTTCTCCATGGCACAGTGCAGGACACCTCTCCCAATGGGGTTTGTGGTTTTACTTAAGTAAATGAGATGTGGTGAGGTGTTCAGTAGTGGTTTCAAACAACATCAGGGCAGGGAGATCGTTCCCCCAACACATCCCTCTGCATCAGCAGATCAGCACTCCCAGGAGACCATCTTTTTTGGACTTTCTTAGGGATTCAGGATGCAGAAAAAGGGCTTGATGTGAAAACCCTGCAGGCAGCCACAACAGAAAATAAAATTCTCATGAGCTTCTGCTCATTGCAGAAAGAACTGGCAACTAAATCTCAGCTTTCTATCTCTCTTTAGGCAGAAGAACAAGACCTTTGGAAACGTTTCCTGTGATCCTCCCTTTCAATGTGTAACTTAAAGATGCTGTTGCTGTGAAACATAAAGATGTTGTTGGGATTTCCACACGAGCCACAGAGGCTCATGCTTTTGGGGAAGCAATGACTCTGTGCAACAAGGCCAGAACCAACATTTTCCCTGGTCGGTTCCTGGCCCAACCAGAGCCACGGGGCTGCAAAAGTATTGACCAAGCACAAGTTAATCAGCATCTTTTTCTGCAGAGCAGACCAACTGGCAGCACTGGTAACCACCAGGGCCTGTGTCTCACTTACCATACCAGTGTCCAAAAATTACTAAATAAAATTCTGCCTGCTATTGCTGTTGATTGTCCCCTAAGCAAAGAAGGAAACTCTCAGCAGGAAAATGTTGCACAACTTTGAAAAGGTAATGACCTTGGCCACCACTGGAAAAGGCATTTGTTGGATATTTTACATGCATGTAAACATCATCCTTGAAATCACATATGAGATCCCTTCAGTGCTAGACTGTACTTTCTTCCATTCTTTCCTGGATTTTTGTTTCATAGCTGTTTTTTCATAACACAAGGGAATGCTCATGTGGTTTATCACTAGACAACATGTCAAAAATAGCAGAATGATTAAATAAAAGGTTTTTGACTGTTTTCATCTGCTTAGACTCAGCTGTCAGCTTTGTCTTGTTCTCTTTTCTAACAAATTTCTTTTATTTTCTGGCATTGTACCAAGAAAATGAATTTGTTTAGTTTTGCAGGTGAAGTTGGTATGGATTCTGCAGAATCAAGTCAATGTTTGACAGGTATGAAATCTGAGGGGAAGAAAAAAGGAATTTGATACAATGATAGCACTGTTTGCATTTAATAAAAGGTCTAATGAACTGGCAAAGTATAATGCATCATCATAAATATATAGTCATTTCTACAAACAAGTAGCCTACTAAATATCAATTTAGATGATCCAAGATTAAGCCTGAGTTTTAAAATAACTCACTGCTTTGAGATTTAAAGCACGAGAATTGAGCAAAAGTCTTTTTTTCCACCATCTCTGTCTTCCAATTAGAGGACTGCAAGCCAAATTTCCTTCCAAGTCTGTAAGTAGTATGCTTTGCTGATGGCACACATTCAATTATTTATCTAACCCAAGGTGAGCCAGAGTACAGGACTAATCACAGCACATCTGTCCTGTCTCTTGGATTTTTTAAACTTCCATGACTCTTCATTTCGTAGCTCCAATTTCCTACCAAGTGTCCATGTGAGATAGAGAGTAATAAATTCCATTTCATGAGGGAAGGCAGAGCCAGAGCGGTGCTGCGAGGAGCTGCACTCACGGGCTGGCTGCTGTGCTGGTGCTCGGTCGCTGGAGTCAAGCAGCAACAAATTGCTGGCAAGCTCGCAGACTTACTGAATCCAGTCCAATGCAGCCCTGTTTATATAGCATCTTTCATCAACAAGATCACAAAAATGCTGCATAAGCAATGTCTAATAAACTCCTTTAGGTAAACAGCAAAAGGAAAGCGCCTTTTATGCACGCATGCACAGAAAAGCACATCACACAAACTGTGCCAGGAAGTCAGATCTCTAAAGCTGCATCTCCAAACAGGACATAAATCCCAATTAACCTCCAGAGACAAGCTAGTCACTCTGTCTACATTTGCTTACTGGTGTGCTGATATTAAAGGGCCTGATCCTGGTTCTGCCACAATCCCTGGCAGCTTTGACAGGAACATGTGTCAGATTAGGAACAGGCTCCGACCAAGGCTCAGGATGGTGGGTGAGGACCTGCTCAGCTCTGAGGATGTGATACAATTGGACTTCTTGGAAGAATAGTTCCAGAAAATCACTCGAACATAAACTTGATCAAGCCTTGCTGACATTTATCTTTGAAACAGTTGCAAGGCTCTTCTTGGTTTTGATGGATTTGGGATGAGACATGGACAACTGCTCCTGTACTCCCCGCAGGCCACAACATCCATGTACACCTTAAACCATCCATCTACACCCTAGACACTGACCCAGACACTTAATCCAGACAGTTAATAGATCTTTTAACTTGTTTTTTGAATGGTTTTTGAAATTCCACTCCAGGAAAAGGTAGGTAAATAAGTCCAACCAGGACAACACTTCCAACTTAAATAGTCTAGAAGTGGGGAGAGCCAAACACAAAGCCTTCAGCTTTTAAGGAAGTCAAATAGCATGGAAAAACACTTGAACAAAGATACATCTTTGAGTACCTTACTCTCCACCCTGGCTCTCCATGATATCCAGATGACATTGTGGTTTCCAGCACTTGGCTGGAAACTGACAGGAGGAGGATGATGTCTGCATTTGGATACTCTGCCTCTCTGTGGAAAGCTCATAATGAAAGGACAAAAGGCATGCAGGGCACAGAGTTTTATGTGGATCGCTCCTGATTTCTGGGACAATGTGAAAATCTCAATGGTCACTCTCCACACCATCTGTAGATAAGGGGTATGTGATGGCTCCTCTCTTCAGAGCACACTTTGTGCAAAAGGCACAGAGCAATCTAATTTTATACATTGTGGATCACACAAGGGTGCTTAACTATGCCTTGTGCCTAAGGATTTTTATCCTTCCAGAACTGGCTTAGAGTCACTGGGGCATGACCCTGCTTCAGCACAGCTGAGGGGACTTTTCAAGGCAAGGTTTCAGCCAAGTAACAGAAACAAAACCCCCATAATTTTAGAAAAATAGATTCACAGCATAATTTGAGTGGCAAGGGACCTTTGGAAAGATTGTGATCCAAGTGCACCTGACAGCAGAGAACTGCTCAGAGACTTTCCCAGATGAGTGTTGGATGTCTTCAGGAATGGAGATTGCCTCACTTCTCTGGGACTCTCTCCTGAGTGCTTAACCACTTCACTGCCCATTTTCTCCTTTATATCTGCTTAAAACGTCCCTGCTGCAAGCTGTGGCTCATGTCTTGTGTTGTTTTGCAGTGCACCTCTGATGAAGGTCTGGCTTCATCTTCTCCATACCCTCAGCATGTCTTCCCTGTAACACCCCATTAGTTAGTGGGAGACATCAATTAAATTCACTCCTTAGCCCCCTCCCCAGACTGAGCAAACACAGATCCCTTGGGCTCCCCTTGATACAATGTGCTCCAGCCCCTCAGCATCTTGTCTCCAGCTTATTGGTGAGTGCATGAAACTTCACATATCCAAGTCACAAAGTAACATGAGCAGGTATTCTTTGAAAATACAAGAAAATTGAATACAAGTAAACAAAGAACTTAAAAAAAAAAAGAAGAAGAAGAAAAAAGGTTATCTGCTAAATTCCAATTAAATTGCAGCTTTGGTCTACAATCACTATTTTTGTCTTCCCACTTCATTTCTAAATGGAAGTTTAAAAGAAGAAAAACTGACAAAAAAGGTAGTAAAACTTGAATGAAATACAAACAATACTATTTTTTTCATTAAAGTACTGTCAACAGAAGAGTTGGCCGGTTATCATCACTATCTAAGCAACAAGAACTTGAAGTTGTTTTTTTAATATAATTTCAACATCAATAGCAGCAATGGAATTAAGTTCTTAGTGTAAGCCCTTGGAAATATCTATAAAGATACTAAAAAGATAATATTTCAAGTATGTTTCACTGATCCAGATGTTTCTCTCTTTTCCCCCTCTGTTTTATTGTTCCCAGAGAAGACCTTATAAATGCTGAAACTGCTTATTAAGTATGCAGACTTAATGAATTGGACAAGGGAAGAAATAATTCTTAACATAACAAGTTCACAAGTCAGACCCATGTTTATTGTCAACAGAGATGATAGCAAAATACTCTCTATGCACAGAGTAGTCTCTTTTAGAACAGAATATTTCTCCATGAACCACTTCCAGCATACTGAAAAGATTAATTTCTAAGACAACGCAGCATGAAAGTTTGTTGAATTATGTAGTGATGCTGTACCAAGGCTCCAGTGCCAAGGTTTATTTTTGGAGCCACACATCTGCAGGTTATTTGTTGCAGGATGGGGTGTATGGAGTGAATCCTTAAACAATTTCCTAAGTAGAGAAGCATTGCTGGAACGAGCAGATGTTTATATGGTGTCACTGGAAGGCCTGGTATCTGGGATGTGGCAGTGGTGTTGGAGCTGCCTGGATAGCTGAGACTACTCCACTTATGCTGCAGTCAGCAGAGAGTGGGAAGTTCACAAAGCAGCTCTTTGATGTGGCACTCAGCCCCTCTGTTCAAAGTGGCAGGAGCAGGAATGCCATCCAGCCACGGGCTGCAGTGATTCTGGCATGGAGTGCGGTGCCCCCCCAAAGCCAGTGCATCCCACTCTTTAATTTATAAGCAAGTGAGTGGCACTAAGTTCTAAACATAAAAAGCAAAGCTATTTTCAGAAACTTCCCCACATTTCCCCACCACACTGTGTCCTACACAGGGCTCAGCTTTCAATCCAGCCTGACCCAATTGCCTGTTAGCCATGCACTAATTGCAGGAGTGATCACATCATGCCCTAACTGATCAAACCACAGCCCCACTCCCTGTTTTTATTGCCTAATTTATTGGGACTGGCATTGGCTGCTGCTCTTCTTTCTCATCCTGCTGCTGGAATATGGTTTTAGCTCTGAGGTTGAACACAGGACTTCCATGAGATGCTGAAATGTATTGAGAAAACTCACCCCCATTTCACTCTGCATACTTGATATTTGCAACCATGTTCCAGTTAAAAGACTCTCCTCCCCCCTAGTGCCCTCTAACTCGCTGCCTCAAAAATAAAGGATGAGGTATCTGCTCCCAGGCATGGTACCCGGGCAGTCTGAGGCAGGATGAAGAAGCAATTTGCTCTGGACAGCTTTGAAACACTGAGAGCAAAGAGGCAGACATGAGCCAAGGGAAAGTAGACTTTGTGGGGCAAAACCTTGCTGCTGGGACAGACACATTTTCTGAAGGCAAAACCTTTTGGGATGCACAAGGGAGCTGAGAGGAAAGGTCACAGACCCATAGCTGGACCCTCCCATCCTCAGCTGGGCAGTGAAGATGTGGTCCTGAGCTGGTGAGGGTGACTTGTGATGTCTGCATGGAGAGCCTCAAGCACAATGAATTTTGAGAGGAAGCCTGATGGCTTGCAGCACTGTGCAATTGCCCTTGTATTAATTACACTTCCCATTAAAATGGGGTCATGTTTGCAGATACTGGTGCCTGCCTGCAGGCATTCACCAAATTTGCATTACTTCACCCTCTCCTAAAACCAATGCACACTAGAGGTGACTCTGCTGGAGCTGGTGTAGCAGTTGCAGTTCCAGACAGCAATTCAGAGCTACACATGCTGGACTGACTCTGGCCATTTGGAGCATCAAAATGGGCTCAACATTTGGGCTCAGAAGTGAAAAAACCTGACACCAGAGTGAGAACAGAGTCAGGGTCATTGACCAATTTATCCAGGAAGACTGAGCAGGCCACTCAGTTTGTTTCATTTCATCAGGTTTCCCCTCCCTGCAGATCGTCCTGGACAACTGCCCTGTGCACCAGCCCAGTTGTGACATTCAGTGATTTTGTCTGTGACTGCAAGGTCTTTTCAACTCACTTGCAAACGTTTGTTTTCTTCTAGTGATGGGACTTTGCTTTGTCTGCCTTATTTCCGTGACCCACGATGAGGGCAAACATCCTGCTGGGTGTCAGTTTTAAGATGTGCTTGCTGCTGGTCATGTTCTTGTTTGCCCGTGGGAACCCATCTCTCCCCATTACTCTGCCATGGGCTTTTGGCATTTCTCTCATAATGTCACTTTTTTGATGGCTACTTTTGGTGGTCTGGTCAGGCTGCTGTTTCTTGACAAAGCTCAGTGCCACATTTCTGGTTCTTCCTTTACCATTAGTATATTTAAGGTATTACAGCACAAATATCTTGCTATTGTAATGCCTGTTCATAGCTAGGAAACATATGGAAGGATGCTCCTTGTGGTAAGACCCCAGCATACCTGCACAGTCCTCACTGGAATGGCATCATAAACCTGAAAATTTGGGGTTTTTAACACAAAAGTTACACAAGTGCTAAAATATGTGCCTTCATTTCTGCTAATGCTTTATTCTCTACACATTATTTAAACTTGTAAATAATTTTATTAAACACATCTTTTTCATGTCACACCAGTCATGGCTGAGAGGAGGCTCAGGATAAACCATGACCATGGGCACAGGCAAGAGTCATCACCTTCATCTAAAGCAAGCCACTGGGGAAAGTTTGGGTGATTTCTTCCTATTAACTTATCCTCCTCTATTATGTTTCATGCTGTGTCATTACTAAGTTTTCATAAATTTTCAAGCTGATGTTGCACTTAAATAAGTAAATACAGAGTGACTGCTAAGGAAGTGTAGAAGATAAGAGAGCAGTGTATCTTTTCTGACTGCTTATTATGACTGGTGTAAGTGTGGGTGACAGTCACTTTGGCTCTCCATGAGTTAAATTTAGTTCCTCCTGGAAAATGCAAGTTGTGTCTAAAAAGCAGTTTTGCAGGTAAATACACTGCATACCCAAAGCATCTGTCTGTGCTAGCCTGTAGAGACAATTCTAAAGTTAGACCTGAGGCTAAATCAGTATCAGTAAAAACAAGATTATAATTGCTAGATTCATACCTGTGAACATCCATTTTGTGTTTCTGTCCCTCTCGGAATATACATTTTCTGTCACTTTGTACTGCTTCTACATTGCCACCTATTTATCTACATGCAATACTTGTGCAGTGTCTTTGACTGCACTGTTCACACCAGAATACTTTTGTAGAGGTAGTATTTTATGCAGAAAAAACCAAACTAGCTGTTTTCTTTCCTACTCTATTCACAAGTTAGTTTTCATTTCTGAGACATACAAGGAAGAAAACCCAATATTTTTACCAGCTGAGATATCAATCTGATTCTGTAAGGCTGTTTGAAAGCACTTTAATATAACTGGCTCACTCTAATATATTTGGAATAAAGGTTTGGCATGTGGTGTAAAGCAGACTCCCCCAAAGCCATGAGTGCAAGCAGCAAAGTGAAATCAATATTGTGTACATTCCTTGAGAAATTTCATCTTGGTTTGGATTTTTTTCCCCACCTTTTCTACTAATGAAGTGCTTGTTCATCAGTGTTACAGCCTGATGGGCACAGTGTGTATTACAATCTCACCATCTGCATCATTTACATTCCCAAATGTGGAATCTCAGCCAGATGTCTGACTTATCTCCAAGGCGCTGACTTCAGACATATGGTTTTTATTTAAATGAATCACAATACTAACAGAAATCCAGTATCTATTATCTGTCACAATTGCAGATAATAACTCAGAATAAATTTAACTCAAGCTTTTTATTGTTGCTCACATAGACACTTCTGTGGATGAATCTCCTAAAGTGCAATAATAAAAATCGAATGAAAATTAAAGCAAAGTTAAGCAGAGTAGTTCATTATAGGTGAAATTTCAGACTCTATTGCAAGCAGAAGAAAAATGCACAACCTTTAGTGACATAGAGATCCTGAAGCAATGCACAACACCAAGAAACAATTCAATGCCAGGACATTAGGTAATCCCAAGCCACAGTTTTATTAATTCATTTAGGATCCAGCAAAACCCAGTGCACTGGTGCTCTGCAGTAATGATTGTCATCATGTGTGAGGGAGTTCATAACCTGAAAACAGCACCACACTCTCCTGTTTGCACACAGAGCTTGAAGCTTCTACTCAAAACTTGTGTGGTGTTTCCTGGCACAAAATAAAATGCACACATTCATTCAGAAATGTGTCTCTATTATTTTGCTCTGACTTGGATTTCTAGACCTTTCCATGCTCTTAATTAGTAGTGGTAGTAGTAATAATATGTTTTTACTTCCATGATGTTAACCAGTAGGGTATGAATGCTGCAAATAGAAACTAAGTTCAACGTAAAGAAAATTGATAGTTCCTTACTTAGAGTTTTTTCTTCCCACTTTGATAATTCTATGATTCTAATTCCTTAGATTTGTTACCAAATAAACACCACTCTTTACCTTTCACAGAAGAAAAGTATTGATGCTTACACTAGATTGAAATCAAAATGTGCCTGTCACGAACTAGAACCCCAAATCCTTATGCAAAACCTGACCAGAACAATAATTTCTGACTGAATGTATCTTCAGCTATGACAGGATGCAAAAACAGTGCGAGCGCAGGAAAATCAAAGCTGTCACATTCCTTATTATAACTGTACACAGTTTCCTGTGAAATAGCTGATTTTCATATCAAAGCCACCATGACAGCATGCACAGGGACACATGTGGCCAAGCACAGGAGGGATAGATGCTTCTGGAGAGCATCTCAGCCTGACAGTGGTATGACAAACTCCTAAGCCCAGCGCCTTTCTTGAGATATGTAAGCAGAGAAGACTGGGCTTTAATGCCCCAGTTTTCACCATAGCTTTATAATTTCTTTAAACTCTTTCAGAGCTCCACTCCTAGGGAAGGTGGTCAAAGGCCATGAAATGATGAAATTTGCACCAAAATCAAGAGGAGGAGATGGCCTGCCTGCTTGCTCTGCTGACAGTCTCCAGCCACGTCCCTTCTGGGGTGGGGACACCCCACAGAGGCACCTCCTCAACCCCGAGCACCCTTCTGCACAGATGCATCACCCCGTGTGGGAGGCTGGGGGTGTGCCCGTGGTTTGAGAGCCAAGCATCGTGAACCCAGAGCTCCCCCAGAGAGGGGTCAGCCTTGAGGGAGCTCTTAGGGGAACTCTGTTTGCAGAGCTGGAGGCAAGGGCAGCCGCCCCCTCAGCTGTGCAGCTCCTCTGACTCTCCCTGTGGATTCAGCTGTTTCGTAAGCCAGGGAGAGTGCAATACTAAAACATAATTGTATTTGGACATCTCAGGAAACCCTTCCAGAAATGGAACTGGGAAAAAACCTCCAGACTACAATCATGCAATTAAATGCTGAATCACAACAGAGAACCACAGAAGCCCAGTGAAAAATATGCTGGCATGTGGTTAACGCTGGCTTTTCTTAATCTGGGAGTGCCAAAACCCTTTGTATGTTCACAAGGTCACTGTCATGTGCAATGGTGACTCTATTTCTCACCACTCTCTGCACAACAAACTCCCTTTCAGTGCTGCTTGAAGCCATCAGAGATTATGCTTGTCTGCCTGCACTTTTTCAGCCAATGTCCAGTTTAACTACTTCATTTTCCAGAATGTTTTAACGATGCAGTCCAGCAGAATTTAGTGTCAGAGCACCACATTGAGACACCATGGGCTGCTACAGCAGCTCAGTGCCAGACCTGAGATGGGAATCTGCAACATCCAGGTGTGCTGGTGGATGTTTAAGGGGGGACAACTGTAAAACACAGGCTGGTGTGAAGAATTGTGGGAATTGGCTCTCTGGTCGTTATGTTTGGATCTTTTCTAGCCCAGTGTAAAGTGTCAAGGTCCATGAATTAACCCCTTGAGCTGAGGGTGTTCCACCCCCAAGCACAGACCCTAACTAGCCTGATTCTTGTGCCAGGAAGCTTCAAGCACTGCTGTGTTCACTACCTGATGACATGGTACTGGCCTCACTGGCCCACAGCTTGAATCTCTGAATTTTCATTGATTCAATTCACCATTCACGCACAGTGTAGTGCAGTAGTGCTCAAAGGTGCCCAAGCCAGTTTTGAACATGCTAGTGTGGGCCTGGAACGGGGGCAGCTGCCTGAATCCATCACTCTGCCCAGGGATTGCTCTGTGCTGATGTATTTCCTTGTTCTATGGCTTTGGGGATAAAACAGGGACAGTAGGATTTTTATTTTGCTTTTATTGTTATTACCACAATCACAGTAAAGCAGCCACTCTGATTAGTTCCTGCCAGAGAATGACCTTTGGAGTAAATGCTGCTGAGGATTGAAAAAAATGGATGAAAGTTTTGCTTGAGGAACAAGTTCATGGCTTGAGATCACCCCCTTTTTTTTCATCTGTGCAATGCAAAACCAGCACAAAGTCCACCTGAAGCCTCCTGCCCTTGAAAGCTGCACAACTATTTAGGTGTTGTCTGATCCCACCACAACTGTCCTCTGTGAATGAAAGGATGGGCAGGACTGGTCTGCCCCTCCATAAGTGATAAAGCAGTTAACAGAACATATGAGATCTTATAAAAATGATGAATTCACTTTCCACAGAGAGTCCAGTAAGTTTTATGCTTCTACCTACAAAAATGTCAACTGCTCAGTCTCTCATTGGGATTTAGCTGTTACATTTTGACAGCAGTGGAAAAGAGCAGCAAAATGGCCAAATCTGCAATTATTAGAGCTGGACAGTAAATTACATGCTCTGCTCCATCCACAAAGAAATGTTTATCAACTGCTGCCAAAACCCACAGCACCCTGGTGTTTCCTCAGGCTTGTCTTCCATTTCTACAGCCACTGAGGAGGCTGTTACCCTTGGGAAGTCTCATTTAGAATAAACAGTCCTTTATGTTCATTATCGTGATTCCCAGAGAAAAGGCTGGAGGAGCTAATTAGCAACTAAGCATGACTGGAAGCACCAGGATGGACCCAGTGGATCAGCAAGTGCATTCTCCAGGCTGGAGAGCTACAGCAAACCTCATGACTCTTCCTCTGGCCTCAAGGATGCCTGCGTTTTGAGCTGGGTAATTTCTTTTTTTTTATTGGGATGAAAAACTGTTCACTGGAGGAAGGCAGGGGAGAAACCGAACTACAGCACTGTGTCAGGAAATGACCGATTCTAAGAAAAATATAAGATGGATCTGAGGGCCAAGGGGTTCCAGTTCCTCACCAAAAAGTGGTGTTTGCAGATCAGACTTGACAGATTGCTTCACAAATGCAAAAAGGGAACTCCAAACCCCCAAATACTAGTGTTTTGGGGGAAGCCAAGTTTGCATTGTTTGGGTTTCTTTGCAGCTCAGTTCAGCCTTTGCATCTGTTTGTCTCTGGTTCAGTCTCCCTGCTGTGATGATGGCAGCTCCAGCCAGGCTCAGTGAGCTTGGACCTCAGGTAGGAGCACTCAACCATGCTCACAGCCCCTCATCCACATGCACCAAGGGCTCTGGACCAAGGGAGCAGCTTGCCCAGCTGCTGAGGCTGGGGGCTCACACCCAGGGCTGCCCAGCTCATCCCCCTCATTCCAGCACACCAGAGGTCCTGGGCCCAGCAGCTGTAGTCCACTGTTCAACCAGTGAGGGGAAAACAGGACTGATAAGCACCCCTTCCCAGAGAAGGTCTGTTTTAAGTCCAGCAAGATGAAGTATTTTGCCAGTAAGGCAGCTAGCCGCAGACTTTGCCAGTGGCACAGATTTTTGGTTCAGCCTGCTGCCTTCACCAGAGATTTAGCTCAAATTCTAATAGTAGGGGTTAATCTCCTCTAGTCAACACGGCTTATTAAGAGATCACAGTAATCCCTGAATGGGTTCAAAATCAACAAGTCAAAAATGTATTAGCCTACGCAATGCCATGGCAGATTAAAAGAAATTACACTCATGCTGCGGCCTATCTGTAAACTGGGGGATGGATTTTGTTCTGCTGGTTGTACTACCTAAAAGAGCTGTTTGATAAAATACAGCTCAATTGCTGTCTAATGTTTTTCTAACAGGCACAGAGATTGTCTCACTTTTGAAACATCTAAGATTTCAAAGACCCACAAAGACAGTCTTCCAGTTCCCACTGGCCTGCAGGAAATGCTTGTAACCCATGAGTTTGAATCAGAGCAGTGCTTTTTTAATCAAATCTGATTCAAGTTATTTTTTCCATTACCAATTTCTCGCCCCCAAATCATTATTTAGTTATACATTCTTTGCTACTTAGAAACACAGGAGGAGAGAACAAATGCATCAGCCAGCAATGCACTGAGGATCATCTCTGGAAATGCTAATGACTTCTCACTCAGCAAACAGATTTTGATGTGGGCGTGTCTAGTTCAGGCAAGGAAGGCAAGAGAATGGCACCATTTCACATGAAAGCACATAGGCATGGCCAAAACCCTTATATAACACAGTGGGATTGCCAGTGTGGTTAAAACCAAAGCCACCACTGTGGTGCTGGACTGCGCTGTATACACGGTGCCCTGGAGACCCGCCTGTCCTGGATGCAGCAGGGTGTACAAAAATCTGGGCTGTTTACATGGATGAGGAATCACGGCCAGAGTTCCACCGCATCCTCAGAGCTGGGTTAGCCAATGTGCTCTGGACATGCAGGGAGAGCTTTGCAACTGCACCAAGATGAGAATGTGCTGCATGGCCCCGTCCGCCTTCCCCACCTCAGCCTACCTGGATTTGTCTCTGCAGGCCAGCAAGCAGAAAGGAAAATGAGGAAATAAGGTAAGGTGTGGGGGAAATAATATTTAAAAAAGGGCAACATTTAAGTTTCCTGTTGCACTGAAAGCCAGAAACACATGCAGAATGAGCTGAAAAGGCAAGTTTTGATTTGTAGGGAAATTCAGCATCTTCCTGCTGCAGGACTGCACAGGGGCCCCAAAAGGACCCACTTTTCTTGTTTAGCATTTCCTAATTACCTAGAATGGCACTGTCTTATGAAAGCAGGAGAACAATGAGGCAGCCCTGTTACTGGGGTGACACCCCAGAGCTGCTCCCTCCTTGCAGGAACCTGCTTCCCTTGCCACCAACATATCTGGAGACAGCAGTTTTCTCCCAGCCAGCACAGAGAGCCATTGCACAGGGATACCCTAAGAGATGGGCTAATCCTAGGTACCCCTTCCTCACCTTTTGGCTGCTGCACATCCTGCACACAGCATCACCCAGGAAACTGAGGCTCCAGCAGCCCTCCCTTCACTGCAGCCCCTAAACAGACTGGGGTTGATGGTCTGTAACCCACCAGCTTGCAGGCAGGTGAAAGATGCTCCCAGGACCTACAGGGCTGGGACAAAACACCTGAAGGCAATTGTAAACATAAAGTGAGTTGCATCCCCATCTCCCAAAGAGCTCACCAGAAGACACCAATAAAGGCAGACCCTGGAGTGGGGAAGAGATCTTCAGATGTCTGGAGAAAAAGGACAGAATGTTCAAAAGCATGGAAGTCTACAAAGAAAATTTGCAAATAAAGCAAGTTTTCAATGTTAAAAAAAAAAAAAGAAAATAAAGAAAAGAAAGGGAGGTGCAACAATGGGCTGAAACTCCAGAATGACGGGGAGCAGGCAGATAAGGAGCATTGCTGTGCCATGTCTCACTTCATAAAGTCCAAAGATAACCCAAGGAAATGATGAGGCAGCAGAATTAAGTAAACCAGATAACAAGTACTTTTTCTTGCAACACTAAGCTGCAATATTTGGGGTGAGTTGGAGGCTAGAGGATGAAGGAGGTTCACACAGGACTCAGACAGATCCATGAGGAAGGGCTAGGGCTAAGCAAGCCCCACAAGTACCAGCCTGCCTGTCCCCACTGTCACAGACAGGCACAGATGCTGCCAGCTGCAGATGGTTGGTAGGCACAGCACCAATCCTGCCTCGTGCTGCTTTTGTGCTGTCACCTGCCAGAGTTTTATCTACGCTCACACAAAAACACCCTCCCAGGTCATTGAGTCCAAATATTAACCCAGCCCTGCCAAAGCCACCACCAAACATGTCCCAGAGTGCCACATCCACCTGTCTTTTAGATGTCTCCAGGCATGATGACTCTACCGCAGCCTGTTCCAGTGCTTGACAACCCTTTTGTTGAAGAAATTTTTCCTACTATCCAAACTAATCCTCCCCTGGTGCAACTTGAGGCCACTTCCTTCTGTCCTAAGCTTTGAAGCTCTTGCTGCAAGCAGGAATGCTGAGGAAGAGCAGCTTACTCTCAGCCTAGCCAGCTACCTGGGCTAGTTTGAAAGCAAGATAAAGCAGCCCCCCGAGTGTTATGACAAGAAGCTTTTCAACAAAATGAAGCAGGGAGACTCTGTTTACAAGAACCACTTGTAAATGGAAACCAAGACCCAATTCTGAAAGGAAAACCACATGGCCATAATCTCTCTCTTGTGAAAGGAGCAGTAATTACAGTGTCACACAGCAAGCTAAATGGTCTCTAACCAAAAGAGGATTACAACTGCATTCCTGGATCATACCTGACCTGGAGAGTGCTCTGAAGTGCAGGGAGGGGATCAGGCCTCCCCCCAGCTGTGTTACAAGTCCCTGGCACAGCTGGACAAAAGGTTACAGATCAGCTCAGTGAAGTTTACAGAACGACCCAAATGATTTTCCTGGAATGAAACCTTGACATGAATTTTTCCAGTGGGGATGGATACCAGCCTGTTTCCACAGCTTCATTGTCAACAGGAAATGTGTGAAGTATGTGATGGGATTCTCCATGTTTCGTAATTCAACCTATAGGTGCTAAGTAAGTGTGGACTGAGGAGGCTGTTGCAGTGTTGATTCTACCCGCAGATGTTCCCTGCAATGCCTGGACTTCAGTTTGTACTTCATCCCAGCTGAACCATGGGTCAGGTTGGGATTTGCTCTAAAGGACTGTGCAAGAGGGGGCCCACAGGGACCAGCACATGCTGCACATGTGCACTTGGACAGATACAGATGGATAAAACAGCACTTCTACAAGCAAAAAGCCTTGATTTCATGGCTCTTAATGCTTTGGAGCTACGGAGTAGAGATTCCACCCAGGGGCTTCTGCTCCTCTGTTCTGGCCATTGGAAGGTGGAACAATTCCAGGGCTGAGCTTCTCCAAACACCTGTCTGCTTCTGACATGGCACCCGAGGAAATGTAGGGTTGGCAGAAAGTCTAAAAAACAGCCAGGAGTTCTAATGCAACTGAGAAAACATTGTGAGGTAGTGGCTTTGCTACACTGAGTAATACTAACAGGGCATAAGAGACAGCCTCTAAAGACCAAAACCAAGGTCTGGGTCAGAAGGCCTTTATCATCAGCTCTGAAAAGGAGGCAGCAGTGTGCCCTGACACAGGACATTCAGTCAGAGGCACAGTTAAATGTGTAAGAAAACAGGCAAGCCCTTGTTCTCCTTGGGAAAACTCCAGAGACAGACACTCTTGTACCCACACAGATAAGCACCCTATTGCACAGCCCTGCAACACGGTTCTCACGGGTTTCCACACGGTGGGCACGATGAAAGGGCTCACTGCAAAGCCCTGGCATCAGTAGGGACCTCCCCTACTCCAGATCACTGCATGCAAAAGGAGCAGGCGCTTGCACCAAGTCCTTACCCTCAAACACAGCCGTCGCCTCCTGACAGCCACAGTCACTGGTCTTGGTCTGTGGGGAAACAAAACAGCCCAGCAAGGCACTGCTGAGCACTGTGGTGCAGACAGAAGCAGCAGTGCCTGCAATTCACAGCATTCTCTCTGACCAGCATTTCTTGTGGCAAATGCTCACGTTGAAGTGACTGACAAACCACTGCAATCAGTGCTTGCCCAACCCCAGACCCCAGTCAGCTCAGATCCCCAAGATACTGCGGGTTTTCCCAAGTAATTTGCAACTTTCAGCTTTCACTTGAGAATTCAACATGCTGCAAACTCCAAGAAAACTGCTGATATTTTTAGCAGCATCACATTCAGAAACCAAAATCAAGAAATAATCCTTAAAGCATCATCCAAAAACATATAACTCAAGGAGCTAATGGCTGTACTGACACCCTTTTCTAGCTAAACATGGGTTATGCCTCAACATATTTCTGATGATTGAGTGGAGGCGCATGCCAAGCTACATCAAAAATATAGCAGTCGTTTTTCAAGAGCTGAAATTTCACCAGTGGCTGCTGGTCACTGTGCTAACCATCACGACAAGCTGCCTTGTTGCAGAAGGGAGTTTTTCCTTGTTAATTATGCCGTTATTTCCAAAAACATGCTTTAGATGATAGGATATAAATCTTTGTGGGCCTCTCCTAAGCACATTCTGGCCCACATAAATATCAGCAGTGAAGAAACTTTGACAAAAGCATTAGACCCAAAAGAGGGACAGGGCTGGAGGCAATGCTGGTGAGAAGCACAACTCTGTGATAGCACAGCAGCCAAAGAAAACAGGACTGCTCTGAGGCTGTCCTCTGTGCAGATGAAAAAAACCAGATAAAATATGTTAACCCCACAGATAGCAGCCGTGCCACAACCAGCATGTTTCTAGTTTCAGGTGCTGCTTATTATTTCTCCTCTTCCAAGGGGTTAGAGCATCTTTAGAGATCCCAGCAGCTTGCAGGAGACACGGTGGCATCCACGACACAATGCAGGCCAAAAGAGCTGCAGAGGACAAGAACTGCTGTTTTTTCTCAAAGCTGAAAATATCCTGCAAGATTGTTCTATCTGCCCCACAAGATGAAGGTAAAGCTCAGAAAGGACCGGGACAAACAAGACAGGGTTGATCTGCAGGAGGAAAGAGGGAGGTAGGAATGCTGCCAGTTGCTGCTGGGTGCTCAGGCCGGCAGCTGCCTCGCTGCTGGACATTTGTGACAACAATATCAGACAGGAGATGAGAAGAACTCACAAGAAATAACCCAGTGCAGATGAGAAGGACCCCAGGAGTGACCAGAAAATCCATTCACCGAGTTCAAATGATTCATTCAGTTATATGGTCTGCACGGAACTTGCAGACTTCCCTGTAGCATTTGACTGAAGATCTGTGGTTTTGTGTTTTTGGAAGAGACATTTCACCTTTCGCAATAAATTCTTGAGTGATGCAAGCACAAAGAGATGCAAAGGAAACACGAAGTGATCTTACCAAGGGGCTAAGAAAACACTTCAAACCCACATGTCAGCTAAGGACAGATTCATGTGCAGCACGTGCTTATCTGTGCTATGGCATTTTTTGAAAGTATTATTGCTATGAGAGATAAAGAAAATTTACTAGCATGCATACATTTCCAAAAACCATTTTATAGGATTCAGATTGGAGATCAGCAACTGCAGCCAAGAGGAAAGATTACAGGATTAAAAACCCTGTATTTAGCACAAAAGTCAAAACATGACTGCTCAGTCAGAATTAGGATTGTATCAGTTGGAAAAATGAATGTGTTGTCCAAGAGCTGTTTGTTAACAGTTCATTTTATATCACAAATTTTATGTATTGAGCTAGACACACTCTTCTATATATGCACAAAAATAAGCAGGTTCTGTGAAATTTGTGGAGTTTCCTCCTTTCTTTGCCAGGTAGTGAGCTGAAATGCAGGGAGATTAAGACACAAAAAACCCCCAACTAACCAACCAACCAACCAACCAACCAACCAACCAACCAACCAACCAACTTAAAATCTCCACTTACTGTGGAGTGGTTTGTGCTCAAAAGAGGCTGCTTTTTCAGTTTTTGTGCTTTTCTGTGTTTGAAACCTGGCTCCACTGACTGTATCTAGCTGTGAGTGGTCCCTCCTACAGTAAATGCAAACTGAGGTCCCAAGCCAGGCATCTTGGGAGAAGACAAATTAAAATATTTTTTGTACCAGAAAGCACTGGAAGGTGAGCTGCAGCTCTCCCCAGGCTTTGCCTTCTGCAGCCCTTGCTTTATTTCCACATGCTCTTCTCCGGCATTCCAAAAAGCAAAGGGTCGTACAGAAAAAAAACCTCTTGATCCTCTCTGTATGAGAAGGGAGAGAAAAGAGGACTTCACCTTTCACCCCACCTTCTCTGCTGGACAAATACTACTTCTGGGGATGCTGGCCTTGTGCAGAGATGTTTTGGCATGGCCTCATCCATTCACCACCTCCATGAAGGACTTCCTCTCCTGTGCAATCATCGTGTGTGGGGTCTGCAGCCCTGGGTACCTCCTGGAACATTGCAGCGCCTTTTCTTCCCTCTCTTCTTCACACACTTGCACACAGAATATTGTCAGGCATTGCTCCTCATCTCCTTTCTCTTCATGCTGTTAGATAATAGGGGAAACATAAACCACAGGACAGGAAGCTCCCACGTTGATGATATTGCAAAGTCACAGCTAGCCCTGTTTCATTTTACTTTAAAAGATCAGTAACACTGCCACTACTCCAAAGTGAGTTTTAAGAAGTTCCTGTAGTTGAGTCTGTGCTGAGATATATTTAATATATTTCTCAAATCTCTGGCAAACACAGAAAGCCAGCTATACTATTAGGTTTCTCTTTAATTTTCTTTTTAAACACATCACTGCAATGCTAAGCAACCCCAGCTATTCTAATGAACTCTGCTTTAAATGCAAAACATGTTTTTCAGCTTTTAAAAATCAATCAAGTTGCCAGAGATTGCTAAAATAGCTCATATGAATTCTCTGCCATTTTCTACATGCAAAGGTCAAGCCTGGGAGATGAGCAGGCACTATGAGTTTGCAGACTGGCTCCATCTGTTGCACATAAAGTTTGGGCTTGGCAGCGAAAACACAAGAGCAAGGGGGGAAACCCAAGACTTACTGTCTGTGTTTACTAGCTGCAGGGCTAGTCTTGCAGGGAGCTGAGTGTCTCAAGCCTTGGCGGGGTGGAGGGGACACCATGGTGTTCACCCATCTTTGGGGTCTTGCACAGAGCTCACCTCTTCTTGTTTTTATTAAGCCACAGAAACCTGTATCTCCTTTGAAGCTTTCACCTTGGCTTTCTCTGTGCCTGCGCCCATGACTGCTGTGGTGTAGGAAACACATCTCCACCTGGGTTGTCCTCTGCACCCACAAACGTGGAACGGGGGTAGTGAAAGGCTGTGCCTGTTTGAACCTCAGGACAACTGGTGCTGCTGGCCGCAGCTGTGCCCTGTCTGCAGACAGTGATAAAGAGGGAGTCATGTTTTTAATACCAGAATGTGAGAAGACCTTGTATCAGCAAGGACACGAGAGAGAGAACTGCACAGCTGCCTCCCCAGCATTCCTCCCCGCGATGATTAATGAGCGCAGACCATCAGCTGCATGGCCGTAACTGAGGGTGACAGGCCAGCAAGGCCTTGTGTTTGTGCAAGGATGGAGGCAGCCCAAAGCTGCTCTGGTGGGAGAGGAGAGCAGGGAGCTGTGGGCAGGCGGGAAGGCAGAGGCACTCACTCTCCCTGCCCTTCAGATGCTCAGCATTCCGGTGCTGCCAGGTTGCCCACTTCACCTCGGCCTAGATTGCACCCATGGAAATGCAAGACAAATGGTTCTCTTTCTACCTTCATTTCTACCCTACTTTCTGATTCAATGGGTCAAGTGTTCCTCTAGCATTGAAGGTAGTTTTCTCCTGCTGTCCTTTACCCATGAAATCCAACTACTGGTATGCCAGGGCGGCAGCAGAGGGGATGCAAGGGACACAAATACACCTTGCATTGACCCGGCAAGGCTGGAAAGCCACTGCTGGCCTGGGGCAATTCTTCAGTCGGGGCATTCCTCCAGTGTGAGTCACGTCAGGGACCAGAAGTGCCAGCCTGGGTTGCTAGCTAAGCAACAACCAAAAACAACCCAATAAAGAGAACAATGTTATTGCATCTTGAAATTACGCTTGTGGTAAAATGAGAATCTTTGCAAGAAACGTGAAAGTCTGCCAGATTAGAGCAGAGGGCAGGAGGAGGAGGAGGGCTATTAAAATGGAAGTCAGATCTGAGTTTCTTGTCAGGCTGAATTCTTTGCTGTGAATAATAAGCTTTTGCCACAAAGAGAAAAGAAAGTTTGTTCACTAGCTGGGGTTTTTCCAGAAACCACACAACATCTGAAATTCTACAGCCTTTCTTATCCCAATGAAAAATAATTACTCTAAAGAATATTCTTCAATGAACCCTTAGGGGACAAATTATGATACTTCACTGGAAACACTCTGTTCTTTTCCCTTCCCAAAAAAATGTTCTTGTGCTCGTTTCCAGGAGGTAGGCAGGCGAGCATTCAGCCAGCAGGAAGGCTCTTTGGTAATCCGTTTAATATCGCGTGTTCCGTGGCAGCTTCACTGCACCACTCGTGATGGAGATGCTTCAACTTGGTAAAACTCAGCAGAATCAATCAGAAGCCCCATCTAGCAGCACCCCTGAGGGAACCCCCAGCAAAGGTGCATTACAGCCCAAGGTCAAGCACTACAGGCACTCAAGAGACGTGTGTTTATCTGCGTTTGTCAGCGTAAGTCTTCCTACAAGCACTGGGCCAAATCTGGCCGGCAAATTCGGTTTTGAGTGTCCAGGAAATACGGCTTGTACACAGCAAAATAACTATTTTAAACAGGATGCAATAAGATCCTCTTGTAGGATATTTATGTTGCTGCAATGTTTTATAAATAACAGAGGAAAAATAGTAAATAAAAAAGGATTGGGCTTCTTGTGAGCACACAGGCTGTTTCAATCATGTCAGATGTTGCCAAAAATGCTACTTTATTGTGCCTCTAGCTGTCACCCATCCAGAGTTTTAGATACACCTCAAAAAGTGTGATGAAGGCCAGTGACGCCATGGACAATCTTTGTTCTCAAAGACTGTAGGGTGCATTTTTAATACATCTCCCTATCTCATCTGAAGAATTACTGACACAGGTGTCAGACCACCACTGCTTCCAAACATGCACTACCACTAACATAGAATTAAAAAAAACAAACCCTTACATGCACTATGGAAGTCCACAATCCAAGATGTTCAGGGACTTATTAATGCCTCATTTATTATGCACTAATTAAAACAGCTATTCTTGACATAATTAAATTATTATCAGTAGAATTAGAGCAGGAAAGGGATTACCCCTATTATCTTACCAATTTTTGATTGAACAGCACCGACTACAAGAGTGCTGGAATCAGTTCACACACACTCAAAAATCTAAAAGAGAGTATTTTTGAAAAGCAGCATTCCAGATTGAGCATTTTAAAATAGCTACAATAGGAGTTACTTTATTTACTTTTCCTTTCTTTATGTACAACAATGGTGTGTTTCAGGCTCCCAGGAAAATTATTATTAGTACTTTGTTGATGCTAAGATTTTGGATTATGCTCAGTAAGTCAGGCAGGGTGCATTCACAGGCTCCTGCCACAACAGCTTTGCAGTGGTGCTGTGCAACTTGTTTTATTCCAAACTATTCCTTCCTGCCATCTTCCAGAGTCTCCCCTAACCACTGTGTTATCTCTGACTTGATCCCAACATGGACATTACTCACAAAATGAATCATGTCGTAGATAATAACTGAGAGGATGGGGCTGCTTGAAGTATTTTCTGTAACTGTGCTCCACAAAGAAGTGAGATTTTATTCTGTGCTATAACATAAAGAAAATTAATTCAATGAATTTTCAAAGTAATTTGATCCCAGTGTCACGTAAATAAATCTATGTATGTGTACATCCATTGAAAATTAAACCCCATTTTTTAAACTATTGCTCATGATCTCCCTTCAAAGTGGCTTGTCTCTGACTTGAACAGGCTAGGTCAAAAACTCCAGGTAGACCCATCCAGGACAGGAAAAAAGCTGATTAATGGCAATTCAAATGTTTTCCATGACTGTGTCAATTTTGATAACATTCTCAATAGAAAAAAAATCCCAGATAATTTAAAGAGCATTTCAAGTTTTCTTACAAATAAATGTTTCAGGCAACAAAGTATTTTAAAATTCTTATTTTAGCCCTTAAATCAGGAGATAGCATGCCCTAAGTATTGTTATTTCCTGTTTTCTGACACTTTTGTTTGTGAACTCTTTAATACAATTAGCCTCTGCTCCCAACTTGTGGGGCTCAACCAATCCCAGATCCCTTGGGATTGCTCCCAGCAGGATGAATGATAGGCCTTGCTCTCCAGAGGACTGAGAATTTACAAGTGCTGCCAAACCACAGCCAGGCTTGTGGTGCTGCCAAATAACTCAGGTATCTTTGGTGGCAGTGGCTAAGAGATTAATTTATGCTTGAATGTCAAATCTTTGCTTTTAAAAATGGGTATCTGAATAAGATGAGATTTCTTTTCCCCCCTAGAAACAAAATGCTTAAGCCTGTTTTCCTGCTACTCTCAGTGCCTGTAATTTACTCCTGAGCTCACCCACTGATTTCAGCAGAGAAACCATCCATGCATTCTCCAGTACTGATTTGACCAGACTGGTTGTTGTGATTTACTTTCACATACACTGCAAATGACAGTGTCTTGTTTCCATGGGTTATTTTTGACCTAGCAATGCCTCATTTACACACTGCAGTCAGTCATTTTTCTCCGTGCTTATACTATTGGTTTGGTTTTCAAACGTGGCAGAATGGTAATGCTAACCCCTCCAAAAATGCCACCCATTAGGGACATCAGGACTGGTGGCACTGAAAACCTGTATCCAGTTTTCAATCTAGCTCATAAAAGGACAATTTCATGTTGTAAGTTCGTATGGCAACAGTCCAGGCCTCCCCCTGCCTTTGGACATGATATGTAAATATAGACAGATGCCATGTGTGCAATTTGAGACCTGAGGTGAAGTAGTTTTGTGAGCATTTGCATTAAAAAAGCATTAAGCAGCTGAGTGCCACCAGCTGCTGGTGTAGCTCAGTGTGGAGCCACCCCATGCCCAGCTCTGAGAACGCCACAGGGCAGCATCACACATCTGCTTTCCAAACAGAGAGCAGTGACTCACAGCGCAGATAAACCAATAAATCCCTGAGTAAACAAGCGCAGAATCCACATATCAGAAAGGGGGTTCTGTAGCTTAATGATGAATAAAGACATCAGGCAAGCCCTGCTGTGATCTCGTTATAGCTGCAGTTCAACTCTCCAAGTTGTGCCAGTCAGTGGTTTGATTTGCCTGTAGATGTGGTTGATCTGGAGCTGCAGGACAGCATTTGGACACAGACTGTTAACTCCTTGGCAAAGTGTAGGAAGAGAAGATGTCTCTGTAAGCAGGAGATTGCTCCTCATGACATCCTTGCATGAGGAGCATGCCTTTGCAGGTAAACACAGAAGAGACAGTCATGCTCTTCTCTAAATATACAGGAGAATATCATCAGAGGAAATGAATAGCAACACTGAGGTTGAGGACCTGGGTCAGGCAAAGGAAGGAGAAACTGTACGTGAATCATGTAAAAGCCTGGAAAATGATCCTTCAAAATCACAATGGCAGCTGGCACAGAGCATGAATTTTAGGGAGTGTAGAAGAGCACACAGCAGTGTGCACAAGGTTTGCAGTGTGCACGCCTTTCATAAGGAACCTGAAAATAGTCAGAGATCATCCTCCCCTGGAGCCACTTCGAATACCTGGGGATGACTTTTCTCTCTCTTCTAATTTTCAGCTAGCAATCAAACAGTGATAAAGAAGACATCTGCCTTTGCTCTGGAAGACAGCAGCCAGTGCTTGCCTTTCAACTCACAGGCTGCAAAGCAGGGGGTTAAGATCTATTATTTAAGTTATAATTTAAGTTATAATTTTGATATAAGGATAAAATTCAAGCTTGTCTTGTGGCTGCAGCCATGGTACAGCTGAGCATTGCCTGCAGACCCACCATTAATTTCCAGGGTGGTCATGTTCTCCCCACCATGGTTTTGCACAGTGGGAAAAAGCCCAGGAAGAAATGTGGGGCCGGACCCACCTGCTAGCTGACTTCACAGCACAGTATTCAACTGCTGCAAAGGGGGTCCAGGAGGGCATTTTGGACAGCTAGAGACTCTCCCAGGATGCACAGCCCAGCTGATAGCCCCTACTTGTGTGCTTCAACGTGCTGATTAACATCAGGGTGGAGGATCTGGTTGTTCCCAAAGTCTCCCCAAGGCAGCCAAAGCTGAATTCAGGAAAGATACTGACCAATAGACAGTAGGAATCACTCTTGAAGATGTGGATATGGTCATGAAGGAGAGCTTCCGTATATTTTTAGGGCAGCAAGAAGTAGTTTTAAGATAATTGGTGGCAATGGATCATGCAGTGGCACAGGGCCAGAAGGAGTGTGTGAAATGAGAAGCACAGCAGACTCACCTCATCCCACTGCAGGCATCTGGGCAATGGTGCCTCCTGACAACTTTTATGCAGGAATCAAGTGCTCTTTCTGAGAAGTTCCCTGAGCAAGATTTATGCTACACTAAGATCCCAGTAACTTAGTATTTTGAAGTCTTTCAAGGAAGCATTCTGTCTCTGTGTTTGTGACAGGTAGAAAACTAAACTAGAGGACGAGAAATCCCCACAAATTATAGGGAACAGATCAGAAAGAGAAATCCAAGGAGCACACAGAGGAATGCAAAAAGAATACAATAAATCCACTGACAAGGTTGAAAGCATTGATGCTAAGGTACATGCATCAATGTTAGACTTTTGTGGTATGCAGAAGAACCACTAAACATGCAATGGGAGCTGGTGAAGATAATTCCTACTTAAATGACCTACAGAGGTCAAAAAGGTGCCATACAGACACTGCATAAATTGGTAACAAATAAGGTGTCATATAGACACAGAGATGAGACAGCTGATGAGAGGGTTGAAGCTGCCCACTACCAGGGAGACCCTGCAGTCTTTGTTTAAATCCCTGTGTCTTGCATTTGGGAAGCACTAGCTGCTGTGTAGCCCCTTGGCTGATCCCTTTGCTGTTGTATGCACAGAAAATTTTAAAAGGCTTCACTCATGACATACTACTAACACTCTTGTGTGGCTCCCTTGCACTATCCCAGGGTCCTTTATCTTCATCTTGCTGTCTTTCTACCCTAAAAGTCACAACATTTTGGCAAAGGAGCTGTTCCTCCTGCTCTGTGTTGTACAAGCATCCTCCACCAGAGCTGGGAATGCAGGGTGCTGGGATGGCACAAATAAAGCAATCCAGACCTCACTTTTACTCCCTTTGCTTATGCAAACATGGGCATGCACAGGTTGAGGAAGGAAGGATAATAATCATCCTCTTGTTAATGGATTTACTATTTCAACTGATATATAACCATAAGCTAAAAGCAACAGAGCATCCCTACATACCAACAAGTGATTTCCATTGGTGGCTGGGGGTCTTGATTTACAGCACTAAAACAGGATCACAATCAAAGCACTGCTGTGGATAATCCAGCTGAGGCAGTATTCTTGTAGCAGTTGAGAATTAGACAGGTTTTAGAAGCTGGAACCAATTGCCAGTTACAATGAAAGAGGAACCTCTGCATAAATGGCTCAGGATTTCCTGTTATTGCAGATTGATTTTTGTGATGCAAGGCAAGATTCATTTTTTTCTCCCCAATAATTAAACACATGTGAAGTAGCATTCTTTCCAGTCCACAACAATGACTTTCCTGGAGATTGTTTTGACAGCACTTTCAACTGAAATTTTTTTTTATTAATATAAATAAGTTTGTTTCTCAAAGTCATGACTGCACAATGATATCACAGCACACCAATCCACTTTTTGAGGAAAGAAAGATGTTATTTTAAGAACATTCACAACACAGTTCCTTGAAAAAAGACTATCTTAATCCACTCCATTTGCTGGAAATTTTTGGGCTTGCTGGCAGACATGAGGCTGGTGCAAAAAGCTTTAGCATGAGGAAATGTAAGATAAGATTTAAAAGTACATTACTGTTTCATACAAGAAGACTTAAAAATTACAGCAATTCAAGTCCGCTGATGTTTTTTGCCTATATGGCATTACAAAGGTAAACTTCGCAGACAGTTTATTGCATCTCATCTGTAAAATAATTGCTTTTGATATAAAAAATGTGCAGAGCTTATTACTGCCTGGAAGTGGACTATGGCCCCAGTCCAAAGCTTGTTGATGTTAGTGGGGATTCTTACACAGAGTTTAGTATCTTAGTTAGCAGGAAGTGCACTGTCAGGAAACTTGTTTTTCCAAATACTATGATCTAACCACTAGAGATAACTCAATGGTTTCTAACAAGAGCTGAAAATACTAGTGGGGTAAGCAAAAATTAGGACCAGTTTGTGCTATTCCCTGTCAAAGGGAGCAGACACTCATGCCACAATAGTCCTGCTCAGCGCTTTTCACCACAAAGCCTGTGGTCCCCACAGTCCTGCCACTTCTGGCAGGACTTCTCAAAGCTGTGTGTGCTCTGCATCTCCCTGAGCCCAGCCTCTGCTTCATGCTGCATCCTCCTTTCTACCTACACTCCAGGGCTGAAGCACTCCAGTGCTGGTTCTGTCCCCAGCACACATACAGAAACCTACTTGCCCTCTCCCCTCTGCAGAGGCCCCTGCCACCACTGGAAAGATGAAAGTGGGTCATTTCAAGGAGATTTAGCCATAAACCAGCGAATGGGCAAGTGGCCACACAGCCCACACTTCAAAGGGCAATACACTCCTTGGGTCTCTGTCCTGGAGAAAAGCTTGTGTGCAATAAACGTCAGATAACTGGAGCCTGAAATGATCTCTTTGTATTTTCAGTGTTGCTTTTTATTAAATGTGGGATAACATATCTTTTATTACCTCCAGTGAAGCAATTCATTCGTACCCACAGTGGCTTTGGGGAAAGACCCAACTTCATTTTCACCTTGACTAAGCCCTTCCACCCCTTGCCCCCCCCCCCCCCCCCCTTTACTGTTGCTTTTTGTGCCGAATGAATGAATGCTCACTCAGGCTTCAAAGAACATGGCAGTTTAAAAGGCCTTGTTTGTTAAGATCTCCCAGCCGTCTGCTGGGGAATTCCACACAAAAGCAGATCTCCCCTTAGGGATTATTTCGCTACCTTTGAAGACTGTTTGCCAGCATGGCTGCTTTTTATTTGCAGAGGTATTTCAGCCTTGTGAACTGACGGGCTGTATTGTGCACTGGGGATGGCTATGCTAAAACAGCTTCACAGGCCAAGTGTCTAAATGTTGACTTGCTGATATCCAGCATCCATGAGGCTTTTTTTTTCCCACTCAGCCTAGTCCTTTGAAAAGCAGTTGGACAAATCTTCCCACTGAAGCTGAGATATATTTTGGGATTAAGGGTGCAAGTCCCACAGGGACACACAGCAGAAGGGCACCAGCACCTTGCCCCTGTCCATGCACCCCATGATGGAGTTGACACTCTAACTGTCCAAAAGGGCTCATCACAAGTATCTTTCCACTTTCCCCATTAAAAAAGGTGCCTGCAATCCCGAAGAATCCCGAAGCTGCAGGAAAGGGCTCCAGGCAGACAGTGCAGCACTGAGCAACATCTTAAAATTTGCCACTGGTTTGCTCAGGCAGCCTCTCCATCCCATGGGCTTCCGTGGTGCTCCCTCATTCAGGTCCTTTGTTTTCCCTAGATGTCTCTGGATGCCTGACTTTGGGATCTGGAATTCATTAGGTAGCCGAGAGCCTAGATTTTGCTTTGGGCTAATACCAAAATCCCTTTGGGATTAGCCCAAAGCAACATGCCTAATGACACCCAGCAGCTGTAGTTAACTCCAGAAGGATTCAAGATGGTCAAATGTGATTGAAAGACCCACTCCTGAACCAAATAGTCTGCTTTCTAAAAGAGGTAATGCAGCATTTTCCTGAACAAGATACAGATGCATTCTATCTTCTCAGCACTGAGCATACACATCTCTTCCTGACTCCAAATTGGGATTTAGAAGTGCTGAGAAGTTTTGAGAAGTGAAATACAAAGTCTGAGCCTGAAAAGGTGCCAAGATGATGGCTTTAGAGCTCATGATCTGATAGATGTTGGCCAGCACAGCAGAACCAGGAGAGATAAAAGATGGGAGAGGGGGGACAGCCCAGTGCACATCCTCTGTGTGCAGTCAGTGCAGGCAGCCCACGTCTCCCTTTGCCAAGTTTTCTTAATCTTTTAGAGTAGATAAATGATCTCCTTAACACATATCACACTCTTCTCTAGATAACATAAGGGGAGGCAAAGAGAAAACAGACAGGGAAGATAGGTAACTCCACTACACTCTAAAATGATACATTTGACTGTAAACACATGAGCTTAACATTTATTTTAAATTAGTAGCTTTAAGAATTAGTTCCGGGCATGTGCTGTAAATAAAACCAAAACAAACACAAATGGTTGGAGTTTTTTTTTTTATTCCATAGCTATGATAATGAAGAAGCTGCACGGAACAACTGTAACTGTTACAACTCATTTGTCTAAGCCATTGCTCTGTTTGTCTGAGCTTCATTTTTAGAAATCCACCAACTAAACCAAAGCATATTTCTAAGGCCAAACTGGAATGAAACAAAGGACTTCTCCCATGAGGTAATCCCATAGCAGAAGACTGCTTTGTCCCATGCACAGAGTTATTACCAAAATACTGCCAAGCTGAAGTCTCTGTTCAAATTGTTTGTGTATGTTCAACTGGAAAAGTGTATGAGGAATGGCATGGATTAGCTGTACTTGCTGTTGCTCATGGAGCAGTGCAGGCATGTCAGGTTGTCACAGTACAGATGGCAGATGCTCAACTTCAAAAAGCTGCAACTTCAAGAAAAGTGAAGTACCTTAAAATTGATCCAGAGAGACAGACATATATTTATGCCTGCAAAAACCCCTGGCATATCAAAGATGAAAGATTAAGGACCAGCAAAGCACCACCTCTCATTATGTCACATGCATCATGATGTAAAAATTAATGATTCTTTGTCATTTCTGACATTATGTTATAGGCCAAGAAGTTAAAAAATAGAGAGAAACATTCAGAATGAAAACGCTGGCAGTTTCCAACATTAGGTGAAATAGTAGGATAATGACCTGCCCTGGCTATTAAGAATAATTAATGCAAGTTAATTCCCAGCTGCATAAGGTGGGAAGATCCTTGGCAGGCAAAGTGATCTGGAAAGATGCATTCACACAAGTCCAAGAGACACCAGAAAGCCAACAGACATCCCAGCGCCCTGGGAAACTTGCTGGGAAGAAACAGCACATCCCAGAAGGAGCTTATACACATTCATAAATTCTAACTGAATGTAAAACATCCAGGAAAAAGACCTCAGAGATGTGAGGAATCCAGTGAGAACATCTGTTCGCTGCACAGGAAGATGAGTTACATAGCCAAGAAAATATTACATTGCCTCAAGAAAGATAAACTAGTAGCATTACTTTTCTAGCAACAGGCTTGAATCTCTAGAAATAATAAAAGCTAACTCTTATTTGGGGGAAAACACAATTCAACCTGACTCTGAACCTCTCAGAAAATCTGGTCTGCAGAGGGTTATTTATCCTGTGTAATCACAAGAGGGGATGGCCACATCAGAAAGAGACCTTTGAAATGTGAGATTTGCCCTGCAGATTCCTGCTGGCACACCAGCCTGTGTCCATGGCACTTGGGATAACAACCCATTGGCAAGGTCAATACTGGGCATTAACAAAACTTAAGAAATGCTTCCAAGAGCCTAAAAAATATGCAGTTTATGTATGTGATGTCAAATATTCATACAAAATTAAACGAGTGGGTAAGAGCATGGTTGAAATCTTAGAATGGACAAAGAAAAAAAAAAATCCCACTAAGACTGGAGGAGTTTTTTTATCCACCATAGTCATCCTTCATTTTAAAGACACCCAGCCTGGTAACAGAGCATCCATGCTGACAGTGGGAAAACATCACTCCCAGCAGCTGCTGAACTCATTAGCATCCAGCCTCTCACAGCCACCCTGAGGACATCCCAGAAAGTACAGAAATAAGCCCTTTTCTCAGCCTCCAATATTCCACCCAAATGACATCCACAGCTGACAGATATTCAAACTAAGCAGTTATCTGAGGAGCCACTTATCCTGAGTTTAGTTAAAAAGCTCACAGCTGCTTAGCATGCTTGATGGGCTTTACCTCTGCTTTTCAGGACCATTCTTTCCAGTAGTACTTGGTGAAAACCATAATTTATATCCTGGGTTGCGTGCCACATCATGCAGAGATAAGAAGTCTTCATTTCACCAGCTCTCCCTTTTCCTACAGTTTATCAGTAAATCCCATGATCTCTGTTCTGTGTACATTTTCCACCTATGGAAAATGCCTGTGTCAGAGAACACATCTCTGGAGAGTTAACACGAGGCCCACCCCCTCTTTCCTAACCTCCATATGCATCTGTCCCAGGGATGGCCAGTGCACACCCAGCCCAGACAGATGCTGGACCAGCAGCTGCTTTGATGGGTTCCCACCTCTCTGGGAAGCTGACAAGGGGAAGAGGTCCCCACATTCTCTGCTGGCCCCAGCATGGTGGTACACCAGCCTGAGGATGGATAACTGCAGAGCTGCTCCTTGGCCTCAGCAACGTCAGGCCCAGCAGTGGGGATGAGAACCAAACAGCCTGCAGGTTACCTGTTGGACACGTTTTGGGCAAAAAGGGGTGGTGAGGATAAAGTTTTTGTGTAAACTGAGTGGTGAAACAGTTTCCTGGGATCCCTGGAAAGATCCTGGTCAGGATGTTCAGGGTTAAACCCACGCAGGGAACTGGCCCTGGCCATGGCCACAAGGCAGTGCTGCCCCAGGCTGGGGATCAACCCCTGGAGCTGGGCTGTTGGCACTGTACAGCTTTCCATACATCAACCCAAAGCACACAAAGTGAGGCCCTTTGGAGATCAAGAACAGGCCACAGGCCTTGCACAGAAACCAACAACAGGGCTGGAGGAAAGAAATGCATCACCTCAGTGGTTAAATGTTGTCAGGATAAGGCTAGAAATCAGCCACAAACCCATAACAATGCCATACCAGTCAGGTGAGGAGATTTTGGGGAGCCAAATGAGAGGCCAACCAACCCTGTGCCAGCAGAAACAAGCCCAGGCTTTGTAGGTGTAGACCTGCCTGTACTGAATCTGGCCACAATTCCTCCCTGCTTCTGCAGAAAATCTCAATGGAAGTACATCCCTCAATAATTTCTTTCCTAATTCACTACAAATGAGAAACATTTTACTTAACAGAAAATATGTTTTAAGAGATGTTTGTCCCAGAAATAAGATTTAAGAAATACAAGGGATTAGAAACAGAAACTTTATGGGAACCTTTTGTGGTGGAGTAACTTTTACCAGATAAATGTCTGTAAAATATTCTGGAGCCTGCCAGGCTGAAAAGTCTCAAAATGTGTGATTGCATTGTGCTATCTGATACTAAATCACTGGCTTATTGCAGGAAACAGGGGGCATCAGATGAAATTAGTAAGAATCAGGTACAAATGAAATAAACCAAAACACAGCCGGACCCACACAATGGCTATTTAAACAGTGGAGCTACTTGCCAAAGGATCATAACAATTTCTTCAGTCAAAGGGGAAATTTAATTAAGTCACACAAGAGTAATCCATTATTTTGACTAAATATTACTGAATTTATAGAAGATGTCTCCTGCTCTTGAAGTCCCTGAATTGGAAATTGTTGAAAACTGGAGAAAAATGACCGAGAACTGCAGCAGAATATTGAGGAGAAAACTGAAACTCGTGAAGGTGACATATTGGGACTGGTGTACCATCAGCACCACTTAACTCAATGATACTGGTGTTTTTAGGCAGCACTTTAGGCTGTGGCATTGCAGCTTAGTGGACAGGAGGTGCCAAAAGTGCTGAGTTTTTAGTAATTGTCATTGCAGAGTCCTGTTAGGAGCATCTGCAGCCTGCTCACCCAGTCCTCTGAGTAATCACATCACACAGGAGTGGGGAGGAGCCACCAAAAAACAGGCACAGGCAACTTCTGTGCACAGGAGCCAAAGAACCTTCTCCAGTTAAAGAAGTGAAGACACCTTTACCCAACAGCATTTTCCTACAGATCCCACAGCTGAAGCCCACGCCCACACCAGGCTTTGTCCACTCTCAGCAGTGTCACCTCAGCTGCCCTCATGGGGTGAAACACAGAGAGCTTCCACTGCTGCAGCTTCAAAATGATTGGCTTTCTTGTGGCTTAAGCCTCAATATTCACATACACTCTGGCAATGGCTTGCAGCTCTGTTTTGTTCCATCAGCGGGCTCGTAAAAAGCAAACCATCCTCTAACAGGCATTCCTGGAAAAAAAACAGGGACATGGGACCAAAATGCTGGCACTGCGTGACCAAGTTACAGGCAGATTGTTAAACAAAGGCCCTGTAATGATCCCAGGGACCAGCTGCACCTGCAGATATAAAATAATTTCAGCTGGCACAATGACAATAGCATTACCGGTGAAAAAACCCAGAAAATAAATTATGCAAAAAAGAAATGTATAAGGAGTTGACAAGAGACTTGCAGGCAACCAACTGATAACTTTTGCTTTTCTGGATAGATGCTGACGTGGAGTAACCCATCCTTTTATCACTTCCATAACAACCCAACCACAATTCCAAATATTTCCTACGACATGTTGTGGAGTATCAGCAGTCATAACCCTGGAACTATGGATATTAGGCGAAAAAAGAAGAATGTAGTTAGCTGGAAAAATGTTAATGGTATACAAACTCACTAATCTATGAAATGCAGCTCTTAGTTGCATAATGTGGGTGAGTTTACTGTTGATTTAAGCTTAAAATAACAGAGTGTCTAAGGTCCTGCATTTTTTTCAGCATTTCAGCAACACAGGGAGCAAAGGGAGGTTGTTCAGATCATGAGCTAAAATGGAGGGGATAGGCGACACACAGTTTCAGCAAATCCAGGACTTAAAGTTGTCTTCCTTTCCCTTCTCACCAGAACGTGATATTTTGACAGCTGAATGTGTCTGGCCCTCCTGAGAGATGCAAAGATATGGACTGGGACTTGACATCACCTATTGCATCAACACAAAGCAATAAACAGCTGCACGCAGTGTCTGTAACAAAAGTTCCCCTTTACAGAAAACAGGGAAACTCACAAGGTATGGGTTAAAATCATAGTGGAAGCGGAGGCTGCAGATTTCAATCTGTTCAGAGACTCGGTTCCCAATTGCACATCCTGGCGTGCATGATCTGCCCTTGGCAGAGCAGCCAGGCATCCCCCTGCCTCCTGAGGAACTGCAATTTTCCTATTATTTCTCAAAAAAAAAAAAAAAAAAAATCTCAATATAGGCTTTCTCCCTGCAGGAGCACTCACCCCTCTGGCAGCCCACGAGCAGAGCTGCTTGCCTTGCCAGTGGCCCCACAAAGTCAGATTTTCTGAGCCTGGAAGAGAAGTTGTTGTGGGGAAATCTACTCCCTTGGAGAAGGAGAGGAATTCGGAGATAACACCAGCAGAGGATATAAACAATGGACACCCCACAGACCCACGCACACCGAGCAAATGCCCTTACACAACAAAAAAAAATGCATAAGACACATTAAAATGCCCACCCAGGTTTGACAACACTGCAGACAGTCTCCTATTCCTTATCCTCCAGAGTAATATGCAAAACAAAGGGCTATTTTTTTAAGATTAAGAGCAGAGACAGTGGGATTACATGAAAGGTTTGACAAAGTGTATAATGGATGGACTCAGCATGGAAATGGGTTTGGGTGGGTGCCAAAGTCTCAGGTCACAAAAACTACATTGTTTCTTCTTTACCCTGATTTTAAAGTCTTTATAAATAAGCATCGTTGGACACAAACTATTTTTCTTCCTATTTCTAGGCATCAAAATTATTTCTTAAGCTTGGAAAGTATTTCAGATCCAACTTCAGAAATCAGAAATTTGAATTTAAATTTGCTTCTGATGATAAAAACAAATTAAATAGACATTTCTGCTAATTGGAGTTAAGAGAGAATACTTTTTCATATTAAGTTTGGTGACATGAAGAGCACCAAGTTTACCCAGCTTCCAGGACACCTTCTGGCATTAGCATACAATATGCTAAATGTTCATGCACAAAACAGAAGTAACCTCAATGCTCCTGCAAGATAATATTTACCCTTATGCTAATAATTGAAATTAACTCAATTGTCTCACAATGTTCACTTCAGGACTGAGATATGAAGGGTAGAATCCAACATGAATCATTTAGGGGAAAATTCACAGATCTTCAGGACTCTGTGGTAGCCAGTGACTTTTTGCTGTTCCTCCCTGCAAACACTTTGGCTACTCAGAAGCAAACAGCACGTGGGGGTGAGGCTGGAAGCACAGGTTTGCTTGTGAACACTCTTGGTGCCAGCCTGAAGCTGCTGTGCAGGCAGAGCAGTCAGGGACAAGCACCAGTGCACGGGGAGACAGGAGGAACTCGTAGTGCCAGCAAGGACTCTGCACCACAGAACTGAGGGTGAGGCTCTCCTTGAAAAACACCAGGACAACAAACACGGCATTTCCAGCGGGATGCTCAGCATGATGCCCTCACTGTAATTCCTAGCACCAAAGTGTGGTCATTTTTTAAGTCACATCAAGGAGGTCCAACAAGAGCAATAGAGAGGGATGTGGTCTTCAAAGCTGTTCTTTGGACCCTAAAACTGCAAGGATTGACTGGGCCTGTAGGAATGTGGTACCATAAGGGTGGGATGGCACCAGGGTAAAGTGCTGAGCATGGCAGCTTACAGCAGGCTCAGGGATACTGGGGATACTGCACACCTTGGGGGTCCTTCACTTGATGTTTTTAACTTTTTGTTTGTTCATCTTCTTGAGTCCCTCTACAGAAATAAAAGTTTAAAAAATAACCACCACCACCAAGAAATCCATCCCTTCACCCACAAGAACAGTTTTTTCTCAGGACAGCCAGGAATCATCAGCTCAGGTTAAGCAAGACCTGGGACACAAGATTCCCAAAGAAACTGAAAGGCTGAGCAACCAAGCAACCACAGCAACCAAGAGTTCCCATTGACAACTGCACAGGTTGAGAGTACTGTGCTAGCCTTTCTCTATCCAGTAAACTTGCCAGATGTTTGATTCGAAATTTCCCTCATCCTCCAGGAATCCAGATGCAGCTTTTGGCAAGATACCAGCTCAAATTATTTTTAAAGCCCCTCTGTGCACTTAAAATGACACTGTAATTAAGATTAGAAAACAACAATCAATCCAGAATTTGATAATACCACTGAAAGCCTAAGAATGAACAATTAAGATTGGTTTTAGTTGTGCAACCCATGTGTAGGATGAATTTGTTAGAGACAATCTGGATAGGAATCTTTTTAGTAAGCCAAGAAGTTTAGGAGAGATAAAAGGAATGTATTAGTGCATCCAAACTGTTAAAACAAATTTCAGAGTGTTTTGTCATTTTTGAATGTAGCATTTTGGCTCTTCAAATCTTTCATGGCTTTTTAAGAGACATATTTTATTTTCAAGTTACTGAGAAACTAAATCAGCCCGTCACCTCACTAAGTACATGCATGTGTTCTCCAAATACCCAGAAAGATGAAACACTGTAAAACAAGAGGATTTTGGAAATTATTACACAAAAGAGCAGCATAAATAACCAGTGATGATAGGGCCACTAAACTGCCATAGGTAGGTCAGAACAAAAGCCCATCTATCCCAGCCCTGTTTTAAGCAATAACTTAAAGACTATTAGAAATGGAAATAGAAATGGTCAAGTACAGCATGGTTTTCTTTCTGCATCCCTGTTCCAGCAATAAGGAGGTGACATTCCAAGGAGGTGGCACACACAATGTGGAGTCTAACAGACAGAACCAACAGAGCTGGGGTTTTGTCATGCTCCCAGCCAAACACGGGTGTTTTAAGGTGGCAAGACTCTTAGAATTTGCAGTGGACTCTGCTCCAGCCCGAGGTGCAGCCCCTGGATGCTGAGCTCAGGGCCAGCACTGCTGCCCAGGGAGCTGCATTCTTGTCTGCCTAAAGCACCCTGAACTGCTCTGATGGTAGAAAGTCAATGGTTGGTAGAAAGTCAACCCACACATCCACCAATAAACTCATTGTCTGCTCCTCATGGAGCAAGAAAACAGACCCTCAGAGTATCCAGAACCTGGCCAGCTCTTCACCTCTTGGGCAAAGACATTGGCTGAAGAACTGAGACATCTTTGTATCCTGGCTGCACTGGTTTGGGTTTCAAAATATTCCCCAATCCATCCCAGAAGAGGCAGACTCCTAACCCAAAAAATTAAGTAAACAGACTTAATTTGCCTTTGAAAATCTTGGCTTCTCTAAGGCCAGTGAGATTCATCTCCTTTTACCCCCATAAACAACTTCAAATATCCCAAAGCTTTCTCTGGCACAGGATTTATTCAAAGTTTGAATGGACCAGGACAATGTAGAAAACATCTTTTTAAAAGCTCTCAATTATGTAAACACCTCAGCTATTTTTGGTAAATGACTGCTGCTATAAAAATTGTGAAAAAGAAATCACATAGCAATTATTATTATTATTGTAACTATTCACAAAATAGTGATATGATTATTTTTGATTAAACAATGCTTCACTCATGGGATTACAGGGAAAGGTCAAACAAAGGCTTTGCTGCATTTACAAAGCCGCTCCGAAATCTTGGAATGGCCTCAAGTTTTTTAACAGTTTCATCCACCATTTGGGACTAAACTGCAGCTGCAAAGGTACACTGTGTGAAGGAGCAAAGTGCCTCTCAAGGGGATGTCTCTTCAGAGGTAGGAACTGTATGTTTTGCTACCAGATCTCTGTCTCTTAAGCTCTTTGCTGTCCTCATTCCTTACACTATGTCCCTATTCCTCTCCATCCTTCTTTGTAAGGTTGTACCTGAATTGCCTGGCCCTGGCACATATAAAGTGGCAGCATGGCAGGGCTGAGTGTGACACATTTGACTCAGAGTGCATTAATTCAGGCTGGATAAGAAATTCCTCGCTGCTCTGCTGGGTACTGCTGAGAGCCCAGAGTGCAGAGGAAGGAAGGAGAGCATAGGGAGCCAGAGGGAGAGGGCCCAAAAGGAGCAATGCAGACTGTCCCAGACTCCAGGACAGATGAGGAGATGAGGGGTGTCCAAACGAGGTGGAGCTGGCACAACAAACACTTTGCAGTAATGTGGCTTTTTATACACACAGGGTATTTCCTTGGGCAATTTTTTCTTTTCCTTTCTTTTTAAAAATCCTTTTGAAAAATCAAATTGTGTTATTAATTTTAATTTGCGCTTTTGGTTAAAGATGATGTTAAAAAAGCCTGTACTAAGTTGTGCTCACATAAATTAGCCAAGATTCTCTTTTTGTGATACGTCCCGTCTTCAGCTCTGGCCACACAACTTGTTTTCAGACCCATATCAACAGGATACCCACAAGATAAGAGGAGATACCCACAAGGAGAGCCTGAGCACAGAGAATAAAAGGTCCATGCACCATTGACTGCTTCAGGTTTAGAACTCAGGCTTCCTCATTTCTAAAGTACTACCTTCCTTTAAATTTAAAACTGATTTCATACTATAGCTTCACAGAAAAACAATCTGGATGCAGGAACGCAGCAAAGTAATCCCCCTCTCTTATGGATTACAACTTAAGAAATAGTTCAATGTATCCCTCTGTTTTAAGGAAGGGTGAAACTGGGAAGATGCTAGAAGCAGAACATCTGACATCTGCTCTGACCACTTGGGAAATCTCTCTGTGCAAAAGTCTGAGAGATTTTAAGGAATTTTTCAAGTGTTGAATGATTTGGTGCACACTGAATGAGATTTTTGCTGGCAGAGTTTATGTCACTTGGAAGAAACTGGGACAGAATCATCAGGAGTTGATAGCTGAGTGCTGGCCATGCACATGGCAGCTCTGAATTGCCAAACCACTGCTGCCAGGGGGTCCTTCTGCCCCAGGCTTTGCTAATAAGCTTTACCTTCCTTGGTCCTAACCGTGGTGATTGCCATCTCATGGAGCTACTCTTACCCCTGGCCATTTGCACAGGGCTCCAGTCAGGCCAGAGACCCCACGTCTGCATCAGCACCAGTTCTGACAGTGTAACAATCCCCAAAGGGCTTGCTGGAGACAGATATCTCACAATCTCTAGTGTGGAGACAGTGCAATCTGAACCAAAAACCTGCTGCCTTCCTTAAGCATGGCTCATTAATTCCCTTCTGAGCCCACGCATCAGCAGAGAGGCTGGCTGCACCACTGTGTGAGCATGGGCAGGATCACACACCTTGCCTGGGCTTTTGCTTGGCCTCAGTAAGCAATCTTATTGAACAAGATGGAAAAAGAGATGTCCAATACCAGCCCAACAAATAAATTCCTTCCCCATTTAGCTCTCCTCTTCCCCACAGCTCAGTGTGGGCTGGATTTCTAGACATCTACACCTTTGCTATCCATTGAAACACCATAAAATAAGAATAAAATCCTGCATGGCATGACCGAACTGTAGAATCAAGATGTATCTGCAAGGCATTGCTCTGATACCTGTGTCAGGGTTTATACACCTGAGCTCCCAGGCAGTCTGGTCACTTAGCTCAGTGATAAGCACACACAGATGGGCATGTTTGAGCCTATTTTTTAGGAATGTAGCCACAGATGATATGGCAGTGTTACATCACTCTCCAGAGATCTGGCCTCCAGCTCCAAACCAGGTCTTGGTGCAGAGGAAACAGCATCTGCATAGCACAGTTACCCACTAAAGATTTCAGGCAAAACATGCAAGACATTAGTATTCATGAGAGCTCCCTCATTTCTTTGTTATTGTTCAACAGAAAGCACTTTGGAAATTCTGCAGCCGAATTTTAAAGGGGGAAAACAAGGGATAACTGCAGCCAAATGAACCTTGACAAAAGTTCTCCGGCACTACACAGATGTGAACAGATTACATATCTGCTTGCAGGAACATACAGGTTTGCTATTACACTTCAGAAGGCATCTCTATTAATAATTTCAAGTATTTTGAAAAGTTCATGCACTCTGAGGAATTTTTGATTAGGGAAAAGATTTAATTTTTCTTTTTCTGAGCCAAGTATATACACTGGCAGAATGACACATGCCCAGTATGATACTGAAACTGTATTCATCTTGGGGCAATGTGCTGCAAGATCTTCCTGCTAAGAAGCCCCACTAGGAAAAAGCACATGAAAGCTAAATAGAAATGGCATCGTTTCAAGTGAAGAAAATAAAAATTTCCATGAAGAGGATAAAGCAAGTGTCTGTCCTGGTGGAGGAGGTCATAGGTGGAACAAAAGCCTCCAGCAAAAATCTCTTCAGAGGTTTCTTCAGACAGGTTTAAATCATACTGCTCTCTATCGTGCTGGCCTTTGACTCCTGCTATCATCTGCCCCAGGGCACTTGGCCACACAAGCTTTCTGCGGCTGGGTTGTGAGACATCTGAAGCATCTTGGTGAGCGGGGAGGGAGTACAGCAGCTGGGCTTCACGGCAGGGAAGGGCTGATTAACTGGATGGATGAAAAGCCCGATTAGTAAAACATGCATCAAAAAGGCAAGATCGAGCCACACCAGAAGTGTCTTGTGGAAGAGATATGATTTAAATAAGGAACAGAGCTAATTAGTCTTTAGGAGAATAATTATGGATCATATGACTTACTGAAGAGTGAAATGCTTGTCAAATATAACTGGGATTTATTTAATCTTTTGTGATTAAATCCCCTTTATAACTCTAAGCTTTGGAATCACTCCCTCAGCACCAAAGGACAAATTAAACCCTCTAAATGGAGTTTAATTATACTCTGATGGCTATTCCCACTGCCACTACAGGCTGATAAAAGACTTCGGTGCAAATACCACTACTAAAACATAACCATAGTGTAATTTCTACTTTATAACAATTATTGATTTACTGTTCTTTTGATGTATTTTCTTTACATTAAATGTGAAATGGCAAAAAAACCCACAGCAGTGAGGATGCTGCACTTGCAGGTCTCTGAAGGCAAATTGCAACCTCCTCTTTGACAGTGTCAAATATGCAGCCCTATGGTAAATCAGCAAGAAAAGGACACAAAAACATCACTGAGGCCAAAGACTCTCTTCTGTCCCACCAGGCAAGTTAAAGTTCTGGTTTGAACTTCATAATGAGCCTTTCTCTCAGCATCACACAAAGCCTTGAGGAACTAGTTAAATTCGGGGGTGCCATTGTTTTCTTTGGCCATCACTGAGAAGCACCAAATGATCACAGCATGGATAATAGTCGAGGTCTTTCTCCTAGAGCTTTGAAGTCCCAGGTGGTCAGTCATCAAGGCACAACCTCATCCTCAATTACAGAAGAAAAAAGTCCCACTGTTGTTCCTGATAAGCCAACCATCAGTAGTGCTGCCTAATTGCAAGAGTGATGAAAGCATATGGAGTTTATTTTTTATTTACATGCTCAACTGCTTTCTTAACTGAATTGTCAACAGCTTAAGAAGACAATTATATCAGAAAATCCTGGATCAATTAACTCATAGACCAAAGAGAGGCCATAGGCAAGGAAAGTGAGTAAGAAAATAACTTGTAGGCATCTCTGCAGTCTTAAGGGAGTCAGTAAATGGGTTGCATTCCTTGCTGCAGTGTCATTTTACCAAACACCAAACACTAAAAATGTCTTTAAATTTGCAATCTGAATTTGCATGATAAATAACACCCAGGAGATCACTGGTGTGTGAGGACTTGCCTGCCATAGGAAAAATATTAATAGACTGTCTAATGGACATACCCTTGTCCAAAACTAATACTATTCACAGAAGGCAAAATTTTAAAAAGCAGCACTTCTGTCAGGAGGATTATGGATCTATTTTAGTCTTTAATTAATTGTGTGTTATTAGCAAGTCCTTTAGTAATAAAAAAGCCACCAAAAATTGACGTTGCTGCACCCACTCTTACTGAAGATCTGATAAAACAGGATTTTTCACCCAGAGTTGACTAACATTTAAGTGCAGGGAGTCCTCTTCATTTTCAGTTTGCCAGCTCATCTACCCTAAATTCATTAACGATTACTCCATTTCCTGTGGCTATGCTTAAAACCACAAAGTTCTTGCACATACAAAAATTTCCTAGTTAAGAACTTTCTCTGTATTAATTCAGCACTACCAGAAAAGATCAGAGTCTTGCTTATGCCCAAAGAGAGGATGTCCTGTCTTGTCTGGGACACAACCACATTTCTCATCATGTGTGTCTGCCTGACATTCATTTATCACTACAAAACCAAAGTCAGGTGTTACAAAACACCAGCTGTGCTTAGACCAGGAATGAATAATCAAATCATGTACCCTTTACACACCTATATTCAAAATGTTAACCAGACTGTCAAAGTATTGAGCTGCCACCTTAAAAAGAACAAATTCCATAGAAAATCTCACAGATAGCAAGGCACATTCCAGATCTGGGGAAAATGTGGTTTCATTATTGACACTTGAAACACACTCAATATATTAGACCTGTACTGGATGTCAGTCTCACTTTAATTACAGCCCAGGAGAGTGTTTGGCTAGCTGGGGATGTCCTTTGGATGTGCATCATGCAAGTAGAGAAACAGATTTGCTCCCTTGTTTCTGGGCATGGCATCTTATGGAAACAGGAAATTACTATAAACATTTCTTCATTTTAAAATACTTGGAAATTACGTAACTTCAGATGATGATTTTAGTGCTAAGTAGGCTGTGTTTTCTTATCAATCAAACATGAAAAAGGTTATTAAAGAGTACAATGTTTTTCATCTTTTGTGAATTTAATGACATTTACCTTTTTATGATTTATGACAATTTTTTTTAGTAATTCTTTAGTAACTTTAATAATGGCTTATTTGAGGTTTTTTCAGTAATGGTTTTGGAACATTACTGAAAAGAGATTATATAAAATAGAAAGTATAAAATATTATATTAGCATTACAAGCAATCAAGCAGAAATAGTTCTGTTAAGATAGATAAAATACAGACTGCAGTCTGGTGACAGTAGAACCTATTCATACCACCTTGTAAATATGAAGATAAAAGTAACTTGTAATTTTTGTGATCTGGTTGATTCTCAATTCTATCTGATGTGATACTCTGTTTTTCACAATGCACATGTAAATAGACATGATTTTTTAACAAAACTTTAATATTCCCCAACATAGCTACTTGACCACGCTCCTGTCTCTCTGATGGCTCTGTCAGCTCCAGACACAGAGGGCTTGAAAATGGAAAAATATGTTCTGTGTTTGTGCTCTAAGAGAAGGGGAGAGCAGTAAGCTCTGAGAAATTTTAATTCAATGAATTGTGACTTTGACAAAACACATTCCTGTAGTTTTGTGTTGTTTGGAGCAGAATTTTCCTTTAGTCAGATCTTAAGTGGTTGCCTGCACGTTCGTTAACTATCTCATTTGTTCTTGATAAAACTTTGTAGTTTGGGAAATCTCTTTCCAAGCATGAAACTTTGGAACAATTTATTCTCTGCTGGCCAGTTATTTTAAATTACTAAAAAATAAGCCAGGGACTCTTGAAAGATAATTATCTCCTGCTGGGTATCTGCCAGGAGCACAAAAGCTACAAACCAGCCGCTCAACATTACCTGAAGATTCATACAGACACAAACTAAAAAAACCCAAAATTGTAATATATTCCTTCCTTCCATTGTTTAAAATACATTCTAACAATATGGAGTTGAAATAGTGGCATTTGTTTTAACCTCTTTTTTTACAGTCTGTTACACATAATCATGTTTTTCCTTTGGAAAGGATCTCAGGAATACAGGGATGTATTGGCCGTAGAAAAAGCTAATGTGGATACCACCCATCTGCAGGACACGCTGGTTTCCCAGGGGATGTGGAAATCTCATTAAGCTGTGTAATGAAAGACAGTGTACACGGGTATTTGTGACTTCCCCAACTGTGGGGCAATTCACACCGAGTCACAGCTAGACTGTGGGTATGGAAAACAGCTTAATGCCATCAGCGCCCGCGCGGTTTCATGCTTTAGGGTACGTATTGTTTAAAGACCATGACACTGTTAAGTGCAAGCAGAGCCATGAAACCAGCCCTAGCTCACAGCTTATCTCACATTTACTAGATTAAATGGTCATTAGGATTTCAAAAGCCACAGCAGATGAGCCAAGCCTCTCTCACTAGGTTACGGGCCATTTACAAGAAATGCGCGTTACGGGCATTTTGACAAATAAATCATAAACTAAGCAGAGAAAATGTGAGTCATGGCCTTTACTGAGAAAACCACCACATTTGTAGAGCCCAGCTGAGACACCTAGCTGGTGGAAGAGGGTGGATTTAGAGACAGTCCCCATACCTCAAGCCACCACAACCATGGAAATTTGACATTCCATGAGCAGATGAAGCATCTGACTCCCCATCACCCTGGCTTTTATGACAAAGTCATCCAAAACATAACCAATGCCAAAGGGCAGATCTGATGCTCAGCAGAAGGGAGCAGATGGAAAAGGTCCCTTTGGTCTGCAAGTGTTTATTTCTCCAAAACCAACACATGTCTGTTCTTGGATTATGGTCAGGGGGTATACAGTGTTTGTTAAAATGTCAACAATACAGGTGTAAAAGCTGTTATAAAAATGCATTCCAAAACTTTCTTCTTTTTTTTTAAACAAAGTGTTTACTGAAACTGTTGATGTGAGTTAAGTGCAGGGTCCCAGCCACAGCACACTCCTGGGGCTGATTGAGAAAAAGACAGGCAAAGTCGGCCAAAAGAAAAAGCAGAAAAAAACCAATAAAAACAGTGTTTCCAACCTCTCAGCAAACTCCATGTCACGCAAACTGAAAGCTACATAAATCTGTTTTGAAGCTGTGCCGTCAACAAACACCTTCCAGCCTGGGTTTTCCTGTAGAGATCTCTACAGTTTTCTGGGTCACACAAATGAATGAAGATATAGATATAGAAGATATAGAAGGTATTACTTGTGAAATATTGTCAGAGCATTACGGATAATAACTTCAGTAGTAGTTACCACCAATAATATACCTTTCAAAATATTCTTTTTCAAATGAATCTTTTAAAAAATTGTCTCCATTTGCCTAGTGAAATTTAAAAAAAAAATATAAAAAAATATTTTTGTTTTTAAATTATCATTGACATGCCTTAAAAACCCCTATAAACAAGAAGGGGCAAAAGAGCACAAAGTAAACCTTGTTTCAAAGTCAATGAAACTTATCTGTACTTTTCAGTTTCTGTACTTTCAGTAATTGCACTTTCGTACTTTCAGTAATTGTATTTTTAGTTTGTTCCGTCTTTTCCCAGATTCCCTCTCCAGGATGCAGGCATATTGAAATGGAGTAAGCTGAGAAAAATCCCTAACTCCAACCTAAGCCAAAGCGAAATAATAAATCTTCTTGAAAGGAAGCTCAACAAAAATAAAAATAATTTCATGGTCTATCCTGAGCCAACAAAAATGTAAAAATAAGAAACAACTAGAATTCAAAAATCATTGTGTTTCATCTGCAACAAAACAGATCTTCAGGGTTTTACGAACTAGTTAAATATCCGAACTTCTGTCATTAAGACATTATGATTTCAACTACCTAGACTGAAAACCTAATTATAAAGCAATTTTAAAAATCTGCAGACTTTCAACTGTAATCTCATCTAAAGAAACCTTTGCTACACTTATACAAATACAATGTATGAAATGATGCCTTAGGGAAAGATGAATAGATTTATATATATATATATATATATATATATATATATAAAAATATATATATATATATAATACATATACAAACCCATAAATATTTGAGATTATATATGTATTATACAAATCTTATTATGAACATAGTAAAGATGATGCTATATGTTTAACATATTTTGATATATTTATGCTGAAAGTAAAGCTCATCTTAGGAGCATTTTACAAAGACCAAATCTTCATGGGAGTAATTTATAATGCAAGCTTTCATATCTGAATGTGTAAAATCCTGTGAAGTAGACTGATGCTATCATTATTCCTATCATTTTCCAAGTAAACTCTATTTGCCCAAACATTTATGGGTACCAGCAATAATGTAAAGCCCATTAAAAAACCCTTTGATCATCCCCTTTCTAAGCAAGGTTTAAAATCATGCCTTACCTATATTTTCAACAATATCTGACATATTTTTAATTTTCTTTCTCTTGATGAGCTTCATCAACCATTTGGTTCTGTTCAGCTGTTTATACTCCACAAGCATGCTAATCACAAAAGTGATAAATGCAGTCACTTGGGTATTTTGCGTGTTCAATTGACTCTCAATAACTCTTACCATTATAAACATTAGGTCATAGTCTCACAGCCTCTCCTTATGGAGGCAATATATCCTGGAACACCATTTTCCTTGTGTGGTCTTGAGCTCTAAAACACCACTGGCAAAATGTCAGCAAAAACGCAAGCAATTTAGGTTTCTATCCCACAGTCAGTATCATTATATTGTTCCTGAAAACAGATCACAGTTGGAGCTTTGTGGCACTTCATGAAACCTCCTACCCTTTCCCCACCCAGTCAGTTTTGATGCCAGCTGATGGGAGATGCTGATATTGGCAGTAGCTGGCTTATTTTATTAGGCACAGATATGGTTTGGACTTGTTTCCTGAGAATGTCATAAGTGGGATGTACCCCATCCCCACTGTGCACCCACATGGACATCCCACAGCTCCTTCCCTTGGGAAGCAGCCAGAAGGATGCTGGGACAGTGGGGAGAGGAAGGCTCGGGATTATTTTCCTCACAAGTTTCTGTGTTCACAGCGTCCTTCTTAGAGGATTTACAGCTCCTCCGCCTCCCTACTGAATATGAAACACCAGTTGTATCCTCAGGGCCCCTGTGGTGCTTCATTTATCTCATCAGTGCTATGTAACAGAAATTAAAAACACCAGCCTAGTCTGGGAGAAAAAACCCAAACCACAAACCAACCCAACAAATGAACAAATGCCATATGAGTGTCTGAAAATCTTCTACATGGAAGATGGTAAATAGCAATCTACATTGTAGGAAAAAAACAATTTTTATATCAGTTAGCAACAGTCATCTCTTTTCCCCCCCAAATCCTGCATGGCTTGAGGATATAAGAAAATGTACACAGCTTGTACTTAAAAAACAGTGTTTCCTGTGCTGATTTCACTCTGCAGTGTGAATTGAGATCATATTCAAGACAAGTGAAACAGAGATCCGAAAACCTATTAAAATTGTGGCTCTTTGCTGGTTTTGCCTTTTCTTAAACATTTCAGCAAGCTTACAGCTGTCACAGCTGAAAATATTCTTTCACATTTCCCTATAATCCAGGTAAAAATTACAGATACTGGGGGGTGTCAGAGCCTACAAAGTCCTTCCCAGCCCTGATTTTACCTTTGGAGTTTCATTTCAAATAATAGATAGAAGAGATCATATATGGTCTGGGAAAACCTTATTACTGACACCTCTCCAGAGAGTGGAGATAATTCATATTCTTCCATTTTTTCCCATACTGTTTGCTCATTTTAGACTTTTCCAAGAAAGTTAATGTTTCTTGAGATCTCCACCCATTTTTGCTAAACTGTACCCCCTCTGGAAATCCCTGCCAAAATAACAGCATGAGATACAGCTATTGGCTTTAGAACTGGAACTATATTTTCAGATCCTGACCTAGACACAGTAACTGTTCTTAGCTTGTAACAATTAATGGCAGAAAAAATATTTGGCTTATTTCTGGCTTCCTTTTCTAGGTGCCACGCACAAAAAAAAAAATCTCTGTACTGGGAAACAACAAAAAATCAAACAGCAAAAGTAAAATTGGAGAACAAGATAGGATACAACCACGGGAAGAATGACTGTCACCTGGTCCATCTGAAAAGGTGGCTTCACTCCTCAGTGGCACTGGGGTGTCAGTGAAACTTGCTGGTATTCAGACAAGTTCCTCTGTCCAAACTCAGGGAGTTCAGGCATGGGATTTGTTTTATTTCAAAATTGCATTTGGGAACACACTGACCCACAGCACGTAACTTCATCACATTACTATCCTAATTTTTTTGAAAAGTAAACATAATAACTAAAATATCCCCACAAGCCAAAATCCATGGCTTTACTTTTTTACAAATCTTTTAATTCAGCTCATTGTGTCTCCTGGTCTCAGACTTGTCAGGTTGTTGAATTGACACAGAATACTAAATTTCACTTAACAATTTCATCAGGATCTGATAAAAACCAAACCCTTGGTATTGTTTATTTACTTGATTTTTTTCTATTCTGTTTGTTCCACATAAAAGGTTAAAGGATTGTCACCATGTGGCACATGCCATAACCAAGCACCTGTGAGGCTGCATTACTCTTCCAGTGTCTTCCAGCACCCTGACTCCTCCTGGCAACTAGTTACCAGCTCATGTGGTGGTTATTTCTAAAGAATAACCTGTGTCTGTGCCTAGAACTAAATATGCCAGTAACTTGCAAATATGGCATGCTTGGCAATTTTTGCCTTCTTTCTGTTAAGTGATCATAATGCCTTTGGTGGTGGTCTGCTGCCATGACTCATCATTGCACTGTTCTTCATTCATCTCCCAAGGACCTAAAAAATAATAAAAAGAGCAGAATCTGACCCCAAAATCTCTGGCATTTGTGGTAATGACCCTAAAATACAGAAGGCTGGGACAAAACACCTCTAAATATTGGGAGGAAAGTTGAGTGGATGGCTGGGGCAGGTTTGCCTTGATTTCATCCTATAAATCCTCATTCCATAGTAAAATCCTACCCACGGTAAAAATCATCTAGATGGAGCAATTCTATAAATGATGGAAAATTGAGCCGTAGCATTTTTCTTTCTGGCCATTGAGTCATTTAAACTTGGTTTAAAATTATGTTTTCAAAGACTCTTCTGTCCTTCTTGGATGAGACACACTTAGAAGTTTGACAAAGCAGAGAGCTCATTGTAATAATGTTAATTATCCTGCTTCAGATCCCTGTTTACAGTCGCAGAGAAAGGATGTATTTTGTCTTCACGTAGCCTTAAGCAAACCCCGGGTCTGACCCTGCAGCCTCTGGAACGCAGTCAGGACTGTTGGGGAGATAATATCGCCCATGTCGCTGCTGTATCAGCTTTCTGCTGGCATCGGTTCAGTTCTTCTTACAGCAACAATCTCCTTTTTCTTAGCCCTCAGCTAACTTTTGCTGGTGCAACTGCTGCTTTCTCAGTTATTCCAATGTTAAGGGTCACTGCAGAGTCAACCTCCAGATTAAGTTTTCTCTCTCTTACTATTTGGTAACGAGAATCTCTGAAAATCACCCTAACAAGACATCCCACTTCTTCACCCTCCTAATGGAAGATAGCAAAGTCAAACTATTCTAGCTTGTGTACCTGCAGCCTCCAGACTGGATTTGAGCAGGCAGCACACACACAAAAAGTTTTATTTTTACATGTGTCTTGAGACATCTAATTACAAAACTGCCACTTGGAACAACAACATAAAGGGCAAAAGTTCTGTTCTTTGAACAACATCATGGCTATTAACCAAAACTGTATCCCTGAAAATAATGTCTAATTGATGTTAAAATCTGTTGATCAAGTACTGAGAAAACCAGACTCAAACATTTCTCCCCACCCTCAAAAAGTGCAATGTCATACTGTAAACTAATTAAAAATTTAATTTTTCAAGAATTTGTGCACAGTCATGACATTAGGGCTCTAATTCCATTTCAGGTTTTAAATCATTGCAAAAAGTAATGATTTAAGTACAAAATGTAAGTACAAAATGTACTTACTTAATGCAAGTACAAAAGACTTGTCATGATTTAGATCCATGAAAGAGACTCTTGACATTTCAAACTCCCCATGTTATCCTGCTAGGATTCAAAAGGAAAAATCAACATTCAGGACTAGACAAAGAATGCTCCGCTCTAAATGCGTATTAGTAAGCTCCTTGGGAAAACCTTCAGTTTAAACACAACCCTGGTTTACAGCAAGCATTTTCTATATTTCCTTGTTTTGTTTATTTCCAGGGATATTTGTTCCCTGCTAACAATGACAAGGGAGACGTTCATAAAGAGGCAGCACCATCACAGGATGTTGAGCACAGCCATGGAAGTCATTTGGACAAGAGATAAGATTTCCCACATTCACCATGTTCAATAGCAAAGCTAAAATGCCAAAAAGGAAGGAGCCCATGATTTTAAGGCACCAGAAGATGACTGTGTGAGCCTGAGGGTTTCCATCCTGCTGAAGTAATCAGTGGTAGAACCTGGTACGGGTGCAAGTGTGAGGGGTTGAGCTGGTGTCCCAAACACCCTGCTTGTGTTGACACAAAACACTTCCAGGCTGGAGCAAGCAGGACCACAGGGGGCTGCTGGTTTCTGATGCGTGAAGGCGGCCCTGGCATTTCCCACGAGAGCTGGGAATACGCTGGCTCAGCGCGGCCACTAGATAGTTGGCTACATGACACATATAAGGACACAGCTTTGCTGGCTAGTGAAAGCACCTGAGCTATGCAGTGAAAGGAAGGTAACTTCAAGCTGGGTGCTTGGATAAAGATGCCTGCAAGGTGTTGTCAGCATGTCCAGAATTCCCCATGCAAACCAGTTCCAAATCCAGAAGATGATTTTCACATGAATATGGCACTGCATCTAACAAGACTCATGTCTTCAAGCTTGGTACTCATCATCACACAAAGAAATACATAATTTTTTAACTAGGAGTGCCTTCTACCTATCTAAGAGGGTTATTGCTTCTTTCCATCTCGAGACCACTTCCCTCTTGCCATCAGGCTGTCCCTGTTTCTGAAAGCCTTGCGCCAGGTATGCCTCCTTATCCTTGCAAGTTAATGACCAGATTACTCAGGCTCTTCCAGCTGAGGTCTTGTCAAGGGTTTGCACATTAGTATTAAAAATTTCTCACTACTACTGAAAAGACTTCATCACACAGACTGTGGCACCACACTTGACTTTCTTATTTCCAGTTCCTGGTTGTCCAGCAACCAAAGCTTTCCTCCTGTGCCTTGCCCAGCTGATGAGCTTCTCGCTTGCAGTGCCATCTCCTTAAAGGGACAATTGCCCCAACACTCACACTAGACCAGATAAATTTATTTTACCTACAACAGGCTGCCTCTTTAAAGGATACATGGAACAGCAAATGGTTTAGGTAATCCCTGTTGGGGATCAATTGCTGCCAAGTTTAGACCACTATTTATTTTCTCTCATTTCCAGACATTTAAGTACCAGAGGCGATGATCCACTAAGCAAGAGTGTTAGAAAAGCACAAACATTCCAGTGATTGCATATATTCCTCTAAGAAAACACTGAAGGAAATCTGACTAGAATGACATCTCTAAAGCAGACAGAGCATGCAGTTTTCTCCCTGTGATGCATATCCTTTGGCTCTTCTCAGCTGACAGAAAAAGGAGCACTTCATAGCACCTCCTCACAGTTCTGGGTACCCCAGGGAAAGCACTCTGTTTTTGTCTGAAATCTAACAAGAAGACCAAAGTTTTCAAAGACATAATTCTCCCCTTATTTATTCAAGTTAATGGGTTTTTTCTTGTCACTGCCATGACAGACTGGTGGTTTCAGGGACACTTGTCCTGCATCTCTACATTTCCAAATCTATGTGTCCCAGAAAAATAATCCACAACTAATTTTCTGTTCAAAATCAAAATTACAAATGCAGTTTTACATTTGTGATCAGATCCATGTCTTTAATTTCCTCTCAGACTCACTGCATGGTACCATGTCACACAGCAAGGAACAGGGACAGTGTAATCCTGCCATGTTCTGATGCTGACAGGGCTTCCCTCCTGGGCATATCCAATTCCTGCTTTGGCAGACTTACACTCTCTCCCCAGACTCCTGATAAGGCTGAAGTGGTTTCCATCAGAGATGCTTACTTGCTGCACTGTTTTAGCAAAATTATCGTATTTGCAAGCAAATAAAAAAGAAAATTTTGCAGCAGCTCTGCCGGGATCTACGCAAAACTTCATGACACATTTAGGAAGGCAAAAATGCAGACCTGTAACAAAAACTACTGCTGAGCCTCCTGGATAATTAACAAGGAAAAAGAGAGAGTATGTTCTGCCTCACCATCTGGAAGGAGCAGACTCAACCTTAAAATTAATTCTCTTTTCTACACTCTGCAGTTCAGGGATAAATGCAGGAAAATTCAGAGAATTGAGAAAGTGATCTGAAGGTGAAGGAATACAGAGCATCCTCCTCTTTGACCTGACAAAGATATTGAACATAGACTTGATCACTTTCTAAAGTGACATTTGTGACCTGTTGGTTTTGTTTTTCACATAAGCAAATTGCAAAGTTCTACCACATACCAGGATTAACTGCTACCTCCCAATTATTTTATTCCACATAACCTGTACTTGAGCACAGGTCCTCAGATGATACACAGGCATCGGACTCATACCAAACTCAATGGGTTGAAGCATCCAAATGCTTCAAAGAGATCCAAAGAAATCATCCATCTCTTAGGGCATCACAGGGCTGAGAATAAAATTACACTGATCTTGACAGGACAGATACAAAATCTCATCGTTTTTAGTGAAGATACATCAGTTCATTGAAGATTCCCAACTTTTTAGAATAATTGCATCATTGAAGATTCCCAACTTTTTAGAATAATTGCATATATTTTATTTATTTATTTAGAAGCAGCCAGAAGTGCTGACCAGCCAAACAAATTATGCAAGAAACCTGGGTTTTGTTAAGTTTTTGCTGGGGCTTTTTCTCTTGCTGTTTTTTTATTGGTATTTTTTATTTCCTTTAATCTTGCATAACTGACAATCAAAAATAGCTTTAAAAATCTATGGTGAAACAGAAGAGTTTAAAAAACCCCAGAACTTAATTGCTCATACACAACAATTGCTGAGTTAGATGATTCATTGTTAAATACAATCAAATTACTTCATCCTGATGGGAACTGGGAGACCTCACAAAAGTTGAATTTCAGGGACGAAATCTTGTTTTCACCATCATTTAAAGCAGCATAAATCTAAAGAAGTTCAATCAAATCCAATGGAACTATACCCATTTTGCACTAGTGGTGCAAAACAGGTTTTGACTCCAGCTAATTTTTTTGTACACAGGCATTAAAGCCAAACACAAAGTATTCATGGTCACTTGGATGAGAGAGTAATTTATGTACCATTTTTATGAGCATACGCTGTCATATCTCAGCCTAAACTTCTTCCAAGAGAATCCATACTTTGCCACTGCAGACAGCTAAAAGATTGTCAGAACCTTTCTAACTCCAAGAGCTGAGATGGTAAGTTTATAAATAATTTCTTTTTGTTATGGTTTTCAGCCCTATACTGTAAAAGGAAAACCTCAGGATGGCTAATCCTCCATCTAAACATTGACTTTACGAAGGGAATGGTGAAACATCCAAATGTAGCCTATGAATGCCTTCAGAGCAGTTAACATAAAAATACATTGTGGAAAATTTACTCTTTAAGAAGGAAATTTATAAAATGAAGTTGTATGAAAATCAGTATGAAAAAATGCAAACCAAAGGCAGCAGGTGTCTGTGCCTCTCAAAGTCTGTCAAAGATATGCATTTGGTCTGAGTAAAGCAGGCAGATAATCTGCCATGCTCTATGTATCTGCTACCAAATAATGAAAAACATCTTGCATCTATACGTAAAACTTGTATTTCAGGAAGGGCTGCAAAAGAAATGTTCTGCCCAATAAACTAAGCTACATTTCATAAAGGTATCATGAAATGTCTCAGGTAGTCTTTCAAATGGATAATGTTTTCCTATAATGCAGTTAGAGATGGAAAATCATCTCCAAAGACAAACAACTTCATTTAGTCTCCAGGAACAAGGGAAAACTTGGAATTATTTTAAATCTGCAGTTTAGTCTGTTTAAAAATAAAATTTATTTCTAATAGAAGCTAGCATCTACTTCTCTATTTATCAAGACTCTGCTTCTCCAAATAAAACTTCCTCATCAACAAACTTTTTCATACATACAAATGGGCTTAGGTACTACATTTTTACTACAAAAAAAAATCAGCATCAAGGTAGCTTTTCATTCATATACTGCTATCCAGCTGCAGAACATCAAATTGACACTCGACTTCCAAACCTGTATTTTGGGAGTCTCTGCTTATCTCTGCATTGTCATCAGGTAGTTTGGGATGATGTAAGGATACATGGTCCAAGTCTTCCCCTGCAGCCTGACAGGGAAATAGGGATGTGGTCAGGATCAGTTCTAAAACTCATGTTCTAAAGCGTTTCCCACAAATATCAACCACATGCCTACAGAGCAAGACATCACACAGCCATTTTCAGTTCTCTGCTGCTTCGCAGCTCTTTTCCACATGCATCCCATTGAAGCAGGCAGGATATTAAATCTTTTGAAACACTTAATCTTCTCACAACTGAGACTGGATTTCAGTAATAAACACTTGCTGTAATTTTTCATCCTTTGGGCCATTATATTTCCAGGAAGCAAGGTCAAGATGGCATTTAATAAAAGGGTTGCTAGATTTGTTTGGTTCTTTCTTCCAAAAGAGAAGTCTTACAGAGGCAAGCAACAAATGGAACAATATGGAATACAGCCAGGATCTTCAGACCTAATACACAATTAAGAAGAATCTGAACACAGGAAAGTTTTTCCCTTTAATTCCATCCTGAATATATATATTTGTCCTGTATTAAATCTTTGTCAAGTCCTTGAGGAAAATTTCTTGGAAGAGTTTTCTTTTCATTGGAAGTACTTATAAGTGTAATGACTGTAAGGTCAATGAAAATGTTTGAGGTCTACTTTTACTGGTATTTAAAAATATCCAGAGGTCTATACTGCAAACAAGGATGTATAAATAAATATATGTGTACTTTTGCCATTGTTGCTCCTGACTACTTATTTTCTACTGCTCTTTTCACTCTGCCATGGTTATTTTCACTGGAGATGTTCCAGTGATGTACCATTAGCTTACTCCCACTGTGCAAATACTCCGGATACTTTTGAAACATAAGAAAACATCTCAAAAATCTAATTTGTCTCTTGGTGGATATGAAAAAATATACTTTTAAAAATGTGCTTTTTTTTTTTTCTTATCTCAAACAGTAGTATTTTGTTGAACTGGAATGACAGCAAATCACCAAAGTAAGCGAAGTCTAGCATTAGAACATTTGATTTACATCAGTTTTCTTTGCTGTAACAGGAGTGCTACATCTTCAGCATAAGTTTTCAGGTTCTCTTTCTTCCCTGTGAGGCATAAATTAGGCTTTCCCCTCCATGTTATAGCTGGAGAATTAGGTAATACTGACATCCTATAGAAAAGTTTAGTGGGTAACTGAAAGCAGAATTTAGCATGATACAGCTCCTTGAGGAGCAGAGAAATGAAGCCCAGGACCTAGAACTGGACTTCTGGCAAGCCCCTTCTAAGGCTGAACCCCACTGCCTCCCTGAATCACAGTGCTCCCACCGATGTAAATCTGGAGGGGCACTGTCCAGGACCCTTCCAGCACAGTCAATAAAACCACAAATTCAAGTGTGGGTCAGTGCGAGGACAACAAACAGCAAAAACAAGACTCTGGCCAAGAATCTCAGCCTGGAAAACCAGGCAGAGAATTTGCTTTGTTGGTAAGATGTGTTCAATCTGCTTTAACATCTTTCTGCATTCTTTTTTTTTTTTTTTCATGGAATGCTAAGAATAATTATGAAGAATTCCCCAACTGACGCACTTTGGTGTAGGTCCAGGGAAGTCAGCAGAGCTATGGAAATGCAAACCTCTGCAAATCTTTTCATACGACCTCTTTAGTACCTATGCAGAGACTAAGAGAGACATCTTTTAACAGAGGTGAGCTTCTAAGAAAAATTGAAAAGGGGCCAGTCCTGCAGACACAATCATAAAATGTTCTTAAGCTCCTCCTTTTCTGTGCCACACAGAAAAATTTCTGCAGGAAAAGGGCCTAATTTAAGATCAAACACAAGGAGAAGGTTTGATTCCACTCTAACATTACTTCAAACCCAGAGGAGATTCAGGAATGCAGGTCTGTCTTTACAGAACCTTGTGGATAAAGCTCTTTGCTGAGATTATATGACAGCAAAATTTCCATTTCTCTTTAAGTTTTAAAACTAAGAGGAAATATGTTAGCTTGCTGTGAAGCAAGCTTTCCCTTTCTCCTCATTGATCATATACAGTGAAAAGAACTGGGAACCTGGACTCCTAAAGCAGACTCTGAACAGAAATAATAGAAATATGGGAAGTGTCAGATTGTCCCAGTTCCCTATGTCATCCCCAATTTACTGTTTATTGATGGAAGTTAGAAATGTAGGGAGCTGAAGTGTGACACTAAGCAGAACAACCCCCTTGAAAGTAGCATGTTCTGTATCTTCTGGTTTGCTACTAGACAAGCTGGAAGGTGAGCAGGATGAGGTAGAATAAAAACGAATCCCACGTTCTCTATTTCTAATTATATTCCCTGTTCCATTTTATGTTTCTTAGTTTTAAAATGAGAAGAGCATGAAATGAATACTTTTGCATGAAAACTCTAAAAAAAAACCCCAAACCCCATTAAATTAAAAGCAAACAAACCCCCACAAACGAAAAAACAAACTAACAAACAAAACAAAGAAACAAACAAAACAAAGAAGTAAAAAGTCCCAAACTAAACCAAACAACAAAAAAACCACAAAGCCCCCACAATGACCTCTTTGCAATAGGTTCCTTATCTCCCCAGGCCTCCAGGCAAGTCCAGTAGAATAGACACACACTTTCCTCAGGGAAAACAAAACAAACAGAAAACCCTAATAAACTGTTAAAATCCAAATATACATCAAAATAACCTTCATACAACTGCCTAAGCAAACATAGTATTTTGCATACAAGTGGCCTATTAAGTAATATATCAAGAAATCAAGGTCTGAGGCACCACAAGAGTCACAGTCTGAGGCACCACTTGCCCTTAGACTGTCCAGGCCACTGTGCAGACCAACAGCTGGGTTCATCATGCTACAGAATTCCAAAGATCAGCCGTGGCTGCCAGCATTGTCTGTCTGCCACTGCTCCTTACTCCTGCCTCAGGAAGCTGCAGTTAAAAGCACATATTCCCAGTAGCATTAAGCATTTACCAAACAGTAGCTCTAGTCCTGGTCCCTCAAGTCTCTTTCTCACCCTCCACTTCTCAAATACTAACAACTACCAAAAAAAACCCCAAAAAACATGTTTTCACCTGTTTTTTTCCTCTTCCCACAGATGCTGTTTTAAAGATTAAATAATTTTCCCTTTGGCTATTTTTGTTTCAACTCTCCAAGGCAATAATCTCTAAACTAAGGGGTTTTGTCAGAATTCCAGAGAGCAGTGTTTAGGAAATGACACCACTATTTTGGTGCAGCTATGATAATAAACTCTTTAGTGAAAATTGAGTATGATAATAACATCTTATTGAGTAGGAAAGATGTCCTGTTTACAACATACATTAAATGTGTTGAATGTGATCACAGAAATATTAACATTCCACAGAGACACTGGAGCTCTGGGCAGGAAGTTATTTACAAAATAAAAATCCATCCAATAAAGTTATTTTCTCTCTCTTATACAGAGTTCTGAGCACACTTCTTTTCTGGGTGTATTTTCAAAAATTTCTATGTTTTCAGCATTCATTCATTTTTCATGAGATATTATAATAACACTTTTTGTATTTCTTCATCCATTTTGAAGACTATACAGTACAACTTTGTGGGCATGCACACTTTGTTACAGAGAATTAGGTGGTCAACCTTCCTCCTGGAGGGCTGATAATGAGATAATGAAGCCAACATGAACACTGTTACTTTATGCTGGAAGCTATGCACCAATAATTTTTCCATAGAAAGAGAAATAATATATTTTCTAGCCCAGATGAATACTGTTTTATATTTCTCCAAACTCACACTCTACAACAACTTGCCATTGACCTATAATATGCTTATTCATTTTTCCAAAAAATGATCCACTTAAAAACTTGGATTATAGCTTAGATTTTGCCTCTCTTTCCACTTAAAGCACTGGGTCTGCACCACTTTATCTTCCAGTCCATTCGAAAAGGATGGAGAAGACTTCTGTTTAATGTGTGTTTACTACTGAGTGGCTGCTAAAATTTATACAGTTAGTACAAACACTACGTATTTCACCTCATTTCAATTACAGCACTGATTGTCAATTAAAACGAATGTGGTTAGAACTTGAAACTAACAAAGAAACTCAGAAGAAATTATTTACAATAGCTGGATGCATGCTAAATGCTTGATGGTCTTGTACTTCATTTTTTGAACCAGGATCAGCAATGAAATCAACATAACACAATGGAAAACACTCTTTAAGGGAGAACGATTGTCCAAACACTAAGCTCTGAGATTACTGTCTAAAACTGAAATTGTTTTCCTCCTCAACTGTTAAACAGAGTTACTCTCGAGGAGATGCAAACAAATTGCTTTTTTTACTAGGCCAAGAAGAAATCAAGTCAGCACTGTATGGATTCTGCTTTCCATTGTTCCTGCTTACAATTGGAACCACATAGAAGAACTGGCAAAGTAGAGCAGCGGGGTGACATTTGCTACTGTTAGTTTATAAAAGAAACTCCTATTAGTTTGAAAACTGAAACCGAGCAAACAGAAAATGGACAACACAGAGAAAAAAAATCTGAGCAGACTTTGGGGAAAGCTTTTTTTTACTGCAAATCAAAATCAGCTTTGCTTGTTTGGGGTGGTGGGCACAATTAAAAAGAGGAAACCTGGAGTGATCCATGTGGTTGGAATGAGATGTAAGCAACACAAGGTCTCCAGAGAGGAGAGACCCTTCTCCCTGTCAGTGATTTATGACAAAGCCCTGTGCCATCCCCAACAGCTCCAGCTGAGTGACATGGGTACTGGGCATCCAGCAGTGACTCACACAAAAGTCATCTCACGACTCAGGGCACTGAGATGGAGGCCAAACCAAAATATTAAACTCAAGGCTGTAAGAATTCATCACAATCTCAGTGAAATCCAAAATCACACCTGCCCAAATGACCATCACTGCACAAGAGTGAGTGCAATCTGAAATGAGATCTATCCCAGGTACAGGGTAACTGCTTATCTGTACATCAACATCAGGCATCTCCCTCATACCTGCTTTGTGTGACCTTGTTCCCCACATACACGTGACCCTTGTTCCCTTCCACCCATGCAATGAAGGAAAAACAGAACTGCACAGCAGAGGTCTCAAAAAACCTATTGCTCACATGTTCTTTGTGCTGGGCAATGGCTTTCACAGCAGAATATGGGCAACCCTGTCTTACCTGGGATCTTTAGCAAGCCTGATCTACTTTTCCACAAGTAGTTTAAATATTTCATGCTTAACTTTTTCCCAAAACCTCTTTGCTATGACAAGGAAAGCGGGCAATCTGAACAGAGTAAGTACTGAAAGGGAAATTTAAATATCTGCCTGTAAGTTGTCCCTCCTGCCCCTGCACAGACACAGAGAGGGACAGAGAGGGAGAGAGTTTTTCCAGACTGAGGAAGGAAGGAAGGGGAGAGGCTGTCAAGGGAAGATGCATCAGGGCCTGTAGCTTAGCTCCAAGTCTAGCTGGGAGAACAGGAATCCTCCCAGGAGTGCGTGCGTGCGGGTTTTTGTCTGATTTTGGCTGATGTTTTGTTTTTATGGGTTCAACTTAAATAGAAGCCTGGAAGTATTTAAATTATACTTCTTTGGGGAGTGACTACCTCCTTTCTGTCACACACGTATCTGTCACACAAACCACCACAAAGACAGAATTTTTGTCTTTTTATGGCTGTATCAGTTCTTTTTTCTGCTTGCTGCATGCCCCTGGGTGTTTTGTCCTTTCTCTTCACTGCTGCTCCATATATTTATCCTTCCATTCCTGCCTTTTCTGTCTTGCCTGTTTTGTCTGCAATCAGAACAGCACAACTCAGCTCAATGGGTGTCTACCACAATGGGAGCAGTAATACAAGTATTAATAACATCCTGCTGTTAGCAGGAGAGACTACAATCACTTTTTTAAGGACAAAACAGCCTGACCTTAGGGAACATATACAATACTTAAGATAATTACAAACGTCATGTTCCCTTTGGCGGCCTATTTTTATTACCTATTTCGTATCAGGCATGGGAGGCCCTGGGGCTACTATTTTGTTTGTCTGGAGTCTCTGAGCTAGACGACATGGCCAGCAAAGTCAGTTCATATTTAACCCTATATTCTGTAGATGAAAACCATAATGCAAAGCACCTGGGTTTCATTATCAATCAAACCACCAAGCAGGGCACTTATCATAAAGCTCTTGGCTTGCCAGTTCTAAAATTCTCCAAACTGCTTTGATGTGAACATCAAAAACTCCTGGACTACATGAACGACCACTCGCCTGACCTCATCCTTTAATTAGCACATCATACCTGAGAGCACCACTCACAGTAATTACACAGCGTTCTTTAAGACCATTAATTAAATTGTTTCATTTTGTAGTGAATTGGCCTTACAGAGGAGACACTGCACAGGAAACCCACAGGAGCACCACGTTTTGGGGCAGGAGCCTCTGCTGCAGCCAGTGTCATCCACATCTGCTGAGATCTCAGGTGTCCCTAACATCACCAAAACCCAGAAATAATTAGGTTTCTTATTCTCTGTACCTGAGACAGAGAAGTGACACAGAAAGTCACGGCCCCCTAAGTGTAGTGTGGAAGCCTAAAGACAACTGTGTGGTGTTGGTGTTACCCTTAACCAGCAGATGTTCACAAGGTGTCTCAGCAGCTATGAGCAATCTGTTCCCTTGGCAATCACAGCAAAGAAAAATGAATGAAACTCAAGACTGAATGCAATCAGAACCATACAACTTGAAGGTGCTACTTCCAAAGCAATAGTGAGAAAAAAATTCTAGGAAAGACAGGAAGAATCTCTTGGCACCATTGTAGCATACACCGTTTTTTAAAAAAAAAAGTACTGTATTGAAGAAAATTTTATTCATAGATATGTACAAAGTTCTACCTGTGATCACAATTCCCTGGAAGATTTTTTTAAAAAATGTGTATATATATGCATATTCTGTATGTTTACTTTTCTGAAACCAATACAAAGTTTGAGATCATGTTCTCTCTAAATTTTCAGCAAAATTCTACTATGCAGTGCATTTCCCTTCAAGATAACTGGAGATTAGGCAGTAGTTTGCTCTAATCAGGTTAGTTTCTTGTTTAACTTAAATCAGTTGGAGCTCTTTTAATGATATGGAATAGTCAGCAAAACTTCAGAGAGGAAATGCAATAGCAACTATAAAAAAGAAATTTATGAAAAGTAAAGTCAGAAGATAAGATGACAGAAGGTTATCCCTGCTTACTCCAGCTGAAAGCTCCAAAACTATATACAGCAATTTTTTCTCATGTTGGAAAGCTCTGCTACATGCTTGCTGAGTATCTGGGAAGAAGGAATTGCATATGGTCCCCAAGGGCATATTAGTGAAAGTGCTGCTCCTTGTGAAACAGCTACAATCCAACTTATTTGCAATTACTTTTATCTTTTAAGAATGTGCAAAATTTTACAGTCTATAAAAAATAGTAGGCTTCACCACTAGTATCAGCATTGAAGAGGGTAAAAAGAAATGCTTGTGATCTCTGTTTAGCATCAGAACAAAGTAGGGTATAAATATATATGCATTCTCTTTCACAATATGTTTGAATTGTCTTTTTGTTAGGAAGTGTAGAACAATTTTTTACAGCATAATTTGAAACCTGAACTGCTGGAAGGACTTATGCAAAATACTTGTAGCTGCTAACTATCAGATGAAGAAGCTGACAACCTACACTGAAATGTGTTTGTCCTATTTAAAAGATCTTGCTTGTAAAATACTAAAAAAAAAAAAAAAAAGTTACAGATTAGGTTCTTAGCCAAGATTTAAGTTCCACACCATGGAGCTTATTTATCTTGTTTGGAGACATATGTAAAGGTTTGGCTCATCTTTACAATGATTTCACCATCATTATCTAGAATTGTTGTGCCCAGCACCCTAATTCTAAACTTCAGGACCTTGCTGGTCCTGGAGAAGGAAGGACAGGAGAAGTCTCCATCACTATACACATAAAATTAGGGTATAACCTGTCCTTGCATGCATCCTTTTCAGCAAAAAATGCAGGAGACTACTTATGGTGATGCCAGAGAAAGAAGGATAATTTCTCTTACCATGTAAATAGTCTACTTGTTTTAAAAATAATCCGTTTTGTCAGCTAATTTAGACTAACAGTTTCATCTGAATAAAAGGAAAAAAAACCCAAATCTTCCCTTCATCCATGAAGGCAATGACTGAAGTGTTCTTCCCAGATGTGCAGATCCAGGTCCAAATTTTCATCTGCCTGATTTAGGGCTGCTGGTTTCCTTAATTTAACATTTAATAAAAATTTTCTGAGGAGAAGCATGACTATTTCTTTCATGTAAACTTACAAAAATATTTAAGTGTCTAGTAGGCAAAGAGATGGGCACAGTCAAGCAATAAAAATGTTCTTGTTTTCCCAGGTTTCATGCTTGAATCTTCCTATGACTTCTAACAGCTTCCCAGTAGCAAATGTTTCTAAGTACATCTATTGAATAATTTTGAATAATTCACTACACTCTCTGAATTCTAGCTGAGTAAAACATTTAGCTCTCCTAATATACAACAGTTACTGTGGCAGTTAAGCTTGTTGGTATTTAAAAAGGGAGAAACTTCAATTAATAAATTGTACCACATTAGACATTGATCCACCTGAACTCAGAAGTGACATAATCACTACCACTCACTTATGGGAACACAGCTCCACAATCAGTATGAAACTAGGGAACACCTGTCCCAGATGCTGCTTTTCCTTCTGGACCAGAGCAAAAACATACAGGAGCACTGTTTAAAATGGAAATGAAGGAAGGACTGTAATGAAAAGGATTGCTGCAAGGATGCACAAACTGAATTGTCACAGGCACTGGAGAAAAATGCAACATTTGTGTAATTTTTTATGCCAACAAAGTCTTTAGAAGTCTGTATGAGAGTGAAACAGGTTAACATCACATCCAAACAACTGGAAAAGACAGTAACAAGAGACTGGGGCTTCATATTCTCATGCTGCTCTAATTTCCTAAAATTTGATTAATTTTGGCATACAGTAAGAATTCAATAAGACCATATCACTATCAACAAATCTGCAGAAATTCTTCTCCATACCTACCTGATGGGAACATCAGGACTGCAGTACTGGGTACTTTATGCAGTTACACACAAAAGTTTAAACGAGATTTTCACAGAAGAGATTTTGTATAAGCTCCCTCTGCTTTTTGCACCTGTTCCTCTGTACTCTTATGAAAACAAATACAGAGGACATATAAAAAATTACAAATCAAACTAAACCAAGGGCCAGACTGCACACATTCAAAAGAAAAAAATACGTCTGATTGTGTACGTGGTTGCTATAACCACAGGGAAAAATGCCAGTATATTTTCAGTGCTTGGCCACACTTCTGGCTTGGTCCTCAACTTGGATCATCTTTAATCATGAGTAAATCTGGTTAAAAAAATAAAATCAAGAAATACTTTTTGTGATGAAAAGATGCTATTTTTATTGAAGTGCTCTTAAACATGCTGATTTTCATGACAAATTCCAGCAGGAGGAAAAAAATGATGATATTACTTTCTATCAAGCATTTTGGTCAGGAATTTTGACATCTAACTTCATATGTATTCCTTATTTTATTTAACTAATTGCACACAGATCATCAGCAATCGTGCATGTTGCCTTGTGCCTGATGTGTTATGATAAATTTTTTGTCACTTTGTATAATTTCTACACAAATGGTACTTTGACCTAGAAAAGAAGTTAGGTGTGTCTGCTAATAGTAAATAGAAGCTGACATTAACTACCCCTTTATCTTCCTCTAACAATGTACATAAATTACATAACTATTGTCATTATGAAATACTGTGATAAAGATGTGTAGGAAGATAAAAAATGAAGTGTTGTGAGAATAAACTATAGAACAGCAAAATCAAGTTCGTCTGAAACCTGGAGTGAAAGCTCCTAAAAGCCACAGCTGAGTTTCTACCAAGTTGAAGTTCTTTAAGAGTTGGTTGTCATTCCAGAGATGAAAACTGAATCCTTAAGCTCCTGAATGTCCTATGAAACAAAATCCGCCTTGAGGCACTACAGGATTAGTCAACACTTGCAAGTTTCCTGTCATCTTGTTAACAGCCTCAACCTCAAAATATTAACGAATCTTACATTAAAATGTGTTCTGCCAAGGGTAATCCCACGTGCCTGCTGAGAGCACACCTTGTTACCAGGAGCAATGGGGGCTGCTCTGCCCCTGGCGTTCCCCACCTCGGGTGGGTGATGCTGCAGGTCCTTGCCGAGCACGGCACAGCTCCGAGGGGCAGGGCTGACAGCACATTGCAGCTCGGTCTGTGCTCAGTGCAGAGCTGCTCTGCTGAGCAGAGTTGCTCCCTCTCAGAGCTGCTGCCCTGCTCTTGTGCATCTCTCACGGAAGAGACCTTGCAGGGTGAGGAATGGAGCCCTCACCCAAGCCTAAAGGTTAAACCCTAAAAATACATGACCACATAGAAATGGAATCCTTCTCTTTTTTAAAGCAAGGGAGACTTGGAAGTCACAGACACAGAAAATGTCTGAACTAAAACAACCAAGAGGTCAATGTAGCAATTTCCAAATTCTCATCCACTCAGACTGTGCTGATTTGGGACAGTGAATACAACTTGGGATTGTGCAGAGGGAAGGCTGGGAACGAACGCTTGTCACAACCAGAGTCCAAAGGTGAGAAACACCTCAGGAAGGATGAAGGAAGGCACAAGTGGGACTTGGCAGCTGGACAGAGTCCTGCTTTCTTTGCACAGTGGTCCATAGCAGCCAGTGGAGACCGTGTAGTCCTCCTCTGTCACACACAAAGCAGAATCACTTTCCTCAGACGGATTTTGGGGCACACACAAAGGAGCAGGATGGTCATGTCTGTGCTGCCTCATGCAGCTCCCACTCTGGCTTCTTCATTCAGTAGCTCCCCACTCAGAACAGTCTTGTCCACCCCAGTGCTCTGCCCCCAAACCAGAGAAATGCTGCAGATTCAACAAAGAACCTGCAAAACCTTCACACTGTCCCTCTCCAAAATTTGGTGCCACTGGCTGCTACAGAGCTGCTTGTAAGAGGGCTCTGCCTCACCTTCACAGTGAGAGGAAAGAGAGAAGAAAACGGATGCAGGGAAGGGTGGTCTCCATTCCCTGCCAAGACCTTCCCAGGGACTGGGAGAAAGCTAATGCTCCTAAGAACTGGGCAGTGGCAGGACACTGTCCCGAGTGGCTGTGGCTGCCAGAGGGCATGAACAATCCTGAGAGCATGGGAGAGGGACAGCGTTGCTGCAATGTTTGTCTACAGCTCTTTGGAACTAATGCCAAACAGAAGAGATGGACACTCTCTGAAGAGTGGACACTCTCTGAAACACTTTCTACATGTGTTACCGTATTTTTGGTACACAGAAGTGGCTCCTTGCCATATGCAAGCATACACACACAGGCAGAGCACAGTTGCCTCCACAAAGCAGCCTCTCATAAGAAGCAGCTTTCATACATGAAACATCTCATCTGTGAGGACGAGGCTAACCTGAGGGCATCTGTGAAGAGATATGTGCATGCTCATACTTTGTGTACAGCTCTTCAAAAAAGCACATCCACTGTCAATCTCTGACAGCTCTGGACAGCTGTCATCATTAAAACAGATGATGTTTCTCAAACACGCAGCTGAAAAATGAAAACTCATTATTAGATTCATCTTAATTTGAGGGGCCTCTGCCGAATTTCTCCCCCAGAAGAAGTTATCAGTTCTGAGAGTGATTCATCTACCTAACTTGAGATATATTTTGCGTAGCACAGATCCAGACGATCTCAGTGATTATCCTGCCACTGAGGCAGCTATAGCTCCAATGTGGTCGCGGACACCCAGGTCAGAGGAAGCCTCTCTCACAGTATCAAGAACTGCCTGTGGCTTCGGTACAGCAGTGAGAACCACACGCACCCTCTCTCTCCAGCGATGTCTCGGAGGTGACGTTTGCAGCGAGTTGCCGAACCCCTTCCCTGGGACAACTGCAGGACTCGCCAGGGGAGATGCGGAACGCGGCAGGGATGTGACCAAGTTACCTGCTCCGCGGTCCGCGGGGTGGTGGGAATGCCGGGGTGGGCTAGCACAGAGCAGGGGAGGGGACAAACAGCTGGCACAGCTGCCGTCCCTGAGCCTGACACCCACACGCGTGTGTCCCCCCCGCCTTCCCCGCGGGCGGCGCGTCCCGGCCGCGGACACGCGTGAGCCCCGCGCCCCCTCTGCCCTCCGCGGCTGCGGCGCTCACCTGAAGCAGGTGGTGAGCTCTCCCGTGGGCTTCAGGCAGGGGTACCGGGTGGTGGCGATTTTGTTCTCGGAGCAAACCTCCCTGCAAGGCGGGGAGTCGGAGTATTAAAAAAAACCAACAAAACACCAAAAACCCAGAAGGCAGGAAAAAAGAAAAAGAAGGCGGCAGATGCGGAGGACACGCACAGAAGCAGCCTCGCCGCCGCAACACCCACCTGTCGCCGTCCTGCGGCTCCTCCCGGTAGGTCCAGCCGTGTCCCAGCGCCAGGAGCAGCAGCAGCCGGAGCGGGGCCAGGCTGCCGGCCGGCCGCCCCATCGGGCCGCCGCTCCCCTCCGCGCCGCGCCGGCTCTGCCCGCCCCGGCCGGCGGCGGGGCTGCGCCGACCGCGCTCCTCCCGCCCCGCCGCGGGGCCGCCCCCCGCCGCCGGCAGATGTGCCCGCGGGGAGGGGCCGCGCGCGCCCAGATGTGCCGGCAGATGCTGCCCCGCGGCGGGGCGGCGGCCAGATGTGCGGCGGGAGTGAGGGGGACATCGAGACGCAGCCCCGCGGAGCCGCGCTCCGCTCCCGGCTGCGGGCAGCGCAGGGAAGAGGGGGGACAAGGGTGCCCGCCGCAGGGTGAGGGGGAAGGAAAGTGGTGGAAAGGTCCCGAGCGGCGTGGGGGGATCAGCGTGTCTCGGTGCACCGCCACTGATGCTTTCCAGATTCGGCTTTATCTCAAATCTCTTCCCCAAGGGAGCGGAGCAGTTCAAAGCATCTCTGCTGCGACGGCTGTTTGTCCTTGTGTACAGCTGCCGCTTCCCCGCCATTCATAAAGACGGAGATGAATGACAGCAGACTCCGGCAAAGCAGCGCATCAGGTCCGGCCCGCTTTGCCATATCCTCTTTTCACGGTTAAACTGCTCGGGACCAGGGGAGCGAACCTGCGGAGCGACCGTGCCTTTGCAAAGTGTTGGGCGGATGCGTTTGCTTTGATCACCACGTAACTTCCCACGAGTACCAAAAGCTCCGGGGACATGACAGGGTGCAAATCAGCCTTTCCGGCACTTTCACCTGCGGTATAAAAGACCTAATTTTGCAGTCAGAAAAATCAGGGAAATGTGAGCAACGGGTTGTACTCATGTATCATTACAGCCAGAAAAGTCAGGGTTATGCAAGGAGCTGTATTCATCTGTTAAACCAGCACAGGAGTAACAAAAGGGTGTAAGATTGAGAAACACACTTCTATTTTTCCCCCTGCCACAGGCATCATTTAAACAAGTAATTTCACTATTCTGTGCCTCAGTTTCCCGTGTCTCTAAGAGGAAGTTCCTGATAACAAAATAAATGAATAAACAATGAAGATCCCCATATATGAATCAGCTATGATTAAGCTGTTAATCCCTTTGGTATGTTGTCCAGTACCCAGAAAAAACCTAACTATAGATTAACTGGGAAATTATGGGATTTTTCGGAAGTTTTTCCTGACTAGCACATCATCCACTGTCACCATGGCCTGCCTGTGCTGTGAACTGCCAGCTTCAAGGTACTTCTCTCCTCTAGGCAGCACTGCACATTGTCTGTACTCCTGTGCTCAGTTAAGCAAAGGAGTGCTGCACAGCAGACTTTTTTCCCCACTTGTTTTGGCTTTTGCTCTCAAGAGGATGTTTCAGATGTTTATTCTGTCATAATTACTTCTTTTTCCTTTATACAAATAATGAGTAAGCAAAGACAGGACTTGCTGTCTTGAAGCCAGAGAAAACTGTGGGTCTTTCTCACAGGGCTAAGCCCTCACCTTTCCCAGGCAGCCTCTGCTGATTTGGAGATAACAGGAACAAAAGCAGGATCTGGGTGCTTGGACCCCAGAGCTCAGGAGACACCTGTCTCCACATCGTGTTCCTTACCCTCCCGCTCCAAGCAGAAAGTATCCAGTGACAAGGCCTGAAATGAGGAGAGATTTGCACTGCTGTAACCCCTGTGATGTCTGTCTATAGATAACAAAGGATTTAATTTAACACATTCCAGAAGTGGTCACCGACCCTCCCAAAATGCTTCTTTTTTGAAGAGATTGAATCCCAGAGCACAGAGCCGAAACCCATTGGATGATTTCCAGTCCAGACCCAAGTGCCATGAATGCAGAAGGACTTAGATTTTAAAAGGCCTGAATATAGGCCTGGCATAAGTATGCTTCCAAAAAGGTGGCTTTTTTCCAGAACTTTTGCCACTCAGTGAAGATCTGATTCACTACCTAAAGTACTTAACTTGTCTCCCTGCCTATTCTTTAATCCTTGCCACCCACATAGCACTGTATCAACACACTGTTATCTTTTTAATTAAAAAATATTATTATTAACTTACATATGTATTTATTTAACCCATGCTAACAGCCTTGCTAATTTAAAGATGGTAACCTGCAGATGAAGTTAATCCTGTGCTCAACTCTTCACCAAAGCAGGGCCCAAAGTTTTATATTGAAAAGAATTTCAGTGTGATCAACAGTTGACAGAAAAGAGAGGTTAAACAGCACCATACTTTGCATTTGGTAACTATATTGCAGCTGTTGCAATAACTATATTGCAACTACATTAAAGTTGGAGGTTTGGTCATTTTGCTTCATCAGCTCCATCTCAGCTTTAATGACCACGCAGCCGGGGTCATCCTGAGAACAAGGCTTTCGTCCTGAAAAGTGTTGAAGGGTGACGGTGGTTAAGGAAACATGGAAAAGTTCCTGTTGCCTCCGGGAAGGAATGGCTGGGGCTGTTTTCATATATAGTAAATAAGCAGAATGGGATTTCTCGTGCGAGGGATGCTTTTTCTTGTGCGGGGTCATGTTAGTTTTGACTTGCCCAACTCAAGCACGTATGAAGTTGATTAAGCTGCACACTAAACTTTGGAACAGTCTCAAAGGAAAGAATGAGGAAATCAATGCAGTAAAGTGCTTATCAGAAGTTTTATTTACACTGTTTACATAGGAAGAAGATGCATTGTTTCCTGCAGTTCATTCATAATTATGTGGTTGAATTAATAATATAAATTCAAGTTCCTTTCTGGATATAGCTGGTAACTGAAATAGCCTAGAAGCAAACCTTGATCACTGCCTTCAAAGAGGCTTTTTCTGTAGTGGAAAGGCACAGCCTCTGAACAGGAGGAGAAGGGTGTAAGAGCACCCCTGACTCCTTAGAAATACAGAGGTTGTTTGCATGCCTGAACATCTTGAGCCATTATTAATTATCTACTACTCACTGATCACCACTAGGGCAGTTGTATTAGGCTCAGGAAAAATGCATGCAAGAGATTTGGAACTTTGATAGTGATCCTCAACAGAAGATTATTTTTATCTCCTTTCTACTCTCACATTTAGAAGAGCTTATGACCATGATGTTTAGGGAGGAAGGGTGGGGGTAGGGGAGCACAGGGATTTTTTGGTTAGTTGGCTGGTTTTTTTCAGATGTTTCACTGCAGTCTTCAGAAGTATGTGCTGTGATTATTCTTGATCTGTTTACAAACAACATTTTCATTGGTGTATTTTCCATCTTCTTCAAACACAAAGCAAGTAACCAGTTATTGTAAATAGTCTTAATCCCGCTACAGCATTGTGTTTGCATCAAGTGCCAGGTCTCCAGCTGTCAACATTGACATGTTCGGGGACATCAGAGCAAGGCTGAAGGTGTAAACAGACAGAAAACAGAGATTTTCAAGAACATCTTGAGTGGATACTTTGAAAGGCTTTATGTTGGTCATTCATGGATTAGGCTCCCTTCCAGGTTAATACCCAAACTGAACCTGGAAGTCCAGATCCAGACTTCCACTTTCAAGGAATATTGCACAATCCAAGCTCAACTGCTACACACTCATCCAGGCTTGGGCAGTGTAAAGATTTCCCACACCATTGGAACTCCAGGAAGCACCTAGAGTACTGTTCCATCTCGGAAAAAAAAAATCCAGAATCAGATCACAGAGAGGAAAAAAAAAATCCTGAATGATTACATCTCTCTTTCTGTCTCTAGACAGGGGTGAAACTTCCTAACACCTACGTGATCAACAGAGTTACCCAGTCTGTAAAAGCAAGGAATAAACAGGCAGAGCAAAGGCTAGGAGTGAATGCAGCTCTCAGAAATTTTCTCCTAGAAGCAGCTCTGGGGCAGGAAGGAAGAGAAAGAAAGGGAAGAAAAAGAGAGGAAGGAGAAGAAGAGGAAACCTAAGGAAGAAAAAAGGCTGAAGAAATGTTAGGGAACCAAAAGGTCTGCCCAGGGTAAACAGGTATTACATCCTGAAAGATGATGGTAGAGCACCCAGCAAAGCATCTGTCAGAGCAGGGAAAATGTAGAAAGAGGTGAGAAAACAGTGGCATAGCCATAGGAGCTCTAAGTTATGTTTGGGAGGTAAAGAGCAGAGGACAAGGTGAAGGAGGGCTATAAATTGGAGAAAGGCTGTTATTCTTCTCACCTCTTTGTTCCAGCCATTCTTTTGCCACTTGAAAAGGTGTGAAACTGAGGAAGTTAAAATATTTTATTTATTTTGCCTAGTAAGTTCAAGGGGCTGTCTTACTCTATGCTACAGTCCAACACATAAAATACCAAACAAAACCTGCATGAAATAAAAATATTGAGGCAGAGAAAGATACTTCTCATCACAAACACTAGAATGGCACTTAATCCACCTAGGAGACAAAAAGTCTTTGCTTTTTGTTGGAGGTATTTTTCACAAAACACATCAACAAAGGACCAAGGCAGTTGAAATGTGATGCAACTGTTTTGAAAATAGCCATGGAAAAAGGCATGTCAGAAAACAGAAAACATCAGGCACTGCCTCCAGAGAGCATCACAGCTACAGAAAGGAATTGCTTCTATTTCCCAGATAATTACAGGGCTCATCTTAGATTAGCAGCAAAAATAAACACCTTTTGAAAGTATCAGCTAAAACAATAACACTGCAGACCAAGAAGAAAACATGTAAATGAGAGCACTAATCCACCAAAAACAAATCCTGGTGGATACATGGGACATGGCATCACACTAACCAGACCTGACTTATTTTTTCAGGGGTTAGGTTTGAATTCCATTTTGTTATAAGAGATTACAGCTGAAGCATGTGGAACCTTCCGTGGCATCCCAGCTATCAAACACCATCGACCTCTGCAGATCATATGTGCTCCTCTTCAGTCTGGGCTCCTTTGAAAGGCCTGGCACACTGCTCTAAGTGCATGGACAGCAAAATAAACAGACCCCTTCTACCCAGTCAAAATGAACACATTGTTCTTCTGAAGTTTACAAGGTTATCCACCTAAATTGCTCCTCTGATGAGCATCCCATGGCAGTGTCATGTTCTAGAAGTCCTGGCTGTTGAGGAGGAAGGTCACTGACCCAGAAATCACTTTTTAACAACAGGCATTTCTCATATGTATGTAGAAGAAACTGGGTAGGTGAGAAACTAGATCTGATGATACAAACTGAACTAAAATTTGAGCACTTGTTCTTTTATTTGCAGAGGCACATTGTGGTGGCAGCATGGAGGAAGATAGTCCTGGGAAGTATTCCTTCTTTTCCACAAGCCAAAGGCATCCTTTGACTAAAAGAAGCTGAGCTGTTCTAGCATGCAAGCTATTGGCAAAGGAAGTGCAATACTCAAGACTCTTGTGTGTGCACACCACAGACACAGCCTGTAAATGGTCAGACTCTGACACCATCAACCCATTTAGGATTATGATGGATCCTCAGCAAGGTGTTGGGGTTTTTTTGCAAACTGTATGCCAAATAGTGCAGAGACTAGACACAGAGGCTTGAGCAAGAGACAACCTTAGTGAAAAATCCATGGTAAATGAAAATTTACAAATAAAGGGTGGGGTATTTTGTTTGTTTTTAATTATATATCATTAACTGACAAGCCTTTATTTTTTTAGTATAGAATGCTGCTCCTAGAAGAAAATAGCTTCTTGCAATGGTTTGCAAATGTTAGGAAAAATGTTCCAGTGACTAAGGCATCAAGCCACACCTGTGGCTTATGTAAGGTCTCAAGTATTTATTTGTTCTGATGGCAGTATCAGGTTAATAAAATAGACATCTTTAAAAGTTAAAAAATACTGGAGACTTATAGAAGTTATGTTTCACACTATAGAATATTAGAATGTGTAGCAATAGTTACCTAACTTGCTCCCAATGCAGATTTCCTCAAGCACTGTTGCACATTGTCCTTTCTAGCTGGTAAATCAAAATTTTTCCACTATGAGGCCGTCCACAGCAAGTTGCAGACAAGTCAGGTAATTTGGTCTGTGTAGATGGAGTCTCCCACAGATTTGCCATCCCACCTGCAGAGCAGGAAACATTATCTCATGGGCTGTGCAACTGTTTTGCAGCTACGGCCTGACGCAGCTCCAGACAGCTCAGGTAGCTGTAGCTACACCTGTGAGAAAGCTGCTCCTCCACAGCTCACCACAGCATTCCTTCAGCGTGCTCCCATGCTTGGAGCCATGCAGGGGAGCTGGGGAAGGCCTGTGGCACAGGGGGAAGTAAACCAGCCCTCATGCTGCTCTGCTCATGGCAATCCTTGGAGCCCGAGCCAAAGCAAATGCAGCCTGGAGACTCTGTGCACGTGCCCCTGCTGTGGCATCTCCCCCCAGATGTGTTTTCCTTGGCTCGGGCTCCTGTGGAGCCCTGGGCACTCTCCAGTGGTAGATGCGTTAACACAGATGCAACTGGATAAAAATCCCAACCTTTTTGAGTGCTCTTGGGGAGCAAAAAAAAGTCCTTGTTCATATGGCTACAAAATCATAGTTCTTGTAGCTATGGGCAAAGCCAGGTGCAGGGAGGCTTGAGAGATGATTGGTATGCCACAGACTGAAATCTGCCTCTCCTGGGGTGCTGACTGCACCTGCCCTCCTTGGAAAATCTGGGTCACACACTCATACAAGCACAACTCCTCGACCCCTACCTTTAAATCTAGCAAGGAAGGAATGTTTTCACTTGCATGTAATTTATAAGTGGGTAAATTAACTTTACACAAATGTAACCCCCCACACTCACAGACTCAGGCAGGTTATTTAAACTGAAAATCTACCTGACACGGAGTGGAAGCAACAGTTTTGCACTAACATTGCAGTTTTCCTTGACATGGAAATGGTTGTATGTTTCGTGCTTTTCATCTCCTGCATGATGGTTTTGTTGCCTCATTAGTTCTGATACATTTTTCCCCATCTGATTTCCTTCTAAATAAGGCAGCTTTGACTGAAGAGTTTCATTCTGCCCTACAGAGCAACACATGTAACTCATCACAAAAATGGGCTCGATTCAGACCAGTCACCCATCTCATTGAAGTTAATCTGGCAAAACACAAGCAAAAAAAAAAAAAAAGAAGAAGAATACGACCTTCACTCCACAGCTTGTGACAGCTCACTCACTGCTTATTTATTCTGCACTCCTTGCAAAAACACTCCACACATTCAATCACATCTCAAAGAAAGGGGTCAAAAGGCAAGTGTTTTTAAACTGTCTCGGTTAAAGAGTCCCTTCCCATTAAAGCTGTGCTGGTTGTGTCAGAGATAAAAGACTGTTTTCTATGAGGACTGACCACTCTGACAAATCAACAATAAATTACTCAGAAATAGGCTCTGGCACATTCATTGCAGGAAAATGAATCTGCAGGCACCCTCCATGATTAACAGAGACTGCTTCTTACTTCTATGGATGGCTGTGTGAAATGTACACAAAGTTATCTAAATCTTTCAATGTTTATTTCATGATTAATGGTACTGCTTCTGGCCTGATCCCTGCAGTGGATGGCCAAAGACTAAGAAGTTTAAGGCAGTGGTGTGGGACACTTGCAGCAAAGAAATTCAATGATGAAAAAGAATTGTAAAAATCTATTATTTTGAGCTTGTAAAGTGCTGAATTTCTGTTTTCAGTGATGGATGTGGGAGATTTCAGAGGCTGTCAAGAGCAGGCAAGAAGCAAACTGAGCATGTTGGGAAAGATAATTTTCCTGCCAGAAAAGGGGAAAATCCGCATTCAGATGTCCATTTATTGAGGTGTTAATTGTTAGGGTAAATACAGAATTTTGCCTTGAGAAGGACCTTTCTCTCCAAAACAAGCAATTTACATCTGGTTTGACTTCAGCCTAAAAGGGTCCTAATTCTTGCCTGTCACTGGGAGGCTGATTTGCCACAAGGAAAAATTGTGCGTGCTTTACACCAATGAATCTGAGATACATTCTTTCCACATTTACCCTCTTGCAGGTCTTTTAATACTACAAGCAGGCAGGGCTTGGTCTCCTACGTCCTGCAAGAAGGTCACTGAAAATGTCTGGCAGTGCCCAGTGATTCATGATGTGCATGTTCCAGGTGTCCTCAAGGAAATGCACAGTGAGGTCTCTAAGGCCTTGGGGCTCTGTGACAACAGCAATCCAAGTTCTTGTGAAAGAAAAAATAAATCAATCAGCTCTATAATGCTTTACAATATTCAGCACCTCTCAGCAGCAGTCTGGAAGGACCAAAACACTGGAGAATTAAGTTACACTTTTCTTGTAATTCCATATGTTCTTTTGCAGGCAGAATACTGTATTTCAAAATTGTGTTTCTATTTTTTTACCATATATCAAGCAATAGATTTTTTTCATGTCTGTATTTCAGTCAAAAAAAAAAACCAACCCAAAACCAAAAAAAACCAAAAAAGACAGACATACAGAGAAAAAAGAAGTATCTGCGGAATGATATTTCGTTTATTTAGATTTCTTAAAGAGGTGAGGGGGATCTCCATATTCCAGAAAATTATGTTTCTGTATTATACCTCTGGCAGCCATTACTTACCAAAGTTGGGTAATCTATTTTTCTGTCTAAAAAATAACGTCTAGAAAAACAGAGCAAGAAAAGGAACAATAATGATAGTAACTCATTTCCACAGAACAACAGGGGAAATTAGCAATGCATACCTTGGCACTTAGCTGAACCAAGCTGCTCTTCCTAATTGACTCTTCTTTCAGGAATCCTGTCAAAATATTTCCTTGAAATACATTCCTGGTGTGTGCAGGAGCTATTTATAATCTACAACACTTATTTTTGGATTAAATACATGTCGGTGGCTAGTTGCCATGAGAGCAAAGGGGGGTTCAATGAGTTACAAGAATGTGTATGAAATATTACCCTTGGGATAACGCCTTTCCAAGCTGAGCAGCCCGTACAAGCAATCAGGCTGTCAGACGTGGTGTCAGAGCAGGCACAGCACAGAAACAGCTCGAGGGATGCATCAGCATGGCCTCACCCCACTGCTGCTTTCTGCCTCTCCTTCTGAGGCAACCCTCCAGATCCTGTCCTGGGTTTCAGGCCAGCACTGAGGAGCAGCCAAGGAGCAGCTCAGGAGGGCTCCTGTTTGTTCAGTACCTGCCCTGATTTTAGTCAGTGTGTCCACAGCTGAGGCCAGCCCTGTCACCAGCCAAGCGCCTCTGCAGAGGAGAAGAAATGTTTGAGGAGTGTCTGTCTGAAGACTCCCACATGTGGCCTGGACAAGACAACCCTGGCCTCTATGCCATTCATTGCTGGCTTGCTGCCTTCTCCTCCAAGCACTTTTCCTCTCTGTCTTTCCACACACCCATCCATCCATCCCAGAATTCCCACTCCCTCCCTGAGCTGGAGTGGGTGACTTCTTGCCCCCAGCACCACTGGTTTGGAGCTGGGGTGACAATTCTCCTGAGGTGTCAAGCTCCCACTCTGGGGACTGATGGCATCAGCCACTCCACAGTGGATATGATTAATATGTAACCCTAACAGCTCCTTCCCCCTCAGCAGTTTAGTCAGAACAGAAGGGAAAACATCCGTTGGCTAATGGTTAGATACACCAGCTGTGCTACTTGTGCTGTTCTCTAACGAAGGGTGGGTAATCATTAATAGCACAACTCACTGGCAAACTAGTTCATGTGTGGTTACTCTTCAGTCACTCCTGATTTACTGCAGCCTTTACCAATTTCAGTAAAATAATTTGGCATTCAGCATGTGTTGGGCAATCCTAGCTTGTGCTCAGAAAGCCCCTGGTGTGTTTGACACTCAGATGCTGCCAAAGCCCTGGTGAACATTCACAACTGAAATACAGAGCAGCAAGCATGCCTTTCCTGATATGAAAGAAACAAGACACTGGCGATGAATGATCTTTCTCTCTGTCTATCTGTCTGTCTATCTATCTATCTATCTATCTAATCTATATTTGTCTATCAATCAATCACTATCCACTATCTTGGCCCAGTCACAATCACTGCTCTTAATGTTCCAGATTGTCTCATACTGGAGTTTTCATGAGAATTGGGTCCCTCTTTGCTCTAAGAACAGTTACCTGCAAGTTGGCATTTAGTAAAAGGTTTGGGCTAACCTTTGGACCCAAGGGTTGTGTCGGTGTCACAGAAATACATCATATCTCATACAAAACAGCCATCATTAGTGTAACAAGGTAGCAAATATTCCTAAGGATCAAGAAACTAGACTTGATTCAACACCACTCTTTCTCCCTCTATATTTCTGTCACCCCTCATTAAGGGTGAATAAGGTCAAAATAAGGCAAAAAGAGCCATAAACAGGAAATGTTCAGCTGCATTTAAGGATTTTGTGGCTTTGAAAAGTTAGTTCTAAGCTGTAAGTGAGATGGGTAAGGGGAAAGCACAAGAAGACAATTTTCAGTAGTGTCAGCTTCCTCCTGGAGGCTCTGGGAAGCTGCCTGCTTCCATGGATGTGGGTCAGGGGCTCAGCCCAAGAGTGAGAGCCTAAACCTTGGCTGGTCACAGCCAAACCAAGAAGGGTGAAGGGAAGTGTAAGACAAAAGAAGGACTTCCAAGATACCTGTTCAACTATATAATAATGTGGAGTATAAAAACCTGCCCTTGTGTGACTGCTTTGCAAGAACAACCAAACTGACATCGCAGCAGAGTTTTCTAAGTGTTAATTTGTGAGCAAATTGTAAGAACATGTAACCCAAAGCTTTCTTATTAAAAATATTTTGGATCCTTGCAAATGTCTGGGAGGTACATATCTGTTCGAGCTGCAGAGAGCAAAGCCACAGCAGAGGAGAGAAAAGGAAATACCAAAAACCTGTGCATGACAAAATTACTGCATGAGGATCAAACATGCAGGCTTAACTGGGCACAATGGTAATGGAAAACTGCTCATTGTATTCCAGTGTTTCTGAAGAAAACAAGCCATGTAAATTAAGGGAAATTTGTCTTCAAAATGTCTTCTGTGACCCCAACAAACAAAAATGGTTATAAGAGACAAATGCAATAAATTAGGACTGAGTGCAAGAAGGATATTTTTCCCCTCCACAACTCTTTAAAAATATTAGTTTGACAACTGTAAATTCTTAAGCTTCATTCTCCCAGCATTCTGTAGAACTCTTAAGTATGAAAATCTCTATGGCAATACTATCCCTTCTTTTGCCCCTTCAGCCACTGGGGGTTGCAAATGAGCTGCTGGTGGCATCTGGCCTCATGTACAGGTGGTGCCCCAAGGGAAGTGAGCATCTGCAGCCCCATGGTGAGGAAAACACCACATGGAAAACTATCTCCTCTAGAGGATAGGAGCAGTTGCTTGTGACTAGGGAGGAGATACAGCCTCCTATCCCCACAGCTCATCCCACACCAGTGTATCCCAGTAACTCAGCTTTCCACCCAAACCCCGTTTCACTCCCACGCCCATCACCATAAACACTCAATCCTCCAAGTGCAGCGCTGGGAAGGAGAGCTCTGCTTTCAGTGCTCACAGCCCATCAGCTTCGGACAACGACCAAAACAGAACCAAAATCTCTGCCAACTTTCTGACCCAGCTTGCTTTCTGGCTGTGAGATGTGGCTGGCTCTGCTTCAAAAAGGCTCCAATGACAAAAACCACAAGGTCTTTCTCACAGGGCCTTTCTTACCCCCAGAGGCATCCCAGGTTTTGCAGAAGTTCTCCTCATCTTTTCCTCACACTCATAGCTTTTTGCTGACCTGCCCCATTGGTGCTTTGCTGTGGAGGACCAGCTGCCAGAAACAAACAGCTGAGAGGAAGATGATAACCTAATTTAATCACACATGGATTTTGACAGCATTCCAAGCCTCTGAATACAATGGGAAGGGAGAGCATGGAAAAGAGGTGAAGACCCCGTTACAGGCACTCAAGCCCCAAAGCCAGGAGTAGCTCAGATAATGTGAAAAACATGATCAAGGTAAGATGAGCCCAAATAGATGAACAAATTTCTTTCCAAAAGGGACACAGAGGTTAAACTGATGTGAGCTTAGCTTTAGCCTAGCTGCCTGAGCAAGGACACCCTTCCATGCCAAGAACAGCAAGGGCTATGCTTGGGGCACCAACCTACTAAAACAATTACTAATAATTTGTTAATCAACTCAGGACATCAGCACTGTAAGATTTAGCAAGTGCCCACAGCTTTGCTGACACTTTTGTAGAGTGTGGGCGAGAAGCAAGCACACAGGATGTGGTAAGAGCCAGCAGCTGTGTATGAATCCAGAAGAGGCTGTTGAGAACTGAGCCTTTTGGGTTGTAAGCAGAAGTTTTGATGACTTTTGCTGAATGGAGATTTTGCTGCTGTCTGCAGTGACTCTCACACATCTGTTGAGTGAGGAAATGGATTTATGCAGATGGGAGCACTAAGCCTGATTGCAGGAGAGGTTTTTAGCACCTCAGGAAAGGCAGAGTTGGGTAGGAAGAGCAAGGAAATTACACCAAGGGAGTAACAGCATTCACAGGTAGGAAAATGTAAGTTCCCAACTCCATTGCATTATCTTAGGCTTGGGTTCAAATCCATCAATCTAAAGCTGGGTACAAATGAGCTGCTAAACTGTGGAAAGGGACAGGCAAGTAGGTAACACTGCATTTTATTTAATTGAGATGAAGACTTCTAAAATAATTCCTGCTGCCTTACCTCTGCAATGTATACAGAAAAGCTATTCCTCCCATCTTTTGCTATCCCTTTTTTTACTGGAAAAATCCCCTTGCTTTTCCTCCTCAACTGACTGCTGTTATACTGTACAAGTCCTTTAGGATAGACTTAAAAAAACCTAATTACTAAAACAGTTACTGCATTTGAACAGCAACACTGTTCTTTCTGGAACCAGCTCAGAGGAAGACCAACCCAAAAGCAATTTAAGATCCTGCTTTAAAGTTCATCTTGGGCCAAATGCATTAAACCCTAACTGATAGCTTCCTTTACAAACAATCAGTTTAAATTACTTCCTCTGACCTCCTGTTGGCAACTGACATTTCATTCAAAATGATCAAAGTTACATGAGATTTAACTGAACTTCGTCCCTAGTGGAATTTCGGTGCTCAAGTGAAAAATTTAATTTCCCACTTGTGCGCACGCCATCCGACACAGGGACAGAGAGCTCCTTTGGGTGTAGGAGGATAAATCATTCCTAAAGCAACACTGTGACCATTGGGCATGCAGGGCCTAAGCCAAAGTGACCTTGGGTGCAAATCAATTAGGACCAGAGGTGATCCTCAGTCAGGATTACCCAACTGCAAGCTTGAGGAAGCTGGAAAGAAACATGTATGTGTAATATTGCCAGAAGCCTCCTGTCCTAGGGCTCTGCACAGGGCTCAGGCAAGCAAGCTGGCAAGAAGAGGTCATGCCTGAGTAGTTGTCTCAGCTCACTCTTTACTGGAAACCTTGCACACACTGACAAACCTCAGTCTGCACTTCTTGTTCACTGGTCCTCTTACTGCAGAGAAGAAAACTCTCCCTTTTGACCGATAATCCTTTTTCACATGCTTTCCCCAGGGCAAAGAAGAGTTTTCTTTGCTATATATAACTTCCCTGTGCATATTTTCAGAGTGACTTTTTTTACTGCCAGCAGTTATTTCTTTGAAGGCTGTGCAGGGTTTTGTTTCCCCAGAGGAACAAGTCCATAGCACTGATCAGTCCTGAGTCTGTAGCATTAATCAGGGATGCAGTCTATTGAACACTGACAGAGTGATCTTCAAATACTTCCAGAGTTTCCCTTGTTTCATTAGAATCATTTGACTCACAGAGGCCATCCTGTGCATAGTTAACTTTAGCCCAATGTTGTCTGTTTTCTTTAGAGAAAAGCATTTTAATAAATATGTGAACTGTTTATGTCAGAGAGTTTGAATGTGAATTTAAGTTTTCAAATCTTGAGGGAATTAAGCAAGTTAATCTCATAGCTAGACCATTTACCCGGTTGGGCCATTTCAAACATGCTTATTTCTGTAACTATTGCATTTTTATGCAGTCATACCCTTCCCACACCCTCTTACTTAAGCCTGAGATGTGAACTGTAGTAGAAGAGATACACACAGTTTTTTAAGACCATCTTTAATTTATGCTTTCTGGATATCAGACATGCACACAGGCCTGCCACGGACTAGACGCAGGAGGAAAGAGAAGTTACTATTCTCTTCTTCTCCTGAGGTCATCAAGGGGAAGACAAGAGGATTAAGAAGCTGCAGAGTGACTGCACAGTAGGACGGTGTGCCATGCACTTCATACTCCACAGGGCTGCTGAGTGATGCTCCAAGGAGAGGGGTTAATATAATCATCACTTTAAATTGATCACAGAACAATTCAAAAAATAGGGCCATTTCCTGGGTGGTGCAGATCTGACAAAAAAGCCCCAGTGCAGTAACATTTCAGTTGCAGGATTTTTCTACCAAGACCTCCATTTGTGCATGGCCAACCACACACACAACAGCCCCTGTGCCCAGTGCGTGCTCCTGGGATGCTGGGGTGCCAACAAAATGTCTTCAGAGCATGGCTTGATCCAGGGACACATGGACAGGGAGAAAGGGGTCAGGGGAACTGAATACAGGTCCAATGAGAGAAACAGGGTGTGTAGGTGTGTTCAGGGCATCTCCACAAAGTGCTGGATGGGGCAGAAACAGAGCCAGAGCTGGGGCTGCAGAGGCAAGGGAAGAGACTTCTCACTGTTAACCATTTACCACTTTTCCTGATCAGCTGCAGAAGTAACAATCACTTTTTTGTACAAAGCTCAGGCAGAACTCTGCCTCCCTTTCTGTGGGATTTCCCAGTCAGGCCTAGGGGACTACCTTGAACACCAGCTGTTTTCCTGACTCTGGCCAGCAGCTCATGGCTCTTGAGGCTCAGGCTTCAACATGGCTAAAGAATTGGCATCAAAAAGAAATCTCTTTTCTCAGTAGAAATATTTGAAGACTTGCTGGGAGCACAAATTTGTTCTGCACTTAGAAGAAATCATGGCAAAATGCATCAGGAAGGGTGTTTAGGAGCGGGCTCTCAGCAGAGGAGGTGAGAGACATGCTGACAAACTCCTTTTTTACAGTGCCACAGGCTACATTTATTTATTCTCTTTTACCACTAAAAGAGGTCAAGCTACAGCCAAAGGAAGACCTCTCTGAAACTGGAATGCAAAATTGTTGAACTTCTCTTTTAAGAAGCACCATTAAGTTTAATGACACAGACTCAAGAATGTTTCAACTTATATGCCAGTAAAGTACAAATGCATCCCTCTACTTACTTACTGACTCCTGTGGCAGACTAGGGCAGGGATATGAAACACTGCAGCATCTCAAATAGTCAAAAAATAGCCAAGTCTGCACACATTCTCTTCAGCATTGTAATTTAAATACACTTTTCCACATGGTAACTGAAAACCTTTCTGTTTGAAAGGTTTCTCTCTGCATCTAATAGGAGCCAAGCTTACTTTTGATATCCTTTACTGTCAGCAAAGCCATTAGATGGCAGTACATCCCAAATTATTCTTAGCCATGACACAGTATTTTGGTGGTGCTACAATACATTTACCATCTGTTGGTGGTGTCATTTGAACATCACAAACATTTGGCTTGATTCATAGAAACCATTTGTCCAGAAAACAGCAGATAGAATGTGAATGTTCAAAAACCAACAAATAAAAGAAACCAACAAAACACATAAAAAAGGAAAGAGCAAAAAATAAGAATTTGATCAGAAGCAGGTTTATGATAGGAACTGTGACCTTCAGTCTGCAAATGGAATGTAGAAAACATCCTAGCTTAAAAAAACCCCCAACAAACAAAACCACAGCAAAGCCAAACTAATATAGAATAGCCCACTTGTCAGAGATATTTACTAGTGTTGCCACAGAGTCTTTGAGAACCAATCTCATATCAGGACACCTATTGCATGAAGGAATTTTCCAGCACAGGATGAAGCGGCCAGCAAGTAGGAGCAGGTTCTGCCCCACAGCTAGAGCCAGTCTGTGCAGACAGCATCCCAGCAGCGCTCCCACAGGAACCCATCCCAGGCCTGCTGCCTCACACACATCTGTGCTTCAGGCACATTTCATCACCAGCTACACCAATGTAAATTACAAGCATGTTTATTGCATTGCAGAGAGGAAACATTTGACTGGCAGATTTGTACCACAGTGCCATCATAATTCTGTGGGAGGTCACCACAAGTTAAGCAGTCTGCCTTTTAACCTATCCTTACAAAATATACAGTGGTGTTCATCACATTTTATGTCCATAAAAATCCCCTAAGGAGTTACTAATCATGATAAAAATGTTCCCATCCTGCCAGGCTAAGAAAAGTCACTGCTAAATGTAGATGTGGTTTAGGATGTCCAGAATCCAGGAAAAAGAGAATCTTGGTCTGTTCCTGGTGCCACTGACTCTGGGGTCAATTGCAAAACTACTAATGTCAAAGAAGGAAAGGACATTGGAGAGAGGACAGGGTCTTTCTCCATCTTACCAACAGGATACAACCAGACATTTCCTTGATGAGCCATTTTCTCCCCGAAGACTATAGTTTTAATTCATCTGAAATGATTCCCAAGCTGAATTCTACACTTCACAGTTGAGCCAGAAAATTCATATGTACAGACATAAAGAAAGAAAAAAAATAGTAATACTTTAGGTATCAATATTGAAAACATAAGCTACTGAAATTCCCTGAGCTAGAGAAAGAATACTTCTCAGTGGGAGACTGGAGTCCTAGTTCTTGAAAACCTCATCCCTGCTTTTATTAAAAATGCCTTCCTTCTCCCATATCCTAGATTCAGACTGAGCAGCTATTCACTTTTAAATCTTCTTATAGACTACCAATTGTTTATGATATCTCTACTTATATTAATCTGAAGGGAGATTGGAAAGCCTCTTTATGGCAACTGACAAAGTAGTGTCTTATCAGCACAGCCAGCCACCAGCAACAGGACTTGACCCAAGTCACTGCTGTTGTGTGAAGACAAAATTTTTGGTACAAGTTATCCCTTTTGGTTCTTCCCCAGGTGCACAGTAGACAGGTGTGATTTCACACATATAAAAAAAAAACAGTGTGAATATTTCAATGATATGCTAAATCACAAGGTCCATGTAGATTATTATTGCATTAATTGCTGTAAGAATGTAGGGAGTGTTTGCATTTGAGACTATATCTAAAAACTCATTAGCAAACAATGTATCACACGTATTGTAAAAGTACCATCCCTATAAAATACAGGAGGTGTTTAATAATGTACTCCCTTGCTATTACTTTGGCAAGGCTTTGGAAAGCCCATCTACTTGGTGTCATTCCAAAACTATGACATATAGAGCCACATTCATCCATGTAAGTTGGGACTTTATTGCCATGTCCTTTTATTCAGCATTTCCTTGCCATTTTAAAATCACGAATCTCTGAGTAAAAGCTGTGTGACAAGCATTTTGAAATGCAATGCAAAGGCCAGGAAAGTCATCATCTTGAGCTAGCTTCTAGGGGTAGATGCACTGAAAGTCAGATTTCATAGAGACAAGGCGTCTGCTTATACTTTGATCTTTTCATACTTGGAACTGTGCCTCACTTTAAACTTAACCTCATTAATTAACCTTGGAAGGGGGGAAAACTCTCAGGGACTAAGCAAGAAAGCAGGGATCTGAATAGAGACTGTGCCAGAGAGGCTGGACAAGTTCTAGGCATGAAACAGAGTTTATAAAAAGATTAATAGATTTAAAAAAATTTAGAAGGGTAAGGTTTAGAAAGAACAGCTGATGGAAGGGGTTTTCTTAATTCTGTGAAACCTTTGAAACTCAGTGCAGTTTTTGTGACATTGTTTCTGGGCTGTAGAGAGCTGAGAGCTCTCCTCTGAGCCCGTGCAAGGAGAGCTGCAGTGCCTAGTGCCAGACAAGGAGGGGAACAGAACCCACTGCAAGAGGGCCCCAAGAGATGCTGACAGCATCACACCCAGCAGTTCCAGGCTGAGCTTCATCCTGCAGAAGGATTAGCTCCAGAGGAAGCTGAGAGGAATCATCCCAGCACTTGACCTTATGTTACATCCCCAGCATGGCCAGGACAGAGGAGGGTTTTATGTTGTATGCCCTGCTGCTGCTGCTGAATCACAGGGGTGATCTGCTGCCCCATGGGTGCTGTGTGCCAGGCAGGATGCACAGGAACTGCACAGTACCAGACCAGCACGTAAAAAATTCTGGAAAGCAAACACTGACAGATCAGACTTATTTTTACATCTTAAGCCATCTCCAAACAAACAGCAATAGCAGGAAGCTAGGGGGATTTGCATTTCCCATGCTAAGTTCTCTCCTCTCCTTCCAGCACAGTATGTTACATGTGGGGATGACAGACCTTAACCCCTGTGCCAGCCCTGGGTGGAACAGCAACATGAGCACACAATTCCATAGCAGAGTCATGAAACATCCAAATCAGCTGAAATGTCACTGCCCAGAAAGCTGGGAGCCCTGTGCACAGAAATGAAGAACCACCTTTTCTTTTTCACCCAAACAGGAAAACATTTAATTCTGAGATTGCCCAGATTGGCTGGGCAGTTTGTCACTCCTCTGCCTGCAGCTCAGGTAACCTCAAACCATTATTGTATCAATGATGAACTCACCCTGCCATCACAGTCTCCTGGTAAAACCACCACCAAGAGCCATATCCATGTTTGGGCTGGTGACAACAGCTGATGAAACAGAACAAGTGGCAAAACTGCTTCTGGGAGAAATAAATGTTTTTCCTAACTGGGCACCATAGTAGATCCTGCTTGCCTTCCTCCTGCTTGTTACCCTGTACCAATGCACAGAGCGTGTGTAACTAACAGGAGCTGGAGGCCACCAAGCAGCAGGAAAGTTATGACATAGTCATGGAAATGTGGTGGGATGACTCTCGTGGCTGGAGGGATGCAGTAGGTGGCTACAAGCTCTTCAGAAGGGACAGGGGAGCAAGGGCAGGCAGTGGGGTTATTCTGTATCTCAGGGAGTGTTTTGGCTGTAGAGCACTCAAGGATAGTGATGATGGATAGGAATCAAGGGAAAGGCTAGCAAGGCAGACATGCTGGACCATCCACCCAGGGTGAAGAGGAAGACGAACTATTCTCTAAGTGCCTGGCTGATGTTTCACACTGACAGCCCTTCTTCTTGTGGGAGGTTTGGACTTGCCAGATATCTGCTGGAAACTTACAGGAGGCAGGAGGGGGTCTAGGAAATTCCTGGAGAGTGTGAAAGAGAACTTCCTGACAAAGCTGGTAAGTGAGCCTACCTGGGGTGGTGACCCAGTGGACCTTGAAGCTGGATATCAGGAAGAACTTCTTCACAGCAAGGGTTGTTAAATGTTGAAATGGGCTTTCCAGGGAGGTGGTGGAGTAATCATTCCTGGGAGTATTCAAGAAACCACCAGATGGAGCAGTCAGTGCCATGGTCTACTTGACAGTGCGATGTTCAGTCAAAGGTTGGACCTCAGATTTCAGAGGTCTGTTCTAAACAATTATGTAATTCCGAAAACTGCCTCCTTGTCACCCTTGCCCCCCAGGAACTGCACATGCCCAACAAAATCCCAGGATGTCATTCCTATTTCCCAGCCCTGTGCAAGAGACGTAGGCAGTTGTCTCGTTTTCTGAGCTCCTGATGGCAACTGCAGAGAGGAGGGAGCAGAGCCTATGCTGCAAAAGCAAGGACATGTTTCATACATGGCTCAGCCACAGCTTTGCCTTATGGCTCATGTCCAGCCACTCACCAAGGTCCAGCTCTCTTCCAGAGACAAGGCAGTGCTGAGACCCTCTGCAGAGCCTTGACATCTTGAAAATGTTGGTACGGGTAGGGAGGCCAAGGGATGCTTGAATTTGGCACATCCCCTGATCAAGTACTGCCAAGAATGCTTCTAAGGTCTTCCTGCTGGCAATTAAAGCTGTTAATTCACACAAAGGAGCTACCTGTGGAAATATGGCATAAAGCCCATCTTTTCTTGAAAGCAAATCTACTGCCTAGCAAGGGTCTCCTTGGCAAAAGCAGATATTGTTGACATATAGGAAATTAAGCCAGGCTTGGATTTAAGTACGTTTTCTCCTCTCCTTTTTTTATAAGTAATGGTAATAAAATTTTAAGTATATGCATTCATTTGGAAAGTTTTAAGCTTAACACGCACTACCCAGCACTCTGAGATATCTAGGTCTAGGTGTTCAGGACTGAGTCAGGCCTTATGCACAGTGTTGACATGGATCCCTGCAATATAATGTACCAGGTGACTGTTTAGAGCACTAAGAAGGCAAAGGACATTATTTGTTTTAGTTGCTGGTGGGCTTGTTCCTGAGCTTGCCTAGCACTTTTGAAACAAGATTAATCTCGCAGACCCACTTGCATTGAAGGCAACAGTGATTATGTGTTCCCTCATTTATTGCCAGGAAGCATCTGAATAACAAACACGTAGAAAGTATGCATGAAAAAGCAAATACAGCATTAAAAGCTATCAGCTTATTACTTGAGAATGGACAATAGGATATCCAGTCGCAATAACGTCCAATAATAACACAAAGCTGAGGTCAAGATTTTTGGATCTCGGCTATATTGGCATTTGTTCCTGCAAGGAAGAAGGGAAAAAAAATGTTAAGTGAGGTTCCCACAGACCTTAAAAAGCAGAAACATCTGTTGCTGTTATGAACAGCTCAGATGCTGAGTTCAGCAGGAGAAAGTCCAGCAGCTAGGCCAGGTCTCTTCTTACCACCACATGCCTCTGTGCTCAATGGGAAATGATCAGAGACAGTTTCAAGGGACATATCAATAATTCAAAACAGCCCAAACTAGCATAAACAAATAAGAATTAGTGCTCTCTTCTTTCTCCTGCCAGCATGACTGGAAGATGTTACTGATGCCTTAAATGTGCAGTCTCAAGCACTGTTGTCAGAGCTGTCCCCAGCTGATGAGCCGCTCCACATTGTGCATCTATTTCATTTTTTTAACAAACAAGTTTGAGCTGAAACACTGACTAGAAATTCTGAAGAAGTGAGTCTTGTTCTCAGTAATACAATCTTCTGTGGGGCTGGTGGAAATGGCAAGTTCTTATGGACTCAGCTTTTCTGAAGTTAACCCCCATTTCAATGATCCACTATTTGCTCTTTCTAAACAGATCTTCGTACCTTGGGTTTTCTGTTTTCAGCTTACACAATAAACACATCTTCTAACATTGGGTGACATGCAAATGTCAGAGATGCTGTTTTGATATTGTACTGATGCAAACTATGCTCTATGAAACTCCTTAATCAGAACCTCTTTTTTAAGCAAAACCTTTTGGCAAACTGCTCTCAGCATTTGCCCAGCAAGTAGCATGGGTAAATATTCACAAAGACAACACTGCTTCTACTTGGAAAACATCAAACTGCATGAAGGCTGTAGAGACCATGAGTATTGAAGGAAAATGAGGGAAATGCTGATGACTTGGCATTTTGTACTGCCTAATCTCTTAAATATTGCATGTGAAGCCTCACAGAAGTAAAGTCCTCTCAAAGGAAAGAACTTCTCTATGCCAGATTTCTATGTAAAAACAGATTTCCAAATACAGTGCTTTATTTTGCTTTACTTTTTTTACTAGGAAAACCTTCCAGTGCTGTGCACAGCTCAAAAGCAAAGGGAAATGAAGTCAAGACCTCTGGACTTGAAGGAGTGAATCTTGGCCTTGCTTTCTCTTCACTCATGTGCTGGCATTGACCTGGAGATCTGCCTCCTTGCAACTGCCAGCATAAAGAAACTCTTGCCCAATTTCCAGGGAGAAGGGACTTATGAGACTGGAAAAAGGGGGGTTTAAAGGAGCACAGTCTTTGGAGCATGGATTTATTCCTTAATTTAGTCATTGATGTTATGGAAATATACTGAGCTGTAAGCAGACAGATTTTTTGTTTTATTAACACATTGAAGGAATGGACTTAAAGATAAGAATACGATGACCTGCAGTTTAGATTTGTGCCATAACATTTGTGAGGACAGAGGGTTAAAGACAAATGTGCCAAGAAACAGAGCTACCAGATACCGAGTTTGACTGTTAGACATGTATTTCTTTTGGCAACAATGATATTGTAAGAAAAAACTTTTTTTCTCCGTCACTCCCAAACCACCCTCACTTTTTGTTGTTGTTGTTGTTGTTGTTTAAGAGCTCCTTGCATGAACAGCAGGTCAAACACATCACCACATGCAGCATCTGGTGTGGTAAAACACAGCATATCTGAGGACATCAGATGCCAGGAGGCAACAGAAGGCAAGGGCTGGTTCAGCCATTGCTGCAAAAAACCCAAGTTTATAAAAATCAGCTGGGGCTTCATTTTTAGGTCTTTTCCAGAAAGTGACTTCCACATTATACTGAGTCTGAGATAATCCAAAGAAAACATGTCCTGTGCCTGCCTACACACCTGACTTTCTGACAGCATCATCTCTTGCAGTACCTTCTATCTCCACCTGGTCCAAGGATGAAGACAGGATAGTTTAATTTTTGCAGAACAGCTGCAAAGACAGAGATTCCAAGAGAGCAGCCCACCTACACTCCTGTGCTCAGAACTGTTTGACAACTCTGTCTTTGCACAGCTTTTAAAGCAAAGGAAGAATCACAGGCTCTGCCAAGTGGTCTGGAGGCACTTATGTTCACACGTCTTGGGACTAGCCCTCTCTGAAGCAGATTGACATGTTGATTTCTGAGCAGTTTCTTTCCTTTGGGAAACATATGATATTCCACTTGCTCTAAACCAACTGGCTAGGGTATTTTGGAGTGGGAAGAGAAAGAGGGATAAAAAGGAGGGTCACTTAAGCATCTGAATTATGTCAGGGCTGTAATATTGCCCACCAGTATGCTGTTTTTACTGTAAGTTAGGGTTAGCCATTGCATGCATGCCTGGAAGTACTGTCAGCAGTGTCCTTGGGGGACATCACCAGTGGGGAAAGGGAAGGGATTGTTCTGCTCTGCTCTGCACTCGGGGTGGCCTCACCTCGAGTGCTGGGGGCAGTTTTGGGTGCCACAATATAAAAAGGCATTAACCTGTTAGACAATGTCCAAAGGAGGGCCATAAGGGTGGTGAAGAGCCTGGAGGGGAAGCCATGTGAGGAGTGGCTGAGGTCATTTGGTGAGTTCAGCCACAAGACTGAAGGAGATGTCACTGTGGCCTTCAACACCCTCACAAGGGGAAGCAAAGGAGCAGGCACTGATCTCTGCTCTGTGGTGACCAGTAGCAGGACCCAAGGAAATGGCCTCAAGTTGTGGCAGGGGAGGTTTCGGTTTGATATCAGCAAAAGGTTTTTCCACCCAGAGGGTGTTTGGGCAGTGGAACAGGCTCCCCATGGAAGTGGTCACAGTACCAGCCTGGCAGAGCACGAGAAGCATTTGGGCAATGCTGTCAGGAGCATAGTGAGACTCTTGGGATGTCCTATGCAGGGCCAGGACAGCCCCAAAATGAGCAAGCAAAACATCCTCTGACACAGCTTCATGTTGTAAATATTACATTTTCTTTACACATATGTGCCAATCCTGGAATAGAATTGACTAAGAAATGGGAAGTCACTGCCTAGAGAACTCAGCTCAATACCAATGCAAGGTTTTCAGAAAACAACTCTATTCTAAGAAAAAAACTTCAATCAGAGACCAAAGTGGAAGGGAAAATTCTCCCACCCTTTCCCCAGCTCCCACTGCACTAGGGAGCCTTGTCTTATGCAAAATTAGCAACACACAGCATCAGAAGTCCTGGATAAGTTTAGATTCTTTACTTGATGTGATACAGATACACTAACAGTGGCCTCTTCTGAAAGGGTCTCTGCAACCTGATCAATATAGTATCTTCTGTCCATTCCCTGTCCATGGGGAATGGAGACATGAAGGAGTAGGCACTTCCACCTTGTTCTTCACTACATGGACAACAGAGACACTCACCAGCTACTGTAGCCTCCTTCACAGATGCAAATGAGTTTTGCCAAACAAGAAGAAAAAATTCCCAGAAAAACCAAACAAAAAATAAAAACAAAACAAAAAAAGAAAACAAAAAACCCAAAAGAGAACCAAAAACCCCAAACCCTCAAGAAGAAACAAACAAGGAAGAACAACAAGAGTGACATCTTAACTGTTTATGAGTTGATCATATGAGGAACCATTACAGTCAAACTGTTAAAGTGAAGACTGTAGATTAATCAGTTATACATCTAGGGGATGAAACTTAAAGAACTTCCCAGAATGGTCTCCCTCAGTGTTTCCAACTTTCACAGTTTCTTATTCAGCTTTAGTGAATTCAGCTTTCAGATTCAGTGTTTCTCAAAGTCCCACCTCCTGAAGGCAAATGATCTGAAATGAGAAGAGCAGCATAAAATGCTCTAAGATATTCCATCTGCTTTAATTTCAGAGAGACACAAGATATTGTGATCTGAGCACTACCAGATGGGAACTCTCTCAAAAAAGTGGGGGTTTTATCCCATTAGAAAATGCTGACTTGTTAAAATTTAAACCCATCACAAAACTCTAACAGTTTTGACAAAAGTTCTCAGATCCAGATTAGAATCATTGGTCATCACATAAAAGGGATTCCAGAAGCAAGTAATTTGGAAAAATTGCTTTGAGGCAAGCATCTGTGGGTACAAGTTTACGCAATCTATAAGACCAAGACCCACCAGTACATGTAATTTAATTGAGGTCATCAAAAAGCAAAGGAAGAACTCTAGCCCGTTCATCTTTCTGGATTGGTGCTATTTTTCCATGTCAGGCTTTGGCCTGAGGCTAGCAGATAATATTTATTTTTGAGCAAAACCTAACACACCGGGGCTGTGACTGGAACTCAACAAAACAATAAAGTGATCATGGGCACTTTAGCACAACTAGTTTCACTTTAAAATACCTCACTGCTCTCATTTCCCTCCTTGACTACCTCTAAAGTTCACCCACTGCCAAAATTTCTTATTTCTGGCAAGTGTCAAAGCATTTTCCAGGTATGTTGACAGTTGTGCTCCATTTTGAATTTGTCTGGTTGTTTCAATACAGATGACTCCCACTTGATCTAGGCCTCTTTCTTTAGCTAATTTTTGCCCTTATGAAAATGTGTATCCTGGCTTTCTCTGTCAGAACTAAGGTCACTGAAAGAGAGGGGGAAAAATTAAAAAAGAAAAAAAAAGTACTCCACAGAAATTAGTCACCTTCCAACATTTAACACATACAGCCTTGCCAAGCCAGAAAATGAATAAAATATTAGAGTAAAGGTCAGAAGACAGAAAAGGGATATTCCTTCCTCTTTTGGTGTAATATTTTCTAACACCATTATGATTCAGTGGTGTAATATTTGCTGATTAGCAGAATCACTCAATAGTGAGTGATCCACCTGCAATAGTCTGGCAGGAATGTGTTGAAAAATCATTTTTAGAAGTTTTATAATTTGCCAGATACAGGGAAGAGACACATTTCTGCAGTAGAACGTAGTGTTGAGCATCCCATTCCTGAACCGACCGTAATTATTATTTGTGTGAGGGTTGGTATCTCAGAGGTGGAAGTAGTAATTTTGGTGAGAAGAATTCCCTTTTAAGTCCCAACTTGCCAAAGAAGTTGTCAACCAAAACCAATACTACATATGAACACCACTGAGAGCACATAGACTCCCACTATGATGCCATCAGCAGCAATCATTTTTATGACTCTGGTGTCCAGACCACTTGCAGGACACACGAGGTCTAGCATCAATTTAAATGGCACCAACATTATTATCCTGTCAAGTATTGCTTAGAAAACCCATGCAAAAAGCATGATGTAATGATTGGGACACAGACTGAAATTTGAAATTTTGGCAGGTAGTCAAAGTGGCATCAAGAAAACAAGAACTACCTTTTTGTGTGTGTGTGTGTGTGTGTGCTGAAAGAATCAGGACAAAAAAAAGGTGGCTCTCAGGAGTTCATAATCTCTTAGTCTAGAGTTATACCTTTTTGGCCAGCTGAAATAAGTAATAATGTCATATTTGGGCTGAACAGCCATAAGGAAACCTCAGAGAATAGAAAGAGCTGGTACAAAGGAATACAAACAGGAATACTTGGGTGTGGAAAGTCTTAGGAATCTTTGTAGAAATGGAAAGAAGAGGGCTAAAAGTAAAATAGACATGCAGTTTCAGTTTCATGAAATCAGTACAGAAAACACTCTTCTGCCCCTAAAAAGGAATATTTTCTGTGTACTGGCATACAGATCCCCAGAAGATCTTTATTCACTGAACAGACTTCAAGCACACAGCACACATATAGCTGCAATCCCACAGTCATACCAGCATTTTAAATCTACAGCACCTAGAATAAACCAGACTACTTAAAATAAGCCCCCAGACAGTCAAAGGCACACAGCTGCCATGGGAGTGCTCTTGCAAGCAAGCAAGAGTGATCTCATTTCATTCCCATGAATTTGATTTTTACATGAAAATAGCTTTTGCACATACACATTCAGAACTCTGAAGAGTTTCATATTGATTTCTTGCTTTAAACAAATTTATTCTGTACTCATATAGTAGAATGGCTACTGTGCTTTTTCAAGTTATTGTAAAATCTTTCAGCATCAGCTATGTTAATCTGTAACATATACTATGCAGCTTGTCGCTGATAAATCAGACATGAGAATCAAACATTTTGCTCACATAAATGTGGCAATTACTGCCATGGAGATGGCAGATATTGTGAAGGAGACGGATGTCACTCATTACACACACTTCCTTCCACAGAGCTGCATTATTGCTTTGTACACTGCAGACAAGTTTGGCAACATTTCTCAGTCAATGTGGTTTGCCCATGCACAAAAACTGGGGAAAACTTGTTATTGCAGATTATCTCATTATGCAGATTTTTAGCATCAGAACAAAAATAACTCCTAGGCTAGAACTGCTATTCCATATGGGAAATATTCTCAACACAAATCCACTACAATTTTCCCTTCTCACTGCCCTGGCTTTGTACTTATTTGAGGCACTAAGCTTGATCCATGCCCAAGCTATGGAGCAGTCCCAAATGATGGAATCAAAAGTAACTCTCTCCCCCTGAATTTAAGAAAGGTGCAGAGATCATTTAAGTTATATTGCGAACAACTACCCTAACCTTGATGTAGCTGGACCAAATCACTCACAGAACTCTCCATCTGCAATTGGCTGTGCATGTAATGACCATCAAATCAACATCAAAGTGCTCAGTCAATCTTTGACTCTTATATCTCAACAGAAATTAATAGCAGTGATATTTTTAAAAGCCCAACAATTACTGGAGGACAGAGTAGCAAAGTCTGGCTTTTGGCAGCATAGAAGTTAATCCTTTCTACAGCTGCAGATGTATAGTTTATCACCATGAAAACGTGATGAGGAAGTGATTTATTGGTACTCTTCTTCAGAGATGCAAATTAGAAAAAATAATTAAATGACCCAACCAGTGCCACACAAAGGCTCTATGGCAGATCCAGGTATTGAATATCTTTTCAGCCCTTATCTAGGACTATAAAATTATTTCAGAATAAGAAGCAACATTGTAAAGACTCAAAACATCTCACTGACTTTTTGAAAATTTTTTCATACCAGAAAAATTCTTAAGAATCTTGACTAGTCTATGTAGAGTTGGTTTGCTTTTGATACTCCTAAGATCTTAGATACTACTTGTAGAACAGGTATTGAAGAGCAGAGATATATAACACAAAGGGAGTTATCTATAGGCATGGAACAGAAAAAAGTTACACCTTTTCACTGAAAAGGCACACTGCAGAGAGCTGAAAATGCTACATCACATAACAAAGACAACCCACTCTCCCCATCGGTTGTTTTGTGTCTTTTCTTTTCTTTTCTTTTCTTTTCTTTTCTTTTCTTTTCTTTTCTTTTCTTTTCTTTTCTTTTCTTTTCTTTTCTTTTCTTTTCTTTTCTTTTCTTTTCTTTTCTTTTCTTTTCTTTTCTTTTCTTTTCTTTTCTTTTCTTTTCTTTTCTTTTCTTTTCTTTTTTCTTTTCTCTTTCAGTTTTTCATGGTAATTCAGGTTTAAATCAAACACAGCCTTTTCTGTTTGTTTACTTCTTAATTGGAAAACAAAAATATCACAATTATGCAGTCATGCTTTTTTAATTGCAAAGTGGTGAAAGGCCTTGTGAAAGACAAAGTGGGAACTTAGTGTCTCTGGCAGTTCCAGTTCTCCCACTCAGGGGACTCATATCTTAAGTTCAGATTCCCCTCTGTGAGCAAGAGTACAGGACAGGGCATTCTCAAGGAGCACCGACGATATCTTCAAGGCAAAGGTTGAATTTCAGTCACTCTTATCTACAAAATAGCAAAAAATCTGTTTTAATGTTATGCAAAATAAGGCATGGGCATCAGTGTCTGGAGATGTGTGTCTGCAACACATCCCACTAAGACAACATCCATTAAAGTTACTCAGATGAATATTTAGAATATCCATCAGGTGGATGAGAAAACTACCAGTGTCTGTCTCTCGGTGAGAAAGTTCAAGCTTTTTGCAGTGAAACCCTCCCTGTCTTTCTGAAGCCTGGATGATTTGTCGCCACGTCCTGACACACAGGAAGCAGCTTACATGACAGCTTCCACAGCTCTCCCTTTCACTGATGAACAGACACATCTGCAAGCTGCTGGTTAACTAAGAGGTCAGTGCCTCTGTGTTCCAGATGTGCATTTAGAAACACAGCCTGACCTGCCAGCCGAGGCTCTGTAAGTGTCTGATACAGAGGCTTTTGGAAGCTGTTCACTGTGCTTGTGAAAGCATGAGAAGACAGTGTGGGAACTACTCAGAAACTCAGATTTATTACAACTAGATATCCCCCAGTCAGTGAGTATCCTCCAGAAAATACACATGTTCATCTTTTGCATTCACCAAGGTCTCCTACATAAATAGAAATTAAGGCAGGGCATCCCAATCTACTTTCTAATGAAGCCACAATCTTTTTGTGTTACCACAAATGTATCCAATAATTGAATTCCCTGTCGTGATTTCTTGAAAAGATTATAGCAACACCAAGAAAAAAGCATGGGTCATTAAATTCCGCACATTTATTTACAAACCACAAGAACATCTTTCTCTCTTTCTGGGACACAAGCTCTGATGTAGGCTAAGGTTATCTTCCAGAAACCACATTATTTTTTGTCTTCACCAACAACCCTCTACAGAAGCAGAAAAAGGAATATAAAACACAAATGAAGAATATATGTTAAAAAAAATAAAAATAAAGGAGACCATAACAGTCATTCCTGTCGTCCATCTACTAGTTCAATGAATGACCCAAGATCAACCTCCTGAAATAGCCACACAACAGCACACAAAATGCTCCCCCCACAAAAATGTGCTTGAAATGAAAACATGTGGTGGAAGAGTCATTAAACCTGAATAAACTGACCCAGAGTTCAATAAACAAGCTTTAAGACATTGGTGATAAGAAGTGAAAACATCCAGTACAAACATGAATATCACTGCACAGCAAAACCCCTGAGCTACATGTACACAGCTCCTCAGCACACAGAAACACAGCAACTATTCTTCCAAATATTTGCTGTTTATTCCCACTTATCTCATGTTCAGGTACAATACACTTATGTCATGGGGCTACTCTGACACATGCATTTACTATTTGGCATGTTTCTGATTATGCAAAGGCTTTGATTACAGATCTACACTGCTGCACTCTGGTCAAGGCCTCTCATTAACTCCTCTTGGTATTAATCAGTGCTAAACATCCTCAAGTAGAGACCAAATACAGTGCATTTCCAATTTTTATCTCCTGGGGGATATAAAAGTTTTCACAGCAGCTGCTTTCTAGTAGGTCTAACAGTTGAGATCATACAGCAGTGTCCAGAGTTCAAGTTTTGAATGGACATAGCCCCAGAGAGAGGCACCAGAGCACAGGAACACAAACCAGAGATTAATGGCAGAGCTAAGACAGAGCATTTCCAGGGAGACCTGGGTGCTGGAGGTCCCCATTAAGGCTTCTGGTTCTAATTTTTAACCCCCTTTTGTTTTTGCTTTGTCATCCAGTGCTCCTTACAGAGTTATTTTCTTTTATTTTCAGATGGGAAAGAGGTCCTGAAGGATGGGCCAGGCAAGGCTGCAGGAATAAGGGATCTTTCTGCTGCAAAGCACACGCATAAGTTGAATAATACAGCAGGCACTTACACCTGCTGCTATTAATCTGCAGCCACAAAAATTAAGTGTGGGTGGTGTCTTGCACAACTCAGCCTATTCCCAAGCAATATTTCCTATTAATTTAAGAAATTTAATTCATTCAATAAGGCTGATAGTCACAGGGAGAGAGGAAAAACATTAGTTCAGACTCTCCTTTGCAGGTTTTCACAGTGGGGCTGTGCCTGTGGCCTAGAAAAGCAAGAGAGAAGAGGGTGCAGAATGCCATACTCTATACCTCAGACGGTCACCACTGCATGTTATGGCCAGAGAAGAATGATTATAAGGTTTAGCTGTCTTGATGCTTCCTCAAATGACTTGATACAACAATGTCCCATCTGCCAAGGGTGTGCAATTGAACTTCATCCTGTTGTACAAAGTGAACCCCGAGGGACCCCTCCACGTCTGAATTTGAAATCTCTCATTTTTGTAAATCTCAATCTCCCCACAGTGGCTGGGGACAATTTCTGCCCCAAAGGACAGAATCCAGTACATATCAAGTGTCTCTTAGTCAGCACCACAACATCATGACATTTTGAGAAGTAGAAGCTGGACATGGACCTCTTCACTGACATGATGGTGATTGCCATGGGAAGAAAGAGTCCCACAGGGAGATGACAGGGGTCAACAATTTTCCTGCAGCACCACCAGTTCCCTAATCCATCTGCACAACATCTAGATATTCCTGTGTTAGTCTAAATGTGATTTGACTGGGTTTGAGTAGCTCAATGTCCCATTTAACATATGCCTTTCCAGAGACCAAGACAGAGGCAAACACCATCTTAGGAGGGCTCCTTTTACATCTGTTACACAGCTTTCACACTAAGGGTCTCCACACTCTCCCACTGCTTTTCCCTTTCCTTCTGAGGATCTTTAATGCTTCCATTTCCTGATTTATGTCTAGCTCGAGCAGCTCTGTGGCTGCCTCCTGGCAGAGCACATGATGGGCTGCGTGCCCTGCGGAGCCCAGCCCAGTATCAGCTGCCACCCCGCTCCAGTCTCGTTTCCTGTCTGATACCTCACAGGGTGAAATCCTGTGACTTATTTCAGGTTTTTTTCTTCCTTCTCCTCCCTCCAGGTGCATATTTTTGCATTGTATTTTATTGCTTTCCCGGGCTCTACCCACCAGCACCAGTTGTCCTATACACTAAGAAAGCCAGGAATACTGCATTTCCTGCAAAAAACAGGAGAACCCTTAGCTGTCCCCCAGCTCCCCAGCTGATCAACAACAGCCTTGAAGAGATTGGGATGCACTTTCTTCTGCTCTTTCTTGCAGTAACAGCACCACCTTTTGGCTCCCGGCGCAATGCTGTGATTTCACGTCAGCAGCACAGCGATGCCTCTGCAGGACGCTGATGTATCCCCCCAAAAAACCTCGTGTGCCTTAACTGTGCTCATATTTCATCTGTAGTAACAATTGCCTGGGGAAGAGAGGATCCCACAAACCACTGGAGTGAGAAGTCATCCCTGCATCCAACCACACACCACCTGAGTACTTCTGCTAACTCAATGGCTTTCAGATAAGATAACCAGTTAGCAAGGAATTCAATCTCCACCCAGCTGTGACCTCCACAAAGCAGGTAGCAGCATGGCTCACACTTCACAGACCTTTTCACTCTGAGCATGGATAAACACACCAATCCTCTACCCTTCCCAAACTGGCCTCCAAACACAAAGTAATCAAATGCAAAGGAACAGTGCTTATAAACCCAACTCTTGGAAAAAATCAAGACAGAGTTGCCTGTGTGGGGCTGGTGGTGCACCTTGGAGAGGACGAAATACAGGGAGTTTAGGGGGGCGCAAGGCAGTAAGAATCTGACGTGCTAGAAGGAAAATGACAACACATATGTAAAGGCCCAAATTCAATGTTCAGTCAATGTTCATTCAATGTTCATTTAAGAAGGGCCTGAAACCCTGGGTATTCACCTCCTTTAATGGTGACATCAGTCCTACAGCTACAACACAAAAACTGCCATGGTTCGAAGTAACTGCTCTAACACAGTCTTCAGCCACCCATCAAATTCCCCTTTCCCTTCCAGCACTGATAAATCAGTCTGATTTTATTGATTCCCACCAGCTGGGCTCTGATCCTCCTGTTTGCCTTCAGGGCTAGCAACAGCAGCAGAGGTGAGGCTCTCCTAATCAGGGGTAAAGCAGAACAGATGCACCTCTTTAATGGTGTAAATTCAAACCAGTTCCAGAAAGTAAAATATTTTGCTCAGAATTCAGCAGAATCTGCTTTATTTCGGGGATTAACCTTTCCTTTACACTCTCTTATAAATCCCATCCCACAGCCCCAATGCCTGTGACACCAGAACTAAACCACTTCTTAAAGATCGATAAATAAATGCACCTGCAGCTGTCTGATGATGCACAACAGATTACTGCTGTCCCTGAACTCTGAGATGAAAAACAATTATAGGTTGACTCATGTTTTCTTGGACTATGACTGTGTGTCTTGATCTCTGCTGTGGTATAAAGGGAAGTAGTCAGTCATATTTAAAGATATACTCACAACTCTCAACATTCTGATTTATAATGTGCTCCAGTATCTTTGAATTACATTTAGTATTTTAAATCAAATTAATATTCATTTGCAAGACTTTCTAATATCAAAGCATAACTATCCAGAATCTTTCCTTAACTACTTCTCATTCATCTATTAATGATTCTAATGTGCATTATTTTGCGTTACTTTACTCTGATTAAGCTGAGGATCGTGATTCCACAGTAGTAATATTAAAGACAAAGCACCAGGGAATGCAGACACCATCATAAACTTGATGTCTCTATTGCCTGGACTAAAATGTTATCAGTCTCAACAAAACTGGTATAAGAGAAGATAAAATGTCTTGTACACTTTTATCTTTCCCAATTAATCTGTTCCAATGCATCTCCCAGTGTTTTTTCAGGGTCATAGTTTGGCTAATCAACAGCCATCTCTGGAATGAAAACTTGGCTGAAATGAGCATATTAGCCTTCCTGTGAGTGTATCTAATCTGAATCCAAATGAAAAACAAATATGCAAAGACTGGAACAATGTTTGTCTGTTAAAACAATCTAGATGACCACAACACAGGAAGGAAACAGCAAAGAGTTCAGGTATACACAATAAAGTTGGCACGGCTTTTTTCATGGTCTCTCCCACCTACATATCTGTACCTGGACAGGAAATTTCTAAATATTCTGCACTGCAAAAACAGCAGCTCCTGAAGGGGAAAAAAAGTGCTTTTGCAAAGGCCATTGCTAATTGGTGTCAAAAGTTTTCCTTTTGCTTCCCTTACATCGTGATCCCAAACTCCTTGATCTTATAGAGTCACATTAGCTACTTTAGGCTTTCATATGGATGCAAGTCCTACTTTTCTTATGGGGTCGATATTAAAAAAAAAAGGGGGAGCAAATAAATTTATCCTTTGTTTAGGTACCTAATGAAGAATTTGAGTCCTGATCATAGAACCACATAATGGTTGAAAGGAACCTCAAAGATCATCTGGTTCCAACCACACTGCTATGGACAGGGACAACTTTCAGCAGACCAAGTTGCTCAGAGGCCCATCCAACTTGGCCCCAGAGATGGGGCATCCACAGCTTCTCTGACAAACATAATCTACATTGGCATTAAGACCAGCTGGTCTTGCTCTGGGGCAGGGGAAGTTCTTAGTAAGTTTTGATCTTATTACAGTACAACCTGAAAGTACCTGGGAGTGTACTTTGCACACAAACCCAATAGCATTTGAAGATTTTTCTGCTGATAGCTCATTTTTGCCAGCAACCAGTAGCCTGACAACTTCTTGTGCTGACTGACCTCTTGGTTGTTCCAACTGTAGCTGGCAGAGACCATCCAGCCCCAAAGCAGTTTAATGTATTTTGTTATCTTAACTTAGAGAACAGAGTTCACTTAAAGCAGCTCTGAAGTACAGCTCTGAAATTGTTCCAATTCATCCACAGCAGAAGTGAGGCTAATAAACCAACTCACTTCAAATGCCCTGGAGGTACCTTTGATAAGGTACCTACTGGCACACAGTCATCAGCAGTTTGTTTTCAGCCTGCAGTGGGAAGTACAACGTGACCATGAGAAGGGAAACCCATGCCTGAATCAAAACAGAAAACCAGCAAGGCTGATAAGGAAACTAACAAGAAAATGTTAATACGTAGGCTAACTATCCATTAGGAGCAAACAACTCTCCTAGCAATAAGAAGTGCAAATTTACATTGTTCTTTAATTTCATATCATGCTGCTGTTTAAGCAGTGGGAAGAAAATTAAGATCTTCCCATAAGAAACTGGAAATGTCAATCTCCCAGTGAAGAAACTGAGTTACTGTGAATGTTGGTAGTGGTCTCTCTGACCCCTGCCTTGCATGACCTGTGCTGGTGAAGTTGCTGGGGGCTTGGACACCACCAGCAGAAATAAAGCAAATAAATAAAAGCCAGACACATTCTGACACAAGATCTTCTGTAACTTTTATTAACTGAGAGCCCCCTTTGATTTCCCTGAAAATCTCATCTAAATCCTCCTGTCTCAGACCAGCTCACACACACAGCAGAGGGAGCCAAGCTACTAGAAAATATCTCATGGCTGAGAAATGGGGTATACCATGGTCAGTTCACAGGCCTAAATCTCCAATGACTCACCATAGAAGTTCCAGTGTGGTGGGGTCCTCACTTCCAACTCAAATACACCCTGAATACACAGCTGATAGTCAGCAGTTCATACCCAGTGCTTCTGACTGCATCTCTCTGGTTCTTCCTTTTTTTTTTTTTTTCAGGCATTCTTTAATTTTTAGGATTTTTTATTTTTCAGATTTTCTTAATGATTTTTTCCTTTCACCAGCATGTTTTGTTCTATGTGTTGTGTATAAATCCCAGTACTTTAAGGCACTGCAACAACATTAAAAACTTTTCCTTTCTGTGGTCACTCTAATGCAGCTCCCAATTCCCTTTATCTGGCAGCAAGCCATAGAACTCTCCTGTGAACCTGTCCTCATGTGATGCTGACCTTGACCCTATCCTTGGTCACACCTCTCAGAGACTGGAATATCACGTCATAAACCCACAATCACTGGTACTCACAGAGCAGGGTGATTTGTGGAATAGCCTTATTACCACTACACTGTGTTGAAAAAAACTTCTGCATAATCTTGCAGCACTGGAAAGCAATGACATGGCAGATTTAATTAAAAGACAGGCAACTGTAAAGGAGTAGACTTGGGGAGGGGAAAGAACCCCCTCAGAAAAAATTCAGTATCTGTCTCAAACAGCCAAGCCAGTTCCCCAGAAAATTACCCTCTTTTTGACCCTACACAGTACTTTCTAAAAACCCAAGTTCCCTTAAATAGTGAATATGCCTTCAGTTTCAACCTAAGAGCCCCATGAGAACTATGAAAACACAGAAGGTATAACCCTCTTCTGTCAGCACCCTCTCTAACATCAGCAAATCCACTGCTCTTCAGTAGGTGAGCAGAGTCATTCCTATCTGAGCCTGGCTGAATGTCACCAGGAGTCAGTTGTGAAGACCAAAAAGAGGCCTTAAACCCAACAACTCAACCTGAAGAGCCACGTGCTGTGTTAAAGGCAGTGCACACCTTGCATAGCCCAAGTGGTGCTGGCCTTGACCTACTCACCTGTATAAGGACCTCCAGCAGCAGAGCACCTCATGCCTTGTTAGTTTGGGCCCCAGAACCAACATCTGTCAGGATAAAAAAATTAACATGTATGCACTCTATGTCAGATCAAGTTGCTTTTGTATCAGAATCGTTTGGGATTATGAAATTTTGTGATTATGAAAATAGACATCCTGCCTTTTCCACCTCCACAGAATCCACAGAATCACAGAATTTTGGAAAAGTTTGGATTGAAGGGGAACTTCGAAGGTTATGAGCAGAGCTATTTTCAACTCCATGAGGTGGGACAAAGCCCCATCCAGTCTGACCTTGAGTGTTTCCAGGAATGGGGCATTTACCAACTCTCTGAGCAACATATTCTATCTAGTGTTTCACTACCCTCATTATAAAAAAATTTCTTCCTTTTAACAATCTGAATCTATTATCTTTTATTTTAAAATAATTACCCCTTGTCCTATTACAACAGGTCCTAATAAAAAAAATCTGTTGCTGTCTTTTTTATTAAATATTAATAATTGAAAGGCCACAATAAGTTCTCCCCAGAGCCTTTTCTTTCCCAGGCTGAAAAATCCCAGCTCTCTGATCACCTTGGTGGCCTCCTCTGGGCTCACTGCAGCAGGTCCCTGTCCCTCCTGTGCTGGAGCCCAGCTCTGGGTGCAGTGCTCCAGGTGGGTCTGAGCAGAGCAGAGCAGAGGGGCAGAATCCCCTCCCTGCCCTGCTGCCCACGGGGCTCTGGATGCAGCCCAGGACACGTTTGGCTCTCTGGGCTGGCAGTGCCATGGCCGGGGCATGTGCAGCCTCTCAGCCACAGCACCCCCAAGCCCTTCTGGGCAAGGCTGCTCTGGGGCTGCTCATGCCCAAACTGGGCTGCTACCAGGGCTTGTCCCAGCCCAGGTGCAGCAGCAGCACTTGGCCTTGAAACTCATGATTTTTCTCATGGACTCCTCCTCAAGCTTGTCTGGGTCCCTCTGGATGGCATCCTGTCCTTCAGGTGTGTCAAACCACCTCAGCTTGGTGTCACCTGCAAACTTGCTGAGGGTGCACTTGATCTCACTGACTATTTAGTTGGTGAGTAGTCCTGGTCCCAGTACAGACCCCTGAGGGTGATGAGTGATGAGGGAGCACTTGTCACTGACCTCCATCTGGACATTAAACCATTGACTAAAACACTCTGGATGCAATCATCCAGCCAATTTCTTACCCAGCAAATAGTCCATCCATCAAATCCCTGTCTCTCCAATGTAAAGACAAGGGTGTTGTCAGGAACCATGTCAAAAGCTTCACAGAAATCCAGACAAATTAAATCTGCAACCCTTCCCTTGTCCACTGATGTGGTAACTCTGTCACAGAAGGCCACTGCGTTTGTCAAGCCAGACTTGCCTTTGGTGAAGCCTTGCTCATTGCTTCAAATCACTTCTTTGTCCTTCATGTGCCTTAGAAGAGCTTCTAGGAGGATCTGTTCCATGATATTCCCAGACAGAGAGGTGAGGCTGATAGGTAGTAGTTTACCAAGTTGCTCATTTCTACCCTTTTTAAAATGCTTACCATAATGGTGTAATTAGGAGTTTTAAACAATAAGGAGTTTTAATAATTCTTCAGCTCTAAAACACAATTCAAGTACTAAACAATGTGGTCTTGATGCAGCACAGGGAAGAAACCACAGGACTTCCACAATTTATGGTCAAGGGAACTGAATCACTGAAACAGTGCAATATTTTCCTGAGAAATGTTAGCCTTGCCCTTAGATGTCCTGAGTTTGAACTCACTTTGTTATAAAAACAACAACAATACCCCACAACTCTATTAGAGAACAGAAGTACTTGGGCTCTCAAGTCCCCAAAATAGCACAGTCATTGCAGTCATTTGCTTTAAAAGACTTGTTTCCAGATTTGTACATCTGCTGTAGATGTTACCCAGATGTGTCCAGTAGGTGTCATTCCTGTCTACCCTTGCTTGCTTTAAGGCAGTCAGACATATCATTGCTTTCCTGTTTTGGAGAGAAAACTTTGGCATGTGCAGAAACTATGTGTTTGACCTCCAGGCTGAACAAGAATGCTCAGAATTGGTTTGATGCCCAATTATTTCTGGATTGAACTAAAACCTGGAGAGGCAGGTCCAGATTTTGTTTGAAGTCCAGTTCTGCAGGGTTTGGCATTTTGAAATAACTATGTCCCTATCCTTTCCATTTCTAAATATCCTCAGCCATGGTAAGACACAGCAAACCCTCTTGGTACCTTTCCCTTCACTGCTGGGATATGAGATACACAGACCATCCACAGGAACTTAAAAAATGTCTCACCTCTTTCCCTTGCTACAAAGACAACCATAAAGCACTGAAAGATAAACTTCTGCACAGGGAAGTTAGGCCACGGCTGCCAGGATTGGAGTGAACCGGCCAAAAATGTTTTCCTCTCTGTCAGATATGCATTTCTGTATAGAACACACACCTGGAACAGGACATCAAGCACCAATATCTACCATCACCCAGCAGCAGGTCAGCAGCCCTGACATGCAAAATCTGGCATGGCTCACTGAAGGCAAGCAAAAGACATTTTATTAATTTCATATTTTTTTTGTAACTTCTATTAATCGTTCCCTTTGTCTGCATTCAGGAAACTTCCATCCCACAGGACAGCGAGTTAAGGAAACACGTGCTTCCCCAGGGACACTTTAGAGCCAAGTCTGGCACCGGCTGCCATTGAAACCTAGACTGGGAGTCTCAGCACTGGTTGGAGATGCTAGAGCTCCAGCCAGACATGAGACTACCTTTGCCCTTCTGGCTGACCCGATGGTAACCTCTGCCAGAGGGACACAGCAGCCGTTGCTGCTCCCTGATCCCAAGGGAGAGCACACAGAGACATGCGGGAATCAACACCCACGTGCAGGAGAACTCCTTGCTGCCTCCCACGAGGCTTGCAGATGGCGTGAAGCCCAGACACGAGATTAAATCAGCAGCAGCCGCAGAGCTGCAGCTGTGTGGGGCCAGGAGAGCTGAACCCATCTGCTTCTCGTGGGCGGCTGGGGCCAGAGCTGGGGCTTGGCTGCCACAGGGACTGTGCCAGCACACAGGTGCCAGGCATGTTCCTCTTCTCAGTCCCTGGCCTGCTTGGAACACCACAGCTGTGAAAGCTTCACCCTGGTGCTGTGAATTAGTCAATTGAGGGCAAATGACCCCCAGAAAGGTAATTTTGCATCTACTGTCCTTTCTGGTGAAGTCAGAAAATTAGTCCCTGTGTGAGCTGCAAAGTACAAAGTACAATTTTACATCTGAAATTTCCACTCAGGCATCTTCATGATGTTGAAGCAGAACTTGCAGCAGTGTTGCTTTCATGCAAAATGAAACCAGTTGTCTCCAGCTCCCCACAGCTGTCCCCAGCTTCTCTACAAAGATATGGCATCAAAAGCAAAAATGTCATTTGTTTTTCTCCAATAATCAAAATTATTTCTCTTACTAAAGAATATCTGACTAAAATTAATGCCCTCTTCCATGAACCCACACTAGCCATGAGACATCATTTTAGGCTAGACAATAAGGAAGCAGCCAGAAAATGTAATTTTGATAGACTTAACCAGTTTCTCTGGTCAAGAAGTATCCCTAAATACAAAATTCTACTGTAAAATCAGTTTTTGAAATTCAAACAATAAAAGGCTGCTGTTGCTCCTTTCTTCTCTAGCAGAGATAAAATGCAGCTGTTTGCAAACTGCTGACTGGAATTTTTGTTTGCCTGTCTAACAGGGTGTTGTGCCTTCCTCCAAACTGAAGGAATTTGTGCTACAGTGTGAGTTTTGAAAATACAATATCAAATTATCCATCAGGAAATACTTCTGTGAAGGGGCAAGCTGAATCTGAAGACCTCACACAGTCACACTGGAACTCAGTTTTCCAAGGTGGGATCCAGCCCCTCAAGTCATGTTGCCCAGATTCCAAGAAATGTGTTAAGCTTCTGAAGGAACCTCCTGCTTTCTCATAACTGGCTTGGAGCCCCTTCTTTCAGAGCACTTTTTTTTTTGCCGTTAAGTAAAAGCCTAGGTCCTGAGGCAGGCAAAATTCACCTACAGTTGATCATTGCTTTATCAACCCACCAGCAATGATAAAGCAAGATAAAAGACGTCTGGAGAGGTCCAGGTAAAGGACAGTGCTTTTGTTCAGCAGCTCATTCAGTCACATACACTCCTGACAGCAAAAGCCTTTTTAATCAGACTGCAGTGATCTTTGATTACAGCACACAATAACTATGGAAAGGAACTGATCAGCCCACTGTACCCAGAGGGATCTGTTAGTGTAGCTGGTCAGAGAAAACAGATTTATCACCAGTCAGACAGGGCTGAACTACAATGTGAAGAAAACTTCAGACATCAGCAACTACGTTTAATTCAAAAAGATACCTACTATGGGAGGGCTTCAAGGTGAGGGCTCAGGTTTTTCACAAAGTTATAAATAGAAAAGATTTATATACTGGATATTGGGGACCTTTCAATATATGTATTTACAGAAGCATGACATTACCAGGGTGACCCATTTCACTGTGCTTTAAAGCAGGGACTTTTCAGGATTAAGCCTTTCAACCAGCAAGTAATGTCTGAAAAGCTCATCACATAGTCCAAGAATTTCAATATTTATTTTCAGCCAGACTTGAAAGAGTGTGTGCTTTTTTTGTTGGTTTTGAATCAGTAACTTAGGGTTTGGCTTGTAAAATGAGGGCAACTGGATACACAACTCAAGCAAGGCTGGAAAAAGGACATTTTACCGGGCTGAGGGCTGCTTCAGGGGATGACTCACATCTCTGCTGGGTGACTTCTGGCTGGCAGTGATGTGCTCACTCATGCAGAATAATAAATTAACCCCCTGCTGAAATGATGCAATACCTGTTTTCTAGGTTTTACAGACTTCATCTGAACTGTCTCCTGCAAAGCCTTCATTTTCACAGGATTTTTGTAATCCTTGGGTTTCTGTTTCCGGTGTTTCCCTTCTGCAGAACAGGTCTTTGTCTCCACTCCAAGAACACAGAACAGCCCTTTCCTGGGAACTAGCCTGGGAAAACTTTGGTATCAGCTTCCTGATATTGCACTGAGCTCTGTGCATCTCCTACAGGTTTTGCTTTACCAGCTGGAAGAGAGTAAGAGACCATTCAGGTTTTCGTATTTCTGTTACTGCTTCTATGGACATTGACCCCAACACAAGTAAACACTTTTATCCTTTACCATCTCTTGTACTTTTTCCTTTCACCCATTGTTTTTTCCTCCTTCATCCCGAAGCAGCTTGACAGGCTCTGGGAATTTCTAAACAACCGTACCCTACCTGCACCCTTCTTCATGGCATCTTTCACTCCTAAGTGCCCAGGAAACCTTTGCAGGCAGCATAACAATGGAGGTGCTACATGGCATATTCACGGGTTTCTCGGGATTGAGCTGAAAAACATCCTTAGTAAGCACCCATTCTCCGTCGCTTTTGAGGGATGGAAAGGCATTTTGAGGGACTATGCTCAAGTTAAATAGAGACCACTTGTCTCCCTTCCTCCATCTGGAAACTATGTAAAGGTGTCTAAACAAAGGCTGTTTGGAAACTTGTTGCACCAACATCGCTGCATCAGCATTTGTCTATGCAAAGTCTGCTGGTTCGTCTGAAAATCAAACTGTTTTCTGCCTCTTGTTAATTTCCCTTTTTAAAAATAAATTTTTCTATGTAAGAATAACTGATAATTGTTATGGTCTAGCTAGTACAAGGAAGGAGACTGATTAAATTAGCTTTACCATGCAGAGGCCAAACCACAGAATTTTAAAGGCTTTTCCAAAATGCTCCTCAATTCCAGTGCCTTTGCTGCCCCGTTGAACAGGTTGTTCACAGTCATGAGGGTGTCTTCCTCAAACATGGGGTCAAATATGGACCATGAGTCATTTCAGGTCCTCTTTGAGTAAACCTGAATATCAGGCTTTTCAGGCCACCTCAGTGAATAAATAATTGAAATTTTGCCAAAAGCTGTCATCTGCAGCTCCCCCATCCTGGGGCACAGTACAAACTTTTTTTGCAGATATCTGAGCAGGCATACAATGCAAAATTATGAGGTTTTTAAAGGTAGTATACAAATATGTCATCTCCCAAAAGAGAAAACAAAGAGAAATTGGAGGGGGGGGGGGGGGGTGGGTCTGGAAGCAGGGAAGAAAAATGGTAAGGAAGGGAGAAAGAAGGAGAAAAAAAATGAAAACCAGAATAAATCAAACTGCGTGTGTAGCGAAGTGTATTGGTTGGGAGGTCATGAAACTGTAACACAGAGTTGCAACACCACTGAGAGTTCCTGTAATTATTTCACTTTCCTGTGGCTGGCGGCAGAAGCCACCGCAGAGGGGAATCCACTTCTTTGAGCAAGCAGCAGTGTTTATCACCCCACCCCTCCGGGCACGCACACACACAGACACACAGACACACACGGAGGGGTGGGATTTCAGCGCAGCTTCACTCCAGTGCCTGTTATCCCAGAAATTCGGACGGGAATTTGAGGGATCTGCAAGGCAGAGGAGAGGAAGATGCTGCAAGAGGGCCCAATTACTGTGGTCATGCAGGTGGCCCTCTGGAGCAGCTCTTTGAGGATACGCAGTATTTTATGTCCAGGGGATAGCACTGGGGGAAAGGATAGTAATCAAATGATGCGAGTGTTAAACTGGGTAATTGGGCTTGTTATACTGAGGCAACAAAGGAGAAGATGATTTATCCCATCCCCTGCTCATGCATTCTTGTCACAATGCCATGAGCCTGGCTCAGTTACCAGCTCCGTGGGCCAAAGATAAGAATTTAGGGAAAGGGTACAATTATTTATCTGATGATTATGTCGTTCCCTGGGGTGGCCTCTCCTTCAATTTTTGTCTTCTGCACCAATAGCTTGGGGGAAAAAAAATAAACAATTCCCATATATATTTTGTAAAATAAATGCCAAAGGAATACAGGAATGAGAAAATATTACCTGTTGGGGATTTCCACTGAGTGGCTGTGGTTAGGCTAAAGCTCCTTGACACAATGGAGAGTAGAAAGTATCAACATTAAACAAAGCCTAGCCTTCTGGCACACTATCACTTCCAATTTAGTAATGAGCAGAGTTTCTGACCCCACACAACAAGAGGTGGCTACTCTTCTGGTGTCTTCAAGAGGGAGAGAGGCAAATATAAGGAGTCCTTGGAGGTCTTTTCTTCTTCCCCTTTTTCCCCCCCAGGTTTTACATTTTATGACTCTCTGAGAACATAATTTATTGGTCTTAATTGAGTGCAGCTTTCCCCACAGTTGTGTTCATATGTATGCTTCATCAACTGTAAATATATAAAGATTATCCTCTCTCTAAAACTTCTACATTTTATTATTTTAAAATGATCCCTTTTTTTCCATCACTAACATTGTCTTCAGCTAGTCTACACACAGAAGTAAAAATTCCTGGCAATTCAGTGCTAAACAATCAGAGAAACACTATAAAAAGGGAGAGGCCTCTTACCCTTTTCTCTCTACCAGAGATTACTGAAGTGTGGAAACACAAATTAAGGCTAAAGCAAAGAGAAATGAATATAGATTTTAACTGTGTTGGGTATTGGCTGAAGTATGTTTTAAACATGTAGTTTAGAGTTCTCCCATTTCCTCTGTTTCAGTAAATACAAGATCTGTATAGTCCATAATTATATAGACAAGTTTTAATGACTGCTTTCCTCCTTTGCAAAACAGTTTTTCTCAGTTTTGTTCTTAAAGAGGCACTCCCATCAGCTGATTTTTCATGCCAATGGACATAAATGAAACAGACTAACCAAACATCCTCAGAGACAGAGCAGGCTTGGCCTAAGTTTATTTTTGTGAACATGTCTCATCATTCCTGGATTTCTGAAAGTTTACTATAGTTATCCAGCTCACGTGCAAATGATGCAAATCACGAATGAGTAATACTGGCAGAGCTAGAGAAAAACAATCAGGTGTTAAATCAGAGCTAGGGTAACCAGGTTGCAGGTTGATAACTCCTGTGCGGAATTTAACCACACTGTCAAACAGCGGAGTCCAAGTCAAAAGTGCAGACAGGTTCAGAAAACTTCCTCTTGTAGGATTCAATATCATTATATTTATTTAGTAAGTAGCTCTTAAATGTATGGTCTGAATAAATGAGTCTTTATTTTTCTAAATTACAAGAAAATGGTAGAATAAACTAAGAGAAATATTACTTCATGCCCATTTTGCTTTCAGTGGTCCAAACATCTTCTTTCTAAGATGTCCCATAGCCACCATTACAGGCATGTTTGAGCTGCCCCTGCCTGGCAATGCTTAATGTGCTGTGCTGATTCTCCCTCAAGCCCACAGCATGTGCTTAAATACTTTGCAACCACAGGAAAATGGACCAACACAACTGTCACAGAGAACACAGTGACTTTGGGCCTCCACTCCAGTAATACTATTGTCAAATACTCCTTGACTCACACTGAGAATCTTCTTCCATCACATTTCATAGAGTGGGTCAGGTTGGAAAGGACCACACATGCGGTCCAACTTCCCTGCTCAAGCAGGGCCATTCTAGGACACACTGCCAAGAATTGCACCCAGAGGGTTCTTCAATATCTCCAGTGCGGGAGACTCCACAGCCTCTCTGGGCACCTGTTCCAAAGTGCTGTAACCCCAACAGTGGTTCTTCCTCATGTCCAGGTGGAACTTTCCATACATCAGTTCCTGTCCATTTTCTCTTGTCCTATTGCTCAGCAGCACCGAGCAGAGCCCAGTCCATGCTCTGACCCCTCCCTGCAGACACTGGCAGACATTAATGAGGTCTCCCCTCAGTCATCTCTTTTAGAGGCTCAACATGCCCAGCTCGCTCAGCCTTTCCTCATAAGAGAGATGTTCCATCCCCTTGACCACCTCTGTATCTCTCTGCTGGACCCACTCCAGGAGCTCCATGGTTGTTTTTACCGAGGAGCCCAGAACTGGGCACAGCATTCCAGACAAGGCCTCACCTGGCCTGAGCAGAAGGGCAGGATCTCCTCCCTCGATCTGCTGACAAAGCTCTTCCCAATGCATCCCAGGACACCACTGGCCCTCCTGGCCTCAAGGGCACTGCTGGCTCACGGACAGCTTGTTGTCCACCGTGACCCCCAGGTCCTTGTCCTGCTTTCCAGCAGGTTGGGCCCAGCCTGTGCCAGGGGCTGTTCCTCCCCAGGTGCAGGACGCTGCACCTGCCTTTGTTGAACTTCAGACAATTCTTGTCTGCCCATCTCTCCAGGTCCCTCTGAAGGGCTGCAGACCCCTCCTCAGCTTTGTGTCATCAGTGAACACCCTGAGCAGGCCTCTGCCCCTTCCGCCAGGTTGCTGAGGAGTAAAGTAAACAATACTGGGCCCAGCACTGACCCTTGGGTGACACCACTAGTGACAGGCCTCCAACTAGACCCTGTGCCACTGATTATCCTTTGGGATCTGCCACTCAGCCAGTTTTCAATCCATGTCACTGCCCACTCGTCCAGTCCACACTGCCTGAGTTTGCTTACAAGGATATTGTGAGACACAGTGCTGAAGGCCTTGCACTGGGTGTGACCATACCCTGGTAGTTGGTGGGGATGGAAGAGCAGCCAGATGCATTCAGCTGGAATGACCTTAGCTATTAACAGAAGGGCACGAGAAGGTCTTTCTCTTCATGGCTGAGAGCACTCCCTCCAAAAAACTCTGCTCTGAAACATGCCTTAGTACCAAAACCCTGGGACTGTGGATGAGACCTAAGTAGACAAAAAGAATATAGCAGGTAGAAAATACCTTTTTGTGCCACAACTGCAATGCCTAGAGGTTCTGCTTTTATGAAACTCGCCCATTTTCTTACTCTGTAGACAGCACACCATGTTCTGCTCCTGGGAGAGTCTTTAACCACCAAGGTCTTGGCATCATGGGAGGTCACTGAACAGACCACATTTCCTGGCTGCCAATGGCTCCATTTCTCAGTTCACATTTTTCCCAAATACTAGGTTTACAACCTGCTGAATTTATAGGGTCCTATTCTGTTGGGATGATATTAAAATAATTGAAAAATGAAATCAGAGAATCATATATCATGCTTTGGGTTGGAAGGGACTTTAGAGATTGTCTCATTCCAAACCCCCTGCCATTGGCAGGGACAACTTTCATGAGGTTGCTCAGAGCCCATCCAGCCTTGCCTTGAACACCACCCAGGATGGGGCACCCACAGTTTCTCTCAGCACCCTCTGCCAGTGCCTCACCACCCTCACAGAAAGAATTTCTTTCTAATGTCTACTCTAACCTATTTTCTTTCAGTTTAAAGGCGTTATCCCTTGTCTTATCACTACATGGCCTTGTAAAAAGTCCCTGTCCACCTCTCTTGTAGTCCATTTAGGTCCTGGAAGGTGGTAGAAAATCTCCCCAGAGACTTCTTTTTTCCAGGGTGAAGAACCCAAACTCTCTCAAACTGTTTTCACAGGGTCATCTTCCTGACCTCCTCTGGACTGTTCCAACAGGTCCATGTCCTTATTGTGGTGGGGGTCCCAAAGCTGGATGCAGTACTCCAGGTGGGGTCATATTAGAATGAATATAGGAAATCACAGTTAAGGATGTTTGCAATCTGTCTCTAGTAATGAACCCTGTACTAATGAAAGAGAAGCAATACTGTTGCTCTGGTTTTAGGGGGAAAGCTGTGCCTTATGCGTTTTCAGCCTGCAGGTCATTTTGCCTATGCATCTATGAAAAAATGCCATCTTCCTTTAAGTTCTTGTAAGTGTCAGCTGAAATGTATAATTTTGGTGAATGCCCCAACTACATGTATACCTCACATTTCCAAAAATCATGTTATAAATTATCTGTAAATTAGTAGTGTAATTTTTCACACAGTAATGAAGTCAACAACAGCAATGATAATAATAATAATAATAATAATAATAGTAATGTCAATTTGGTGTCATGAACCAATAACTATCACCTCAAACATCTTACAACCTAGGATAGCTAGACCAAAAATAACAACAAAAAAAAATTGAACAACAAAAAAAATTTGAAGATCAGTATGGTTACTGTTTACCAGAAATGCTTAAATGCAATTTTTTGCTTTAATTTTTGGATGCTCTTGGTTGTTAAGATATCATTCAGAAGGAAGAGTCAAACTACTGTTCAAAACCCAGAACTGCTGCTCAAAACACATTACAATTCTAAAAAATAGCTAAAAAAAGAAAAGAAAAAACTGAAGTAAGAAAATCAGAAACAGGCACTGTGGAGAATGCCATGGATAGATGTAATGATTTTTATAGATGCCAATACTAGATTCAGTGCATTGCTTATTGCTTCATCATTTGGGGGATTAATTTACAAAGAGGGTTTCTAGAGATTCTCTGTGCTACCCAGAACTGCAATGGGTCATTGACTGATGGCTCTTGTGAGTCCGTTTTCACATGTACAATGTGAAGACATTTTTAACTGAGGTTTTAAAAGCCTGACAAGGTATTTTACTTGTTGTTTTGATGGATGATGTAATTTTCCAATTTTTGACAATCACTGAGATACCACAAAAAAAAGGTGGTTTTCGTAGTGAGTCAGCCCTTAGCCAAAACTGAAAGTTTACGTTATTAATTCGACTGAGCATTCAGACTTCTGTGGCTATTTCACATCTGAGCCTTCTGGGTTTTTAGACTTGACACTATCACTGCCAATTTTATTATACAGATCTGCAGTTCTGTGAGCCTGTGAACTCCTGGGTGGAGACCCAGATGCCACCATTGCTACACACACTGTGATTTCTGCTTCATGTGGCCTCTGCTGGGCAGGAACATGCAACTCAGGGTGCAATGATTACATTGCTAGTCCTGAGACCAACTGGTCCCACACCCTGGGACTTCAGGGAGGCTTCTCCACCTCTCACCCCTTCCCTGAGGTCCTCTGTCTCCTCCTCAGCACAGAATTTCCCTCACCTCTCCCTTTCCATCACCATGCTCTGCCATAACCACAGCAGTTTCTCCCCCACTGGACACCTTAAAACACCTGACAATTAAATTGCCTTGTTTTAAAACCAAAACAGCACACAGAATAAAGAAACAAAAAAACCCGAGAAAACCCACACACAAAACGAACAAACAAAAAAACAAAAACAAAAAAAAAAAACCCAAACAAAACAAAAAATTAAAAAAAATTTGACAAACCAGAAAACCTTAAAACAAAAAAGAAACAACAAAACAAACCCTGACTTCCTGTGTCTTTGCAGATTGAGAGCTCCTTCCAGATTCACAGCCTGTGTGCACTTTTCTGCAGTTGCTCACCATAGCCCACCACAAGATGATGAAATAGGCAGGGCGGATGGCATCATGACCACAAAACAGGATGCAAACCAAGATGCTGTCACGTGAAGTCAGCTCCTACACCTGTGCCTATGGGACACAACCCCCACTCTTGGTCAGACTGTCCCCCTTCTGTTTTCTCCTTCTGGGCATCCACACTCCTCCACTCCTCACATGTGGAAAAGGTGGGAATGGTGACAGCCCTGCTGAGGGGCACAGGGCACACATACAGTACCCACACCCTTGAGGGAGGCATGGAGCAGCTGATATAGGTCTTTCCCATAGCACTTAGGCTTCAGAGAGTAGAAACAGGTTGTAAAGTACAAAAAATAGTTTGTTGTTAAGTGCAACCCTCTTTTTTCTGTTTCCCCTATTTACTTCTCCTTTATTCTCTTTGGAGTCAGTCGGTGCATCTGCAGAGAGGTCTCTGGTGAGGAAGAACACAGTGTCCTTGCCCTTGAAGGCAGACTTGTTATTTCTCACTTTTTTGTTTGCCTTAACTCTTAATGCCAAAGGTCACCCTCACAGCTTTCCCTCTCACACCAGTAACCAACACCCCTCAGCAGCACAACCACAGCCACAAGTGTGTGTGCTGTGGGGAGACACAGCTCCCACAGCACAAAGTTATGGATGCATGGCAGAAGTTTGTCCCCATGTTCACAGCCAGCATGGATATGAAAAATAAGCTCTGTGCTGATTTTGCGTTCCCTGAGGTCACCTGGAAAAAACACGAAGCAGGATCTCAAATGTGGGGTTCACTTAGCAAAGAGGGGATTATGATCTGCAGCTGATGGTGTTACATGGAGCTGCTCCCCCATAGCAGGGCTCTCCTGAAGCCAGATGTGGATGGATCCAATGGCTGGGTCAGCATGGTAACAGGAACTCAGGGAGGACAGCACTCCTCTGCCTCTGACCACCCTGTCCAACCACTTCCAGCACCTCCCCCTTTTCTGCGGGGGCTGCTCTCACTCACAGAGAAAGCACTGGGAGCCCAAAGGGACTCCTTTCTGACAGGAAGGGACAAGCTTCCTTCCATTTCTATGCAAGGTCATTGCCACCAACACATTTTTTCTTGCAGCCCTTCATGCCTAAGGCTCCTGGGGCTTGTCTGCAGAGCAGCTGCAGGGGACTTCCCATCTCCTGGGAGGCTTTTTTCTCCTGTTCAGAAAAGGCAGAAAAAGTCAGCCCCTTCTTCTCCTCTGTGTGTGTCTGCAAATAAAAAATAGAAACGGAAATGAGCTCGTTTCAGTGCTATCAGTCATGTAGTTTAAAAGTGAAACTACCTCACAACATGGGATGTTGTCAGCACTCTCATAACTCTCATAACATCACTGTTGTCAGACTAGTGATGATTCAAGTGGTCCCTCTGCCTTCACAGTTGGTTGCCACCCTGACAGCTTTCACCAAACACAGTTTCAGCCTGTGACACTTCTCTACCAGCACAACCCACAAAGGGACCTCTGGTGTAAGAGGTTTCACACTGCCACAATGCAGCATGCAGATCCTGAAATGGAAATGCCTCCCCACAGCAATGTTCTGATGGCTGGAGGCTGCTGCAATTCACTGCAACCCCCTGAAATGGATGCATGGTGTGTGTGTGTGTGTGTGTGTGTGTGTGTGTATGTGTGTATGTTTGGAGGAGGGGAACAACCTGCTCCTATGGTTCTGCCAAATCCCAGGGTCTGGACTGTGATGATCTACTCACAATAAAGTCTCATACTTTTCATTGTGCCTTTTTTTTTTCCCAAAATAGACATTTTTGAAGGGAAACCTAAATATTTTTTTTTCTTTACTATAGCAAAGACATGGCCTCAGGATGCACCAAACACACCTAATGGTTTATTCACATAAATCACAGGCAATTTGAATGGTAGGGGAGATCCTATACTTAGTACATTGCATGTACCATCTACCTTATTCAAATGTATAGTTCTAATGAAATACCAAAACACTTTTTAAAGCCCTAAAACTTTCAAGGGAGAATGTTTCACAAAAGGTAATATATTTCACTTTGGTTCAGTCCCTGCATTCTCTTGTTAAATCTTTTTCTCTTTTGCTTTAAGTTCACAGAATCATAGAAAGGCTGGGGTTGGAAGGGACCTTAAAGATCTTGTTCCAACCCCTCTGCCATGGACAGGAACACCTCCCACCAGACCAAGTTGCTCAAAACCCCATTCAAGCTGTTCTTGAACACTTCCAGGGATGGGTCATCCACAGCTTCTCTGGACAGCCTATTCCAGTGCCTCACCACCCTTACAGTAAAGAATTTCTTCCTGATATCTCATCTAAACCCACTCTCAGTTTGGAGCCATTCCCCCTTGTCCTGTCACTACATGCCCTTATGAAAAGTCCCTCTCTGTTGCTCTTGTCAGCTCCCTTCAGCTACTGGAAGGTCAAAGTTAGGTCACCCTTAAGTCTTCTCTGCTCCACACTGAACAATTCCATCTCTCTCAGCCTTTCCTCATAGGAGAGGTGCTCCACTGAAAACATTTTCCACTTTATGTCTGGTTTGTGGGATTTAGGGGCACTAAGGAATTCTTTATCTAAAAGAAGATTGTTCAAAACAGGCACTTCCAAAACCCAGCTCAAAGAAATAATTGTTCACAATAGTCTGAAAATCCCCTGCCCATGCAAAATAGCACCTGTCCCATCCGGAAAGCATTGGAAAGGTACAGGGGAGACTCTGCAGCACTGAAGCACTGCTGCTGCGTTGCACTGGGAATCCCAGATCACCATGCTAATGTCCAGAAAAGTTAGCTTGGATTCTCTAATTCTCCTGTTAGACTTCACTGATTCACAGCAAGTCACCAGTAATGAGCCCTGTGGGGGTTACCAGGTTGCTGCCTCAGCTGCAAGGCAGTGGCATGCCAGCAAAGCAGCAACTGTCTCACAAATGGGATTTCCCTTTTTTTTTTTTTCAACCCCATGCCTGCTGCATTGACTATACACAAAAATTATGACAAAATGTGGGGGAGGTGCAGGAAACAAGGGAACCAGAAGAACAAGAAAGCAAGAACCCAAAAAAGATCTGTCAGAGCAGGAAGCAACGAAGAATTTCAGAAATGGAGCACATTCACATTCTCAGCAAAGATAGCAAGACAGAAAACAGCCGTAGTCACCGTCCAAGGGAGGACCTCTGCAAAAACCCAGCAGTAATGGCACAGCTGTGCTAACACTATGCCTGGCGTTTGCACAGACACCTACACACATGGAGGAGAGCTCTTCAGCAAATACCAGACTCATAAACAGTGATCAACACCAATATTTACTTTACTAACTCCTACCTCTGGATAGCAGTCGCAAAGATTGGTTTTTATGAGGGTGTTGTCAACTTCACAGGTGCTAAAACCCACTTAACAAAATACCTAGTGAATCCTTCCATCTCTTACAACCTTTTTATAAAGTTGGAAACCTTTCTGGTGACTACTAAAAGGATTAATTGGGAATGACTTTACAAGGAGCCACCTGCAGGACCACTGCTTTCTGCTTTCACAGAAAATTCAGCTCACCAGATAATCTGGCCCACCTAATTTAAAACTGATCTTAGCCTAAGACCAGGAAAATTATGTCAACAAAGGTTCTTTAAAAAATACTTCTTGATTAAAGAGCATAAAATATGAACTTTTTTACACTCCAGCTATATCAAGGAGTCTCTCTTCTATTCAACCCCATCCTCAACCAAATATTACGGCTCTCAGCAGGAGTACTGGCTGGCCCGTTCTGGCTTTGATGGGCACCAGATCAGACACATGTGAGTCATTGTTCAGTAGCATTTTGCAAGTAATGAATTAGTGCTGCCTGCTTTGCACAGAGGTGGTCACAGAGGAAAAGGTGTGTGTTTAACCCTCTGGCAGTGACAGCGCACTGTAATATATGACCAACCATGTAGTTCACTTTTTACTAAGAAAATTATGCATTTAAGCTTTCAAGGGAAGCAGGCAAGAGAGAACAGCATAGGAGGGAGAGTCTAAGAACTAATTGTGAGGCATTAGGTAACATTTAAACAGCATATGAGGTCTGTGAGAGTAGGGTTATATCCCAGCAGTGCTGTTCTTCTTAGTTTCTTTTCCTGGGTGGTATGGGATCACACTGTCAAATCAAAGTCAAATCAGCTGGAGTATTTCACTTAGCTACTGAAAGCTGCATTAACCTTTTCCCTCACCACAGTGGAGGTGTCAGCAGCAGTAGCTGCTGGAGGCCAAAGCTTTGCTACAGTTGCCACCAGAATATTATTAAAACAGAGCAAGGCCATTTCCATGAAAAGCGAGGTTGAGATTAATGTCTAAGGCTGGATGATTTAGGAAGCTCTACTTGTAACAGTGAGAGATCCCTGGAGAAAAAGTGCATGAGAAGAGCAAACCAGAGAATTAGAGTGATTTATGAAAAAAAAACCCCAAAAAAGCCCCAAAAAAACAACAACAAAAAACCACCCAAACAAACAAAACCAAACAACCACCACCAACAAAAACACAACAAAAGAAAAAGAAAAAACAAGCAAAACAAAATAACCCAAAGCACCACAAAAACAAACAAACAAAACTTATCCATGGCTCTCATCACCCTCTCGGCATGGCCCATGGCCACATGCCACTGCACTTTCCTGAAATGACCTTGGTTTGTACTCCTGACAATAGAGCCAAGTTTCCTGATCGGGTGCAGAGACACACACGGATCAACAGGAACTGTCGACTCTGCAGTCTGCAGAAATGGGAAAAGTGAGACAGAAAAACAAACAGCTTCTCAGTTAACACAAGAGCTGTCAACACCAGTCTTGGGAAGATGAGAAGACAAACTCCAATGATGAAGCAGTATCAGAGATTTATTTAAGATCTTAGAGGAAGGTGCAGAAACAGCTTGAAAATGATTCAGCACAAATAACTGAGTTCTGAGAAAAAAAAAAAAAACGTAGTTTCCTTTCTCTCCCACTCTTGCTTTCATTTCTGCAACATTTGATTTCCTTCCAGCAACCCTGCCACACAACAGTTGTTTATATGTGGTGAGAGTGTGTCACATGCTGTCTTTTACGGACACGTTCCTGATAAAACCACATCACCCACACCAGTGAAGCTTGGGGCACATTATCTAAAGAAAATTTTCTCTTCTCAGCAATTGTGTAATTGTGTATTGCAATTGTGTAATTGCAATAACTTTGGATGATACTACGCAGAAATAGACCAAACAGCAGCTCCAGCTGGGCAGTGCTCCTTGGGCTGCTGCTTAGCTCCCTGCCATGGCTGTGCCCACCTGGCGACCTGTGGTCCTGCTCAGTGTGGCCAAAGCAAGAAACAACTTTTGTGGCTGCTCTGGTACAGCAGATTCCCAGGGCTCTGTGCTTCCCACAGATACACTTCCTTATTTAGGGGAATCGAAACAAGAAAACGTCAGAGCTCGCCAGTGGCTTTTGAAACCACATTCTACTTTTCGCTCAGCCCTGTTGCACAATCCTATAATTAGCAGCGGCCCCAGCATATACTGTTCCCGCCAAAATGGGCTGAGATTTACACATCAGTAACTCCCTCACACACCAGTAAAACCCTACGAGGATGTGGGCCAGATCTGGAATTTGAGGCAATTCCCCTCTAAACAGCAGCGGGTTTCCCTGCATTACACCACTGCACTCAGATACATGGCGCTGACTGCAGCAAGAGGGAAACAAGAACTTCAGGCACTTGGGCTCACAGGTTGGTCTAGTAACCATTTTGCACACTGAAGTGTGCCCTTTTCTATTGCCTTTTATCCTTCTGTATTACATTGTACCCTTTATTACCTATTATTCCATTTTTATTACCTTTATCACTACTTTAAAATAAAACAAAGAAAATAAACAAATGCTCTCAATTCAATTATCCCACTGGTTTGTGCACTGCTGCCCTGACAGGAAAGAATCTCTCCCACATGGACCCACAAGAAGGGCCCATCTCTTTGCGTGGCTGCAGGGGTATAGAGAAAGGTGCCCTTTAAGCTTATCTGCCTTCAGGGTGAAGTGTTGCTGAGCAGGACAGGATTGAGGTTAATTTGGTTTTGGCTTCACTAGAGGAAGAGTAATTTAAATAATTTGCCCAAGGATTTGATCTGTCTCCAGATTCAAAAAGAAAAACAAGCCGCAGGTCATACCTGGCTCTGTCTGAACAAGCAAAATGAATGTGCAAAGTCACACACACGTGCCAGCAGCACAAGAAACCAGTGTGACCTCATGGCTTGAGTTTGTGGGTGCTTTGATTGCACTGGGCAATGCTGAGCACTGAGAAGGGCAGGAGGGGTACGTGGGGTGCCCCTTAGTAAGGGGGCAGTCTCAGTAAGGCCTCAGCCCCTTGTGCTGACATTCTGGAGAAGCTTCCATGATTTGTGGAGCGGCTGTTGGACTGTGGCTGTGAGTTCCAGCCCCAGGCATCGCATGCTGCAGACCACCACACTTCCTCCACGAGGGATGACGTGTCCTGCAAACATCCTCCTGACCTGTTTACCTGCCTTGCCGTCTCCTAAAACCCAACAAACTTGTTTTGAAGACACAGTTTCTTATGTAACAGGAATGACTGCCAAAGGCCAGCTCTGCCTGAACAGGGCTGAATTACTAACAGCAGTGTTCATACAGCTGAAGGGAACCCCAAACACATCGGGTCAAGGAAATTAGCCCGCATGCCATGTAGGTTATATATCAGCTGAGAGACAAAGGCAATACATCTTCAAAAACATTAGAAAATTCTCTGTGGTCAATCTGAGCTGCTCTGACACCAGGTCACAATCTGGCAGGGCACACTGTGTGGTGCTGACAGAACCAGTTTACTGTTTGGGGAAAGGCCTTACAAAAGCCTCATCCAGCTATAGCTTTCGTTTAGACATCTCACCCCGAGAAATGTCCGTGAGCTCGCACCACTGCCCCTCCCAGATGCCAGCCCTGCAGCACCACTGTGCCAGCTGCCTCCTGTCGGGCACCAAGGGGGCCGAGGTTTGCTGCACAGGGAGGGAAATCAGCCGTGCTTCAAGTGTGCCATCATTTTGGGAAATAGCAGGGAAAAGGCTGTCTGCACTGAGATGGTGAATGATTCCCCTGGTAATGGAACTTCAAAGTCACCACCATTTCTAGACACTTGACTTCAGAGGCTCCTATCCCATAGAATGGAGCCTCTCAACATCCTGTTGTGGGTCTGTATTACTATGACATTTTAAGTTGTGTTTTGATGGGAGAGGTAGTAATTACCTGACTTTCAGCCACAAATCAGTTATTTGTTATGTCTGACCTATTTGTGCTTTCTTTACATCAAGCAGTTTTAATTTTCCCCTAAAAGCAGAAGTCCATGGCATGTGTCACAACATGAAATATTCAACTCTCTCAGAGACAGGAGGCAGATGAGTGATCCACGCATCAGTGGCAGCTCTCCCAACATTGTGCAACAATCACAAAGACATGAGAGTGACTTTGTTCCAGCTCTTGCTTCTTGCAAAAAGCACTGTCTAAAATTACAGCAGGCACAGGTAAGTGTGGCATGTGCCAGCCAGAGCCATGCCATGCAGACCCTGCAATGCCACAGGGAAGATCCAGCTGGGGGGGGTGGCCCCAAGCTGCTGCAAGTGGTACATGAGTATGGGCTAGCTTGTTCCCCCATGTTTGGTTTGAGGGCAAGGTCACCATCACTTTGAATAGAAAAAAGGTTTAGAGAATTGGGGTTGCTCAGCCTGGTGAAAAAGAGGCTCTTTTATTTATTTATTGCAGCCTTCCAGTACCTGAAGGGGACCTATAAGAAAAACTGGGACAGATATTTTAGAAGAGCCCTTTGCAATGGGACAAAGAGTAATGATTTAAACTAGAGGTGTATTGATTAGATTAACTATAAGGAAGAAGTTTTTCATTTATATGGTGAACTACCAGCACAGGTCACCCAGAGAGGTGGCGAATGTTCCATCCTGGGAAACATCCAGGGTTGGGGTGAACAGGGCTTACAGCAACCTGATCTAGTTGAAGATCTTTCTGTCTTTGTGGCAAAATACAGTGGGGCTGGTCTAGACAACCTTTAAGAAGTCCCTTACAAATCAAACTATTCTATGCTTCTGTGATAATAACACACCCTATCTGTTTCTTCGGCTTGTCCAAGCACTCTCCATCCTTCCACCTCTTCTTGCTTCGCATCATCATTGCAACCCTGTCCACCTTTCCAAGACCACCACCACCGCAAGCACAACCCACCCTCTCTCATCTCTCTTTGCCTAGAGCAAGGCCACCTCGCTCCTCTGCCTCTTCTTATCCAGATGCAACCCCACCGTTCATCTCCCCTGACCCACCCCACACCTCCATCCCCTTTTCCCTCAGCGCTCCGCATCCCTCCACCTCGTGTGCCATCCTCCCATCGCCTCCTGCCCCGCTCAGCGCATCCCTCCAGCCCTTTCCGGGCCGGCAGCGTAGGCGGTGTCCCGGCCGCGGCCCCGCTCCGCCCGGGCACGCCGCCGCCTGCCCGCGGGGCGCGGGGGGCGGGATCCCCGCGCCTTTTCGCTACGTCAGGACGGAGGGAAATCCCCGCCGAAGTCGCAGCCGCGCTTTTAGCGCCGCGCTCCGCCTCCTTGCCGGCAGAACGCTGCTGCCACCGGACCGAGAGCAGCCTGGGCGCCCCGTGCCCCGCCGAACCGAGCCCGCGCTCCCCGTGCCCCGCCGAACCGAGCCCGCGCTCCCCGTGTCCCGCCGAGCCTGGGCGCTCCGTGCCCCGCCGAACCGAGCCTGGGCGCCCCGTGCCGAACCGAGCCGAGCCGCGTCCCGCCGCCGCGATGATGCCCGGCCGGACCCTGCGCAAAACCGCGTCGCCAGCCGCTCCTGCAGGTACCGCAGGGTGAAGGGAAAGAGGGGGGACGGGGCGGGACGGCATGGCGTGGGACAGGGACGGGACGGGAGGGACAGGGACACACCGTCCTGCGCTGCTGCCCGGCTCCAGCACCGGGGGGCGGCCAGCGCCCGGCGCGGCTGCGGGCGCCGTGTGGAGGCGAGCGGGACAGAGCCGCTGCTCGCAGGGAGCGGGGGGCAGAGAGGGTGCGGGGTGGCGTGTGCTGCATGATGAGGAAACGGTGCAAAAATAGGCAAAAAGTACCGTGCCGTGGGGATGCCATTAAAGCGGCAGGCGCGCGTTTCCGCAGGGCGAAACTCGGAGGCGGCGGCGGAGTGCGCCCTGGAGCTGACCCGCATCGGCGACAGGTGGGACCTGCGGCAGAGGCTCCTCAACCTGCTGGCCAAGCTCTTCTGCCCCGGAACGTGGGGTGCCCGCGGACACGGCGAGCGAAGCGGAGGAGGACCTTGGCTTTGTGGGTTTGGAAGAAGAGGCTCCACAGACATTGGGAGATGAAGAAACCTCAAATCTCGCTGCGTTGTATTTGGGTGACTGCAGCCGCTGGAGGATGGCTATCACATGTTTTCTCTGAAGAATGTTACAGCAATACTGGCATATGAATGCCAGGTGGGGAAAAAAGATAAGGACGGGCCAAACCCCTAAACTGTGCAGTGGTGACTTGGGGCAAGCCGGTGATGTGGGGAGATTTGGGACAAGACTGAACTTGCCCTTCGCCATGGTCTGAGAACACTTTCAGGAACCCAGTTTCCCCAGTCACCCTCTGGTCCTCATGTCCCATAGCCATATTTCACCAAGCAGTTCAGCCCGCCTACAGGATGAAGCAAAAAAATCTGTCAGTCTATTGGAACTTGGGATCACACACCACACAGGAAAAGCCAGTTGCTGGACCTTTGACTGCTCCTCTTCTCTGAAGTGTGGATCCTGCTGGACAGGGATCTAGTGGTGGTTATTAAAACTTGTTAAAGACAACCACTATCTTTGTTAGAAGGTTATTTGTTACAGGATGTTGTTTTGCAGACTAAAAGTTGTAATTCTATGAATTAACACAGTGTTGCATAGTTCTAGTCTATAGTATAAATATATAGTTTAAGTTTATATATATATAGTATGTGTACATAAAATATAAATGTGTGCACTGCTTGTGCATAAATATTTAATATAACTATTAATCAAAAGTTGTTTGTTTTCAAAACACAGTATGAAAAAATGTTCAAAGCATGACAAAATTCAATATAAAAAGGTATTATATAAACAACAAAAAAGGATCATATTTTCTGATGATAAAGGAAATTAATCATGCTTCAGAGAGGGAAGCATACTTTGGCATTATATAGGTATCTGAATATAAATTAGACAAAGATACATAGGTAATTGTGAAAGGATTCTTTCAATATTACAAAGAATTTCTTGATAACAGTACAATTCTGCTGTGTCTTTATAACTAACAGAATAACTTCAATAGAAGTAGATCCTAAAGTTGAATCTCTAATTTTGCCGAGAATGTTATTTATTCAAAGAAAGCAACTACCTCTCTTTGAAGAAATAATAGAATTGAGCATTTCAGTGGTACAAGAAAGTAGCCTTAGATTTTTGAATGTTTAATTATATTTATGGACAAAGGTTCTTACCTTGTACTTTCTTTCCATTTCATTTCATTTCATGGCCTCATTTCAGTTCCAGAATAATGGAGCTGTGGCAGCACATCCAGTGGCTGGTTACATGGGGATGACCCATCTCACTGAGGGGATATTACCTTTGGCTGGCTTTGGAGGAGCTGAATTAAACATGTTAGTTGCTGTGAAGGCAAACAGTAACTTTGCTGGTCAATTCATGTCAGGCTCCATCCTAAACAGTATTTTTCATGGGTCCAAGATAGCAAGAAAAAGGCTGATGCTGTTTCATAGCTACCTCTAAGGTCACTGGTGAGAGTTCCTTCTCTTAACTACTCTTGTACATAAGCACATTTGCATTTTTAAGGCTGTATAGTTACACTTTGTAATTTGTGTCTGTTCAAATTATGTCTTCTCCTGTCTTGTGGTGAATTCTTGTTTGTATTTATAATTTATTTTTCTGTTTTATCTTCTTAATCTGCCTTTGCAAAATTGTCATTATGTAACTCTGGTCACTCTCACAGCCTGTGCAGGGGCTGTTATGTATTGACACTGACTTCTGTCACTGAGCAGAAGCTGACTGACTTAGCCTTCTTTCCACATGGAAGACTTAACCCCATCCATCCCAGTGGTGTTACAGGGAGCATTGCTGTTGGCTTGACCCACATGCATGGTTCCCTTCCCCTCTAAGCTAGCCAGTACCTTTTTGGGGAGAACACAGTATTTCAAAAATAGCTGTTATTTATCTTATACTGCAAAGCAGTGCATTTTTCTGACATGTACATAGGTCAGTTTTTCGGGTATTAAAAAATAAAGGCAAAGAGTTTCACACCAGCAGAACACCAGCTCCCAGGATAGCACTGCATCCAGCTGGGCAAAACTTCATCAAAGACATCTCCAGCTTCATAAGAAGGGTTGCTGTTGTCTATCCTGTGCTTGGTGGAGTATTGGAATCTTCATCAAGGACACTGAACAATGACCATGCCTGTCGGGAACTCTCAGAAGAATTCACATTAGTAGCTGAAAAGTATGTGAATAAAACTGTTCTGTTCAATGAATGCTGCTTTCAAAGTCAACAGGAAACGGGGTGTGGATTTGTAGAACCCACCCTGTTCTTCAGGCTGTAGCACATATAAATATTACCAAAAAAAGTATACTCATAAATGCATTTTCATGGGGATATCCAAGTTTACTGTTAGCACAGTATTTGTCTGCCTAGTTATGCAAAGACTATTTGCTTTTTCTTCAAATGTTTTAGGTTTTTCTGTGCATTGTTAAGAATGGCAGTGTTTAACAGGAGCTCAGGAAAAAGGCACAGATGCAAGAGGTCAGTGCCAGTATATGACCAAGCACTTGCTGATGTCCACCCTAGATTTCTTTTTTTACTTCTGCAAAGGATCTGCTTTATGACTTTATCAACATGAGTTTGTTTTCCTTAAGGCCTGTTCTGGATGCGTGCCAGATGTGTTGCTGTATGCCTCATGCATATATGTCTTGAATTCTCACTAAGATAATAAATACAAAGTGTTTACAAGAAAAATGAGTCACAAAGTTTGCTATCACTCAGGTTTTCTTTTGTGGATTGTGAAACCGTGATTGTATTATGCAAATTCCTTCCATGCTACCATGTCAGCAGGGCAGAAGAAGGAGGGCAAAAGCAGAGTGCCAGCAGGTATGCTTCAGTAGATTAGGCTTTGCCCTCTGCCTTTAAGAGGAAAAAATCACGAACATGACCTCGAATTTCAAAATGAGACACTATTCAAGTTAACTTTTTATTAACTACTGGCTGCAGAATATTTGGATGGTATTGGGGGCCCATTACTTCTACCAGAGTAGCTGCAGCTTTGTAAAGGAGTGTTCCTTGTAAAAGATAGACGTCCAACTTAAGGGTTTTGCCTAAGATGCAGGCAGAAAGGAATACAGCATTTTGTCAGGCAAAGTTTTACTTCCACCACATTTCGAAGCTGGAGTTTGGGAAGAGTGGGAAATAATGCTGCTTATCACAAGAAAATAGCAGAGGGATAGTGCAGAGCATATTCTTCTTCCCTAAAGCTGGGACCCAAACATGTGTCCGTGTAGAGGAGAGCCTGAGGTCCTCCCCTGCTATGCCAAGCACATCAGCAGGCTCCCTGCTCACTCACTGTGCTGCTTTTTCCCAGCTTCACAGGCAAGGAGCACCATCTCTGTAGCTCACATTCCCAGTACAAAGAACATTAAGAACTTCTGGGCCAAACAGACTTGTTTCTAATAACCAGAAAAAAGCCCCAAAGAAATGCAGCTCCCTGTTCTTTTCCACCAGCAGAAGCCAGAAAGATTTTTACTTCAGAGGGCATCAGTCTGGTGAAAAGTGCCACCGTAGGTGCTGCACAGAGGTTTCACCAGCAAATCATACCTGTGTGACTCATCCGACTTATGAAAATATTCAGACACTCTCACCTGCTTCCCACTGGAATCTGGCCCCTCTCCAGCCCTCCAGAGCAGTGTCCAGTCACCTACACAGCATGATGCTTGTGATCTGCTCCTCCCTAAAGGGCAGAGGGGAAAAAAATCCTACCACTGGGGCACTGCATTGCAATCTAAATGCACTTGACTCACCCACAAGCATCTGATATCAAAAAAGCAAAACAAACCCACCTGGCGAAGCAAACTGACAGAGTTGTCACCCTGTAACTCTCTCCATTTACAAAAGCACCTGGCTGGACAAGTGCAGCCCTGGGTCATGTTTGCACCATCGTTCCCTAGGTGAAAACCAGCCTGGCCCCTCAGCCAGCTCATGCTTTCACACCTGAGACTGGATGCACAAGTGGTATTTCCCAAACAAAGTGACAGACAGGGAGATACTTCCTCTTCCCCTCATGGAATGTTTTTGCAAATCAGCTGAAAAACAATGTCTCAATGAGCAGAAGTGCTGCTCATTATTTTTAGTAGACACTGCTGGATGGGACTAAGTTGAATCACTTTCCTCCCATTAACACAAAAGGGTGTGAGGGGATGATGGGCATCCATGGAGGCGTAAGGAGGTCAGACAGGAAGAGCTAGGGATATAATGCATTGCCTTTCAGTCTGGCAGGGTTTCCCCTGAAGCAGGTGACTGTCTGGTGGTGGCACTGTCAGTGAGCAATAGTCCCAAAATCTGTTACAGCTGTAAACAAGGGTCCTCACCCAAGTGCGTCAGGACATTGTCTGGCCCGTGTAACAAATGGGCCACACCAAGGCTGCCCTGCCTTCTCACGCATGGGCTCTTTGCAATGCAATTCTCACCAGCCCTCTGAAAGCGTGGAGGTTGGTGTCACTCCTTTGGCAACAGGAGATATCCCATGAAACAGCCACAAATAAAGCAGTTTCAGCCATTTCATCTTCAGCCATTTCGTCTTTGGTGGCTTTGGTGTCATTCCCTCAAACCCATGAAAGGATGGTGGGAGCACCACGATGTTCAGAGGCTGAGCTCCTTCATGACATGGTCATCACTTGGAAGGGCAAGGAACCCTTTTGTAGTGGACAGGCCAGCTTGCAAATCTCAGAAAAAAATATTACTTTCAGCAGCACCCCCGAAAAAGGCCAATAATAGGATGCTGGCACTTCCTCCCTCAGCTCCTGGGTCCAAGCTGAGATTCCAGTCCTCTACTGCATGGCAGAAATTAAGAGCAGCATTCTGCTTCCACCTTCCCCTTCGTGCTCCTGACAGGGATGTGACAAAGCTGCAACAAAGGCAGGAGGCCACAGTCATATCTGCCCTGCTTGGGATCAGGAATTAGGGAGGTGATTTTTGACATGAGCAGCTGGACACTGGACATTACCCAGCACCACCATAGCACACCAAGGAAATGGATTTGGTATGTAGGGAAAAATCCAAGGAATTTCAGCACCAGGTAACTTGTTTGCTCAGTGCAACGGTATCAGACTGATTCAGCTGCACAGAGGGGTGAGGCCAGCACATATGCAACTATCAGTGGAAATGCAGGAAATTCTGCATTTAATATTGACTAACTTCAGAAAATACCCTGACTGACACAAAATATCCTTCTAGTCACAGCTTTACACTCCATAGGACGGAAGGGCAACTTCTTGTTTTAGGGAATGATGTTTATTTGCATGAAGTGTTCTTTCATATCATCATTAAAATGAGGGGTTTTTAAAAGGAAATCAATTCTTCCAATCATTATTAATTTGTGAAGTGTTTTAGCTGGGTCAAGTGCTTTAATAAACACATCTACATGAAAGAGGAAGTAATGACTGGCTTTCCCTATAAACAGAGTCCAAAACAGGCTTTTACTAAAGGCTGTTGGAGATAGTCTGGTTTCAGCCATGTTCCTGAGAACAAGAAACACTTAATTTACCAGAAGTGCTGGGGAATTAGTCCTAGACAATGCAGATCATTTGCTCCCCAGACATCTATCAATATGAGGCTGGACACAGGAGGAAGGGGCTGCAAAAGCAGTTATGCAACCCACAGTATTGCATAGAAAGGAAAAAATCAAGTACCCAAACGCAGGACCAAAAATCTCCCAGCACCAGGCAAGGAGGCATGGGCCAGGGACTGGCAGCAGGGTGGACATGCCACCTGTGCAGCTATGGCAGGCTCAGTGGCTGACCTTGCATGGCCATGGGCACCACAAAGTGCAGCCCAGGGCCATGGTCTGAGAAGGTTTTACTTCTTTTTGTCATTGCAGTGACGTGCTGCCCTGTGCATCACTTCTCTGTATTCATGGGTGTCATACCCAGCCACCACCTGCCCTGCTCCTGGCCAGCCAGATTCCAGGGTGGCCTGTGGGAACCTTCTCCCCAAGGGCCCTCCTTCATAGCATCCCAGCCTGGGGACAGTGACCCCTAGCATCTGGCCAAATGTGGTTAAGAGGCATTTTTGATACATTCCTGGAAATATAGATGAAGGAACAGACACACTACAATCACAGACCCTATTTAGATTGCATTCAGTGATGCCAACAGGGAACAGGAGAGCAGCAAAACTGTAAAAAAAAAAAAGAGAAATGAAATGGAACTTTTTAGGTAGAATCATGTTTCAAGTTCCTCCTTTGCCCATGCCCTAAGGCTTTCAGAACTGAGAGAAGTAAAAATTTTCTAGTACTTCACATGTCTTGGTGGATAAATGAAGTCACATGTACTAATCCATTTACAGGTACGTTCATTGGGCCTTCTTGCTTTTGTATTCCTCTTTACTTAGCTACTGACTGTGGCAATTAAGATTTCAATTAAAGATATTAAAGACTAATCTTACAAGAGCCAGGCTGCTTGGAGGTTTGAGTCCTGCTGACCCCAGCTCAGGCCATGTGCTGGAGAAATCAGGACAGACAGGAAGATGGATAAGGGGGAGTCAGTGAAAGAGGGGAGAGGAGCTGGGCTGGCCCAGCACTGGTGACAGCAGGGGCGGGCAGAAAGGCAGAGGAAATCATGACTGAAAACATCTTCTTCTTTTTCACCATGCGGCCCTGGGGGGAGAAGCCAGGCTCCAGCTGGGGACAGATGTGCTGAACCAAGCTTGAGGGACTGCAAATATCATCCTACAGCTTCCCATCCATCTCCTTCCCAATCCGCTGGTTTTATGCCTTGCACAGTTTCACTACACAACAGCATAGACTCTGCAGCATCCCTCATCATCATGCCTGTGTGCAAGGCAGAGGGACAGGGAAAAAAAGGCTCCCAAGGCAAATGGAAAACTGGTATAGCACAAAGCTCCTCCTCTTCCCCTCCAGCCCAGGAAAGAGCCCGCGTGCCCAGAGGGCAGGCTGGGAGCCAGCCACACTGGCCTTTCCCACAGGATGAGTCAGCAGAAGCTGTGGGCTTATCCCTCCTCACGAGGCGCTTGCTCGCTTGCACCCTTGCAGCGTGGCACCCGAGAAGGAAACCGAAAGCAAGGACAGCGGCTTCTGGGGCACAAACCTGGGGAGGAGGGAAATGCCCTCTGCACCACTGGCATAGGAGGGCACATGCCTTCCTTCCCCTCCCACAAAGCCCCAGCTGGCCCTTTCAGGCAGCCCTGAGCACAGGAGGAAATGGCGAGGCTTGCCAGGCCTGGCACAAGACGCGGGCGAGTGCCATGGGTAGAGCAGGGAAAGGTCAGGCCTGCCCTGTGCCATGTGGGAGTGCTGCTGCAAGTGCCCAACCCAGCAGGCAAACACAGAGCAATGCACACCAGCCTGCAGTGCAGATGTAAACACTCCACTCACCAGGCCCTTCCTCCAGCTCAGCCTTCCCCACAGCTGATGTGTCAGTGTGCTGCCATTTTGGGCACGTACCATGTGGGCACCTCCAGCATTCCACACATCACAGCGGCTGAGTGGAGAACTTTCTGGGCTGGCTCATCTTTCCGTGAGGAGGGCTTGCTTTGGCCTGCTGTGCAGTGACTGTGAAGTGACTTGTGTCTAAAAGAGCAGCCCACTTGATGCAAACCTCCCCAGTTTGGAGGCTGTGGTCTCCACCTCCCACTATGAGCTCCACTCCATCCACAGAGTGTCTGCAGCCCAGCCTGTTCCACCAGCTCACTGTGACTTTGAAGGGAATTTTATCCCCAGAGTAGGTGGGAAACCAGAACAAATACCAGGTTAGGCTTAGCTTTATAAAATCATTCTCTACACATACAATCAGGGTCTGGGCAGGAGGTACAGTTTATAGGCAGCATGCTCCAAGGACTGCTGCTTTGATGAAAACTCCACATTTTCCTGGAACAGGGACAGGAAAAAACAAGATACCAAAGCAGGCTTTATAAAACATCTCATACCACTTCTTAAATGCTTGAGTCCTCTTCACACTGGCACTTCTTAAGAGGGTACTGTTTGAGTTCTAGCTTAGATGCACACATGATAGCATTTACATAGTCTTTGACTGCTCTCTCTGACATCCTTGTCCCTGTGATGCCAGCTCCAACTGTGGATCAGACAGACTCTGGCATAACAAATTAAATATCTAGAGGAGTACTAAGGATACCATTTATTTTGAAAATCACTAAAAAACCCAAGCAAAACAGTTTATGGCAATACAGATTGACATAGAAGGGACAGAAATCAAAAAATGTACAATCTATTTCATGTTATTGCACTGACTTTTTTATAATATACAAGGCATATTAAACAGTTTTAATTAAAAGAAGTTTTATTTATATAAATAAAAGTGTAAATATACAATATTATACAATAAGTGTATCAGACTAACACACAAAATCTACCTACAGTGGGATCCCCATTTCTCTCATGAGCTAGTCTACTCTTCATCAATATTTTCACTTGTACATTTACATAACCTAAACATAGAAACAGGTAAACATTCCCATCTGGGAACACTTCCTTCAGAATTTGACAAGAACCACTGCAGAACATTTATCAGGGTTAATTTTAAGTGAGGGTCATTAGGAAATATGAATCACTTAACAGTTTCTTAATATTTATCTGTCCTTCTATTATTTTTTTAGCAATAAAATTATCAAATGTTTTTCCCTCCCTAATCTCAGAGTTTTCAATACAGGTGCAGTCCCTAGAGAAGCTGGAAAGAGCTTCCAGGTACAAAAGGTTGCAGAATATGCAATGGCAGCATCTCACTGCTCTCATATCCGTGATGTGCACCTTCAGCTGCCCCAGGCCTGGATGCACCAAAGCCCTAAACCTTCGCCATCTAGGAGCAAACTCCCCTTATGTGGAATGCCTTCAGCTCCCTGGTGAAGAAGTGCATAATTTCATCTTGATTTTTTGCTCTTCTAGGATGCAGCTGCCAAGTCTCTGCTCTCCTAGAGTTTGGCCAACACTCCAGCAGGGTGAAGAATCACCATGGAGACTGATATGCTAACAGCAAGACCAAAAATGGTTGTGATCCTACTGAATACTGATGAACTAATGCAACATCCTCTATCATTTTAGTGCGACCAGGCTCTCAGAAAAAGAACATTTACTTTGCCACGTGTGTAACCAAAATTCTACTATATCTGCTTGGTCTAAGCATCTTGTCTGTAACCAAGCAGACACCCATACTGCATAAATCCTGGAGCTTTTTCAGGGCATGTCACCCCAAGAGAGATGTCAGGAAATGCTACTGTAATCACACCAACATCAGTGAAGATATTGTTCTTTCACAAGGAAAAAAAAAAGGTATTTTCAGGAACAGAAACAATCAGGGTTAAATACAATTCTTCTGCTTGCTCTAATGTTAGTAGAGAAGTGTTATCTTTCTACCCATAGTAACTATTATCAGATTTAAAACATTAAACCTATCTTTTAAATTATAGCTACTACTGAATCACACACAAAAATCCCCATTTCTGTTTGCTGTTACTCAGCCAACACTTATCTACGTGCATGTAAAATAAAATACTGAACAGTATCTGATTACTGAAAAAAAGCCTTCTAAATCACTCACAATGAACAGTACCTGCAAATAAGCATCTGAAAATACCACCACGAATCATCTTAAGACACCTCAAATTAACTTTAATTTACAAAATGAAGCCTTTACCTTTGAGCTCACACCAGTTTAGGAGTGAGGGAGACGTATGCCTCCCTGAGATGGAACCTTCGGAATTCTAGACTGTGGACTGAAAAAAATGCCATTGCCTAAAACACAACTGTGATTTACCACATTAAAGTAGCAAAAAGTCAGTACTGCACTGCACGTATTATACGTATACAGGTATGCATTCACTACGCTGCATTAAATTCCACATGCATTTTATGTATCTATTATACACTCTATTACAGTCGGATTTTGGTCATTCCTGAACAAGGCCTCACCATTCAGCTGTCCCTGCTGAATTATCTTCTCCCTGTTTTTCAGCAAATATGCAGGGGTAAGCTCTTCTATCCCATCACAGGCCTGGAATCTGTGTGGTCCTCCAGCCCTAAGAGCTGCATCTTCCTTAAGCCTCTCCCACCATGGAGGTGACCGGAGGCATGGACCAGTCCTGACAGAGTGGCTGAGCTTTGGGTTCTCAGGGGACCCAACTCCACAGTCATCTCACAGCACTGAACCTGAATTAGTTTCAGCAGAAATCCTGCAGGCAAAGGAGCTGTAGGACTACATACAGTATTGCCTTTCCTGTAACCAAAAGCTTCATCTCTCCCTGGATTCACATGCTAATATGTCTCTGAAAAAGAATTCAACCTATTTATTCATTTTTAGGCAAACATTGCACAGCTTTTCTATTAATCTGGTCTCAGGTTGCCTTGCTGAACCGAATTTTCTTCTGCTCATCATGAGCTGCAGTCTAATGAAGCTGTCACAGAGATGAACCCAAGCGAGTTGCTCCACTAACCTGGAAGCAATTGCTTCAAGCACTGCCGAATAAATGTAAATAAACTGAACTACAGTATGATCTTGGGGAAGGGCCAAGTGACAAGCCCAGACCTTTTTGTAACAGCTACGCAGTGTCTTGGCTCACTGAAAACAGAGGCAGCACTTCAGACTTGGACTGGTTCCAGGCCGAGGACTCTTCACCCTGGGCATGTTGGCTGCAAGCAGTCTCCAGCCTAATGTGATGTACAACCTGAGCACTGTGGAACAAACAACTTGTTCTCAGCTGATAAGGACACTGGCCCATTTCCTCCTGTATGCATTTTATGTTCTTTAGCTATCCCAGATGTAGGAAGAGAAATAACAGAGTCTAATCTCTTGCACCCATACACTCTCCTCCCAGCACAGCAGACTAAGCAGCGTGGCCCACTACTGATACCTCTTCTGTGAGTAGAGGTGAGAAAATCCAAACTAAGCTCCTGTGGCATTGCAACCCTCTCTCTTTTGCTGTACCCAACACCATGGTTTCCCCCATCTACACAAACAGTTTTCAGTTTCACCACCCAGAACCCTCAGTATTAGCCCAGTCCTGACGCAGTTGGGTGTACTTGCATCATCCACACGCATATCCTCAACCCACTCTCACACAAGCAAAAATAAATACTGGACAGGAGAAAACGAAGAAGACCAATTAAAAGCCACCACAAATATGGCCAGCTCAGATTTAATCTGTTATAATCCCCATTTTTAGATCACCACTTTTCAGCTTGAGTCTTTCAAGCTGGGCAGCCTTAAACCTCTTGAAGATAAATAAAAGCAGCCCAACTTGCAGACGTTCTTAGCGGTCACTGAAGTCTGTGGGATCTGTGAGTGCTCAGCACCTGAAATTATCCCCCTTTTAAAAATATATATACTTTAAAGGTGCCTAACATTAGAAGCCTAAATTTGAAAATTCAGACCCCAGTTTTTTATCGCCCCCATTTTAATAATAACTAACAACTCAGTATACACCTTGGTGGACAATCACCTATTATCTGGACATAATTTTCTTACAGATTTCTACCACATTAACGCCAAGTGCTTTCAGATACAAATTGCACCTAGAAGTAGATTCAGTTGTAGTGGATGCTGAGTTAGTTCATTAATTTTAAGAGGATTTTTCAGCTTTGCAATAAAATGCTTGTATTTTAGGCATACAAGTTGTGCAAAATTATACTCTTTTGTCATGCACTTCTAGCAAAACTGCACTTAGAAGAATAAAGTGAGATTGTTCCAGACATTCTCTTATTACAACAAAAAAAAAAAAGGACCAGACCCTAAGGAAGTGTCCTTAAGTCTTATTACAGCTTAGTGATATAGTACAGTCTAAAACCCACCCTTGTCAACAGGATGGCAACCAACAAGTTCTACTACCAACACTCTGCAAGATACTAAAAATATCAGGGACAGGCACAGTGTTATTTATCTCAGTCAAAATACTTTAAATCAAACCCAGGAGAGGTCTTGAAGTTCCAATAAACCTGCCACATAATACAAAATTGTCTCTAACTTTTGGCTTCCTTCATCCCCAATCATTAGGTGAGATCTTTGAAGCTCATCACACACTTGCTCAGTGGTTCTCCAAGGCTCTTAGCACCTCTCTGTAAAGCATTAAGACACTTCTGTGTGGCTTTATAAACAAAGACAGCTTTTAGACAGTTATAAATGGTTTGTCTTAGCAAGTGTGATTAGACGTAGTGCTTCCATCATACTGCAGTTCTGTGTTTTCTGATTAGCAATTGAACAGGCCCCTCTGGCACAGATTTAATGATGTTCCAGGCATCGTAATGCATGAGCCCAATTAATGACTTCCCACTAACAGCAAGAATTTCATCTCCAGTTTCTATGTTTCCAGATTGCTCCGCAGCACCACCTAGAAGCAAAAGTGGGGGAAGGTCAGTGTTAAAAGAAAGGGAAGTGAGCCCACAAAAATCTGCTTTCCACTGGGATGAAATAAAACATTTTTTCCAACTTAATCCAATTTCAATACAAGTTACTTATGTTCACCCCAGGTCTAGCAAGCTACCCAATGCTGCATCTCACAGAAAAGGTTATTTTAACCAAGATAAAGCCTTGTTCTCAGAAAAGGTGTCTGGTTTTGAAGGAAACAACATAAGTGTATGAAACATGCTGAATGTTATCTCTGTAGTTGTAAGAAAACCTGGTTGATAAAATAACCATGAAGGTTGTATGTGACATGGATGTACTTTCTCAGCTTTAACAGGGTACTAGGCAAATAATGCAACAGACTGTAAAACCTGGGATGAATAAACCAAACACTTGATAGCAAACTTTGGACAAACACCAGTCACAGAAAGCTCCTAGAGAGAGGCATACCCTTCACTGCTGATGAAAGTATGTTTTCTGTAATGATAATTTAACAGGCATGAGCCATCACAGGGAGGGGAAAAGGATTGTATGTAAGGATGTAAATGAATGAGTTTAAAAACTAAACATGCCATTTACCCTAAGAAGCACTTTCTAGAGAGGGAAAACACACACACACAAACTGATAAGCAATTCAGTAAATACATGTTTGACTTTTTTATCTTGATGAGGGAATAAAAGTAATTCTGTGAAAATGCTGTGCACATGTAGTTTCATCCAGAGTTTCAGCTGCCTTCAGAAAGGGCCTTACTTTTCACTAAACTGACATGTGACATATGAAAGTCACAGCAGAGCACTGGGATTTGTTTTCTTTCTGTGCATGGTTCATGTAAGTTTAACTACCTGTTGACAAAGAAAGCATCCATGACTGGCAGTTTCTGGTTACAAATATCCCATATTTTTAGCAAAATCTAATATTAATATTTAAAAAGAAAACAAAAGACAAAAATATGGTAAAATTCATAATTGGGCATAATGCAGGGAGGTGCATCAATACCAGGCTGGTTATATGCACTATGCATTTCACAGAAAAGAGAACTGGATAAGGCATGAATGCCTTAGACCACTATATAGATGATTGCTGCTGTAGTCTAATGTCTAGAATAGTGGACAAACCCATACTTAGTAAAGCAGATTGCTTCACATTTACCAGCAAATGCAATCCCTAGCCATTCCCAGGAGCATTTTTCTTTTAATGACCACTTTGGCCTAGTAAGTGGCAATAAATGAGAGCCACAAAACCCATCCTTTCTTCAAAAAAATGCTGAGTACAGTAATTGAAATGTCTGTACAATGCACAGACAAAAGGAAAACTGGGATAACATCCACTGCATACAGGTAGTACCTTTAAATATCCTTTTTACAAGCAAGGGCTTATCTCCAGCAATGGAAGCCTTTCCACCATCGAGACTGAATCCCAAACCAGCAGAGGTTTTCAGTAATTCAACGCAGATTACATCATTCATGTCCAGGTTTGGATCTGCAATTGAACATGCACAGCATCTTGTTATGCAGGTAACAGTAAACAGCAAGTTGTGTTTGGTTGGTTTTTGCTTTAGGTGCAGTGACAGGACAATTCAGAGTTCAGTTACTGAGACTAGGAGATGCCACCAAGTTTCTCAGAAGGGAATGTACTCTATTGTAGCTGTGAATGGGAGACAGTAAAAATGCATTTACACACAGGGACATTTTCATTTTACATGTTCAAAGAAAACCTGCCAAGGCATCTTTTTTTGGGCAAAATTGTAGCTAGCCAATTTAGCAAATACTCCAAATATCAAAAAAATAACTGAAAAATTACAAAAATAGGGAGTGGAGAGCATTTCTTTTTCTTTCATTTACTCCCTTTGCTTATTCAATGAACTACATATTTTCAAGTCACAGGAATGAATGAAATGTTTAATTAAGCAAACATGTTTCATTCTCTTAAGAAAAAATCTGTAATAATTTACTAGGGTGAAAAATTGTTTCTGGTCTCCTATCTATGTATTTAATTATAATTAACTGTAGTTGTACCATGCCTCCCACATAGCAGATATTTCTGAAGAGCAATATTGCTGTAGCTGACTTAAAACATTATTTTGCTTAGGAGGAAATAAATCTGCAGTTTTGAAAAACATTTTACAGGAAAACATGTAAAGGAGTTTACATTCTCCTTCGCCTTGTGTGAATGTAATAATTATGTAGTCTTTCTTATCACAAATTACTGCTACTGTTATCTTGGACAATTTTGAACATTATCTAAAACATCTGGAGATGTCCTTCGCCTGGAAGGGTGGAAAGACATTCTGAATAAACCAACACTATTTTGTTTATGAAATAATGTTGCCCCCTAGTGCCTGGACCCAGCAGATATTCTGCATTTGTCAGGGTGCAGGATGTAGGGAGTTTAGGGCAGAGAGGGATTCTGAAGTAATTACACAGATTATATCAGGGGAGCAATTCCAGAAAGGCTGATCCATTAATTAACAGAGTGCTTTTTTCCTTTTTTTTTTTTTTTAAGCTGTGTTACAAAGTCGTATCATAAAACCCAGTATAAGCGTAAAACAAAAGAAACTGCTACAGAAAAAAATCCTTCTGAGAACAGTAATGATTACATCCAACAGATTAAAAATAATTGAGTGGCAGCTCCATGTCCTTGTTTTGGAGTGGACAGAGCTGAGTGCCCTGGAGGGGGAAGGGGGAAGCCCGTGGTCATCCCCTGCTCCCAAGCAGCACCATCCAGATGGGTGCTGAAGGGGTTTGGGTCTTGAATCTCAAAAAAAATTTCAGATGTCTCTTCCTGACACGCCAGGTGCAGCCTTTACACAAAAATGCTGTCTTGTTCCCAAACAGGAACCTAATATTCCACTAATAAATTTCCACTTAAACCATTTGTCTCTACTTTCATATGGGATGGCTGACTTAATAGGCTTACTTCCACTTATTGCAACATAAAAATAATTTTTTCTATGTTTCTAGTAAAAACAGTATGAAATCTGCTTTTACAAAGAACAAGCTCAGTCTCTATGCTTAATAAATGGCAGGGCATAGGACTTTCTTTTTAACATTTTTTTTAAAATTGATTCTGGTTGTTTTCTGTCTTTCATTGACTACTGTTATTACTTAAAAGGAGTTTATCCTGGATTGGAAGAATATGTGGAACCACTTACCTAAGAAGATATTGGATTCAGCCCTAAATTAGGTCTTCTAAGTTTGAACCTCGTTACAGTAATTTAAAAAAAAAAAAGCAACAACACAAACAACCAAATCCCAAACTGTATTTCGGTTCCAAAGAGAACAAATAAAATTTAAAGGTAATTTCATTTTCTCCCTTCAATCACATCAGCCACAGACGCTCTTAATCTAAAACACATGGACATTTTTCCCTTCAGTCTGCTCTGCAAAGGAATCCTTCCAACTATTCTTGGACAAAGATCATACCTGTTCCTATTTCCATGGAAACATCCTTTCCAGACCCCACACATTTTCTGCCAGTAGCTGATATCTCAAGTCTGGAGGAATTGTTTGTTTTGTCTTTTTCCTTCTGTATGACAATGACTGCATATTTGTACAGCCTTGCCTGATGAAGAGTATTCAGGACATCCCCATGGACTGAGCTTGCCAGAGATTTGCCATTGATTGACAGAACAAGATCTCCTCGATGGATAGTCCCTTCTTGAGATGCCACTCCCTTTGAAAACACTCTGTGGACCTACAAGAAAGGTAATTTTAACAAGGATGTTTTAACCTCGTGACCACATACAGTGTTCTATAGGTCATGCTGAACAGAGACACTTTACCAAAATTTGCAGCCAGTGTTCACTGCCTGCATATCAAGCACACAGCTTTTGCTCCAGTGAACACCCTCAAAGTGACTAGATAGAGCTCCATTTGGGGATGGGGGAATTCAGAGGAAAAGGTGCTGTAATTGCACAGTAATTTCTAAGCCAAAGGTAAACCAAGCCAGCGAGTGAATGTAATATCACAAATCACTTATGCTTTCACTAAACTCCTCAAAGGCCTTCAGTTAACATAGTTCAAGTGACACAGAGGTTAAATCCACATCCGTGCCATAGCAACCACCAAGAACACTGTGGTGTGCAACACCCGCTCCCCCAGTTCCCACTGACTGGGACATGCATCCTGTGCTGTTTTCAAATGCACATTTCTAAACATCTGTGCACAGAAAAGCTCTGACTTACTGCAGCTGTACAAGTATTTAATTGTTTGCCTCAATATGGCTGATCAAATATCATGCAAATAGATGGAAAGGGATGATTTAGCAGATTGAAATGCATTTTTCTAGAGAAAAAAATACTCTATTCAGGGTGGATTAAACTTTGAGAAAACTTCCAGCAAGTTTAGATGCGTGTCATTTACAAAAACGAACTCACTAAAAGCCTCAAGACCCAGTATTTAAGGACTTGCCTATTAGGCACTCTAATTTTAGCAGCCAGAATATGGTTTCCCATGGAGACAGTACTAGGTCTGCCAAGCAAATGTTCAAGGCAGCAAATCTGTGGACACAATTCTGCATGGCATTATCTTTAGGAATTTATCCTAATACCATGACCAGCAGGAAGGCATCAGAAGCCTTTTGGCTGCTATTCCATCTCATTGCAGGGCCATGCTGAGATGGGCACCTGCTACAACCCCACAGATCCAATGAGATAAATTTCCAGCCAGTCTAAGCCAGCATTCAAAGCTGGAATAACAGCCTCAATAACAGATGAAGGCATGCAAATGCAAGTGGAATACAGGGGTCATGTCCAAAAAATCTGCTGCCTTCCCTCAGTTGCTCATCTCCTTAGTAGCATAAAGCTTAAAGGCATTTCAATTTCTTCACCCAAGTGTGGATATAACAGCCCATCTAAGCAGCTCAGTACCCAGTGGCAACCTCAAATCTAGCTAGGACCCAGAATCCCAGTAGGTCAAGAACATGATTAAGATCCGTTTACACCCTCTGAACAAAAAGCATCAGAAAAGAGCAGGAACTGACACTCATTTGGTCTCATGGCTAACAGAATTCAGAAAAAGGAAGTCATCAATTCCTCGGTCTGAGAGAGCCCAAGATCTTATTTTTTTAGGTAGAGTCACAGTCTCTAAGTAAGGAATTCTCTAAGGAACTTTCTGGGGTGGGACACTGTTGAGCCTTCCTCTTGGTCAGAGCTGCCACTGTTTGGGCCAGAGACAGGAAAAAACTTCTACAGTGAGAGAAGTAGAGGCCTGCACTCTAGACTTTGACCATATTCTAACTTAATGACACTTTAATATAAAATACATTTATTTATATGGGTCTGGTCTAAATGCGAAACCCAGAAGATTCCTGCAAGGCCTTCTGCAGGCCCCAAAATTGAGGACATATCCTTCTTCCAACCTCAGCATTTAATGGCTCTCTCTCTTCCAGGGCAGAATTTAAATGTATATTTTGTGTTAAAAAACCCATCACACAGGACATTAGTTTTCTTGGATTTTTGTCTCACTGATCTGTTTTTGAACAGTCAATTTTCACATACCCGTATCTTATCTTTGGTTCAGAATGCTGCTTAAGACTTAAAAAAACCCTAACCAGACAACAACCCTCACTTATGACCACCCACAGGTCTTACTAACTCGGGACATGAAATCCATAATGTTTGCTGAGGTCTGCAACAATCAATCTTGTGATCTGAAAAATCCTTCAAAACCTTTGCTGCACAGAGTTTCCTTTCAAGGGCTGAAAATGAAAGTCTCCCCTAAAAGGCTGTGTGCAGTGCAGCTGCATGCAGAATTTTATTTACATGCATAGGATTTAGATCTAGCCCACCCCACCCAGTAACAGACTTTTAAAGCCTGAAAGCATAATTGTTATCCATCTCCAATAATAAAAATTACACTTCCCAGACACTGATTTCAGTAGCAGATGGTAAGCTGCTGCTTCTGAGAGACACTGTGAATGACTTGCAGTGAGTCTTGATAAACGAGCACTTGATCTAATCACCAGCCTACTTTAAAGTGAGCTTTGTAGAAAAATGACTTGCAGCCATCACTTACTGTGACTGATTTCTGTTCCAAGTCTATTCCTCCAGCAACACTAAATCCCAGACCAGCTCCTTCTTCTTTGTGCAAGACTACAAAGTATGTGTCCTCTTTGCTCTAGAAGAAAAATGGAGGTGCACAGGAAGAAGAACACAAAACCAAAGATTAAGACCAAGTACCCATATAAATTACAAAATTCCCAGTACCCACAAATTATGGCAGGTGAAAGGAGACAGCTCAAAGAATTAAAATTGAGACATTAAATGCATTTCACTTCATGTTACAGGATAACTCAGGTGACAAGAAAGGTTTCTTCAGTCAGTCCAAGGCTAGGAAACAAAGGCAAAATTAAGGCAGTGAAGTGGCATTAAACCTTAGGCAGCCTAATTTTTACAGGCAGTAATCAGTTTTGCATTGTTCAACATTTTGCAGTCAAAATTCAATATTCCCATACACCTTTCTGGACCAAGCACTGTACTCTTCAGTGAATTACTAACACTTTTGTTATCCAATTTCGTCTTCTTCGAAAGAGTAACACAGATGTAATGCAGGGCAATTGCATCACCCTGTTCTCAGCAAGGCTGGACAATCCTGCAAGGAGCAGTGTCTACATTACTGAAGCTTGGGAAGGTCAGATGGACAGCAGAAAAAACTGTTTCACTTGGGAAACGAAAGTAAGAAGCTTGTTAGTGACCTCAGCATGACTGAGCTGTGCTGTTGTAGAAATGAAAGCATCCTGCACAGGAAAAAGACTGGTGCAGGTTTGCATCCAACAAGTCTGACACTGTCAGAGATCACATTTTGTGGTATAAGGGGACCTACAGAAAGGAATTTGGTGGAACACAGTACCTATCTGTGGGGCAGAGCATCGGATGTGGGGAGTAGAAAGCAGGTTTCTCAGCTTTTCCCGAGGATCCTATCTATCACCAGTTATTTCCAGAAATTGCCAATACTCAAAGTAACAGCAAATCATTAGAATCCAATCTCTTAATCTATTTAGCATTAAATGATATATTTAGTTCACTAAACTCAACATATTAATTCAGCATTTGCCTTTTGTTTCTGACAGCACAGGGAACCACAGATCATTAGATTTTGTGAAACAACAGTCAAATTCTTGGTCTTGTGGCATGTTTCTCTGCCACAAAGTGTCTGTGGAAGATTTCCTACACTAGAGGCATTCCTGCAATGTCAAAAACTGATGTCACCCTGCTCCACATCACTGATCCATCAGCACTTAAGGGGAGAGGAACAGTGAGGGCAGAAGATCTTTGTCCACAGCGCTTTGTAAATGTAAGACCTGCCTCACCTGTACTCAAATGAGAACACCTTTATGTCTGGCTATAAACAATAAAATCAGTTAAGTAACTAGGCTAGCCCCTTTCCAAGCAATGGAAATACACATGTCTTTGACTGTTAAGTACTGTAGCAATCCTTTTTCTTCAATAGATCAGGCTCTTCCCAACCCATGACATCTCAACTTAATTTGTTTACACCAGTGAAGGAAGAAAAGAAAGTCAGAAGTTCATATGTTATAAGAGTTATCCAAGGATCATACTGGTGTTGGGCCAGTCAACAACACAGTCTGGATACTGGCTTCCCATTCTCAAGGTGTATTCCCTCCCTCCCCAGCCCTCAAAGCTGCTCCTTGCCAGCACACATAATATTGGGCAGAGACCTGGCTGTAGAGGCTTACTGCTTTCCTTGGACACACAAAGGACACACCAGGCCTCCAGTAATCACCTCTGTTTAGACTCTAAGCCAAAGATACCAGTCATAGAGACCTAAATAAAATTACCATTTTAAAATTAATACTAGCAGCAGTTATTAAATGCCAGCAGTAAATTCAGCTCTGTTTAATGCAAAGGATGGTGACAAACTCTTCCCAGAGAAGCTCTCAGTCCAAATCAGGCAGTCCGTCTCATTTTTCAGCAACTGGATAACTATGAAGAACTGTTCTATTGTACATTCAAAATCCACCATTTGAATAGCATAAATTTTTCCAGAGAATGTGCCACACTGGGCTTAAATATGGATAAGAAACTATGCAGACAAGGATTGCATTCCAAAAAGCATTCAGCTTTATAAATATTTGAGCTCTCAGGCTTTGAAAAGTGGCATAAATAAATAATCTTTCCAAAAAACCATGCAAAATACTTTAGAGAACACTTAATTACCTCTGTCCAGTTGTGCAATCCAATCCTAATTTTATCAGTAAACCTAGCTAGCCCTCTTGGCTCACCAAACTTTTGAGACTTGCATTCTTTAGCTATGCTGTCCCCTGGAAGGAGATAAAGCTGGATATTTTGGGAAGGTCCTTTTCCCCCCAACCTGTTCTATGTTTGAAATTGCAATCTTTGTGAACAAAACTCAAGAACACTCTAGATGCAGCTCAGCCAGCAGTTATGCAGACCAGATGGCAATTTCCCTTCCAGCACTGTCATTATTTTATCAGCTTCTGTTCTGATTTTAAAAGGATGTGGATATATCCCACAAACAGAAACACCAAAAGCAGGGAAGTAATGTTCTGGCAGGCACTTCACTTTGGGAGCCTTCTTCAAACACCTACATAAAGCAGGTTATCTTGATACAAAAACCAGTTTCCACAGAAGAGAACAGAAAGGCCACAGGAGTCTCTTATAAACCCTTCAGCAGCCACATTGTGGTGTTCAAGTTCAGCATTGAACAAAATAAATTCAATTTCTGTGATTGCAGCTTCTAGCCAAAGGCACCAGGCACAAAGAGGAGCAGAGCTTCCCCTGCATGGTGGGGAAACTGAGTCTGACCCAGATGGCTGGTGGAAAGCTAAATTCTGATGTGCAGGTACTGGGGAGCCCAGATGGAAGAATACTTTTCCACTCAGAATAGGTCTATTTATTGTGACTCATAACTGCTTCTGAACTTCCTTATACAAAAAGCTATTCAAAATTATCACAGGTTTATAGCAGGCATTTAAAACAAGCATTAGTAAAATTAACATTAACTGTAGTTGATAGTAATAGCCAGTCGTGGGACTACTGGAGGAGCCCTGAAATAGTCTGGAAAAAGATTTTATCTGAGGTTTAAGAAAACCCTCAAAAATCCACCAATAACTCAGTTTTATCTTGTAGTTTTTACCTTTACTTGTGCTTTGACTTCTTGGAGCATAGCATCAACATCACATTTTGGTACTACCACTGCCAAAACAGATTGCAGTTTTTGCTGGTCCAGGCTTGAGATGAGCAGCTGATCCAAGCTAAAATAAACATAAAAAGACAGAAGAGCTCTATATTTCCCAAATTTGTAGAGATGCATTTTGTGTATACAGTATAGGCTGTATTAGGATAAATGACAAAGAAGGAATCACGAAAACTGGTAAGAAATTGTGTATGCTAGGAGAATAGGAAGGGACAGAGAAAATTATTTAAGAATAACTCTGAAAGTCAGTCCCTGTTCTGTTCCCCTCATCCTTCCCTAATGGTTTTAGCAACAGACATTAACAGGAGACAGCTACATCTGAAGACTGCTTCTGGCAGGACAACAAGCTCGTTTGTCACCACAGGCTGTGCTGGCAGCCAGTGCTGTGCAGACTCCTCTCCACCACTACTGCTGTACTGTAACATGGCCAAAAACTGACCAAAACCAGCTAGAGGGGCCACAGAAAAGGAGCCCCGCCATTCCAGGATAAAATGTTTAATTCTGTAGTGAAGCCAAGACACAACAGCATGGCAGCTCCGAGGCATCAAGGTCATGAATGGCAGCCCCAGACTGTGAGGGGACAGCAGGCTGGGGCCGCAGCTGAAACGTGCTTTGGGGCAGACCTGCGGCACAGTGGAAGCTTTGCCTTGGGTAGGGATAAAACAACAACAGCAAAGCTGACACCAACCTGATAGACCAGCTGTTTCCCCCATCCAGAGAGCTGCCATGGGGCATGTCATCATCAGAGGCAGAACCCGGCGTCCCTGAGCCGCTGTCCCGGGGGCTGCAGGCTCCCATTCCCATCCCACCCAGCTCTGCCGGGCTGCAGCGGGCTGGTGGAGCTGCCCCGCTCTGGGCAGGTGTGCCAAGGACTCTGCGGGGCGTGATTTCCAGCTCTGTCTTGAAGCAGGCGGGCTGCGGGGGCTCCGAAAAGCCCTCTCCGCACAGCTTGTCCAGGTCGGGCATGCTGAGGGCTCTCAGCTCCCGCAGCCTGGAGCGGGACAGCGGCGGCCGGCCCAGGCCCCGGCTGCGGCGCACCTGTGAGGCCGAGGTGGGGAAGGCAGCCATGTCTGCCCCAGCGCCATCCTCCTCGCTCCTCTGGGGCTTTCCATCACCTTTGCCACCCTCGGTCACACACACGGGCTCTGTGCCAAGGGGAGACTTGGCCACGGTGTTGGCTGAGCTGGGACTGCCACCGTAGGAGCTCAAGCTGCGCCGCAGTGCCCATGGTGCCTCAGTGGAGCTGGATGTGCTGGCCAACCCACCACAAGACCTCCTGGCAAGGGGCAACCTTGCAGTCGAGCATATATCAATGGCCTTCACAACGGGCCGGTCAAAATTTGCCAGGTTTTCAAAGGATTTGATCCTCTGTTTGACAGAGAAGGATGAAATCGGCTCATGTGGCCAGTTCAGCTCATAGTAATAGTAATTCCTCCTGAAGCTTCTCAGTTTATCAGCAGTGGGGTAGCTAATGTCACTGGCTGAGGGGGATGTGTCATGGACCTTCTGGGCACTTTTGGAGGCATAAGTTTGCTCCTTTCCACTCTGGCTGTTAGGCAGATTCAGGTGCACCATCTTTAACATCCCCGTTGCTGCCTGTGGGTATTTCTCCTCTGCAGTTTGGCCCTGGGGACCTTGCACAGGGTGAACCTCTGTGCCATGGCAGTCCTCCCTCAAGTGACCGGATAACTGGGATGGCATCGAGTAGGTCCTCGTCACAGGTTTTGACAAGCCACAGGGACGTCTGTCTCCAGCAGTATCTCCTCTTGAGAAATACTGCATGGTCCCCATCTCCTCAGCCAGCCGAGGCACTTCTGCATTCACCTCTTCTGTTTTCTCCAGCAATGGCAGCCGCAAAAACGATGCTGGTGAGGATGAGGCAGAGGAGGAGGACGAAGGGGATGATGAGGAGGAAAGCTTCACCTCAATGAAAGTACGTTGGATCTCCTGCCCTTCCAGCTGCTCCTGCTGAACTGAGGGGGACCCCAATGAAGAAGTGCAGGCTCCAGCAGCCATTCCTACATTTTGCAGATCTAATTGCCTAAGGTCATCTGCACTATGGATGCTTTTGATTGTGTTCAGGTCTCCTCCAGGGTTATCAGTCCTCCCTTTCACATATTCAGCTTTTGGTATCCCCTGAGGAGGTGAAGTGACTACGGACTGATTGTCTCTGGCTCTGAAATCATCCACCTTAGCATCCTTACCCTGACATACCACAGTCTGCATGGAAACTTGCTTCTCTTTTGGCTTTCCCCATGATAGCTCCCCACAGCCACATTTCATTTCACCACTCGAGGTTGGACTGCTGCTGCCATTCAGAAGAGGCAGAAGTGAATCTTCAGAAATTACCAGAGATGGTTTATTTTCTAGTTCTGATTTCAGAGTCTTTGAGACTGCTGAAATGCTCTTTCCAGGATCTGAGTTTGTAGGTGAGTTACGGGACAATGGTGTTTTCTTTCCCAGGAGTTTGGGGGATAGTTGTGGAGAAACAGAAGCCCTTTTCTGATCAGCCCCATTGACTTTGGTAGGAGTAATGCCAGAAGAATCTGAATTTGTCTTTGCTTTGCTTTTGATGGTGAACCCTTTTAGCTTTGGTCCTGCTTTAGATTTCTGATTATTTAAAAGGGTGTCCATTATACTTTTTTGTGCCATTGCCTTAGACTCCTGACAGGATTTTTTCTGTGAGGATGGGCTGTGCGGTACTGCAGCTCCTTTGCAGTGATTTGTGCCTGAGCTTTGGACTTTTCCATTTGAAGTCCTTCCTGAAGTTACAGAGTTAATTTTCTCATTTTTTCCTGGCAATTCGTGAGTTGCATTAGCCTTTGGATCTTTAGATCTAGTGGGAAAGGGTGACCTGAGTGATATTCCTTTTGTTGACAATGCATTCACGTGATTGCTGTCTGTTTTAGACAAAGTGGACAAACTGTTGGTTTCTTTCTTCACCAAGCAGTAATTAACAGTATGATTACAGTCATCAACTGCCATTTCACTTTCAGATTTGGATCTCGGCTCATCATGACATCCTTCTTTTTCCAACAAGCTGTTCTCCAAGACATTGACATTTCTAGCAGAGCAAAAGCTTGTCTTTTTGCAGTGCAGAGATCCTTTCTCTTCAGTGGATTCACAGCATTTCTTGTGTTCATTACTGGTCCCCAAATCCATCTGTTCTTCTGTACGTAAGGCACCATTGTTACAGAAAGAGTAAACTTCAGGGATACTGACTGAATTCTTTAGGATGTCTTCTTCTGGCAAGAGAACTGAGGAAGGAGAACACAAGGATGCAGAGGACACATCTGGACACTGTGAAGGACATAGAATGGGACCACCATGATCTTCCAAACCTAGTTTGTTGATGCTTGTCTCCAGTGACCCACACATTGCACAGCCCTCATTCTGCAAAACTTTGCTACTGTAAGGGTGCAGTGGGGACAGCAAGGATGAGCTTGTTCCAGAGCTGAGATGCTGCTCCTGTGTGGGCTTCTGCGGCTCGTCATTCATGCAACAAATCTCAATTTGCTCCTCATCTGACTCTGTTACAGTAGAGCCTGCGGGGGCATTAGCAGCAGCACATTGTCCAAGCAACCCCTCACCAGCACTGTCAAAGGCTTCTGTGACAGACTCTGCATCTGAGTGAGAATCCTCCGCAGCCCCATACATTGACTTTGGAAAAGGGTCACTCCTCTTACGCTCCAGAGAGTTTGCTGCAGGCAACTCATCCTCATTTAAACTGCTAAAATTCCTAGAATAGTTATTCAAAGAGTTTTTATTCACAGTAAAAAGTTTGCCTGTGTTGATGGAGTCCAACACAGACAGCCCCAAAACCCCTTGTGCATTAGCTCCACAATTCACAGCTTTCTCCAGCAGCTCCTCCTTGGGTGCTCGTGGCTCGGAGCCGGGGCAGCCTTCGTCAGTGCCACAGCAGCACATCGTGGTGTACTCGGTGTCTCGGAGGGGACTTTCAGCGCGCGAAGGGGTGCGCGGGGCCCTGCCCTCGGGGACACCCATCTGGCTGAGCAGGTCATCGATGTCAGTGACGGGGATGGCCGCGCACTCCTCCTCACGGCTGGCCCTCGGGCTGCCTCTGTGCACGTCCCTGCCGGTGGCATCAGGCGGCAGTGTTGCTCTCTCCGCCGCGCAGCCGCCCACGGCAGCCTGCAGACCTGCCCTTTCTCGCTTCCCAGAGCTCTGCTCTTCCTCCGCTGTGAGGATGCTGTTGACATTGGCCTGATTTTGAGTGTCTACCCCTGGAGACAGGATGAGGTTTGTAAATCTGCTGACAGCTGTATCACAATTTAAAAAAAAAAAAAAGAAAGAAAGAAAGAAAAAAGGCAAAATCCTGTCAAATGTAAGTAGTGATATAGAAAACACCAGGTTTTATTACAAAAATAGACGCCCACATAGACTACATGTTTTCATTTTGATCTGCACTCCTCCTCTTCTGTAATGATGTTTACAACAACTCAAATTAATCATAACCATGTGTATTTGAGTAGTGCACAGAAGGGAGCAATCCACTTATCCAAGGTGAGTAGTCATGATCTGTTTAACTCTCATCTTTGAAATTGCAGCAGTCAAGCAGCCAACTACCAAAGTGTCAGCATGCAGTACGTCACGCTGAGCAGCACTGCTTCTCATCACTTGTTTCATCTCTGAAATCTCCAACAGAGACCCCGGGGAGCACAGAAAGCCCTGACATAGCAAAGGTGACCAGATAACACAGCGACAGTCTGTGCGTAAATAACTTGGCTCTGAACCCTCAGCACTTTTGCAGGTGTTCAGTGTGACATGCGACGTCATGCACACATTAAGCACATGGGCTTTACTGCATTTCTGGCACAGACCTCTCCTGGCTTCCAGTACATGTTTAACCCACTCCTGGGCAGCACACCGAGCTCCCTGTCACTGCCGCACTCTAACACATTCCTGCTCACCCATTTCTCCACATCTTCAGCTTCCAGCACTTCAACCTATGCACCAGATTCCACCTCTCTACACTGCTCCTGAGACATGCATCCCCATTCAAGCTGCCTTCCAGAGGCCAGTTACTATGACATGGGGCCCAGAAAGTGTCTGGAGAAGGAGAGGCTATTCAGTGTCAGCATCCTTTCCTGCTCATTTAAAGGTGCCTGTGCATCTCTGTACTTCTCACACAAACCTGCAAGATCATCCACATCATCTAACTTAGGTATCCTTGTTAAGAAGTGCTGATTCCTCCTGGAGCCAACAAGGGAAAAACACCTCAGGAAGGCTATGTCAAGCAGCCACATTAGAATTTGAAGTACTCCCCTGCTTCAGCATGGTGGATTACATGCTGAAGAGACCATTTTTTTTGCCAGAGGGATAGGACAGGGGAAAGGGTGAAGGGCCTTACAAAGTACTGCCAATGTGTTCTTGCCCCAATGCTATTGGTTTGAGAAGCCACAGCAATCTAAGGAAACAAGAACAAGATCCTGCCAAGCCTGGAATTCCTTAAAGAACAACTGGAAGTCAAGCATCTGGAAGCACTTTAGGTTCCCAGGTACACAAAGGTACACAAAGAAGATCATAAGCTAGAACAAAGCAAAATATTATGTTCTTCCTGAATTTGAAAAGTATGCTTTTCTTTTTCCAAAACTCATTTCCACACCACATAATTTGCACAGTCTGTGGGGATTCATATATTGCTGTAGAAGCATAAATCAGCCCTGAGCAGAAAGCAAGAAGGTATCAAGTATTTCAACTCACACTAGAAAACTTTCTGTAATGAAACATAAAAATAAACATTTTTGTAAGATTTTAGTTTTCTGTTTCATCTTCCTGCACTTCAGAGAATTCTGACATAATAAAAGGGAAGGAAAGAAAAAAAGAAAGAAAAGAGGTTTTTAGTGTCTCATTGTCCATTCAAAAAAAACATTACTAGAACTTCGGATTTAAGAGAGACAGATTTGATTATAAGGGGCCTACATATTTCATGAACAGGTACAGCAATAAAATGAGTTGTCAGGACAAGAGTAACTGCCATTTTAGTTCCAGAACTGCATCAGATGACTCAGACCTCTCCAAACACTGGCAGGAGGGACCTACTCTATGTGGGAACTTTGAATACTTCACACAGGAGTAGGTTTTCTCCCCTTATCATGATGCCAGAGAGGACCCTGAAGCTTGACTTGGTGATGAAGTGCTTTGCCTGGTTCACCAGTGCAGACACAATGTCCCTCCCTGTCCTCTTCTCTGAATCCATGTGGAAAGCTAGGACAGCAGAAGGTCAGGCCCAGCAGATCCAAGGACGTTTTGTTCACTTGTACCCAGAATAAATGGTACAAAAGCAAAACTGCTTTCTCACCTGACGCTGCCTTCTGGATCTCCAGGGTTACGGATGTGGGAAGACACTGCATAAGCAAACAGATTTCCTCGTACATCATCTTGCTGACGGGGATGCTGTTGATAGTGGTAATCTCATCTCCTACAGACATCTTGCCCATTGATCCCTGATGCAAAGAGAGATTCAAGGAAATTATAAATACACATCAGAAGCCCTGCAGAGATTGCACGGAAGCAATTAATAGCTTATGAACAACATCCCCAGTTTCACGTCACTGCAGAGCACAGGTACCACTGCTGTCAGTTTGCCAGCACATAAATAAAGAACAGACTGTGTTTCTGCCAGGAGAAGAATTAACGATCAATCTAAAACAGGAAGGTCAAAAGATCTGCTGGTTTCTCTGGGAGATGAGTATCACGATGGAGGACATAGTTCTCTTAGTTAAATGAAATGGGATGGATCAGCCCTAGCTTCTTCAGGACTGGAACAGTGTGTGTCATTTTTTAATTCCATGCACAAACTACTTCTCAGGTGAAACTCTCTTAAACCAGTGAACAGACATAAACTGAGCTCTTAAGGTAAAGGTTGTTTCTAAATACTGTCAAAGAAGTCTGAAAAAAAGGCAGGAACAGGACCCTAATCCCCAGATCTCACAGCCCTATTCAAACTGCTGTCCCCTCTTACATATCCCCTCTTACTCTAGTGGCCGCTAATGAGATTAAAAATGCTACAGCCAGGTTTGTACACCAGAGTATTATTCTTCTTTTTCCACTTCTGCATCTAGCAATTCCACAACCAGTGTGAAGCATGTATCCATACTGGTATGGGCACGTATGAGCTGCAGAAGAGCAATGTGTTAGTGGTTCTACTGTAGCTCTTGGCAAACCTGGCCAGCACCTAAAGCCTCTTGGTTCCAGATCCCTGTTAATACGGGGACATGCTCATATAAAATAGTAAAGCATAATACATTTGTTACCATTATCCTCTGCCACCAGGATTTACTTATTTTGTCTTTGCTCATAGTTAGAACATGAATACACAAATTTCATTCTCTCAAAATTGCAATTACAAGGAGGGATGAGCCCGTCTCAGTGGATCTGTGTGTTGCTTCTCTTAGTTTTGAATTAGCCTGGGTGCACTTCTGAATCAGAAACATTTTATTTAGCAGCAGCTCCACAACAACATGGGGTGAGATATTTTTCCCAGCAAGGACAAACACTTCAGTTGTGGTTACTCTCAGCAGGCCACTTGCTTAGTAATAACTATGAAAATAATAATAATCAGCCCCAAAATGGGAAAGCACATCACTATAAGGTACTCAAATTACAAATTACCATTTCTGCTGGTCCACCTGGCCGCATCCCTGTGACAACAACCTTTAAGGGCATGGCCTGGATTTCCAAATCCAGGCCGAATGACTCGTGCTCATTGCGAACCAGAGTGACAACTTCAACCTGGCCCTGCCCAGCCACATCAGGTGCTTCACACTTCTTGCTGTGAGGGAGCATCCTGGCAACAGGCTTGTTGTAAGAGCCATGCTCCTCCGTCCTGTGTCTCTGAAGGCTTCGGCACTCAGTGCTCATCATGCTTTTCACTCTGGTGACTGCTCTGTGCTCAAGTTTTGGCGATCTCTTGGATTCAAGCTGTGCTTCCCGGAGCTCCCTCAAACTCAGGCTGCCAAGACGAACTTCAGGCACACTTGAGTAATCAAATGCTATGATGGGGAAAAAAGGAGATTCAACTTGCTCCAGCGTGCTGTCTGCAGACTCCACAGAGTTGCTAAAGACAGGGGAAGATGTCTCCATGCCACTGTATCTCGATGACTCACTGTCCTGGCTCTCATCATCGATTTCTACAGACGAGGTTGTAATGACAATGCCAGCATCCTCCTGGCTCTTGGCCCTCTGGCTCCTGTGCAAGTGGGAACTTTCATCGTCGTCACTGGCGTCACCATCATAGAAAACAACCCGTCTCTGTCGATGAAAGGGGCTGCGGGCAGATTTGGGGCTGTCGCTGAGGATGCCGGGTCGGACAGACTCCACGTGCTTGTTGTGATGGCCAGACGACCTCCCACTAGCTGGAGAAGCCAAACCATTTGCTTTTGTCACTCCTGCATCTCTAGCAGCTAGGGAAATAAAAGTTATAATTTAACTATACTTACAGATGATTTTTAACACCGCGCATCTCGCTACAGCAGAATACATGTAGGTCTGTTTACAGAGGAAGCTTAACTCTTCTTCACAAAGCAAAAAGCAGGCTTTTCATGTCCTCACTAACTGCAGTAAACATCAAGAGGACTGCAGATAGCTACAATTTATGGGAAATTCCCAAAATCAGTTCATTAGCATGTCTAGTTCTATTTTCAGTTTATTTCTAAATTATGACTATGACTCAAAGAAAGGGATGTAAATTCAAATGTGTATTTTAGCTTAAACAACAGATTTTCTTTCACATTTTCCTTAAATCTAAGCTCAGGACTCCTGAATTAACTCACAGAGAGTAAAAATTGCTTTCTTGAACAAAGACACAACAATCAATTTCAAATCAGCAAGTAAGAAACCCAAGAACCTTTCCCGCATTCTCCTTAGAAAGAACTGCATCTCACTTTGCGGGACATTATTTTGTTTTGCATTTTTTGGTGGCTAGTTAGAAATGTAAAAATGCTTTTAAACATTAAATAATTTCCACAGAAAAGAAGATGTAGATAAAGAACATATTTGAGAAAACAGGAAAGAGAGAACAAATACATGCTTTGAATTTGTGATCAGGTGCACATCATTAAGGACACACAAGGTTCTTTTAGTCAGTTATTATGGGGAGAAAGATACACATGCGAAATATCTGATGTAAAATTACACGTTTGTTTTTATACATATATTGACCCTCTCAAAGTTTCTGAGATAGCTATGAACAGTCTCCATAAATGTAATAAATAAGATGATCAGCAATTTGAAAAAAAACCCCAAACTCCACAGTGCTGTCAATCTAATTTCATCCAAACCAATCAAAGTCATTTTCACATTATCAGAACAGTGTTTTGAACAAAATATCATGGAAACAGGCGTTTCTGTGGATTGTTGTAAATTCCTTCAATCTTCCAGAACTTCATATGTCCTGGATTGTCAAGCAAATTGTATTCTATTTACCATCTGTATGGCAGTTGTCTTCTGTTAAGTGGGAAGTTTTCCTTATCTCTTCCACAACTGGGGAGACATCTGCTGATAACAGGCTACTGAATGCCACTGCATGACTGATAAGAACTACAGCATCCCATTGTGAGATGCTCCACCCAGAGGGGAGAGCCAAGAATTCCTACCCAGATATAACCTCGAGTTTCTGGTACACCAGCATCTTGAGATTCTGGAACAGCAGGGATCTCCCAGAGAAACATCTGCTCTCTTCCCCTGGATGTTCAGAGGAAGACTACACCTTCCTACAGGATCCCTGTTCTGACAGAATCACACCCAGGAGGACTGCAGCCACATTTCCACTTGGACTGCTACCAAAACTCTGATCAACAGGGTGTCAGGTTATGTTCTGACTCTGTCAGTGTTGTTTAGTTTACTGCATTGTTAATATTATCTTTTTATTTTCTTCCCTAATAAAGAACTGTTATTTCCTGCTCCCATATTTTTTGCCTGAGAGCCCCTTAATTTAAAATTTATAGCAATTTAGAGGGAGGGGTTTTACATTTTCCATTTCAGGGGAGGCTCCTGCCTTCCTTAGCAGACACCTGTCTTTCCAAACCAAGACATCATGCGATCAACAATGGCTTACAATGCTCTGCCTGGCATTTCTTACCAGCACAGGGACCACCACAGCTCTCCTGTACAGGAACCCAGCACTCAGCCACTCTGCCCCTACTAGTCCAATGACCAGACACATTTGTATCACTTACTCAGGCTGCCAGGGAGAAGAGAGCCATCATCCAGCCAGCTGTTCCTGTTCTTCTGACGGAGCTGCTCCTCATCACACGAGCCAGGGACAGCATCAGAGAAGGGGATATGGCTCGAACCATCATGGGAGAAGTACTGGGAAAGCTCTGCCTCAGAGCTGACGGATCCCTGCTGAAGAGAAGTGACCCTAGTGACCAGCTGTCCTCAATGCATAAAGCCCCTGCCTGCATGTGAGCACCACACAGACCACTCATACTGCTGTGTCAATAAAGTAGGTTTAAACCCTGTTTTTAAAATAGAGGACTTGTATATTGAGAGCCAAACTGTTGAAATTGGATGTCTGAAGCACTGCACATCAACACATTTTTTGTCAATACAATAAATAAAAAGGGATTCCAAATCCCACTGCTTTACAAGTGTGGTTCAATGCAGAAAAAAGGGATGAAACTGCACTTTTGCAGTTCCCTTTGTTCTACACTGAAAGAAAGGAAGGCTTTGTACCTCCAGACATAGTGTCTACATCTTCCTCAGCTTTACCAGGAAAAACAGATTTTTCCACTGCAATGGCTGTAGAGAGGGACTTAGTCTCAGCCTTCTGGTCCTTCCTGCTAACTTTGAATGTGTCCCACAAAGCAGGGGTGCCTTGGAGGTGGCAGGAGGTGGGACCCCATATCCTTCTCTGCCATGCTCTGCACATCACTCCCAAAGCCTATAGTCACACAGACAAAGAGAAGCTTGCTGCTGTCACAATTTAGATGTGTGACACAAGAAACAAACCCTTTATGGAGCTCATGTGACAGGGAAGGAGCATGCAGGTTTTTGAACCCCATAGCCAAGAGCTTCAGTAAAAGCTGAATTTGAAGCAGGCTCTATTTTTATTGCATCTAATCCTTTTACCCGGCTTGCTGGCTCCAAGAAACGTTTCATTGTCCAGCTGAGGGGAGATGAGGTCTCTCCTTGTTTGGCCTTCACACTAGGCGATGGACTTTTTTGCACAGCTCCTGTTAAACACAGATTAGTTAGATGCCAAAAATTAAAGTTGTGGTCCATCTAATCAAACAGCCTTCTCATTCATCTTCTGAGCTGGTGGCCGCATTTAATCACACTTATTTATTATCTGAATTGCTTTCCTAAAGTGAGATTTATTCAGCATTTCAGAAGTTCTCCCTCAGTTCAGACAGCATGTTACCACGGAGACATGTTACACCAGCCAGGCCTAGGGCAGTGCTATGAACAAGAGAGGAGCAGAAGATGGTCTTCCCCATCTGTTGGAGAATGCTGCTGACTAGGGGCAACCTCAGAAGACAAATCAACAGCCACTGACAAAGTCAACTTCAAAGCAGATCTTAGCTGACACACATAAAAAGGGGATCATAACAAATCTAACATTTCTGTCTGAACATCCCCTTACTGGTCACTCTGCCATTGCCAAAAGTTTGCTTTCATCTGCCAGACTTTGTGGAATGCCGGAGTTCAAACACATCACAGAGATACCAGAGTACATATTTTGATATGACTTTAAAGATCAAAATGGTGTTAAAACATATAGTCCAGTATGCAACACCTGGCCTTTTTCAAATGGTCACAATACTTTTTGGGAGTTTTTTGCCATTAAGGGCAAGCATACATAGATGGAGTAGACCCCTCCTGCTCTTTCCCTACTGGAATACTGTGCTTCCCCTCACCTTGAAAAATGTTCAGCACAACCACCTCTTGACAACACTACTTTCAGGTCATGGCAGCCCAGTGAACAAAAGCAAGTTACATAAGCTGCAGAGCTGATCCATCTGAACTGGATGTTTGTGCTAAAATTTCTGCAGTGGACAGAGTGATGATACTCCTCTCTACACTGTTCTGCTGTCGTGAGGGCTCTCAAAATATTAATGCTGGGGGACTTCAGAGCACGGCCTTAAATGCTCCTGCATCTGTGAGAGAACAGGCACTAGAGAAGAGAACATGCTGCTACCTGTGACGTGAGTGGAGCTGGAGTCCTTGCTCTCTCGGTGGGTAGTACGTGCAATTGCTTCATCCATCTCCTGCTCTGAAACCTGAAGTGGGGTGGAAGACAAAGCTCAAACAGGGCACAAGAAATTACAAGAGTCTTACCACTTACCACAAGTACATCCATTTCATATAAGCCACTATTTTTAAAGATGCAATAAAGAAGACCTAGTTGAGTGCTCCTAAGCCCTTGTCCTCTGACTCAGACTCTCTCCATGCCACTTTCCAGCAAAAACCAGGAAGCATAAGCCTGGCAGCTGCAAGAAGACTGCATTCAAGTGACGCACAATATAAACAAATAAAACAGTCCCAGACTTAAAGAAATCAAATGAAGCTATTATAGTCCAGTTTTAACTCAATTAAAAGCTGTGTATTGATTTGTTGAGAAAATATTACTTTAAAATAGACAAAGACTGCTTTGTGCAAGCATACATCAGAACTTAAGCTATTCTACACTTAACCCACCGGAAGAATAGTAGACTTCCCATAATATTAGTTGTCTTTTTAATTTTCTTTTATCCTTGCTTTTAAAAAGAAACCTAAATTAGTAATTGGAAATTAATGTTTCTTTGGTTTAAGAATAAATACTGGTTTACCATATTTGCTAATTTAGCCCATAATTACTGCCATACGTTTAATTCTTATTACTGGAAAACATATGATTTTATACAGGAACAACTGGTCTGCAGGAATATATATTTAAGAACAGAAAGCAAATTAATTCTGTCAAAAATACTTGCTGCGCACATTGCTTTACATGAATTAAAATTCAGCATAAATAGAGACTACAAACTTGAGTCTTCCTGAACCATGAAGATTTGAGAGATTCTGAAGCAAACTCAGCAGTTTAAACACAGCATAAATGCCATATTCAGTCAGAATAACAAGCAGAAAGAAAATTTTGTGGTATTTTTTTTGGAAGTACATGAAAACACCAAAGCAAACATACTCAGCAGCAAAATGTACTGTGGATCTTTTGTGTTATAAAATAAGAAATTAAGTATAAAAATGTTCAAAACAACATGAACCTTTGTAAAAACACATCTCTGTTTCCAGCATGTGTCATGACCTCACAGCAAACCTAAAGTCCCTGGGCTCCTGGGCACAGGGAATTCCTGCAGAATATGGACCAGATCCTTAGACTATGATCCATGGCCTTAACACAAACCTTTATGTAAAATATATCCCAAGAATTAAAACAGGTCCTAGGTACATTGCAGTAGATCTTTAAAGTTAACCAAAAATTCATGCTTCTGCAAATTCTGCCAGCTTTGATGTTTAGCATCCTTTATGGCTCAGGCAATTCAAAATGGAAAGGGACAAGTTAATTCTCAACTCCAGTCTGCACACTGGGGTATTATTACAAGCATGCTGCTTGTATTATTACATTACAATTGTATTATTACATTACAAATGAAATAAAATGAAATACTGATACTTATTTATTGATCCCCCAGTGCTTTCAGAAAATGGGTGACAGTAACATAACAATAAATATGGGTACCTATACAGACACTCTTCCAGAGATCCAGCCATGAGAGATTATGGATTCAATACTGCCAAGATTATGGATTCAGTACTGGAAAAATGCTTTAGGGTCTCTCCAGCTCAGCTTTTAGCCTTTCATACATTTCTTGGCAAAGGATTTGTTATCATCTTAAATATCACTTATGGAAAACTGTAATAGGAGCCACTTAATAGTTTCCCTCTGGTACCGAGTAATACCAAGCAATTAGCTTAACTCAGTTCATCCTTTCAGCAGACACCAGGTTAGGTCACTCATCAGCTTTCAGGACCCCACCACAGCAAGAAGAGGGACACATGAGAAAGGGCAGGCTCTCCAGCACGGCATTTTTATTTCATGCTTCTTACAGACAATCCAAAAAGTCTGTAAGCCTTAATAATGCAATCACATTGACCATTGTTTTGGTTCAGCACAGCACACAGACTCACCAGAAACACTGTTATCTTAGGCTATAATCCCAACTCTTACCCTCACCGTGGTTACCTTTAAAAGAACCACAGCCTCTTTCTTTCTAGCAGCACAAGGCCTGCCAACAAAGATAATAAACTCCGGCAAGTAGGCCACTGTTTGTTGACTGTATATTTGATTTAGCAGAAAATACACTATTAATTACAAAATAAGAAACCTGAGTTCTCCTAGATACGGCTTTATTAAGGCCATTTGTAGTTATGAGTTCAAAAGTCAGAGCTTTCTGGACCCACTAATGCAAATATTTTTACAGCTTCATTCCTGTTTAAACAGGAAGGTTTTGTACACTCATGAAATTCTTTGAAATACTGAAATAAAAGAAGCTGTTATTCCCTATAGCTTGGCTAATAGGCTTTCATCTTCTATCATCAATTTTTAAAAAATGCTTGAGACCACTTACTTGGTAAATACAGCCTTATTTCCAAACTGACCTTGCACAGATTCAGTAGCAGTGTGCTCCATATTCTCACGTTTTAATTCCTGAAGGAAAACTTTGATCTTTGGATAGATTTTACCTTATTACAGTTGATCAATTCAAGCTGTTGATACATGTATTCCTGGCCCTAAATTATAGTCTACTCAAAGACAAAGTGACTGCAAAATAACTTTTAGGAGGAAGACATCTTGTGCTGTATTTGCATAGCTACTTCATCCAAGTACCAGGAAAGATGGGAACACTTCATTCAAGCAGTTCCAGGAAAATGCAATTGATCAGTGGGTGACTAAGTGAAAAGCACCGGGGACAGTCCAACATTGCTATGACTTACAAAACTGGGAAGCATCATTACAATCCTGACATCTTGCACAATACATGCCATGGCGAGAAAAAGCCACTTTCTTCATTTGCTGCTTTTCCGACAGCAAGACTCAAATTACCGTGCCAGACGAAAACAATCCAGATACACTCACTCATTTTCTCCTCACCTTTGGGTTAGGATGACGACTAATGATCAGGCTGACTGGGCCTGGTCCACACTCACTGAGGATTGCGTAGGCTTCGCTTAATGCTGCGTGACGCAGGCTCACAGAATCCGCCTCCAGAATCTGGTCACCCCGGCTGCACAGAGACACAGAGTCACCTAATCACAACCACTTTCCATGCAAAAAAAATTGTGCTTTCAACTGATGGCCAAGATTTTTCAAAGACATAAGTGTTCTGGAAAAGACGTGACTTTCAAAGAAGGTGCTGCTACCAGTGATGTAAATGGTTTAAGTCCTCTTGAGTTCGCAAAGGAGGGTCAGAAAAAAATCTCAGTTGAATGAACCAAGTAAAGCTGTCTGCATTTGGACCAGGGTGAAAGCAAGCTTCAGTTCCAGTTCTGCAATCAGATATTTATTGAGCACAGAAGAGGAAAAATGGGATTCAGATGGGCTGTTCCTTCACACCATACTGAATTACTTAGCAGAAACACTGATAAGAAATTCATTATTTAGATATGAGTTTATTAAATTACTCCAGGAAAAGATTGAGCCTGGTAAGCCTGTATTTGTTAAAAAATATCATAGAGAACCCATTAAAAAGGAAAAAGAAAAAAAGAAAACAAAACTCTCCTGAAAGGAAAACACACTGTGTGATTTAAAAGGACATGCAGTGATATGACAATGGAGAATGGCTTGAAACTGCAAGAGGGCAGGATCAGATCAGGTGTTAGGAAGAAATTCTTTACTGTCAGGGTGGTGAGGCACTGGAACAGGTTGCCCAGAGAAGCTCTGGATATGCTTGAGACCAGGACGGATGGAGCTTTGAGTAACCTGACCTAGTGAAAGATTCCCTGCCCATGGCAAGGGATTTGAAACAAGATGATCTTTAATGTCTCTTCCAACCCAAACCATTTTATGATTCTATGATTATTTAGTTCTGTTTTCTCAGTTTTGTAATTCTTGCTTATGGTGCTCAGACATCTGGAACTATTCAAAAGAAAATATCATCAACTAGGGATATCATTAAGCATTCTCCATAATTCCGGAAACATTTGCTTTGAATAGACCCTCTCAATGAATCTACTGCTGCTGCCTTTTGTTGGGCTACTTGTGACAATGACACTGTGGCGTGTGACACTATGAGTACACACACCAAAGGCAAAATAACAATTGCAATTCAGTAAGCTGCACTTCTGGTACAGGCTCAGGAAAGTAAAGGGTGAATTATCAGTTGTGCAACCATCTCACTGCTCTGCCTGTCCTTTAGACTTGTACAAATGCAGTCACTTACATAGCCACACGACTGAGAGAGTGAGTTCAGATACAGAAAAGCTGGATTCAAACCGCCCCTGGCATTGCAAAGCCAACATTTGATTAACAAAGTTTTCCAAAAATCAAAACCACCCTGTAAGTTTTGGCCTATGAAGCCATAAATTGCTGATGGGACAACAGAAGCAACGTCTCAAAGAAGCAAGCTAAAAATCTGGGAAGCGTGCCTGGATATAATCAATCACATAAACCTAATAAACAATGCAGCTGTTACATACAGACTTAACCAGCACTGCAATGTTTTCCAAAGGGGGCCTTCAAGAAAGAAAGTTACCATTAAATGCTGTCTTCTGTAGACATTTCTATATTATAGGAACTTTCAAGGGTTTTGGCAGCAATGCCACCATAAAATTATCTTCTTCCCTTATTCCAAGAAATCAAATTTCTATCGCAGTTTTCCTGGTGAGCCAAGAAACAGAAGGCACTTTCTAGCCATGTGATAGCAAGGCATTTGCTCAGCCTCTCTGCACCAGCACTCACACCACACACCAAAAGAGGATCACACAGTCCCAGCACCTCTTCAGCACAGTCTCCACTCTGGAGCTATGCTCCCAGCACCCATCAGCATTTATGGAGGAATGCAGGAAGTGGCAAGGTTTCCTCCAATGGTTTTCAAAAATGAAACCTCCACAAGAGGAAAAGCAAGTAAATTTTTGTCACTTAATCCAATGTAAGGCACAAGGGAACCCTGGAAATGACTGCTTCCAAAACACATCCCAGCTCCATGACAGAGTGCTGCTGGTCAGCCTGCAGCAATCCTACCAGACTGAGGGTAAGAGGAGAAAAAACACTGCTGCAGCCATGGGCACAGGCAGCTGCAGGAACATTTATCCCAGCTCTTTTTAGGAGAGTTTCAGGTGACTGAGCTTTTAGCAGAGGTCTGCAAATTTCCTCCCAGTCTGGGGTCTCTGGCTGTAGTTCTCACAAAAAAGCATGAGGCTGCACTTCTTGCTGCTCCTCCTTTTCAAAGGGTGCTATTAGGCTCAGCTTTCTGCATACAGAATTAAAAAAAAAAAAAAGAAACCAACAAAAAACCAACCAAACAACCCAGACCTAAATGATCACGCTGTTTCCAGAACAAAGAATAATGTTTCCTGCCCATTTAATACTACTTTGGAAAGTCTTAACTTAAATGTTTTCTTTTTGGTGAACTCTCAAGCATAAATTTTCTCCCTGCTACATGAACCAAACATGTGAAAACAAAATCTCAATCGATTTTATTGTAAAAATGACACCAGCATGTTTCTGCTTTAACCAACCTTAATCTGCCATCCATTTTAGCCACTGATCCTGGGGCCAGGCTGTGAATGTATATCCCGGGTGAACTGTTTTCCAGCGTGAGACAACAGGCACCAATGCCGAGCCCAACCCCTGGCTCTGTGAAAAACAAGAAGTACAAAGAAACGTGGCAGATCGTAATCGCAAAGGACACACAAGTGTTTGTGTTCCCACATCCCATCTGAGTTCAGGACTTGTGTCATTGTTTCGAGGCTGGCCTTAGGTGCAGTCAGTCAGGAAGCTAAGACCAGCAAGTGGAAATCAGGATTGAAAATAGCTGATCCTGACTGTTTTCTGAGATTGATGTATCTCAGAAAATACTCTGTGCACCGTGGGAACCTCCTGGAAATATCGCACAAGGTCTGATCTGGTCCATGGCACAAAGGAGGAGAGGCAGCAATCCAATCAAGATGTCACTTAAAATTATTGCAGAAAACATGAGCACAGAAGATGCTGCCAATTGTATTGCCCTCCTTTGTTAAATATCTGTATGGCACTTCTCAGCAAATAAGCACAAAGGAAGGTAAGGCATTATCTCTGGTTCAATGGTCACCTCTGTCTACTTTCACCTCTGCTTTCCTTCAGGTAACAACACCCTTGTTGTAGGGATCACTGGACACCTTACATTCTCTCTCAAAGTTTTTAATCCAACCTTTAAAATCACTATATTATAAGTCTTAAAAATAGGCATATTTGTCTACCACACATAACATATGCTTTAAGTTTATAATGAGCAATTATTAGTAATGAGAGCAACCCTCACAGAGGAGTTCAAACAAGTTATCAGGGAACTTTTCAACACTGTGCAGTTTTGCCTTCCCTGGAGATGCCCTTTAAGGAAGGTCACAGCCTCTTGGGCTGTCACAAGGTTGATTTACATTTTGCCTGGTATCTCACAGCCTCCTTCTTTCAGCAGCGTGGACACTGAGTGCTAGCCATAAGAGCCATTCTGGAAAAGCAAAATGCAGAAAGGGGAACTCTTCAGAAATTTTTGCATTAGAAGGTACTAGTACTAGGGTACTAGTCCCATGTCATACTTGGATGCAATAGGCATAAGCATCTCTAACCTATTCCCAAAAACTCCCCTAAGAAGCAGAGATTTGCTCTCCCAGACCGTTTCGATGGACCCTCACCTTTATTGAGGGTCACGTCCATGACGATCCTGTCCTTGGGGCCGGGTCCTTTGCGGCTGGAGGAGGAGCCCTCGGGCTCCTCGAGGCCGGGGACAGGCACGCTGGCGCTGGGGGAGCTGGAGCGGCTCAGCAGGGTGGGCGTCACGCAGGGCGTGAGGCTGGGGCTGCGCAGCCGCGTGCGCACCGTCAGCGTCACCACGCCCTTCTTGAGTTGCTGCAGAGACAGCACAGAAGCACCGTGAGGTGACCAACATTCGTCACTAAACCTGCACACGGTAACCCGTGGCAGTGCAGGAGGATCAAGCTGAGGGTAGGAGATGGCAATGAGTGAAGAGGAGCATGAATCTCTTCAGTGCTACATCCATGTTACCTTAAACCTCTGGATGGCCTCTTGATGGGTCAGTCCTTGCAGAGACTCTCCATTAACTTCCAGGATTTCATCCCCTGGTAAATAGATACAGAAAATGAGGTCAGCAATATAAAGACTATGGAGATTTAAAACATCCTTCCTGAACATGAGGTGATCCACTACTGTAAGGATTTCAGTTAACTATCCAATAAAAAGCCTTTTATTGTCCTCACTTGTACTAATGTCTCTACAAGTTATTAGTGATGGGTTACCAAAGTAAAAACTGTTCTTCAGCAGAGATTCTGAACTTCCCAAAAACAAGCTGAAAATGCTCTGGATTTTAACTGAAGTCTGAAAATTATTATGACATGAGGTATAGTCCAAATGTACTATAAAATTGCCTTTCTTTTGTAAGCATTAACAGGAGAAATGAGGAACTAAGTGAAACACTACAGCACATCACTTCAAAGCCTGTTCAAGAAAACTAACCTTGCATCCACGTGCAGAAAGCAAATGTGTTCCTTTACTAAATGCCCGCGGACAGAGAAGCATGTAGTAGCCCACACGCTGTGACAACAAATGTCTTTTTCACCTCAAGGAACACGTCCTGTCAGATTTCTACCAGCTTCCAGGCTCTGGGTCTTACTACTTACACCCAGCTGAGCTATCTACCTTCATTTTACAAAAAAGAGGGTCAGCATGATCCAGACCCACTTCCTGCAATTTTACGTGCGTATGTGCAAAATTACAAGGGGCAATATAGTCAGCTAAGTCTATCCCTCCTCTCCTTTCCTAGCTTCAGTAAAGGAAAAAAAAATAAAAAGAAGAATTTTCAAGCTATGAATAGCCTGCAAATGATTGCTGGGTTTATAGGACAGCTGCTACTTATTGGCTTCCCACAGCAAGTGCACAACCTATGATGCAGGGATGCGAGCTTCCCTCTGGCAGCAAGTGTGAGAGTTGGCACCAAAAGCAGCCTCAAATACAACAAGTGTGATAAGACAGAAAGAGAGGAATGAGGATATGAGGAGAGAAGTAACACAGGAGCAGCTTGAGAGAAGCAACACAGGAGCAGCTTTCCATGGAACCAAAGTAACACAACCCCTGTAGAAGGGTTATAAACCACCACTGAAAACTCATGGTCACTTTGTAATTTCAACACTAAAGAGTCTGTCTGTCATCAGAATGCTGTGTCACAGCACTCAGGCCACAGCATAGCACACACAGAGCAGGCTATGATTCAGCTCAGACACCAAGACTGGAAAAGCAGTAATAAGATCTGGCTATATCTCCTTCTCTAACCAGGGTGATCTACTGCCAATCCCATGCTTCTTTTAAAATTTTTTTGTTGTTGGTGGTTTTTGGGTTTTGTTGTTTTGGTTTTTGTTGGTTTTGTGTGTTTGTTTTTTGGGGTTTTTTTTGTGCTTATGACTCTTGTCCACTCAAAATCATAGCAGGAGGCTTAGAGAGTACAAGGGATCAAAAGAGCCTCTCCCAGACACATCCTTTTATATAATGCCTTCCCAGTCCAGCATCTTTAAGCCAGATGTTGTTGGCTACCTATATTTTCCTGGTGTCACTGACCCTCTCCAACTGGAGAATTGAAGCTTGCTCTTTGGGCAAATAAAGTTCATGAAAGAGAAAGAGGAAAACAAAGCAGCCACCACTATTCTGTAGTTTCCCCTTCTCAATATGAAATACAGTCAGTTTAATTGCCATAAATGATCTTCCACAGGATGAACAAACAGGGAATTTTACATTTTCCATAGCCTCTTGCTCCTGGCCAGGTGCCTAAACATAGCTGTACTTGAATTTTCCTTGTAGACTGAAATAATATCCCACTGTGGTTGTTTACGTGAAGTTGGATTCTCTCTACCATACCTTCTTTAAGCCTTCCATCAGCAGCCGCTGCTCCATTTGGGAATATAGTCTTCACAAAAATCCCCATTCGTCCACGAGCAGAATCCTGACCTCCCACAATGCTGAATCCAAGACCCTACAGAAAGAAGAGATTTGAAGAGATTTTCTCTTTTCCTACAGAAAAGAGAGGAGAAGACACACAGCTGGCACTTTACTCTGTATCATCTGTGTGAGAAAGACTGCCAGTAATGTACAAGACAAGGGAAAGATGAAAACCTAAAATCTTCTGATGAATGGTTTTGCCAACTTACTCTCTCATTCCACTTCCTCCTTTACTTTCACTCCATTATCAACACACTCATCAGCCCAAAATATAGAAGCAGGCACCCTAAGCTAATATAGCAAAAACTCTGAGAATATTTTGTGTTTTTTCAAAACATGGGGTCAATATATTTCCCACTTTAAAATCAGTAACACATTCATTCTGAATTAACAGACAGTCAGTTCCTACCCCTGAGATCTATATCCAGGATTAACTATAGGTTTCTCTTATGTCACAGATCCTACATTTCCTCAGGAAGAAGAAAAGCTTCAGAACATGACATAAGGTCAGTGCTGCAATGTTAGGAATGTAGCTGAAAGGAGAATGGCATGTGGGGGCTACCACTCACACGTACATTTTTAATTATTCTGGAGACATATATCACGTTGTATTTAAATAAATCTAGATCAATAGATTCCCCAGGGCTCCATCCATTAGCTGTTACCCCTGCACTACCCCAGCAGGCTATGGGACCATCTCGCAAAGCTGACCTGAGAACTGATGAACACAGCAGAATGAACCTCTCCCCCTTCTGCTGAGTTATTTCCCAGACAAATCACTTCCTTGGTCCACAACCCTTTCCTATATTTCCCCTCTTATCACTGCTTTTCATGCATTTTACAGAATAAAGGGAAAAGTCACCAACCAGGCGGACAAAGGATGTGGAGAACTGTTATGCTTTAGTGATCTGAAGCCATGGACATTATTATTGCCTTGGGCAGCTGAGGGATGCTGCCAGGGCAAGCACTGAGTTTACAAAGCAGCACAACGATCAGGTCTTTTATTTCTCTACATGAACACAGAGCAGGCCACCACAAGTCTAGTAACTTACCAAGTCCAGTAACTCGGTAAGACATTACTGATTTCTGGAGAGGAAAGCAACTTAGCTCCCTTGTGCAGAACAAAATAACTCCAGTAACTGTTCAGCCCTGTGCAATCACCAACTGGAAATCAACCTACAGAAGGCAGGAGGCTCCTGGCACTCCCGTGACTGGATACAGGAGTGCTCCTGGCCCATAGGAGGTTGGGAGAAATATGTTTGCAAAGTACAGCAGTTCCTACACTAGCTCACCTTCCCAGACAATGCTGCCACTCCACAGCAGGAAACCACCCCTGCACATCAGGATGCAAACCTTAAGGCAAACCCTGGGCTCCCTGCCACCAACACTGCAACTCTGTGGAGAAATATTTTGACTCCCAGGTCTGCATAGGGATAATAAATTGAGCACTACTCCACAAACTGTACAAGGTGCAATCCCTAAGAGAGGAGGTTGTCCATGAGGTGGATGGAAGGCACACAAAATGGCAGCTGCTTTAGGTGGTTCATAATGTCTAGGGTCTGCATTCTCTCAGCTGCTTCCTAAAATCTTGGAGCTAAATACAGAAAGGCATGAGAGGGTGGCTTATCCCAGGGGGAGAAATAATCTAATTTCATGAGAGTAAAAAAATAAATACATGAGAAATGAAGAAACATTTGCTCATCATGAAAGACCCACAGCTCCTAAACCAAGGAAAGTTAAAGCAACTGTGAGCCAGTCTACCCATAGAAGTAACTATTTCTAACTCTTTTTCTAACATAAAGCACAACAAGGAATTAGTTTTGCATTTGAGCTTGAAAGTCAAAACAAATCTTCTTAGTCCAAAACAAATCCATCTGATGACTTTGAAGACTATTTCACAAAAGGACATGCATATTTTTAGCATATTTAAATGACAGCTCCAATACTAGCACGGATTTGATTAGGGAAAACAATGTATACCTAGGTTAATGCTTCTCTATTTTTTCTTAGCATTCAGCCAGCCGGCATCTAGCAAGTGTGTAAACACATTATTGGGGCAGAGAAGATGACTCTTTGACCCATGAATTCAGTGCTCTCAGAGAAGCAATCAGCCAGTAACCTGTCTTCAGGTTTAATGCTTAATTTGCAGTAATTTTTTTTTTTTTTAAATGCATCCAGATTCCACAGAGGGAAAATATGCTTGTCCATAAATATACATGTGAACAGGTACTGTTCTGTAGCTGCACTGACTTTGCATAAACATACATATTTAGAGATCCATTATAAATATTTGATTTCTCAGTAACGGCAAGATGCACCAAACCAAAATGAAAGCCACCCTGTGTCAAGTGGACAACATGAACATCACATCCCCTGTATTTTGCAGGTGAAACTTTGGCATTTATGTTTGGAAATGGGATTTGTTCATCATTAGCACTATTACCAGGTACCTTGAGAGCAGCTGGAAGTACAGGAGACGCCTCTTAAATGCCAGCACTGGCTACAAGTGAGAAACATGCAGAAATCCTCACCTTGCCTTGCCCTTTCATCAGGACAATGTTGGAAATGATGGACGGCTGCGTCAGTCTCCATGGAGATTCCACCTGGGCAGCACTGAAGGAACGGGTGGATTTCTTCACAATATGGTAGTCCTAACATCAACAAACAAGGATAATTGCTCTGATTGCTTGGCACAGAGACTGCAGATGTCATACCGGGAAAATTGCATGTGTCAGGGAGAGGGATGCAGTATCTTAAGAGATATATTCAGAGAAATGTTCAAGGGATGAAACCCCAGCTCACTACAATCAAAGTGAATCTTGCCACAGTAATTTTCCCACATTTTGCACAGTAGAATAATTTGAAAATGTATCAGTCATAATTTAAATTAAAAGGATTAAAATAACCTCACGATATACTCAAGTCCTCTTTGCTAAAAAAAAAAAAAAAAAAAAAAAAGAGAAAGGAAAGGAGAAGGGAAAGGCCTACATTTAAAAATACTTAAAATAAAGAGCATTAGGGATTTTTTAAAATTTTTTTGAAGTCCTCAGACCTCTAGAACTGCAACTCCTACGATGAACAGCCTTAGGACCTTGTGGCCACAAGCAAGCAGTACTCTCCTTTACAACACTCGAAGAAGCTCTCCACAGGTGGCCAACACATCCCAATTTGGTGTCCAGGCCTGCTTTCAGTCCCATGGTGTACCTATGTGATCCTGTTTTATGACCCTTGCCCACTTCTATGAGCTTCAGGCAGATGCCATAGGACCGAGCACCATGAGGTGCTCACAGCCAGCTCTGCCTTCCTGCTCACCTGTCTGGCTCCTGCTGACTCCAGCTGCTGGGGCAGAGAGTGCTTTCTTCCACCCCGGGAATATTTCACTGCTATTTCGTAATTTGATTCACCATTTTCCACCGTCAGCTCATCATCTTCTCCCACAGACTCCAAGCGGGATCCGGCACCTAAAAAAAAACCACAGAAACAAATCCTGCAACATCTGAGAGCTGCTTCAGCCTCTCTCACCAGCAGGCAATAACCACCTCCTGCAAATCCCAAATTAAAGTGCCTTAAAACAATACTACACAGTTCCCAGCCAGGCAGTTGGAAACCAGTGTCGATCACACTCAACCAAGACCTTTTCCTGCTGTCATAGGTTTTCTGCAATCTTTCATTGATACTGAACTTGTGGTATTAAGGAAAAGCAGAAGATAATTGAGTCGGTAGCTCAGGGACAGGAAAGAAATTCATCTGTTCACACCCAATGGCACTTGCCAGTGCACTAAGCTCTCAAGCTTCATGTATTTAAAATTAAAAGACCTGACACTGTAGCAGTATTCATTTCTGGAGGTGTCATGTCACTTTGAGGGAATTTTTTCTGGAATGGAAAAAGTAAAAATGTGCCAAAAAATGCTATTTTCTTTCCTTTTGGCAACAATTCTAGTTGTCTTTAAGAGAGGAGTGCAGAGTTCATGTAAGAAACAGAATTATTTATCTTGAAGGACATCCTGTAATTAGCCACAGAGTATCCTACTCCTCACAACAGGGCTCCTCCAATTCTCATTTTCTCCAAGGTCCCTGCAGAATCCCCAGTCACAGCAGTTCCCGCACATTTATCCTTGTCATTTCCACACCACACAGGGAAGGGCCATTAACCCCTATTTTACAGATGAAAACCCAAGACACACGCTGAATTTGCACAAGCTGCATTTCGTGATGAGGATTTCAGATTACTTTAAACCAGCCTTAGGCTGGAGCTGCCATGGAGAGCAACAGCTCTGATTTCCTTTCATCCTCCCTATCTGTATCCCAGGAACAGGGAGTCATCAGCTGAGGTAGATGCACTGAAAATTTGCCCAGGAGAGCCCCAAACACATCTTCTGCCACCTTCTTCCTGCCTGGAGGCTTTGTGAGCATCGCTGCCAGTGGCAGGGAGGGATGGAGCACAGAGCTGGGGCAGCTGCTTTTTTTCACTCAGTATGAAAGCAAATCTGCTGACGCATCCATAGGCAGAATTTGTACCCGCTGCCCAGAGCGCAATTTAAACATGCTCCCTGCTTTGGGATCTGAAATTGGAATCTGCTTTTCAACTCCCCTTCCCCTGGCACACAGGCTGCTGCTGCTGCACACAGACAGGATAGCAATCTTGGCAGGACCAGCATCCTGGCATTCTTTCATTCCCTGGCACCTACAACTAACCCTTTCCCATCAGTTCTCCCTCTCTTCAGGAGAACAGTTATAATTTTGTGCTTTCTGCTCATCTCCAAATGCATCTTCCTTTCTCATGCTGCAGTCCAGGCTAGTGGATGCTCCAGGCTCACCCACAGCCCAAGAGCATCAGCACTCACGCCAACAGGGTCTGGATCCCGAGTGACCACCAACTGACAGCCTCAGGAACTACAGGCAGAGGAATCCCCTGGAATATCCTAAAAATACCTTAGTAATTGGAAATTAGGGTGAATACAGGAGGGAGGGAGCCTCAGAAAGCATTACAGTTGAGAACAGGATCAAGCTTTGCACACAGGTTACTGTTAAAACTTGAGGACAAAGCAACAGAAAATCAGGGGATTAGTCACTGTAACTGGCAGAGCGCACTAAAATATACAGACAAAAGCAAATTTAAAAAAAAAAAAAGAGAAAGGAATGAACAAACAAACAAGACACTTCTAAAATTTGCATAATATTTCTGTTCCTACAGTAGCTCAGCTCAGGAGGCTGAATGCAACAGATGGGATTTTCCTTCCAAAATAAACTAATATGACTTCAAAGAAATCCTATCTCACTTTTAGAGAATGAAAATAAATACACTACAATAAAAAATCTACAACTGCTCTCTTCTGTAAGTCCAGCTTTACCTTGAGATCGACTTCTGTATTTCAGTATGCCACTTGCCAGAGCTGAAGTCTGATTGTTTCCTTTGGACACTTCTGCACAAGCTGGATCTTGAGACTTCTCAGTTTCCATCACCTAAAAGAAATTAAAAAAAAAAAGTTATTGGAAACCAGAGACGTTGATGACATCTTTCTCCTTGTGCTTATGGGACAGAAAATTCCATTGCATGTCATCTTTCTTTCCAAAACATGTCATTGTATTAAGTATTTTCTGTAAGTAATTTTTTGTAATGCCTTTGGACATTATGGTCCTGCATCCTCTGCAAGACACTAATGCCTCCAGAATGCATCCAGCACTCCATGGCACCTCGCTCAGTTGCTTCTGCATGTATTTGAACAAAATTCTAGCTTTTATTCCCATTTGTGCTGCTCTGCAGGCTTCCAGAGACATCACATATTCATAGAGAAAACTACTTTTAAAAAGCATTATTTTACTGTTAGTGTCTGCTGAGCACCAATGCAATGCTTGATGATGAAAAGCTTATTTAACAGAAAGTTATGACAGCTAAGCACTTTAAAAGCCTGGAAATGAGCATTTAAAATTTACAGGTTGAATCACAACCCCACAACCCTGAGTAAATGCACCAGGACAGGAGGAGTCTCTTTACCGACTGTGTTTGCCCGGACGCCAAGTAACAAGGTAAGCAGCACGGCCACATGTCCTCTGCCTCCTGCTCTCCTGTGCTCAGGGACAAGCAGAGCTGCCCATGGGCAGGCTCTGCCCAGCCCCTGCATTTTGGAAGGTGCTGGTGAACTGCTGGAAGTCAGTTTTAAAAAACCCCACCCAAGTAGCCAAATGCTTTCCTGTAAAAATAATTTCTGCTTCTGCTATTCAATCTCAAAAATGTCAGTCTTTCCCACAGCCGGCCTCCCATCCCCCAGTCCCCCTTATACCCAAGCCAACAAAGCCAAAGTTTATCTTTTGTGCAAAGTCTAGACTTCGTGATTTTAGTTTGAACAGTAGAAACTTCAGGAAAACATAAAACTGGCAGAAACAGGAAGCTGGAATGGGAACTGCTTTTTATTCCTTCCCCTTCAACACGAACAGCTACACTTAATTTACACACTAGCTACATCCTAGCTAGTAGTTGTTGATTTTCCAAGGCATTGCAGCAACTACTTTAAAGTCCATCTCCAGCATCAAATGCTTTACAGCTCACAGCTCCATGTAAACTTAGAACCATCCGATTCATTCATCAGTCTGAAAAAAAAGCAGCACTTGTGATTTGGTCACCCTGATGAGGGCCTGATTCCAGAAGATATGTAAGACACCAGATACAAAACCCCACCTAAGAAACCCAAACCATCAGCTATTAGGACACAGACAAAGTATCCCAAGCTCTCCTTCCAAGAGACTCCAGGGACACCAAGAAGACAGCAGAAACACATGGAAATGAGACAGGACCTCATGGATCTCACAAAGATACACTGAAATTTGCCATGAAGTGAGAACACTTTTTACGAAGTGAGGGTGCCTCCCCTGCAGAAGGGTAGAAATTATTTGCACAGACACAAAAATCGTATCGTGGTCTTACAGGTGTACAAATCAATTGGTGCACAGGGCCAGTGTTAACTGTGGTGCAAAAACATGTGAAGTACAGAGATGAAGAAAAACAAGACTAATGTCTCCCTAAAGCAGCCAGTTTTGCTGGCATGCTTTAGGCATCCAGCAGATGGGGATGGGTCTAATCTGACTTTTCTGGAGCTGAGCGCACCACAGATCGAGTATGGAGCTGTAGAGCTGTTTGGTTTTCACAGTCTGCATGGATATGGGCAGCTGTACCTGTTAAGACCGCACTGCTCCCAGGCCAAAACTAAACCACTTCCTCCAGCTCACAGGAGAGGTGAAAAAAATTACATAGTTTGTAGCATTGTACAAAGAGATGCTGAAATCATCTCTGCCAGGGCCAATTTCCACCCTGAGCCGAGGTACAGGGGCGACCTATTCAGTACATCTTATGCCTCTACTACATGGGGTTTGAGTTTGGTTTGTTGCTGATACATTGGGGTTTTTGCTGATTTTTATTTTGACTGTGCCACAAGAGAAAAGTACCGGTGCATTCTACAACATTTTCACCTAGTGGGGTGGGAAGAAAAACAGGACACAATTGCCACTTGTATTAAAACTGTGCACCTCAGGCTACTTTCCCCTCATGGCAATCCTGGAGCCTGTGAGCCTACAGATAGCAAACTTCAAACCCCATGTATGATCCAAAGAAGGTCACATGTGTGCAAACACCAATGCTAGGGAAAGCCCCGAGACATTCTCAACAGCTTCCTGAAATTATAGTTTATCCAACCAGGCTTCAGAGTACAATTAGGAAGTAAAAACATGTAAATTATCTGTGTCATAAAAAACATTTAAATTATCTGTGTTTGGCTGTTTGTTGTTTTGTTTTTTTTCTTTTTTTTTATTTTAGCAGAAGTATTTTTCTGACAGTAATTATAAACACATAGGGGAAGACACTAATATTTGCAATGAAGTAGATATTCTTTAAGTTGTTGAGCTTGCCTAATAAACCACCAGGAGTTTTATCCTATTCAGAAAACACTAAGAAATCTGATCTACAAAGCTTGCAAGAACTCCCCAAAGGCATGTGTCTGTAATCTTTGGATCTCTCATAACCTGGACAAGAAGAAAAACCCAGCTCCACCTTATCCTTCTGGCCGTGAACATATTGCTTTACTGTCTCGAGGTGGCTGCCCAGATTTAACCATGCCATTTTAATTTTCCTCACTTTCAGGGAAATGAAGCTTATTATTTCAGTCCTGTAGGTCTCTTATTAAACTAAACCAATAAATCCCTCCCAATGCTGTCCCAGTGTTAAGGACAAGAGGAGCTTTAACATGCACAGTAGTTTAAAGGGAGATCTAAAAATAGAGCCCATTTTGCCAGTTCATTAAGTAGCTCTGGGATCAAGTGACGGTGACATCTCAATTGATTTCGAAGGAAAACGGCATTATCAGGGACACGCGGTCCTGGCACTGCACCAGAACGAACAACCGCCCTCGGACTCCTCGCCTCGGCAAAGCTCCAGCGTGACCAGGCTCTTAATTAGGTGAGATGGGGAGCAGGATTATGACAGTCTGCACTGTTTAACCGCAAACAGTTTGGCAATCCCTTACCTGATCTACAAAAACAAGACTGGATACAGAGGCTGATACAATTTAATAAGCAAACTGCTTTTCTGCTGCCCCTGCAGAGCTCCGCAGCTGCTGCCTTTCCCATCCGCAAGCCCACCCAATTCCCACAGCACAGCCTGGCTGGCTCTGCTGAGGAGTGCTAGCAGCATGCAGACCAGTTTATCCTGGTGGCTTGGGAATGAAGCAGTGAGAACCAGACTGAGAAGTCTACAGCATAACAAATTCTGTCCTACCTGCACTGGCAAAGCAAGTCCACCAGCAAGACAACTACTGCCCTTCTTCAGAACAGTCATGTGAAAGAGGAATGGCTGCGCACCAGGGCAAGTTCAGTGGGAAAACACCACATCTTCTCTGGTCCCATTCACTCTCTGTCCTGGTCTCTGGCCACGACAACTTTTCCTCAAGCAGTACTACCCCAAACATTTAACCCTAATTGCCCAAACACCGCTGTCTGTGGGGCAGCCATCAGGAGGAACCCAAGAGGCCTCCACGAGGAGCCAGCACAGACTCTTCAGAGCAATGCCCCAAACACCCAACGCAAACCTTCACCTGTTCCCTGCACCAAGTCTTTCTCCCCAGTCCCCTGAGAGAAGCTGATGCCGTAAAGCCCTTAACCTTTCAAAAAATTTTCAAGATTTTTTTTTTCCCACGATCTGGTACAATTCTAGCTGTTTCAGTTATTTGTGCAATTACTTTATTGCTTTATGGGGCACAGCATGCTTTAAGCCTTAAATGTATCTGCTAGGCAGGGAACTCCGCATGCCCCTTTTGCCTTGCACAGAAAGTAAAATACCTTCACTTTTAAATTAGCTCTTTTTCACTTTAATTGAATCCATCTCACAGATAAATTACAAACTGCAGCACTATAATTTACGAGAATTAGCATTGCAAGTGATGCAGAGGACATGGATTTTCTAACCTTGGACAGCACTGAGTTTTCCATGCCTTACTGCTCTGTTTTAGTGCATGTACAAAGCTGCACAGATCCTAGAAAGAGGCTGATGAATGGAGACATACTGCATCAGGGGCTGCAGCACCCAGGGACATTTTTCCAAAACACAGTACATCTCAAAGCTCAGGCAGCTTCCTAAACTGAACCACAGGGCTCACAAGAAGTCCAGATTAAATCCAGATGTAGCAATTTTTGGTGCAAGCTAGAGGAGTCCCCTCTTCCAAGGACACTTGTATTGCTGCTCCTCTCTTTCATGACACAAAAGCAGAGAAGCACTTGGAGCCAGGGATGGAGGTAAAGAGAAGGAACATCACCTTCAGGTCAGCACTAATTCAGTGTCTTGAACTGGCACCTCTATAAAAACCAGTGCCCTGGTTGCTCCCCTGGCGCAAAACTGACAAGGCAGACAGTAGTTCTGCACATTTACCAGGGAGGCCTCGGGAGGGCTCAAATCTGGGCTGTGTTTGGCAGCACTGGTGAAGCAAAGCCTCCTCCACCACCTTTCCCAGAAGCTCACCTGGGAAATATGCATATTGGTAACACCAGGAGCAGCCCATACTTCCTCCTGCCCAGCCAAAGGGAACAGGAACCCAAGCCCTCCTTTACTTAATTTTATAGAAAGTGTTGGAAAACTGTTGGTTCATGTGCAGCAAGAGATTAGGAAATCTGATAAACAGTAAAGAACTGGAGCTGCCCAGCTTTCTGAATAGGTGGAAATGCCAAATAAACAAAACAAAAGCTTTTAAAGTGGTGTCTAGTCTGCCACTTTATGAAAAGCCTGCACTCAAAAGCGACCCTAAGCCTACAGTACAATGCAGTAGTTGCTAGACGGGGAATTACTATTCACTTCAGTAGGCACAAACCCCCAGCAATTATTTTTATGTCTCTTCTCAAAATCTACAAAGTAGATACACAAGAGTAGATACAGAGTAGATATACAAGAGTAGAATCATGCACAAACCTGCACAAGAAACAAAACCTGACATTCACCAGCACAAAGATATCAGCAATATCTGCCTATGCCCACTCTGTAAACAGACTGGAAATGCACTGTGGCAGAGCTGAGCTACTCTCATCCTCTGTAATGTTATATTTATTTTTTGCAAGATGCTCCAAAACCTTTTCTGAATGTGTTTGACACCAGGAGCCTCCATGTGTTGACCACTGTTCAGAGGATGCTGGCAGGTTGTTGATGAAGCAGGGTCCCAGCTGTGCTGGCTCCAATGACTCACTGGTCAGAGCTGCAGCTAAGCAAAGCACACTTCATTTTCAGATATCCAAAGAGCCACTAAAATTATTCATAATGTTTTGAGGAGAAAAAAATTCTAAAAAATATCCTTTTAAATATGAAGAAATGCAGGAAATGGCTAACACAGTTATGTTTTCCAAGAAACACATATCGCAGACAACACATGCCTTGGAAACAGTAAGATGCTCCCAACAAAACAGTTCCCAATCCTTTTTGGACAAGATTACTCTTCTTCTGCAGTACATTATGATTTTCCACTAGAAACAGCTTTTGAGCTAAAGGGAATCCAATGCACACAAACAGATCCCTGCTGTTCTCTTTTTCATGCTTCATCCTTTTTTCCCCCCAAAACACAAAAAAAGCAGGACACACGCCTTCCATGCAGTTTAGTCACTGCCCACGAGATGTCTCTATGTGCTGCAGAGAGATCCCAGAAGACCAGTCTTAGTAAACAGCAGAGACCTAAGGGATTCCATGAATGTATGACAAACATGGAACTCAAGCAGTGTGAAAGCTGGTTCAGCTACTCCATTATTTTGTTAAATACATGCTCAGTTCACGGCTTACTGCAAATCTGGAACCTTTACATCATAACAAACAATAAATTGCTTATCTTTTTTTCTTTCCTTTTTTTTTTTTTAATGGCAATCTTTTAATTCCCAGTGAAGGACAAAATATGCAATAATCACTCCTCAAAATAAACAGCTCTCCTGAGAATGAAACAAGACCTTCTTAATACCGACGTCAACCAACAGCTGCAGAGAGCGTTCCCATGACACCACTGGTGGAAGCTTTGGATTTCAGCTCCAAACTGGCATTTTATACCATCCTAAGTATACAAGAAGATGTGGAATATGTAAGAATTGTCTTTCATACCTGGATGAAGTGTCTTTCATACCTGCATCTTCAAGTGAAGCCTCATACATTACGGATGCTGCACAGCACATCACAAATTATTTTTACCTGATTCCAACCAAGATTGGACAGTGCACACGGTCAAAAATTTGCAGATGTGATTCTGAGACATTCACACTAACTCAAAAATTCTTGAGTATCATCCTTCTGCTAATGTATGTGAACTGCATGGCTGTGACAGCATTTCTCTTGTTCCAGTGCCATGAGGGTGTTATTTTTAGCTTGTTAAAGGCAGTTCATCTCCTTCAAAACTGGGCAGTTATCCAAACAGCCAAACGAGAGACAGGCTGTACTGTATCTGATGCTTTATGGGAAAAGCCCTCATTCACAAAAACAAAGACGATGCAGAACCTGTACTGGAGATAAACTCGTGTTTCTATTACTCTGCTGACTCGGCTTTCAAATATATCACATGGGAAGAGCAAAGATTGTAACTCTGGGCATTGTCCACACTGTTATTTAAGGTCAAGTAAGAAAGGTTATGTTCCACCAGCCCAAGCAACAAGAGGTATTCATGATTTGTGGACAGCATCACATCTACAGAGAACCCTTCAATTACTGGACCCCGGGTGAAAGAGTTTTCTCTTCTGGTCTTTGCCTTTAAGACGGAAGCAGTAGGAAAAGGCCCAGAAGGGCTGGGAGCCAGGCACAGGGAACGATAGGAGTGCTCTGAGGAGCTCCCTCCTGATATGAAGAACGTTAATGTCTCCTTGACAGGTGAATTTCATAATGTGTGAAAAAGATTGTAATGTTTTTCAGTAATCCAGTGACACTGCACCCCTGGAGGCCTTTTAGCACTCTTCCTTCTCCCTCAGCTCATGTGATGTGTGCCAACACCTTCCCCCAGCCCTGACCAGTGTCACACCATCACAACCAGCCCATTGCTGAGCAACCCCTGCAACAAGTCCAACTGCAATTGCTTATTTTAATGTGATAGGGCTTCTAGAAACAACACATACTGTGTGACTGAGATTTGGTCTCCAAGCATTTAGCCATTTTCTCTTGCCCAAATTCCTAACTATATTTACTCTGAAAACTTGCTTCTGGAGCCACTGTAGGACCCAGGAGCCACAGCATGAGGGAAGGGCAGGGGCACAGACCCATCTATATGCTGGACATATAGACATATACTGTACCTCAGGTAGTATAGTATAAAGAAAGGTACAGTACAGCCAGACTTTCAAGAAATTCAGCATTTACAGCTGAGCAGCAGCTGTGAGCCATGCCAAGGTACAGCTGGACCCTGCCCTTGTCTGCCCTTCCCAGAGTGATGGGGCACAGGGCAGGATCTGCAAACATTGCCAGTCATCACCATAAAGAGGAAAAGAGTTGTTGAACACTTCCCAGTACATAAAAAAGCCCCACACCAGGCTCTTCAATTTCTTCCCCTCACCACCCACCCCCCCCCCCCCGCCGACTACCCCCAAAGTAAAGTCTTTCATTGCTAAGCAAATTTCTGCCAGGAAAATATTTTTCTTGCTTTTCTCCCAGCCATGCAGTGCTGTTTGAGGAGTGAGCTGTGTTTCTGCAGCCTGTGTTGAGACTGCAGTGCCCTAATGGGAACAAACACTCCGGTACTCCAAGTAACGAGGGCCCCTCTCCACGCCCTGCACACATTTAATTGTTGAGTTATGCTTCCTGTTCCTTCTCAATGCTAATGCTTTCTCTGAAATTCTCTCTCAGTGTTTCCAGAAGAACTTTTGACCCCAAGACTGTTTTTAAAGTTATGGCATTGTTATCCTGTTCTTCATTATGTTTGCATGGCTACAGGTAATTATGTGTGGATTCCCTGGTAAGATAGAAAGGCTCATGGCAGAAAACCACTAGTCAGTCCTACAGCACAGAAAAAAAAAATAAACTGAGAAGAAGCGGACTTAAATAAATGCAATTCTTCACATTCACCAAACAGGTTTATTTATCCCCTTTCAGCTACATGTCTTGCACGAAAACCACAAGTGGGCTTTGGCAGGGATCAGGTAACTCGGACCATGCAGGGAACCTTCAGCAGCAGACATCCTGTTTCTGTTGCTGGTAGGAGGGTGAAGACCTTGCAGGGTCACGGATGTCTCTGTGTGCAATGTGCCTGACACTTCCCACTCTTCAGGTCATCTCAAAATGGTTAAATATGAGTAGAAAGGCCCTGATACCCCACAGAAGGGTCATGCAGCTGGGCCACTGCCAGAGGCGGTGTCCCCAGGGCTTGCCTGCATGGTGAGCTCGGGCACAGGGAGGCAAATTCCCTTCCCAGTGCCCCCTCAAAAGGAAGAGATGAGAGTGACCTCCTTTTCTCTTTTTACAGTTCTATTCTGCATGGAACAGACTCAGCTCAGGGTCCTGCCTCCAGTATCAGGAATAGCAGATTTAAGAATCTGGGGAGAACACAAGATCTAAGTACAGACCAGCAGTCCCCAGCCTTCCATCCCTGCCCCCAGCAAGTACAGATTCAAACTTTCCAAGGCAGACACTTCTTGCTGTGTTTTACTAACCTGTAGAAATTTCAAGCCATTAATATAAAGGTGATCACTGAAGCTGAACATTTTAAAAATAATCAGACCATCAGATATTGAACCACACAAAGGCAAGTAACTTCTGAAGAAACTAAGAATGGCACATGCTTCTGTCTAGGGCCCCAAACCCCCCCAAATTCATTGGACACTTTGTAAATTCTTGGTAGATTAGCCTTCTCTTTAGAGTTCACTTCCCAGGTAGCTCCACCAGCCAGCAATGCAATGACAGGCTCAATTTCAAGCAACAGAAACACTAGTAAAAGTGAATTAAAATTACAAATAAATCATCCAAGGTAAATACTATCATATTATCCTATTTCACACCTGGACATAACTAGTGACATTTTAGAACAGCAGTGTCAACTGCACATGGCAAAATATGGATTGGGGTGGAGGAGTTTAAAATCCCTAAAATGTCTCAGGACCATTTAGGATAACACAACTCTCTGACCAGTGCTTCAGCTCTGAAGTTAAGGAATATTTTGGACAAACTGCTCCTGAAAGAAATGCACTTTAAGGATATTAATGTAATCCTTTTTCTGCCTGGCAGCACAAGTCTTAATGAAGTTAAAACTTTAAGGCATGTTTCATGTTAAACAGGGCTTTACATAAGAAGACTGTAAAAGCAGAACTCCCTTTAAATTGCGATTATGTGATTTTTATTAATGAAACTTAACAAGTGGACTTTCAAGAAAGACTTAAAGTGATACTTCTCTTAAATTACAGTTTTCAAGTGTCACTAAACTCTTCTGCTGTGTCCTGCAGAAGCTGACTACCTCAGACTCTATTTCCCTGTCTAAAAACGCTGGAGCAGAACTTAAAAGAGCTGGAAACTGCTTATGGGGAAATTTTTTAACAACCAGCATCTCGAAAAGATAATTTTAATTTTTACTATTTTTTTCACAGATTTTAAAAATAAGCCAGTTTGGATCTTGGTGGGGTGTCCCATTTCAAAACAGTGACCACTTACATCACTTTCCTTACGAGCCTGGTCCAGATGAGTTCTAAGCAGCTACAAGGATGAATATTTGAATACATACCTTCATTCCAAGTGATTGTTTTTTCTGCCTGGTTCAGCCTTTAGGCAATGAGGTGCTAAAGTACAAGTCCATCAGGTCTATTAATTATGCCTCTGAACACTCAGCAGTGAATTATATATAAAGATAAGTTAAGGACACAATACCTCTGACAAGCCTAGAAGCTCCTGCAAGTTTTTTAGTATCTTCTAGACTTGTTTAAAAATTAGACAGACATTGTTCTAGGTCAGAAAAGAGACAGTGAAGCCTCAGCTGACAATAAAACACTCTGAATTACTCATTATGACATAACCACCCAGCACCTGACAGCACCCTTTAAGTCCCTCCAAAGCCCCGCAGAGTACACAAGAAAATCCATTAACCTCTTGTCAGAGGTGAGAAAGGTAACTCCTGGACATGGCTGAGTTAGGACTCGGCTTCAAATCTAAGATGTCTGACTCTTAGACTGAGATCACAGTCTCAGTTATCTGGTGCAGACCTTGAGTACCACCCATCCTGAAAGTCTAATACAATTACATTTGCGCTGATTAAAAATAGTCCAGCTTAGTTCCTGCTTTAATCCTCAGCCACACTGTCATCCCTTATCTACAGAACAGATATAATGAAATACATGTGAGAGAAAGAGAAGACACAAGAATACCATCAAAAGCATGAGAGCACCACAGAGCAGTGATTTGCAGCGCAATTTTGCAATAATAAATTGGACTACACATTTATATACATTTAAAAATAAAATCTTGCAATGCTTTGATTTCATACTGGCCTTGAAATCAGCTTCTAAGCTTTGCTATGAAAAATCCCCCTCAGTCTTGCCAGGTGGAAAAAAGCCACATGAATTTTATCTTTTCCATAAGTTTACCTTCCTTTGCGGTATGGAGTATTTGCACAGCCCAGCCCAGCGCAGGCTGCCCAGACCTGAGTAGGATGGATGAGGATGAAGGTAAAGCTGAGAGGTTTACACAGTACAGACTGCCCACCCCAGGCTGCAGCGAGCCCCGTCTGCACTCTGAGGCTGACACAGCAATTGCAAGGGGAACACAAACACATTCTGTGCTTTGGATCAGAAAAGCAATGATTTCATCTGCAGATCAAGCAAAAACAGGAGAGGTCCTAAAGTCACCAAAAACTTATTACATTTCTTTAAATTACATCCTTTCAACAATGAAATTACTAGAAGAAAAAAGACAATGAAAAAAAAAGCCCTGCTGCTACTTTCTAAAGTGTTTATTGTACCCATATTTCTGTGATTTCCCCTCAACCTTCCAATGATATATTCTGAAAGCAAAGAGCTATTGCCAGCAGGGGTGAGAGTGCCCAACAGGCAGGCAAATCCAGCTGGCTCTGAGTTAGTGGCCACCACCATTGCCAGCTGCAGTGGCACTGTGATAGACATCATGGCAGGCTCTAAACTCAAGTCCAAGCAGAAGGGCTCTGGGAAGCTCATGCAGCTGTGTCCTCATGGTCACAAGCACCTCAACCATCTTGAGCTTCCCTGAGCACTACATTAATCTGGAAAGGAAACAACTGATGAAAAAGACATCACTGGCAACTAGGCAGAGCCTTGCTGGAATAGACGTGAGCAAACCAAATGACAAATAACTCCCAGGGCTGAAAGAGTCAGTGGAATGCCAGGGAGCTGAATCCTGAAGCCACACATAATTAAATTTTGTCAAAATTGATTTTTATATTTAAGTGCTGCCAAGCCATAGCCTTATTAGAAATCACCAGAACAGAAAGCATGATATGTAGAAGAATTCAAAGTATTTTGATAGTTGAAAGAATGCTTAGATGCCCACTCAAGTTCGCATACAAACACTACACCAACATCAGCATGCTAAGCGTCCCACATTTATTTGTTTTTCCCTTCATCCCCCAAAAAAAGGCACCCTGGCACATAGAAGACAGTGACGAAGTAACAAAATTTGTCAGAGTATTAAGATCTGTGAGAGTGTTATAAACATTGACTCAAAGTAAGTCAGACACAACAGGCAGGTAGAAAGTAAACACCAGAATCATGAGACTCATCCTGGGGAATAGCCTTTTTGCTCAAGTGTAAGTGTAAAAATATAAAATCAAAACAAATCACCAAGCCAGTATCGTATCTGAGCCATCCAAAGGTTTAACTGATTTATTTTAACAGAAAAGAGTGTGAGAGGACGACAAGAAGAGATAATAAGAAATAGATAAAACCTTCAAGTGAATCCACCTGCCTTCCCTTGCTTGAAAACCAGTCCACAAGCTCTTTAGATTAAAAACATCATTTTATTTTTTGTCTGCACCATACAAGAAAGGCCCAGAAGACCTATGAAGTTTCATAGAGCTGCTGCATTACAAATAAATAACAATAACCCACTTAATCTCTTAATGCAGCCCTGATGGGAATGCAAGTGAGATTATCAACCAGCAGCATTTATTCAGAACTTCAACTACGGTTCACAGCCAGAAATTCCTATCCATCCTCCAAAGTGTCTGTTGGCTTTGACAGAGCAAATACAAACTTCAAGACACGGATCATAAACTGTTAAAGAAGTTTTGTTACAAAAGGAGGGGAAAGAAGAGCATGTAACTGCGTAAGCATGGCAAGAGACTTTGCATCAGATCCAACAAAAGCAGTGGAAGTGGGTGGAAAACAATCGAAGAGAAAAACAAAACCATGATTGCAACATAGGCTGGAGGCCTCGAGAGCTCCTGTTCCCTGTGCTGCGGCCTTGCTGCAGCTCAGAGATGGCAAAGGTTGTGGTAAATGCCATCCCTTTTCCAGCTCCTTCCCCACATCCCGTGCAGAGAAGGGCTGGGTGGGATGGGGTTGCGTGGTCCCAAGGACGCGCTCTGTGTCAGGCTGTAGAAGAATGCGACTGATGCAAATGGGCTTTGAGACAGAGAGTAAAAATGTCACACCAAAACCACACTTACAGCAACCAGTTTTTCAGGAGACACATTCACTCCTTTCACATCTTCTTCTTCTGGCTCTTCGTTTTCCTTATTGTCAGTGCAAGAGACAGAGTCTTGGACTGAGCAAGTGCTGAGCAAGTCTGGCAAACTGGTAGATGGATACTTCAGAAGATCCCCTTCAGAAGATTCCTACCCGAGAGACAACACAATATATTACATCACATGCAGAAAAACACCAGTGTCACAGTAAAACTGCCCCATCTCACCTGGCCAGTGTGAGCTCCCTGGTAATCCTCCCCGTGTTACACACTTCCACATGCTCAAACTGTTAATGGTCTGGTTATAAAAAGCAGGCTTGGTTTTAAAGTGTATATGCAAGTAAACATAGGCCAATGCACATTTAAAACATTTATATTTCATAAAGAAGAATTTAAAATAAATGCTTCTTCAGCAGCCTGTTCCTCCCCGCTTTGGATTTAGTAAATGTCACAGAGTGAACTGAGAGTTGACAGACCTCATTACTCATTCCATTGCAACCCAAATCACACCCTGTGCTTCTGTTCCCTCCTTATGGATGCTCCCTTTACATGTTTATCTACCTACAGACATAAGAATAATACACTGACAATGCTACTTAGGACAATACAATGAAAACTGACCCAGCAATCCTCTACCAACTCATTCCTGATGCTCAAGCATCTGCTTCCAGTCTTTGCCATGTTTTCTGGCAGGCAAACCTGTGCCTCAGCCAAAAGCAGTGGCCAGACAGACTCACTGCTTTCAGAACAATTTCTGTGTTACTGATCGCCAGACCAAAAGGACAAGCTGCATTTCTATACTAACAAATAATGAATACCCAGAGGGACCTACTAGGGAGCACTTCACTTATCTACACCTTTTCTGGGACTGCCAGAAATACAGGACAGGCTGTATTTCCTACTGCTTGCCTTTCCAAGTCCCCCTTCCAGGGACATGAAAACTGTCCAAGTGCACAGAGCACAGGACAAGCAGATTTACAGGCTGATCAGGGAAGTGAAGTTTTATGCCCCAAGTTTATGCATGATGATTATTTTGATGAGGTCACCATAGGAACAAGTACTTAATTTTAAGGAGAAATAAATGCAGTCTACTGCCTTGTGCTTTGGCAGAGTCCAGCTGTCTAAAGGAAACACAAAATTACCTACTTGAGGACAAAGTGCAGTGTTTCCAGAAAAAACACTTGTGGGGTTAATGCCAGACTGTGACTCTGAAGAAGGTCTGCAATGAACTTTATTGTCTAACAGAAATGTTAGAGAAGTCACAAGCTCTTCACTTGGGATATGGTGGAATGGAGGATCTTTTGAAAAACATGTGCATGCAGCAGCCAGGGAGGCCTTAAGAGCATGCAGACATTAAAGTCACAGAAACCTGCTTTGGGATGGCCGGGGAAATCAGAAGGTGAAGCTAAGAAAAAAATTTAAAATTCTGACACAGTGGCTTGCTGACACCTGGAAATGCAGGTAATATGAGTGCTCTGTTTGGGCCAATATGTTCCTGTCACCACCTCAAAGGCCCTGGTGACCCCCACATAGCAGGCAGGTCCTAATTTGAGATCCCTGGGTGCTTTTGGGAGTCACTTGGCCACGCACCAAACACCTGCAGCAACCCAGGTCCAGGGGCAGCAGGATATGCTCCATGGAGAAGAGCAAATGGAGGTGAGCAGGATTTTCTTAAACAAAGAAGCAAAATATTATGTAATATCCCCTCAACCTCTTCTGTGATCAAGGCAGAACAAAGAATCCAACTGATGAATGAGTTCCACTCTCATTTCCCTGAAATTTCATGTTCCTTTATCTGTAAGAGCCCCATTACACGCTATTAACAAGGACAAAATAAGGAACTCAAGCCAAGAGATCATTTTCAAGAAATCTCAGATAGGACAGAGATAGAGGTACACAGGCTGTGCAGGCAGGAAGCAGAAGAGGCTCAGAACAGCCTGCTTTACTTAGCATGTAATTTTAAGAAAATGGTTTTGGCCGAAACTTAGGTAACGTCTGCATGAATAAATACTCATCTGCACACTGAGTGACAGTGACAGTACAAGCAAATCATTAATTTGGTCTATACTGTGCTGATTTGCCACAGATTTATGGCAGCTATTGATATATTTCCCCTCGCTGTGCATTAAATTTAGAGCAGCGGAAGTGCACACGTGATCCCCTGTGGAAAATATGCCCTTTTCACGCAGCACTTGCTCAAACGCCTGTGGATGTACACTTGTGAGACCACCCAGGAGATGTCTGTACCTTGCTAGAGACCACCAGCTGCACCAGGCCAGCGGCCGAGCGGAGGAGGGCCACGGCGTCCTGGTGGGAGAGCCCCACCAGAGACTGCCCGTTGATCATGAGGAGCTCGTCGCCGGCCATCAGCCTGCCATCCCTGCAGAAACAGAGTGGGAACACGGAGCTGCAGGGTGCTTCTGCCACAGTGCCCGGCTCCACTGGAACGCGGTCTGGTATGGAGGCATGGACAATGTATGATCTCACTATGCTAAGCTTGCACTGATCAGTGCAGTATTTCTTTCTAGAAAAAGGGGCTCAGAAAGGTGCCCACCTGAAATAATTGGTATAACCAGGGGAACTTCACCCTCTTTGCAGGGCTGAGACTCCACAAGTCCTCTCTGTGACTCACTGGATTAGGTAAGGGAACAGCAACAAGCCTCACCTCCACCCCATCAGGAGCAGCAGGGCAGTCAGTAAGCACCCTGGTGTTGCACAACTGATCCCATGGGAAAGGCACATCTTCCAAAAATGGACTTGGGGGAAAAGCCCAACAAGCCATCAAACTCCTTGGTTTTCCTACAACACCAAGGAAGTGTTTGATCTGTCTACAGTTTCGACAAAATCTTCTAGAAGAAGCTTCAGTGATCAAATGCAAAAATAAGTTTTTAGCCTGACACTGCCATATTCTCACCCTCACACCCTGGGAGGGCCAAACTCCAAACTCCTCTCATGAACCCAGGTAACAGTGATGGCTGTGGTTATTCCATCACACCCACCACCATGAAAGCACCACTGTCACCTCACCTGTGTGCAGAGCCGCCTTCCTCCACATGGGTGACGATGATGCTGTGAGGGGACCGCTTTGACCCTCTGCCTCCTGTTATCTGGATTCCCAGCCCGTCCGTCCCCTTCAGGATGTGCATCTTCCATATGCGGCAACCTTCTCGCTGAGAGAAAACGTGCAGAAAGTCCTTCAATTTGGATTTGGAATACCAAGAGAGGGCTGGGAGGGTATGGGAGGGAGCTATTTAGCACCTTGCTGCCCATCACCACACACCTGTATAGCCCAAGCTATACTGGTGTTTCTGCAGAGCTTTGCTATGTTAGCTGCGGTCCAAGCGAAGGAGGCAGAAAGGAGGAGGCAGTACAGAGCAGGGTCAGCACGTAGAAGTTTCCTTGCAGGGGTGTTTGCAGCTTTTCTGAGCCAGGCAGAGGCACTGCTCTCAATGCCCTGATCCTTCCTGGAGCAACCAGCAGCCTCAAACCCCTTCGCCAAAACTCAAGGATGAGCCGTGCAGGGCTGCAGAGGACCCAGATGTGGTTCAAGGGGGACCTTGAACATCAGGTGGTGCAGCTGCTGCTGCAGCAGGGACCAGACTTGCATCACACAGCAGTGTTTCCCTCTCCAGAGGGGTTTGCAGGATTTGAGACACAGGAAAAAAATCACCAACTTAAAATTATCAGCTGCCAATCAAGTATTTCTTACTGGGCAGCTGTGGCACAGATTGTAAATAATAAATTTACCCACTGTGGAGAATAATTTTCAGTATAAGTAAGGTAATAAGCAATGTTCACGACACCTTTATTGGTTTTGGTTATTTTTAATTGCGGTAAAGATTAAACCAAAAAGCAGTTTACAAACTTCAGAGCAAAATGAAATGCAAAACAGAAACTAGCTCCCATGAGTCCTACTGCCAGGACTGGGCACAAGGAAACACAAGTGTGACAGTATCAGAAGAGCAAAAAAGGAAAGAGAAAAACAAGCGAGCAAGACAAGTAAGGCAGTTGCCAGGATGCTGTCAGAGAGGGGAAGAACCAGGACTACAGGATTATGAAAAATCCTTGGAAGTTTTCAAGCTTGTAAGACAGCAAAATGCACAATTCAGAGGCAATTTTTAAGCCATGTGTTGTAGTCACCAGGCACCAGGTCAGCTATTTCTGACTGGGTGTGTTATGCACACAAGTAACATTCTCGCACTACCCAAACGCCCAAGTAGCAAAGATGATTAAAATTTCATAGCAAACTGTGAAGAGCATGCACAAATTGCTACTTGTTTCTGAGAAGGAGAACTGCTAAATATATCGGCAAACCCAAGGGCTGTAGCAGCAACCTGCAGATTTTAGGCCACTGTTGTTTATCAGAGTATTAAGTGAAGAAAACATGGGGTTTTTTTCACTTGATCCCTGAAACTTTTAAAATACAACTTTTTCAGATAAAGGAAAAAAGAGGTCAGTAGCTACAACAATATCTTAAGAATAAAGTGAAAAATAACAGGAATAATTAATTATTATCAATACTAACATTGCCAATGATAACATGAATATTAATAACAACAGCAACTATAATATTAATGAAACCCAGCCCTCAGACCACAGGTAGGTAGGAGAAACACAAAAACCAAACCACATTCCATAAGAGGTGACCCAAAACTTTGAACCTGGAAACATACACCTGTGGGTAATTTGTTAACTTGAAAGCCTTGCAGATGGGCAATATCCCAGCAGGTTTAACTAGGATCTTCAATGCCTTTGTAAAAACCCAGTCTCCTGCTGAATAACAGGACATGTCAGGACAGAGGATGCTTTAAAATAAATTAGAGTGACACATGAGACACTGTGTTAAATGCAGGGGCAAGAGTCAACTATATTTATCTAGTTAAAAAACAGAACTGAGCTACAGCATGAAAATGCTCCAGAGAAGTTTTATTGCTGTGAAGTACCTTGCACACATAACGAAGACAGTACACCAGAAAAATACAATCTCTCTACCTCCCCCAGTTAAGCCCAGGCTGAAAGGATGACCATCCATTTTCCTCATAAGATGCCACTTTGAATGTCCCTCTGTTAAACCCTGTTTGGAAGCAGACTTTTCCATAAAATTTAACAATGCAGTCATAAAATTGCCTTTAATGACTTGGAAAAGCTTTTTGGAATGTAAGTTACACCAAGGCCCACGATGTGCCTGGCTTGCACTTCTTAGCGCTCTTCTCTATCACACATTTTATTGCAAAAATTCCCAAATTTATTATTAACTGACCAATTCTCAAATATTCATATACAGAACACTTAATAAGAGCAAATGGCAAGACTCTACTGCTCTTGATGCAAGTACCAATTTCATTCCCTTTGAATGCCCACTAAAATCAAAAGCTGTTGCAAAGTAATCAAAAGCACTTGCAAAGTAAAGCACTGCTCAGTGCAAACATGGGCAGAAAAACACATCCACAAAGACAACAAAACCCTCTGGCACATGCCCAAACATGTATTTCTTTCACTCATTTTCAAATGCCACTGCCACCAAGTCCTGTGTAAGAAAACACTGTCCCTTCAGTCCCTGGTCAGCTACAGGAATTTCACTGGGAATAAACAACTCAGTGCCGTCAGCTGGAAATCAGAACCCCTCACTGTTCTTTCCCTTTCCTTCATAAAACATTCATAGCTCTTCACTTAACCATGCACTGAAAGCAAACGCCCCCCACCAACACACATGTACCTCTGCGGGATGTCACTCCCAGATTTTGAAAGCTATGTATAAAAGAATAGACTGCCAGCCTTTCCTTGAGGCCTCTGGAGAAAGGAGGTGTCCAGCAGAACCCCCTTTCCCTCCCCATGAAGCTGCTGTGTTCTCTGTACAGAGCAGCATGGGATACTTCACAGCTGGCTAAAAATGGTGCTGCTTTGAATGTGCATCTTAGGTGTGTCCATCACAGGAAAGCCTTAATAGTAAAGCTCTGTGCCAATTCTAAGGATTTATAAAAGCATTTAAATTTTACTTAAAGCTGATTTTGCTGAGTTATTGGGGACTTCCAGGTTAAACAACACCAAGCTTAAATGCTTAAAAAAAAAAAAAGTAGCAATGAATGTTTATTTTTGAAAATTGTTGAAGTATCCTATATTCAAGCTTTCCTTAGTGAACAAAAAGACTACAAGCTCACTTAGTCTTTAAATGAAAGCTAGGATTCTGGTGCATTCACTCCACTCTAGAGACTTGCAATACCCAAAGGAAACTCCTAGTGTAGTTAGTTTTGGCATTTTGCAGGTCTGATGTCACTGCCCTTGGAGCCTGCTTAATCCCTGCCCAGAGTATGAGTTTAAATGCTGACCGCTCTTCTTTGATCAGCTGCACAATTCCAGTTGCTGCTCAGCTGCTGTCAGTTCCACATTTCTATTAACATCTGAATTTTCCCATCCTCTTAGAATAATTCTCACAGCTTCACTTATAAATAACTCAGAATAACCTTCCCCCAGCTTTGTTCACCAGTGACACAAGAAATCTGCACATATGTGCTCACAGCTCTGGGTGCAAAAGCATTTCAAGCACAAAGCACAGATGTGCTGATGCCAGCTCAGTCCCAAACTCCAGAAATCCTCATCAAGGACAGAGTGCGAGGCACTACCAGCCCCTACTGCAGCCAGGGACCAGGTGATATCCAGACTTGCTTTCTCCTTAGGAGACTGAACCATATTCCTTAGCCAAAGGCAGGTCACAAGCACCCTGTGCAGCACTTGAGGACAGGCTCATGACACAACAGGATGTTATGATCTGCTATGAAACAGATGGCTTTTGCTACTATGTGTATGCTATTGCAAATTATTATAAATTGTAACAACTTCTGTAGATAAAGTGCAAATCATAATTGTTTTTTCGAACAGTATAACTAAAACTGTGCCTAAAGCAAGGCTATCACAAGATGTAAGCACGCTTGCAAAGGATGTATCACAAGATACAACCGCTCTTGAAAAACGTATAACCAAGATAGCACAGGCAGAGAACAAAATACCATAAAAGGAGTCTGAAGTGGCATCAGAAGACCAGCCTGGACTTTCCCCCGATGGACTCTTGGAGACTGTAGCTGTGGCTTTACGCAATTCTGCGGAAACCTAAGGCAGAGTTGTGGTAAACTGGCTCCGAAAACGTGCAAAGTCACTTGAGAAAGTAACACAACTACAACAGTATAAAGGGCTGCTTGCTAAAAAACTGGGTGAGCCTCTGGCTGCTGCCATGCACCCAGAGCTGTTACTTTTGCTTTATTGATCTGTCCCTTATTATCCCTTATTAAACTCTTCAAATTTTGAGGAGTGAGCTTTGATTCTCACCATGAGATGAATACTTGCATATGACAATCCAAAAAATACCATGCAATTCACCTGAGATTTGGCCAAGATGGACACTCAGAAAGACATGCTTGCTTTGAGAGTTTCAAAGCAATAAGAAGCAAAAATTCATTGTTAGGGACTCGAACCTTAACTCTGCCCAGATGCAACCCACGGACTTCACTTGTAATCCCAGGCAGCAGCAACCCTGCCTACATGGATTCCTCTCAGCAAAGGATTTCATGGACATGATGAACCAGCATTTGTCAAAGTCAGTCTCAGAGAATGAGATGAGACTGGGTCATTTCTTGAAATCCCTTCCAGACTTGCATTTTTTGACTCCCCTCACACAGCAAGCAGACACACAAATGGTCAAGTCAGGCTGCAGCTGGACTAATGGCTAATTTCTGTTCTCCACAGTTACATCACTCTTAGTGACTCAACTTTCCTCCCGACTTGGCTCTTTCAAGCAGGCAGCCCTTTGGACCAGATTTTCCCGCTTGAATCTGACCAATTTCAAAGTGCCTAGGTTACAAATAATTAAAATGTTTTAAAAGACAATATGAATATTCTACTTGGATTAATTGTGAAGCGGGGGGCCCACAGGGGAAGGGTCATCTTATGTAACAGACCACAAGTGAGAATAGAGAATACAACTGGCAGCTTCCAGTGGGTCCCCATAGGCCATTTTTTCTCCACCGTGAAGCCATTGTACATCAGGCAGCCTCTGCTGAGAGCAAGCCTACATCTGGAATAAACTAAGAGTGCTGCAGATCAGAAGGGGAGCGTGCTGCCAGCGCGACGTGGGGAAGCTCGCCTTCCGCCTGCTCCGAGTGCACACCATCAAACACTCCAATTCATAAGCACATCATTAATAAAACAAAAAGGAACGTTTTTCCTCTGAGTGTTGAGGAAAATAAATAAATAAATGAGCAAAAGACACTGGAGCCATTCTTTCCCCCGCTTCCCCTTCACTAGCTAATTGCAGGGGATTTAAAAGGGGTTTGACTTATTTTGACTGCGCCGTGTTCAAGGAGCTGCAAATCTGTATGTACAAAAGAAAAAAAAATTGCTTTGAAATCTTTCATAAAAGACAAGCTTGGCAGGAGCAAGGTGTAAACAAATGGAAAACAGAAACACCGTAAGTAGTTAAAAAGACAGACAGTAAAATGGAAAATGTAAAATAGTTGTCTACGAAAAACCACTTTCTGTCACAGCAGCAATTCAGACGAAGCTGATGTAAATATGCAACAATTTTAAAACAAAAACAGAGATAAGCCCTGATAAGAATATCAATAACCATGCAAAGTCTGTATGCACACACCGACTGACTGACATGGACCTGAATGCAGCCCACAGGATGTCTCCCTCCCTCCACAATTCAACGTGGATTTTTACTGTCTGTCTGCAGGGACCAGTTCCCACTTACAGGGGGAACTGGTCAGGGTCTCCCATGAGGAGCAGCAGAAGCAAGCAGTGAGATCTTCCTCACCAGCACGAAGCTGCTCTGGAAATGCGACACTTAACAGAAAGTTCAGAGTTCCATGCATTATAAAAATTTACTTCAATAAGCTTCACAGCAGCTGGCAAGCAGCATGCTGATCACACAGAGCTGAAAACCAGCACAAAATGTTCCAAACAGAAACACATGACATTAGACCTGTCGTGCAACGAACCCTCTATACATGAACAGGGAGAGCACTGGGATGGTCTCAGCACACACCACTGCCCAGCATCCTTCACTGATGTGACATATATTAAAAGCACTATTCCCAGCTCCCTGCTCCACCTTGAATCACATCATGCCTTCTCCCACTATTCCCCATTCCCCAGCAGGCAGGTGGGGAAGACAGATTGGTAGCTGGGGAATTGCACCATCACACACAAGGTGAGCAGCTTGAACACATCAGTCTTAAGATACAGTCAAAAGCCATCACTCCTCACACCTCAGATATTAATGTGAATGACTCAGCACCAGAAAATCATGCCAAAATCTGATTTTTGCAGATTCATAACAAAGCAATTATTTCATTAGTGGATAATGAGTGTATTTTTAATCTAATCTTAGCCAGGTTATTTTTAAGGCTGATCTGAAAGCAGGACTCCTGCTTTCATCTACTACCTTGGGTTTTGTTTTCATTGTTGCACAAGCAATCTAAACAACTCCAAGACAAATCAAAAGCAGGGCAGGAAAATAATCTTAAATTTATTTATCAATAAATTATTCCAAAACTGGAGTTCTTTGTCCATCCTCGCTGTATATGAAAGTTTCTTAATGCTGAACCACTGAAGCCTCTGGCTTCTGCCTCTGGGGGATGCAAGCAATACAGTGCGTCTCCTACACTACTTAAAAGAGGGGGAAAATCCCCAAACCCAACAGGAATCACACAGTACTGATGATATAAATTCTCCATGTCCTCAAACAGGAGCCAGAAGCACAGACACAACTGTGATTGCATTCAAGTGTTGGTTTCTGATCTCACGAGTCCCCTTGTTTGGACAATCAGCCGCCAGACATTTGGCATCTTTTCACTAAAATGTGAGTACTTTCCCCATGAAAAGAGAAGTGTCCTAGGGGATGAAGCCTGGGGAACAGTAAAAAGCAAAAACATACCCTCCTCCAAACACAAACACGTAATTAAAATACACAAAACAGGCAGCACAGCAGAGTGGATGAAAATTCCACAACTTGAAGCAAGACTGTCACCCAGGGATCCATCTCCCAAGACAGACTGCTTGTTGACATCATTTCCTTGGCAAGGGCTTTAAACACTTTATCAGCCAGTGCAAGTACCTGAACTATACCATCAACCCTCACAAAAACCTCCTGGAATCATCTGTCATCCTGAACCATCACCATCTGGACTGCACCCCTCTGAACTGTTCCACTCTTGCCATCAGCTGAATCATTATTGTGAGATCAAACAAAGGATTTTCTCCTCTGTCTCTGACCCTCAGGGGTTTCTGCCTGGCAATTGCCCCTGAGGAGGCTCAGGCTTTTAAGGGCTACAGGTGATTGCACTTCACTGAGTACTTCACCCAGTCTCTTGCTCTTGGTGGGCTTTTGGGAATGGCTGGTTGCTTAGTCTGAAGTTTCTCAGAAAACACCCTTGCAGCCTGTAGCAGATTAAAGCCCAGCCTAGAGTAGGTCACCACACACTGATGTCAGCTAAAGAGGAGTGTCTCACGGGGACTGGTATTACATCTGTCCACAGCAGGAATCTTTAGGGTTTGCTGAGTGCTTTCAGCACTCTGCCTCAAAAATTAAGTGTATGTAGCTTTATAATTCCAACAAATGCCTGAAACATTACAGTGCCTAAGGAGACAACATACTCTATTTTAGGCATGTCCACTTGGTTTCAACTATTCACACGTAATGATTAAAACATAAAATGGTGTGAACTTGAATTTCAGCTAAAGCTAGTCATTTGCATTTTAGTTGTGGGTTTGCTGTATCTTTAATATGGCACACAAAATATTAAGAGAAAAGGCCCAAACACCCACTTTCTGTGTGGGTGGCAAATGCTTTCACTAGAGTGTTTTCACCTATGGTTTATGATAGCTGAGTATGGCTAAGACCTCCTGCAACAGAACCCCGAACATTCCCGCGCTGCCTTTGGGGATAGCTCATTTCCAAGAGTGAAGACCTCCTTTCAAGGTGACACAGTAAAACCAACACATTGTAACTTATCCATTACCAGACTATCTCTACATCCAAGCACCCTTGGAAAATTCAGTACAAAAACAAGATAAAAGGACAGGTTGCTATTCAAAATTAAAGTCTACAGCACCACAGCTGCAGCTATCACTTAAATCACAGCAAAGGCAAGCAGAATCTTAAGTCAGCTGAAAAAATTTGGTAGCAAGTGACTTAACCCCAGAAAATCGGGATGCTTGTTGTTTTATGACAAGGTGGAACATAACTGGCAGCGAAAAATATTAACTGTAATTTAACTGCTAGTTACATCAAAGAACTTCCTAAAACCCCAAGCAAAAAAAGGCCAAGTTTTGTCAGTGCTATACAGCTGCAATTAAAAGACAGCCCTTGTCCCTAAGAGAGTTTACAACCCAAAACAGGCAACAAAGAGGGAAGACATGCTTATCACAGTGCACATTAAAACTTCAAGACAGTAGATAGCCCCAGGATCCATGTTAATGAAAGTTGGAAGAAAACACAACAGATAAAAAGATGTTAAGAACTGAATCAGATTCTGAGGAAGGCCTTTACATGACTAAAAGTATCTACATTAACACCTAAAACCAGTGTTATTTATGTCTAAACTGTTCATCACAAGAATCCCATAAAAGCCTTGATGAAACAGTAATTACTGCTTAGGCTGCCAAAAAAAATTGATGTAAAGCAACTTAGCTTCAGTAGCTTCACTAGACTACCTTGCTCACAGCAAGCTATACATTTTGGTACAGCAAAAGGGTGAGAATTTTTTTTTTCCCATCAAGTTTAACAAAATAGTAAAATGCTTAAAGCCATTACATTATCTCAAGTCTCATGTTTTGATTCCTGTAATGTGCTATTAGCCTTCCTCTTCTGCTTGGCAAGATAAGGAACATTTTCCACTAACCAAAAGTCAAGGTAATGCAGGCATTTACCAACACTAATTGGCAAGTACTGCTGTAGAATGGCTGTCAGCCTTCCCTAACTGCAAAGTAACATGCAATTCAAAAGCATTCATCCCTACCCAAGATGAGCCACGTCAGTAAGAAAGCAATAATGGGCCCAAAGAATGAAAAGAGCTGCTGATAAAATGTACCATGCAGTACAAAAGCAAGTCCTGTCTGGTTCTCTACATGCAGACACATCTGTGTGCACCTGTGCACAGGCTCACACGTCTGGTGAGGGTTGTGGTCCATGCAAGATGAGCTAAGTTGGGCTGTAAGAGCAAAGCTGGCTAGGCAGGCACACTGCCCTGGGGACTGAGACCAGAGTTAACAGCACAGTCAAGATCCTGAACCACTGCTATAACCCAGACCTGCCCAAACACCTCTAGGAGGCAAGGCATTAACATTCCTTTGCCTTCCCCTTTCTCTTATTTTGTTAATAGATGGCACACTGACTTCAGAAAAGCATCACACACAGTTTGCAGAACCACCAGATGCTAATATGTTTCCATCCTGGAAAGGCATCTCACCACAACCACACCCTACAGCACCACCACTACCCAGAACACCCTGAACTCCTCCTGTGCCATGTGTCTTTGCCACTGGAGAAATACTGAAATGCACAGCCCCAGTCCCTCTCACCTGCCTCCCTTTGCTATTAAAGCATTTTCACTCTGCCTAATGTCCTTTACACAGTTTCCACCAGTCACAATAAATTTGGATCTGGATTTCAAGACCTTAATAATTTGGATGCTTATAAAGAAGAGAATTCAAGGCCATTCTGGGGGTGTCTTGTTTTTGCTTTTAACAGATGGGTTTTCAAGGGCTTTCAGAGCATCCTGCTGGGGATGGAGGAAGCCAAGGTGGCTAGTCTGTTCTGGTATAACTCATCTTTGTCCAAGCTTCCTCTGGCTTCATAAGCGAAAGCCAAACCTGGCCAAACCTGAAAGCCAAACTTCTCATCATGCCAGCAAAACCTGGATCGGTTTAATTCCCTCTGAGAACCAGACTCCAGCCCCTCACACTCCTAATCTGGTCTTTGCAAACCCCAGTCCTACTTCTGCCCATGCCAGCTGTATCTGGACACTGAAAGCTGAACAACAGAAAGCAGTCCACAGATCTTCCAAAAAGACCTGGACAGAGAAACTGAGAACAAAACGGAGGGATTCTGTCCTACCAGTCAACACAGTGAAACCACAGGACTGGTATATTGTGAGGAAAGCTCACAGTTTCCTTTTCTTTATAAAAAAGAAAAGTGGATTCCAGCAGCCCTTTCCCACACTCCATCTGTGCCTGTATAATTACCCTGCAAAACTACACCCTGTCTCAGGCCACCGAATACAAGAAGAAAACTTTGATATCTGTGTTTAAGCTCCCAATCTTCACAGGATATGATGGGTCATTACTCCAGCTCAGAGACTGCCTAATCTTAAATCACTGCCCTTGACTCCCACTGCTGCCAGCCTGGGTCCTTTCCAAGGTCAGGTCTGCTTTCCAGATCTTAGAGATCTTCCTGTCAGGCAGATACACGGCTTTGCTGCTTTGAATCCCCACGTTTTTAAAAGTCACTTAGGTTCATCCTAAAATATTGCAGCATAACTTAACCACCTGTAAACATTAAATGCTGCCTGCTAATTGACAGGTACAATATTTACTGAGGGTTACATACCAGCAGACAGCCTAGCAGATTTGTTTATACACAGCGATAGCAATGCCAAGTGCAAGGAGAGACAGATCAAGATCTGAGAGATGAAAGCAAGCCTGAAGAAGGGGACTGGCACATGCACACAAACCAGTAACACAGGAATCTCCTGGCAGGTTCACTCAACAAACAGTATTCATCTCGCCTGTTGTTTCATGATCAGCATTGCTGTTATGAGCAGCATGCACACAGAAAATGGGAGACAAAATGGCAGAACAACCCCATGCTTGTTGCAGTTGTTCTGCCAAGCAGCCTGAAGCAAAAGGCACTGAAACGGAGTGTAGATGCTTTGAAAGCTCTCCCAGCACAACACCCCCCAGGCACTGGCCATGAGCTAGCCACTGGGATAAGCACAGCAGTGTCTGAAGACATGCAGATCAACCCAATCTCTTCTCCTCTATTTTGGTTACAACTTCAAACTAATTTCCTAAAGAGAGGGGGCAAAAAAAGCAATTTTCCTTTACTCCACATTTCAGTTTCAGTAATGCTCCAATCTGCCTCCTGGGGTGGGAAAAGAGCAATGGAGAGGACCAGCAAGTTCCTCCCACATCCATGCTGATCCCTGAGTGACTTCTCAAAGCCTTTCCTCCCACCTGCAGCCATCTAGTCTGACACAGGCTAGGTCTCCCCCGAAAGCAAATATAGTGCTCCCCGAGGGCACAGGGCTGACAGCTGTGGATATTCAATTAGCCAGCCTGTGGAGGAGATGGTGAGCATGGGGCAGGCAGCAGGGATGGAGCTGCTTCCCCATGGAGAGGGTGGCCTGCCAATGCACCCTGTCCCTGCTCGGGAGGAGATAACTCATCCTGAGGCTACGGGAGGTTTGGCTTGTGCTTTGAAGCCTGGAAGGAGGCTGCAACTTCTGACAGGACATCCTGGATGCCGTTTTCAAAAGGCTCCTGACACAACTGGATCTCACATGACTGAGTGCCAGGTCACGCTTTGAAAATGGAGCTGGAAGTGAGATCTAAGGCTCCCAAGCGTACTCATTCCTTGCCTTTTTTCTTTATTTTAACAGGAAACAAATAATTTTGAAAATTTTATTCACCTTCCCTATTCAATTCTTAAGAAACTTAATTAAGCCACTCATTACTCTGATAGCTGCTACCGCACAGATGCTGTAAGTGATGGGCCTCTATAAGCCCCCCTTGTCATTAAAAAGCAAAGGATGAGCTTGGCGTGCTATTCAGGCTCCAGATATTCACATTTCTCCTTATTCAAATGTCAGGAAAATGTAATTAGTACTGACACAGACGGAGGTCATATTTCTAAGCAAAATATTAGGGGGGAAGGAAACAAAAAAAAAATAGAGAAGCAATTTTACTAAATGACACTACACCACAACTGAACAGATTACAGCTCTTGAATTTTCCCAGTGCCTCAGCTATGTTTTTTATGTTTTACAAAGCTATCCTGTATGTGCTTTGCATTAAAATTGTATTTATTGCTCACATTGATACATATATGTTCTGAATTTAACAATTTACTCCTCAGACCAAAATGATTCAAAACATCAAGGTAGCACTAGCATGAGATGGCTCTGGAACAAGAGTTTCTTTTTTTTTTTTACATATGTATTTTTGGCTTTGCACTACAAAAAAAAAGTCTGATCAACTTCATTTATGACATGTGCTTAGACATCTTCAGAACAGATTCAAGAAGCCTTTATATGGACCAGAACTTTCAAAATACAAAATGATTAATTTATTTATTTTTAAGCTTTTAATGTTTTCTTTCAGAACAGCTACGAGGCTTGCAAGAACACACACACAAACACCCTACCCTTTCTGTTGCACCATAAAATCCAACACGTCTCACTGATGCGAAGAGCAAGTTTTTGCAATTACACTTCTTTAAAAACCAGAGGTTTTCTTAATTGCTTTTAACTCCTACAAAGTACTTTAAATTCAATTATTGTAACTTTACAACCATGATCACCACTACCCTGGAGTAGTGCTGAGGAGCACCAATTCAGAGGGCACATTTAATCCCCTGCTTTTCTCAGCAGAATTTAGTGATGAGATGTCCACTCACAGTGCTTGTTACCAGCTTTGAAGTCTTAAAACCAAAACCAGCTGCTGCAGCCAGCCCCAAGCCCAGCAAAGAAGCCTTCATCTGTTTATACTATCAGTGCCTCTGGAAAGATTGGCAGACAGCGCTTCTGGTGAGAGATGCATACTGAAACCTGATCAAGGCTTGGGTTATTTTCCTCCAACCAGCAATGCTGCAATTCCAGACAGGCAACAAACCCCAAGATCTCCATTAGGACCAAGAGAGAAGCAATGAAAGCCCCAATCCCACTGTCGTCCCAAACATTAACAGATTGTCTATCTCATCAGCTCTGGGCAAAATCCACAATTACTTCCATGTGGTTCTCAGACAGTGGCCAAACAAGTTTTGTACCACAAATACATGCAACGTGGTCTGGTGCATCAAAAAGGGAAGCTTCAATCCCAATGTTAACATGAGTTGTGAGGTGACATCAAGTCCAGGCAGAGCTAAACATGAAGCTCCAAAGGACAAAAATTACCATCTTCTACTGACACCTCCTGCTCCAGAGTTGTAGGGTCATCAGTTGTCTCAACAAAAAATCCCGAGGTCAACCCTGACAGGTCAAGAGATAAAAGGACCTACCCTCCATCAGAGATGGAGTATGACAGAGGTTTCCAACAATTGCTATTTAACTCTCCAATCCTCCTGCCCCCTTGTTTTAGATGCCATCCCATATCCGGGTGCCCTGACAGCTTCTCTTGTCACCTACAGGCTCGGCCCAAGGTCAGAGCATTGAAACCAGAGAATTGCTTGAGAAATCAACCTAATTTGCTTGCACACCTACTGCTTTCTTCTCTAGAAGAATCAAATCAAACATACCTGGGCAGCCTGGTCCCCAATGTCTGGCATGCCATCATCTGACAGCCGGCCCCGGTACGGTGCCCCGGTGCCCTGGTGCTGCTCTTCCCCATTGCTCTCTGCTTCAGAGGTCTCTGGCTGAGCAACCTCCACCTCCATCGGGGTGCAGTGCCCGTTCCCGTGTTCCGAGCCCAGTTTCTCCTTGCTGTCCTTGCTGCCCGGCGTCCTGGTGATGACCCCGAACTTCCTGGTCCTTTTCCCATTTTGAGCAGCCCTGTCTGTGGGCTCAGGGCTGGGCTTGGCTTTGGGGTCGCAGCTGTTGCTGTTGTTGCCGTTGGAGGGAGGCAGAGGCGCTTTGCGCTTGATGCGGCGCAACATGATCAGGTAGACAAAGCCGCCATTCCAGCACTGCTCGGCCAGGTAACTGCAAGGAAAGGGATGGATGAGGACCACCGACCACTCGCCCTGCACTGCCCACATCCCACCCCGGCATCCCAACTCACTGCACCCCACGATGTTCTTGCACTGTCTCAGCCAGCTGATTACCTGGTGTATGGACGTGTTAGGATAACTCGAGGAATTGGCAAATGCTCTTTCCTCAGTATCAGAAGAAAATACCAGGAATAATTAACAAGCCCTACCAGCCACCCAGGCTGATCCCACCACAGCATAACATGACAGCTGATAAATGCCACCAGTTCTGAGCTCCATATCTGCAGCACAGCAACATGTAAAGGTGAAGTAAGGAAAGGAGAGCAGAGAATGTTTCCAGCAGAGTATTAAAATAAAGAAATATTTTCTAAAAAAGTTGAAAATCAGGATTCATTTGTGCAGAAGCCCATAGAGCATCTGCATCTGAAATGAGCCTCCTTAGTGAAACGAATCTTTTACTTCAGCATATGTACATGCTTTGAAGGCCACTGGGAAAATAAAAAAATCAGCCACTAGGGTAATCAGGCACAGCACCAATGGCCCCAGTACAGCAAAGCACAGCACTGAAAGGCATCCCAGATGCTTTATAGGGACGTGGAAATCAGGTGGGTTTCCTTTAGAGCAAGCATATTCTAATCAAAAGAGGGGCCAAGTCCTCTCAGTTGTGCAATGAGCAGCCCCCAGGTTCTCTCGCCAGAGCAAAGCATCACTTCCCCTCCTGAAGTCTCTGGACATGCCTTGGAGGAATTAACATTTCTGCTTCAAACAAACCCTCTGTGACCTCACAGAAACTGCACCCACTGATGCAAAAGGGGAATCTAACTTCATGCTTCTTTTAGGAAAGGATATACCTCAACCCAAATTCTTGAAATATTTGGGTTCTGAGCCAAGGGTGTAACCAACTGAGAGTACAAACAAGCTGGAATTTGTATGTAGCAGGTTTCTATGTGCCCTTTCACACTAATTTAGGCCCCAAAACTATATTGCCTTTCTCACTAGTGAAGTTAGCATGAATTTCCCAGGGCATTAAATAAGCCTCTGCTCCAGCTAGCTGCAGTGAAATGAACTCTTCACTAATACAGACCAGTTGCTGAACCTACAGCTTTCAGAGGAGATGAGAAACTAGGTGTGGAGTTGAACCACAGATCATAAGACAAAATAGCACAGCACTTGTGCTTGAGGGAGGAGAAACCACTCAGGAGTCTGCCACCAAGTTTTTTTCCTCCCTGCTGCTTGTATTCTAATTTTCCATTTCCCTTTCTTAAAAGTTGTTTGGCTGTAAAATAAATCTTTCAAACTTAATCCTGCACAGAGGTGACTTAATGGCAAAACAGGAAAAGCAGCTATGATAACCCCTGAAGCAAAGGAGTGAGGAAAGCACTCTCAACTACTCAAAGTAAGCCAGACCAGCCTGGCAGTGGCTGGAAGTAACATGATGGGTGTGTATTTCTGTCCAGGGACAAGGGTTGGTATTTTCACTCCACTTTGCAAAGCTCTGATGTCCCCCACAGACAACATCGGCATTCAAATCACTTATATTTAATTAGGAAGACTGATGTTTAAATGAATACCACAACTAAATAACCTTAAAAGCAGCCCTGGAGCCACAGATAGGAAGGACAAGTATGCTTGCTGTGCCAAAGTTCCCAATGAATATAAATTGAACCCCAACTCCCTGGACAGTCCTTTCAGTTTTCACCAGGCAATCCTTTTTTTCCTCCCCTTCTCCAGACATGAAGAATATTTAAATAAAGCCCTAAACCCATCTTTTTCCAAACGGCGGAAAGCAGACAGCCAACAAGCCCTGCCAGCTGGGAAGGCTCTGCAGCACAGGTCAACTGTCTGGGTGGCCACAAGGTGACACTTGGCTCTGGGAGACACATGAAGCTGGCAGGACCTGAAGGGTTAGCATAGAAAAAAAAAATCCCGAGCTAACATGGAAGTATTTTTTATTATCAAGTTAAAAGAAGAATTCTTTTAATCAACTGAAAAGGGGCAGTTCTGTTCCAGAAACAATATGGGCTGCCTGTTTTTCACATTTATCTTTCAACTCAAATTTCAAGGCAGCCAGTAAAGTTGATTAAAATTCATGACTTTTGCTTGCAGCAATACCAGTGCACTCTGATCCATCACACATAAGCCTGATAGCACTGCTTCTCTTGGCACATGGAAACAGGAAAGCAGCTCCTCTTGCCATAGTCGTGTGCCTTACGTGGGTGCTGCCCACCCTGTCTTTATGCAGTGTCAACTCTGCCTGATTTGTTTCTGTGCAGGTGCATGTATATGGGGCTTTTTGAAACACCAATCTCTGAACTAATTACTGATGTATTTTTTAATGGCAGCAATCAAGTGCATGCATATCAACTACTTGATTTAGGAAGTACGGAGAACAAGAGGGAACTTCACATATGTCCAAATAAAGTAATTCTAAAGAGGCAAAAATAATTTACTATTTCACCTCCACTCATGGCCCATTTATTCTGTTCATAAAGTGTAAAGCTGTAAGAAAAAAGGGAGGGTTTTTTTTTCCTATCCACTCTTCATGCACAATCATCCTCCAGTCTGGAGCAGGGTTACAGCAAGTGGTTATGGATGCAGCTGCACTGAAGTCAGCAGAGCTGTGTTGATTTACTCCATATGTTGAGATGGCCTGTATGTTCCAGGCATGCAGCCTGTAGTAACTCATGGGCTTATGTCTTGAGTACTTCTCAGCAGTTCAAAGAACACAGTAAGTTTCCACACACACAAAAAAAACCCAAAATGAAACAAAAAAAAAAAAAACAAAAAAAAAAAAAAAAAAAAAAACACAAACAAACAAAAACAAACAAACAAACAAACCAAAAAAAAGGGTGTTCTCTGGGTCAGTGAGAAGTTACCTTTGCATCGCAGCAAGTCACTGCATACACTGGATCACATCAGGTATTTTCAGACAGGCTAAGTCCTGCTGGGACCAGGGATGCAGTAAGTGGCACCATTATCTCAAGAGTTTCTTTTAAACTAAAGATCAGGAAAACCAGCACTGATAGAACACTAAACTCATACCACAAGATAGGAGACAAGTCGAAAATAATATACTAAGAAATTGTGGTCATTTTATTGTATTGCCCTTCCAAGATGGGGATGATAACCAAGGAGCCTGATCCACCTGCAATTTCTGCTAAGTACATTTCTGCTAAGCCAGCTGCTTGGCTGGCTTCCTTTTCCTTTGCCACTTCATTCCTGTTTAAGTAAAAAGCAAAAAAATAAACCACGAGGGAAGCACAGTAAGCTCTCAACACTGTGCAAAGAACAGGTAAGATTGTATTAAATGAGAGAGCACCTTCATATTTTAAATTGTTGTCTATCAATCCAGGAGCATCCCATGTCAGAAGTACTCGGAGTAGTAGGACATACTCAAAAAAAAATGTAATTGTACAGTCTCTGGACAGCAGAAAACTGCAAAAATATGAAAAGTACCTCCAGTTACCCTTCGCAAGGGGTTTAAAGTGTGCAATGCAGAAAAGCTTTTTTTTTTTTGGTTTGGTCCCGGTAGAGCACTTATAGAGATTTTAGCAATCAATACACCAACAGTGTCTCAGGCAGGGCAGGATCAGAGCTGATGAGCATACACAGCAGCTCTCAGCACAGATGTGGGGAATCAGCAGCAACCTCCCAATTGTCACTGAGTTTGAACACAGACCTCAGCTTGAATGGAGAAGGTGTGTGGACAAAAAACATCCCTAATTCAGCTTTGATTTATCTAAATTTATTGGAAAATGAGACTCTGTTCTCACTTTGGTTTGCAGAGGATGGATTAGGTTTTGGTGAAAACTTTGGATCTCATACACCAGCTAAGAAACCTTGAGCAGATACTCCAGCTGCCACCCAATCACAAAACATAAATCCTATTATCACTGATTTTAAGAATGCAAGAGATTTTACTAGCTGATCATACATCTGTCAGTATCAATTGCCAAACCAAAACATTCTACCAGCAGAACACTCATCCATACTTTCTGTATTTTCCAGTCTTTGCAAGGTAGTGCCAAATCTCCCTGGCACAGCTGGGAGTCCCCTCAGACACTGCAGCATCATCTCCACAAACAGGATCTAAAAAAAAAAATCATTGAAATACTGGCTTGGAAACATTTCCCACTGGCATGTCAGAAGAAAGGACCATCCAGCTGCTCCTGCTGCTTTGATCTCACCCTGGCACCAGTGCTGGTAAAGCCCCAACCTATATAAAACGTAACCCTTAAGCAGTGGGGAAGACTTATTCTTCTCTATAGTGGAGAAACCATGAAAATATTAATAATCCTTAAAAACAGAGAAAAATTGTTTTACACTTGAAACAGAGCTGGAAAGTTACCTCTCGCAAAGCTTAACTACAGGCTGGAAAATGCAACCTGTAGCTGGTATCAAGGGACATTTAATACCCTTTTTGTATCAGGGCTATAAAGACAGAGACACACATTCACTTCCTTGGGAGACTATTTTGAGTTATTCAGCCAAATCCTATTTCTTCCCTACATAGCTGAACTGACTGCTGTGATCATAAAAACTGATAAACTCACTGAGTTTATTCCAACCTCCCTGGCACAAATGTGAAGTGTCAGACTCGGAAATAGTGTCTTAGACTAAGACAGTAATTTTGTCTTTTTTTACATATATATATATTTAAGTGTGTGCATGTATAAATATAAAGGTTTTCTGACTTGACAAGAGCATGCTGTGACAAGCTCTCTGTCACATCCTATCTCACTTTAACAAATACAGACAGCCACACTGAGCCATGGAAAAATCAAAGCAGATCCATCAGCTGTAAGAAAGCATCTGGATCCACTTTAGGGTCAGAAATATTGAAGTATGTTTATTTTACACTAATAATACTATTTAGCATTTCTCCAGAAACCTTCATCCTGACAGATCAAAAAGTGCTTTGGAAATGATACACACAGAGTATCACTGACATCTCGCCAGCCAACACATCATGCAGCTCACCAAGACAGAAACTGAGGCAGAAAATGAGCAGAAACCTCAGTCGAGACGACCACTTTCAGAGCCCCTGCCTAGCCCTCCCGGGACCTATAATGTCCTTTGCAGGACAGACAGACCATTTTTATGTTCTCCTCTAAAGGACTTTGGCATGGTAAAATGTCTTGAAACTCAATCTTCTTCAGGCTGGAAAGATGAAGGGCAGTGCAAATCCTCGCAGAATTGAAACCTCCAGATCCAAGGGGGGATTTTAAAACTAAACTTAACATTTCTCCATGACGTCTGCAAAGGAGTGAACTTGCTTTTCAGGTAAGGCAAATTAATGACTAACAGATAGTGAGTGATGTTTCTGATGAAACCCTCACCTCACTGCCGTCACTGTGCAAGAACATCCGTCCCACTAAGGACTGATTTTGGCAAGCACCAATGGGAATTTTCCACTGATTGCCACGTCTTCAGCCAGGAGTCAAGCCTGCCTTAATGTCTGCAGGCAAAAGGAAACACTAGCCTACAAAGATCAGGGCAAACCTTCTGCATCCAAGCTTGCAAGAAGCTCCGCCTCCTGAGAGATGCAAGGACACCTGATGACCGGCCCCCTCATCCACCTCCTTGGAGGATTAAGCTCTCCAGACATAATTTATCATAGCAGAAAGCAATGGTGTTGGCAAACCCGGCTGTTGCTTCAACATAGTCTTGGGCACACAACTGAAGCACACCAGGAATGAGCTTGATCCAATATCTCATCACCAACAAGCCCTTTCCTGCCCCAGGCTCTGCAGGCAATGGCACACACAAGGGACACAATGTTCCCTGCCTCCCTTAATAAACTTGAGGAAAGGCAGAAAGGGCAAAGGAGAAGTCAGTCATAGAGCTCAGCTACTGATCACACCCAGGGAGAGCATTCAAACGGCATAGGGAACGTAGAAGGTGCTCCCATCTATCTCCCTTTTCAGGATGAGCAGCCCTCAGCTTGTGGACAAGGTCAAGCAGCAACAGCCCTAAGGCTCACAGCGGCCATGGCTCTCCACGGTACACTGAGTTTTTCTCAGGATAGCCTAATTGGCAGCTTTCTGAAAAACAAAACTTTGAAAATCCAGTGTTTTTGTCTATGGCACATTTTTCACAATTAAAATTACAGCACAGAATGCAACTAGATTTAGCACAATTTTGAAGAAAAAAAAATTTGGAAGTTATACTTAAAGAGATATTTAGAAAAGCTGGCAGGAGGCCTTGGGCAAGACCTCCCTGCACACTGTAAAATCCTGAACTCTCAGGAGTGGTGGAAAGGGAGTGGAGGGAGGGTTTCTGCTTTCATGGACTCCGTGCCTGCCTACAGCTTTTTCTGGAAGATGGAATTGTGACATAGGACCAAGATAAAGGCTGGTGAGACACCTCACTGCACCTGGTATCAACGCAATGATGTGGCTTGGAATTTGGGAAGACTGAATTCCTTTCCTCTTCCTGTACTCTACATCCCTGACAGCACCCCAGGCAAGTCTCTCCATGGAGAGATAGGGCCAACAACATGGCATTCCACAGAGTTTCTGTAAGGTCTGAGGTGGTGAATCCACTGGATTTAAATATTGCAGTTTCACAATCAACTTATATCTGGGATCAGCCTACACCAAACAGTTTTCCTCCCACCCCATATCCTGCCTGCTCAGCTGCTGGCAGGGTCATATGGGCAACAGTACAAATGAACTCAAGGAGGGAAATGATCCAGCTTGAAAATAACCCAGCCACAGCAAACTTTTAAGAACTCAATCCTCAAGATGAGGATTTTAAACACAGATGACACCCTCATCTGATCACACACCCTCATCTGGTCCCAGCAGCACAGAGGCAGGGACAGGAGAAGAATGGCAGTGGCAGGGGACCACACTTCCACTCCCACCAACAGCCTACACAGGGCTGAGAGATGTGTGCACACACCCTGCAGACAGGAGCAGTGTCTGGCTTTGGCTGCATGGCATTCACACCTCCCATTTCTAAAACCCAAAGGATGGCCACACTCCCTGCACACAAGGAAGCCCAGCTGAATTGCATTCCCACCATAGATGTGGAGAAAACAGGCTGGATTATTTCAATTATGGTGGCACAGCACAAAACTCACATACTTCTGCCCTGCATATTGTTGAGATGCTTCAAAAGCATATGCTGGGCTTTGGGAGAGCAACAAGCAGAGCAGGGACCCCCAAATTACACTGCACATGGAAAAAGGATGTGAATGGCCACACTGACCCCTCTCCCCTCCCAAAACAAAAGCTGAATAGGATGACTTGAGAAGCTTTATAAATTTTCCACACCTGAGGTTCCCCCAAAACTCTGTTGGAGATCCTAAACCTAGCAGATTTTGCAGCTGCAGGCATCATAAAATCCTTTGGGATTTGCTAATGTATGGCAGTGCTAGCAGGGCAGAGCAGTGATGCTGCATTCCAACTGCAGAGATTTTGAACTCAAGCTTTACAGTGATCCTGATCTTAGTGAACATAAAACTTCCACATCTGCATTTACAAGTCACAGTAGACAGAAACATGGTGCTTTTTGGGTTTGGGTCCTAGAGACAGACTAACGGGTGTTAAGGCACCAAATTCTCTTTGTTCCTCTGTTAGTGGTAGAGTGTACAAACAGAAGTGGGCTACTCCAAAAACCATCCTGGCTCAAATTTGTTAGCTCATAGCTCTGCTGCAAACAGACATTCAGCTGGATACACAGCCACATTCACAAATATAACCTCCAATTACAATATACTAAACAATGTAAAGTGGCTCATTATCAATTTAAAAATTAAAAAAGCAGTGGCTTGTATCAGGCCAAAATGATACCAAGTTTCATAGGGGCATTATCACCTGTGTTACTGAGTGACCTGTGCTGAGTTACTGCTGATCAGATACAGTTTCTCCCACCATGATGACTTCCTTTAGAATACAATGTCCTGCGAGCTCCAAATGTTGTCCAGGGCAACTCCTTCCAGTTTCCAATGGCCCACTGTACAACTGATGTTTCACTGAGCACTTAAGAAGCAGGCTAAGTTTTACACCTCTTCTATGCTTTTATCAAAGAAGGTACCAAATTCCCTTTCTCTGGAAGCCCAGAGGTGGATCTGCTCTTTCCTGCATGACATATTGTTCCTACCAAGGTGTAAGACTCACTCCATACTGGAAAGCCCAAACAAGCCCATTTGCAAAACATGGAGCAGAATCATAGAACACTCTGAGCTGGAAGTTTCCAACTTTTTGAGTTGGAAAGGATCCAACATGGATCCTCGAGCACAATTCCTGGTCCTGCATAGGACACAATCCCAAGAATCACATCATGTGCCTGAGAGTAGTGTCCAAAATAAACAACCCAGCTGGAAAGCATAAATGCCTCACATGAAGGAAAAAGAAGAGGGTCAAAAGCCATCCACATGTGACCCATGTACAAAGTACCTCCAGTGTGTGATGCTGCTGCCACTTCACCCTGAATTCTCAAATCTTGTCACTGTGTTTACACCTTTCCACCCTATTTCCAGGGCTTCCTGCCTTTCCTCCATTCTATTTTAGGATCATCCCTCTAGAACAACTGCTTTCTAAGCATCCAACTCACATCCTTCTCTCTTCCTCCCTGCAAATCTTTTATCTAATTCTGCCCCCAGTTTCAAATCACACCAGGAAGCAGTGACAGCCAGGAATAGATTTAACCGGAGATAAATGGTTTGTACTCAAAAGTGAATGAGAAGTTCAGCACAGACAATATTCTTTACCATAATCCAGAAATTTTGCACAGACAGAGCTGCCAGGGAGGATGCCACAAAAATTTCCATGTGTGATTTTGACAACTCCCTGATGCCACGCTTGCTGGTGGGAGGGCTGCAAGACCATGGGATCTGAATCTGCCCCCAGCCAGCTCTGCTACAGCAGCGCAGGGAAGTGCTAGGGGCAGGTACAGGCTGTTTCTGGGAGGTGAGATCACCCCTTTGGAATAAAACTGCCTATTTTCCCCCCTGCAGAAATTATCACAAATGCCCAAAATGTAAGAGAACAAATACATCTCACTGAAATGCCTTTTATTCCACCAGCAAAGTTTTACAATGGTATCTCAAATGGGGGGAGAAATAAAAAAAAACATAAAACAAAACAAAATAATAATCTCCGCAACATTGTTTTGGCAAATCACATTATTTAGGTTTTAACATTAGTTGTAATTCCCAATGTGCCTCTTTCCACTGAGAAGTGAAGGTTTGGATGTCTGCAAGCAATGAAAATGAGAGCCAGAAAATTTAATCAAGTCTATTTTACAGCAGGAAGCAGTATGCTGGGTTAGAAGAGACTTATTTCCAATGCTATTGCAGGCTCACTTGAGCTCCTGAGAGGAGCCCTATTAACAGAGAGAAGCCAGGCTTCAAATAACCCTGCAACTGCTGGGGGGCAGATAGGGAAGGAACAAATTCACAGCTCTCAGATTTATTTGAGGGGGCCAATTGTAGCAGCAAGGGCTACTTGCCTTCAGAAGACTGCTTGGCTTTGAGCATTTTCCAGGATTCTTCCTAATACTGAAAATGGTAGCTGCTTAAATCAACTGTTTCCTCTTTCCTGTTATTCAGCATCCCCAGATCTAGCAATTTGACCACAAAGCCAGAAACAAAGCCATCTCTCATTTGAGATGAGAAATACAGCTCTTCACTAACAGCAAAATGGAAAACCGAACACTCCATCAGAGCAGGGGGAAAGTTGGAAAGTAGGATCTGACAATACTGCAAGAAACCTTAACAGGTGGGAAAGAGCCTGAACTCATACAAATGCACCCGTACATACATTACTCTTTGTGACTTCAGGACACCTAGGCCCAAGGAAGAAAAGGAGTGAATTTTCCACAAGTGGAGAGACTCTCAACATGCCCGGTGATTCCGTCACCCGACCACAATGCTTACAGACTGCCCAGAGTCAGCCCTCCCTACCAGCCTGTCAGCATCTCCTTTCACTTGCACCCACTCTTGCAAACAATAATTTTGCCTTTTGAGGGCCATTGCCTGCAGGGACAGGAGGTTTATTTAGCTATTTAACTTCACTGTTTTGCTCTCTGTGGTGGGGACTGGCTGCACACACAGTAAATCCTGGGGATGAACTGCTTTCGGCTCTGACTATGGGCTTGCTGAACCGTGCTTCCCCTGCGTGCTGGGACAGGTTTCCAACCATAATAACCCTGCACAAAGCACCATCTCTTGCTCAACAGTTTCCGTCAGTCACACCAAACCCTTTCTCTCTCCCACTGCCTAAACACATCTTTGATATTCCTGCTGTTTGGCCAGAATAAAGGACTCGCCCTCTCTAAAGCAAGCAAACTGTGCTGACACTCATTCAGTTTTACAACTCCCCGTGAGAACAAATATTTCCCAGTGAGCTGCCCAATGATGGGGCTGAGGTTGCTTATGCCCAGGCAAGTGCATTGCTTTGCATTCAGGCACTTCACCGACGGATGCTCAGGATTCCCAGCCGGAAGCAGACCACCAACAAAAGAGCAGCATCTACCAAGCTGCTGAGGCTGTCACTGACCCAGGTGTTACACCTGCTCAGATGACAACTGCCTCCAGAATGAAACCTCCACTGACACTGCACATCCCCAAAATCAGATGCTCAAGTAAATTTTGGGAACTACAGCAGGTCTCTGCAACAAAACAGTCTGCAAGGCAGGAACGGAACTATGCCAGATACACATGTGCCTATCTGCCTGTAGGGAGTTTGCCTCTTTCCATGGATCCTCACATAAACGGGCTTCTAATTACATCCTCACTTTCTGTTTTTACCACAGTGAGTTCGAACGAAGCCAAAAGGAGAAGAATTAAGGAACACACATGGCAGTAGCCATAAACATTTCCCAACTTTCACTTGGTTTTGCAACATGAACAAGACAGACATGCCCTCCTCGGAGGGCCCATGGATTAGAGCTTTCAGATGACTTCAACTTCTCAACAAATGCTTTGCACACAGTGGAGTTTCTGGATTTAATACAGATTTTGCAGGCTGTTGTAACCACACTTCCAGCTACAAAACACACAAGCATCCCTCTGGCAGGCCATGATGCAGACTAAAATCAAAGAAATTGCCTTGAGACACTCCTCACCAACACCCCTGGAAGTGAAGATTATTTTGACAGTCAGGAGGGCGGACAGGACTCTGCTTTCTGCAGCTATTCACATAACTGGCTTTTCCCAGCATCAAATCAATTTTCCCCAGCTGCTTCTGCTGCCAAAACTCATCAGGATTTGCCCCAAGTTGTAGCTTCATTAGATGCTGCCAAATATAACACAGGTGCAATTAAACTTGGAACACAACAGCAGAGTTAAATGCATTTTTTTTAAAATTAAAACATATGGAGATAGCAAGCTCTCACACTTCATCCCATGTCAGGATACCACCCCACAGCTTTTCTGCCCAACTTTTTTTCTGCTTCACACCTCTATCAAACCATGACAACAGAGAGAGTTGTTCATTGATTTGTGCTCCTCATGGACTCAGGAGGAGCTGCCTGCAGCCCTGACCTGGGCTCTGAGCAGGGGCTGATCCAAAAGGTGTCTGCAGGTGCACCAGCCCAGTGACTAAGGACAAAACCTATGACCACAGAAGCAGGTAAGGGCAGGCATTGCTGTGCACCACCCCAGCTGAGCCAAGTGCCTGGCACAAGCACTGGGACACTCTCCTGCCTAAGCGGGGGGGACAGCCCCATAGGAGAGGCCTCACCCAGAACTGCAGACCCCACTGGGGTCAGCAGCTCCCGGCTTGTAGGAAATGCTTGGTGGCATGGTACCAGAGGCATTACAAGCAGAAATACTCCTGGGAGCCCAGTGAAGAGCTGTGCCAGATGGTGAGGAGGTGCAGCAGCAGCCTTGCTCACCTTGCAAAATGCAGAAGGAAGATGGCCAGGGGCATCCCTTCCCCTCCAGCTGCCAGACCCTGGGGCTATGAAGGGTCTGTTTTGCTGTTGGGGCATTGCTGGCCCATGGAAAAGCCAGAGTCATGGGAATTAAGCATACAGCACTCTGCACTGTGGCTGTACTTCCCAATGCATCACGCCATCAACTTGATTATCCAAAGTGACACAAACAGGAATGACTGCCCTCTTTTTTTTTTCCCTTTCTTTCTTTTTCTTTTTTTCTTTTTTTTTTAGATTTTACGATCCACCCAGAAATCTGCAGCTCTGGCATGAGACAGACCAGCACCACGTCATAAGAAATCCCCTGTAAGCCTTTTCATGACTTTCATCTATTATTCACTTACTGCAAATCCTTGCCATTAACAAACTGCACTAAGGGAATCCGAACTTTCAAAGCCACAAATCTCCTAATAACTACGGCCGCTTTATACATGCCTTAGGATTAGCCATGTCATCTGGTTAGAAACTCAAAGCTGCTCTTCATTATTGGATCCAACCTGCCTGCAAACAGGGAACAGACTGGTAATACTGCCCCTGATTTCAATGATGCAGAGGCTGTCATTAAATGACATCCCCCTCCTGGGCAGATCCAGCCCAGTGGCACACTGTGCTACTGTGCCAAAGACCCAGAAACCTCCCTCGAGCACAGTGACACCAACCCTGGCAGACGGCGCAGGAGTAAGCACACTCAGCTTCAACTGGCTCCTGGTATACAAACTGAAGGCAGTTTTACAACTATCTGCTCTGTAAATTAAGAATGCCTTTAGTTGCTTTGAAAAATAAGAGCTTATTTAGTCAATACATCGGCTTCTTCAAAGAGCCTTCAAACTAATTAGCCATACTGAGTTACTATGAAAATACAGAGCTTGCACTCAATACTCTTGATGATAACAGAGCTGGTGCTTTGGTACTGAAGCTATAGAATTAGCACAAACTTCATCAGATGCATTTTCCTATAGGCTCCAAATTATATTTCAAACTGAATATTTTCCTTTCCTGCGGTGGATGTGGGAATTCACTTAATTTATTTGTAAGTTCAAAGCAATAATGATTTTTAGCCCATGTGCAGATCAAGAGTTTGAATATTCAACAGTGACAGCACGAGGGGATGGAAGACAGACACACAAAAGAAGACACAGAAAACAAAAGCTGCAGTAAAAAAAGTAAAGAGGGAGGGTAAAAAATAATAGTTGCTGTACTACAGATGAGCTGTACAGCTGGTCCAGTTCAACTTTCACAGGACAGAGAAGTGGGGATTGCTTAATTTAATGCAAAGGGCACACTAGCCAGAGGCAAACCCTCCCTCATAGATGCAGATAGGCTGTCAAGCAAAACAAAGTTTACAAACCCCCACAAGATATGCAAAGGGCAGAGAAGCAGACTGCAAGACTCACAGATTTTAATTCCAAGAGTTCCTGCCCATCCCTACTTCTTAAAGAGCGGGTTTACTTGGCAGATAAGCCTTTGCTTCTTTAAAAAAAAAAAAAAAAAAAAAAAAAAAAAAAAAAAAAGTGAACAAGGTCAAAGGCAACAGCATCATAGGAAAAGAAATTTCCCTTTTTCCTGACTTCTCTTTGTCTGCTTTACATGCAGGTTTACTTACAGCAGAGACCAGCAGGGATGCATCCAAGAGCTCAGCACCACAGGCACTCCCTACAACCTCAACCCCCTTTCCTCTCCTGCTCCTCCTCCACTCACTGCCCCACCCAAAGCACCCAGCTCTTCCACCAGCTCTTCCAGCTCACTTCCCCTCCCCAAGGGAATCGACACTGCTTGCTCCAAAGGTGTGACAAATCATAATTCTGAATTTCAGGACAGAACTTGGCAGCAACTATGGGGAGGGGAAAAAAAAGCAAGTTCTGACAGGCAGAAGGGGAACTAAAAATTACCATTACAAATCATCACAACAACTTCGTTATTAGTTTGTAACATGTCATATAGCTGATTTCCTTCCCCTCCTCTTCTTACACTTTCACTGACTGTATTGATTGGACTTGTCAGCATGTTCTCACATAAGACTGAATTCAACTAAATGAAATACAACGAACAAGCCAGCAGGTATTGGATGTTTGCTTAAAAAAAAAACATCAAGTAGCAACACGTGCAGACAGCCAGTGTCACCTGAAAGGAGGATGCTCCATAATGTATTTAGTAACTGCTATCTGCACAGAAAAAAACAGAAGCAGACTTTAACCAGCAATTCTCTGCAAGTGTCAGGACAGCAGCAGAGCACAACTACTGAATCTTATTTCACACACCAGATCAGAGTTTAATCTGAGCAGCAGCCACATAAATCCAGAGGGGCTCTATTAAAAACCAGTGCAATGACTCATCCCACAGAGAAAAGCATAAATTCAAACTCTGGGCATCTATATATTTCTTAAGAAAGCCTTTTGTTTAGCAACAAGAATTTCTTTGTTGGACAAGCAGGGGGCTGGATCACATCCTTGTAGCAGAACATTTCTGCTCCTTTAGCAACACAGAAGGGCATTAAGACAGCCCACATGCAAAGCAGAAACTGTACATGTCTATGCCAAGTAACTCTGCCACAGGCACTTCAATACAGTGGTATTTTCAATCCTCCTCGGCCACTGCAACCCTACAGCAGCCCTAAGGCCACCCTCTGTCCTCATCCCCTCCCACATCTAGCAGTAAAACCCTGACAAACCCTCATCCTCCCCAAAAGTCAGCTGGCATTTTGCCACCTGCCCTGCACAACCAGGATTTCCTTCTGGGAGCACAGTAATGGCTCAGAGCCATGACTGCTCCTTCATAGCCTTTTGAAAAGCTTTGCCAAGAAGAGCACACTGTCTTGTTTTAGAGACACATCCCTGTTCATTGGGAAGCACAAGACTCTCCTTCCTGCCAGCCAGGACAGGAGCCCTTAGCCCTGACAGCCAGCACAGCAACTGTCCCAGGGACTTCCAGCTTCCATGTTCTTCTAACTTATACCACCCTTCTGCAGGAGGTTTGGGGTCCACCCCCTCTCTACCAGCCAAATTGAAGCAATTCAGTGTAATACCAGCTTCTTTGAAGACAGAAATACCTAACACCACTTCCCCAAGGCCCTCGTGTTCAATGACAAAGGCGATTTGTGGGTCCCGTTTGTTGGTGTTTACTCAGGTGAGAAGCAACGCATGATCTCCATTGGCTGTGCTCCTGGAAGTCACACACATCAGATAATCTCAGCAAATTGCCACTGAGCACAAGAAGAAACACTTCAGCAACCACATGAACCACATGGTCCCAGAAACAAAAGACCCACATCCATTTTATTCGCCATTGTGCCCCGTTTCCATGACAATGATGGCACCACCCCCATTATGCATAAGGAATGAGGTATTAAAACCAAAACCAGGAAAATACCGAAACCAAAGGATGGGCACCTGTTGATTATCTCCTTTTTCTTTGGTGCTATCTTGATGCCAAGATGCTATTAACAGCTTCATCTGTTATATGCAAAATCTTAAAATTAGGCTGCTTCAGCCTTTACTCTGAAATATTGTGGCAGTTGCTCTCCCATGAACAATTTTTCTTTGTCTGGGATATGTGCTCTCACACTGATCACATACAGAAATACAAACCCACACAAAAATTCTGCAGTGTGCGAGGCAATTAGTTTGGTTACCAGCAGGTCAGGTGCCAGCTCAATGTCTGGGATCTGGATGACTAACACAATACATGTTAAAACTAAAATACTACAGGACATAAAGCTTGGCATTAAATGCAGGACAATTATATAGATATTAATAAAAGTTGCAGGATATTTAAAAATAGAACAAAATGGTTATCCTAACCATTACAGTTATCAAAAGTATTATCAAACTCCAAAAGTTTGATTAAATCTGATGTATTCTACTGGATTTTTCACTTTTCTTGTACATATATGAACCATACATATTCCATGCAGGTAAATAGAAAGCTCTTGACTACCTTAAAAGCACAGAGCCAGTACTAGCCCTGTCTTCTCGTCATGCTGTTTGCAAACTCCTGCTAATTTGACCAAGCAGAATTGCCCTGCTACAGCTGTTACTGCATTTTTCATGTAAGACACTACATGTTCCCAAAACCAGAGCAGGCCTAAGCTGCTGTGACACAGAAAGCAAGAGGGGACAAGGGGCAGTACTGTACTCACAAAGCCCTTCTTGTAGTGGCTATGACTAAAGTCCCTCACTTTGGGCAAGGTTTTGGCAAGGACTCTATGGAAATATGCTGGCTAACAGCAGAAGAAGATGTTGTCAGCTCCCCACATGCCCCTGGAAATCCCAGCTTACCTCCCAGTTTAGAGAGCCCTACTCTCCAATGTTTTTCTCCTCAATCCCCCACAGCATTTGCACTTTTTTCTGCAAGGGAAGAGAGGCACAAGTTCTTCTATCCCTCCCTAACTCTAAATACATCAGTGGATGTCAGGGTTTCAATGCAGCTCCTTGCTCAAGCAAGGAGAACACAAAGCCAAAGCATGAGGCCAACTATTTGATCAATACTCTTTGATTTAATTAGCTTTGGACCAGGCTTGAAGTTGATGCCTTAGAGGAGTTGCCACAGGCAAAATTCAGTTTGCAAGAGGGATCGATTTCATAAAAAAGGATCTAAACCTTGGAGGGACTGAGGACAATTTACCACCTAGAGAGACTTGCCTTCAGCAAAGCAACAGCCATCTGACCTACTTAATGGCTGAACTCCTACAAAGAAAAGAGCTATCACACCAAACTCACTAATATATTTTGTGTCATTTCACTTTCATTTTTCAACTTACTTAATACATTCCACTTATCTTCCTTCTGTACCTTCCTAAGTCAGTGATTTGGATAAGAGGCCAGTGCTGCCCAGCAGCCACCAGGGTGAAACTTCCAGCTCTCTCCAAAATGGGTCACAAAAGCCATTTGCTGCACATAAAAGCCTGTCACTTCCTCCAGTTTATTCAGTTTTATCTGAAAATCAAGATCTTGATGCATATATATGAAACAGAACTGTGAACAGAGCACACCAATATCTACCATATTTTAAGGTCTATTTACACTTGCCAATATACATATATTAATCCTAATGTATTGGATCTGGACCAGAAGCTAAAAGCCAGGACATAAAGCTTGTAGTAGCAGTCTGGATTCACATCCAAACTTGGCAGTTTAAACTCATATATAATCATCATTACTCAAATTCAATGAAGGGAGGGCAGACCTTAAATCCCTATTAAATTTACTGACCTATTGATTTACTCAGTTTATTAATTTCTTTTATACCTTTACAGATACTGTCACAAAGAATTCAAAATGGAGCTTCTTAACCTAAGGAAATGATGACTGCAGCTGAACAATTGCTTTATATTATGACACCTCCAAGATGGGTCAAGCACCCCTGCAGACTCAAGTGCCAGATCCTGCATTTCATCCCCAGATGAGCAGTGAAGCCTGCAGTGGAAACTGAGTGGAAGTCAGGAGCTGGCAAGTGTCTCCCCACCCATCCCATCGTATCCTTTTACACACTATTCAACGTCTGCTAACACATCCTTGGCACCCACATCACAGTTTGCTCACTGCTGGTCAAAAATATGCATGACAGAGAGCAGTTAATGAGTTCAATGTGAAATAAATTAAATCAAATCACGACCTCACAGCATCGAGAGTGCATTAATCTCTAACACCAAAGCTGTGCAAGCATACAGCTGCAAGACCAGAGCTCTACAGGCACTCGCTGTGAATCCCCCACTACAGACACTGAGGGCAAGCCCGTCTTTTGGATGTGTTCCACCCTGCAGCAGCCAGGACCACACACAACCTGCATCCCTGAAATTCAGCTCCATCTTCCGTCCTTGAGAGGAGCACCAGTAGCAGACCTGCAGCTCCTAGCACCCAGGGCTGACCTTTAATCTTCTCACAGGAGGGCAGGCAAGGTGTGAGCACAGCCCTATGAACAGCTCTGGTCTCAAACATGTGCAGAGATGCACAGATGTGACAGAAAAAACATAGGGATATCTGCAGCTCTGCCAGAGTCCTGACTACAAGCCCTCCTTCCAAGGGGAAAATGGGGATCAAGGGGAAAACTCCCAGATCCCTCATGCTGTGTGAAGTGTTGTTGTTACTGGAGTAGCTGCCAGTTTTAGTCAGATCAGTCTTCAGTGTTTGGAAAATGAGAAGCTCTTAAGCACCTCCAGCTCATCTGACCAGGGATAATGTAGGCTTTGGGTCAGCTGGGCTCTGCCTTCACCAAATCCAACAGCAGGAGAGCTCTGCCAGGCAGCCAACAAGGACTGCAGGCATGAGACCCACCATGGCCACTGCTGCCTAAACGTGGCTGTGGTACAGGAGCAGACTAGGAAAGAATGATTCACCTTCCATTTTCAGGGTCACACATCATCTTTACTGCCAAGCAGGTGGTAAGGTCAAACTACATCTAGGGAAAAGGCAATTAAAGGAAAGCAAAAAATGGATACAGACCCTCTCTAGTAACTAAATGAAGGTAATGAAAACAGTAACTGATACATAAAGAGAAAAATGGGGCTACTGGAGGAGGAATGGGGGACCAGTAATCACAGCCAGCCTCTGAAGTCCAGAGAACGTGGGAAAACTTCACTATTTCAAACTTGCCTAGTACATAACAATTGCTTTTGTCTGCATTAAATGCTGCACTGCTTTCACCACCAATGTGACCAGCAGTTACAAAAGGAGAAATCTCAACAATAAGTGCTGAACTATGCCATGTCAAAAGGCCGCTGTCCCACGCCAGCAATATTCAGAGCTAGACCATGTTACCCGCTCACAGCCACTGTCCGCAGGACAGAACAAAAGCTGTGTCACTACCCTGTATGCAGAAGAAGAGACAATAGCTCCCATAAAAAGCTATGCAAAGCTTTTTAGTGATATTTCTGGTCTGGGATCTAATTTGATCCATCTCTTAAAGCTTTAATCAGCTGTGCTGTCAGTTGGCACACCACCATTTTAATATTAACTCTTTTAATTATCTATCTGAGCACTTTTCCCTAACCCCAGGAAGAAGGGCACTAACCCCACACTCTGTCCCGTATCTGTACAACACATGAAGACATTCTGTATGGAAAATCAGCAGAAATTGCCCTCATCTCATGTCTTCAGGCTTTTCTGTATGCCTATTTTTACTCCACAGATCTCTTCAGAGCCTTGCTAGCAGCCAAGAAAGCTGCTTGACCACAGCAGCTGGGCAGGATGAGTCAGGGCACATGAATGTCTTTTAACCCCTCTGCACCTGTGCACTGACAGTATTGGCTGCTCAGCTGAACAGAGCTGGGATTAGTTCTCTTCCATGGAAGAAAACTCACGTGCTCCCAGCAAGGTCAAACCTTCCTAATTCTCAACACCCTTCAGCAAGGTTTAAGAGAAAAAAAAAATTTTAAAAAGAGAGAGAGAATGAGACAGACAAGCCCCAAACACAAGGTACACTCTCCAAACGACTGGCAAAGAAATGCAGCCATCAGAGCACAAAACATGCTGTGACAGCGCAGCACATAATACGATATAAATCGAGCACACACCAGATCCTCAGCCGGCTTTATGCTTTGCAGAGCCCACAACTTTTGAATTCAATAAAATAATAAGCACCCTGACCTTAATGCAGTCATCAACGCTAAATAAAGCCAAGCACAGTTGTGCTCCTTTGATCAGTCTTTTCATAAAGGCAGTATAAATAGTGTTGCTGCTTTTCCATATCCTAAGAGGCTTTTACATTTGGAAAGTGTTACATGGGCACACCAGGAAAATAAGTAGTGTTTTGTTTCTTTTTCCTTTTGGGCTTTTTTTTGTTGTTGTTACTTTTAAAACTGTAGAGAGAAAAGTTAAACAATCAACTCCCAGTGATCCAAACAATGTGTTTACATAAGGGTTTACAAAATGAAAAAGCAAGTTACTCCCCATCCAGATATTTTGTGGTCCTGCCAAGTGTCTCTACAGACTAATGTCCTCTGAGACACAGCCTTGTGCTATAATGTTTCTGGCCAAAGCATTTGAATTTTAAAAGCCAAATACAAAGAGGGAGAACCACAGCCAGCTGTACAGCAGTGATCCCTGGTGTGAAGCAAACTGAGGGTTCAGTTTGCTTGGGTCAATGTTTCTGCTTCCTCACCATCATTAGGAAGCAGAGATGGACCTGACCATTCCTGTTGCCTCATGGATTTTAGCATGAGGCCCACATTAGCTCAAGAAGCATCGTGCACATCCCTGCGGCTGTCAGCCAGGCAGGACTCCCATTCTAACCTGGTCCCTTGGCCATGTTTAGCACAGTGTCTGCAAAGTTTTGGCAACTTCAGCCCCTCCAAAAACATCAACCCTCAGCAATGCCAGTCAGCTTAGGTCCTCGAGCCAAGCTGCTTTCTTTCCAAGTAGTCTTTCCACAGGTTTTCACAATGCCCCAGTAATTCAATTAGCATTGGCAATTAGAAAGGCATTCAACTTCTAGTTTTGCATCCTAAAACCAAATGTGGATATGTGTGTTTTAGCCAAGGGTTACAGCACGGCCTTGCACATGCTGTGCAGTAGTGTGACTCAGCTTTACCTCATTTAACTCATTTCTGCTAATAAGTGAAAAAAAAATTATTTCTATAACAATTAATATTATACCCATTACCCTTCCAGTTGATGCACACATGCTCCAGAAAGAAGTTGTTATCATGAAGGTGGTATTTTAAAATACTACCATGAACAGAAAAGAAATTTAATCACAAAATGGAGATGTTTGACACTTGCCATGACTAAATACATTGGCCCCTACCAAGGAGTGTTGAAGCCTGTGACACTGCTTCATGTTTTGATCCAAGTCAAATACAGGCTACTCAGAGACCCAATAGAGCACAACAGTGAAAAATCTTCAGATGCTGCAATACCACTGATCTTTAGAAAGTTGGGTAAATAATACAAATAATCCTGAGTAAATCACACAAAAAGAGCAAGGAAACAAATCTGAGTTTACACATCTCAGGTACCTGAGTGGCCTGTCTACTGGAGCTAACTTGACAGCACATTAAGGGTCTGAAATGAACATTTGAATCCTTTCCTCACCCAAGGCCTTAAGGCAGCACCAGGGGAATATGGAAAGAACGAAGCTATTTCCTCTCGTTTGTCAAATCTCTCTGGGTTACCATACTCTCCATATTCCATATTCCATCTCCATATTCTCCATCTCATTTTCTCCCTTCTCCACCCCATGCATGAGCTCCCCGTACCCAGCAACCTCCCAGAGGCAGCCTGACCTCTCCTCTATCTGCAAAAAATACCTTCAAGTCTCAACAAGGATAGAAGGAGAGATCTTTTTTACACAAAATGTGTGGGTCCAAAATGCAGTGACAAGAAAGATAACTAGCAAAATATTTGAAGTCATCAGTCACAGACTCAGATTAGAGCAGCTACATTGCTGAGAGTAGCCCTGTAAAATAGCAACTCAGCCACCAGTTTGGATGAGAAAAATTCTCTCAGGAGCAGAATTTTGGAGATGCACAGCCCTGAGAGCTGCCTGTCATGCCTTTTGGGAGCTCACTTCACCCTCTATTTCTGAGGAATAAAGCTTTCAAAATGCAAGTCCCAAGAGGTTTATTTTCCCCTAAGAGTGATTTTTCCATTGTGAGTTCTTTAACAATGGTATTTTTTAACTTTTTTTATTTTTTTACAAAAGCTTTATAATCCTCTTCTTTTTCATCTGAGTGGAAACCACTATATGACAGCTTTAAACTTTTCTTTCTTTAAACCCAGCACTCCCTCCTCAGCTATAATCCTCCTATTGGAAAGATCAGTTTTCAAGTCCTTGCCTCCAGGCAGCCACATCACAGCAGCGATTACAGACCCAAAAATCCAATCAAAACCCCTCATCTTTTAGCTCAATGGCCATGACATTAATTGCATGACAATAACAACAAGAAAATTAAGTGACAATTTGAAGTTATAAACTGCTCCCAACCCACGCCATTCATTTTGGCTCCAGGGTCCTTGAACTCCAAGGATGGTACATCTTAAAGCACCAAAACGGCTTTGACATCAATGTCCCGTTTTTAAACTCTCCCAGGCACACTGGGCTTCTGAGACCTTTTGGACTTTTGATCACCCTCTGGCTCAGCCTGGCTTTTCCTCCTCCTTCCAATTTTATCCCCCAATGGCAAACGTTTAATAACTACAGAGGCACACTCAAGTTCTTACATTTTCTTTGCAGCATGATATGAACAGTGCCTGTATAACTAAAATGGTAGAATTTTAGCTCTAAACTTAGAAGTAAATTTTGCCTCCAATTCTGTGAAATCGAAACCAAATAATTTTTTGTGGGGAATACAAAAGCAAGTTAGCAGCGCCCGAACTAAATTGGTTTTCTTCTCAACAAAAATCAGGGACATTTATTATTTGTATTTCAGGGACAATGCAGTCAACACTATTTTGCTGTGGATTTGCTTTGTTTTGGATGAAAAACACAAACCCCTCCTTTTTTAAAAACTGCAGTGAAGTCAGAGGAATTGCCACCATCCAGAACAAATCAATGACACACCCTGAAATCAGCCAGTTCCGAGAGCAGAGCTTCGGTCAGTCTGCCGCGATCACAGGGGAAAGCTGCAAAGTTCAGCTCAGGATCCCATTAGTCGCAGCTACGCTTCAGGTCTGCTTTTCTCTTGTAGAAAATACAGGGCAGAAGAAAGCCCCTGTGGAGTTCCCTGTCTACTCCCTCCTTCACGGTACATTCCAGGCCCAGAAATTTTCACTTCTATAGCACAAATAATCCCCCATCAGTGCAGTGTCATTTCTAGAAGCACCTGGCACAGTTGTGCTGCACAACTGCAGCGGCACGTACACAGGCAAGGCTCCCCCAGGTGTGTTCTTCCCTGCATCCTTGAGTAAGTAACCAGGCATCAGGGCTTACCATCACTGGAGGTCCACGGTAGCCCCAGGCTGTACACCCAGCCTGCAAAAGCACTGAAATCACATTAGGTGGGAAGCAAAAGTTAATCCCCACCATCCAAACCTTTAAAATTACAGTTTTTCAATGATTTTTTTTTAATTAAGCTACTTATTCACACTGAGGTTTTTCCTCACAGAAAACAGTAATTAAGCAAAGAGGGAAAAGAAAACATTCCTTTGAAAAAAAAGTAAAATTCTGGAAAGGAAGAGCATGACATACCAAGGCAGTTGTTTGAAAGCTCTCTCCCAATACACATAACACAGAAGCCAACTCTTACTTTCACAGTACTGCCCATTTGGAACAACGCCTCAAAAAAATGGGGAATTCTTTTCTTTTCTTATTTTTACTTCTCTCCTTGTTCTAAACTCTTATTTTTTTCCTTTCCTAGACAAGAAGGCTGTCTCACTCTGCACCACTGACCTGACCTCATTCTAACTATATGGCAGACAGCTGCATGCCTTGTTGGATCTCTTCCAGACATCACAACAGACAGCACCAGCACCACTCCCCAAACACACCCCCTCCCCAGCAATTTGTTTTGCTAATTATTAATGTGTCTTCAGAACAGACAGTAATCAATGAGATGTAATAAACACACACAAACCCTGTACATCACAGCCTTTTGTCAAAAAGGCGCCCTGATGACACAAAGAGGAGCTGGGAACATCATGATACAGACATCCTGGACGCACTTGTGTGCAGGCTGAAGTGTCCAAGCTGGCTTTGTACACTCCAACCACAAGCGTATGGACCTGCCCACAGCACCACTTATTCTGCTGCCTCAGGCCACAGCTTAGCAAGAATGTAAATCTAGTCCTGAGTCCTATAAAATAAGCATAAAATTGTTCCAACCACTCTATGCAAAGGGCCAAGTTACTGCAGCTACAGAGCCCAAGTCTTCATTTTCATGTGTCATAAAGCAATCCAAATATTGCACTGGGTTTTCTTGCACATCTCCATTTAAGTAGTCTCTTGCATACATCTTCATGTCTGTCACACAGCAAATTCAAATTTAATTGAAAATTAAACTAGCAAACAACTATTAGAATCTAGTTCCAAAAGCAGTTTCCATGAGAAGAAAAAGTGGAAAAAGGAAACAGTTCAGAAATCCTGAACAAGAACAGCATCCAAGTGGGAAGAGATGTCTGTATTTCTTTATCCATTAAGTGAAGCATTATTTGTAGTGCTTTCAAATTTTGTTTGGTACATCGAAGTCATCAAGCATCATGTACAAAGCCCCACAAGACTTCAAGTTCTTCAGTTCAGCTCCTTGTCACATCATCATCCCCTACACCTACACTTAGAAACTGCAAAGCACCCTTCAGGTAAGATGCAATGGCTGATTTAAAAGCTTTCACCATCAAACAAAGGACATGCAATGAATACAGAAGTGGGGAAGCAATTAGTATTACTGAAGACATGTTGAAACTTCCAGCTTTTTATTTGATTGTCAAATGGGGTCTAGGCAGCTTTAGTCAAAACATCTTTGTGCTCGTACTCTAAATATCAAGTACATGTAACTAAATCTAACACTTAAAAAACCCTCCCTATACTTTGAGCTAAAAGTATAATCACAGTACATCTGGCATTTAAATAAAATAACCATTAGCGCAGGAAACACAGAGCATAAAAGCACCAGGTCAAGAAAAGACAGACGAACAGAGAGAAGCAGCATGGGATTGGATTTAATGCCATGTTTACTAGGGATCTGCTGCATTGAGAAATGTAGAGGACTTACTCTGGCAGGCTGAGCTACAGGATTAAAAATGCTGGCTATGACTAAAAAAGGGAGATTTAATTATCTGACTTAATTGATGAAGGAAGAAAACCAGCTCCAACTTTAAGAAAGCAGCAAACTAAGAGCAGCTAGGACACCTACAGAGCTCTCAAGGCTTGAAGGGCTTTTTGTATTTCCCATTAAAACATGCAGGTATCTATTTGTTAACTAAAGCAATAGAAGGGAGCACTAGGATTTAAAAGGGGAAACATGTTACTCGAGGTGAATTGGATTAAACCATACCAAGACTACAGATTAGCATGAATTAGCTTCTACTGTCAGCAAGTCCTGGCAACACTCCGACCCACCATCAGCAAACAACTCCATAAAATTTCAAGTCACATTCACAATTATTAATCAAATCACATCGGCAGACACAAACCAATCATAGCAAAAACTATCCTCCTCAAAGCAGACATCATGTCCAACCCCCCTGACTCATTAAATGCCCTACAGCAGGTCGTTTGAGGGTTTTGTGCCTTAATAAAGAAAGAACAATATTTTTGTGCCTTCATACTAATTGCCACTTTAGATCTATAGATGAAAACCACTATGGAAGTGATTACTAATAAATCACATCATGATATTCACAGTCCAAAATTCACTTTGCTCATCACTCAGCAGCAAATAAGAGCACTTTCCTCTCAAGTGTAATCCAATTTGTTGTGTCTATTTTCACAGCAGCCACACTTACTTTCACATTCAGGTAGGGTTTCCATGATGTCCTTCTCATCACTGCACACCATTCAAACAATTCCATGCCCTGGGTCCCCTATAGGGACACAACCGACAGACCAAGCTGTTTCAGCTTTCATCAGTTCCTGCACTGGGATGTAATGTGAATATATGTCCCACACAGATGCAGGCTCGCCCACGGCCCCAGAGCCATGAGGAGATAAGAAACAAACAAGTATTTCACCAAGAAACCGGACTCAGCTCTCAGCCCTTATTAGTCCACATGCTAAACTAGATTACCTGAAGCTGGATGCATCCCTCTGCTCCACACAGGTCACTAGCATTAGCCTTGTTGTGAAGAAACCTGTGATGGATTATGGTGACTGCCTGAGGCCACTCAGCAAACCCACAGCAGAGCTGAAAGCAGGAGCAAGATTAGGACAAGCAGAATCAGTGCCACCATGGGGCTGCGCCTGTATGCTTTTGCACTCCCATCCATGTGCCCAGGCCATGCAGCTGCTCCATCAGCAAACCAGGGATATGATGTAGTTTAAAAAAGCAGCCTCCCAGGAATGCAGGAGAGGCCATATTGCTGGAGGTTTCCAGAATATGAGCATGCAGGGTGCTAGATAGAAAAGCTCATGCAGTCTCCTGTTCCCATGAAACGTTTGACCATATGATGTTTCAAGTTCACTTCCAGACTGGGCTGATGTATGAAAAACCAACCCAGGAGTGTAGCACAAAGAGTTTGTTTTCAACAGCACTAGTCCCTTGACCTGTTTGACCATCCACCCATGCCAAGAGTGGCATCAGCACAAGGGCAGGGTGAGAAAGCATGGCCATGATCAAGGGAAAGGGTGGAAAAACACGATATTCCTGTTTCCCTCTGAAAGAGTTCTCAGGAGGCTCCAGGAAGAACACCATGTGCTAATCCATCCCCAAGTTTCTACAGGAAAATAGTAATGTGCTAAGAGGCCTGAACATTGCTTTCACCAAACAACTGCTCTCCCACTTGTTGTGCTGCTTGCAGAGATGAATCACCACCTCCCGACAGCTGTAATTTACCGGGACATCAGCCGGCTCTTTGTGGTAGGCAGGGGAAACTGATGCCTCCCCACTTAATTGCGTGTTTTTCTTCAAACTCAAACCTGGATGACTAGAAGCATCTCACAAAGATTTCCAAACTCAAGAGACAGATTTAGTAACCTGCCTTGCTAAAACACTGCCCAGTTAAGAACAAGGCACCACTGGAGGAGTTCCTTAAATTCAGAAGTCTTGTTTTGCTTCCTTTCCTAACACATTCCAATGACCCGATTCCCAAGAAATAAGATCTTCTTTTTACCAAAGGTCTGAAATTTGGGTTGAGGAAGCATGAGTCAGATCAGATGCAATGAAACATCCACAGCTAATTAATAGGATGCATCTAGCTTTCCTCTCATTAAAAAAAAAAAATCCAACAAAAAAGCAAAATCTACACCATAAAACAGAAAACATTTGGATTAAGGCTTTAACAAGGTCTTTCCATGCAATTGCCCATGAGCAAACGCCCCAGTCCCAGGGACCCAACCCCAACAAAGCCAGGCGTGGCCTCTTCTAACCACTTTTAAACTATTTTTTTATAATTAAAGAGCAGCCACAAGAGCTCATCTGCACACTGTGCCTGTTGTGCATATGCACATGACTGGCTGGCACACCCAGAGATCACCTCACTGATCAGACCTGCAGGGAATTAGGTCTAAGAACATGCAGTTCACAAGTCACTGCAGCATGTCCAGGCATGAGGATCAGCACTGAGCTTCCTGACCCAGCCACGAGGGCAGTGGCATGGAGCACGTGCTGCTGCAAAGACACCCTGGAAAACACAGCCAGAATCCAGGCCATGTGGGTAAATCACTGTGGAGCACGCCCGGTACCAGGGCAGGACAGGGCTCTGTGCTGGCAGAGCACATCAACCCTTCTTGGTGCTTACATTTTAATGTGACTCTCACTCAAACCAAGCAGTTTCCAGGAGAAGGGGAGTAGGGGACACTGTGCCTTATTTCCCAGATTGTAAATGAGATCAAAAGCACTTCCTTGGTTTAATTTCTGCATCTCATTAATCCACCGTGAATAATCGGGTGCTGCGATGTTGAGAGCCATGCAGATGGATATCTGAGCTGCTTATGGAATCGGAACTGAGAGCAAAATCCCATCCCAAAGCTTGGACTAAGTGATTATATGTTTCAAACGTCACTCAAGAAGGTCTACAGCTACTTTTTATACACAAGGTCAGACTAAATGGAAACAACTGCCCTTCAGACCTGACAATCTCTCTTTCTGCATACCCTATAATTTCTATCCCTTTCTCCTTACAATTTTCCTCTGTTTCCACTATTGGTTCAGACAGTAGAAATAATCAGGATATTTAGGACAATTCAGCTTAGATCAGCTAATTCATTGTATCCTCTAGGCTAGAGGAATCACTAAAGACTAGAAAATTCAGAGATGTCATTTGTCAAAGGCACTTCAAGTCAATTTATTGTATAGATACAATGAGCTTATCGGGTGTTTCCCAATGGAGAGGCTATGAGTGGAGATTGATTTTCCCATCACAATACAATGCCATTTAATGTAAGTGTATGAAGTGTCTGTGTCACATCATCACACATTTAGCAAAAGAAATTAAGGACACAAAGGAGAGAGGAGGCATGAATTCTCCAAATGTAGTGCTGTCCAGACAGTAGGAAACACTGAAAATACTGTCTCGTGCATTTGGAGCTGAGCCTTTCTGAATAAATTAGCATTCAGCCAGTGAGGACACATGGAAAGAAACTTTGCAAAGTGCCAAAAACGACTTGTCTGAAAAGAATTCAGTAAATAGATTCCAGTGTCTGACAAGTGTAAGCTGCACGGAGTATTATCAGAGAGCAGTACCTCTCAACCATGTGGACTGATTTGCTAAATGGCAGCTTCTACCAGCTGAAGTCCAGGAAAGATAATCTGAAGGGTCCCAACAAGGCGAGACAGGAATGATCACAATGACAGATGCTGCCCAAGCAGGGTACTCAGAAGTCATTGCATGAACCATATCAATGTGTTATTTATTTTCACAGACTCGTTCCAGATTGTATTTCTGGCACAAGGGGTAAGATCAAGAGCATTTCTCTCAAGAAACTAAGCTAATGAGGATAATTAACGCAACTCCTAAATATATAAACTGTGCAGATAACGAGTCTCATTTGAATTTTGCTTTTCTAGCAAAAAAGCAGATGGATTGATCTGACCTGTTTCATGAGACTTTTGCCTTGCCAAAAAAAGACACTCTCCCTTTAGCTAAAAAGCCATAACCAGGCCAAAAGTCCTCTCCAGCGCTTTGAGGACATTTCAGGCTCCACTTTAGCTTACTCCTTGACTTCTGCTTCTTCTGCCAAGCAGCTGGCAGCTGGGGGAGAAGGGGACCCCTCCATCCTGCTTTCGCTGGCAGCAGCATCCACACTGTGTGCCCAGCCCAGGTCCCACAGAAACACAGGTTTCAACTCTTTGAACAAAGAAGCAACGTAATGGGACTTTGATTCAAAATTCTGGATTAAGGCCAAGTTAGCACTTCAGCTGTGAGGTCTTCAGAGTGCAGGACTTCAAAAGATCAGGAGATACTAGACAACCATGTAATTCAGGGAAAAAATGAATAATGCAGTATTTCATTTTTTTGCATGGATGAGAAAAAGATCCAGGAAAATAATGTAGTACTTATGATCACTAATGCTTTAATTTTAACAAATTTTGCTATAGGCCAGGAACCAAATAAATGCTACATGAATAAGGCTCCTCTCACAGGGCCAATAAAGAATCATGGAATTAATTAGGTTGAAAAAGCCCTCTGAGTCCAACCATTAACCTAGGACTGCCAAGCCCACCACTCAATCATAGCCCTGAGTGCCACATCTGCATTTCTTTCAAACACCTCCAGGATGGTTGACTCCACCACTTCCCTGGGGAGCCTGTGCTTGACAACTCTTTTGGTGAAGAACCTTTTTCCTAATATCCAATCTAAACCTCTTCTGGAACAACTTGTTTCCTTTTGTCCTGTCACTTGTTATTTGAGATAAGAGACCAACCCACCTGGCTACACCCTCTTGTCAGGCAGTTACAGAGAGAGATCAGGTTCCTCCCTGAGGCCTCCCTTTCTCCAGGTTAAACACCCCCAGCTCCCCAGCCACTTCTTGTGAGACTTATGCTCCAGAGCCTTCATCAGCCCCCCTGCCCTTCTTCAGAAATGCAGCGAAATTGTCACAGCACAGATCAAATCCTTTTTATTCACAATGACTCACCTCAACCAGCAACTGTTAAGCAGATCTCAGAGCCCCCCCTCAGGAGATATTCACCCAAATCATGCCTGTCTACACACACACACAATTTTTTTACTCCTTTCTCATGTGTATTTGCTAAGTGGCCCAGCATCTTCACTATTGTCGTGTCTGAAAATTTTGTTCTGGCCATCACCCACCAAGCTCTCCCCAGCCTCCCGTAATGGTCACCAAGCTCACACACACCAATGTGGCCATCCCTGCATGTCACCCACAGCATGCAGGTCTTCCAACGCCCAGAGGAGAAAGCGGAGAGGGGGAGACATGCCTGTGTTACTGCTCATCTCTTCCAGTCAGAGCAACCCATTCCGCTGCAAATATAAATGATTTACAGCACCCACAGGAATATCACATCTGCTCTGAACCCCCTGACCGCCAAGAAAATATCCAAAAGCCTCATCTGCTAACAGATTTTGGCATCTGATGGGAGGCAGCACATAGCATGCTCCCAAAGCCTCCTCTCTCTGTTCTCAGTGCTTTTTAAAAAGGCATCCATACAGTCAAATTAATATGGATTATATTTAAATAGTTATTAAAATGCTTTCAGCGCACGCAGAAAAAATAATCTATCATGTGGAATCCCTCCCATTTAAAAGATATATTAAACAGAACAACATAAACTGCAACTGTCTTTATAATACAAAGAGTAACTCTGTCCAGTTGCTCCAGCAAGGCAAGCAATCCCTGCCAAGGTCACACCTGGCATGCACATGGGTCTGATCTTTACACACGAACCTGCAACTGTATTTACAAAGCAGGTGCATATCCATGCATATCTGGAGCAGCACATGCTGGCAAGAAACAGAAGCCATGCCACACTAAATGCACTGCTTGTACTTAGCAGCTGACATAGTAGATCTTTAAACACTTGGAAGAGGTCGCATCTTTTTCTCAGTTTAATATTCAAATGGATTAAGATGTAACTATTTTGAATGGGCATTCCTAGAGTTGGTTGCCACAGCCCAGGTTTGGGGACACAGTCTCACATGCTCAGGTCCAAACAGGTAAAAACCCAGTCCCTCAACCACTTCTATCACCAGGGCACACAGTCACCACTTTCATCTTTTCCCCTTGCTAAGAGATAAGAGGACTGTTGTACCTGCCTAGTCTGAACTCAGTCTTGCCAGCAGAATCTGGGTCAAATGAAGGAGCAGACCAAAGCTCGGTACCATCACCAGTCTGAGTACCAGACACCACAGGATCACAGACACTTTCTGGTGCAAAAATCTCTCACTCAGCAGCCTTGCCTTGAAAATCCAGACTGAGTCAGCCCTACTTAAGGTCCAAGCAGCCTTTTTTTCATTTTTCTCCCATATGTCAGCCAAAGACTGTAACTGGCCTATCCTTGTATGTTTTTCTCCATTCCCCTTTTCCCTCAAAGTATAAAATGATTTTCGTCATTCTTCCACCTATGCATCATTCCACCCATTTCAAGTCCTCCTCTCTGCTCATTTCTTACATGATGCCCCAAAGTTATAAATCTACAGTGCTTTCTCACAGATGACACTTTCACAAACAATGACATCCCAGTCATTTCCTCTCGGAGTTCTCTGGCGCATCCTGTTTATTCCATATCTCTCTTGTTTGCATTGCAAACTCTTCAGAATAAGGACTTTCCATATTTTGTGTCCTACACTGCTAGAAACATGACTAGAGCAACTCAATTCAAGGCTTTCAAGGCCAGAAGACATCACTGCAATTATCGAGACTGACCTTTGGCCTACCACACAACAAATTTCATTAAGTGACTTCTGCATTAAGCCCCTGATAGTCCTCATAAGGGCATGCTATTAATGGATGATGATCACCACACCATTTTTTATTTTACACTTTCCCCAATTTTATTATGTAGCTACTGATTCTCTACTTCATACTCAAATCTTTCCAATACTTTCAGCAATTAGCCCATGATCAAATTTTAGGAAACATTCTAAAATACACATGTACATTACTTCTATGATGTCTGCACTAAAACTATTGTCATTAATTACTTATTAGACTTTTAATTTTCCCAGTTTATATTTAATGTGCTTTTGCCAAGATAAGATAAAGAAAACAGAACTTTATTAGAAATTATAGATTACAATCCTCATTGTAAAGAGGTACATCTGTAAAAGATTAAAGAACTGAAATGGTCTGAGAACAGGGTAAAGGGAGAGAATAAGCTGATGGCATTGCTGGCATGTAAGCTATTTTTGTATTAAAAATGTATGTACAAAAAACCTTTCATATACTATGAATACCTGTATTAACTTTAATGTTCAACATGCTATAAAATGATCATCTTCTGAAGAAAAAAAAAAGATTAAATTCCTTTGAGCCAAGTATTAAAAGCATTCTTAAAGCAAACAGACACAAGAAGAATGCTCACAAAAAATCTGGTTTTCATCTGTCTACAATACGTACTGGCTTCAGCTAAAAGCTAATCAATCAATATGCAAAGAATAAAAAAGAGTTCTAGCCACTTACAAATATTTTTTTAACCACAATCATCTGGCAGTGGAGCACTGCTGACCTAACTTCATGAGCATCTGTCAGCTGGTGATGGCCATGGTGCTGTCAGGAGAAGAAAACAAAGACATTTTGCTCATTTCACTGAGCAGACTTGAAGTGACCCACCAAAAATCACAGCAAGTGGCACAGTCTGGAGGGGAAAATTACCCAAAACAAATGTTCAAGGAAACCAAAGAAAACCTGCCCTGCCCAGTGCACTCAAGAGTTCTGTGAGGCACCAAAAGGCTGCAAATATGAAGTGCAATAACTCCATCACCACTAGGTGGTTATTCATCATATTCTAATTTCACTATTTCTCCTAAAAAAATGATATTATCCTACTCAGAGATGAAGTTTCTATGAACATGGCATCATACAAGGCATTATACAAGAGCGACAAAAAATGCTTCTCCAGTTTTCTTTTAATTGCCATGGCAACTCTGTTTATTTGGATTTAAGCATCATCCTGGGATGTTCATAACGCCAACAGCACAACATAGTGAGGCAGAACGGGAAAGGGAGAGTCAGTGAGACACTCATGTGGCCAACTCTTGTCCAAACCAAGTAATTCAAAACCCCATAGGCAACAGCTGTAGTGAAAAATACAGGGGGATTACAAATCAAACAGAAACAAGAATTTTTGCCATTTGCATTTTTCATAGACGCAGCAGTCCTCTCACAACTTCAGGAACTTGGAAAACAGAGAGCTCTACCAACTTGCCCAGGTGCCTTTCTGCATTTTCACCTGCCTGCTAAAGTGGGGTTTTAGGTTGTGGCATCATACAGCCTGCTCTGCACATGGGCTTTTAGGCTCATAGAAGGCACACCAGTTAAGTGAAGATCCACTGCACCCACCTTAACAATTTCTACTTGGACTTTCCCCTGGGCTCATAAATAGGGATGATTCAACAGCCTAACAGACACCAGCACTACCTGCAGCATACTTAAACCCCATTTCCCCACAAAATTAGGCTAAAATGCTGTAAGCAACACCCAAGATCACAGTGAAACTCATATAGCAGGACTTAGCTGTAACAACCTGAACTGACTTGAGGTCATGATGCCCTGTTTGTGGGTTATGCTGAATAAGACAGGAAGGCCACAGAAGTACCAGCCTGCAACTTCACAAGATATCTACAAGTACCTGCAAATCCTAGCAAGCATAAGTTAAAGTGCACAAAGACGCACAGAACATTTCAACATGAAAGGGGCACATACAGATCACCAAGTCCTGCTCCTCACAGAACTGCGTTAGTTTTAACTAAACCTAGTGGCTCCTCACGCTCCAAGAGATATGGTGCTGGGACCACTTCCTGGGGTGCCTGTTCCAGAGATAAGCCACAGGGGAGGTAGAATTACCAACTTCCACCAGATTTATGACTCAACAATGTAGGAAAAAAGAAAAGGGGGGGGGGGGGGGGAAGAAGAAAAAAAGACAAAACAAAAAATCACCAACAAACCAAAAGACTCCTAACAAACCAACAACTAAAAAAAAAACTCAAAAAGAAAAGAAGCAAGCAACCTAATTTACAGTCTTGCCATGGTTAAAATGAAGAACTGAGCAATTGTTTTCAGACACAAAAGGCAATTGATGAAAGAAATCAAGAGAAGATCCAGCAATCCACCTTGGAGACTGTCCAATAGCTTGGAAAATGGACTGTCACTTCATCCATCAAGAATTTCTACCACCCAGCTGGCTACAATGTGACCCTGGCTGGCAGGGAGCTGGACTGAAGTCTCTAGGATTCTGGGAATCAAATAGTTTTACTCTTCTAAACACATACCAATTTACCTTTCCAAAACTACCAGTACAAGGAGACTGCTTTCAGTCAAATACTCTGCAAGCAAAGAAAGTTTGTCCAAAGCAGTGCAGAGAATTGGCAAAGATTAGCTGATTGCCCCAAGCACAATTTTTTCTCCTGCACCAGGGGCTGGCTACTATCCTACCTTCAACCTCTCCAAGCTTTTGATGAAGGAAGGATGTTTGTTCCACCCACACTGATGGCTTTTATTACCTTGGAAGAGCTGCAGAAACGTTTTGTATGCACCAGTGATCTCACACACCAGATGGGGAGTACAGCAGAGGTATGGTGGGGTGCAGCCTGCAGTGAGCATGCTCTCAAACAGCCTCTGCACATCCAGAGTTTAGATGCCTCTGCATAAACCACACAGGTGTTATCCCCACCTACACACGAAAAGAGTTTATTCAAGTGACCCTTATTCCCTCAACACAGCAGAATGGAGTCTGGATAGTCTCCAAGCACGGCAACAAACATGGGAAGTACTGAACCTGCAATTACAGCAGCCCATGGGGACAGCAGAAGCACCATTACTCCAGGAAGATCAGAAACCACAGAGGAGTTCCAGCTCAGCCTCCCAGTGTACCCAGGGGCACAAAATCCATCGTCACAACTGCAATGTCTTGCTTGCTTAACTACCCACACAGAACCAGTTCTGTTAGGACTGCACGGAGGGACGAGTCATACAGGCCAAACGCAAATGTCTAAAAACAGCAGCAGGGTGGGGATTATATTTTTAATTATTTTGGAACTGAAGTGCTGCAGCAGCCTTTCTGACACTAAAAAAAAAGTATTCCTCAGCAAGCAATACTCTTAAAATAGTCTGCAGAAGTAACATATAACAGACACAGGTGCATTAAAAAAAACCATTAGCTTCCAAAGTGACTTTTTTGTGACTGGTCAGGCTTGGACTTAGCAGTAAATTGCAGCTGTCCATTCTAAACAAGAAATCACCTCTGACTGCATCTGTGAAACAAACATACAGAGATTAGAACTGCATGGAAAACCTCTTCTCTGACAAAGCACCCCAAATATTTTGAATGGTGTACTTGATTTTAGCCCCATCTCTGCAGAACACGGTTAGTAAATCTCACATTTAACCCTCTGTGCCAACATTTGCACAGTTTCTGTTGCCGTGCTGGAATCTGCACATAATGTCATCTGGCTCAGCACTCACGGTGCTCCAGGGATCAATTACCATTTTATACATCAGTGTTTCATTACTGAGCCGTGAATGTCCTCCAGCCAATCAGACCCTCAGCTCCACGCTCCAGGACTCTAATCTTTGAAAATTAGGTATTTGGCAAGATACACTGTAAGAAAGAAAAATTGCTGCACTCATGCTGTTTTGAATACATCCAGCCTCCATTCACAAATACTGCCATTGCAGCGGCCACTAGATGTTTTCAGTGATGTGATTAAAAAGGAAGCGATGGTAATTGTGGAGTGGAAATGCACTCTCATCTGTCACTTCTCTTGGAAAATAATGAGCTCTCTTCCTTGTTATGTTCACTGCAATATATCTTTGGAAAAGTCTTATAGAGATTAATGCTCAATTGCTCTAAATGAGCTTAGCTTTATTTATTCTAGAAGAGGATCTGGTCCCAAAGTCCCAATAAGCAATTACTTCACTATCCTCATTAAAAGAAAATCCTATATGGTAGCTAAGACAGGACTTTGGCCCCGTGTCTCCCCTGTAAATTCAGCAATGGAGATTTGGCATGCTTTACATCAACAAGCCATGCCTAAGTGCGTACTTTAAATGAGGCTAAGATACACAATAGCAAACACTGTAAATCTTTGCACAATAAGGCAAACTCGACATTTTCTGTTGCTCAGCTTTGCTACCTCCTCCCCATGTGCTGCCACAGCACCAGAGACCTCACTGAGCTGGCAGCACAGGAAACTTATCTGCAGCACTGTAGATACTTGAAATAGTTAATTTTTGAGCAGCAACTCTGTAGTGGAGATTTTGGGGAACAGAAGTACTGCATGCCCCGACAGATTGCCTGGGCCTCTGCTGGACTGGAGGTAGCAAGAAGGGAACTTTTGCACTAGGAGGAAAACCCTGGGGAAAAAGCAAGTGTACTCTTAAAAACCACTGCGATTCCAGTCATCTGTTTTGAAACTGCAAGTGCTGTAAAGTGACAACACACAAGCCACAACCACATGTTGGAGAGTTTGTTTTAAATCACGAGGTGAAAATAAGAATCTATTATAACTCTGTTTAACATTCCCGGGCTGGTATGCAGCTATGCAGCCCACGCAGCACCACAGCTGTGGTAGAGAGGTCTCAAAAATCTGTTCCGACAGGAGAAAGCACCAGAACCAAAAATTAGGACAGTGCCAAAAGTTTCAGACAGACAGCTGCAATCATCCCCATGCAGCCTTTCCTCTTCCATTACCTCTAACAAACCAGGTGAATCCAGGTGGTAGGACAAAACCTGGCTCATGTTTGAAAAGTACTTTTTGCACAAGTTTCACAGTTCAGCAGATCTAAGGATCAAAGCCTCTTATACTGGCCACCCAAAGTACAAACATTCCCTTAAATAACCCCTGTAGAGAACTGGAGTTTTCCACACCTTGTGGAAAGTAATTGGACTGCAAGCAGAAAATTTTTGAACTAAGTGATAAAAACCCTCTGTCATGCAACTTAAAGGGATCAACCCCCATAAAGGCTTCAAGAGCCATTAAAAAAAAAAAAGGAAACCATACACTGCACAACTGACACACAACTGACTACATACTAACAATCAATCATATGACATTTCCATTACTTTGACAGAGATTCTGTGAACCCAGCACTGGCATTCTGATGAGCAAGTATATGTGCAGAACAGCAGCAGGGAACATACACCAGACACTGAAAAAATAAAAATTTTTAAATCCTACCTGTAGATGATTCCTTAAGAGAAAAAGATCCGTTTGGGATGTGATCTGTCCTCCTCCAGATACTAATACAAGGATAAAACTCTAAATTGTCTCTTCAAATACACACACAGAGCGCAAGTTGTCACACATGGAATTTTGTGGCTGGACAGCAAATGCTGCTTATTTTCAAACTAGTGTAGTCCAGACTCTCACTGCATCAGCTGAACATCTCACAGATGCCACAGAGTTTCTAATCCCCCTCCGGGCCCAGGAATGGCCTGCTTGCTCCTTTTATGTGCTAGAATTCTCCAGGTGTGCTTTAAAGCCACTGAACAAAGGAAACATAGCAGTTAAGAGTAGGTTTGTACCTTCCTCAAACACTGATTTTAGTGAATATCATGCAAGTACAGACCTCTCTCTCTGACACATGTATTCACAAAATGTATAAAGCTAATGCCCTAGATCTGTTGTGTCCTCCATTAATAAATTAGATTATTGGCCATTTTAGGGATATACAACATATGCTTCAAAATATAGCTCTTCCCTCCCCCCCCATTCTAAAATGACCCATTTGGTATGTTTGATGTTTTTAGAAATGGCTGTGCTGCTTGCTGAAAGCTCTGGGAGACCACAGTAATCCTCTCCCAACTCAAACTGGGCTTCTATGAGGCTCACAGAGATGATCTATTCTGGTCTTTTGGCACTAACCATAAAGAAAGACATAGATCAAGGTTTTCAAGACCATTTCTGCCAGAGACACACTCAAAGAAGCAAGTGAGACAGCGACAATTCTATTTCAGTTACGCCTTCAATGCTTAGAGATGACACAACTGATATTTTCAGCTCTGGTCATTCCTACAGTTAATAAGAGTATAAATTAAAAATGCCATTCTCACTTTACATTAAAGTCATTGGTTACATGTATCTATTATTTTTCTGAGTTTGTTTTTTTTTTTTCTTTTTTGGTTTTTTGTGGGGTTTGGTTTTGGGGTTTTTTTTGAGTTTGGTTTTTTTTTTTCTAAGATGAAAATAAACCTTCTCCAGGAACTGCTAAGTGTTGATAATAACAGACTAGAACACAAAGCCATTTTTCTCTGTCCAAGAGGAAATATTTACCATCACGGCCCTGACACATGTACTCATGTTGCCAATACTCCACACGCCTGTCTGTGTGTGGATCACCCATCAGCCCAGCTCCAGAATGCATCCTGTTTACTATTTAGGACCAGGGTCAAAGCCAAACCAAGCTCCACCTCCCAAAAGGCAGAAGAAGGGCAGCTTGTGCAGATGTTGAAATTCTGGTGAGAAAGACAAACTATAAACAGATTTCCTGAAAGATCTGCCTTGGGACAGTCTTATCAAGCAATTCCACTAATTCCCTTGATAGGGAAAGTAGGGGACTGTGAAAGAAATCTGCAGACAACATATAGCTGAGAAAGTCTGTCAACTCAGAGGATGGGCAGAAGCGTATTCAGAACATTTGAGGACTAAAACAACTGACAGGAGGTACAGCTTGTAATAAAGCCAAGTGCAGTCATGCACTTTAGGATTAAAGAAACATGTTCTGTAGCTTGAAAGCTCAACAGTTGGAAGTGATATAGAAAGGGAAAGATTTGGATGGTTTAGTGGCTCATGGCAAGAGTGTAAAAAAGACAGATGTTGTTCAAGGTCTCAGTGAGGAATGGGAAAATATGCAAAACACTAGTAAGGTCTCAGCTGGAACAATGTTGCAATTTCAGGTTACAGAGTTCAAGAAAGGTTATGTGACACTGGAATAGTGCAAGGAAAGGTCAGCAGGATGACCTCTCCCATGAAACAAAAAGGCAATGGCTTTGCTACTAGAGCAATACGAAGGCTCTCTTTGAGGGGGGAAAAGGGAAAGGTACAGCAGTACAAACCACCTAAGAAAAGGCTTAGGCCAGAACCTGAAAAGAGGCTTGGAAAAAAAAAAAATACAGCTGTTAGGCAGGTAGGAGACTGACTGTTCAGTACCTGAAACTCTACAGGATGGCTGTTGAAGACAGCCAAAAACATGGCCAACCATGCAAGAAATGAAAAGTTGATCCTGGTAATATACATCCTCACCAGCTACAGCCCAGTGAGCTCACCAAACAAGGTTCAGGAGCAGCTTTGCTACCCCAGAACCTCCCAGACCTTCCCCCACCTGTCAACAGGTCTTGTGCTGTCACTTGGGAGTCATGGTGTTTAAGTGTATGGAAGAGTCCACACTCATGACACAGACACAGCAGAAGCTACTTTGGCTTCCCAAATCTCTACACAGTTGAAAAGGGGATGACTGCTCCCCAGAAAACTTGAGGCTATACCCAAATCAAGTCAAAAAAAAAAGACAACAAAGGAAGGCTGGTGAGAAGCACAGTAAATCTCTCAAAATTTGTTAGAAGAGACACACTTCTAAAGGAAAAGACGTGGTTGATGGCTGAGGGCTTTAGAAACCATCACTGCGATAGCAAATTATTCACCCTCATGGCTGAACTCCCTCACTCTTCCCCAACACTCCCCAACAAAATTAAGAGTGCAGGCAGGTTCAAATAAGGGCAGTTGACTATCTTGCTGCTCCAAATTAATCTCTGTTTCAAAGGACAAACATGAAGTTAAAAAGGGGACAAGGGTGAGGGAAGGAAAACATAGAGGCTAATTAATGTCAATCAGTATAGAGACCCATGACTGATGCTTTTGACATTACCCTTCCAGACAGTGTTCCTGCAGACACTCGAGTGAGCGTGAGGCGAGTGCGAGAGTACTGCATCAGAAGTGGGATTAGGCAGGAGGCGCCTGGAAAATCCACACAACACAAAAACATATTTCTCGAATATTTATATAAAAATACCTTCTCCGTGTGTTGCAGTATAGAGACCTGTGGATGTTTATGCCTTCTGTAGCATCTCTACAGATGTAGCATCTCAAAGGCTCAAAATGCCTCTGCAGCAGGATAGAAATTAGACCCCACATTACTTCCATTAACTACTGCCTCTGCCTCAGGAGAAGCACATGAAAGAACAATCCCTCCCGAAGCTAGCTTTTCTTCTGTGAATTTACTAGCCCACCATCACCTTAGATTTAGAAAAAACACAAACAGAACAACTAGCTCATTTCAGACTTTTTTTCCTACAGCCAAATACTCTGCCCATAGAGGGGCTTCATGTATGTATGTATATATATATATATATATATATATATATATATATTTGCAGTTACTGTACTCTACTCAAGCTTCAAACCTTACAATAAAACATAGGGTGTTTTTAGAGCACATAAACTCCCTATCCATGAGAATAAAATGAGCTATTAGTCAATTACACAGTTTATAAAAACAGAAATTACCAATTTCCCTCTATTCTTTGGATCACAGTCTGGTACTTTCACTGTGCTGCATCTTTGGGACTGGCAGATCCAACATTTTCTTCATTAGGCAGAATTCTGAAAGTCATCATCGCAACACCAAAGACAACAATTTTCTGCTCTCAACCAAGCACTAGCAGGAGGTTTTGCTAAGCAATGGGAACACAGAGTGGAAACTATTTGTATATTGTAGCTTTTGTGTTCCAAATTAAATGATAATCAATTCTTTGAAGTGTCCTTAAAGCTATCAGTGTGTGTTCCCATGTACCCCAAGTACCCTCTTGCAATTCACCTGAAACACAAATAACTGTCTTGGGCCAATTCTGCACTGTTTTCACAGGGCAGCTGAGCTCCTGTAACACAATATAAAATTATTTCTCCCTGTTTCTCCAGAAGTGCCCTGGCTGCTCAAGCCAGCTGCTGCACTTTGCAGGCACCTGCACTCTCTTAAATTATAGTTTTAACAGCAAACCTAATTTTTCAGCCATGAAAATTTCAGCTTTCTACATCGCCAGCAGCTGTTTCTGGAAGGCTGCTCAAGTATCGTGGCTGAGTGGCAGCTTCTTTAGAAGTTTCTTTGCTGGAGGATAACCTCAAAGACCATCTTGGCTGGTCTAAACTTCTGCTTCATGGAAGGCACATAATGGTTTTTAAGTGAAAGCAACACTTTTAAAGGATTGCAGCAGCTGGACATGAGAAGAGATGAGACACTGTCCTTATCCAAAGCTTAAAACAGAGCCTATGGCTAGGAAAGAGCAGACACATTCTTACAGATTGGTGCAAATCACAAATAATTTAAGTCCAGCTGGAGAGTGAGTACCCTGAAAAGAGCTTTCCCTTTGAAGCCCCATAACTTCTGAGCTCCCTTGGAAGAGCCCAGCAATATGTCAAGCAGACAGAAAATGCTGCTGCATGGACAGACAACTGCTCTGTCTACAAGACACATCCTACCTGTCTCAGTCTACTTGCACTCCTAGCAGGCACTTTTCAGAGCTTCTCATTTGCTTTTCTCTCACAGAGAGAAAAGTGTGTGTCCACCACCCTAGAAGAATGTTCCATTCCCAAGCCCTTTTTCACTCTTTACTCTCCTATTTAGATATAAGCACTGGGAATCCAGCAAGACAACACAGTTTTAGGTCTTGCATCAGTGTTGGGTCGTGTTAACCAGGTGGTGCCTACCAAAAGCATTTTACGTTTTTCACCTATATTTCATGAACAACAAGAAAAAGTTGAAGTGATTTCATGCACAAAGCATTTCTACATCCTTCACAGCCTTCTTCCCAGAAGAGATACAGGAAATAACTTCCTTTTGCTGAAGAAAGCAACTTTCCCCACTTTCTTACCAGTTGGCTCATCATCAACCAAGCAGTGGGGAATTTACACCGGAGATGCCACTCAGTCAATAAACAAATCTGTTTTGTACTCAGCCACAAAAAGCCTGACTATCAGCTCAGCATGTCACACTTCTCCCTAGGTCACTGGTCAAGACCTACAGAATCAAGACATCAATTTCAATAAATATTTTCACATTAAAGAATCTGGGAAAAAGCCAGGAACTTCAGCCAATCGGATGAATATACAGTACAAGCCAAGCAGTCCCCTATGGTTATCCTGTCTCTGGAAACTGGCCTCTTAGCAAGTCATTTACATCTCACGCTCATTCGTATTTCAAAAAGGTCTTTTAAAAGCTGTTTCCTACATGTCAGTATGTTTAAGGATCTCAATAACTTTTTGCTTTAATTGCTGCATCCCCCCCCTTTCAGCTTTGACCTAAAAGAGCACCAGAGCTATAACTGGATCAACCCACATCGCAAAATATCCTGCCCTAAAAGAGGAAGGTCAGTGTTCAAAGACAAAGGACAAAGGTCTTTCGCCTGGTATCGTTAGTTGACTGCAAGATAATCTGTGAACAAACAGCACATAAGTCTGACCCCACCAAAACATTCTTGACCATCCTTACGGACAAGAACTTGAAAATCAGCTTCCTTCCTGTTCAGTAGGATAAGATTCCTGTTCCTCTCTACAATTCCTGTGTCAGCAACATCAACATTGCCCTTGCTGCTTTTCCAGTTCACCAGCAGCTGCAGGGATTTGCAGATATATTCCCTGTCTATATTGTATATACTCACAGTAGTACTTGGAAGCCACAACACAGTTTCTTGAGACAAAAGGTCAAATTCTGCAAATTACTGCTAATTTCAGCTCTTTTCAGAATTCATCTGCAGCCACAAGCTTCTTCATGCTCTTGGGACATGTGGGACAAACCAAGATTTTGTGGGACAAGTGAACTACACAAGTGTGGATCTAAATTTTCAGAAAGCAATGCTGGCAGCCACATCAACAGCCTTCCCCTTGCAGTGCTCAACTTATGTTTCAGATTTACATTGGATTTACATAACATTAGTTTTAGTCAATAACTTACTGTCAGGAAGAGATTTGTATATGAAAAAACAAAACATGACATGGGTATGATATGCCCCAAAGCCAGCACACATGGGCCAGCTCACTCCAGTATGGGTCTAGGGGTAGCAGAGCCACCTCCTCCTAAGGCTTGAGGGATCTACTGGACCTGAGCTGAGACAACACAGAGTGCTGTGATCAGCTTCCCACAACCACTAGTCCTGCAGATCGGCCTCTGAGACATTAGATGGACTGAGGTTGTGTCCTGAAGTCAGTGTCTCTACACACCCCAGTTCTCCACAACTCTGAAAAACAGACCAGGACCTGTGCCAGGTTTTGGCTCATGTGACTTCAACCACTGATCACTATCAACATTCACAAAGCACTCTGCAGAAAAGACAACATTTTCCCCGAATCCTGCACTAAGCTCTTAGTCATCTACTACATTTTGGCCTACAATAATGGAATTCCACTGTGTATTTTAACTGAATATATTATTCCTCATTAGCAGTCTCAGGCTGTTACAAGTCTTTAGCCTAGCAAAACACTGAGTGCAACTACTCCATGAGTGATAACATTCCCATGATGAGCAAAATGTTTCTTGCTCATCAGGTAGAGCAGAGGTACCAAATCCAGCTCCACAAGTTGTGAACCATCTCACAGGCAGTGCAGACTCTGCTGCAAACCCAGCCTCTGCACAAGAGCGACAGCTACCACAGGGCAAGGCTGGGGGCAGGAGAAAGAGGAAGAGGGAAGAAAAATTACAAGACTCTGAAGAAATCTCAACCTACACTGGATGAAAATGCGTATGTCTGTGTGTGAAGCCAGGGCATATTCAGGTAACTCAAACCTAACTAGGATGCTTGCAACCACATTTTCAGCCAGCATTCCTCAGGGGCTGCTGCCTTTCTGCAGTCCCTAGCAAACATGCAGTACTCACAGCAACATCCATTTCTACCCACACATGTCAAACAGGCTACCACCTCAAGTTCCCCACAATCACAGCTCTACCAAGACTGTGGACCTTAAATTACCCTACAGAATCAGCCAGAGAGAAGAAAACTTGGCTGTCATACCCCAGGGCTAGGACAGTGGAGAAAAAAACTAACACCCAAAGTAGCCAACAGCCCTTCACACCAAATGAGCAATTTTATTAAGGAAATAACATCTGAACAAGGCATGCTGCACACAAACACATTCTGCAGCTGGAATCTCTTGAGCTGATGCATCTCTTCGTGATACTTAAGTCAGAAAATAATTCAGCTCAGCCTTGGAGGGCTGGTGTTAGCAGCTCTGTGATCCTATCAAGCACAAAGGTTGGTAAAAAGCTAAGCACAGACATTAAAAGATAGATAGAGCTAATCTGCTGAGAATCATCTTCCCCCCACATCATACACTCTGCAGACAAAAAATTATTTCAGAGAGTCACCAATGTTCAGGCTCAAGGGAAGGGCTCTGGATGACCAGAGAGAAGCTGTGAGCCACCACAGCTCACAGAGCTATCTATCCCCTTCCCTGAGTCCCCCTGCTGCCAGACTGCGTGTGTTAGAAGGAATGTCTCTGCATGCAAAGAGGGGACACTGCCCCACGGCAGAGAAAACTGCTCTCTGTTGGTACGGCTAGAAACACCTCTACTGAGAGTGCCCCACAAACAAAAAAACACAGGCAGCACCCAGATCATGCCATGCTGTCTTTGTGAATTCTTACCATAAACCCACATGACTTATCGTACTTTAAGCAATAACAACGAAGCACTACATGGCACTGACATACTGTTTGGCACTTGCTGGAATACAGAGGTCATCTATACAGAAACAAAAGAGATCTTCCCAATTTCACATAGCCGACCAGCTCTAGGAAATTATACCTTACTGCTCTGCTACCCCTACGAGCACCTCAAACACTAAGCATCAGTACAGCCCAACCCCTTCCTCTTTCAGTCTGGGTACAGTGGTTGGATGCAGATATCTGGCCGTCACAAGCAGGACGAGCACCCTGGTTCTACAGTCTGGCTAAGGCTCTTTCCCTCCTGTCTCTGGCATTTGAAGGAAGTTGTTCTCCACCAAAGAGAAGGCATACAAAAGATGCTCTCCAAAGGAAAAGTTCCTGCCATCTCACTATACTTGCAGAACAGGATTCCTTCTGCTCACACACAAAGTCAATCATAGTCATACATCTGCTAAATCACAGCAAGATCCTTCCACAGCTCCACAGGTTTTCTATTTCAAGTGGATTAATAATTTGCAGGCAAGACACTTCCCTGACCATGCAGAAAAATCATGACATAAAGGATACATCATTAACACATTTACACTAAAAGATCACACAGAGAGATGCACCAGGAGAGATGACTAACCCTTCTGTTGAGAGCAGATCCATGAGAGGAAAGAAATTCTAAATTATGATTTTCTAAATACCATGATAATATTTAGTCACTGAGTGAAAAATCTTTCCAAGACATAAGAAGTAGCATAAGAGACATGCTCTCTTTTCAGGAAATAAAAGTGAGAACCTAATTTCCAGCTTCCAATAGAGTGGAGGGACTTTGGTGTAACAGATCCCACGATCACACAGTTCAAGATGAAGTAAAAGCCTTTATCACCCTTTTCACCCACTTCTTACCAATGTCACCCAGAGGCTTCCCATCTCTCCATACCTTCTTAATGAAGGGGGATCCTCTTTTTGAGCCAGGAGATGGAGCCAAAGGGACACTCCCTACTGTGAAGAAAGGGTGAGATGCAGGGATAAAGAAATTGGGATAGAGAACCTCAACTTCTATTGTTGAGGGTGTTAGTATCAGTCTATAGCTATCAGTCAGTATGAAACGGTAATTCACAGGTGCTGCACAATACAAGGGACAGCAGCATAACTCACAAAACAGCTCTAAAAAAGTTGAGACACCACCCACCTCAGCTAGCAAATCCCAGTTATTCCTCTTAATCACAATTTAAGAATATCTCAGAATTAGAAAATTAGGACACATACTAATTTCTAAGAAACACGCTGACCAGAGGTGTCAGGCACCAAAAGTACTGTCAGGAGAGGGATTAACCCTTATCATCAGAACTGCTGCTGTTTCAGACACTAATGCATGGTATTTCTGAACAGCACAGGGTCCAGTTCAGATTGTGGATGCATTCACAAACCCCAGTTCTGTGAGCCAAATGCACACACAGCGCACTGTTGTGCAACACAATACTTAAGAGGCTTCCCATCTGCACTCCATTTCAAAGCGTATTTCATTTGTTAGCTTCATTTAGAAGGTCCCCCAGTTCCGCTGCAAAAGAGGACCCTGCCAAAACTCAGCTGAGCAGAAGCACTGGATTTCTATCACCACGAAGTAACTATGAAATAAAAATGAAGTACAGCTCTGACCTACATGTACCAAACACACTAAACACCAACAGACTTTGTTTGCTCGGGGATTAGGAGGTATTTAAGGAACATGATGGTTGTGGCACTTGAACGCCACCAAAAGCTCTCCTAACTGAAAGCCAGGAATTATGACAGATTTAGGAAGTAATAATTCAGCTCTATTTTCTGCATCCAGTTGAAAGACTATATTTTCCTTATTAAAAGCCTTCAGTATGCTGGCTTGCCAAAAGAAGCTCCTCTGCAAGGCTTTCAGCAGCGCTTTCATTTTAAAAATCTGGTGTTCGTGTGTCCTACAGGAAAGCTGTTTGTGCCTGGGGTTGTAAAGATTTTCTCCAAACGAACTGTTTAGTGGTTTTGAACCGAGTCCTGTCCCCAGGGGAACGCGTACCCTCCTGCCAGATCCCAAATGAAGTTTCTGCCCAGCCCCGAGCCCGAGGCCCCTAGCACGGGGTGGGGAGAGTCCCGCAGCCCGCGGGTCACCGCGGCTCCCGCCGCCCGCACGGACCCTCCGGACCCCGGCAGCCGCAGCGGGGTCCCCCCGGGCCGCCGCACGCCCGCCCCGCTCCGGCCGCCGGCACAACTTGCGGCTCCGCGCTGCCGTCCGCCTCGCCTCCCGTCCTTCCGCCGGGCTCAGCCTGCCCGCCAGCGCGGGCGACACGGCTGCTCCCCGCAGCCCGCCCCCCCAGCTCATCCGCTCCATCACCTGCCGGCGCCGAGCCGCGGAGCCGGTGCGCGCCGGCGGCGGCGGCGGCTGTGCTGGTGCCCGTGCCCGTGCTGGTGCCTGTGCTGGTGCCTGTGCTGATGCCGGTGCCCGTGCCCGTGCCGGTGCCCGTGCCCGTGCCGGTGGCTGCCGCTGCTGCTGGCAGTGCTGCCGCCGCCGCTCCCGCTGCCGCTGCTGCCGGCGGGGAGGCACCTTCCTCGGCGGCGCCGCCGCCTCCCGGGCGCGGGGCGCGGCTGCAGGCGGCCACGCACGGCCCCGAGCCGCCGCCCCGCCCCGCCCCGCCCGCCGCGCAGGTGGGAGCGGTGACCCCGGGCGCAGGGACCCCCCGCCCGTGCCTGGGGACAGAGCCGGGCCCTCGCCCCCGGTACCCACCCCTCCCGGAGCCCAGCCGCCCCCGCCGGGGGGATGTGCCGAGCAGCCTTGCGCAGCCTTCGGGCACCTTCACAGGTCGCTTTCCAGCGGGACCTGCTCTCGACACGGTGCTTTTCACACTTGCTCCACCCAAAGCAGGCTCCTGTTGAGAGGTGTCCTGTGTATGCGCCCCCCCTCGCTGAAAATATTTCTCACTCGCAGCATCCAAATTAAAATCCCCACTGCTGCTTCCACAAAACTGCCAGGAGCTGTTTCCTTCCCCAGAGCCTGGCCTGTTGTGCCAAAGCCAAGTGTCTTTATCACAGGCTGTCATTTAACATCTCACGGCCATTTTCCAGGTGTGTGGCAGCCAATTCGCGGCAGACCTAACAGCAGCCAATATTACATTTTCTGCTTCTGCCATCTGAACTATACAGCTGTGGACACGGCCATCTCCTGATACAGAAGTTTTGGCCATATACAGGTAGAAAACCATTGCTATAACTGGGGGGGGGGGGGGGGGAGGAAGGTATATTTGCCCAAGGAGTGAGCAGGAGTGAGCAGATCACAATTGTAATCAAGATGGACAGGGATTAAATTCTTCCGCTGAGTCCCATCCTGTACTCAAGCCATCTTTTAGCAGCTTAGCTTTGCTCACAGCAGTTCTGGCTCCCAGAAGTACCACCCTGCACAGAGATAACTGTCCCTCCTGTTTTTCAGGATTTTCTGTGTGATTTTCAGCCTCCTATGAATTTAGAGGCAAACAGGAGTTCAGAAGGAGACAGAAGAGCCTCTAACCTGTGTTCCTTGAGCAAAATGCATGGCCTGATGTCAGTGCCTCAGCTCCCTGGGAGCACAGGCAGTTAATTAGGTGCCAAAACGAAACACACCAATAGTCAACATACCTAGAGTTAACCCCAAAGGAAGCTTTCAGTTCTTGGGATGTGTGACTTTCTGAGGCTCAACACTGCTAACCAGGAAATGCCTCCCTTCCCATCATGATTCATAGCCTGACATCTCCTGAGGAAAAAAAAAATCCAAACTCATAAGCCCCTTCATTTAAAAAGCAGAGACTAGATTTTGAGCACAGTGAGAGGAGGTTGTGATGGCTGCATGCATCCTCCGAGCAGCAGAGGGGCTGGGAAGTTCATCCAGGATATGGACAGCAAATTCCATAGCCTCTGTTCAAGAGGAGAGAAATGCTCACCAGCATTATTTTCCTAGGAAAATAAGTAGCTCCCAGAAAACTCCTGCCCAAGGCCTCCCCATCACCTCTTTTTTACATGTATTCCTCTGTGCAAAACAGAATGCAAAATTCAGGATATTCATGTGGGAGGAGAAGTTGTTCTGAGTCCCCACCCAAAAACTGTTTTTGTTTTGCCCATGACCTGGTTATTATAATAATACAAAAGAGTTTTGGAGTGCGAATCACACCCTGAGATGTCTCCTTTGGTGTCACTAAGTATTTATGCTATAGTCATAAACAGAAAAGAGACCACAGCAGTTATTCTGCACAATCTCCTATCGTACTTGGAAGTCCAGAAGGATCCAGCAAATGTTTATCCTATGGGCCACAAAATATGACCCAAATTTCCTATTCAAATGCAAAGTAAAATGCCAAGTCCTGCCTGGTAAAACCTTGGCAGAAGCAGCCTAGGTAGTGAGAAGGTTTCTCCTGCTGACTGGCCTGAGGAGGCACAGTGGAGAGGGAAATGGCATACAGGGTCCCCAAGGCACAAGGAGACAGATGAGCTGCTCAGGCTCAGGCAAGACTGAAGCACCCTGGAAGAGAGCACAGAAACTGCTTCTTGGGCATCAGGAAAGTCTAGAACTATTAGACACCTTCCACCTTGGTGACAGCTGTGCAGGGCTTTTCTAGGTCTGTTCAGGAGCCAACATCCCACTGAAATTTTGGGGATTGGATCCTAAATCTTCTTAGCTTTTATTTTAAAGAATATTGATAGCATTTACATATTTTACGCACATACACGCAGCTGTGCATTTCAAAGTAATCTGTTGTGCTATAAGCCAAAACAGGATTTGAGTCATACAGTTCTATAAAGATAAAGCATTGATTTATCTAAAGAAATCTGTCTAAAGAAAACTGGCTTCATACATATGCAAGAAGAGCTACTTAGCACAGATCATTCTCTTCTGCCCCACAGATTTGGGCATTATATTAATTTCTAGCTTGAATTTCAGGAGTACAAAAATGAAAAATGAAGAAAATTAAGGATGGTGGACTGATAAAACCATTTCCCAAGGCAGTCAAAAGAAAGCTATAGAAAAAGCCACTTCAGTGCTTAGCTAATAAAGGTGCAGTTGGATCCCATGCCATACCACAGGGGCAACTCTGCATGGTGTTTCTGGGACTGCCATTATTTTTGGCTCTTTCCTTATGATTGTCTCTGTACAAATAAATTCTTGATTCAAATTTAGAAAAACAACAAATAGCACAAATCACCACAGGGCAACATCCGTACAAACTAAATGTCACTAAAATCAGTTTTACTAATGTCTGAGTATGAAAAGTTAACACTTTGAGGAAACAACTGAGGAAATTTCTTAAGTATTAGCTCAGTTCCTAAGTACCTTAAAGTGCACCGTTTTTAAGCCTTGCCTTATCTCAAGCATTATCTGCAGAAGCTGGAAGCACAGAAACATTTGTTCTCTACAACAGTCAAAGACATTTGCATTCTGTCAACACTGCTGTGTCCTGGGCACCAGATGTCTGCCATCCCTGACACACAACACACAAAGATAAAGTTAATTATACAGCATCTTCCCAAGATCCAAGACCTTTGTGGATCTAATGGGCATCAAAGTGAATGTGCAAATTTAAAAGAAATTCCTGTAAAGAACACAATAAACATCCACCAGGACCACATACAAGCCAGGACAACATGATGTTCCATTTTTTTTCCTGAAACAAAACAACAAACTTCAGGACTCAGCCAAAACCAACAAAAATGACAAAAAAGAGGGTTAATACTGCATGGGCATCCAGCATGCCAGGGCGGAGTCAAGGACTGCAAAAGCCACGATCTGCTCCCAGCTGTGACAGTGTAAATACAAAAATCCTCTCCCTGACCTCTGTGTGGCTCTCCTCACAGTTCACTCAGCCAGTCTATGCCATTTAGGCCACTGAGATTCCCGAGCTTCTGAAACCACTACATCCAGAAAACCCCATTTCTGCACCACATGCTGTTATTCTATGAGAGAACTGCCGCAGCGAAAACCTTTCACTCTCCATTTCTTCTGCACACAAGCAAAACAAAAGTAGTTTGGGTTGGTTTGTGTTTTTTAAAAAATGCAAGTTTAAAAGCTCCAACACACAACTATTATAAACAGCCCTGGAGAGCTGAATACCACAGCTCACAGCCAGCATGCCCCTAGAGCCACCCAGAGCTCAGCTGGGAGTTACACCCTCATCTTTTTGTGCTGGCTGCAAGTTCATGGGGTGTGCAGAACAATTTCATTGACAAAAAAAATTCCAAGTAGCTCCAGGTTTGCCTGGAAAACAACCCAGCCCTTAATCTTTAGTGTGGTTTTATGTGCAAATTGAAGGCAGACAGGCCTTTACAAGACCTGAACTAGAATTATTTGTAAACACTCACTTATTCCTGCCGCCATACAAATAGTAGGAAATTAGATGCTTTTTCACTGATTTTTGGGAGACATTCTGATCCTCTGTCTCTGTGTGTCAGCAAGCTTTTCATCTGTGCTCCTTACTTACATGGGCTACAGTCAGAGATGTTTTCTACAACAGAAGGCAGGGATTTTTAGATAAAAAATATGGAAAGCAATCCATGGGAAACCGAATTGAGAGCTGTCAATAAACTGAACTTCTCAATTTTATTTTTCTATTCACTTGTCCATAATTATTATTTTTATAGCACTCAAAAATATAGTCAGTAGTTTGTAATGAGAACACAGGCGTAGGGTCCTTGTCCCAGAGGGCTGACACTGTGACTTCCTATGTTAAGGCTAATTGTTATTTAAAGTGTTATTTAAGATCATTAGTCTCCAGTAGACTCTTTTTCTTTTCTTTTTTTGCTTACTAGTTTCCTTGCAGTGATGTAAGGTAAGTTGACTGTGTTGATAATCCCTTCCCACTGCTCCCTACAAGCACCTTTTTGGAATATGATCTTCAATATACGCTCCATTAGCCAGAGGTTGAGCTTTGAGGGCAGAGAGCTGTTTGTGAAAATATTTATATTTAGTAAGCAATCAAATTAGAGCTGATTTTATGCATTTGCAGTTTATTTATAAGCTGGTATTTTTAAAAATCAATTATGTACATTTTAAAATCACTTACTTGTAGAGAATATTCCATGAAACTCCAAGCCATGATGCAATGTACCTATAATATAGCTCTCTGACCTCACTTTTTAATTATTTTCCTTATGTGCTTGTAGAATCTATTTAGAGGCTTCTATAAATTGGGATAAAGCCTTCTCATCCAGCAGTTCTCTAATTCAGGTGAATTTGTAGTGCCAGAACTATACGATATCACATCATTCACAATTGTGGTAATTTACATGGCATTAAGTATACTGTATTTAGTTTCAAAATACAAAGCAATAGCTCAGATTGGAACCCAGAAAACAGACATAAAGAAATGTACTGGTATTGCTGAAGTGAAACAGAGAGCAATAAGCCAGAAATCATACAGCCTTTAAGCAATTTACCTTATCTTCGATATTTAACTCCAGCTACAATTATTAAGAGGAAAAAATGTCAAGCTGTCTGTCACATTGGAATCCCTATTTATTGTATGCATTTTTCTTAGTAATGTCCTCTGTTTTAATTTAAATTTCTGTTCACTTAACACATTCACTTCTTTACAGTGTATGGCCCAGTTCTGAGACTCTACACAGGAACGTGCATTTGCTCAAAACAATCTGTTATCACTAAGAGTGATTTTTTTTTTTCCAGGGTGGAAACACACATCTAAGCTTGTTTTTAGAAATTATAACTTGCAGGCCAAATTTAGAATTACATTACCCTCTAAAATCAAATTAAAAGTGAAAAGCCAGGCTTTACCGTGCCTTGAATTCAAAGACTCCCAGCAAAACTTTCATCCACTACACATAGTCAGACATTTTCTTCCAGGTAAACTTTCAAGCACTGAAGGAAAAAATACTTAACAAAGATATAATATCTTACATTAAATACTCACCCTTAGATCTCCATTTAAATTCCATTCTTCCCCTCCCAAGGTGATGGCACTTTTCTCTGCTCCTAAACTTTCTCCCATATTGCGCAATTAAGACAAACTTTTTTTTTTTCCCAGCATTAAAGGCTATGTTCTGATTTTTTCTTACCCTGCAATGTCCAAAGGTTACCACTTCATAAAGTATCCTAAGGACATTTTTAACAACAAGAAATATTTTGACAACAAGAACTATTTTTAACTCCACTAAACTCTGCTGAGTGTAAAATATTACATGGGGCGCTCTGCAGCCTAGGGGAATGCAGCTATTGGGGGGTTTGTTTCCTTTGCACAAAAACAGCAATCTAAGTATTCTCTGTACACACAGAACATGATGTACATCTCATTATAATCTCAAAGGGTTACCAGAGAGGGGGAAAATGTACCTCAGACCTACCAACCCCAACTACTGCAGGTAGCAAGGTGCTGCTGCAGGTTGGAAAGGGTTCTGCACACTTGTTCAGGTCTCATACTGGGATTTCCATAACAACCAGAGGAAGTTGATTTGGGCAAGAGAGCAACTTGCCCATCAAGGTGTTTCTGGCAATCTCCTCCAGGATAGTGTCTCCAGGTGCTCACCCTGCTTTCCCTCACTGGCAGTGTTGTATGTCATTAAGCCATGACACAAAATGGAGCATGACCACACATCCCAGAAAAGAGATTAAGCATAAGACAAAGACAAGAGAGGGAAGGGCCACGGAGAGGAGGGCTGGTGCCAGTTCCCAACCCCTGTCACTACCTTGAGTGTAGAATAATGCTGGGCCAGGGGTAGCAAGGCCAGACCCTCTGCTAAAGAAGGCTACCAGGAGTGCACCAACTCTCAAACACATCTCAAGGTGAGTAACACAAATTCTGGCAGTGTGTTTTCAGAGAAGACCAGGGAACAGAGTGTTTTACCGCCTTGCAAACACCCGGGAGGGTGCTTCGGCTCTACTTGCACTGCCAGCACCCCAGCTAGCAAGACTTGTGTAGCAAGTAGGGCTATACAAGCTCTCAGTTCAGGAATTAACTTTCCGAAGTTCCCCATTAATTGCCCTTATGTGCTTGCTCACTAGGATTTCCTGTGAAAGCAACACTCTTCCCTTCTCTTTAACTACAAAAATAATATAGGTTACCAACAGAGGCTGTCCCCTCCAGCAACCTGTGCTCCAGCCTGGAGTCATTTTATATTACCCTCCCCAGTGTCCTAGACCAGGGCTGCAGAGATTGTGGCTTTCATTTTATGCTAGAATAGCCTACATTAATGTAATGTGATGTGATCTTTATGATATTCCAAGAGAAAGCCCAGATCTTGTTTGCTTTTTAAACATTGCAAACCATCCTGCATTTCATCTGCACATACTTCCCAGCACATATCAGAATATGCCATCCACTCGCCACTTATTAATGTTTCAAAGGGTCTTCCTTAAAACACATACAATTTAGGGGGGATTTTGTTCCAGGAGTCTTCTGACCATTCTGTGCAGTCAGAGAGAGTAGCTTTATTTCACAGACTGGATTTAATATACAGAAACATACTGCATCTGTTTCCAAATATTTTCTTTCTAAAACCGTTATGAAAACTGGTGCCAAAATGTGCTCATTCCTCTTTAAGGAGGAAACCTAATTTGGGTTTCTTGATCCAGATCATCTTAACACCCAAGCTCAATTTTGCTTGCAAAAGCAATCTACAGGCTCCAACTAATACAAATTTAATCTGCAAGGCTTCCTGCTTGGGCTGAATGGGTCCAGCATTTCTTTGTTACAAGATCCACATCACGTATCAGCAGCATCTGGTACTGATTGCAGATCTCAGATACTGTGCCTATGGGCTCCATGGGCAGGATCCTTCTTGGATTTCTGATCCCTTTTGGATTTTTCCCTAGGCTATCTCTTAATCTTTTTGGATTGAAGATTTATGACTGATCCTTAGCTTTTTTTTTTTTTTTTTTTTTTTTTGAGGTGTGATGTTTTCTTTAGGACCAATCTGTGGTAGCTGATCATATTTGAGAACACATCCTGCAGGTTCAATTCTCCTTTTACATGGTCATAAACCAAGAGTCATCTCTTCAGTTAATCAATCTGCCTTGCCAAAATGCTTACACGTATGAAAATCAGGAACTGCTCCTCTATCTCCCACACCTGGGATTCACCTCCTTCCCCCTGAATGAATATGTAACCATTTCACAAGGGACGAAAAATAGTTTGCCTTTTGATTGTACTAAGAAAGAAAGGGTATTCCAAACAACAAATACTCTTCTTTGGCTTCAGGTTTTCATTTGGTAAGGTTCCAAGCCTTCCTCCTAAGTCAGAGGCAGATTTTGCCATCAATTGAAAGAGAAGAAAAATAAAAATCAAGCTTTAGTAATGGCACAGGAACATTTTGATCAATTGGCACAATCTAAAGGTTAAAAGTTCCAAATGCAGGCAACCTGGGGAAAAATAAGAGTAATGCTAAGTTTAAAACTTATATATTCAATCAAGCTATTTCTCCAGGACACAATTTCCAGGCTACTTTGATGAATGCTGCTGAAAGAGCATGCAGCAAAACGTGACAAAAAAGGAAACTCAGCCCAACCTCACGTTCACTTTTTTGTCCCATTCCATGCACCAAGTTAGTCCTCAGAGAAGGAGCCTGGGGAACCCCAGAAACAGAATTCCATGGACTACATACAAACTTCCTCCCTGTGTCTGCACCTGAAACTCCCACATCACTCCTGCACATACCCTATGGGCTCCTTGACTGGCAAACCGGGGACCACAAAGCAAGGGGGACATGTGAAGTGACCATGAGAGAGGTAAAGTTTGGGAGCTGGGGTAGCAGAATGGTCCCTGCATTACCAAGCTGCTCCCAGTATGTGTCTGCCATGCAGTGAATTAATATGGTTATATTTAATCTTGTTTTTCTCTTTCTCACACACTTACCTTTGATACTGGTTCCTCCTCAGCTTTCCAATTAGCCTGCTCATACTTGCAAGGAAGTTCTCACAAAATAAGCATTGCGTTAAACAGGAAACTATTTAATCACATTTTATCCAATAAATCCATAAAGTGTCCCCTTTTTTCCTTAATAAACCCCCATCCAAAGTCTTCAGCCCTGTGAGACTTTTTCAGTGTTTCAGCTCTAAAAGATAATGCAGTAAGGTCTAATATGCAAAGTTCTATAAACTGGAGCAAGCACTCCAACCAGATAACTGGCAGCTCCAGCAGGATTGGCTTCAGACCTTCTCAGTTCACCACAAATCTCAAATACTGTATATGGAAATCAGACTTCAGTTGTGTGTTGGCTAGATCACCATGACAAATACAAGGCTGAGGGGAATTTTTTGTTTTGTTTTTAGATTTTTTTTCCCCACATAGAAAACAGTAGGCACAGGAAAGGACAGGGTTTTGACTTCAAGGCCTCGGAAAAACAGAATTCAGTTTTTCCATTCTGTCATTACTCTAGAAAACTCTACATGTAAATAAACCTTGCTCTTGTACACGGACACCTCTTGGAGATACTGGGGAAGAATAGCTAAATTCATAACCATTATGATAACTATTATCCATAACTGGATAATAGCTAAATTCATAACCAGGCAGGTATCTCCTAAGCTAGAGCTTATTGATATTGCTCAAATATACTTTTGCAGAAACAGGTATTTCAAAGAATTTTAGCCCTTGTGAAGGTATTCTGACTTTATAACCCTGCACCAGACAAGCAAGTACCTGGAAAGAAACTCTCTGCCATAAAACCCAGCATTTAATAGAGTGCTTTTCCCCATGAGAGCTCAAGCACCTGCAGAAAGTGAGCTCCTGTCATCACCTCCCTGTCACCGAGGCCGTGACTTGTTCACAGCATGGGGAAAAGGCTTGACCAGGACCCAACACTTCTTAAGTCCACACGTGCTATCTATGAGGCTGTAAGACCCTGACAGGAGGTAGATACATAGCTCTAAGTCATATACAGTTTATGAAAGTATAACTTACAAGTCAATGATTTAAAATAGAAGCATGTGGAAGAGAAATTGAAGGTGAAGATGGAACAACCATGGGCCTACTGTAGGCAGCAGCATGAGCTACAAGCAAATAGCAAATGCCACTAAAATGTAAAGAAGTCAAAACTTTACATGGAATTTAAACTAGTTCTTTACACTGGGTTCATGTTGGATTCTTACAGCAGCTTATGACTCCATATATAGCACGGTATATGACATTTTTTAATCTAGAGGAGACCTTCACTTGGCTTCGCAAAGTCATGCATGATTCCCCTGATGTAGGACATGGACAGTGCGTCCCAGGTGTGCTGCTCTGCATGTTGAAGATTATATCAAAAGGGAGACTATTACTTTTCATATTCTTTAATACTATTATTGATACTATCATTAAATGAGAGAATATCCCTGAGGCCAAGAAAACCTCAGGGAGTATGGGAGCTAACACCTGGACTCAGAATTGGATTCCTTGGTTATTAGAGCTGGCTGAATCGTTTTAACAGATGATGATATCTAATTTAATTACATATCAGACAAAACAGTTCTGATTATTATTCATCCAGTCAGGATTAATGAATTTCTAAGTCCTCCTTCCATCCTAAATTTTTTCTATCTTCTTGTCATTTACCTCTTTTGTTTTGAAGCTCATCTGAAATTACCTGTCGGAAGAGAGATGTTTACTTCTTTAACTTGCATGATTTTTTTCTTAGTGATGATGCTCCCTAAATTCATTTCCACAGTTCATAATTTGTCTCTCAGGTCATCAGAGAAAGCATTTAAGCCACAAAATCATTCTTATAAAGCACTGATATTCCGCCTTTCTTTTCCACTATATAATATAGAGTCCTTTTAAAGGTAGAGCCCGGTAGTAAACCCTTGTTGATTTAGAATTCCATATACCAGCCATTAACTTCTAATCCATTTGGCATCTGTACATCTTTTTCAACTATTACTTCTTTGTCCACAGCATAACTGGTGAACTATTGCAATCTGATTTATTTTAACCACATAGTTCATCCTGATGAAACTGGATTACTAAATAATTTTCTGCTCTGCTGTATACACCACTTACTTCCCAAATGCAGGCCACAACAGAAAACCAGACTGGGGATTAGACGATTTCGTGTATAGCTGAGAGAGATATGCAGTGGCAGGAGGAAATTTGGAAGCCAGTTTGGAGTGGGAAGGCATTCCAGCAAAGCCCGTGGTGTTACAGAATTGTCAGAGAGGTTGGGCACAGCTGCACTGCAGAGCACTCACCAGCAAGGAAGGCAGAGGGGGCCAGGAGAAGATGAAGCTGTGGGCCTTGGTGGCTCCTTCAGTAGCTGCAGCCATGCAGGCGTGACATTCCCGGGGCTGCCCACGAACAGGGATCCCAGCCCAGGGGGAACAACCTTCCCACACCCACAGCCCCAAACACAGCTCCTTTCAGCCAGGCAAGGAACAATCCCCCTGTGATTAAGCATTAAGCTGCCAGCTAATTTAGAGAGAGTGAGATCTAAACACAAGCCCTAAATGAAGGTGGTGATGAATATAAGGTTCAAACACAAAGCTTCTCATGCAGCAGGAGAAATGAAACTAAGAATATTTACTTTCCTCTAATGTCTCTAAATTTTTTTCCCAGGAATTTAACATTTGCAAACTGCTTATCATACTCTGTTAAGGCAGAGTTTAGGAAAAAGTCCTGCCTGGCCAGCAGCAATAATTAAAAAGCAATTCTCACCTATTTAAACTTTTAAAGCCTACAGAAGACCTCAGATTTTTCTTAGGGTTGCTATTACTCAAAAGTAGATGGCAAATCTTACTTTGCTACCTAATGCCTGCAGGCTTTGAAGCCAATGCAAATACTGCTTTTTTATTCACAGGCCATTGTTTTCAAAATAAAGCACTTTGGGGTATAAGTGTTTTACTTCAATTAATTGTGTTTCCTGTTTGGGGAAAAACAAACAGGTTTATTCATTTAGAGAACCTGATAACTGCAGATTGCCTGCTACTATTTTGAAAAAAATACTGTATCAAGAATGTTTACCCACAAATTCAGTAAATGCACAGGCTTTAACAGACAGTCCAGTAAAGCCATTATGGTGAATCTCCAAAGGACTAGTGGCCATCAGGAGAGAAAAGGAGACAAAACTGTAAAAGGATTTCCCTAAAGCCATTTTCATGTTGCAATGTCAAGAGCATATTTTTATTTTACTAATGTCAATTTGGGAGAAGGAAGGAAGATAATGATACAGGTGTCAAAAAAGAAATTTATGCCCATGGAAGTATGTTTCAAATCCTGTCAGCTTTAAGGAAAACAAAACCGCTTTTATCTACAGTTACAATTTTTATACTACAGTGACTAAAAATGTCCCTTAAATTAAATTACTAAGGTCCAGAGTGACCACCTTTGAGTTATTTCACCAGCTGTTTATGTGGACAAATAATTTGGAAATTGTGCTGTTACTAGCATACATCAAACAAGCAATACAGTTTGTAAACCCAGGAATACATGCATAAATTCTTATGGAAATAAATAACACAATACCTTTCTGTTTCCTAGGTCTTATGAACTATTTAGACTTTTTATTTAGATTTATCTTCTGCTCTGAAGTTCCAGCTACAGACATAAACTACAACAACTGGTAACTTTATTCTTAGACGACTGGATTATAATCTTTCTAACATGTCACATAAGGGGCAGTTCCTAGAAGTCCTTGAAGCTGCACAGGTACAGAAGAGAGTCAAGTCTTCATCAGCAGTTCCTTCTTTGCATTTCAGAATAACCAAATCTATCCAAAATGCCCAACATATTTCTTGCTTCTTAAAGGGATTAGCTACTGCACTCTACAAACCCGAGAATCAGATTATATTACGTATATACCCATCTTAAAAGTGTGTAAAGAAACAATTTTCACTGCTGTCTTGCAAATTCCTAGATAAGACAGGCTAAAATTCCCGGTTGACAGAACCAAGAAATCGCTTAAAATATTTATATGACATTGCCCTCTAGAGGAAACTGGGAAAAATCTGTTTTTGTAGAACTCGTCCACAGATGAAAACATGAAATGTTGTTTTCAGCAGAAAAATTAGTGTTTGTTAGAAACCATTTTCAGTGAGAACATCGCACACTGGTTTGGCTCCGTTTGTCATCCACGAGTTTTCAAGACAGAATTCCCCAACCTCTAGCCTAAGGCTCTGTATTCATATAGATGGTATCACAAAGTTTACTGGCTACCACATGTCTGTTTTTCTCTTTGTTACCACAATAAAAATAGTCCTGGCTACACAAAATTGGTAATAACTCAGTAATTCTTTAGTTATGATGTCAAAAAGATACACTGGTCAAAGTGTAGAAGGATGGGAAGGAAGACTTCCCTGACTTTTGTTTCATCAAATTGTTACCCTGCTAGCTGAACCTATTCCAGTGACCAAGTAATGGTGTAGGAAACATAGGTCAAAGTTATTACTTTATTAATCAAATATTTATTTTGCAAGTTGTTTGTTTGTTTGGGTTTTTTTTGAAGATCATCTGGTTATCTATAGTACTAACTATGGAGAAGGGTTAAAACCAGACCTTGGCACCTTTATAAACAATACAAATGAGTCTTAGGCATCAGCTGAAACAGTAATCTCTTTCAGTCATGTTTCAACAATTCTGTTTTATTTTGAAAAAGCCTTAATCCATTTTCCATCTACCCCTAGTTTCTCACATTATTATTAGAGATGCTTCAGTTGGATGGGATTCCTGAGTCTTGGATGCTCTAGGGTGAAGTTTGCTGCAAATAGTCACCTTTTGCCTTACTCTTGTCCTGTTTTGGAAGGTACAAGTATTCTTGAACTGCCCCAAATCTTGTCACAGTGCCTGCCAACTTATCTTTTCCCTGTTACTGGTCTGTTAAACATGTTTTCCTTCGGAGGCTTAGGTGATCTTGCTGAACATCATATGTTTTACCCAGAGAAAGAAGCAAGAACAGTGAGCAATACTGCAGAGTCTGCAGTTGATACATATGCCCTTTGCCTCTTAGCCCACATCTGACAAAAAGGAGACAGAAAAATAAGTTTCAAGGAGCATGTGATACTGCTTGGAGCTGGAGGCAAGTGTCACATGAGCTAAAAAAAGCAATGAGCTTTCCATGTTAAAAAAAATCCCATCCCAAAAGACATCCACTGCAACAGCTGTCTCTGTGATTATATACCTGTCTCTTTGCTGATCTCACCTGTGTTTATTGTAGTTATCCTCTCACCTATGTCCACAGATGGCAGGTTCATGTTGACAAACCATCTCTCTGAGGTGATGTTGAGCCTCTGATTGTGGAACTGTCTTTGAAACACGTTCACCGTTTTTCAACCCTCCCTGCTCCTGCCCTTTCCAGGCCAGGCCAGATTTCCAGGGACAAGGGATAAGTGGGTTTTAAGCCGCCATCACTGTTAATGCTTTTAGCTCTTGAGGGTCACAGTTCAGTCCTAGGCCAGGACAGCAACTGTCACACCCAGAGGCTGGCAAGAAGGTATGATCATGGCCTGCTTGCAGGACATCTAAGAATGAGAATGCTGCTCACTTAGATCATGCTGTAAGAAAAACTATTTGAATGAAGACTGGAGAAGCTGTCCCTTTCCAGGGCTCGTAGCACATCAGTCAGTACAGGTGGAAAAGGACAACCTCCCAGGATTCTCATTGCCACCCAGTAACCTGGCTCCAGTCACCTCCCCCTTCTGCAGCAGCTCAGAGCTTCTGTCTCAAGAAAATCAATCTTTAGCCTACAGCCTGCTTTCTGCAAAATTCTGGACTCACAGAATATGAAAAGAAAGTCACATTTACAGTTTAGAAGATGCTGTGAATGACTGCACATGGCAAACTGGTGTGTTTGGGCACAAGCATTATAGAAAGAGTAGGAATAATGGGCACAGAATGTTCCTTGCTTGTGTCTTTGAACATCTGTATTTTTAATTATTGATGGCTAAACACTGTTCTGTGCTAGCAAACGCACTGCTGGAGAGGCTGTGAAAATAACTGATGCTGTGGCTGAAGGCCTCACCTGCTACTTGGCTGAGCAGTGGAAAAAAGCGACTCTTATTTTGCACATTCCAGCAGTTTGCCAATTAGCTACATTCTGCTGCACCCTGACTGTACTTCCTGATGACCTGAGAGCATGAGATGCTTGCTGTGTGTCAGGCTGAAAATCCCACTCAGGATGTAAAAGGGATCCTGCTGGCACTCGGTATCACGGTAGATGACAAGGCACAAGGCTGACTCACCAAAACAGGTTGTTCCCACAGAGGATGAGCAGGGAGGGAAGAGCAAGGAGAGCAAAGCTCCCTCCCAAACACTGGGCTTGTTCTCTTGTAATCGCAGCGTGGTCAGAACAGCAAATTAAATGGAGAAGCACTGCCGTACATTAGGCAGCAAGGTACAGATTTCTAATCAGAACTTTCACAGCTCATTAAAACAAAAACAAAACACAGAAAAAACCTTCTCTATAACCTCTGAAGTTTTTACACCTCCTAAGGCAACACCACCAACCATTGTCCAAGTCTTTTCAAGCCTGATGCAATGCTTCTGAAAAGCAAGCATGCAGAGGCAGAGCTGGGAGCAATTTTGGCAGATAACCTGAGGATGTTGCCTAGTTATACATGTATGATCCCGGGGAATCACGATTTCTAGAGAGAGGCCAGCTCTGTTGTTCAGTGCTGACACTGTGTAGAAGGCAGTGACGGGCATATTGATCCCTAAATTTTTGGACAAACACATAGAGAATGTGAGCTATTTAAATCCGTGGAAGTCTTTCCATCATTTTTTATGGAGTTTAGATAAAACTCATCTGAGCAAGAAGATAAATAAGATGCAAATTTGAGGCGGATGAGGGGTTCAGAAAGTCTGTTAAGGAGGCAGTTGTGGTAATGGGATGTTGCTAATGGCCACTGCTACAAGGGAATGAATTGTACCTCCACAGAAGCTTGGCATGGGGACATTGAGAGGGACGGCAGGAACTGGAGGGTCAGGAGGGGAAACCGAGTGAACACACACACAGATTAATAAAGCAAAGAGGACAAACCAGCTAAATGATCTCTGCTGAGTCTGGGGATTAGTGACCTTCTATTTAAGACTTTGGCTCTTAAGAGAGGCTTTGGAATAAAGCTCATTTCTTCAGAGCAATTTATTTCTCAACACGTGTGGCTAAGTCTGCTCATACCTTCCAGGAAACATAAAAGAAGGGAAGAAAAACATCTCTTCTTAGTTTCTTAGTCCTGCCATTTTTTAAGGGAGGGGAGAGGGAGGAATTTATATCCACTATCAGGTAGGGATTTATATCTACTATAAGTGTAAAATACAGCAGCCATGCTTCAGAGGGGACTGCATGCTCCAGATTTCAGGAGCACAGAGAGACTTAGGCTGTGTCTTGAAAACATTAGACACCCATAGGCTTTCTCTCATTTTGTGCAGGTTCAGCACACATTTACTGTATCCCAGCTCACAGCAGCTCAACAGGATGAGAAAACACTCAGCCAAAATCCCTATGTGCTGCTTATTTTCCATCCTCAGGACCCATGAACCAGGCAGCCTGGAGGGCACATCAGCGCAGGCCTCTCATCTTTGCCCATGATAACAAGCCCCCAGGTTTCAACCTCTGTGCCCTGATCCATCACTTAACAGCACGAAGATCGGTAATATGATATAAAAAAGGAAACTAATTCAATTCCACTACAGGTTGGGGGTATTTTTTAGGTCAGTTATGAGAACTCTATTCCCTGAGACTGCATTTGGAGGCTGCAGTCTCCAGGACCACTGTATTTATTTTTCACTATGTAGTCAGTGCTGTTAATATTTTAACAAGGAGCTCACATGGAAATGTTTGCCCCTTGGCCAAGGGTAGAGGTACAGGATAAACTTTTCCTATTAAAACAAAAATATTTTCTTGTGGACATAACCAAGAGAAGGCCCTACTAAGACCAGGAAAAGCAGCTGCTTGTACTGAGCAGCACTTTGTGTTGGCAGCACTTTTGCTTTAGGAAGGAGGTGAGGAAACACAGTAAAGCAGAGCAATCGGTCCATGCAACCCGATGTGCCTGGGAGGTGAGGGTGCTGTTAGGCAAAGCTTTCTGCAATGGCCAGTGATGATTTTCTTGGGGTGATTTTTCTGTAATAAAAAGGATGTATAGAGGAGATTGCACTGCCAGGAAGATAAACCCCCAAAAACTCCAATGAAACACAACCCCATCATAGGCAGAGAGACCTCAACTACCCCCTTCCATCATAACACAGGCATTCAAACACCCCAACAGCCAACCCTGCTAAGGAATGGGTTTGTTACCCAAAATGTGGCCTGAGGGCTGCAGCTGATGTGCTGAGGGAGTTTCCACAGTGTCCCATCCCCATACATCAGTAGGGGCATAGGGATGCATTTTGAACACACTGATGAGCAACAGAGTGCAACAAAATCTTGCAGATGCTCCAGAGACAACTGCAGCTGCCAGGACAGTGACAAAGCAGTCATGGCAAGGACAGAGAGCCTCCCAAGGCAGTGACAGTGCCTCAACACAGCATGGCAGGAAGCACTGCCCCATGGAAAATGCAAAACTGGAGCACTTGAATACCAAAGAGTAACCACATTTGGAGGGGAAGGATGTTTCTCCCAGCAAGGAAATATTTCTATTGCAGGAGCAAAGCAGTTTATTTTTTAAAAATAATCCCATTCAAACTTCTGAAGAAAGGGAGTCTCAATAAAAAAGTGCCTTGGAAGTGTTTTTCTTCAGACAAAATAGTTTTCAAAACACACTCAGATTTTTGAGCGGCTCTTCTTAGACACAGCAAATACTTCACTGCTCCCAGACCCACAGCACATGCACTGCTCTGCAGGTACAGGTCTGCTCCTTTTCTGCAGGGCTCACAGCACAGGAACAAAGAAGATTGCCCTCGTGAAGACCCCTGTTCAGGGCAGAATCTGTCTCTAATTACAGCCAAGAACTGCATGATTTGTTTCCAGCACCAGCAAGAACTCCTTTTTTGACAAAGAACATCAAGATTTCACCCAGCAGAGCCCAGGACTGTTAATGACTGCCACAGCAGGCAGCACAAAGCGCTATGCACATTTTGAGACCTGTAATTTTGTTGGACATTTTGAATTGTCCTCTGTAATCAGCTGCTAGCACTTACAGAGAGGCAGGACTGTGCTTAGAATGTCCATATATCACACACCTACTAATGGCATTGATGTGTGAGGAGGAGCAGGATTTCATCTTCGTAGTTCCAGCTATCCTGGAAGCATGAATATAACATGTGCAGCAGCAACAAGCATTCAGGAAAGACCTTGGCTCTACTGAAAACTCTCAGCTCCAGGTAAAGCAAAACATTTGCTTTCAGTAGTGGTACTTGAAGGTCCCTCCCCATTGCAGACCTGATTCTTGAAGGTCCTTCTCAGCATCTCTGAAAATAAACTGAATTCCCTGAAATCTGGCATGCCATATCTACTCTGAGGAGAAGTCTTAGCAACTCCCCCCAGGACACTGACTGAAGAGGAGAGACTAAGAAAGCACTGTGCAAAGGTATGGCTGTCAAAGTATTTCTCTCTTCATGTTTTTGGAAGCAACTCCAGTTTGCGGGTTAAAAAGAAGCCAGCCACTTCTCTGACTGTATTCTCACATATGGCAATGTTTGGTAATTTTTGGCAATGAGAAAAATGGTACCTTGAAGGAATGGTTGGGTTTTCTCAGTGACAAAATTATAATAATAACTCATGTTTCTACCATACTGTCAACACTGGTAATGTATCTTAGTCTGCTTTTTACAAGAATGAATTTGAAAATCTACTTAGCACTGATTTTGAAGATTAACTGTATACGATAGCTGTGTCCAAGCACTGCAGCTATGCTTGATAAAATTCATAATCAAATATTTCAAACTGAATTATATTTTTTTTTTGCAGTGTTCTAAGGACTTACTCAATGAAGCCCCATTCAGTTATGTTCAAGAAATGAAGGATTCATCTGTCATCTGTAGAAATACTAACAGCCTCCCTTCAGTAAGTGAGTAATAGCCCAAAATGAATAGAGTAGATTCAAAATACAGAGGAAGTTGTTGTCTGGGGGAACATAACCCACGTATTTTAGAGATACAGTTGTATAGACAGAAGATAAATAAATAGGCAGAGTTTTGACTAACCTTTGTTCAGTATTCCAATACAGCTCATTTCCCTGCAATTGTGTTTGATAGACACACAATTTGCTAACTCTAAAGAGAGCAATAATTTTCCCTCAATCACTAACATCACTAAAAATGACACCACCTACATTATTCCTCTCTAATGTAATAATACCCTGTTAAGCAAAGAGCTTTGATGATTTTATTACTGCATAATGTTTCTCTAAATGAAAAGAAAGGAAAAAAAATAAAAGAAATTAGTTCAGTAATAATCAACCCGTCTCTGCTGTTTACATGGAAATCAGGTGGAATTTAAATAAATAATTTTTCTTTAAAGAAGTCATATTCAGCTTTCCTAGCAAGGAAAGAGACAGATGAGTGGTACTCACAGCTGGCTCCTCCAGTAACTGTTGTGCTGCTCTTACTGTGTCTGACCCCATCACCACTCTGAGACATGAGGACCTGTAGGCACACCAGGCAGGTGCCAAAACAGCCCTGTCTGTCCAGGGCTGCCCAATCTGTTCCAGCTCCAATCACCTGCCCCTGCATCCTCTAGAGGCTGACCATATCCATAGGACAGCCAGCAGAAGGCACTGTGTGCCCTCACCTCCTCTCTCTTGTTTTCTGGTGTATTAGTTTAGCCCCTTGAGCAGGGAGGGTTTGGATGGCAGGCTGGAGCTAGAGCTGAGGTTACATGAAGCCCAGGGTATGTGAGAACACTTCTGCAAACTCTGCTGCAGAGGAGGGAAAGAGCAGAGCTGTGAGACCCCCGTGCCAAATCCTCCACTGTTAAGGGAATAAATCAGAAGATTCCCCATAGCATCAGTGTGAAAAACTCCTTCATCAGGCAAGATGGGGCTGCCCTGGAACACTTGGCAGGTGTGGAATAAACACACAAGCAGCGATTTGGCTTGCACAGTCCAACCTGGTGCTGCAGGAGCTCAGGCAGTGTTTTACTTTCACTGACCATGTGCAGGCTCCACTAAGTAAATCACACCACAAATCAGAGCACCCACAGCCCCTTGTATCAACCTGGAAGTGTTTCTCACTCAGCCAGGGAATAATGAGGCAGTCAGAAACTGAGTCAGAACTACTATTTAGTGTGCTGTCCCGCCCCAACAACAACTTGAAAAACCAAGGGGAAAAGGGCTCTGCTACTCCCACCACAGCAGCAATATGGAATTCCCTAGGAAAGCTTCTTCTTGGAAGCAGTCTTTCCAGAAGGCAAGTTGATGTTGCCTTTCAGCCTACTGTAAAGCTAGACAGAATAATGTCCCTTCTGAGCACCCCAGTGGAGAAGGCTACTGAAAGACCCTCAAAGCACCCTCAAGCACTTCAGATGCACACAATGTGGGGTTGGAGCCAGCTCCCTGATAGGAAAAGGCCAGCTCTCCAAACTGGGAGCATCCTCAAGGTCCCAAGCTGTCATCCATCACCATCACCCTTGTCAAATAGCAGTCAAGTTAGGCGAGATGCTTCGGATGCTGAAAATGGTTTTGACTATGAAGTGTCCTAAATTTTGGCCTAAATTGGATGTTCAATATTCTAAAATAGGATTTTAAAAACAACAGTGGCTCCACACTACCAAAACTCTGCCTTTGTAATGGCCAAAAAAAGTAAGGAAAATGGAGCACTTGGTTAGTCACAGCTTGCTGGTTTAATAACAGAGCTTCCCAAAGGGAAAAAGCCCTAAATTAAGCCTTCAGAGACAGGCCAAAAAGGACAGATATGCAAATATTTTCAACTTCATTGGCTATTATCTGTCATTTTGCATTATTAATAAGATAACATTATTGCTGCCCACTGCAAGCAATTGCCTTGTATTTAGAAACAGTGACATCTGACAAAGGGGAAAGAGCAAACTAACTGCCTTTTGCCATAAACACTCTCAAATTCGGAGGTGCTACTGACTGATACTGTCACATGTATAGACTTTTTGAATCACAGGCTAGGAATTACAGAGGGCTGTCTTCACACCTGTAAAACCATAGAAGGTTGAGCTGCCCAGCACCCACAGATTAAGGAGTCACTACTTTTATTCGCCACATGTCAGAATTGGGAGTGATGGTCAGCCCAAACTCCTGCCACATTCAAGTGAGGTGATCCTGCCTGTTTGTGTCACTTCACTAGGAACTGGTTTCCAAAAGTGTCCATCTCCAAAATAAATTCCCTTTTGGCAAGAGGGGGAGTATTTCAAGCCCTCAGGTACATTGTAACCTCAGGGATGAAAGAACATTTATATCCTCATCTACAGCAGTGAAAGGGTTTTGCCTTTGCAAAGGGTAATGTGAGAAAGTCTATCAGCCCACAAAGAACAAAACTGGGACAATAACTGATTTCACAGCATAGAATAGCTGAATTAAAAAAAAACAAAAACAAAAACAAAAACAAAAAAAAAAAAAAAACTAAAAAAAAACCTAACCAAAAAAACCACAAGAATAATCTGTATTATTGCAAGAATCCTAATTTTTGATTTGAACTCTTAAAGATTTCAAGTTTTCTGGGTCAGGAGACATCAGAAGAGAGAAAATGCATTAAAAACAAAGGGAATTTATTAAAATGAAGTTGTTCCAAACTGGAAAACACAAAAATGTCTTGCTTTGAGAAAATCTCATACAACATTCAGCTGTCAAAAATCCTTCCCTCAACTGAGATAATTCAATAACAAATATGAGCACCTGTAAAAATACCTTCCAGTGCTGCTGCATCTGTGTTCATTTTTGCTTAAGAAAATAGCTTTATACAAATCAAGGGAGAGTCCTACTTTAGTGCAGCCCCTCTGGTTGATTATGATGTGTAATTTTTTGACCCAGTGACCCCTGAAAATTTTCCAGCGGAAGTGTGAGTAGCATACGTAGGCTAATTATCAATTTGCTTTTGTTATTTATTTTGGACAAGACCTTAAGAATGAACCCTGGGCTCTCTCAAGGGCTGGAAAGCAAAGGCCCAAACCTCTTCTCCTGGACTTCCATCAGTATAAACTGTGTCTTGCAGCGTGTGGCACCAGAGGCAGCTGCTGCAGGTGGCTCTGCCCCCCTTACCTTGCTCCGGTGACATCCACACCGACCATCAGCTGCCCGTTCAGAGAAAGGATCTCGTCTTTCAGGCGCACTCTCCCGCACTTCCCAGCCGGGCTGTTCTTCTTCAAGTCTGTCACCCAGATGCACCCGACGTCGAGCACAGGCCCCTTATGTGCCTTCCTCTTCTTTCCTCCCCGACGCTTCTCCCCATAGTCCCCCAGAGCAGGGATATTCCCAAAGCTCAAGCCCAGGACTTCATTTTTCTGCATCTCTTGGGCCAGGTACATGGTGCAGATCTCCGTATCCAAAGTCCCACAGCTCCCTGGCTGCAGGTTGCTCTCGTCCACGGAGAAGTTGAGCTGGATGTACTCGCTCAGCTTCTGGACCGCCGAGCGGCAGAGCTGCTGCTCGGCTCCCTCGGCCCCCTCCCGCCGGCTGTTCTGCAGCCACTGGCACAGGAGGGGCAGGAAAATCCCCGCGTTGTCCTGTGTGATGGGCATCGCTGTACCCGGGCATCCCCTCACGGCCTCAGCCCCGGCCCCGCTCGGCTCCCTTGTCGTCCGCCAAGGCCCCCCAGCGCCCCTGGGGACATGCTGGAGTGGGGCTGCAGCTCCGAAGCAAGCTCCATCTAGTCTCACGGAGATTTCTGGCGGGCTTCCAGCTGACCAACAGCACAGTCAGTGAAGGATGTTTGGTGTCCAGGCGCTACACCGGCCCTCCGAACAGGCTGGTGGGTCAAGTTTGCAAGTGTCTGTGGCTGCCCAGCTCTGTCTGCCGCCGGTGTCCCCGCTCCGTCGGGAACAAAGGGTCCTTGCCAGCAGGATCACCTCGGCGTCTCGTCCTGCAAGGGCAAAACAGCGTGGTTAGCAGTGCCCGGACCGCGGCCCCGGCACGGCGGCCCGAGGCCGGCTCGCACGGCCTGGCCGCTCTCCTCCTGCGATTTACCACTTGAGGGCACCAGCTGCTCTCCTCAGCAAGGGAATAAAAGGTCACCATTAGCTCCTGACCTTGGCGGTGAAATGCGGCTTGCAGAGCCCAGGGGATGCTCCTGCCGCAGCTCCGGGGCTCTGCCCGGAGCGGAGGAGACACTCCGGCCAAACGCGCTCCAAGGGCCACTGGAGGGCACCGGCCTCAGCAGCGACTGCAGCCGACAGCCCTGCCGTCCCTGACAGTGGTTTTGGGCTGGAATAGCCTGAAACCAGTCGCTTGCCGGACTTGGCTCCCCACCAAGCTGCACAAGGGATGGGCAGCAGCAAACACTAACGGTGAGGATGCTGGGGGGTTCCCTTCTCCCTTCATGGCAGCAGAGGCTCACAGCCACCTTTGGGTAAGGCATCTAAGAGAAGTGACTATCCCGTTTCCTGGGAAAACAGTAGGGCCTGTGAATTCCCCCATTTCCAGCAGTTTGGAGAGGGGCGCATACAGACAGCCAGGAGTCAGTGGGAACTGGGGGTTAGAAGGCAACAGGGCAAAACAGGGGGTTTTTTTGGCAGGATCATTAGTATCTATGAAAAAAGGAAAAAACCTAACACAAATGAAGTCTGGTTGACCAGATTCTTTCAGGGCTTTATTTTCTAACAGTTGTTGCTGCTCAGTGAGCTGTGCACCAGGAAAACCAAAGAAAGCAGCAGCTTCAAGCTTGCAGCCTGCAGGTTTTCTGCTCTTACAGATGTGTACGAAAGGCTTGTGTTAGGTAGAAAAGCTGTAGGAAAAGCTTATAACCCCAAAAGAATGAGTGTAGAGGAAGGCTCTTGTAAAATGCAGCTGCCCAGAAGCTGTGCCCAAAGTTCTGCCACCTCCTTGGCTGTAGGGCAATACCTAAATGGACAGGAATACCCCAATAAAGCTCAGGCAGGGACAACAACAGCTCAGGGGCACGTGATGCTTGTACAGGAGGACACCAGCATCTTCACCAAGAGGCTGATGTTACACCAATGGCTCAAAGGGAATAGACATCATCTTGGGAAAGGAGGAACTGGCCCCCTACTTAGTGAGAGGGACTTCTGAGTATGGCTCAGGGCAGGAAAAACAGGAAGAAAAAGGGAAGAATAAAGACAAAAACTGCTCAGGCACATGTCTAGGACAAGAGGTGATAATACAGACACAGACTGATCAGGAGATAAGGTTAAATCCTCTGAACATTTTAGATACCTAATGCAACACTGGTGAATATGTGGGGTTTTTTAACACAGCCTTATTTAAGATCTCATATTTAAGACAAAAGCAATTATTTAATTGACATAATTGGATCTTACTGTAGTAAGACCTTGATCTGGAATATTGATGTAAAAATGCATAGCTGGTATGTGGACCAACAAAGAAAAAGCAGAGGCAGAATCTCTTGGCATACTGAGGATGATGTGTATATTTGCTCTGAGGTCCAGAACGCAGGAGGAGTAAGAACTGCTAAATTACCTGGTTAATAATAAAGGCAGAAAGCACAAAACAAACACAGTGGAGGGCACAACAAACTCTAAACCAAGAACCTGATAACAGCTGACTCAATGGTGATGGGAAGGTAGAAGCATGAGATATCTACTAGTTAAGGAAAATAGTAGGAGATAGAAAGTCCTGGTGCCTTCAGAGCAACATTCTCACATAATGGATGGGGTCAAGGAATCAGCAGGAAAGTGCCTCCAAAGAGAGATGTGTTGGTGGTAAGAAAGTGGAAAGAGATTCATGTAAGAATGCCTGTAATCAAGGGATTTGGAACAGCAAAACAGAAATTCCTGGCTTCAGTACATTAAAAAAAAAAAAAAACCTGCTAGGAGAGAATTCATGGAAAAGAGTTTAAAGGAAAAAGAAATCAAGGTGAACTGTAGTTTCTCGAAGAAACAATATTTTGTGCTTAAAAGGCACAAGCACAATAGCATCTCAATGAAGAAGGATCAGAAGACTTGGCAGCATCACGAGCTTTTTATTTTCCTCAAAGACAAGAAGAAAGAACACTAAAAGGTTACTGAGCACAAGTTTAAAAAAATAGTGTGAACACACAGGCAAAAATAATAGAAACATCAGGGTATAAAAATGAAATAAGACTTGCAGAAGATAAAAAAAAGTTACCCTTTATATGCATATTAATACCAAGAATGCAATCCTTAAAAATGTTGCTCAGAGAGAAAGTTATTGAAAAATGACACCAAAAAAGGCAACACTGGTTTGAGTTTTGCTTTAGTCCTTGTTAAAATTACCAGCTATGCACGGGGGATTAGTCCACTGTGTGACACAGTATCAGTACAGAGGCATACTATGCTCTTCTCTGCCTGTTCCATTGTAAGAGATTAGTTCAATTCAGGTATTTCCAGTCCAGCAGAGTGGGAAAAACCACCATTTAAATTTTCTACAAAACCAGCTAAAACCATCTCAGATGGTTGGTCACTTGCGAGAACTCAAAGAGGTAAGGGGCCAGAATTGAGGACAACAGCAAATGCAGTGGCTGTCTTCAAGGGTAGAAAGAGAAGCAGCAGAAAAATGTGACATCAGTCAATCTAGCATCAATCATCCTAAAAACCCTAAACCAAACAGAGAAATAGTTTGCATGTATGTGGAAGAGAACAAAAATATAAGCAGCAGCAGACAGAGGAAAGGAAAGAATAAAATCATGTGAAATCAAATTAATTTCTTTTCATAATGGAGAAGTTGTTGAATATAATTTATCTGGGCTTTATTATAGCTTTTGTCACCATGTCAAACAACTTTCTCATAAATATACTAGGGAAATAGGATTAAATGAGACTACTATAAATCCATACCCAGGGAGTAGTTATTAATGACATTCTGTGAAACAGAAGGACACTGAAAGTGGAACTCTGCTGGATCTATATAGTCTAGTTCGGCTCAGCACATTCATTAGTGACCTGGACAATGAAAGCGAGTAAACATATTAAATCTGCAGATTACACGAAGCTGGGTGTGTCTGCACACACACTGGAGGACAGGATTAGCATCTAAAATATCTTGGCAAAAATCAGAAAAACATACTCTAAAAATTAGGGTAAAGTTCATCAAGGACAAATGCAGAGGACTACAAAAGGAATGTCTCACTTTGAATGGATTGGCTATGTGGTAAATCTTTGGCAAGAGGTGCAGCATTTTCAGAGAATCACAGAATAGATTGGGTTAGGAAGGAATGAGGTCGCAAACCCCCCTGCCATAGGTAGGGACACCTTCCACCACACCAGAGCCTCACCCAGCTTGGCTTTGAACATCTTCCAGAGTTCATAGGGAATAATTTCCGTCAATCTCCTGCTGTTAGAGAAAAAAAAAAAGGGCTATTGTCCCAGGATGTGTCAGTGGGGACAAAGGTAACAAGGCACATGAAGTATTTCTGTAGCCTCACACAGGGCTGGGAAGGTCACAGCAGCAAAACAGCCCCGTTGGAACAGAGTTCTGACATGACTTGACAGTCTTGAAAGTGTGAATTATCAGGAAATACTAAAAAAAATTAGGGCCTACTAAAAAGGGAAAAGTATTGCAGGTAGGGTGTGAGAGCACAAGTTAAAGGTCCTCATGTATTTTACAATGCCCCACAGTGACCATGAGGAGAAAAGCAGTCTGTTCTTCTTGTCCATGATGGAATAATGTATGTGAATCATGTCCAGGTAGATTTAGGGTAGTGGTTAGGTAACATTCAGAAGGATGAAGAATATCAAGACCCTGGGGAGCACCATCTCAGGTGCCAGAGTCTCCAACACTCACAGTCTCTGTAGAAGGTCAGAGATCTGCCATGAACAATGATTAGAGCCAGTATCTCTTGGGTTGTAGGAGACATTAGGTCTCTCCATTTCAATCCCTCTTACTTTCACTTCCTTCAACATCATTTTCTGTCCTAGTGAGAGTACAGTAAGAGGTAATTTAATGGATAACAACCTGCAAGTTAGGACAATTATGCCCTTGTGACAATGACACCCTTTGCTTTAACAGCAAACTTTGGTAAAGCTCTCACTGACTATACAGAGTTCAAAACCATTCAAGCTCTAGAGATGATTGGACCAGATCATTCTTTGAGACCCCTTTTGCCTAATAATTTAAGAAGTTTTGTTCTCAGCTGTTTATCAGTTTTAACATTGGGTAGGCATGTTATGGACTGTCTTTTGCCGGCTATCCCCAGATCAAAAGCACTGCCAGTGTCCCTGGAGATCTTCGGGCTCCTTGAAAGCAGCTCAGAGTTGTAGCTCAAGTCTCCAAATCTCCTCTGCATTGGCAAAGGGCACTGATGTTGACTTCAGCTTCAATCCTGCAGTTAGCCGTCTGGAGTGTTCAAAGGCATCTGCATTCCACGCAAAACTCATCCATCATTCATTTAGCAGCATTGCTGGAGGGCTCTCCCCCTCCATGCACACACATCCCTCCAGAGACAGAGGATGACGGCCCCTCCACGCCGCCGGAGGCAGGCAGCCTTCAAAACCCCATTCCTTCTCCCCACAGGAAAAGCTGCGGGCATCGATACGCTGCGGGTTGCCTGTCTACGCCCCTGAGCTCACTGCAGAGTCATGGCAGACACTTAAATTAATCATGTAGATAATTATACAGTACTTTCAAGGGATTTTATATTCTCAAACAAAACCTTCTGGCTTTGGAAAAATTACTCCAGACAAGCATAAATAGGAAATACTCCTTCCAGATGTCACAGACAGCACAGCACTGAGCTGAATGCCTCTGTGCTGGTGAGAAGAGTGGCTCAGGTGTCCATTGCCAACAGAAGCAAGAAATAGAAAGGTGGTAAGTTGTTCATCAAGGGAAAAAATAGACCTGCCTGATAAAAATGGAAACCTCAACACTAAGAAGGAATTTATTTTTACTCTTGACTTCCACAAAAGAGACTCAAGACCCATGTGAGAAAATTTCATGGAGTCACCACCACCTTGCTTATTTGCTGTAGGTGACAGATCTGCCAGACCACCCCACCTGCCTTGCAACAAGTACAGACCTATATACAAAATACTATAATTTTATGCCCACACTGGAATTGCCTAGACTTCTCTGGAGTAAAACAAGCCAGAACTGGGAATGGGCAGCCCCCTGGGTCCAATGTCCCCTGTCTTGAGAAAAGGAGTCCCTCTTTCTGGTGACAACTTTCCACCAAAGAGATTTTGTCCTGGTTGCTCTGAGTCCCTCTGAGGCTACTGATTCACACTCTCTGGTAATTAAATCTCCCATCTTACCTACATCTCAGTAGCATGGTCTGTTGAGATTTTTCATTAGCGGTTTCAAGGATAAAGTGATCTAAGATTTTACAGATAGGATGTTTGCAAGCACAGAACATCTCAGCGGGGAAAGTACTGGGGTGGGAAATGTCAATTAATATACTGAGTGCGATATGGAAACAATATTAATCCTGTTGAAATAGAAGGATCATGATGGTGCAAAGACAGCATGACCACTCAGTTTTAGGAGGACCTAGGGATCAGCCTTTCAGGGGATTTAATCTTAAAAAGACTTTTACCATCCTGAGTACTGGTTTTAGGGCTCAGGCTTACACTCCACTGCTGTGACAGCCTGTGGACTGAACCCAGAGCAAACCCACAGCACAAGACAGGCACTCTTCTTTGTAAGAAGAGAAGCTTTTGGGCCAGATGCTCTCAGAGGATCAAAAAGATACTGCAAAAACCTTGATAGAAGCATGGTCCCCTCTCACTCAGCAGTGCCATCAGCCAAGTCCCATGCCTTTCCATCCAACCACAAAACAACCAGCCACTTTGCATGGCTGCAGCCTGGATGCATGTCTCTTCCCAAAGGCATGCCACCAGCATCTGGTGAGCAGAGCTGCCTGATCCCCTTCCTCGTGCCACCAGCAAAAAGATCCTCCTTGGCATCATCAAATCCAGAGCCCAGCTATCACAGGAACTTTTTCATGCTCTAATCAATAAAACTCATTGAATTTCAAATAGAAGTAAAGAACAGTTACATCTCTGATACTTTGCTGGAGAGCTTCCCCAACACTTTGCACAGCTGGAAGTGGTCTGTATTCTGGCTTAAATGTATTCATAATCAGTTTATACCCACAGACATGCAGCTTCTACAGCCCTCTGCTCTTCTTAGTGCTTATCAGCTCTTCTCACCTTCATCCCTGGAGTATTTACAGCCAGAAAAATCAGCTTTTATCTGCCCTTGTTCCACCCAGCACGTCCGCATAAAATGTGCTCTCAAAGGCTGAAATACCACCCACATAAATAAAATCTCCTTCTCCATTCCTTGGTGAAAGTTTTTAGTTATGGCTCAGGAAGTAGTACACTTTCTTCCTTCATCTCCAGCCTTTTAGTTCAAAATACCAAATTAAACATACGTTATGTAGGTGAAGAGAGGCTCCTTCTTTGAGGCTTTCTTAAAGCAGCACAAAAGCTGTCTTAAATGACTGCTTACGGAAAAATAAGAATATTTTGTTTAAGTAAGTTCAGGCTGGAACTGTCAAAAAGCATATGTGGATAGTCACTGCATAAAAAATAACCTTCTTTCTTTTCTGAAAAATTGAGCTTTTTCTTCCTATGTTGTCCTCAAAGGAATGATGTAAAGAGCTCCAATAATCACTGTCTCATAGGGGGGAAACAGAAATGTAGAGGGTCATTAAAATGTCCCATTACTGATTTTTAAAAGGTGATTTGTGCAAATGGCCAAGACCCAGTCCTCCAGGATAACCCCTTTGGCATTTCCAGCCTGGCCTAAACTTCCAGAAAAACATACATACAGTTATTCCAAAAACTGTTTTCATCCCCTGAGTGAGATGACTTTATAATTGCTTTAAAGGTTATGTTTGACATATACCGTAAATCTTTTTATATATATAGATGAAGGCATTGTACTTGTTTTCCTAAAGTCATCAGGGCATTTCAGCACCAGAGAAATAAATCCACTACCAGCAAAAGACATTCATGTACTAATTTCTATTCAAGTGTAGCTTCTACTTATTAGTTAGAAACTAATAACAAAAAAAAAAAAAAAAAACAAAAAACCAAACAGCAACAACAACAACAACAAAAAAACCACACCAAACAACAACTACAACAAAAAAGCAACAATGGGGAAAAAAACACCTCTAAACTGAATCAAGGTTTTTCACTAAAAGACACACTGTTGTTTAAAGATGTTTTGCTGTGATGCTCCAAGGTCTGAAATCCTTCTGGACAGCAGCAAATATGTTTTATTCTGGATTACCCAGTGGTACAAATCAGATCCAGGTACTTGGTTATGTTTCTGCTGAATTAGCCAGAGTGCACATTTACAGGTCAGCTTTATGCCAGCCATAGGAAGACTTCTGATATTTGACCTGGCAATAAAAATTTAAATCTTACGCTGGGAGGCTTTGAGACATTTTCAACAAATTTGAATTGACAGCAACTTTTATAGCAGTCAGCATTTTCTATTTCATGGCCTCAATGCTTTTAGTACAGCTGTAGGAGCCCTAAAGCTGGATTTTCTGCACAGTCAAACCACAGCCTCAGGTTTGACCTCCACACAAGTAACCAACAGGAATACAGGAATATAAACACTGGGATTTTTGTTCTTTAACATCAGCTGAATCCTCATTTGAGATTGTTGCCATGGGCTCCATTTCTGGCCAAAGGAGAGGAACAGGCCCTCTAAGGAGAAAATAGTGATCTGGCCTTTATTTTTTTATTATGAAATAAGTCTTTATTTTCAGACTACATGCATGACATCTTTCAAGTGCACTTTCTGCTCCATTGCCTAAAAAATGTGTGGCCAAGTAAAACAGAGGTATCTGAATATGATCAGATGAAACCTGCTTTAAACCAGTTAACCAGGCAAACTGGGCACAGAAAAAAATTAATATAGCATAGCTAAGTAAAGGCAGTGGTGAAACTATACCAAATCTTGCAGACAGGTTCCCTGCAATGCTTTCTTAACTGCTTTGATTTTCAAGTATTTATGTCCACTATATTAAAGATCAAAAGACCTAACATCTAGACTTACTAAATCAAACCTAGTAATTGCCAGGACATTTACAGTATCAGCCCAAGCAAGCCCTGAGAACAAAGAACAGTTCACCAAGAGGACACTGAAACACTGAAACAGCCAAGCATGGAAATGTAAAATTCTTGTAGGAAACCTTACACTCTAAAGGGGGGGCACAACAGTTAGGTAAAAGCCTAACTATATACTTGGACTTGTTTTGAAAACCTCACCACCATTTAGCTTTCTACAGGAGTTATTTATTTCCAGGTGTTCTCACAGTACCCAAAACACTGGCAATTAGTAAAATCTTTCCTTAAGGAAATGAGATTGTGACCATTTTTATAAAGAGGGAATGGAGCTACAAGAAAGCAGGCATGCCATACAGCCTCACCTAAAGCTTTCCTGTAGGCACAGTGCCACTGGAAAATGTCATAAGGACCATATGTGCCCCCTCTACTAGGCATCATGTGGAGCACCATGTCCCACCAGAGGATGGGAAGAGAGCAAGGTTCTCCTCATTCCTTCTACCCTTCCTCCAGATAATCTGAGTGCACTGCAGGACTGGATCACTCTCAGTCCAGGGTCAGTGTGAAGTCCACAGCAGCTTCCACCACCAGCACTACCTCAAAGGCCATAGAGTATGTCCTTGTCAGCAGCACTGCTAGGAGGAGCTGCCTCTGTTCTCACAAAACTAACCAGAGCCTCTTGGCAGAAGCTGCTTATTCCTTCTAGAGCTCTGAAGCCATCCACTTCCTCCTTCCTCTTTATGTCCATACAACATAAGCAAGCTCATAAAAAGACACACATTTCCAAAACATATCAAGTGAAATTATACCAGAAATTTGGGATCATGATATCCCAGAAATTATTTCCCACTGGACCAGGAACATGGTGGGATTTTAATGACATTACTACAAATAACATGAATAGGTGAAAGCTGAAGAACGTATCTGCTGTATGTCAGCAGTTAACAGTGAAGCTCTGAGCCCTGGTGTTGAGTAAAAGCTTCAGTTCCTCCTCCAGGTCAGGCAGCAGAAGCCCTTCCCTCACTGCATGTCCTTGCAGTCTTGCCTATGTTCAAGAGGCTGGTGTCCTCTGGGGACTGTCAATACAATGTATTTTGGGATGGTGAGCAGTCATGCAGGCAACCCTGCTCTGAAAGCAGGGAAAGCCAAAGCCAATTGAGTTGTAGATGGCAATAAATTGCTGAGCCAGGGCTGCGATGATACAGGTTCACAGTTTTTGGTCTTTTGTGTATTAAATAACTAGGTTGTTTGACCTGCCTGATTTGGTAAGGAAACCTCCCAAGTGTACTTTTCAACATACCAAAACTGCTGTGTTGCAAGATTTGATTCAGAGACAGACACAGTGGGCTTTTAAACTGGGGAGACAGCTGGGCTCAAACCACTGGGCTGCATTTTCCACCACCATTCAGATGAATTAAAAAGAGACAGCAGAGGAGGAAGCATCCGCCTGAGCATCCATTATTAACGAGAGGATCAAATCTAAAACTCTTTCTGATACTGATACAGAAGCCCTTTAGTATGATCAAATTATTCTCTTTCGTCCTCACCCTCTTTATACACAAACTATCTCCAGCAGCCTCTTCTCCAAGCCCAGGTCAGGTGGGAAAATGAAGAGGCTTCACAATTTCTAAGTGATTTTCTAAATCTTTCCAATATTCTTATTCTCAACATAATTTTGAGTATTGAAGTAAGGCAGGCTTGCCTTTTTGCATTCATTTAAACCAGAATGAAACAACTTACTTCAGACAAGACTAAAAATCACCTAATTCTCACATGATCTAGTGTCCCAGACTATATCAAAGCAAACTCCTTTAGCTGTCAGATCATTAAAACTACTTATCTACCTCTAAGCCCTTAAAGCCTATTCAGTTTGATAGCAGAAGAAAAAGCATGTTTAAGGAACCAAGTTATTGCAAGCTTGTTCAATGATGAAAGAACTGTATTTAAAGAGTTTCTTGAAGAATGGTACCCATCCAGTTCTGCAATTATTCAGCCTCCTCTGTACATCAACATGCCTAATCATTTTTTGGATCTCTTCCACTTGCTGAAGAGTTCAGAGCTGATGCTGGGAAGCATTATTATGAATTTTCAGAGTACTCAGAATTCATTTCTGACATAATTTATAGAAGTCAAAATCTGCAGTAACATAATTAGTCAGTGATGCTTTTCTGGATTTACTCTACAATTGTGTAACCACAGAGGAAATCTAATTTTAAGTATGCAGATTCCAAGAAACATGCCTTTTCCAAGTTTGAAAATAGCACAGCTCTATCACACACAGACACAAAGACACAGACACACACACACATATTAGTCATAACTACAGGCATAAGTATGGAAGTAACAGAGCAAGACTTCAAATTTACATTTAGACACCTAAATAAGTCACAGTTTTTAAAGGCCCTTGCTAATGTCACCTACTCCTGTATGACTTTGAAACAAGCCCCTATTTACCTATACCTTTATAACCAAAACCTCAAATGTCTCAATTGCAAGGCTTCCTGAGGGACTGGCCTTCCATGTAATGTTTTGAACACTATATAGAAATATACTGTGCACTACAGTTCTTTCTGAAAACAACACTTATATTAAAATAGGCACAAAAGTAGATCTGTAATTATTTTTAAATGCTTCCACTCTTCTTAAGATCTTCCTGTGGGAAAGATCTCTACAATAATTATTCATAAAACAAGAAAATGTAAATAACATGTTAAATTTGGACTGTATTGTCTGCAGGAGTCATGCATCTAGTATTACAAACAAACCACAAACATCTCATGCTCCAATACTGTGATTCTATAGTAAACAAACAAATGTCCCCAACAAACTGTTTAAATTAAATGTTGATAAGCACCAAGAAAACAAACAGCTTACAACACTGCCAAATGAATACACTTGGAAGGTGGACTGATGGGATTTCACTGTGTTACTGGAAAGGCTAAAAATTTAATAAATAAATAAATAAATAAATAAATAAATTGTTTTCTATTTTCCCATAAGTCTGAATTAAGGCAAACAAAATTATTATTATTATTACCAGATATAACGAGACATATTTCCACATCGCTATTCCCAAAATCCATTAATCATCTCTAATCTGATGACCTGAGCACTGGAAATAATTAACAGCCTGCTGTGAGTGCTCCCAAGCAAGTGTGCCAAGTAGAGCTTAGGAAGGGACTTTCAGAGAAGATCCTCTCCATCTTGGCTTTGGCAGTGTCCTGGGGTGACTTCATGATGCTGAATTGTATCCCCATTCACCTGTTTAGCCCAGAAATAAGTTCTGCATCTCTCAGACAGGTTGCAAGAGCAAAGGTGAGAGAAGTGTGCAGTTTGTCTGCAGAAACTGCACTTGCTCTCCTGCACTCCTGCTCACGGACTGCATTGTCTGCAGCACAGACAGACAGTGGGACAGAGCTCTCCTTTGCTTTTAGTCAGTTTTCAGCTGGCTTAGGCAGAGAATTCCCCAGACTGTGGCTTTTCTTCTTCTGATCAGCCCTGCTGTGGACTGAGCACCCAGAGTGGCACTGGGAGCTCACCCCTGGGGCCCATCAGGGCCGGGACGCTGCATTCCAGCGCCGCAGGGACGGGACAGAGACTGAGTGAGCCGAGCTGCAGCCACCACACGGCTGCCTCTGAATCTGCCCTCTCTTCAGAACAGCGAGAGGCTCCACTGCTTAATACTGGTCATTTTTTCATGTTTGTGAGTACCTTCCTTGTTAAATAAACAGTTTTTTCCACTTTTCTCAAAGAGGTGCACCTTGAATTTTCTTTCTAGAGACCACTTCAGAAGTTTCCTCCCAAAACTCATTCTAGACAATGACAGGCAGATCCTGTAATGCTGCTCACTTACTCATCATCACCAATGTTCTCTCACTTCCCACTCAGCCGGTAGGTGAAAAACCAAAGGACTTTCAGGTAACAGTTTACATCTCTACCACCAATATCTACCTGGAGGCAATTACCTGCATTTCCCTTCAACACTGCATACACTTCACTCCTTCTCCATGAAGGGTTGGTTCAGGTGTGTGAAGCACTTTGAGACATGAGCAGAGCTCAGGTTTCCTCCATATAGCCCTGACAGACAAGAGCACAAGTGAAGCTGACTGTTCACCATCTCCTCTAGGGAATGCATCTCCAAAACCAGGGCATGGCTTCAACCACAGCCAACAGCAGGATTTCTACAGGTGGAGGCTCAGTCTCTGCAGTTTTAATTTAGTTTCCATTCCTGCTCTCAGATCAGTGCAGAGGTTCTTGAGGCAAAAAAAGGTTCATCTGTGAACTCTGAAGGACACAGATCCCTGAACCATAACACAGTCATTGCTGCCTCCTAACCCCTAGCTGAACTCCCTACAGCAGCCTCCCAAAGCATGCATACCAGACTTTCCCAAATTGAAGGTTCACTCTGCTGGCAGAAACTCGCTGGAAGCAAGAGCTATCACTTCTCAGAGAACAGATGCTGCTGATGCCGACCACAGCACCCATTTCTTTCATAGAATCATTTAGGTTGGAAAAGACCTCCAAGATCATTGTGTCCAGCTTCAGCACTTCCGTGTCTCTCCTCCACTGAGGGACTCAAAACTGAGCAGGATTTGAGGTGTGTCCTCACCAGTGCCCAGCACAGAGGGGCAGTCCCTGCCCTGGTCCTGCTGGCCACACCATTGCTGATACATTCAGGATGTCCTTGGCCTTCTTGGCTCATGTTCAGCCACTGTTGAGCAGCAGCCCCAGCTCCTTTCCCACTCAGCAGCGTTCCAGCCATGCTGTCCCAGCCTGGGGCACTGCCTGGGGTTGTTGTGACCCAAGGGCAGGACCCAGCACTTGGCCTGGCTGAACCTCACACAACTGGCCCTGGCCCATGGATCCAGCCTGTGCAGATCCCTCTGCAGAGCCCCCTGCCTCCAGCAGGTCAGCACTCACACCCAGCTTGGTGCCATCTGCAAACTGGCTGAGGGTGTCCAGGTCATTGATTAAGATATCACACAGGACCTGCCCCAGTACTGACCACAGCAGCAATGTCTTTCTGCACCCATATCTCTTGGAACATGGATCTGGAAGCCTCCCAAGCCTCTTCTGACCTTTCTTGGGCAACGTGTGATCATGCTTTTGGAGGCAGCTGAATTTTTTGGCTTAAAAGCAAGCCCAGGATGGTACTCTGGTTCCAGAAATAACTAGATGTGGTAATCACTGCAATCTTTGGTCTAGTGCCTTTCAAACAGAGTTTTTTGCCTAAATGAAAATGATCTGTCAAGAAAAATGAGGGGAGAGTGCACCTAGAGATAGAGCAAGCTTTTTAGAATGTAAGGGGGATTCTACCTAGCCTTGGTAATTGTGAAGTATTTGCTGCCATGAGTATAGGACCTACCTCCAGCCATCAGAGCCTGTGCTCTCAGAGGAAATTCAGGAGATGCTTTCCTTCCTGGAAGTCTGCATACAAAGTTCATCAGTCCAGATACTGCAGCCCAGACATGCAGAGTCTGCATCTACTTCAGTCTTCAGGAACGCTATCACCACCATGTTATCGTTCAGGACACTCATTTTCTACACATTTTCACCACATACCATCTCACTAAATCTGCACAAAGTCAGGGGCAAATGTCTCACACACAAAAGTTGCTGTCATGGTAGTTCTTTTGTATCTCTTTGCTGCTTTAGAAGACTTCAATGCTGAATTGAGCCCCAATTAAAAATACATAAATAAATGTTATGCTCTATAAATAATGATTCAATGCTTCATCTAATCATGTGCTTTTATGCAGTCATCATCTCTGCAAAGACAAGGAGCAAAGCCTGGAGAGCAAAGTGTTGCCTTCAGGCATTTTAAATATTCAAGTTTCTGAGTCAATGTTCTTACTGGGCTGAAGGAACAAAAGAGGGAGTCCATTCAGAGCAAACACCCACAATAATCTTTACTATCCCAAACAGTATTGGTGTATTAATTACACACTGGACTTAAAGACACATCATATGCACTTTCATATATTATGTTGTTCAGATGGGTGTAATTGCAGATCATATCTAAAAGAAGCTAGGCAGGCTTTCAGAGACATGCTAAAGATTAAGAACATGCAACAAGCTGACTCCCCCACATAAGCTCTCATCATAATCATTCTCTGTAGCAGGATATAACCACTAAAAGAAAAGACACAAAACAGAACTACCACACACCCCCATTTTCCCCCCAAATTTACCATTAAGCTCAAGCTTCAAAGTGAGCCTTATTTAAACCAAACAGACTTTTTAAAACTGAATATAGTGCTACTACAATATTGGACTCAAATATTATAAATTTTAAATACACATTTGGGGATATCTTTTAAGAGAAAAAGCAAGTGTAGCATAGGCAAAAGTCCAGTTACAAAAAACTAAAGTATTAATCCTTCAAACACTTAAGGAACTATGTAATATTGCTCATATCAACAGATCTACAATAGATCAGTTTTATCACATGCTTAGAAACATGCTTGGGATCAGGAGCTGAAATATGTATATGTTGTCACCAGAATATTCCCAAAGACCATTTTACATATACCAATGTTCAGCATATATTTCAGCATTAGAAAATTAAATCCAGCTCTTAGTAATTTCAAAACACTTTCTTAAACACTTTCAGCTTCAAACTCATCACAGCATCCCAAACAACATATTAAGATGCTGTCAAAGAGAGGTATTGCATAGCCATATCTGCACTATGTATCTATGAAAAAAAATCAGTTTTACTGGTGACTAATGTTTTACCATAAGCAACCTGCAGGCAGGAAGACTCAGAGCCAACAAGAAAAACAACCAAGTAAAGGAAATACTCTGAAATTGCAGAAAGAACCACTGTTCCCAAGCAGGAAGGCTCGTGAAGAGTTTCCAGCAAGCATTCACAACCCAGCAGCCAGGAAAGCCAGAGCATGACAAAGTGTTATTTCTTTTCACCCAGTGCTAGAGAAAGCAGGTACAACCTTCCCTGCTTTGCTAGTCCCACATTCTCCTGTTCTGGCAACAAGCAAGTGTGAACCTGATTTAATAGCATCTCTTTTGCAATAGCTGCTAGTGTGGTTCAATTTGGGCAGGGTGGATAAAGAGAGGAGGAGCAGGGTGTCACACTCAACTTTAAAAAGACCCCATAAAACCTGAGCAATCCCCTCCACCAAAATGAAAACAGAGGAGACGTGACAAACCCAGAAATCACCTTCACACTGAATGCAGTGAGTGGCAGGAGAAGATTTGCTCCACTGAACCTGATCCGCCCTTAGAGCTGCCAGTGAAAGGTGTAGCAGCCTCTGTCCCTCAGTGGATTATTCAGTCATCTTTGAAGATCTTCCTTAGCTGGCTCCAAGCCCAGTGGAAACTGCAATATGTGGAGGGATCTCCCCAAGGGAAGAGACAACAGCACGGTGGACATCCTGCACTGTCCCTGTTCTCCCAGGCACCCCAGGAAAACCTGCAGCCCCTGGAGATCAGACTGTCCAGAGCTCCACCCAGGTGCTAAACCAGGAGGGAAACACCTCAAACTCAAATGCAAACTAAAGATGTGGCGGCACTGAGAAACTGTGTGGCAACAGCAGTTTTATCAGCAGCCTCAAAAGCAGCTGGGCTGACCCCTCTAACGCCAACATCAGGAGGGCAAGGTCCTCTCCTGTCTGTCTTCACCTACTTTTCTTCCATTATTCTAACAAAACGTGCAAGACTCCCTTCAGATTACTGCATTTTTTCATATTTTGGCTGACAGTTTAGATGATACCAGGGCAGGAGCCTTCCTACAGCTGTGCTGTGTGCAGAGAGGCAGAGACACACCACAATCCAAACTTCACCCCTAAAATTATTTCACTGGAAAATCTGCTGAACAAGACTATGAAAGATAAATCAGAAATTATAATTACAATAAGAACAGTGATCATATTTCCTGGAAAAGGGTATTCTTTAATTCCATCTTTGATTTTACCAGAGCCACCAGAGCCCTTGTATGAACTCCTGTTGTTACAAAGCATAGAAACTCATTCAATTATCTTCACATCATCTGGAAAACAACAACACAACAGTCTTGTAACTCTGGGCTTTGTCAGGTGAGCCAATTTGGTATCATAGCATCTATTTAGCATATTATAAAACAATAGTTTGTAACTTTGGTTTCACTTTCTTTGTTCTGTCCCATGATGAAACACTGGGTAAGTACGTATATGTCAGCACAGCACTTTGTTTCTAAAAGCTGATTAAAAATGCATTCTTTAAAAAGGAAATATATGGAAGTGACTTTGGAGGCCTAGATTTTAAGCTTCTTTCATTTTTTTTGACATCTGTTTGCTGAATGCATATAATTTCTCCCTTGAATTATTTAAATGTCCCAGTGCTTTTTTCATGAAAGGAAAACTGAACCCAGATGCCCAGCCTCAAGATGGAAAATCTTAAAAATACAATAAAGTAGAGTTAGTAAAAAATTTGAATTCTCATCCACTGGGAAAACCCAGTATTTTAAAGAGGCATATTCACTGGAATATCATATTTAAATTCCTGTGAAAGTTCCAAAGAACTACACTAAGAAATCCCCAAATATTTTCTTTTCTTTTGCCTTTTCCCCTACCTTCAGCCTTAAAAATGTGAATGTGAAGAGTTTGGGTGTCTGATACTGTTCTTGCAGACAAGGCTGATGAGCACACATCCTCATCCTGCCAGTTCTCAACCCGATGTAAAAAAGCCCAACGTGCATTGCAGGAGCCAAGCCTGAAAAGGAGATGTTTCCCCTTGAGAGGAACAATGTCCCACAGGAATTGCCACTGCAGGCTCTCTCATAAGGAATAGCTAATTTATAGATTCTCTATTCCCCACAGACAAAACAGACAGCTAGACATTTTGCCCTGCTTCTACAGAAAGCCTAAAAGTGCAAACCATAACAGGAATCCATTAAGGAAAGAAGCAGAATTAAATGGGATTTCTTAAAACCATAATCTGCCAAGAGATATTTTGGATTATTTTGAATAGACTTGACACACCAGGTAATAGTATTTTTCAAAGAAAAAATTAAGCCCTTGTTTAACCCATCTCAGCTACTCATCCCTGGGGTTTCCAGCCTTGCAGTTCTCCTGGGGATAGGCAGGTTGCTCACAATTTCTCCCATTAGAACACCATATTCTTACATTTGCATTTTGAAACTGCTAACCTTTAGTTAGAAATTAATTGTACTCAGGGAAAAAAAAATTTAAAAGGGGATGCATGCAAGCTTTCTGGACTGTCATATAAGAGGGATAAATATCTCAAGCAAAGCAATTTCCAAAGCAGAAGTACAACACTCGGAGAGGAAGAGGGAAGAAAATGCTGAAAATAAGGTTGCTCAGATAAATTGTTGCACTTCATAATTTTAAGATGGACAGAGATGTGGGAGATTTTGTGTCTGCCTCATTATCCATGTGCCCACAGCTCGTTAGGGCACCAGATCACCCCACAGGTCTTAACAGCCCCTCGGGGCAGCAAGGACTTGCAGGAGTGGAAACTCCTTCCCTCACACCTTAATTGGGAGTGCAGGACAACAAACAAGGGACTACAGCTGAGTCACAACCCAGAACAGCTCCAGTACACTCAGGTAAAACCACTGAAATGCACTTTAATGAAGATCAAGCAAGCGGTCACCAGTCTGCCTCTGCTTCAGACATCTCAGGAGTGTGAGCTGGGATGCTAATCTTTACACTTAAGGCACTAAATGCTTCGGAGAGCAGAGATTTCTTTAAGACAGCAGACAGAAATCCAGCTGGGCTGCCCTTTTCAACTGGCATGCAGTGAATCAAGAGTATGACCATGCCCTCATGAGAGGTTTTGATTTCTTCCTCCAGCAAAGAAGACCCAGTCTTCTTTTTCTTTCTCCCTCTCTCCATCTCTCTCCCACTCTCTCTCTCTCTCTCACACACACACAAAAAAAACCAGGCACTTTCTTCTCCCTCTTCTGCCCTCTTCTACCCTCCCTTACCATCATTACTTTGGGATGCTGCTGTCAAAACCTATCCTGCTCCATTTTCCATGACTGAACAGTCTCACCAGTCTGAACCATGGCAGTGGTTTGGAAGGCTGAAGGCAGAATTTTCAACCCCCTCAAAGGGCTTTTAGAAACCAAACTCATTATGTGAAAAGCAATGGTTTCTAAAAACCATAAGCAGCCTCAGAAAACTTCAGACTTACTTTGCGAGTCACTGGAGTAGAAGCAAACCTCATCTGGCACCAAGAAGCATTTTTTTCTGTCTTGGAAACTACACAAAACATTTATTGTCATGAGAGTGGTGAGAAAGTAGAAATTCAAAATCTGACAATCTAGAAAAAAGCTCAGAGCCCAAGCCAGTCATCATGGCTGAGCAAGTTCCTTGCTGCATGTTTGGGAATGCACAATGTCCTCATATGCTCTCGCATCCCAAGGATTCAGAGGGTACCTGGTCTGGGGCAGGACACCTGCCACTGCCCCAGGCTGGAGACCTGGCCATAGAGGCATCAGTGCTTGTGAAAGAGAAGGTGTAGGACCATGCCCTGGCAGTGAGCAGGGCAGGAGCCCCACAATAGCCTGGTTTTGACCTCTTGTTGTCTGTCAGAGGCAATCACTGAGCCCCATTTACCACAGGTCTGCTGATCTGTATGTGTTGTTACCCAGTGCAAACTCCACTGTGTGCCTGAGCCTGAATTTCCCTTCCAAACACAATATAATGGCTCACTCTCAAGTCACCTCTAATTTTTATTGCCTGCTATGAACTATGCTGCATGCAGTGCTGTGAACTGTCTCTTGGGGATATGAGGTTTCAAGGTCTCATTAATCAGCTTTCCATTGAATAATGAGTTTAAAAAAAATCTTTGGCTTTACTTACATATATACCACTTGTTGGACAAGAGTGACTCAACAGTGGAAGGAAATATCTCATTTACAGTTCTGTGCAAATATGTACAATCAGGTGCTGAAGAGTATGAGACCTCAAAAGTCATCTCTGTTTTGGAGATAAAATATATCTTGGGCAGTAATAAATAGAAAAATCTTCCTGAAGCACCAAATAGCATTTTTGTTCACACTCTACTGAACTATAAAGTCTTACAAAGCCAAAGAATAAATGCTGTTTTAACATCACAGAAAACAGTTACTTTTTGAAGCTTATGACCTGCTTAGGGTCAGGGCATTCCAGTGCAGCTGTAAATGTGTTATCATGATTACTTCATGTCTTCTTGGACTTATATTCAGCAGAAAAATATAAAATTAATCTCAAGACCTGCCAGCTTTAGACTACCCATTTTCTGAAGAGCCCTTAGGCAGAGAACTTGCTGCTAAAAAACCCAAAGGTCTGGAAAAAAATCAAAGTGACTTTTTGCAGCCATGGGGATCTGGATCTTATTCTGCTCTGGTTGTACATAATTTTTTAATGTCAAATATTCTTTGCATTAACACACTTTTCTGTCTTGGGCAAGGACAAAGGAAGGTAAGACTTCTGCTTTCTTGATTTTGCCCTAGTATAACCATCTTCAAAGGCTGACTGCCCTTTCCCTGTCACAGAAAGCACACTAACCTAGTCTGCAAAGTACCTCAGTGGGCCTCTGCTCAACCTCCCTGCTTGAAATAGAGTTGGACAGAGGTGGCACATCCCTGCAAATTCCTGCACAACAATCTCTATTGGTGTGGATTCCCCTGTCTGGCTGGCTAAGTGACCCTAACCCTTACAGTCAGAATTTTTTTCTCTAATATCTGAATTATCCTTCCTTTTGTTGGGTGCTTATGTCCATGGGCCATTTTCCATCTGGTGTTAGAAGGAGAGGGGGTATGAAAGCTTGTGTCTTTCTCATCTTTAAAATTCTTGGAAAATCACAGGCACAGAGCAAAGGAGAGAGAGGACCAAACGATACAGACTGAGCAGAATTTCTGTGTTAGTTTTATTCTCACATTAGACAAATTTGTCATTTTTATTTTATTCTAAATGCTAATGTGTGGCAACACCAGCTGCCAATTTAGAGAGACATACTTGGCATGCCAAGATTTATGTCAAAAAGCTTTGCATCCCTTACTTAATTCCCCTGATAGTCACCAACCCTTCCAGAAAGACAGATTTACTTGGCACTCTTTAAAAAACACTTACTTGATGAATGATGCTACCTCAAATCATGAGACTCCCAAACTCAAAGCTCTTTGTCTAATGAAAACTATTACTGCTTTTTAATAAGTTCTTCAGCATTTAAAAATAGCACTCCTAATTTCCTGCTCCACCGAGCACCACCTTGACTTCAAGTCAAATTATTCACAACCTCTTCTCCACCAGCCCTGGGGGATACGAGTCTTGCATTTTGGGGCTAAGTACTTCTCTCAACAGCTGTGAGAAGCTCTCTGAAGCAGGAAAGAGCAACTCACTCCTAACAGTATCAGACATCAAAGCTAAGCCACCCTTTTTTCCCTGCTATTTTAACCCAAATGTTGTAAAGTAACAAGCAGCAACACCAGCAGGATTTCTTTGAAGCAACTTATACTCAACTAAATTATATTGTGGGAGAGCAATAGCCCATGAAAGAGATAACATTACCACGCAAGCAAGCTTCAGCAGTTTTGGCTTGCTCTAGTTCTCACCAGGCACATTTCCCTCACGAAAACACCAGAGGCATAATATTCACAACACAAACTCAAACAGAAGTGTGTTACTGTGCCACAGTGTCACAAACCTCAGTACTGATATTTACAGCAGCTCTTTCATCCACAAAACCAGCACGTGGGTGCTGCACAGAGCCCTCCAGAGAACAAGAGATCTCCTTGCACAGGTGTCATTCCAAGATGCAGGCATGCAAGGCTCCAGAAACTCACAGAGCCTTCTCACGGGTGGACACTTCACCCTTCACCCCTGCCCAAGCAGTATCAGGACCAAGCACACCCAGAGGGCACAAACATCACCAAAACCAATGATCTTTATATTCCATTGTCTTGCCCTTCTTCAGAAATTGCCACTAAATACTTCTTCCACTGCTTCCTAAATTTTGACAAACCTCCAAACCCACTATATTTCTTTACATGTTTCTGTAAATCACTTTTTGAGTTACTTTGCTTTTTCTTGTTGACAGTTCAAGCATTTAAGATATTCTTAAAAGTCTGGTCATTTCCCAAACTGCCAGACTTCCTGGAAAACTGACATTCCTCAAATATTTTTAAAAATCTCCCTGTTAATTGCTTCATTAGAACATCCTTCTGTGATTATATTTTTGTCTGTAAGACACAAAAAGAAACAGTACACCCTAGTGTGACCTACTTTTCTATAAAACTAGAAAATATGTTTTTAACAAACACGGGAGATAAATTCTGCACAATATCTGCCTTTTAAGTTCAAATAGAATTTTTCTAAGGACTTGAAGGAAAACACCATTTTTCTGGAAAAAAGGCTGTAACCGAGGGCTTGGTCAAATGGTCAATGAGACCTTCCCAGCTTTCTCCTAATGGTCACTTTATATTATTTCTGATTCTGCAGTCTGTGCAATAGGAGAAAAAAAACAGTCAAATACAAGCTGTCTGTGTTTTCTGAGTCAGTTATCCAACAGCTCTGATTAGCCAGGCGAGGGCAAGACCTGGGCTTCAGCTCTGTGCCCTAATGCTGTGGATCTGTGAAAAAAATACCAGCACATTCTTTCTCTGCAAAATTTTTATTTGGGCTATTGACCCATTGAGTTCATGCAAACTGCTTTTTCCTGAGTATACAAATTGTTCATCTTGAGGGGGTAAAAAAGTAAAATCCAACGCCAACTCCTGGTTTTCCATGTGGCTAAAACTCTAGCTGGCTCCAGGAGAAATACTTGTAAAGGTTATAATGCAAAGCCAAAGCAACATCCAGAAGACTCTGCTAGAAGAAGACACATGAATACAGTGAAAACACATACTCATAAAACATGAAAATATTCATTTGCAACATATAACGCTTGACCTTCAAAATATATTAAAAAGTCCATTAGAAGATTTTAATCCAAAAGCTAAGAAAAACCTATTCGATTACATTGAACTGTAGTGTTTGTCCAAATCTCCCAGTAAACTTAACTGCAGCTTCTCCTTAATTTTCCCATTTGCAGACAGAGACAACCTTTATTCCACATGTACTTGCAACTTTCCTGTGCTAAGAACACAAGTTTTATAGAGACTCATTTCAAGCATGAGTTTGTCTAAAAAAAACAGGGCACAAGGATGCCGTGCCTAACACATGGCAGCTCTTGCCTTCATTCTCTGTGTTACAAACCTTCCTGTAGGACTACTTATGCTATAAACAGTCTTTCTGGACACAGATGGCTGGAAAAAAAAAAAAATAAAAACCTGTTGATATTTTCCTTAAGATTTTTTGACACTGTGTTTAAGTGTATATATGCTTTTACATACACACAAAAAAAATCAGACACAGGACAACCTATTCTCCTATATAAAATCTATTAAAAGAGCTAACAATTCCAAAATAAGGCTAAAATTGTGGCTGCAGGGATTTTTATTTTTTTCTCTAGGCCTTCTTCGGAAATTACTTGTGATAATAATAACAGGTATACGAATTCCTTAAGTAAACATCATGCTCTCTATCATTTTGTGCTAACACTGCCTTGGCCTTATTATACATGCAGAAGGATCTGGACTTTGGCCATAGAGCATTTTTGTACTGCCTTTAACCAGGGCTTTCTGAAATCAATAGCATCCATACGCTCCAGTGCACCCAGCTCGTTTCTCCAGGGACAGGAAAGAGGCCCAGTTTAATACACACTTAATTCAATTAAGAGCTACACAGCGATAGCTTTTAGTAAATTTTAACCTCCTCTCCACGCATCGTTTACTAACCCACCATTAATTAAACACAGTTATTAATCTAGCATGTTTATAATTACTGCATTTTCAATGAATGAACAAAAGCTATTTATGGGGTCCAACCAAACGGCGCCCGTGCCTTTGCAGCGCAGGACTGAGCACGGATGCCCGGAGCCAGCTGGCATTTCAACAGCATAAACAGCAGTCCACAGACACACAGAGGCAGGTCGGCACAAATATCTCCTGCCCAGAAGGAACGCTGCACTGGAATGCCTTAAATTTCTGCTTTGAACATTTACTGCTGAAAAACACACCACTGCCAGGTGCCTGCATACCCAGAGGACCCACTAAGCCCTGCTCACCAGCACAGCCCTTCTGCAGATCCAACAGGTTGTGATCCATTGTCTTCATGAGTGCCTTTGAAACAGCTTGGCACAAAGTGCCTTTAGATACTAGGAAATATTAAATACTAGTGTTACCATCACCTTCAAGCATGTGTCTCTCATCAAACAAAGCAACAAACCTCTGGAAAGAATCTGGTCTGAATGGAAAGGCGTGCTCATGGATGGTTGACTGACACTCCTCTGTGCAGCCAGTGTCATGATGCCATGGAACACACAACCCTGCAGAAGTGGACCTGGATAGAGGATGTGCAGCCCACACCTCCCCACTAAATCACATTCAGCACCTTCAGACAAAAAGATTAAGATTCTTCAGATGAGGCACCGTAGGACTGACATTGCATGAGGCCTAACACAGCAGCAAGGCCCAGATTACCCACAGGCCTTTCTTTGTGCGTTATCAAATTCAAACAAACTAATCAAGTGATAGCGAAGGTAGAGAAACAAAGGATTTCTAACTTACACCACTAATCCAAAAATTTGTAACAAATACATGAAAACTCAAGCACAGATTTGAATTTTTAAAAAGGGAAAGAAAAGGAGTTTTGCCTGTCTTTACAAAAATAAAATGCTAAATGTTTGTGCATGTGGCTTTTCATTCATGTGTAAATAACTGTATGACCCAACCCTCCTACATTGTTCTATCTGGGAATGTTTTTAGCATAAGTGGAGTAATGGGAAACTTAGTTTTAAACTTAGCTCACGAAATCAGCAAGAAAATTGACAGTCTTTTCCCTAGAAATATAGTGAATAGGGCATCTCGAGAGGCAACACGATATATTTATTACACTGTTTTCAAATCATTCACAGGGAGAGGATTATGCCCTGGCCACCTGCCTTTTGGACAGTTTCCATTAACATTTTCTATTCCATATCAGATACCTGTGATGGCACAGATGGCTCTGCAAGGCGGGTGAGGGCAAGACCTGGGCTTCAGCTCCCTGCTGCGCTGAACACTGAGGTGCAGTAGAGAAGAGAGCCTTCAACACTGAAAGAACCATGACAATTCTGTCCCCTTGGGTGATGGTGTCCTCAAAGTGGGAGAGGCCTTGCATGGAAAGGAGAGAACTGTGTGAACAGTCTCCCACGTGGGCAGTGGCAGGAAGTGCTGGTGCTGAATGCAGATCCTGCACCCTGAGTACAGGAGGGTCTTTTAGCAAACTGAGAGGTAGATCTGGCCACAAAGTCATATCTTGCAATGGTAAACAGTTCACTGTTGAAATGGAGATCAGTGAAGAGTGGTGTCCCTCAGGGGCCTGTGCTAGGACCAGGACTATTTAATATCATCATTGACAGCATGGACAATGAGATGTGAGATCAAGTGCACCCTCAACAAATTTTCAGGTGACACCAAGCTGTGGTGGTTTGACACACCTGAAGGACAGGATGCCATCCAGAGGGACCCAGACAAGCTCAAGGAATGGACCCATGGAAAGGAACATCATGAGGTTTAACAAGGCCAAGTGCTGCTGCTGCACCTGGGCTGGGACAAGCCCTGGTGCCAGCCCAGGCTGGGCATGAACAGCCCCAGAGCAGCCCTGCCCAGAAGGGCTTGGGGGTGCTGTGGCTGAGAGGCTGCACATGCCCCGGCCATGGCACTGCCAGCCCAGAGAGCCAAACGTGTCCTGGGCTGCATCCAGAGCCCCGTGGGCAGCAGGGCAGGGAGGGGATTCTGCCCCTCTGCTCTGCTCTGCTGAGACCCACCTGGAGCACTGCATCCAGAGCTGGGCTCCAGCACAGGAGGGACAGGGACCTGCTGCAGTGAGCCCAGAGGAGGGCACGGAGAATGATCAGAGGGATGAAGCAGGACAAACTGAGGGAGAGGGGACTGTTCAGCCTGGAGAAGAGAAGACTCCAGGGAGACCTTATTGTGGCTTTTCAGTAAAGGGGGACTTTTTAAAAAGATGGGAACAGACTTTTTAGCAGGGTCTGTTGTGCCAGGACAAGTGATAGAGATTTTAAAGTAAATGAGTGTATATTCAGACCAGATGTAAGATATTTTTGTTTGTTTGTTTGTTTGCTTGGGGCTTTTTTTGTTTGTTTGGGGTTTTTTGGGGGATGGGTTTTGGGTTTTTTTGGGGGTTTTTTTGGGGTTTTTTTGGTGGTTTCTTTTTGGTTTTTTGTTTTGTTTTGTTTTTTGGGGTTGTTTTTTTTTGTTTGTTTGGGGTTTTTTGTTATGACAGTGACACAGGCTGCCCAGAGAAGTGGTAGATGTCATATCCCTGGAAACATTCAAAGTCAAACTGGGGCTGTGAGCAACCTGATCTAGTGAAAGGTGACCCTTGCCCATGACAGGTGAGTTGGAACTAGATTCCCTTTAGAGAACGCAGCCTATCTTACAATTACATGATTTGCCAAAAACCAGCAGAAAATCTACTACATAGAACAGGACTGTGATGTCTGTAGGCCTCATCCTTTGGTCTCGGCTTTAACAAATGTGCATAGTTCAGAAAATAAGTTAGATAAGAAGAACAAAAACTTTCCTCTTAATCATTATTTAAAAATCATTATTAAATCCTTCTCTTATTTTACTTTATGGTCAAAAAGAAGCACCATTTTGCTTTGCCAGCAGCATTAAAAAGCTTTCACACCTGTTCCCAACAGCGTTGCTACACAGCCCCTGTTCACTGAACACATTTGCAACTCAGGAGCAATTGCTCCTGAAGCATATTGCAGTTTAGCCTGCTCATTTGTCTTCTAACAATTATTCTGCTTTTCAAAGAACAAACTCCTCCCCTCACATGAGCAGATGGGGAAATGTCATTTCTTGTTCTTATAGAAGGTTTGACCAATATTCTGACTTGGGCATTAAATAGAGCAGAAGTCTGCATAGCTACCTATGCTTTATGGCATAATGGTTTTTATGCATGAGCTCTGCTGTCAACAATGTCAGCAGGAATATGCATGATGTTACATGCAGTGTTTGTCAGCTGGTCGCTTACTATGCAACAAGGGCCCGGGAGCAGCAGAGAGTGGAAAATCAGAGCCCTCTTCATTTAAATTTATAATCTGCAAAATCAGGACAATGAAGGAAAATACCAGAAACTGGCCCAAGCAGTAAGATTCAGACCAAGACTCAAGATGCTGAAGGTGCAGGAGCACTCAGGAGCTGTGGTGATGACTCAGCCCGTGAAAAAATGCCAGAGGCAGGGAGGCACACAACTGCAACAGCTGGGGGAATGGACACAGCACCGAAAGCCAAGAGGCAGCAGCCTGCCCCGAACCAGAGCAGGACAAAAGCACCAGAGTGACAAGGAGCACAGGGAAAGGGGCAGCCTGGGAGGCATCTCTGCTGGGGATTTCTTCTTGGGGACAGCTAAGAGGGGTGTCCCCCGCTCCGAGGCAGGGTGTGAGGGATGCACTTGGCACCATTCATAGCATCACTGGAGACAACAGTGACAACGAGGGCACACAATGGCACTCTGTTGTGGACAACAGCTGGCAATGGCCACTACACTCAGAGGCTGCAAATCAGTTTGCATTATCATCTCATGGGTGTGCGTGCTCTAATCATATCACATTTGGTTTCCAGAAAAAGATCTGTCATTGTATTCTTTTTTTTTTTGTTTTAATTATTAAATTTAAAAAATAGTTTTCATTAAAAACTACAGACTTTGGCACTACAGTGAAGATGAGTGGAAAAAGTATAGTTGCCAAAATAAAGAAACGTAACTGCATTTCACGGAACAAATTTCCTTTGAAACCTGGGATAGGCATTATTTTCCTGAGGGAAGCAAGTCAGTGACAGTGGGGAAGGAGGAGGCAAGCGGCTATGGGAGAGGTGAGCTGCACATGGCACACAAAAATCTCCAAAGCAATATGTAACAGTGAAAACAAGCATAAGATTTCTCTGTGCTCACCATCAGGATGTACCAACACTTCCAATATTTAGCTGCTCTTTTCAACTTAGCTACCAACACTGCTTAAGACTGTGTCTAACAGTAGCTGGAAAGAGAATGGAGCAGCCACATTTAGTTCCAATAAACTGCTTATCTGCAGTTTTTCCTCTTCCTAAATAATTGCTAAAGATATATTTTATAAACTCCATATATCAGAAAACAAACTGTGGCATGCATGCCACTGTTGTTACCTATGAATTTTGCCATCCCATTTACAGGCTGGAGGGGTTTATTTGGTTTTTACATCAAGTATCAAGCAGCGAGGGTAAAACAAACAGCACAAAGCAGTTAGTCAGCCAAGTTTCAGTGCCTGTGATGGGACCCAAGCAGACATCTCAGTGATGTGCTTTGGCTCTCAAACCAGACTACTGGGAGCACAAAAGAATTGATAAAACAGTGAGTAATTATACATAACAATGGCTGAAGGATGCAGTTGCAGATGCAGCTGCTAACACATCTTTAAACTGTTGTTTTGTTGGCAAAACGAGTGCTTAGAAAAAGTAAAAATTACTGCAAGTACCAGGATGATAGTGCTGCACACCCTTTCTTGTCTCCTGAGAGAACAAAGACCTAAGTGTTGGTATGGTTGAGGACCCTTCTTGGGTGTATTTTGTTTCTCTTTTGAGTTGTTCTTATAGCACAATTGTTCTTCTTTGCATACCCTAAGGGTCAATGTGAGGTTATGCTCCACTTTTCTGGAAGAACTATCAGAATGCTGGTTGCAGACTTGCCCTCTTTCTGACCTGTTCTGAACTGAGTGTTTACATATGCAACTATTTCTCCCCTTGTTTCCAGACCTTCATTCAGGGATCTGCTCAGAGACTTCCCCTTTTAACCATACATTTCAAAAGAGCATTTATGTCCCCAGTGATGCCTGTACTACATTTGGATGTCTGAAATCCTGTCTTCTCTTCCAAAGTCAGGAAAGCGTTTTGGCTGTTTTCAGTAGCATACTGAGCACCTCTCCTGGTGCAAAGGAGGGGACAGATCTGTGCAGCCTGGGGAGCATATGAGTGTGCCACCAGCCCACAGGGCTGGGCTGCACCTGAAATGCCAACAGGATCCAGGGCATGCCACCAAAAGCTTTTGCAGCAGACAGAACAAGAGTCTGTTCAGGGAGATTAAACCACTCTCACCCCCAAAGAGTCTGGAGCATAAAATATTTTGTCTGATATTCCTCTATCAGACAAGAACAGGAGACTGTAGGGAGGTTGGTGAGACAGACACAGACTTAATTTGAGAAGTTAAGCCATTTTATTCATGGAACTGCTCTGCAACACTTGCAGTATTGACATGAGCAGACTGTAATTGCCAGGATTGTTTTCTGCTGAGTTCTCACTTTCCAAAAAGTCATTACCCAATCAGTATGGAAAGTCATTAGCTAATCCCCTTAGGATCAGACTGTTAACAGAATTTGGTGGGCTGGCCGAAAATACTATATATCAACACTGAAAAAAAGGAAACATTTTAAGGATTACTCAGCTGCACTGGGCAGAGCCCCTGCTCAAAGGCTGGGTTCTTTTCTGTGCCAACTTCAATCCAGCCAACTGCCCAACTCAGTTCTGGGAGAATTTCTGACCTGTCCTAAATTGTGCCAGTCTACAGTCCCCACAGTCACTGCTGCCCTTCTAACAGCATGTTTCCTGTGCCAGCAAGAGGAGCTGCAGAGGTCACTCTGCACTGGTGGAGAAGGTGACCATCAGTGGGCAACACACTGTGTTGCAAGATAAACCAGGCGTGTGCAAAACCCAGATTAACTAATGCAAAACCACAGGCTAAAGAAGAAAAACAACCTAAGGTTTAAAGACTAGAGTCTAGGGAATTGGCTGAGGCAAGGGAAGATACAGCAGGCAAGGGATATCAAGGATACCTGGATTTAGCAAAATCAGGGAAACTGGGTAAAGAGAAAATTGCAATTTGAGATGAGGATTTTCAAGGACTATTTCTTAAGAAAAATTCCAGGCAGAGTCCTGTGGTTTGGTGGAAGACTATTGTTGGCCAGGGTGAAGGCAGCTGAGTGCCAGCTTGGCTAAACAACTTTTCTAGAAGTAATGATTTAGCTAAGGCACATCTTGTCTCTAAATGCATGGCAGCTTGCTTTTTTTTACCAGTTATTTCTCCATTAAAAATGTGTCTTCTGATGAAAGACAGCCATTCGCGCTGAGCAAAAACTGGTGGTTACCATGGGAGAGAAAATAAAATTCAATTCCCAGTAGGTCTGCAAGTTCCAAGTACTTCCCTAAATGAGCTGCATGCATGCAAAACATTCCCCATGGGATCCTGACACAGAGGAAGGTGCACTGCTGCACAGGCAGGAATATGATGATGATTTGATGACCATCTGCACCTGGTAGCATCCATAATATGATGGTGATGGAAACATATAGAGGTAGAAAAAAAGAAACCGCCCTGATTTATAAAGTAGAATATCACATTTCTAAAGAAATGGCAATGCAAAGCTAAGTAGAGGCACCAAGTGCCCCTTGGTAAATATTGTGGATTTTTCTGTTTTACTCTCCAGAGTTCAGCCCTTACAGATAAGAGAAGCCTTTACCCAAAACTGTGAGCACCCCAGCTGTTATGAAGAATTCTCGCAGCATCTGTGGGCAGCACAAGTCCTAGCATACAAAGCACTTTGTCTTGGATGCAGATATCTTGTTCTCTGCATATAAGTCATTATACCAACTGTGTTGCTGTCACAGGCACTTGTGTCAAGCCCAGGCAGTGCCTATCAACCTTCAACAACATACTTATTGTCTGCAACAAAGCACTTAGAATGTTTTGCAGAAAAGGGTTGAAAAAGGGAAAAAGAAAATCCCCCGCCTTCTGCAGATGCACATCCTTACTTTAGGCTTTGCTTTGTTATACACAAAACACTAAAACTGTCTTAGCTGGAGGAGTAGCTCCAGCCTGCACACTTTTGTGATGGCCAGACCCAGAAGCTGCTCCTTGCATGGCTGCTCAGCATTTCCAGCCTGTTGACACAGGCATCCACAGGGGACTGGCACATCCTTCCACGCCAGTGCCCAGCTCTCTCCACGGGGAGCAGCAGCAGCAGCCCAGGCAGGCAGATGCTCACACCATATTTTTCACAGTAGCCCGAACTTTGGAGTGTGTAGCATGGGAAACTGCCCAAGAGGCCAGGCCTGGCAGCCATGGAGCTGGCTGCAGCCTGGCATCACACTGGCAATTAACTTTGGCTGTCTATAATCTGAGGGGAGGACACACCACACCACACCACATGGCACAAAAATCCCTCCCACTGACAATGACTGTGCTTTTTATAAACTAAGTGCCTGTTTCTGCTGCAACACTTCTCCCAGGAAAGTAAAGCAGAGTGCAAAATAATGCTTGGAACACACTGATTTTGTACATATTGAGAATCAGGACAGTGACATCACAATATTTTGCTGAAGTGAAATATTAATTGCAGGTCTGTGGCACTGCCTCCTTTCTTCGTGCAAAATATTAGTGATATAATTTGTATCCATGGTACAGAAACTGTGACCTGTTGAATAAATTTGGAACTATCATTTACTTAATGGTTTCTTCCCCCCTGATTTTTTGTTGCTTTTAGGAGAAAACCCTCCCACACAGTCAAATATTCAGCTGCAAGAAAATAGTCTGAAGTCATTCAAATCCACAAAGCAACTCAAGTTCTGGTTGTCTCCACATTTACAAAATTGCCCTGTGGTATTCTGGAAGATGCACAATTTTTGCAGCAGGGTTTTGAGGTAAGAAGGAAGAAGAAATGCCCAAGATTCCCTAAATCTTTCCATCTTATATTTTGAAAGGAAGAAAGAAGCATTTAAATTGTTGCTGTATAAAAAGGAACTTCAATAATATTTTGTGTTAAAAAAGATTTATTTTTTTTTGCTTATGTACTCATATCTGGTAAAGTCATCTTCATAAAGAGGTTCAAAAAAACCCTTAGAAATAAAGATAGCCATGACAGATCATAAGCAGCATTTTTCCATGAATCATCTCCATTGCATACAGTGAGAAAGATTCCCAGACAACCTAGTAGGTGATCAACAGATATATTCCAGATTTTGGATATTTTACTGCAGGGGCGGGTCCCTCTGTGGAAAGGCTCAAAGAGAGGAATGTATGTATGCTCAGAGAGGTCTGAACACATTAAGTGTTCAAAGCTGTGCAAGGCTGCAAAAATTACAGAAGTGAACTGTACTATATGCCCATTGAGAGTAAAGCAAAAATTAATCAGCTTAATTGCCAACAAGGAATATCTAGGCTACACATCAAAAAAACCTGCAAGGAGAGGGCAGTGGAGCAAGCTGCTAGAAGATGATTTTGCCTTAGGTTTTTTGAATAATAGGCTAAATAAGCTAGGACCCATTCATCAGGGATGGCCTAAGCATATTGCTCTGCTCTAAGATGGGCAGCTGGATTCTACAACTCCATTATCCCTCTGGACCTACATTCTGTTGACTTTCTGGTCCAGAAATTTCCTCAAAACAAAAATAGACACCCATCAGAAGACAGACACAAATCCCCACAAGGCTGAGAGCACTCCCACAGAATGCTGTGCTCTAAGAACACAATATTTTTCTCTTTTTCATACTGACCCCAAAGCACAGTGCAGAAAAACAGATATTCACAGAGTTGAAGTCAATACCTGTCTAACAGTAGCTAGGCATGGGTAAAGCAAACATCAGTAGAAGAAAAGTTTCAGGTCTGATTTCAAGAGCAAAGCAGACACTTTCAATCACCAAGCAAAACAGAGATCGTGTCGTTCACCTCCAGATAACCATTCCCACAGTAGCATCAGAAAGAAAATCCATGAGTGAACCAGGAGAGCCAGCTCCACCAGTGACAACGAGTGCCATTACCTTGGTTACAGACTTGCAGGAAATTCAAATAATTTGCAGTACCAGTGCACTGGAGATGATGAGTCAGAGATGCGTCTGGTCACGGAGCTTCAAATCAAGACAGAAGATTCCCTGGCTTCCTACTGAGCTCTGGATGTACAAGAGCACCAGCTCAGTGTCCACAGGCAGCACAAATGTTTGGGATCCCTCTAAGTTTCTGCAGTTTGTGCAACGGCAGATCTCACCAGAAGGGTGAGTATTTTCAAAGATATTCCCCTGAGGCAAAGAAAAACATCTGGCACCCCCCTACAAAGTGTTCCCTGCCACCCACACTTGGGCTGGACACCACATTGTGCTGTCAAAAACCTCAATCTGTTTTTAACAACTAAGGAAAAACATTTCCAGCAAAACGAAACTTAACCTCAATGTTCCTTTCCCAAGTGATGCCTCCTCCTTTCTGGTTACATTTAGGGGGGTGGAAATTCATGAGTTAGAAAAAAATTAGTAAATCCGTGGCCACTGCCGTTCCCCTGCCAAAACAAAAACCAACCAAACCCCACCCCCAAAAAACCCAAACAAACCCAGCGGAAAAAAAACCCCCTCTCAAATGAATCTAAGTTCTACCTTGTCTTGGTTTCTAGTTGATCTAAAACTTACAAGTCTCCCATGTGAAAATGCCAGAAAGGAAGCAGGACATCGACTGCCTGCCCCTGGGATATACACAGGCACAAGGAGGCAGCAGCAGAGAATTTTCAGCCATACCCCAGGGAAACCAGCCGTGAGAGTGAGCAGCTCTTCCCCAGAGAGCCACAGAGCAGAAGCCAACATCTCCCAGTAGCAGACAGATTTCAATTTTTCAATTTCTCTGGCTGAGCTCAGTAAACCAGTGTTTAAAACCGAGACTTACTCTTTTCATGCATCTAATTAACAAAGAGGAAAGAAAAGGCGAAGTGCCTTTGAGAAGGTGATGGTTCTGGCCAGCTGATGAGGTTTGTCAGGGCTCAGCAGTGTTTACTGTCTGCAGTCTTTTACTGCATCCCCATTCTGTGGTGTCTAAATGCTGCATCTGACACCATACACCCAAATGCACACCATTATGTATTCCCAGGGTATAGATGGGGTTATTTGCTGCTTGCTGCAGCTCCTTTGTATGCCTTCCCCAGGCAGCATATTTCTGGAGTTTGAGGATGTGGAGCTGAACCATTCTACCCATCAAGTCCCACCCCCAACACCATCTCTGGCCTCTGTGCCTCTCCATGAAGCATCTTCTTTCAGTTTCACAATTGGCACACACTCCCCACTAATATTTAAGGAAAATTATGATAAACAGCATGCAATATATCCCTGATATTTGCCAAAACAAAGATGCAGGATTCTAGCATTCAAAATCATGCAGGCATCTTAAACCCAGTCTGGGGTTTCCAGGACCTGCCCTGGTCATGGGAGATTAGACTGGTTTGAAGAGTTACTTGATATCCTGCCTTCCTGTCCTGCTTTTTCCAGCTACCCGAAAAGAGTGTAATTAAGCCCTTCTAAAGGACATAAGAAGCCCATACTTACATAAGAAGCTTACAAATGAACAATCAAATTACGGAGTTTTGGGCTTTATACTTAGATGATAATTGAAGATACATGGATAAGCATGAAAAGGAACGGCAGTGCACAAGCCTGCTGTTCATACAGATGCATGATAACACCAGCACATGGTACCCTTGAGTTAACCACCTCACCAAACAGGATGAAAGCATATAGTAACATCAACAACAGATAATATTGTCATTCCCTCTGAACTCATGATTTCATGTACCTCAGTCAGGGATCTCTGCATATCTGATCCCATAGATACAACCTGATATTGCATATCTTCATTGCATTAATTCCCTTTTATTGAAAGGATCTGATGTTATTAATTTTTACATCCATTCAATTTAATATGCTTTTTCCCGACAAATACTTCTAAGACAAAATAATTTAAAAATCATTGTAATTAAGCCCTTTGTGATGGCTTCCATTTGAAAAAATAATAGTCAAAGTCCTGAAAGAGAGGCAGACATTAATTAATAAATGCATTTACAAAGCAAGCTCTAAACCTCTGACAAGACTTTGTCAGAAATACTCAACAGCCATAAGTTTCTGTTCAAAGCCCCACTAAGTCAGGTGGTAAATCAATTCCAGCTTTTCCTCTATAACTCAAAAAAGTCTTAGGTACTTCCAAAAATTACAGAATTTGAAGAGGGGGAAGGGCAGGCCGAGGCGATAAAGCAGAGGAGTCTCACACCAGATTTCCTTAGAATTATTATGGTGTCTATCATAATTCAGCTTAAAAACCCAACACAGTATAGGCCAGCTCAACAATAATCATCACCATGAGTCCTTTTGTAGGAAAGGTGCTTGTCAAAGCAAAAGTAAATGGACAGTATTTGTTCATGGCTAGAAACAAGCCTTTTAAAGTCTAACCAGGGTGAACCCAGAACCACTCTGCAAGCTGAGGTTTGCCTGTCTGTTTTTTTTTTGTTCAGCCTGATCAGCTGGTGGTGGCTCCTCCAGATGGGTACTTTGTTTAGATAAATTGAACATTACACTTCAAGACACAACATTTCAGCCATCAAGGCCCCTCCACGATGGAGCAGGGGCTGGAGCAGAGCCTGGCTGCCTCCAGCAGCCCCCTCTCTGAGCATGCAGAAGCAAGGCAAGTTCTAATGACCCAAAGCCCCACAGTGGTACCTCTCCAGTGCTGGCAAGCACTGACAAGGCACACACAGACTTCAAAGAGGGAAGGGAGTATTTCATAGGAGATATTTTTAAGTCAGACAGAAAACAAGATTCTCTTTTACTTATGTTACACACAAATATTCAGTTCCCCTCTATCTTACTTTCCCTTTCTGTGTTTGCAACACTTCTGTAGATGCTGTCTTTGGTTAAAAAAAACATACTTAATTGTATTGTTGGATGCTCAGCTTTTAAAGCCAACAGTTTTTTGTATCAAGGCAGAAAATACAGTCCTATAGCCAGAGTTAAATAAATTACTTAAGAAATCATCCAGCTGAAATAGGTTTTCCACGATTACGATAAATTATAGATGTGATTTGTTGGCATATTAGTTGCAGATGCCTGTGTACCAGTCTGCTGGCCAAAACATTCTAACATCAAAGGAGAAGCTGAAAGTGGACAAGATTATTTATTATCATGATGAATACCATGCTCAAGTAGTCGTCATCGCAGCCGTGGGCTGTACAAGTCCAGAACAAACAGACACTGTCCTCAAAAACTGTGTGCTGAAGCAGAGATCATGAAACAGATCCAGGGACAAGTCAAGGATGAATTAATGCATCAACACCTCACTATTTAATTTCACTGTATTAAAAAAAGTATACTTAAATCGCTTTCTCTGCCTCTGTCATCATGTAACCATTATGTAAGGCAGTATAATTAAAAATAAACTTTTCACTCCCCAGCAGCAGTTATGCAATAACTTTTAATTAACTAAGATCCTTCATGTTCAAGAGAACATTTAAGGAGTTTAAGTTATAACTCAATGCCCTTCTTCATAGCTTCATATTCAAATCCTCTGACATAAAATATCTGCATTTTTCCTCTCATCTCTCCAGTACAAAGACGGTTTGTCAGGTTTTATTTGGTTTTATCTGCTTGCAAGATGCTGTCTTGGGGTCCTAAAAATGCAGGGACATATTTTGTGCAATCTGTCAGCAACTGTCTTCAGATGCAAGGCTGCAGGGAGTTGATGAGCTCTTTTCTTATCAGAATGAGTCACAAAAATGGATTATCCACTCTTAATCCTCCCTACACTGGCAAATTTCTTTATTTGTTTTGTACAATAAAAAGAAAATAAAAGTAAAAATTGGCCTGATGAAACCATATAAGAACAGTTTTCCCTTGGAATGCTCTGGCAGAAGAGAACTCCCTCTGCCATTTTAGAGAGCCACAGAGTTTCCAGCACCTGTTCCATTCTTCTCCAAAAGCAAGCATCCCCCTGCTTCCAGGATCCATTCTGGCACTATGGATGGTGTCCCCCTTACTCTGGGTTTTTGTCATATCCTGTTCCCCCACATGATGTTCTGTAGTTTTGGGGATTCTTTAATGCTTTTTTGAGAAGTCATCTTCTTTCCACAAACTTAACAAACCAGAAATCATTTAACCTGTTTTTTTTTAACAAAACCATATAAGTCTTTTTCACCGTAAAATCTTACTAATCTGCATTCGCTTGAAATGCAAATATTTTTCACAAAATTGTTCTGCTAATTTTCATGAAAACCAGCACCTTACAGGATCACAACCCCCTCACTGAAACTCTCTTTCAGTTAAATCTCAAAAGAACAAAACCTGAGCTTGGGTAACCTTCCTTCCATTTTGAACGGGTATTTAGGAAGAGAAGTGTGAGTTTTGCTGCTGTTTGCTAATCCAAACAGAGAGAAAAAGGAATCCAAACTGCCTGAGAGCTCATCCCTGAGAATAATGTGATTTTCCTATAGGATTTTAAAAAATACATATCTTCATAGATTTGAGCTTAAAGAGGAAAAAAGTAGGAAAAAAAGAGGTCTTCATACTTCTAACATATGGTCCATGGCCAATTTTTAGTGCAAAGCTGCCCCATCAGGCAGCAAGCTGATGGACAGAATGGAAACCAGGGTTTCTTCTTTATGGTTATTTCCTTGCTTATTGGATTTGGATTTTTAGCTTCACTCTGAAATGCTGCCATGCTACACTGAGTCCATAGCAGCTGGCATCACTTTAAAGGCCCCGGCAGATCTCAGTCAGCAAACCAGATTAGTTACACCACGCAGGAAGGAAGGCCTGTGTGTTTTGGGGAGCGATGGGGAAGCAGGAAGACATCCCGTTGTGCTGGTGAAAGGGAGAGGGAGGGGAGGGAAACGAGCCTGCTCTGAAATTCCACTTTCATCTCAGAGAGCGTGCTCCACTTAGCTGCACAAGGGCATTACACACGGACACGGCTCGAACGTCCTGGGAGACCCTGGCAGACTGCACTGCACGTGAACAGCCCCGCTGCCAGAGCAGAAGTTGGTGTCCTGTCATGCCACATCAGATCCAGGTTAGTGACTGCTGTCAAGGCCGGGGAGCAGCACAATCAGTGTCTGCATCGGCGCAGGCAGCGTCCTGCGGGTGACACGCGAAGGCAGCGGTGGGTGAGAACCTGAGCGGGCTCAGAGGGCAGCAGCACTGCTGGGTAACATCCCTGTGCTCCAGAAAACATCCCACCCCTCCAGGTTTCATCTTCCACCCACATGAAGAAGGCTTCACCCACTGCCACGTGCCTGTGTCATACCTAATTTGCCAGTTGCTTGGAAGGGGGTTCGGGGCCAAGAGCTTCCTGTAAATTACTCCTTTCTCTGCAAAACCCACTTAATGGAATTAATTAAATGAAGGATCTGTTTGGCCCATGGAGTATGTGAAGTGCAGAATTAGATTTTATCTCAGTCCATTACAGAAAGTTTGAAAATGGAGACAAATTTTCAGTCATAAGTTAATAAAAGTTATTATAAAAAATACAATGCTAAAATGTGAAAGGATTTTTTCCTTCTACAAACCATTTTGAAATACATGGTTTATTGAAAGCATGTACACCATTAAAGAATTATAAATGACAGCTACAGAGGAACTGAATAAGGGGAAAACTTTAATTATTTTAGAATTCTCTTTTCCAGTTTTTCGGATAGACAAGAAAAAGCATTAAAGCAAAATCATAAAGATTACTCTGTAAGGAGAAACAAAAAAGTCCCTCACATGCTACCTAAGACACAAAACAAATTAAAAAATATTTTACAATCTTCCATTAATTAAATTATACATTTGGCTAATCCTCTTGGAGTAAAGAATTTCCAAAATTTAGCCTAATGTATCCTGGGCTGCATCCAGAGCCCCGTGGGCAGCAGGGCAGGGAGGGGATTCTGCCCCTCTGCTCTGCTCTGCTGAGACCCACCTGGAGCACTGCATCCAGAGCTGGGCTCCAGCACAGGAGGGACAGGGACCTGCTGCAGTGAGCCCAGAGGAGGCCACCAAGGTGATCAGAGGGCTGGAGTGTGTCTGCTGTGAGGAAAGGCTGAGAGAATTGGGATTTATCAGCCTGGAAAGGAGAACGTTTCAGGCCTAATTGTGGCCTTCCAGTACCTGAAGGGAGTCAACAAGATGGAGGAGGATTATTTACAACAGCCTGGAATGACAGGACAAGTGGAAATGGTTCAAACTGAAAGGGAAGATTTCGTGTAAATTAGGTATTAGGAAAAAAATACTACAGTGAGAGTGGTGAGGCACCTGGCACAGGTTGTCCACAGAAGTTGTGGGTGCCCCATCCTTGGAAGTGTCCAAGGGCAGGCTGGAAGGGGCCTTCAGCAACCTGGTCTTGGGAAAGGTGTCCCGGCCTATGGCAGAAGGGTTGGAATGCGATGGTTTTTAAGGTCCATTCCAACTCAAGCCAAACTATGATCCTATGATCCCTAACCTAAAGTTAAGGTACCATCTTTTCCCCTCTATCCTGTCACTAATTTTTAAATATTTCAGCACTTTTTCCACTATCAAAAGAAGAGGAAGTTACTTTATTATTTTGGACCTACCCCTTGGAAACGCTGCTTCCTCAGCACCAGATTTTGCTTAGGGCACGACTCCCTTCCCAGTCAAAGGATTGTACCCTGCCCCAGAGGAAATAAAGAAACAGCAAAACAATTGCATGAAATGTTATGTATATCTGGGAATTGCACCACCTTATCAATACAAAAAAAGCATGTAAAAGGATGAAAACATATTAGGTCATGTTCTGGTCACAAACCACTAGTTCCCTTTCTGCTGTGACCCTCCTATCTTTGCCTGCATCTCCTCTGACAATGCTCCTGATGCCCTCACTGACCATCACTCACTGACCATCACTCAAGGGCTGGGTGACAGTACTTGCTGCGTGCCTGTCACCTCTGGCTTGCACCTTACCTCCCCAGGAAGAGACATCTGCAGTGCATAAAAATGGTCTTTCAGAACCATAAGATTATTCTAACATGACATGCACACAGAGTGCCATCTTGGGGCAACCTGCTACGAAGTTTTCCAGACATTTTGTCACTGCAGGAACTACAGACTGGATTAATTTCAGCTCAGTTCTGCTGCCTGTATTATATATCTGAGTGCATGTCTGAGCTGCTCGAAAAGAAAGGTGGCTTTTTGAAGGAACAATTGATCGGATTTTTCTATTCATCAGTGTGAAGGCTTCCTGAGCTGCCCAAAGCACTGCCAGATTTTATGCCCTGAATGCAGAAGCACAAGCTCTGAGCATTTATTTTTGGTCAGGCAGCCACACATATATACACACACACCTGTATACTGATTAAATTAATAAAACCACAGAAAACACAGCCTGCAAGAAATCAAGCCTCTGCTTTTAAGAAGTCAGCTATTGCACAGGGAGGAAAAAAACACGAACAGCTGATTCTTGGAGAAATTACTAAAAATTAAAACACTAATACACTGGCAGAAGAGCTGAGCTGCTCCTACTCTTCTCTCTGCTGTGGAGGCAGTGCAAAGCACCTGGTCTCAGGGCTTGGTCTGCTCGAGTCCATGCAGGATCAGTCCAAAAGCAATGGATTTTACCATTGATTACCTCTAATATTCAGTCTTAGCCCCACACAGCTCTCAAACCTGTGTGACAAACACACAAACCCCACTGATCATGCCTCAGGTGGAGCAGAGGAGTGGTGTTACAGAGGGGTTTCCAAGACCTGTGCCTAGACCCAGGAGAACAATGATCCAAAAATGACCATACAACATCAGTATCACACAGAGCTGTTACACAGCAGAGAACAAGTGCTCTGAGGAGATGAAGAACTGCATTGTAGTAACACTTCTATCCTTCTTACCATAATTTAACACCAACAGGAAAAAATACCAGCCCTTTCTATAAATATACTTAAAGTATTACTACCATGTGTGTGGAGAAGGGTTTTTGCACTTTCCTTCATTGCAGAGCTTAAATCCTGGCACGATCTCAAGTGAAAGATGAAGCCAGGGGTCTGCTGCAGAGCCTGTGTGTGTACCACAAACCACCGGGCGCCCTGGCGAGCCCAGCCCTGCCAGCAGCTCAGCTCCTGAGGGCCAAGACCAAAATAACCCTGTGGGAAAGCTTCCAGAGCCACTACCTACCCACTTTAGCAAATACAACTCACACTAATTTTCAGATGTTCCCTGTTTTATTCACTGAATAACAAATATGCATGATAGAACCAGCAATGGAATTTAGAAGAAAGAGGTCCAGTGTTTAAAATTAGCCCCTATGAAGGTGTATGGGAAGACAAGGGGCACGCAAAAAGAGAAGTTACAAATCAGAGTACATGATCTGTAGAAAAAAAAAAGCACTTTCTGCTTTAATACACAGGGATAGCATCTCCTGCACAGCAGAACCTGCACACAACTGGCCATACAGAGAGCCTGAACAGCAAAGCACTCATATGGGAAATACCCTAGGTTGGAACAAGCTGGTTTCTGCCTGCTGGTCTACCATCAGGCAGACTCAGAAGTCCATCTTTTTGTGCCATTTCCTACAGGGTTGGGGGCTTGGACCTAAAGAAGCAAGGAGGAAGAAGGAGGGATGGGCTATGAATAGTCTGTGCAGTGTGGCCACAAACCAAGCAGCAGTGTGCAGAAGGCTGAGACCATGAGTGCTACCAGAAGGGCAGCTATAAGGAGTGCCCATCTGGGTGACCTCCTCACATGACTGAACCTACCAGCCATGAAAAAGTATGGCAAATTGTGGTAAGTATGGCAAAGGAAACCCAAGGTGGTGTCTCCTGTGCTGAGGACTCAGCAAGAGCCAGCCAAAGGCTGCCACAACACCAGTCCAGATTTACATTGAAGACCCTCTGATACCACAAAGCATGTCCACACAAGTAGATTCACCCAGGTCAAAGTAAATCTGGATGCAAACCAAAATTACTCTTCTTCGTTAATAGGACATGGGACAAAATACAACCAATTTGTAATACAAGTTCCAAAAAGTAAACTGTCAGGGAATTCATCGCAAACAGCATCTCATGAGAACAAGTCCTTAGTTTCCTCCTACACCACCTGAGATCCTTCAGCCAGGCAGGAAACCACCAAATACCAACAAAAACCATGCAAACAAATGGTCTCATGCTTTTCCTGTAGGTCTTTGCAGTAACAAGTGGGGCCAGAGCCAAGCAGAGGGAATGGATACTGGCAGCCATGTGGTAAATCACTCCCGACCTAGATGCCAGCTCTTTGGAGAGAAGTTTCTGCAGCCTGCAAGGAGAAAGTCAGGCCCCAGGCTTGCGTCACCCCACCCCTGAGTCATCCCACCATGCAGATCCTCTCCCCTACCATCACTCCTTGGCCTGGCTCACGTAATTATTACTGCAGAGCTGCAATCATTCCTGTGCAGTCGGAGGAAAGCTGGCATCCCCACCCACACACAGAGAAAGAGCCCCAAATTCAGCACCTAAACACAAAACTGAGACCCCAGGATAAAAAGGGGAGGCAGGGAGGGCTCCTCTGAGGCTGCTCAAGGGATTCAGGCAGGGGATGCTGCCTGAGATAGAGGATGCCCTACATAAAGGGAACAGGAGAGGGGAGAGGGCAGCGGTGGGGGATGGATAATCTGCTTGGCTCATGTCTGTGACCAGGTTATGTCAGGTGCTATTAAGGCACGAAGTGTGAGCACGTGTGTCTGAAACCCCAGTGCAGACTGCTCCAGCAGCCTTGAAATGAAACCTCCTTAAAAAAAAAAAAAGTAAAAAAAAACCCAAGAAAACACCAACAACCAAGCAGAAAACAACAACCCATATGGAGCAGTTAGGAGAGAAAAACATGCACCCAAATGTGCCCAGGGGAGCAAACCAAGGAGACCTACACCTCCAAAACCACCCTCCTCCCCTGGGCTGAGTGCTGCTGCTGCTGTTTGTCTGCTCAGCTCCACCGCCCATCCACATCCCCCGAAGGCAGAGCTGCAGCCGCCGGGGAGCTCTGCCGTGCCTTCAAAGAGCCTAAACTGGGTCAGCAGAACGGAGAGAAAAAACCTGATTAAAGCATGAAGAAAGCTAGCAGACCTGCTGGCTGAGAGACAGCAGAAGGCAGGGAAAGGCACTCAGGCTCTGCATCTCCTTGGAGGCACAGAAAGACAAGGGCTGCTGGTCCCCCATTCCACAACTGCAGGGAGGGAAATGTGTTTCTCAAATCTGTAATGGGATGCAGGCAACAGAAACACATTTGGGGATAGAGGAGTATAAGCAGATAAGTGTGTCCCTCTGTCCTCCATGCAGCATTCTGCCTAGGGCCACCCTCACCCACATTTCCAGTCAATTTATTCTGACTTAAACCAAGTGAAACAATTTAAATCCATGCAAATCTAAAATATTTCATGAGCCTCATGGCTACAATTTGCACAATCCTTTCTTGTGCCTGAATAAACCCAGAGATGTTGGAGGAAGAGCCTCAACAGCTGCCAAACTCAAGCAGCATCTTTTGGATGCAATTAAAAATGCTAAACAGGATAAACAGGAGACCATGAGGAGGAAGCTTTGTTTCTCTGTCAGAGTCTTCTGACCTTAAAATAAAACAAGCCAAAACCACTTCTGCATCTGCAGGTGAAGTGCAGCAAAAGGGTTTGGGGGCTGCCAGGTTCCAGGAGGGAGGTGGATCCTTAAGAAGCACACGACTGCTGGAACTGTAATTTGGGTGACATTTGGCAAGAGGGTTTTGCAAACCACAGAACTTGGAGCGGGTGAGAACTCTTGCAGTGACCAAGGCTTTACTGATGTCCAAACCAGGTAACAGTGGATAGCAGAGATGTTGTTATCCCCTGGTACCACCAAAACCTCCAGAACCATACACCCTATCTCCCTGAAACCTGGCATAAATCTAACCTCACTCTGGAAAACACCTTCTCCAAGCCACATCCCTGAAAAGACAAACAGGTTTTTCTCCACAGATCCTGGGAAACCAGCTCCAGATCCCTCTGTGGAGCTGCACACCCACCACCACTGTGGTCCGTGGGCCCACACAAAGCCATTGCAGCCTTGTCCTGACCGCTGGCTCCAGGGTGGGCTGTGTGTTTGCTCAAAGACGTCCAATGAAAATATCAGCCTAAGAAATCACAGCAGCATGGGATGGGTGGGGAGAACATTCCCTGCTAGAAAGAATCTGAGCTCTGCAATTGCACATATCATATCTAGATGTTGTTGTAAAGACCTCTGTCTACAGAAGGAATAGGAGATTTGATCTAGTACGCAAATAAAAATCAGAAATCTCTCCTGTCAGCCACAGAAAAGGCTTTCAATAATTCATTTTAACAAAAAAGGAGATCAAAGAAAAATGCTGTGTTAGTTTGACATTTAGATATGTTGGTTCAGGATTCTTCTTTAATGTAATATGTAACAAACAGCACAGTTCATCTATAAATGCCAGACACGCTTGCAAATTGTTGAATATAGCAGGTCCTATTAATATTCACTTAGACTTTTCAAATTAATTCATTTTCACTGCCTTTATATCACTTTTACTGCCTCTACCCAGCAGTTGTAGGTCAAGTAGAGCTCTCAGAAATGCTACACAGAGTTTCCAAAGATAAAGTTTCAAATTTGTAACCACATTTCCATCTATTTCTTAATGTTACCCACCACATAGCTTAATGTCCAACCCAACTTATTTGACTATTACGTACTTGCTGTGAATTGCTTCTGAAAATTGTACAGTCAGGAGCCAGAATGAGGTGCTTTTGTCCTAAATCAACTGTCTGTGCAAGTTCACTCTCATATATTGTGGTTTAATTTCACTTACAATTTCCTTATGGGCATTTGGTGGAGTGGATGAAGTATATTATACTCCAGAAAGCACAGGCTTGCAATCCACAGATTTCACTGTTATGTTGCAAGAGGTATTTATTGCAGTGGAGAACTGCTGGCAAATTTAACATGTATTGCTCAAGCTCAGTCTGTATTCCCTTTGCTGTGCAGAAGACACAAGGGGACTCACATCTTCTAAATTTAAGTAGGGTAGGGCAAATTTCTTGCAAGATAAAATCCCCTCTAAATGCAGAAAATGGTTAACTCTCTGTGACTTATCTGTTCCAAGGTCAAGTAGAAAAGTAAATACTCCTGTTGTCACATCACTTTGATTAAGGATTCTCTTTAAAGTACATTTTTAGGCAATATTGAGGCAGCTCTTTTAAAAGCTATTTCCCTAGAGTAAAGTCCTTGATGGTAACAACCTTTGTTAGAGCCTGACACAGTATTATGCTGTCTTTGGAGGAAAAGCAGTGGTCACTCATGTCCTGAGCATGACTGGACAGTAGAGACTCTTGGATACAGACTCGAAAATCCATGGCTTTTCTAGGTATTGTAGCTTTTCAATTACTCTTTACATTGACTGCTCTACCTAGAAAAGAGCATTAGTTTGCTGGAAGGGGCAACAGTTACCAAATGTGATGAATGACACTCCAGATGGTAAAGCTGTGACCTGATCCTGGTGATAAAGTTGTATCATCCTTGTTACATCTAGTCCATTGAGAACAGGAAGGGCCAAAACACAGGTTTTTTTTCCCTCCACCAAGTGTCTGCAGAGTGCCATGCTCACAGTTGCATCTGCTGGAACCCTGTGGCACTGCCACATCTCCAGAAACTGCACCCACAAGACTGAACTGCTTTTACCCATGAGGGAACCAACCAGGTCAACCTCCATGGCTTTTCCTCACACACTTCAATCCAAGGACTCCCATCCCCAAAAAATCCAATCCCCAAAACTCCCACCCCCATGTACAGTGTCTCCTGGTTCAGGGCTGTTTGCAAGGAAGCAGAACCAAGGACAAGATCTTAAAGCCAGGGCCACCCACATCTCTGTGTCTCCCTGCCTCCTGGACTTCTCTCAGACCATGCAGGTGTTACACCGTATTGAGGAAAGCAAGTCCTGGCCATGCCTGCAGATGATATACCTGCAGGTGGAACCAGCTGGTTCCAAAGGTGGCCTTGGGTCTTCCCTTAATTTCATGTGGAGTATGCACAGGGAGTAGAAGAAAAATGTTCAAGCTAAATACAGCTCTCGAGTCTTCCTTAGTCTTGTTTTCACACATGCCAATAAATTTGTTAAATCACTTAGATGCTTTTGAAAATTTTAGTCACTGTTGGAATAATCCCCAAAAAAATCCCAAAAGAATCTCAAAAAAGACACTGCCACTCACTCAAAGGGCTGCAGTGAGAACTACAAACTCTGAAACCTGTTTAGAAAAGCCACTCCAGAGCAGGAGGTAAGGAATGGCCACAGCCAGCCAGAGACAGACTGACATGCAGCAGGGTCCCATCTGGCAGCATGAATTTTATTTCTGATTACAATAAACACAGCCCAGAGGCGCAGCAGCTGGACAAGGATCTGGCAGCTCAGACTGTGACCCCCCACCAACACGACAGCTCCCAGTTCCTGGGATAGGGGTCTGAAGCAGGACCCTGTCTTCGTCCCACAACACCACAAAACGAAGAACAGAGCACTGAGCTGAATTTAGGGGGGATTAAAGCATAAGATACAACTTTACATGAGCCTGACCACTCTCAGATCTTCACTTGTATCACGAAATCAGGGGTGGGGAGGGGGAATTCTTCCCTGACATGCAGGACGAACACAAACAAGTTATTATTTGAAAGGCTGTACAAAGGTTAAGTCTTTAATCCCCTTAATCCAGACGACAAACAAACAAAACCCCAAGAATGGGATCCTGGAGCACAGCTGAGTGCTGCCAGGTCTCTTGTGGGGGCTCTCTATTCACATTGCTGCAGCCAGTTATGAGCCTCCAGCTAAAAAGTTGCTGCAAAGAAAATAGATGCGGGCATGGTTTTATTCCCAGTTCTTTAAAGCTTATCACGGGCAATTTGGCAGCCTGGGCTCATGTTTCAGTGAGCAGGGATTAATCCTGAGGTCAGTGGTACCAGGGTTACTGGATTTCCAGGTCTGGCTGCCGTTGCCCTCTTACTGACTCTCGAGAGCAGTGACTCCTCCTGCTTGTTTCTCCTGCACAGGGAAAATGCAGATTCTGCTGAATGAAATAAAGAATGGTCAAGGCAGGGGAGGAATCACATAGTGACACAGAGCAGCATCACAAGATGAACTGCAGAGTGTTTGGGGCAAGGAGATCTCCTCTTTTCGTGCACCTTACAGAAAAAAATTGGGTCAATGCAATGCATGCCAGCATCTGTACCACTCCCAAACCACGACACTGTGGTAAACAGACAGCAGTGCAGGCACTCAAAGGGTTAAATGGATTTAGGACCTGACCTGGGTTTATAGAATACTGGGAAATTTTTCCACTTATTTCAGCAGGAATTGGGTCAGCTGCAACCATGCATCCTAAATGAACCGCAGGAAGAGTGTCGCTAATTTCAGTAGTAGTGTTCATGCAATTCAAAGTAGATGTGTGGTTATTTACCTTGCTGAATCAAGTCTACAGGAAAGGTCTAAGCCAGTGAAATAAGCAGCCCATTTAAAATGGCACTATCTTCTCTGCCATACAGCCCATCACATGCTGATGAGCTACCAAAGATGAGGTGCAGGAGATTGTAATTAAAAACCACATTTCCTCTTAAAGTTTTTCTCATCTTTTCTGTATTTGTCTTACCAACTATGAGCCATTCAGTGCAGAGTCTGTAAATTTAAAGAGAAGAATTGGTGTACATGATCTAAAAGGTCACAACTTCAGCAGTACTTAGATAAGCCAGAAGAAGAGTTAACAGCAGTGGTTCAGCGCAACCCTTGACAAGAATTTCTAAGTGTCTTTTTAGAAATAAAAAGTCCCCTTTCTCCTCATTTTGGAGACTCCCAGGTTGCTGCAACAGCTCCCTAGGCCTCTCCCCACATTGCTAGAAGCTGAATTGGACCCAATCTCTCACTCTGAGCAGAGGTCAGACCAGTCACACTGGCAGAGCAGCAGAGCACGTGAAGGCTGGAGAGCTGCAGGATGTTCTCTGGCTGTTGAGCAGTTGCTCTGGTGAGTATCAAGCACACCAGATCCACATCATCCCTGCAGTCCTGCTCACTGTGTCCCCTCTGCAGCCAGAGCCACAGGTCACACACAGAAAAGAAAACGCAAAAGGCAATTGCACGATACAGATAGAAATTATGTGATCCAGCCTCCAAATGTCAGTACACAGGGCTAGAGAAAGACCACAAAAGCCCCTACCTGAGCTGATGAGACCAACACTAACCAAATCCAAAGGGATGTGCAATGGCACAGGCAGCTCCTGCTCCACACAACTCTGGTCTCTGGTCTCTGCAAATTCTACTAAAGCATGTTATCCATTTGAGATTATATGTGTAGTGAGAGGAAAAACTAGATGGGAGGAGGTAAAGAAAAAGACACTCAGCCCAGATGCCAGTTTGTAACTGGGCCCTGAATTACTGTTAGAACAAGGTTCTCTCTGCCATGAGGATGGCAAGTGTCTGATCTCATTTTGTAGAACTGCAAAGGTCACTGCGAAATTACAGCTCTGTTGTGGTTTCATTTGGAAAGAAAAAAATTCCATGGCTCATTTAGATCATTTGGGAGCAGTCAGTCTTCTCCCAGCACAGAAGTCCCATCTGCCCAGTCTTTCACCCCACTTTCGCAGAGCCCAACAGTTGTGTTTAAAGATGCATTATAAAATTGAAAGGAAAGGGGCAATGACTGTAGAGCCCAGAAAGGGTGAAAAGGACTACGAAGGGCAATAAAACCCCTTATTTACATGGAGACTGCTCCTGCCATACACTATCAGGCTGCCAGGCCCCCTGCCTGCCTGAGTGCTGACAGCCTTTCCATCCCTGACAGTTCACAAGGTCGTGGTCCCTGCTGACATTTCATTCCACTTACCAGCCTGGCTTTCCTTAGCCCTTAGACCAATTCCACATCTGATCTCACAGCCAGTAGCTCAAGAATATGACAATTAAAGATTAATGTTATAAATGCATGGGAAGTCGAAAAATCCAGATTTTTTTAATGTCATGCCAGACTTATTTGCTTTTAAATCTTACCCTTGTGCTTCAAGACACCAGGCCAGGAGTGTCACTTTTCCCCAGCAGACTGCAAATGCATTCCTCCTTTCAGCTGCCAACTAGTTTTGTAGGCTAATATATTTTTCTTTATTTAATTATTCACTGCAACACATGAAACATTAAGCAGCTTCTTTCCATGAAGAAATGAGTGCTGTTTCCCAATGACAATATGCTAAGTATCCTTAATAACAGGAATAAGGAAATGAGTTTACTAGAACAAAGGGGGAAAGGGCAGGGAAAATGAGAGAAGCTCAAAGCAACTAGAATTTACTAAAATAAAAAAACCACCAAGACTTCATTTCTAAGAAAATGGTCACAATTAGCTGATCTGGGAAATAAAAGCAAAAAGAAACAGACTTTCAAAGTGCAAAAAAATTGTTTTCTGATATGACTTCTGGGCTACAATTCTTCTCTTTCTCAACACTGGTGGCGACGGGTCAGTGAGAAAGAAGCCACAGATGCGATGTTACAATATGTAACAGTTGTGTTTTCTTAATGGTGCTAAACCCCTGATAGCTGTGAGAAATGTGTGTTCTTCCAAAGAACAGAAAGTTAAAGGCTGAAGTCATCCACAAAAGCCTATCCAAGCCACAGTTTTTCCTGTGAAAGCAGGACGGCAAGCACAACTTCCAGCCCATGCTCTATTCATTTAATGCCTTTTGCAGCAGCAAGAGATGGTCTCACCAGGGTACAGAGCATCATGACCTCCTGAGAGCAGCCCACACCACTGCACTGCCAGCTCACCATCGATCCAGGATGGGACAAACCTGGTGACCTTGACACCTCTGCGGGCTCTGATGAAACTCTTCACTCTGCCCTTGGAAGCCTGGGTAGGATTGTGTGGGCGAAAGGATTTTTCCTGATTCTGGTGTTTATTTGTTGGGTCACAGAGGTAAAATTATCTCTGTTTGATTACTTAAAGCTGTTGGCTGTGGAGATAATCTGTGCATTAGCAGCTGTACGGTGGGTGGTTTGCAGTTCTGAATCTGTGTCTGGAAGCAAAGAAGTCATTTTGCACAGCACTCTAAAACTGGAAATTGAGCATACAGGACAAAAAGCCCTCCACGGCACCATGCAGAGGTTGCTTTCTACAAGGAGAAATCCTCTAATTTTCTGGAGACAAGGAGGGTGAGTGTCCAGCCGTGTCCTCCTGAACTCCCCCACCTCCCATGGCAGCACCCATGGAGAAAGAACACCTCAAGCAAACACCCAGTGGAGCCTTAACTCCTACATTGCAACATCTGTCTCTTTATGTTTTCACAAAAGGAGACTGATTACCAGCAGCACAGCTTAAAACAGCCCTTCTCAGCAACTTTGTTTAAGAGCCACAAACTTGTTATCACAAATCTAAATCCCATTACCTTTGGGAGGAAGGGGGGCTCAAACTCCTACCTGGGCACAGCTTCTCAGGGAAAGCTGGAACAATGCTCCTGTGCAGCGTGGATAAATATTTAGAGTGTAAACACTGCTGGAAACAATGATATAACTCTCCATCTGCTAATCCACCAAGCACTTGTGTCTGTAGGAGAACCATAGCAAGCTGCCCTTTCCCAAGGTACCATAACTTTGGTTTGCACATTTTTCTCTGAGGATTTGCAATTTTTCTCCTCTTGCCTTCACTTTGTCTGTGGCTGCTGAGCTTTAGTCATGCCAAGGAGGAGTGGGGACAGTTCTGGGCAGATTCCGGGCTGGAAGATTTATAAAGAACAGACATCAAAACCAAAGAGCAGAAAACTGATAGAAGATAGCAAGGGACATGAAACTTCCCAGTGACAGGAATGACAAGAAGCAGAAATGCATACTTGTTTTATTAAAAATCTTCATATGAAAGCAGAGGGGAGCATCCTCACACACAACAGACCTGCTCCGTGCTATCTCTTCACTTTGGCATGGCCTGAGACAAAGCAGAGACACAGCTCATGTTAAAAGTATCACCTATAGAGGGTTTTTGGTTGTTTGGGATTATTTTTTTTTGGAAGGGAGTAGCAGCAAGTGCCTTACTGTGGCACACAGACACATGCACCCTCCACACAGCCACAACTGCACCAATGATCTGTAGGCACAACTGATAATATCTGGAACACATTAAAAAATTAGAATATATAGTTCCCTGAGCAGCTGTACTACTTTTTTCACAGTCTTTACTAATTAACATACGCTGAGGAGCTACCAACAATCACAGGCCCAAGGTCGTGTTTAACTTCCTTTCTAAAACAGGCACAGAAAAATACCTTCAGCACTGGCAACATTGCAGTCTCACATGCCACAAAAACAAAACTTCAAAGAGTTTCTTTGCCATGAGCCCCCCATTTTCTTTTCTTTTCTTTTCTTTTTTTTTTTTTTAATCACATAAATGAATCAAATATGGCATATTCATGGATTGGTCCACCACCTCTCTTTTTCCAACCTCACCCACTAAAATCCTGCCTGACTTTGGGAGCAAAATTGGAGTAAATCCATCCCTGTGTATTTTATAATGCAAATTATCACAATGAAAAATGTACCTCAAGGAAGGCAGCCAACAGATAACTCATTTTTGTGAAAGGGGTGGGAATGGAGGACAGGGAGGCAGCCAAGGCAAGAAACTGCTCAGGTTTGCAGATCCCAAAGGCAAGCATTAAAACCCATTTTGAGGCACTTCCAACATTTCCACTGCTATCCTTCCTGCACTTTAAAAGCTATCTCCACTCTGCCTCCAATTTTTATATCTTTTAGCAAATCATCTAAGATAGCTTTATCTGCTCATTACCAGAAAGAGTTAAAAGTGACATGGTCTGTATTGTCTCAGGAGGAGAAAAGGGACAGACAAGGCAAATGTTTTATTTACGCTTTAAAATTGGATGTGGAAAGATTTATAAATGGATTAATTTTAATTAGTGTCCTCATTTTATTAAAAAAAAAGCATGCCTTAAAATTAATGCATTGCTACCCTGAGTATTAACAAATATGTCAAGTCTTTGGTTCTTTTAAAGCTCCTTTGTTGCTTAGAGTTTTTTTATTATATATCAAAAGCAGCCTCTGATGAGGTTAATTTTCAAAAACCATGATGGAATACAGCATGGCACAAACATTTTTTTTTAATTTTAACAAGGCAGGCCCAATAAATATCATTCTTTGGGGCAAATATTTGCACTGTGGCCTTTGAGTCCCATCTCGCAGCATGGTGGAGGCAGGTCCTCCCTCAAACACATCCTGAAGAACCTCTCTGCTGTTTGAGAAGTTAAAGCTAGGTACCCACCCCGGAGCAGAGGTATTTGAGCAATGGCTTTAACATTTGTGTTTCCTTGAACTGTTTCTCTAGTGGCTGCAGGAACTGGATTCCTCGCAGATAAAGCACAGGTGTGGTACCTGGGAAGATTTTTAGAAGCCCACATGAGATGCCTTGGCATTTGTGCTGCATTTCATTAGGGCACCGAGCAAAGTGGAGTCACAGCAAGGCCAAAAGTAAAGATTTCATTTTTCTGGGGTTCAGTAATCCAAACCCTGCCTACATGAGTTTCTTCAGCAGATGCAAGGACCACAGACAGCAGAGATGCAGCCATCAGCCTTTGTCCCCACCTTCTCCACACTGACTCGTGACAAGCACAGAGAGGGGTCTGCCTTAGGGGGTTTATGTGCAGTACAAACCACATAAGAAAGGCTCAATGCATTTGCTACCTCCAGGACACCAAGGCTCAACCATCTTATACACAAGTTCACCTGCAATATTCGCTTGCAGTATTTTTGACATTTTAGGCATCTCCTCTCCTAAACATGAGAGTGTCATGAGAAAGCTCTCTTATTTGAGCTGCTTCTTCCTGTGGAAGTTCCCCCCCACCCACACCACCAGTACCCAGCAGTGAAGTCCTCTTCAATTTCCACTCAGTCACTGCAGCCTCTTCCCTCTACACAGTTAATCTGACTTGCCTCCTCTACAGCCAGTACCACCACTGAATTAATGCATTTTAAAAAATTAACACCACTCTATTCCTGCTTTTTTTTCCCCTTCTTCAGCTCCTTGTTGCAAATATCTTCCAGTGCTGAACTTGACATGTGCTTTGCCTCTGCACACAAGGAGGGCTTGGACCCTCAGTCACAGCAGCCCTTTTCTCCACTCAAGCCACTGAAATTATTTCCTGTGCTGGAAGGGGCTGGAGAGGAGCTCCCATCAAATGTTCCTAGAGCTCCAATGCCACCATGGCCACCATGTGCTGGCTATGCCCACACCAGGTGGAGGCAACCAGCCCATGACACGATGCTCACACCTACACAAACTGGGCTGTCCCTTCATTGTCTTCTTCTCTTCCACATTTCTCCTGTCAGCACCCTGCCCTCTCTGCACTGCCCAAACATGTGGATCTGACTGCTGTCTAGCTCCTGGCAGCCTATCTTCAGACTCCTGCTCCTATTCTGGCAGTCCCAGAAGGCACAAAAAGAAACCCCTGGCCATTCTGGAGGGTGTGCTGCTGTTGTAACAGCCCCGACACAACCTGCCTGAGCATTTTAGGGTATCACAGCTGTGAATGATTGTCCTGTGAAGGATGAAGTCTGGCACCTTCCTGTGCTCCAGCCAAACAAAAGGGAGGAGGAAGAGAGAGAAGCGACACTTTCCCCTCCACTTGATCAAAACAAAATCTGATGGAGGCATGGGGGGGGAGAAACAGTCTGGGGTGCTAAGCCCCTTATTAATTAATGCATGTTTTGAAAAAAAGAAATGCAACAGTGCACTCATTTCGGCTGGATTCTAGGAGCTTTTGTGACCTTAATAATTCATGTTTATGCAAGCTGCTTATAATGTTAAGCAGTTGGGTTTTGTAGATTTTGTCCATTGCATTTAACGGAGATGAATATATCTAGCTGTGAAATGAGGTTGGCCATAATACTCACGGGGAAGCTTTAAAAAAAATTAGTGTTTTTAGAAGGGCTAACAAAATTCACAGCTTTGTCTGAAATAATTTTCCATCTATTAATAATACACACAATATAAGAAACAGAAAATAATTTTTTACCCAGACTTGTCCTTTCCCTTTGCTTTTCATGTTTTGGCAGCGTTTCCAACACCATTTAATTGCATCTTGAGCACATAATCAGGGTCTCCTGCCTGTTTTGCCTTTCTTCATAGCAACAGGAGCGTAAAGGGGGGATTACAAATACTAAAGTGGTCAGGAAAACTAAGGGGCAGGTGGAACTCATATTTTGGATATCAGTTTGGGCTCCTGCAATGCAGAGCAATAAGTAGGAAGAGCACTGCTAGCACAGGGAGAGGGTTTACTATTCCAGGCTTGTCACCTGTGGACACACAACTCCTCTGGGACACCACTTCAGACAGTGGCCTGGACTGAGCAGCAGCTTGTACCTGACACACCAGGCAGCCAGAAATAAACCACACCAGCACCCAGAATAAGCAGCTACTTATTGTCCTGAATATCTTTATAAGCCTTTCCCAACACACCAGATATCACTATTCCTACACACTCTTCATTGAAACAAACAGGTTTCTGAAAAAAATCCACAATTACTTTTTATCAACACAAGATAGGCCACTTTTCTCACTATCCTTTCAGAATTTGGCAATATTTAAGGGAAACTGAGAACCTGCTCTTTCCTGGGCACCTTCCACAAGGAGACAGGGATGCTGCTGTAAAGGGTCACCTCTCTGAAATGCTGGCAAGCTTGTGCACATCCCTGCCAGGCCGTGTTTAAACTGGAAGCTCTTCCATAAAGACTCTTAGTTGGTTTTTACCCTGGCTTTATTTAAACAAGTTCTTATTTAAGAGAAGCAGTGTTCATTTAAACTGAAATCACAGTTTGCTCCTCAATGCAAGCTGCCAAGGGCACCTCCCAGCAAACAGAAAGTTTCCAAGTGCAGATGAGGAAGAGCAAACTGCCCCTGCAGTGCCAACAGCATCATGAAATAAATGGAAGTGGGAGCTGAATGAAAAAGGTGACTGCAAAAGACATGGGGTTTTTCTCCAAGTTGGCTCTGACTTTAGAAGAAATGGGCCCCAATGGATCTTTCCCCCCAACCCCAAATAAGAGATGTTGACTCTTGACACAACCCACACACACACTGACACTCAAAGCCCACACCTTGAGGTATTTCAATGGCCTTGAAATACCAACCATTTTCAACAGTCAGTGTAGCCAGGTGAACTCCAGGCAATTACAAACCAAAATTACACCAGGTGATTTTAAGGTAAGTATTAGGTCTTCCATAGAAAGCATCAAGTTCAGTTTTAACAGACTAACTAGTTTGTTAAAAATAAAAAAGTAATAATGTAGTCAGTTTTAGCTGCTTACAGTAGTTCTTGGAACAGCCACTTCCCTCCCACCCAAAACAAAAAACACTGGATCCAGAGATCCCTATGAGTATGAGCCCATGGCAGTATCATTGCCAGTAGCTAATGTAATGTCCACTGTCTTGACTATCTAATAGTACATAAAGTTCAAAATATATTTCCTTGCATACCTACCTGACTCAGACTAACAGTTTTACTCATTATAGATACCTAAACCAGATCCAACCTCCATCAAATTTAAGGCCATGCCTTACCCCAAGGTAGGATTATCCCACATGAACACTGAAGAGAGACACTAAAGATGTCATATCATACCTTCCAAACAGCAGGACTTCCTGTCTCCCATCAGAGAGATTACTCCTGAGCTATCATCCCATCTACAGGAGGTATTAAAAGGCCACAGATAAAATCATTAATCTCAAAGCAGGCTGTCTCCAATCAAGGCTTCCTACTCACAGGCTCCATTTTTCCACTGTCGGTATCTACTGAAAGGCAACTCCATTAGAGGACCACTCCAAACAAGAAATACCAATTCTCAACAGTTTCCCCATGTTTCTCAAGCTGAGCTATTGTTTTCAATGCTTGCCCACACCCACAAAAGAGTCATGTAGGACATACTGCTCTTCAGAGTGACAAACTTGAAAAAGCAGTTCATTTAGGAAACTTGCAACTGTGACACCTAAACTTTTCCCTACCTCCCAACCCTAGATGCACATGAAAAGAGGGCAGCTGCCCCTCTTTGGCTGTGATTTTACAGTGATCACAACCAGTGGTTTCACATCTATCAGACTGGAGCACTCAAGCTCCCTCCATGCTGGGAGCACCACAGCCAGCCAGAAGACTCTGACAATGAACGTTCTTTTCTGCAGCTGTAACTACAGGCCATTACCTTTCACATGGAATACATTTAAATGTAAATAAATGTACAAAGTACCAAATGATTTAGTGGAATGCTCTGCAGACAAACAATGCTATCTACCCCTAAGGATCAAAATTAATTGGAGGAGGAAGAATATTTTAATTGATACAGCTCTATATTGTAAAATGGCACTTGAGCGACAGGCAATTACACTTCAAGCAATTTCTATGATATAGTGTCTAACAGAACAGATACAGCAGGAAGTAAAAAAAACAGCAAGCCTAAATACCGCAAGAAATAAAATTTGTGTGCACTCTCTATGTGATCAATGCAAACATAACCACAAACATTTGCATTACAATAGCGCAGTAAATAACAACCTCACAGCTGAGACATTTACAGGCACATTAGTAAATACACTTTCACATCTCACAGAGAGGACAGCAATTTATTCAACCACCCAAGTAAGACACCTTGCAATCACCAGTCATGCTTTAATTAGGAAGGATCCTCCTGAAAGCAAAGCACAGGTGACCCAGCAGGTCCTTTCCACCCTACACCTCCAGGAGCTGTGATTCACCACACTTCACACTACTCACTGCACAGAGGTTTAAATCCTTTGATGAGCATGTGGACGTGGCCTGAAAGACAAGGCTGCAGGCCAAGCTGAGCCCATCACACGCCATTCCCCAGAGCCCCACACCTCTCAGCAGCCACGGTGCACCAACCTGAATAACTGTGCATTCTGGAATGGTGCCACCCATTTGTTCACTGCACTTATTTATTTCCATCTGAGCTACAGGACAGATTTTCCATACAGAAATGCTCGTAGCTTTATTCGGAAGATAAATAGGAGGAAGTTTTCTACCCTATAATGGATTCCTGCTGGAATAGGACATGTCACATGTCATCTCGCAGCCCAAGCCCCATCATAGCAATGAAGACATTTCTCTGCTCAGCTACTCACCCCAAGAAGTCGAGGATTGAAATACAACCCATGTGGAGGAAGGTTCCTCTGTGGTACAGAAGAATAAAGGGTGGAGAAGATGATTCAGAGAAGGGGAATATAATCTATGCTGCTGAGAGCCTGGGAAGAAAACTGAAAGCTGGCTTGAATTCAGCATATTTGTATTCCCAGATAAATATGGTGAACATGTTCCCAGGAGAAACACCTGTGAGGAGGGCTTGAAAATTGGAAACTGGCACTGCACATCTGGGATGACCACAAGACAGACAGTCATCACTTGTGAAACTCCTTCAAACCCAGGCACACTGGGAAAACAGGTAAGAGCATAAGAACAGGATTAATATTTTAAATATGAGCAGCTGGTTAAAGTTTAATACCTGTCCCACTTGTCATCTGAAATCCTTCATGAAGGGAACTGAGTTCAGATGAGACAGAGACTTTAGTCTTTAACATGAGGTCAGCTGCCATTGAAGCTCCTGCCAGCCTTGATTAAAGCTGATGTGCTGACAGCCAGGCACGACAATGAGCAGAGGTGGCTGCCAGGGGTCCCAGCCACCCTCCTCCCCAGTGCAGGGGACACAAAGGAGCTGCACAATGTGCATCAGAGCATTAGGGTGGTATTAAGTAAGCAGAGCCTTTGGGGTTCGTGTTTTGCGGCAGGCTCTGGAGAGAAGCTTTCTCAAAATCCATGGATTCTAAGTCTCTTTTCGATATTTGTATTGAGAAATGCATACCCCAACAGATCTCAGCCAACAGTTTTCACTGGCAACCTATCTTCCCACATCCCTCAAGTGGATGGATAGCAGGATGGAGACTCTAGGGGTCCAAAGTCCCTCCCACTCTAAGTAGAGATCAGACCACCTGAGATGGTGGGAGATTCAGAGATGGTGGGAGATTCAGAGATACCTGAATACATAACATAAATAATGCACCACCACGTGTGTAAGTTCCCAGGACCCAGTGAGGTGCATCCCAGAACCCTGAGGGAGCTGGCTGATGTGGTTTGCAAGACACTGTCCATGATATTTGAAAAGTCATGGCAGTCAGGTGAAATCCCAGGTGATCAGAAAAGAGGAAACATTGTATCCCTCTTTAAAAAGGGAAGAAAAGAGAACTCCAGGAGTCACCTATCACCCTCACCTCTGTGCCTGGGAAGATCATGGAGCAGATTCTCCTGGAGACTGTGTTGAGGCATTTGGAGGACAAGGAGATGATTTGGGACATCCAGCACAGCTTCACCAAGGGTAAGTCCTGTCTGAACAACCCAGTGACTTTCTGTGATGGAATGACCACATCAGTGGACAAGGGAAGGACTACAGATGTCATTTATCTGGACTTCTGTAAAGTCTTTGACATGATCCCCCACAACAACCTTCTCTCTAAATTGGAGAGAGATGAGTGGACTGTTAGATGGATAAGAAGCTGGTTAGAAGGGTGCATCCAGAGAGTAGTGGTCAGTGGCTCAGAGTCCTGATGAACATCAGTGAAAAGTGTTGTCCCTCAGGGGTCTGTACTGGGACCAGGGTGATTTATTATCTTTATTTATGACACAGATGAAGGGATCAAGTGCACCCTCAGCAAGTTTGCAGGTGACACCAAGCTGTGGTGGTTTGACACACCTGAAGGACAGGATGCCATCCAGAGGGACCCAGACAAGCTCAAGGAATGGACCCATGGAAAGGAACATCATGAGGTTTAACAAGGCCAAGTGCTGCTGCTGCACCTGGGCTGGGACAAGCCCTGGTGCCAGCCCAGGCTGGGCATGAACAGCCCCAGAGCAGCCCTGCCCAGAAGGGCTTGGGGGTGCTGTGGCTGAGAGGCTGCACATGCCCCGGCCATGGCACTGCCAGCCCAGAGAGCCAAACGTGTCCTGGGCTGCATCCAGAGCCCCGTGGGCAGCAGGGCAGGGAGGGGATTCTGCCCCTCTGCTCTGCTCTGCTGACACCCACCTGGAGCACTGCATCCAGAGCTGGGCTCCAGCACAGCAGGGACAGGGACCTGCTGCAGTGAGCCCAGAGGGGAGAGACAAGATGATCAGAGGTCTGGAGCATCTCTTCTACAATGAAAGACAGAAAGAGTTGGAATTGTTCAGCCTGGGAAAGAAAAGGCTTTGGGGTGAGACCTAATTGTGGCCTTCCAGGACCTGGAGGGAGCCTGCAAGAAAGATGGAGAGAGACTTTGTAGTCCTGTAGTGACAGGACAAGGGGGAATTGCATCAAACTGAAAGAGAGCACATTTAGATTACGTATTAGGAAAATATTCTTTGCTGTGAGGTTGGCAAGGCACTAGAACAGTTTGCCCAGAGAAGCTGTGTTCAGGGCCAGGTTGGATGGAGTTGGGAGCAACCTGATCTAGTGAAAGATGTCCCTGTCCACAGCAGGCAGGCTGGAAATCCGTGACCTTTAACGTTCCTTCCAATCATGGCCATTCTATGACATTAAGACCAGCATATCCAGTAAAAGACACAGCTCAGTATTAAACCTAGACTTTCCCCACACCACCAGGCAATCCCTTTTGCCCTGTAAGCAGAGAGAGAAGCAGGAGTGTGTTTCTTCAGTCAGATCACAGTTACTGATTTATACAAGTGTTGTATTTGCATACAGCTGGAGGAGCGGAAAAACCCTGCTCCAGCAGGAAACAAGCTGTCTTTTACCCATCTGGGAAGATGAGAGCACTGCTGAACTTACAGACAACATGCAACAGGACAGTGGCACGGGTGAGAGGATGCCTAGTGGAGTCCAAAGCATTTACAGGAGACCAAGCAGCTGGGCTGCTCTCATGCAGATCTGTAATACCAGGAGGCAAAGCAGGATGTTTTCCCTGAAAGGCAACAGTGAACACAGTGGGTTTGGCATCTGTTTCAGGAGGTCCTACCTCTGTCAAAATTCTGGACAAAGCCTGTTTGTCTGAGAATTTGCAAAGAGTGGAGGAAGCATCAAAGCTCTCCTTCATTTTGTAGGTCAGGAAGGCTTTGGGTTTGGCAGGGTGTCAGCTCATATGTATTCTGTAAAGTGCACTTTAATTTTTCATTGTAGCAGCACCTACATACTTTCATTGAAATAAATAATGAACCAAATTGTATCATGAATCTAGGAATCACTCTCTTCTGGTCCCCATCATGGAGAGGATTTTCTTCCCAGTGACAAGTGTTAATGCATTTATGCCCTAGTTTTCCACAGTGGGTGTCACTATTGAAGTGTCAGGAAGGAAGGTTAGAGCTGCTTTTTCAGACTGTTCCTGTCAGCCTCAGCAGTCCGTTTTGGATGAAAACATCCCGGCAGAACACAGCCTGAAAGAAAGCTGGATTTTAAACAGCACAGCAAAAGTCTTTGTGTTGTATATGATTAAAATGTAACATTGAATAGGTCTTTTTCCCACTCTGAGTCAGGGAGGACAGCTCCACTGTGTAAAAATTACAGGGTTTTTTTGCAGAATGACAGAAGTTTCAGAAGTCTTTAATGTAGTTAAGAGACCATTTTCCATGGTTTTCTCATTTTTCAATGCTGCTTTTTCTGACAAGTCCCCCAGCACAAATCCTGGCAGGTACTGTTCCACTTGTGAGAGCTGACAGGGGACAGCTGGCCATTCGTCATGGTGAGACCCCAAAGCAGTGCCTACCTTCACTTCTCACACAGCAAAAATGGTCAGAACCAAAACCCAGTGGGATCCAGACACTCTGTTTGATTTGAACCATTCTGTGTGAGGTCATGATAATTTTAATAAACACAGTTAGTTGGGGGGGGGGGGGGGGAAGGGGGAAATTACTCAATTATCAAAAGCGGCCTGACTGTAATTTCAAAGTTTTACCAAATTACTTTAATACCATTTCATTTAGAGAGAAATTTAGATTAAGTGCACACAGTAAGTGCTGTTATCCACCCAGCTACTAACCCCTTTTGCAAACTGTCCAACTGCAGAGAAAGTGAATAAAATGCTGGCAAAATCAAACAATAATGAAATTAAAGCTCAACAGCATGGCTTACGACAATGCTCCAGCGGCATCCTTGGGAGGCTGCACTGAAGAGGAGGTGCCATTAGGCAGGTATAAGAGGAGAAGTATTAGATTTCAGTATTACATCTGCTCCCACCTCCCTTGCAGAGCTTTACAATGTCACAGCAAGGCAGAAATATCAGCGTGCTGATACTGATTAGGAGCCCTTTTTAGACAGAAAAGGATAATTGTTTTCTCCTGGAGAGGACCCATAAATTAATTTTATTCACCCAGACCACCTCTGTCATTGCTGGAAGCTGCTGCTGAAGGACCACAGACTCTGCCCTAGATGACACCACATCGCATGCAAATCTACAGCTCAGAGCAGTGGTAACTGCACAAGATATAATGTCTTGTGACATGGTGAAGGTCATATTAGACTATTTGACCTTCAGGCTAAATTTATCAATTCAGTGAAATATATTAATAACAAGGTTTTTAATTAAGACAACATCATAGAGCAATACTGCTTGGCCCATTGCAGATCTGTATTAAAGTACAATATTCATTTAATCGCTTTTGTACATGATCTAGTTAAAATTAGCCAGGAGAGCTGTTACTGTAACACGTGGGTAATAGAAGCAGAAAGCTGAGGCTCACCAAAGCAAAGCCACTGCACTTCATTACCACCCCAGCAGCCTCAGCAGGGCCAGACATGCCAGTGGGGAGAGGCACAAGAGGGAAGGCTGAAGCAGCATACATAACTCACACCTTAAAGAACAAAACACAGTTCATTATCCTGCTATTGTTTTGACAGAAACAGACCCCAAATTACTCGTTTGCTGCTGCTATTTTCACCCCATCAGCAGTCGGGTATGCCTGAGTCAGCACTGGACACACTGCCCAGAGTGGCGTAAGGCAGTGCCAGGCTTTCCCAGGCTCTGTGTAAGACCCAGCTGTCCCAGGAACAAGGGGGGCAAATAAAAACATAAAAACACTCTTTTCTACTCCTTCTCTGCATACGTTAATCTACGCGCTTACTCCTGTTTACACTATGAGGTGTATGTCATAAAAGAGCTTACAGGATGTGTACTGCAGCCAAGTTAATATTACTGTTGGAGCCTCAGCCTCTGTATTTCCTGACTTGACATGGCCCAGTTAAAACTACTATTTTATTTTATTTTATTTTATTTTATTTTATTTTATTTTATTTTATTTTATTTTATTTATTCTACATTTATCTAATGGAGTTTATTAGTGGTTTGAACTCATTTCAGGTAAGAATGCTACACAGAGCACCCACAAACACCTGCAGGAAACTGAGCAAGAAAACAAGTTCTATACTGGAGACAATAATAATATACAGAAATATTAGCTAGTATAGAAATGTGTACAACTATAGTAAAGAAGCTACTTTTAGCAACAACATTCAGAACAGTTTAGAAATGTGTCTGTATTATAAGACCTTTTCACATATTACTGTGGTGAAACCCAGACCTTTTCATTTAGGGCTACTCAGCTGTCCTTTTAGGGCACAAAGTGTGCAGTGTACAAGAACTATAATTTTTTTTAAAAAAGATTTTTTTTTCCACAGATGTAATGACTTGGATTTTAAATGCTGGAAGCAATTCCCACTGCTTGTGCATACAAGCTAAGGCATATGGACCTTATATTAAAGCCTTCGCTACCTCCCAACACAAGCGTGCGCTCTTGCACCCAGCCACAATCCTGCCCAGAGATGTTCCCTATTTCACAAAGCTACTGAAAAGCCAGTAAAACACCCATGGCAATATTATTAAGATATGCAATAGCTTTTAAATTTGACCCTTACAACATTAAGGTTTGATGTCACCAGCATTGCCAAATAACCCCTGCAGTAAATACCTGCCACGCAAGATAGCTGCAGCTCTCTGCATTCCCAGGAAATCCTTTGCAATACCACTCAGACTCTGACCTTCTCTCCCTACTTCAACTCATTTGAGACAATTAGTGTCTTGATTTCTACCCTGGGAAGCCTGGGTGCTGCTGGCAGAGCTGCTGGCAGCTGCATTTGCCAGCTCAGGAGCTGGTAAGCCAGACTAAACATCTACTCACACATCAAGATTTTAGACTAGCATTCCCCGGTCAGCATTTCAAAGGGAATGTAGAAAAGACCTCACGTCATGAAAACCAAAATACTTTTAAAAAAAGGAAAAAAAAAAAAAAAAAAGGAAAAGAAAAATAAATCCTTTCCGCTTCTCTAAAATGTTCGTGAGTTTTTGAAAAGTTTAAAAAATAGGTTTCCTCCAGGCTAGGCACTGAATAATTTTAAAGAAGAAAAGACTTCAAAGACACATTTTCCATTCTATTTGCATTCAGGCATTTTGTTTTTCAGAAAATTATTAACTCAGTAATATCAGTAATATCACAGCCTATTCTTCTACTTGGCATGAGCTTTGGCTACCCAGATAATTCATCGAGTGCAAGAGAGGGAGAAGGCACTCTACAGAAGTTTGTGAGTCATCCCAAGGGATTAGCACGGTATTTGCAAGGACATGCATCCTGCACACCAACATGAGAGTTGCAGAGGGTGTACAGGCATTGCAGTGTGCGCTAAAATGAAGGCAGAGGAGCCTACACCAAGGCGGCTGAGCACTCTGGTAGCACCTGCTCACAGCCACTCCGGCTGCCCCTCTGCCAGCAGTAAAACGAAGCCCAAGCCCTGATGTCTCCACTAAAAACATGAGGCTGGTGCAAGGACAGGGCTTGAACCCGCTGCCACTGCACCGGCCAGAGCGCTCCAGCATCCTGGGTCAGTCCCCCACAAACTCCCGCAGCCCTCAGGGACGAGGGAGTGAAGGCAGCTCTGGGACGATTCCTCTCCCAAGGCTTCACAGCGCTCTTTCCCAGCCAGAAGCAGAGAAGATTTGACAGCGCGTTGAGAGAAATTCACGAGCATTGCTGCTCATTAAAAGGATACCGAGGGAAAGCACTGAGGTTAACGGGATGGGCTATATTAAGCCCATTTACAGCTTTATGGCGCCTTCAAAGGGGCATCAGAGCCTTTTACGGCCACGTAGAATGGTCAGATAGTTACAAACTGAGACAGGTTTAAGAGAGTACCCCAGGCCACCCGAAGGAGAGGCAGCACAGTTAACTTCAGAGTTTGAGGTCAGCTCTTGATGTTTTCCTCTTACATTTCTTACCCACAACTGCTCCCCGGCTTACAATACTGCATATATCACACAGCCTGCTTTGTGCGAACAGGAGTATTTAATGACACAGAGAACTACCTTCTGATGATTAGAGGGGGAAAATCGGCCACATGCTTCATGCTGTCTGATTTTATTAAACTGCTCTGTATATGGAAGTGGGGGGTGGTTGCTGTTTTTCTGCAGCGGCAGCCCCTCTTCCTCACATCCCCGGGTCCCGCGCATTGCAAGACAGTAACAGGCACTGTCACAACATGACCTAATCCTCGCCGGGAGACAGGACAAAGTGTCACAGCCGGCGATGGAGCTGCCCCTCGGCCCCCGGCAGGCACGCCGGGAATAGGAGAACGAGACTGGTCAGAGACCCTACAAGCACGCCCAGATCAGGGGATATGGCCCACTGACCCCCAGAGGAATGAACCCCACCAACCCCGGCAGGACGGGCCCTATCAACACCTGCCCCATTGACCTACAGAGCGATGGACCCCACTGAACCCTGGGCATGGACTCCAGCAACTCACCAGCTTCCTGGGGATGGAGCATGATGGGGTACGCATTCCCCTGAGCCCCTCCAGAGGGGATGCGACCCTCAGCCCCCCGAAACATGGAGCTCCAGGGATCACGGGGGAGGCACCCCACTGACACATGGAGGAGGGGCTGCTAACCCCCACAAACAACTCTGGGTAAGATGAAGAGCCTCAGCCCTGGGGTGGGGAGATGCACCCTGCCCCCCCCCCCCCGCAGGAGACTGAGCGCCCAGGCAGCTGGGGGAGGCACCCACGACCCCCGGCAGATGCGGCCCCGGTGGCAGCGGCGATGGGGCTGCGCCTCCCCGTCCGCCGGGACACGAAGCCCCCGGCGCGGATGCCGGCATGACCACAGCGACCGCCGGGCGATGCAGCCCCCGCGTCCCGCTGCGGCAGCACGGGGGGAGCGCGGCGCCCAGCCCAGCCCAGCCCAGCCCAGCCCAGCCCAGCCCCGCGGGAGCGAAGCCGCCGGCGGGGCAGCCCCGGCCCCGCCGCCCCCGCGCTCCCCACTCACCTCGGCGGGACGGGGCCCCGACACCTGCCCGGCGTGCCCGGGGCAGGCGCACCCGGCCCGGCGCCGCTGCCTCGCCGGCTGGAGCGCCCGGCCCGGCCCGCGGAGCGGCGGGGGCGGCCCCGGCGGGGCGGGAGCGCGGGGATGCCGCGAGGGGCGGCCCGACGGGGCGGGCGGGGCTCGCTCCCTCCTTCCTCCGCGGGACACCTGGGGCCGGGCACCGACCGCGCCGCGGGGGCCGGCCGGCGCTGCGGGAGCTGCCTGGGATCTGCGGCCCCCGCCGAGCAGGCGTTGCTCTCTGCCAGGGTTTTAATGTTTTAGGGCACACCGGGATTTTTTCAAGTCTTTTAAACGTTTTCCTTGTATCGCTTTTATCTTCGGTTCTCGCTCAGCGGGCAGTGCTAGTTACAAGGATGATTTAAATGAACTGTGAATTACATTTTTTTCTTTTTTCATATATAAATCTAAGCTGATCCTTTCTAATATTTTAATAAAGTTTTCTTTTCCTTTAATAGAAACCTCAAGATTATCAAAATGAAACGGCATTCTAAAGTGTTTAGTTGCTTTTTCAGGTTCGCGTTCCTTAAGCACTGCGAACGGGAATGGCCAATGTCTGCTTTCTTTCAAGCCAGAATCCTCTCCTGACTCATGGCCCTGTACAAGGCGCAGGGAGTGTGTTTCCAGCACTGCTGTTCTAAAATTAAATTTGAAAAAAAAAAATTCAGATCAACCAAAGTGTCTCTAAAGTATTGTCTTTATTAAAGACTCTGTCAGGTAATCACGTTACAATTTGGCCCAGATGCTCTGCCTATCACTTCTTTGAAGATGATTGCTCGTGATGGCAATGTCTGGGCTGATAACTAAATCAAGCTCAGCGTTTAGAGCAGAGGGTTGTCTACAGGCACTTGTTGCAGTGACAGGCTCACCACAAGATACCAGGCAGTGCCTTAGGACTCTTCAGCACGGGAAGGACGCTGTGAGCTGAATTGTTGTGTGAATGCATAATGCTTCCATGCAAACAGAGCAGTACTGCAGAGCGCACCCCCACCACCCTCTGTGCAGAGCGATGAGGTTTGCCTGGAGTCTCCGAGGCCACAGCATGCAACGAAAGAAGAAACCCAACCCCTTTCACACTGATGAACTCCAGGATGAGGTGCAAAAAAACAGGTGCGTGATTCCTGTCGCTGACCTTGTTTCCGCGAGGGAATCCCAGGCACAGGAGCGAGCCATAAATGATGGGACTGGCGGGAGAACAGCTCCCAGGAAGTGGAGATTTTTCCACCAGCACTGCCTGCAAACACCTGGCCAGACCCCATTAACCCACAGCACCCAGGAGGACCTCCCTTGTCCCACCCTGGTTTTCCCCTGCATCTTCACTCTGCAGTGTGAGCCCATTGGGTGGCTCCCTGCGAGGCCAGAGTTAATCCAGCACACAGTTCAATGAAATGTCAGTAGCAACAGATGTGGGGGTGCAACAAGTTCTGCCACTGTTCAAGACCCCATGTGGCTAATGCTGCCCTGTGTCCCTGCCAGTGCAAAGTCACAGGATATAAAGGCCTCTAAAAGCACTGCAGCAGGAAACTAATTCAGCCCCCATTTGCGACTTTCCCCCCTGTTTCTAGGAACCTGCCTTTGAATGATGCTCAGTTCATTATTTATCCCCATGAGAACAGACATGCTTGCAAATCACTCCTCTGTGCTGCCAGGTAGCTCTCTGGAAATGGTGCTAGCTCACAACAGCAAGATGGATGATGAATGAAGCAGGATAACTGAGAATTATACCTTTTGACTCTCCAGTTCAAAACTGTGATGATATCCCAGTGAGATATGAAAAATTCCCAGAGGATATGTGGCAACCAGATTGCTGACCCCTTACTTCAGAGCACAACTTTTCCTTTGTGATCAGTTCTGCTGGGAAATAATATCCAATAGCCATGCAAATGTTATTATTAACTTTCAGAGCAGTGTAAGGATCAGAATCACCTATATATACATGCACTAACTTCTGATGACTCACTATCTTAATTTTTTTAAGATACACAAGTCCAGCCTATTTGTACAGCTCATTAAGGCAAAAGAGCAGGTTATGCCTGAATCACTTATTCAAATCAGAGGAATTCTGTTCATTTCAGGGGTTATGCCAACAGAGAAGTGGCATGGAAAGTGGCATCTTTCTTTCCTCCCATATAACGTATCATTTAAATCTCTCTAAAGTCAGTCGTGTCCATTTCCCCCATTTTTTGCATCAATTACAAGACAAAAATATAAAGCACTGAAGGCTGGGTGCTCCTGCTGCAGAGCCTTTCGCCTCTGGCAGGATTACACACTGGAGTCAAAGCTGATGATCATAAACAATGTCTTTCACTAAGCTTTCCTAGGCAGCTGTTGGCCTTTGGCTTTGTAATGTAAATCAATCACTGCTTACATCTTCTGATTTCAGGCCAAAAGGTGGAAAAAGATACTGTGCTATATGTGTTGGGTTTATTCTGCAGATCTCTATGGAAAGGTCAACTTTATCTACCACCAGAATCTGTCATTCTGGAGGTTGACAGCAGTATTTTACATTCTCCTGTTATACATCTGAGAAACACGCCTTTTCCTACTGCTCTTCCTGAAGGTTATGCACCTCTTATGCAATATGAGCATCAAAATCTTAATTTGAGGAGTAGGGATCTCCTGATGCTGATATATAGGAATTGCAGTACTTGTATTTTGCAGCCTGGTCAGATGTTGATAGCATCAGTAGCACTCTGTATTTTTCTCAGACACCAGCTGAGTAGAGATTTAATATACCCCTCAATGTCGTTCATACTTCACCTCCCAGAGTGTGCCCCAAGTCTCATTTTGTATTGCTTTAGATAAAGGAAGGATGCTGAAACTAAAACAGTTGTCTGGAAGCCAGAGGAACCTTAAAGAGGTTCTGGAGCCCAAGCAAATAGAGAGAACCCAGAAAGCAGAGAGAAAGATCAGGTTAAGCCAATGGAATAATATTCAGCTTTTGAGATCCAAATGCTCCTGAGATCATATAACGTTGTGTGGCTGTATCAGCAGAACTAAACTTCAGTAGCATATTTTCAGAAACATGGAGTACTTTCAGAGTTACTACACAGCAGAATTTTGTCATCCTAACAACATTTTATCCCAATGCCATCTTCAGCAATCTGTAATTTTGTCACATTTTCCAAGAGCAAGCAAGATTTTCTGCCCTGACCCATGCCACCCTGGCAGTGTCCATCTTCTGCTGAGCTCTGGGGATGGCTGGACAGCATCCAGCAATTCAGGCAGATTGGCTGAGCTGTGACCTGCCCTCAGCTCTCCCTGAAGTCCCCAGATGTGGGGGCTTTACGTTATTTTGAAATTTTCCTGTAGCTGACTTGATAGGTCTTTTTTAGTGGCTTGGGGACAGACTGTCTAGCAGTAGGTACAGAATAAGGTGTAAATGAAAAAGCACAGCATCATCATATCCAGGTAGGGTGCACATAATGCTGCCACCACTGACAGCAAAAAGTGGGGCAATAAGTATCTGGGACTGATTAACCTGAATTATGACTTTCCCCCAGCAGCTTCCAAATTTCAGGCTGTGATTTAAAAACCGCAGCGTGAGTCCTGACACATTGTGAGCCCCACTGGCAAGACTTGTGCTTTGCTGTGTTTATGGAACAAAACTGGTACCTTTCATTTTATTATGATATAATAATCTTCTCTCTCATCTTATATCTGCCCTTTACACAGACTCCCCCATGGACATAACTGATATGAAATAGACCAAGGAGAAGCCACCACTGGCTGTGCTATTGTCAATTCCATTCACAAGGAGGCTGAAATGAACTATTCTACACGGAAAAATTAACCAGCATGATTACAGTAATAACCCAGAGTTATCATGGTCCTCAGGTGGGCACACTGTTCCAATTTTATTTGGAAATAATTACTTCAAAAGCACAGCAATTTTTCCAGGACGCTGTCTTGCTTTGAAGGAATGTATCCGTGCTGCTTCCTCTGCAGCAGCAGTGACAGTGATTTTCTTTGCATAAGCAAAGCCCAAGAGAGGGAACACATTACATATGTCTCCTCCATAATGTGCTGCAGTAAATATGAGACTAAAAGGGCTGAAAAAGAGAAATCTTGGAATTTGGATAGAGCCTTGCACAGAAAATGAAGAGTCACACCAGGCTCAGAGCCACAGTCACAATTTGGCTCTGCACAACCTTGTGTCATTTGTAGCAGTGACACTCCACTTTGTTCCAGCTTTGATTTGGATCATCAGCCACAAACGGAGCAGTAATAATGAAAAAACAATGATCCCAATCCAATATTTTTTCTTTTTTTTTTCCTGAAACCCTTTACAGCAAGGGGGAAAAACAAGCTAAGAGCTGTGAATCCATCGCAAGGGATTTCTCTCCATTTATGCCTCTTCTGGATTTTCATAGACAAACCAAAAGCGTAACTAGGATGTAAAGTTCCTCAGATGCAATGGGTTTCCCTCAGAGCACAAAAGTGGTCAACCTCTAACAGGTATTTAGTTTTGATTAGTGTCAAACAAAAACATAACTGCCCTGAACATACGGGGTGGAGAGGTAAAGGTAGGAAGCAAAAGGGCCATTATCAACAAGATTTAAATTCAAAATGAGAAAATATACATTAGGTACATGTGGTATATATTGTTTATGGATATCAAACATTAAATTTTAATTTTCTGTAAAAGTCTAAGATATGTACTCTATAAAAATACTTTAAGAGACTAAAGTAAATATTACTAGTCAAAGAGTCTCAGATTCAAACACGCAGCTACAACTCTTCATAGAAATATTATTTTTCCAAGCCCTTGAGGGTAAGAGCTTAGATTATTTTGGTATACATAAGACACAGTTCTCTTAAGATCCTCTTCCATGGAATTCCAAGATCAACACTTGTTTCAGTTTCAGAGGACAAATGCACACACTGGATGATCTTGACTGTAGACAAGAGACCAAAGAAATAGATAGATAAATACTAAGGTTAAAATAAATCAGTCACTAAAGATCTTAGAGCTTCTCATCAAGGTAAGACTTTTTGCTAATTTCTTCACCATATTAGTCATCCCCCTCTTTATACTGTGCAGTGTTTATCAAGTCTGCTCTGACACTGTGTTTGTTTTTCTTTGATTTCTGTTATTAGGTAATCAATTCTTCCCTTAGCCTACAGCAATACCTCTGTGTGTCATAGAATACATTAGTTTCATTGTTGAATATGTGGTCACGTATATAGAACCATTTACCATTTCAAAAGCACCTTCTTCAATTTGAACTTCATCTTTGCACAAAAATCTTTATCTGCTCATACCTGTAGGAGAAACCAGAATGTTTTATTTACAATAGTTGAGTGTGTGCTGTCTCGACAGGATGATAAGAAAAGCCCTGATTGAAGCCTTTCTGCAGAGCTCCGGCACCAAGGAGTTATCAAATAACTGTGCAATAGATACCAAGCCTTGCTTAAACATTTCCAAAGCAATCTGTCAGCAGGGAATGTCCACAGCCTTAATGCACAAATAGCAGAGGCAGTGCCTAGTCAGTATCACATTAATCAGGGGCTGTGCAAAGAGAAGTGTTTTAAGAGATTAGGAGTTGTGGAGAAACACTGCCCCAAGGCTACCCAGCTGCCAGCACTCCCCTGTTCCTGGGTACTGGCACTGCTCCTGCTTTCCCTCTGCTTTGTCCAACACGGGCTACAGTCCACCAGAACCAAAGGGATCATCCTGATTTCATAACACAAACAACCTGTCTGATGTCCTCTCCTTGCAGGAAGCCCTTGCTGCAGACAAATCCCTTAAACAGTCTACTCGTTGTTCAATAAAATGCTTGTCACACATGTTCATCATTATAATCCTTTGCAGTCAGATAGTACCATTCTTCTGATGAGCTCAGCCTACAAATTTAGCTTGAATCTGGTCTGACATCTGCCTCCAAGTATGCTTTGATTTGAAAAATCACATTAAAACCCAGCCTAGAATTGTCTCTGCTTGTGCATGTGGGTCTCTGTGTGCCTGGACACATGGATAGAAATTCCTAATATTTCAGTGCTGTTTGAATGAGTGCTGAGCACTGCAGGCCATCTGCCAGTAACTATTTTTCTAAACTTGGAAAAAAAATAAGAAAGAAAGAGATATTTTAAAGCTTTTGCTCATAACAGCAGTGATTTTTTTCTGCAAATTCAAGCAGCTCTGAAAGGGATGTACCATTTCCAAAGGCAGCTCTCACTCAACAGGTTTTTTTGAGTTCTCCATAACTGTATGTCTTCATATTCTACCATGTCAAATAAGGACAAAAAAATTACATGTTCATCCCCAGGGTCCATATGGCAGATGCCTGTCCAAGGCATTTGGAATCTCAGATGTAAAGCGCTGAAGAAAGGAAAAATCATCTTGGTAAATGAGGGCAAGGCAGAAATTAGGTGCACTGTCAGAATGTCTTAGTGGATCAGTAAGGTCTTTGTAATACTGCATATAGATGTTCAATATTCACAAGAGACTTTTTAGTTTAATCTGTCAGTTTTTAACAGTATAGTATATGCAGCATCCTTTTTTGTTTCTATTTTTTGTTCCTACAGGTTTGTCCCCAAATTTCATTTGTTACAGTTAGAAATTCTTCATCACAAAACTTTTCTGGGAAAAAAAATATAATAAAAAACACCCAGAAGAACAAGAATATCACTAACTGCGTGGGCTGCAGTTAGTGTTTATCAGACTCCCATTGCACAGCCACAGCAACCTTTCTGAATATCTTTTCATTGAGGCATTTGCACTGTAACATTTGCTTTTGTATTTATTCTACGTCATTGTTAAAAACAAACAAAGAAACAAAACCCCTAAAAATAAACATGGTGGGGGGGAGGAAGAAAGATCCAAGGCTAGCAAAATACTACCTGGCTAATGAAAAAGACTGAATGCTTGAATTCTGTAGTCCTCAGAGCATATGATATGGAGACACATGAAGCAGCAAAAATCTCTCAGAGCTCCCAGATCTTCCCTCAGTGGTCATTTCTAGCAACCAATATTTGGTTTCCTCTTTTTTGGTCGAATATGTTGTTATTCAGCTTGAACTACCTGGGGTCTAGAATTCTGAAAAAGTTAATAAAAAGTGTTTTCTACACAGTTCTATTTTTGTATCATATCCAAAGCCCTGCAAGCCAGAGCTGTTACTTCAAATAAATGTTTTTCTGTTTTTTGAGACACAGGTGCATTGTAACAAGCATAAGAAATCCAAAGGACCTGCAAATCAAATAAATCTGCAGAAATCCTGATAGAAAGGAAGAGACAAAAAGACAGACCTAGAAAATTAAACTGCTACACTGCTCCTGAAGGAGTGCAATTTATAGTGATGAAAAATGCCCTTGCAAATAACATCATCAAAAAACTTCCAAGAGATGAAATGTCAAATACTAATGCAATATTGCTAAATATCCCCCATACAAATCCCATTTCAGTGACATTAAAGAGTCAGAAGGCAGAGAATTACCATCCAGAGAAGGGAGAAGATATGCCTGAAGAGAGACGGGTCTAGCTGTGGGCCAGAATCAGCAGCGCGTTGGGCTCTCCAGCCTGGTGAATTCCTACATGGAAGTGAATCAGCACAAAAGGTGTTTATATGCCTATTTATTTCCGAGAGTGGGAAATGAATGAGCCTTTTCCTTATCATGAATCTGTCAGGTTTAATGGAAGGCTTAGACTGATTTTGAGTTAATTTGCTTGGAGTAAAGGAGCGTAAGTGCCATAAACACCATGAGTATCAAAGGGGTCTAAGTGACACTTGTGTGATCCAAGTGCCTGTTATGCAGGAGGCAGCCAAAGGCCTTTGCATCAGTTCTTTTTTTTTTTTTTTTTAAGACTTCCTTGTCAATGTCAATCTGAACAAGTACCTGGTGCCAAAGGGATCCAGGGACACCCAGGTGCAAACCCATCTCTCCCCACCTGCACAACACAGCTCAGCGACCAGCTGCTCCTGCTCCTCCCCTTTAGGGAGCTGCAGCACCACAGACCAGCCCACAGGGGAGGAAAAGGCAGCACAGCAACAGGTTGGTAACTCCCAGGTTATGTCCCATGTACCCAGTTTGCAAGTTGGGAATGCAGCAGAAGCACAGGAGCCTCCTGCCTCTCACTTGGTCTCCCAGTTGGAGGCCAGCATAACTCCTATCAGGTCTTTATTTCAAGGGTCCAGGCCTGCTTGGGAGCACCTACAGGCTGTGAAAACCTTGACCTCTGGGGTCTTGTGTGACAGCCTGGGCTCTGCCAAGTTTCTGTCTTACAAACCAGACAGGCTCCTGTCTGCATGGAGGCCACTGGACCGTGGGCCACATCTGGGTACAGATACAACTTTTGAAAATTATATCGATTGCAGTCTTTTTGTGGTTGTAATTACAGGGCTGGTGGAGCTCTTTGAGCAAATGCCATCTCTGATGGTGCCAGATTGCATACTGGTAGACCTACGTCCATCAGTCACTTTTATATTCCTCACTAGCCCAAGATGTAAAGTGCCAGAGTCCTTCACATCCCCTCCTGGCTTGACATCCTGTCTGCTATGGGACACCTGTGTGACTGAAGGTGCTGAGCACACCCATCTGCCCAGCCTCATCTCATCCTTTTCCTTTTACGGTCACTCCTGCCTGTACCCATCTGGATGGTGGTGGGGAAAGCACACATGGCACTTGGGACCATGGTTCACCAGCTTAGGTCAACACAGGTATGGCAGTGAGGACAGCTGGCATTTATACACAGCACCACGGAATCATTAGGGTTGGAAAGACCCCAAATGTCATCAAAGCCTTTGACAAGCACCACCACACCAAACAAACTCCGGCACCAAGTGCCACAACCAGTCATAAAATATTTTACCTGTGAGTGTAAACGTCCAAAGTCACTGAGCTGCAAACCACATCTGTCTAGGAGATCAAGAAGGGTTTTCCACTCTGCATTTCTGCATGGTAGCCAGGCCTGGAGGATGCTAGTCCAGGGCAAGGAGCCTGCTGAGGGCCACCATCCTGACTGAAATGCCAACCCAGCTGTGATTCAGAACTCTTGTTCAGCTCTGATGAAAAAGTGAGACTTTTGCAGAGAAAAATCTCATTGAGAGCAACACCAAAGCTATTGCTTTGGGCAGAACCCACCCGCTGTGGCAGGTACAAGGCTTCCCAGAGCAGCTGAAGTGGAAGAGCCCACATCTGCTTCACTTTTCTCTATAGCTGAGGTCCCCGTAATGCAAAAAGGAAGAATATGCCAGGCTGCTTCTTGGACAGAGAACTTCAAGAGGAATTCACTGCTCGACAGCCGAGCTCTGCCCATCCTCTCTTTCTGCTGGCATTTCTTTGAGCTGCTGCAGCTCTGTGTAGACTAAGTGGGGACTGTGAAGCCCTGACAAAGGAGAGGGAACCAGTGGGATATTTCTATTTCTGGAATTGCCCATTAGAGAAGCTATTCTATGGTACGCAGCATGCCAGCACACTTTAAAAAAATAAATAGGAACAAGAATATTAGCAGAGGAGAGGAAGCATATGTGGCCTCAAGACCATGACTCATCAGGTTAAATCAACCAGCTGAGGTCAGTGCTTCTATTTATCAGCTTTTAGTTGCAAGAATGGCAATGGGGACAGTGATTCTATTACTTAAATTTTACATGCTGTGAAAAATACAGCAGTGATTAATGTCTGTAACAGGCAGCTAGATGTGCTGCTTTTAGAATCTAGAAGCTATTTCAAGGTCAAGAGTTTTAGTTTTCTTTCTAAAGTGGGTTTTCACCCGGTAAAGGGAACTTCCCACAGATTTCAGGGTCTGTATTAATGGGCAATAAAAGTATTTTTTGTTCTCATCATCATCCAAAAACAGCTGAACTACAGCTTGATAAGAAAAGCCCCACTAATTGCACTTCTGGGAGTCACCTATCATTTGTGAACTGTGGGACCGTGAAAGCATTGACTGTAAACTGATTGACAAACATGACGCTTTCTTAACAAATACAGAAAACATTTTTGTGATGTGCTGTTGGATTTTTCTCTGGTGCCCCAGAATTTGGCTACCAAGAATACTCCCCTTAGCCAGTCTGTACCCTGGTCATTTACATCATCAGTGTGGGAGCTCTGGACTAGACACTGCAGGGACAGATGCCCTTGCCTTGGTTTGCTCAAGGGCTGCTGCATCAGGGCACATTGAAACTCAGGCTTGAATAGGAGGGGGAAAACCACGTCTGAGGAAGGTCCATTGCTGCTGCCAGGACACCACACACAGACCATTCTGACAGGTGCAAACAGCCTTACATTCCTGCTGTCTTACATGTAAGCTGTTACAATTTTCACAGTGAAATTATCCCATTCTGGTCCTTAGTGTCAATTAAAAAATAAATAAATAAATTAACCAAAGATATTGCTGATGGGAGGACAGAAGTCTGTAGACATGTCCGGGTACCTGTGATTGTGCAGGAGAGATGCCCTGCTCGCTTCCCTTTCACCATGAAAGCACAGGATGATGACAGGGCAAGCCCAGAGCTGGAGAGCAACTGCATTATCTGCAGTTATCTCCGATTCCCAGCAGAGAAGCAGAGGTAAGTTAAAACCGAGTGACTCATGGCTCTGATTCACCTCCCGCTGCCGCTGCCCTTCATCCACGCCGCCGCCGTACAGGCTAACAGGATCTGGGCAGATCTGATTAGGCAGGGAGCTCACCTCAGGCTGGTGTGGCAGCCAGGGATTGTGTCTCCGTCGGTAAAACCTGGGAGCAGTAAGCCAGCCCAGGAGCTGTGTGGAGCCGCAGGCAGGCAGGGCCTGGCCCGGGCCGCGCGGCCGGGAAGGCCCCGGTGGGGCCCGCAGGCCTCGGCGGGCACACCGCGGCACCCGAAGGGCCGGGCCACGCACCGTGGGGCTCCCCGGCTGCCAGCCCAGCAAGCAGAAGGCCGAGGGGTCTGTTAGCTTGCTAGCTGTCGGAACCCAGGACACCCCTCTGGGTGCCCTGGGTGACTTGTGCCCCTGTCAGCACACTTGGGATTTCGGTCTTAACCCATGGAGCAAATTACCTTGTGTGAAGAATCACAAGTCACAGAAGTTTAAGTAGAGTAATAATTAAATAACCGCTGGGCAAAAAATTGAGTTTTGGAGATTTTATTATAGGGGGTCTAGGAGGCAAGATGGAGGGACATGGTCGTTGTCCTATGCTTCTTCTTCTTCCTAGCCTCCATCTTCTTGGTGATGGTGGCACTTTTAGATTGGCCTAAAGTAGAAGTAGACAGTCTAATACAGATGATAGGTACTGGAAAATAATGATAAATAAAGTATACATAACTCGTAATATAAAATGTAGACACCAGCCCAGGGGTGGGCAGTGTGCCCTTGACAGACCTGCAGATCAGACCTCTGCGGGTCTGAGAGAAAATATTTTAAATAATAGATAATAAACAACCTTGCCAACACCAGCCAAAGAACCCCGACTCTTTCTTCAGCCGGCGGGCTGGGAAAAAGGGACACTCGGGCAATCCCGACAGCAGGAAACCCGTGGACTAGCCAGCCCCTCCAGGCATTTGGGATGGCGCTGCCGTGGCTGCCTCCCCAGGCAGCCTCATGTTATGAATAAAAAGTTATCTAATTTTTTTAAGGTTGCAGAGTTAAAACAAGTTGGACCAGTGCTGTTAAGTTAGCTTCATTGTTAAGAGTTCTTTGATTACCTGTTAATGGTTGGTGATTAGCCATTGCCCCTCTGATGCTTGCCAGGGACCATGCAGGTACCAGGAAAATGGGAGTGGCATCAGAGCTAGTATGCAGATGAGAAATGCATTGCACCAAATTTTGCAGTTTTCCAGGAAAACCCCTAAAAATAACGAGCCAACATAGAACTAGGGAACCTAAGTGATGTCTAAGGATGGGAGCGTAGTCCAGTGCCTGCTTGGATCCTTTTTGCTTCTCACCCTAACCTCAAAAGATGTTGACTAGAGAGACAACCCAAGAAGTTGGACTGAAAAGGCGGAATCTTCTAATCTCTCATGAGGACGGAATCCCCAGCTCTGCCTGCAGACAAGCGGACAAAGCTGCATCACCCTCCTCCTCCGGGCCACTCCTGGGAGCAACGGCGGCGTGGGCGCGACCTCTTGACTTCTCCCCACCTGAGCTGATTCTTTTTAATAAAGGCATTAAAAAGGGAGAAAGATCTCCTGCCCATTTATTTCACCCATCACTGAATCCATACTGCAGCAGCCGTGCTGCGCAGCAACATCAGTCTTTCAGCAGTGTCAGCTGGTGTCCGTGCAGGGCTTCATGCAGCGCTACCTGCTCACTCATTCTTCAGGTGCTTTGTTTGTTTGTTGACTTTTTGTTTTCTCTTGAGGCCATCTTCCAAATGAGATACTTTGGAAGTATCATAAAGCTCTCACTAGGCACCACTTCCAAGGTTCACACTCATGAATTTCATTATTTCTGATGGAAACTGCATGCATCCCAGGTCCCTGGAGCTTTGGGAGGAGGTGATTTAACTACTAATGTCAGTCTGATAATTTTGTACCTGGGTTTGGAGGCATACTCTGTGGCTGTTCTCCACTAAGTGCTTGGTGTGTTGAATTTTCATAGGTAAGACATCTATGACTAAGGCATCCAGAAAGATTATTCTTCTTAAATACAGGTTAGCTACCCTTTTATTTGATTTGTGTGGGTGTTATTTCACTCAGCGCTTGTGTCTTGTGACCCACTTACAGGCTGAAACAGGCTCTAGTGAACTTTCATGCCTTTATATTCCTGTTGCTCTTAACTTACCCACCCCCCCACCCAAAACCAAAAAAACCAAACCCTAAAAAGAAAACAAAAAAAAACCCCTAAACCAACCTCTGAGGCAACCATCTTTGAGGTATAAATCAGAAATGGCTCTTCTGTATGAGTGATTGTAAAAGTGTTCAACTTGTGTGTCTCATGGGCTGTGACGGTGAAGGGCGTCCCAGCAGTCTTGGAATGCTGGGCTTTCCTAGAACGGTAACTTAGTGGCAGGGACTGTCACGAGCCCTTGTGAAAACTCATGTCCCACATCCAAGAGGATCATGGACCCAGGGCATCTCCAGATTTACATTTGGCATTTGGGGTGAAGCCACTGCAAAGACTCAGGTGCTCCTCATCTCTCTTCAAATCCTCCCCCAGGCAGGAGAGAGCACTGGGAGAGCTTCCAAGATCCCTTTGGAAGGAGTTTAAAAGAAAAGGAAAAGAAAGCCTATTTCTATCCCAAAACAACAGTGCCCTTGTGGGGAGCTGTGTTGGTGCCTAGCACTTTATTTTACTGGCATAATTGTGCCTGAAGAATGTGTGTGCTCTTCTGCACAGACATGTTCTCAAGCAGTTCAGTCTGTCTTTGAAGAAGTTCTGAATTTACTTAATTTCAATGCCAATACATCTTCAGAGGGGAAATATCTCAGTATAGTGGCTGGAAGTTACAGTCAGGATACTCGCCTTGGAAATGTAGAGCCCTTGCACTGTATCAGCACCACAATAATCTCATCTAAATGAAGTTAGTGAAGCATGAAAAAGAAGTGCAAGACTCTCAGTGTCATGACATCTCCTTACATCATGGCAGGATGTCTTACCAGAAAATCTGATGTAGCCAAAACCCATGATACACAGTGTGTAACAGATAGAGGGTTTGCTCAGATGGGACTTGATTTACTGACAGTCTCTCCTCACCTTCAAAGCCACAGCACAAGCCCCTGGAGCTTCAAGGAGAAGCTTATCCATCTCAGAGCATGCCAAGTGATGATGTAGATATGTAGTGACTCTTTACAACTTGGAATACCTGACTTGTGTGGAATGCTGTGCATTTTACTTTGGTTTGGGCTGGGTTTTTAGGAACCATGCGATACAGCAGGTCATGAAGGAACGCTAACAAGAAAGCAAAGTGACTCACTTAGAGAAAACAGAGAGTGGAGACTAAGAATTGTCCCTTCAATCCTAGAAGTAAGAGGCACGTAAGTAAGGTACATTTAATGTAAAAACTTGAGAAGCTCAGCTCATGCATTAGAGAACAGAAACTTAAATGTTGTTACTGAAACACCCACGTGATCTGTCCTGTGGAGATGGAGACCTCACAACCACATAAACAGAGGCAACAATGACAAGAATTGAACCAATATAGCATTTCTACAATCACTTATAAACCAAGGCAACAAGAGCAAGAATTGTCATGATGTAACATTTTTACAGTCACACAGAACAAACTGTCTTCCAAAGGCAACAAATGCTTTCAGAGCCACTGATTTCCCTGGGCATGGGGTCAGCCTGTGCCTTCAGTGAGTTCAGTTCAAAGCTCTACCCCTTCCTTTCTGTTCCATCCTGTCTCTGGCACATCCCACTGTGTACCCAGGGATCCAGTTTCCAGTGGCTGCTGTAAAACAGTCTTTTTGAAAATTTGGAGCATCTGTTTTAAAACTTCCCCTTGTCCCAAAGATTTGGAAGTTCACATGCCCTGTGGCTTAAAGCAGACAGCAAGACTGAAAGTGGTGGGTAGTTTCTAAAGAAATCTGGAACGCCTACGTGCTTTTTAATTATATAGCTATGTGCACACTTAATTTAATTAAAAAACAATTACCACAATTTATGATATGAGTACAACTCTTCAGCAAGCCAGAATTGCAGCTCAGTTTGCTTTTTAACTCTTCTTTTTTGTTGTTGTTTTTGATTGAGTGTAAGTGATCCTGGCTGATGCTTCTCTTTATGGAATAATAAGAGTTTGTTAGGATAGGTGCTCTGGCTAATTTCGGAAGTGGCAGACTTTTTCTCTTCCTGAGGCAGGTTGGACAGAGCTGGCAATTTGTTTATTTGACTTAAATGATGTTGAATTGAAAAACAGGAGACTAGAAGAACCTATGCTGAACATTATGCTGTAAATGAAAGAGTCTCTTACTGTGCAGAGCAGTACAGCAGGAAAGATCCCTGCAGGGAATACAAGTTCATGCTACACCACTGAATTCCTTGATATTCATTCATAGAAATGAATGTGCATTAATTAAGAAAGGCAAGTATTTCACCAATGCAGATATGCTATCCTGTCTTTGCAGAAAGCAACAGGTGTATGTATTTGCTGAAAATATCCCATAAATTCATGTTTTGAAAAATAGTTTCTCACCTCCTTTTACTTAACAGAAGTATGCACAACAAGGGTTTTCTTCAAGTGAAAATAACTATAAATAACACACATGGACTTGAGGGATATTGCAACAGCTCAAAAAACTCAGCTCTGCTATTCTGACAGTAGTGGGCAGAGGTGCAGCATTTCTGCCTCTCCCCACATACCTTATGCCAAACTACAGGCAGGTGCCTTCCTTGGAGTTTGCTGTCTGGATGAGACCCCTTGGTGCGTTATCTGCCTGATGGTGTCACCATCTTGCAAAAGAATTATTGATTCTGGCAGTTTGGCTGGCAATAACTCCAGTTTATCTGTCAAATTAGACACTGAAAATCTGCATCTAAGCCCAGTCCCATGAAAGAACTGAGCAAAGCTTCTGGCACATGTGAAAATTTGGGGCATTCAGGACAAAGCTGAATAATATTGTGAGGGCTGAATTCCTGCTGCTCAAAGAAAATGAGCAGACCACCCTCTGTTTCCCTGCTATTTGACCAACCTTTTGAGCAGGAAGCTCGTTGGAGTATCCAGCTTAGCAGCCACAGTCCAAGCAATGAAACTGATCACAGGATTACAGAAATATTAGCTGAGAAGGACCTTTGGAGGTCATCCAGCTCAGCCTCCCACTTGGAGAAGGGTTTTTGCCAGCACTGGATCCGGTCAGCTGTGGCTTTGTCTAGACCAGTGCACAAGACCTCCAAGGATGGAGTTACCCCAGTGCCTCTGGTTAATCTATTTCAGGGCTGTAGCACCCTCCCAGGGAAAAAAAATTCCTGAAGTTCAATCTGAAACTCTGGAACTGCAGTTTGATGTTGTAACCCACTGGTGTATTATCTGCTGCTGCTGAGATGAGTTGATCCCTGCGAGTTTTGTAACTCCCCTACGAAGTGGTTGTGGACCTCTCGTCCTTCTCTTCCCTAGATTAAAATATCCCAGCTCTTTGTACCTCTTCTTGTAACCATGTCCCCCAGGCCCAGGATCATCTGACTGCCCTTTGTTCAACTTTTCTTTCTGAACCAGGGGACCCCAAGCCACACCTCACATGGTATTGCTAATGTTGATAAGCTCTTCCGCAGCTTCTTTCCCAAAAATGATGAGATGGTGTTGAAAGCCTCTCTGAAGTCAAGCATCCATTGTTACTCCCCTCCCAGTTCCCACAGGAGGCATTTAATCACAAAAGGCAATTTTGTCAGTCAGGCCAAGTTGGATTTAATGAATCTTGGACCATTCCCTAGTGCTCTCCTGCCCTATTAGATGTTTGGAGTGGCCTCAAGAGGCTGCATTTCTTGCACCTTTGCAGGATCCAAGACAAGGCTGACTGTATCCTGCTCTCTACCTCAAAGACAGGCACAACACTGGCCCAGTCCCCAAGGCCCTCTCTGAGTCACTGTGGTTATTCCCAGCTGAATCTGTCCATCCCTGTCAGCTCCTTGGGGTGAATCCTATCCAGCTGTATGGATGGATCTGTACATTCAGCTTCCCTGAGCAGTCCCTGATGCTGGCTGCCTGCCTCCATCCCAAGCTCTTGGGGCACACCCTGAGCTCTGGGGCAGGCAGAGAAGAGCATACATCAGCATTTCCTCATCTCTCAGGTCACTTGGTTGTCTCCCTCACTTTCAGACTCACAGTGCTCACTATGGGCCGCCTCATCTGGGAAGACCACAAGTGGTGCTGCCTTGTGAACCTGATAGATCCCCAGGGCTGAGAGAGGGAAGCCCAGGGACATGGGGCTCCTAGCCTCGGAGAGGGGAAGAGCCTGGGAGCAGAGCAGCTCCCACGGCAGCCTTGACAGTTGGCTGCAGATCTGAAACAGGCAAGTGGCAAATCTGCAGAGCCCTGGGCAGCTCAGAGACATTGACGTGGGAGAGCTGGGACTCATTTGACTGTATAAGCAAAGACCTGAGGACCAAGCAGAACTAAACCTCATTCATTACTGCAGCCCCACAGGGTTTCTGAGCTCCGTTCTGTGCTGCTGATGAACAGAGCCTGCAAGACACACTAAGAGCAGCATAGTCACCAAACTGCTTGTACCTCTAGTTATCTCTGAAGCAATTACCTTCAGAGGACATACTTCAATTAAGGCTGCTGCTTCTCTCTATTGCTGTGCAGAGAAATTGAAAATGTGCCAGACTTATCTGCTGTGTGTGGCTCACAAATCCTTAACCCTTGTGCTGTCAGCCATATGCGATCTTGCCAGAAGGTCCTGTCCAAGAAGAAAGAACTTAAAATTTTAAAAAAAGGATACTTCAGTACAATCAAAAGACAACTTTGTCTCCTCTTAAAAGGTAATGTTAGGAGCTGGTTCAAATGTTTGTAAATGCTGTGTGCAACTGCTTATACATTCTGATGTTTTTTGATGAGCATCTCAGATTTAGGTATATTAAAATGTGTGCAAATCTTCAGCTGGATCTCAGAAGGAAGCTCTCAATAGCTAGAGCCTAACATCAGGCAACATTCTTGCAGCGAGGTGTCTACTAATGCAGCGAATTTAGCTCCATTTCCTGTTTGCAACGTATCCAACAAACAGACCCCAGTTGTTATTATGTGTTTATAATTGTGTTTTATTTCAGGCCTGTTTTATTTGTACGTATTCCAGCTTGAGGAAGGTCACGTGCACTCCCTTGTTTCAAGCAGAGCCGCTGGCCCGCGTGACGTGGCGCTTTCCGGGCTGAGTGGGACCTTTGTGAGCAGCAGCTGCTCCCTCCCACGCAGGCCAGGCGCAGCCCCAGACACATCTGCAGCGCGTTCACTGGTGGGCACCAGCCAGACTCTCACTGCACAGCTCCCCTGCCTCCTCTGCTGCGCTCCAGGGATAAATCCCCCGCCGCAGAGGTCTCCCTGGCACACGGAGCCGGACCTCCAGGGGAGGACGCTCAGGTGTGCCATGGATGTGAAGCTCATGGCCTGCCTGGATGCAGACCGGCTCCCACGTCACCTGAGGAGCACCGAGTGTCCCCAGCCTCTGGCCCAGAGCCAATGCCAAATGCAGTGGGAGTGAAGAGTAAATGAAGCATGTATCCATGTAAGACCTTAGTAACTCTGAAAAAGGGTAATGACGGGACGAATCCCAAATCTTTCCAGGACAGGAAGCTCTCTTGGACTAATTTTTGTTCAGGCAACAGTGTGACTTCTCTGCAAAGGACTTGGCTTACTGCCACTGATGAGTGGGTTACCATAAGATTCCTGCTTGGAAAAATGATCTGGTTTTGATAAATTTCTTCTGCAAGTTCTCTGAAAACACAAGGTCTGAGATTTTTTTTAGTGTGTAGAAGTTGTTCTGTTTAGCACTGCAAAACCTATTCATTACTTAAATTGTATTTTTCAGAAATGTCTGAAGTCCTGAGAAGTTTAAGGAGTTAAAGAGGGATTCTGAAAGCTGGTTGAGACATGATTTGGTTTCATTTGAACAGTCAGGAAACAAAGAAGGACCTATAAAGATATCCTGGCAGTAGCAAAGAAAGCTTATAAACTGCCTGTCATTGCACTTTACAACCACCAAATTCTTCTTTAACATCTGCCTTCAAGATCAATCCCATGTCAAAAGGACAAAAAAGCCAAGATTTGAATAAATGTAAAAAAGAAAGGGGCAACAGATCTTGAAAGACTAGTGCATTAGATGATGGCAAACCCTTTTTGAGCAGACATCAGATGCACTAGATGAGAATTAATGAGTTGGTAATCAAGAAATCAAATGAAAGACCAAAACATTTTAGTACATAGTGCCAAAAAATGGCTGATTCCATCACACTGTAAGTGTAATTATACCTTTTTCTTCTCCCACTCCTCCCTTTTAATCACATAATATCACATAAAGAAACCTTGTAAATAACGTGTGTCTACACCTTTGGAAAAATAAATACCCAAACAGAGCTGAGCCTTTGACCAGCAACACAAACTCAACTCTTATAACAAGCAGAGACCTCAAAAGAGAAAACTGTTGTTGTATAGAACACTCTCACTGTAGGAAAAGCTTGAGTGAGAGATAGCAAGTCCCTGAAGCACTGGCTCACGAAATCTACTTGTATTAGAGAACTAGTAAAGTCATCACCCTCAGCTGCAAGTTCTCCCTGCTGCATGGACTATAACTTGCTTTAGAAGCTGGCAAACGTAAAGGTAAATTTTCAAGGTAAATTAGCACGAGCTTGTGTTCACCTTAACAAACCAGGTGTTATGAGCTGTAGCAGGCCACCAGCTGTTTCAGTTCAGCCATCAAGGCAGCTACTTTTGACAAACCCATATCCTGAAAAAGAGGAGGCTCCTTGAGGCTTTGATGGGGAATCAAATCAGAAGGGAAAGAGCTTTGATCAACCACCACCTAAAACACAGGACTAAGTGCCACATCCAGTTGTTTCTTGAACACTTCCAGGAATGGTGACTCTGCCACCTCCCTGGGCAGCCCATTCCAGTGCTTCACCACCCTTTCAATAAAAAAATTCTTCCCAATGTCCAACTTGAACCTCCTGTGGCACAACTTGAGGCTGTTTCCCCTTGTCCTATCACTTGTTCCCTGGGAGAAGAGTCTGACCCCGACCTCGCTACACCCTCCTTTCAGGGAGTTGTAGAGAGTAACAAGGTTCCCCCTGAGCTTCCTTTTCTCCAGAATAAACATCCCAGGCTCCCTCAGCTGCTCCCCAGAGAATTTACGTCCCCAACACTTCCTCAGCTGTGTTCACCTCCTCTGGACACGCTGCAGCACCTCAAATGTGCCCACTGAATTAAGGGGCCCAGAAGTGGACACAGAACTCCAGGTGTGGCCTCACCAGTCCTGAGTACAGGGGGACAATCATTGCCCTGGTCCTGCTGGCCACACTGTTGCTGAAGTCACCAAGCAACAAGACAAGAAACAGAGAAGACCAGAGCCCAGAGCTGGGGGAGAAAAAAGTTGAAGCAGCAAATTATCTGGAAGTACAGAAAGGTGGAAGTTAGGGGGAAAGTCAAAGGCTACTATTTATCAGCATTTATTTCCCTATTTTTGTCTGCTGTCCTGGGACCCAGGTTTTCCTTGTCTTTCTACAGCAGCTTTCTTCAGGGTCAGAAGACATTTCTTACCATAAGCCTTGCACAGGCTTCATGCTGCTGCTCTGCAAGCAGGAGAAAGCAAGACCCACTGTGGGGAGACTCCAGATCTTATTCAGAGATTAACAAGGACAGCAGCTTTGACCACACTTCTTCCCCACCCACTGCCGCAAGGCAGTCACCCCACACACACACCTGAGATTTCACTTTCTATTTAACACTTACAAAGCACCTGACCTCATCTCATTTCTTAAGTAATTAAATTGTTAAATGCACTAAGCATTTCCACAGAATAAACTTACTTTTTCAAAATTTCTTTTAAAAAAAATTATCAGAAAATTCATACTTCTCTGAAGCTGGAAACCCCCCCTCCACAGAGAAAGACAGGCAATAGGGATAACTGGGACATAAGAGACTTTGGCTGCCTGAAGCCCAGCTAAGGCAGAGCTAAGGCTTTGATGAAAACCTTAAAAAAAAAGTTGTTTCTCAAACTGGTGAATAATGCAGCCTGAGGAAAAACTGGAAATTACTGAGCAAATGAAAAAAATATATCCTTTAGGTATTGCATGCATGTGATATGCAGTAACCACCTGCAGCTGATAGCATGAAAGAGTGCTTTATTTTGTTACAGTACAGATTCAGTCCAGTTCACAGAGAACACATCAGTTAATACATATCTTCACCTTGTAGGATAAATGGGCATGAACACACGAGCACACAGCCAGCAGCCTTTTACCACCACTTAGGCAAATTTTGCCTGAAAAGCATCATTTACACACGTTTCACTACCAGTCCATGTAACAGCACTGTAATGCCAGCTCTAGAAACACAGGAGAGGACAATGTCAATCTCAAGGACTGTGAAAATGTGTGTGTGTGTGTGTGTGTGTGTATGTATACACACACTGCTTGGTGATTAACTTTCAAAATCCTGGTTTTGACTTTAAAGTTTGTTTTAAAATAATGTGTCCCTGAATAATACAGGCTATTCCTTGAGGCACGTGTTCAAGTTCAGGCTTTGGGTAAGAGTCTTCACTTGAAGCAGCCACTGAGAGCCGAGGGTTTGGAGCAGACAGAACTGTCTGGAAACCAGGCAGGTCTCCGTGAGCTGCAGTAGCAGCCCACAGGCAGAATGGTACCTGAATCTCATCAACACAGTCTCCCATGTTTAACCATTTTTTAAAAACCTGAAGTAGCAACAAAGGCAACGATGTCAGCCAAATCAGTTCCTGTTAACCTACCAAACTTACCTTTCTAGAGGTTTTGGGCTTTTTGAAGCACAATTCTAGGACTCAGGACTCCAAAACCTCATCTATTTCCCCTGCACATCCAGGTTTACACCAGGTGGTCCAGCAAAAGATACTGTTGCTCTTCCCAAACCCTTCCTCACTTACATCCAATTTCTTTGACATGTCCAGCACAGACTCTCCCCATCATGGTCAGAGGTCCTATCTAAACAAAATAAAGCTGATAAATACTGTGTGCAGTTATCCCCCGTGTGGAAAAAAAAGCAAAAAAAAAACCCAAATCATCTTTCAAGGGGAGGATTAAGAAAGGATAACTTCTTCTAAACCATGTAGACCATAAGGATGATAAAACTCCAATATCCCCCACAACCAAACATGAAACCAGGAGGAAAATGGAAGATACTCACAGAATGAAGAAGAGGCCAGAAAAAGGACAGTGAAAGCTACTTTCAGTCTGAAGGATGCTTCAAGTAGCTTAGATTTTCAAAGCCATTTTAAAAGTTTTGTGCACATAACTTGCTCCTGCATACTCCACCATTTTTCTGACCTTTCCCCCTAATTACTTTTTCCTCCTCTCAAAGAGCAACAGAAAATGAGAAAACAGATCACATGAGAGACACAATGAAAGCTGTGAGCTGCATCTACTACCAAGTATACAGAAAGTATTCCATAAGCTGTCAAATATTAGAGCAACACAGCAATTTTCATTTTCCTCCCACTTAAAAGCAATCACAGCTTGAAATGTTTAAAAGACAATGCCCCAAGTTCATGCCCAAGCCGCTCAGTTTTCAATACAGCATTTTACAAGTGAGAGAACACTGTTTGTCTTTTTATTTGTAAACCAGAGTTTGAAATACTTTACAATATACTTTTAATTTCATTTTTCTAAAGAAATAGCATTAAGAACTGAAAGAACAGTCTGTCATTAAATGTCAAGGATCGTATTTTTAAAAACCTTTCTTAAAAAAGGTTATAGAGGTATGATGAATTTAAGTTGTATTTTAAAGTCTACTTAAGCATCTCAGTGATTGAAAATTAAGTGCAAAATTGGAAGTCCAGTCACAGATGAGGCTGTAGAACTGTGCTCAAGACTGAAGAGGTCTACCTAGGGCAGGCACAGTTGCACACTCCCCAAATTAATTCAGCCTGTCCCAGCCATGAATCCTGCAGATCTCAGCAACACCACTGATTAAGTCAGTTTGAACTACATAATACAAATTCTTCCTTTCTAATAAGAAGGATATAAACTAAAGCTTTCAGTTAGGCAATAAAACCTTTCTAATTAGCAACAAAAAAGTATAAGTGACATGCTTACTCTGTTTCAGGCACTTTCAAGATCATAGTTTATTTACCGTAGGTAAAAAGCTAGTATACAGATTAAGGGATCTCTTAAATTTCAACTCTACAGTTATACACCATCTAGTATTCTTGGTCTGAATATTAACCAAAAGGTTTCTAAACACCTGTAAGCCCCACTATAAATCTGCATTGGTATGATGAAAAAAGTATAGAAATCAATACTTAATTTTTTCAATGCATAATATTTACACTGTGAAACCAATGGGAAATAACAAGCAGCGGCAAAGAGGCAATAAATTTTAAAAAGCCAGGGTTTTATATAGGTTTTGGGTTTTTTTACAATAGTGTGCTAATCAGCATAATTGTATATATAAAAATTAAAATATAGCAGAGCATCCCATTACAGAAATCTGAATTCTCTGAACTGCTGCCATTACTTGCTAACCATTTACATGCAACACCTGCTAGGACTGACTTTTTGTTTTTGAAGTGTAAAACAGTTCAAGGTTTAAGAGACAAACACTAATTTGTGTACAAAACCAAAAACTGCACTCAACAATTGTACTGGTCATGAGTCTTTTCCATACAGAAGTGAGGGAAAGAAAAACGTACCAATGATAGAAAGCAGTCTCTTTCCATTCACTAATTTTCAAAGGCAATGCATAGACTGAGAATACCTGGATGGCAAACTCCAGATACTCTGGGAACGAACAGCTTTCACACACAGGACCTCTGCAGGAGGCCTTTCTTTGCATCAGATGGCAATGGCTGACAGCAAATAAGGGGCACCAGGTGTACAAGTAAGTAGATCTTGCAAAATACTAAGATGGGGCAGTTGTTAATATACAATCTGAACTATATATACACAATATAATGGAATGTATCCCCTCCCAAAACAGGTTTATGAAACAATTGGACCTTTCTATACTAGCCTTATGACTCAGTTATCATTCTAATGAAAATATAAGTACACAAGAGACCTGCATGAAAATTAAAATTTATGGGTCATTTTACAGGAACTATTGACAAAGCTGCTTAATGGCATTTCTGCTTTATAAGTAATTTTGTTATATGTTATTGAAAATATCTGTGTATAAAATGTCCTGACAGACACTTTAACATGGAGCTTTGGTGACAAACCACTTCAATAACAATGAGGTGAAAAATTAAACAAAGTATTTAAGGTAACTCAAACTGAATAGGAAATGGAATGCCAATATGGCAGTTCACCCTTCTTCTGTTGTTTTAAACAGGAAAGTCTCTTGTACCAGCAAAATCCTGTACACAGATAGAGAAGTAGGGAATACACCACTTATAATTCCCATTAAACAAAAACCAATTCATCATGTGAGAAGGTACAAATTACAGAAAACATGAATAGTCAATAACAGAGAAAAAACTGGTTTACATGAAAGAATAGAGAACACTTCAGTCTGAATGCAGTTACTTTGTGAAAGCTGCTACGACAGCCCACAGAACCTCATTGGTGTTGGTTTTCATACATTCAACCTCAGGGTCTAAATCCAGGAGCTGCCGCACTCTCTTTGTGGCTAAATCATACTGCTCATCCAGGAGGGGGGCAAAAGCGTTCTCCAGGACATCTGAGGCGTGGGCTAAGTACACGAGCGCCAGCAAGCGCTTGTCCATGCGGTGGGGGTCGTTCACCCACTTGTCAAGAACTGCCTCCTGAACCTTCTTGATGAGGCGCTGTTTGATGTTGTTGTTGGTGAGAGGGTGTGTAGTCATGTCAAAAAGCAGGAAGTTCTGTTTCTCTGTTGTCAGTACACCTTTTTCCACTAGATTTTTAGCTAACCGCTCACGGACATTTCGTAGTTGGTAGTGCAACTTCAGTGGGTTCCATGTTTCACCTACAACAGCAAGAAAACCGCACAACCCTTAGACAAAGTTTAAGCTGCACTGCTGCAGTGATTTTTTTTTTCAGTCTGTGGTGCAGAATGAGCTGTCAAAATCATATAGCAGACTACAAGACACTGTGCCCCTGTCAGCATTTCTATGATCCCTGGCATGGAGGCAGAAACCAGGAGAACCTCCTTGGAGCAGCTCTGGGGTACCTTGACAGTTTGGATGAAACGATAGCTAAGCCATGTCTTGATTACAGATATGAAAAATAAACAACCTTGTATTGTAAAATAAAAAAAACAACCAGTTATGCAGAATTAATTTACTTCACGTAACAATAAAAATGAAGTAAAATTAAGCACCTTCTACAGTCTTTTACCGTGTCAGAGACCAGGAGAAGTGTTACTGCCTTTCTTCTGCCACAGAGACAAGCTAATGCACAGTTACCCAGTGCATTTCTTTATTTCTGCAGGTTTCCACTCCTCTCCCCCTTCCTGCTTCCACCATATGAAAAGTGACCATGCACTGTTAGTGTGTGTGGCACAGGTGTGCTCACATGAACCACATATTAGACAGAGTCTTTAATGCTTCTATATAAATTATTTCTAATGCCTTTTGTTAAAGCAGAAAAACTGGGCCCTTCAGAGTGTGTGACTGTATGCACAGAGGAAATTGACAAAGCACAAAATCAGCATCAACAGCTCCAACTAAAACTGTTTATCACTGAGAATTCTACCTTTGCTTAAGAGCTTATTTAACAGGCTAAAAATTTTAATTCCAGCTTACTTAGGAATTTATCATAATCCCCTCCTGATGTAAAAAACTATGCATTTTAAGGGGCAAGAAAAGGAACAGCTTTAAGTATTTCTTACATAGATGGACGTTTTCCATAAATGATATGAGAATTTCTGTACAAAACTTTTGAAAAATTTATTGGTTAGCATAAAATAATAACAACAACGACAATAAACCACAGGTGACTTTGAGGTTTCTCCCACTGATGGAGGGTGACACACTGTATCCAAGTTGCTTATCAAGATAAGCAAACAAATGAGGTGACTCCAACTGCGGAGTGAAAGGCAGAAAACCCAACCAGGCCTGAACTACAGAAGTCCATCAATGAATGCCATTCCCCAGTTTGATAATAAATGAAACTATCACACAAACACAAAAAAGTGGTTTCCTTACCACCTTTCACAGGGCAAAGGCTATTCCCTAGATTTTTGTGCAGTTGCCATGTGGCTGAAATTTAGTGCTGTGGTGACACCTTGTGACCAAGCTCTTCAATTACACAGACACTTTGCAGACAAGGACAGAGATGTTTGCTACATCTCCAGGAAACCTGATATTTTGGTGCAAACATCTACATTCCCTACCTTTACTTTCTTTAGAAGCTACCTTATAAACACCAGCCTGGCAAACACCACCTTGCATGTCCACATATTTATTTACATGATGGCTTTGAACTCACATGTACTGTAACTCCAAGCAGCACTCTGCATTACTGATAATCATGGATAGAGTAGATTTTTTTCCAGGATCAACCTGGTCTCCAGGGCAAAATTCTAATAGAGTTTATGAATTTATTAAATAAAGCAAAATAAAGCAAAACCAACCTAACAATAAAAATAAAAACCCCCACCCAGGCCCTTGAAATATTTTTCTTCAGAATGACAGATCTCTAAACCAGGGGAACCAAAGAACACTAATGCCATCCAAGAATTAGTAATTAATAAACATATGTTAGAAAAAACTATTGTTTCAAGCCTTAGCCACAATACTGATGATAACCATCTTCCCAGAGCCAAAGCTCAGCAGGGTCAGGAAAACCTTAGCTTAGCTCAAAGAAAACCTAGTTCATTCATTAGCTGACCTTTTTTGAGCCAGTCCTAACTTGATGTGCATTGCACTGGGAAAGGGGGTGAAATGTCAGCACAATTTATGTATTTGGGACAAGAAAAATGAATTGTTTTGCCGTCTGTAAGAGGGAAGGGGAGCTGAGTGAGAACTGAACTGCATGGCTCCACAGCAGCAGTGACCGTCCTGACATGTAGTCCAGTCTCCCCCCTGCCTGACGGCCAAAGAGCAGGAGAGGGGGAATGGCCAGGACCTGAGAACGAGCTGGTGTGCAAGGAATGCTGTTTAAGTTACTGCAGAATGAATGGGAAGAACAAAGAAAACAGGAAAGCAGAGAAAGGCAAAGAGATTTTGCTCATTTCTGCAGCTTACTGGTTTTAAGAAGTAGCAGATTTTACACAGGCAACTTCCAAATCTCACTACTCCCAACTTCACAGTCACATTGTTGACAATGAGGGTCAATGGTGCAGGGTTTTTTCCTGTGCTGTTTGCACAACTACAGTTCTGATCTCCTCCAAGGAAGCTGCATTTATGTGCTTTGTGAAAACAGACAAACGCTGGTGATCAATTCTGTCTGCAGTTCAGCCTGGAGAGGAGAAGGCTCTAAGGAAATCTTGCTTGCAGCCTTTCTGGGCTTAATGGGGGACTGCAAGATAGATGGGGTCAGACATTTTAGCAGAGCCTGGGACATGAGTAACAGTTTCAAAGTGAAGGAGAGTTGGGCAAGGAAGAAGTTTTTCACATTGAGACACCAGAATGGATCGCCCAGGGAGGTGGTGGATGCCTCCTCCCTGGAAGCATCCAGGGTCAGGATGGATGGTCCTTGAGTAACCTGGTCTAGTGGAAGGCATCCCCGCTGACTGCAGACGGGCTGGACTAGACAGCCTGTAAAAGTCCCTTCCAACCAAATCATAATTCATAACTCTGTGATCACTGACATTTCATTTTTTCTCAACTATTTACTAGCTTTACAGGGAAAGCTGTGTGCAAAGTACTCCTTTTGAAGGCTGTTTTGATCAACAATAATTATCTAACGTTTAAAAATATTTATTACATTTCTTCAGTTAATGAAAAAATAAAACTCCTAACGCTTTGTTTTTTCTTTCTGATTAATGGCCAAATCGCTCTCAAGTTTTGTGTGCAAGCTATGAGCTCTTCACCTCCTTTCCTTATTGAAAGATCTGGATACTCAGTGCACACACTCAGGCTCCCAACTTCCATCAACCATCATTTCCAAACCCAGAGAAAGGCAGCTCCATCTCCAGGGTGCCGTCCTGATTTACTTCAGTCAGCGGAAGGCACCTCTTCCACCGAGCTGAGATGTCCTCTGACACTTCCATACAGATCCTTTCTGTACCAAGTTAAGTCAAAAGCAACAGTTACTTATATTTGATTAAAGGCTACAATCAACAAGAGACTACCCTAGAGGACAGACTAATTAACTTTTCTGCATATTTTCTCTCAAAAAACCTTGCAATATAATCTCTAGTGATGCCAGATAATTAGCTTTATTTGGGTAAAGAAAGCAAATACATTATGAGCAAGGCTTACCACTAAGCAGTTCAATCCAATTTTGTACTGTTTCAGGAGGCTGGGTCTCTTTTATGTGTTTCAGAGCTTCATCAAGAAGAACATCCCCTGTAGGAGCATCTGACTTGCAAATCACCTAAGAATGAATAAAATACAGTCAGTATTTTGACATAATTCATATATGACAAACACACCCATCAATAAAAAAACCTACCTGTTAGGAAAACCAAAATATTTTTTTTAAATAACAAACTCTCTCTTAAGAATATACAACTTTGAAAATCCCAAAACTTTGTTATTAAAAAACCCCAAACTATATGTGTTTTAATTCAAAATACATAAAGTCTGAGGTTATCTGTAACTTAAATTAACCTTAATGGGCTAAAATTATAGTATTAATAACAAACTTAAAAGCTGTATTTTGAAGGAAAATAACTCACTTATCTAGCTAGGTGCCCTACTACAAAGTAGCAAAGGTCCCCAAAACAAAGTACATTGCACTAAATTAGTTTCTGAATATAGTCTATTTTACTGCTTCAAGTCAATTTATTCAAAATACTGAGTTAAACAATAAGGTTGCATTATAATAACAAAAAAAGGTTGCAAAATAATAACAAAAAAAGTACAAAAACTAGTTTTCTTCAATATATGAACAGACAAAAATAGGTTCATGACAACATCTGCAAGTTTTGCAGCTCTGAAGAACACATTGCCACCTAACAGAGTTTCATTTAATAACAGTTAAACCACACATACTATAAATACACATGAAGTAATAAACCCCTTAACATGCAACAATAAATACAATACAAGTCTCTTATTTAATAATTTCTAAAATTATTTGAGTTCTTCACTCAGGAAAACACAACAAAAAATTTGATTCAGAGTAACACAGTAAAATTAAAAAACATGAGTAACATGAGCTTGTTTACCAGTATAACTACTTACAGAAACCATGCACAAATACAATTTTTTTTCAGGAGAGAAAATCAAGAGCACGAAATTAAAACTTCCAGATTAAACTAGCTCAAGTTGGTATGTTTAAATAAAATCTTTCTTTATTTATAGAATAATTAGTACAGTTGTTAACATTAAAATTAACATTAATATTAACATTAACATTAATATTAATAATAATTGTTATTATTGTTGTTGTTGTTACTATTCTATCTGGCAATTTAAATAGTTCACAAGCTAGCACTTTACAAGCATCAGGGAAAAGGTAGCAGGTGATTGACAGAAAAATGAATACATCAACACAATTCCATATATATATATATATATATATATATATACATATATATATATATATATATCTCAAAAGCAGGAAGCGAAAACTTTTATTTTTCTTAACACTTAGAGTAGTCAGAAAGGTGTTCTGGAAATGTCATACTGTTCCACAGTTCACGGAACATCCTGTTTCTTCAGAGATGCTGGTCCTTAGCCTGATTGTAAAAGAATATTCTTTATTCCAATTTTTCAGTGATGAATCAGGTACTACATTTGCCTGGTACTTATCAACTAAGGAAATTTCAATTATACAGAATATTTAATTTGCATTTTTCACAATGCAGCTCTGCAATTAAGCAAAGCTAAAAAATTAAGTACAGATTTTTAAGTAAACTTCATTTTCTAGTTTTAATACAAAAATTCACTCTTGCATGAATTGCTCAGAACTGTTAGCAATAAAATACTGAAGCAAATCTGCCAAGGATTTTTTGGGATTCCTTTTGATTCTAATAACTCTATTGATTTGGTCTGCTCTCTGATCCTGTACAGCAATGTAGAGTTACCACCTTCTATTCTCAATAACCACTCACAAACCTCAACATTTATTTGTTTCTAATATTGATCCCAGTAGGCAGAACTCCAAAATGGTGTGACAATTACATACTCTTAAGCCAAATTTACAAGGATGTTGCAAAGTGTAACACATCATATCCACTCACAAAGTCTCACTAAGGTCCATCAAGTCCTTGTCCACTCTTTTCTCAGTCTCATTTGACTCTCTATGGCATTCAATCATAGATTTAATGCATCTTGATTCGTTCTGAAGTACAAAATATTATCAGCAGAGATCAACCTGATTTAAGGCTTTAAGTGGAAATCATTGTAGCTATCATTCTTTCAAGTTAATTACATGACTAAAGCCACAGCTAGGTGGTTATAAATCTGTGCTACTGCCCAAAAAACTCGTTCTACACTCTTCTCATCCTCACCTTATCACTTGTGCCCCACCTGATGACAAGATCAAGAGGGTGGTTCCAGTAAAAACTGAACTGATCAAAGTAAATTATTTCACCCCTGAATTACAACCTTGGATGTATTATTAGACAGCTCTTTCCACTCATTAGGCACAGTATTTATTTCACAGCCAAAGCAAAGGGCATGGGGAGCAAAGCCTGCAGAAGCAGGACCAGGAGGACACCTGACAGAGTAGAAACTTAAATCTCGTCAACACAGAAACGAAACTGAAATTTAGTGTAAATGGAAAACTTCAAATAAGGTGCAAAACAACGTAAGTTGTTCAATTTCTAAATTGATGGAGGTGGTGCATTTAGGGATTTTATTTGCAGGGAAGTACTTAAGCAGAAAACAACCTTCATCTAAATTTTAAATTAATGCCTATTTTTATAGAACTTTCCTGCCTGAAAACTGAGAAGTATCTCAAATACTTTACAACAGCAGAAAAAGAAAACCTCTAAATTGCATAGATTTTAGAGCACTTTAAACAAATATATTTACCCAATGCCAAAAATACATGACAAAATTTAACAAAAAACACACAACCACAATCAAACAAAAACTAATCACAACTCAGACCAATAATTCTGCTTTTATTCTTTAGTGAATATACATACAGGTTATTTTTCCATTTTCCTAAAAAACCTAGTAACCTCACAGTTAATATTTCAAGTAGATAGAACTGACAAGGTTTTCACAGAATGAAAATAACTCCTGACTGAATGCCTAAGAAGATTACTGAATGCCTAAGAAGCCAAAAGCTCTGGAGAAAAAAAAATGTGAGAACTAATCAATGCTGAATATGCTTAAACGAGGCTAAAAGAAGTAAGGACTGTTTGTCAGAACAGAGGTTCAATTTTTCTGAAGTGAAGGGAGCTGGGAGAAGGTTAGGGAATTCACAAGCTTGCCTTAAAATTTAGCAAAAGATAATATTGACAGAGAAATGTGCCATAAGAGAATTTATTTGTGGTGGACAGACAACATTTGACCAGGTTTTCAATAGGCTTATTTTACAAGTATCCTCTAATGCTGATGAAGTAAAAATTCTTCCAAGAGCTTGACTTTGCACATTTTGCACAAAGGGAAAATTCAGTGGTAAAAGTAAAAAAAATAAAGGCCTCAAATCTTCAGCCCAATTCTATAAAGGACCATAGAGATGGGGTCATCTTGAAGGTCAGAGAGCACAATTTAACACACCAGCCTCATGAACTAGATAGTGTTCTCAGGGGTCTCAAGGTGATGGTTTCCTTCCCATGTAATGCAAGCACAAACTGCAGCGTTGTGTACAGCAGAAGTAAACGGGTGGCCTGCAGGACACATCTGGCATCCGGCAGTTACGCATTCCTTCCAGCCCCAGCCCACATCCCACCGGCATTGCAAAAGCCAGTTCCTTCGGCCGACTGCGGCCCGCCCCAGCCAGAGCCAAGGCTGGCAGCAGCACCAGCAACACATCCCGAGAGCAAACAGAACAGGCACCAGAGATGTTCCAAGGCACTTCATCTCACCACCGAGACACCTTTAATCTCTGCACATCTGCCTTAGGTCATTAGTCAGAATCATCATCTTCACATAAAGAAAAAAAAACCCCAGGCTTTTTATTAGAACCAGTTGTAATTTATAGGTCCTGTATTTCGTGGAGCCTGACAAGTAAATGTGACCATTTTCCTGCACTCACCTTTCTTGTTAGCAGACTTTTGCGCCGCATTCCACAGGCCTCCAGCTGGAGACGCCCCCGCAATGCCAATTCAATTAACATACAACCACGCAATCCTGAGGAGATGCAATCATTCCAGAACGATGTGTAACCCTGTGAAGAATGAAAGACAGTAAAATATCTCCATCTCCACCTGAAAATGAGCAGAAAAAGGGCCTTGCTGTGTTCTCTAAGCAGTTCTCCTGCTTTCACACTTTTGAAGTAGCACCACTAGTCACTATCATTCCTGCCCTGAAAACATGAAAGAGGAACAGTCTCATCCTCTGTTAGTTTTGACACTCAGTCTCTGCCTTGTGAAGAATTGGGAATCCTCAGGAAAATAATACAGAATGAAAGAGGGCAATACCAAGAACTACAATAAAGTGTAGTTTTATACACAGTCAAAATAAACTTACAATATTTTTAAGACATCAAGCAGTTGGCATTACTGACATCACTTGGCCTTATGAGTGACTGAGAAACATTAATATGATTTTACATACATAAACAATGTGGCACTGAGGAAAGCAATAATAAACTAAAAATGGATATTAAGTTAACTATGCAGTATGCTGGAAAACACAAATGTGGCAATCAACACAAATCACAGAACAGATTCTTTTGGCTTGAACATAGAAAACTAAAAGAAAAAAGCTTTAAAGAAATATTTATAACAGCTACTATTTTGTCATTTAAATCATTTGAAAATGTGCTTTTACAGCTTGAAGCACAGTTCTTATACAAACTGTAAAACACATTTATTCCACGAAGCACACCTCACCTACTGTGGTTTCTCTCTACTTCTGCATTGACAGCCATCTGCTTAAATGGCAGAGCACACCATTTGACCCAATAAATTTATTAATCAGTATCTAGAAACACAACTATTGACTTTTGTACTCCATTGTTCAACAGTTATGACCAAAAATAATCTTACAAAAAGAATTATATGGAGTAGCCAACAATGTTCTTGCATATTTTTTAATATTTGAGTATCTAAGATAAAAGTAAAATCATTGAGATATGTTCTGAGAAATATTTGATATGATTCCTAAAGATCTTCCCAAAGTCCTCTAGTGAAGCACTTCTAAAAAACAGCAACTTCAGGATACTTTAGAAAAGGATGCTGTACACAAAAGAAGGTTGGGGAAGAGCAGAAGAGTGCTCTGCTTTTCATAAATTTGTCTTAACCAATAACCAAGACTAGCTTAAAACAAAAGCAAGTCAATTTTATTAATTTTTGCAGATGAAAGCTACCAACACATAAAGATATTTTAAGTCCACTAAATTTACAAACCAGTCTCTAACTAATGCCATCAATTACAGATTTCCAAAATGTGAGAATACTTGTTTCAATTTTGCACTTAGCTATTTTCAAGAGCTGTATTACATAGATGACCAGTACTTACAAAAAGTCTACAAAAGCCCTGAATCTCTAAGGTAATTACTGAAATAGGTCCCATATATTTATTTAAAACACCATAAATATGAGTTTGGAAAGGCATTTGAGAAGTTATCTAATCACCTTTCTACTCTAGAGCTGATACTTTGCAGGTATCAGCTACTCCTATAATGCCATTCTGTAATTAAGATTTTGGCTGGCACCAGACATATTTGCCAAATAACACATACAATAAAGTACAGTATTTGCTTGAGAGGGAAGAGATATGACTCCTACATTCTATTTCCAATCAGTCCCTTTACATAATAATTTCTGAAGTCAGAAAACACATACACAAACTAAAAATCTACAGCAGAAACTCACAGGCACAATAAATTTACACTTCTTTATACTCATAGAACGTTTCATATTGTTATGCAGACAATTAAAATGCTGACGCTTGTTCCCCTTTTTTAGCAATGAAAGCTGAATTTATTTTTAAAATTACTGTTTTTCAATGAAGTGACTTTAACTACACCACTCCCGGCACCAATTACCAGACGTAAACTGCTCTGTTCCAGTAGTTAAACAGGCTGAGGGTTGCAGAGAAATGCAGGCTCACTGGTAAGATAAGTCAGGTCAAAAAGGACCACATAAGTCTCTAGTCCAACCTCCTGCTGCAAACAGTTATGAAGTCAGGTCAAGGTGCACAGGGTTCTATTCAAGCGTGTATCAAAAGCTTCCAAGGATGGAGACTGTACAACCACCCAGAAGTTTTTAACCAACTAATCCTGAAAGCCAATTCAAAAAGATTACATCCTTCATAATTGGAGATGCTTGTTTTCGTGGGCTGGATGACAGTGAGAAGAGTCATGAGAATAAATCCTGTTGCCACCATCTTCTTATTTTCCTTCTGCCCCCCAGGCTCAGAGTTCACAGGTGATCCTCTAGAGAAGGAACATTTTATTTCCACACACATAAATAAAAAACTATTAACAGAGTTAGGAAAGGGATTTTTTTCAATCCATTAAACTGATCTTTCCAGATTGTTCTGGTAAATGAATGGGTTGGTTTTGACACCTAATGCAAAGACATCGCACAATCAAAGGAACTTTCACAGAATATCACTTGAGCACACAATAGTCTAACTAAATCATCCTTAAATTAATGCAATCTTGCTGGAATAACTGGAACTGAATGGGAGACACTTATTTTTGATATTCCAAACACCCTCTTGACACCTGCTTTAATTGGTATATAGCATAACTAGAAAAGATGCACAAAAGAGAAACAAAAGAGTGGAGATTAATAATTTATGGAGAAGTGGAATGGCAAAATAGAATAATGCACTATTTGTAAAGGAAACAAGGGATAAGAAATGAAACCAAGCTAGCTCACAGGTTAGGAAGTCAGTAGCCAATTTCTTTTCTGTTTTTCCACTCAATTGTTTTAACAGGAAGGCAAAAGTTTAAAAAAAGTTTAAAAACTTCTTTGAAAAACAAGAACAATAATGGAGTTTGACAGACAGCAACGAATCTAAAGCACACATGGACCAGGATGAAGTCAGTGTTCACTGGGGGAATTGTCATCCTGATCCCACCCTCTCCCTGAATGTAACCTGTCCACTGCTCATCATAGCACACAGAACAAGACAGGGACATGGTTTTTAAAACTGTTCATTTATTCCAATTCCTAGCAGTCTCAAAACACTTGACTGAAGATCAAACACCGCTATGCAGAAGTGCAACTCATTCTACTATTTAATGCTCTTAAACAGCATTAGTTTTCTCACAAATACAATACCAAGTATTTCTGCTTCATCCATCTTCCTGCAAGTCTTACAGCTTTATAAACTCTCTAACTCAAAGAAATACTTATTTCATTAAAGTTGCTAAGCAGCAGGGGGTAAGACTTACAAAGCAGGAGATTATTTTTATCTGACAGCAATCACACTAGAATAGCACTTTAAGCTATGAATAGCTTGCAAGACAAAATTTTAAATCTACAATGACTCAAAGATCAAAAAACTGTTTACAACTGTCATGTTTATTTATACAAACACAGCACAAAAGCATTTTTCGTCAGACCTGACCTAGAAACTTTCAGCTAAAAACTAGTTTTGCAAGATAAGCAAAAAGGGGAATTAGAATAAAGTTTACACCAAATACTTGTTTCCATATTAACTTTGAGAGCTCAGACTTTCCACCCAGGTATGGCAAAGTACAGAGCTGAGACTAAGATCATGTTTCCACTTCAAGAATAAGTTATTTAAAATCCATGTTCATTAGGTCATTTCTTTCCCACCAGCTCCCATGGCATTTATTCACTTTCTCCTATTCCCTTGCCTTCTACCCACTTCCAGCTCACACAGGTATTCCTGTTCAGTTATTCATTAATCACTTGAAACTGCCAACTATTAAACAGTCCATTGTATAACAGAAGCCAGTTACCAAAACTACCTTACCTTCCACTTCCTGCTTCTACTTAGTCTCTTTAGAGCCATTAAGTTACCCAAGAGATTTTAAAATTCATAAGTTTGTATGTAATTTTTCTTTTCTTTACGAAGATTGCTAACACCTTATCTGTGATCCAACAGGGCACTGCAGCCATGACCACTATAATTTCATAAGTACATAAAAAAATGAGTGAGAAGACAAAAAATAATCAGATGTGCCTGAAGATACTTGGTGCCATGTTAGTGATTTCTACACAATTAAGGCTGATTTAAGACTTACAAAAAACTTCAAAATCATTTCACTTAAGCACAAAACAGCCAACCTTCACGGATCAATGACTCTCACAGTTTCCAGGCTACTGTCACACTAACTATTTGAAACAAACAAACAAAAAATAACTAAAAAAAAACCCCCAAAACAGAAAGACCCCACTGAATCAACATCACTATTTTCTGTTTCACAAGTGCAATTTGAAGCTACCCAGCAGTAACAGTGCAAAAAATGCAATTAAGCTGCAGATGTCATCTTATGTTTACGTAGAAGTACTCCCTAATTAATTACAAAGCTAAAAAAACCCAAAAAACCCCCAACTTTCTTAATAAACGACAGAGCAAAAGACTCCGAAAAAACTAGGTAATCTTTTACTCAATAATACTTTGTTTTACTTATCAGACTTGCTAAAAATCTCTTCCCACTACAGAAATATACATTCTTTCTCCACTTCTTCAATTAACTCGGAATAGGTGAACAGCAGTTCTACTATACCTGGCACAGACAAGAAAGGAACAGGGCAGAATAAAAATCCATGAAAATACCTCAGATTCAAGAGAAAGTAAAGCAAAATGCTTGCAGACTTACAACTCCGAGGCTTCAAAATACACACATAATAATATAAATAAATATGATGTGTTTAACTCATGTGGTTAAGGGCAGCTGTTTACAGAACACAGACTGCAGCTGCCAATGCACTCTAATCCAAAGAGTCTCAAGCTATTGCAGATTACTTTGCAGATCACAGAGCCATTGCAATTGGAAATCAGCATCTTTTTTAAAAGCATCATAAAGTCATTTAATGATATGTGAAAGTAACTTGTGGGTTACTGACGCCTACTCTCCAAAAAAGTTAAGTGTTTATTTTAACATAACAGGACCCTCAGGCCCATCCTCAGATCCACACAGCCTCATATTTATTATCAAAGGTCAGTGTTAGGTTGAAGTTTTGGCCCTGACTCAGACTCAGTTTACATTTATGAGAAGCCACAACAGAAGTTTCTCTGGGATAATGCACATAAATACACCCAGACTATGCTTCTCTTACTAAAAGCTTTTCATTTTAAATTGAGACTCAATAGTACTTCTTAGACCCTCACTTTGCACCCTCTACCACAACACAACTAAACATCTATAACATCCACAAACTAAACATCTAGAACTAAAACATCTCTAATACACAACTGAAATAAACCAAACAATTGAAGGGAACCTTTTAAAGGAGAAACATCACTACAGCTACCCAAACCCCTGAATTTCTGTTCTCAGGAAACTCCAAATGTTTCTATTATGAAAGACACAAAAAAAAAGACTATGAAATTTAGTAAATAATGCAATTTCTGAAACTTTATGCACAGACAAAACAAATAAAATATTGGTTAAACTCTTTCCAGTCATGGCAGCTCAATCAAAAGGAAAACTGGCCAACTAACAGAAAGCAAAAGTGAACAACTACAACTCCTGAAGAGTTTGGGAGTCCCAGCTCTGAGGTAATAAATCTTACAGTCTTATCAGAAGACATCACATCCTCAGCTTCTGGGTTTCTCAGCCAGGAGGTGCAATCCAGGTTAAAGAAAGCTTTCACATTAGTAAACAGTAAATTCTAAATTTACAGGTACCCTGTTTTCTATTAGAATAGTATTTCAATTTAAAAAAACTGCAAAGATCTCTACCTAGATGATAAAAGATAAAAATAACACTTCCCAAACTTGCTGGAGTTTGCTGTTACTTTCCTTATTTTGGCATAGATGACACTCAAACAGTCTGCTGGGGGTAGCAACATAAAAGCTCTGAGGCACAAAACTATGGATTTGTTTATATACAAACAAGTGTTGAGCTTTCCCAAACAGGTGTTTCTTCCTTGCTGTCTATCCTTTCCAATGTGCAGTGGACTATTTTTATGTTCTCACAAATCACAGGTGACAAACATACTGGAAAATTCACCATGCTTGCTGACATCAGGGAAAGTTACTGAGGACAATTACCTGCAGGTCCAATTAGGGGCCCTTACCAAATACACATGCCAGAATAATAAATACATAGTTTGGAGACAGATAAAACCACAATGTTCAGTTCTACTGTTGAGATGAGCATAAGAGCAAACAATTGTCAAGAAATTTAAGCCTGAGATGGACTAACTAAACTGAATGGGGAACTTGGGAAAAAAAACCAAAAACTTTTCTAAGTCAGTTCAAATCACCTGTAGGTCTGGGAAACGTAAATTGAGTAATCTGCTGGTTTAAATTTTGTATGAGCTGCTTTTCATTTTGAACAGCACAATTAGCAAAGAGTCTACTTACATCTAGCATTTACATAGCAGTGTCATGGAAGAAAAATGTACCTGCACACTCACTGTTTGTAGTTAATTTTGAGAAAAGCTCAAGTTCTATACATACACACATATCCAAATTTCTTTTCTTAGAGGTTCTAAGGGTGGCAGGGAGAAACATCAGGGGAAAAACAAGAGGAAAAGAAACAATATAAAATTATGCCCCAGAGTTCAATTACTTTTCCAGCACAAGCAACCCTGAATCACTACTTTTTACTTTGGAGAGATTCATTTCAGTTTTACTGACCTTTCAAATCAATGTCACTACATCTCATTTTAGCCTTGCACAAGACCTTGCATGTAAGGGGAGAAGGTATGTCCTTTCCCATATCTTCATTTTTAGCCATTTGAGGACTAAACCAAGGAAGCAGTCCAAAGCCTGAACTGCTGTTAAGGACAGAACATTTCTTCACTCCATGGAAGCACATTGCTGTTCTCTCACCTGAGCCCACAGGAGCACTTGTGTAGTCAGCCAGATGAATAAGTGGTGTTCCTGAGAGTTAATTGACATTTTCCTCACCTGATTCACCACACAAGTTAACAAATTTCAGAGATAGTGTGGAAAAGGGAAAGAATGTAGTTGGAAAAGATAGCAAAATGTAACAACATCCCATTCCATGACTATCCACACTTCAATAGATAAACTGCATTCAAACCCTGAATAGTTTTCATAACCCGAATAGTTTCAGCTAGAACTCAGTATTTGGGACAAAGAACAGAGGAAAAAAAATGTATATTATTGGGATACCTGTGCTGAAGCCACTCATGACCAAAATATGCTGAGACAAGACAAAAAGTAGCTCCCCATTTTGGACTTCAGCAATGACTACCCTAATAATCATAAATTGGAAGTTATTTTATTTAAATCTAACAAAGCAGTAATAGCATCCCTTTCTAATTTTCTGAAGCAACAGCAAGTTCTTTCAGAGGCACCTACTAGGCTATTATTAGCCAACACATAGTACAGAGAAAACATAATATAAAATCATCATCTGTCACCCATTTGAAACTTACTGCAAAAGACAAGCAGAGACAATTTATCTTGAAATAGAGGCTGTGGCAAGTTGTATTTCATATGGATTTAATCAAAATTGTGACAGAATTGTCACTTTTTTACTAACAAGTTCCTCCCTGAAGTAGTAGTTTTGAGATTACAAAGACAGCTGGGGAGAACAGAAGGGAAAGGATTAACAGCATACACTGTCCAGGTGCTCTGCAGCAGGTGAAGAGTTATTAGGAACTTTGGTCTGCAACAGTTTTCGTGTCAGAGATGTCTGCTTCCTTCCCTCTGCAACCTATCTCCTATGTAAGAATTGGTCGCAAGCAACTTTACAACTTTAATCTGCTTCACAGCTATGATTGCTCATGAAACAAACACTGCCTAAAAGCATTTTGATTTTAATGAAGAGTATGAGTGGAGTGAAAGGCACTGGGCTGTCATATTCTCCCAAAAGACATCACCATCTTAATACACTGTTTCCCTTATGTAGTCTACTACAACTAGTGATATTACTTTGAGTTTTCAAAAGTACTTGCATCACCTGAAGAACTTCTACAACACATCCCCTTAGAGCTGCTCCCAAATCCAAACAGGCAAAGTACAAAATATAGAGACAGAACATATAGAGAAAGGATAACAACTGTACTTGGTTTATTATAAATAATGTTTTAGCATAGAATTTCAATTAATTCTGGTGACCCAAAAGCCTAATTTTAAGCATTCCAAATGCATCTATCACCAGCATTCTTCTATAATGGAAACACTACATCCTCTTGGATTAAATGGAGATACCAGCTGACAGCACTAGGAGAGGACAGAGAACAGTATGGAGCATTGTCTTCTAACACCTGTATAGAACACTGTTCCTATCCTTTCTAGCTGAAGGTGAAACTGCTGACTGGAACTGCTGATTGCAGAAAGTCAAACGGTCTGACACTGCTGCAGGTGAGCAAATCTCTTCTTTGAGATAACATAAATACAAGCAGAAATCACAGGCAAATCAAAGTCAGTAACTGAGCTACCGGGCAATAAAACAGCAATAAGTTTATGGATTCTTTAGATATGAAAACCTGTTAAAAGTTAGTAATTTGTTTAGGAACATCATGACTCTATACAACTAATGCAGTTTTGCATCTCTTGAATGGGGTCAGAGTCAGCAAGACTGATGCTATAGATGCTTAACTTAATACTGAGTGTGTTTTATAAAGTATTTATCCAACAAATCTGACACCTGACTTCTTCAGTCAAAAACTTCAATTACATAATTTTTAGATGATCCCTTAGAAATAAGGAAGCCTTTAAAAAAAACAAACAAAAAAAAAAAAGGAAGTCTTTCCTTCCAGCATACTGTTACAAGAAGCTTCACAGCACAGTTTGCCAGCAGGCAAACTGGTCCTGAAATGCAATAGCAGAAAATTCAAAAAAGTCCACAAACTTTTCCAAGTTTTCAATGACAAACAGAAATGCTGGTCAATGCTAGAACTCCTCTTCTGCAGCCAGACACCATTTGTTCCACCTCAGCTAGGTCCTTATACAGACCTCAGTGAACCTCTGACTCAGCTTCAGGAGCCTTAGATGGAATAAACATATAAAGCACCTCCAAGTCCAGTGAGAACCAATTAAAAGTCTTTCTGCCAGCCTAACTAAACATATTTATAGGAACGTGGGGAAAAATGCAAATAACAGAAAACAATTACAGAAGGCGAGGAAAAGGAAAAAACTACTGCAGCACTCCTTGAACACAGGCTGGAATGTCCAAAATTACTTCAATTCTCAAGGTAAAAGTAGACTGCTCTCATCATAGGTATCTTATATGAACTGATCCATTTTCATCTTCAGGGAACCAAAATATCTGTTCTTTTCCTTCCAATGCAGGTTACTGCAATTTCTATTATCCTGAATGCAATCACAGCACAGAAGCTGCAGCAGGCAGTAAGTCTCAAATAAGACAAGTCGACGTAGTCAAATTATGCATATGCTTTAATGACCCAGAAATTCTTACTTTCTAATAGACATTCAACATATATGTTTCAGTTTATTAGCTCTTAATAGCTATCAGCTTATTACCTCTAAGAAAATCTCACACTCCATGACACTGCAGTACTGAACAATGGCAGATAATTTAAACAGAAAACCAAGTCCAGCTTCTCTGGCAGCATTCTTTAGCAAGTCCCAAATCAAATTCTTTTAGCAAGGGACTGTGTGGCCTTAGCCCAAAATGAAATAAAATGTTCAGGGTTAGGCTGTCTTGCTTGAACAACTCTTCAATAATAGTTTCAATGTTTTCCCCCATCAATGGACTTATCAAACAAGACAGACAAAAAACATCCTGCACAAAACAATTCTGGAATACAAGAATGATAGTTAACCTGAGAACACATGCATTTTTTCCCCCGTGCTTAGATTCCAAGACACTAGGCAATCCTGAAACACGAAACTGAAATTTAGTTCAGACAACCACATGTTTCAATAAAATTCTTAATTATTAGCAAATTCTAAAATACTAACCCTCCATTTTCCTTACTAAATGGTTTTCATACCTACTGTCTTGTCATATATTGATTTTCACTGCTTCTACAGACTAAACTGTTTTAAAATATTTGGTTAAATACATAACCCAGCTTCACTTGATATGGGTGCATTCAGAAAAGGCTATTTTCTATGAATTATATAGCAAACAACAGATTTAATTACCAAAAGTGGGAGTTTCATTTTTCAGGTATCTCTAAAATGGGTAACAAAGTAATTTCAGCTACAGTAAAATAAAGAGCTGGAAAAAGCATTTTGAATACATTCTGAAAACAAAATAATTTTATGAGACATTCATCCCTTTTACCAGTCATCCCTCAGAAATCACAGCATCATAACCTATATCCTGCAGCCATAACCTATATCCTGCAGCCATAACCTTAGGTGGAAGGGAATCACAAGGATCATCAAGCCCAACTCCTGGCCCTGCACAGGACACCCCAAACAATCCTGCCATGTGCCTGAGGCATCTCCAGAATCCCACTCCTCCCCACATCTGGGGTTGCCCCACCCCAACTGCAGAATCTGGCACTTGTCCCCGTTAAACTTCATGCAGCTGGTGGTATCAAACCCTCCGATTTGCCAAGGTCTCTCTGCTGGGTTTTTATGACTTCCAGGGGTCAACAGCTCTTCTCAAGTTGGTGCCATCAGAAAACACAGCAATAATACTAAAAACAAAAACAAGATGCCCAAAACATGTAAATGCTAAAAACATATTCAAATAAAACACTGCTATAGGAATACTCTGGATTTTCTCATGTGTCAAAGGAAAAATATTCAGACTTCAACCATGTGCAATTTAAATAAACTGGATTCCTCTTCACATTACATTAGATCTTTTTCAACCTGTACTAGATAGCTCTTTCCTGCAAATCTGACCTTTCAAGTAAGCCACCACCTTCTCAACCCCGAAAATTGCAGGAACATCTAATAGTACATCCTAACCTATGAAACATTTTAAAATTAAGAAGAAGTCAAGCCAGAGTGCAGGAGTGTTTATTACTGGAGTACGGCAAGGCAAGGACTTTGATGTTTTACTCCACTCCCTCTTGATTTCCTCTTTTAATGCAAATGAAATCATTAGCCATTTACTGGAACATAAATTATACTCCAGTTATAAATAGAAGATAAGTTAGTGAGGGAAATTTCTGAAATGTTCTGACAGTCAAACACAGAAATACTTCAGGAAAGCATGTTTACATATTCTACAAAGCACAGTATTCTTGCCAAGGAACTTGTCAGGTATTTGATTAACCTGCCACTGCATTTAGGAATGAGTAACAGACAGCAGCTGCTGTCAGGCACTGAAAGCACTAAGGCCAGATGTTGCTGCCCATGTTTTCAAGCACGTACACACACACGTTACACAGGCACATCTTTCATTAAAATGAAGATAATAAAAAACCCATACATTTTCTAAACAGGAGGCAACTAGAGCACACACACTGCTGAACCCTTACGAGACCTCTGATTAAATCAGCATTTAAGAGTCTGACTGCTCATTTAGAAATGAAAAGACAAACTTAGAAGCCCAACTTTCTTCATGATTAACTGTAGACACAAGCAGATAATGACTTCAAATATTTGCATGACTCTTGCAAAGCCACCTTCCATCAGTGTCCAATCTCTATTCTCCATATTGGCACAAAATTAAAACATAATTAATTTGTTCAACAACCTTTGATTTCAACAAACTGATTTCTACTCTACCTTGTACTGCCACGGAACATAAAATCCAATAATTATATGAAAAAAATGTTTAATTAGAATTTAATGTCCTCTAGTGCTGGGCTGAGCCTGGGTGGCAGTTAAGTCCCATAAAACTGTTCCCTCAGTCACTTTGGCATGAGGGGAGGGAAAAGTGAAAAAACAAAAAGTTTAAAAAAAAAAAAAAAGGTAAGTGATGCCAAATGCTTACCACCCACGCCAAGCAGACTGATGCCCAGGAGGTCCCTTGGCTATGACCACCCACCCCATTCTCTCCACCCTCTTTTTATTGCTGACCCTGGTGCTGCACAGCCTGAGCTGGGGTCTGCTCTCCCGGCTGTGCCCCCTCCCAGCCTCTTGCATCCCCCACTGAAGGGGTGGGCAGGGTGAGGAACAGAGGTGGCCTTGATGCTGTGCAAACACGGCTCAGCAACAGAAAGCACAGGGTGCATGTTATCACCACTGTTTTGTGTTATCAACATTGTCTCAGTCAAAAACAAAAAACATGGCACGATGTTGGCTGCTATGACAAAAATTAACTCTACCACAGACTGGTCCAGTACATTTCTCTTAAAAACAAAAGGAAAAACCTGAATCTATTAAGTCTTTCTGATACAGATTAAGCAGGCCCCTTATAGGCTGACTAAATTAGAGGTGAAGGTTTCACTAACTTTGACTAGGCAGGCCTCATTTATTAAAATTATAATTCAGTCCTCCAGGTTTACAAATACAGTGTATCTGCACCCAAATAAAACATCTACATCTTCACTCTCTTCTATCTTTTCTTTTACAGCAGCCACAATTTAAAACACTGTATTATTTCAAACTGGGAAGGTGCACAATGCTCAATTTTGATTAATATGCACCTGGTCATTAATGTGGATGGAATTCTAGAGTCGTGCTTTGGGTCTTTAAAAAAGCATGTACATGATGGAGAGAGATTCCTCTGTTCTTAATCTAAATCTTATCCATCTTCCTTTCAGAACAAGCTTCTAGTTCCTCACTTGTTTCACTTGCCCAGGTGCAAAGCAATCTTCAAGAAACAGAGTAACTCATAATAATGCCACGTCAACATCTTTGTTATGATGTTAAATAAAAAATCCACCCACTGCACTGTTCTCACACTGAAAGGAACAAGTTCCTCCATTTACTATTTAACATATATTAACTGTAAACTGAGAGTCTCAGGCATAGTTTGCAGAAGCTACTAAAGCAGGAGTTCCATTTCAATACCCAGCCGAAGCAATGTAGTTGCAGTTAGCCCTCCCTGAGTGAGCAGCACAGACAGAATATCCACCTTTTGTCTTGTCTGACACTTACCTCAAGCTACACAATGACTGTCATATACTTGCCTGGTCACTGTGCACTGCAGAAGACAGAACACTGAAATTACATCATAATACATACAGAATATTTCTCTCGTGGCACAGACTTCCCAGCATGGAAGTGCCACAGTAAAATCAAGTGTCTATTGAAACAAAAAAAAATGGAAGTGCAATGTGCTGTGCTGTACAAGAATGACAAGCTAAATACAAACCTCCTGTTATAAACCATGTACAAAAGACAGTCTGGCAGCTAAGGACTCTAAATAACACAACCACATCATGCTATTTAGTAAGACCATAAAGGCAGATGACTAGAAAGTATATAGCAAAAAGCAGCTTACAAGTGCTTAAAAGAGTATCAGCAACAGAAAGATATGCAAAAAGCCTGACAACTAATTTTCCCAGTGTGATGAATAAATCCTGTAACATCCACAAACAAAAAGAGAGCTTTGAATATAACACTTCTCCCATTATAAAGACCTTGCTTGTATGGGTTTATTATGTCAACAGTCCACCACAAACACAGGAAGAAAAAAAGAAATAAAGAAAAGTGAAATGCAGTAGTTTAGCACAGGTTTTACTGGGGGAGGTGGGAAAGACTTGGCATGCATAATGCTGGTTCTCACTCAGATCAACAGCATAGTGATTTTGTGCTGCTACTCACTTGTGCTCCTACTCATCCAGGCTTTCATACAGTGTACATTGAGGAAGAGAGCAATTGAGAACTATTTTATGTGCAATTCATAATTCTTATGTCTGAAAAGCACATGTGAAATCATTCTGCAGTAACATTTTATCAATATTTCTGAGAGAAAGCAAGTTACTGAAATTTATTTAAGACCTGTTTGCAAGCCAGAAAAAAACCCAGTTAAAAGTGGCACATGGCTAGTTGACTAATTATTTTCTTCTTTTACTAAAACTTATGAAAAAATGGACTGAGAATGTTGTGCAGAGGAAACCAAGCACATTTACTCCAAACTAGCTTTTCCTCTTCCCAGTAATGCAACACAGAGATGAGTATGTGCTGTAGTAATTATCTGATCTGTAAGAAAGTAATTCCTAAATATACTGTCTGCAATACTTAGTCTGGTCAATTTGCCCTTGCAAAGAAGTCCATTACATGGACCTCGACTAATTGAAATAAATGCTTTCTATATAGCACTAAATGTTATCTACATTAGGATTAAAGAATACCTGAAAAAAACCACTACTTCTTTAATACAAAATATGATTTTCAGTTTCATTATTATTTCTCTTCCAGCAGTAAAGAGCAAAACTTTCTTATATATATACTTTATTCAAAATGTTTAATAAAAGTAGCTTGCTAAAGGGAGAGGAAGACTAGTTATGGCACATTTTTAAGAGCGCTTAAGTTAAAGCTCTGAGAGCATGTAAAAAACTGGAAAGCACTACTAAAAATGCTCTGACATTTGTTTTTGTCTTTGCCCTACACCAGACAGCTTGCCATAAAAAAGGGACTTTCTACACTCAAAAGTTACCCATAGAAAAATAGTATCAATTACAGATTAACCATGCTATGAAAGCAGGGATAACCACACCAACTGCATGCAAATGATCCAAAACCAGCCTCAAAAGAGCCCAAAAGCAGGATTTACTCAGCAGCACAGTAAAGAGGCACTTTACTCATCTTGTAGCAAAGAGAATTGGGGTACTCCTCCTCCCACACCTCCTATCTTCTCCTAGTCTGTCATTTATCTATAGACATGAAATACAAAAATAAAAAAGACCAAAAAGGTAGGCAACTATGAAAGAAATAATTTTTCACCACAGACATTACACACTTTGTTGTTATTAGGCCCTGAACATTTGAGAAAAAGCATGCCTTTGTCCAGGTTTCAACACATTCATACATCACTCTTCAACTGCAATGCGAATGAATTCCCAGCGGACTCCTCTTCAAGTTACACTTTGTTTGCCTCAGAAATTTTCCAGCAAAACTTGGGCGCTTCTAAGTTGACATTCAGCCTCCTGCTGAAACTGTTTTCATGAGACAAAAAAAAAGACTAAAAGGATACAAAGAAGACTTTTCAAAATCTGTTAATTTCTTTCAAAGGCAAATCATCTCAAGACTTCTGCATCACAGTATCCATTTCACTAAGTCAAACCTTGAGAGCAGGAAAAACACCACCCACATTTTGAATGTCCTCAAAATTCCCATGCCACTTTTCACGCAAGTACCTTTAGGATTAAAATACAAAATTCAAAAACCAATTGAGACACTCATATTTGTAAATATAATAAGGAAACTACATTTTAATACTAATCTGGTCAATACAAAATAGCCTATCTGAAGCAGGCACACTACTTCCCTGAAAGCTTATTTCAATACAATTAAAAATATCATAAGCTGGAGACCTTCATGTGACCTATCTGGACACAAAGCTATGCTGCAAAACCAAATTTTCAGCAGTAAATGAAATTTTTGAAGGCCAAACATAAACAACAAAGATCCAAGATAATTTCTGTACCTAATGAAGTGATTTAACGTTATTTCACTCCCACAAATGACATTTTAGTCTTCAGCTAAGAAAGGGTAAAAAATCTAAGAAATATTTAATGTTGCAGTAGACTGCAGTAGCCAGGTGTTTTTCAGCATACTTTACATGAGTATTCTTTCAGCAAGTGAGGAATTAATTACAGGTCAAATAAATATTTTATCTTGGTGGGTGCCAGGTCTCTATAGGTGCTTCAATTTGTTTAGTTGTGGCAATTGTATAAAGGATAAAAGCAGCTCAGTACATTGCTACATTTGAATAGATTCCCAACAACTACCAAAAGAAAATTTCAAAAGGGAGGAAAAAGAAAAAAACCAACCCAAACCCACAACCAGAAGAAACCCTACACGGATGAAATTCAGTAGAGCAAGTCACATAGCAGGACCACCTCACAACCTCTCCATTTTTATGGCACTGAATTACAAGATGCCGGGAGGACCTGTAATGAAACAGCTACTCATCTCTTAGCTATTATTTTTAAATAAGCTGGAATATAAGTTCTAATATTTATTACTCCATTCTTTTGCTTCAGTAGTTCTTCACTGTAACTTCTTTTTGCTGTGGCTTTGACCCATCCTATTACAATACTGTGTTTTTTACCTAATACAGCACTGGTTTACTTCAGTGCATTGCTTTTCATTCCTATAGCAACTGGCTATTGCTCTGCTTTAAATGGATGAACCTGGCTCTCTTTTCCAGACATGTTTGTGAAGGATTTCCAAATACATGCAGGTATTGTGATGGCTCCCTGAAAAATTTTAGTGATGTATTTTCTTCCAGTTTATTACCCACTCCTCCAAGGACATCTCATCTGTCATGCTATGCAAGCAAGCACATATTTCAGCACATATCCCTTATAACCTATCTTGACTTCAGAATACAAAAATAATTATGTGTACACAGAAAATACAGACTGAAGAGGAACTGTTGGTGGAAAAGAGCAATCAGAACACATACATTAGGTACAACCTAATTAGGCCAAACTGGTGGGGGACACAACATTAACAAATAAAAAGACCATGTCCAAGAAGCATGCACAAATGCAGCTAATTGCGTTCAGATGTCCAGGGGGATTGAGGGGTGGTGTGCTTGTTTTACAGCTGCCAGAAATTCCCATCACTGAATCCATACTGCAGCAGCAACTAGACAACAACTCAGAAGTCTTCCCGTAGTTGTTTATAACCATCACACCACCCTGGAAACAAGATTCACATGAGTATCTAATGATCTCCTGGAAACACTGAATTCATCAATGCATCACTAAATATCTTCCTGAAAAACTGTCTCCTAACAGCAAAGAGTCATCCATGTACACTTAGAAATTATAAAGGTAGCTCCATACATGTGAGCTATTTTGTATACAATTCATACGAAGTTAAGCCACATCCACCAGTGTTTAAAATTCCCTAAAACTCTGAAAGCTATGTTATCAATGCATGTATCAGTAAGTGTTCTGAGAAAGCACCTATTTACAGGGAAATATGTTCTTTGGCCAAAACAGAGTCCTTGTTTTTATATTTTTTATTTATATGTTCTTTGGCCAATCCAGTCTACTTCTTGTATTTTTTTTTTTTAATGTAAACATTAAATTGTTTTACCCTGTTGGAATAAACAGGAAGGATAGTCTCAGCTTTAAATTTACAGATTTTCAATCAAGCTTGTATCTCATAAACTTGCCTTTGCCTGTCCCTTAGACTTCATATAGTTTCACAATTAAACTTTAGAGACTCTATATTGCTCTGCTTTGCTTGCTCTCTTGAGAAAGTCTTACTCAAATGCTACAGTAAATCAGTTCTACTGGAAGTAAAGACTTTGTAAAAAACATTTCCAGATGTGTAAAGTAAGCTGGTTCTGCTTACTTATTATTAGATCAACAAAGAACAAAAAATATTCATATTGTAAATTGAGCCTGTAGTTTTACTTCCAGTTTAAGAAGGAAAACACATGACAAATGGTTTAAATTGTGTACCCTGTACACAGGGGCACAAGCAGGTCCAAATCAAAGTCTAAATCCCAACACTTCATGTCTAGCAAAGCTCAGAAAGAGGGCATGCTACAGCTCCTGCATTTAAGCCCCCTGCTCTAGAGACGACATTACAATTCTTTTTGTCTGATGTCTCCACTGCAAAATCTCAAGGGACTTAGGGATATCCATGCCACTGTAACCATTCAGTTCCTTTTTCTAGACAAAGGAATAATAGATAGTCTTCAATGCATGTCACTGTTGTGCTTAGCAAAGTCAGATAATTTGTAACATTGATGCACACCACTGCAAAGGCAGCCTTTTTGACCCAATGGCAACTACTGCCTTTTGATATACCATGAAGATTTGTGCCACATACTGCTCCTGGCAGACACAATGCTCCCTACCTTGAGATCTTTACAGCATAATGCCCACCAATTCAGATATTTAGCACACAGTCCTGGTCAAAAAACAGGTTGAAAGATCACCCAGTTTATACCACCTTCCTCAAGGTAAGGTATTCTAAGCCAATCCTGACAGCAATTGCTCCTGCCACTCCTAACTTACTTCCCCCAACTATTCAGGCATGTAGAAAGAGAAATGCTCACATGCATTCAATTCAACAATCCTTCAATTTCACACACAGAAGCAGAGATCATTATCTACTGAGGTTGTCAGGACGCCATGGCAAGGTCCACCTGAAATGATGGGACTGCAATATGCTCTGAAACACACAGTCTGAGAGAGAAATACAATGCTATTGCAGCAGGTACATACACAGATCATAGAGTTACAGAATAAACTGCATTGCAAGGGACCCACAAGGATCACTGAGTCCAGCTCTGGCCCTGCACAGCATCATCCCCAAGAGTCTCACCATGTGCCCAAGAGTACTGTCCAAATGCTGCTCGAACCCAGACAGGCTTGCTGCTGTGATATGTGTTAAAAAGCAAATGTTAATCAAGAAAACCACTCTTTACTCACTATCAACCAGTAAATTTATTGCAGATGCAATGCCTTGTCAAAGAACATATAACTTACCAGCTTCCCTCCCATATTATATTGTCATTCTGAACAGGCAGAGCTTCAAGAGACTTCCATTCAAATCAACGAACTGGATTAAATTATTTACTTGTCACACAAATTAAAAAACAAAAGCAATTTTACTTGACAAAAAAAAAAAAGAAAAGCTGGTCACTTAATCAAATCCATACTGTACCTCATATCTAATATAAGGATGTATCACCCTATAATCATACACCACATCAAATTAAACTTCTTCCCTGACAGAACTTTCATTCCACAGTGTGTGTGCTTTCTATATTGACTGCCTTTTACAAATGAAAAAAAATTCAACACTGGTGGAAGTACACCTTCCTCAATGACTTACTCACAGAATCATGGCAAACTATTAAGCAGTGAAATCAGTAAAAATACAGAATTATATAATAATGCAATTTCTTCATTTTGACACACTTCTCGTTACTCACAGCCCATTTTTGTCATATAACTCTCTCTCCAGTTTTAAGATATTTTTCACATGCATTACTCCGCAAAGTCTTAGTAGAAAAGGGCTGCTCAGCATCCTAGAGCACTTGAGCACCTCGTAAGTACATAGAGTTCTGACTGACAAAACCCACAGGAGTAGAGGGCTCTCCAACATTAGAGGCACAGATAAGTTGAAGGAGCATAAATGTGCCAGGTTCACCCAGGCCCTCAAGTCCAACGCTGGCCTGAAGCCCTGGCCCCCATACCCGGGTCCTCTATGTTCCCTCTCATGTGTATTCATCGGACAGCCCTTCAGCAAACCCCGCAACCAAAACTCTACAAACTCTGCCGGGTTCCCCCTCCCCAAAACCCGTGCCCTGTTCCAGGCACATCACGTCCCCCATCCCCTCTGCCCCCGAGCCCACAGCCACGCTCACTCCTGTGAGCAGCGCCCTTGACCCCATCCCACCACCAGGCTCCTGTTCCCCACAGCACCCCAAAAGCCGCTGTCCCCTCGGGCACCCCCTGCCCAGCGCCCCCGGCCGCACCTCACGGTCCTTGAGGCCCAGCAGCAGCACCTCCTCCATGAGGGTGAGCCGCGTTTCCTTGGAATCGCCCTTCTCGTCGTCGCCAGAGTCGTCCCGACGCCCTTCATCCTCGGGGCCGCCGCCGGCGCCCCGCTCCTTATCGGCGGCGGCGGCGCTGCGGGAGGCCTCGGTCCGGCGCTGCACCAGCCCGGAGCTGCGCTGGGTCAGGGAAGTCATGGCGGCGGGGAGCGAGCGGGGCTCGGCGGCGGCTCGGGGAGGGGACGGGCCGGGCTGGAGCCGCTCCGCCCTACGCGCCCCGGCCGGGGGCAGTCATGGGGAGCGGGCCGGTCCCGGGGCGGCCGCGCTGGCGGCGGCGGCGGCGGCTCAATATGGCGGCGCGGGCTGATGTCAGCGGAGGATGTGGCAGCGCCGGGCGGGGCGGCGCCGGAAAGGGACCCGCGGCTGAGGGAGCGCGGCCGTGACCCGGGGCGGGCACTGCGCTGCCTTCGGGACAGGGGTGCCCTTCCACAAGTGCCTCGTTGGCACAGCGGCAAGAAGGCTTGGTTTCATACAGTCATTAAAGTTGGAAGAGACCTTCGAGACAATCCAGTACAACCGTCCGCCCCGAACTGCCCCTGTAACCCCTAAACCACATCACCGGCGCCGGATCCAGACGGCTCTTGACCTCCAGGGACAGCGACTCCCGCACGTCCCTGGGCAGCCTGTTCCCATGACTGACCCTTGGAGTTCAGCCAGAAAACCGTGTCCGACTGCTGGGGTGGATGTGGCGGTGAGCAGCCTGGGCTGCTGGAAGGTGCACGGCCCCAGGGCCAGCGCAGTGACCTTGCCCTTGGGTTCGGCACTGGAGAGGCCGCATTTCCAATGTCCAGTGAGCGCTCCTGGGCCCCTCGACACTGAGGAGGTTAGAGAAGGGTCAAGGAGCTGAGGAAGGATCTGGAGCACAAGGCTGATGAGGAGCAGCTGAGGGAGCTGGGGGCATTTGGCAAAAATAAGGCTCAAGGGGAACCTTATCACTCTTTGCAAACTCCCTGAAAGGAGGGTGTAGCCCAGTGGGGTTTGGCCTCTTGTCTTGGCAGGACAAGAGGATACAGCCTCAAGCTGTGCCAGGGAAGGTTCAGGCTCAGCATTAGGAAGCATTTTTTTACAGAAAGGGTGATTAGACATTGGACTGGACTGGACCAGGGAGGTGGTGGAGTGACCATCCCTGGAGGTGTCTGAGGAAAGACTGGATGTGGCACTCAGTGCCATGGTCTGGTTGGCACAATGGTGTTCTGTCACCAGACAGAACTGGACTCAAAGACCTCAGAGGTCTTTTCCAGCCTGGTGGATTCTGTGATTCTGTGTCCCTGTCCATGGCAGAGGGTTGGAATGACATGATCTCTTCCAACCCAAATGCCATGATTCCATGATTTTATGTATATATACATGCACCTGTCAGGTGAACTCAGGTGAGCCCTCAGCAGTTTTCACCTCAGATTTTGGAGATGGAATCCCTCAGTTCTGCTGCTGATGGGCACCTTTTCAAACCCTGAGCCCTTTTGTATGTGGCACACCAAAAACGCAAAAAAATTCTTATCAAGTATAAATCCCATGTAAGTTTTCAGGCAGTGTAATTTATTGCAGAATAAAGGTGTTCATGCTGTAGGCAAGGATGGCTTACACTTTTTTAGTTCACAGTTAGAATATTGCATTTAACCAATATTATGTTTATGGACACATAAATACAAAGATATGTAAAATAGGTATTTAATATATGAATGAAATATGTCAGTAAATAGATGGTTGGTTTTAATAAGTTGTTTGTTTGGTGTTTTAATTTATTGTTGTATTTTTTATTTTTTTTCCTAACTGGATCCTGTTTACCAGGAGCTCTGAGTCACTCTGGAAGTGACTTTAACTTTCACACCCCCAGTTCTTGCATCCCTTCCTATTGTCACTTGGTGATAATTTGGTGCAGCATAAGAAAGAATAGCAGATGGACAATCCTGATCCCCAGAGGATCTGGATCACTCACACAAGTGTTTGCTGGTTGTTCCTCTTCTGGTTTTTGAGGCGTGCTGATTATTCACAGTCCACTCACTGTGCAACATTCTGATGGGGTTTTTTTTATTTTTCTGTGTTTTTTGTTAATTAAAATGTCCTACTGTACCAGCTCAAATGCCAAACCAAAGCTGAAGGATCAGTTATTTTTATCAAATTAAAGTTTGCTCAAAGAAGAGATTTGACAATAGCACTACAAGATGTGTTTCCTGGAAATGTAATTTCTGAGTTGTAATTAAACTCAAACATTTATTCATTTAGTCCTCTTGAGCAACTTGGATATTTTCCTGAGGATTACAGTCCAGATGACAGGCATGTAATTAACCTGGGTCATTCCCTTTGCCTTCTTTCAATATAGTCACTGTATTGGCTTTTTTCCTGTTCTTTGGAGCTCACAAGGTTTATTGAGAGCCATATTTAGAGATCAAAAAGAGATTCCAAAAAGCTATTTTGGAAACCTATATTTAAGCTGTCCTGGTTTACTGATACAAGTCACTTAGCTGTAGTGCTACTGTTTAAATTTTTTTTAAAGTACTGTTAATGGAAAGAATTTAATCTTTGTGAAGTCTGATAATATTTACCTATTTCCCCAGAATGCAAAGATATTTGATGAATACATTTTCTGACAGGAATGTTAACAATTCTTACATTTTACTTTAGTAATATCATTGGTACAATTTGCCTTGTGCCTACATTCAATTCACATTCAAGCATGACTTACATTTTCTCTAATTCCTATCTTAAAGTAATTTTATCGTCTCCATTTTTATCAATAGAATGCACTGCTTGGGCTGTTACACTTATTTTCACTATCCCACTAGATTACTGTGGCATTTAAGTACATTTTCATTTTGTCCTGATTGCATTTTAAAGGTTAACTAATGGAATGTCCATTATTAGCTCATAATTTGTTTTTGTCTTTTTTAATATTTTCCTGAAGAGCCTCAAAGGACTCATCATTACTTCATTTTTGTAAAAAACAGACTTTTAAAATAGTTGCTTTAATAGTCTTTAAAAAGTTGCTAATTATATTATTGATTTGCCCTCTTTACTGTATTTTGTTACAAAAGCAAACAAATTAGGATCACTAATAGGTTAATCATTTTTTGTTGATCAATTTAGTTTTTATTATTATGAGGTCTCCAGTGAAGTTCCTTATATGTAAGAGTCAGTTTTTTGACTTAGAAACTCAGGTGTTTGCACAAATTTAATGTTGTCATTTCAAATAAATGCATTTCTTCATTATTAATTTCAGTTCTGACTCATTACCTGATGAACATAAACTAAGAAGTTCAGTGCGAATCATGAAGAACACATGAATTGAATTTTGAGCCAATTAATTTTTTTTCCTACACCACTGCAACACTGATACACAAAACAAAAATCTGAATGAAAAGGATAGCAAACAAGACATGTTTCAGCATATGATTTTGTTGTTGTTCATCCTTTCCTCACAGCAGAGAGCTGGTGTGCCAGAGAAGAGCACTCTCTGGATATCACCTAGAAGATCCTTTGTCACAACCTTCATAACTGCGATTTATTTTACAGTGCCAAGCAGTATTTGAAAAATATTTGCATGGCTTTATCAGGAGTTCAGAAGGCTGTAGCCCCTGACACTGCAATGTGTGGTTGACTGTTGATTGTTTGGGTTGTCACTGGGCACCTTGTTGGGTACAGACTCCTCTTCCTCCCCCATCCCAATGCCAGAGCGCTAAGGCCCAAAATCTTCAAAACACTTCTGTTAAGAAGTAATAATACCAAAGCACAGGCTGTGGTCTATAAATAGTTTTGTTCATCTTACAGTAAATTGACCTTGTAATGCATCCTAGTTTATCCTTAAGCCTGTCTCTGGCAGAGTGCAGTAGTCCTCTGAAGTAGCTAGGATATTTTTAATTGCTGCTAGCCACCTGGGAGGTTGAAATAAAAGGGAGAAGAGCAAAGGCATGAATCTGAGAGTTTTACTTTCTGTCATGCTAGTTGCAGTTGCCATTATTTGCTTCTCCATGGGAGCAGGGATTATCTCAGTGATGTCAGCAGGAAAAGTGAGTGGCAAACTGATTGCAAGTGTGTGTTGGGACAGCAGATCCCAAAAGAGTAACTTTATTTAACACCTGAGGTAGGAGCTCACATTCTGGTAACTACAAACAAATGTTTCGCAACTTGAACATCGGGAGCATGACACAGAGCTGGTTGAAGCAAGAAATTGCAGACACCTCAGCTTAACAGATATGCTCTGGAACTTCAGACACAAAGGGTGAGTCCTACTGCTCCCGTCACAGTACTATCACAAGATATAGGTGGGCAGATTTTCTCCTGAAGAACAGTTAGATTAATGGGAGGTGCATGTTTTGAAGCTGACAGCAAGAAAACACGAGCTGTTTTCCAGAAGAAGGCTGCTGGCTCTGTTATGGCTCTACCATCCAGCAGTTTCACCAGTCAAGCTTGTTTACATTCCTGCCTGTATCTTCCATTCCCTCCCAGTGAAGGTTTGACACTCCCACCTAGGCCAGTAAAAGCAAGTGTCAGGTGGAGCCATGGCCTGAATCCATGTGATGATCTGATTTAAAAAAAACAACCAAGAAAAAGGCTATATTCCTCTGTATGGTTTCAGGGATCTCTAGACAGGACAATCTCATATATAGGCACAGGATCATTGCTGAAGGAGCACTGTGCTGGAGTATAGGGTATGGAAACCCAAGGACCAGGACCAGATGGTGACAGGAATTCCTTAAGGCCAAAAAGTCTTCACTACCATGCTGATTGCAGACATGCTGCTTGAGTGCTAGACTAGACATTAATGCCAGCAAATAAGTTGAAACAAACTGTTGTGAGATTTGTTCTATCCAATATTATCAGTGTGATCTCCAAGAACAGGATTTTCACTGCCAAGAAGAATCAAGATGCTGGAAGGTACAGCGTGATGAAAGAAGGAGAAGATGAGAGACAAGAGGCAAGAGAAGTGAGCGGGCTTGTGTGTGATACTGTGTGTGGGAAGAAGCCAGAGTCAATGGCCAACTGACCGTAGCAGCTGTGTCTGGTACACAGTGATCATGCAATATTGTCTCTTTCAGTTTCAGCTGCACCTGTTTTACTTATGCTGTTGTTTTGGTTACTAAATAAATCCTTTGGTAGCCAGTGTAGACCACCTGGGCTTTTCTTCTTAGTTTTAGGAATGGGTTTTCCAACACTAACAGCAAACTATTCTAAGTAAAAAACTACTTACTGATGACTCTTTCTAGCTGTACAAAAAACTCTGACTTGGCTTTAAATGCCCAACTGTTTGGATGTTGTTTAAATTTCAATTTATAAAGTCAAAATTAGCCAGTGTACCTTTTCCAATGCCCATCTTTTAAGCTTCTCCCTTAGGATGATTCAAGGGCAATGTTCTAGGCTTCTTAAAAATTTGTGTATTTAATTACTACTTTCAACAGCCTAAATGCCAGTACTGAACACTTATAAAATCAGATGCAGACACTTAGTAATAAAATTTATCTTCAAAGGACTTTGAGTTAAAATCCAGCAGAAGCTACTTTTAAGTTTTTTATCTGCAATTACAATAATTTGTGTATTTTTAGAAAAAGAGTGACTGGCATTTTAGGAAGACCAAAGGCAGACATGAGAAAGTGCTGTGCGCCTTTGCTCATTTAAAAAGCATTTTTTTATTTTGAGTATTTCCCGATACTCTCATTTTCTTATCTCCAGGAGAGTTGAAATGATTGCTAGTTCCTGAAATCCTTGTATTGTAATAGCATCTTCCTTCTTGTATCTGAGTGAAATTCTTTGCCAGCAAGGATCTGTATTGGTTATTTTATTTCACTACAATTACAGTAGTGAAATCATAAGGATGAAATTATTAGCCAAAGTGCTGTTTGTAATTGAGATGTCTTTTCATTTCTACACAGGAGTCCTGTTCAACCAGCATTCTTAGAAAAAATGTGCAGTTTTCTTGACAGATGTTCATTGTCCAAAATGAGCCCTATGAAACCTTCACCAAAACTGTCTTTGGTATTTTGGCAAAACTTAAAATGTTTAATGCAGCGAATTTTTTACAAGTTCAGCTTTGAAAAATCTTTACTTCACATCCTAGTGTAACAAATGCTTTACTATCTACTCCTTGTAACATAGAAAAATACTTATCAACTGATTAAAAAATACATCAAGCCAGATGGCGCAAAGAAAATGTTTCCACAGAGTTGTAATTTACAAGATAAACAGTGATTAGAGCAGCATTCATGTTGTCTAAATAGAGAGTACTTGTGTGCATTCGGAGTGTGTGTAGAATAAATGTCAAATACTCTGGGTAGGTTTACACCCTTTTGCAATGACCAAAGACCCAAGCAGAGAGAATCAAATAATAAGTGGTAATTTTAGAACTGTAAATATGAGGTAAACAGAGCCATGGGGTCAGTGAGAGAGAAAAGCACAGATTCCAGGAAGTAGTAGTCACATTAACTCAGAAAAGGTGTGTGAGCAGCTGGGAAGTAGAGGAAAAATCTAGAAGCATTTGGTAGCACCACCTCTGAGCCTCTATAAAAATTGTTGTAAGGGAGAAAGGTAATTTGGAAATGCAGCTTTTTCTCCTGAGAAATCAGTCAAGTGCATCACACTCTCTGTGCTGCTCCTGGCAGAGGTGGCACGCCCTGCTAGTGCGGGTGGTTTGTACTCCTGATGGCAGACAGGGGGTTGTGATCACAGGGAATGCCAGAAGGTTTTTAAGTCTGGCACAGATGTCAATACCTTCTGTAGTATCTTCTACCCAGGGAGCAAAAAACAGATAAACATTTGTAGATTAAATACACCGGCAGCTCTGGAAGTGTGTCTAATTAGTTTGCCGAAGTTAGCTGGGAAAACGTGGAAGAATAAAATCCAAGTCAAGTCCTAGGGAGCACTCTGTCTCGCCCCCTTGCTGTGAACTGGCTTGCATGGTTGACTATGGCAATGGGAGAAAATTCCAGAAGATGTTTTTTGGAGAGGATGTACTTGCCCTTAGCTGGGGAAGTTCAGAAGGGGGACTCAGAGCACCCCATGGAACTGTCACCTTTCTGTGTTCACCTGTAATCCAGGTGCCTCTGCTGACTGCAAAGTAGAGAGCTTCAGAGTATTATCCTGTGAACTGATCCCCTAAAGGACCAAAACAAGTCAAACATGGATTGATATTTTGGGGGGTTAATTCTGCGCTGGATCATATCTGTGAAAAAACATCTATCTTCTGTATTGCAAAATTATATTATTGCTATATCCCATTGTATGGGATGGCTTTTAAAGCAATTTCAGTGGCAAGCACTTTACCATCTATGCAAATACATAAATCTGATGCAAAAGAGCTGCTATTCAAACAGAAATCTCTTCATAGGGGATCTGCAAATAATTTTTAAAGTGAATCTACGCTGCAAACCACATTCCTAATTAAAATCGTTGTGGTAATTTGAATGGTTGGTACAAAGGCTGTTTAGGACATTAACCGCCTATAGAGATTGATGGGCATCTTAGCATTGTTTCTAAGGTTAGCCAGTTATTAAAAATTTATTGCTGTCCATTTGAATAAGTACATTTTCATAAGTCCTGATTGCATTTAAGAGTTCATTCATAAGCTAAATATGTAAGGACTCCTGCTATGTACTAATAAGGCTACACGTACAGAACAAAGTAAATATCACATTATCACAGATTATTCTGTGTTGGAAGGGACCCACAGGGACCATCAAGTGAATGGTCCATATGGAGATCAAACCCACAACCTTGGCATTATTGGCACCATGCTCTAACCAACTGAGCTCATCTCAGGATTGAGAAGTACATTATTTAACTATGAGACACAGAGCAAGGTAATGCTAGAATGTCTCCTGTTTTTTAAAATTAGTGTTTGTAGTTATCACAGTGAATTCAAACAAAGCAGAAACCTTACTAGTAATCAGGGACTGTCAGAAAACTCAGAAAAAAATATGGTTTTACCATTAGCCTTGTACCTTCATAGAATGCTCATGCTTCTCCCTATTAGTGTATTTTTTTTCTCTCCCTGAAAGCTAGATTGAGGAAGAAGATAGGGAACTGGAAACTTCACTGTTGAAAGCAAAGAGAGTGAAAACAACACCAGAAATACACAGCAAAGCTGGAAAGGTTATGGGACTCTTTTTCTAGGAATGCTGTTACGGGGAAGGAGGACTCCCTATCCAGAAGCCTCGCTGGCTGCAGAGTGAAGCTTGGTGCCTTTCTCTGCATGCCCAAACATGCAGCAGCACTGAGCCTGACAAAAACAGTCTTGAAAAACTTGGCAAGAGAGTGGTTTCCCAAAACTATTTTCTGTATCTTGAAGGAAAAGGAAAGGAAATGTGAAAAAGTGCTTGCATTACTTGTTCAGTTTAATGCACTGGTCTATCACTGAGGGCCGCTTACTTCTGTATTATTGTATTTATTTTTTTATAAAGGTACTGAGTTCTTGCAAATGTTGCCTTGATCTGGCCAGAAGAAGCTTTCCTTTCCTCTTGAATCTGCTTACATTAAAACTCCAAGCCAGAGCAATGGCAACTACCTGCCTCAGAGCCTCAGGCTTAGAGCAGCAGCATCGTGTGGCAGGTGACCCTCAATCACTTTCCCGTGCAGCTTCACAGCTGGCTACACAACACAGCCTCCCAAAAATCTGCCTCCCACAGCTCCTGGGACAGTGGGATGCTCACAGCCATAAGCTACATCAGTGAAGCCAGGATTAGACCTTCAGGGCTCAAATTACTTCCCCAGGGAGGAGAGATGGAAAAGGATTGCAGCTAAATTATCGCTGGTTGCAAATTAAGATGGAAGTTGGAAACAAAATCTTAGTGGAGAAACTCAGCCAGTAACTGGTAATAAAAATACATCCAGCAGCCTAAAAGGGTGGCCCTGGTGTGGTGCAGGAACCTCGAAACAGCAGGAATGCATCTGTGAGGAAGGCCCTGGGCTGCAGCAAAGGAATGAGAGGAGCTGCACAGTGTATTGGTGTGTTCACCTGCATAGACAGTAAATCAAAATCTCTGCCTGGTTTACAAGGCATCTTTGGAAGAAGAAGAAGAAAAAAAATCTCATTCTGCTCTTGCTGAGGTACAACAAATGACATCTGAGCTTTCCATATTTAACACAGAATGTGTCACACTGATGAGTCAGCCATCTGCATCAAGGTGTCCTACTTTGGTATGTACGGCCTCTTCTCACTAAGTGTTTTCCCTAATATTTACTTAGGTGCCAGCTTAATTCTCTTTGCTAAGGGATAAAACAGTGGTTTTAATTAATACCTGTTTACTACACAGTTAAGCCCTTCAGAAAGAAAATTTTAGAAAACCGTGACCCAAGTAGCAAATGCATGAGCAGAACAAATGCATGAGCAGAAGACACAAGATTTTACTGGCCTTAATGGTCAAAACATACCTGTGGCTGAAACCCAGCAAGGTGATCTCCCACTGCTCAGAGCAGGAGAGCAGGACCAGACACTGTGCCAAAGCAAAGAAAGCACTCCTTATCCTGGAAACATGGTCCCACTCTGAAACACAGCTCTGCAAAAAAACCCCAAAACCAAACAATCCCAAACCCAAAATTAGGAATTTGCCTCTTCTTTAAATCAAATGCACTGTTTCTCTCTGTGCAAACTCAGCCTGGAACTGGAGAACCAGCTTGGCCCGTCACCATCAGTCACAAACATCCTGCAGCCAAAACCAAAGCATTACTTACATCTGGTTATCAATTGGCCTCAGACATGAATGTCACATTTGAATATGTTTTTGTTCATCATTATTAACACAAGGCTAATACAAAGTGCTAAGTGCTTCTGACATCCTGTTTTATGACAGAAGCTATTTCTGATCCTTTTCAAGGCCATGTTGCTCTTAGCTGTACTACTGCATTGGAAGTAAAATTTCAGTAAATTATTTTTATGAAGCTGTGGTTGAAGCAGACTGTAGCAGGGACTTCATTTTGCCATTAACATGACGAAATATAGCATAGAATAAGAAGGACCAAGACTGTTTAGGGAAGAAGATGACATTTTTACCACTTTCCTTTGGCACGTTTGTTTTGGAAAGATGTTGCACAGAAATTTGAAAATACATAGATAAAACTATTTCAAAGTAGACTTTTTACTATGGCTCTTTAGCACAGCTGACAAAAGTAAAAAAAAATCAAGATTCCTAATTCTCCTTCATCTGCCAGTTTCCCTTCTGCAGGAATGCTGGGCAGTTGGCCAGCTCAGTGTCCAATAGGTAACTCCAGTCAGGAATAAAAGCTTCTTTGATGAAGTTTGGATTATTTACAAAATTGTAAGAAGCCCTGCTGCTTTGAGCACAGGATAAATCAAACAGCTGGGGACAGCTTCTGTAACACAGCTCTTTGAGCCAGCACCTGAGCCAAGCACCATTTTGAAAGGCTTCTCCTCTACCAGTTCTCCACAGAGCAGTCCTTCACTTCATGCTCCTCACTGCCATCAAACACATGTCAAAAATCTGATGGAATTGGCCCATCAAAGTGGCCACTGACTGGTGGCACAGCTACTCCCCGCCTCATATGAGACAGATTGCTTGGACTGCTCATCAGTGAGGATTTGGTGGTGGCCACACTTTAATAACACACAGTTATTAAAGCAACATGTACCTTCTCCTAGCAGGCCCAGGGAGACATTCAGGAGGCTTGGGAGATCTGAATCAGTGGGTGATTCTCACTGAACAAGCTCATCCTGCAAGCGTGGCTGCCTGGGTGGCCCTGCTGGCAGACCAACAGTTAAACAAACTGAACAAATAATAGAGACACATGAAATCCTTGTCAACACCTTTTAAACTCAGCTGGTGGATTCTGAAATGCAGGGAATTCTCAGAACTTTGAGCCTGTAAGCTAAAGCTTAGAATTAAACACAGGATTTGATTTGAGACCTTGGAAAAGTCTTCCAAACTTAAGTACTATAAGCAAGAATGTGGATTTATAGTTTGAAGCAGAGACACATTGAATTAAGAAGAAGAAGGTTTAGAGTTTTGGAGTTTAGGATATAGAAAAAATAAAAGTAGTTACAAAGGTAAACAAGAAGTTTAGAATGCAGTACTAAAGGCTTGTGTATCATAGCCTAAGAAAGCTTACACTGTAACATGAGTTCATAAGATGAAATACTTAAGCATTGGGACAAAAACATAAATATCCTTTTTAGCAGTGTTTTATTGGTCAATAAATCCTTAAAATGTCTTATAACTAAGGGTATTGTGACCTTCTGAACCACACAGTAAGGATGTGAGCTGAACTCACCCTTCCTGCCTATGCAGAAGAAAAAAAAAATAAATCACATCATCTAAAAAAACTCAGAAATCCCATCTCAAAATGCCTTCAAAAATCCCCATACTCAGCCATATCTAAAGGGACTGAAAATCCTGCTATAAAGGTTTTCCAAAAGCTCACACAGTTGAAGAGATGATAGTAAGGGGTGCAGTTGTGCTTAAGTGTTTGTGGTGGGTTGGCCTTGGCTGGTGCCTGCCAAGGCCACTCTGTCACTCCCCTCCTCAACAGGGCAGGGGCAGAACATAAAATTGAAGGTTCATGGGTTAGGATAAGGACAGGGAGAGGTCACTCACCAGTTACCACCATGGGTGATGGTAACTGGATGAACACCCACAGATGTTACTTTAACTTACTGCCAATTAAATCAGAGTTGATTAATAAGAAGTAAGAATGAATCTTAAAAAGGCCTTCTCCTTTTTAAGGAGAGCATCCCCCCCTCTTTTCCCAGGCTCAGCTTCATTCATGGTTTCCCTGCCTCCACTCCCCCCATGACACGAGGGGACAGGGAATTGAGGATGAAATCAGTTCATCAGTGGTGTCCCTGCTGCTCCTTTTTCATGGGGAGGACTCCTCAGACTCTTCCACTGTTTCATTGTGAGTTCCTTCCAGTGAGACAGTCCTCCATGGACTTCTCTAAGGTTAGTCCTTCCCAGAGGCTGCATTTCCTCATGGAATGTTCCAGCAAGGTCTCCTCCCCAGGGTGCAGTCCCTCAGGAACAGGCTGCTCCACTGTGGGTCCCTTGTGGGGTCACAGCTCCTGCCAGGAGCCTGCTCCAGTGTGGGCTGCTCTGCTCTCTCCACAGGCCGCAGCTCCTGGCAGGGCCTGCTCCAGCACAGGTTTCCATGGGCTCGCAGCCTCCTTCAGGCACATCCACCTGCTCTGGTGTGGGCTCCTCCAGGGCTGCAGGGGACAAGTCTTTTCCCATTTGTCCATGGAAAGAGTTAATTCTTCTTTATTTTCTTCAGTTCAGGTGTATTAAAGAATTCCTTTTCAGTCCTATGATTAAATTTACCTTTTTCCAACTCCGGTTTGGCATGCTCAGGTGTTATTTTACTGACTAAATGTAACTTCTCAAAAGAAATTTCTTGGCAGGGAACAGCCATTTACAATGCTCCCCTAACAAATGCAAAGATGTCAGTCAACTTTTCCCTCCATGTGTTGCAGCTGGGGAGACATTTTCCTTCTGAGGCTGGAGCTGGAAGGTAGCAGGCTGTACATTAATAACTGAGAGAGAAAATGTCCAGGGAGAAGAAGGATGTCCATCAACCTAGACAGAATATTAATGTCAGCAACCAGCACAAGAAGGGCTATTACTACTTTAATAAAACCCGAAGATTATAAAAAAAGTTTATGTTCAGTAATTTCCTGCTGCCTAAATCATTCCGGGTCCCTGGTAATTGTATTTCAGCTGTTTCTAACATTCATTATTGCCTGCAGAACTCCGGACATTTGCCATATTCATGCAGTCTCTTACTTAATTCCAAACCATTGAGTAATGGTTTTACTATTACTGTATTTCTTTTCACTAACTTGCCCTTTTTATCATCATTTCTGCCAGACAGCTATTCAGCTGCAATTTGAATCATAAAAAGGACCATTGCTTTCAGAACAACATTAGGCAGATAAATTTTCATGGAAAATTAGAGAAAGTACTAGATTCTACACCTGAGAGAAATAATGGGCAGATTATAGACAGAACAGATCACCTGCATTAAACCTAAATACAAATGAGAAGTAAGTAAGTAAAATATGCTAAAGGAGAGTGGGGGAGTAACCAATCAGCTCACCTATGTGTGGCTGAAGCTTTGAAGAGAACAGCAGGAACGCACCAGGAATCCAAAACCACCTTCTGAGCAATGCCTCTTTTTAGATTACAAGTCAGAACACGGTATTTGCTTTTCAGCAGCTGCCCTCAATCACTGCTTGCTCACAGCACAGGCAGCAAAATGGTATTTAAGACCCTGCCAGCCCAACCAAAGCACTGCCTAAGGAACTACAGGCCTGAAGAGCATCAGAACATGTTTGATGGCCATAAACTGAGTTCACCGGGTTTGCTCACCTTACTTACCTTCCTGCTGTGGTAAACAGGTCAGATCCAATGCAGCTGTGCTTTAAATCATCCTTGTAAGGCTTCTACAGGCAACCTCAAAACACAGCTGGTTTGGATTGTGTTTCTTTCTTCCCTGTCTTTTTGTTTTCCCTCAGAATGTTAAATAGTTGGAGCTGGCTGTGCGTGCTATTTACAGCATTTCAGCTCACTGCACATTAGAGGTGGTTCCCAGGATTTATCTCTTTTTCAGCAGCACAGCAGCTGGAGAGTGACTTTTCCAGCACCTGTGGTTCCACCTTTCACCTCATCTGCTCTGCCTGGGGGCTGCCAAGTGAGAGGGGCATCCTCAAACAATCTGCTCCTCTTGTTTCCCCCTGCATCCCCACGGGGTGATTTGGATCAACGAGCTGAAAAGCTAATCCACAAAAGCAAAACACTGATTTCCATAAAATCAGCTGGCAAGCAGCAATGTGAGGGCACTGCTGGGCAGTGATTAGTAGATCAGGTGCAACCCAATCCCAAACCTGCTGGGAGAGCAGACCATCGTTCTGCTGTCACTTGTGCAGGCACCATCACCACGAAGTGCTGAGTCTACAGGAGATGTATTGCACTAGAAAACACATTTTGGGATTACCATCCTGCTTTTTCATTGATGCAGTTTTTGTTTGTGAAAAAGTGCTGTGCAGGAGGATATTACTCACTCTAAATAAAATAAAATAAAATAAATAATAATAGTACAATAACAATACAACTTCCTGAACAACCATGCTCTGTATTGGCAGGGAAGTAAGAGACCTTAAACTTTGAGAACTGTTTTAAGTCATCTGTAGTACTTCTCGTCTGGCTTTCAAATATTCCCACCACCTCTTGCAAAAGGAAAAACTAAGTGCAGCTGGCAGGTATAAAATCAGTATTTTCCAAAGTTAAATTAACAACCATCAGAAAAGGAAGAAATGTTTTCTAATGGTGAATCCAAAGTGGAAAGTCTGGGATGGGAAACTGGAAAATACAGGAAGTGGCTTGTAGGAAACTAACTGGGTTCATGTGTATAGTGCACTCAGGGATGGTGGTGAGGGAACATTCTGTTTTGATTTATGAATTGGGGTCAGAGTGAGAGTGGAAATATATTCTTGCATCACCAAAACATAAAGCAATGAGCACTTACACCCTCCAGATAAAATTAGCATCTCTGTCATCACATTCATGCATAAACATACTTTCAATTAATGTCTCCAAAACAAAAGGAAATTAGTCCCACTGATTGCAAAGTGAGCTCATGGAGTTCTGACTTTTAAAAGTCTTAAGAAGACTTGAAGGCTTACACTCTATTAGCAAAACTGTACATTATTTCTAGTAGTGTTATCTGTTCTTAATTGGAAATCTTCTTCAGATAGCAATAATTATGGTTTGTAAACTTCAGAACTTGTAGAAATATCAGCTGGTTTGAAGGAAATTCAGTGGTTCCATAGACTGAATTTTGGCTTTTATAGTATAAAGAAAATTTTATTTCAGTAACCAGAAAAAGACAAAATGCAATACTTAAAAAAAATTGCTTTAAGAGAAAACCGGGGTACCTGACTTGGTTGTAAATGAACAGATTTTCCTGTTTGAGAGAAGTATTGCTTTTAGCCTGAGAACTTCAGATTTGGATCATGCCTGAGCTGCAGATACAGAGGTTTCTGTTGCATTCTCCTATCCTGATTTCCTTACTAACGACACTGTGCATCTAATCCATGTTCTGTCCATCACCTGCTTTGAAAACCACTAAATAATTTTGATGGTATTTGACAAAAAATTATTTCAGAAGTTGCTAGATTCCAACAGGCAATCTGGAGGCTACGTGGCCGGGCCATGCCAAGTGTTGAGCATTACCTGGTCCCCCAGGAACAGAGTCACAGCACTTGAGCTGTCCAGCAAGTCAGCAGAGGTGACAAACCTATGAACTGCTGGAACAGCACATGACTTAGGAACAGGGAGGAGATGGATGGAGACTGAAGATGTTCTGGCATGGGCAAGGGCAGGAAATGTCAGAAGAAAGGATGAAATTGAGTGGTCTGGCCAGAAAGTCAAGGCCACAGGAAGTCAGTCTTCCTACATTTGCTGTTCACGAGAAAAATTTACAAATACTTTTTCTAGGCATGTCTTATTCACCTGCTTTAAGCATCAAGGGATAACATTAAGGTAAGTGCCTATTAGTTTTATGGAGTTGCTACATGAAAACCAGGGAAAACAAATGCTTGCAGAAAGCACAGCAACATGCTGCAATTGAGCACCAGCATTTACTCTACAGGGCTCCACAGCAGCCAAACACAGCAGCACTGTGCATCCACTGCCTGTCCAAACACTTGCCAAGATAGTAGCAGTCCTCTATTACCTCTTCTCAGCCTCCACAGCACTTTTAAAGCTGTCACCCCAGTCAAACTTAGCACCCAAGCAGAGGGAGTCCTCTGGGGCTCAGAACTGTGTGTAAATGTCTGGCCATGCCCTTTTAACACAGGCTGAAGAACCACATTGCCTTTGTACTCAACAAGGTGGTGCCCTCCCCACATAACTGTCTCCAGCTCAAGTATCAGCTCTCCTTATCTTCTGTGTCCACTCCTCTCCAAGTTAACTCTATTATCCCACCAAGTTCTGTCATCCTGCAAATGCTGGCAAAAAGCATTTGTCATGTTGACTTTATTACAAATCAAGAAAAAGGAAGCAAGACCCTAAGAAGGGTTTTCCCCTTCCACTCCTCACCCTCCCCAATTCACCCTAGAAAAGCATGTATAATTATGCACACAGAATGCTTTTTTCAGACTCAGCCAAGTCACTACTCAAAACCTCCTTCCTATCCCAGAAAATGAAGTCCTTCACACAATTTTTAGAGATTTATGCAAAACCTAGCTCTTTGTGAAGGAGCACCCAGCCGTAAATACTGCATAAGGTCTCCAGGTAGTTTAGAATGAAGGTGACCTCTGCTGTGACAAAACTAATCCATTATAAGAAATCATCAGCAGAAAGTATTCATGTGCCCCTGGAAGAAATTATACTTATGTGCTTCAAGCACAAAAGGAAAAAGCTTCAGCTGGAGCAAAAGATCAGGAGGGCAAGCTGGCTGTAAACACCTTAATGAAGTGCATGTTTGCATTCCTTTATGCTGCACAACAACAGCTGAACCTTTTCAATAGTGAATACAATCTTAAATCAAAGCCAAGCGGTCAAAGTACAATTGCTGGTCTTTAGCAGGTGTGGGTGAGGCAGAGGCACACCTTGTGGTACAACATGACCCACAGCTACTGCTGTGTGGGGCTTCAAGAACAAAGCTGGCACAGTCTTGTAATGTTCATGGGTTTTTAATGTGTGATTTGCACTAGTGCTGCTTTGACCAGGGGCTAGCAATTTGTAGTGTCTTGAAAAAAAGTGTAATTTTAAAATCCGTACTCCACAGCTTACTGTGGCCACCTCAGTCCATCTCAAACACACATCTGGTTTGAGAAACACCCCCCTGTGGCAATTTAAAGTGTAACAATGCAAGAATAAATTCCACCCTGGACATGGGGGAAGTAAGATAGAAACAAACACACTTCAATACTGCCCCCCCCCCGCTGTTACCAACACTCAGGAGACAATTTCTAGACCACCTTTAACTTCCCACAGCCATCCTACTTCATTGCACTGAACTGTCCTCTCTCCTGCATTGGAGGCAGCAGAAGTACAGACAGATCAAAACTGGACAGCTTCCCCTTAACAGTCTGTAAAAATCAGGATATAGCCTGAAAAGCCTTGCCACTGCAGATTGCCAAGTCTGCTGTGATTTAGTGCATCACTTGCAAAGTGGACCTTAAACATACGTTCTTATTTCAGGATGAATAATTCAAAGTATATTTTATTGACACTCTTCAAACAGCCCGGAGAGAAGAAACAGTATTTAAAAAAAGAAGGAAAAAAGAAGACAAAAACCTGTAAAACTGCTAGCTTGCATTCAGTGTTAGAACTTGGAGGTATAAACAAAAGCCTGGAGTAAAAATATGAAGTATATTTCCAATCCTTCAGTGCAGAAAACCAGCAACAATGGTATTTACTCTACATTAGAAGTGTTCCCATGTTCAATTCCAGATATATACTTCTCTTCTATATATATTTTTGATAACTTATGTACAAATAAGATGCCCAACATCTGTTCTTTAATACAAATATGTAATCTTCATGACTGAAACATTACAACAGTTTGATCAAAAGTATAGAAAATCATTGTAATCTTTTTTTTATGGCAGTGTTTAAAAAACTCTACCCTTGAACCCAAATGACCTTAGAAGGACAAGTATTTCTTCACTGTAATAATACACTGCTCATTCAACATGCAAAGTATTATTGCATACATGAGTCACATGAATTACAATTAAGCCTGAAGGAAATGTGCTGTACAACCCATTCTAGCAAGTGCTAGCTGTAAATATCACAGAAGAAAGCATAAGTACTACTGTATTTTTAAATAAAACACTATAAACTCAAGTATTGTCCTCGCACTAAGACTTTAAGGCAATTAAGAGCTGGAAAGCTTCAGTTTGGCATAGCTGCATCAAGCTCTCCCCTTTCCCAGTTATAAGAATTTGTTTTTAGAGGGCTGCTGATGAATTGTTGCTATATATTAATACAACTCAGTATGAAGTGATAAGTCAGTAACAAAAGTTTAATATCCCCAAGTTTCACCGAGCTGATCAAATTTAAGCAACAGTTTATCCACCAGCTAAGTTTTCCAGCATGGATTTCTAAATTGTTATGAGAACAGAAAAAATATTCAATGTGTAACCTCTCAGTGTAACTGATTTTACAACTTGAATCCATTCTTGGGGTATTGTGGAATTTAAGAGTTAAAAACAGATCTGACAGTCAAATAATATTCAGCTTTAAAAAGGATAACTATTTGCAGTAAAAATTTGTATAAACATACACACAGTAGATCCAAGTCAACAGGCATTTCTTTATGGCTTCTTTCACTGAGGTACTGTTATAACATCCAGCAACAGGACACGAGTGTTCTATAAACACCACATTCATAAGCTGTACCACCAACTCATGGCAAGTGGTAACAGACTGCAAATCCTGCTTCCCTGCAGGACTACAGGAAAAGAGTCTTCCCTGCTATGTGGAGAGTCTCAGTGCAAGCTACAGAAAGCCTTAAAGGCAACTGGCATCAGTGGGGGAAAGTTCCAATGAAAGTCTCCCTCTACTTAAAAGGAGAAAAAATACTCATGGCAAATTGAAATCTCAATTTGTTAAAATTAAGAGCAAACATAAAATTCCAAGGCAGCAAGGGCATGTAGCACAGCAGCCATACATTAAGACTTGAAATGTGTCATTAAGCTCTTGCATCTGACCCTTGAGCTAAGTGCATGCACAGGCTGAGAGCAGCCAACCTGTGACCATGCCACCACACAGACCAACAGTGACAAAGGGGAAGGGGCAAGCACATGACTTCTGTTGATCCAAGAGCAGACAGAATGCCCCTGGAGACCACAAGAGTACTCCTCAGCTGTCAAAAGCTGACTTGTGAGTGCACAGTTACTTGCATCTTTCACTGTTTGTATGTGGGGGTATTTGCAAATCACAGTATTCCTAGTACTCAGCCTAAGGGGAAAGAGATGTTCTGTTAAGATAGCATGATTGTTGCCATATGCATTTATCATTCTACCTTTACAGCAGAAAGTATTCTTTTGCTGTTTTTCTTTTTTTTTCTTTTTAACAGAGTGGCCATATTGTTACTACAGCCAAGACTCCCATTTTTTTACACCTATGCTAAAAATATGGTTCTGCAATAAATATCATTAGAGTGAAATGGAAGTTCAAAACATGCTCAGTTAATTACACCAAGTAGTTCTTTCCAATCAAGGATTTTTAACCCCACAAACCCATTAAACAGTTTGCAGATGCTCAAGTTCCTTACATGAAGATACAGCACAACATTTAAAACTCAGTGCTTAGCCACATACAATCCATACTGTAATCTATATATATGTTATAACATATCCCCACTTAGATCTACAAATTCATCATCCCTCTTGACCAAGTCATCTTCATCTTCCAAGTCTTTCCAGGTGCTAGTGGGTAAAGCTGGTTTGACAGACTGTCTCTGCAGGAGAGCAAATGGAAACAAGGATGACAAACGGGCAGAATTTCTCAGCATGGGAACAGAATGTACATCTCCAGAAACAGCCTGACTGTGTTCTTCATCCATTTTCACCTGCAGGCTTTGCACTTCCTCCATCAAGTCCAAAATCTTGGCAGCTGTAGCTATTGTTCCCCCACCATGAAGCTGGGCCTCGGGAATCCATCGTAGGTAACGCTGTGCCCAGACTTTGATTTCGGGGCCGTCGATGCGCGGCAGCAGGAGACCGTGGTAGTCGACAGGCTTGCTATGCCAGCTATCATAAAACTCCCTTAAGCTATTAGGGGGCTCATCTGAAGAATTTATGAACTTGCCAATTCTTTTACCCAGAATGTTTTTAATTAAATGATCTGTTTCCTCCCTGAAAAATCCTCTCTTCGTGGAAGGCTTTGCCTGTGTCAGTGGCAAAGAAAGCTGCCGTTGATGCTTTAAGAGGAAAAAAAGGCAAAATACTCAGATAAACATTAACAGAGTGGGACTTCAGAAAGCAGTTTTACGAGGGAGAAAAAAAAAGTTGTATTCAGGAATCTCCTGCAAGCAATAGTCACTTGACCTATATAGAAAAGCAGTGGCTGTGTTTAAATTGTTACTTTTCAATACATCAAGTACTTTACAGGGCATACTGAGTGTTGCCAGCTTCCTTCCCTGCTAACCAAACGTGACACTGATAAAACAATTGTCTTTGAAAAAGCCAAACCCTTTGCTTACATTTAAGTATTGCCAGTGTCCATCTTTAGGTTAAGCTAGTTAGAAATCAGAGAGCACTTTATTTATAGGTTTTTATTCAGTGGTCCCTCAGTGCATCTCAGATAAATGATGTAGATGATACTGGCAGTGTCTCACATGAGAATGCTTTATACAAGACAAAATTTAACCAATGAACTGCAATTGAAAAAGGCTACTCCAAAAACTTTTCCCTGAGTTTGTGCTATGTGCCAGTAATGAGGGGGTCCATCCATAATCCTCCATACTCCAGACAGTCTTTTTGCTGTTGTTGGTCCCCCTCCCACTCCAAGTGCACACACACACTCCAGTTACACTCAGACAAAATTAGGGAGGCAATTACAAACCTATGTATTTCAGTCAGGTACTCCATGGAACAACTAAATGAACTCCCTTCAAACACATCATTGCAGCTCACCTGAATATTAAATCTCATGACTTACCAACAGACTTGCACACAAGTATGAAGAAAAATAATCCCTAACTTCACAGCTATGTACTATAAAAGAGTTATTTACTGTGGTACATGCAAACTGGGTTCTTAAGATCCAGGTGGGCCTGAGGTATACATGTATTTTGTCAATTAAAAAAAGTCTGCACCAATACTTTCACTGTGAGGACATTTGAAATAAGAGATGTGCAAAATATTTCTAGAATTAAAAAAAACAGTTTAGCAGCACATATCTTACTTTGAACCGTGCAGTCTTCCGTTGACTTCTATCTGGTTTTGGTTTCTCTGCATAAAGAGGGTTGTTCAGGAAAGCCAGGGCCTTGGGATCAAACTGCACAGACCAGTCCCACACAGTAAGGAATCTGAAAGGACCACTTTGTGTCTTGAGGCTTTCCCCACTCTGCCAAAACAAACAGGTCACATTTAATACTGCTAGAAGGGAATTCTGACCAAGTCAAGGTGAAATAAAAAAACTGGCTTTTTAGAAAAAAAAGACACAGAGTTGCAATAACACTCTTGCTTTCTAAGTGTTCAATACTGAACAACAACAGTGCAATCAGACTTTCACAGATGAAAATAAAGTAAAATATTCTCAGGAAAAAAAAAAGATATTTTGGAACTTGGGCAAAAGACAGACTTGTCTGGATTCCTCAAACACAGAGGGCACATTAGGATTCCAAACACCAAAAGCTGGAATTGCATTCATGCAGTGCAGTGGTCTAGATTTTGTGATCAACAATATATTTGTATGAAAGACATTAATTCACTTTTTTCTTTAGTCTCTGTGCAGCCTTGCAGAGGATACTCCCATTGCTCCCAGCTTCTTAGGCTAGAGAAGAGCATGAACCAATATAAATCAACATTCAGGAGATGTTGATTTTGGAATACACTACATATTCTATATACTATACAAGAATTTCATAGATAACTTTTTCTTCCAGACAGCTGGATATCCTTGTAGGTTAAGGAGCTCCAATTTCACTGAAGGGTATTAAACATGAAACTGCAGCTACATATAATAGGTAATGTATTCCTTCTGTCATCATAAACTCCTAAGTCCTGAACTTGCCTTCCTATAGCCAAAATTGCACTTGTTCACCCTTCAAGGCAGTTCCATGAGTAAGGAAAAAGGTGATGTTGGGAATTAAGCTTTTTTTGACTGTTCCTTGTTTGTTGGTCAAACTCATTCTCCAAAACACTGCATCCACAAAATACCAAACCCTTACCTTACTAGTGTCTCTCTGATGTTGAGAGTTGAAGAAGAAAGTGCTAAAAATAGGCACATAGAGGCTGTCTGACAAGACAGTTAAGTAAGTTTCTGTGAACTCAAATGCTGGAGGATACTGTTGTACCAGCTGCCAAACACAATTTAGCAGGAGCAGAAAAACAGGAGCCTAAGTAAACAAAAAATTTCATTAGTTTCAAAACCAGTTAAAATTGTTCCACCATGCAAACTATTTATTTTGTAGTATCAAGCGTCTCCAATACAAATCTTAAGGCAAGAAGCCTCATTAAGTACAGAACTTAACATGTACATTTGGCTGAAATTTGAAGTAGTATTATCTCAGCTATCCTTGGCCAATTATTGACAGAATAGTTGAGCATTTTCTACTCTGAATTTGAAAGTTGCCACTACGAAACCTTTTAAAGGTGGCAAACTAGTTTATAGCAACTCTTGATCAGAATTAGTCAGTTTACACCTACTACTTCCATTTGAATAGCAATCTGATCTAGTCCAAAAGCAAGACAGTAAAAAGTTGATCTCCAGATGTGACAGGAACAGGCAATTAACTTGAGTTATTTCTGTGGATGCTACTGCCACTTAACATGGTTTTCAGGGGCACAGGATATATGACTTTCAGAAGACTCCAAGACTGGGAAATTTTACATTTGCTTTCTTTAATAATAAAGCCATTGCTGACCTCTAAACAGCAAAAACAGTGACACTGTACAAACATCAACCCATAAAACAGAACACAAGATCCTCAGAGTAACTGGAACTTCTGGACTAACAGGTAATTCCCTCCTCATCTGAGTAAGGTTATAAATAAGTAAGTAAGCAAAACAATTAAAAAAACCATACCTCCTCTTTCTCACTTTTGTGTAAGTGGTTACAGCGATCCAAAAAGCCATGTCCTCCAATCACCCACTCCTTCTGAATAAGGCTCTGAAACCCTGACTTTGTTCTGCTGTAAGAATCCATCATCACTTGAACCAGACTCGAGATTACACAGCACAGATCAGTAGCACTCTCCTCTACAAAAGGGAACAGAAACCACATTTTACACTGAGCCATTCCTCAAACATTATGTAAGAAAGCAAAGCATTGCCATGTTCACATAAACAAAACTGTATTTCAGGATCAGAGTAGCACAGACATTTTTGCAAGTCAGAGAGAAGTTAATCCATGATTCCAAATTTAAGGCTACTTACAAGCTTAGCCTAGGAAAGTACTTCAACAATAAAACCTCCAAGCCCCAACCCTTACTATGGTAAGTAGTGCCCTTCAGTCTCCCACAAGCACACACTGCCCCTCAGCCCAGCCATTTGTTCTCACCCCTCCTATCCTTCACAGCTCTGGTCACAAGGTGTGAAACTGCCTCCTCATGCAACATAGAGTCCTTTCCAAAAGGTACCTCCAGAAAACACCTCTTGCCTGTGCCAGGCTTCTCGAATGGCAATATGTGTGAAAAACAACTCAATTACCAATCCAGGAGTCACTTAATGGTTAACTTTAGGTTTGGTTTTACATGTGATTACTCAGTCTAGGAAAATAAACTGCTCAACACGTTTATAATAAGCACATTATTCCATGTATTCTTAATAAAGAGTCTGCAGAATATCCAACGTGTCTAGAAAATATAAAGGTTATTTTTCAAAATTTTCATATTACTGCTTCTTTGTATAGAGATGGTTCCCCTAGCCCCTTAAAGTACAGCAAAGGGCCTAGGAGACCTTAAATAAAATAAACTGGGAAATAGGTATGTTACCTCTTCTTGAAGCAAGACTTTTCTGCCAATTTATCAGCACCTTTTCCATTCATACACTGGAACTGTGCTTAATATGTTTTCTTTAACTACAGGAAGCATTTCCAGAAGTGAGGGAGATTCAGGTGTCTTTACTTGAGTTCTATATAAATTTTAGCAAGTCTCTATCATAATTATAAACTTACAGCTTATGCTACTTCAGAATGAATTTAAACAAATCAATAATAAGACTCTCTCATTAAATTCTTACCTATGAGGAGAACATTTGTATGCTGTATTTCCAGGCACTCAGCAACCTCTATGGCTTTCTTCAAGACTCTCCTGTTTTGGTACAGGAAAAGTGGAGTGAAGTTTGTTATATTAGTTTCCCCTAGACATGGTTAGAATGCTATACTTGAAACCTCACTAGTTCTTTAAAACAGAAAACCCATGCTCAGCTTGTGTAAACTAAGAACTGCTTAGCTTCAAGAACATTTTATTTGGCCATTAACCATGCATCTTCAGTTGCTATGATACAATACTTTATTCTGGATCAACAGCAGCCATCACACACATTGCTAAGAACCAGCTCTTTATCCTGAAAAAGTCAACATCACCACATTTATGTTCTAACGTACTACATTCTAGATTTCTTCCAAAATCTGATTTCAAGAGAGAGAGGGAAGGATGAACAATCAGCTCTTGTAAACACTCAGACAAAAGTAATTTTAGACATTATTACACAAGGAAGAGTGAGTGGAATTACAGATCACATAAAACCAGATGTAGGTTTCTAGATCTAAATTTTCATGAAGTTAGTTATTCTTAGCAAAGCCTGCACACAAATTAGGATTCTTGCAATAGCTTAGGTCACTAATCGAAGCTGACAGTTTGTTTCTTAAGTGTGGAGTTGTCAGATTCTTCTTTGTTCTACCATTTAGAACATGTGACAAGGCATTCCTAATAACTACAAGAGCCAAGAACAGGCTGATCCAAGAACCAAATGGATCCAAGTATGGAAATGACCAGTCTCAAAACAATCTAAAGATAGGAGCCCAGCCTGGCATTTACTTTAACCTACCTGTGATCTCTGTTATGTCTATGAATTTCTCAACACATACATGGTCTTCACTAGAACCTTTCAATAAACACACACATTTAAATTCTGAATTAATGAGCTAATAACTATCAATATTTATTGATTGTTATTAAGACCAGAAGGGACTGGAGCTCACTGCAGAAGCACCCCATGGCAATTAGCTGATTACAGAATAAACAGACAGACAAAAGAGCTAGCACAAAGTAACACTGAAAACAAAACTCCTCAACATTCCACTACAACAAGCCTTAAGTTAGCCAAAGCCATTCCAACACTTACTCACTGTGGACTGCTGAGAGAAGAAAAGAGAACTTAGGGAACAATCAGCACAGCAGGGGGACAAAACTGAGAAGAAATGTCCTTTTACAACTCTTTAGTGGACTAACATCTTGAACACTGCACTTCATCTCATTCTAAAGGACATTACAGAAGCAGAAAGTACAAATAAGGATGGCAAGGCCAGTCAGAGACATAGAATAGTTTCACACAAGAAACAAACAGGATTCTTGAGTTTGGAAAGAAGGTGACAGTGCAGGATGGAAATTACTGGATCTGTATTTTTAACTGGCACTCTGGAAGAATTGTAATTTGAATGATTTGCTACTTCTCATATCCTTTAAAGTGGAAGGCTTAACACAAGTCTGCACTGTTAACAACACTGACTCAAGTTTCAGAAAAAAGGTATATAAATGGGACCATAAGCCTGCCTTACTTTTTTTTTTCCTACTGGCAGTAAAAAATTCTGTTTCAAGAAACTAGCTAGAAAACGCACTACAAATGCAATTACCAACAATCTGAAACACAGAAAGCTGAAGATAAAGCAAACCTGATTATTTCTAGCCAGTTTGTGCTCTCCAGTAATGAAAACCATTTCACATCAGTTGCCCAGAAGTCTGTACTGTTATCTGCAAAAAGAAGAGAAAAACAAAAATTGGTTTGTTCACATAACACAATGATAATTAAGAGCCATCCATTGAATTACCCTTCAGCTATGAACAGGTACAAAACAACCAATACTAAGGAGTCAGCTAATCTCAATCACTGTTAAAGCTGACACCTTATAACTACATAAGGAAATGAAGTAGTCCTACAAACACCAGCAGAGTTTTATAGCACCACAGCCTTTTAGAAAAAGTTGAAGGTTCATGGCACTCAAACCAGGTAAATAAGTCTGTTGACAAAATGGAAAAGGAATAAAAATATTTAATCAGAGATGATGATCTACATAAAGCTTAACCTAAAGATGCTGGATTTTGAAAATCATTACCAACAGAGCCACAGACATCAATGGGTTTTAGACATCAGTTATAAAAATTTATAGCATGTAAGACTGCCTGAAAAATGTTTTAAACAGTTTTTGCTGCAACTAAAAAAAGACATTAAAATATATAAACAGGGAGGCCAAGTTCAATACCACTAAGCCATTGGACGCCTATGAATTTCACTAGGATTTCTTTTGTACGTTTTTTCATATGCCACCTAAGCGTCCATTGCTTCTATTTCTATCAAAGCCAGACAACAAATATTGGAAAGCTTTCACAATGTGAAATAGTCAATTAAAACCAGAATAGATTACATTTCCTGCATGAGACAAACCTTGAAGCACAAGGCCTACAAGAGTCTACTAGTGAGAAACCAGATACACGAAATTCCCTCCTCCCCCATCCTTTCCACGACAGCTTCAGTTCCACATGTTTCTGTGTAACTTCCCACCTCCCAGAGTCTCTCCAAACACTTCCAGTGTTCAATTCCAGCACATTCACACACTTCTGTCTCTGCTGCATCTTGCACCTATGCCTTAAAGGCACAGGCATAGATGAGTTTTATTCCTCAAGCTGTGCTGCCTCCATGCCTTTGTACCTCATCCTGTTCATTACGCAATTTAAATTCCTCTCCCAATTTCTTTCACCTTGGCAATAGAAACTAGTTCTCTACAAAAGTATTAGAATGCATCTTCAAAGCTCTGTCCCATTAGACATACTTTTCACCAAATCCCACCACTCTCACAGTAAAGCATTTTTTCCTAATACCTGATCTAAAGCTGCCCACTTTCCCCTGTCCTGTCATTTCATGGTCTCATCTAAAGTCCCTCTCTAGTTCTCTCATAGCCCCTCTAGGCACTGGAAGGTTTCCTAAAGTCTCCCTGGAGCCTTCTCTTCCCTACGCTGAAAAATCCTAATTCCATCAGCCTTTCCTCACAGCCAAGGTGCTCCATCCCTTTGATCATCTTGGTGGCCACCTCTGGGCTCACTGCAGCAGGTCCCTGTCCCTGCTGTGCTGGAGCCCAGCTCTGGATGCAGTGCTCCAGGTGGGTGTCAGCAGAGCAGAGCAGAGGGGCAGAATCCCCTCCCTGCCCTGCTGCCCACAGGGCTCTGGATGCAGCCCAGGACACGTTTGGCTCTCTGGGCTGGCAGTGCCACAGCCAGGACAAGTTGCCTATACCATATTAACTAGGCACGTAGAGGACTAAAGTAATGGTTAATGTGTTCAGACTTCTGTAAAGTACTTCTGCAAAAGATTACCTGAATGTTTTTCTCAGACTGAAATTGCACAGTGCTATACTCAGTGAGGTACTAGCCAACTTTATTTCAAAAACTGCAATAACAAATGCTTACTAGACGGCAGTTTCAACACATTCCCGATTGCATGAACCTAAGACAATGACACAATTACATCATTGAAATACACAGTATTTCATGGCAGAGGTTAAATGACTTCAATTCAAGCTTAGGCTTTTTTCCTACACAGGGTAAGTTACTAGAAATCACATGAAAAGGTAATTGTTTTTAGCTCTTAAGATTCACTGTTGATTTTAGAGTGCATTCTAGATACAATCTTCAGTGTGAAACTCAAATACCTCATATTAGAAGTGGAGTGGAACTTTTTTCGTCTAAAGAGGTGAGGTCAAAGTGTTTCATGACTGCAAAATAGTTGGAAAGTCTCAGAAGCGAAGTCTGAAAGCCTAGATCAACTTTTACATGGCTCCCATATGATTGCTTTCTAAAGGACAGAATTTAAGCAGCTGCATATGTTTTGAGAAGTGACTAGTGTGTAACAAAACCACGGGCAAAAATTAATTAGCATCCTCTACTCCAGACAGAGCCCAAAGGCTAAAAGTTTGGCCACAGAAGACTGAAAATCTTCCCCACAAACTTCATTCCAGTTAGTGTAATCCAACCAACACTTGAGACTCCACTCCTTGAAAAGTAATTTTCAGATACTTTGACAGCTTAACAAGAGGTGGTTAAGTCAAAGAACTACAAACCTTCATTCACATCCTAGACATAAGCATAGTCTTCAGTTACATATTTTAAAATCTGTTTTTACCCACCCTCAAAATCAAGACACCAATCAAGAAAATTACTGCACTCAGGAGTCACAGCACATCATTGTTATGCTTTGCTTTAAAGTCTGACTTACCTATCAAAAACAGCTGTTTAAATCTTGTGTATGCAGTCTGGATATCTTGCAGAGATGGAAGGCTGCTTGACAAGTCATCCATCTTCAGGAGCTCATAGGGAGGTTTGCTAATTGTCTTATAGATTCTAAATCAAACCATCAAGAGATTAAAGCCTTCTGCTTCACAAGTCAAATAATGCATCAACTATTATCCGAAGACAAAGTTAATAGGCATGATTTGTCAGAGAGCTGTAATACCAGAAGATAGACACTCTGGAAAGCTAGTGACCTCCATGCATTTCTAAGTACTGTTTATACACAGGCTTATAACAAGATTTGATGCTTTTAACTATGGCACCAATAAAATTATACTCGTGCCTATTTATGCAGCTATGAATATTAGAAGCACTACTTGATTTTTACTGCTGTTTCTTTAGAACTTTCTTCATTAGACACACCAAAATCACTTTACTAGAAGGCTGCTAGAGCTGTATCCTGAAAAAAGAGATAGATAGAAACACCCAAAACTCCCAGCAGAAGTTGACTTTTGCCAAACAGATTCTGATACCTAGCTGTTAGGTCTTCTAATGAAACACACAAGTAAAGGAAATTATTTGGATTCAAACAAGACAATGTATCTTGTACTTCCCTATATATCTACAGATTTTTTTCTCTTAAAGGAGAGGAAAAAAACTAGGCCAGATGAGCATTCCCACTCATTCATGTTCCAGAGCTCAGATGAACATCAATGTAGTAACTACCTCTGCTGTCACACTGGACTCTTTATTACCAACACCTGCGAAAAGTTGCTCTAGCCCATACTTCAAAAGTGAGGTCTTGTGGGCAGTTTTCCAGGCAGGGCAGAGTGCTTTGCTTCCTGCAGGCTGTAGCACAGAAACCTGCTTTAGGTGAGAACTACAGGAGTCCACATCATAAACATGGGTTACCAGACCTACTGGAAGATGCATCAGATCAGAGAAGTGAGGGAGAGCAATTGCTGGCCAAATACAGTACTTCTTCTAAATGACAGCAAAGAACTTACACTGCAAGATCAGGCTCTGAACAGCTTTTTTTAAAAGATAGACTGCTAATTGTAAACATCTGCTCTGTGCCTGAGTTCAGACTATTACTATAATGGCACTTGAACACACCCTGATGGCCAATTTGTAGATATATTTCAGACTCCAGTGATTAAACACGAGTACTGCACAGCAAAGAAAACCAGCAATACTGCCCCCAGTTGAAATGGCCACAGAGAAGGGATCAGTATAGCAGAGGATACCTTGTTACAGTTTACTGCTAGTTTTATTTACTTTCACATCATGAAATAGCATTAAAGACAGCTCTAAGTCATATAATCTTTCCCATTTCAGGGTAAAAATATTACAGAACCTGCAGGAAGGGCCACAACTCTTTCCTATGCAAGTATAATTAATTTTATAAACAAAAGCAGTTTTAAGAGCCCAGTCAAGCTGTTTTCTGTTGGTTCTGTGTGATTAACAGGTCTCCATCTATGAGGAGCAAGGAGCCAATGTTCAATGTACAGGTTGTACATATGAGTCTGATCTAATAGGTGACTGCTGAGAGAGAAGTTCTGTCTAGGACAAACAGCAGTTTAAAAAAAGTGCCAAAATTAAAGGACAAAAAGTCTTTGCCATGACAGTCAGACAGCTGTGCTCCTCCGCTTAAGTTAAACTTGTCGTTTTTCAAACTGCTGAACTAATTCAGTTCACTATCCCATCTGAAAAAGTGCTGTTTGCCTTCACATCTGAAAGCTGCAGTCGTGAATCACTCAGCCTGCCTCAGACATTTAAGGACACCTTATCTCAAGTTACTTAAGAATATGAACCTATCTCTCAGAAAGTGGCAGACTCTCAAAAACTCAGTTTTCAAATGTATATTTAGAGATGGAGCCTACATTTCTCTTATTTGCAAAGCAATTAAGCCATTAACCCTACAGGCTTTACTGCTGCTTCACCTACAAAACACACCATAGTAAGTACATATTCCTCAGAAACAGATGTGTATGCAGCTTCACATAAAAAAGCCTTGGGTGAAGCTCCAACCCTGCACAAGTGACCAATGCCACTGGGTCAAGGGTTTAAACACATTCCACTACAGCAACATTCCACTACTACTTTCATATATAGAACTTGTTTCCTGATGTGTGAAAGCGTAAAAGATATAGCATATATGGAAAAAGAGAAGCAAGGTCCATACCAAGCAAAGTGTTGTGGACAGAATAGCTATTACTGACCCATCCAAGAAGGCTTTTTGCATTTGTGAAGTGCTGTCATCCTGTTCTTTGGGAAATGAGGACATTTTGAGAAGAGCAGCACCGTTATGGCAAGACCAACACCAAATCTGCAGAAAGACATTTACCAGGTGAGAAAAACTAGTAAATTGTCCTATACCATGTATTTGCTCAAGTGATTGAGTGATTTCAAATTTTCTCTCTGCTTTTGCTTCATTGAATTTTTAGTGTATTTAATAGAAGCAAACATCAACAGAAGCAAACTCCTACACTTGCACCAAAAATACATGCCTGAGTACACTATGTTACCACTTGCAAGTTTTAAGTTAGAATTTACATAGGCACAGGGAAATACAAAATGACAGATTATGCCAAAATGTTACTTTCTCAACTTCCCTCACAGGTAAAAAAAAAAAATTGATCAAAAAGTCTATGGTCAAATTATGTCAGAATATATGCCACAGCAAGACTGAACTGGTAAGTAACATATATATATTATTCATCAGTTTCTCCATTATCAGATTTTTCTAATAGTTCAGCCTTCAGATAACTCACAATAGATGCGACGATATTTTTCCATGTGAACTGTGCATAAAGAGTAATCTAGGCATATGAAATAAAGTATTAAACACTCCACAGCTAAATCAGATTGCATAGTCACAGGTTTTTCTTGTGCCAAATCAGTCCTCAAAGCTTCTTATTTCCCTTTACACAGAATTTCCTCATTCATACTTCTTACTCCTTGAAGTTGTCAAGATGATCTGTAAACTTGCATTGAAAGAGGGAGTAAGAATAATTTTCATCAGGAATATTACACAAATGAAATCAGGAAGTAGAAGCTCTGGTACCAATTCACAGTAACCAAGAGGAGCACCTCAGAAGAATACAGAAACCTCACAATCATCAAGAGTGGAAAAAATTACTATACTGTCCTTCCATTGCCTTCCAAAACCAATTCAATATGGTCCAGCTATCTTGACACTAGCTTCACAGAAACAGTTTGGAAATAATCAGAAGAGTTCTACAAGGCTTTGGAACAGTGGGCAGCTACAGATGTTGTCATCTATTTGGACATCTGTAAGGCCTTTAACATGGTTACACGCATCATCCTTCTCTCAAAATTGGAGAGATTTGATGCATGGACTGTTCAGGGATGAGAAATTGGTTGAACGGTCCCACCCAGAGAGTAGTGGTCAACTTCCCAATGTCCAGGTGGAGATTAGTGATGAGTGGTGTCCCTCAGGGGTCTGTACTAGGGCCAGGACTATTTAATACCTTTATCAATGACACAGTCAGTGAGATGCTCTCAGCAATTTCCAGACAACACCAAGCTGAGGTGGTTTGACAGGATGCCATCTGTGGGACTGAGACAAGCTCAAGGAGAGGTCCACAGGAATACCATGAGGTTTAACAAGGCCAAGTGCTGCTGCTGCACCTGGGCTGGGACAAGCCCTGGTGCCAGCCCAGGCTGGGCATGAGCAGCCCCAGAGCAGCCCTGCCCAGAAGGGCTTGGGGGAGCTGTGGCTGAGAGGCTGCACATGCCCCGGCCATGGCACTGCCAGCCCAGAGAGCCAAACGTGTCCTGGGCTGCATCCAGAGCCCCGTGGGCAGCAGGGCAGGGAGGGGATTCTGCCCCTCTGCTCTGCTCTGCTGACACCCACCTGGAGCACTGCATCCAGAGCTGGGCTCCAGCACAGGAGGGACAGGGACCTGCTGCAGTGAGCCCAGAGGAGGGACACAAAAATGGTCACAGGGCTGGAGAACCCCTCCTGTGAGGATACACTGAAGAGTTAGGGTTGCTCAGCCTCGAGAAAGCTTTGGGGAGATTTTTTGGTGGCATTTCATTGCTTAAAGGGGGCTATGAGAGAAAGATGGGGAAAGACTTTTTAGTAGGTCAAGGGACAAGGGGTAATGGTTTGAAACTAAGAGGGTAGATTTAGAACAAATATATGGAATAAAGTTTTTACAAGGAGGGTGCTGGAATACTGGATGGAACAGGATGCCCATGAAGGTGGTAGAAGTCCCAGAAACATTCAAGGCCAGGTTGGACAGGGCTCTGCACAACCTGATCTAGGAGAAGATGCTTTGGGTCATTCCAGAGGGGGATTAGACTAGATCCTGTTTAAAGATCTAAACTATTCTACAGTTCTGTAAATGCAAGATGGAACGAAAAAATCCCAAACACTTCTGTTTCTGTGTAAGAGCCAGTGTAATAGGTCTCTGACTCTCCGACAAAAAGTCAACCACACTACTTTGACTTTTAGGCAGGGCAGTACAGTACTATCTCCTCCATGAACCAATTAACTTAAGAGCATAAAATTAACATGGTTTTCCTTGGCAAATTTAATGGACACACTTACACTAATGTAAGACCTCACAAGCGAGATTACTTTGCTCCTTGTTTCCATCTTCTCCGTCTTACTGGTTCTTGAACTACAAGGCAGGAAGCCAAACCCAGCTTGCTACAGGCTGCAAACCAGTATATTTAACTTCATTTTCTGTTGGACTTGCAGAACTAGTTTTTCAGTTGGGGTACCTGACTTTGTAAAAACGCTGCATCATCACAGTCATAGCACTTACCAGAACTCAAGCCAGGTAACTGGAGGTGTTCAGCTACACCTTACATGTATCATCTTCACCTCAATATCCAAATAGCATTTCAAGGCCTGTATCATGCCCCAGCCAGATGCCACTCAGCACAGTCTCATGGAAAACAGGCTGATGGACAGACAGGCTAGTAATATGTGTAGGCTACAAGACATTAGCAAGTGGGAGCTGTGAACAGCAAATACATATTTTGCTGTTATGTATATGTTATATATATGTCTTGCTACACATTACACTGTTCAATGAAATACAAAATGTATCAAGCACTTCTCCTTCCAACATCTGTTTCCCTTCTGTAGATGACCAGGTATACATGTAAACTGTTAAAAAAAACTCTGAAAACAATATGCAGCAACATCTGCGATGTTAATTGAAATTCTGCCATCTCAGTAAAAGTCTTACCCTTAGCCATGCACATATACTTACAGGAATGCCTCTGCCTTCATACTTCAAGATACTCTCTTCAGAAATGCATATGGGAACAACAAAATACAAAGGCAGCCTAAGACAACAGAGAACAAATTTTTGGTTCAAAAACTGAACAAAGAACAATCTCCAAGTTCCTTTTAACGACAGTGAGTGTTCTAGCTGAAATACTGATTATATATTCACCTTGCTACAATAATCTTTCCTCCTAGATAATTCTATTGTGCTCAAAGCTGTCTCTTTATTTTCAGATGAATAATGCTTTTTTCCCAACCTTGAGGTCAACTATTTCCACTGCAACACTTCCCTGCCTTTGCAGAGGTGCAATTGTAACCTCTAAGACTGATTGCTAAGACCACCTTGGTTCAAAAGATACCCTTGCTCTACTAAATGACTCGTTCTCTTTCCATGCCTGTTGAGCAGTTCACATCCTAATTCAAGAACATAATTTAATTTATCAAGGATTTCCAGCATCAACCAACTCTATTTATGTTCAAGGTCCAAAGAAGCAACAAAGGTAAGTACTTAAACTCAGTTTGGGTCTCCCAAGAGAGAGTTCCAGAATAAATAGTTAAGACTCTGAAATACTAGTTTCCAAGGCCTGTGAGATCTTTCAATATTTGCTATGAAACAAGAAGTATACAATGCCTTGTATACATCCTAAAGGGCTCACCAGTAAATGCTCCTCAGCTAAAATGGTGGCCAAGCTCAGCTAAACTTAGCCAACCTTCTCCTAAAGGCAACACAACTTAACTTCCACCAGCACTTTTTACAGATTTACTTTAAACCAGTTACTTTTTCCCCACCCACCTCCCTCCCAACAAAAACAGTGGAAAATCTCCAGTGCATGTATTTTGAAATTTTACCACAGTAAAGGTACAGGACTGAGAAAGTGTCATCCTAACCAGTATGACAGAAGTGTAGGTCCCAGACATATTTTCTATTCTCCACTCCTAGATATACTCAAAGCTTGATTTAACCAAGGTCCCGAGTAGTCTGTACCTAATACTGAAGTTAACCCTGCTTGAACCAGGGGTTGTGTAGGATCACCTTCTGAGATGACAAACCAAACTATTCCATAAATAAAAATGGAAACCGTATCCTAAAAAGACTCCCAAAAACCTGCATAATCCCCAGCATCAAAGGTAGCACTGATTTTCACACATCCAAAATTCACTATTAACCAGGGGAATCTTACTTTTCAGAGACTCTGTAGCCTTCGTTGGTTGTCACTGCTTTGTATTTCACATTCCCTTTGGTCCGCTCCAACTCATCACGCCAGTCCTCCAGGGTCTCAAACATCACAGTTTGGTTTCTCCCATCTGTCAGACATCAATAAAACTAACTTTGCAGACTGTCAGGAACTCTAACACCAAAGCAATCCTAAGTAAACCCGTTAGTTGCCATTTAGGTAAGCAAGCAGAACCTCTTGTGTACCAAAAGTCTCAAGTCAAAGACAAAATGCCTTTGTACACCACACTGCCTCTGTCTGATCTTTAACAACAGCAATATTCTATCAGATACAGCTGTTACTAACAACTTCAGGAACAGTTTCTCCTGCAGAAACTAATAATTTGTTACAGAACTTCCATTCAGCTGGGGCTGTCCTCACATCCAGCCTAAAATGCAGCAAATATAATTTTATACTAATGTAGCTGACTAGTATCTAATCCTGTAGTTTAAGTGCAGAACTAACAATCATACCAAAAACCTTTCTACAAAAATTTCAGATATTGCATTTCATTTAAGGTTCATTTTTTTTCTCATCAATAGTTTTGCATTGAATAGAACATCTCAGACACTCAGTAAGAGCAGAAAATTAATTATAGCAATTCAGTCTCAATACTTTCAACTTAGACTCTTCCTGTAATTCTACTTAGCCACCTCAGAAAGTTAAGACAGCAGCTTGATTTAGCCTCAAATCTTGTATAATACCATATAATTTATGGAGTAACGTCAATTGTTTTAAGCACACATCCTAACTGAGTAACATTCTACAATATCAGCTAACCCTGAAATAGCAAAAAGAGCTATAATTTCCATGGAAGAATGGAAGATACAATGGCAACTTGAAACTTTTCACTGTAAGAAGATAAGGCAGATGAAAAATTTACAGCTTGGAACAGAACATTATTGATGAGCTCTTGGAGACAGGATTTTAGAGGTATCAGACTGAGAGAGGCATAAAAAAACAATTTACACAGTCTATTTGTCTTATCCTGTACTAATTTCATGAAGAATGACACCAAGCCACTTACTACAGAACACAGCTATTAAAATAGGAAATAATTGCAGGACAGCACGTTGGTGTTGCTTTGAAGAGTAGGCTTCTCCCAGGCTCTGTCTCTGCCTGGAAAAGCTTGCAGCCTTTCCATTGTTTGTAGCTGAAACAGAACACCAGTTTCAGGTGAAGCCTGCAGGAACTACCTGAGCCAGCCCTTCCTTGCAGCAAACAGACAGTGTGCTCCTGGGCTGCAATCAGCAAGGCCACTGTGTACCAGCTGAATGAAGCCACCACTGCTGTCAGCTGGAGGGCTGTGCCCAGTGCTGGGCTCCCCTCTGAAGGCTCCAGACCAGGTCCAGTGAAGGCCCACCTGATACGAGGAGAGACAGAGCTGGGATCACTCAGAAAACAGGGCTCAATCTCCCTGGGGGTGGAACAGGGGAGGAGAGTACAGAAGATGGATCCAGACTCAGTGACTTGACAAGAGGCAGTTATGCACAAGATGAACTACAGCAAATCCCACATACACATAACAGAATCTTCTTCACTACAAGGAGGGTCAAACAATGAAACTGACTCTCCAGAAAGGCTGTGGAGTCTCAATACTTGGAGATATTTGAAATCCAACTGGACATGACTAAGCTTGATGCAGTTAACCCTACTCTGAAGAGGGGCATATGGACAAGAACATGACTAGATAATCTCCAGAGGTTTCTTCTAACCTCAATGATACTGAAATTCCTTGACATATTTTTGGGTTTTTTTTCAAAACAGCATTATTATTCCAGCTAAAATCTGAATTACAGAATGCTAGAAAGCACACTGACAACTTTTCATCCTGAATTTTGCAGTCTAATGTATTATTCAGCCAAGTTTGATCAAGTGGGAAGATTATGTAATAAGTCAGATACAAGAGGAAGTCAGATGCCTTGCAAACCTATGCTTTTTTTGCAATTGCCTGGAAGAAGCATATTGCTTGCAAATAAGAGCAAAAGGGGAAATACTTTCTCACAGGATGCCACTGCAAATGCAGTAATTTCAGAATTAAGAGCAAGAAGCCTGGTTCACAGCAGCAATACAGAAAAACCACACTGATACAAGAAGCAAAGGACTTTCTAGATGAACCACGTGAAAAGCATTTGTACATGTTAATCAGAATAAGTTTTCAATCTAGGGACACTACTTCTGCTCAGAAAATTTCTATGCAACTTCCTGAAGGATACCAAAACCAAGAGAAGACAATTTAGAGGTTTTCAGCAACAGGCTTAACAATGTACAACAAAAGAAAAATTAATCTTTTAAAGCTACCTGCCAGCAGGACAGAGCCATAAGCTGAGCACAAACTCTACTATAGACCTCCCAGTCTGTGTAACAAACTAACTATGCAACAAACAGATCAAAAAAAAAAACATTTACCTGTGTTGTCTGGAGCAGCTGATGCATAAGAGAACAGAAACAAACGTTTAAGCAGCTTAGGAGTCTGGCTATGATGAACTATACCACTGACGATCTAAAAAAGGACCAAAAATTAACACCCAAACAGACACCAAGGCTGTCAGTATAAAAAAATCTTTGGGTTTTTTTTTTTTACCAACCCCTCCATCCAGGTTTTTAACAAAACTGATGGGTTCTATCCCCAACAGCTGAAACCTGATTTTTAGGAAGGTTACTCTGTTTTCTGCAAGACACTGTACCTACTTTGTCTAAGTAGTATTATATGTGTTCAACCTCCAGAATTACTCTTATTTAAATAAAGTTAGTTTACTCTTAGTTTGGAGTAGAGACTAACTTCTCAAAAAAATTGAATTTATCAGGAAAGTAACACTATATTGAATTCTAAAATAAAATGAAACTACATGTCACAAACAGAACAGCTTTACAGCTTGTCTGAGCTGGAGCCAATTTCCTGTAGCACTCCCAAGTTCCAGTTTTCTTTAAAGAGCCACTGCACCTGTCCTTTAACTGCTATGCACAATGAAATGTTTAATAAAATCAATCTTTTACTTTCTGTCTTAGCTGGAAATGATCAGAAAACACTTCCAAGTTTCAGGTGAATTTCATCCTTCCCTCATCCTCACAACACCCAACACCATGCTAAAAATAGAAAAGCAAATTAAGTTACTATACGTACTCTTTTCACTTCCTCTTCTTTTGTGTATCTCAGGCAGAAGTTAAATACTCTAAGGTCTTTACAGTAGATAATTAACTTATCTGGGTATTTTCTTAACTGTCCTGTTAGAAGTTTCTTTTTCTCATCATAAACTGCAAAATTAAAAGGAAAGTAAATATCAAAAAGGTATTTGTAATCTTGATAAAGTTGTCCCTGACTGACTTTCCAGAATTCTCAAGAAACTAATTCAAGCCCAAGTTTTCTCAAGACAAAACAGGCATCCTACAACTTAGGCTGGTAAGCCTCAACCTTTTCTTTTAAAACCCATCAAATTACTTCATACAAGGTAAAAGGCAAATTTGCAGCAAACCAGCTGCTCAGGGGTTGTACCTATTCACACCAAGTTTAAAGTTTCAAGATACATAAAGAACAAGTAGTTTTACCCAAGGGGAAGTCCCCAGACATCTGAGATCATTCTAAGTTCCTTAAATTATTTTTTTTAACCACCAGGAAGCCTCCAAGGCAAACCTCTGCTCATTTCTCTTTGAGGATGTACCATTTCACAACTTCAAGCGCTGCCAGCTCGGCCACTGTACATAAAACTAAAGTGACTCATAACCACCTCCACTGGTCTGCCCCAGCTCACTCCTTCACAAATCCACACCACCATTTATAAACACACTGAATGCTCATAAATTAGTGCAAGAACAGGATTCTCAGTAAAGCCTTCCCATACTTAAAATGATCTGCCCCATTCTCAGTTATCTTTTTTAGCAATACTGGAACACCTCTAAGCCCCCATGCAAAGCACTAGATTTAGTTGTCAATTAAAACCTCCTTTTCTATCTCCTATAATATGGTGAAGATACCATGTATCTCACAAAGCAAAGTTCCCTTAGCCAAAAAAAAAAAAATTCTTTGAGAATTTGGTACCTATACTGCTATTGCTAAAATGAAGCGAATATATCTATATTTACAGAAATAGTTGATACATTGGAAGACCTTTGTGTACAAATTTAGAGACTTTTGATAGTATACTCTCTGCTTTGAACCACTGCATTTTGAAGGAATCATTCTGTCAGTTCCAGTGGACAATTAATCAAATAAATTAAAATTAATTTGACAAGCTTGAGGGATAAGACTGGGTTCTGATAAATTTTTTATCTGTCATTTCATCATTAAGTGTAACTGCAGCTGCTTTTTAAAAATGTATTGGTTTTCTAAAAAGGATGTATTTGTACAAGGAGCACCAGCAGTCTAAGTCCCCCAGGGGTAAAAAGCTGACTTACCTCCATATATTTGATCTACACATTGCAGAGTTATGTCATTTTCTCCCACAATCTTATTCTTAAATTGTGGCTCCTAGAAACATGAAAATATCATAGAAATGTCACACTACAGTACCACGTTCTGCCAAGTAAATGCTTTCCATGCACTGTTTTACTATCAGCATTACTTCTTATTCTTAGAAGCTGTGTAAGGCAGGACACTGAAGAACAGTTATTAAAATGCAGACAGATGCAAGTTACACACAATATATATAGCTTTATTTAAGTCTCAACCATGCTTGAAATGTAGATACAGTTTTTACTTTTCAAATAGCTTCAAAGCATACATTTCTACTGAGAGTCAATTTTCAAACTAGAATCACTGCAGTAAACAGGAAATACAGTAGCTTCATGTAATCCAAACCCTTTTATGACAAGTTTCCTTGCTATGGGAACCTGGCAGGAAATACAAAGTCTCTTAAAAGAACAAGTATCCCAAGGACACAGTAACATTAAAATCAGATTTATGACCGGGTAAAGTGAAGACACACACACAACTCAACTACCTTATCTACTGTGTAACCAAACTTGAAGTGATTTGGAGTTCCCTTCACTTCTACCTTTCCATTAGTACACATAAAAACGGCATTTTAGTGATGCCACAATTAAACACCATTATTTTCAATATTGTTACCAAACAGCTGACTTACACTACATCAGCAAATTATATTTTATTGTGAACAAAGTTAGCCTTATTTGAGTTGCTTCCACATCTACAGCACTCTGAAGAAGGTAGCTAATCCTGAGCTTTTGTTAACAGAAATAGAGTTGACCTGGCATATTATAAACCCAAGGTTCAAAGCCAGCAATGGAACAGAAATTAGCAAGGTCATTACCAACTTTCCACAGATCACTTGAGATTTACGTCAAAAGATTCTGCAGCTTTGTCTTAATTAATTCCAGATGGTACAATAATCTGTACTTGGCTGCAGAAGCCTCAGTTTAAACTTTGTGAAATTTAACCCCAAGTAACTTCTGACTATAATCAACACATGTCAAATCATATTATTCTCATTGTCCTTAACTGTCAAGATCACCTTGAATGTGGGAGCCACTAGACTCTCTTTTCACTTCTAACACCTAAATAGACTAAACTATTTCAATGTTAAGCTTATCAAAAGCACTGTGGCATTACCATTCTCCTCTGACAGCTCAATTTGAGCACCTAAACCAAAGGAAAAAATATTGAAATAATTTTGAAGATTTGGGGAGTTTTTAGCATTTTCCAGTGTTTGCAAGCTTAACAGCACTAGGTTTTAAAATCTTTTCAGTAAACATTGGACTTTGAATGAAATAATTCAGAGTTTTACTGAGCCACATAAATTTTCAGAGCATTTCCGCTGAGTATTAGCTTACTCAGTCTTGTACAGCCTGAAATGATTCTGCAGATGTAGCCCAAAGTCAAATCAGGCAGATGTTTTCCACCATCAGAGACATTCACACTTCCACAAATGCTACCAAGACAAAGAGTCAGAATCAACTTTAAACAAACTGTTGATTAGTTTTCAAAACAATGGGTTCTTTTAACTTAAGCTTCACCAACTCACAAAATATAAAGAGTTATAAACTACGTCTAATCTAAATGTCCACATAAATGCTGGCACTGCCTCTGCTTAAAATAATCATTAGAGATTGAGAAAGGATCAAGCAGATGCAGACTGATTCACATTATTCTGCACCCATTAGCAAATTTTATACATTTATATTCATTCCCCATCTTTATATAAGGGAAAGATATGATTATTTATGCAGAGCCTGTTCAGTCATAATTAGAAGATTTGTTTTCTTACATTATCATCTGAAGCAGAATCATCATCAAGAAAAGAAATCTTAAAGTTTGTGCACACGAGTTTCCCATAAGTGCCACGATTTGACCCATCTTCTTGCACATACTTGTACACCGTGCTGGCTTCACAAAGCAGCAGTTCACCTGTGGAGAAGAAACAATGACTTGCAATATTAACTGACATTTACAATTGAATTATTTCAATTGTTAAATCTCAACTGCAGCAGTAACTTCCTGACAGTTTCTCAGAACTGTACGCTTAAAGATAGTTCATCACTGTTACACAAAGGCACTACAAGGCAGCTCCTGGAATCAGCTGTAATCTTAGTTGTTATCTTAATCTTCCAGGTTACTAACGTTATTCCAGAAACCCTGAACTGCAGATGTTTGGGAGTTCTGTAACCACAGGCACCTGTGTCACGGCCTACTCCAAATGGCAGTAGAGTAGTAATCATTCAAGTATGTAATTGAAAAAAAACCGAAAAAACGCAGCAAGAGCAGTTTATATAGTCAGTAAACAAGTTGAAAATTATTCCAATCTTCCTTATTGTTAAACTTTAAGAATGCTGACACATTTTAATTTCTTATTTCAGGTTCATTGTAGTTATTTTTTCATAGCTTTGACTATTTTACAGGTCCCAAGGCTATTTTGGAAGTCTCAAGTTCAAGTTTGCATAAATAATAGTCAATTAAGTTCTTGTGTTAAAATTCACAGGAACTGAACTTCAAATTTAAGAAAGTAAAGTTTTAATACACGTGATCAGACAGACTCTTGGTCTTTCCTATAAAGTGCGGGAAATCCAACAGAAGAATTAGTTTATTGTAAACTTTTACATGTATTTTGATTTTGCTTATCTTAAAAAATATTTTTAAACAAGAAGTAATTGTAAATTGCAAAAGAAAAGGTTAACATTAAATGAAACATTGGAAGGCCCAGGTAGAGGCAAAGCCACAAGAAGGTAAATTTCCTCCAGTTCTTGTCTTCAGTTCCAAACAAACAAAACCCACCCAACTTCAACTTCTAAGAAACAGGGCAAAGTCAAGTATTAACAGTTCTCCACATGCAGCTTACCTGAGGATACTGAACTCTGTAAAAAATTTGTTTTTATCAAGTTTTCAACATGTTAAAAACATTTCAACCTGCATAGGTTGTTAAACCAAACCCTGTATTTTACTGCTTGTGACACTGACGTCACATGAGTGCTTGCTGCAGACATGGAAAAATTTAAATATTATTCATTAATCACTAATTTTTATTACTTTAATCTAGTAATATACAACAGTTACCTGGTAATAAGCGAGGATTTACTTCCTTTTCTATGGGTTCCTTTATGTGTATTTCCTAAAGAAAGAAAGAGTAATTACTACTTTGCAAAGATCATATCTTCAACACATGCTGTAAAGAACTACACCTTCCCACTTTAATTCCTCACATTCTGGCAAATAAAAATTAAGGAAAAAAGCCTCCTAAACAAAAGGAGTCTACGTCTGCAATTTGATCCTTCCACTTAATGTCAGAAATCTGCTAAATAATTGTTTTGACATCCACAGTGACAGTTACATGCATTTGTGAACGCAAAAAAATGCACTATTTGTGCAACTAACAGAAATATAGCATTACCAATATTTTTAAGTTCTCTCAGCACACCTAAATGGATAAGCATAAACTTAGTATTACAGCACCATCTCCCAGCTAATTCATAAGCTTTTCCATGTACGACTTGCTATTGTTTCTAACGTACCCTTCAGTTTTTCAAGTTTCATCCACGACTCCCTGTTTCTGATTTTTTTACACACATTTCAACCAAAGTACAAAAGTTACTTAAACAGCACTAACATGACCATATGGAAAGGTATTTCAAGATATTGGAGCTAACAGGTAAAACCTAGTGACAGGAGATCCTTCAGTCTGGACCCAAATTGCACACAGCAAACATACTAACTTCTCTCTCACTTATTCTAACCTTTAGGCACTGACAGCTGGGCTAAAATCTCCAGCCAAAAGACTATTAAACTAGAGGAGATGCTACACCCTTCCTGCTCAGTCTGTTCAGAACTTCCTCCTCCATACCCAAACCACTCTGCATGCACTTTGGAGTCTTTCTGGAAAACCATTAGTTAACTGGAAACCCCCCCAGGGGCACAGCAGTAAGCAAGCTAATTTTAGTTTGTCACCAGCATCCAGTCAGCTACTGCAATTCAAGGCAAAAGAAGATATAAGGAATAATAATTTTGCTGGATTAAATACAGAGAAACAAAAGCCCCTGAGAGTACAAAAATAAACAGCCTCTGCCATTCATATAAACACTTGCACTCCATACTCAGAAGACCAAGAACTAAGTTTGAAGGCTGCACGGCTGCAGGAAACCACATCACAAGAACAGCAGAGATGTTCAAGACAGGCTGAAAAAAGAAAAATGTTGTAAAATGAAAGTAGTAGTGGTGTGAAGAAAGAAATCCATAACTACAGCTGATAGCTAATAGAGAAAACAAATCCCAGGTTTGCTGCGTTTGTCTTCTAAGTGTGGATGTTGTAGAAGTAATATTACTCAAAGTTCAGGTTTGTCAGCTACAAAGTCAGCTAAAATGCTACTATGACTTAAGCTGAATACTTCTGCATTCGGAGGAGAAATATTTTTTTTTTCCTCCCCCAGCATTGTGTTTTCACCAATGGTAGCTTTAAACTAAACTTCGGGTTTACAAGTGCCTTTAACAGCTCTGCCTTATACAATCACTCTTTGTGTCCAACTACATGCAACACTGCTCAGAAAACTGCATGTCAACAATCACTCCCACAGAACAGTAAAACAGTTATGCCAGCCAGGTGCTTTTCCAGCACCTCTGACTTTGGGAGATGCCAGAAAGAATGTAATAACTACTGTTCTGCACACACACTGCTCGTACTCATTGCCATGAGTACCAGTTTATGCTAGTGTTGGCAGAACTGAACTGAATGAAAAAAAAAAATCTGACCCCAAAGAAGTTCTTTAAGCTTACACCCATTTGCTAAAATGCTTTTATAAACAGGTTGCAACAGCAAATAATCTTGAGCAAGTGGTTACAAGTTTTTAGTTATAAGTTAAAATTGGTTATCTTCTGAACAGAGTTAGAAGTTTAATCAAATTGCATCACAGCAGATTAGAGAACACAAACACTGAGATCACCTTGTAAAATCCAGTTTCACTTTCTTGAAAAAAGCCTACAGACACTGAAGTGCTTACGATAGGCAGAATTCCTGTAACATTCAACAGACTCCAAGAGTTAAGTCTCCAGAAGAGTTCTACTTGAAATTCAACATTTACATTCCCACAGTAAATTCATAAATATATTAAAGGTGGTTTTGAAACATATAGAGATAGCTAGACCTCAAGCCATGAGTGCTGCTGAAGAATCCATGCTGCTGCACTCATTTTCCTAGGGAGGATATGGAAATACATTAGAATTTACTACTGTCACACTTTGTATTTGCTCTTTTCAGTGAGAAGGCAAAGATCTGCAAGAAAAATTAACTCACCATGAGTCAGTTCAAATTGTGTAGGAACACATATGTAAATTCAGATGCCATCTCCACTCTGTTTCAACTTTATTTTTATAACGAATATAAGTTTCGGGGCAACACAGATCTTACCATTAACTGAAGAGCCTGTTCCAATTCCTTATGCTCAACACCCCTCTAATCAGTCACACGTTCACAGTCACCCACCCACTGCTTTATCCCTGGGTTTGTCTGACAACACGGTGAGGTAATTTGGTTTGTAAAATCAGCTGGGAAGTATACACTTGTCCTACATTTGGTTTTATTGTTAGTACCTATTGTTAGCAGAACTGGCTCATCAACAAGTCAGATGAGCACATAAACAAAATAAAAGGAAGCAGCAGAAGTAAGTCTGTCCAATTCTGCAAACTACAGAATACATCTGGACCTCAGAAATCCTCACCCTCTGACCATTTGTTGAGGCTAAGCATGCAAGTACTTTCCATTTGTGACCACTGAAAGCCATGCAAACCTCTAGATAGAGCTTTTCATCTGTAGTTTCCCTGTTCTGAATGCCCCAAGCAGCATTTTGTCACTTCTTACTTAAGATACAACAGGGGAAACCCTACTACCAGCCGCACTTAAAAGCAGTCACCCACAGGACACCATGCAAATAAGGAAAATTAACTATGTTTCTGTAATTTCTGATGCAAGAACCTCAACTCTGCTGAAGGTTTTAGAAACTTCTTTCTAAGAGATGTTTCTCACCTGTGTACTTACCTTGTGCTATATTCCTTCTTCCAGGCTCTCAAACCTTGGTAGGAAACATGGCAATGCCCTTTAATTGTCAGTTTTAACAGTAGAGAGTACCAAATCATGTCAAAACTTTAAGCTGACATGTCACACCAAATTAATTCATAATACATCCCTCTTCTTAATAACAGAAAACCAAAAACTTCTTTCCTTAAGGAAAGTTCTCTTCTTGTTTTTACCCAAATATAAGAACAATTGCACAGTTTGCAATACCCAGGGACTACAGTCAGCTCTCCTCCAAAAAAATGTATTTAAAGGGGTTAAAGTATTTTCAAGCTGGTCTGGGAGACAAGTCTTCCCCAAGTGCTGAAGGCATGAGTGAGGCAACCAAGTTTAGGGCAACAAGGTTGAATTACGTTTTAGTAACAGGGTCCTTAATGGTTGGAGCAGGAAAGGAATCCCAAATGACTTCTGCTTTTTGTCCTACAGTATCACCAGAACTGAAAGCAATTCCCTTCACTCTACAGGGAGGTAAACAACTGTGTACTAGAAATAAGTAAAGAGAGAAAAATATTCCCTGCCTGCCAGAATCCAGATGTTGGTAAGAGAAACTGTTTGGGGTTTTTTTTCATCATTACTGACATAGAGATACACATATATGTGCCTACTGATCCTGGATGTTGCTCACCCCCAGCAGAGACACAATGCATACAGTCTGCTGCTTCAAACTGTAAACTCTGAACCTACCTTACCTTACCCCATAGTAATGCTTCCACTGATCCATAGCTGGGCGTTTGCACTACAGGTAACTCAGGTAAAAGACTTACTAAACATGCTGAGAAAATATGTTTGAGAGATTCAAATAATGAAGGAACAAGTGATCACTTCCAGGCTATCAAAAGTACTGTCTGAAACAGCTGACAGTTTTCATAACTGGCAACAAATAGTGCTGCAAGAACATTGGATACTTTGATGTTTTTATATAGTATTCCACAAGTAAGTTCTGGGCAGGGAAGATCAACATCCTGGTGAGGTTTGCTATGAGCATCTGTTTTTTTCATATTTACTTCACTAAAAAGAGGGGTGAGATAAATACATACTTAAGTAAGTTATCAGTTGTGAAAGTCAAACTGTGTACCGAAAGACCTGCTTCCTGTTTCATTTCATATTCAAATTAGCACACACAGCAGTTGTGGCGCTCCAACAAGTGAATACTGTGCTCCTGGGTAAAATAAACTTTTGTGGAACAGTTCCACTGGAATTCCATGCAAAAGAGGAAACACCCGTGCAAATGCCGAGTATCTGCTTTGCATCCAGAAACAAACCATGCTACATACCTGGTACTTTCTGAAGGACTCCTTGTTGGTCAAACAAGTCTAATCCCACGTTGTATGCCATACAACCCACAGCATGTACTTACTACACTTTAATAATATTGCTGAGAATAATCTCCAACTGCTTGTTTTCCTTCCTTTCACAGCTCCCTTATCCAGAAGTCTGTTAGATCATAGCACGTGTTTTCCCTGTTTCATCTCTTACCCTTTCCTCTTTCCTTACATTGTCCTGTCCATCTCCTCTGACATCAACACCTGGTTTCCCCCATGTCAGCCCAGCTGTCCGCCAACTCCTATTCCTTATTCCCCCCTTTAACTCCACCACCCCAATTCTGAAGGAGGGACATATATTTTTAAGACTGATCACAATGTTGTACCAGGATTTACAAGCAAGAAGTACTTCACAGTGTTTATGAGCTAAGAACAGTGCAGGATTTGAGAGACAAAGAGCACGAGGCATGAAAATTACGCTCAGCAGTTTGTGGTGTACCCCAGATTTCAGAGATAAGCAGCATGAAGCAGAACAACCTCTTCCACCGTTTAAAGGCTAACACAGAAAAAAAATCCCATAATGAAGGATTCAGCTTTTAAGAATGCATGCAAAAATACCAACTTTGAGCTTAAAATAAGATTTGAAATCTAATTTTTTATGCAAATTAAGATTTTTAGGAGAATACGATCTAGCTTGTTTCACCTGTAAATAACTCGAGTTTTCAAAGTCTGAAAGAGTTAGAAATCATGAAGTAATTCACTGGTCCTTGTTTCACTGTCTCCACAGACACATATTCTAAGTCTGTGATCTGAAATGTCAAAACATTGACTTTATACCCTAGTATTCACCCCACTTCCTGCAGGGTAGCCAAGTCTGTCCTGAGGGGAAGTGTGTCATTAATATCAACATCCTATGGTCTCACTCTCAACAGACCACTGATTGATTTGCAGTTCCATACAGCAGAGCCTAACTAGGTTATATTTAGTCAGATGTTAAAAACGCTGCTTTTCCAGACATTCTGGGATTTCACAGCAAAAATTACTTCTGTTTCTTTAATAAACAGCATTTTCTTTTCACTCTTTGCTTCCTGTTTCATTTCATATTCAAATTAGCACACACAGCAGCTTAAAGCTGACTTCATTTTATTTTTCAGAATATTGTCTACTGTGTCCCTCAGGTATCTGCAGATGGTCTAAACAAGGTGGGGCTAAACCAAAACTCAGCTCTACCTGTTGATTTCCCTATTGCAGAGCTCCCCTAACCTGGAAGCAGCAGTTTAAGGCCTTAAAACAGCTCCCCAAGCAAACCAGGACAAGACCACAGAAGCTGGAGGCTGCAAGCAAGGGAGGGCTACAGCCAACAGGACTCTATTCCTCGGTACTGCATAGTGGTTAACTGGAATCTTGCCTCAGGCTGGAAGTACACAGAGATTCAAGGCAAAGCTCTGCAAATCCATGGAGAAGGCCACCATTAACCCCAATTCTACGCAGCTGAAATCTCAAGCTCATCAAGTCCCTGAACTCTTTTCCACCTTCTGACATGGCCTGCCAGAGGGAGCATCACACCTGTTGCCAGCACTTCTTCCCCGAGCACCTGTAAGTTAAAATGCCTTGATGAAAGCTCCCAGTTGACCCAAATATGTTCCACATAAAAGGAATTAGAATTTCCACTGTTTTACCAGTCTAGTTCCTTTTAAAACTCAACCACATGGAAGTTAACTTGCACAGGAAACCTGAGTTCAGGAAGTTGTTTTTCTTGGGTTCACACAGGCCTGAGAGATGCTCACTTCTGCTTACTTTAGGATATTTCATCAACATGCTTTTTCTAGACACCAAAACAGTCTCACAGATTTCATCATGTATCTAGAATTTTATTTTTAATCCTCATAAAAGCCACTGAAGTACTCAGTTTCCTGTGTAACTATTAAGGCAGTCAACAGCTGTCAACAGCAAAGCCAGATTTGCTTTACTTGCTAATCACACCAGACCTCAGTTTCACTCTGTCTTTGAAGGTGCAAAAGTGACATCCATTCTATGGCAGAAGTCATGTTTATAACACAAAGTTCTTGCTGCAAGAGTGCACTAAATTCTTAAATATAAGTGAAATATGGAGAGGCTTAAAAGCAGCAAGAACATGAAAAGAGTTAATGACAGTAATGTCTACTGAATCAGGATATTTCATAAAGAAAATAATATTTCAATAACAAAATAATATTATATCATAAAGAAAATAATATATTAATTTCTTCAAAAAGAAACTCATCTTGCAGTGTTACATACCTTAGTTACTCTTCCTGCAGCCATCAGGATCATATTTGAAGCACTACATCACTGCACTTAAAATCAAATTAAAGTACTCTATTACTTGGTATCTTGCTGCACTATGTATATATTTACTTGCGCTCTTTTCAACCAGCCATTTTTTCTAGCAAGCTTTAATCCTACACCACATTCATTTAAATGGTGAAATGTCTTCCAGTAAGTCCAACAAGTGAAGTTGTTTCTTTCACAAAGTCAAGTTCCTTGTATATTTGTATGAGGTACTTTCCAAAGGTGAAAAAGTGACCTCAGAAAGGGGTATATTTGCTGACTCCAGAAATACTTCTACCTATCATTTCCATCTGTTTTCACTTGGAAATACAAGAGATAACACTTTCAAAGTCAGCTGATTAAACTACAAGCTACCAGGACTGAAAAACATATAAAAACCGGATTCGCTATCACCAACTAAGGACAGAAGTTTTAAATACCACAGCTGATTTTGGCTATAATAACTCTGACTGTTCTTTCAGATCTAGTGTAAAATAAAACCAGCAGATTCACCAAGGTCCGATCAGTGACAAACTCTGCACTAATTAACAAGATCGACAAAAATCTCTTCCTTAAGAAGCTCTCAAGAGAACTAACAATTAAGAAGAATCAGTTTGACACATATTACAAAGAACTAGGAGGGGGGAAATCCAACACTTACGGCTCATAGTCATCAAATGTTTTTTCCTAGAAAACAGCTGTTTACCAGGAATAAGAATGATGGAATACAGAAAAACAATACTGACCTAATACCATGCACTAAAAAAATTACCTCAGTAAAGTGAGCCTAAGGTCACTTTGATCAAACTGTCAACATAAGTTTCGACAAATAAGCGAAAGGACAACAGGCAGAACAATACCACAGATACACACACAGAAATACACACACTGCCAAGGACTCAACACCGAGCTGTTAAGGAAGGATACCCAGGGCTTTCCATTGGCGGAACTGCGAGCAAGGAGCTCACCGAGCAGGACGTGAAGTGATGCTGCTCAGGGACAATAAGAACAACAGGTTCGGAAAGTCCCACCTTACGGGCCGAACAGCCGCAGCCCGACACCTGGCCAGGGTTTTCAGAAACAACTCCGCTGACCAGCCAGCCCTACTTCCCCAGCTCTGCTCCACGCCGCTCACCCTGGGGCAGCCCGGGCAGGCTGAGCCCCGCAGCGCCCGGCGGAGCCCTGGCCCCGGCCCCGCTCCCCCGCCCCGCGCTCCCGGCCGAGCTGCCCGAGGCTGCCCGGCCCTGCCCTCCCGGCCCCGCACCTCCGGGCTGATGTAGGACACGAAGGACGGCTTGGCCGCCCTGGCCCCGCCGCCCAACATGGCCCCGGCCCGCGGCGGCGGCGCTGCCCAGCGCTCGTCCCGAGCGGGGAGGCAGCGGAAGGAGCGATCCCGCGGCAGCGCGGCGACGCCGAGCCGCATCACGGAGCCGGCGCCGCCCATGCCCGCCCCCAGCCACGGCCCCGGCCGCGGCCCCGCTCGGCGCCGGCCATTCCTGCGGCACCGCCTCCCGCCCTCACGGGGCGGGCCCGCGCCCCTCAGCGCTGCGCTGCCCTCGGCCTGCCCCCCGCAGGGAGCCCCTGCTCCAGGCCTGTGCCTTGATGCAGCCTCACTTCCGTAGCGTCAAAAAACCGCAGGATGGTTTGGGCTGTGAAGGACCTTAAAGCTCATCTGGATCCCCGTCCCTGCCGTAGAAAGGGACTCCTTCCAGCAGGTTGCTCCAAGCCCCGTCCAGCCTGGCCTTGGGCGCTGCCGGCATCCGCAGGTGCTCTGGGCAACCTGTGCCACTGCATCACCCCCCTCACAGCAAAGATTTTATTCCTAATATCTCATCTAAACTTCATTCAACTCATCTATTGCACTGTTTCTCACTCAGCTGCCAAATTGTATTGTATCTGTGCACATTCGGCGACTCAGCATTAGGAAAAATCCAAACAAGGCATCGAGATGCAGAGTTACTTATGGCAGGGGAATTGCAAGAAAAATGACGTAAACCACACTTTCCATTAAATAATCCTCAAAACCCTCTAAAATGTGGCTGCTGATACACCTCAAGAAGTCCTCTGCACTATGCCTATTGAATATGTTACAGCCACAGCCTCCCTGGAATGTCGTCTTTGAACACTGTATAATCAGAGCTGTAAATATACACCAGGTTTAACTGGTATGTAGGTTACTTTTAAAAGCCTCGTTTTTATATGGATACAGAACAATGCAAATATTGTAAGTGGCCTGTGGCAATGCAGCAAGACTACCCAGCAATTCAAATGGCAAATGGTAACCCTGGTGACAATTCGTGCAGAGTAGACTGTGGAAATATTTTTACAAAAACATACTTTACAAACTTCAGTAGACCATAGGACGTGAATATCAACAGCTCCTTCAAATATTAGTGATAAGCACTTTTCACATAATTTCCCCCTCTTTTTGCTTTAATACTTCACTTTATTTACCTTGCTCCAAACCTAGACCTAGGAAAACTACAGGAGGAAGAAAAAAGATTACATGCAGTTGTAAGACAGCAGTTATAAAAGTTAAATGGAGTGACTGTTTCAATTCAGAAATAAAGCAATTTCCCTGTTTTCAGAGTCAAGGAATGAGAGGTCTTTTGGATTTAATCACCTTCTCTCTGGAAAAAAAAAAATAACTTGAAACAACTCAGAGATTAGCTTTCATTAGTAGTTTTACAGCAAAGGCTATCCTGGTACAGGATCCCACGCTGAAGAGCTCTCATGTTTCGCTCCACAGCTGCTTCCACATCATTCCATGTGTCACATCTGACCTCAGCTGCATAGGTCAAAAGTACACCCCATGGGATTAAGCTGGTGCAAATCCAGGGTGAGGGGAAATGTGGGACACCACCTCTGTGCTCTCCAGTGTATTAAGTACTTAAAGAGAATGGCATTAAAAATATTTTAAAATACCTGAATTTATAGTGGGAATAACGTGAATTCCTCAGCATGCCTTGAGGTTTACAGCACACTGGGGCAAAAATCAGCTACTTACTGACATAGCATTTTTCAAAGAGGAATGGATGTTTTGACACCAGGCCAGAGTCTTCACTCTGATCGGAAGTGCAAAAGGAGCCTTAATTCCCACACAGCACATGGGAATTCAATCTTCATGATGTCATCAAAAAAAGCTATGCATGAAAAAAAATCTGAGTGTAACTGCTGTTCTTCATCAGCAAAATACCCACATGGTGAGCATGGGATGAACAGGGAGTGCTTCGTCCTGGGGTTTGCTCTCCAGGATGCAAAGGGTGTGGGACTGAACCCATTGGAGAAGGGATTTGAAGACTCTTTGCTAGAATTTGGGGGCCGGATTTGGATCCCCCCTTAGTTCATCTTTTCGGAATGGAAGAAAGAAAGCTATCACAACTTAATTCAGGGAAGAACATAAACATCTGAAAGGGCCAACTGCAACCCTGACTCTGTGCCCAGCAGATTAGCAAGCACCAAGGGCTTCCACGTTCTTCCCTTTCCCCAGGAAGAACAATGTGTTCTCACTTTCTCTTCTAAAATCTGGAGTGTCTGTGGGGAGTACTCACAAAAGTCAACTTCAGGCCAGCCATCTCATCTCTGTAGATTCCTCCTGCAGACACTGGAGGGAAATAGGCTCCTTCTCAGGGCAATGGGGGCAGCAAATAAACTCCTTGTTAAGAAACAGCCTCACAAGACTGTCCAGTGCTCAGAGCACCTCAGGAATTCAGCTTGGCCAGGATGAAGTTGGCCTTTCAGAGTGCCCTCCTTCCCCCCCTTGTCTTTACACTCCCCCCATAGTCATCTACTGCCTCTCACTTACGTATTTACATACTTACTTTTTTGGCATTTTAATGTGGTCCCTCTCTTCAGCATTGTCACTCTGTGTTGTTCCAAATTGCTCCATACCAACGAGGAAATAAGACAGTTCAGTGATGTTCAATCATTTGGGATTGTTCTCTTCACTAATAAAGACTTTTAAAATAAAATTTCTACAACAAACTGAAGTTCCTGGAATGATGTATTAATAGGATAGGTCTTCCCATGTTTCTTCTAAATGGGAAGTGTTGTTCCATGCTGCCAATTACTTTCAATCCATTAAAAAGAAAAAGAGCATATCAAATAATGTTATTTACTTTTGCTCAATTTTAAAAGTAAATCAATGACAATCATGCAAATGTAGAACAGTAAAACTTTTTAAAAGCCAAGCTCTAGATTGTCTGTAGTGGTGAAGAATATATGGCATTTAACTGTTGCCATTTCATCCTGATACTTTTCTCTTTCTAGAAGTATAATCACAGAATTTAATGCTGCCTGCAGAAGGGAAACTCACAGACCAGCTCTGCTCTTTCTATAGAGAGAGATTGCTTTGTTTAAAAAAATTCACATGCTATTAGTTTGAATAATTCTTTGGGCTGAATTCTCAGCTGTGCCCAGGCTCAGTGGCACAACAGCTGATGGAAAGGAGACACAAGGAGCTGTTTGCAGCTTCTCTAGCAGTTTTCTTTCAGTTATCCTCTTAACTGCAAGTGGTATCTCATAGTTTCCTTTATGGCAGTCCTCCTTGTCAGCATTTCTTTGGTTATGGGAAGTAAGTATCCTGGACAAGGCATTATCCTAGGCGGTATCTGGAGCACATGGAACGCAGCTCTTTGTATCACATTTCAGCTTTTCTGAGCCTGGCCCTTTGCAAATCTCAGTGCCTTGGAGAGTGCAAAGGGTGATTGGATACCCTGGAGGTGCAGGCCACTGTGTGTTGTGGGTGCTTTGGTAAAGGCTGGACTGATGTAATGAATTTTTAAAGCCATTCATGAGTGTTGAGCAAACTTGCATGACTATGTCTAATTTCTACTCCCCATTTCCTCTTTTTGAAGAAAATAGAGGGAGTCTGCAGTGCTGCAGACCTGCAAAGTCACAGGTGTGCATAACTCCCATTCCAGAGCAGCAAATCAGAGGCAGGAATCTGCAGCTGTGCTCCAATTTGAACTCTCATCATGACTGGATCCAGATCTGGACACTACTTTTAGTACATGCAACTCCAGTGGTGACAGAGATAAAGCATTTGAAGTTGCTTCTCAAAAGAGAATCTCAAACAATTACCAGTTGTCAAGGTTTCATGATCTTCCTACTCAGAAAATCTGCCTGTGTGTACAATTTGATTTTTCTTATTTTCACATTTGTCTGGGCCTTACCAGAAGAACTGCACTTAGGTGTGCCAATCTGGGTATTCTGGTGTACCTGTGCAGTTACTCTGGCATTTCACAGAGCATTGCAGATGCTTGTGTGCAGCTCAGAAGAGAGGAGCTGTCCCAAAAGTGTTGGATTTACCCTGAGTATACAGAGATCTGCCACGCATGCTGGGTCTGATACTCCCTATTTATACTGTTCAATTAAGTAACTCGGTTTAGGACTTTAGTGTTTTAAGACAACACACTAAAGTGGCTGAAATCAGTATCTAAGAAATAAAGAAGACTTAAGATGAAGCTGGAAGTCAGATTACTGGGAGCTGTCAGGGAAAAATTCAGAAATGAGGAATGTACTGAGATGTCCTCTGGGAGAAGGTCACCGAATCAGTCTGTAGACAGCCAGCAGCTGCCTCTGCTTTATACAGGCTAAGAGAATTTTCTGTGAAAAGTCATGAATGTTAGCTTTCTTCAAATTAACACAATTCTAGAAAAAGAAAACAACAACAAAAACCATAAAAGGGCTCTGCGCTAAGATACTACTTCTAATACTGTATTTACAGTGACATTTTCATTTTCCAGTACTTTCAGTGTCCTTCAGGAATTAGTTTCCAAACTTGGTTCAGATTGCTGTCACCTTTGAGATGAGCCTATTTTTGAAGTATATGGTCAGAGATTGTGTAATGCTATCCTATATAAACCTTTTATGTTTTATCTTTGTTGCAGTGGCCTTTCTCTACTGATTGTGTTGTGCGATTCAATTTCTTAAGCAGTTTTCTACTCCCATTGTGAGAACCTAATCTCTCTGGGTAAAGGGAGAGCAGATCTACTCTTGCTTTCCTCAGATGAAATATCTGGCTCTGATTCCTCTTCCATCCCACGTCTCAGTCCTGAGACACTATGTGCCCAGTTCCTCCCTGAAGGTGGTTGAAGAGATGCAATTTTTTTCTTAAGTAAAGCCATCTGGGTTGCCCCACATGGCCACACATCATGACTCAGATGGCAAACAGCACTTCCTTCAGGGGTAGCAATACAGATCAGTGCCATTTTTTGTCCATCCCTTAATTACTGCATGTTTTTGTTCTACCAGGGCCTTCCAGAGCTAACCTTCCTAACCATTCTAGGCAGGAAGGTTCATCTGCCATTTGGAACATACAGTTCCAAAATATCCACACAGAAGAGTGCAAGACCAAATTAACAACTACACCATGGAGAGTGGGACAGAGGCATTAACTGCTGAGAACACACCCTGGACCAGAGTGTTTACTTTAGCCATAGAGATGCAGCTGGGAATTACATGTCTTAAACTTGAGGATGGAAAACAAAATATTGTTGTGCAAGTTGTGAAAACTCAGGGAACAAAGCACCTCACATCAAATGGCAAAATCACCTTCTCCTAATAGCTACAAGTGGGAGAGGAGGAAGTGAGTAACTTTTTAATAACACTACTCACCCAGGAAACCATGGGTGTCACAAACATGAATACAAGGGCTAGGGAAGTTCCTCACCTTTTTTTAGCTATTTTGAAGCAAACACAATTACTTGTTTGTGGGCACACACAGACTTCTTTGTCATGTGGTGAACTTCTTTATTTTATTCTCCAAAATGCTGTGAACAGAAATTACTTCTGACTGGGTATTTCTTATCCTTAACAGTACACAGAGGGTGAGTCAAACCCCATCTGCGTCAGGAAAAGGCCTACTCCATGGCCAGATGTGAGGCAAAGTTACATCAGGATTCTCCTCTTACCCTTGTTTCTTCTAACCCTGCAGTCCAAAGGGAGGTCCTAAGGATCATGTGCTCGTAAATAACAAGACTGATAAATTTAAGTGCAGCCCTCCTGATATCAAAGCATATGAACTGACCCTTCTGTCTTGGAATGAATGCCACAAAAGAAAAAACCAACATTCAGCTCCCAATTTGGTGGCACTCCCTAAGCTGGCTGGTGAAAAAAATCTGCCAAGGTGTCCTTGGGGTGTCCTGATTCTTTCTTCCCAAGTCACTTCTCCAAATGCAATGCGGAGGAAAAGTCCTTGGGAGAGATGTCCAGCTGTCTGTCACTAGCTAGGAATCTGGTCCATCTAGTTAAATAGTTGCTCTTGTGCAGGACTCTTCCTGCTGGGCATGAGGAGAAGCAAAGAAAAGCTAGTGAGAACCATCCAGTGTCTGAATTACAGGGTACAGGATGGATCAGTTCCAGCATATCCATGGGGAGGAATACTCATTATGAAGCCTACAGAGTTACCGCTTTTCTTTGGGAAGGACACATACAGACTTGAAAGTTTTTACTGGCTGTGTCCTGGCTCTCCTGTTCTTTCCCTTATCAGTGAAAATTGTATCTAGTGCATGACTGCAGTGAAAAAATGTGCTGGATTTACTTTGCCCACCAGGCCCTCGACTTACTCTTGGCTTTGATTTCCTCATGCAAAATGCATGTGTGTGTCAGTAATCATGGATGTCAGGTAATGAAAGAAGCCATCCAGCTTATGCTGTCATCCCCACCTCCCATACAACTGCTGCAACTAAAAAATCCAGCCCAGATTATCTGAGAAACAGGCACAAACCTACTCCTTCAGGAAGGCTACATGCTCTTTAGCAGAAACTAATGGCAAAAGACAAACATGAGTCTAGAGGCCTCCCTTTACTGACCCTGACTTCAAAAAGGGCGTTGTTTAAGCAAGGCACACTTCTATTTGGCTAAGACGAATGAGTCTTTGAAGCAGTAAACTTTACAGAAGCAGCAAATCTTTAAAAGAAATCTCATAAATCCATGTATTCTTCCCTGTTAGCAAATGCTTTTGATTTACTAGAATATTTTCCTTTGCAATTGCTGCAGTTTTTATCTTCAGACTCTTGGAAAGTTTCTTGACCAAACTTTATAGAACTAAAATACATTCATGCTAGAATTAAAATATTCATGCTGATATTCATATGGCAATCTGGCATGTCTGAATGTCAGAGGGGTATTCGGAAACATTTTTTGAGGATTCCAGAAATCACCTGCACTTCCAGAACTCCAGGTTTTTCTACAGAAATAAGTTATTTTAAATCTCTTTTTTTCTGGTATGTGGGTGAAATTTGTAGAGGGACTTTTCCTCAGGGAGAATATATAAACCAGCATAGGACTGGTGGAATTTTATTGCGTGGACTTTGTCCTAAACCGTTGGGTTTAAGATCTGTGTTCTCTGAATGCATCACTGCTTCTTGGAAACACTCCAGCCCTGGCTACTCCTGTAACAGGAGCTCTGATCTGGTCCCATAGCTTGTAAATTTATGGCTCATCTTATGCCTTTGGATACGCTGGAGAACTTGCTGGGGACATTAGTTAAAGCATCCAGAATCCTGATTTATGATTTACCACTGTCATGTAAGGAATGCTTATCCTGAATATATTGCCCTGGAATCACCCCTGACAGCAGCTGCAAGAAATTTCTTAAGAAATAGATACAAGAAAGAAAAGCCACACCCTGCCCCCTCACTCAAGATTTTTATCTGAGGTGCCCCTGTCCTCCTGTCTCAATTATTTGCCAGATAGAGTCTTTTGACATATATTTAATCAACTTTCCCTTTATAACCCCTCAGATTGCCTTCCTCAGTGGGAGTCCTTACTTTGCAGAATTTCTTCTTTACAGCCCTCAGTGACTCAAAATCGAATCTCTCTTCTTCCTTCTGCTATGCCTACTCTGACTTGTGTAATTTCTTTACACCCCTAAAGTATTTACTTCTAATTTATTCAGGATATAGTCCTGGCTGTGTTTCTAACCACTGCTGTCTTCTAAATCAGTAGCAGATTTTATTTGGCGTTTTGCTGCCGTGATGACTTTGGTGTATCATTAAAGAATTATTTTTAAATTATTTTAAAATGCATACTTTAGCAATAGAGAGGAACGCTGTAATGGCTAAAACATCAGTTTTCCCTTCGTGCTTGCCACAGCAAGATGAAAACGAGCTCTGGCTTTCCAGTGGGAGCTGCTGGTGAGGACACAGCGCTCTCTGGTGCTGGGAGCACACAGGGACACTTCAAACACAGCCCTGAGGATCTGGCGCATAAAACTGCACTTTTCCTTTTGGCTGTGGAGCATTCACTTAGGTTTCCAATTGTGTGGGAAAGTGTCCTCACACACTCTTTAACACTCTCCATTCACATGCAAGGCATGGAGTCCAGATGTAGTTGTCTGTGAAGCAGGAGAGATGCATAAAAAGTCAGTAAAAATTCTTCAGCTTTTCCTTCACCTTTTCCCACAGCTCACTTGCCATACATGTAATGTAACATATTTAACACCTCAGTTCCACTGGCCTAAACCATTTCAGTAGTAAACTCCTTAATCACCTGGAGCTTCTTTTTTCTTTTATGGTTTTGTGGAGTTGCTGAATAAGTGGCCAGTAATGATCTCTGCTGCTTTCTCTTTGATTTCCTACACTATTTTTGGAACTGATTATTGCTGAGTATTGATATAATTTTTTTCCTTTTTATTTTACTTTTGATTTGTAGATGGGCTCTCTAATGGCCTTCTCCATTTTATTTCTTAAGTTGGACCCATTTAATTAATTCTGTTCTTTCTTTTCCCATTTTTCTTGTTTGGTTTTTTGGTTTTGGTTTTTTTCCTCCCACCCCCACTTTTCTAATGGAATGAAATTTACCAAGTTCAAACGCTGAATTTGGAATTTGGGCTTGTCCAGTTTGGGGAAAGGGAGGCTGAAGGGTGACCCCACTGCTCTCTGCAGCTTCCTGAAGAAGGGAAGGGCACGGGGAGGTGCTGAGCTCTCCTCCCTGTAATCCAGGGACAGCCATGAGGGAGCAGCTCACAGCTGCACCAGGAGAGCTTTCCTGCCCATTAGGAGGCATTTCTGTAAAGAGGGGGTGGTCAAGCACTGGAGCAGCTTCCTAGAGAAGTGGTGGATGCCCCAGTCTGTCAGTGCTCAACAGCATCTGGACAGTGCCCTCAACAGCTTGGCCAGCCCTTGGGCAGGCAAGTGACTGACAATGACTGTAGGTCCCTTCCTGTCAATACAGAAAAAGTCTGTTCTATTGTATTTTATTCCCTTTCCACTTACAAATAAAATATTGGAGTTATTGGTAGAAAGTGGGATGGCATTTCATTATCACTGACACTTTTCTGGTGACAAACACCCTCTGCTGCTGATACCACCATGATTATCCCACTTTCCTGAAGCTGCAATTTCACATGATTATACTGGCAACATCCTAGCTCCAGTTCTTAAATGTACCATGCTTTTCTCTCACGTGTGAAAATATGATGTAGTTACCTAAGCAGTGGTATTCTCAACATCCTAAGCCATGCTGAGGTATCCATGTAGGACTGGCAGCTGAGGGCCAGCACCTCTGATGAAACCCATCCCCTTTTGGAGCAGCACATAGCCCAGGAGTGTGTAAAACATGACAGTAAACTCCTGTATTTAGGCACCTTCATCTCTCCCAGTGTTCATTAACCTGTATAAGCAGAAAATTACTGTCAAACTTAAATGTGTGCCAGAAGTCTGTGATAAGGCTGTCTTAATAGTCTGATTATATGTGCATACTATTGATACAAACACAATACTGCATGCAGAAAAGGAAACAAAAGAGGTTATTAAGGAGCAAGGTTTGTGATTCTTTTGAAGAAACAAGAGGCTGTTTGTCTCACTTTTAATGTTAAAGTAACCTCTTTACTGTAGAAAAAAAACATTTATTTTGTCTTGGTTAGTTACTCTGTTCTGCAGGAGTAACTGACCAAGACTCTCTGGTCTTAGATTTTTAATGACAGAAAACTTATAAAATCCACAAAGGTTTCTTGATGCCATCCTATGTTTATTGTGATTCAAGGTATCAGCTCAAACAGGACTAATGCAGAATATATATTAAGTATTTAAGCTAGTGGCTGAGCCTCTGCAAGCTGGTATGCTTTAAACTACCCTGCAATAAATACTGGTGGCCATGGTTTTGCAAAAGTCTAAGAAAACAGAAGTGTTAAAAGATCTTCCTAAATGATGACCCTTACTAACACAGCTATGTAAGGACCATGACATGTGGGAAGGTGTGCACTGTGCAGGGTCAACATCTCCAGCAAGAGCTGTCAGTCCTTGACAAACAGTGACTTTTGCCCTTGGTAGCAACTGGACACTTGTTGAGTATTATTAGGACGGTGTTTCCCAAAATGCAAACTGTAAACAATCAGAAAGTTCAATAAAAACCAGCAAGCTTCTCTCAGACTTTCATAATGCAAGCCAAAAAAGTGCAGCAAAATGTAACAATACAGATTAACAGATATTTATAGAATGAAGTCTGATTTTCGTCTGGATATAAATCCAAACTGCTGTAGTAAGTCTATAGAGAACACTCCTTGGATTTTTTTCTTTTCCAAAAATAGCAGCTATCTCTTTCATTTTGAAAGTCTGAGAAATACCATACTGAAGGACAAAAAGATCTTCTGAGATCTATGAAAGAATCTCTCAGGAGAAATTTAATTTGCTAGGCTCTTTGGTTTACAGCTGTCATTAAAAAAAAAAGAAGGAAAACAGATGATTTTGTTGACTCTATCACTCTGCTTTGTAAAACTGAAATATAAATGGAATAAACCATTGCTAACTGTCTATTGTCCACCCTTATTAATGCTATGCTATTCAAATCTGTTTGGTTAGTCCAAATAAGTCTTAACTGCTCAATAAAGAAATTAATTTGGCATTGTGTGACTATTTAACTGACTAATGATCAGCAGGTATTCAACCAGCAGTAAGAATGTTAAATATTCATGCACATTTTTGCAGGAATATTTAAAGCTGACTCCAACTGTTGGAAGTTTTCTAGGCAGAAAAATTTTAAGTACTAAAAAGTCTAAACATAGAAGCTCCAAATGAACCCATCATATTCAATAGTTCTGCAGGTTTAACTGTTCATCAGTTTCATAAAAGGGCAAGAAGTCAATGGACCATGTCTAATAGACTTTATCTTCTAACAGTGCCTTTATGCACAGATCCATGTGAAACCACTCTGCCCACAGACAGGACACACTTATGAACTAGTAAGACAAGTCAAAATTCAAAAAAGCTTTGAAACATACTGTTCACATGTTCACAAACTGTTCTTCTGAGGTGAGCATGGGGGGGAATATCCTTTCTGTGTACATTTCCCTTTTGTGAATGAAGACTACAGTGTTTGTAATTGTGGGACAATTTAACACCAAGCACTGCTGAATAAAATGTAAACGGTGCTTATTAGTAAACTGCTAGCATTATCAAAACACAGGGTATTAAAATGCTCATTTAGTCAATTTTGCCTTCCCAAGTGCACAGTGTAGTATTTAAGTCAAAGCTTGCTCTGTACTTTTGAAAATCTTGTCTTTACATTCTTAAATTTGTTAACAAGAGTCAGAAGTTATCCATTAAAATGGGCAGGAACACCAGAAATAAACTGCAAATTCACCTTTCACCACACAGCACAAAAATAATGGTCACAGCTTCATATTTAATGTGGAATCACTTTAAGTATACAATATTTCAAAAGATCCAGAAACTGGTTAGGACCTAAAAGCCAGTAGAACAAAAATACAGAAAATCTAAAATACATCTTTGACCTTTTTAATCCTATATTTTAGGGTCACATTCCTGAATAGACAAGTTTGCCTTATGAGTAAAGAAACTTTGGTATGGAGTTGAACTAGCCACATGAATAGCACCTGTAGCTTTCAAAATAAATAGTAATGGCTAACTAGACACAATGGCAGCAAGATATCCCCTAGAACAAGCATATGCTTGGAGCTATGCATGAAGGCTGGACAACAAAATGAGTGTAATTTTTTAAGTAACTTCAAAGCATTTCTGCTTTTTGTATTTCTAATTGTTTAGAAAGCTTTCCTACAATGAGAAAGCTTTATTTTTGTATGCTAACCCCTTATAATCACTCCTTGAAAATTGCACTCTGATGCTTGCAGAACACTATTATTAAATGTTTTTCTTTTTTAAGTCTTTAGATTCCCTCAATTTTTTAAAATATTGTATTTTTATTCCATAGGCCCACACTGGTTAGCAGTAGATTCTGGGAACAGAAACATGCCCCCTGCTCCAATAGTTGCTTATTAAAAAGGTCAAAGATAAATTCGACCTTGAAATGGAACAGAAGTTGGGCTTTTCTTAATAAATGGTATCAGAAATAACAAATTATCTTTGTCACATTTGATACTCTCCTACAGCCATCAATAAAGTAGCTACCGGAATGTTAATCTATGTTAATCTGTGTTTTATGGGTTTGCAACAAAGCATAATACACATTTAACAGAGTAAGTGAAACTTCAGTTTCCAGTGTGTAATGAATTTTAGTCGTTTAATAAATTTTAACTTTTATTTGTGTATTCCACTGTAGTGCTGTGACAACAAATCACACCTGTGTACCAGAGCATACATCAACAGTATGATGTAACTTTACTTACACCACTGCTATATTTAGATTTTTGAAAGAGACATAAGCATACACTATGGCCACAGCAAATAATTTTCTGGGTTTTTTTCTTTGATAACCTTCACTTTTTAAGTAATACTTCACTTTTAAAATTTGAATTATTGAAAAAAAATCACAGAAAGTTTATACAGGAACAGATATAAGGAATAACCTCACAGGCACTGATATGACAAACATTTATTTTAAGGGCTGAGAGGCATTAATACCATATTGACAAAGTTGACTGAAAAGAATGACTAACTTTGTCTAAATGGAAAATGCCCACCTTTGCTTGTTGAGAAAAGAAATTCAGAAAGTTATTTTTTGGCCTTGCTATGTCACGAAGTCAGTCATACAAAGACCTATGCATTTAACCTAAGATAATAGTTTTTAAAGCCCTTCTATTAAAAAAAGGAAAACAAAACCCATCATGCAAATCTTTGATCAATTATGCAGCGGCTTTAAAACTGTTGCAAGACCATACTGTATATATTAGCTTTTATACTGCTAATGCACAACTAACAGCAAACTCGATTAGATTAACACAAATTTGTCTTAATTACACCGTTATATCACACTAAGGAGACAAATGCCACAAGATTGGCAAAAACATTTAATTCTGAGCACTCAAATGGCAGGACAATTGTGTTGTAACCCCTTCACATTTAGAAAAAAACATGATCCTGCAGTCTCACTTTACAAAAAAAGGAAAAAAAACCCTTCTGTAAAATATTAATTGGGAGGGGAACTTTACTACCTAACACAAAGTAACTCATACAACTAGTGTCAAAGGCAAACAAAAATACTTCTAAATGAAAAGTCAAAATACACATAGCAACAGAAGCACAAATGCTGCGTTAAATACAGTCAAGAGAGGAAGACAATGCACTTGTTAATAAAAAAGACAAAAAAAAGGAGAAAAGATACTAAACTTAGCAACACATTTAAAGAAAATGAAATGAGGGAAAACTATGTTTTCCTATGACAAGTTTCCATTTGCAGTCTTTCCATCCATAATTTGTCTGGTACAGTACATCCAATTAAGATATTCAGAATCTCACAGAAGAGCTAGGTTGTTCTCTTCCAAATCTAATTCAGAAGCTGGTTTTGGATGTTTTAAACAGACATCATTATGAATGAAGTAAAAGCAAGGCAACAAATGGACTTTTCATTACCATCAACATTAGCAATGATGACAAACATTTTTAGAAGTTATCATAATCTTTTTTGTCCTTCTTGCCCTCTGCTTCAAACCCATCAACCCCATCACTGTCCCTTCTCCTTTTACGATTATTATGGATGTTGAATCGTTGATTCATCTGTGGCAACGGATCCATTCCTAGAACTTTGTGTATCTGCCGGAACGCAAGGAGTCTCAACGCAAACTAGAAAAATGGTAAAGAAAATTACTTGTGTTACAAACAAATGTCCATTTTGAGCACTTTGTCAAACAATTAAGGACGAACATCAGTGATGTGTGATATTACCCTTAGCTCTAATTATTCCATCTTTCTGTCCCCCAACAAAATCAACACAATAAAATGTGTATGTCACTTTTGATGCTTCTCTAAGTGCAGTGTCTTAGCTTAATGTACTTGTGTTTGGGCTTCTGGGCTTGCACTGAAGCAGCCAAGGCTTGTCACATGTCACAGTGGGTGACACGTGATCAGGAATCAGTAGCAAAAGGATCACATTAAGAGGCAGATGCAGTAACCACTTAAACTGCAAGCACAAATGGTCAAAACTATATGAATCTTACACAGATGTATTTATAAAATATCCAATCTAGTAACATACTGCTGTAGAGTAAGCCTGTTTACAGATCTAGATATATAGATATAGATGAGAATGCTAGAAACTGTTCAGGAAAGTACATTTATTTTAGTGCAATAATGAACACTACGAACATTCTCTTCTGTGATATGTTCGATGCCTAGCTTAAGGCTGGTAAGATCTGACTACATTCTGCAAAAAAAAAAAAAATTAATGTCCAATATAAAGCTACAGTTAAAAAAAAAAAGAACCAAAACAAAACCATCCATCAAATTTAGTTACTTCACAATTACATTCCCTTACCTGTGCACTTGAAGTAATATCCTCTCGTTGCTGATCTGTCATTATAGCAAGTGTATCAAAAGGATCTTTTTCACAAGGGTCCAGAAGGCCAGGACCACCTATAATAATCAGGCTAATTAGTAACACATCTTTACCTTACTACGAGCAAGATTAGGGATTAGTTAAGTGTAAGCATACATAAAAGATAACTTGCCTTTAAGGATGATTCCTGAAGATATACACTCAAAAACTCTTCTCAGTGCATCTCCAGGACTCTGTGGTCCAGTTGCGCTGCTAATTGCTTTTTCCACAAGCAGCTCCATAGCCTAGACCAACAACAGGAGGATTTAGACAAATTAGAAGATAGAGACAGAATAAAGCTGTTACTATTCCTCAGTAGAGAATTTTGAATCTTGAATTTTGAAGAACATTACACATCACAGAACACTTTAAGTTAAAATGGAAAGAAATCCCAGTTATTTTATAAAGATGAATAAAAAGAAACGAGGTGCTGGATGAACAGAGTACTGATTCTGGCAGCTGGTCGCTCGTGGTGTCCCCAGGGCTTAATGCTGAATCCAGTCCTGTTTAATCATGACCTGGACGAAGAAATTGAGAGCACCCTCAGCCAGTTTGCAGATGGCACCAAGCTGGGTGTGAGTGCTGACCTGCTGGAGGGCAGGGGCTCTGCAGAGGGATCTGCACAGGCTGGATCCATGGGCCAGGGCCAGTTGTGTGAGGTTCAGCCAGGCCCAGTGCTGGGTCCTGCCCTTGGGTCACAACAACCCCAGGCAGTGCCCCAGGCTGGGACAGCGTGGCTGGAACGCTGCCCAGTGGGAAAGGAGCTGGGGCTGCTGCTCAACAGTGGCTGAACATGAGCCAGGGCGTGCCCAGGTGGCCAAGAAGGCCAAGGACATCCTGAATGTATCAGCAATGGTGTGGCCAGCAGGACCAGGACAGGGACTGCCCCTCTGTGCTGGGCACTGGTGAGGCACCTCAAATCCTGGGCTCAGTTTTTGGCCCCTCACAAGAAAGAGACCGAGGTGCTGGAAAGTGTCCAGAGAAAGGCAAGGAGCTGGAGAAAGATCTGGAGCACAAAGTTCTGTTAGGAACTGCAGAGGGAGCTGGTGGTGTTTATCCTGGAGAAAAAGAGGCTCAGGGGTAACCTTATTGTTGTGCATAACCACCTAAAAGGAGGGTGCAGCCAGGTGGGGGGTGGTCTCTTCTCCCAAATAAATGATGATAGGATAAAAGGAAAAAAGGAAATTGCCTCAAGTTGCACCAGGAAAGGTTTAGATTGGATATTATTAAAAAAAAATTGACTGAAAGGGTTGTAAAGCTTTGGAACAGGGTGCCCAGGGAGTTGACAGAGTTACTGTCCCTGGAAGTATTCACAAAACATGTGGATATAGCAATTAAGGACATGGTTTCGTGGTGCTGGGTTAACAATTGGACTTGATAATCATCTTCAAGGTCTTTTCCAACTTGAACAAATCAGTGATTCTATGATGAGCTCCTTCCCATCACAAGTGTTTCAGTAATTTTGTATAAATTTACACAGTAGTAGCCTACATGTACAGGTAGACAACTTGTCCAGACAAGTTTCTGAGAGTATGAAACACTCTGGAACACTTGATCCTCTCAGCCACATCAATACAGTACAGGGAATACCTAATGAAACAGGACGTTTCAGAAAAATAGAAATAATTTTTTTCTACAAGAATACAAAAACTTGTAACATCAAGAATTTAATGTTCTTAAAATGCTTAATACCCTCACTAGTCCTTCAGTTTAGCAAAACTGAAGCTCACAGCAATTTTTCTCCTGGTTAGCAAGCAGTATCAACTCAGATGTTAAACAAGTACAAAAAAACCCTCTATGATAAATATATTTTCTGAATGTATACATTTCATTTTCAGAATGTATACATAACTAACATATTGATGTTAGTTAAAATGGTTTAAATCATTAGCTGTGTTTTAAGTACTGATGTTTTTTCTGTGAATATTTCTTTTTGTTAGCTTTTATTAGATACTATTTTTTCCCAGAAGAACCTACAAAAGTATTTGTAAGAAATAACTAACTTTCTAGATGTCTTTCCCAGAATTAGACAGATGTTTCACTGCCTCTTTGGCAAGTTTAATTCTCAATCAATAGTTTTGATTGAGTTTTTTTGGAGGCACTTTTTGTTTGAACCTTGTCCTCCTTACCACATCTACAGTTGTTCAAATTCTACTTTTCTTTTTCCTTTCAAGGTGTAAATATTTATTCTGATGTATGCAAGTAACTACAGGCACTGCTAATCACCAAGGCTGCCCATTCCTTTCTATTGGAGCTCCATTTAACTGACAGATTTCAAATTCTTAAGCATGCTATTTCCATACTCCTGCTGCATCAGTCAGGATTGGGCAAAAGTAATTAAGATGTTTTCAAGTAGGAAACAAAGTGCATCAGTAAAGAAAGAAAAGCAGATCTTGAATTTGCATATATAAAAATCTAGTTCTTTTGGATCCTCATACAATACACTGAGGTCTATAACTCAGTACTAGGAAAACGTGAATTATGATGTCCTGGTGTTTATGTGCACAAAAGGCTGGATTTCAAATCTGAATAGTTTGTAGGAACCTGACAAAATTCTTCTAATTTAGTTTCTACTTTTAGGTACATGAAATGCTACTACTGTGACCATTCAGGCTTCCTATTAGCTTCTATTTTTAAAACTACTTATGTTTTTTTTTTTAATAAAAAACCCTCTGTCATCTCTTTAATTTGTAAAAGGTTTCAAGTATAGAGGGTACAAGAAAACCTGTATTCAGAAAACTGTATTACCGCAGTCTTTGAAGTTCCATCCATACTGGCTAAAATCACCACTTTCATTTTGTCATTGCTTTTATCAGTAAGATTTTTCCTATAGGCCAAAAGAACAGCTGATTACAGCTCAGTGCTGATCCATATCACTGAGAATGCATCAGGCACCAGAAACAAATCAGAAATCACTTTTGGAGAGAACTGAGACACAGCAAGGTCTGACACATTGCTTCATATCTCTCTTCCCTCTGGATGTGCCTTGGAATACATAATGTGAGGATTAAGAAGTCACATTCCTTGTTCTTTATCCCCTGCTCTGTGTTGCAATAGTTGTAAGGAGACTTTTCTGAAAGTATGCCCAAGGTTCATTCTCTGGCAAGTCAGTATCATAGTGATAGTCAGAGAGCACTTAACATCTTTTAAACTGTATTTGTTTAGTGTACTTTTCATGAAGTGCAGTACTGAAACTGGCACTAGTTTTTTTCCATTTAAATATTTAAAAAAACAGACATTACTGTTCCACTTATTTTCCAGATGTAATATTTATTATTAGAACTGATTTAATAAAACTGTCTGCAAACTTAGTGGAGTTGTAAAGTATTTCTCATCTAAATACAGTCAACTGCTCAAAACAATGGTAGTGCTTTTCCTGTCAAAACAGAGAAGGAAGCAGCATAGTGCAAATGGATTTGGTCTGCAAAACACAACAGTCAGAACTAGGTTTACTTCCACATGATGCATGTTTCAGGTATTCATTTCAGACTAACTTTGTCCAATCCACAGATTGTACATCTGTTAGTATTTGCAGCATTTGTAAGGTAGTCAATGCAAAAGGAATGCTCCAAGACCACTCCACTGAATTAAGAAAGGTGACCTGATACAACCCAGAGATTTAAGTGACACTGGCTAAAATATGATGATGACACAGGCTGTGCTGAAGTACTGTGGTATTTCCCCTTGCGAAAGAGACATCATAAACATAAGAATAACCATAATTTTTTTCTTTTGAGTTCTTTCTGTTAGCACACAACTATAAGGGCACAGCTGACATTATTTTAAACAAGCTTCAGCAAACTCCAAGCAATTCAGAGTAGGTGGTTAGAAAAAAATAGGTTATTTTATACAGAGTAAAGGAAAAATATGCTAAAACCTAGAATAGGAATCTACTCACAAATAACAGAAAAGAACAAGAAAATTTCTTTTGGAAAAACCAGTAACTTCCAGCTTCAAATGAAAAACCTCAGAAAACTGTATTTTAAGAGGGAATCTGGAGTATCTGGAGCAAAAAACTTCCCGAAGTCCCAACCAAAACCCTACATTATTTGTTGAAGAAGCCTGAATTTAAAAACTGTATTAACACTTCCCCATAATTTCCTTATAGTAACATATTTATTAAGAAGACTCATTAAAAAAACATTACTTACCCAGCTTGGAAAATCAGACCAAGTAGGAACCCGTTGACAGAGGTCACGAAGAATACGTATGATAATCACACAGGATTGCAGACCATTAGCTCTAGCCTTGAGAGCAATACAAAATCAAATTAATTAACCCCTGCACCCAGAGCAAACAGGACTTGTTGAAAGACTAAAACACCACTGTTCAATGGAAGCTCAGATACAAGATTGAAACAAATCATTCTACAACTTTATTCCGTGAGCTGCCATTTACAGCAGTATTTTATACAGGGTTAGTAATTTAAGGTGGTAGAAGTCAAAGTGCACAGGTTATACAAGAATAACATTTCTTGATCCCCTATACACTTTGACCCATGTTCATTTGAAACAATAAATACAGTATCTTTCTATATTAGAAATAAAAAGGATAAAGTAAAGATCTAAGAAATAGGTATAGAGACTGAAAGGTCAAGGGAATCTGTTTGGTTTCTTTATTGTGCCTTTGCCAGAATGCAAAGTCACTAAACCAAACAGTTGCTTCTCACCTTTCATTCCCTACACTTAATGCACTAAAAGAAATGGAAAAAAAGTCTTAAATCTAAACACGAAGCTTTAAACACATATTCCATTATTTAAAGCGAAGTTACTCTGCAGCCTTATGGAATACATAACAAATATACAACATATGATCACCCCAAGCGAGTCAAGCTTTCAACATCGCCTTCTCAATGACTGGAAAAAAAAAATGACGTCAAATGAGCAATAACTGCATAAAGCAGCTCCTCCATACTCAAACTTCTACAGTTAAATTTAGGGACCAGAGAAATATTAAGTATTATTAGCATGAACAACGCTGAGTGTTTTCACACAGTTAAACATTCATATTGCAACTGAACTAATCTCTCATAAGGCTACAAGAAGAAAGTAAAATGATGTTCCGAACCTGGAACCACTTAGCGTGGCGTAGAGCAGCCAGAGCGTCAAGGCATTTTTGCCTGTCCAAGACGTCCGGTGGGTCTTTCACCATACCCGAGGTTACATCTAAAATGGATTGAATTGGCAAAATGCAGTGAGGAATGGGTGTTTGACCAGGTGAGCAAGACACTTCCTTAAATAGCTTCAATGTCACACATGCCATTTAAAGTTTAAACCCTTGAACGAGAAATGTAAATGTTCAACAGTAGTGGCTCAATTAGGATTAGGGCATCGACCCAGCAGAATGATCAAGAGCATAATGCACTTCAGCTCTGAAGTTATTTTCAACTGCATTGCTGATTATGCAATGCACAGTACTTCTTTATTTCAGCTAACAGTGGAAAAACACATATCCCCTAAAATTAAATACCGAAGGAAGGATGGTTGGACACAGTGCACCAGCACAGAGAACACAAGACAGAAGGAACACAAAAATCCACTTTAACCAAGTAGAAACATTCAAACTTATTTTCTTTTAAATTTTAATTGTCAGGTGTTATTTGGGACGTATTCTTGAAAAAATAATCTAAGTATAACAAATCTTAAAGGTATTGAATATTTATTAATGATGTTATTTTTATAATACCTTAAACTTAAAATTATTTTACTTTAAAAACCTGACTAAATGAATGTGACATGTTCTTCAATATTACAGAGTTCCTTGTTTTCTAGCACTTTCTCTCCTACCCATAGCAATAAAATTCCTCAGCCCATAATAGATATGTTCCAGCAACACTTAGGATGCAAGGAAGGATCTGAAAAGGGACAGCTTTACCAAAGACTCACCAAGATAAAGAAAGCAAGGAATAGTCTAAAAAACAAAGCAAAATGTCTGAAAGATGGAGAAAACATAGCAGACATCTGGATATTTAAATATCCAGAAATTAATTTAATTACCAAACTGACTGCTTTGCTACCAAAGAGGTAGAGACCACAGAAGTGGTTTAATCAGTGAAACTGGAACCACTAAACAATGTGAAATGGTATCCCTCAGTTACTTGAAAACTATATGGATATAATCAGATAAGTGATCACCATTAGAAGTTACTTGTTTACTCATTCTGAAAATGGTTTGGTGACTAGTCACAACAGACATTGCCAGCGTAACTGGTGATACACCAAATAAAAGCCCTCACTCAATGGCACATATTTCACAGGAGCTAGCTGTTTGGAACAGTACAGTTTACTCCTTCAAGATCTAAATGTAGGTTAAACCAGGGAATAAAATAAAAAAATAATGAGGCTCATGAAACATGCCTGCAACGAGGAGCTTTTAGATATGTTGCAGAAATTGTGCTCTGAAATCACAAATGTAAAATAGTAGGATTCTTTAGTATATAGAGCTAAAAGGCCATGAATTAACACGGTGGTATAGCTCTGCAGTACAGTAACTAAATTTAATGTCAAGTACTATATTCAGATATGAGCATTTTGATGGGATAGTCCCATTGCTCTGCACAGGGATAAAAAGGTGAAGACTTCGTAAGAGCAAAGTTGAGAAGAACATAGGTAACTTCTCACACAGATATTCCAACTTACAGACTATATATTAAAGTGGAAAGATTAAAATCTTCACTAATAATGCAATTACAGAGCAAATTATGATGCTCAAAGTGATGTTTCTTTTAAAACAAAACTGATTAAAAAAACAAAAAACCCAAACCAAACACAACAAAAAATGCCCTCCAAACCTACATAGGAGGGGTGCCAGCTAAAGCTAAGTGATGAAAGGAGTACAACCCAGATATATGAGACAAGGAGTATAGACTAAGAAAACACCACAGGAAAAAGTGGCAAAATAAGGTTGAGAAATTAAAAATGTAAATATGTGCTGTGGGGCTAATAGTATCATCAGTCTAATCAATTATTTACACTTTTCTAAAATGAATATGCAAACAGGTGAAACTTTTAGCACAATAATTCATTGTGCAAACTTTTAGCACAATAATTCATTAATAACTTGAAATTTCTACCTCTGAAAACCTTCAGTTTGTAAAATAGTTTTACTGAGAAGAATTGCAATTTAAATGTACAGGAAAGAATCTTACTCAGTGCTGGAAATGTTAATCTAAAATGGGTTACTAATTGCTGTCATAAGAATATCCCTGGAACTTAAAAAGACTCTGAAAGTCAGAAGTTGCTGAGGCAGGTACTACACTGAGAAAACAATTACTAAAAAAATGTATCAAGGGAACTCCTGTAATATTTATTCTGTGGATTTTTGCATATGTTTCACATTTCTGGATTAACCCCTTAAAGATAATGTAACTAAAATCAGATGCCTAACCTACCACCCTACTAAACTAGGACAAAAACTGAATTAATTTACAAAACACGGGCATGAATTCTTACCCTGTATAACTTACTACTAGCCTATACATAAGGGGTTAATCTTTAATTAGACATGCTGTGTCCACACTACCTCTTCATTAAAAGTTAACAGGTATGTCAATTTAGGTAAGTTTTGTTATATAAAATGCATTTTACCCAGTCAACTATTACAAGACTAGTGTGAACACTGCTTCATTCTAGGAGAGAGACAAAGACGAAAAGAAAAAAAACAAAACAAAAACCAAACACAAAGTAACAGCAGATGCTAGGACTATGCATCCAAACCCCTCCTTTGTAAAGCATGGCAGGTGTGACACTGAGCTTTAGAAAACCTTGGTCAAAAATCCTTCCGATGTCTTGGCAGCAACCCCTGACAGGAATCAAGTCCCTCTGCTAGAAGGCTTTGGACCGGGGCTGTCGGCTAAGGATAAAAGAGACACACGCGCACACACAGAGGTGTTTGTAAGTATGTACACTTTGTTTGCCGAAGGAAGACTCCACAGCTGGGTTAGAGCTCCTCAAATGTATCAGATTCGGTCAACTGTCAAACGCACAATACTGTAGGGAACAGTAGCTATGCGGTTAACAATTCATTTCACTGTTTGGTTTTTTTTTTTAGCCTTTTACTTAATAACACATCAAACATGATTCTACTCCATGTGCAAAACTCAAGTTGCATCTTTACTCCAACTGGTTCTTCCGGTAAAGCCTTCCTTAACACCTGAACGAGCTCCCCAAGCGGGCTAAGGAAAATGAAAACTTCAAACCAATGTAAGACACAGAGCATGAGAAGCTGCAGTAAGAAAAACACAAACACATACTGTTACTCTGCAGCAAATAAGCAGCAGTCTTCGGAATATGGAACTTCTTTGCTGCAATAATTGGCAATTCAGTCTTCTATTTGCTCCAGTTTCAAAAGTAAACTTTTCTGCACATCCATTTTATACTGCTCAGTGTCTTGAAGAGAAATCTAACTTGATTTTGTTTGCCTAGAGGCAGTACTGCATTCAGCAGTGAATAAACTCACAAAGATAATTTAACTCAAGTGTGGGTCAGACAAAAATACAGATTTGTTTCCTTTTGGTGGGGTAACTTAGGGGACTGACGGTAGTAATTTGAAATTTGTTTTACTTTTAGTCCACATCATAGAATTTTGGGCCAGAAACCACTTAGTTGAAATTGAGTATAGTAGCAGGAATCAATACTGCACTTTTGCACAGTACATCAAGAAATAGACATGGTGTTTAAGGTTAATTTCATTAAATGGTTAGTCTAATTTAATAATAAAATGCATTTTTTAATAAACTTAAATAACATGGAAAGTTGGATTCAGCCCAGTTATGTTACACTCAGATTGTCCAAAACCAAGTAAAATTGGTTGGGTGTGACAGTACACATACAAAGCATTTATAGCTAGGAATAAAATGCACAGCTTAAAACAAAAGCACTCTAAGACTCTTTGGAAGTCATCCAAACCACAGAATGTATGTTGAAAATTTTTCTTTCTGATTATGTAGGATGACTTTGTTAACATAGCTTGCTTATAAATGCACTAGTCACAGCTACAGGACACTTAGTAATGCAATATAAAAACCTCAAGTGTTTTAGAGGACATGTAGTGATGAGATGAATATAAAAAAAAAACCTTAGTGGCTTATATAAATACGTATATACACAAGCACATGTATACGTACACACATAAAATTTCTTTCAACCTGTATACGAGAAGTGTTTAAACAGCCTCGGATTTCCTATTTGTAGGTTCACTGTCAAACACCAGAACCCTGTTTGCTATGATCTCTTTCAACTACGAAAATACAGGATTAAAAGGAAACAAAAGATAATTTTATCTGACCCATAAATAAAAAGAACCAATGTACTGCAGACATTAATCATGCTTGTTGGCTTAAAAGCTTTTGGAGCTTTGAAAGTGTTACAGAACAGACCCTAAAGCAACACTGCTGGCACCAGTGAAACTGTGGACTTCACAAACGCAAATTGATTCCCAAGCTCCACCTTCTGCTTCAGCTCAACGACAAAGCCATTTCTTATTGTACTATTTGGGTTTGCCAGTTGGATAGAAGAGTGATTGTAATACCAGGAGCCTAAATATACTCAAAAAGCACTCCAGACCAAAAAACAACCTCAGAGAGCTGGAAAAAATCGCATCATCGTTTAAAGTTAGAAGCACTGTTACTGTCAAAAGTACGGTAAAAGTGCATGTTAAGTGGCACTATTCAGAATGTCTAAGTGATGGTAATTCTGACCCAGTTCAAACCCAAAAACCTGTGATTTGATTTTCTAAATCCATAAAATCTTTCTCTTAAGGCAAGACTGCTCTAGAAAGCCAGAATAGCCACTTGCTGAAAAATACTTAGCCAGAATAGCCACTTGCTGAAAAATACTTAGTTTTCCACATAATTTTAAAAGGGGGAAAAAAAATCAAGCTTGTACCTTTTCCAGAAAGCTGAGGTTGGACATAAAGTTAGAAATTTTAAAAATTAAATAAAAGCATCATATACACATTTATTTTAACCAACTGTTTTCTACTGAGACTGCTTGTCGAAAAACAAAGTTTTGATCAAATATGTGTGCCAGCATGTTGCCTTCCAGGACCTTAGTGCCATCTTAAGCAGAATAGATAAACATAAAAAAAACAGGTGAGAAATAAGTAACATCTTGAACAACTTCCCAACCTCCATCCCTCATGTTCTCTTCCCGAATGACTGGAGATGTCAGTGTGATTGTGACTTGCATTTTGGGTTCCACACACGAATTTAAAATTATTGCTGCTTCTGGGACTGCACACTTGATATCGTATTTCTCTGGACTTATTACCTAAATATTGAGAAACAGAAATTTCTATTAGCATGTGGCCATTAAAAGTATCAGGAAGAAAAAGGATTCCAACATATTCTTTTTTCAACAGAAATATAGAAACACAATATAATTATATGAAACACATACCTGTGTAGTCACAGAACCACACTACACCGTATAAAGATACGTGGACTTTTATATTGTGTCGAAATTATCAAGGAAAATACACAATCAAGCAGTTAGAATTAAAAACAAACTGCCCAGAAAGGAAAAATCTATAAATTACATAACAAGAATTTTGATGGTGTTTGAAATAAAGAAAAGCCTCATTAAAATGTCAGCAGGGTGTTTCTCACTGGAACACAGAAGTCTTTGAAAAGCAAAGATGCATATTTTCTAAGCTCACAGTTACAAATGGGTATTGGTAGGTACATCTTGTGCTTTGGCGTCACAACATGCTAAGAAAAAAGGGCAAGGGGGAAAAAATGTAAGATTAACAAATAAAGTGTTTATTTTAAATTGATTTTTTCAATGTTATTTAATAATTCCAAATAGTTCCAAAAGAAAGCTGTAGACACCTCTGTGACCTTCTTCTACATATATGGTCAACATTTCCACGAAGACCAAAATATCCATTTATTAAATTTACTTCTGTTACTTCAAACAAGAGCAAACTTGAGACTATTTTTTCATTAATCTGATCATGCCAGTGATTCTGTCAAGCATTTTACTAGAATGTATTGAAATACTAATGCTGTGACAAGCACTCTACAGTGACAGGCTTTGTTCAGCAGAGAGCAGACTTTACACTTTCTTAAGATACAAACACTACAAAAGGTTTATATCTCACTGAATGGTCTAAGATTGCATGTTTACTTTTTTAAAGGTCCAGATTCTAAAAAAACCCAGACTAGATTTAGCTGGCTAATTTTGAACTATAAACCACTGATACATACAATAAGGAAACAAGATATAAGTACAAAAGACTGGCATTAATGGAGAACTTTGACCTTGAGGCAGGAGGCATGCTATAACATGCAACATGCTGCAATTATCCCTATTGCTACTGGCAACTGATTAATGGCCTTTCTTGTGCTCATTTCTATTTCCCAAATAAAAGAAATCTGTTAACTGGTGAATGATACTACACTGCTGGAGCACACGCTTCTTGGAGGAAGCAGAACTCTGAATTCAGATGGAAACACACAGAAAATGGAAAGAAATTGAACCTGACCTATGTTATGTAGAAGCACAGTCAGTCCTGCAGACATTTAACTTGAGGACAGATTTTCACAATACTTTTACAAAAACTCAAATCCAAAAATCTAAATTCTACTTACTGCAAGTTGCTTAGGGAGGCTTTCAGCAATACGACTGAGTAATGTCTTGGAGGGCTTCTCAGCACACAACAAAACAAGATTGACATTTCGGTCTCCACGGAGCAGCAAACCTTTAGCCAAAACGCCCACCCGTAAAACGCCTTTCAAAGCTCTGTGAATTGTAGTTAAAAGTTGCATTTAAAATAATAATAATCCTGAAGATAGAAAAGTAAAACAAAATAGTACTCCACATCTTTCTGAGACTTCAAAATACTGCATAAAAGCCCAAAGAGATGAGATCCTGGAAGCACTGATAACAGGGTAAGGAAAAACAATAAAATTCTTAAAAAGGAATTTTAAAAATACCTGTCTTTACTGCCATCCTTTTTGTCATCTCCCTCTTTGTTCTTGCTTTTTTCATGATCAGTCATGCTGTCAGAAACCAGCTTCAAAGCACGCTCAGTAATAGAAACAATTTTTTGGACTGCCTGAAGTTCCTCCTCAGTTGGATATATAGCAGCATGCTTGGTCATCACATAGCGGTCATCAGAGGAGTCAGGGCGGCGCAGAGGCTGAACAGACAGAAAAGTGTTCTTCTGAAACCTGGGTCCACTTCCAAGTTCACAAATGAGACAAAATGACCAAAACCCAAACATGTGGCTAAGGAACAGAATATTCAAACCTCACATCTCTGAAATGTAAGAAAACATGAAGTTTCCTCAACAGCCTACACTGCCACAACCAATCATATCTGAAAGACATGAAGCGTATCAAAATTAAACTAAGGCCAAATCCCAAGATCAGAAGTACTCCTCAACATTAATATCTCTTGCCTTTTTATCAACTGGAAAATACTTGGATATTTCTACAAAATCAACTATCCATGATTACTTTTGTGCAATCACAGGATTGTACAGGATGTACATGATGCCCTCAGAAGGTCATCTAGTCTAATCTGTTCAAAACATGGTCAGCTGTAAGACCAATCATGTTGCTGAGGTCTTTAGCCTGTCAGTTTTTGAAAACCTTCAAAGATGGTGGCTGCACAATGCTCTGTAAGAGAAAAGATGATTTCCTGTATTCAGTCTAAATCTCCTCTGTGTTTGCTTATGCTGGATGTATATCATCCTCTCCTGACTATAAAAAGCCAGGCTACATGCCCTTTATAAAGCACAGCTATTAGAAGGCTATTCTGTCTCACTGAATCTCTCTCTTCTCAGGCTAAACAATTCCAGATGCCTCAGTCTCTCCTCACAGGGCAAGTGTTCCAGACTCCTGAACATCTTGGTAGCTCCACACTGAGCCTGTTATGCTTTATGCATCTTCTACTGAAAAGCCCAGAATTAAATGTAGTATTGAAGTTAGGGTCTAATGAAAGCTGATCACTTCCCTTAATCTACTGACTGTGCTCCTGTTAAAGCCCAGGTAGCTGCTGGCCCTGCTGCCAGGGCATGCTGCTGACATGCCCAGACTGTTGTTTGCCAGGACCCCCAGATCCCTTTCAGCAGAGCTGCTACCCAGTCTCTATCAATGCAAAGGGTTCTTCCTCTCTGAGAGCAGCATTAGGCATTTGTACTTGCAGAACTCCATAATGTTCCACTCCTACAGCCCACCTAGGTGCCTCTGGATGGTGGCCTTGGCATCCAAGCTGTCAGCTTTTCTCCCCATCCCAACAGGATTCAGGTTCATGCCAGTGCAAACCTCGGCAGTCTGCACTCACTCCATCACCTTTCAAGCCATGTGGTACTGCACTCCACACTGCCAGAGTATGATGCACCACTAACCATTATTTTCCAAGACTGATGATCCAGACACTTTTATCCATACATTAGTCCACAATTAGGTAAATAATGTTGTATAACACAATCAAATAAAATAAAAAATAGAAAAATCCAGTATGACTTAGTTTCATAAGAACCAATATTTAAAGCATCCTCTTGTCATTTCATTGGACTTATTTTGGAGGACTAGTACACCTACACCATTTCATTAGCATATAATTTCTTCTTTTTTCCAAATCCTTTATTAGGAAACACCAGAGACAAGAGAAGTAGCACCGAGTTATTTTATAATTCTTAACTGTGCCTCCTGGTAAGAACAGCTTAACTTTTTTCTCAAGTTAAGAAACTCACTGCTGGTCCTTGGGGCTGAGGAGGCATTCCAGGTCTAACTCCCAGCAGACCCAGTGGTCCTGGAGGGCCATGAGGATATCCTCCATCTGGCATTCTGCGACGGTCATCCCAGTGATGCTGTTCTTCCTCCATTCTCCTCCAGTACATGTCCTCCTCATACCGCCTGAAGTGCATCAATCAAAGTGTTCTCTTTATACAGCAGTTAATGCTTGACACTACTCTGGACAGACGCTTCTCTGTCCTCAACAACTTCTAGCAGTCATAAGAAAATACCAATAAAGAGATTATAACAACAGGAATTATTGTTGTAAAAGTAGGTCTGCATTTATGGAAAAGTAAAGAAGGATTGAACAGCAGCAAACAAAAATCCCACTGAGAGAATGGCAATTTAAAACACGACAGTACAGAGTTCCCTAAAATATTTAAAATAAGTAACTATGGAGTTTAGTTTCAGACAATCTGACAGCAGGTTGTCACATTCATTCATGAAACATAATGCATTACCTCATTTCCATCCTCCAGCGCTCCTCCTCTTCTCGCCTTCTCCAGTATTCTTCTTTCTGCATCTGTTTCCTCATCTTCTCTTCTTGAATTTTTCTTGCTCGAATACTGGGCTTCACTTCTACTTGTAAGTCTGGGTTTACTTTTTTCTAGATCAGAAAAGTAATGAATTAAATGTTGCTTTCCTGTTCTCATCTCAAGGTTATGGAGTAGTTCTGGCATATTTAACATACACTACTCATTTACAATAAAATCAAAAGGGGTAAAATGCAGTTTTAGAACTGCACAAATGCACTTACCATTAATAAGTCTGCAACACAAAGAGTGTGTGTGTCCTACCAAAACCACTGAGCAATACTCCTTTATACTCTATAAACTTCACGGTAAGCAAAGAATCTATTGTTGCTTGCATTGCTTGGACTACAAGCAACATTCAAAACATTTTAAAAACCGTCAACCAAAATATAATTTCATGGTTTGCATTATTCTTTAAAGACTATACTGCCTATGAAATACACTTCTCTTTTTCTACATGCTGTTTACTCAGAGTGCCTTCTTTAGTCTAGTCTTTAAACTTAAGAAGAGGTTAGCTGATATCTGGTCAATTTTCAGAGAGAAGCATTAGCATTTTTACCTTGTACTGAAGTCTGTGCCGCCGCCCTTTCAAATGCATCTCCTTGGCATTAGGATCATTGAAACTGCATTCACAGAGTTTACAGTGAAAGCGGATCACCTTTCCTTCATCATTCCTTACCTGGAAAATAAAGTTATAACACATTTGGCCATTTCTTTTTTTATAAGGCTGATATAAAATTAAATTACCCATTAATCTAAATATCCAGTGCCACTGGATAATGTCTACCTGTCCCAAAACATGTTAAGAAGTTCACAGAATAACTGAAAAAAAGGCAAAGTAGAAAAGTAGAACCTTTATTTCTGACAGACACACCATTGTGCTTGGTAGTGAGCAGGGAACAAGGTCCTTCCATTCCAAAGAGTACACAGCTTTAAATTCAAACCTGAACATAGTGAGCTAATAAATCACAGACCTGTGTATCATGCAAAATTTACATCAGAGTTGATCCACCTATCTCATACCAATCACATGAAGCAAAAAAGAAATATGGATAACACAAAAACATAAACATATGCACAAGCCTTTGCAGGCTCAATGCACTGTCACTCTTATCTTCAAGGAGAACCCAGGGAACTACAGTCAACCTCATCTTGATCTCTGGGAAGGCAATGGAGCAGTCAATCCTTGAAACCATTTCCAAGTACAATGAGGGCACGAAAACCATCAGGAACAGTCAGCTCCAGGACTTCAACAAGGTGAAGGCCTGGCAGATGAAGGCAGAGCACTCAAGACTGTCCCTGTGGACTTCAGTAAAACCTTGGACACAGTCCCACCACAATATCCTCCTACACGAGCCACTAATGCACAGGCGGGATAAGCATACAGTGAGGTGGACTGAAAGCTGTCTGAACAGCCTGGCCAAGGGTAGTGACCAGCAGAATGAAGCCCAGTTGGAGGCCAGGAGCCAGCAATGCAGCTGCAGGATCAATACAGTCCTGTAACATCTTCAGTAATGCTCTGGATGATGGGGGAGAATCTATCCTCAGCCAGTTTGCTGGTGACACAAAACTAACAGATATGTGGCTGATATGCCAAAGGGTTGCACTAACTTCCAGAGGGACCTCAACTGTCTCACCTAGGGAAGAGGAGGCTGAGGGGGATCATATCAGTGCATATCTGCACCTGGAGGAAGGGTGGAGAGGACAGAGCCAGACTTTTTTCAATGCTGCCCAGTACCAGGACCAGAGACAATCAGCACCAAGTGAAAAATAACTGAGCATCAGAACACTGTTTTATTGCAACTGACTGTGCTCTCTTACAACTGCTCAGGGAAGTTATGGAGTCTCCATCCTCTGACATTCTCAAAAAACATCTGGACATGGTCCTGGGTGACTGGCTGTAGGTGGTCCTTCTTAAGCAGGGTGACTGAACCACATGAACTAAAGAAGTCCCTGTCAATCTCAATCTCTCTATGATTATGTTTCACTATAACAGTTAAAAAATAATACATATTTTCATATTAATACCTCCTCCACATAGTCATGGCCCACTGGTTGGACATCACTTTGCAAGGCAGCAAGAGTTGTGGGAGTCACTGGTTCAGCTGCTGTGTCAGATTTTACTTCCTGTGTTTGCACTGTAGCAGCAGGAGGTGTTTTAGCATTTTCAGCTGATTTCATTTCTTCCATTTTACTTCCTGTTGTCTGAAGCTTATTACCACCTAGAAAAAAAACAAACCCCAAAGTTAAATTATTACTCTTCATAAAATGAGAATGTGATTAAACATAATGTGCAAACTGAAGATTTTATTTGCAAATACGTATGATCTGGGCATAGAATTATAGGTATTTTTAAACCGATCAGATTTTAAATGTAACCAAAACTTAAATATTTTTTCAATACAATTAAATATTTTGACAGTAAATTTAACAACATTCAGGTTACTCAAACACTGAAGTTGTTTATTCCAACAAGAAAAACTTCTGCTTTAAAAAACCACCATTTTTGTTATTTGTTTTCCTGATTTCTCAAGGGACAGGACTGAATGGGGGACAACTCAAAAAACGTATTTTAATAGTATCTTTTTTGTTATTTTGTAAACTTATTTAAAAAAAAAAGTACTTCAAAACTTATAAAGTTTGTACTAATAAAAGCAGTACATCCCTAGTGTTACAACTGTATAGGTCTCTCCTTGAAGAGCAGGATAGCTTATTGTGGCAGCTGCTTCCTGTTCAATTCGAAGTTTACATGGTTAGTTTTCCACTGAAAAAGGATGTTTCAGTTGTCCAGCATAAACTGCCAATCTATTGCAGGTGCATTAACAGCCCAGGCTGTGAACTGAAATTAGGACTAAACTGCAATACTCCAGCAGCTACTACATAAGAAACCAAAGGTGGGAAAAGTACTCAAGAGGGTGGAGACAACCGGGCAGAAAACATCATCAATTTTGAAGCAAAACTTTTATAGACATTCTCACTTATCAGTAATTCCCTTAAACACAGTAGAGTAACTCATGCATGGAGTTACCTAAATGTATTTGTGTCTGCTGCACTAGTTCTTAAGAAAAATTTACAGAATAGGTTAGGTTTCAAAATAAAGACTGACTTCTGTACTTGCCAACAAAGTTTATTTTCGGTGTAGATATTTTCTTTACAGCTATGTTAGCAGCGGTTGAAGATGTTTTGTTGTTGGATGCAGTGTTAAGTGGTGTGTTTGCCGTGGGAGTAAGAACTTTCACTGCAGAAGACGCAACAGAGGAGTTCACTGTACTGCTGCTAGTTGATATATTTGAAGCAGAGGCCGTTGGTTTGGAAGCAGATGTGGATGTCGAGGAAGTAGCTTGGGTAACCACATTTGGTTCAGTTGAAGGAATGGGTTTGCCAAGTTTTGTATGCAACTTTACTACCTGTAAGTACGAAGAGAAATTCATAACATGATCATGGCCTCCCTGAGATAGCAGTAAAAATAATGTATCACAAGCAAAAATATCAATAGCTAAAAAATCAATATAAAGAAAGAGTTAGCTTGTTTTTTTACAAAAAAAATGGTCTTAGGAAAGAAAAAGGATGGACATGTAAAAGCTCTTGTCATCTATAACAAGGAAATAGGTACTTGTTATCTCACATTGCTTACTTGTATTAGAAATTCAAGCACTTACTTCCACAGCTGTTTAGATAAGAACAGAAACACAACAATCTTACAACTCAGAATAAGTTCAAGAATACATTTTGCTCCTAGTGTTTCAATGTGTCTATTTTGTTGCCTCATCACTTTTTAGTCTCCCTCGAAAGGGGAGAACATTGAACTGTTCTAGTTCCAAACAATATTTGTAACTAAGAGTGATTTAATTCAGATTCGGCAACACTGTGTCTTTTGATTGCTACATTTGAAGAGTTAACTAACTCTACACGTTATTTAGCCAAGCTGAAGAGATTCCTTAAGCAAATGCCTTCTTTTTCTTTTTTTTTTTTTCTGATGTTTAGAAATAATTAAGGAGGATTCAAGACGTATTTCAGAGCTCTTTAGTATCACACAGAAAGTAAAGAGGTACATGCTTATTAGAATTAATAAGTACAGGCCTTTCTATAACATGTCTCTCATGGAATAATACTACTTTTTGGTGTCTGCTGACCACTATCTGAAAAAGCAATGCAAGTAATCCCTACGAAAAAACAGGCAACATCAAAACTAAAGACTGAGTGTTGAAAACAGCAATAAAAAAACCCACAAACCTGTGAGACACGCCTTAAACTTGAACATGTGCACAATCATGATATGCACACAACTGTCCAAATTATTTTCTTAGGCTTTTGTTTTTATTTTTTATGTTCCCTATCAGAATACTGACATATTAATGTCACACAACAGTATAAATTTAAACTCAAGCAACTGTTCAAAATTACTTTTTTCCAGTAGAGTGCACACAGTTCTTTAGCTACCACAGCAATATAGTCCTCTGAGATACCATTTTCACTCTGGTAAGAACCTAAACCCAGCAATGGCTTGTGACCATCACAAAGAGAAAACTATATCCAAATATAAAAGGATAATATATACTATATTCTATATACCTATGGAATTATAGAGCACCACCCAAGAAAGTAATGGCTCAGTTTACTACCTGGACAAGGCTCTCTAAATTTTGATTTTTGCCATGAGATTTATTTTAGTAGGAACAATATTATTGATGCCTGCGTCCTGAGATGTAAAGAGCTATAAAAGCAGAGTATTAATACTGTATTTGTTAGTGACTTTAATCTTTCCAGAGTTATGAGGAAAATCTGTAATTCCTAAACACAAATTCTACCTATCATTGCACTTACTGTTGTACGGCCAAGTTTAAAACACAGGTCACAGCATTTCACAGTGCAGCTCACAGTTTTTATTCCAGGATGCCCACAAAAGAGCACCCAAATAATAAGAAAAAAAGGTGTACCAGAAGTCTTCTAAAAATATGCATTATAAAGTCTACTATAGGACATTGTTCCTTGCTTCCAGAGGACAGTTTTCCTTGCACAAACTATCAAAGAATGATGCCTAACAGCTACACTTTGCACTGGTTTAGCTTACAGTGTTTCAAAGTATGCTGAAAGATTTACTGTCCCAGCTAGACAAGTAAGATAAACCTAAAGAAAGGTCTTGAAAAAGTTAGGTGGCACAAGCATAGTACCACATGTCCTCAATGGTACCCTTCCCTCATCTCACGCCACAGCTTTTTCCTGTGATTTGAATGATACCCCAATATACCCTCTTTTTGTTGATGCCACCACAACATTTTCCCCCTTTCTTTCAACAATCCCCTTCTAATAGTGAGCCTGAAGACAAGTTTGAAAGGAAATCAAGAAACAAAACCTTTAAATAAAATCGTTTAAATTATACTGTTTCTGCATATTTTCTTCTTCCTTAAAATTGGAAAAAATGATGGGGAGAAATGTATATACTGACTTGCATGGTAAGAACAAGAGAAAAATCTCTTACTTTCTGATGCTTGGCTCCACGGATGTGGGCAGCATAAGCATCTGCGCCGGTACAAGACACATCACAGAGCTCACAGCGCAACTGATTCTGAGTTCCACGAGCAGAAGTACTGTTGCTGGTGGTGTTCTGGGAAGCTTTTAAGGCTGCTTCTTTCTTTTTGTGTTTCTGGCCTTCTAAGTGTTCTTTGTAAGTCTGTTTAAATAAACAAAACACACAGTAAGCTGGTTCATCATTCCTGTGAATACATGTAATACAGAACATGGCAGAAAACACACATTTTAGCTAGGAAGTACCTCCTACACTCAACATTCCTCCGGTATGGCATGCATTAACAGGACACTTCTAAGACCAGAAAATTTTCCTCTCCAGCATCAGGATCCCTCACTTAGGTAAAACAATACAGGTTTTTCTCCTCTAACTTCTCAACTTCCCAATCAAGTAGTGGTCAACAGGTATCACCATTAAAAACTTGATCGGATCAGAAACTGCAGTTTCCTGCAATGCATTCAATTATTCTTGATTTTTCAGCTTCACTCAAACTTTAAGTGCATCCAGATAAAGAGAAAAATCAATTTAAAAGAAGATAATGCACAAATAAAGCTGTACTGAAAATGAAATGTAGAGGTTGGTATTAGTTCCTATATCAACACTGGCAATCTAGTGCAGACAGGGTAGGAAATAATGACTAGTTTACCTAAAGAAAAATAACTGATTAGCCAGACTCAGACATAAATATTCTGCATGACTTTGTATCTACTTTCTAGGCACTTTTACCCACTGTGACACTAAACTGGGAAATTGGAATACAATGAAGAATAAATTTCCAGGTTTTCAATTCACAAAACTTGTCTAAGTCCACAGCTTTCAAAACACTATTTTCTAAGAAGTTTTCTAAGCTAAAGAAACAAATCACATTCAAAGTTTCAAATAATTCTGAAGTCAGATGAAGTTCCTCTGTACAAACTCAGGAGGTGTATCTTTATGTCTTCCAACAGAAACTCTTTCTACAATAGTACACATTTTTATTTCATTATTCCTTTAGTACAAGTAGAGAATCAGGTCTAAAAATTAACAAATACTCTTGATTAGAGGGATGGAGCACTCCTCCTATGAGGAAAGGCTAAGACAATTTGGTTTGTTCAGCCTGGAAAAGGCTTTGGGGCGACCTAACTGGGACCTTCCAGTACATAAAGGAAGTTTGTAAGAAAGACAAAGTGAGACTTTTTACAAAAGTATGTAGTGACAGGACAAGAGGCAATGGCTTCAAACTGAAAGAAAACAGGTTTAGGTATTAAGAAGAGATGGTGAGGGTGATGGTGTACTGGCACAGCTGCCCAAAGAAGCTGTGGGTGCCCCATCCCTGCAAGTGCTCGAGGCCAGGCTCGATGGGGCTCTGGGCAACCTGCTCTGGTGAAGGTGTCCCTGCCTACAGCACAGAGCTGGAACCGGATGATTTTCAAGGTCCTTTCCAACCCATGCCATTCTGCAATTCTGTGACTCTTAAGAGGGTAAGGTTTTTTAGCTGAAAAAATTATGAATAAGCTATAGCAGAATGAAGCACAATAGAATAATACGTAATACAGATACCTGTGGTCCAGCACAGCTGATCTTGCAAACGTCACAGTAGTGGATCTGGGGTGGTTTGGGAGGCTGTTTTGGTTTCAGTTGCTTATTTTGGAATGGTGCCTTTTTAGTAAAGGTGGTCCCTGTCCAAGCAGCTGTTGCAGCAGCAGCAGCAGCTGCTGCTGCCGCCTGTTTCTGTTGTTGCTGCTGCTGCTGTTGGTAATAGGACGATGCAGCTGAATACACTGCAGCTTCATAGCCAGAATAGGAGGTACCTGAAAAATTAAAATAAAAACAAATGTTACATCACCATATATAATGTATCAATTACATAATACACCAATTCAAATCATGTTGCATAACAGTTGAGGGGCAAGGCAAGATGTAAGTAATTCACTGAGATCTTGTCAGGCAGTCTTGAATTTGGCTTCATGTTTCACAGTAGACAAATATACAGCCAATGATTGTGTTGGAATATATTAAATTCTAGACACATCTTTGCAGACACACGCTTAAGTTAGATATATCAAAGCATCCCAAGAGAACATATGAAATTTCCTGTTACATCTGGTAAGACTGGGTATGATGGAAAAAGAATTTTAGTGAAAGATTTAGCAAAGGCCACATGAAGCAAGCAATCTTCTAGAATCTGATTTGCTGTTCATGTTTCCAAATGGCAAGGACTGATAATATGGAGAGGAAGGGGAAAAAATGAAGACAAAAGACAGAACATCTAGTGCTATTACATCCTATTTCAGTGATTTAAATTGTTTTGGTATAGAGAAGATGCTCCACTCACTAAAATCTGGCTACACAGTCCCTGACTTCTAGCTGAATAAATGAAGGAAACTAGGCTCTATCTCAAGGAAGCATTAAAATCCCTTTTTAAGCAAGAAACAAAAGAAAACAAAAGTTCAGGGTAGCAATAACACGCCTGTTAATTACCATCTACGGCTATTTGTTAGTTACCATATTTTCATCTTTAACTGTGTTTTGGATTCCTAATGGTTGAATAAGTCTTTCCAGCACACATTTCTCATTCCATTTTGGGTCAGGACAACCCAAACTGAGAAGATGTATACTGAACTGTTTCTCCCTGTCTCTGTACCTGCATGCACCCTTCCCATTTTCTGGGAATAACATCTGTGTGGATGCATTTCCTTATGTTTTGTATTCCTTGTTTTTTCCTTTTCACCTTACATCACCGCTCAGGTAGCAATGCTGGCACTTTGTATGTTCTCATATCTAACAAAATAGATCCATAAGACATCAAAACTATACGAAAGATACAACAAAACATTCTGCCATTGTAATGATTGAACTGGCTGCTACCTCTCAGCAGACTACAATGTAATTGTGCATGAAGCGCTAAACTTCTCAGCGTTGAAAGCCTCTCCTGCAGCAACTTCAAAGATCCCAGCAAGAAAACATGCAAAATTCTTACCAGAGTAAGTTACTGCTGTTGTGCTATATGTCGCACTCTGAGTATAGGATGGAACAACAGTGGCTGCAGCTGCCACTGGCTGCACAGTCGAGGACACCGGATATATGGAAAATGTCGTTGTTGCTGGACTCGGGGTTGCAGGTTTTATAGCTGTCACTTGCCGTGTTTGCTGGGCTTGGGTGTACTGAGTTGCCCCCTGGCTATATCCTGCTTTTGGAGCTAATGAGGAGAGAAAATACGAGTGTAGAAACATTGACATGTTTTAGTTGAGTGAAATGCAAACCATGCTAAGGGAAAATTAACAACATGCTTGTGAACAAATGTGTAAGAAGTGGGGGTTTGTTTTGGGAGTTTTGTTTCATTTGTTTTGCTTCTTAGAGTTGTGCATTGGGTTGCTTTACTGTCACGGCTATGCATTGCATATCATGTATCTCAAGTTACAGCTCACAGTAGTAAGCCTTAAATTTATTTATGTATTTTTAGCTGTGCTATCATGTTTTTAACACAGTTTTAAACAACCTTCTTTTCCAACAGCTTTACTAGAATACTCCAAACCAAAGCACACTTAAACTTTTCTCTTAATTCTACATTAAAAAAAAAACTAAGCAGGATTCATGCTTTGCAGTAATCATGATACAAATAATTACAGAATTATATACATGAAGTAGCTAGAGAATCAAAAGAGTATTTCTAATTGACTAATCATCTGAACACAACACTGATTATCTGAACTACATCAGCAAGGTTTCTAGACAAATCAGCAAGAATTTTGCCTAGAAGTGTGTTTCGAGTATATTTAGTGGCAGTCCAAAACTCAGAGGCAGCTACTTATGGCAACATCACAAGTGTTGAAGTTCTAGGCACAGAAAAACTTTCCACACAGTGACAGAAATTACACAACACAACTTAAAACAAAAAAAGAAGATAACGTGAAGCAGTCAAACAACTATTTTTAAGGCTTAAGACAAGACTGTGAGTAACAAGAGCAGCTTGAATCATGCCACCCACCTGTCTGGTAGTAGGACTCAGCCACTGAGGGCTGTGGCTGGGCAGCAGCAGCCACGGCCGCCGCAGTCGCGGTTGGCTGCTGATAATATTGTTTGCTGTCGTACGCCACAGCCGGGGCGGTGGATCGCACGTAAGAGTAGGAATCCTAAGGATTCAAAACAGAGAAACCACCTGTAGGCATATCACTAGAGCAATAGATATGATCAGCAGAGTCAGATTAACAATGTACTGTCTTCTGGCCTACTCCAGTAGAATGAAACCTCCCCATCTACATGTACAGTATATACAAATAAATGCATTAGAGAAATTAAACTTACTTTCACAGATACTTCAGGCCTGAAACAGCCCCAACCTCCTCTTACAGACTCAATACTGCAATTATCCTCATAGTATTAATCCCTTTCTCTACCAAATTATTTTTGAAAAACATCTACTCTCAATAGTTTTTAATGACTGTATCAGATTCTATTTATGTAAAATATTAAGAAAAAACCCACAAGAGATCTCTACAAAACATGAATTTCTACAAGGCCCAGTACATTCTCAGGGGCAGAAACATGAGCCTGTATTGGCTTTAAAAATCTCATCATTAACAACATTTTTCTTGGTTACATTTTTTAGGGTATGAAAGTGGTATTTTTAAAGCCTTCTTTACTTTTTGGTGTATCAACTAATTCATTAAGGAACCATAACTAGTCTTCAAAGGCAAGGCAAGTAGCTCATTTGATACCTTTACAACTCAATAGTAAAGGTAGATGTCTGTCTAGATTAGACATCAATAGATGTTTAATAAGCTTAGAAGGGGATACATGCATGTACATACATGCTCCCGTCCTCACCATGTTTATGGTAAAACACAAAGAGTTTATCAACTGAGGGGGAAGAAGGCATGAACTACTAGAGCTGAAACACACTATTGCATTAGAATCCTTTTTAATTCCAAGAAATACAACAACAAAATCTTTTTTCGTTCAATCTGTGTAAACAGCAATTATTTTATTTCATTTAGGGGACTCCTTTTTTTCCAAATGTATCTAATAACTGACCTCATAATATAGAATGAATTACAGAAGCTGTAAAAAAGAATTGAGGACATGCAACAATAATACAGTCCTTTTAAACAAATCAGAATGCTAATTAGAATCTGGATAATGCCCTCGTAAGTTCAGAATTAAAAAGTTGAAAAAACTATTGCAAGAACATAGTATTTCAAGATGAAAGGGGACAGAGAGCAAAAGCCCTGTTGCAAGAGCCTGTATCCACAGATGGTTAGGCAGAGATCTCAGAAGAGGATATCTAAAACCTACCTACAGGGTAGTTTATCTCCTAGGGCTACCTTCTGTCCTCACAGGCTTGGTACTAGATTCCAGTGACACCCAGGAATCTGACAAAGAAACTATTTCTACCTCTACTGAAAATTTTTACTGGAACAGTCTTTTCAGCTCCATGACCCAGTTTACCGCACACCAAGCCAACATCTAAGCTAACAGAAGACAGTGCTTTTTTTTTACAGCAACAGTTGCACAAAATCACATTTTCTTTTCCAAACATGGAAAAGCACCTTTTAAAAATCACACAGCAGGAACCTACCTGGTAATTCTGCGTGGTGACAGGAGGTGGTGGTGGTGGAGCTTCTTGTTGCCGCTGCGTGTAGCCGTAGTCTGTAGCTGTGTGTGCCGTGGGATAGCCGCCGTAGGCAGCAGCTGTGGCAGCAGCTGCCACGGCCACGGGGGCAGGTCTGGCCACCGCCACCGTGGCTGCGGCCGGGGCATAGGCTGCAGTGACCGTGTGTGCCGCCACCGGGGCCTGGTGGACAGTGTAGCTGGCAACTGTGGTTGGATGGGAATAGGCTACACCCGAAGCTGGCTGCTGGCTGTATTGGCAGAAGACAGTAAGTAATTAATCCAACGTACAAAGCTGATGCCTACACATTTCAAAGTCCCAGATTGGATTAATACTTTGCCTGTTCTACAGACAGATCTGGAACAGCCTTCTATTTGTGCATACTCTCATCTAATGGCTTTTATTAACCATCTTCCATCCCCATGAAAAAGGCTGTATCATTCTTAAATTTTTGTGGCTGAACATGTAGAACACAATCACAGAATGTTAAAGACTATCTAGTCCCAATCTCCATGCCAACTTCTACTAGACCAGATCGCTCAAGGCCAGTGCTGCCAGGGCTGCAACCTGTTCCAGCTGTCTTGCTACTTTCAGAGTAATGAATGTCTTCCCAACACCTAATCTGAATGTCCCCTCTTTCAATTTGTACCCATTACTCTGTGTTCTATCCCTACAGTTCCTGATATTTCATGTAGATTTTTATTTACTTCATAAGGGGAGGTGTTGAGTTTTCTCTGAGCAGTGGAACACAAGTCTTTTATTCAAAATAATGCAGTAGTCCCAAAGTGTTAGCTTTTCCAGATTGGTAAGTTTTAAATGCTTTAGTAGTTCTTCAGTAAAGTGACACACCTGTCAAATTAAGAAAATGCTCCTTTTGTGCAAGAGCTCATTACTGAGCGGTACTAGCATGCAGTTTTTCATTACACCATATTCAAGCAATGAAATTTTAAACACGGCCATGAAAATCAGCTCGGAACTGCTGTATTTACTTAGACACACATGTCTGATAAGGGACTTCTCCAACAGATGGTTAGAATTTTAGGAGCTGGTCCCACTTGCTTGAGCAGAAGTCCACTGACGCAACGCGAAGCATCAAAAGTGCAGACAGCCACATCAAGCAAGAAATCCACTACCAGAGATCTGGCAATCTGCCAGGCACATGCTGAGACTAATCTGCCTCTCTAAATTTGTAGGTAGGAAGCTAATATGCGGCAATTTACTAAAACTCCACAAACACTAACAGCAGAAATAAAAATTGATTGCTTTAAAGGTCTAATTACCTGAACAGAAACTAGAATTATTGTACTGTACTGATACATAACTCTGCACGATGTTGTTCTATTATGATGTCTTACTGTGGATTATGATTAGAAGCCTGGAATTTTGATTTTTAAGCAAATAAAGTGAAGCAGGTAAAATATCATTATCTGGAACAATGACATCAAGTGGGCATTCAGTGATAATTCTGATTCTTTTTGTACGTCTCCCACACTACTGTTCAATAATAGATATATCTATATACTTTTAATTTCATAAAAAACATTTCCACAACTCCCTTGTGTTCAGTAATTTTTTCTTATTTTTATAAAACTTGATGTTGTCATTTTAATTACAGCAGAACCCACTTACTTTAATAAATTAAAAAAACACACACATGCAGCTCCCTCTCCTCCACACCATTCTCACAGCAGAAACCAAGAAAATTTTACTACTGATGGATTTACATGCCTGGACTCCACCTTCTTCCCATCATACATCCCTCACTGCTTAAAAGACTACTTGCTTTCTATCCAGTTTTACTTCAATTGTGAGTTGTACATACAATAATATTTTATGTTATTTTCAATTATTAGCCTAAGAGCAAAAAGAAAAGACATAAGCCGCTTTGATGTACCTCACATTATTGCTTGCAACTCCTCCTCCCTGATGTTCACAGGAAAATTCTGTTTACTTAACATGAGACACAAAATTCAGGAAGACTGTTTTATGATGGTAGAAGTGAATGATGGTCTATAAAATTAGGCCTCATTACCTACATAACTAACAGTACAGAAGTATAAAATAGTCACAGAATCTGAGGTAATTATCATGGCCATACATATCTGCTAAAATCACATTAAACTGAGTAAACAGACAGCAGACTGCTTCACTGGACTGCAGCTGAGCACATCAACAGTCTAATACTGCCAACAAGGTAAGTCTTGCTTCACACTTTTCCCACTCTTAGTCTTCTCCCAAAACCAATCCTACCTAACCCATCTTATTCCACCCCTGGTGCTAATTCTGCTCATTAATCTTGCAGAAAACAATGTGAGGGTTTCCTTTTGAGGTCATATTCTAGCGTGGCATAAATGTTTAGAAACATAGCAGCTTACAAAATAGGTCTGCTGAGACAGGGAAACAGAGCAAAAAGGGAGCAGAAGACTTCTGCAGAAGCACTAGTGCAGCTTTTCCACGTTTAGTAGAACTGTTTGTTACTGTTACAAAACAAAATACAGTGCTCACAACACACTACAAAGTAACAGTTCCAGTCAGTTAAGCAAAGAAAATGCTTTTGCTCTCAGAATACTTATGATTAAAGACACCTCATAGTTTTCAGTATTAAAATTGTGAAGAGACTACAAACATTACCAGCAGAACTATGAACAAAATTATGGTACAGACAACTTAATTTCTTGTGCAACTAAGCAGCAAAATTCCTTATCCTGACATAGAATTAACAGCCCAAGCAATTATATTTCTGAGGGTAATACACGTTCTATGACCATGTTTATTTTAGCAAACCTGTTCCCCTTGCTTCTGCAACATCATGCAGAGCTAGTGATCGAGTTTGCAAGACTGCAAGAAAAGTATTCTAGAACTGATTGCTTCTTCCTTTCTAAAAGTTGTGTTACATTATGTAACAGAAATTAATGGTGACATCTCCTCTAAATTTGTGACATTCTTCTCCTCCATGGTTTTACAGAAAACCTTTAACATTAAGATGAGCAGACGTTTTAATGTAATTAATTTACATAAAAATATCCTTGTGCCAACTTCTTTAATTAACTGACAAAGAGTTCTTATCCTGGTTTGGTGATTACTGCCTCATCACGTTTGCTGAGATGAACTTAGCTCCTCCTAGATTATTTTGCCAAACTCCCTGTTCCACTCTCCCTTCATCTGTGCACCTATCTGTTTTTCTTTGACTACAGATGGCAAGAACCTCATGCGTCATTTCATACGAAGCTTCAGCTGTGCCACCCACTCTACTCCAGACAAATTCTCTCTCCTGGCAGTCTATCTTCCTCAGAGCACATTCTTGTAGTTACCTGTGTACTGACTCTATTTTCCTCACATCAAATAGCACAATATGCCACACTAGCAGAAATACTAAAGTCATAACCAATCCTTAGTGAACTCCACTGCAATTACTGCTATTTGATAATAGTTCTTCTAATTCTACTGATTATTTCTACTGGCTCCTTCTCTACAATTCTTTTATTAATCTCTACCTTAAGTAGTAATTTTTCATACTACACCACATCAAGTATTTCTTCTTAGTTTTGATAAGTAAGTCTCCAAAAGATCCAGGCATGTCATCAAGTTATTAGAACACCAATGAAATACAGTATGTCAGCTGAGCTACAGTAAAAACCACATGCATATTCTTCACCACATCCCTCAACACCATGGGGAAAAGATGAATTTATACAAATTACTCTGTATGTTCTGTGAGTTAAGAAGACACCAATAGGTATGGCAGGACGGCAGAGAAAGAAGTAACTCATTGATGCAGGCACTTCTCTTTGTACATCAATTCTTCTCTTCCCCAAAATAAATTCTAATATCCCTTATTAGCATTTTTGACTCTAAGCTCTGTTCCAAATACACTTAATTCAGTTTGCTTTATTAACTTGGAGGAGATTAAAACTCACAATAATTTAGGTTTAAACAAGGATTTGGAAGTCACCTGTCTTTAACCCATGCTCAAAAAACAGCTAATTTCAAAGCTACAAGTTTCTCAGGGACTTCTCTGAGAAGGCTGATCACCTGCAAGAATGGAAACTCCAAGGCTGCTCTAGACAACCAGTTCAGTTCAGTGTCATGGTTTAACCCCAGTTAGGAACTCAGCCCCACACAGCCACTTGCTCACTCCCCCACAGTGGAAGCAGGGAGAGAACTGGAAGAGCAGAAGTGAGAAAGCTTGTGGGTTGAGACAGACAGTTCAATATGAAAGACAAAGGCCACACACACAAGCAAAACAAAACAAGGATTTGGATAGGATGGATTAATGGGCCAAAGCCAGTCATATGAGGCACAACAAGGCCAAGTGCCATGTCCTGCCCTTAGGTCACAACAACCCCAGGCTACATTACAGACTTGGGGAAGAATGGCTGGAATGTTGCCCAGTGAGAAAGTTGGTCAACAGTGGCTGAACATGAGCCAGTGGTGCCCAGGTGGCCAAGAAGACCAATGGAATCCTGGCCTGTATCAGCAATGTGGCCAGCAGGACCAAGGCAGTGATTTCTCCCCTGTACTCAGGCACTGATGAGGCCACACCTTGAATCCTGTGGCAAGTTCTGGGCCCCACACAAAACACTGAGGTGCGCCACTATGCCCAGAAAAGAGGAAGGTGTTCAGCCATCTCAGGAAAGCCAGGTTCCATCACAGAAAAACAGTTACTTGGGAAGGCAAATACCATCACTCTGAACACCACCTCCCTCCTTCTCCCTCCAGTTTTATCACTGAGCATGATGCTCTATAGTATGGAATATCTCTTTGGTCAGTTGGGGTCAGCTGTCCTGGCTGTGTCCCCTTCCAACTTCTTGTGCGCCACCAGGTGAGGAGCAGAAAAGGCCTTGCTTGACTCTCTGTGAGCACTGCTCAGCAATAATGAACACATCCCTGTATTATCAACACTGCTTTCAGCACAAATCCAAAACACATATCAACTACTACATATCAGCCCAATATCAACTACTATGAAGAAAATTAACTCCACCTCAGCCAAAACCAGCACATGATGTTTGAGCATCCCGTCAAGAATTTTTTCCTTAGTTTATGAAAACTCCAGTTTCAAAAGCAAATGAGCTCTAGTCCAACACCTACAAAGGCAGATCCAGTTTCTGACCACTCAATTCAATGCAACTTCATATAGTAATTCTTGAAGTGTTTAAACTCACTTACAGAATAAATAATTCTTTAATTTAGGAAGTTACGAGTAGCTTCCAATTGTACTCTGCTGTACTACTTTTATACCACATTTTCCACAATAAATTTTCATTCAAAAAGAATGTATTTTACTGATACCAGACAGATTTCTTTAGGTCTTTCTAACTGCAATTGAAATAATGCTTCCCTACAACCTGACTTTTTGTTTTCTGGGAACAACACACTCTTCCATCTCATCTTCCTGTTCAGGTGTCCGTGCCACCGCATTTCACTATCCCATCCAGAGCCAGTTTGCAGCGCACATGCTGCCCCCAATTGCTCTGCTCCAGATTCTGTAGGTACATATTTCAGTCAACTACAGAAGGTCATTTGCAGGGCCTTACCTAAAGTGTTTTGTCTCTCCTTACCTGTTTTTAAACTTCCACATCTATAATACTATTTCCTCATCCTCTTTATTTCCTCTTCCCAAACAAGGTCACCTCTATTCAGGAGTTTTATACCACAGTATACACTTAACTTGTCCTCACCTATCATATTCTAACTGAATAACTCCAACAAAATGAGAGGTTAACTCTTTATTACCAATACCGTATTGCTGTGCACAAGTATTTTTTGTGAAACACCTTTGACTCAAATCTTTTAATTACATCTATTATAATTTCTACTGACAGAAACAATGGGAAATACCAATCTTTCTGTTGCATTAGTATTCAGCACAAGTGCCACATATTGTAAAATATCACTGTGATATTAAACCTGCTAGATAAGACTGACTGCAGTGAGCTGTGACCATGTATGTTTCTCCACAGTATGTTTCTCTAATTCCATGATAATCTGATTTTCTAGGGGTGGGGGTGAGGGGCACCCCGTCTCTCAATCTTGCACAATTCATCCTAAAGCAAAGGCCAAAGCAAAAATTTGCTTATCCACGTTGCTGTCTTGTGCACAAAATTCCTTTCATCAAATGCAAGTATCTTTTCTCAAAGCAGGCTCATATTTTGCCCTGATACTTTTTAAGTTGGATATAAGAGTAATACAGTGGCTGTTTGCATGGTATCGACATTGACAGTTCTGGGTTTACACAACGGGGTCCATTCTGAAATAAAACATCATTTTAAAATATTTTTCTTGTCTGCAAAGTCTCCATTGTAATCACTGAGGCACCAAATAATTATGAAGATCTCCCTGCCCAATTCTACACCACAAAATCAAATGAGTTACAGCACAGATTTAACAAAACTGGTATAATTCTAGGTAAATATTTAGCCTGGAAAACTCTACCCTTTTGCCAACTTGTATTAAAACACCTGCAACAAAAAGTCTACGTCCTGAGAACAAGCTCTCAAAATAGAAGGCATTAGCAATCACAACTCTGTATTTCTTATTAAAATAACTAGATTCATTTCATAATTTTGTTGCTAACTTCTATTTCTCTTGTCAAAAACCAGAATATTCAAGCAGCCATTAATAACCTTTTCTGAACTGCCTAAAGACCTTCAGCAAGAACACTGTAGCAATGTTTTTGATACAAAAAAAGAAACAACTTTCAAAGGAAAAAAAAGAGAAAAAGCTGGCAGCACACTTGCACAATTAAACAGTCAGAAGTTGTAGAGAGCAGAAATTGCTAGTCAACAGCAATTAATGAGGTACAGGTGTCCACTTGGCAAAGCAAAGTTCTTCAGCTCCACAACCATGTGTTTGTCTCACTTAAACAGCCATATAAGGTAGGTTTGCAAATAAGCAGCATTATTCCCCAAAAAAGCTTAGATAAAAACTTGCTAGATGGAATACAGGAGAATCTTTGTTAGTTACTTCCCAACAGCCATACTGAAGGAAGATCTGGACTTCCAAAGAATGACACAGTATTAAGAGCAATTCTGAAACAAATACTGAATTCTCTTCTGCAATACACTTATGTCATGTCTTTTTTCATTTCCAGCTACTGCCCTTTTCTAGAAAAAAAGTGTGGAGGCATATTGTTTAAAGCTAAATGGGAAGTAGAAAACTTAATGTATTTTTTTTATGTTAGCAATATCAAGAAATTACAACATTTTGATATAATGCTATCTATTTTGCCAGATGAATGAAGATTGTAAGATTTATTTTCCACATTAAGGTATTTGCTGAGTAAGTCATGCATTAAGAAATGTGATAATCTAGCTGTGGCAGTTACTCTCAGAGGAATAATACATTTTCAGGAAAAGGCAGCCTACTTCCAAGTAAGATATAAAGCACATAAAGGGTATGTATACAGGAAGCACAGAAAACGTTCCCTATAAGCCCTGCTTTTCATCACACTCGATTCATTTATTTGAATTAAAAAATAAGAAATTGTTACCCATGAGCACATAACATGCTTATCTTCAGCATGCTGCTGTATTAACAAGCAACACATGTGCACAAATGCTGCTCATATGCTCCTATAAGCTCTGTTTATCTTGCTGAGCACTGAAAACCCTCCTCCAAGAGGCAAAGAACATCTCTGATTTTTCAGTTTCAGTTTTCTGACGAGTGCTGTTTTGACAGACAGCTAGGATTTGGCCTAAAACCAAGTACGTTTCTACCCAAAAGACAGTATTCCTCAGAAATTACAACTTTTAAAACATATTTCTTCCAGGGGTTTGGTGTTTGGTTTTTTTTTTATTTGCATGCACAACATTTAAGATAAGTTCTAAAATAGTTTTTAAAATATGAGTACCTTGAATGAAACCTTCCACTAATTAAGATGTATTTTTTGATTTGTACCTTTTAAGAACATTGGAACACATTAGCATTAAGGAACCATATTTGGTGAAATCTAAGTGCCAGGTTTCTCAAAGTTTCACAGATTAGTCTATTAATAGCAGAATAGCAAAAACACAGTTCTGCAGTCCTTTCAGGAACATGATGATTGAAACAAGTATGTTCTAGTTCTGTAAAAACTGTTAGAAGCAGTGCAATCTGCTACTGCTTCAGATCCTATCCCAGGAAAGGCATTCCCAAATAACTGGTCAGATGAAGTTTCAGATGTGCTGATGGAACATGGACAGAGCAAAAGAAAATCAAAATTACAATTAACAAGAAAAAAAAGTGAGCTTTATTCTCCTAAACACATATGACAATAAACAGCATAAAATGGTGAAATGAAATATCACGCCACAGTATGTTGTATATTAGGAGTGACTTTGCCTCTGTATTTCTGGAGCCTGTCACTCACTACAGGCATAAAATTTTCAATATTTGAATATCTTAGAACTTTAAGGAAAATTATTTTTTCCCTATTCTAACGCAATTCACTAGGAATCCAGAGAGGCCTGAAGGCATGCAAATGTGCTATACCCTCATAAATTCTGCTAAATTTCAGCAGCAACACATTCTATGGTTTAAATACATAAAGCCTCAAAAAGACCAGGTTTTGTAGCCATTTTGAGTTTTCCCTTCCCCTTCCTTGTTCTAAAAGCTTGTCTGCATCATGCCATTACAAATTATTGATTGCCACTAGATAGCTAAACCATATACTTATCAATAACTCATCTCAAAGATGAACAGCTTCATGTTTTCAAAACATCCTTTCTTCTATATTTATAATCTCTATATTTAGTCTCACAACCTGATTTAAATCTAATAAAATTCTGCCATGTTTTGTTCCCTATATATACTCCAGGTGTCTGTAACAGTGATGTAATATATGCTCTGTATCAACCTCTCTTTGCCTGGCTACACACAACAGACAGCACACTGCACATACTGCTTTCTTTAAAAAGTTCATTTTTTTTTCAAGTCTATTCCACAGCCTTGAATGGTAATATGCAAAACAAAAAGAACTGAGCTTCAGAGGTTACATCTGTTTAAAAAAGGAGCAGCTACTTACATCATCCCTGTCAAAATCACAGAATGTCAGTGATTGGAAGGGACCTGGGAGGTCATCTGGGGTCCAATCCCACTTAGGCAGGATCACCTACAGCCAAACACCCAGGACTATATCTAGACAGCTTCCAAGCATCTCTGAGGATGGAGACTCCACAACTTACCTAGGCAAAGGGCACGAGGACTCAGGCATTCTGGTTTTCAAAAAGTGCTTCTTCACATTCAGAGAGAACCTCCTGTGCTCCAGTTTATGCCCATTACCTCTGGTCCTGGCACTGGGCACCACTGAGAAGAAGCCTGACTCTGCCCTCTCTACAGCCTTCCTTCAGGTATTTATACTTACTAAGATCCCCCTCACCCTCCTCTAGGCTGAATAGTCCCAGCTCTCCCAGCCTTTTCTCATTAGAGAAATGCTGCAGACTCCTCAACAGCTTTGGTGGGCCTCTTGGGCTCTCTCCAGTATGTCCATATCTCTCCTGTACTGAAGCCCAAAAACAGACACAGGATTGCAGGTGTGGCCTCACTGGTACTAAGAGGGGAATGATCACCTCCCTCACCCACCTGGTAATACTTTATCTAATGCATCCCAGGATGCCATTCTCCTTCTTTGCAGCAAGGACCCACTGCTGGCTCACATTCAAGTCTGGTGTCCACCAGGACCCCCAGGACCTCTTCCTTTCCAGCTGGGTGGCCCACAGCATACACTAGTGCATGGGATTGTTCTTTCATACTGAACTTTGCACTTCCCCTTGTTGAACTTCCCAAGATTCTTGGCAGCCCTTTTCTCCAGATTTTTGAAGTCACTCTGGATGTCACTGTAACCCTCTGGCACATAAGTGACTCCTCATCATTTTCTGTCATGAGCAAGATTGCTGAGAGTACACTCTGCCCTAACATCTGGACCATTAATGAAGATGCTAAACAGAAAAAAATGCTGAAATTGGCAAGTTCTCCATAAAAGGAAGGAAACTTCACTAGTATGGAAAATTGTACTAAATTGTTAAAACGTTCTGTATTTCCTGCCTTAAGCTATTACTTTGCTTTTCTAGTACCAATAATGTAACTATGCTCTAAGCTACCACTGTTGTATTTTAGTAGTATACAAAATTTCACACATAATTTACCATCCCACAGTTAAGCCTATAACCATCAACCCATTCTGAGGATACAAAAGACATAGCTATACCATTAACAGAAAATCTTCCAAAAGTGCTCAGTTCCTAAAGACAAGCACCTGCTGCAAATTTCAACTAGCTGGCAGGCTTGCCCTCCTTAAAATGACAAAGGCTTCTTTGACTCAAGGAACCTTTCCCCCTCATTTACCACCTTCTCTGTCTCCCTGTTATAGCCCATTACAATACTGGCATACAATCCATGTTAACAAACCCAGAGCCCCTTATTGCCTTTCTAATGTTGACATATCTCCTTTGAGAGTGGGACCTCACTGATTTGAAAAGAAATTCATCAAAATCCTTTCACAAAAAACATTACAGGAGGCTTCTTGTGTACACTGAGCTAGAACACCATGTTTACTACAGCACCAAACACTAGCATTCATTGACCAAAAGAGAATCAGCTCCATGCAGCTCTATCGTATTCAGTGAAGTTTCTTCTGCTAAGAAATATGTATGTGTCAAGATGTGATGGAACCCAAGAGAGCATGGCCATAAAGTACACAGAGCAAGCATTCTGAGTTTTTAGCTTCATCCTGTGGTAAAACTGATTACTTTCACTGCTCAAGTCTAGTAGTACATCCTGTCTGCAGAATAAGTCCTACCCACCATTGTCCTCACCATGCCGTTGTCACCAACACAAGACTGAATTACGTTTAGTGATACCTTAAGCTTGGCCTGGTGTGCCTGTGCAAATTACAGCCCTAACATCTCTGAAAGACTCAATACTTTTCAAACCAGCACCTAGATGAACAAGAGTTAACTGGGGCAGATATTGAAGACAAAAGTAATTAGAAATACTAGCAATTGTGAAAAGAACACTCCACCCCCAATCAATTCTCAATAGCCAACTCATCCATGCGTAGCAACTCACTTTCTTTTGTTGTTTTGCACCACTGGAATATGCTGTAATACGGTGCACTACATTTGAATTCCAAACCAGCAGTAACTGCAAGAGTTCACTTCCATACTGCTGCCTAGAAGATTGCATCTTAACCTGGACTCACAGGCATTGTGGTCTGCTCTGAACTTACACAGCTAAAATTGCCTTTATCTGTGACAGCTCACCACACTCAGTAAGATTCAAGCTGCTTGAAGGCAATTCAAAGTTAACAAATCATTCCTAACTACCCAAGCATCTCCCATCAGTGTTCTGTCTCATTAGAGCAAGACACAGTATGAATACCACCAAGATGAAACTCGCAACACTTAAGAGAGTCTTCACCTTTTTAAGAGAAACCAAAACCATAATACAAGACTAATTAAATGAAACTGTCCAAACTGTCCAAAACTGTCCACACTTCTCTGTCCAAATGTTACTCAATGCCCCTATCTCTTCATCAGCACTTTAACCAGCCAATTTGAGATTAAAAGCATAATTATACCTCTCTCCAGCACCTAACCAAGAATGCTCATATTATTTTACATTGGAAAGACAAGCCAATATTAGGGTGTTAATTTCAAAGTGGATAGTCACACAGTGGCTCATGAGGTACACAGCATGCACACACACACACACAAAGAAGTCTAGTACCACCAAATTCTACATTTATTTTAGGCTCCTAAACAGATGGATTAATACAGTCATTTCAATAAGTAACAAATGAGGTTTGCATTGCAGACAGGTTTATAACCTTAGGCCCTAATGCCACCACTAGCAGCACAAACTGTAAGGGTTCTGTAATGTTCAGAGAAATTTCCTGCATTACAATTTGCATAAGCTAATGCTTCCCTCAATAAATCACGATATTATTACTGCGTAGAGCACACAAAGAATTTTAAATGAGTAGGGTAGCAGGAAATTTTATGCAGCAACAACACTGAAAGGAACAAGAATGCTTCTAATACATTATTTACAGGTTTAAAGGGCACTTAGCTCTTTTGCTGTCTTTGATTAAATATGAAACAAGATTTCAAGTACATTTAATGAAAATTAGTATTTATGAACTAATAAATACAGTAATCTATTCTTCTTCTTATCTAGTCAATTGAAGGAACTTTACTGATTACACTGTCACAATAGTAAATATTATCAAGTTCTGCATGCCCATCCTGATTTCGGCAAGGGTACAGTTCATTTTCTTCTTAGTAGCTGCTTCAGTTCTGTGTTTTGGATTTAGTAAGAGAATTATGCTGGTAACACAGAGATGGTTTAGTTGTTTCTCAGTAGGGCTCACTCCCAGTCAAGAACTTCCCAATTCCTTGTGTTCTGCCAGTGAGCAGGTGCACAAGAAGCTGGGTGGGAATATGGCCAGGAGAGTGACCCAAACTGGCCAAAGGGCTATTCCATGCCATGGAACATCATGCATGCTTGTATACACTAGGGCGAGTTGGCCAGGAGCTGCTGATTCTTTCTGGAGAACATGCTGAACATTAGTCAGCAGGGGATAAGCAATTGTGTTGTGTATTACTTTCTCCTCTTGGGTTTTATTCCCCTAATCCCTTCATTACTACTATTACTTCTATTAGTATTACTGCTATAATTCATATTATTATACTTTATTTTCTTTCAGCTGTGAACTGTTCTTATCTCAATCCAGGAGTTTTACTTCTCTGATTCTCCTCCCCACCAGGGTGGGTAGGAAGTGAACAGGAGGCTGTGTAGTACTTAGTTGCTGGCTGGGGCTAAACAGCAACAGCCCAGCACTCCTGAATTTTCCAAATCCAAGGTCTACCACCTAAGCATCTATCAACCTGACCTTTATAATCACTTGAAATATTAGTATTTAAAGTTAAGACTTGGACAAATTTTAATTTCTTCTTCATGTGAAGGATGAGAGTACTTAAATGATCCACCATGGCCACAGATAAGCTGGAATTCCAGGAAGACACAGTGACTTCTATGCCCCACTGTCTTAGTTCAAATTCTTCACCTGGGAGAGGGCACCCCTGGATGTGTGGATAGACTGGGGAAGGAGATGCTGGAAAGCTGTGTCACAGAAAGGGACCTGTAAGACAATGTCCAAAGGAGGGCCATAAGGGTGGTGAAGAGCCTGGAGGGGAAGCCTTGTGAGGAGTGGCTGAGGTCATTTGGTGAGTTCAGCCACAAGACTGAAGGAGATGTCACTGTGGCCTTCAACACCCTCACAAGGGGAAGCAAAGGAGCAGGCACTGATCTCTGCTGTGTGGTGACCAGTGAGAGGGGGAATGGCTTCAAGTTGTGTCAGGGGAGGTTTAGGTTGGGTATCAGCAAAAGGTTCTTCCACCCAGAGGGTGTTTGGGCACTGGAACAGGCTCCCCAGGGAAGTGGTCACAGCAGCAAGCCTGACAGAGTTACAGAAATGTGTGGACAATATTCTCAGGCATGTGGTGTGATTCTTGGGAACGTCCTGTGGAGGGCCAGGAGTTGGACTTTGATGTTCCCTTTGGGTCCTTTCTAATTCAGGATATTCTATGATCCTACAATTCACTACTAATAAACACAAATTAGAACACTATCATTTTGAGGAACTGCAATTCAGAGTTTACACCAGTCTGCAAGAAGTCTAGAATTAAATACAGAAACTTTCCTTAAAAGCACCTTTCAGCAATCACTTCATAGAGCAGATTTTTTCCTTTGAGTCTTCTGAGTGGGAGATGCACAACTGTGATACTCAAATTCTGAGGGATCAGCTTATAAACTGAATGTTCCCACATCTCTGTGGGCCCTGGTGGGATTCACTCTGGAGTACTGAACAAGCCTGCAGCTGTTACAGCAAGACCTCTCAATCATCTATGGAAGGCCTTAGAAGTCTGGGCAGGTCACTGTTCACTGGAAGCTTGCCAGTGCAATTCCCATTTTCAAAGGCGTGAGGCAAGAAACGGAACTGGAGACTTATTAGTGTAACCTCAGCTCCCGAAAAAGCTATGGAAATACTAAGTGCTACTGGAAGGTGAAAGAATTGTTAAAGAACAATGCAATCATCTCCCACAGTCAAGACAGTTTCACAAAGCAAAGCTCTGTTTAACCAATCTATCCTTCTATCTTAAGGTTACCTGCTTGGATGAAGGGAAGGCAGTGGATGCAGCTCGAGTTTGACTAAAGCTGCTAACATTGTCCCTCACAGCATCCTTTTCCAACAAGTTGCCCAGCTGTGAGATGAGCAGGTTCACAGTGCTCTAGCTGGATGGCAGCACTCAAAGAATGCCAGATGAAGCCCAATTCAATCTATTGAATTGGGCTTCATCTGGCAACCAAGATTTGGGCACACCATTACCAACTTGGCGAATGATTCAGACTGGGAGGTACTGTGGATGCTCTTTAGGGACAAGAGGCCTTGGTGAGTGATCTAGATAGACTGGAGCATTGGGCAGTCATTAATGGAGTGAAATTTACTAAGTTCAAATGCTGGATTCTGCACCTGGCATGGGGTAATGGCAAGCACAGGGATGAAGTGGGAGAGCAGTGGCTGGACAGCTGCAGAGGGAGGTGGGGCTGGCTGGTGCTGGGCTCAGGGTGGCTCAGCAGTGCCCGGGCAGCCCCGAGGACAGAGCCCAGCCCAGAGCACCGAGCACGGCACAGCCCAGGGAGGGATCTGCCCTCGGGGCTGCCTCTCCTGGGGCTCTGCAGCTGGAGAGGGATAAGAAGGTCCTTGAAGGTGCTCTGAGGAGGGAAACAGAGCTGGTGGGAGGGCTGGAAGGAACTCCCTGTGAGGAGCAGCTGAGGAATTTGGGCTTGTCCAGTCTGGGGAAAGGGAGGCTGAAGGGTGACCCCACTGCTCTCTGCAGCTTCCTGAAGAAGGGAAGGGCATGGGGAGGTGCTGAGCTCTCCTCCCTGTAATCCAGGGACAGCCATGAGGGAGCTCACAGCTGCACCAGGAGAGCTTTCCTGCCCATTAGGAGGCATTTCTGTAAAGAGGGGGTGGTCAAGCACTGGAGCAGCTTCCTAGAGAAGTGGTGGATGCCCCAGTCTCTCAGTGCTCAACAGCATCTGGACAGTGCCCTCAACAGCTTGGCCAGCCCTTGGGCAGGCAAGTGACTGACAATGACTGTAGGTCCAACTGGAAGAGTCTCTTCTATTCCTTGAAATTGAGCAGATACTACTTAGACTGTCTTCTTTCTGATGTAAAGCTTAGGCTTTTTATTTTCTCTGCATGTTTCCAGATGAAGACTTGATATATTTTGAGATATTCATACTTTAAGATATTACAAGAAAGGTGTGTATGCTAAAAAGAATTGCACAAATTTTTCAACTAAGTGCTGAAATCAATAAAATTCTTATTATTATCATTAGGGAGCATTGAGTAATCTAAAATTGGAGACTAATATTCTTCAAAAACATATCAGAATTTTTCACAGCCATTTTGGCAAGAGAGAACCCTTAAAATGTGACCAATATTGTGTTTATTATGAAAATTTCTGTTTGCTGCTATAAACACTGCAGTGTCAGAACTTCCAAATGGTGTTTGTATAAAGAACTAAAGACTTCAACTGCAAGTGTGATTTTTTTCTCATAAAACAACTTGTTACTTGGAGCAGCTTTTTAAGAATCCATAGGTTAGCTCAGTATCCAGAATTTTATTTTTTCAAAATTTATGAGGCTCACCTATGCATTAAGTAGGTAGAAAAACATTTGTTTGTTTATTTATTGTCCTGGTTTCCAAGAAGATGATTTTTTAATTCTGTGAACGGTCACTTCAAATACTGGAAAAAAACTTAAAGACTTGTAAAATCAAATCTTACCATCTTCCCCTGCCACCACATCTCTTTCTCAAATATACTAGAGTGGAATACATGATTTGTAGCACTCTGTAAACACACCAGTAAGGACCTAACAAGTCTGCTTCAAAAAAGTAAGCTCCCTTCAGACATTTTAAGTGACTCTTGTGTTTTCAGCTCAAAATGTTAGATTCCTTCTTATGAAAGGACTACGTAAACACTGATTGCAGTGTGTCTTCACTTCCAGATGTGGCAAACACACATATAATTTATAGGATGTTGAGTCTGTAACTGATAGCAAATTAAACAGCACCTTAAACTTATGATAGCAAAGGAAAAAGGTTCTTTGATCTGTTTTCCATTTTCTCAAAAACACACTTAGGATCAGCTATTAAACTTGAATGTTATCCCAATTATATAACTTCAAAGGAATTGTTCAGGATCTTTAGTCTAAAGATCACCTCAGCCCTGTAATAAAAGATGATTTTAAAAATTCATCTGCATTTGAAAACTGCAGACATACAGATCTTGGTTTATTATTCACTTAACCTTTATACTTAAAAGGAAGTTCTATACATATGTCCTAAATATTCCCTATAACTGTCATGTAAAATGTAAACACTGTGAGCACCCAAAGGAACTAGAAGATTAGCTAAATTTAATCCACTATTAAACACCAGAGTAAATTAAATTCAGTGTACGTCACATCAATTTTCAGGATAAAAAAATCAATTGAAAACACGGACTTATTTCAACACCTCCACAAAAATGTACATACTAAAACTACATTAGGTATGTAATTTCTGCAATTAGCACATCTCTGCAATCATTTGTTAATAATCTCTGATATATTTGTTTTATTCTTTTGGGTTTTATCTTATTCACCACAACTTAGGCATTGAGGGAGTTCTTTATTACAGATTTATGGAATGACCAACATAAGATTCAAAGGTGGACTTTAAGGTGTCACTCCAATACAAGCCAAAATTGTAAAGATGTTCCTGACCGGATTTAGCAAATTAAGTAATATGATGTCAGAAACTGTGATATAATAGATGCTACCAATTACTTTTTAACACTCTGGCCACAATTTAGATGGACAAAAACTACTAAGATACAAAGACTTGTGGCAGTGTATCTATATGAGGTCTGTATTGATCGACCTATTCAGACAGGTAAGACACAGGTATACTGTCTAACACAGTCATGGGTCCCCAGGTTCCACTAGAACACTGCTCCTGGTCCTAGAAATCAGAGTAGGACATTTTTTTAAAAAGGTACCTGTCCATGAAAGTACCTTCTCTACTTTCTTAGACACATTACTTCAATTGGATTAAGTCCCCTGCTATTTTCCGGTGCTCCATCTCTCCCTGATCCATCCAGCCTCCCTTAGGCTGGTTTTCAAGCCCTGTTAGAAGGGATTCTGGGCTCCCACGGTGACAGCAAAGCCTTGGGGAGCAAGGCCTGTGCTCCCCGAAGCCGAGGCAGGAGACGGGCCTGGGGGCGGCACACGGTGACTCGCCGGTGCTGCTGACTGACTGCAAGTGGCCATTTTAATCTAGGGGCCTGGGGACCCGATGCTGTCGCTGATCATCCTCCTGCTCCTCGGCGGTGCCCGGCCCCCGGCACACAGCGGGATGGGAGCACACACCCGCGGGCGCGGCGGGAGGCTCCGAGCGCAGCCCACGGCAAGGGGCGGGAGCTGCCGGGGTCCCGGCCGGGGAGAGGGGCCCTGGGGGGGCCCCGGGGGGTCGCGGCGGTGCTCACCTGTACTGGGCAGCAGCCCCGCTGTGGGTGAATCCAAAGTAGTTGCCGGTGGCCATTTTGGCATCTTCCCCCAGCCGGCTGGGCACTGCGGCGGCCGAGGGGCGGCGGCGGCGGGGGCCATCAAAGGAGGCCCGGCGAGAGGAGGCGGCGGGGAAAGAAGGGCACACACAGAGGGACAAGGGAGAGAGAGAGAGCGCGGGAGCGCCGGGTCAGACTCGGCGCCTCAGGACCGACCCCCGCCCGCCGCCCTCTCCCCAAGCACGGACACGCCGAGCACCGCTACTCACCATAGGTGAACGAAACTACCGGGCATATGGGAATCATGAGTCCGGCCTGGCAGCGACGGCGGCGGGTGAACTCTCAACTCTCCCCCCCCTCCCTCCTCCTCCTCCCGCTCGCTCCCTTCCCCCACCCACCCACCGACGGCGACAACGGCGGAGTGCGGCCGGGCCGGCTCCGCTTGCGCAGGCGCGGGATGTGCGCGGGGGCCGCTGGGAGATGTAGTCCGGTCGCGGCCGGGTTCGCGCTCAAGGAACAGGCAGCCGCCTCCGCCCCGGGGACCGCGTGCGCAGGCGCGGGATGTGCGCGGGGGCCGCTGGGAGCTGTAGTCCCGCTGGCCGGCCATGGGGAGCCGCGCTGGCGGCGCCCATGGAGCGCCCTCACACACGCAGGCAGGCACACGGATGGGTGCGCGGCGTGTGGAGTCCCGCCGGGCTCCTGCAGCTTCCTGCGCCTGCAACGCTGCGCCAGCCTCACCCACGCAGCGCCCAGCCCCGTGACTTTTCCAGAAGCCCGCAGTCGGTCAGATCGCTCCTGAAACGCGCTGGGCAGCACATTGCGGCCAGTGCCGTGACCTCCCGGTCGAAGGCGTCCGTTCTCCATGGCTCTGCCGCTCCTACCGGCAAATCCTTCCCTCGGAGCATCAGATGTCCTCCAAAACAATGAACAAAGCAAAAATTGAATGCTTAAATACTTTCATCCCGTTTATGTATTTTGCCTGTGCTACGGTGTGCATTATTCATAAACTAATCAAGGCTTATAAAATGATTAATAAGCACTGGATTCACTATAAAGTGTAATTTCGGATATAATTTTGTTTATCGTGAGTTAAGCCTCCTCAAAACACACCTGTTTGGGATGCCCTCCTGCAGTCCTAACAAAAGCAGGGATTCCCACATCGCACAGCAGCTGGAGTCATAGGCAGTTGGCCTGCAAGGATATTATTGTTCATAAAATGAGATGGGGAAAGTACTTTCTCATCTCATAGCTAGCATTATTGCAGCTGCATATGAAGTACAGCCATTTCCAATGCCAAACATCCTTCCCAATTCACTGAACATAATTTGTTGGTCATTATTATTAATTTTGCATAGGAACTGAATATTACTGTACCTGCTGTTCATTCTTATCCTAAACAAGCACAACGTAAAAGAAATCTTCTTGGTTCTACCCAAAGTGCTTTTCTGGGAAGAAAGTGGCTACTGGGTGAATATTTAATTGCCATAAATTAGGAAAGAAAAACCTTAATCCACAGTTCCATGGGACAGTACTCAAGGAGAAGATTCTACAGAATCCTTCTGTAGAAGAATGTAGAGGATATGACCTCTGTCATGAAAATCTCAATTGACTCAGGAGATATAAACTGTATAAATATCTATATAAATAATATCTATATAAATAATAAATCTATTTATAATTTGTAACTATCCTTACTTCTATTAAAATTGCTCACAATTAGACCACTGGATTATGCTGCTTGGACAAGAAGGCAGCACAAGGTTTTTTTGTTCCACTATCTTTCAAGTGTTTTCAGTTATAAGCCATCCAATATCCTGATAAATACACAATATTCAATATACATTTCATTTAAAATATAAGCATCTATACATAGACACAGACATTCACATACCTTTTATGTCTGCATCACTAAAGCTATTTTTTGCAAAGTAGATAGGCTTGCCATTGCTATTCATTTATGAGATGAACTTCATAGAATGACAGAATCAGATTGTCTAGGGTTGGAAGGGACTTTAAAGATCATTTAATTCCAACTCCCCTACCATAGACAGAAACACTTTTCACTAGTCCTGGTTGCTCAGAGCCCCATCCAATCTGCCCTGACCTTTGTCAGGGATGAGGCACCCACACCTTCTCTGGGCAACCTTTGCCAGTGCATCATCGCCCTCACAGTAAAGAACTTCTTCCCAATATCCAAGCTAAACCCTCTCCCTTTCAGTTTGAAGCCATTTCCCCCTTGTCCTGTCACTGCAGGCTCTTGTAAACAGCCTCTCTCCATTGTTCCTGCAGCCTCCCTTCAGGTACTGGAAAGGTCACCCCAGAGCCCTCCCTTCTCCATGCTGAACAAACCAAATTCACTCACCCTTTCCTCATAGGAGTGGTGCTCCAATTCCTCTGATCAACTCAGTGATGCCATTGTGGACTCTCTCCACGGATGTATATCAAGATTATTAATATATACTTCTATTGATACATATTATATTATAATGTTATTTACCCTCTTTTCAACTTTGTCTCCATGAAAAACAAACAGAAAAAAAAAAAAAACCAAAAAAACAAAAAAACAACAAAAACCCCAAGGCTTTCATACTCACAACTGAGATTTTTGACTTAGGTTTCATAACTTTCCTTCATCCAAGTAGTTTCTAGTACTTAAAATTCAAAAACCTCACCCTCTATGTTGTGATTTCAGCCCTATATATTTCTGAGCATAAGCTCCCATCTGGCAGCCCAATTCAGCTGCAATTTCAGAAGTTTCAGATTACTTTCCTGTGTGAATTTTTCATTTTGAGTGCATATATTACTTTAAAAATACTGTAACACAGTTTATGAGAAGTCATACTTTTTAAATGTGACAAAACAAAAGTTAAAACCCAGGGTTTCCTTTCTCTTTTGGAAAAAAACCCCAAACCACTAGTATTATACAGGTCTTTCCCTCAGCAGTTTCCTATTAAGACCCTGATGCTTCCTGGTGACTTTGTGAACCATTACATAACATCTATTTATGCTACTACTAGCTTGGAGGATCAGATTCATGGTCTATACTTAAAAAACCTCAGTGGATTATAAAACAAGATTCTATCTTCTTAAGACATGTATCAGATTGCTTAAAAATGAAACAGTAATAAATTCAGATTAGATCCTTAAGGGCATTTTGAACCTTTCTGATTTCTATATCTTTAACTGGAAAGATAATACATGGAGTGATAAAGTGCAAACAGTAGCACGGGGAGAAAGACAGAAAAGCTTTAGTGAAACATGGAAAAAGTATTTTTTAAATAGGAAAAAGAAACTTCTCTATCCCCAATCCTAATAAGATTACAGAAGAACAGCCAAGAAGTTACAGAATGAAAACATATGCTGGAATACAAATCTTTAATTTGGAATTATGTATAACAGATACTCTGTGTAAAGTTCAAAGTGTCTAAAAATATCACAGGCAAAAATGGCAAGCAAGCTGGCATTCAGGAAAACACATTTTTGACCTTCATTTCAACCGTATGAGAAGAGATCTCCAAAATATGGTGAGAAGAAGAAAGCAATACAATAACAAGCAAGTGTCATCAATCCTACTATTTTACTTTACTATCCCAAGATCCATGTGATAATGTCTCTGCTGCTACCACAGGACTGCAAAACTGCGACTGGAACACAATGGGGAAAACTAAATGTTTTTAAGATTTGCTAAGTAAGATTAGGTAAGATTTCTTGGGGGCAACCTTCCAGTTTATGTAAAAGCAGGCTCTCAGCCAGCCTTTGCGTGCCCACCAGAGGGCAGGGCCACGCAGCAGAAGGTGAAAGCTTTCCAACACAGCACAGACCATGTTAACAAAAGCTGCTTTTATTTCCTGAAAAGGTAATTTAATACTTAGTGCTCTCATTGTAAATGCTCTAGATAGAAAGGGATTTACAATCAGCATATGGAGACCAGTGCTACCTTCTCACCTGGAAATTATCTCAGATAGCTAGAAAGACAAGACATTCACCAGATTATCAACCTTCTTATTGTAGAGTGAAATTACATTTTTTTAAGCAGTAAAGACCTCTAATTTTTGAATTATTAAAGCAAAAAAGTGCTACTTTTAACTGCAGGGTTTAGACATTGTACATTGACCATAACAGCAGAGCTATTAAACCACTGATGAAGTCATTACAGTTTAGGTTACTAAATTGGAACATAAAAAAGATCCTCACTTCCCAAGCATAATAGAAAGTTATGCAAGTATTGATGCAAACTAAAATTACATGATACACATGAGAAACGAACCAGTTCAAACAAAACCACTGTGTGATAGCATCCCTTGCTCTTTCTTTCCTGACACTTTAATAAAACTATTATAAGCTAACCTCCCCTTTCATGCCATATTTCTTCTTCCATCTTTTAAACTAGTTAGCACAAACACCAAAGCTTTAAAAGCTGTCCCACTTAAGGTTTGCCCCAAAATGCTTTTCTTGCTAGCTCTACTATTTCTAGCCAGAGGAGTCATCCTTTGCAGTTAGTAATTGCTATGTGATCAGAAGCACTAGCGTGTATTTTTCAGCTCTCCCATTCAAATCTGCATGCTAAAATCTTTTACTGAAGAAAAAACTAATGCTTCAACAATCTTCTCTGCCAAAGACATGTGGGATATGAAATGAGGCAATCAGGCAGTAACTAGAAGAATTTAAGCCCTTTTAAGGCAGCTACAGAAGGAAAGTGTCTGATGAAGAACAAACCCATTACAAAAGTCTATTTTAAGAGCTCAGAAAGTGAACTATACCCCATGGGTGGGATAGATGACTCACTCAGAAGGTAACAGCAGAGATTTACCTTGGAAAAATTATGGCTCCTTTCCCACTGTTCTAAAGACAGCATTTTTCATTTTTTCTTAGTTGCTTCTTTCTTCTTTTCTAAGTACAATAAAATATAGCGAAGGTAATTCACCAAAAGCTCAACCGCCACTACACTCATTGACCAGAATATTTCTCAAAGAAATTTATTGTTCCTGAAAAGCATAACATGAAATCCCAGTTGCAGCAAACCTTCCCTTCCTCTTACTGACCTGCTATTTAGGAATTCAGCTGTAAAAATAAACTTTGTGCTTGCTTTGGAGGAAATACGGCAGGTGGGAGAAATTAACTCATTAAGAGCCAGCAGAAAATGTTTCTTTTAGTCGGTTTGATGTATGACAAGACTGAAAGAATTGATTAGAAATGCACAAAGAATTGTTGGTTTGAATAAACAATTCCTTGATGATTTGATTAAAACATGAACATTCTTTGTGTACCAAGTGTTGACCTGTAGAAAAGCAAAGCATATATGGATTACAAACACCTGAACTCTCATTATGCTTCTAACATGAAAAATTAGTGTAAATTAGTTGAAAAGAGTAACTACTTACAACTCAATAGTCCTTATTTTGAGATGATCTTGTTGTTGGAGTTAAACATTAAGTGTTACACTGTATCTGTTCATCTTCCACAATTACATGGCTTCACAAGCCAGGTGTTGCTGCAGTGGTGATAATTACTATATTGCCTGCATATCATTTACTGTGCTTTGACCCCTGTTTGTATAAACAACTGTATTTTCTTCTTCCAAAGCTCAGAGATGTAGTAAGAATTGTATCTTTTTGTGTTTTTCTTTTCATTTTGCGATCTACCTGACATTCTGAAACTGCAAGTTACCAAGGTCTATTTAGATGAGTACACTTCCTATTTCTGTTATTTCCTTCCTGTTTTCCTGCTATTAAAGTGAAGAAGTGAAAGGCATTTCTCACAGCAAAAGCCAGTTTACTTCATGATGAGGGCTCCAAGAACCTCATGGATCCCCTCTGAAAACCTCTTTGGACCTAAGTACTTTTTCAGGAACATTGCTTAGAACTTGCAGCTGATCATGCTGATTTTGGAGGATTATTCCTTCTAGAAACAAGTTATTTGCCTTTCTGGCCCATATTAATAAACACAGACCTTTGCAATTAAAAAAAAAAAAAAACAACAACAAAAAAACCCCCACAAACAACCAAAGACTTTTGCTTTTCAACACTTTATTAATAGGTGTTTGTTATTGAAATTATGAAGGCTGATCAACCACTACCTCACTTAACCTGTATCAATTTTATCTGGTAGTTAGGAATGGGATTATAGTCCATTTCCTATTTTTTATAGTTTGCTTGCACTTTTTACAATAAAGCTTGTACTCATTTGGTAGCAAGAGCATAAGTAGAGTTATTAAGAACAAGAAAAAGGACTCAACTGGTACTGGGTGTCTGAAGAATTGTCACTGCTCACAACACAACTACAAGACCCATTGCTGCAAACAGTGATCAGCAAATAGGAGCAAGCTGTGTTAGTTTTGTGTGAATCATGACTGTATTTTAATGTTTGTAATGGCATTAAATTCATTATATTCATTATACATTCATAACATTACATTCATCATAAACTGAAAGGCTCAACAGGTAACAAAGAAGTCACAACATGAAGCCACTTTGTGCTCTGACAGCATGCCTGACCTATCACAGTCTGCAAAGGCTGCTAAAAATCGCCTCTTGCAAAGCTGAGGGAGAGGGCCCTTTCCTCACCTCCCTTCCATTTCGGTGTGCCTCAGAAGCAGAACTTGTTTAGATGACCTAAGCCCATCAGACCCTCCTCAGCAGGGTGCTCAGGATGCATCCCCGTGTGAACACGCTGCAGGAAAAACCCAACATTGTCAGTATGTTTTCAAGGCTATTTGCTTGGACAACTTTTAAAATGTAGGTGTTTAAAAGAGGCCCTGAGACAGCTTCAACCTTCCATCTCCGGTGCTCCAGCCCCGTGGTGCCTGCCCGGACGGGGCCTGATGCTCCCTGGCCCACAGCTGCAGAGCCCCGCTGTAAGAGAAGGAAACCCAGAGCACCGGTGGCAGAAAGGGGATCCGGTGGCAAAAGGGGAAGCATCAGGAGGGGAAGCATCAGGAGGGGCTCCGAAGTAGCACCCAGGTGTGGCGGGGCCATGGTTCCGCTATGCAAAGCCACCACAGCCGCACCCCGCCTCACGCCGCTGCCCGGGCGGCATCGAGGAACCGCTGCAGAGCGTGAAAAAAAACCTGCTGTTTATGAATTATTGTAGAGGGTTTTTTCTGCCTTGAGAAGACTGAGGGGATACTTCAGAGAATGACAGGATCCATTTGGAAAAGACCTTTGAGTCAGCCGAGTCTAACTTACGACTCAATACCACCAGGTCAACCAGACCACTGGCACCAAGTGCCATTTGTAGTCTTTCCTTAAACATCTTCAGGGACAATGACTCCACCACCAGACCATTGGCACCAAGTGCCATTTGTAGTCTTTCCTTAAACATCTTCAGGGACAATGACTCCACCACCTCTCTGGGCAGTCCATTCCAATGTCTCATCGTTTCTGTGAAGAAATTCTTCCTAATGTGTATCGAAGTCTCCAGCTCCCTCATGAGGGGAAGCAGAGGGGCAGGTACCGATCTCTTACTCTCGTGGCCAGTGACAGGATTCAATGGCGAGTCAGGGGAGGTTGAGAATGGATACCGGGAGGTTTTTCACTCAGAAGGTGGTAGGGCATTAAAACAGTCCCCTCACAAAGGCGGTCACAACAACGTTGTCCGAAGTGTTCGGACTACGCTCTCAGGGACAGGGTATGACTCTTGGGATGTCTTTGCGCAGGGCCAGGAGCTGGAGTCGATGCCCTCTGTGCGTCCCTGCCAGCTCGGGATTTCCCGTGATCCTGTAAAACCTCCTCTCCAGCCCTATGATCCCTTCCCCGCCCCTCAGGGGAGGCGGGAACGGGCGACGACGGGGACAAAGGGCCGCGTCCCCTTTAAAGCCGCCCCCCGCCGCCCCACGTGAGCGGCCCGGGGCGGGCGTTCCGAGCCGCGTCAGTTCCGCTTGTGTCGCGCTGCGGAGGAGCCACGCGCGGAGCAGGACGTGAGTGCTGGGTCCCCTCGCGCGCCCCCGCCACGCCGCCATCTTCTCCCGCACGCCCCTTCCCGCGCCCCCCACCGCCAGCGCCGCCGCGCCTCCCGGCGCGATCGGGGCAGCCGCGGGCGGGTGGCGCCGAGGCGAGGCTTCCCCTTGTTCCTCGAGTGCCCGCGGTGCCCAGCGGGAGGGATACCCCGCTGTGGAGCGGGAGGAGCGAGCCGAGGGGGAGCTGCCATGTTGGGGGGCACAGAGTCTGAGAGAGGGATAAAATGGCGCCCGGCCGCTCTCCCCCCCGCCTCGGGGGCCGGGGGTAGACCCGGCCCGCCGGCGACCCCTGGCCCGCTACTTTCCGTGCTGTCCTTTTCGTCCGCCGCGGGTAACCCGCAGTCCCTTCGCTGCCGCCCTGCCCCGGGAAGAATTGGGCGTTCTCGCCCGCCCACCCCTCACCCTCATCCTTGTTCGGGTCTCGACTCTTATCTTCGGGGGGCACAGAGCCGTGGAAAAGAGGAATAGGGGAGGAAAATGGCGGCTGGGATCCGCCTACCTGGAGTTCCCGACTCGTGTTCCTTTCCTCACCTTGCCCTGGTCTCCTTTGGCCCGGCTCGTCCCGTCGCCCTGGCCGGCGCTGCGGTGTCTCCTCACGCCCGGCCGCTCCCGGGGGGCACCCACCTCCCCACATCTCTTTTTCCTCCGGTTTCCGCCCACACCTTCCTCCATATTGTCCCTTTCCCCGTCCCATGCGGACCCCCGGGTCATTCCCCAAAACATGGTTTGGCGCGCCAACTCGGTGTCATCCGTTTGCTTATTTTCACATTGTCCCATTCCAGCGCTCCTCTGCCTCCATCCTAGAGCGTGGCTTGTGTGTGCTTCCTCACACCCTGTATCCTGTGCAGTGCTGCAGCTTCCGTCCTTGTGTTGCAAGCTATTACCACAGGTCTTGCCCTACTTCAGAACTACGTTGATCCATTAACATTATTTGGACTCTGGTTTGGTTGTTTTGTTGTGTTTTTTTTTTTAATTTGCATATGTTATTTTTTTATTTTTTTCCACTTCCCATTTAAGAACGCTGTTACTCCTTTTTTATTTCCTGAGATACTCTTTAATACTATCTTGGTCTTTCCTAGCTGAGGTTTGTGTTGTACAGTTTCAGGGATGTTTAATTGTATTCTAAAAGACCAAATGAGCTGTGTATTTGTTACAAAGAGTTTCTAGCAGCAGGGAAGATGTGTAACCGCTATATCTAACCACATGTTTGCATACTAGGGTGACGTGCAAGAACACCTGGCAGCATGCATTCAAGGAATGCTAAATGTCTGCTTGTCTGGTGAATTAGTAGTCTCCAGTGACTGATGTGTTGAAGTTGCAGTGAAAATATTAATTGCAGTGCTGTAGCTCTCTGCAGCTGAGGTGTATTTCAGACTGTTAGGTTATAGGAGAGAGCTCAAGCGTCACGTGTGTGACAATTGTGCAGCATGTTGCTTGCAAATCCAGCTGGGTGAAATGCTTGTGCCTGAGTCTAGCTACTGCTAGAGTGTTAATAATTCATGTTTGTGGATGTAATAGAAAGGATTCAGCTGGAGGGCACTATTGCACTGTGTGTTTTACATTGTGGGTTTTGCCATGTGCAGGGAATATATGAAAATTGTGAAAAATCATTCTGCTGTAGACAGTTCAGAAGCCAAACCACTGCATTTAATGTACTCTAAATGTGTTTTAGTGTAGTTGCAGCAAAAAGAGGAAGAGATATAAGAGGGAAGAGTGCTTGATATTGCATCTGCAGTGCATATCAAAGCTTAAATGAAAGGCAGGAAAATCTTTAGGAGGACTTGAAGAAGATGAGCCAGTACAAACAGGTTTGAAGGTTGTTTTCCAGCCAAAATGGAATGTCATTCCTTATATAGTGTTTTAATGTTTTTCTTTTCCCAGAATGCCTAAATCAAAGGAACTTGTATCTTCAAGCTCATCTGCCAGTGATTCAGATAGTGAAGTTGACAAAAAGGTGAACAATACATACAATTCATTACTGTATTAACTCTTTTGTTTCAGGCTGGGGTTAATTAGGTGAGCATTATGCCACAACATGCATGTCATTCCATATGATTTATCAGACACTTTAAGAAACTTTCTCTTCCACCCACCCATCTCAACAACTGGAGCAACAAAAACCAAACAATCCACCTTCCAAGTATGGGTGGATTGCATAATTTTTTTCCCTGAAGAAAAGTTTTTTTCTTTAGTTGCACTTTGTGTTCTTCATGCCATTCCGTATGATAATTGCAAATTCCCTGTGATTCTTTACTGCTTTGTGGCAAGCTTCTGAACGCTTCTGTATCAACTGCTCTGGTGGGAAGAATTTGAACTTGAGAACATGCCTACAGCCACCCTCTGCCATTTTAATATGTGGATTACTTCTCCATAAAAAAAATCTGCACTTGCCCTGTGCTCCTTGTGTCACTTGCTTACTTTGTTTGCGTGGTATTCTTTTCTCTGCTTCATTTTCTTTTATTTGCTTTTACACCATCTGCTAGTCTCTCACTCAAAAGCTGAGCCAACCTGAGTGTCTTGGAATTGATAAATTTTAAGATGATTGTTGTAAATGTATAAATCAAATGTTCTCGTTTAATTTAAATAGTTATTTAAGTTAGAAGTTTTTATAGATGTACTAGTTATTTCAAGCAAAAGCAAAATGATTGTAGAAATCAAAGTGATTTAGAAAAAAATATTTAATTTATCTTTTCTAAGAAATGCTAGGTAACACAGACACCAGGTCTTTTAATGTAGTATAGTACATGGAGAGATCTGATCTCCTATTTTTACATGAGTAGAAATACTAACTTTGTAGCTTCTCTGTGTAATCTTATTTACAGGTGATACTGTCTGAATGCTTTAAAAAGTCACATAATTTATCATACCATAGGCAGCAATTAGATGCTTATTAAACAATGATCTGGTAGAAGTGGTTTCCAGATTTTTTTATCATCTTACTAATTATCTTAATAAATTATTTTTCTAGATTATTTATTATCTTATCCGTGGGGGGTTTTTTTGGAGGTGTCGCAAGCTGTTCTGTACTTTTTGTTCCATTTAGTGGAGAAGAGGGTGCCATTTCCATCAGATCTAAATTATTTATTAGAACTACTGAAGTGACAGTGTTACTGTGCAGAAAGAGAAGGATTTTTGAAATGTATTTTGATGTGATTAAATTCTCTTTAAAACCAGTGTATTACTTCACTGAGAACAGAATCAGGCTCATTTGAAGTTTTTAAATTCTAGTCTAAATGTTCAGTATTGAATTTCTGCCTTCACAGCAAGAATGTGGTAAAGTGCATTGCTTAGTAGTAGGCTGTGACATACCATGTAAACTTATCTGCAGCATACAGAGTGATTGTGGCTCATGCTTTTCTTTTTTTGATTTGCTCCAAGGCAAAGCGGAAAAAGCAAGTAACTTCGGAAAAAGCTGTAAAGAAACAAAAGACTGGTGAAAGTTCAAAAGGTGCAGCTTCTTCTAAGCAAAGCAGTAACAGAGATGAGAATATGTTTCAGGTAAAATTGATGACTCATAGAGCCTGGTTAAGGTAACATGTTACATCATATGCTGTCTAAATTTTATGAGGTGATCTGAACTTCCTGACAGCTTGGCCTCCTGGAATCCTTGGCCGAAGGGAATTATGATGCTGATGTTCAGATGAGATGCTCAGAAAAGCCTGGTTGGGTTTCAACACAGTAAAAGAATCTGAATTGTATCAATTATCTAGTGACTTTGCTCCTGGTATCTGTGGGTAGTCACTTTGTCAGTAAATAGAGCACTTGCTATCAGTATACTTGAAATATTAGATCAGGTTTGTCTCTACATGGAAATGTTTTTTTAATTAGGGCTCTTGAAAAATATGTTCTTGGAAACCGAAGTGTGGACTCTTCGTTCCTATTTAACTAGGTCAAGGGCAGCTTGGCCTCCTGTGTTATTACAGCATCTTGGAATAAGTTTTGTTTGTTCCTTTATGTTATGATGTGGGGTCTTATCACTGAACATCCATAAAGATAATAACTTGTGGTATTGCCTTGTTTTTAAGATGGGATGAATGTCTGTTTTTTAGTAGAAAGATGCATTTGTGAATTCAGGGTGCTGCAGTTCCCAGGGTTAGCCTAGGCAGTAGCAGTGTGTGCTGAAGTTTGATAGCTCAGAATTAGCTGTTTTGGGGGTGTGCATCAAGATCTGTTAAAGGTCTCTGACTAGCTGGCTGGAAAGGAACTTAAATTCTTGAGGCTTTGAGTCTCAAGTTTGTGAAAGGGTATGGGAAAGGTGCCTAGTGAGATGACCCAAGCACAGAGTAATGTAAATGAAATGGTTCTGGGCTGTAGCCATGTGAAATAGTACAGGGGAAAAGTCTGTTCTAGAGAGGAGACCTGCTTAACTGTTTCTGCCATACAGGGCAGCTACTTTTAATGTCTGAGTTCTTACTTTTCTAGTTATGTTTAGAAGGGAGAACTTCACTTGAAGGCTGTGTCTGGACTTCTGTATTGAAGGGAGTGTATATTATTTTTAGTTCTGCTTGGGCATGCTTTGAACCCTGTAGGAAAAATGGAATAGTGAATTCTACAACTTAGGAAGTGAACTGCAGGTAGAGCTCTAAAGAACTATGTATAAACTTAACACTGTGTTTGTAGTAAGTTCAGGAATTCCAGCCTTGGAGAAAACTTTCAAAATTTTTAGTGCCCCTGATGCAAAAACACACCCAGATCCTTTCAAATGAAAGCAAAAGTATGCATGCTCTGGTTTCTTGAAACCTCTTTGACCTAAGATAATAAAAAGTTACTAAAAACAGACAGTGGAGTACTCATATTACTCTGATAAGAATAGGGTTCTTCTGGTGTTGAGTAGAATACAGATCTGTGAATATCACCTTGACCTAAAATACCAGTGTTACCCAGTCCGTGGCTGCCTTTGAAGTAATCAACAATAAAATATTTTTTTAGATTACTCATTGTGTTATGGTGAAGCATTGTCAGTTTTTGTAGTCTACATAAACTTCTCTGCAGTAACTAACATGCAAATGTTAAACTATAGAAATAAAACTACAGTGGGTCTGAGGATACTTCCCCTTCTTCCCCCCTATCCAGGAGCGCATGCTCGTTAATTTTTTAGATACAGTTTTGTTTGTTCTAGGCATCATAATGATACTAGAAACCTTTCTGGAGAGTTCCTTTCTCATGGCAGTAAAATGATCTCTGATGTGGAAGTGACTTTGCAGTGTAGCTTTACAAGAGTGGCTTCAGCTGATGGAAATCAGGCTGTAAAGCATTCATAGGATAGTCACAAGTTCTATGGTGTCCATATTGTGTGTGGGAGTGGCTGCAAACGATGTGAAACCAAGAGTCTTCTTGTTCTACACCCTCAGGCTGTGTTCTTGAAGCATACAGAATCCCTTAATACAGAGCTCGTTGTGACTGTTGTAGTCAGAAGACTCATAATTTTCACAAATATGTAAAATATGTACATTTTATGTTTTTGTTTGAAATTGTTGGTGTAATTTTTTTTTTTGCAACTACTTACAAAGAATAGTGTTAATGTAAGTAGTAGACCATTTGTTCAATGTAAGAGACAAGGTGTATTCTATGTATTTGTGTGTCTTGGCCTTATTAGGTTTTATAGGGAATCTGGTATACTCTGCAACTTGATGAAGGATTTGTGTGCTGTTAGGATGCAGAAATTTATGTTACTCCCATGTGTGATGTATTACTTGAGGCCCTAAGGACAGGCATTATTTGTGTTAATGTGGAAGGGTTTAGCCTTGATGCATTAGATTCCTGTCTGTGGCTTCAAGCCAATCTGAGCTCTGCACCATGTGCTTTGGTTAGTTTGACTAATCCTATCATCTACCTATGCCTGATTTGGATAAGGTTTGTCAGGATTCATTAATGGCTACCCAGAGCAGAACCACATTGCATGATCGTGCATTTAACTGAAATTGTTATTTCAGAAGTTGTCTGTGTGTGGTCCCTCCACTTCCCAACCACTTTTTATTTGAGTTTTCACCATAATTGGGCTTTGACTTCTGAGGAGTAAGTTCTTCAATTTTTCCAATATCCTTATCATAGATTCCTGAAAGAAGGTAAACATAGAAAATTGTGATGCTCTGAAACTGTTATTGGTTTAGCACACTAATTATGAAACTTAGGTGGTCACTGATGCATTTCACAACTTGCTTTGTTGCAGATGTCACTCTTGACAGGAGTCTTGTACTCCTCACATATGGTTATTGGCTAGGGACAAGAGAAGGTATACAGTTTAATCCAGAGAAACTGGAAATCTAAAAAAGGATGCAGAAGGTGCTTGCTGAAACTCACAGAGGAAGTCAGTTGCGTATCTCTGAAAGGAACAGAGACACATTTCAGTGCTTTTTATTCTGAGAAACAGAAACCTGGAATTAATGGCTTTAATGTTTACTGATTTATGTAATTCAATAGAGTAATATAATCTAAGGATCTGTACTATTTAATAAAAAGCATATGAACTTCTCTGTGAAGGTTGAACTGCACTAAGTACTCTGCTATAAATCATGATAACTGTCTTGGTTTAAATGCAGCCAGCAGCCAAGCCCCAGGCAGCCACTCGCTCAGACCCCCACCAGAGAGAATTGGCAGGGTAAAAGCTGGAAAACTCGAGGGTTGAGATGAAGACAGTTTAATAGGGAAAACAGCAGCCACACATGCAAGCAAAACAAAACAAGGAGTTAATTCATCGTTTCCCATGGGCAGGCAGGAGTTCAGCCATCTCCAGGAGAGCAGTGCCCAGCACATCTAAGTGTCACTTGGGAAGACAAATGTCATCATGCCCAACATGCCCCTTCCCTCTTCCTCCCTCCCCTTTATGTCCTGAAGGTGGTGTCGCACGGTCTGGAATATGCCTCTGGTCAGTTGGGGTCACCTTTCCTGGCTGTGTTCCTCCCACTCTGCCAAGCCCCCCCAGCTTCCCCGCCAGCGTGGCAGTCTGAGAAGCAGAAAAGGCTTTGGCTGTGTGTAAGCTCTGCTCAGCAGTAACTAAAATATCTCTGTGTTATCATCACTGTGTTCAGCACAAAGCCAAAACACAGCCACGTATCAGCCAATGTGAAGAAAACTAATTCTTTGCAGTACAGCAACCCTTAGAATGCTGCTCTGGTTATAGAGATACAAAAATACTTTCAATCACTGGAATTACTCCTAACATTATCAGCAGGTGTGTGAAAAAAAGAAATATTCAGAAATGAATCTGTACCAGAGTTACAGGTAGCTAAGTATCAAGGAACATCAATTTACTTACTTTACAAGTTAAGTGTAGATTTTGTTTGTGGGTTTGAGCGTAGATGTTTGTTGGAACTGTACTTTAGAAGCCTGCTTAATAATTTTAGTACTGGCAGCTTTTGCATCAAGTTCAACTAAATGTCTGAAATTTAAGGGAACATTAATCTGAAATCTAGACGTGATGTGAAATCTAACTTAATTTCAGCATTTACATAGAGAAATGCTTGTATCTAAGGTAGACTTCATGTTTGAGTGAATGTAAACTTTGCATTATTGCCCCTCACCTTAGTAGTTGAATTAAGACATAGAATCTTTCTTATCTTTGAAAATCATGTTCTAAACCCTTTTACTTTATTTGCAGTTGTACTCTGCTGTATTGAATTAGATTTTATTTCTTATGACAAATCTGTAGTTACATGGCAAAGCACTAATATTCTTCAATAGCCATGGAAAAAAAGGGTGCTGCAGAGTGCTACTGGTTGAAGCTGTTCCTGGAGGTGACCTTAAAAGTTACTGGAGCATTAAAGGGTAAAACTAAGAAATGTAGCTATTTAGGGTATTCTTTGCCATGATTGCAGATGGATTTGGGCATGGTACCAGGTTTGGTCTGAAAGAGCCAAATTACCATAACATTATACTTTTATTTTTGAGTTTCAAATCTGTATTGTAACTTTATAAATTAAAAATACTGTCTTATGAACAGTAATGTCTTATTAATTTTAAAGGATGCTTTGAATTAGGAAAGGTGCTTCAGACTTACATTATCTTAATTGTTCTAAAATCAGTTTTAGGTGTCATACAGCATCTGCAGAAAAAGAAAATTCATGTAAGCAAAATGAAATATTCATGTTTGTATCTATTTTGTGAAATAAGACCATATGACTTAAACATATGTGAATTATTGTAGTTGATTGGAGAGCTTCAGTCTTTTGGATCAAACTTAATTCTAGTGGTTTTGGGCCAGAAGTGTAGGGCCCATCCTTAAATTGTATCAAAATGCAACATGGAGAGATAAAGGAAGTTGAAATTGAAAGTTAGTGTTTTACCAGGAAGGAATATTTCATTTTAAAATTGTGTACTTTAGAATCTGTTCTTTTCTTGTATAAAATGTATCCAGAAGATAGATGCAGAATTCAAAGGACTGGTTAGAATTGCAAGAAGTTTTATTTGATTATATTTTAATTATTTATTTTCTGGTTCTCAAATTCACCTTGTACTTGGAATTTTTCTGAATAGATAGATTTTCATCATATTTGGAAAAATACTGAATAACCCCAAATCTGGAGTGTATTTGATAGTTGGTGGTATGATTCTTTCCCAGCTTCTCCCCACTGCCCTCCCCCTGGAAAAAGAAGAGGTGCCCATGTAATTCAGTTGTGACACTGGTTTGAAATTATGGAATTCCAAAATTTCATACTGTGCTACATACTGGTAAACTTAAAAGATTTGACTGTTCTTTTGAAGACATGGTGGTACAGTGAGGTGCCCATGAGGACTTGGGAGTGGGTGTGGGACAGTTGTGGCTAATTTTCATTTCCATCTGTATTTACTGTGTTAAAGAAAAAGGTATCACATGTAAACGTCTTAGTTTAATTTCTGTACTTGTGGAATGGACTAAAATTTAGATTTGGGGGTAGTGCTCCCTTTTTCCGTCTTTGTTTAGAACTTTTGTGACGAAAGGAAATAATTTTTTTTCAGAAAACAGTAAATTCTCGACTTGCGAGAAGCAAGCATGTAAAGAATACAGGTATTTTTATTCTAGGAGAGCTACTTTTGCATTGAGCATTGCCTGCTCAACTAGTTTTAAGTCGTTACTTATTAGCCTACTGACTACTCTGAATTAAGCTTTTAATCTGGTTGTTTCTGTGATGTCTAAAATAAGCTGCAGTGTGACATGTCAGAGTCTAATGCTGCTGGGGAAAGTGAATGCTCTAATATGTAAAATACCTAATGGACCTTTATATGTGTTTTGACAGATTGGCAAAATGAGGTATGTCAGTGTTCGGGATTTTAAAGGGAAAGTCTTAATTGATATTAGAGAATATTGGATGGATCAAGAAGGTGAAATGAAGCCTGGCAGAAAAGGTATTGTTCTGCTTCATGTTACTTTGTATTGAAACATAGTCTGCACTTTACAGTAGAACTTGCTATATAATATTTTTCTCCTTTGTTGCTGCATGATACTTTTTAGTATTATTTTTAGCTACGATTTGCGTTTTTACAAAGGATTAGTTTTATCTGTAGGTTATGAATAAAATCTTAAGTGAGTCTGTTTTCCTAAAGAGATCCTCCATGATTTATGGAAAGCAAGATGTCAAATACAAGTAAATTTGGTAGGGGAGTTTTAAACGTATTTATACCATTGCCATATTTCTCTCCCCCCCACTGATTAACTTAATGAACTGATTTTCTCTTACAGTTGGATTTCTTATTTCAGAATTAGCTGAAAACATATAATCATTTTTATAAGATTTCTAATTTTGTTAAACGAACCATGTCCTTCAGTTTGAACTAAATTTTAGATTAAAACAACCTAAACATTTAATGTGACTAATGATGAAAAAAAAATGTTAAAAAATGTTTTAGTAGAAGGAGAAATATCTTAAGTGTCTAAGTTTGTAATTTGTAGCACAGCATAAGCCATTGTACTTCTAGTTGCCATTTGCACAGTTGCTTTTCATGGCAAGGCTTCACTATGCACCATTTTGAGAACTTCCACATCACAACATGGGGGTTGCAAGACAGTTGCAGTGGTGGTACTGTGCTTAATGTTATGTTGCTTCTCTTTGAAAAGCCTGCTTTTTATCCATTTTCATATAGCATCAGTGAAAGGTAAGTATGAAATGTTCTGCCCTGGGCATTCATAGAACCACAGAATGGTTTGAGTTGGAAGGGACCTTGAGGATCATCTCGTTCAGCCCCACTCTCTGCTGTGGGCAGGAGCACCTTCCACTGGACCAGGTTGCTCAGAGCTTTGTCCAGTCTGGCCTTGAGCACTTTCAGGGATGGGTCATCCACATTCTCTGGGCAACCTGAGCCAGTGCATTATCACACTCACAATACAGAATTTCGTCCTACTACCCACTCTAAATTCTTCCTACTACCCACTTCCAGTGTGAAGCCATTCCTCCCTGCCCTGTCACTACATGCTGTTGCAAAAGGCCCTTCCCCAGCCTCATGTACTGGCAGATTGCTAAATTTGAAGAAGTCTAATGTACAATCACTGTAAGGTTTGTTACATTCTTTCAGTGTGTTCAGGAGCAACTCAGTAAACAGTCATTTAGAAAGTTTGAGAAGCGTTTTCAACATTTCTTAAATAACCACTGAGAATAAGTTTGCATTAATAGGTATACTGGCGCTCTACAGGAAAATTGCGGGTTTTGGATTTGTTACTAGTTAACAAAAAAGGTTACTCTTATCTTCTAAGGACTTTATGTTCTTTGTTTCAAGGTAGAATTCAATAGTATGTGCACTTGGAATGGCAAACAGCAACAGGATTTCATGGGTGGCTGAGTGACAAAAATGACATGATGTAGCTAGAAGTTTATCAATGCAGCAGAAGAGTGAATTTTGTTATGATAAAAATAACCTGTACCCTGATACAATATGTGAGTCTAATATTTCTTTGATTCACTCATAAGCTGCCTGTGTATCCTGAAACCAGTGTAAACAGTCAAAATTTTGTAATAAAACAAAAATAAACCCAGCAATTTAAATTACTGTCAGTGTCTTGAACAGCAGGTCTGAATTTTGTTTGGTTCATCTGGTCTGTGGTTGAGGGACATCTTTATGACACTTAATCCCCTAATAATGGTTAGCACACCTGACCTGTTTTCACGTGAAACCTGCCCTCCAAAGATTGGTGGAAGACTGCTTAGAGAAGCCCCGTGTACACTACTTGCTGTTTTAAATTGTGGTGGTGCTCTGATAAGACAGTGATGGAAAGGAAAAGAAAAGGTTATGTGCTCCAAAAATGGAATTCAAAGTTTCAGCTGTTTTCAGGTCCTGCTCTAGCTTCAGGGAGAAAGCAATGAAGGAAAACTATCCCTGGAAGGGGAGAGTAGAAATAATTAGTTGGAAGAGCTTGACAGGAGAAAGTATGAGATGACTAGGAGCCTGCACTTTACACAGAGTGGGTGTAGAAATTTTTGGGCAAGAGTGAGTAGACCAAAGCACAAATGAAACATATGCCTGTACTCAAGCTTGAGGGGAAGATGAGATCAAATTTAGAACTGAAGTGATGGTTTGTGGGGTACTGAATGATTATTAGTTGAATATCACTAGAAACTGTAGAGAACTTGAAGTAAAAAGTAATTTTGGTGTTGTTTTGTGGGTGCTAGGGAGTGATAGTCTTTCCAAAAGATAACTTAGAGCACCTGCTATTTGTAGTGCTTTAAGAAACAAAAGGGGGAAAACCCCCTCAGAATTACAGTACTGGAAAAGTGCACAGCATCTGCCTAGGTACAGCTTTCAGGAGCCAACAGGAATATAAATTATTTGCTACTTATCACCCAGGACATTTGTACTGCCTTCTGTCAAGGCTAGAGTTATATTTCACTTCTTGTGTTTAGCCTTGTACTTGTATAATTATGTTACACATGTTTTCTTTGTAAACTTGTCTAGAAATAACCAGAAGTTCAGTTGAAGTTTTGGAAGTGGGTAGTTTCACCTTGTAACTAAGATGGTTGTTGAAGTAACTCAAGTATTAATATTATAACAGAGGCTTAGTGTATGAAAGCAGCCTTTATAATAATTGCACGAGACCCTGCACCACAATTTTCTTTTTGTCTGAAGTGTTTATTTTTAATGCTTTTCAGGTATTTCTTTAAATCCAGAACAGTGGAACCAGCTGAAGGAACAGATTTCTGATATTGATGATGCAGTAAGAAAACTCTAAAGACAGAGCCATACAAAAACTTATATCATTTAGTTGTATTAAGCAGTCTTTTTACATTGGCTTTAGTTTTCTAAAATATTGTTTTCCAAGCTATTGTATATTTGGATTGCAAAACAATTTGTAAGATGAATACTTTTTTTATGTGCATTAAAAGTGTATTCTGAGTGAGGCTATTTGTGTATACTTTACTAAAAGGAATTGTGTTGCTTTCACCCCATGTTGTAAAATAAACAGATTAAGTAATACGTAAAACATACTTGTTTATGGCCTTTTGATTGAAGGTGTTTGCTGATAAGGCCACCTAATAGCTTTAGTAGTTGTTTTGAATTTCAGTTTAGTTTACAGTAAATATTCATCTGTTTTATGAGGGGATTTCTTGAAATGTCTCAATTTCACTTTTTCTTTTATTCCATTTTCTGTGATAATGCCCTGCAGCTTTCTGCTTTAAGACTTGATACAGACAGTGAATACTTGGAAAAACACATTTTTGTAGATAATTTTCAATACCGTATTTGCTAATTTACACTATTTATTCAGATGTTAAGTCTTGAATATATAGCCTTTTTTTGCATTACTTGCATGAAGCATTATGCTAAACAATAACACTTGAACACAAAACACATGCTCTCTCTTCCCATTTTTCTATAGCTTGTCTGACCTAGAAAATACAAGTAGCCTTTTTTTGGACTTTAGATGTGAAGCATTAATGTCTACAGTAATAGACATATACCTCAGAGCAAGACAGTATTTAAAGGCTCCAGATGTGGTTATTAGTTAGAACACCCTTCAAGGTTTGCATTAAATTCATTCTGGAATGCATAATCAGTTATTCTGTGGAAGAGGAGTGGTTTACCTGTCTAGGGTTTTTGTTCATTTGAAAGTACTGCATAAACAATGATGATTAAATTAGACTGTAACACAGGTTAAACAATCAAACAGGGTTAAAACTGCTGCAGCCAAAACATCTGTCTGTGTTCCTGCCCCGTGCGTGCTGCCGGCCCAGACACGGAGCTGGGGGTGCTCCCTGTGGCTCACGTGCCACAGCTGGTTTATCCGCGCGGAATGCGCTTAGCGCAGGGAGCTGACCCGGCACACAGCACACCATCACCCAGCCAGCCTGGCTGGTCAGCTCCCCTACCCTGGACAGAAAAGCCTCTGCCCCATGGAAGCTCAGTTACACAAGATGCTGCCCTAGAGGCAGGGCTTCTGGGTGACACCAAGTCACAAACAATGGAAGAGAGAAGAGAGAATGTGGAGAAGTGTAAGGGGTGCACCAGGGTGGAAGTTAATGGTGCAAGATCGAAGTTTGCTGGCACAAAATAACTGCAGTGAAGAAATGGAAGCAGAATTGGAGGAGTTAATTTTCTGACATAGTTAAGCAAAGCAAGAAGATAAAACGACTTTATGAAAAAGGACATTTCAAAACTGGTGAATGTCCAACTTAATTGGTTTACGTGTAATTTTCCCACTTGATGATAATGTAGTCTCTAAATTTTGTATAGATAAACAAGATTTACTGTTTGTTTAGTTAACAGAACATTTTGATATAGTTGTTTATATTGTAGACATGATTGTAAGTGCCATACGCTGTCTATTTGTGTGCTGCAGAGTTCATAATTCAATGCAAATAGGTATTAAAGGCCGAGGAAGAGAGATTTCATCAAATTAAGTGCATGTTGCTTAGTTTAAATATGTCACATCTTCAACTGCTTTTTAACCCACTGTTGATGTTACAAATAAAATTTAAATCTGTTTTTGTATAGCTCAAGAAATACTACGTTTTTAAGAACTGGTTGAGGGTGAATAAAAGGGTAAAGAGATGTTTGTGGTAGCAGATGTGGTTTTTTGGGCTCAGCATTCTTTTTTGAGTGACTTAACAATATATAGGGCTACTTGGACCAAATAAATATAAAATAGCTGCTGAAATTTCACCGATGAGTGAAATAAATTGCTTCAGATCCCTATAGACAGGTTCTAGGTGTTTTTTGTTGCAATATATATATTACGTGATTTTGTTCCTTTAAGTCTGAAATTTTGCAACCAGATTTCATGCATTTTACCTCAGAACTTTGAAGTGGCTACTTAAAAGTGCATGGTTATATTAGAAGGGAGATTGTCCTCACTTAGATTACTGTGCTAATAGGTCAATTGTGTTCAGGAAAGTGGGAAATAAAAATGATTTGTTTGGGGAGATTGAGTGTAAAGGTTTAATACAGTGATTAGTTTAATGTGGAAATTGATGGTAGAGGTATTCAAAGAAATTAGTAATTGTTAAACACAAACTATGAGTTATTAGTAGGTATCAAAAGAGACAAGTCAGTTTCACAAATGAACTCAAAATGGGATGACTTGATCAGGTGATGACTGATGTGCTTGTAAGATGGTAATATGCAAGTAACCTCAATAAAAGTGTGACACATTCAGTATTCTTTTGAAATAAATGCTAGTGATTTGTCATGTCATATCTGTAGCTTCTCTTTATTTGAGAAGAAAATTCAAATCTTTTTTGACTAACGATTATTTTTTCTAGACAGTGTTAGCTAGGATATGTGTTGAAGTATCCATGGAAGAAAATTGTGCATGTATGATGAGGCTGTTAAATACATGATAAAAGCACTGCTGCCTCTCCCCTTTAAGTGATGAAAGATATTGATTCTTGGTGTTTATGCAGAGCATATTAGCAATATGTTTTATAAATAAGGCCTACTGTGGAGCTTAGGGGAAAAACACATCACAGAGCTGCCAAAGTACTGTATATGTGATAATCAAACTGTCATGTACCATGTTGCTCGTATGTAGAGATGTTCATATTGAAAATAAATAAATGCAGTACTAATTTTGGTATTTCTTCTAAAGAAGATGGCCCTGGTTATGTATGTATGTGATCTGTTGGCAAAAAAACCACGTTGATGATTGTAATTCTGGTAACTCAAATGTCTTATAGTTAGCTGTGTGGAATGTTTCATGTTTTGCTCTGGTGGTGTTCAATGCAGAGAGGCTACTGGAAATAGAGCCCTTCAACTGTAATTACCTTAATGTTAAAATAAAAAATGGTTAAATGGCATATGTGTAATAACAATTTGAACACTTGGAAATAAAAAAAAAAGACTTCTGTTGACATAGTGTTATTTTTATTAGAATTTTAGCTGCATTATGTTACAGTACTTGCTATTTGTTTCTTGCAGTTGTCATTTGGAAATTTGGAAACTTCATTATCTTTTATTTGGTCTGTGCTTGCGGGTAGGAAACTGATTGTGTAGCCCAGAGGGATAGAAATTTTTCACTAGTATAAAAAAACCAGCTATTGCATAAATATAGAAGCAGCACATTTTCAAACATTAGCTGGAAGGAAAGTGCCTGGTAATTTGTTACTGTTACGAGATTCGCTGATTGTCTTTTTTCAGTGGAGTTTCTCCTGACTGTAAATGTCACAGATGAAGTAGAAAAATCTCACGCATTTATTATCATTGGTCAGTTATGTCTGCATAGGCGTTTTCAGGAAGGTTGTTTGTTTTTCACACACTAAGTGATTGATCTGTAGGGGGTGGATTAATTAGTGACTATAGCCTTGAACCTATCAGACTTTTCTTCAAGTAATTTTGTATAGTTTAGCCACAGAAACAGAAGTAACTCTGGCTCAAAGGGAAGAATGGTGTGGGGTTAATGGAGGGTCATTGTGTCCTCCCTAATCTTCATTCACTGCCCTCCCCTTACTGATGGGGTTTATCTTTGTAGCTCCGGTGTTCTGCATGGAAGAGCATTCCAATAGGCACTGTTTGTCCTGTGGCGGATCTAGGCTGCATGTCTCCTGCTCGCAGCTACATAGAAGTGTGAAAACATCTCTGGGGAAACTGAAGTAAATGGTCCTTATCTTAATGATGGTTTATCAGGGAAGCTTAATTCTGCTATCATGTGAGCAGAAGGACATGCTAAGAGCCAGGCACCTGTGCCCTTGGTATTGCACTTGATTTAACAAAAATGTAATAATTTTTAATAAGATCTGCCTGATTTGGGATTTTTTTTGTACTTCTATTCTGGTTTCAGTGATTTCATATGCTGATCATTGATCAGATGTCAGATGAGGTAGGGATTAAGGTTGTGTTGAGGACTCAGGTTTTTTAAAGTTACCTGTTAGAAGGATGTTGAGGGCTCTCAATCCTAAAGGTTAAAGGAGCTTACTGTAGAATGGAAAGCTGGTGCAATTAACAGACTGTTCTAGGAAATCTCTAGCTGTATTTGATAAGGCTAAAAAAAGAAAAACGTGGCTGCTTGGTCAGCATGCCTAGTAGACTGCTGTTACTTATCAGCACTCACTTGGGGAAGAATTAATCAGATGAAAACTGTTGAAGTAAAGAAGTGGTAAGATTTTATTTTTACTGTTTACTCATGTTATCTAAAAAAGAACTGTGTCACACCTTAAGAAATTAAATGTTTTATGATTTCACTAATAACCTGATGTGTCAGGATGATTTTTCTACTGTTGAAAACAAAGCTCATTTCATCTTAAACCTGTTTATCCACTAAAATACCCTCACACGCCAGATCTGAGAGAGAGGTGAATGATGGTATATTAAAAACAAATTTGAGATCATCTTTACCCTAACAACTGGCTGCTTGAAATTAAAGATAGGCAGTGTATATTGCAATAATACTTTTCATTGTGTTTGTGGCATTGATTTTATGTAACCTTTTAAGGTTTTTGCTAGCTGTATCAATGTGAAATGGCTTTGCTGTTTTCACTGATTTACACTTGCCCTTCCTTACTGAGATCTGCAGCTCCTCTTGTATTTCCTCTACTCTTTATGTTCTGACGGGAATCATCCATCTGCCTCTTGGAGCACAGATATCTCTGGTTAAACTCATGCTATCACAAGACAAGGAATATCTCAAAGATTGTATCCTAGTGGTAATTGGCAGATAAAGCTGCTATTGCTAATAAAGGTCAGTTAATGTATGTGTGTATAAATGTTGGCACTGTGATAAAGTATACTTAAAATAATTGAATTACTCATGCCAACATGCATACGTCCCAAAGGAAGTATTTTTTTTCTGTAGTTGGATTATTGTCTGCAGTGAAAGTACTGGACAAATGCTTTTCCCCATGAAGTGGTCATGAACAGCTTGGAGAATACCAGTGAGATAGTTCCTGGGGAAAAAGTGATGGGAACTGTCACATGGATGGATATCCTGGCCGTGAGGGAGGGTAATTGTAATTGCAGTGGTTTGGTCAATGCAAAGAAAACTTGTGTGTGTCGGTTGCCTTCTTCAAGTGACCTGTAGTACATGAGTATCTTTTGTGATTATGTAAAGACTGCCCTCCTGTCTAAAGAAACCTTTGAACAATATTAATTTTCCATAGGCCTGCTTCTATATAACCCGATTTTTGTCTTTTTTTTTGTTAGGTTTGTTTGTTTGTTTGCTTTTTTTCTTCAGATGTGTCAGCCTATGTGGTATAGTCCCCTTTCAGTAGTAGGAGAACTTGTAACCCTGATTGAGTCATTCCTGTGCAACTGGAGAGGGAAAATATATTACCTTATTTTGACACATTATCCATTATGTTAATATTTAATAATGATGCATCTTTCATCTATCCAAACAATTCATTGTAACAGGAAAATATTTGTGGCTTATCTGTTAAATTGCTTAGGAACAAGCATTTTGGAGTTTGAGGAAAAGTTTGTAAACAAGTTATCTGAGTATTTCCATCATTCCTATAAATGTGCTCGTGCTTGGTGTTTTGATTTTGTGGCACTTTATTTCCGGAAACTGAACTTTTTTCCTTGTGATCCTTAAGGAGCGATGAAAATCCTTATTTTTTACCTACTGCAGTTTCGGATTTTGAAAATCAGCTTGAAGAGGTCATGCTTGGATGCATTTTCTGCTAGATTACTAGATTGTTACCTGGCTGAGACTGTTTGTTTTGTAGTCTGAGTAGCTGTTGGAAAGAGTCTATTAAACTGCAAGCTTGTGGTAATGCAGTGTGAGAAGGTGAGGAGAGGAAAAGTCATAGATGAAGAAATTAGTTATTTTTCAGAACCTTTTCAGAACATGATCTGGAAACAGTATGTTTGCATTTGGAAGGCAAAAACTAACCCCAAAACCACTAAAAAACATTCCACTTAAATTTGAAACTGCTTCTGTTCACACACAAGTTAATCAAATATGTCCTTTTTATAAAATGTTATTGAAAAACCTAATCACAAAATTTGAGGAAATCTTGAAAGAAATCTTCAAAGAAATCTTCGTAGATAAACACTACGAAGATAAACACTGCATTTACCAATACCAAATTGGTAATTCACTTAGCTTGTTAAAGCTAAGTGAATTTATACCAAAATAAAATTTTTAATTGACTTTGTGGTTTTGACACTTTGAAACAATTAACCAAATAGGTTAATTTCTAGGAAGCTTTCTGAGGACTTTGAAGCTTTCACAAGTGGATGTCACATCCTTGGTTGAAGGAAGAGACCTGTTAACTTCTTGTGTGGAAGTTTTGGGACAAAGCGGGTGCTGTGTGCTCTGGGCAAGGAGTTTGATCTGCTTTAGGTCAGTATCACCTCAAAGCCTTGGTACTATCAGTTGGGTGTATCAAATGAAGAGTACAATAGACTTGTTTTAAGATTTTTTTGTGTATTCCACCAAAGTAAAATTTGCACGTATATTTAGCATGATTAATTAAATTTTTTTTGTGTGTGGTTTTGTCTTCAAGAGGATTGAGATTAGCACCTAATTAAGAAATTTCTAATTCTGCAGTTGATCGTGTAGTTTAGGTAATGTTCAGATATATTTTGCATTTGGTTTTTGCTTGAGTCGTTGCTAATGTACTTTCATAGGCATTGTTTATCAGTATTTAGGATGGAAGTCTTCAAGGCAGGGGAATACTTTTCTATTTCCAAACAGATCTCTTTTTTCATTACGGATCTTTTGAATGCAGGATGTATGGAAGGTGTAGCGAAGTGGAATTAAATAACTCATATCACTGCTTTTCACTTCAATGCATGCAAGATCTGAATTGAAAACCTTCATATAAAAGAGCATGACAACCTGTTGGCAAATCTTCAGCAGTGTATGTAACAGTTCAGACAAGTGAGATACTTATTTCTTTCTCCTGGGTAAACCTCAATAATGACTTTTGAGTAAATTAATTTTTTAAAAGAAATATTCAGACAAACGTCTGTATAAGGGGCTGGTTGGTGATGGGCCTGAGCGGTGCCTCGGCTCAGGCATCGCCCGCGGGCCGGCCGGGCTGATCCGCCGGCAGCCATGCGAGCCCGCATCTCCGCAGGGACCGGGGCTCCCGGGCCATGTCCTGTCAGCACGTAGCAGCAGCAGCCCGAGCTGGGGCCACACGCACTGAAGCTGCCGCAGCCACGCGGGTGCACCAGCGCCGGGCAGTGTTTGGCTGCAGGTCCCTCACCCTGCCCTCCCAGAGCCTGCGGCCGCCTCCAGCCACCGAGCTCTGCTGCTCCCCTGCTGCTGGGCCCGGCAGCAGGAGCAGCTCTCCAGGTCACTCCGCAGGGCTGAGAGACTCTTTACCAGTGTCTGATCTCTACAGCGAGGTAAGGAATATTTTATTTTCAGCCTAAAGGTATACTGTGTGCTAGTGACGTTTATATATAGCCATCTATTTATTTATTACAATACCCACTGATTTATTACAAGTGTGTTGAATAACACAGTGTTTAATAGCTGTCTGAATTGCTAAGTCATCATTTAGGTCTTTGTCAGATCACCCATTAATTACCCTCAAGTGATCACTTCATCACCCTTTGATTACTCTCTAATTTCTAGTCAATCATCAATTACTTATCATTTGATTGTAATTAAATCATTACTCAAATTCTTTTAGTTAACAACTCAATAATGTCTTGATAAATCACCAGTGATATCTAGGTGTCACTCCATGCACTTGGATTTCGGCTGTGGAGTTGTAGAGTAGAAAATGTCATTGCAAGTGTTTATTGTAGAACAGCTATTTGTGCATGGCCTATAGTAACACTGTATTACTGTGTAGGAAAATGTTTCTAAACATTCCAGATACTTTCTTATCTTTTAGAGTCAGCCTCTATGTTCTGTGGAGGACTCTTAGGAAATCATTATAGCCACCTCAGAGCGAGTATTGGGTAAGGATGGCCAATAGTTGTGAATAAAGCTAGTTGAATTCTCTGTACTGTTGGCTGCCAGTAGTGTTGAGGCATTTGCAGCACTCAGAAATGAAACATCTGTGGGAGGCCTTTTTTCCACTTCTTGACACAGGAATCTTCAGTAAATACTTTGAATTTGGTTGGACAGGGATTTAAGTCATTGTTTTCAAAGTAATGGGAGTTGAAATGAAAAACATTGTCTTAAATAACAGCCTCTTACTGTGTTAATGATGGGACTGGGGATTTAGAGAACAATCCTCGCTAGTGCTCAGGAAAAAAGTTCCTGTGTCAATTCCTTGAGCTGAGTTAATGGCCCATGTTCTGTAGATATATTTTTGTCTTGTTATGCAATATATTAAGACAATGTTCATTGTTCAAGATATTTAGAATAATGTGTCTACTGTTGCTAAGAACTCTGTTTCAGCCTCTAGGAAAGCTGCCAGAGCAATGAGATGAAAACCAGCACAGATCACATAGTGCCTCTTTTGCCTCAGGACTTTCCTATTTCATACAACAGAAAGCATTTACTGCTCTTAGATATATGAAATTTACAATTTTGATGAAGGTGGATTGCTACATCTGAACTTCTTGGCTTGTCATCTGATGAGATGGGCTCAACTCATATCTGTTTTTCTGGTACTGAAATACAGTATTTTTTGTGCCATGAAGTGCAAATTCATATCTCTAATATGTGCTGGTTTCCCTGAATGGTCAGTAACCTTGTATAGTCCTGCTTCTCGTGATTCTCCCTGAACTATCTTTCATCCCAGTCAGCTTTTCAGGGTCAGTCTGTGTAGTTCCTGGGATAGCAGTAGCAATGGCACCTGTGAGATCCTGCTTTCTGCTTTGCTACCTGTTCTTTCCAGCACTCCCTGGCACCTGGAAGAAATAGACACTAGTCTTCCTCTGCAAAGTCTGATCTGAAAGGAAACCAGGTGTGCTGCAAAGTACAGTAACAGTCTCTTTGGATATTTCTTGATGGGAAAAAAGTAATGCAACAGGTGAATGAAGCATATTTCATAGAATCATAGAATGATTTGAATTGGAAGGAAACTTGAAGATCACCTAACTCCAACTTGTTGTCTCCTTATTTGCAAAAGTTCAATACTTTCTTGGTGATTTCTCAGGGGCAGCTCCTCTCAGCACTGACTCCTTCATCTTCACAGCACAGCCAACAAACTCAAGCTTCCTTCTCAATTAGTTAGTGCACTCTTACAGCACTCTTCTTCTCATTGGTTACAGCTGTGGCCTGTAAAGGGCAGGCCTGTTCCTAACCTTTGGTAGTTAGTACAGCTGCAACTCCTCAGGGGTGAGATTACCTTCTGCACTACCTTTATTTTCTTACATTCTATACCCCCCACACCCACTCCCCTGCCATGGACACCTTCCACTAGACCAGGATTCTCAGAGCCCTACCTGCCCTTGAGCACTTCCAGGGATGGGGAATCCATAGCTCCTCTGGACAAACCTGTTCCACTGTCTTACCACCCACAGAGTAAAGAGCTTATTCCTAACACCTAATCTAAACATGCCATCTTACAGTTTAAAGCCATTTACCCTTGTTCTATCACTACATGTCCTTGTAAAAAGTCCCTGTCCAGCTTTTGTAGTCCTTTTAGGTACCGTAAAATGCTGTAATGTTTCCCTAGTGCCTTGTTTGCTTCAGCATACACCACCCCAGCTCTCTCAGTTGGTCTTCGTAGGAGGGGTGCTCCACCTCTCCTGATCTGGATGTCCCTCCTTTAGACTCTTACAGATCCAAGACATTCTCATGTTGTGTGCCTCAGAGCTGGGCACAGTACTTCAGACTGGTGTCCATTTCCTGCTCCAGTAACTTGTTTGCAGATGAACATGCACCTCCTGTCATGAGAAAACAGCACAATTGCAATTTGGGCATGAGAAAGGCTGGCTTGCTCATCTCTGGGTTGTCTGTTTTACTCCCACATCAGGAGAGAGGCAGGATCATCCTGTGCTCACCTTAAAAACTAATATTTTGTGAAAATCTCAGACATGCTTTGCATAACTTTGGAGAGGGAACTGCCTCACAGTTTAGTCAGCATGTGAATGTACAAATATTTCCAGTCTTTTCTTCAAGGACCAGATGTTTCAGTTATTGTGGAAAATCTGAATGTCCTGCATAAGCAAGATACATCTTGCTTTCTGATACATCAGAAGGCAAATGCAGTGAGGGAGAGGTGTATGAGCAGTGATCATCATTTGTAGAAGAGGTATCTATACATTTTACAGTCTTCTGGCAGTTAAAGTGAGCAGAGCTGCAGTATGGGTCCAAAATGAGATAGGTACAGTTTTTCTTTGCGGGACTTAATAAGAAAGAGCTTCAATCTTGTATAGTTTTATTTCATTTGCAGCCGATAGGTCTCTCAACAGAAAGCTCACTGCACAGATAAGATAGGACAAGACACTGTCAGTCTTCTTCCCAGCCATGTTTCAGGTTTCTCTTTGGCTTCTGCATGTGTTCTCTTTGTGTATGGGTCACTTCAGGCACTTCAGCCCAGGAAGTCTCCTCCCTGGCCAGCCCAGGAGCAGCAGTGCTCCAGTGAGGAGGAGCTGGGGTAGGGTTAGTATTTGACCTGCCTTGCTCCAGATCATCAAATCTCGCTATTTGCAGACATCTGATATTTCTGGGAAAGTCTGGTCTCTTCTTCATTTTTCTCCAGCTTCAGCTGGTAGCGGTTTTGACCCCATCATCTTTTAATCATCTGGCTTCTAGCTTCTTTTATTACATGGCAATTTCTAACTACAAAAGAGGGGGAATAATTTTTTTTCCTGCCTGTATTTTTTTTAAATTTAGCTTTTGTTCTCTGCAGAACTATGTATTTTCTTTGAACAGTGCACAGTTTGAATAGTTGGGATAGATGTGACATTTCCAGCTGCAGCCTCTTGTCTCCAAAGGGTGGCTAATGACACTCATGAAGCTTTCAGACCCGCACAGACCTCTGAGTGTAGCCAGCCACTAGATGTCAGCATTATTTTAAAAATAATCAGCTGTGCTACCTATTGGCCATTCCTGCTTAAAATGTGCTGATGTGAAGTTGATGAGATTTGGTAACTAGTGCCTAGAAACAAGCTTTCATATTTATGAAATGCTCAGTGACACCTGTGTGGCTAGCGGCATAGCAGGGTGAATCTTACTAATAATTTCCCACATTTTTAGACATTGTGAAAAAGACACCTACCTGTTCAAATGGCTGAAAACAAAGTAGGATTTCATAGTAAGACTTCTGAAGTTCAATTGTGCTTGCACTCAAGTGTGACTCTATCAATGGAGTGAGTAAGGCAGCTCCCTGTCAGAAAAAAAATTGCTATTACATCATGGAGCCCCTGAGGAAGGCTGAAGAGCTTTTGTGTGCACATTAGGGCTGCACTTAGGGGGGAAGCTGGCTAAACTGATTTAGTGAGTCACTGGTGTAGGCAAGATACAGTCTTTCTTATATTCTCTCCATTGCTCTTCAAGTGGCTAATTTGATAGAAAATAAGCCAACAAGAACAAGCAACTAGTTTTCTGTTGGGAAGATGATCCCTCTCTCATCACGTGAGTGCCTGTGTCAGCCCAAGGGTGAGACTGTGCAGCTGAGGGCAAGATTAAAGAAAGGCAGAGGGACAAACCTGTGACAAATGTGAGTCATTAGGTTTTTTCTATTTTCTGTTTGCATTCTTTGCCTGGGAGGCACAATATCTACCTGTCCTGTAGACTCTATTTCCATCCTCTTGCTCCTTTTGCTTTGACAGATATTCCTTCCTATTTCCTGGGTAGAGCTTGAATGTTCTCTGCAGTTCTCTGTGCCAATTTTCCTGTCCTCAAGAGAGGACTAATCCATTGTTTTACTAATCCATCTCTTCCCATTCACATCACTCTTAAACATTTCCTTTTTCTCTATTTCCCACAGTAAGTAATTTGTAAAAGTGCAGTTAACTCTTTCTCCATTTCAAGACTTGTATTGTTGCTTCAGCGTAGTTTTTTGTGCAGTCATTGGCTTTGTCTTGGCAGATCTCTTTATCCATCTTGACATTAGGAGTTTGAGAGAGTTAAGAGTTGGCTGGAACAAATGGCAGAGGGCCTGCAAATGTAAATCCAATAGGACAAGGGCTCTCTGGTGAAGAGCTGAATAAGATGTCAGTGCTTAACAACTAATAAAGAATAACATGATAATAGCTCATTTCAGGCTCTGCTTCATGTCAGCATTGAAACTACATCTGCTGACTCACAAAGGACATATAAACTCACATTCTCGTCCTTTTTGGTGTGTTCCCATGCTGGATGGTTACTACACAGTGCATAATTTTACGTGCTTTATAACATTTTTGATTTTTTGTAGTCTTTTGAACTTCTTCTAGGAATATCTCTTGCTGAACTCCTATTTCATCTCTTACTATTATTCACTTGGGGTAAATCCCACTTGACTTTCTGAAGGAGGAAAATAAGTTAGCCCCCATGGGTTATGAATCTCTTTGTCTCAAATGTGTCTGATATGAAGAGGTTTTGAATTCTGATTGAATCCTATACTTTCTGAAACAATTGCATGTTTGCAAAATTGTTATGTTTGCTAGACTCCAGTAAATACCAGACCTATATTTTATTCTGAGTTGGGAAATTCATATCCTCCTGGAACAAAATACTTTATTTCCCACAGGTTTGGACTACATTATATTGGCACCACTCATGTCACTTCACTGAAAATTGTGTCAGCATTCTCATTATAAGTTGTTTTTCAGAGGTTTTAAGTTGGACATGAAAATTTGCTTCCACTTAGAAACTTGGTCTTAGCCCAGAAGTAATTAAAAAACCACCAACATTTTCTCTCAATACAATTTGTGTTATTTTGGGAAGAGAAGGGAGAATAAAAAAATTAACATTGAAAAATGGTAAAGTGTGCATTGCAATTTGTTCAACTTTGACCAACTAAATGACAGAAAAAAAAATCAGAATTTGTCAATCTTGCTAAGCTGCAATACACTTCAATATCTTTTTAGTTTATCAGTTTGTTAGGTGGAAAGGTGGAGAGAAATAGGTTTGAATATGCACAAAGGGATTAATCTACCCTTCATGTATGGTATGCAGGTACTATCCCTTCAGCATTTATCAAAAGATGAGTGCCCATTCTACTCTGAACTTTAAATCCTGTCAATCTGAAAGAGCCACTGCCCCTGACTTTGTTATATCTTTCATGTGTCCCAGAAGTTATGATGCATAACACCTTTCTTTGGAGTGCAGGTTACACAGAACCAAGGAATGGTAAAAGTGAGCTACTGCATTTTTTGTGATAGGTGCATGTGGACCATGTTCCTGGGCACAGCAAATTGACAGAAGGGAGTTGGGAGGCTCCAGGTGAGGCCTCTTTTTGGGTGAATTGTGGTTCTGTTTGTTTGTAGGGTCTCAAAACACTCTATTTGGTGAGAGATAAATGGTTGTCATGGTTTAACCACAGCCAGCAGCCAAGCCCCAGGCAGCCACTTGCTCACACCTCCACCAGTGGGACCATGAGAGAATTGGCAGGGTGAAAGCTGGAAAACTCGAGGGTTGAGATGAAGACAGTTTAATAGGGAAAGCAGCAGCCACACATGCAAGCAAAACAAAACAAGGAGTTAATTCATCATTTCCCATGGGCAGGCAGGAGTTCAGCCATCTCCAGGAGAGCAGTGCCCAGCACATCTAAGTGTCACTTGGGAAGACAAATGTCATCATGCCCAACATGCCCCTTCCCTCTTCCTCCCTCCCCTTTATGTCCTGAAGGTGGTGTCACACGGTCTGGAATATGCCTCTGGTCAGTTGGGGTCACCTTTCCTGGCTGTGTCTCCTCCCACTCTGCCAAGCCCCCCCAGCTTCCCCGCCAGCGTGGCAGTCTGAGAAGCAGAAAAGGCTTTGGCTGTGTGTAAGCTCTGCTCAGCAGTAACTAAAACATCTTTGTGTTATCATCACTGTGTTCAGCACAAAGCCAAAACACAGCCACGTATCAGCCAATGTGAAGAAAACTAACTCTGCCCCAGCCAAAACCAGCACACTGATTTTACTGGAGTTACAGTGATTCTTGGGTTTTGTAGGATCGAAGACAGGAAAAATGAGTAAAAAGGGTTGTTTTGGTGTTTGGATTTGTTAAAAAGTTCCTGTATGAGTCCACCTTAATCAATGTACCTCTTGTCATGTACACTTACAGAAAACTTCAGGGAAAGGCTTGTTATAGAATAAATGGGGAAACCAGGTGATAATGATTCTTATAGTACAAGTGGGAAGGCATGTTTCATTGATAAATCTGCTGCTGAAGTTATTTTTTACTATGAAGGGGGACTCAAGTAGCTAACTTTAACTGCCTGTTATATGTGGGACTATGTCAAAGATGCATTTCAGTGAGGGAGTGTTCTGTGTAGTCAGGAGTTTCAGATGTGGTAATTACTGAGAATAACCGTGCTAATACTTCTGAACAACAGAGATTTTAGGTCAAAAAATATGTATATCTTTTTACAGTGAAATGTGAAGAAATAAAACAGGCTCTCCTCACATTTAAAACCCAATGACTCTGAAATGTTTTAGGCTTTCCACTCTGTACAGAATTTTGTGATACGAAGGGAGGCCTCGCATCCAGTGTAAGGTTTCAGAAAATACTGGTCCTTATGAAAGTTTAAGCAAATATAAATTTCTGCATAATAAATAGTTTTCAGCAACAGGTCCTTTGAATGAGAACAAACCAGCGTAAATCTTACCATTGCAATCAACCACAAATGGAGTGAAAACTATGCTCAGAAACCATGGAGACTCAGTGCAATCCTCAATTCTGCCAGTAGTTTTTGGTCTTGGAATAAAATATTAAAAATGAAGTCTAATATACAAGGCTTCAAAGGACAGAAAATCAAATAGCTTTTCTTTAGAAATGCATCCTATAGGATTTAGTACAAACAAGTATTTTTTAAGTTCAAAAACAACTCCAAAATAAGTTTATTATGGAATAGAATATGACCATAAATATGTCTCTGAAGATGTCAAGTCCTGGCTTGGGGAATCTGTTATCACGAGTCTCCTCTAGTCCAAGAAAATGCCAGCTATGATTCTGACCTGTCTTGGTCAGTGAAGGTTACCATGAGCTGAGGCTGACTGTAGGCTGGTCTGTTTTAATGGGGAGTAAAGAGGTGGCTGGTAATGAGGAAAATAAAAAATGATGAGTGAAAAATGATGAGCCCGTGGTGTAAAAAGATGGAGTGCAAGTATGTCTGGACTTAGTGCAGAGAAACTTGGGATATGAGCCTTGACTGACTGAGGTGGAGAGGAGAGATGTCTTAGGAGGAGAGATAACTAAGGTCCAGCTGCAGGCAGGAGAGAGAAATGAAAATGCACTTAAGTGCAGTCTCTTAGGCTTCGATTTTGCAAAGTGATCTGTTCAGGCAAACCCTTACACCCATGCAAAGCCCTGTTGAAGATAAAAGGATTTGGTGCAGGCTCACAAGAATCAGCTTGCAGGAACGAAGCCCCGAGTCCTCAGGAGGAGTTTACACTGAGTGCAAGTAGCACTAGGAATAGTTGGAAATGACACATCTCAGCAGTGCCCCACCTTGAATCAGGAGCTGAGAGAGTGAGCTGGTCTTGTGGGGCGCCCGAGGTGACAGAGTTACATTTATGTTGTGCTCTCAGTGCTTCTGTTATAACTCCCAGTGGAATTTACACTTGATATCTTTTCCCCCATCCTTCAATATCTTTCAGGCTAAAATCTGGCAGATGAGAGCTCAGCCTGGAAGGCTGGTGACTTCTAAAATGTGCAATTTGTTTAGATGCTTAGCTTTGCAGGGCAGCTGGAAGGGGGAAAATATCAGCTGGTTTTCCCTTTGTTTTACAAAATAGTATTTCATGCTAGAAAAACTAGGTGATGTGGAGAATGTTGCCTAGGCTTGTCAATAAGATAAACTAGATTTTTGCTTGCCACAGAGCCTGTCAGAACTTTGTGTTTTAGAATTACTGTGGATTTCATTCTTTGACAGTCCCTATAATGTACATATGAATCTCACTGGCAATTTCTAAATAGTAATTGCAGTTATAGGACCTTTCTTTATATATTTCATTTTGCTGTGATTGCTTTACCTAGCAGAGCCTGGCCATTCTGAGTGCCTTTTTAGACCCAGCTGCAGAGGCCTAATGTGACAAGGTGGTTACAGAAGTCTTTAGTACAGTTTGACTGTTCCCAGGGCAAGACTATTATTTGGGCTTCATCTTTTTTGATAGCATAATTCAGCTCCAGGCAGGCATTCTAATCTGCCACAGCTGGCTGTTATGTGGTCACAGGTTTCACAGAGTTTCTGTGAGAGGTACTTCAACCTCCTATTTTAGCTAAATCCCTCTTGTCTGTGCCTAGGAACAACACTGGTACCTTTAGTATGAGTCCCTAAACATAAGTGATTCATTCCTTTCTATCCTAGCAGAAAAAATATTTCAAAGACTAAATTGAATCTTTCAAACCTTACTCTCTGTCTGGGTTTCATCTTGAATATGTATTCATTGAATAAATGGCAATTTCTGCCTATTTCTTTTTGCCTAAGAAAAGAAGTTCAAAGCTAAGAAGTTCACTAGCTTAATTCAGAGGCAGACAGTCTTGGACAACTAGATGTATGCATACCTGTGTGAGGCCCCAGCAAACACTGTGACTGTCCAGACCATGGGGAGGTGGCTGAGGAGATTTACTAAGTTTAGGAAACACAGAAGGTGGTGGATAAATTAAATGGAGGATTGCTGTACTCACAACTCCCACGACACAAGGAGTAGGTGGCACTGGAGGAAGCTAGTTTGAGACAGTTTTAGGAACAGGAAAACACTTTGGAAGTCTGTTGTAACAGGGGATGGTGGAGGCATCAAAAGGATGTGCAAAGGCATGTGCATAAAGGGAATCTGCAAGAAACCAGGGAGAAATGTACTCACTAGCATCCCTGTTTCTGGATATCAGGAAAGGATAGGGGAATGGACAGCAGGAAGTACTATTCTCATGAGGTCATGTATCTCATTTTCTACTGCCAGATATGTAAAAGTGGACTAAATGGACCATTGGTCTGATTCAAGGGCAGTTTTATAACAGAGTCAGGGCTCTTACAGATTTGGTCTCACATATTCACTCATTAGTGGAGCAGAGACATGGTCCTCATGTGTAAGAATAACAGAATTGTTGAGGCTGGAAAAAACCTCTAAGACCGACTCCAACCATTAACCCAGCACTGCCAAACCCACCACTAAATCCTGTCCCTATGTGCCATATCTGCATGTCTTTTAAAAACCTCCAGGGATGGTGACTCAACCACTTCTGTGGGCAGCCTGTTCCAGTGCTTGGCAACTCCTTCTGTGGAGAAACTTTTCCTGATGTCCAGCTGAAACCTCCCCTGGTGCAACTCAAGGCCATTTCCCCTTTTCCTGCCACTTGTTCCCTAGAAGAACAGGTTGATCCCCACCTGGCTACACTCTCCTGTCAGGCAGTTGCAGAGAGTGATCAGGTCTCCCCTGAGCCTCCTTTTCTCCAGGCTAAACACCCCCAGCTCCCTCAGCTGCTCCTCAGAGGAGCTGTGCTCCAGACCCTGCCCCAGCTCTGTGGCTCTTCTGATAACTGGCAGTTCAGACCCATGCAGGGACAGAACTGAAATGCAAAGTTTCCTTCTGAGTGGCTGTGACAGCAAGTGAACTTTCAGGATAGTGAATAGCACCAGAAATGTGTCTTGTTGGATTAGTTCCTAGTTTTGCAAGATGTGGATACATGGCTGGCAAGGCTAAAGCAGAAGTTTCCAAATGCGATTCTGTTGTGGTCAGTGTGATGGCAACAGAGATTAATTTGGCCCTGGGTATCTTTTCTTAGCTTATTGAAATATAATTTGAAAATATTTTATTTCAGCTTTTAATAATATTTTTCTTATTTTTGGAACATCTGCAAATTAAGCAACATATGACTGATAAAAAGTGGCTGTAGCTAGAGAGGAATTTCTTAGTTCATTCTTAAAAAATATTATCAAACAAGTATCAAAATCTATCTTAAACATATAGATAGAATAAGGTTTAGATGTACATGTGCCTTTCTGTGGCACTTGACTTTCCTTAAAGTTGGTTTCAGGTTAAATTTCTTTTTCATTTGTCCAAGTCTGCCTGACTCCTTTTGGTCTGCTTCCTGTGCAGAGCTGATCCACGGAACCTGTAGAATCTGATAATTCCTAATTTGTGATTTTTCTTACATGTTTTTGCAGTAAGTTATTACTTGTTCTATCCACTTGATCCATGTGGATCTTTTGTATCCATTTTTAGAGCAATTACTTCCTCTCCTCAGTTATGCAAAATACCTCATTGAATAACCTGAGTCCTTGAGTGTCACAGTGAAAAGCAGGAATTTAGGTGTAAGTTTCTAATCCATTATGATTTTGTATGTTCCTACTTGGAACCCTCCAGACTACACTTATACTGCTGTTAATGCACTTTCTTGATGTAGCCAGAGTGGGGGAAAACCACAAGGAATGAAATAATATATTCTGATTTGGGAATAAGTGATTATATTAATAAAATGCAAGGTAAGGAGGCTTTGTGAGGTATTAAAAAATGATAAATGATTTTTTCAGGGAAAACAGGCTTCGTGTGACAATGGCACAACCAATTCTCTTCCAGATTTGAATGTTACTGAACATACAGTATGTGCCCTTTATCACAGAATCACACACATGGTACAAACAAGTCTGTTCATGGGGGAAATAAATTCACAAAAAAATCTTTCTTTCAAGGCCTAGCAGAGACATTTTTTGATTTTTTTTTTAACCTTTCTACAACTGTTCTGCTACCTCTGTTTTCCATGGGAGGTATGATCTGGTGACACTTTTCACTCTTGAGTGTGTTGAATAAGAGAACTTTTTTCTTAGCTATGATGTTATTTTTCCCAAATGGTGAAGTTGAATTAAGGGAAAAGGAGAAAGAATTTAGTCTAAGTGGCAGTATCTTTATTATCTCTTAATAATAGAAATTATATTCTCTTCTTTCCTAAAATCAATCAACCTAGAGGTAGAATCTCTCCTTTCAGCACCACTTTATTTATATTCCTATATTTCTTAAAAAGGTTTTGTTTGCCATCAGTCTTCAAAAGTAAAAGCAAACAATGAGGAGTATTCAATGGCAAAAATCCTGTTGACTGCAATCTTATTGGCTCAGTCAGGCCATAATCTTAATTAGCAAAATACCCAGGAGCATCTTTTCTTCTGGACAAAACCAAAAATTTGAGCACTAAGCCTTGCTTAGTACGTTTCACTGTATTCTTTTAAAGAAGCACAGAGAATATAATTCTCTGCCTATCAATTAATTTAACAGGTACTGTGTGCGTTTCTCAATATTTAGCACATTCTCATTTCTTTTATTAACTAGTAAGCTCTATCTGCTGCAAATGGCTTTTTCTGGCTCTTCCTCACCTCTTCTGTTGTGAGGAGCTATGCTGACTGCTTTTCTTAATTTCTGCTTGTTGTGCATCTAGCAAACTGCATTTCTTGCATGCAGCTCCCTGTCTGTCCTCAGGGCAGATTATTTCCTTTTATTTTGTGTTCCTGTCCCCACCTGTTCTTGCTGTCTCCTGCACAGCTCTCAATTTGCATCCTGATCTCTCATTCTTTCTTTTCTTAGCTCTCTGAGTCTGGTGTGATAAATATTCTCACTCTTCTTCACCTCCTGTGTGTTCTCTGCCCTTGTCTCTGGGAGTGCTGGTCCCAGCACTGTGCCTGCTGTCACAGGATCAAGGGTGGGCTCCCAGGCTGCAGGGGTGACCCAGAGACAAATAAAGGACCATGCCTTAAGATCAATTTCAAGTGAATATTTTCGTAGGTTTTGGGGGTGGGATGGGTTAGTATTCAGGTATTTCATTGCATATCTTCCTGTCTGTATGGCCATGGAGGCTGAGAGGAAAGAGCAGGAGCTTGGAGCAGGGCATCGGGCAAAGAGTGAGCTCGCTCTTTCTGGTAATGCTGTAGGCATAGTTCAGCTCTACCTGGTTTTTAAAACTACACCCTGACATTCAACCAGTTTGAAGAATATGAATGAGGGGTAAAATCTGTTTTATCCTAGCATATTTTGAATAGTTAAGGGACTGAAGTCCTTTGGAGGGAATGGGATAACCTGGAAAGTAAAATCTCAGAGTTGTTTACATCTGACTAAAGCTCTATTGCATCCCACAAAAATATGTCTCTGGACATCTCACAATCTTTTATCATGTATTTATGCCCGTGAAATATATATAAAGAAAAAAACACATAGAAAGAACCGAGTGCTCTCTTTTACTACCTCTTCTGCACAGTATGTAAGTGACCCCCAGCACACCTTGTGTGGGTCAGAACTTTTTCAGGAAGATTACTTTGGTGTAATATGAACCACACAACACCACCTACCCTGTTTTAAAAGGATGGTCCTTAGGTCAGTGAGATAATATGCAGAGACTAAAATGCTGATTTCCGTCTCTCTTATCATGTGATCCTTTTCACCCAAATCCTTCTGGTTCTCACTGGGAAGCCAGCATCCAGCTCACAGTCTGGTTTGAAAATCACAGCCCTCATTTGCTATTACATTTGGTGAAGTAACTGGCTCACATATGATTAGTTTGCCTTTTTTGAGCCCTAGATATGGGCTACTTAAATCTGGTTCATCACTGCAAACAGGAATCAGAAATAGTTTAGGCAGCTTTTTGTGTCCGGCGTGTGTATCCCAGTGGAACGATTTATCCTACTTATTGCTGTGCAAAGAAAGGCAGTTAGTTTTCTCAGTTTGTTCCAAAGTAAAAACTGATGGGATCAGAGATTTTCCCATTGTTAAAAATGAATCTTCAGTTGCTTGATTTCGTGCTGATGCTGCTCATAATGTTATCCCTCAATATAAATCAGCAAAGTCAGCACACAGGAGTGCTACATTGAACATACCTGACTCCTCACTCCCTACATTGCATTGCTGCAGCATCTCCTCAGGGATCAGAGATGCTTGTTCATCTTCTGGCAACAAGTGTTATGTTACTCCCTTTGAAAATAGGTCCTGTTTCAGCCTATTGCTTTACATAAGCAAAAAACAACAACAACAAAGAAATCTGCTGCAGTTCCTGGGGGAAAGGCCAAAGCCAGTGTCTGATCAGCTATTCCAGTCAAACACTCTTGAAACATGACCTTGTTTTCTCAGTTGCAGCAGTTTTTAGTGTAATCTCTATGGCCTGCATGAATCTTCTGGAGTCAGTGACTGATGGTGTCTCACGTGGGTTGTTACTTTATTTTCTCTGGACTTCAGTGCTGCTTTGGGCACAGTAAACCAGGCTCTTTGGAAAAATGTCTGCAAGGGTACAAGGTTGTCTGCAACACTGTTCCAGTGGCTTCCAGCTTTCCTTGGGAAAGGTTACACTGAACTTTAACTGTGTCCAAACTGTTAATTTTTTTCTCCAAGCTGAAAAATCTCAAGATGGATTTTTGTTTTGGAATCTGAGACCTAATCAGAAGTTAAGCTTATTCAGACACCTTTCTTTGTCTCACATTTACATAGTAAAATGTTATGCTTTCTGAAGTAGTGGCTGTGTTATGCCTGTCTGATGTGGAGACAACTAGCTATGTGTCACATATTTAATTATTTAGAAAATACTAGTGTTAAAAGTATGAGAGAATAACTCCTCAGTGATAGAGGCCAGAAGTCCTGAATGTTGTCTTTCCTTTGATAGGCATTTCATAGTCTACCAAACTGTCTTCAAAACATGGTTTTATTCTTCCTATTTAACATAAATTAATGAGTGACTATAGCTCTTTGGTGATTGATACTGTGCTTGGTCTTACATTTAGGCCCAGCATGTGAAATACTTCACATATAGTAACATTCAACAAAATGTACTTTGTTCCCATAAACATGCTAACACAGTTAATAGAGTCATAACTGGACCACAGGGACATTAATTGATGTACTGAGTAATCTGAGTTGTCAGAAGAATGTAAATACTAAACTTCAGACTCACATTGCTGTTGCTGAGAGCTTTTTCTTGGCTCTTCTTAGCATGTAGTGTTGCCTTGTAGATGGGATTAGAGCTAATGCACTGGAATTGCATTGCATTCCCATTAAAGAAACCCAGACAGGTCTAATTTCCTTTTATTCCTGAGCTCAGGCTTCAGTATCTTCCCTGATTCTTCTTGGGGGCCAGGCTCTCAGGTTGTGTTTGGCTCAGGGAATGCAGAAGCACTTTTGAGCTCTGACATGTAGGTGTGCACATTTTTCACATCTCAAGTCAGCACAGGGCAAGGTGCAAATTTTATGGCCAAAATCTGAATGCTCCAGCCAGATCTGTCTCGATGAACCAAGAAACCAGAAAACTAAGACATGTTTCAATGCACTCTCCACCACTTGCTCTTGCAGAGGCTGCCACACTGGCCTGGAGAGGGGCAGATGAGACTTTGATGACATAAGCAATGCATGCACAGCAATTTTAGCTAATGGTAGCCCACCAGCCTGCCAGCTGCAGAGGTTCTGGAATCATTGCCAACAACTCTCATGGGTTTGCAGACAGCCTTGCAGGTGCACTGACACGTGCAGTTAATGCAGCAGTGACACTGTGCCCTGAGCAGGGGGGGCTGCCTTGTTGTGTGGCTGATCCCAAAGCATGCAGAGATGCAGAGACTGGCGGTCCTCAAATCCCCCAAATCCTCCAAACAGTGCAAATAAATTTCAAATTAGGTGTGCAGCTTGTTTTCCTTTCCCATCCTTTCTTTTTCCTGCTGAATGATGGTGAGTGGAGAAGGGTCTTTGTCCATGTCTTCAAATTTATGAAAAGAGGAAAGCAGAACAGTAGATGAACCATCATTTTCGTGGGACACCTTCCTGTAGGAGAGGTCAGGCTGCAGCTCTTCCACCAACTCCTGCTGCTGTTCCCACTTCAGTGCCTCCTGACAATAAAGAGGTGGAAAGAGGGAGTGTGGAAGAAGCAGAGACAAAGGAATGGTATTTGGGAGGAGAATTTAGAAGCACAGTGGGTTTTCTGGAAAATTGCATCTTCACACTACTTTTCCCTGTTATCTCTTTCAGTGTGCCAGGCAGCTCCCACCGTGTAACCTGTCTGTGGGCAGCTGAAGCCTGGCTTGATTCACATTAAGGAAAATCAGTTTTGGGGATGGGGTGAGCATCTGCTTCTCCCCTCAGATTTATTACTGTGGTGGAAGTTCCTGTCATCCCTCACTCTGCACCTGTGTTTCCAGCCACTTCTCCATTGTTATTCCCAAGTGACGACGGATTGAATCTCTGCTAATGCAGCAAGCGGGCTGGGGCTGCTCCAGGTGCATGCTCCAACTCTCCAAAATGTCCACTGGCCACAGACCTAGACATGTCTGGTTAAGAAGGGATCTGCCAAAAAGTATTTTGTTCTGTGTTGTTGGAGTGTTTATGTTCTATTTTTTTCTAAGAGTTCCTGCCAAATAGCAAGACAGCACAGATGCAGAGCTACTGCACAGGTCATGGAGGAGGAAGCTGCTTCTCAGTTGAAGGTGAGAGCCTTACAGATGGCTCCCTTGTTCTGGCACCTCCCTCAGTCCAAACTCAGTTGGATGCTGTGAATTTTACTGGATCTGTGATGTTGCACTAGCACAACCCTTGTGTATCTGGCTGTAACCACATTGCCTGCAGTTTTGGATCAATGCAGGTCTCACCCACCTTTCAAGGCTGCACCTTTGTCCTACACCTTGCCAGCCTGAGCAGAGAAACGCACAGTGAAAACCACCCTCCAGCAATCCCTTTCCTCAGTTCTGCTGCAGTGTAATTGTTTGCTCCACTAGGATTATCCCCACCTGAACAAGGAGCCCTCTGCCCTTTTCAGTTGTTCAAGCCCCAGAGCTCTGTCCTGTGCCCGTGGTCACTGGAAGGCTTCCAGCTCACACAGCTGGAACAGCTCAGTGGCCAGCTGGAACTTGTGTGAGGGGGCTCAGAGCCACACTGAGAGCCTTGAGACCCAGATCAGCTTTAAGGAGACATCCTGAGAAAGCCACCAAGTCCTCCAAAAGACAATTCAGTAGCAAACCCATGGCAGACCACTTGATACTAATTTTTGTTGTTAATGTAAGGGCTACATCTCCTTAGGTATTTTGATAAATCTGGTATCATCTACACATTCCATCAGAGTTTACAATTACTTTTTACTTTTTAACACTATTTCTATTTCAATTTCACTTTACCTTAAGGATCACTCCCACCGTCCAAGTAAAAGTTTGGCCAAGGCTGAAGCCCAGCACTCCAGAACAGCCCAGGCTGATGTAAAGATTGCAGCTGAATCCCTTCACTCCATGTGCCTCTGTCATGCAGTAAACAACAAATACAAGCAGAAAATTAGGGAATTCCACAGAATTCAATGAACTGTTGAGAACCTATTAAGAAAATATGTCAGAAATGCATCATGCAAAGCAAAACTCTTTTCCTTGCAGCCTCTGCCAAATACATAGATACATGATGCCCAAAAACTGAGGTTTAGGAGATGATAACCCATTTCCCTGAATTTTGTATAGCTATCAAAATCTTTTATGTAAATGTTCACTATAGTGGGCTGTAAAACCCTGTAGAATGGTTCTGCTCTTGCTTTTTGGGAGATCAGATAAATAACCTAACTCATCTGAGCCCATCTAAGGTTGCTCAATGAGTAGGTTCTGAATGTATCAAAAGATGAAGCACACCAGCTCCAGAATTACACCTCTAAATGTTTTTAAAGACAAGGGCTAAAATGTCTGATTTTTTGGGCTGGTTTGGGCCTCAGCCTCCCTGGAAGACAGAGTCATACTAGTAAGAATTTCTAATTTATGTATGTATTTATAGACTGTCTCATGCAGAGACCAGCGGTTGAACCAGAACTGTGTAACCAGGGAGTTATAATATCCAAACTTGCAGGTTTCCCTCTGGCTGAGGTAGGACATGAGGGCTCCTCTGTCCTCCTGGAGGCAACCTGGAGGCTGCCTTCCCATGACAACACCAGTTTTCCTCCTGGGTGAATGGTCTGTGAACCAAGCAGCAGCCTGTGAGCTGTGCATGACCACTGAAAATGGGACTTTGTGCTGCCAGGCAGACACAGGTTCTTTTTCTCCAGTGAGAGGGCATTTGAGAGGAAATTACTACACACTGCACAGGACAAAACATTTTTCCTATTGTGCTGAAATGTATCTAGAGCGGGGAAACTACACTTAGGATATGGGAAAAAAGGGGAAATAACAACATGGGGTTGTCTGCAGTGCAGTAAGGGAAGAAAAACACCAGGAGAGGCATCCTGAAGCATGCTTCCTGCATATATTGAATGCTTTAAAACATGATGCTTTTCCTTTTAAAAACAGTGAACACACTGGCATTACAATCCCTTATTTTTTTGAGTTGAGTGATACATTCCAGTCTTTGTAGGACACTTTTTTTCAGCTGAGATGGCATTTGGCTGTGCTTACTATGACAAACAGAGAAGAATTGGCATGTGGCATGCTTCAATAAATATGCAACCAGGTTCTGTAGAGAAAAATATCTATAAAAATGAATCAGATACTTAATTGTCATCTACTGCACGTTCAGAGGTCCATGGTACTGAAAATAAACAATATTTATAAGCATTTCATAGGCCACTATAAAAACACACTGCATTTTACTTTGTAACTTTATAGGATGTTTTTCAGCTTGTGTTCCTTTACAAAAGAGCTTTCTTTATTAATTATTTATTTTCTTTTAGTGTGGAAAATAGTTTCAGGCTCACCAAAGATGAGAACACAATACAATATTTAATTAATATTCTTTATTATTGTTTCTTGTTTCTCCAAGATGAAAAATGTGCTGTTATTCCCAGAACTTGGTTAGAATAGCAAACCAGTCTCTGCAGGGTAACCCTGAATCAAGCATCTTCTTTCATATGCCCAGTCATCAGTCAGAAGGAGGGGACAAAAACAGGACACACAGTGGGGCACATGGAATTAATGAGGTTTCTGAGGACAATTCATTATTCTATTATCCTAAGCAATAATATTTTTATTTCTTTATGTTTAGAGGCCTGGAGAACTGAGGGTACAGTAGGTACATTCCTTACATGAAAAAAGAGTCCTCTCTGTCTGAAGGATTTTGGACTGTGTAAAGGAGAAAATATGCAGGAAAGAAGAGTTGAGAGAATTAGGAATTCAAAAGAAGACAAAGAGGTCTGAAACAAGTAAACCCTAAGTGCCTGAAAACAAAGTTCTTAGCTTTTTTTGTATGTCTTATGTGAAGTTATCTCAGAGTCTTTTAAGCATGAAGCTGCGATCTTGATTTCCACAGAGACTGTCAATTGCCACTTGATTTTAAACATTTTACTGCTTTCTGGGGGCAACTAGAGATGAAAAGCTGCAGCACAGAGCATTGCTCTTCAGGAACAGTGTAGGTGAGGAAGGTGTTACAGCTCTTACTCCTCACAGGTACACAACTGTATGACATGCCATAAAAACAGCATTTCACAGACAGTTACTTACCTGGAAATTTAGTGCATAAGGAGTAACCCAGTGAGTAATCACCAGAAAACACTGCAGAAATGTTATAGACCATTTTTAGAGAGAGAAAAGCTGAAGGAAAATTATAGACCACTCATTCAGTCTGATACTTTTGGCACATCATTAGTCACATTGAGAATTGTCTAATAAGGCTGATGCATTGTCTGGCCCAACATTTTACAGCATGATGTTTTTCACCATGATTTAATACCACAGGCAATATCTACCTTCTCAATACTGATCTCAGCAATGTATGAACCTACTAATTTCTCCCAAATAGCATTTGGTGTAGGGTATGAGGCCCTGTGCATGACACATGTGGGTGTTTTCAGCATCCATTTGTGTGTGACAGAACCAGACACCTCACTGTCCAGAGGTCACTCACACCTGATCCACACTGCAAGCTGTCAACCAGCTGGTACCCACAACAGGTGCTTCTTCAAGGGAGGAAAAGTAGGACAAAGCAATTGAATCTGCAGCCATGACAGTGTCCATGCCTTTGAGATGGAAAAGGTCAGTGGATGGAGCAAAGATGGTAAATTCCATGGTATTTACTTTTGTCTGCAAGTGTAGGCAAGCAATATGTTACTGCTGCAAACAATAGGTAGTAACCATGACTGACATCTCAAATGCTGAGAAGACTGAGCAAATTAAGAACACGTAAGAGTTCAGAACATGTAAGAACATGTAAGAGAAAAGGAGAAGAAAGTGTCTTGGAAAAAATACACAAAGTAGTAGAGCAGCTGAGAGAGGAAAAGCAACTGCTGCAAGAGCACTACCAGCTTCAAGCATAAGTCTTGCAAAAGCTGTGAAAAGTGAGCATAACAAAGAATCTGTGAACATTTTGTATGCATGAACCTGAGAGCTGAAATGGCAGCAATCCCTCCCATTCCCAGGACCTGAGGCTCGATCTCCCTGCCCACTTTTGCATAGCTGTGTGTGTGTGTCCAGGGCAGCTGCTTTGTTTGATGGCCTGTTTCAATCTTGGCTGCTGATTGTTGCCCTGCACTCACCATTTCAGCAATCACAGGCCCACATTTCAAAGGGTCCTGGCTGAGGTATTTGCAATTTGCAATTTGCAAACTGCAATTTGCCAAGGTGCCATCTGAAATCACTGCTCAGAAACAGATCAATAATAGTGGGCAACAGCCAAAGAATCTTCTTCTCTTGTAAAACCTAGATATGATCCCGTCCAGCAAACTGAATATTATTATTTATTTGTGTCAGCCTCTGGCACGTAATGGGCATTTTATAGACAAGAAACGATAAAATTTTGGTTAGAGAGAGAAGCAGACAGATGCAAGGGTGGGGAAATAACAACAGATTATTTCAGTGTATAGTTAGCACCAGCCTCTTAAAGCAAAAATTTTGGAGTGTATTTTCTAGAACTACTTGGAAAGAGTTGCACAGATAGCAGCTGAAGAGACAGATAAAGAACTTGAAAGATGGGTAGACATTGACTAGACAGTGTTTGGGATTGCTTTGAGTTCTGTGTGCAGAAAGGATGTAACTATAACAAAAAGACATTCAGAAAGCAGATTATCAGCTTTTTTTGCTTTTGGTTCTGCAAACCTGGGATGTGGACAGATTTTGTTCAAATGTGGACAGATTTTGGTGCTGCCAGCTACACTAACAGGAGAGACCATTCAGAGTTTTACACTCTACAAACATTCACCCACATTTGGGAGTCACATGCAGTGGGACATTTGATCAGATCTGGACCTAGCTTAAGCTAAATTAGAATTGTAAATACAGATAAATATGGTTTGGAACTCCAACTCATCCACAGTCTTTTTCTAATGGAAACAGAATATCTTACGTGAAACAGTGGTCCTACGTGATTCACTTACTTATCCCCACCCTTAGGAAAAATATATTTTGGATGCCTCTCTCTTAACCTGACTTTAATCTTCATGAAAACATGTCTGATAGCTTTGGAGACAATATTGGTATGTTCTGTACAGAAATTTTACTAGCTGCTTTTTTACTTTTTTTTCCTTTGGCATCAACTTGAAAGAATTGTTGGAAGATGATGCCTGCTGGAAACATTTATCCATTTCATTTTAAGAATGTGAGTAATTGTGCAGTGTATGTCATGCATATTAAATGTTTCACTATGAAAACAAATTTTACTCATTATTGCTTCTTATGACATTCCAATATATTCTCCTAGAATATGCTCTGCTCTCTGCCATCTGCCCATTTCTGGAATTAGGATGCAGCAGGCCGATCCAATACTTTGCACAAATCTCAATGGTTTTAAGATTAGGCTTTGCAAGAATGCATTCCACTGGCTCTCCAGCCTGGAACCAACAACAAAATAACTATGTGATGGCAGGAAAGGACACAGCCTGCTGGAAGTTTTGCATCGCGTGATCAAGTGATGGAGGAGTGTTGTAAAATCTATTCCCTGGCAGAATAGTTGTCAGTGTGGCTGAGTTTTAGTAGAACATCCTTTTTCATTGAAATCCTACACTGTTTTAGTTCCTGTCTTGTTCTAAACATGAACAAGTAGGCCTAATAAAGCAGAGACTCTGCACAAAGTTGTAATTCACAGACTATACGATTAAATAGTTCAGAGGTCCCAAACACAGAGTGACAGAAAACACCCTTGCAGGTGCTGTGCCATGCAGGAATCACAGAAATAACGGCGTGGAGACTCCTATGTAACCCAAAGATCCAGTACAGCCTCCTGCTTAGGTCAGAACTACTGCCAACACTGAATATTAATTCTGTGCATCATCTCTATGGACGGAGAGTCCAAAGGTAGCAATGAAGAAACTTCTGGGCATTAGGAAAAGCACATACCAACTCAACCTGGGATTAAACTAGTTTTAAAAAGTGGGTGAAACTTACAGACAAAAGATGTGAAAAGAGTCATTACTTGAATGATGCAGAGGGGACAAAGACAAACTGGAAAACAGGGGTATAAAAGAAGCAAAGCTAGGACCACAGGTGGCTGTTTGAAGCAGGATGGGTTGTTTACTTGGGAGTGAGAGAAAATAACTGAGGCAAAGCAAATCCCCCTGTTTGGATGCATCCATTTGGATCTGTGAATGAGCACTGCAGGCTGGAGCAGGACAGTTGGCCAAGCTGTCCTGACCTGCATGGTGCATCTGCCCTGCTGGAACAACCCACAGACCTGGGGTGAAGACCAAGGGGTGTGATTTGGGATAGACCCATGATGCTGTTCAGAGAGGAGGAATGTGAAACACAGAGCCACAGTGTGGAGAAGAAGCTTTCAACAGTGTTACAATGAGGGGAAACAGCAGCACACAAAGGGATTTTTTCTGGGTTGTGACAAATGCAATTTCTGCCATAAAAAATACGGTATGTTTTGATGTGGCTGCAGTTTTGGGAAAAGAGGAAAGTACCTCACTCCGCCCTCTTTCTCACCCCAGTCCCTCACAGTCTGTGACCAAAATGCAGCGAAATGTGTCAGCCCTTGAGGAAAACAGCAAAGAAATATGAAGCTCAATTACAAGCTTTTAATGAAGCTTCAGTTCCTTATAATCCTATGAAAGCAATGGAAAGTACAGTGGGTCACAAGGTGCTGGAGTATGCATCGTGGTTCCCCGTGTGCAGCACGCGAGGCTTCGGAAGGGCTGGGATGCTTTGTGCCAGGCCCTGGGGGTGGACAGACACAGCAGTCTTGCTTTATGTTCCCTGAAACAACTTCTGGCAAGGCTGGTGAGAAGTCAGCAGGCAAGGCACAAAGACTGCCAAGGTACAGCCCAGAACCCCACAGTCTGGATCACTGCTGGAATAGGAGACACCTGTGGGAACGTGTGCCAGCTGGACATCCACGAGACTGGCCTTGCTGTCACGTATCCAGCAATGAAGAAGTACCTGGTTTTGGAGCCCCATGCCCAGTTTATGCAGTTTGATGTAAGAAAAAGAAGAAACCAGTCCATCACATGCCTTTTCTGGGAAGGTTGAGGCCCGGAATGAATTTCAAGAATGAGACTGTCTCAGTTAATAAATAGTGTGATTATACTAGAGTAAAATTAGGTGTCTAAAAGTTGGATGTGGAATGGGGAAGCAAAACAGATTTGTCAGCTATCACAACTAGATCTCAAAAGCATGAAAAACATAAGTTAATGATATAATAAATCAACTATATTCAGAGTCATCAGGTTTCAAATACCATTCCCAAATCTCACCAGACATCAGCTGTGTGCAAAAAACCCCAAATCCAGCTAATGGAAGATCTTGCTTTAGCTTCAATAGGAGCTGAACAGAGTGGTATGAATGTGCAATCCTGGCTCTGTGCCTGCTCATTTCAACAAGACTTTGGTGAATGTTGATTTTGGAAAGTAACTTGAATTGAAGTTAAAGGTCTGATGTCCCTCTCTCCATCCAAGTTCAGATGAATTAATATAACTGTCAGTGCAGATAGTTGTTGCTTGGGATTGTTGCTTAGAATCAGAGAGAATCACAGAATCATTTAGGCTGGAAAAGAGCTTTGGATCATGCAGTGAAACCATTAGCCCAACACTACCAACTCCGCCACTTAGCCACGTCCCTAAGTGTCACTTCTACACAACTTTTAAATTCCTCCAGAGACAGTGACTCCACCACTTCCCTGAGCTGCCTGTTCTGGTGCTTGACAAGCATATCAGAGAATAAGATTTTCCTAATATCTGAGAGAAATTGAGGCCATTTCTTTTTGTTCTTTTTCTTGTTTATCTGGGAGAAGAGACCAACCCCCACCAGTCTACATCCTCCTTTCAGGTTATTTGTAGAGAGCAACAAGGTTCCTCCTAAGCCTCTTTTTGTCCAGGATAAACACCCCCAACTCCCTCAGCTGCTCCTCACAGGATTTTGTGCTCCAGATCTTTCCGCAGCTCCTTGCCCTTCTCTGGACACATTCCAGCACCTCCAAGTCTTTCCTGTAATAAGATGCCCAAAACTGAGCCCAGGATTTGAGGTGTGGCCTCACCAGTGCCCAGCACAGAGGGGCAGTCCCTGCCCTGGTCCTGTTGGTCACATAAATACTGATACATTCAGGATGTCCTTGGCCTTCTTGGCCACCTGGGCACGCCCTGGCTCATGTTCAGCCACTGTTGAGCAGCACCCCCAGCTCCTTTCCCACTGGGCAGCGTTCCAGCCACGCTGTCCCAGCCTGGGGCACTGCCTGGGGCTGTTGTGACCCAAGGGCAGGACCCAGCACTTGGCCTGGCTGAACCTCACACAACTGGCCCTGGCCCATGGATCCAGCCTGTGCAGATCCCTCTGCAGAGCCCCCTGCCTCCAGCAGGTCAGCACTCACACCCAGCTTGGTGCCATCTGCAAACTGGCTGAGGGTGCTCTCAATTCCTTCACCCAGATCATCAATAAAGATGGACAAGGAATCACAAGGACTGACCCTGATACTTATCACTGGGGGGCACCACCAATGACTGGCTGCCAACTGCATTTAACTTTATCCACCACCACTTTCTGGGCCACCACCCACTTTCTTACCCAGTGAAGAGTACCCACATCCACACCATGAGCAGCCAGATTTCTCCAGGAGATGCTGTGGGAGATGGTGTCAAAGGCTTTGCTGAAGTCCAAGTAGACACATTCCCAGCCTTTCCCTCACCTACTACATGGGTACCTTGTCACAGGAGGGGGTCAGGTGGGTCTAGCAGGACCTGCCTTTCACAAACCCATTCTGGCTGGGCCTGATCCCCTGGTTTGCTGTGTGTGTCCACGATGGCACTCAGGATGATCTGCCATGACCTTCCACAGCACTGAGGTCAGGCTGCCAGGCCTGTAGTTCCCTGCATCTTTCTTTTGGCCCTGCTGGTAGATGGGCATTGTTTTTGCCAGCCTCCACTCAGCTGGGACCTCCCTGGTGAGGCAGGGCTGCTGGTAAATGATGGGAAGAGGTCTGCTGAGCACTTCCAGCAGCTCCCTCAGTGCCCTTGGGTGGATCCCAGCCGTCCCACAGCCCTGTGTGCATCCAAGTGCTGCAGCACGTCACTGACCATTTATTTCCCTTTGGATCATGGGGGCTTCATTCTGCTCCCCGTCCCTGTCTTCCAGCTCACAGGGCTGTGTACCCCGAGAACAACTGGGGTTGTTATTACAGGCTGAGGCAAAGAAGGCATAAAGCACCTCAGCCTTTCTTATCCTTTGTTGCTATGTTTCTGCCATGTCCAGTAATGGATATAAATTCTCCTCAGCCCTCTTTTTGTTGCTGTTGTATTTATAGAAACATTTTTTTATTGCCTTTTACAGCAGTAGCCAGGTTAAGTTGTAGTTGGGTTCTGGCCCTTCTGATTTTCTCCCTGCATAATTTCACAATATCTTTTTAGTCCTCCTGAATCACCTGCCCCTTCTTCTAGACATGAACTCTCCTTTTTCCCCTGACTGTCAGCCAAAGTTCTCTGTTCAGCCAGGCCAATCTCCTCTGCTGGCTCAATTTTCAGCACATGGGGACTTTTCTGTACCTTTAGGATTTCCTCCTTGCAAGATATTCAGCACTTCTGGGTTTCCAGATCCCCCTGTTTTGTGCACATGTTGCGTGCACTGGTGTAAATATCAATTGGGATATGGATCCCACAGTCTTTTTGTGGGAAGAAGCTTGAATTCCTGTAGGACCATTCTCAGGTATTCTGTGGTTTCTAATACAGCAATAACCTTGGGTCTTTGCTGCTGTGTGGCTTTCCATTCTCTACCCTCACTGAGAGGGCAGATCACTGGGCCTCACTCGTATCCCTCAAAGACGGAATCACCTTTTTCTGGAGAATAATTGCCACAAGGTATGTGTGCTTTACTCTGTTCCTGTGGCACGTTTTAATGATTTTCAGGCTTCTTCCTTTGTTACTTCTTTGCCAAGATCCCACTTAGTGTCCAACACTAACAAGTGGCTTTAAAGTCTTATGAAAAGGATCATAAACATGCTTTCTACTTGTAGAATCGTATCTTGTTAGAAAGAAAACAAAAAGCCTTCACATAAAATCTCCCTATGTCCCATGCCCAACTGGCCCTGGACGTGTAACTCTGCACTCTTCCACTTTTTGTCTATGTGTTGGTAAGTTCTTTTGTTAATCTTTATTTTCGTAATGAAGTCACTCATGGGTTTTGCACCCTGTCTTCATCCAAAACCAGCATGAACCTTACCTTACCTTAATATTTTCTTCTCTTCTAGACTTGATAATGGTGGATCTGGGTTTGTACTTAGTAAGGAAAGGAAACAAATACCTTTAATCTGGCCTGGTCAAAATATAAAATAATTAAGTCAACTGTATTTAAATCTTTATCCATGCCTGTTTAATTTTTTCCTGTATTGATGGAGTGCTGTGTAGGCACAGACTGTGTTGTGTTTAATACATTTTAACTTTTTTCTTCTCCATGTAACTGCCGTTTTGTTTTCATCCAAGAAAAGCAGAGGAGTCCCTGATCTTTATAAGTGCATCATTAAATTTTAACTCATCCTGATGATGTAAAGTGCCCTTACTAAAGCTTTATATTTCTTTTCCCAACTACTGCAGCTCTGCTCGAGAGATTTTGAAGAAATGCTCAGATTGCTTTATCAGCTTCCTGCCTGGTACTGAAGGGCTCCACATCACAAATTGTCCTCAACCTTCTTGGCACCAAATGGCTTGCTGAGCCTTTCTCAGGTGGTTTCATTGCCCAGCTGCCAACCCTCTCAGCCTTTCAGCCTTGCTTTGATGGCCTCGGGGGTGTCTCACACTCCTCTGCTGCATGTTTAACCTCATCCTTGATCATCCACTTCAATTGACTGCTTGTCTTCTTGAGTCCCTGTTGCAGGCAACACAGCTGAGAAGTGATTTAAATTTAAAGGCACCTTCAAAGGCCACTTAATCCACCCTCCATTCTAAGCCAATCTAACTAGATCAGGTTGTTAAGGACACGAGTAGTCAAGACTTGGAGGGTGGAAAGGACAAGGTTATGCCTCCTCAGCTGGAAGATGAAGCACTCAAACCAAGCAACCAAGAACAAGAACCTTGGGCAGAAGCTGCTGAGAAATGGCAGACAGGTAGATGGCAAAACCAGGACAGCCTCAAGGGCCAAGGGGACAAACATCATTCAGATGCAGGGACCCCAAGTGCTGTCCACAGGGTAACACCTTGGAAGTCAGGTGTTTCTTACCTGGACATTTATTGAATGCTGAACCTGGCTTTAAATGGATGCATCTGAGGTAGAATAGGGTGCACAGGAAGGTGTCAAAGGCATGGTGAAAGACAATGAATTCCACTTTAACAGTAGGAAGAAAACTCTCCTGAATTCTTCTAATGCAGGAGGCAAATTTGGCTTTGAGGGAAGTGGGAAAAAGGGAAGCATGCCAGGAAAAAGGAATTTGTCTGTAACTGAGTCACGGCTTGGAAATGGCCTTGGTGGCACACGTTGTGACAATTCCATGGCTCTGAAGCTACAAGTGACTCCACAGGAGGGGTGGCTTTGCCATCAGGTGGACAGCTGTGATGTCACAAGGCTGCTGTACCTGCAGAAGGCAGGGAAGCAGCAAGTCTTCCCATATCCCCAGCAGCAGTCCACTCCTTGAGCCAGGTACACAGCTGTGCAAAACTCAGATCTTGCCCTCAGGAGGTCCCCAAGGTGGCTTTCTTGGGGTCAGTCAGAGGCCTCTCAGTTCTGTGAGCACTGTGCCATGTATGCTCACGGTCAGCAGGCTGGACCCCCTTGGCATTTGGGAATAGAGCCAGTGGAAGGGCTGATATTTGAGGATGGGGCTCCACTGTGCGTTTGTGTGTCAGGAACCCAATCATCAGTACATATAACTGCACTTTTAAAAAGCTTAGTCCTGAGATACAGAAGCTCCTGGGAAGTCCTGATGGTACTGGAAACCCACCCAAAGCCTTACATCTTCCTCCTTTTCAATTCTATTCTCCTAAGTTTGGTTACTTTTTTTTTTTTAACTTACATTATTGTGAATGCCAGCACAGGTTCTTCTTTAGGAGCACATAAATTATGTCCTTTCTGGCTCCAGAGAGTTAAAATCTGCTCTGCTTGCTCCTGCTCTACCTTCTGCAAGCTTTTGAACACTGAGATCCCAAAGTATTACTGTGTGTGTCAGTGTCCCACTATCACTCCCCAGGTTATTGCAGGTGAAAATTATAGATTGAAGATGAACAGAACTGGACAGTCTGTGTGATGAAGATGGTGGTGAGGAGATACTCTCAAGAGACTCATTGCATGAGGCTTTTTCTGCAGTGCTTAACCACCCTTTTTTGCAGGCTCCAACTGCACAGTTCTGCCCTGAGGTCCGGCATTAGAAGGAGTAGCACTGAGCCTCTGAAATCCTGTGGATGGTAATATTCTCCCTCTGCTGCAATAAGACTTAAGTCCCTTCACATTCCGAATTCCTCTTATCTGTATCTCAAGTCCGCAAGGTCAGAACCAGTATTTCTTTCTTGCACCGACCTCTGCGAAAACATTTGGATGAATGTTATTAATCTCCTTGGTGCCCTGCATGCCTAGGAGATGTCAACAAAACAGCACACAAGCAGTGCTTGGAATGAACATAATGAGGCAGGTTTGATCCAAATAACAACGGAAACCTGTCACACCTAAATAAACAGGGGAGCATGCCAATGAACACAGCAGTTTGCTGGGTGATGGGTAGGAGCAGGCCATTGCTGACAGGATAGTCAGGCTGAAAGCTCTTCCACACAAAAATGGCATGGGTTGTTCTGCTGGGCCCAGCCACCAGGCTCTGGTTTTACTCAGAGCACTGAGGAAGAGCTGTGGGTTTGGTGTCTTCATCCTCTCTTTGCACTGCATGAACAGTGGCCTCTGTCCTTTCTTCTGTGAGGTAGTGGGCCATTTTCTGTTCTGCAGGTGTGGCAAGGAAGCACAGCTGGGCTGGCTGCTCTGTGAACAGAGCAAAAATCCCCACAGGAATCACAATAGTTCTAAGGTGGACACAGGGTAAAGTACCCAGGAGGAGCAGTGGGAAGTCAGCAGCTATGCCACAGCAGGACACAGGCTATGGAACCTTGGGCATGTGTTTCTTGTAACTCTCCCTGTGCTGAGCTGGAGAACCTGAGGGGATCAGGACAGTAGAGGTATCTGCAATTCAGCTGAGGAACTGACTCGTGGTTTTGTCAGGACTTACCTGAGAGGCTTTGGAAATAAGATGTTAACTTGAATTGAATTGGTACAGGGGAAATGGGTAAAGATAAGGGCAGAGTCTGGGTGCCTTGTTGCACACAACTAGCAGAGGGAGCAGCAGGGGATATCATGCCTGCTAGTCCCCAGTACATCTGGTTCCTTGACAAAGCAAGGCAAAGCCTGGGACAATCTGGGGGCAGAATAAAACCACCAGCACTCTGCCTTGCTGTTGGGCCATGTGCAGAACATGGATGTGTGACTAAAAGATCCATGTGCATTTGCCTGTCTCTCTCAGGCAGCTGCTTTAGAGGAGAGATAAGGGTCTACTATAAACTGTCCAAGTAAGGGTTTCATGTCTCATGATGTACAATCCTGCCCACTTGTGTCTAGATGGCTCTGTAAGCTGTTATGTCAAAGCCACGGGGGATCCAAAGGAAGCCAGGAGATGATAGCAGTGAACCTTGTGAGGGCATCCTTGATGCCCAGCAATTCCATTTTGGCTGTATCAATGAAAGAGCCAACTATTGTGAGAAAGCACTGGGAAAGCATTAAGACGGGATTCACCGCTAAAGGCGTATCTTAAATAGTTCAATGAAAATCCTGTCTCTTTAAATTTGAAAGTGCAGTGTGCTTGCTATCACCTCAAAAGCAGCTCTTGTCTGCAGCTGTACATTGAGTTAAGGACTTCATCTGTAATAACTCAATCTTATGTCCCTGGTCAATCAGATACAGCACCTGCATTTTAAACATGTATTTCCTGTTGTGAATTTTTGCTTCCAGCCTTATTGTCCCTCAGTTATCTCTTCTGGACTATGTTTGATAGCTGCATGTTCCAAAATCTTGTAGAGGCTTTACATATTTTTGTATCGGAGCAGAGATTTGCCAAGACCAAACAGCAAACCTGGAAACCTTTCTTTTACATTTGTCCTTTTTAGTTACACAAATCAAGAAGCAAGGACATCTTAGAGGTTCTGTACTGACCTTTGATACTCTTATTTCATCTCCACATCCTCTCTGTTAATCTATATAATTAAGCAACATTGACTTCTGCCTTCAATCTTGAAAGGCTTCAGGCAGACTTGTGTGACAGCTGCACATCTCCAGGCAGGCATTTTAACCAGATTCCCTGAAATGTCTTTAGAAATTTTCAGCTTTGAACAGCTAAGGCAACACAGCTAGAAGGGATACGGTTTTAAAAATACCCCATCTGCAAGACATAAGACCTTAGCACATTTTATAAGCGTTCAGACACAAGTTAAATAAAATTAATCCTTTCATTTCCCACTACATTCATGCTACTGGGAAAATGAGTTTGTTTACCTAGTTCTCAACAACTTTTACAGGGACCATGAAATCAGTAATTTATTCAATTTTCGTGCTTCTTCAACACCTTCCTTTCCAGGATCACAATGTGTCCCCTGGCTGGGCTCAGGAAACTTCCTGTATTACTTGCATTAAATTAAATTACTTGCCCACCATGTGCAAATAGGAAGGCAGACCCTGTCACTGTATTCCTTTGCTCTTCTGACACTGGATTCAAGAGTTCCCAAGCTTTCCAGAGCAAATGAATTTGAAACTGGTTGTATATATCTTTAATTAGTTAATAAGCATTTAATATTAAGTTTTCCTTGATTATTTTTGCAATTTAGAAAGAGCCCTGCTTTCCCTGCTGTGTATAACTGCACAAAACCCATGTCCCAGAACTCAAACTCTCAGCACCTTGATGTGTTTCACATTCCCCCCTGCCCATTGCCCTCTGAGGCTGTGGCTCACTCTCCCAGTGTGAAAACAGCAGAGGACACAGCCTGATGCCCTTTTCCATCACTGCCATTTTTCTAGGGTTCCTTCTACCCACACGAGGCATTTTTCTAGGGTTCTTTCTGCCCGCATGAGGTTCCCGCATGTCTCATTCCCAGCTGTGTGCTGCTCTGCTGGAGTTAATGATCCCATTGAGCTTTGGACCGCGGGAGTCAGGATTTCCTGGTGCTGGCTGCAGACACAGATTCCTGACGCTGCAGCACTCTAGTGTGAGAATAGGGGAAATCGATGACTTCTGAGGGATAAGTTATGGCTTTTTGTTTACTTTGGCCTTTGTTTGTAAGCCACGCAATGCGCTCTGCGTTTCTTTGACTCTCCCATCACAAGCTTTCCGGGCAGTGTGGAAGGTGCTCACGTCTCCCCAAGTGCCTGTTTGTCATTCCCGATGTGATATTGCTCCAGTCCTGCAGGTGAAGGACTCTGCCAGGAGCCCCTCTGGCCCGAATTTGGTCATGCACACCTTTGGGACCAAACCTTTCCAGCCTGGTGCTCAGTGCTCTCCCTGGAACCCCAAAGCTCCTCCAAGGGGGCTGAGGCTGTGTGGTCCTGCAGCCCTCTTTGCAGCCCCTGACCCCCAGAGCAACCAAAATCCCACAGGAATCATTTTCTTCACCCCCCACCCCTCCTCTCTCTGCAAATCTCTTATCTGTACAAACACTTCCTGGACTGCCTGAGTTCTCATACTGCCCCAGAGCTCGAACACAATTCGACTGAACAGATTATTGAACTGGGAGATTTATGCTGTTTGCGAGTGGGACTGCAGGTTGTTTTTGTTCCAATTAAACAATGGGAATAAGGAAAAACAAATGCTGCTGTTAAAATAATCACAAAATCTATGCAATGTAGGCAACAAAAATGAAGTTCACTGCTACTTTGCATATGTGTGCGCACTCCTGTATATAGAATAACTATCAGTGAAACAAAACTGTTTCATTGATACTTCCTCTATATACAGGAGTGCAACACATATGCAAAGTAAAAATGTATTGCTTAATTATCCAATACCTGGGGTTACACTACTTGCTTAGACCTTAATCTAAAAGAGAACCCAAACACAGTGAATATTTTTGGGTTTAAGTTTTATTGTAGTGTTCAAAAGCTCACAGAGCCATCCTAGGTTTGGGGAAAATAAAATTCAAGGACATCTTCTGCTGTACTGCAATAAGGACTTTCACTTACAATTAAATGGAAGTTGGGCCAAGCTTTGAATATTCATTTAATACTTATATTTCCCCTAATTTTTTTCCCTTGCCTGTGTGTGGCTGTAAGAGTCTGCTTGTGCTATTGCTTTTTCCCAGCTGTTTTGCAGATAACTTCTGATGTCTTCTGGCCAACTGGGTGCAGACAGCTCCAGCTGGGCCATGCTGTGCTGGGCCACTTGTAGACAGACTTTGAATTTTTTCGGGTTTTGTTTAGCTTGTCCCGAATGAAGTTTGTTTATTTGGGCACAGATACCTGCCTTTTCAGGCAGAGCAATATAAGACAGCAAAAGGGACTCTGAGATCATTCACAGGACCATGCCTGTTTAGAACTTACCTGTCATGTACGGGAGATAATGTAACAGCATAAAAAATGTATCTGCAAAAATATTCTCATCTGACCTGATAACTTATGCAACAAACCAGAACACTTGTCTGTACAAGGGATAAGTTTTTACATATCTAAGGATTGCTTTTATGAAGAATACTACTACATGCACCCTCAGAGGACATTTTTACAATACTGTATCACTTAGAGCAGTAGTCAAATTGCTTGTCCAGTTTTGCAATTATTTGACAAAATAAGATATTTAAACTTTTATCTGTAATTCTTGAAGGGAAAGGGACTTTGCAAATTATTTTTTATTGTCTTCTTTTTGCAGTAGAATTGGAAACAACATTAAGACCAAGACTGATCCTACATAGCCGCAGGATTTTAAGGGAATGGTGTTTGGGTTATGGATAAAGGAAGATGAGTTTCGGCCGAGCCTGTCACTGAGGTTCTTCTATGCAGGGAATCTGAATCACTCCGAGTCTAAAAGGGACAAAATTGATCCTTTAGCATGACTTGTGTGTTCATCAAAGCAGCTGTCCTGGGTCAGACCAAGGTCTCCTCCAGCTCAGTATCCTGTCTCCAGCAGTGGCTGTGATAAATAGTGAGAAGCAAAGCCAGGAAAAGCAAATGGGATGCTTTCCTGGAGCATCCTCCCAAACCTCTGCCTTCTAGCTTGGGAATTTCTTCAGCTGCTTGGGTTTTCTGTGCATTTAGTAATCCTCAATAGATTTCTCTCCTAAGTACTAGCCTGATCTCCCCTTAAGCTGAGCTGTATTTCACAATTGTCACACCATCTGCTGGTGGGGACACCAAGTCCCACCTCCACGTGGGTTTTTCAAACCTCACTGACAGGAGATTCTCTGAGGTCTTTAATGACCCAAAGAGATATATGGGAACACACACACTCAGTTCCTTCCATTCCAGAAGCTGGAAAGGTGTCAAGTCACACATGCTGCCCATGCCAGGGCTCTGGGGTTTGTGCTGCCCAGGCTCCTGGCCAGCACTCACGTGATACAAATGGGCACTTTCCCAGGATACTGAGAAAACAGTAATTGTGAAAGAGCAGTGGGAATCCTGGCTGAGGTCTCCTCTGCTTTGTCCATCAGCTCCAGTAAAGCACAGGCCATTTGTGCCATTCTGTGCTGTGTTGTGGAAATGTCAGTGTCCAGCCTTGCACCTTGCTCATTGTCACCCTAAACCACTGACTTGCCTTCGTAGCTTGGTCTCTGCTCTGCTTCATCACTGTGGACCTGTCTGACAATCATAAAGTCATAGAATGGTTTGGGTTGGGAGGGGACCTTAAAGATCATCTTGTTCCAATCCCTCTGCCATGGGCAGGGACAATTTCCACTAGACCAGGCTGCTCAGAGATCCATCCAACTTGGCCTTGAACACTGATGTTCACTGGGATGGAACATCCACAGCTTCTCTGGGCAACCTCTACCAGTGCCTCTCAGAGTAAAGGACTTCTTCCAAAGTTCTAATCTAAGCCGACTCTATTTCAGTTTAAAGCCATTCTCCTTGCCTTATCACTACAAATCCTGGTGAAAAGGGCTGTGGCTCACCCTGAGCATCCATGGACTCAAGCAATGGTGCTTTTCCTGTGACCCTCATGGCCTTGCAGTCACCCTTGGCTCTGGCTTGCTGTCCCCTGCAGAGCATCTGGCTCCTGACATTTCCTGACATACCTTGTGGTCTCCCCAGTACATTACCAAGTTGTCGTGTCATTCTGGATTGACAAAAAAATCTAGGTATATTGCAGCAGTGTCCCTCCTTCTCTCCAGGTCTACTGCAGCCACAACATCTGCACATCAGCAGCTGGTCGAGCTGGCAGTTTCAGTCCTTGGCCAGACTCCTTCCTTCGTCCACTGCACCCGCTGTGTGAATGGCTCAGCCTGACTCATACAGCTTGGCTGTGAACAAGCCTGATCACTTCTAGGCATAAAATAAGGAAGTTTTAAAAGGCATATATACTTTCAGTTTCAGCATGTCAGAAAAGATAAGAGAATGATGACTTTGAAGACAAGTGAGAAATGCCAGAGAATGATGCATCTGTTAATGTTTACAGTGACATTGCTATATTATCAGTTCTCACTTGTAGAAATTAAGGGCATGATAATGTGATGATCTTACTGTCTGCACGGAAATATATGCAAAGCAATCAGTCTTTCAAAAAATATATTTTGAAATGGTGTTGGAAGATGTATTTTCTTACAGTTCTAATGGATTGGTAAGCATCTGAGTTTCTGGAGTTATTTTACAGTTATTGGATTAAGAGAGACATGCTTTTTAAACTTATTACAAGTTCCTGCCTAAAGTGCAATGAAGGGATGAGATTTATTTGCTAATTTGAGTTGCTCTGTCCTGCTCACCCTCCTTGCTCCCTGTTACAAATCCTCTAACCAGGTTGCTAGGCAGAAGGGAAACAGTGTCATTTGTTAAACAAAGCAGACAATGTCTTTCTTTGTAGGCTTCGAACATTCTTTCAGGGGTGTGAAATCCATGTTAATAATCCGCTCACAGTGAAAAGGTCCCAGTTAAACATTGCCACAAGAGCTGTGAGGTTTGTGTACTATCTGAGGACACGAAAGATGCCATTTCCTAAAAATTTACCTGGATCCTTCAACCAGTCAAGGAGCTTGTTGCCAAGGTTTTCTGACAAGGAGAAGCAGAAACATGAACCATGCTCTGTGCAGGAGAGGAGGACACAGGACAGACATCTGGCAGTGAGGGTGACACAGGTCCAGATTATTTGATCCCTTGCCCTCTGTATTTTTTCTGATTTTTTTTTTGGCAATTTTAGATTTTTTTAAAATTCCACTACAATTATAAATAAGGAGAAAAACAGTTTGCTTGAGGAGAAATCTCCTTATGAGCTGCCCTGCAATAGTTCCCCCGTGCCCTCAGCTGCACTTGCTGCTGGGGTGCCCTGTGCAGTCTCAGGTCATAGAAGGGAGATGTGTTTTGCTGAAAGCTATCTTCAGGGACTCATGGAGAGGAAGACAACAGGAAATGCTTTTTTATCAAGACCTGTATTTTGAGTGGCCTTTTCTTGCTGAAGCTTTGCCTTTCCCCTGCCTGGACTGCATTGGAGGGAGGCAGTTCTTTGCATTTTAAGGGGATGACTGCAGGATACACGCAGCTGTTCAAAGGACTCATATCTCACCTTTCAGAAGGGAAAGAATGCAGATCCCTCCTGTGCTCAGCCCTATCTGACCCAAGGCTCTGCTGTGGTCAGCAAGTATTTGCTGAGTGGTGACACGACCACGTACAGGGAATGTTGTACCTCTCCAACAGCCTGGGCCATACCAGGGTGTGACAGAAGAAAGGAATTTGAATAAACCCTCCCTTTCCACCTACATGACTTCTTAACACCTAAACCACAGCTTCAAAGATGTTACTTCAGCTTCAAGCATTAGGAACTAACTAGGCCACTTAAACCCAAGAACTGCCTCATTGCTGCTGCATATTTGTTGCAAAATTCTAAGACCAGAAAGTCTTTTAGACATGATTAATTTGATCTGTTTAGAATTCCCTGTGTTAACTACTTTTTGAGTATGTGTTCTTGAGTTAGGGATATTTTTAAAGAAAATTTTGATTTGCATTAGTATCCACTACACTACTTTAGTAAATTGCTGCATTGATCATTCAATCTTTATTTAATTTCCAGTTAAGTAACTTAACACCTATTTTCAGTAAGTGGAAATATGTCAGTGATGCCACTGTTCTAGCTTATAAATCCAATAAATCAGTCTCATTGATCTCAGATTTGCACTGTGAGAAATGATTGGTCTATTGGCTAAAAGAAGCTTCCCTTTTCATTTTAAGTAGTTTCTTGTCAGAAGAGTTTATATATTGATAGAAATACAGATATTTACATATATATATATTTAGCTGGCTAGCTCTGATGCCCTGAAAGGAAGACTTATTTATATCAGAGTAAAATTAAATCCATGGCAACTTGTTCACCTTAAATCACCAGGCCAAACACCATCCCCTCCAAAATGCTTTCCCAAGGGCTTGATCTTGTACCATCTTTGGGTTTCAACACACCACTGTTAGGAAGCCACGCTGCACCAATTAAATCACTGGAAGAAGCACTGCAGATCACCTACACTGCTGCTGTACAGTTATTCTCTACTGTTCCCATTTCAGTGGACAGTGAACTCACTCTCTCATCTGTTTGCAGCTGTGGGACTTTCCCTCTCAAATTCTTTAACTTCTCAAAGTTCTGACATTGAGAAAGTTTTTAAAATAAAAAGCTGTAGTTCAGAGCAGGATATTAAAGTGGCTTTTCAACATTTATTCTGTGGGATCAGTGACTATTTCTTCTCATCATGGCAGGGCTGCACCCTCTCTAGCTGAGATGTGTGGATGCAGTCCAGGCTCGGCCAGATCTCTCTGTTACCTGAGATGGCCACAGCCACTGTGTTTTATTCTTTGAAGTTGGCTTTGGCTTTCCTTGGAGTGTGAAAAAAGCTCTAACACTGCTGCTACTGCCTCCCAGGAGAGGCACATACACCCATGTTTTTCTCAACTGGCACTGCAGGGAAAGAATGACCCATTCTGGTCACCTTTGTTATCCCCCTGGCAGGATCAGGTAATGGGACAGTCTGTGCACAAAGCAGGCAATTAGTCTTCTGGGCCATTAAAGGGACAGCTTGATCATCGAGGTCAGCTACTCAGCAAATAATGAAAGCAGTCTGAAAACAGAAAGTCAGAGCAGGTGTGAGAGACCCTGCAGATTTCCTGGTCCTATCCAGGGAGTCACAGCAAGGTTGAGCTCCACCATATTTGGCATCTACATTTCGTGTGTTTGCAGCCACCAGAGTGTCTGCGTTCCTTCTTACAGGCAACATCAGGAAAACAGACTATTCTGGGAAAAGTCTGTAAGAGCTGCAAGCACCCTTTTGTGTTGAAACATTCCCCAGGAGCCTGGGTGGTGTGTGCCAGGTGCAGGTGTAATGGGTGCTGCAAGGTGGCTGCTGTGCCTCCCCTTCAGCTGAACCATGCCAGCCACGTCTCAGCACAGATTCACCTGGGCTTTTCAGGAGGTGGCATTTTTACTCCAGATAAACACAGCTCAGTGGACAGAACAAAAAAAAAGGTCACCCTAAAGAGCACAAGTGGTAAAGATCTGACATATGGGCTCAAAGAGCAGAGAGATCACAGCAAAACCCCTCCTGATATCCAGCTGCCCATCCTCAGCCTCCAAACTAAAGGGCAGCCTTTGAAACCTGGGATGCCAGACTGGAATGAACATCAGGAACACCAGCACTTTCATCTCATTTTTGATGGAGGAGCTTTGAGCTGATGTGGAAGTCATTTGATCTGTCTGACCTTTGAGAGAATTAATTGCTGGCTTAGAATTTAAAGTTAATAATTTGTTTCTAGACAAGGTGCTCCAACAGCAAGGCAGTGTTGGAGCAAGGGGAGGGCTGGGTTTGAAATGGGAAACACGTCTGCCAAGAGTGGAGTTATTTTGGATGCCTTTGGAGAAGAGCAAACTGGCTTAAGGAAGGCAAAATAAAAGAAGTCATTCTCCTCCACTCTCAATTGATTTCTACAAGCCAATTCACTTTGAATCTTTTTAGGATCTGGAAACATTACGGCCCACTTTGAATCAAAATAAATTATTCTGGTTTCCAAGCTGATCTCACGGTATATTCTCTTAGCAGAGGAAATTCTGAAAATCTTGTAAGACATCCTGTTCTCATAAAATGCCCAGCCCAATTTTGTAAATTCAGGAGGTTTTGGCTAGGCCAGATAAGCTTTGGAGAAGCATTTGAATATTCACTCAAGCTGAACCCACACTCCAGACAGTGGTGTAAATAGTTTCCTGAATTTCTGAGCTTCTGATGCTTTGAAAAAATTTTACTGATTCTAGAAGCATGAGGGCAGTGAGGAAAAAACCCAAACAAACAACCTGTTGCCTTCTATAGTTCATATACTGGATAAAGAGAAGCACATTTTGTTGCCCAAAGGCTGAGGGATGGGGTAAATTCAGCATGGTAAATAAATGTCCTCTCCCCAGTGGCATGCAAATCAATGGCTGAAACCTTCCCAGGTCCAGAGATCTCTTGGGAAATAATAGTTATAGAGGTTGCTTTGATGGTGATGGTTTAGGGTAAAAATTGCTTAATAATTACTGCCACTACTGCATATATAAGACCTATCTCCCACAAGAAAAAATGTATCCCATCCAGCCCCAGTGCTTATGCACTTCCCAGCACAGCAGCAAGGAGCTGAGAGTATTGTTGCTGCATGGGAAGCTGCTGGAGGTAGCAGGGCTTGTTGGAGGACACTCTCCCAGACAGGAGTTTTATGTCCAGTCATTGAGTGGGACACACAAACCTCCCTGCAGCCACGCAGTGAGGAATTCCCCTTCACATGACTTCAACGACAGTGAAAGTCCAGGTTTTCCCTTTGTTATAAAACCAAGCCTTTAGTACCAAACATTTACTGTGCTGTCAGCATTCCAGTGTTAACAAGCTCTTGCCATTAACCCGGTCCCCACAAGTCTGGGTTACATGCTTGTCCTTAGCATCCCCACTGCCTGTCTTAGCAAATAGAGTGGGTGCCTGTGGCAGAGCTGTAAGCATTCATTCAATACACTACAAAGAACTTCAGGCAAACATGCTGAGGGCTGTAATGCTTCTTTTTGTCAGCACAAACCTGTTGATGCACCAAAAGACCTTTTCCAAAATTGCTAGTCAGAGTTCTAAAAGTTTTTTTAGTTTGCAGGAGTCTGGACATTTTCTAGTAGAAATGAAAACTCCTATGAAGTGAATTTAAATCCAGTGATATTATACAGATGTGCATCTTTCATGTCTATCTTTCTCAGTATCCTTGAGAAAAAAAGTTAGAAGAAAATGCAACATAGAAAAGGAGAATTTCCTAGGATCACTTCTTCTTCTGAAATAATAATCTCTTTTCTTCAGTCCAAATCAGCCTTCCGGAAGACATGGTCCAGTCTTGCCTGCCTTTCTGGAAACCTTGTGCCACAGATTTTTCATCTCTGAATAACCCATCCCAACACCAGATCCCAGCTTTCATTGCTATCTATGCTCATTGTTGTTCCACATTTTGAAGCAGAAGCTGGCAGTCAGTACTTATGGACAATGACAGACCTGACAACAAAATCAGACAGTAAAGGAAAAGCAACATTACAAGCATATAACATGACTTTGACATCTCAATAGCAAACAGCTAAGGAAACACTGGAATTAAAGTTATCTGTGGAATTTCAACTCTGTCCTCTGCTGTAAAGCATCTTTTCATTATGTCTTGCTATTCATGCTTTCCCCTAAATAGTTATCATTTCTAGTGTACTTTTCTTCCCATGATATTCTACTTTATAGTCAAGTTCTCAGAAATAATTAACTTCTCCAGTATCATTCAAATGTGAAGGAAACGAGCCCCTTCCACTCACCAGCTATGAAGATTAATGGAAAGAATACATATTAATTTTGGTGTCTGGGCTGAGGCTGTGCATTTCATGTATTAGATGTGGCAGGCAAAAATTCTGACTCCAGGCCCTGTGGTTTATTCCAGGGAACCAAGGTCCCAGGTGAGAAAAGACTTGTCTGGGCTCCTCCTCTCCCCTCTGGCTTCATTTCCCCCATTCTCCCCAGCTACCACATCCTTCTGCCTCCTGCCCTGGCCCCGCACGCTGCCCGTCACATACACGGACCATCCCCAGCCTGGTCCTTCTGCTTGTCTTGTTGGGAGGATTCCTGAGTCTTCACTCCCCCATCACCACCCACACATCTGGCTCTTATTCCTCCTGCATTTTAATCCAGGATTTTTTCTCCTCCATGTTGTCTCACCCCAATGAACATCACCAAAAGTGCAAGACAGACTCCTGGCTCTCCTTCTTCAGGTGCTTGGCCTTGCCATGGGCTGTGAAAGTCTGCAGCTGAAACTGCAAGGGAAGTCCTGCTTGAACTGTGCTTGGAATCTGCTCAGGGAGGATGAAAACTTCAAGAGTTCAATTGCTACAATGAAAGGAATCTCATAGTTATCCCCTGAGCATGTTCAAATTCAGCTTCCTAAAGGCATATAACATAGCCAGATTTGGGCAGGTTTTCAGGAGGGCCAAGGGGATATCTACGATGAAAGCAAATCCTCTCCAAGGAAGAGGGATGCCAGAGCTTTTCAAAGGAAAGGTCACAATTGCTTTTTAACTTGGACAAAACACTGAATTTTTCCTTACCCTCATTATTTGAAACGGCTAAGTTTGTGGACATTATCCAAAAACTTCAGCCTGAGGCAGATACCTGGCATGGAAAATTTCATTCCAAATGGTTATAGTTTGGCAACATTGTAAGTGCCTGAAAATAGGCTCTTGCAGTCCAAAGGATCGAGCTTTCACTGCAGTGTGAAAGACTGAGCCACTGGCCCTACCTGCAGTCACAACCCAACATTTTGCCTCATCACCTGCACAGCAAACAGAGCAGGGGTGCAGGTGGGGGGAGGATTTCCATCCTGTCCAGAAGGAAATTGCTGTGATTGATTCTGAAGAAATTGGTTAGGATGAACATTTGGTAATACACAGGAATTTCTAGCATGGAGGAGCTTCGGACATCAGCGGATACAGACACCCCTTCTAATTCTGCAAGTCTGCAGGACTTGTCTACATTCATTCATACGCTTCACATAAATGAGGTTTTCAGTTTTCTGACAAACGTGTTAGCAACAGCTTATCCACACAGTCCTGGCTTCCAGCTTGCTCTACTTGGTCTGTCCTTAACTCAGCCATCCATTTCCTTTTCTCACACCACCTCCAACACCTCTGCCTTGTCATGTTCTGCAGTAATGAATGCACAGAGACAATACCCAAGAAAAATAAGAGCACCTGGCTGCTGATGTTGCACAACATGGGATTTTTCAGGGAAAAGCCACCAGCCCCTTCCCAGTGGATCCTTTCCTGAGTGTCAAACACAGTCCCTGGCTTTTCAGCTGTATTTCTCACACCATGGCAGATGCATGGTCCATATTCTGCAGGCATAGACCAGTTCCTGGAATAGGCAGAGGGGTAATGGGTGGCTAATGAGCACCAGCTGAGTTACAGGTGTTTCACATCTGTCCTGTATGACTCAGATCATGGTATCTTCCTTCCCCCATGGCCAGATTGCTGGCAGCTCAGAGTACCTCAGGACAAAGGAGGCATGGCAGAAACGTGGCCATCCTCTGGTGCTTCTTTGAGACCTCAGATCAATTCATGTCAGTTTTTCACCATGTAGGTGCACTGTCATCCCTGGGCAGCACTGCACTGGTTCCCCTTGGAAAGATGTGAGCCCAGCACAGGGATGTTGTGGCAGGGTACACTGCCTGGGCAGCACCAGCTGTTTGCACAGGTGCTGGATGGCTTCAGAGCCTGGATCCATTTACGATGAGAGTGTCCAGGAGGTCTCCTGTGGCTCACAGAGTCTGCTGGGAGGTGAACACTTTCACAATGAAATCCTCTTTAGAACTGCTGACACTTTCATGAGTAACAGTACTCATGTGCATGAAAATGTTTTCTTATTGACCAAGTTATTTCACTTCCCCCCCCCCCTTGAATAGTGGTAGAAAAATATAAAAATCTGAATAGATAATATCTTCTTTATTGTCAGCTTATTGGGACATCAGAGAGGGGCTGATGATAGTTTGCAGGTGGAGAGGGGGGAGTGTTCTAGCACTTGTATAAAGAGGTTTAGAGACAATCACAGCAACATCTGACTAAAACCAGAACTGATTCAAATCCGAAGAAAGGCGAGAAGCAGGGTAAATAAAACACGAACGGGCTGAAAGTGCAGTAAAACAACTTGCGCAGAAACACCGGCCTTTTATGTTATGCCTCGAGTGAAAACAAAAGTGTTTTCCAGCGGAAGGGATAAAAACCAGCCAGATACTGTTTCGGGAAGGTTGGAGCAGGCTGCCGGGACCAGGAGCATCCTCAGCAGCTAGAGGGCACCGCCGGCCGCGGTATGGGAGCTGAGAACACTGCAAGGGACTGGAAAAACAGCGAGGTAAATTTCGCTCAGAAGGTTCATCAGGAATAAAATCCCGGTGATACCTGAGAGCTCACTGACAGGTCTGTGTGTGTAGGCTTTGCTGAGTTATCTGTCTCAGTGCCCTCTGAATCACACATGTTTTTCTGGAAGAGTTAAAACATTTAAAAAGAGACAGCACCGTTGTGAAAAATGTTTCAGTTTTACTTTTGTTTCCCCTGTGCTGCTATATATAAGGCCAAAATACTGGTTTTGTCAGCTGGCTGGAGGACCTTCAGTGTTGCTACATAAGCAGAGTAACAGCACCAGGTGACCCTTCTGGCCATTAAATTCCTGCCTTGGCCCACTGAGGTGGCTACAGTCACATTCCTTAGAACTGCAAGCAGCTTGCTGCTGGTGAGCATTTTAATGCTGCTTTCCACACAGACACCCTTTTTAATCCCTATGAGCTGCAGACCTGAGATCTGTGAGCTTTCCAGGTCATGTCCTGACTCTTGTGTCTGTGACATGACAGTTTATCAAACTACCTCTGTAACAGTAAATTCTTCTGGAATGAAAAGAAAAGAGGGGATTTCTGTTACATGTTGCATTTGCAATAATCGGAAAAGCACAGTTTGCTGTGCTTTACATTCCCTACAAATCTCTTCAGCAATTTCTTCTGGTTACCTTCCCCCTGGTTCTCAGTCATCCCCTGCATGCATTTTTGGTAGTGAGCTAAGCAGAATGATTTCAGAGGAATGGCTCCATCCTTGTCTTCATCCATCCCCTGACTTGTCTCAGGGTGCTGTGTGTGTCAGGGAGGCCCCGTGGGAAGCTGGTCAAGGTCGGTAAGGTTTACTGCTGCCCTCAAGGCCTTGTCAGCAGCTTTAAAGTGTCAGCTGCTACCTACAGATCTTAGCTGCAGCAAAATACCCACGTGGACAAAAGCGAGCAAAAAAACCCACAAAACCCAAACCCCCCTAAAACCCCCCAAAGAAACCATAAACCACCAAGCCATCCCACAAACCCCCCAGACAGTTTTGCTTTTGGGACTTACTCTGTTCAATTCTAACTTGACAAATTCCAGCCACAGCATGAGTTGCAGAGACAACTGATGTGTCACCCACCCTTGACTTTTAGAGAAAGGGGCAAAAAGTTAACAATAGGCTGAAAGAAGCCAAAATGAGACCCCAATGGTCTCTGAGTCACTATATATTAAGTGTTGTGAAAAAAAAAGTGTAATATTCTCCCCCTCCCACAGCTCCATGTCCTTGAAAAAACCTCTGTGGTAGAAGGTACCTGCTGTGCAGGAGGGGTCCTGCTCTGCCAGTTGTCAGGCAATGATCCAATATGCAAACCCACTCCTTCAAGACAGGTCCAGGGCTGCTACCCAAGTCGAATAAAATACAACTGAGCTCCAACAGAGGAAGAATCTGGATGTAATCTGGTCCAATACCACACAAATAATGACTTCTTATTGTTTTGGGCTTGCAGGGTGAGGTTTTGCTGACAGAGAGGCTAGAGGGGTGGCTTCTGTGAGAGGCTGCCAGAAGCTTCCCCTGAGCCAATGCCAGATGGATCCAAGATGGACCTGCTCTGGCCAAGGCTGAGCCAGCTGGTGACATTGACAACACCTCTGAGATTGATCAGATTTAAGTAGGGGGAAAAAACCTGAACACAGAGAGGAACAGCTCTGCAGACATGGGGTCAGTGAAGGAGGAGGGGCAGGAGCTGCTCCAGGAGCCAGAGCAGAGATTCCCCGGCAGCCTGGGCTGCAGCCCTTGGGGAGGCAGCTGTGCCCCTGCAGCCCCTGGAGGCCCAGGGGGAGCAGAGATCCACCTGCAGCCCTGGAGGAGCCCACACCAGAGCAGGTGGATGTGCCTGAAGGAGGCTGTGAGCCCATGGAAACCTGTGCTGGAGCAGGCCCTGCCAGGACCTGCGGCCTGTGGAGAGAGCAGAGCAGCCCACACTGGAGCAGGTTCCCTGGCAGGACCTGTGGCCTGTGGAGAGGAGCCCATGCTGGAGCAGGTTTGCTGACAGGACTGTGACCCTGTGGGGGCCCACACTGAAGCACCCTGCTCCTGAAGGACTGTGCCCCATAGAGAGGACACAGGATGGAGCAGTCTGTTCCTGAAGGACCCCAGGGACGGTACTGACACTGGAGCACCCTGCTCCTGAAGGACTGTACCCAGGATGGAGCAGTTCATGGAGAGCTGCAGTCTGTGGGAAGGAGTCCCATTGTAACTCAGGACAGTCTTCTGTGGGAGATTCTTGTATGTGCCCCCAAACCCCCTCCAAACAAGCCCAAATTAATCAGTTGCAGGCTGCAGAAGCACCACGGGGCCAGTGCATCTGGAGGAGCGCAGCTCTGCCCAGGAGACCTGGAGAAGAAGCTTTGCAACTGTGACATTCCTTGCCAAGACTCTCTTGCTTTCCTCTGAGGCTTCCAGGCAAAATTAAGGATGAGTTGTGAGCCAGAAAACAATGTCATTTTGAAAGAAAAAAACATACCAAGCAGTTCATCTCAAATGGAGATGGTAAAATATCTCTGCAGTGGGATCTTCTACTCCTGATGTTTTACTTGCTGTGGCTACCTCACATTTGGAGGGAGCTGTGTAGGCCATGGTGTGAAATCCAAAGAGCAGGCAGTGTTTTCACATGTTTGCTGCTCCTACTCTTGCTGCACATGTGACCAGTTTCCCATACCAGCTTGCTTTGTCTTTCACTCTGACTCTTTCCTCTCAACACAACTTATTTTCCTTGTCTCAGAAATATTTCCCTCAGTGTTTCTGCAGTTTACCACAGCTCATTTTTTCTCCTGTGTCTGTCCTCTAACTCAACCATCCTCTATGGAAGGACAAGAAACTCTCCTGCACATGCTAAAAAACATCCTCTAATCTAGGCTAAAATCCTTTCCTGATCCTGGCTGCATACAAACTCAAACCCTTGGCTCAGCAGGCCATCCTGCAGGGCTCCTGTATCCCTGCCAGTGGCTGCAGCGCCAGCAGTGCTCATATGCCCCCAGCCAGGACTGACCCCATAGCCTCTTGTCCTACCAGCCCCAGTGACACCTGCCATGCAGTGACGTCCTTAGCCCAGAATCATATCCTGTGGCTTGAGCTGGAAACCAGAACACAGCTTCTTACCAGAAACCCTGTGTGTCATGCTCCTATTACATACTTAAATCATAGGAAATTTTATCACTGTTGGTTTATGGACAAAAAAACTGTTCATTTTAAAACACCCAGGAGATGTGGTATGGGCAGTTTTTCATGAGATGTGAATAAGCAATTTTTGGAACAACACAAGTAGCAGCTCTTTCCTCATCCTGCACCTTGACTCGTTACTTGAAATTGCTTGTTAGAAACTTCTGTTTCTGCAAACAAGCTCTTGTAGTGATAATCTCTTTACAGAAATACTCAAACCCTGGACTCCTTGGTCACTCTGTTAACTAGGCCAGAGAGACACTGAACAAATTCCCCTCGAGAAGGGGAACTCCCCACTCCTGGCTGTGGCTCAGGCATTTACTACAAGGGGAAAAGGGTGCACATCTGTGCCGTGCTGGGGGCAGCAAGGACTGTAGCCAAACCCAAATCTACGTGCTCAGCCCTCCAACGTCGCAGCTGTGCCTTGCTCCGATGACACAACACTCTCCAAGCACAGCAGTGGGATGGTGAAACTTGCCACAGCAGCCCTTAAGCACTCCAAGCTCCAAGGCTCACTGTTTTTCTCCAACAATTGTTGAAATAGCTCCAAATTTAATATAAGAAGTGATGTTGCATCAGTTTAGACAAATTGCTTTTAGTGTAAATGTCCGTTTTTGCATGTAGCATTTATGTGGGTTTAGAAAACATGTTTTTATTGTTTTGTGGTTTTTTTTGGTTTTTTTTTTTTTTGTTTGTTTTTTTTTGATTTTTTTAAGTGTGGGCCCAGGGTGAAAAATAGCTTTCTTTGGTTACTGAATGAAAAATCTTTCAATATCAAGGGTTTTCCAACACATGTAGGTCAGGGTTAACATTGTGTAATCCTAAACTAGGCTACTTAATGACTGTGATATGCAAAGAATTTGTGTTTCCAAACCAATCTAAGCCAAAGGTTCTCCTTAGCAGCATCATAAAATCAATATGACGTCCCTCAGAGAAGAAAAGTGATAAATGTGCACATATACTTTATTAGTTAGAAATCTTTGCCTCTCACTATGATTTTCTTAGTTTTTTCATACTGACTGGGAAGAAAGGCAAGGTCTCTCTTTGTCCAATCACCCTGTACAGAAATGACACCATGCTGAGACCATGGCTACAAAACTGAATTTGGTTTTGGTATTGACTAAATCATGTCTATTGCCTTCAACAGTGACCAGACTGAGGAAGAATCCACAGATGTTTAACTTCCAGTTCTGCTTTACTGTGCCACTCTGACAACTCCATTAAATATTTTTCTGTGTTTTTTTTTTTTTTTTTTTTTTTTTTTGTTTAGGTTTGGTTTTTGTTTGTTTGCTTTGTTTTGTTTGTCAGAGTTTTTTGTGGATAAGGCATTTTTTGTTTGCTCAAATGACATTTTGCCTCTTAATCCTTTCCCAGATGCCACCAGCGCTCATCATGTTTGAAAAAACTCAAACAAAACAAGAAGTCCTCTCACCTGAGCAGTAATTCATCACATTCACTGAGATGCACTTCCTTAATCCTCACCAAAGAGCCAAAAGGAAGAGCGTGGAGGTAAAAGGGCAATGAATCTGCTCTGCTTGTCCCAGGCCCTGTGAGGTGTAGGAGCTGTGGTTTGATGGTGGTGAGCAGCACTGGTGCGACCAGCACCACAGAGGATGGAGCTGTAATGAAGAAACACTCAAGCACGGCTGGCTATGGGCACTGAAATTCCAGAATTGACTTTGGAGGTCTCAGCACCCCTGGAGAGAACCACAAGATGCAGAATGACTGGCCAGCATTTTTCTGTGGAAAAGTCATCAGTGAAACCTTGCTGTGAGGCCTCCTGTGGGTTGCTTTTTTTTTTTTTTTTTTTTTTTTGTGCATATATTGCATAAATGTGTATTTCACAGTCTTCTCTACAAAGGCAAGAAGACTTGTGCAATGGAGAAAAATTGATAGACTGAAACCAACAAGAATTTTGTAAGCCTGCTGAAGAGATGTTGGCCTAATTCAAAAGCAGTTTATAAGGATCTGTGGTAAATGGAAGAGGAAAGACCATTGCTTTTTTTTTTCATTATTTCTAACATAAATGTGGGTTGAACAAAAGCATTTAGTAACATTTCTAAGCAATTATTTCCAAGATGAATCTGTGGTGTAATGTGCTTTTCTGTTGTTTTTCCTAATTTTGAACCTGAAAGTTTGTTTGGAGGTAATCACTGCTGCACTCAGTTCCCTTGGGAGCGGAGAGGAATAGGTAAACACATTTCTCAGGCTAACACAGGGTTGGAAAAAGAATGGGAATATGGTAGGATGTTTGCTATAGCTCCATATGTCCACTGGGTGCAGAGACCGCTCTTGACTTAATCATCTGCTCCAGAGCCATTGATACAACCGGATTTGATGCCAGAGGAACAGGACGAGTTACAGGGAACTTTGCACTTCCCACTTCAAAAGAATTAAAGTTGCCCTCCATTTTCACAATGGAATTCTTTTCATGCCACCTGCAGAGGGCCAGTCTGTTGGGGTACCTCAGTGCAGCTCTGGGCAGGCTGCACAGCACCTGTGGCTGAAGAGGAGGCAAACAGGGAAAGGAGGCCTGAGTCTAGAATAGGGACTAGAATATTTTCAAGCTGGATGGTTAAGGCAGATGTATTGCACCTGGAGATGAGAAACTCCTCGAGGGGAAGCATATTGCAGGCAGCTTGCTGGGAGATTTCTAGGAATTGCACAGAAATGTCAAAGACCATGCATGAGGAAATTATATCAGGACTGTCCATGGAGGAAAGAAGGACTTTTCCACTCAAGTCACTGAGGAATTTCAGAATCAAAGGAAGATTAGTCACACAGTCTGTACATTCCAGGATAAAAAAGAACAAATTCCCTGGGACAGAAACTCTTCCTCTGCTCCTCACCTCTGCTAAAGCATAAAGTGACCTTTCTTTTTCCCTTCAGGAGGGAGAATTTCAGAGCTCCTAATTGAAGCAAAGCTTACTGCAGTATTTGGATTATATCACTGTACATCACGAAAATGTTCTCTTTAAAATAATAGCAGTCCAAGACTTTCATTGAAATAGACACTATATTGTTGGCAAAACTCTCAAAAAATTAATTTTGAATGCTCTCAAAAATTATTTTGAATGTTTAGGTTTGTGGTTTTGTTTACTTTCAGTGAAATGCATTTTGGCTGTTTTGCTGGCTTACAGTAGCCAGTCAGACTGCTGCCCAGAGGCTGTAGGTCAGTCTCCTTTTAAGGCTTCAAAATGTTTGTGAAGGAAATTACTTTCCTTTAAAGACCATATCTTTGTTTACTCTCCCCCTAAAAAGTAATTATCTTTTAAAGGATGATGTGTCTTGGCATTGTGGATATAAGAAAGGTCTAATTGTGTAATGCTGCAGTTTGTGACCCTTCCTTCCTCTCTGGACCTGCTGGGGCACCGTGGGGTCTTGTTCTCATCCCACTGTGCCCATGGTCATGAAGAGTTTGCAATACCAATGCCTAATGCAATGACTAAAGTGAAAGGGAGAAATGTGAAAGCAGTGTAAATAATCGCAAATTATTTATTTTTTACATGGAGAACTCTCAAAGAGATTATCATCTGCTGCTTGCTGGAAGATGCTGGCTTCAAAAGAACAAAGAAGTGCTGCTTTCCTCCACAGAGAAAATTATTCCCCCTAGATGGAAGGGATAAACCACTATGTAGTAAATATACTGCCTGCCTAATTCTAATCCCCACCTCTCCCAGGTGCATAATGAAAAATGGATTAGAAATATTTTTTTGCTTATCTAGATCTTGGGCTTTGACCTTCCAGTGGGATGAGGGAAGCAAAGTCCATAAAGAACAGAAAAAGATTCATGAGGTGTCATGGGGTCAAGTCAGTCTGCCCCTGCTAATTGCTGGTACTTGTGTGGATTAGGAAAAAAGTTAGAAGGTGAGAGAGCCTTCCAGGAATGGCTGCCCTAGCAGGACTGGGTGCACTTGTTGGGAGAGGTTGACTCTGACCTTTAGGCACCATGTCTGGGCCAGCAGAGTGCTTTTGAAGACAATGTCTTGTTCCCGCTTCCCAGGGTTTGTTTTGCATCCTGGAGCAGTGTCAGGGTGTATGAACTGGGCTCTCTTTTTGGTGCTACAAGCATGGAAGTACGCCAGGAGAGCTGGAGGCACAAGTGGGTGTTTGGTGCCTGGGACCAGACCAGAGCTGGGCCTGTAAAGACAAGACAGCCAGAAGGGTGCACAGGCACCTGGTACAGATATGGCCAGTGTAAATTTCTCTCTTTAGATATTATTATTCCCTGCATTGAAAACCACAGCTGTCATAAGGACTTGGAGGCTAGAGGATGACTCAGAGCTGAGCTTGCCAGGAGAGCACTCTTGGAGGCTGCTGTCCGCTGGGAGAGATGTGGCTGGGGCTAGAGAAAGCCTGGCATGTGGTGATGGTTTGACTTCTTACCAAAACATGTTGCTGGTGGATGCTGAGTAAGCTCATGGCCTTGGTGACACCATTTGCAAAGGGTAATGGCTAATTAAAGATCTTTTCCTTGCCCTTGACTAATTTTTTTCACAATCTAGCCGTGGTCTAGGGACATAGAAATGAGATGTAGAAGGTGTTTAAATAGCCACTGATTTGACAGACTGACAGGCCTCAATCTCTCCATGAACATGTTTGTGCTCTCTCTGCCAGAAAGGTAGGTCCTCCCTCCCTGGTGAAAATTGAATTAATGAACTTCTAACCTTCTGAACAATCACCAGCTGAGAGGGATGAACTTAATCCATTTCACATATTTTCAAAGACTGAGTTTAGCAGAAGATAACAAACTTGAGAGAGGGGAGCTGTAAGAGCTTCAGGAATCCCCAACTGTTCCACCAAGAGTGGAGAAATTCCACTAAGTATAGTGAATTTGTGAATAGCTTACTAAGCATAGTGAATTCACTAAGTATAGTAAATTTATCAAGAGCTTCTACATTTCTACTTCACAACATGGAAGTCAGATTTTCACAAAGGAACTAATTACCCATATTAAGATGCTTAAAAAATTACACACAGCACGCAAAAAGGGTCCCTCTTACATGTGAAGAAAGCCCTTTTCTTGCCTAAAGAGAGGAAAAGTATATGCTATACTTCTACGCAACTCATGCTAGCATGGAGGGCACTGATGTTCATGGTATCTAGAAAATACTTTCAAGCATTTGGATTATGTCCATAAGACATCTCAGAGAGAATTATAACATCTCAAAAAAAGGGCCATAAAACTTTATGTCACAGCTTCACAGATGGTTAGAGAACCACAAAAACACTCGACTTTTCTGCTTGGATATGCTTTCACTGAAAATTCCCCTTGGAAGTTTCATTGCTTAATTTTGGCAAAGAGAATTAATTTTACGTTGTTCAGTTTGTCCTTGGAGAAAAGAAATGACGGAGAAGCAATATTTTCATTGAAATTATTATTAATTATTAGTTGTCACACTTTATTGCGCATTTCTGATCTCTTTCATAACACTTTACTGACTAATGGAAAATTTGTTCTGTAGAAAATAATGACTAGGATAAAAAAACCAAATCTGAAATCAAACATTTAAACTCAAGTTCATGGCTTATTTTGATTTGAGAAGGAAGAGTGATACCTATAAATCAGTGAGTTTTATGACATATTTCACACAGAGATTAACAGCAACTGATGGCAATCAGTTAAATGATTCAACCTTTCAATATTTTGGGCTGTATATAAAGGAGAGGGTTCCTCTTTAAGGAGGAACCTGATATCCCATGTGGCAGCCAACTCACGCATAATTCTGTAGCATCACATGCGTAAATGCTCTCAGCACATTTTTCTTTAGCTTTAAATTAAAAACTCAAACTACAAATAATTTCTGCCAGGATCACATCCTGCTTTTAGTCATAGCTGTGGCAGACATGCACAGAGAATACACAGGGAATTAATATTACAGTAAATCCTTTGCTGGGTTTTTGTGGCTGCTTTCTCTCCACAGGAATTTGTGTGCAATTGTTTTGTGTGCAATTTGTGTGCTCCCTGTTTTGTGTGCAGGGATGTTCTTTCTTGATTTAGGCATAAAATAGTTTGAACTACCAAATAAAAAACCACTTCCATTTGTTTCTGCTTTCTTTCATAATAGTACGTCTTGTAAGCTGTATCTTTTGTTGTGCCATCCAGAAAATCATGTCAGTAAATAGGAGTCAGCAGGGAAAATAGAGATGTTGTGTTTGCTTGACACCAAACAGAAACCATAGTGCAGTCCAAGAGCTGCTTGGAAGCTTCCTGGCAAGATATTATGATTTGGACTTTTGATACTACCACAAACATCGCATCATTTAGCAAATGGTAGAACTGCCCACTGACAAAAATATTTATGATTCTCTCAGGAAGGCTGCAATCAAGAATTTATTGGTATTACTGAAATACTGACACTTAGCATTTGAGAAACCTTCCTTACTTAGAAATCAGCAAGTTTGGTGCCATGTTTATTGTTTGAAAAGTTTTCTGTGAACTTGAAAGGGTGAATATATAGAAGAGTTCCTAAATAAATAACTCAAATGTAACCAGCCAAGTACACACTAAGAAATTCTAATTCAGAAACAGAAACTTTCTGCAAGTGAACAACTACTCTAAAACAGTGCAAATTAGTTATTTCTTCACAGAAAGCCTGAAATTCCAAAAGAATGCACAGCTAATTTTTTTTTTTTTTGCACCTATTGTCTCTATGGGATATTTTTTTCTGCTTGGGAGTTCCTATTCAGGCTGTAATGCAAAAACAACAACAACAACAACAACAAACAGAAAACAAAAAAACAAACTAAACACACAAAAAACCCCCCAAAAACAAACCAAAACCAAAAAACCTCCCTATTTTCTGTCTTGAGAGAAGTAACCACAGGAGGTGCTGCCTATACTGTTAGCAACCTATATTTCAATTTCTCTAGGCTGTTAGACCCTTCAAATGAAATTTTCTATTTAGGGCATAATACTTATGGTTATGATACTTTAAAATGAATATGAGGTTTGTTTCACAAAAGAGAAATACAATCTTCCTGTGTTTAAAGAAGACGTCTGCTCCTTGGCAGCAGCTGCAACAGTAGGTTCTCTCTCATGATCCCTACTGATATCCTTCAGATTCAAAACCAAAAAACTGGAATCAGAGAAATAGTAAAAGCCTGAGCTTGGCTTGAACAGTTCTACGTCCACTCGCAGGAAAATTTCCTCTCAAGCAGGATGTGAAGAAGGGGATGAACTCCCCAGCTAAAGATTATCATTCTCCTAAGAGTCCTTTAAGCTGTCAGAAATTCTGGGAAAGTATTAGCTTTTCCAAACATCAGAGTGATCAGGAACCTCTCCTTCTCCAAGAGCTTCCCTACACTTCTTCTGACCAGCTCCCCACAGACACTTGGGGAGCTGGTGTGGTAATGGAGTCCACCCAGCTGGCTCAGAGTCAGAGAAATCAGATAAATCAATGCTTCTTGCTTCAGATTCCACAAGGGATCCCCTGAGTTTCAAAAGAAATACATATGTATTCTTGATGGGAAAAAAGTAGCTTTTTAGAATAAAGAAAAGATGAAATTCCAACCTTTGCCAACAAACCCAGAACCTGTTTATGCAGCAAATACGTGACCACTACTCTCTCTCCTATTTTGTAACATTATTGTATTGATCTCTTTAGATGAAATTACATTAATTGAACTTTTACAATGAGAAAATGTTCAGCTACAGTGGTAAACAGAAGTACTCCATAGCCTTGAGCAGAAATTGTTACATGACATTATCTTTGTATTCCTAGCATAAGCCTTAGGACAGAATTTCCTTAGAGGAGTTCTAAAAGCTATTTTTAATTATTTAATAATTGCAATGTTGAGATTTTAAGCAATTGCCATCATATTTTTTAAGCATTTCAGTTTTTTCTTTATTCTAAGAGACATGAATATGACATTGCATCTGATTTTGCTCTGCTTGAATTGAATTTTACTTGAAATTCTTTGTAGTCCTTTGGCAAAATTTCACAATCGCATTTACCAGTTAAGCATGACAGTAGTCATGATAATTGACTTTATGATTAGTCTACTTCTGTTCATTCATAAATATGTGAATGTAGTTTTGGGCTCTAAGCAACTGACTACTATTTACTGTCCTCATTGAAGACTCTGATATTGCTGGCTGGTAGTTATTGCCAAAATAAAAATACTAAAGTTGTTCATAATCAAATATTTTTCAACACATTATTCAATTGTTTCTCCTTGTTCATGTGCATAACTCATCATACATTTTACTGGCTTTGTTGGAATCAGTAAGCCATCCACTTAAAAATAAAACCATCCTTTGGCAGTCCTCAAATGTATGAAAGGGCAAAGTGGGAATGCGAATTTTGTTTTGTGGTAACTATTGATAACTCCATTGTTTACTTAAGGTTTCCACCATAGATGAGCGGCAATTATTAGAATAAATATAATTTTCAGATTATGAACATTAAAATTTTGGTTCAGCAGTTTGAATCACATTAAGTGATGCTCAACAGCTTTGTGAAATATTCTGTTGCTCCTGGATTTGCTGTCCCAGTAGAGATTCTACTTTAAAGACCTCATAGTCACAGGAGAGAAGTGTGTGCCTGGGTGAGAAGATTAGGAAGCACTGCCTGGTTTGTTTCAGCACTAGCTGATCCACAGGGGTTGAGGGTATTCCTGTGGATTCAGAGCAATGCCATCCTTTCCTGGTGTGTAGATGGCACTTTGCTGGCAGCTGCCCTAACATTGTGATGTGCTCTTTGTTTAAAGGCTGTGATAATCTGTTTGTACCGCTAGGTTAAAACCTTTGAAAAAACATTTTAAAAACATGTCAGGAGAGCCTCTGCTTCCCTCTCTTGTGCAGGGTTGCTGCCTACCCCAAGAGTTTCCAGCAAGCCATGAGGCATGCCTTCCAGCCGGCCTCTGCACATGTAGTGCCTATGTATATGAAATGAAGGGGGGGGAAAAGCCCTGAAGAAAGCCCTCAAACGTCCTCTTTTGAAAGGCACTGAAATGCTCTGTCTGCCATCTCATCACCCACCTTCTCCCTGCTGCAGCCTGCTGGAGGGCATGCCCTCACCATGATAATGAAACACATTCAGCTCAAAATGGCCTGCCCTGGTTTCCTGCCTGCCCCTTTGCTAGGAGCTTTCTGCTCGTGGGAGTGGAGGTCACCCACCCCATGACCCCCAGGATGGGGTAGAACAAAGAGGATCATTCTCCCACTCCATGGGCTGACTCACGTTTCTCAAAGACCAGGATGCAAAGTGATTTACATTCCTAAGCAGCAAGTCATGTTTCTTGAAACTAGGATGTGGGCTTCTAGCTTGGGAGCAATTTTAAGAAAAGGGCAAATTTGTGCAGCTTCTGAGAAAGGAAGAAGCAGTTCACTGGGAAGAGTGTGAGCACAGACATTGCTCATTCCAAGTGTCTTGCACAGTGGCTGGAAGCAGACCTGTGACAGGAGTGAGCACAACCTGGCTGTAAAAATCACCCTCTTTGACTATGTGTGCCCTGCCAGGAAATTATTGTATTTTAGGGGTTAAATCTGCCCAGATAATATAACCAAGTAGATGTGCCTTTCTTCTACACATTTTGGTCCCTTGTTCAGTGTTTATTTTCAGTTGCTAGGTTCTTTGAAGGTAGTCTATTTGGCTTGCAACTTATGTGCCATGTTTGGGGCAGAGGAGACATCTTATAAAACATATATTTACACATCTACTGCTTCTCGCCCAAAAGATTAAACACTTTTATATTTAAATATAAATGCAATGAAGAAGTGCCATTTCTCATACACGTAGTTTCAGTATCTGTTGTGAACAGAACCATCTTTCTGCCAAAAGTTTCAGCTCAGTATTATCTAATGAATCAACCTCTTCAATTTCTCCTTCCAATGCTCTTCTAAGATGTTAAAGATCAACATTTTCACTGATCACATTTTCAGATTTTCAGTAATTTTGAATGTAGCTGCATTCTAGAGTTTTCTGTCTCCCTGTTGTTGATCAGAATCCAATTTTACACTGAGCAGCCTTTGAAAGCTTAATCTGCTCTCTCAGCGCTACCACATCTCGATAGCACAGATCCTGTAATGGTAACTTAAATTTCTGTGATTGATGGAACTTTACACAAGCTTTACAGGCTGTGGATTTTTAGCAGCAGTAATGAAACTACAATTTTGTTTTGTTTTTGTGTGCTGATTTCACTGCCTAATTATTCTTGCTACAAAATACTCCAGAAGTTGTTCAAGCCATTTTCTAAACACCCTTTGAGCTGCAAGTCCCTACCAAAGCGTAAATTGCTCAAGCACAGATTCTTTGACAACTTTAAAACATAAAAATGAGCAAGGTTAATCTTTTTTGAGTGCAGGCATTGTTCTACATTTCTTACAGTTGGTTTCTCTTTTCCAAACAGTGAGTTAAATGAAATGGCAAACTGGGCCCTGAGCTGACAGGAATCTTTCCTGTTTGCCCACTGGCAGTGGGTTCTACCCAGCAATAAGTAGCCTTCTGGGAGAAAAAAAGAGCAACTTACTTGTGGGAGCATACTATGACCTGTGTCGCTTATGTCCTTATAAAAAGTTTCATTCCACTCTTTCCACAAAAATAACTCTTCCAGTATGATGCAAAACACCATGGAAGTATAATTTATTTATATAATTTCTTAGCCAGGAGCTCACTCATTGCCCAAGAAGCTGTGTTGGAAATCTGATGGATACCGTGGCTTACCTCATGCAGCCCAGCATGCAACATCAGAAGCTGTAGAAAATGAAAACCTGGTTGTAAGTCTTTGCATTAATTCAGGCTTTACTGATTCAACAGCTGCTTGATCTTGGTGTGCAATGACTTCTGTTTCAGTATCCTTACAAACAGCTTGCATACTCTGCTTTATACCCCTTAGGAGATGAAAAAAAGCCATCAGACATATCTTAAAACCTAGGACTTATAACTGAAATCCTACAAGCTTCACAGAGGTCTGCCTTTTCCAGATTTGAGCCTGGAAGCTGATTTGTGTAGGTGTTGGGTTAATAAAATGTTCTCCATGTGTTATTTTCTAGGAAGGAATGATAGGATGCTACTAGAGGAAAGGTAGGATTACAAATAAGTAAAGTAAAATGAATTCTTACACTGAAAAATCAAGAAAACTTACATTTTAAAATTCTAGTGTAATCTCATGACTTAGAACACAGAAATGGCTTAGCTGTTTCTTTGGGTAACACAGTGCCAACCTTCTTAAAGTCAAAGTTGATATGTATGGCCATCATGAAAGGTTTGTCTCTTGTAAAGAAGGAGGCATGCAAGGAGCAAGTGAGCAAGAAACCCATATCTGTGCTGCAGCCAACAAGGAAAAGAGGAAATCTGATCTAACCCATCTCTGCAGCTCCTGTACAGCTGAACTGTGCCAGTGGTGCCAGTGAAACCTGCAAGGTATTCCTCTCACTGTACCTGTCTATTTTCTATGTGTGTCTGATTCCTCTACATTTGTTCTAGTGTTTTGTATGCACATTTCAGAAATCGAAGGCACTGTGTATCCTGGTAAGGTATTAGGTATGCAGGCTCTCTATATTATCATCTGAGTTCAACTCTTCAAAAAAAAATTTGCATTTTTAGTTACTTCTTGTGACACAGTAATGATTTCTGTGTCTCAGACACCCCTTAATCTGTCAATAAACCCAAGGTCAGCAACAGTGGGATGTTAGCTCACATTTATGTAGGATAAATGCTTGGTATACCAGTGTTTTTAATTTATAAAAGTCATACTTAAACCCAGCTGGTTGAACAAATTCAATCCAGAAACTTACTCCAAATATATGCTAATGATAACTGACTTCTCTCCATAGTGTAATGTCTGTTGCAGATTTCAGTTTATACTATTGTTGATATCAAAACCACCTAAAAACATCAGACTAAAAGTCTGAAACGAATTAAGATATAGGTAAAGAGTTGATATTTCATATCTTCATTACTGTTGCTGTTTGAACTTACATCATAACTGAAGCTTCTTCTATAAAGCCCTTTACTACTTTATGCATCTGTTAAAAGATTTACAATGGAAAAATCCAAGGTGTGTCTTGTGTGGAAAAGCCCAATAATAAATTCCTGCTGCTTCAGCACATTGTTTGAACAAATATATTGAGTGGAAAGACTGGCTGAAGATTTAACATGGTACTTAAATTCTTACCACCATTATTTTCTGAACTTTCAAATAAAAGCTGTGCAATATGTATGTATGGATTTTGAAATAACTGTTGTTGGTTCAGGTGTTCAAATTAAGCTTTCCTCTCAATCAAAGCTTGGAACTTAATCCAACCTTCCAGACATGAACTAAAAGAGATTTTTCTCTCATTTTAATAGAAGTGTGTGTATATACATATATAGTCACATCACAAAACACTTTACATAATGTAAATATAACTTATTTTACTTTGCTCTAGGGCAACTTCCATTCTGTAGCAAGAGTTATTTTATCATTAGAAAAGTGTGGTGAAAACTGTTACCTAGCCAAAATCCTGAAATGATGTGTGTATTCCCAGCACAAAATTGTGACTTTCAAAATTATTAGTTTTTTTTTTTAAAAACTTCCCTTGCATATAAAAGAATTTCAAATAAAGATGAATAAAGTAAGTCCCAACAAGGTGATCACAGGGCCACCTCCTAGAAAGGTAATAATGTAAATATAACTTTACATAATGTAAATATAACTTATTTTCCATAATGTAAATATAACTTATTTTACTTTGCTCTAGGGCAACTTCCATTCTGTAGCAAGAGTTATTTTATCATTAGAAAAGCATGGTGAAAACTGTTACCTAGCCAAAATCCTGAAATGATGTGTGTATTCCCAGCACAAAATTGTGACTTTCAAAATTATTAGTTTTTTTTTTTTAAAACTTCCCTTGCATATAAAAGAATTTCAAATAAAGATGAATAAAGTAAGTTCCAACAAGGTGATCACAGGGCCACCTCCTAGAAAGGAGAAGACAGCTTTAGACTGCAAGAAAAGGGTGGTTTTGAAGAATTTCTTGTATGCTGTGAACACTGATTCAGTTCAAGATCTGGTTCTTGATGTGGTACTGCAATTTTCACTTCTTGGGGAGGCTTTGCAGTTTGTTGCTTCCACAGGTAAGTAATTCCCATCCAAAAAACCAGAGTCTGTTCTTTTACAAATATGAAATTTAAACAGTGAGGTCAGAATGGCTTGTCTTAATAGCCCCTAACTTGAAGCTTAGAAGGAAACTCTTTTCCTGTTCCCTGTTATTTTTACATATTTCAACTTATTACTTTTCTACAGTGGGATGAAAACAAGACCATTTGAAGTCTTTTTGAGAGAAAGAGAAACAAGAAAACACCCTGTTCCATATCTGTTCCATGCTGCAGCTTACAAGGCCTCTTTCTTGTATGAAGGATGCTTCTTCTCCTTTGGACAAAACCATGTCTAGAGAAGAGAAACTACATTTTCAAGAGAGGAAATGGAGGTTTTCTCCACCATTTTCCTCAGGAAAAATGCAATTTCTCACCCTTTGTGTCTGCTGGACAGAAAGTTCCAAACTCCAGGGATGGTTCTTTGTGTATTTACCATGTCCCAGTAACTAGTGGAATCTGGAGATACATGTAAGAATGTCCCACTTAGAAATAACTGGCCTCTGCTCCCAGCAGGTCTTCAGAGATGCTGTCTGTGTGGGGAAAATATGTAATGTTTATGATATGAATTTAATATTTAGTATTCAACTGACATCAACCTGCTCAATATGTCGGGACTTTCTCACAAGCCCGACATACTGAAAATGGTCTCTTTTTTTCCTGTAAATTGTTATTTGAATAATTTGGCCCATTTCAGTTTTGTCCCTTAAAGAATGAAAAAAGACGGTAATTCTTCTTAGCCACAGAGAGGTTATGATGGAGGTAGTTCTGATCTCCAAAGGGCACAGGAGCAGGCAAATCCTAAATGTCAAAGTCAAGCAGATGAGGCAAAAGGCAGCTTGGCTGAACAGGGTCCTTCTCTTGGAACTAAGGTGGAAAAGGAAGGTTTATGGTCAGAGGAAACATTACAGAGAAGAACACAGAGAGGCTACTTGCTGCTGTAGGGAGAAAATTCATGCAACCAAAGCTCAGTTTGAAGTGAAGTTGACCAGAACTGTGGGGGAAAATAAAAGGTTGTGATGAAATGACATCAGCCCATTACAAGATGAGAGTGGTCACCTCACCAAGAGGAACACAGACAAGGCAGGTGTGTTTACTGCAGTCTTTGGATGTCTTCCCCATGGATGACAGACCAAGACGGTCTTAGTGGCCTGCGAGAATGATCAACTCCTCTTTGACTCTGAACATGTGTGGGGACTCTGAACATGTGTGGGATCTGCTGCTCCATCTGGATCTCTACAAATCTGTTGAGGGATTCATCAGAGAATGCCCAGGGAGCTGGCTGGTGCCATTGCACAGCCTCTCTGGATGATTTTTGAGTAGTCTTGGGAATCTGCAGAGGTCCTGATTTTCAAGAAGTGTGTGAAGGAGGAGCCTGGAAACTACAGGCCTGTCAGTCTCACTGCCTTGTAAAATCAGAGAAAAGATTCTTCTGGGAGGTATTGAAAAACACCCAGAGGACAATGCAGTCATTGATCACAGACAGTGAGACTTTATAAGTAGAATGTTATGCTTATCAAACCTGATTTCTTTCTACGATAGGGTAATCCACTGAATTGACCTAGGAAATCCATTCAATGTCATCTTTTTGGGCTTCAGCAAAGCTCTTGATACTGTCTCTTAGAGGATCCTTCTGGGCAAAATACTCAGTTCACAGCTGGATAAACATAGCCTGTGATGGCTGAGCACCTGGTTCATAGGTGGAGCACAAAGGGTTACAGTGACTGGGGTGACATTCAGGCTGCTGACCTGTCACTAATGGAGTTCCACAGTGTACTTGGAGATTATTTCTAACTCAGCATATTCTATGATTATATAAATTAAATTATCCCAATTCTCAGAAAGAATTTGTTAGGTTTGGCCTGGAAAAACAGTTCCTCTCTTCAGAAATAAAGGTAATTTTGCAAAATTTGACGTAGGTAAAGTACACTGGAGCAAACTTTTCTATATAATAAGACGAAAAGATGCTGACAAAATGTGTATTGTAATGTGAATGTCAGGCCCTGCTCTGAAATAAGTCAAGACATGATGGCTGAGTAGCAAATGTTGTGTGCTCCCATTGCCTCCTGTTACCCCCACAAGGAGCTTTGAAGATGAGATGAGACTTTCTCGAAAGGTTTCTGGGTTTTCACTGCCAAGAAGGGAGAGATAAATGTTCAAAGAATTCCTGTGCAGAGAGGCTCTTCATGGGCTGGGCAGGGCAGAAGGGCTGTTTGGAGGTTGGCTACAGCCGTGCCATGTCCTGTGGGATCTCAGTGCTAGCAGCGGGAGTAATTCTCCTCTGCTTCCTCATAAATCCAGGCAAGAAGGACATTTTGAGCTATAGGATTGAACCATAACTACGTTATCTGACAGGAGCTGAGCATGAGCACCATGAAGAGCTCATGTCACCACCCTGGGGACCTGTGAAGACAAGGAGGGGCAGAGAAAGCAAAATGAAGCAGAGAGGCACTGTTGTTAAAGTAACAACTTTCATTGGCATCAAAATTTGTCTACATCAAATCCTAAATGGGTCTGTAACTCATCTAACCTGGGCCTTTTTCCAGGTCTCTCTGTTCTTCCGCCTGCTCCTTTGGCCTTGTTGTTCCACAGATCTTGCTATTCCATAGTCTAGAATCCTTGGACCATGTGCACAGCCTTGTGCAGTGTCTCATTTCTGATCTCCTGGGCCATGTCCAGCAGATCTGTGGCATCGGCTGTTGGCTCCTGCTTCTGCCTCTCTCCTGTGGTGCAGTTTGAGGGCATGGTTCAGCCAACCCTCATGAGGTGGGGTGTTGATGACAGTAGAGGCAAAAAGTCTGTAGGCACATCCTGCAGGTCTTGCAATCACTTCATCTGGGCTTTGTTTCCAGTCCTGCTGCTCCTTCACCTCTTGGAAAGGTCTCTGGACCAAATGATGGGCCTTCTTTACAATTTCAGCTCTGAAGTACTTGGCCATGTCCAACACTCGTGGGTTATTGACTGTGGGACTGTGTGGGGCATGTGCTGGACTCTCTGCCTCCTCTGTTCTGGCTGTTGCTGTCATCACCTTATTCCTGCTTCCTTCCCTCTCCCACTTTTCTTCTGGCTGCTGGACAGGTTCCTGGATCATAAGCCAGGCCCTCTTAACAATGTCAGTCCTGATGTAGTCAGCCATGTCCAGCAGAGGGGTATCGACTGTGGGGCTGTGTGGGGTATGTGCTAGGCTCTCTGGCCCCTCTGTTTTGGCTGTTGCTGTTGTTGCCTCATCCATGCTTCCTTTCTGCTCCCACTCTTCTTCTAGCTCCTGGACAGGTTCCTGGATCATAAGCCAGGCCCTCTTAACAATCTCAGTTCTGGTGTAATCAGCTGAGTCCAGCAGTAGCGGAGCATCGGTTGTGGGGCTCTGCAGGCCAGCTTCCAGATTCTCTGCCCCTTCTGCTGTGGCTTTGTGTCCTGTCACCTTGTTCTCGCTTTGTTCCTGGCCCCACATTTCTCTTTGTGGCTCGTCAAGTTCTTGGACTACAAGGACGCTCTTGTCCAGGCCCTCAGCCTCCATGGACTCGGCTTTGTCCAGCTGAGCGGGGCCATCAGCTGTGGGCCCATGTGGAGCAGGTGCCTCATTCTCTGTCCCTGCTGCTCTTGCAGCCTCCATGGGGGCAGAAGAAGCTGGTGGCTCTGCCTTCTCATGTTTGAGAGGTGTACAGTGTCCCACGGAAGCTACAAGTGGGGCAAAATCAGCCAGCTGCACATCTGCTGGATGCACTGGGGCAGGAGACGCTCTCAGCAGTTTGTCAGCTGCTTCTCCTGCAGCCTCTCTATCCACACTGATAGAGAAGCTGGGACCCTCCCTGGGATCAGTGTTGTCCTCCAGACCCAAGGAACTGACCCAGTGTTGGACAGGAGGTGACCCAACAGCATCTGTTCCTTGGGACAGCTCTGTGTCTGTTGCATCTTGCCATTCCTCCTCCTCTGACATCTCAATGTCAACGGCATTTTCCCATTCCTCTTCCTCTGAGAGCTCTGTGTCCATGGCATCTGCCCATTCCTCTTCCTCAGACAGCTCTGCATCAGTGGCAGTTTCACGCTCCTGTTCCCTGATCAAGGCCACTGCCCTGATGATTGGAGCTTGGGCTCCCAGCTGCTCCTGCATCACCTGCTTATTCAAGATACCCTCATGAACTCCCCTGTCACCTGTGGTGAGGGGCAGCCAGCCACCCAGGAGAGGCTTTGCCCCTGTCCTGTCCTGTCTCAGGCCATCCCATTCTGTCCTTGGCACTCACCTGCCCAGGTGTGTCATCCAGTCCCCCCGAGCATCTCAGAGACAAACCCTGTCCTTGGCTTTCTGGCTGTTGTACCTCCCTGTCCTCCAGGCCATCCTGCTGCTGTGGCTGGGTGGCTTTCCAGAGGGAGGCCTGTCTGCTTGTGCTTCTGGCTGGGCAGCTCCCGTCCACGTCCTCGGGAGGGCTCCTCTTAAAGGACACGATGACCTCCCTCACAAAAGGCCCCTGCTTCTTGTGCCCCCACAGCCATGTAGTGCTTTGGTAGCACTCAATGTACACCGACAGCCCTGGTGGCTCCTGCTGTGCTGCTTGTTGCTGGTGGTCTCTCCCTGCATCCCTGCTCAGGGAAGCTGACACAGCGAAGCCACATGCCTGTGCCGGCCATGCTCCCAGCTGCTCCTCCTTCTCCATGGTTGTCTTTGGCATCCTCTGCTGCAGAATTGTCAGTGTTCCCCTGGGCAGCTGCTACTTCCTGAGGGAGGTGCTCTTCTAGGGCACTGCATCACAAACAGCCACTGTCACACCAGACCACTGTCACAAAGGGCCATGACCCAGCACCACCTTTGAGGGCAGGGCAGATCACTGTGATGCTGGCTGAGTCTTGTGTGAACTGGCAGAGAGAACGGCCACTGCTTGGGCCATGGCACAAGGGACAGCAAAAGCAGGAAGCCAGGTGGTTGCTTTCCCTGCCTGAGAGCCCAAGCTGGCTTGTATCCCCCAGAGAGCCGGGGAAGATCAAGCTCCAGATCTTTGCCATTGGGCACTGTTGGCAGGTCTGGGCAGGGCAGGGCATCTGAGATGGAAAAGTTAGTTCAGAGATCATAGCTTTTAGTATTTAAAATCTTGTATGATGATTAGAGAAAGAGATGAAGTTGAGAACTGAGCCTTTGAGGAGTCCTAGCATGACCTGGTTGGGCTGGATATTGCATTGGGCTGAACCAGCCAGTCTGCAATGCTGACCAGAGAAGTGCAGTATCCTAAAAAGCAGGTTTTTTGTAGGCCTCCCTGGCTCTGGCTGGCTGCAAGTTTTCCATTCCTTTTGAAATGGTTCAATTTACCAATATTTACATGAGTTCACGGAGATTTTATCTCCTGCCATCATAAACATAGCCAGTCTTACATTTCTTATAGACACAAAGTTCTGTGCTGTCATGGAACAGGAAATACAGGTGGAAGTTTCTCCTTGTTAGCAAATCTCTAACCAGAGGCAGTGCAGGTGATTGCATGAGATCACACAAAGCAACAATCTTGATGACAACCAGAGTACCAAGTGTAGTGACTGCCTCATACAGGATGACTTGATTGGATGCTCCTAAAATGCCACATGCAGTTGGTGAGATTTGCAAGCCAAAAGTGTCTGCTGTGGAAAAAATACAGAGATGTGCACAACTGCATGGCTTCCTGAGAATGTGTTTTGCCCATCTCCTACTTTCTCCTTGTCATGGCTTGAGGACTACAAACACTCTCAGATGCTGCCTTTTCATCCTGAGGAATCCTGGTTACATACTACAGTCATCTGATGCAGCCTTTTGGAGTTGTGCCTTGCATGCCAAAATGCTGGATGGCTTCATTTCACTCCAGGTTCACAGAACCAAAACGTGTCTTCAGGCCATCCTTGCCAGTTCTGTTATCACTTGCATTTTTCATGGAGGCTCCTCCTGCCATTTGGACAGTCCAGGAGACAGAAGTGGCAGCTGTGGTACCATTCCTCTTATATTCCCTTCAATCATTGCATATTGGCAGTAAGACTTACAACTTTAAATCAGGAAGGTTCAGAAAATACTCAGATGCATCATAAAAATCCCAGGATCTATGAAGTATGTTTTTAAAGCTTTTCTTTACTTTGTGGCACTCCCAAATCTCTATTTACAAAACTCTGGCCCAACTTTCACTACACACTCCTGTGTGTGTTAATGTAATCACACAAGTGCCTAAGAAGTCAGAAGTTGACCCTTCAAGTTTTCTGATCCTAATCTCAGCCTGAAGCAGAAATGGCAATGCAATTTTAACCACTGAGTTCTCATTTTTAAAGGCTTCTTTCTACTTTTCAGAGTAGGAAGATGATGGTCACCTCACCAAGAGGGACATAGACCAGGCAGGTGTGTTTATTGCAGTCTTTCCATCTTACCCATGGATAATGGCCTGAGATGGTCTCAGCACCCTGAGCTGCAGGACCATGACTGCGAGAATGATCAATTCCCCTTTGACTCTGAACACGTGAGGGATCTGCTGCTCCATCTGGATCTCTACAAATCTGTTGAGGGATTCATCAGAGAATGCCCAGAGAGCTGGCTGGTGTCATAACAAAGCCTCTCTGGATGACTTTTTGAGCGGTCTTGGGAATCTGCAGTGTCCTGATTTTCAAGATGGGTGAGAAAGAGGATCCTGGAAATCACAAGCTTGTCAAACTCACTTCTAGTGCTTGGTAAAATCAGAGAAAAGATTCTTCTGGGAGGTACTGAAAAACACCTGGAGGACAATGCAATCATTGATCATAGCCAGCATGGCTTCATGGGGGAAAGTCCTGTTTGTCAAACCTAATTTCCTTTCATGACAAGGTAGCCCACACAGTTGATCATCCGAAGCCACTGCATGTTATTTTTCCCTTTTTGCATTTCAGCAAAGCTTTTGATACTGTCTCTCACAGACAGATACTGTCTTTCTGGACAAAATGTGCAGTTCACAGCTGGATAAACATAGCCTGTGATGGCTGAGCACCTGGCTCATAGGTGAGGCACAAAGGGTTACAGTGAATGGTGACCTGTCACCAGCAGGGTTCCACAAGGCTCCATCCTTGGCCCTGTGTTCCTCAACATCTTCATAAATCACTTGTACTTAGGACTGGAAAGAATGCTAAGTAAATTCACAAACAGTACAAAACTGGGAGGAGCTGGTGAATCCCTCATAGGAGAGAGGTACTGGAAAGACACCTTGACAATTAGAGAGATGGGAAATTATCAACTGTATGAAATTCAACAAAGATAGGTGCTGGCTTCTGCACCTAGGATGGGGCAACCCTTGTTGTGTGTATAGACTGGGAAAGGAGATGCTGGAGACCAGTGCCACGGAAATGGCCCTGGGGTTCCTGGCTGATGGCAAGCTGAACGTGAGTCAGCAGTGCCCTGGCAAACAGGAGGGCCAACCCTGTCCTGGGGGCATCAGGCACAGCATCAACAGCCGGTGTGGTTGTTTAGCCTGGAGAAGGGGGGACCTTGATACTCTCTACAACTCCCTGACAGGAGGGTCAGGTGGGGGTCGGTCTCTTTTCCCAGGCAACCAGCAACACAATGACTGAACATTAAGCTGTGCCTGGGGAGGTTCAGGTTGGACATTAGGAAGAATTTCTTCACTGAAAAGGTGATTAGGCATTGGAATGGGTTGCCCAAGGAAGAGTTGCTGTCCCTGGAAATACAGAAAGGCTGGATGTGTTACTCAGTGCCATGGTTTGGTTGACATGATGGTGTTCTGTAACAGGTTGGACTCAATGATCTCAGAGGTCATTTCCAATCTGATTGATTCTGTGATTCTGTGATTTTTTTTTGTGGTGACCAGTGACAGAACCCAACGGAAGTACCTGAAGTTGTGTTAGGTTGGATTTTAGGAAAGGGTTCTTCAGCCAGAGGGTGGCTGGGCACTGGAACAGCTCCCCAAGAAAGCGGTCACAGCACCAGCCTGACAGAGTTCCAGAAGTGTTTGGACAATGCTCTCAGGGACATGGTGTGATTCTTAGGGTGGTCCTGTGCACAGCCAGGAGTTACACTTGAGGGTCCTTGTGAGTTCCTTCCAACTCAGCAAATTCAATGATTGTGTGACTTCTCTCTTCTTGGATGGATTTTGTTTACTTACTCGTGTAAAAAAATGTCTGCTGTTCTCAAATGAGTCCCAGTAAAAAATCCGCTGATAAAAGTTGTGAGTGCTCCAATGAATGAAAGCCAGAATGTTTTCAAAATCTTGATCAGATTCTCTAGAATTTTGAAAAGGCTGAAATTCCACATATGCTACAGTTTGCCTCTTGTAATAGCAGCCAGCAGAACTTTGATGAAGCATTTTTGTCCAGTAGAGTGTCCTGTTAATATAATTATGGAAAGAAAATTTTTTTTAGCAAAAGGACTGAAGTAATGAGATTTTGAGGAAAATGAAAAAAAAAACTAATAAAAAAAAATTTTTTTTCCAGTAGCATTATAGAAATATCTTGATTAGAAATATTTAAAATCATCATCAGTGAAAGTAAAAAGTTAAACTTTATAAATCACTTAGACATAAAGTTTGGACCAGCCTGCAATCCAGTCTTGTCTTTCCGCTACCAACCCCAAATTGTTAATTTTGTTTTGAAGCAATCAATCTGAAATGTTTGCATGATTCATTGTGAAACTGATCTTGTGTTAAAATTTCAAATTAAATTTTAAAATGTTCTCTGTTTGTTTTTCTAGTCAGCCTTCAGATGGTGGTAGTCCAAGCTAAATGTTTGTAAATTTTTTACATATTTACCTCTTATTTTACCTTCCTTTTTTATAGCTTACAGTAGTCTTCCATTGCAACTAAATCAGCAACTACAGAGCTAAGAGGGAGGTGAGTGTTGTGCCAGCCCCAGGCAGTATCAATTGCCCACATATGCTAGTCTGATCTAGACCCCCTAGAGCTCTTGCTCTAAGGCAGAGCATTGCAAGGTTTCTCAGAGCTGTGAGCTGATGATAGATTTTTTTGCATAAAGCCATAGCCAGCTTTTCCTGTGCTGAAATTTAAGGAGAATAGGTTCTGCATTTACATTTCATGTATTTGAGGGCAAATGCCATGTTTTGGCTGGTCTTCCTTTCCTCTGGATAAGCAACATTTTCCCCTTCTTTGCGTGCTCAGTTACCCTTATCTATTGAAATTCCTTAGGGCCATCCCTCTTCCCAGCCAGCAGCTATTTAATAATAGTAACATTTCATATCCTGCTGACTAAATCATTCATGGAAATACCAAATTGGTCCCCATTTAGGGCAAATTGACCAGGATTCCTGTTTGATTTTCCCTTGCAGTGAAAAACTGAAATGTACCTTGTCTGGTATCTACTTGTTTAGCATCCATTTAATTGTCGATCCATCTAGAAAATGTTTCTTTGATTAACTTCTGAGAAAGTCTAGTAAGGGTTTGTGTAAATCAATATAAATGACATTTCCAGCTTCTCTTCACCCAATGACTGGTTTGATCACAAAGAATACTGGAGTGGTTTTATGTCATTTGTTTTCAACAAACCCATGTGTCATTTAATTTACTGCCTCCCTATCCTGGGGAGAGTTTCCTGTTTGACCTTACATTTTTTAGTAACTGGAATGAAGCTGACCAGGTTAATTTTTTTCCTTCTCCTTTTCCCATTTTCCTCTCTGCTAAAATACTGCATTTCTGCTCTTTGCAGCTTTTGGGAGTACCTTTCTGTCCATCAGACATTTTCTTCATGCCAGAACTGTTAGCGGCTCTGCAGCTGAACCACATCGCCACCTCATGTGAATTTCACTACACCAGTGCATTTAAAAATCCTGTATTTGATCCTTAACCTAACCAAAAACTTAACTCTAAATCCAATAATCTAATGCACTAATAAGAAGTTGGGTCAGTGGGTCACAGAGAACAGTGATGCTGTTCTGAGAGCTCTGCTTTGACCTCTGCCTGTAGGGTTGATGCCTTGCTGACTTGTATGGCACTCCATCCTTTCCCATTAGAAGGTTTACTGTCATCCTGTCTTTCTTAAAGACCTCTAGCTTTGATGGAAAGAGCATTGTAAGCGATGATTATTTCTGTGCATTATAAGCTCAAACAGACTGGGGATTTTTTTTCCCCAAATGCAATGAAGATCCAAAGAAAATTCCAGAAACACCGTATTTTCCGTTTAACTAATGCATATAAAGTACTTCAAAGTGTTGTAGCCATAGCTGTCATATGTACGTAAACACGGTCAAAATTAGAATTGGGTTGCATCTTCAGCAAAGCTCTAAGACTACCTGCTGCTTGAGTTGTGTCTGGTGAAATTCTTGGTGCTGAAATGAAGTTCTGACTGATGTGAAGTATATCCTCAAGCTCTTGCTCTAAGGCAGAGCATTGCAAGCCTTCTCAGAGTTCTGAGCTGATGATAGATTTTTTTTGCATAAATATTATTTTTCTAGGCCATTTCTGCAGGGTCTCTGCAGCATTTGCTGGCTGGAATGATGAAAGGCTATGCTGAGAGAAAGAAAGATAAACAAACTTAGCAAGTGCAGGGAGAGGAAGCTGTACTTCCTCCAAACCATTCTCAGCACTGTTTCTAAGCTGTTTACTTCCTATTTTGATACCTAGAGCAACAAGAGACAAGGTTTCCAAGCAGAATTCAATTGGCCTTAGGCACTGTTTAGCCTCACTTCCTTTCAGGAAGCAATTGTGATAAGGTCTGAGGCTTTGTTCTGGGAGGTTTTTTCATCTATAATGTTGGGAACACACAACCCTTGTTGCGGTTTGATTTAGTTCTTTATTTGTTTAATTCATTATTGTACTATGTTGGAAAATGGTTTGTTCCATGTACCCCATCTCAGTTCTCAGAATGGTTTTTCCTAAGTTGTGTACACCCCTCTCTCCGTCAATCTCCTTTGCACATACCCCTATTTCTAGACCTTTCACTGCCAATCCTCTAAACCCTGCCCCTGCAGCATATCTATCACTGTTTGCCACTCTCTCCTATCCAGAAACTTCTGTGTGAGTTATGATATCCCACCTCTCCCATTGGTTTATTATGTATGCACTCCTCCCTTCTCCTCCATTATTGGTTGTCTTGTAATGTTAGTCCCTCCTCATGCTCCTCCCTTGAGAGTTAGCCCATTGGTTGTTAGGCTGTCTCCTCCCCAGTGCCAGCCCCCCTTTATAAGTTGCTGCAGAGTCATTGGGGCTCTTTCATGCATGATTCCTCTAGGCTGCTTGATTTATTTCTTCTCCCCTCAGAGAAGGAATAAACAGCTTAGAAGTCACAGCCAGAGAGCCCTTCTCTTTCTCATTCTCTGCCACATCGTGATGTGAAACCTCTCTGAGTGTCTGCTCAGCCCAGGCCAGCTAAAGGAGTGGGCCAAACTGCTACTCTTGTCCCTGAGTTGTGGCTAAAGCTGGGGAGCAGCCCCTCAGTGGTGTCATGCTGAGGTCCAGGAGTGGGGGGTGAGCCAGCCCCAGTGCCCTTCCTGGCACCCATGATCGGCAACTGGTGGCGTTAGCTTGGTGCCCAGCGTGAGGCATCTGGGCATTTTCTAGTGGAAATTTCATTCCTGGACATTGCTTCAGCAAGATTTCACGGAAAGACTGCTGCGGAATGTGTGGGCACTTTTGTCTGCTCAGTCTCGGCACATCAAGCGCCCCCAATGAGCCTGTGTGCATTCTAGCTGTGCGGCTCCTGGGGGATTGGAAGGCCAACCCACTTTGTCAGTCCTTGTCTGAAACGTGAGGAACAACCTTCCTTGTTGGAGCAGACCCTTGGGGAGTTTTTTTTTTTTTTTTTTTTGAGTCTGTTGGTCCTGTGAGTATTCCCAGGGAGTGAACCTGATTGGGAGGGAGTTAAGGTGCTGCCACAGGTAGTACCCTGGAGTGTAACTCCCGTTAAGGAGGGGAGGTGCGGGGCCTTGTGTAGAAACACTCTGACCACCAGTGGGCTTGGGAACCTTGTTGCTTAATTTTGCATTTCCTTCCACAAATGGGTTGAGCACTGGGTTGTTAGCCTCTTGAATGTATTTATGGGTGTGAAGCTTTCAAATCAGGAAAGAGAGGCTGTGGTGGGAGGGGGGATGAAATGTAAAAAAAAGTTTAGTTAAGAGGTTTGTGAAGTGGATTTTTTTCAATTTCCCAAACAGCACCTTGGAGGATGTAAAGTCTGTACAGTTCTGGATGGCAGTGGGCACTAAGCTCACCAAACATTGAAAGGTGAAAAACCAGGTGACGAGTTTTTCCATCTGTTCATTAAGATGAGATCATTAGTGGCAAGTTCAGATGAAAAGAGGAAAGTTGAAGAAAATCCTCCACAATCTCCCCAGGTTTCCCTGAAACCCGCACATCCTGATCCCTCTGTACCTGATTCCCTGTGTCCCAAACCGAGTGAATCTGGGAGAGCAGACCATCCTGAGATGGTGCAGGGCAGCCCTAACTTAGCTAGATGTCTCCCTGGCTCCCCACAATCCCCTCAGTACCCTGTTTGTCCTGGTGGGACTGGTGACTCTGTCAAGACTTCTTTCCTAGACCTTAATACCTTTATCCCAAGTCCTGTAGTTAAACCTTTAGGTGAGTTTCAAGATACTTGCTCTTTTTCCGCTCAAGGTTCACTAGATGGCGAAGGACATGTGGCGTGGCCCTCATGTTATGGACCTCCTCCACCTTCTACTTCCCAAAATCCTTTTCTTTTTGCACCCCTTCCCCCACTCCAGCCCCTTCTTGGATTCTGGCTTCTTGTCTTCCTTTTCCCCACCTAATTTGGATCTGCCTTTTACTCCCCTTCCGGTCGTCCCTGCAAATGTCATCATTGTGTTCCCTCTCCTTCAAGTATTCTCTCCACTTCTGGCTCCACCCCTCAGCATTCGGGACAGCTCCTCCCACCTCCAGTTTCCCACACACCTCCTTCCCACAGTACCGAGGGAATGGAAAGTGACAGGGTGGAAGAACGGAAGTCAGATGAGGAAGGCCCGCTCGTATTTTCTGCTCCTGTTTCCTATGACGGTAGGAGGAAGCATCCCAAGTGGATACTTTTCCCTTATCAAAACATCAAAGTGTTGTACAAGAGTCAGAAAGATACCAGCAAGTCCAGTGAATATTTTAAAGGCTTTCTGAGGACCACCCTTTTGGCCAATGTCTTAGTCCACGGAGACCTCAAAGAGATATTCTCCAGTCTATGTAGTCCATCTGGGGGTGGCCACTCTTGTGCCATGGGAAGTGTGCTAGCCAGCGACTTTCTACCCTGCGGCCACAGTGCAAATCACAGTTGGTGCACCAATGTCGGACATCTTCTGGTGCTTTTACCATTTCCACCACCACAAGAGATGCTGCCTTCACCACACGTCACCGCAGTGAGAGAAGCCTGACAAACTGACTGGTTTTGTGGTTAATCGGCCCTTGGATTTACAGTCTGTGCCAATGTCCCTGCATGAGCATGCTGAGTTTTATTTGGTGGTGCTCCTGCAGGACAAAGATGCAGCCTTCCCTCTGATGCCTGGGAAGGTGTTTTCAGAACCGAGGAACCCCTTTCCAGCCTTGTTTCCAGGAGTCGATGGTTGGGTGAGTTCCCTGGTGGCTGTGGTGGACCCAGCCAGGGACTCAGGTGTTGGGTGGCTGTGTCTTGAGGGAGGGGATGTGCTATGTGTGGTGCTAGCAGTCTGACCCAGTTGGTTTCCTGGGCCCTACTTTTCCTGCAGAGAGTGGGTGGAAATCGGGCCGAGTACGCAGGATGGGCGTTAGGCTGTCTACTCCGCAAAGGGAGATGTATCTCCAAGTCGTGGGAGCCCTGAGGGAGGGGGTGCCAGTTATTCTAAGGGAATGTTAAAGAAATCTATTCAGCATTTTTTTTAGTTTTCCCAGTATCACCCCACAAGATAGTCAGAGAGAGGATTTTGGAAGAAAGTAGGTGTTGTGTTAACGAATGCCACCAAGAGGAATAACCCTTCAGTTAAGGATGGATTTATTAAATTGTTTTTGCTGGTTTGGGATGTCATCAAAGAGAAGGAAAAAGAATCTTAAAAAACCCCCACAAGTTTGTCCCCAGTTCTCTGAAGAGGCCCTTGTTCCCCCTTTTCTTCTCCAGTTCCCACTTCCCCTACACTGGGTGGACAAGGGGCAACAGCCCATCAAGAAAAGACACAGGGATGCCACCATCTCCCTCGCTCCCCCTGGTTCCCTTGGTACCATCACCCTGACAGTGATGGCCACACTCAGGGATCCTGCCCTAGTCCCTCATTCCAACCCCTTTGTCCCTGTTGAAAATCCCAGTGGTGTGTCCCAAGGTAGTTTTATTCCAAGGTAGTTTTTATTTATACCAAGATGGTTTCCTCTTCTATCCCAGAGAAGCACCACAAAATGGCCGATGCCTTGTGGCGGGTGTTTCTCCTTCCCATAATCCTTTCCTTCCCCTTCCTGCACAAGCCCTGGGCTTCTCCCTTCCTTCCCCTAATGTGGTGGCCTACAGCTGGCCTGTAGGCCTCAAAGTAGAAATAATTATAATATTGTAATGAAAATGTGTGATCAGGTACATAATTACCTTACTTACATAATTCAACCAGTAAGAGCAGGCCCAGGCCATTGGAGACTAGGCTTCTCTTGGCTGGCTGAGCAGGAAGTAACAGGCTCAGCCAATGAGGATTAACGTCATGGGCTCCTAAGTTATATAAGGGAGCAAGATCTGAATAAAGTGAACTGTTGCTGCATGACCTCAGTGTGTCTTGTCACTGGTCTGTCTCCGAAACTGTGACAATTGGTGACCCCGACGTGATCGCAACAGCTGCTGCCAGCAGAATGGGGAGACAGACAGGGCAACCAGGAAGAGCTGCCCGCAGCCTTCGAGCTCTGAAGAACCGCATACAGAGCTGTGATGGGTCTGGACCCCCTTTTATTTTTTCTTTCAATTTTTCTTTTTTGTAAGTGGAGGACACCACCAGCATGGGAGCATGGACTTCAACACCAGAAGATCCTCTTCTGAAGGTGTAAAGTCCCATTTTAAAGAAAAGATTTCAGAAATATGGGAACAGGCTTTATTAGCCCTCATAATGTGGTGTGAGAGCCATGAACTGGATGTATCAGAAGGGGCCGCCCTAGATTTAAAAACTTGGGAATGGGCCAGCCAACATATCCTAACAGCTGCCTCCACAGGAGATGATTCTGCCATTTATGTTATCAAACCATGAACGTGATAAAAATGTTGCAGAGCGAGCGGGTGGTGAGAACGACAGAGGAATTACAACTGGCACTGCTGGCTGAGGTGAATGGTGAAAGCAGGGCACCAAGGTGGTAGGGCAGGCAGATGCTGTGCCAGGTGGGAGAAGGAAAAGGATGGGTACAGAAAGTACAACACGCTGGGAGGTTTATGGGGTCTCCCCAGGTGAGGGTGACCTACCCGGGGAGTGCCCTGATACCCTCCAGGACCAGGATCTGTTGGTGGATTGCCCCATCCCTGGGGCTGTCAGCAAAACTGCCCCAAGCAGCCGTGCTGTGCTAAATGGTCACTCTGCAGCCCATCTGTTTCCTGCCGTGGCTGTTGAGGCCTCTGAAACAACTGGTCACTTTCCCGCTCTGCTGCCCCTTGTTCTGCCATGCTGGCAGAAACCTCCATAACCACCCAAGACCAGCGCGCGTTGCCAGCAGCGTGCGCTGCCGCTGCTGCAGAGGGCGGAGAAACCCTGAGCACCCCAGAACTGCTTCCTCCCGAGGCCAACTGGAGCAGCTCCAAGACCACACCCTCAAGCCCCCTTCCGTGGGGTGTGCCTGAGTTTTCTATCCAGCCTCCAGGGGGTGAGGATGTACCTGCCCACCCCCATGACATGAGAGTGGGTCTGAGAAATGCGTCACCAGGAGTTCCCAGAGACCTCATACACAGAAGTGGTGCTGCTGTCCCAGTTGCTCCAATGCTGCTGGACCGAGAGTTTTCCCTAGATTACACACCAGCTAAGAACACAATATACGCCAGAGAGGACACTGTTGCTGAGCCACGACAGCAGAGAACTTTCCCTTTCAACCCTGGTGGGTCTTCCCCAGCCTAAAATTGTGTTTCTCAGTTATCCAGAATTGTGCAGACATATTATTTAAGAATAAAAGTTGCTAGACAAATTTATAACTAACCAGCCAAAGGTACAAATAAAGTTCTAAAGCTTATAGGATTATTAAGAAAACACCAAAAGTTAAGCCACTCAATATGCTTGTAAAAGAAAGCCTTGCATTCTTTAAAGTACACTTTTGAAACAGAAAAGGGGGAGTGCCTAGTGCTGCGTATACCCTAAAAACAAGTGAGACAATTAAAAGGATTTTATATACTCAAAGAAATGAAGAATAAGGATTTTATTTATTTAAGATTATAGATAACAGGCCTGAACTAATATTGTTTTTCTTGTTGTTTTCCCCACAGCTCTGAGAATTTAAATTTAGTTTTTAGATTAAGCTGTTTATTTTAGAGCTAAGTTGTAAATTTCTAATTGTTGAGCTGTTTCCTGTTGTTAAGAGTTAAGTTGTAAGTTCATAACTGTTAAGATATAAGCCTGCACTATGCCATATTGATAAGCTGTATCGCTAGTGGTCCCACCTGACAGCTCCCTAGAGTGAATATTACAAATTAAAGAATATATAGGATACATCACCAACTAAAAAGAGAACTGAGCCTCTTAAATTGAGTTGAAGGCCTCATTCCAAACCTAGGTCAAAGTTTTTACACAAAGCCGTGTCTGTCATCCTGCCTGCAAGGGCCCTGCAGGGGATGACAGGCACTGCTTTTGTATTCAAAAACAAGAAGGAGGAGCTGTGGTGGCCTACAGCTGGCCTGTAGGCCTCAAAGTAGAAATAAGTGTAAAATTATAATGAAAATACGTGATCAGTTACATAATTACCTTACTTATATAATTCAACCAGTAAGAGCAGGAGACTCAGGCTTTTCTTGGCTGACTGACCAGGAAGTAACAGGCTCAGCTAATGAGGATTAACATCATGGGCTCCTGAGGCATATAAGGGAGCAAGATCTGAATAAAGTGAGCTGTTGCTGCATGAGCTCAATGTGTCTTGTCACTGGTCTGTCTCCAAAACTGTGGCAATACCTCCCTGTTTTGCTTTGCCTTCTCTGTTCCTCCTTGTCTTCACAGCTCCCCAGGGTGCTGACATGAGGTCTTAATGCTGTTTTTGTTTAGCTTTTGGCTGATTAAGTTCATGAAGGGCACCATGAATTAGCAGCTGATACTGGAGCAGGTGGGAGCCCAAGGCCCAACCAGTTAGCCAGTGCCATAGACCAAGGAGGAGCAGGAGTATGGAGATGCCATTGACAGAGAGCTATCTGAGGAAAAGGAATGAGAAGACACCCTTGGTGCTAAACTGTCAGAGAAAGAGGAATGGGAACACAGAACAAACACAGAGCTGTCTCAAGGGACAGATGCCATTGGATCACCTCCTGTCCAACACTGGGTCAGTTCTTTGGACCTGGAGAACAACAAAGGCTCTCACAATGGTCCCAGGGAGCATTCCAGCTGCCCCAGCAGTGTGGGCAGAGAGGCTGCAGGAGAGGAAGCTGACAAACTGCTGAGAGCATCTCGTGCTGTAGTGCATCCAGCAGATGCACAACTGGCTGATTTTGTCCTGCTTGTAGCTCCCAAGGAAGAGGAGCACCATACACCTCTCAAACATGAGAAGGCAGAACCACCAGCTTCTTCTGCCCCCGTGGAGGCTGCAAGAGCAGCAGGGGCAGAGAACCAGGCACCTGCTCCACATGGCCCCACAGCCGATGGCCCAGCTCAGGCTGACACTTCTGAATACCTGAAGTGTGAGGTTGTGGGTAAGGCTGTAACAAGTGATCCAGGCATCGAAGAAGCAGGCAGAAGGGGTGGGGAACAAGACTCAGGTTAGGTGACAAGAGCAACAGACTTATCCAGGATTTGATACAGATCAGTTTGTGGATTACAGAAGTCTATTTTCCAACAGCAGCAGTTCCTCTCAGCTTCATTTTGCTTTCTCTTTTTGCAGTTAAGCTCCTTTGACCCTGGGGCCAGACCAGCCAGGAGTGGTGTGGTAAATAAAATGGATGGGCATGATTGGGTTACCTAAAAAGTAAAACAGCTTTAATGGCAGAACAACAAACAGCAGTAAGTAAACAAACAGTATAGGGTCTATAATGAAATCCCAGAATGGGTAGGTTCAACAGTGGTACATCTGGGGGTTGATCTGAGGGCAGGGATCCATTCACAAACCAGGATTAGGAATATGCAAAACAATGCAGCAAATGACAACCAATCAGGGGAGAGACTTGGGAACATCCTAGAAGCACAACTTTATATGGGTAAGCCTGCTACCATATTCACTCCCATGGGTCCTCGCTTTTCTAACTTAGCTCACCCTAACTTCAACATCAGTCTCTCTGTCTACTGGCCCAGTTCCATGGCCCCAAGTTGATGTTTTCTGTGTATGAAGTGGGACTGTCGCACTGTCCACCTTGGTCAGTTCCATTCCCACATTCTCTGCCTCTTGTTTTAACAGGTGCTTAGCGTGCTGACAGGAGTCTTTAATTCTGCTTGTGTTCAGCTCCTGTCAGGTGAAGTGGTTGTATTTCAATCCTCATACTGACAGCTAACAGCAGCTACACTGATGGTGCTTAGAGGATGCTTCCAGAGATGGAGATTATTGAGGGACAGCTTTTGAGGTGTTTTAAGAGCATGGAACCATCATCTCTCTAAGGACATAGTCGTTTGTTGGAGCAGAAGAGAGCCAGCTGTTACTGGTGTCAAAGACCGGCCTGGAACCTCAGGAACTGTCTGCAACACCAGAGAGAGAGAAGAGATAGAGGACTGAATTCTGCTGCTGCTGAGCCCAGCAGAACTTGTGGGCAAGTAAACTGTGTTTCCCTGCCTCTGCAGAGCCTCAGGGTCCTCTGGAACACATTTCCCCCAACAACACTGTGGAGTCTTCTGTTTGTTATCTTCCCTCTCGCTCTCCCCGTGGTGAGCACACACTTTTCCATCCCTTGCAGCACCCCACGGCTTTCACAAAGGCACCTTCACTGCGCTGCCCCGCTCCTCGGCCCGTGTCCCTGCCCAGACAATGGCTGAGAGTGGCTCTGCTGAGATGGGAGCGCTGCCATCTCTGCCCCCAGCCAAGGCCTCAGGGGACTGTCCCCACTGTGCTTTGGGTGGGAGCTGTGTCCCTGTCCCCCGTTTTCAATCAGCGAGGGGGATTTGGCTGAGATGGGATCTTTCTCCCTCTCCCTCACCGATCACTGCCACCCCTCCCTTGCTCCATTGGCCCCTTGTGCCTCTTTATGTTCCCCCAACTTTTCTGTACTGGTTCATACTCAAAACAAAGGCTCCATCTCCCTGCATAGCATTTGTGGAATGCTTAATGGTGATCATCAGTGTTGTCCTGCAATGGACGTGTGGACACTGGACACAGGGCTTTGTGCCATGGAGAGCCTCCCACTGCTTGGACACCACTGTGTGCTGCCTTGTTAGATTTGCTTTTTAACAGTACATCATGGTGCCTTTGAAACAACTAAGTGGAGACAAAGCCTTTAAAGCAAATTTTTTTTTTTTTTTTCTTTTTTTTTTTTGTAACGAACCAGCTGGGTCAGATATCCATCTCCCACAAAAGGCGAACACACAGAACACTTTAACAAAATGGCAACTTTCTCTTCCCTTTCCTCCAGCTGGGATGATCCCTGTCTCCTTTTCCATTGGCTGCGTACTCAGGAACTTGCAGTCTCTCCTGATTGTCACCCAGAAAACCAACCAGAACATATCCAAACCACAAACAACACACAAAATAAACAATTTTCATTCTTTAACTTAATAACCTTTTGGCTTCAGCAAAATATCACCTCATCTCTCACAGCTGGGTACTCAGAAATACACACTCTCCAGACTGCCTGCTCTTCTGTCCCCTCATAGGGTCTGTGGATCACTGTTACCTCACACCTGATGTGTTCTGCTATGTCCAGGACAGACTGGTCATCAGCTGTGGGTGTGTGTAGGGCACACTGCCGGGCTCTGTGACCCTGCTGCTCTGCTGTTGCTGCTGTCACCTCATTCATGCTGCCTTTTCATGCTGGGGAAGCTGGATGTGTATTGCAGCCATCTGATGCAGCTTTTTAAAGACATGCCTTGCATGCCAAAATGTTGGCTGGCTTAATTTAAACTCATTTGGTTTATAGAACCAAAATGTGTCATCAGGCCATTCTTGCCAGTTCTGTTGTTGCCTGCGTTTTTCATGGAGACTGCTCCTGACATTTGGATAGTCCAGGAGAAAGAAGTGGCAGCTGTGGTGCCATTGCTCTTACAGTCCCTTCAGTCATTGCCTTGTAAATCTAAGCCACTGGCCTGTACTTTGTACCAAGCAGCTGTCCTGGTTGCAGCCAGGGGAGCATTAATTTTTGCAGTAGCCAGGAGGAGCTTGGCTAACCAGAGGTTAGTCTGTACCACCCAAGTGATTGCGTGGGAGAAGGGGAAGTTACCTTTTCCAAGGGTGAGGGGTTCCTTCCCATTGTGTAAGCATGGTCAGGGGACTGATGGGCTCGACCTGGTTGTGAGCTGGAGGGAGTGGTTGTGTTTCTGCCTGTTTTGAGCTGGAGGGGGCAGCTGGGTATTGTGTCTTGTCAGGGATTTTCAAGGTGAGCAGTAATGTTCCTTTTCTTGTACCCTCTGTCTTTAGTATTGTTACTGGTAGTTTTCATCTTTCACTGCTGTTTCCAGTAAATTTTTCTTACCTCAACCCTTGATCCTCACCTTTTGTGTCTCAGTTTTCCTCTCCACCCCACTGGTGGGGGGAGGGAGAAGGGAACTGGGATGAGCAGGCAAGTGGCAGCATGATTTGGGGTTTCTGTGGGAGCACTAAACTGGGGAGTACCATTCCTAAACCATGGCAGCAGCTCTCATGATAAGAGTAAAATGTTTGCCTTTTCCTGATGGATTTATCTCATTATCCCATCAATATCACAAACTGTTCAAAAGAAACACATGAATAGATATTTACTTATTTGTCATTATGAATGCAAAAAGGAGCATTTTTAGTTCAGACTTCAAATGTGAATGTTTGACTTCTTTACTTGCTTGAAATAGTGTTCTGGAGATGGAAGTCAAGAAGAGCTTTATAAAATTCTGTGTTGTAATTTATGAGTTTGACAAAAAAAAAGATACTGAGTTTGCAACATCTATAGAATTTCTATTTCTTCTGTTGATTCAGAACATTTTGCTACTATGTCCTTACTAGAGACCAATGCATGATGTGTGAGCGAACACATTTTTTGGTCAGAAAGGCAAGTGAGCTGGAGTTTGACAAGCTTACCTTTCTTTGAGGACCTCTTTTTGCTCCCATGCCTTTCAAAAGAGAAAAACTCCCACATATTTAAGTTATGTAGGACCAACTGTTGAGGTAGGAGAGCAGTAAAGTCTTTTGCAAAACAATGGAAGTATGATGAAGAGAAGTATCAGGACACTCAGCCAGTCTCCTAGCAAATGAAGCAAGAACAACAAATGAAATCTTGATCTTTCAGGAAAAAGTCTGTTTGGAAAAGGCTGCATTCGGCCAAAGATATCACACTTACCGGGAGAAAGCTGTGCACTTAGGGAAGAAAAACTGTCTGCTGAGAATTAGCAGGACACCAATATCCAGGAAGCTGAACTTTGGCAATGAGTGTACAATTCTCTGAGCACTTCCTAAGAGATACGGCGCAGTGGACAGGGGTCTGAATGCATGCATCCTTCAGCAGGGAGTCCTCTGTGGCTTTGGGAGTATCTCAGGCAGTGCCTTGGGAAAAAAAAAAACAGTAAGAAACTTAAGGAATACACTGAATTTTTTTTCTTTCATAACCTGTAAGAGAAAGGTTTGAGGTTTTCTTGCTCTGGTTGTTTTGAAGGTCTGTTGAGGCGTGTTTGTTTTCAAAGAATTTCCTTTGTCTTGCATCTTAATCTAAAACAAAGACTTCTTACTGTTTTCAGGAACCTCCAGTGCAAAGTGATGCCTTTTCTACGTCTACCTGGAAGAGAGGCCAGACAGAGTAAAAAGTTGGGTATATTTATTGAAGGGCCTGCAGGTACATTTCTGACAGACAAACCACCCCAAAATAGACAATGGGTCATGAGTTCTCTCACTTTTATAAGTTTGGTCCATTTGCATATTGGGTATTAATCTTCCAATACAGACATGCAATGAAGTCATTTTACCCCAAGTTTTCTCCCCCTTCAACTCACTTTTGTTTCCAGTTGGGGCCTGGGACAATAAGGTGCCCTTGATTCCCAGGCCTAGAGAGGAACTAGGATCAAAATGTGAAGACAATAGCTAGCACTGTGTATAGAGTTTAGAGTTATGCACTAAAGAATTACAGGATTACAAATATATGAAAAACACACAAACTAAAATCCTAAGGCATCAAAAGGAGTTGTGGGAGTCCAGTTTCTGCAGACTTCCTAAGTAGTTTAAAACAACTCAAAACATCATGATTCTGGATATGCCTTGCCTTCTACATTTTAGAAGGGGGGAAGGTGTTATTACTGCAGAAAATTTAAAATCATAACAAAATATGGGCTCCACTTTAATGTGAGAACGGAAAGCGAATGGTATTATAAAGCTTAATGTTTATAGGAAGGAATGTTTTTCCTTTATAGCCTTTTCCTAAGTTTGAAATGCGTAGAGGAAGTCCAAACAGCATGTACACACTAGTTCCTACTTGGTTACTTTCCCTGTGTGAGGTCAGTAGATTTCAGTGGGTTAATTTGGGGTCCTGAACAGCTGAAAAATTTTGAAGTCACCTTCCTGGGGTTTTGAAGTATGCTATAATAGTTCGTAAAGAAAAAGATCAGATGGAGCAGGCCTCCTGCTTTCCCTGTTTCCTAGAAAGTGAGAGTAGAGTGGTTAGAAATGGGAGATGGGGGCGATCAAAATAATTTACAGCATCTTCTGGAACTCATCCATTATAGAAGTGATTTAAAACTTGGTGGGCTTTTTAATAATCAGCAGTCTTGAGACACTACCTCCTTGCACACTGCTGATTATAGCTGACACCTTTTGGGAGAGGATGATTTATTGTGTCAGGGGTATTTTCAATATATCTTTAAAAAAAAACCCCATTTTAGGGGAGCCTTAATTTCTTTTGCAAAGAAAATCAGACGGAAATATATACTTTTAAAATCCCACAGCTGGACTGACAGTGTTATTTAAAACTGTTTTGTAAATAAAAATGTAAGTTTTTCAGTTCTACACAATATTTGCTTTCAAAAGCAGCAGTCATTGATCACAAAGCAACTTCCTCACAAAGACTGGATCAGGTTATGAGATTGGAAAAAATCATCATTTGCATTCAAATGTGGATTTCTCACCTTCAGAAGTGAAATTTAAGTAAGGGGTCCTGAAAGATGAGTGGTTGGCAGTGAAACAGCAGTTTGTTGCAGAAATACACTTTATACACATGGTTATCATATTCTCAAGGGAAACTTTGAGTTACTACATGAAATTCTTAATTTCAAAATAATTCAGCTGAAAGTTTTTGAAGATGCTGAGACTGGCAGTAGTTCTGTCAATCAGGCTTATCCTGCTGTTGCAATTTTTTCTGAAGTCACCTGCAGAGGAAAAGATGGGCTTTGAAAGGTGCAATTTGGGTTCAAACTAGCTTTGAGTGCTGAGCAGTGTTTGGTTCTGCTCCAGGAAAAACGGGTCCTGAGTAGTCTCAGTTATGAGTAGTTGTTTAGGGGCTCTGTGTTTTTTACATTGCTTTCTTTTAAGGCCTGCAAATCCCAGTCTCTTTTGGAGTTTTCTCCTGCATGTTATTCTGTTTCTTCTGAGTAATTTTTTGAGATACCTGACAGCAATTGTACTGGCATACAGCGCTATATACTGAGTCTTTGTGGAAAGAAATTTATGTTGAAATTAATAAAACTATGATTTTATAATTATTATCTGTTAATACACAGACAAAGGAAATAAAATATTAAAATTCTTGTTAACCTTCCGTTTCAACCCTGCAACTCTCCTAAAGATATACCTAATTCAAGACCAGTGAGTTTACCCAAGACCTTTAAACTTGTAGTTGAGCACATTTCTGGTGTACTTCATTCAGCAGGGAAAATCACATCTTATTCCTTGACTACATTGTATAAAATGCAAATTTCTGCCTTTTTTAAATTTAAATTAAATTAATTAAAAAAAAATAATTGTGGAGAGAAATTACAGTAATTTTCAGGAGTTTATGTCTTTTGGAAAAGGCTTAGTTCTTACTAAAATCTTTCAACCTGTTATGTTGAATACTAAAGTTCAACCTAATGGGATTTTCCTATAGTTTTTGAAATGAAGTAAGTTTGTGTAGAATCCAATTTTGGAAAGAGTGAAGTTTAGGGAAAATATACGCTGTTTTCCTCAAAGGGAAACTATACACTATTTTATACACTTTTTCTGCAAAAAACTCACTGCAGGTAACGATATTTTGTTTTCTTTTGGATTTTGAAAGTGCATTAAAGTATTAGCTGCTTGTACTTGCAGTGTCATTTTATTATTTCCAATCTTTGCACAACTTGTAAATCTTGAGAAGCACTTTTGTAGTAGTTGTTTATTATTATATTGTTATTTATATTTTTATTTCTATTGACTATTGCTATATTGTGGTTGTTTATATTCTTATTTATATTTTTATTGTTTTAGCTCCTGCATAGCAATTTCTAATTGCTCTATCTATGTGTGATTTATTACATAGCAGGCCATAATGTATAGGGTTTTTCTGCAATTACTTATCACAGCAGCTTGTTTTGTTCTTTGGACACAGTGTTTGCAGTTCTTTCTTTATGAATTTTTCTCAGTTTCTGCAGGTTTTTTTGCAACTTTTTCTCACAGCTCTTGCTCTGCAGTCTTTATTCAAGCATACTGTTCATGTCATTTAACTCATTCTGCTCTGCAACAGTTTTAGTTTATTTAGACGTTGTACACAACCACTCACTTAAAACATTTGAATCCAATTGACATGATCTATTCTTTCCACAGACAGACCACTTGCATCTGAAAATTCATAACCTCTTCACACTGGAGATAAATATTCTATATTGTTTCTTCATAAGGTTTATTTTTTCAAATATTTAGCTACTGCCTACAGTAATAACATAACCATCAATCACTTATGACTAATATTAATGAAAAATCTGATTCTGTACTAAGCTGTATTTTGTCAGTGACTTGGTAGATGTTAAATTTTGTTTTCTTAACTGTAGCCAGGAAAATGAATGTCCATTGAAAAATTAATCCGGAAATGTTTTACCTTTTAAATTATTTTTTTCCCCTCGGATTTCAGACAATGCAGTTAGTTACTGATCCACCACTGCTGTGATATTTGTATAGGCATTTAATATTTAATAAAAGCTAGAAAAGTACAATTTATTTTAATTGCAGAGTAGCTTGACGTTTCCCTGAACCTGAGACGACAGTCCTCTAATGTACAGGCAGTCTCCCAGTAGTGGTCTTAATAGTCATTTGTTTTGGTTCTTCATATTGTCAAGGGTGGATATGAACTAGGTGCAACATACGCTCCAGGACGTGTGTCCAGCTAATAATTTTACAGCTTTTGAGAAGACCTTAGGAAGTTTTCCTCTTATATGAAATTCCTATGCACAAAGTGAGGCTCCCAAAGTCAGTGGAAAATTTCCTTGTACAGAACTAGGGACTGATACCTGCTTTTTTTATGCTTGACTGGAAATAGAAAATTAACAAAATTTGGGAGCTGTATAATGGAAGTGTTAAAATTTGGGAAAAGTGACATTTATTAATTAGAAACAGATTCAGAAGCTTACATGTATGCCACTGTCCTCTGGAGCCCTGGCTAGCTCCGTGATGCTCCAGGGGCAATGGTGAGAGTGGGGAACTGGCTAGATGGGGGTTTTGCCTGAGCCAGAACCTCTAAGCCAGTCACCCAGCAGTAGAGAAAAAGCAATGAGGACTGAGTGAAGGAGGCAGAGGAAGCTCTTCTGTGGTGTAAGTGTAAAGCAATTTTATTAGGAGAGGCAGGGAGAGGGTACATAGAAGACAGTTGCTGAAAGGGAGCACAAGCAAAAAGAGCCCCTGCCCCACTCATGCCGGGGTTTTTAAAATCTCTCAAAACGGGGTGGAGACCATATAGTAACCAATAAGGGACTCTCAGGTTGTGGTTTTGAGGCTACAGAAAGTCAGGACAAGGGGAGGAGAGAGGGTCAGGATAGGGATTGGATCTTAGGGTGAGGGACAGGGAACTTTTTGGAATAAAGGGTAGGGTTTGGGCTCATGGACAGGGCAAAGGGGATGGGTTGTCTTGACAGACAGGGAAAAATCTGGTAGGGAGGGAAGGAATTCCTTGAGGGACAGTTGGGAGGGCATAACACAGGGGAGAAACTACGTCTAATAACTCAGGGAATGCTTGAATACAACACAAGATAACAGAACATTTGATTCAATAAACTAACACACCACAACACTTATATTATTTTCTATTATTGCTAGACTTAATGGAGTGACCTCTGTCCTTAAAAATCTAAAATGCACAAAGCTCTTAACTTTCTGTTAACAGTTCTCCATACAGGTAATTTTGTTTCAGGTGATTAATTATTATGGACAGGAACTTACAGAATCTTAGACTCATAGAATGGTGAGGGGTTGAAATGGGCCATAGAGATCATGTATTTGGAACCTCCCCTGCCATGGACAGGGGCACCTCTTACTCGACCAGGTTGTTTAAGGCCTTATCCAGAGGGTTGATCATCCATAACCTCCCTGGAGCACCCATTCCAGTGTCTCACCACCCTCACAGGGAAGAATTTCTTCCTAACATCCAGCTTAAGTTTCCCCTCCTTAAATTTGCACTCATTGCTCCCTGTCCTGTCACTACAGTTCCTGAAATAATGTCTCTTTCCAGCTTCCTTGTGGCTGCCTTTCAGATACTGGGAGGTTCCTATGAGGTCTCCACACAACCTTCTTTTCACCAGGTTGAACAGCCCCAACTTTCTCAGCCCACCTTTGTCAGGGAGCTGCTCCAGTCCTCTTACCAACCTTGTGGCCTTCTCTGGACTTGCTCCAAAAATTCCATATCCTTTTTATGCTGGGGACGGCAGCACTGGACTCCAGGTGGGGTCTCACTAGAGCAGATTAGAGGGTGAGAATAACCTCCCTCCACCTGCTGACCTCGCTTCTTTGGCTATAGCCCAGGGTACATTTGGCTTTCTGGCCTGTGAGCACTCATTTCTGGCTCATGGTGAGGTTTTCATCAACCATGACCCCCCAAGGCCTTCTCCCCAGGGCTGCTTTCAGTCGTTTCTCCTCCCAGCCTGTATTTGTGCCTGGGATTGCCATGATCCAGGTGCAGTACCTTGCACTTGGCCTTACTGCACTTCATGAGGTTTGCATAGACTCATCTCTTAAGCCTGTCTAGGTTACTCTGAATGGCATCCTTTCCCTTCAGTATATTGACCACACCACAGAGCTTGGTAGCATCAGTGGGTTTGTGAAGGTTGCCCTTGATCCCGCTGTCCATGTCACCAGCAAAGATGCTAAACTAACCTTATCCCTAATTTCCCTGTATTCCTCACAGGCTATGTGCCTTCATTTCCAACCCCTGAAAGCCGCTTCTTTTCATTTGAGTTTGCTCAGCAGTTCATTATGCATCCATGGAGGCCTCCTGGCATTCTTGCCCAATTTGGTCCTTGCGTTTCTTCCAAGCTTGGAGGAAGCGTTTCTTGAAATTCAGCCAGCATTCTTGGGCCCCTGTGCCCTCTATGGCTCTATGACATGGGACTCTACTGCAAAGATCCTTGGGGAGGCCAAAATCTGGCACTCCTCTTGTTGAGGGCAGTGAGTTGTCAGTGTGCTGTTCTCACTGCCCTGAGGAACTTCAACTCCAGTGTCTCAGTGTCACTGTGGCCAAGGCTGCCTTGGAGCGCTGCATCCCCCACTGCTCCTCACTGTTGGTGAGCACAGGGTCCAGCATGGCACCTCTCCTTGTTGGCACCTCTCCTTGTTGGCTCCTCAGTAACTTGTGCAAGAAAGTTGTGGTTGGCACATTCAGGGAATGCATTGCCATGTTATATCTCCAACAGGTATCAGGGTGGTTGAAGTTCCCCATGAGGATCAGGGCTTATGAGTGAGAAGACACTCTTACTGTCTGCAGAGCACTTCATCCGCACCATCCTCCCTCCCAACTGAGTGGCTTGTAGCAGATCCCCACTCTAACAACTCCTGTCCCTCCCCTCAGACTTCACTCACAAGCTCTGGGCTTGTGCCTGCTCCCCAGGCATAGCTCCAGCAGATCATTTACACAAAGGACTACACACCATCCTCATCTCTCTAGTCTGTCTTTCCTAAAAAGCCTGAAATCTCGCATTCCAATGCTTCAGAGTTAGGAACCATCCCATCATATCTCTGTGGTGCCATTGATATCATCCATGCACATCTCTGGTTCCTCCTGTTTGCTCTCCACACTCTGTGCATTTGTGGATAGGCATCTGGGCCAGGCCCTGGATAAAGCTGGCTCACTGACTGGAGTATCTGGAGTGCCTTCACACTGTTCTGGGCATCCATTACAGGTATTGGCAGGATTGGGATGGATAGGTGCCCTCCCCCAGCAAACATTGATCTGCATTACATCTATTTGCTGCTGTGCAACCAACGTGCCATAGTTTAATAGATCTGTCTTAATTAACAAAATCAAACACACGAGTTCCCTTAAAGTCAGTGAAAATACTGTCTTCTTGTAAACTTGGAGACATGCTTCATTACTTCTTAAAATAATCACTTTTCTAAATTAATTACTTTAAAAGTTCAGTGTATCAGGCATACAAAGAACACTGACAGTACTCTTTACATGGATCATGTAGCACCACTATGTGGAAAAGACAGGGGAAACAGCCAGGCTGAAAATGCAGCCAAAGACAAAACATTCCTCTGGTGATGTGTGGTGCTAGCTGAAGGTATTCAGCCCCTCACTAGATCAGACCTTGTATGATTAAATTGCTGTACAAACCCATGGTAATGGATCCTTAAATAATAAAGTGAAAGGGCAGATAGGAAAGTTGGGTGGGAATAAAACTATCTCAGTGCATTAGAAAGGTTATTGTTTGAGTTCCAGTATTTAACAGTTGGGTTTGCAGTGCGGCGACTGAACCCAGCAGCAGTGTTGTTCTGGCCAGTGATTCAGTGGGAATGTCAACCTGAGCAGCAACACTGTGGTATGTACAACTCAGGTCAGACACGTCTCTGATTTCTGACCACTTTTTTCTCTTGGGTGGTGTTTATTTTCTTCCCAGAAAATATGGTAATGTTTGGATTTATTCAATCTTGTGGTAGTCATGTACTGCATATTCTAATGCTCTTGGTTGAATATGACTCACACCCTACCCCTTCATGTAAATAACTCACTTAGACCTAAGCCCTAAACCCTCTGCTTAAGGCTGAGTGAGCTGGACTGAAGGAACTTTGTATGTTCTGACATCAAGTGGAGCACAGAACAAATGTTCTGTGATTTGGAAGCAGTGCTTGCGATAGTGCATAGCATTGTCTCAGTTTGGAGGGTGCACACACAACTTGTCTCCTGTTTCATCCTTTCTGGGCTTCCACGAGAGGAGCAGAGGGTCCTTGGGGTGTGTGTGGAATGGGGTCTTCTCTCCTGTTCTGTGACACCATGTCTTACATCTCAGCAGTGGTACCATTCACCTGTTTGCAGTGTGTTTCTAATGTGTGGGCTCGTGAGATGGCAGAGAGTGTTTGTGACTCTTCATTTAATCCCTTTAGATTGCTGCTCACCTCTCTGTCTGATAGGTCTGGGGGTTAAAACTGTTAGCATAGTCCTTACCCATGGACAGCCATGGGCAAACTCCATCTGGGAGTTCAGTGAAAAATTAGGACAAGGGATTTGGTTGAAACGATCTGCAGGAAATTTATTTGTCTCCTGTCAGAAGCACAAGAGGGGATGGATGGTGGGTCCTGCAGTTTGGGTTCTTAAAGTGAGGGATAATTTTTTTTCCCCACAGAAATGTAGGAGCAACCTTCCTCACAGGTGAGATTTTTTAATAGTAGATAAAGAAAAAATGCATTATAACAATTTTGCAAGTAAACTTTAACCCCTGTTATAAACTATAACTCTTATTAGGCCATAAGTATTTTGCTGACAGAGAACTGAAGGCAGTGATATTATTCGTATTTCTATGGTGATGCCTGGAATTGCCAGACATAATTTCAGGTCTTTTGGTCTGGGCACAATGAATGTACACAACAGAAAGATGATTTCTCTCTCTAAATAATTACTTCTCACCAACTTTATAGCGATAGCATTCCATCAGAAGGCAAACAGATTTGTATGCTTGTTGTGCCTCTGCATGTTAAATGGTGGTGACTTGCTGAAAAACCATGATGAATGCAATTCAGCTAACACAAAGTTATTACATTCATGCTATTCAGATATTTTAGGAATCAGTATTATTAATTCTCAGTTTATTGTGAGTCATCTATTTCTTGTGGGTTTTACCCTAAAACTGAAATTATTCTTCCAATTCTTTATGAAAAGCTGATAAATGCATAACTTTATAGTTCATAGTGATCCTTTTGAAAGCATGCTTAAACAGTTTTAAATAATAAAACAATCTGAATGATTTAATAAGAAAGAATGAGGTAAGTAAAAATGTCTGTTGTTATATTAGATGCCAAAAGGCAGCTTAGCCTAAAGATTTTGGGCAAATAGCATGAGAATTGGTAGTATTGACAAGAAATGTAAACATTAAAATGTATGCTTATGCAAATTGTGGTCAGATTTTAGCAAGATCTGATACATGAATGTCTTTTACTATTGGCAGTAAATAAGAGATAGGGAAAGTCAGACATGAAACAGGTGCCACCATTTTGGTTTTTGTACTCAGAACTAAGATTACAGACTCTGGTGTAACCTGTCATTTGCCTACTGACTTCAGATGACAACTCATAACGAATGGCAGTGGCCTTGTTGGTTGGCTTTAATGTTGACTATAGGTGAATGAGCTTCTGAATATTACCTGTTTCATAAGAAAACCAATTTGGTATGACTAATCTCAGCCATTCATTCAATGGCCAGTCATATTTTCAATTTCCTGTAATAGATATAAAGGTACACCTTGAATATATTAGTCCATATGCTTGGAACCAGGTCTCTGGTGGAAAAAACCCTAAATATAAAAACCCCACATAAATAAATTTTGTGTACTGTATTAGATTTCTTAAAGATTTAAACCACATTGGTGTGGCAGCAGTGTTCTCTCTGAGTCCCTTTTCTCATAACAATTTTCTAATTCAGTTTGACAAAATAATGTATGCTATAATGGTGTATTTGTAGTCACACAGCTCTTTAAAAAAAGTGAAAACTTCAATTAACAAGTCAGGTTCTTTATACTTGCAACCTGAATTTGGACATGCTATTTGGAAGCACTGGAATTTGCCTCCTGTATAAACAGATGAAAAGCCTGATTCCTGACATTTACTGTTTCATGCTTCTAAACATTTAAAACACATGGTCAGATGGCAAATTGAGGGGCGTGGGAGGGAAACTAAGAAATTTTTTGCTATTTTTTCCTATTATTTTCTGTTTAAATGACTTTGTTCCTTAAGGGAATGGCATCTGGTTTCACTTGCAAAGGAAAGGTAAGTCACAACTAAATGTGCCAAGGTCACAATTGCTGAGTGGATTTGCAAAGACAGCAGCAGTGCTTGGATTTTACAATCTCAACCCATCTTGCAGCTTCCAATAATCTTTGGTTTTCATTCCTTCTCTAAGTTTTCTCATTTCTGTCATGGTGGGCCAGCCCCTACTTTCCCTGTGGTGAAACAGCCTGCTGCCTCACTGCCTGCATTCAGGGGGAAACCTGCATCCTCTGCAGAGTTCAGCACAGGACCTGCCTCTGAAAGAATCATGCCTGGCTCATTTTCTCACTAGCTGCAGGTGCTGATTTACCTCCCCCTGAGACAAGATTCCAGGGGTGAAGTGCCCAGAAGTGCCAGCACTTCTATAAAAGGCGCCAAGCCTGGAGCTCGTGGGGTAACCCTGAGCTGTCTAAACTGATGTGAGAAGAATCCCTGTACAACCCATGAAACCAGGACCTTCATCCTCATTTTGAAATTAAATATGGATCTGCTTCAGTAATTTGACCCAAAAATGAAAAATCAGCTTCAAGTTTAAGATATGGAAAAATAGTTGGTTAAAACCTGTTTTCCCCAAACTTTAGCAGTGTTTTTTTTTACAGCTGTCCAATGGATGGAGAAGAAAACACCTCCTAGTTGCACTGATGTACCTTTATAAAAGGCAATAAATGATGACAGGGATAGAAGGGGAAGAGTCTGGAACTATTAAGAGGGTCTTGGCTGTCTTCTTTCTACCTGTGTAAATTAGATTTTGCCAAGCACAGAGTACTGTCCTGCTGAGCCCAGTATGATTTGGATGCATGAATCAGTTATTTAAAGCTGGCTGGAGTATTTCTACACTGTGCTGGAGCCTGGAGTACCACCCTGAACATGCAGCTGGGCAGGGTGGAAAGGAGTCACACTACGGTGTATGGTTAAGTCTCTGTTATTTTTGCAGGCTTAATTTATGCATGAAATGTTAAAAGCCCTTAGTGACACCAGCCTGAACCCCTGAGGCTACAGCTTGATTAGCTAACTTGCAGGTTTTCTTTACAGACAAATGTATTTTCCATTTTCATAACTGTGGGTTTAGAAGTTGTTTTAAAGTTAACTTGCACAGATGCATCTTTTAATATGTTTTCTTTTCCAGCATGACAGTTCAGTGGAGGTGGAGAGTTATAAGACATGACAAATGCCTACTATTTGCAAATTCCAGAAAGAGCAAAAGGCACTTTTTGACTTGAAGAGACTTGGCAAGTACCTGGTAGTAAATATCAGGAATGTGCTCACAAGTATATATGTTGAACATTTAAAGAAAAAAAAAATTGTTTTGTTGGCTTTTTTTCTTTTCAATTTTTTTTTTTCCCCAAACGAAAGGTGTGTTTTAACTTTAGAGAAAGAAAGATCACAGTGTAGTTTGCAGAAGGGGCGTTCTGGGTAGGGCAAGTGAAACAGAGCAAAGTCTATGAAGTTTATCAGCTAGCACAACTGTTTAAAAACAATTTCCTGAAAGATTTTGTTTAAACAGTTTATGCCATTTGACAAACCCAGCATTACATTTTTTTCCCGTTTTATCTAAAGTCTGTTAAAACTGAAGAAAGAAAGATCTTCAGGACAGAATTACTGCACAGGGTTCTGAAAAAAAGCATCTTAAACAAGTAATTTTTCGAAATCTCAAAATAGAGATTTTTTTTTAGCTCTGGTGTGGTGTTCATTGAAAGAATTTGTGCTTCTCTATCTCTATCTCTATCTATGCAATTTCTCAAGAAGAAAAAAATTAGGAGCATATACAAAAGTTATTTATTTCCGAAGGAACAGTTCTACCTTGAAATTGCATATCTTTTTTGAGAAAATTTGTTACTTTGAAGCAATGAAAAGGATAATTTTCTCAGAAATAATAGGAATCTAAATATCTTTAAAAAGTACTTAATTAGATTTGGTAGAAAAGTATTTATGTCATTCAGAGTAAGATAGAAAAAAATCTACACCTTTTGTATGCTCAGTTCAACTAGACCAGAAGCAAGAGAAAAGGATACATCCCACTGAGCTTCAGCTTTCTGGGTTGGTGTTCCATGTTGTGACAGGCTTATTTAGTTTTAGGGGGCATCTCTCTAGGATCTCTTTATGATGTCCCACCTCAGAATTTTTGAAGTGTTCCTGATTATGTAAAAGAACACGGGGGTTTTTTTAGCACATGAACACAACTTATTTTCCAATCTTTTTTTAAAATGCAGCTGAATGCTGATGTTTTCTTAGATACCAGGTTATTAATCCCTGCAAAGAAGGTGTTTTGTGTGAGCTCTAATGAATACATTTTCAAAAGCACTGGGAATGGTTATTTAGTTGTTTGGGTCTTGGAGGCTGGGGAACTCTTGATAAAAGTTAGAAAGAGGTTTAGCCATAACATTCATTGTCTCTTTGGACGTCCACCTATATTAAATTGCCATACTTCTTTTAATTGCTAAAATAATGGTAAACAGGAGAAGGATGGAGGACTCTTCTAAAAAAAAGAAATATAGGATAAATACAATGGTAGCAATCTGTTGTCATATTAAGTTGCTTCTCTGTTTCTTCTCCATTTCACTAAAAATTAATTTAAAGGGAATGGCTCCAAACTATATGGCTAAGTTTTAAGAACTTTCCATGTCGCTTACCTCATGCAAAAAATAATTCTACCTGTTTGTTCTGTCTGGTTGTTTTATGAGTGCTCTGCTCTCTGAACTTTCTTGGTTTTTAATAGCTTCTGAGAGTTATTTAGTGACTGATTTTTTTGTGTTCCTGACTCACACAAAATTGTAGAAACAACAAACTAGTTTTAACAGAGACTGTAAGAATTTTGCTAATATGAAGAAGAAGGACTATTCTGTTAAGTTGATTGCGAAACCCATTGGAGGAGTTCTTCTTCTGTTTTAGTTGGCCTGAGAAAATAGCAAGCTATACACTACCAATCGTCTAAAGATTGTGATTAATCTCTATTTACCTGATTGGAAAACACATTTGTTTCTCTTTACATCTTGTGTATTGTAAAAAAAAGTATCCTTCCTTTGCAATAGCTGTCCTCACAAAGGACATTGCTCTGTTTCCCAGCAATAGATGGTATTGGACCAAGGCCTAGATCTACAAAAGGCCTTAGATGCTGGTGTGGGATTTGGGTGACTAAACCCAACAGTTAGATTCTCAAAATCTTTATTGTTGTTGCCTAACCCTGAAGGTGCCTAAATCTGTAGGAGCCAGAGGTATTAATGCTAAAAGTACCAGTAGTCACATTTCAGTTTACTTGGAATTGCACCAGAAGGTGTCTATCTCTTTCTTGGTCACTTAACTGTTCTCAGAGCATTTCAACTCCACAAATTGCAACAGCTTCTTTCTGCTGAAGTGGTAAAGTTCTCTTTAGGCAGTAATTCAAAGGTTACATTCTGGGGAGGACAGTGGTAGAGGACTAGGTTCAGTTCATCTTCTCCTTGATATGTTTCAGCTTCATATCCCCTTCTCCCAAGACTTACAAAATTTAGATCTGAAGTCTTAGCTATTACTTTCTTCATGGATTCGCAAAGGTACTTTTCATCATTGGCATTTGATAAATGGCCGTTGTCTAATTGTGAAACCAAAAAAGTTGGGTGGGAGAAAAAGCAGGAAATAGACACAATTGAATTAGAAACTCTTTCATTGTTTCACAGCAGATTCTGAATGGAGGAATTACGCTATTGCACAATATTGTTCTGCTCACCAGTAAAAATGTCTGTGAATGTGAAATGCAGTCAAGCTGAAAAACTGATTAAACTTGGGTTGTCTTAAAAACTAGAACTTCATAAGAGGAAAATTGAAGTTCCCTCTTTATTCTCTTGCCATTATGCTCATTTCCAGTCACATAGCTGGTTTACACAGATATTTCCAGTAAAATACATCAGTAAAGTTGTGAAGTCAGACACTGGGATTAGAAAAGTCTATGAAACCTGAGGGTGGTACTCTTGAGATAATTGTGTGGCATTCTCTACATATGTGATCAGGTACCATTTTTTTTTTTCATTTGGAGTTTTTCCTCCCCTCTTCTTGACTCCACCTCATCTAGTGTATAGAGGTCAATCTAAGCAGCAACTAATTTATTAATTACCTTGCTTTATCCTCCTTTTGTGTCTTCTGTAACACTATTCCCTGAAGGTGTAACTGCTGGTTTCCTCACATGTTGTTCTTCCAGTCAGGCACAGTGGGAGGCATCACCAGGAGCATCTGTAAGAGATTTAAAAAATAAAGTCCTGTTGACTTCCTCCTCCTGATCAGATGGCTGATACTGAACACCCACAGCAGTGTCGTCCGTTTTAGCCTGACCCTCAATCCTTATCCATAAGTTCTCAACTCATTTGTCTGTCCCTGGGTAGAGCTTGAGGCATTCTAGTTATGCTCTCACATAAAGAACAGAGAGCCTCGCCTCTCTGACCTGTCCATTCTAAAAAGTTCACAGCCATCCATGACAATATTCTGGTCATGTGAGTGATTCCACTGTCCCAGTAATTCCGATGAGATCATTGCTCCGTGACCACACAGAATTGCTAGTCCTTTTATATTCCCCGTGCTGTGTTTGTATGCAGACACCTCAGAGAGGCAATAAAGCATCCAGATTCCCTAGAGGGATGTAAGAGGAATCACCATAACCATGGATTCAGCAGGGGGCAATCATGCTTGACCAATCTGGGTCAAGCGTGGCAGAATGGGTTGATGAGCAGGGAGCAGTGGATGTTGTCTATCTCAACGTAACCTCCTCACAGGTAAGCTCAGGAAATGTGGGTTGGATGAATGGACCCTGAGGTGCATCAAGAGCTGGCTGAATGGCAGAGCTCAGAGGATTGTCATCAGTGAAGAAGAATCCACTTAGAGGCCTGTAGTCCATGGTGTTCCCTAGGGATTAATACTGAGTCCAGCCTTATTAAACCTGTTTATCAACAGCCTGGATGAAGGGATAGAATGCACTATCAGAAAGTTTGCTGCTGCTATGGAACTGTGGGGAGTGGCTGATCCACCTGAAGGTTGTGCTGCCATTCAGTGGGACATTGATAGGGGGGAGAGTTAGTCAGGGAGAAACTTAATGGGGTTCAAAAAGAGCATGTGTAGGGTCCTGCTGGGGAGGAATAACCCCAAGCTCAGTTTGGGGTCTGACCTACTGGACAGCAGCTCTGCTGAGAAGGACCTGGGAGTTTTGGTGGGTGTCAGGTTGCCCATGACTCAGGAATGCTCTCTGGCAGCCAGGAGGGCCAGTGGGCTCCTGGCGTCCATCGGAAGGAGTTTGGCCAGCAAGGTCAAGGGAGGTTTCATTTAAACATGGGGAAGAACTTTGCCTTGAGGGTGGCAAAGCACTGAGCAGCTGCCCAGGGAGGTGGTGGTCTCCCTCTCTGGAGACATTCAAACCCCACTGAGATGCATTCCTGTGTCACCTTCTCCAGTTGACTGTGCCTTGGCCAGGAGCTGGGACTGAATGATCTCCTTCCAACCCTAACAATTCTGTTATTCTTGGGCTAACATTATTAGCATATTTATTTTCAGATTGCTGTAGGTTAGGATGGTTCTTGTACTCTGCAGATGGGATGTTCCAGAGCTGTCCTACACAGAAATATATTCACAGCCACTTTCAGAACATATTCACTGTTCTGAAAGTGGCTGTTCACTGTTCATCCATAGCTGTTGTATAAATGCCACCTGGTTTAACCCTCAAAGAGTAGTGATTTGTATTGACAAAACACCAGGCTCCTCTGTCCCACTCCTTACAGTGTACATGTGCTGGGTGAAGTCCCTGGCAAGGCCTTTATAAAAGTATAGCATTTCAGGAAGGTGAAAGGCAAGGTCTAATTGTGCTTTTGGGAATACTGATGCTAATGGTAAGCCAATGTGCTGAGGCTGTCAGCTGTTCAGGACTGTTCTTGTCTTACAGCAGAATGGAATTCTGGTATTAGCAGCTACTTACATCATGCATGCAATGCAATTGGTAAGATTGTAGTGGTATGAAAACAGGATCAGATTAACGTTTCAGGTAAGAAACATTAAAATTCCACCAGCATACAGAAGGAATTCCTACAGAATGTAGGAAGACTCTCCTCTAGGTCTGTTAGAAATTTTGCTTGTGTTTGCAGGCTTTCTGTGTGCATGTGTATGTTTTGGTTTTATGTCAATACATTTGTCCCTCTGGCTTCTTTGTGAAAGGTAATGTGAAGTTCTTAAGACATGAATAGACTGTTAAATTTATTTCACTGAGCATTTTCAAACTTTGAGTCCAGAGTGAAAAAATTGCAAAATATGATACCTGAAAATGCTGAAAGCTCTGAAAAGCACTCATACCTACCTTAATGGTGGGCATTGATTAGGAAATGCTGTTACTCTGACGAAGAGAATTAAGGTGCTCTTTAGCACTTTGCTTTAGGCTGTTTTAGCCTAAACCTCACCTACTCACCTTTCTGGGGTTAATTCAAGGAATTTGGTATAAAACAAAATATTGGTAAGCACCAGACTTCCTTTTAATTGGATATGAAACCAGAGAACCTGGTTTCTGCTACCAAAACAACGTGTGTGCTTTGGGGGAAAAACCACTTGCTTACCAGTCCTATTGAGGTAACCGGTAAATAAATCTCTGTGTTTGGTTTGGTGTTAGGATTGTTTTGAACACTTCATTTTGATTATCCAAGTTTTTTATTAGATTCTGTGAACTCTTGGCCTGAGACATTTGCAGTGCTAATAAAGCTCACTGTAAAGCAAGTTCATGCATAAATTGCAGTTTTTAAACTGCAAAATACCATTGGTGACAGAAATGTGATGAGGTTATTTTTCTACTATTGTTTGGCTTTTATGCCCCATGCTGTCTTGAGCTGTGATTTGGAGAAACAGTCCTGATAGCCTGGAAAATTATCTTATTAAGCGTCTTGTTTCTGGCAGGTAGTCCCAGTCAAGGTGAAAGAATACAATTAACCATAATGTCTTTAGAGAAGTTACCTCCTACTTAATTGTCAGTGTCTGTCTAACCCAGATGTAGACAAAGTTCAGATTTTAGCTTCTAACCTGTGCCTATTTTTTAATTGAGATGAAATATTATAATGGATACATGACTTTGTTTAATCTCTATGTGAAGGTGCCTTTAAGTGACAATGTGTTTGTGATGTGGTATTTGTTAGTCTAGGTGTTGAATGCTATTTTAGTTATGTATTTTTCCCTTTTTAGTAGCATTAAGTATTTCCATTGCATTATTTAAACTGTTGTATTTTTTCTATCTATTTTTGCCAAGTTACTTTGTTCCTTTTAAAAGATTTCTCCTTCAATGTAAACTGTGAGTTAAACTCTTTTAATTATAATTATTTGCAACTAAATATAGTTTATTTTTAACTCTTTCAATTATGAATTAAGGTATCTCTTTAGTACCCTCTTTTCCCCTCTCTCATCTCTGCTGTCAGCCATCTCCTGGCCTTCCAGAAAACACTTCTAAAGTGCAACCAAAATGCTCATGCCAGTTTAGAAAATATTAGGGGAATCTAACCAGTTTACAACCTCCAATGACTATAATTAGGTTTGGTTTCCACTTCTATGAAATAAAACAAAAGTCTTGACATGGCAAAATGAAGTACTGAAGTTGTTGGTGTGTAGGTGTGGTGTAGCAGACTGCTCTGTCCTTACCCTGTGAGATAACACCAGAGGACATTGGTTCCTCCTGTATTATGAGCACTTCAGCCAAAGCACTGAAAAATAAGCTGTGATGTCTTTTATATGCCTTTAGGGTGTTGTAGTCATGGATTCTTTTCCTTTTAAAAGTATCAGCTAGCTATATTAAATCAGATCTCTCCTGTTTTCCATAAAAGGCTCTTTGGAAGTCCCGTAGGTGTTTTATGAGTTTCTCAGTCCTCCACTGAAATGCAAAGGGATCAGATATTTCTTCCAGGTGTTTCTCAGTGTTTGAGCTAAGTAGGTGTTAATAAAAATAACTCAAAGCATTAAACAGTCCAAAAAATAAACCACTTCCCCTCTCTATTACTTTGGTTTTACTTATATACTACTGGGGTGATAATCCCACCTGTTCTTCAGCTATTCATAGTCTTCCAGGAAAAATTCAGTAGATTTCCTCATGTAAATAATAGACAGAAATCCCTCTTCCTTTTTTTACCCCTCTTAAATAGCATTTGTTTTTATGAATTTTCTACTTTATTGGTTGTCTGTAGAGCTGATCTTGAATGCTGATTCCAGAGGTAACTATACCAATATGTCTAATTTTTTGTTATAACGTGGGCGACTTAACCTTCCCTTTCTTTGCCATCAGTGAAATGCCAGTGGGTGATTTTTCACACAGCCCTGGCCTAATAATGGCTAGTACCACTTCCTTGTCACAGAGTGTTTTGAGCCCTCTTTGGTGTGTGGTGAATTCTGTTCTGCAAGCCGTGCCTCACACCCTGTGAAAGCAAAAGGTATTTTGTGCTAAGTTTCCAAGAAGCTGGAGGCACAGAGTTTTTTCATAGAAAACTCTTTTCCCCGCAGTTTGTTTTATCCAGAATAACATCAAAGCCAAGACTGTTTTTATTTGGAACATTTTGTAGAGTATCTTCATCCCGTCATCTCCTGTGGGTTCATAATCACGGGAATTGAATCTACTGGCCATCACTATAACCCATCTTTGTCCTTTGAATCACTGGTGCCAGCACAGAATATTCCTTCATTGTTCAGGTTTCCCAAGTGAAGCCCTGTAATGCTCTATGATATTGCAGTTTGTAGAATTTACTGTAAAACAATAGCACGGACACCAAGGCAAAGCATAACATTCACTTGTTATTGAAAAGCATCTTTTTAATGCAGAAATAATAAAACTGAATTTTGTAGCATTGCCATTATTTAAAATTAAATAAATCTTCCAGTTTTGTCCTCCCTCTTGTGATTACAAAATCACCCAAAAGGTCAGTTTGTATCATATAGCTGACTATGCTGTAAAGGTCTGTTTTACTTGGTATGTGAATGTATTGTTCCGATGAGTTTGTTAAATTGGCTTGTATATCCATATTTCACAGGATCACTTCAACTACTCACTCTGCTTTAGGGTCTACACTTGGAAGTTTTTCTCATTTAGTAGACTGCACATCTTTGTTCAGTAGTGACTGAGTTACCTATCTTCCCTCACACTTCAGAGTTAATGATTTTGCATCATGTATTTTCTCTGAGTATGATACTCAGGGCAACGAAAGCACATAGCCTCACTAACGTGAGTAGCATTTCCTTTGCTTGGTTAAACCAGGCAAAAGCAGTGACAAGTCTCCTTATTTTGTGCAGTTTGGGGAAAGCTGTGGAAGAAGTTGAGCTTTATGACTTTGTCAGTGCAAGTCTTTTCTCGTACACTTCTTGGTCGTGCCATAGTGCATTGTCTGATGGGGTATGAATAGAACCTGTATGATCAATGGCAAGGTGCCAAACCACCTGGAGTTCTCCTGTACTGCCCAGTATTGCAAAAGAAAGGCTATTAGTTTCTTCTTACCTCTGTGTAAGGTGAATTCATGAGACAGTGACTTAACTCTGTCCATTTTTCTAGGTTGAGGTGCCTGTTGTTTTAACAGAGCAACAGTGCTGGTGGGAGCTGCAGAAAATAAGGCATCAGGGAATTCATAGCACCTTCTCCAGAGTTACCTATCCTAGACATGACTTCCCTGTCACTAATTGGTGTAGAAATTTTCCAAGTACTTTGAAATCCTTCACGCTACCTTGAGAGCTGGGGTTTGAAGGAATGGTGTTGATGAGGCGTGTTGGTGTTTCTGCATTTCCTGCATGCTTTGATTGGATCTCTAGGGGAAGTGTCTGGAGAGGAAGAATTTTTCCCTCTCCTCAAAGCTGAGAACCAGTAGTGGATTTACTGGTAGCTAAGTTAATTTTTCTTATGTGCAAAAGCATCAGGTTGCAAATGTTCCCATTGGGAACTCTTCCTTCTCCTGGACTGATGCCCGCTTTTGAATCCTGTTTCTGCAAATTAATTCTACTTGGCTTGTCAGCCCCAACATAAGTGCCCTCAATTTTGTAAAATAAAGCCTACATTTGTGCTTCAGGGAACTAACAGATTCCACAGAGGTCAGAGCTTTTTCTTTTAACTACTACTACTACTACAAAAAAATTATATATAATTATCTAAGCAACATAAGGAAGGCTTTCAGGGAAAGGGGATAAGATTAATTTTTGTAATTGATTTTTACAGCTAAAGTCTATTTAATGTGGTTTACAGATCTGTGATATTCCAGAATGCTGTGAAAAAAATAATGTCATGCAGGACTATCTATTGAGACACTTGTGTGTATGTTTGAGTGTCCTTTCCAGTTAACTTCCCAGGAGTTGTGAAGCTCTGGTTCCTCATTGCTCTGCTGGACTGGTCATTCACCTTATGCCATGCAGAAACCATGCTAATTTATCTTATTTTGTCTCCTCCAACACCTAGGTTTTCTCAGAAATAGACTAAGATTCTGAGATACTGTAATGTATCAAGTTTCTCAACAAAGCTGTGTGCAGGAAAGTTCAAGCTGGTTTTAGACATAAATACAAGGAAGCAATAAAATCTGTGCAGGTAAAAAAACCTCAGAAACCCTGTCTTCTTGTCCATCTCTTCCTAAATGAAGTGTAGTCTGTAACTGATTTATTCTAATTTACTTACAGTCTTTATTAGCAAAACAGAACAAAAATCCAGGTGGTGCTATGTGAAAGAATGGAGTTACTAAGCTCTACAGCTCTTTGCAGACAGCACAACTCACAAAGGAATTTCAGAAGCAAAACAAATCTCCACAAAATAAACAGTAGTATGGGCATATGCGGAGATTTGGTCTCATTTGCTGTGTGAGGGCAACTAACTGTGATACTCTGAATTCCTGACCCTTAAAAAGAAGGTAGGAGTTCTTCCTGGAACAAATGCTCTGGCTTAATCACAAATTGAGGTCTTAGGCTATGAATTAGTAAGTGAAGTTTGTCTTGCACTACAGTATCTAATAATAATATTTTTCCTAAAGTTTAAAATATGCCACTAGAACACTGATCTAAATGATCAAGAGACATAATGTTGAAAACTTGATCTAAAGAAGGAGCACAAAAGCTGAACTAATTCTCAGGGTTTCATTTTTACCTTGATTCTGCTGTTGAAATTCAAGTCACAGTGGGACACATGCTCTGCATTACACAGCTCCAGCAGCAGGTGATTTGTGTTGTACCTGTGTCTATCAGTCATGGGTGAAATAGTAATTGACAAAATATATTCTCTGGGAAGAACTTTGTTATACAAGCATTGTACTACCAGGTACTGGCAGAATAGTGTTTCTGAAAATAAATCACAGAGAGGCAGGTACACCTTTCTGCTCAGATCAGTATTTTCACTGGTAGTTGGATATGAAACATTTGTCTTGAAAAGAAGACATGGGATTTAAATGGATCTTTTGGCTCGCCATTTTAATGGAGAGACTAGTGTGTAACTGAGATCAAGTTTGGTTGAAGAGTTTTGCATGAACTTACAGAATTGTGGTGTCTACTTTGGCATGTAAATAGCCTTTAGAGAAAATTTGTCATATGGCTGGCCTTCTTTGAAGAGTCTCCTAATCTCATCCTGTACTTTTTATTTGCCTTTGTATTTAGAGAGTCCTGCATGTAATTTCCTCCATATAGTTAACATATATGAAGAGGTGAGAATGCTCATTTTAGATTAATAAAATGAATATCTTTTGATGCTTCAAATACCAGAAATATTTGGTGAATTAAAATATGCAAAGAAATCTTTCCCAAGTTCCAACTTGTAACATCAAATCAATAACCTATCTGAAATTGTTAAATCTATTCTAAGGTTTTAAATGGGTGAATCATGGCTGTGTTGTGTAGGAGGACACTTTAGGAAGTGTAGCTCCCTTGCTGTGGTAGGGAAAGGCAGACAAAAGCAGATTAAAACCTGTCTGGAAATGAACTGCATTTTTTTTATATTATTAATCTGAAAGCCTTCTCCAAAAGCTCTTTTAAAGAGGAATGTTTAGATTAATCATTCACTACTGGTTCTTACCAACTAGTTCTTTTGATGTGTCATGGCATAAATATCAGAAAGGTTGTCTTTTAGTTTAAATATCTTTTCTCCACCACTGATGTATATCTGAGAGTTTGAAGAGAGCAATACTCTCTCCTTTCAGATGTAGCAAAACAAAACTTTTATTTCCCACCTCTCCTTTTGGAAGCTCTTCTGGCTTCAGTTCATCGATCAGACATGGGAGATGTGAATGGCACACAGTATTTCAGGTGAATTTTCTATTGTGTCTTGACATGAAACATATCTAACTGTGCTTCGAAGGCTCTCATATGAAATTGTCTGGGTTGCTGCCCTGTATCAAGGACGTATGTTGTTTGTTCTTTTTTCTTCCAGTCATTGCCACTCTCTGGGTGATGATAAAAAATTTCCTAATAATATGTAAGGTGTTATAAAGGCTGCTTCTATACTAAAAGATGTTTAAAACTAGGTGACACCAAAGGTGAAGATGGACGTTAAACTCAGCTCACAGCTCATTTTAACAAGGAGATGTAGAACCTAAGTTTGCTAGGATCACAGCAATTTCCACTTTATCACGCTCAGAATAATTTAAATTAATTTAGCTCAATAGAGGCATGGCACAGGACAGAACAGACCTACCATTTTTGAAGAACAAGAAAAAGAGAAAATAAGCCTAACAGTCAGCTATCAGTAAAACTGGATACATAGGATACTTGAAGCTGCCTCCTGTAATAATGCATATGAAGCTCAAAGCTTCTCTTCCTCCTCTAGTAATACATACAAATAAGTGTATATCAAGCTGTGCATTTTTTCAGTCTTCACAGCACAGGTAGATTCTGCAGACAAGTATTTCTCTCAGGGGCATTCCAGGCAACATGGAAAAAAGCACAGGGAGAGGTCAGTGGGTAAATTGCTGCCAAATTAGAAAGTGGCACTTACATAAGCTTATTATGAAACCCCCCCCACCCACTAGGATTCCTGCAGTATTTTTTTAAACTTCAGAATTTGAAACATTTTGTGCGCATTTAAGTAAAATATGATCCAGTGATAAAATACAATAGTGAATTCCTGTGTTTTTCAGCCTTCTTTTCATGTTTTCTTTACCTTTGCACATTACTGGCTACTGAGATTTAGAACCACACATTACCACCCACCTTCTAGGCTGGTATTGACTAAAATTTAAGAAAAGGATTATTGAATGAGCGACCAAATTATTTTCTTTACTGGCTTTTTCCCAGTGCCTGCAAAGCATTCCAATTAATTTTTAGGCATAGAGTCCATGTTTTGATATATATGTGACAATCTCTTTTTCCTGAGGATGGCATGAATACACATTATTGGATGAAAGGAACATTTTTCATGGTCATTCAGAATGCCACTGACTATCAGAAATATAATCTTTCAGGCATCTGAATAAAGTTCAATGTCTTTGTATATATCAAGCTTCAGTGAAAAAATAGATATTTTGTCTCATTTTTCTGGCTTATTCCTGAAATGCTAGTGAACTCAGTTCTGAATCTTGCCATCCCACTGACATCAAGAATCTCAGTAAATTCAATAAGAAATTGGACATTATGCATTTTTGTCTCTATTTGTTCTGGAATGTTTGATTGTTGCCAACTCTCACAGCTGGATTGTGGACTTGATATTTCACTTCTTTCAATGGCCAGCTGCAAAAGAAAATGGGTAATAATCTGTTCAGAGATTTATCAATCATTCCAAAGAGTTTTTGGGTTTTTCTGTCATTTTGTGGACTAAATGTACCAAATAATCTCCCTGGTAGTAAAGCAGGCTGAGGATGGAACTGGTTCTAAAGCAAGCAGCCTCCCCTCCCTTTCTCTTTATTCTGGTTGGCCCGCAACTGGAACGCTGCCACATGAGGATGAGAATCCTAATTCCCAACCTGACTGCCAATAAGGTGCAGAGGTGAGGTTCAAGGTCCATTTCTCTTTCCATCCATCATTGACTAATTGCCGAATGCAGTACCTGAAGGAGCAAGCATTTCTGTCAAGCCTCCTCCCAAACACCACTTCTGCTGTAGCTCAAGAGCAGTAAAAATAAAGAACACCCCCTGTACCAGAACAAGCGTGAGTTGGATGCAAATCACTGTGAGGATATGGCTGTTCAGCACTGTTCCACAGAGGGTCTTTTCAGTTTGGGCTGAGCACTGCCAATCCTGGAAATGCTGGTCTTGAAACATCACACAGAAACTACAGCTTCCTTGTAAAACTTTCTCTCTAAAATTGCCCAGAGCCCCGTGGGCAGCAGGGCAGGGAGGGGATTCTGCCCCTCTGCTCTGCTCTGCTGAGACCCACCTGGAGCACTGCATCCAGAGCCAGGCTCCAGCACAGCAGGGACAGGGACCTGCTGGAGCAGGTCTGTAGGAGTATCAAAAGGGTGATCAGGGGCTGGAGAACATATCTTGTGAGGAAAGGCTGAGAGAGTTGGAATTGTTCAGCTGGGAGAAGGAAAAACTCCAGGGAGAATTTATTGTAGCCTTTCAGTACTTAGAGGCAGTTTAGGAGAAAGATGGGGACAGACTTTTTAGCAGGGCCAGTAGCAACAGGACAGAGGATAATGATTTTAAACTAGAAGAGTGTAGATTGAGACTAGCAATACGGAAGAATTTTTTTTATTATGAGATAATGAAACACTGGCACATGCTACTCAGACAAGTTGTGGAAGTCACAACTGTGGAAGTGTTGAAGGCCAGGTTGCATAGGACTCTGAGCAATCTGATCAAATTGAAGAAGTCCCATCTGATTGCAGAGGGGTTGGACTTAATGACCTTTAAAAGTCCCATTCCAACCCAAACCATTTTAAGATTCTATGAAAACCTTGAAGACTTTGTGGACTTTTGGCTGCATGTCAGTCTCTACAGAAAGCAGCATGACTTACCAGGTAGTCATCAGAGTCAGCTGTTTCCTGCAATAAATACTGGGGTTTTTTGAGGAACGGTACTTCTGGCTAGCTCCTGTGAAACATTCTACCTTCTCATGTCTGTGTTGGATGGATGACCACAAGGGATCTTCCAGAAGTGACTATTAGTGCTTTTAGTGAATTTTCTTTGTTACGAGCTCTGAGGAACTCTGATGCTTTTGAGAGGCCCCTTCCAGCCTCAACAATTCTGTGATTGAGTGAAATACTTTTTTTGTAATACAATGAATCAGTCATTGCCCTCTGTCTTCTCAGTTTTTACTGTTCTTCTGGACAGCTTTATCTGTTAATGCAAGTTGGGTTCTTCCATTTGAGAACAAGCAGGCTACCTGGAAGTCTGAGTAGAGGAGTTGTTGGATACAGTGTTTTAGAAACTAAGTCTGAACAGTTTTTAGTCTTAGAACTTATGGAAAAGCTCATGACAGCAATACAATTATCCTTTTTCTTTTCCACTGTGACCTACCTCAGAGAGTTTGGAGAAAAAAGACCAGGAGTATTCTCTGTAAAAGCTAAATAAATTAATAAGGAAATCTTTATTTCAAGGCATTCCCATTTAAGCATGCTTTAGGCAGTTCTTTAAGGCAGCTGAATGGCACCCATATATTTTCTTTGTGTGTTTTCTCCCCATTTGAACAATCCTAAGACATTTGCTGGTATATATGCCCCTAGGACCTTCATCTCCAGCATGACTGTAGTAATAATACTGGTTTTAGAATTTACTTCTCCCTTCCTGGGTGATTCTTGGGTGGGTGATTTGATTTGGTTTTCTTGGTGGGGTGCAGTTAGTTTGTTTGTTTTAATTTAGTTGGGGCGGTGTCTTCTTTTTTTTAAAGTTTTTTTGGGTTTTGGTGGTAGTGGTGTTTTTTTTTAGTTTTGTTTATTGTTATGAGGGGTATGTGTAGAATAAAGTCCACAGTGAAGGCATGGGGAGATACAGAGGCTTCAGTGTTTTGGATTTGTGACAAACACAAATGCATAGTGATAGACTATGCCTGAGAACAAGTTCTGTCAGCTGTAAAGACAAGTTCATGGAATGGAATGCTGGAAATTACAACTGTGCAACAGGAAACTGATGATGCCATGGTAAAGCCTTGATTTCCTTGGGGATTCTGGTCTCCTAATGCATCCATGCTCAACCCATCCGTTCAGTGAGCATATTTGGTATTATTGTTTCTACTTGACTCTTGCTGTTTCATCCATAATTACTGAGAAAGACTGAGTCATTGACAGAGGTAGCTTTTACACCTGACTAGTTCACTTGTCACCAGAATTTTGTATTCTACTACTGAAAAGAAAATACAAACTTATGACAAATACAACCAAGGAATTTTCTCACAACTTTGCTTCTCAGTGAACAATTTCCTATCCACAACTGCAATGAAAATACTACTTAGGCTGATAGAGAACTAATTTGCAATTAATTTAAAATGTCTTTCAGCATTTTTCAGCATGTTCTCTGCTTTTATGAAGCTGGGGATGAAAAAAATAGGGACATACTGTGTTTTCCACACACAGAGTCTTGCTGAAGGCTGTGAATGTGTTTGCCTAAGTGACAGAGCATAACTCCTGGTTCCATTAGGAAAATGGTTGCCACAGTGATAAGATAGCCCAGTTTTGTCAACAATGGTAAGTATGAAAATAATCTTAACACACCCACTCTTATTTTTGCCTTCTGACTACCACAGGATTAGTGAATTAGTGTGCTGGGGTTAGGTAGCAGGACTGAGCTTGGTGAAGTACAGTAGGTCTTTCAGGAGTTGTTCAAACATATTATCAGTCTCAGAACTCCATAGGTTTTGAATAGTCTGAATGAACTTCAACTGCACATCTGCACATGCTGTACAATTCATACTGCCTTCCTTGCCTGTCCTGTGATAGGTGAACAGCAGTTATCTTTCATTATCTTTCCACATTTTTGCTCCTTCCTGGGTCCTTTATTTTGCAATGTAGATGTAATCCAGAGCCCAGCTAACACACATGCAAATATGCAAGAATTTGTGGTATTAAAAAACTTTTGTTAAACAAAACAAATTGCTTCTTGGTTCATTTAAAAATAATCATGGTGCTTGATTTACATCTACTTTGGAACATTCTCCAAATAGCTGTTCCAAATCTATAATTTCAGCTACTGCATCTGGCACAGTCAGATTTAATTGGGTTAAAAAATGTAATCCAAGAAGTATAAATTCTAAATCTTTGCACATTCCTAGGATTCCAAAAACATGCATAATTTTATAACTTAGCCTTTGCAGGATCAGTACCTTCCTTGCCTACTAATTGTGAAGAGTTGAGTGCCCTCACCATATTAACTGAACAGAGGAATTCAGAGGCACCCTGGAGAATCATTACAAGTTAATTCATTCATTTGCTTCACCTCTGGGAATAATAATTTTTTATTTTGGTTAGAGTTCTGTGACTTCCAACCACCATTTCACAATCATAGAATTACATGGAATGGCCACCTCTTAGTTCTATTGTGGTTAAGTTTGTAGAGAAAAGGGGGATGTAGTTACAAGTATTCTAAAACAGATATTTTAGTGTAAAACCAGGATGTAAGTTGCCCCCTGACCTGGCTGTACCCATGAAGCAGAAGGTTTAAAGAGCTGATTGTGCCCTACAATGCTCCCTGAACACTGTATTCCACAGTGCCCATTCAGTTTTGCCAAATTTCAGGGTATTCAATGCTAATGTCACTGGAGAAAGACAATTGAAGGATATATGAAGTTTAAGAATTTCAGTAAAATACCCAAACTAGTATTTGTGGTGCATTTTAAATTTTTCCTCTAAGTCAAAGTTTAAAAATGTTGCATGTCCTGCTTTATTTATAGACCATTCACTAATGGTGTATATGTGCAATGAACACATTGGGAATTTGATGAAATGTATCAAAGAGAACTAAGTCATGGCTTCTGGTGTGTTATTAATGCTGGCAAATAAGTACAGATACTGGAAAATAAAGCAGTTTCACTGAAAATGGTGTGGTGAAATACCACAAGAGGCTTCCTAGAGAGATGGTTTATATTCCCACTCTGTCAGTGTTCAGAGGCATTTAGACAATGCCTTGAATTGCAAGCTTTAACTTTTATCAGCCTGGTCAGGCAGTTGGACTGCAGATGGTCTCTGTAGGTCCCTTCTGACTGAGTCTCTGAGATTTTCAACTTGATATATAAATATAACTTCTGTATACACCTTTTGCACTTCTGTCTGACCCTTTCTTACCTGCTTACATGACTTTTTGTGGTTGTATTTGTTCTGGCTGTGTGAAATTGTTGCCTAACTCCTCAAAGTTTGCTGTCTGCAATGCCATTGATGCCATCACCTTTATACAGATCATTTGTAAAGCTGCCCCCAAGTCCAGGTCTTACCTGAAGTGCATCATCAAACTGATAAGAAGCTGAACACACAAAAAGTGGCATAGCAGGAGCTGTTCTAGAACAAATGAACAGCTACTTTTCTCAGATGAACAGTGGCCTGTCTTACCTTAATGTGATGCCTGACAGCATTGTCTCTTCTTGAAAAGTCATTATCTTAATAATAATGCTTAATGAGGCTGACATGGAAAGAATTCAGTTCACTATTATTTCTTTAACGGTTTGAGGGAAGTGCTTTTCCCTGTTACTGTTGGAAGGATCTGAATTAAGTGAATGAAATAGGAAATTTTGTTCTCATCGGTCCTTCTTTACACATTATGAAATATCAAAGATTCATGCCTAACTCAGTAAGATTAAAATAAATTTTTTTATGAAATTCAGATGTATCTGATGTTGATGCAGTTTTAATTGAAGCATGTTAGAAAAAGAGACAGATTTGAGAGTTAAATCAACAGAAAAGTGATGGGAAAACTAATTTCCATAATAATATCAAATTATTTAAATCTTTGAAAGTTAATATGAACATTGAAATTGGCCTGTGATAATGCAGCAGCTTCTGCTACTGAATCTTCATCCTTTGTCTTTTAGGCTTTTCCATTTCTTTTCCAGCTGGGACTGGAAAGGTGAGTGGCCCTTACTGTCTGTCCCTAGAGTGGCTGGATTACAGCATTAAAACATCTCAAAAGGCCTTGCTTTTCACTAACTCAAAAGACAAAAAAGAAGGAGGTTTTGTGTATGAATTCAATATTTTGTATGAAAATGTAGGCACTTTCTCTATTTTAACCGCAATATAAATCAGCACAGAAAACAATGTAGGTTTTGGCATCTCTGCCATGTTAGTTTTGAACGAAGAATACATACCAGGTTTGGGAATTACAAAAGCTGCTTGTGTGGTATGCTACAGTTTTTCCAGTGTACCTACAAGCACTTTATCTTTTCATGTCTTAAATTCTCTTGTGTCTGCCTTGGCATAGCCTACTGGGATTTCCCACTAGGAACAACGAGTCTTCCCTTGAGATTCGTCTGCCTAGGTGTGTACCACAAAGTGATTAAAGTGCAGGGCTACAGGGAACAGTGAGACATCATTTTATTTGAAAGATGGTAGATTTAGACGAGATATTAGGAAGAAGTTTTTTACTCAGATCATGGGGAGGCCCTGGCACAGGTTGCCCAGAGAAGCTGTGGGTGCCCCATCCCTGGCACTGTCCAGGATCAGGCTGGATGGGGCTGGGAGCAGCCTGGCCTGGTGGAAGTTGTCCCTGCCTGTGGCAGGGGTTTGGAACACAGGGAACTCTAAGGTCCCTGCTAATCCAAAACATTTTATGATTCTGTGATACTGTGAATCTGTTTACAGTCTTCCATATATTGGAGGGCTATAGTCACGTACTTCTTGGTCTTCTTTCTTCTAAAAAAAGTTAAGTCCTCAATCTTCTTTTTTTTTTTTAAATATTTTTTATTCTATTATCCCAGGTAATCCATGTCTTTCAAAAGTGTTGTTGTTTTATGTTATTTTTTTTATTGGATGTAAAATACCATCTCAGGCCTCTAAATCCCCTTAAAGAAGGTGGATAGGTGGATTAGCCTCATTCAGCTCTGTTTTATTTTGAATGTACTGCTTCTTTTTCTTAATTTAGTTTATCTCATATTTTCTTGGATGTTTTGACTTATTCTAAACTAACACTGAGTAAATTCTAAAATTTTGTCTTATTTTGAGTTAAATTTACTCACCAGTTTTGTCTGGTGAGCTGAATTTAAGAGCTTCTCTTGCGTAGAAATACTTCTTAAAGAACAAATTAATCACACAAATGATATAGTCTATTAGATAATTTCTAATACAGTTAGGAATGATATAGAAAAGCAAGTGAAAATTTTCTCTTTTCATTTTTTTAACACTTCACATAAATTTTAGTATTTACTTCAATAGGACTTTTTCTCCTTTGGATTAAATTCAGGGATCTTTGGAAGGCTGCCATGACATTTTTAACAGTCTTTACAGGTGTCAAATGGAGTTCATAGTTGATAAGAAGCTGAATAATTTGTTAAGGATTTTTGGAACGAGCATCTTAGAACACACAAAAAATTCACATAATCCTGTATCTTACCTCTAGTGATATCCATGAGCAGCATCTTGAGCATCTACAAGAAAATCATTAATAAAAAATTATGGTAGAAGATGCCCAAAGGGCAGCTTCCTAATTGCATTTCTTGGTGGTTGCTCATTCACTGAGGAATGAAGACCCAAAATTTAATTATGTTTTGTTCAACAGAAGATATTTGTACAATTCACATAATGCTTAACTTTTATAAGAGTCCTATAATGGCTTTCTCAACTTTCTCATACAGTTTCTCCTGTAACAGGAGAATTAGTAATACTTAAGGTATTATTATGAAAAAAAAAAATCTTATTTTTATGTATTTCTTACCTTCAACAGCTCTAAACGACTTGCCTTTCAATTTTTCAGATGTGCCTTTGATCCTGTATTACAGAATTGAGCAAACAAAAAAATCAACCTTCCCTGACCTGTTCAGACGACCTCTAATTTGCACAAAAATCATATCCAGACATGACCTGTTACTCATTTGTTGCCCCTTTCTCTTTCTGTGGTTTCTGCTTACATTTGGAGGTATATCAAGTTACCTAAGAGTAACTTGATGTCAGTGCTGTTACACACATGGTACAGAATGGTAGTTGCACATTGCGGTGTGAAGTGAGGGACAGGATATCTTCCTAGTCCAAACTGGTGGGAACCCCTCATACTCACAGGTGCTTAAAGTCCTTGTGAGCATATATGTGATGGATTCTCAGTCTGAAGAGGAAGAGTGGAACATCCCTCAAGCCCCAGTAATACAGCTCACAATTGTTGCACCATCCCTTGACTTCTACTGAACACTAACCTAAACAATCACATAACAGGGTCATTACAGTCTGAAAATTTTGATTCAGGATTTTTGCATCAAAAGTTTTGTTTTGCTCCTGTTTTTCCTGTCTGCACCCTGTGATATTATCTCTCTCCTTTACAGGATGCAAAGCTCAAACCCAGATGCTTAGAGTCCAAAGATACCAAAACGTCGATTTGGCTCAGGGTGGCAGTGACCACATAAAAGCTGTAAGTTTTTCTTCATTTCATGTGGCTTTTTAATAGTTTGAACCATAAAAATAGTAGACTGAGGATGTATAGTTTATCTGAACTTACCTAAAAAGAGTGGATGATAGAGAAAAACTGAGTACAAAGAAGTGTTCAGATGAGCATATTTTATAATCTTCTAAGCATAAACAGGGGTAAACAGGACTCCAAAAGTATATATACAGTCAACAAAACAGGCAATTATTGTTGCCAGTTTTATGGGTATAGTTTCAGGAAGAGCTTCAGTCTCAATAATTAGCTGAGATGAAGCTTTATTGGTAGGTGGTGCTAATTGGCGAGAGTTTTAAATTTAGTTTAGATCACCGCTTTTCAAATGTGTTAATTCCTAGATGGTAAATTTGTGAATCAAAAACTGGTAATGGGGCTAGTAGATGCATGAGAATCTGTGGTCTGAGCAGGATTACTCAGTCAGACCAACTCCTATGCACTCTCTTCAGCAGTGGCCAAAAGCAGATGTGTAGGAGAAGGTGTACGCAGGGTAATATGTGAGTGTGTCACAATGTGTGTCTTCCTGAAGGTGTGTGGTGTCTATGTAACCTACAGGGATTCCTGTGCCTTGAACTTCTTCGGTCTCTGATTGGGCTCATGGAAACTTAAAAGCATCCAACATGCTGTGGTAGAAATTCTGTAACCTGCTGTGTTCTTCTTTTTGGCTGGTCTATTTGCTCTTGAATAATTCCTAAGAGTAAGATGATTTAAGTTTTTATAGTGTGTTCAGTTTTTCACCTCCTTCAGAGGCTTTTCAAGTTAACAGAGAGACTTTTTCCAAAGCTACAGTATACTCATAATGGACAGTTGGAAGTATGGAAAAGTGTTTCCAGGGACTCAGCTAGGTTTACACAGAATAAGTCTAATAGTCTAATTAGTTTACCAAGCATCCCCTACTATCAGAACAACAGAAGCTACTAGAGGGTGATAAATCGAGTTTATTTTAGGCATCCATTTTTGACTGGATTGACTTGCTTTTTGGGGAGCTTTGCTCCTCCCTGGAGGAGGAATATGGATGGCCAGCTTGGACAACCTGCTGCACTTCTAAAACTAAAAATAGGTGCCATGAATCCCAGTCTAAGAACTCATAAACACTACCTACTTTGAACTTTTGGAATTTGGAAAGACATTGTAAACTGAAAGCAAAGGACTAAGAAGCTGATGGAGTAGCAATGCAATATTATCATCCTCTTCCAAGGTGCTCCCAAGGGCTGCATGAATGAGGCAGCCTGGCAGCATAAGCACAGGCCTACAGTGCAGAAAATGTCTTGTTGGATGGATCCTGATGGATTCAGGTCTGACTCAACTATTCCTCCAGATAATTGTTCAGATCAGATATGCTGCTGAGAGGATTAACATTGCAGTAGCCACTAAACTGGGCAGATGGCAGATAAAACTTTATGTTCCTACCACACAGAACCTGTAGCTTGAAGGCCTGAAAAGCACAGTTTGCTACAGCTTTCCTGTGTGGGCTGTATGACTTGGGCAAATCCTGAACAAACACTGGGTTCCATGATTTCTACTGATAAACTTAGGGAGGATGCTCCCAGGGTTTAGCAGTGCACACCTGTGTTCTCATCTCACACAAATAATTTATTTGTCAGTGAATGGGCTAAATCATCATGCACTTAATTGTGTTGTAATGATGCAAAACTGTTGGCACAAGTTTTCCAGAGGGACTGAGCAGGGATTGCACTCAGTGCCAGCAGTGGCACACACGTGCTCACTTTTCACACACAGAGCTATCATGCAGCTGCATTGCTCTGGATTCCCTACTTGGACTGGTTGTTTACACACATCATGAGAGGTTCCCATGCTGTTGTTCATGAATGAACCACCATTGGCCTATTTGCTTGTGGTGCACATAGAAAAACTTTGGCTCTCCTTTTTTCCAGCTGGTTATATAGGTATATGGCTGCCTACAAAAAAAGCCTGGAGTCCTGCAGAAGCACTACTGCTCTGGACTCACTAACAACAGCAGCTAGGAAGGTGATTGAACCTTGTGACAAATTCCTGACAATCGTATAAGTTTGTAGTCTCTGTTACTCATCCCTGGTCACCAGTCATTAATACCTTTCCAGGGAAGAGCTTTCTTGATGTCTTCCCAGCCTACATCCCCCAAGTCAGTCAAATTAATCTCCTGTTTCTTGCTAACTTTGATAATGTCATATCTTTTTCTAGTTGGTGTTTTTTTAAATCTGAATACAGCTGACACATAATATCCTTGAAATGAACAGAAGCTCAGTCAGTCAGGAGTTAGTGGCTTCACTTCCACTAACTTAGATGAGCTTGGTTGAGTGAAGGGGTTGGTTAAATATTTCTTTAACACTGAGTATAAAAAATTTATCCATCCATATGTGGGCAGAGAACACCCAGTTTGAAATTCTCAGGCAAAACTTTTTATTTATTTATTTTTAAATACCATACTTTTCAACAATCCAGACATGATCAATGTTTCAAAGTGATGACTCATAGTGCAAAATGTGAGCCATAAAAGACCTCATTTCTCAAAGGGTAGTGGAAAACCGATCAGAAAAAAAATATTTCTAAAAATTAGTATTTTCAAAGAACTGGCTAGTACTTGCACCTGAAGGTTTTAGCCCAAATGTTGTGACAAGTTTTCTTGTCTGTGTCTGTGCATGTCTTTTATCTTCATCCAACAACTGTTTTGATGCTATTAGGAATCTAAAAGAAGTGAAGCTGTTCAGTCACTAAACCATACGTCCTCTCTACAGAAACATGAATTCTTATGACTTAAGATCTGAAAATTTACCTAGCCATGTTAATATCTAAATCAGTGTTGGACATCTCTTCCTTTTCCCAACCAGCTCTTCCTCAAACCCAAAGAAAGTTTTGTGTTCACTTAGGTAGGCACTGGATCAAGCAATTTCATGATTCCTCTTGTATGATAGTGCTGTTGGCCAGGGTTGAGCACTGTTGATATTGGATCTGAATCAATTCCCTAATTTCTAGTGGTTTAAAACCAAGTGGTAAATTTTTTATATAGCAGGAATGTGACCCTGTATGTAAGAACTTGGGATGGGATTTTAGAAACTTTTATTACAAGGAGAGCTTTCTGAAACATTCCTCACGGCCCTACAAATCTCTTTGTTTTTGTTGTATTAGGGCAGGGTGCAGAAATGGGGTTTACAGAGGGCCACCAATAGTTGATTTTAAGTGGAATGAATGTACTTCTAGTGACTATAGCTACTAGATGGGTCAAGTAAATGTATTATGACTGTTCCATGCATGCAATTGTAACCATAAATTAGTGTTATGTGCCAGCATGTCTTGCTTCTAGACAACAATATAATTGAGCTGATGACACATGTATTTCCAAATTCCACTCTTTGGCTTTTGCCTCTTTCTTAAAATAATGGCAAGTCAGACATTCTGAATAGGGCAGAAATCTTCAAAACAGAACTCAGAAAAACTAAGCTTTATTTCAAAGTTCATATCCTGGTGAGACTTCAGGGAAGGCTTGACAGGGTTTGTGCATCCAGCTCAGCCAACTCATGCTTCCAAATGGAAATTTTGTGAGATGTTTTTTGATTTTGTTTGATGACCTCAGACAGGTCAGAAGTAGATAGTTTATCCATGTTTCACACTGTGTTCCGGTTTTGCTCAAGCATGAGGCTGTCAAACGCAGCAGATCTAGGTAAAAAGAAAACAGAAGTACAGATAACTACCAACTGGGCCAGCTTTATTGTGAAAATTCATGAATAAAGCATGAAGAAATTAGCCCAAAATGTGCTAAAGACTGAACAGCCACGGCTCCATTTATTGCTCATCTTTCTACTGTACTTATGACTACTGCAGCTGGGCATTATTAAGTACAAACCAGCTGAATGCATCTGTGCCAGTGTAATATTGGGAGTCCGATCACTTGTTCTGAGAAATTTGTAACTTTATGGAGAACATTTCCCCAGGAAGGTCACAGGATTTCAAACACAAATCTCAATATGTATTCCATGTCCTGGAGTGGATCATCCAGCTGTGGTGTGTTTTCAACTAAGGAAATTAGGCCTTGGTGAAAAAGCAGGCTCCAGCTGCCATCATTCACACTCTTATCCTTTAGACCTTTTCTTCTGCTTCCAGTTCCTCCTTTATTAGAATGCTTTCTCTCTCAGTGACAACTTAATAGGGTTTTTTGCTTAATTGATGAACAGTATCTCACTATTCATCTGAGACTTTGGGAGGAGGATGACATTTGACAAATTCTGAAATTAATACCAATTCTGGCTCATGCATGTGTCCCATAGAGGACAATGACATTATCAGCAGCTACGGAACTAGAAAGAGACTTACTGGGGAAAATTTCTTGCTTTAGCCCAGAGTATAGGGTGAAGGCCCAAACTGGTGAATATCACTGCAATGCATCATAGAATCCTACAATGGTTTGGAAGAGATCATCTCATTCCAGCCCCCCTGCCATGGCAGGGACAGCTTCCACTAGACCAGGTTGCTCAGAGTTCCCTCCAACCTGGCCTTGAACATTGCCAGGGATGGAGCATCCACAACTTCTCTGGGCAACCTGTCCCAGTTCCTCGCCACCTTCACAGGGAAGAGTTTCTTCCAATATCTAATTTAAACCTGCCTTCTTTCAGTTCAAAGCCATTGCCTGGTGATTATCAAGGAGTGAGAAGTCCATCTCCAGCTGTCTTGCAACCTCCTTCAGTCAGTGGAAGGCTTTCCTAAGGTCCCCCTGAAGCCTTCTCTTTTCCTTGCTGAACAACCCTAACTCTGTCATATATTTTGTTTTGATGGAAAAAAATTCTGTAAATTCTCCTTAGAAAATAATAAGAGAATTACTAATATACACTGGATTTTTTGACCACAAAAAAAATCCAGCACACAAAATGTTTAAATGAAACAATAAAGTCCTATAAATCCATATGAAAGGGCAATGATGGCATGTTTGGACCAGTGCAAAAAAACTAGATCATGTGTAAAGAACCAGTGTTCAAACTGAAGAGGTAGTAGCTAAGATATGAGAATGTTTCTGTTTGTCTAAGCCTTGTTCCACTGACAATCCTGCAGTGGGACTCCCCTCATTGTTGCAAGAAGCTCCTGTCTTTTTCACAGATATAGTGTCTTCTGCCATGTGAGCAAACTGCCTATTATACTTTTATACTTTTTTTTTTTAAATCAGTAATTCTTTTTCCTTCTGCAAGGGCTGGGATAACCATGAGCATGTCTTGCCTGTTTACCTATCCTTATTTCCTTTCACCTTTACACAAGAGTAAACTTCAAGGCTAATAGAAGTTTTTTGTGCCATCTCTCTTCCTGAATAAGCAGTGAGGCCTTTCTAAAAATGTCCCACCACTTCTCTCTTTCTCAAACGGAGTCTCTCTCAGTGTTTGTTCTTCTGTATCCCTTTCCTACAAACTCTGTTCTGCCTTTGTTGGTCCAGGCACTGGGGTTGCACAGTGTCAGATCCCTTATTTTCCCCCTTGTATTGGTTATTGGACTGGTGTATGGCAAATTTAGTTTATTTGCTCTATGATTTCCAGTGTCTGAGGGCAAAAGACACTGAATATGGAAATGTACAGCATAACAATGATGCAGAAAGGCTCTGACAACAGCTTGTTGTAATCACCAGAGGGTAGTGCTTAGAAGATACCTTTTACAATGTGTCTTCAAAATGAACCAATTTCAATCATCTCCTTGGAAAGCAACTGAACCAGGTATTAAAGGAGTTTCATATTGAGAAAGAGATGAATATATGGACCTAAAGCAACAGATTTACCTGATGATCAGACTAATTCAGATTATCTTTAGGCATAGAAAGAGGTTATTTTTTGATTTGTAATTCTTCCTCAGGTAACGCTTTTACTGAAGACAGTGATATATTCCTTGAATGTCTAAAAAGAACATTCTTAGGCTGCAGATAGTTCTCCTGCTTACTATGATGTTTAAGCATAACTCCTTTCTACTTCTGTACCAGGGGAATAGTTGCTTTGTAGCCTCAGAGCAATGTTAACTGAACCTGAAGCAGAATTGCCAGTCTGTAAGCAACTCTTTGGGTCCAGCTTGCTCTTAACACTGTTATTTACTTACCTAGCAGGAAAACATCCCTTTGATTTTGCTTCAACCCTATTTTTAGTAGGTATGAGTGTGGAACGAGAAGTATTACCTATCTTTGAATTGGAGAGAAAAAAAGATAGGACACTTATGCCAGGTCTTCAACATTTTAGTTAAGTTGTGGTTGGTTTCTCTCTTTCTTTAAATTGTGTGCATTTGTCTGACTCCAGCAAGTGGTGTGACGTGCTTTCACCATACAACTTCTTAAGCTAACAGTTGTCTTTGGCAAATAGCGTAACTGCTCAGGCTCTTTTATATGTCTGGGGTTCTTACTGTGGTCAGCACTTCGAGTATAGCCCAGCCTAAATGATCTGATGAGAAAATATGGAAGTGAAATTATTTTTTCCTGTTGTGAACAAATGGCTTTAGAAATTATTAACGTTTTACAAGTGTTTAAGGCTTTTGTTGGAGCTTTGAAGCAGACCTGCAATTGTTAACATTGTTGATGTCTCCCTTGTAAAAAAAATAGCCTTGAGAGTTTACTATTTGGCTCCTTGTAACAATATTCAAATCCAAATTCATTTCACATTTCATGTCTCTCATAAAATTGTTCTATATATATTTTTATAGTGGCATTTGGGAATGATCTCAGAGGCTTTTGTTCCTACAGAAGTTAGACTCCATTCATTTCAATTTTTGAAGTACTAGTCTTTAAGGTCTTTTAAAAATAGTTTTCTTTTCTTTTGTAAATGATTAGTCTATTTATAACCAAAACACAGTAAGGCTTTTTATCCTGGCATTTTGGACAGTGTCACATTAACTCCTTTTGGACTTCCTGCTATCATAAAGCCTAAAAGACAACCTCAGCCCCCGTGTATGAACTGGATTTGTGAGTTCTGAGGGTACTTAAAAACTTCCTGCAGGCCATAAGCACACATTAAACACTCCTGAACAACTACTGGACTTCCTTTACACACCAAAGCACACTACCACGAGCACTAGCGCCTTTGTCATGTAGCAGGAGTACACAGGCGTGGTCTAACAGGTTTCTTCCTAGTTATAAAGTACAATTTCTCTTCCTTTGAGCCTTGCAGTGATCAGTGCTGACACTGGCAGCTTTTTTACTTATTTTTCAAAACATCCATGAGACTTCTGGGAGAATTGGAAAGAAAAACACCATAGTCATAGCTGCCAACAGCAGAATGATAACACCCTGCTCTTTGTCTTGTCCTTTGCTGTTGTAATTATGTCTAATGCATCAGCAAAGAGCAGGAAATGCCCCTTCAGATGACTGGCTCAAGCAAGATGAAAGCAATGCCTGGGAAGGTAAAAACAACTGGTACTGTTTCCACATGTGCCTTGGGGCACTTGGCCAGCTACAGCCCTTCCTGACAAGTGCAGTGTTGTTTGAGCTCACAAAATATCTTAAAATCTTCATGTGTGTAAAGTCTTTGATACAGATATATACCTTGCTTTTGGTTTTTTTTGGGTTTTTTAGATGATGATTAAAGTAAGTGCTTAAATGGAAACAGAAAATGTTTTATTAAAGTCATGTTGCTGATAAAGAAGTTAGAAAAGCTTATGGGTGGATCATCTTTCCTCCAGGCTCATTACTGAATGGTTTTATTTCTCTTTCTCTTGCATTATCTACTCATCATAAATTATCTTCTCATTGTGTTCCACCACATTTCTTGTTCCAAAAAATGTGCCTTATTTTCATACCTGCCAACCTGACCTGCCTCAATTTACCTGCATTCCCAGTAGAACTGTTGCTATTGCTACTCTTTTTTTTTTTTTTTTTTTGTGCTGGCATTTTTACCAGCTGGTTTAATAATTTTTTAGTTGTTTTATATCTTATTAGTTTTCGAATAGTTTTTTTTTCCTTAATAGTTTTCTCTCAAGGCATCACTTTAATGGGTATTGTTTTGAAAACAATAACTTGCATAATTGGTGAGATTTTAACCAGTAACACTTATATTTCTTTCTTGGTTTTGAAGGAAAAATCTAATAAAAAAAGATTGTTATTTGGGACTACGCTAATTGAGATTTTTCATCTTCCAGATGTTTAGAAATGGATCTGAATTGAAACACAGTATCAAAACACTCAGAAAAATTGGTCAGTGCAGCAGTTCCAATTTGTATTATAATGAATCCCCAGTTCTGGCCTGTGACTAGACTGTGGAGAGATTTAGAAAAAGTTGTATGAGAAGAAAATCTCTGGCTACTTTAGAAACAAATGCCTGTATTTTTATTCTCTTCTACGGAGAAAAAGATGAGAAAATATTTAGCAAGACATAGGCTGAGGGGGCCTTAACCTCTCAGAATCCCTGCAGAGCCCTTTGGAAAATAATATAGTTTCCTGAGTGATTTATTTGGAGATCAAATTCTCCATTTAGTTATTTGCTCAGGTGAATGCTAGGCCATGAATTTAAGGCCAGAACTGTCTTGCAGAAACATTATTGTTTTTGATGAGTCACAAAAAAGAAGTTAACTTGATCTTTGGATCAGATTGCACATGAAGGGGTAATACTTGGAGAAGCCATCTTTTTGCTAAGACTGTTATGTGATTCTGAGCCAAACTGAGCATAAATGTACAAAACTGTGTTAAAGATCAAGAGGCAATCACACTAAAGAGGTTTGGGGTATTTTTTTGACAGATATGCTAAGATGAAACAGTGACTACTGTAAGATTAATGAATTTCTTGAAATTTTGTAAAAATCATTGCCCTGTCTGTACCATATTAATCTTTAACTCACTGCCTTCACATAAAGGCCCCAAGCCTGGCTTAATTCATTCTAAATCATGCCACTCTGAAGCAGAAAAATGAAGACATAACATGATTCAGTTTAATAACACTTCTGTCTTCCCAAATGTACTCATTTCTGTAGTCAAATGTGTAATAAGAGACCTGGCTGAGCTCCCAGGCTTGCTGAGCGCCACAAGAACATGATACAAATCAGTCAATGCCATAACAAAGAAATGTATAATGATGCAGTGAATATCCTACAAACCTCCCACAAAGAACTTTTGCCTTGAGTTAACTGAATTCCCAAACAAATTAAATACAGGGCTTCAGAGGAAAAGCAGAGCCAAGTATCTCTGTGCAGTGTCTCCATCTAATCAGCATAATGTCTCTGAGACAATTTCATTTTAAGTGCCTTTTAATATTTGGATTACTTTATTTAAATCAACAGGAAAAACTTTCATTATAAAGTTAAAGACCACAGACTGGTTCATGTTGCCCTTCTCAGAGCATAAAATCCCAGTGAAGATGGATCAGAAGTCAAACTTTTCCCCTCTGCCGTATTACTGAGCAGCTATGCCAGGTAAGCTTATATAATGGATTTAGAAATGTGTGTGAACCTAAGATTCTTATTTCTTCATATCAGACATGAGAGGTGAGATAACATTTCTAAAAAGAAAAAAAATTGCTGTCAGTATGAGGGGAAAGGGGTTGCTTTCAGACAACTGAAAGATAAGTCTGAAAAAGCATTTCGGGATCTAGTGTGTGTCATAGGTATCTAAACTGAATGAGCAACCTACAGATCCTAGTTCCCTAATTAAACACAAGGACCACTTATTTACCATCAGTGAATTTAATAATCTAGAATATTGCTCCTTGACTTACCCTAAAATGTTTTTGCTTAGTAGTGCCTAAATGACAGTAGTGCACACCTGAATTTCTCAAAGAGGGTTATCCCTTGAGAAAGTTTTGTGGGTGATCTGGCATCAGGATTAAGCTATTATCGTGGCCCCTGCTTATCCACTGCTCACCCATGACAACTCCACCCACCTTGGCTGAAAACATAAAGCTGGTGAAGCTGGTTCCACCAATCTTTGTGCACTAAAACTTCAGCTCACAACACTCAATCAGGAATGACACCCTATGGTCCAGCAATGCTCTGGATTTTCTGCATATTTCCCATGAAAATCAGAATTTGTGGAGCCACTGTTTGCCAAAATGCAAATTAAATTTCTCCTAAGTGCAATAACAGTTCTAGGGAATGTAGCCAGTTGCAGGAAGTTATTTATAGACATTTTCAGAATACACAGCATAGCACTGAGACTAGGACTCAGACTCCTGCACATATTCACTCACCACTAGGCCATTACCAAAAATGTGGCACTACCAAGACCTCTCCCCATCTTTTAAAAGAATAGAATAACCAGGGTCCTGCTCTAAATGGAAAACTTAAGTTAGATATGGGTTTGAGACTGTTAGCCACATTTTTATTCCAGTGTCTGGTGTGGTGCTGCAGACAGTGCCCAAGTCTAGTAGGAAAGTGGCTCTTTGGACCCCTTTGTCCATCACTGCTCCTGTTGGCCAGCGTGGGTGGTTTTGTTCCTCTTTGTGGCTCCTGTGAACGCTGCTGTCGAGGGTGTAACTCACAGAGGTTTTGCTGTACTCTGCAATTAAATATTTCAAAGTCTGATTGCACATAATTAAGTCACTTCATGGAGTAACTGTTAAGTGAACAAAGTAAAGGTCCAGTGGTCATCACAAACTTCTGGCTTTTGGTAGTGAAAGATTTCTTTAGTCACCATTTCCAGGGAAATGTGCTACTCTGGGTTGCTGGGATCCATCATTTGTTTCGAGGTGGGTCTACAGAAACACACAGAAACTTATCTAAATGCCCTGAACATCTGACCTTAAATACAGATCTGAAAGTCTCTGGAGCACTAGAGAAGTCCAGCTAATGGTGCTTTTTTTGTCTAACAGGAAATACTGAAAAAATGGACTTTCTGTAACAGTTATTATTTATAATTCAGCTGCAAACAAGAAGATAATGTCAGGAAAAATAAAAGTTGAAAGCAAACAGTAAAGTTTTTTAATAAAGAAAGTATGGGTATTGGTTATACTTTCAGCAGTCCAAGGCAAATGTGGATTACTTATTTACACATCAAAGAATATATAAAATTTATCTACAGACATTTAATGCTCCATTTAAAAGGACACCTCATAATATATTCTTTTTCAGGTGTAACACTTGAGAGCCTAAACATTCCTTTCTGTGGGACTACTTTGCTTAATTCTTTAAACATGTTTTAGACCAGCTATGATGCTGCTGCAAATGTGAACACAGCTGTGGGTGGTAAATGGTAGAGGTTTTTTCAGTTTATTGAAATATTTGACACTTTTTGTTAGCCTTGGGCTTCAAGCCCCCAAAAGTGAGTGAAATGAATGATCTGAGGGTTACTGACTCATATTTTCTATCCTCATGATAATGAAACATAGCAAGAACAAATATGGAGAAATTAAGAAATAACTTGGGACCAATTATAAGCTGGGGTGCCTTCAAGAAAAACAATGATGTTAAAAAATAACTAGTTCTGTTTCATTTTAGAGTCTGGCTGCAGGGTGATTTTGAAAAATCTTTCTCCTTAAGCTTAGCAGCCAATCAGAAGGTAGCAGCTGGAGTATTTTTGAATGAATACTGTTAAAGGAATACAGACTCTTTCATCCTTGGGAAAAATTGTGCCTGCATGAGTGGGAAAAACACAGGAAATTGGATTGTTATGGGGATTATGAAGCCTGGTTTCCTTACAGAAAGACAGAGCACAATTCAAACCATAAGACCCCACTCATTGCAGGCATTTGCTCAACACCTCAGAAGGGAGCGAAGCACAGACAGATCTGTGTTAAAGTGCTTTTCCACTGCTTTTCCACTTTTGCTGCCATAAATAGTCATCTTCCAGAGAGGACTGTACATCAAAGTTAATAAAGTGATGTGCCTGATTTTCTGTGTTAAGAACCTTCCAGGATGGACATTCCAGCTTTTCTTTGAGTAACCCACTGCAGTACTGTCATGCTGTCCCTTGGAGCATTTTTTCTAATCTCCAGTCTGAACCTCTTAAACTGTGGCTGGCACCTTTGTTCTGTAACCTTCCACTACACAAGAGAGTTCAGCTGTAACTTCTCAAAGTCGTGGGCAGAAAGCATTTTGAAAATCAGAATGAACACATGATTTATTCTCTCTGGAACAACAAATTTAAAATGTCCCTTGCAGGTCCTTGTGCCTCTTCTCTAAGAGGGTCAACTTCATCTGTGTTATGAACCTAGTAGCAAGAAAAGATGAAGTGAAATATTCTGCTGTGTGATCCCAGGAACAAGATTTAAAAATGAAAAGTTATGATGGATTTTTACTTCCTGCCTTATGTATCCAAAATATATTTTCAGAGTAAGGACTGCTCTCAGTGATGCAACCAAATCTGTCTCTACAGACCTCACAGAAGCACAAAGATACTATGACATATTAGGATATCAGCAGTGCACAGCGATACAGTATTTGAATCAGAGAACAATTTTGTTTCTCGTGTACTTTTTGTTATTCCCACTCAGCAGTTATCATGGTTTAACCCCCGTCAGCAAATCTGCCCCACACAACCACTCTCTTATTTGTGTGGTGGGATATGGGAGGGATTTGGGAAGGGGAAATTGAGAAAACTCATGGGTTGAGATAAAAACTGTTTAGTAGGTAAAGCAACATCCAGGCATGCAGCACTGTCCATGGGCAGGCAGTTGTTCAACCGTTCCTGGGACAGCAGAGCTCCATCACACATGAAACAGTGATTTGGAAAGACAAATGCCATCACTCCAAGCACGCCCCTTTCCTCCATCTTCCACCAGCTTTGTGTGCTGACTGAGGTGCTCTTTAGTATGGAATGACCCTTTGGTCAGCTGGGGTCAGCTGTCCTGGCTGTGTCCTTTCCCAACTTCTTGTGAAATCCCCAATTCCCTCACTGGTGGGTGGGGTGAGGAGCAGAAAAGGCCTTGGCTCTGTCTAAGCTCTGCTTAACAGTAACTAAAACATCCTTGTATTATCAACACTGTTTTCAGCATAAATCCAAAGCACAGCTCTATACCTTCTACTATGAAGAAAATTAACTCTATTCAGCCAAAACCAGCACAGGAATGGAACAAAATAATATCAGTTTCCATCCCACCAAGCATAAATACATTGACTCCAACTGCAAGAGTATGTAATTCTTCCTAACACTTTTTGGAAAGGGTTGCTGTTACACTGAGTGATGAGAGAATCCCTGCTTGAGGTGAAAGGTTCTGTGTTTTGGGCATTGCTCCAGCTGTATATATGTTGTCTATGTGTGCACATTTTCAAGAGAATAATCTTTGAGAAGGCATATTAAGGGCTGTAAGACATTATTGCAGTAGGGCCCATATACTGAATAGCAGCACTGTGTACTCCAGGGAGCTGTCATCTCCTCCTTACAAACCCATTACAGTCCATCTGCAAACACTGGCTCCTCTAAGATGTAAGGGAACAATTGACTCACTAAAAGGTCTATCCAACAGACCCCTAGCTGCACGCACTGCATACAACAGACATCCCTCTGGGGCTAGCCATAAACTCTGTATCATGTGGGCTGTGATATTCATGTTTCTTCTGCTGCTCCCTCAGCCAATCTCTCATGTGCTCTTCACCAAACAATGCCCGATATCCCTCTTCCCCCCTGTAGGACGATCCTGCAGAGAAAGAAAAACATAATGAGAATTCATTCACATCAGGCTTTCTATGATAATGAAGGCATGGGACAAAAAGCCTTTTCCTACTTCAGCTATAAAACATTTTTCCAGTTTTAGTGGGAGAGAATTCAGCAACCATCAAGAGAAGCAGACCGAATCCTTAGTGCCAAAGTGAAGTGTCTGTGTTCTCAAGATCTTAACACTGCTGAAGAGAGATGTAGAATAAGTCTTCTGGAGATGTCAGCAAGACCACAAATAGCTTGAGAAGAATTAAGTAAAATTTAAAAATAATAGACTACAGGTGGCCTGTGGGAAGACCCCCAGTACACTAGGAATATGTATTTGGCTTATACCAAGAAGCCTTGCAGCTGTGTTTTCAATATAAGCTGAAGTCTGGGATGTAACAAGATTTAGTTAGATGCCATGTAAAATGGAATGATAGAGGTTACAGCATATAATTATATGATTAATTCAGCAAACTGAGCTGCATTAGAAACTTTTTCCCCACTGCACTGTTAATTCTCTGCAAGTAATGTAAGTCTGAACTTACAACGTAATATCTATATTATGGGAAAAGGGTAATCTGAAATAGAGGCAGGACCAAATACCAAAACAGAGAAAAATGACAGATAATTTCAATAATTTGAAACAGTATTACAAGGGCTGAATATAATCAGCATATTTTGTACAAGCTGTCATATTTGATTCCTGTCTTCAGGAACAACTAACACAAGCAAGGATTTCAAGTTTGGCAACTGTGTGCCCTGTATTCATCCCCACAGGCCCCAGAAGGATAATTCTTAAACCTACAAACTGTCTTGTGCAGCCTTTTTTTTTTTCCTTTTTTTTTTTTTTTGTTTTCCCCATGTAAGACTATCCAGTTACTTAGTGCTGTGCTGGGAGTACCTGAGGAAATAGTAAAAGGAAATACAACTGAGAGCCACTGTGGTTTGACTCCTCTCCAGATACTTTGAAAATATTTTGGCAAAAACAAGATTTTAAGTAAAACTGTTTCCTTTGGTAACAAACCGAGGTCTGCAGGTTTTACATTTTTGTGCTCAGTGTGGAGGGCCAAAAAAAAAACCCAACCCCTTGTGTGAGAAGGTTGTACACGTGGTAGTAATATTGGTGGGGAAGAAAGAGAGAACAAAGCAGAGGTGAAGAAGGTGGGGAATTTGAACAAGATGCAGAAAGAAGACAAGGAGACAACATAATACAAATATGTGTTTTCTACTGACAATACAAACTGCACAGTGCTGCAAGAAGGAAGATATCTTTGGGTACTTTAGACTTCTAATGAGTGGCAATGTGATGGTTTGTTATCAAGAGATGACTGTGATCAAAGAGATGAAAACCATTATTTCTTTTAGCTTGTTTGGTCATCCAGTGGGGTTAATGAGGGAACTCCTGAACAAGTGTAAGTTGTGTTTCCTTTTCTAAAAGGAGATTCCCTGGAGTACTTATTCCTTTTTTGCCCTGAAGTTTTTATTAATAATCAAAATTTATTGCCATGAAAAACTTTCTAAATGCACTGTCTATATTGAATTCTCTAAAGCCAAGTCCATTCCTGGCTGCATCCAGAGCCCTGTGGGCAGCAGGGCAGGGAGGGGATTCTGCCCCTCTGCTCTGCTCTGCTGACACCCACCTGGAGCACTGCACCCAGAGCTGGGCTCCAGCACAGGAGGGACAGGGACCTGCTGCAGTGAGCCCAGAGGAGGTCACTGGTGTGATGGAGCACACTTCCTATAAAGAAAGGCTGGGAGAGCTGGGATTGTTCAGCCTGGAGAAGAGAAGGCTTAGGTGTGACCAAGTTGTGGCCTTCCAGTGCTTGAGGGAGCCTGCAAGAATGAAGGTGAGGGGTTATTTACATGAGTATGGAGTGACAGGACAAGGGGGAATGGTTTCAAATTGAAAGAGAGTGGGTTGGGTTAAAAGAAATTCTTTACTGCGAGGGTGGTGAGGCCCTGGCACATATTGCATAGAGAACCTGTAGCTTCACCCTCCCTGGCAGAGTTCAAGGCCAGGCTGGATGGGGCTTTGAGCAACCTGGTCTAGTGAAATGTGTCCCTACCCATGAATGAGATTTCCAAACAATAATTATGAGGTCTGTGAATATTTAAATCAACTAAACAAAACAATAATACCTTTGCCCTTCAGGACTGGTTTCTTTCTTTAGAAGACCTTTGTGTTTGTTTGGCTGCCACTGATCACAACATGCCCAAATCCCAAGTCTTGTTTCTGTGTTGTCCTGCTCCGTACACGTCACTCACAAGTGGCATAACAATTGGCATTCAAGAGAACAGTGTTAAGTCATTCTTATTATTCATAAGCCAATTAGGCAGATAAGCATAATGTAAAAACTTCTCTTCAGTTGTTCATTTCCAAGTACAAAAATTATAACTCCTTATCATGGCCTTCAGGCATATATATAGTTATGTGTTTCTTTCCATTTTTGTTGAACTTATGAGAGGGATTTTTTTAAGGCTTAATTGCTAGTTTTTTCTTGTAAAAATGTTCATCTTGTCACAATGGGTCAAATTCTTTCTACCAGTGGGTTAATGCCTTTTCACATCACAGCTTTTCCTCCAAAGAAAACTTTTTTTTTTTTTGTCCTGAAGCCACTTGTGACTGAGAAGGACTCAAGGAAGGCATTCTTTAAAAATACCTGTAGGATGGAAGTCAACTTCCATCCTAACTGGGATTACACAGGTGCTGACTTACACTTTTGCCAACTGTAGTGATGTGGAAGTATTGTATTGTAAATTCCCAAGCATATGAGGTGCTATGAGCTTGGAAATTGTCAGAAGATAAGGCTGCAAATCAAAAAGAAAAAACAAAGAAGGTGTAGGTAATGAGTGCACTGAGATGGTGAGATTCAACATAATTATTTTGGGAAGAAGGTCTCTGGAAAAGTGCTAAACAAGGGGCAGAAGGTTTACTGATACACTGGTACAAGGCTTTAAAGAACTGTAAAGGAGCTGAGTTTTTGTACTTGAAAAGAAAGGCAAAAGGACTTATTAATTTATCGAATGCATTTGAAATCAGAGATGTGATTTCCATTTGAACAAAGAGTTTGGATTGATTTTTATTTAGCTCAACCAGTCAAGACTAATATTAAATTAAATCTGAGATGCTTTTCAGGGGGAGAAAAATAAAACAATGCATAATGTCCAGTAACTGGCAACTTGCCTTTTTCCTGTACCATGCTAAATAATTTTTCTCAGATGCTTCATTATTCTTTGTACCTTGTTGAATTCCTAAGTTATTAGGAATAACTAATATCTGATATCTAGTATGTTTAACCATGTCTATGTAGGATACTTCTAACAGTTCCTTAATATGCCCTGTTTATAAACAAGTCTTTCTACTATTTTACCCTCTTCAGCTCAAGTGCCTTTTTGTTTGGTTTGGTTTCATTTAGTTTTGGGGGTTTTTTGTTTGGTTTGTTTTGATTTGTTCTGGTTTTTGTTTTGGTTTTGTTTTGTTTTTGTTTGTTTTTTGTTTTGGTTTGGTTTTTATTTCTTTTTTGTTTGGTTGGTTTTGGGTTTGTTTTTTTGTTTTGTTTTGGTTTGGTTTTGGGTTTTGGTTTTGTTTTTGTTTATAGTTTGTTCACATGGGAAATCTGAACATGCTGTAAGGGACAAATTGTGTCCCTAACACAGGGGATATTAACCTCACAGGGGATATTACACGAGGGGATATTAACCTCACGTAAGTGACAGTACAGTAACATCTACTGGAGCCATGCCCTGGAGTGCAGTCCAGACTTTTCCTTTGCTAATCAATGGAAGGTAGAAGGTTCTTGACATAACTATTCTTTGAAGGCTACCTTGAGTGAAACTGGATGGACATCTTTGTTAGGTGCTTAGAATTGAAATCCCTCTTCAGAAAGCTGTCTTTCAGGACAAGGTTACAAAATAGTCTCAAACTTTGAGCTGCCATTCTGTTTTCTGTTTCTGAGACACTTGGACATGAACTAATACAAGTTGATTTTGTTAACAAGTACCTGAAGGGAAAAATATACCTATTTTGTAGAGCAGTTCGGGGAATAGCACTAATTCAAACAGAGAAGAGTTAATGTGTGAGAAGACACTGTGTTTTCAAAAATCCAGTACATGTGGGTCAGTTGTTCCATAAACGATGAGTCTGTTCCATTAAAGTGTTATGCCAGGAAGTTTTAATTTCTACACCTAATTCTTTCATGATCTGAAGCCAATTTTTAAAATGTTCATGTAGTTTCTTCAAAAACAAAACTTTGATGAAGAAATTCCCTAGATTGTTTCTGTAGTGATCTGTTCTAGCAGTTTGCAGCATGCTGTGGAGAACTGAGGGAATTCTTCCTGGAATTCCTTGAAGATGTGGGAGGTTTTTGTCATTTGTGGAACTAATCTGAAATTAAATGAGATTTCTGTCTCTTGTTGTTGTAGTTCAGATTACATATCTCTTTGGGACTGTCCTAGAAGTACTTACAGTTATAATTTAGAGCAATAGTCTGTGTGTCCATTGAGGCTTCAGGCTCCTTCTCCACAGTGGCACTAAACTTTGGCAGTGAGGTTCTTGTCCTCACCGATGTTGGATCAGTGTAGTCACAGCACACAGTAAGCTATCCTCAGCTCAGTACCACACAGGGCATTCACTAGAACTGTATTCTCCAAGTTAGTTTATTTCCTTCCATGGCTGCCTTTTTCTTTCTATCATTATCTATCATTACTATATCTACCTTTTTTTCTTCCTGTCCTCTTTGGTTTTGTCCCTTACCCTTTTTATCAAAAAGATAAGTTGTTTGGCCCATAATTCACCTCTTTATGCAAACTTACATCTATGAAGCTTTAGGTTTACCTTCAACATTCTGGCAAATACCCTCAGCTGATGGAAACTTTTCAACCATGGGCAATTTCAACATCTTGTCTGTGGAATCTCTTCAGCATCAGGCAGTATCTCAAGATCAGTGACCTTCAACTCCTGCAGGCTGGCAGGTGTCCTCCTTGAGGAAAGAGCTGAACTCACATTCACTCTTTCTCACATTCACCCTCAGACATCTTTCTAGCCCCTGGAATGAGGAAACTGAGCACTGTATTTAATCCTGTACTATGCCCTCTTTCTACTTATTTTTCTGCTTATCTTCTAACTGCTCTTTTGGTTGTGTTCATCTTCTCTAGAGTTCCCTGCCCTCTGAGCTCTCCCAGTCACTGTCACATGAGGAATGACAGAAATGAAACAACCCAGAGAAGGTCATGATCCTTTTGCAGCCTCCCCATGGGGCACCTGCACTTCTGACAGTGATGGGGCACTGTCAGTCACACCTTTCCAATCCTAAAGGATTCCATGACTGTAGTTCCAGCTGCGGGGTCCTTAGCACAAGAAGGATGTTAACCTGTTGGAGTTGGGTCCAGAGCACGGATGATGCAAGGGCTGGAACCACTCTTGTAATGAAGACAGGCTGGGAGAGTTGGAAGTCAGGAAGGCTCCAGGGAAACCTCATATCCTCATCCAGTATTTCAGGAGGCTTAACAAAGGTGGAAAGTGCCTTTTTGCATAAGCAGATAATGACTGGATAAAGGGGTACAGTTTTAAACTAAAAGATGAATTGTTTAGATTAGATGTTATAAAAAAGAAATAGGTATTTCTGCTCTTGGTTAGTAGCAGTTTTTAATTCAGGCAATTTTGTTAAGGATAATTAGCACTAGAACGAAAGGTATTTGCATTCTGGTCATGATACTGATATTATTTTTTTCTTTGAATTAGATAGTGCAGTGAGATTATGTGAAATTCAGAACCATTGTTATTGCAGGTTTTTTATTCATTTGTGTCAACTCTGTTTTTCCTATTGTCAATAGCTGGGATTTACTTCTGATTAATTAGTACTTAATCTGGTACATTAATTCACAAATACCATGTGGACATTCAAGATGAAGATGCAGTAACTAATGTTGAATTAATTACTGTGGCTTGACTGTTTAAAAGAAGAAAAAATCTTGTTTTACATTTTAGAATAATCTAGACAAACCAGATTCTTTGCATTTCTTTAAAAAACACTTGGATGTAGACATAGATTAGCAGGTGGCAGTGAAAAATGCCAGGCATCATTTCACAGCACAGTGTTCAAATGGGGATTTTTGATCAGAGAAAGGACAGAGGGAGAAGCTGACAGAGAGACATCTGCCGGTAACTCAGGAGAGCAGTACTAAGAATTTGGGTTTCTGAGCTGAGCCTTTCTATCCTGATTAATGTATTTGGTTTGACTTGATGGTGCTCTTACCTCCCCATTTGAGAAGCATTAAAAAATCAGTAAAAATTCATATGAAAATTAAAAAATTCTTCACTCCAACGCTGGATAATTCTTGTTTCCCTTTCAAAATAACAAAAGAAAACCAGATTTTATTACATGTGTTTAATGTAGGAATATGTGAGTAATTTCAAAACAAAAGTGAGAGCAGTAAAGTTAAGGAATTCTTTTCATGGTCATGGATATCAATCTAGTTTTAATTATACCAAGAAACAAGCTGGAATCTCTTGCAGTCTTCATAGCACAGACACAAAGCACCTTCTTGATACATAACCCTTCACTACTAATAAGAGTTTTATGAAAAAATATGCCATTTATGAAAAAAATGTTATTTTTTGTGAATGTTAATGAGTAGCAGAAAATGGAGGCTAGTAATTGAGTTAATGGGCTGTGTGGCTATGAAACAGTAATGCTGTCATGCATGGCTTGAAATTTATTTGCTCTGACTCAAGCTGAAAAGGAAGTTCTTCAGACTAGGTACAGATTTATTTTAAGGGGTGGCACCTTGGTTAATCTGAGTCATGTTCAGTCAGTGGCTGGATAGAGTCCCTCTTGTTATGAAAAAAACCTGATTCTTTTCTTGATGAAAAAATATTAATTTGGATTTCCCATTTTTACAGCAGAGGAAAACAAAAATTGAACTGACAAGTGGGACACTCTGTTCATGACCCAAAATGTGCTTTGAGTGTCAGCAGCATTTGCTGGAAGACACTTCTGCTCCCACCACCACTCTCTCTCCTATTTTATTTGCTTTTCACCTTATCTATTAAAGTCCAATGGGGGATACCATATTAACTCTATGATGTGCACAGGAATTAGGACACACACTGACATGTCCCAGAGTGTAAATCCCTTTATTGATTTACTCCGTTATTTTCATTCTCTACCTACTTTGAATCATGATAATCTCAAGACAAGTCAAGACAAAATACTAATCATAGCATCACACGTGGTAGACAACATAGCCAGCATACATAAAAGTACTTTTAAGGACACAGCTGAAGAAATGGAAGAAAATCTATAGCTGACCTGCAAAGAAAGGCCTCTCCTTCTAGCATCTATCTGGCTGGTACCCTTCCATGTAGGTGGTATTTAGAGTTTCAGGCTGTGTCCATGCATTCCTTCGTATTTTGGAATATGCTCAGGGTTTCAGCTGCTCTTGCCTTTGCAATTTACTGCCTCTACAAATGTTTAATCTTCCTTAAATCCATCCTTCTCCCTCAGTAACTAAGAGATAGTGTGTCCAATATCCTAAAGGTGTTTTTCACTGTAACAAATACTTTCTATTTGTGTGTGAGAAATGTGCATCGTGCAGTCCTTTAAAAAGGACAATTGTGAACTGTACCAATGTTGTGTTAATTCATACCAACTCCCAAATCATAGACCTGTTAGCCAAAATCACAACACCCAAGCACCTCACCTCCAAAGTAAATTCAGTTTTATGCCCATGTACTATCACCTACAGTCCACACCTCCACTTCCTTTAGAAAGGAGAACTCTTGATCACTGTAAAATCCCAGAAGAACCTAAAAGCATGAAATGCTTTTTAAACATATGTGTACAGAGGATGATGTGGGTACTTGCAGGATTCAAAGAAAATTAATGTCTCTGAAGAAACATTTTTAAAAGCATAGTGATTATTCTGCCATATGAGCACTACAGAAAAATCTATACTTACACCTTTATTTTTGGACGAGTTATTTTAAATCTCAAAAAATAAATTCTATTGCCACAATTTGGAAGAAAATTATTTTAACTCTTTTTATTTTCCAATCTCAGTATAAAAATGCTGCATTTTTTCTCTCTGACATTATCAATTTAAACTATAATTTACTTATTAGATTTAGATTAATTTTTATATATTTATCATTTTTCAAGGAACACTAACTCAGAGCATTTTCTTGATAAGCCATTTCCTATTTCAGTTGAGATGGCTTGTAAATAGGGATAAACTATGTAAGAATTGCCATGCTATCATGTCTGGGACAGAAAGCAGCAGTGAATTAGGAGGAATATCTTCACAGAAAGGGTGATTAAGCACTGGAATGGGCTACCTGGAGGTATTTAAGGAAAGACTGGACGTGCCATGGTCTCATTGAGATGGTGGTGGTCAGTCACAGGTTGGACTCGATGAGCTCAGAAGCCTTTTCCAACCTCACTGATTTTGTGATTCTGCAAAAGCTTGTGATGAGAGTGTAAGAATAGTCTGCATAGACTGATCTGCCCTAAAGATAACTCTGTGCCCTTGAATTGTGGCTAAGGATTTCCTGAGTTAAATACTGTATCAATTAAGTTACCTGCTATTATTTTATCTGATATATTTTTTTTTCATACCTGAGTTGGCACAGTTTCTGACCTTCATAGGAAGGTTCTTGTTTCCTCCCCTTAGCAGGGACTAGTTGAGGCTGAGTATCCTGTAGTTCTCCAGATTCTCCTTATTGCCCTTCTTGAACAGAGGAGTGGTATTTTTTTTTTCCCTTGTATATCTCAAGAATGTTGCCAGGTCAAGAACAACTTCAAAAACTGTTGAGAGTGGCCTTACAATCACATTGACCTACTGAGAAACTCTGTGAAGTTTGGAGAGGACTTCACCTGCCTGTGGTCTGAGGATGAGTAGGTGATGAATGTGTTCTGGCAGCAGAATTTTGGAAGGTTGGAAAGTTTGTGTAATTCTGGATACAATTCAAAAGTATGGCTAATACCAGACCATTGGAAATCCCCCCTGGAAACATAGAAACTACTATAAATACTGCCTCTGTCTCCCTCCTTTTAGCTTACCTCATTTTTTGCAACAAATGACAGAGAAACTATGTGGGTCAAATGGAAAGCTTTTCAGTGAGGAAAGGTGCAACTGGAAATCAGGATGCTCAGGCATTATCAGCAATCCATTTAATTCCTTCTCGAAGACTTTCCAGAAGTGATGAGGCTTTTTAGCTCATATACAATATCCAGCCATGTGAGCATTTATAACAGAAGTTAATCTGGGTTACTTGGTAATGGTGAGGGCAAGGAGTGTTTACAGTGTTTTGTCTAAACATGGGAGTTATGGGAGGATGGTATCTCAGGGCAGGGTTGATCTTCCACAACTGAGCCATGTGTCTAACCGTCTCCTGAGCCCTCATTCTCATTCTCTCAGAATGTAATAGAAAAAATGCTGTTTCACATTTGCACAGTATTGTTAAATATAGAGTGACTGGAAATATTGTGCTGCCTTTGCCATCACCAAGTAAGAAAAACACCAGAAGAAGGAGGGAGAAGCTATAGAAATCAGAGCCTGAGACTTTTTCTATGGAGGTGGAAAACTTCTCCTACTTGACAGCATTATTCCACTGAGTGGTTTTGTTGCACTGTCACAAATTACAGCTGCACTGTGGGGATCTTCCCTGAAGGAATCTGTGATCTCTGAGCAAAATTTGCCCTTTCCATGCTGATTTGTGACTCACTGTAAACTACAGTCTTACTGTGCAGTCACATGATCTTAATCCTTTCACCTTTTATCTTTTTTCCTTCCTTCAACAGCTGCTGGCTGGTTTTTGTTTTCATACTAATTGTAACACTTCTGATGTGAGGCTCCAGGCTTGCTCAGAGGTGTACCAAGAAAACAAGCTCATTTTAATGCTATATCTGTACTTACATAGACATGTTCTGGAGCAAGATTTTATAACAGATTTTTTAAAGCTATTGGAGGCTGGTCTACTTTCTTTTTTATGGTTTCAAGCTTAATTTGAAAAATAGAATTAATGAGTCTTAACACATGAATTTAACAAAACCCAAATTCAGATGAAAGGAAAGGACCTTTCAAGAGGCAAACCAACCCAATTCAGTCTGAGACTGTGTACTGAAATGGATACACTATGGCCTTATTTTCTTCCTAATAGTTTCCCTCTCACTCTTCTTGTCTTTCTTCTCCTCCATATAGGAGGAAGACAAAAATTAGGAGTTTGTTGCATGGCAGCAGGGCAATCTAAGACTGGCCATCCAGCTTTTTGTGACCTGGAGTTTCTCCATGGCCATCAGATGATGCTGGGCATGCTTTTGGTTACTTACTAGGGAAGCAGTTGTGGAAAACCTTGCATCCCTGAACAGAAGCTCAGACACTAGATCTGGTTTCCCACTTTCTCTGTTCTCTTTCTGTGTTTTATCAGCAAGTCTGTGCAGTTGATTTCTATTTATGCAGCCCTGGTTCCAATAGTGTTATCACTTCAATTGTCAGTTAATTTTTCTGTGTACATATACTATATGGGACAAGATTGATTTATTCATGTTAACCTAAGAGTAAACCATGACCCTTTTTATTTGCTGCGTGGTTAACTGTGGTATTCATGGCAGCTCCTCTGAATATTTTTGATGAGGTCTTTAAGTATGTGTAGTGCCTAAAACACATTCCCATTCAGTAGGTCTCATGTAAGACGTTAAGCCCAACAGGGCAAACAGCTCCTAGAAAAATTCCATGAACATTAAGCATATTTATGTCATAGCATTAAGTTTGGTCAATTTGAACCTTACTGTATTGTGGTATAAGAGGCATCTTGTTTGCTTTTATTTACCTTCTCACTAGTAAATGTATTTCGGTTAACCACAATGGCAAGGCTAGGCAAGACATTTGTGTCAACAGATCCTTCTTCTCAACAAAGTAACATTCTTAGTTTCTAGGGCAGCAGACTGGATTCTGAGTAATAAGGTCTTTATAAGTCTTGTTGTAAATCTGAAACCATAAACATGTCTACTTTTCTATTAAACCTGCTGCTGTGTTTGAGGCACAATAAGTTCTCTTTTAAATCTGATGGTAGCAAGCATGTTGGTTTTCCAATTTTGATTGCTGTTGATTTAACATTTGCCAGCACCCCCTGCCAAGCTGTTGACCCAAGTCATGGTCCCTGGTGATGTCATTAACAGAGAATTTAATAGTTGATGGTATCTGCTGGTAAGAAGAACAATGTTTTATACATCCCCTGTTTTGTTTTTTGGGAGCAGTAGCAAGGAACTGTTTCTTTTTGCAGCTGACCTCTAACTGGTTGTTTTTTTGATAATAGATTCAACAATGATTTGTGCCTGGTGAAGTTTTGATTGGGACATTTATTTGTTTTTTTATAATACAGGGTTTTAAATACAGCTTGAACACCACTAACAATGAAAATTATTTCTGAAATATCTCTTGCATTCTTCAGCTGCTGCAGGGTACTTCCCTCCTACTGAGGACAACAGAGTTGCTCCCATGAGCAAAGTCAATTCCATTGGCAAAATCAACAGGCCCAGTGTCCTTGCTGTACTCTTTTCCTTTGAGATGTATTAGGAGTTGTATGGTGAATTCTATTTTCTAAATGTATAAAATAGCTGTGCCTCATTTATTGTGATGGAGAATGACACAAGATCACACCCTTGACTGTTGGTTTCACAGGGCTCTGGAGGCTGCAGGAAGCTGCTCAGGAGGAAGCAGTGTTTAGGATCCAGGTCTCATTTTAAAATGAAAATCATATATGCACTTTCATATTCAAAGTGTACTGTAACAGTTAAATTAGAAACAGGAAGGAAGCATAATATTGCCTATATTCTTCTATTATTTCTATCCTTACCTCAATGCCAACACTTAGGACACAAATTAGTGTATTTATTTAAAGGCTCCATTACCTGACACTGCAAACAGAATTTTGCTATTCCAACATGTGTAAATGAAGGCTGGAAAAGATCCAAGTTCCTTAATCTCTGTGGACAGCTGCAACTGCAAAACCAAAAATTAGTGTGTCCTGGGGAGGCCTCACATTTTCTTGAGTATTTTTATAAAACTAAATCAAGGGGTAACACATTCCATATAAACCATGGTTAAGTGCCTCCATGGTGCTTGGAAAATATGCCTACACTCCCAAACTCCTGGATATTTTTCCACTTTCTGTATAATCAGTTTGCATACTATTTCTCATGCATCAGGTTTCAGAGTTTCCCTAAACAGTCTGATATGGTTATATGACAATTTTAAGGTCTCACTTTCTACACAAGACATCTTCTTAAAAACATTTGCTGAAAACAGTAGAACGCAAAGTGAGAGAAATTATCCTTGGAAACTAGCAGGACAAAACATTGAGAGAAGAATCCTGACTAAATGTACTATCTTCTTAAATTTTAAACTACACTCTATTAATAAATATGAATACTCATAAGGTTTAATGAATGTATATTATGTGTTCATATGCATACATAAATGTGTATGCATATGCATAGATAGATATTATATGTATATCTCACCTCCTGTTCTTTGAAATGTTCCTGAATCTTAATGTAAACTTGAACTCTTTGTGGAGATCTGTTCCAAATGGTTACTTCAGTTTGGCAGGTTTCACAAGGGAAACTTCCCAGCAAAGGACAGGAAAGGAACATATTCTTGGTGAAACTCATCTGCTTCTGACCATTTTGCAGGAATTGCAGGAACTGCAGCTTTTGGGGGCAGCTTGGAAAGGTCCCTTGTTTGAAGGACACATGAATTTCCAGCCTTTGACATGAAGTTTAAAACAGGATTTAGAAATAAAGCTTTGTTCTGTCACACCTGTCTCACAACCTTTTCTTCTAGATAAGGAATGCGGATGCTTTTACTAAACTGAAATCCTTTGGGACCAGATGGAGTTTTTATGCCAAAATCTAATTCAAACCTGATCCAAAATACAACATTTGTGTGTCAAGGTTCTGTATCAGCCACATCTGAGCTAATCCTGCAGAACCAAGGTTAGGAAACTTATGTGGATGGTCCTTCCTGCTTATTTATAAGTGAAGGACAGAGTGCTCATCTGCCCCAGCACTGGCAGATTGGACTGCAAGATCTTCTCTGCTTTCAGATTTAGGGAGGCAGCAGTTCAAAGATAGGATGGAAAAACCACATATACTAAAATACACTAATAAAGAATCATTAAAATCACATACAAACAGAACAAAGGAAGTTTTGCAATTGAAACTAATGCCTTTTCTCTCCCTTTAGCTATCCTTGTACTTTTCTTCTCCACTGCAGGTCTTAAAAGTATCAAGGTGCTCTTTTAAGGGTATTTCCCCCTCAAGGGTATGTGCATTCACGAGCCTTAAGACCCTTTAGGTGGCAAAATGTGACAGCTGGGATGGCTTGGACCATTACATATGTACAGTAGAACAGTACATGGGAAGGAAAAGAAAGGAAGAGAGGGTGAATGGCAAAAATTATTTTAATATCCTTAGTAAACAAGTGTAACATGAACAAAGGGACATGCTGAAGCATGAAGCTGATTGAAGGCAATGGGATAAGAGCAGAAAGCACAGCAAGATCAAAAAGACAAATTATCTCACCAAATTCTGCCTGAATAAAAAGCCCTCTTAAATTGACTTGTCAAACATGATAAAAAATTGAATGGGTATTTGGGCTGGTATTTCACCTAGGGCAGCAAATTGCCAGAAGCAATTCTGACTCATGTGTTTGTGAGTCAATTCTTCATCAGATAGCTGCTAGAACAAGAACAATTTAATGTGAAAATATATTTTTGTGCTGATCTAAACAAATTGAAAACATTTTCATTTGTTTTTCATAAGCAACACAGATGTTGTTTGGCAACTTCCATACAAAACACCACAGATAAAAACCGTAACAGCACAGCGGAAATGGATGAAGTCTATTTTTTTAGCAGAACCAAAGCTTTCCAAAGTTTTTATGTGCTTTTTTCCAGGGAATGAAGGAGATTAAATGAGTTTGGGGTCTCTGTGTTTGTGTAGTTTCATGCATCTCACATGGAAACAAAAGAAAAACCGCTGGAGGTTTCCCTCTCATGCTGGAAAATCCAGTAGGCAGGACATTACATTCTTTTAAATTCACTGAGCAGTTTAAATTTATTTAGTTGCACTTCATATGTACTTTCTGCAGATGTAAAACAGTAACAGACAAGCTAATATTGGAGTTTGCAATGAATGTGTAACCTGCACAGAAACTTCCAATTTTTGATAGCTGGATGCTGTAGTCCTTATACCAAACACTTTGTTTCTACAATGATTTAGAGAGTTTACATTTATAAATCATGCTGTTTGTCCACCCAGAGTGTAAATTCCATGTAATTAGCCACAAATTAATTTTTGAGTGAAATTGCCTCTAATGCCTGACTTTCTGCTCCCTGGCCTACATACATGCACTCTCAATAAACCTGCAGCAGATAATGTGGCAGTAAGACCAAAGACTATTGCTGCATTATGTGGCTGAGGCCCTTTCTCAAGCACTATCACTGAAGACTATTTCATTAGCCATAAATACATCCTCTTAATATCTCACTAAATAATTCATATGATTTTTCAGCCTCTTTGGCATTTAAGTTTTTGAATTCTGTACTAACAGACAATGAATGTCTCCCTTTAGATATCTCATAGCCAAGTTATGTATATATTTAGTTGCTTTATCTTTCCTCATAAATCCAGTCATTTAATAATTGTTTTGTTGTTATCTGAGTCTATTCCAGTTTGGCACAATCACCCTTATAGTAAGTTGCTCAAAACCAAAAGTATTTTTAGCAATGGTCTCACCATAACCCTAGAGACAGGGTTGTACAACCTCTCTTCCCCATGATCTAATGCCCTGTAGCTTGTAAATTAGTTTTTCTTGCTACCATATTGCACTGGAAGTCGTATTAAATATCTTATGGTAACTCTCTTTATTTCTTCCTACATGTTTCTCCTTTTGTCCTCATTTGGCAGTAATTCCCCAGAATTGCTTGCACTGTATGTTTCTGATTTTAACAGCAAAATGAGGGCTTATGATACTAGTAAAAGATTGGAGAATTCTGTGTTTGCTTTCCAGCTCTGTGAAAAATGAGGCAATATAACTCTTTGTGACTAAATGGTGCTGTGAGTCTAAGTGCATTTCACCTCTGCAAAACACCTAATGTGCTGATATTGAGGCTGTTTAAATGTTATTAAAAAGTCTTGCTTTGCTGTTATGTTTTCAATTTCAGTAAATATTTGAATAGTATTTTCTGTCCTTTGCAGTATTTACTGCTTCCTATTTATCTGGGATTTCACAAAATCTACTTGCATGTACTGGCCAAACAGCTGCCTAAGTTTAGCCAGACTCTAGATAGGTTGACACACAAAACAAAAGGTGTGTTCACAAAGAGACTAAATCCCCAAATGTCTATATAGTGTCTGAATGTCTGAGCAATTGCTTCACCAAATAAATGCTTCTGAGAAGCACAGACTCACCAGCAACTGGTGCTAGTCTTGGTGCAAAGCAGTGAAATTACTCACACTGTTCTGCAGCTTGCTTGTACTTAGAGCTAGACCTCTTAGGCTTAAAAATGGCACGGTGGGTGAGCTGGCTGTTCCCACCAACAATTGCCAAAGAATTTGTGCTGGCTTCTATCAAACTGGAAAACATTCCTGCTATTTATTAAGGTACACTCCTGTCCACATCAATGAGCTGATATGTGCAGTGTGTGTGCAGATCTGGCAGAGGAAGCTTGGTTACCCAGGATATGGAGAAGGCTGAGGTACTCAACAACCCTTTTACCTCCAGCAAAAGCTCCAGCCAGATTGCCTGAGAAGGCAAAGGCAGGGATTGGGAGAATGAAGAACCATCTGCTGTAGGAGAAGATCAGGTACAAGAACATTCAAGGAACCTGAAGTCCATGGAGCCTGATGAGATGCATCCATGGGTCCTGAGGGAACTGATGGATTAAGTGGCTAGCCTTTGTATTTCAGAAGCCATGGTGCATCCCTCTGACTGGGAAAGAAATGATAACCCCCGTTTCTGAAAAGGAAAATAAGGAAAACTTGGGGAACTGCAAGCAGGTTAGTCTCACCTCAATGATTGGATCACAGAGCTGATCCTTCTGGAGACTCTGTTAAGGCCCATGGAAAACAGAGAATTGACTGGTGACATCCATCAAGGCTTTACTAAGTGCAAATTGTGATCTTCTACAACAGGGATAAAGCACAGTGGATAAGGGAAGAGTAACTGACATCCTTTTCCTGGACTTGTGGAAAGCATTTGATGCTGTTCCCTACAATGTCCTTGTCTCAGAACATGGATTTGGTGGATGGACCATTCAGTGGATAAGGAACTGGCAGGATCAACTGCTCAATATCCAAATGAAGACCAGTGACAAGTGGTGTCCCTCAGGGGCCAGTGTTGGGACCAGCATTGTTCAACATCTTGGTTGGTGACAGGGACAGGGGGATCGAGGGCACCCTCAGCAAGTTCACTGATGACACCGAGCTGTGTGGTGTGGTCCCCTCTGGAGGGAAGGGAGCCATCCAGAGGGACTGGATAGGCTGGAAAGGTGGGACTGCGCAAACCTCATGAAGTTCAACAAGGCTGAGTGCCAGGTCCTGCACCTGGATCAGGGCAATCCCAAGCACAAACACAGGCTGGGCATGAACAGCCCCAGAGCAGCCCTGCCCAGAAGGGCTTGGGGGTGCTGTGGCTGAGAGGCTGCACATGCCCCGGCCGTGGCACTGCCAGCCCAGAGAGCCAAACGTGTCCTGGGCTGCATCCAGAGCCCCGTGGGCAGCAGGGCAGGGAGGGGATTCTGCCCCTCTGCTCTGCTCTGCTGACACCCACCTGGAGCACTGCATCCAGAGCTGGGCTCCAGCACAGGAGGGACAGGGACCTGCTGCAGTGAGCCCAGGGGAGGCAACATAAAGATGGTCATAGAACTGAGGCATCTCTCCTATGAAGACAGGCTGAGAGAACTGGGGTTGTTCAGCCTGGAGAAGGGAAGGCTCCCAGGTGACCTTACAGCATCTCTGTAGTCCTTTTAGGAAAGGATTACAGGAGAGCTGGAGAGAGACTTTACATATGGGCATGTAGTGATAGAACAAAGGGAAATGGCTTCAAAATGAAAGAGGGCAGGTTCAGATTAGATATTAGGAAGAAATTCTTTACTGTGAGGTTGGTAAGGAAATGGAACAGGCTGCCCAGAGAAGCTGTGGATGCTCCGTCTCTGGAAGTGTCCAAGGCCAGGCTGAGTGGCAATGTGATGTAGGGGAACAAGGTTTGAATGAGACGACCCTTCCAACAAAAAGCATTCTATGGTTCTGTGACCTTATAAGAAAAAATTAAATTATGCCTAAATTATACTAAAATCATGAGGAGAAAGAATCTTGATCTCTAGTCTAAAGTCTTTTCTTTTCCAGTATTAAATGCTAGGCCTTTCCAAGGTGAATTTTGCTACTACATGAAATGAAACCTGCAGATGCTCATAGATATTCTCAGGAAAAACACAGCAGTTCTCTGCCCTGAGGAAGCAGGCTCTGGGGAACTGTAGGTAATTGTGAGTAAATGTGAGTAAAAATTTACCTTAAGCCTAGGAGCAAAAGGCATGGGCACATGGACAGCTAAGTGTATTTGTGGCCCTAATCTAGTGAACCACTGCATTACTATTTTAACCCCCAAAATGGATCCTGTTGCATGACTTTCATGGACAATGTTCAAAAATGCTTGACTTAATATACACCTCACGTCCAAAAAAGCCATAAAAGAAGCTTCACTAAACTCTTTGGGATGTTGTGATGTTATATAACTTCTGCTCATGCATGTGTTAAAGGAACCTCCTGAGGTCTCAAATTACAAGATTAGTAATAATCTGCCTTTTTGTTGAAAATCAGAGGGAAAATCTCTATTGTATTTTTAGGAAATTTTTCGTTCAATATCTGTGAGCTTGCATGGAGAATGTCTCTGTAAGATCTTCTGTCAAACCAAGGCTCACTGGCACAATGGCACAAGGTCTTAATTTGCTCAGAAGTTAAGCTGGCAACTGTCAAAGGAAGAGGCTCTTACCTGTCTGAACCAATCCCTGTTTTTGACATATGGCATGGGCTGTTGATTCATTTGGAAATATCACAAATGCTGTGTTTTGTAACTGACAGCCTAATTACTGTCTAGTGATTAGTGTTTGGCATAATAGACTGTCTCTTGGATCACTTTAGCTGGTAATGCTTTGCATGACCATTTCATTTCATAACTTGAGAAAAAAAGGGAAAGCTAAATTAATTCACAGGCATGAATGGACCTGAAAGGTTTTACCTTGGCCACATTTTTCCAGCTAGTTATCCATTCCCAGTAATTCTTTCTTGCTAGAGCACGTGCACATACTTTGGAAAACAAAAGTATCACCATCGCCACTAAAACTTAAATGTCTGCACCTACAGTGCGTGAGAAGTTTTAGGCAGGCGAAAACCTCCTCCCTGCCACTTAGCCTTAAAAATGCTTTTTGTTTCAAATTGTGTAACTCCTTCAGCAGCCACTGAGGTGCCAAGAGCCCGGCTTTGGCTGGGGTGGGTTTTCTTTGTGTCGGGGGCAGGAGCCCTGCCAGTGTCTGAGCCCCGGGGGCAGCGGCTCCTCCTGCCCTGGCTGCGCTCTGGGCATCGGATGGACTGCCCTGGTGCTTCCAGCTGCTCCCACACCTCAGCACCGCTGGCTCCTGCAGGAGCAGATGCTGGCTGAGGAAGGGAGCAGGCAGTGAGGGATGGAGTGGTGGCTGTAGAAGAGCCAGATGTCTCAGTGCGGCCATGCATGCTGGCAGAGACCTTGGAGAGTTCAGAGCTGAAAGGAAAAACAAGGGGAGACCAGTAAAGAGAAGAGGACCACTCATCCTCTGCAATCATCAAGGTTAGATAATAAGTTCTGTGCTGTTTTTTCATGGGATTACTGGTTTTGTCACCAAGAGCAATGATTTGTTGTCAGCTCTTCAGGATATTGGTGTTCTGGAGAAAGCTGTGTCAAAAATCACTGTGAAGCTGATGTTCTCTACCTCAACACTTGTCCACAAAATATTTTATTTCTAGGCTGTCCCAGCAAACTCAACAAGCTACATTTTCTTCAGTTATCAGCCTAGAAGCACAAGATTGCAGAACAGAAGGGACAGAATGACTGCTCATAGCTGCTCATGAAGAAAAACCTCGTGAGCTAATGTCTACAGTGACTGCTGTTCTGCATTTCAGAAGTGAAGGCATGGAATGTGTCAGAAACATTTTCTGCTGTCTTCAGAATGTTGTGATGATTAAAGTCTCCAGAAGCTGGAGCACTAGTCTAATGACTGTCCCCTAGTAACACCACTATAATAGCAAACTAAAAAAGAAACCATTGGCCCAGGAGATAATTCTGATTACCTTTCAGAATTAATTAATATCACAATATTAATTAGACACACCTGTAGGTGGACGCACCTATTTCATGGATGTGAAGAGCTCTTTGCAGCTGTGCAACCATTATCCACCCCAACCATGCAGTTTGGACAGTATTTACCTATTTAGGCACCCCAGTTCCAGGGTAGCCTGATCAGAACAGCTGACTCCACCAAATGGACAACAACAGGCCTGGAGCTGAGCCATCAGCTTTGTATGAGTCTGATGTGTGAGCAAAATAATTTCTTTTTCAAATTTGATTTACTGAACTTTCAGAAAAAAAAAAATGGGCCACTTCTAACCTAAGGCTTCTGTTCCCTGTGAATGTTTTGTCATAAGAACTCCAATTAAAGGAAACTATCCTGAATTCCTGCAAAATCATGAAGGAATCCTTGAGCGTTTTTGCTGCAGGAATTGGTCACCTTTTCACACAGGTCCAAGGACCTGCCAGCCTGAACATCCAAAGCAGGCCGGAAAACTGAACAAGTAAACAGATTTCTACTGCTCTGTTGTGATTTTGCCTTTCTCAAATATTGCAAAATAGAAGCACCAGCAAACAACTATGAGAACCTGAACCTTTACCCTAGTTTTTCGTAGGTTGGACCATTCTGAGATCTGTCTCTAGGGAGTGTTTATTTGTGGTGTAAAAGTGTCCCAGGCTGCCAACACATCAAAAAGCAAATGGAGCAATGAAATTTGGGCTATTTTTGTTTGTTTTGTTCACCCGGCTCCATACAGAGGGAACTAGCTGGTTAATGAAATTATATAAACCTATTATGTGAATTCCTACATAAATATAAAATCCAGGTTTAGTTTGTAGATTGACTTGTAGGGAATTACAACATTATTGGATCATGATCACGATTATTTGGACAACTTTCCTCTCTTTTAGAGAGTGCAAATAAATCATAGAAGAGTTGTGGATATTAGCACAAATGATTAATGATAGCAGAAATCGTATCTTTTGTCTTCCCAGGTTTTCTTACTAGACTGGGAACAAAAATACACTGTGCAAAATACTCCTGTCCTGTTTTTCTTGTAATCTACAACTGGGCCACCCAAGGCTGCCTGGGTTCCACAGCACTGAATTGGGATTCACTGGGATTCAAAACTGGAGTGGGTTTGTGTAAGTAGAGAAGTTTTTAGATGCTGACTGGACCAGGAACACATCATTCACCTATCAGAGGTAGGGAAAGAGTCATAAGTATCCTGAGGTCTGGCCACAGTAGTGAAACCATGCACTGCTCCCCTTTCCAGGCTAAATTTCCTTCCTGTTTCCCAACACAAGATTCAGACAACCAAACAGAAAACTAAAAAGAGATCTCTAGACAATACTCTAGAAATTGTTTAGCAGAGCCCTTGTTAATCCTTTGAAAAATAATGGGTTCATTTAAAAGGAATGAGAATCTGTTTCTGATGGGTCACACAGACTGGTACCTTGGCAATTTTGGTACACAAGCACAGTGCAACTGATGGTAACTAACACAGAACACAGTCACACCTCTCTACTACAACAACCCCAATGTCTGAAATCCCACTTTAACATGTTCCTAGGACATAGAAAAGATGTGCTAGTGGTTTTCAAACAAACCAGCTGATGCAAACATTAAATAAGAGTCTTGTGCCCTATGGGAGACTACTTAATCTAAGCACTTGAGAGTTTCTGGGAAGTACCCTCTGCCTCTTTCCTAAAAAGCTGGATATTCATCACTCCCTCTCTATGTCTAGACACCATGAAGGTGGGAAAATCATTTATAGCCTGGATCCAGCAGGCAAATAAGGTCATTGAGGGCATTGGGGCAGGCAAATAAGGCCATTAAGGGCAGTAATCGTCTTCATCCCTCAGGATTAAGGTATGGAAAGGGAAAAGCTCTGAACTTCAAGCTGCTGGTCTAGCATGCATTAGGCAAAGAGCACTGCACACAGCCATGCAGGGGACTGTGAAGAACTAATCAGCCTCTTCTAGAGCCCAAAACCAAACTCTGCTGTAGCACAGAGATTGCTAGTAGCACTAAATATCAGGTTTACTGGCAACTTGTTAAAACATCAAGAATTAAAGAAATGATCTGTGCTGGGTTCTGAACTTCGTAACACCAATATTAATTACATCTGAATATCTGTACATTTGAAATAAATACCATTTATATTGGTTTCTTACCATTACAGCTTTTGATCACAAGAATGACTCAGCCACACTGATTTGAGGAAACTTCTACTCTCTCCGTAGGTGTTATGTAGGTAAATATTGTGGTTCAAGTGCTAAAATGCACACAGTTGAAAAATAATTATCCATAATGTTGGCCAAGAAAAACTTGGCAAGCACTCTAATGCCATAGATCTGGAAACAGAGCTGCCATAAAGTACCTTTATTTTCTTAAATAAGTAGGATTAGGTAAAATATGTCAGTAAAAGAGACCTTTTCAAAAAGAATTAGGTAAAATTATCTTTTTTTTTTTTGTTCCTAAAAGAATGAACATTTTGTTAAAATTGTGAACTGAATTAAACAATTATATATTTCTTTTGTTTCTTTGGACTTTTCTCTCAAGGAATCATATTTTAAGGAGTAATATCTAAGGACACCTAGAGAAAATAAGAAAAAATAAGGAAAATTCATTCCTGGATATGCTGAATCAAGAATTGGACCATAACTATTATTTACTAGTTCCATTTAAATATAAGCAAACCCAGATGTAAAGTGTTTATAAATATTTATTATGATTATTTAAAAATAAGATAGGCATTTGATCACTTGGATACTAGTATTAAATATGTACTATACTGCCCTTATTGAAAAATTCCCCTGGGTTCAAAAACTTTTTGAATTAGAATAGTTTCACAATTTTGGAATGATTTTCAATGGAGGCATTCCTGGAAATAGGAATCTATGAACAACAAACTATGAAACAGAAAATAAAATAATAAAATTCAGCTAGCGATTTGATCACTGCAATTCTCTCTCTTTCATTCTAATAACTAAAATTCAAACATTTTACTCTTAAGTATTAAATGACCACTAGTTTTAAAATGACTCAGCAATTTATTAAGATGTAAAGAAGGACCTTTCACATGAAAAACATTCAGCATTTGCCTTTCTGTTTTGATAGCAGTGTTGGAAGTGGTTCAGAGATTTCCCAATGTCACACATAAAAAATTTTACATCGAATTTTATTAACTGTGCCTTTATTAAATGTACCTTACCTTTTGTTCCTTGTACACTGTAAGACAAATAAGATTAATTCCTAGGCAAACTTAGCTAAATAAATATGTTTTTGTACTTTATGGGAGAAAGGGTTACTTTATCTCTATCAAAAGCAAAGTGTCTCCAGTTTGTTATCAGTGCACAGTAAATGTTTGCCTTAAGATGAACTTAATATCAGGAACCTTACAAATAAGGAAATAAAAACCAGACACCGATAAAAATGTGCTGAAAGTGTTCCTTTTGTCAAACACAATGAAGGTGCACTGTGCCTCGTGCTCTGCTTCACTCTGGGGCTGGACAGGATTACTCCTTTGACATTTTGTTCTATTTTAACTTCCTGGGACCCACTCGAGGACTGGGAGGACTCAAGAATTCTGGTGACAGATGCTGGAGGCTTGTTATCTTTAAATGAAGAGTTTTTGGGGCATTCCAACATGAATTTCTGTCTTTTGGTTAAGCTCAGAGGAGATCCATCTGGTGTTCTGGCAGCACAAATCTGCTATTATTGCCTCCTCCATGTGCTGCAACCCTGGCTTAGATAGTGCACCTGTAGGATTGAGAGAGAATTTCCCCCATTCCACTCCACCCCACTCATTTGCTTTCAAGATTGACCTATCTTGTTCTGTTGGGATTGCCAATAAAAGGCTGAAGTCATGGTAGTGGTATTTTTTATCTTTGTGCAACTGAGAATAAAAATGAAGCTACTAATTAGTTCTATATGCAGCCTGGAACAGTCACTGAATTTTGACAGGCTTTGTCCCTTCCAGTTCAGCTCAGTGATCTAAAGCCAAACTGTTATGTTTCTCAATACTAATTCCATCATCCCAGGAAAAGTAGTTTCCTCCGGCTGTTTTACTGAGAAATTATAAAACAGAGTGGAAAAGCAAGAAAATACAGGGATTTTTCCCTTTCAATTTAAAATTAGTCCTTGAAAGTGTTAAACCAAAATCTGACATTAGAATTTTTTAACCAGCTTTTCAGTTCTGTATGCTTGCTGGAAATTTCATGTATTTCTATTGACCAGCAGCTGCCTAGGCTAAATGGATCATAGATGCATAAATGGATCCTGAGCTCCTGTGCTTGGTGCTTTTGCAGGTTACACACTCAGACTGTTCCCCTCACACTCTCTCTACATCCCAATGCTCTCCTCTATTTTAATACAGTTGGAACGTCATCTCCTGGACATTCTTCTAAGAAGTTCCAATAAGTAAAAAAAAAAAAAAACAACCCACAACCCAAAGTCTTTCTCATGAGAAAATTATGTTGCCCTAATTTTGATAGCATTAAGCAAAACGGGTAAATAAATAGAAGTTACCTGTCACTGACCCATGTGACCAGAGACAGAATCAGCTCTGTCCCCACAGATCCTGAAGAGAAGCAGACCCAGGAAAGGCTAAGGCCAGGGAAAAGCCCTCCTGAGATGCAAGTTGCTGGCAGATGTCAGCAGGATATGCAGGGATGTGCAGGGATGATGCTTCTGACTTCTGACTGCCATCTCTCCAAAGTCTGTCCTGTCCCATATGGACTGACCACACTGATGTGGTTCTGTCTCACGAGCAATGGGGCTCTTTGGGGGTCTTCTCACTAACTTGGTTTCACATTCACTGGACATCCTGAAGTTCCAGGAACCTTTTAAAAATCATAATCAGAATACCAGGAAATACAGACTATTTTTAAATAGTTAACTTCTGTGAATCCTATTTCATGGTGGAGAAATGTCACTCCCTTGCTCTGGTGCCTATCAGATGACATGACCCTGCACCAACATCTGTCATTTGATGCAGCCAGGAAGAACAAGGTCATTCAGAGGGTTGCTTTCCTGGGGCAGAGCCTCCAGCTTTGAAAATAAACATCTCAGCTTTTTCTCAACATTTTGTTTTGATAGTGACTTGAGTGCACTTTGGCATTTGTCTAGTAACAGGAGATAATTGTACCAGGATGGGATGGTCTCAGAGGGCCCTGCTATTACACTTCTGGAGTTCCTGTTGGGATCAGTTGCTGCCTCTTGATCTTCTCAGTTATCTGCCATTCTGTGAAGTATCAGGCAGCACAACAGATGCAAACAATCTACCTTCACCAAAGAACTCAGCTGGAAAAATATTTTCTTTTTGAAATTTGTTCTATCCATAAATCTTTTCTACAGAATCTTTAAAAAAGAAAAAGTGCAACCAAGTAAAGCCAATATATTAAATCTCAAATATCTTAAAGCCAATCTAAATCGCATTTTATTTTATTTCATTTTAAATTTTACATCCTACGGCTACAATACAAAAGTATGCAAACTTACAAAACCACACCAAGTTAAGTCTATAGTTTCTGTATACACTCTTACATTTCTCTGCATTATCAAATATGGCGTAGAGACTTTGAACAAAACTCTCCCATCTGTATTTATCATGTTGTTTGTCAGAACAGCTGCCTTATTTTAACTTTTTTAAAGGGTATGTTGCTGGCCTATCACTCCACTCCTATCCTGTAATCAGCTTTTTTTGTCTAGATTTAGGTCTTTAATCTCTCAAACTATATCGATTTCCAGGAATTTAAACACTCACCAGTCTAAGTCTTACTGGATTTCAGAACTTTCCTGCCGTTCCAATACACTAAGGAAATGTCTCTAGGGAAAATGCTGTGTTTGTGTTGCACTGTACTACCTCTTGAAGACTTCCCTATCCTGTCTTGCTATGATTATGTGGTTGTGACCAGACCATCACCTAACCTCCACTTTGTTCTTCATTTCCTCTGTTTGGAAATTCACTCCATATGAGAGTGAGAAGAGAGAAAAGGTCTGAATTCAATTCAGTGTCTGGCTATTCCTGGGTCAGGTTAAAAAAGCACATGTGCTATGTTTAGTTCTTTTCCTTTTCCTTCCATGGGATCCTAGCAAGACTCCTTGATGCCAACACTGCAAGGAAATCTTGGCTCCCTCCTGATTTTGCTGATATGCTTTAAAAATATGAAAAGGAACAAAAGAATGTACACTCTTAAGTAGGTGTCTATAATGCTCTACTGACAGTGTGATCTTTATTAACAACTTGCTGCCTGGTTTAACATGACAAGTGTGCAATGAGAGGTAGAGGTGTTCACAACTTCGGTAGGTGAGTTGGCACTGCTCTTTTGGACCCTGCAGGGGTGTAATGAGGTGACATATCCAGAGGCTTTATACTTAGGCTGGGTTTCCATATGGATTTAAAACGTATTCAAACATCTTGAATAAATTGAGAGAGCAGCCTTCCTTAAGACATTTGGCACTTTAGATGCAATTAGAAACCAAAAGTGGAGAAGACTTATTGAAATAGTTTTAAACTACAAAAATTAGTGCACTTTGGAGGTAGCTGTAAGAATGGGGAAGGTTCAAAGATTATAGCAAATATAAAAACATTTCTGCATTTGCCATCCAGTTCAAACCTCTGAAGACCAAACCCTTTCACCACTTTAGCCATCTTTGTTATCCTACTTCATGCAGAACACTCAGAAGAGTTGGAAAACCAAATTTTATTAATCTTGTCCTTTTTAATGTCAACATTAGGTTTAGATTAATCAAAAGGTATTTATCTGCCAAGAACTGAGTCCAGAGTTCTGGATTTCTTCTCCAACAGCAGATAATTTTGCTCCCACTTCAAGCATATTTTCTATTTTAAATATTAGTTTTTCATACAGTAGAAATTCAGAGGCGTTGTTAGGTTCTGACAATATAAGCAAGGGTGTTGATTTGCAGACAATTGATTTAAAAATCCAAGTATTCTGAACTTGCTCCTGTGTTTCTCACTGTCAAACCCCAGATGAATGTACTCGACACCCTGTCTTTAGGGAAGTGAGGATGTGGATTCAAACTGTGTGTCTCAAGCCTGTTCCTGGAGTTAAATGGAATGTGCAACTCTATCCATATTGGACTGAATCTGATCTCACACTGGGGCAGGTCAGACGTAGCTGTACTGCAGTCAGTGGGACAGACCCCAACCTCATAACTTCTGTACCATTGAATTTCACTCACTTCAACAAAGTTGATTTTGATTTGCACTGATTGAATGAGCCTCATATTAAAAACCTCTTGTTAAAGTAATTGTTTTTCTTTTGACTTCAGTAAAAATCCCAATACATCAATACAGCAATAAGATGAGATTATTTTTTTCTCCTTGGAGTGCAGGGTATTTTGAAATTTCTTTAAAGTAAGCATATGAAAAGTTTTGTATTGTCTTTATAAAGAAATTCATGCTGATAGTTGCGAGAGAGAAGAAATATTTTGCAGCATTAAATAATTTTTTGCAGTTCAATCTTCTGGAGGATTTCCACATGTCATATTTACACTCACTTCCTATTTAATACAATACAGATTTTTTACATGCATCAGCCTTGAAAGAAAATAACATATGGAGTAGCCCATGTAGTTATTTTTCTAATGAAATTCCATGCTTTTGTTTTAGAAAAGAATTTTAATGGGGAGAGTGCAAGACCCTGAAACATGACTGTGTTTCATTAAATCTACTTTTTTTGCATTTCCACTGCCCAGCTCAAGCTGTGACATGGGCCGAGAAAATGTAAAGGTATCATGTGTTCCATCCAAATAAAAGATTTATCAATTCAGTAATCACAATGAATGACCATGAAGTTACAGAATCATAGAAAGGTTAGCAAAGACCTTTTGGTTCACTGAGTCCAGCCACTAACCCAGCACTGCCAAGCCCATCACTAAACCATGCCTGTGATTGCCACATGCACGTGTCTTTTAAAAACCTCCAGGGATGGTGACTCCACCACTTCCATGGGCAGCCTGTTCCAATGTCTGACCACCCTTTTAGTGAAGAAATTTTTCCAAATATCCAACCTAAACCTCTCCTACCACAGTATGAGGCTGTTTCTCTTGTCCTCTCACTTTTTACTTGAGAGAAGAGACCCACCCCCACCTGGCTACACCCTCCTGTCATTGTAGAGTGATAAGGTCCCCCCTGAGCTCCTTTTCTCCAGATTAGACACCCCCAGCTCCCTCATCAGACCTGTGCTCCAGACTCTTCCCCAGCCCCACTGCCCTTCTCTGGACATGCTCCAGCACCTCAATGCCTTTCTCATAGTGAGGGACTCAAAACTGGACAGGATGCAGCCTTACCAGAGCTAAGTAGAGGGGTGTTTGAAAACTTGATAGTCAAGCTCAAATGTCCTGAAATGCTCTTTAATGGGCTCTGTGCTGGCCTTAAAAATGCAATTTTGACCTAAATTCCAGTCAAAAATTCTTCCTGATTGGTAATTGCTACTTCTGTAACCTAGAATCTATAAATGCTGGGTTTCTGAGCACGGTCCAGTCACCCTGATGGTTAAAATGTGCAGCAGAGTATTTCTCTATTGAGGAAAAAAGGTTTATTTTTGGGATTGTAGGAAGTGACAAGATAATGAATGTCTTAGCCTCCAACTTTGAAGCCATATTCCACCCTAGTTAGACTATAAAATTCTACTGGATTGTATAAATCAAGATTAGCCTACAGACTTCTGACTACTTTATATTTAGGCACCTTGAGCTGATGGAACTCATGATTAGAAATTTGAACCTGCAAGGGATGAAATATAGCTGTGTTTGTAAAAAGGAATGTTACAAACAAATCAGCTTTGTAAGTCTACTACCACATTCAGATCTGCTGGAAATAAGTGCAGCTCCAGTGGAAACACATGAGTGACATTCAGCATGGCTCACAGGAAGCAAGCAGGGCAGAAAAAGAGAGAGAGAGTCCTATCTTACTGCTGGTCTAAGAAAAGCCTTCATTTCTAGTCTTGGATCCATAGGATATAAGGGGTCTGTCTGGAGATACAGCAGTAGCCTTTCAGGATGGTTCACTACCAAGAAGCTTGACAGAATAACAGTCAAATTTATGTGGTTTTCTGGTGGGTTGGAGTGTGGAGGAAAGGTGAGGTTTTTTGTTCAACACTCTGTCTCTGTTCACATTAATCACTGCATAGTCAAAAAGTGGTCCTTTATTTGCTGCTGACTATTCAGGCAAGAAGACTGATTTTCACAAATGATAGAGTTATGAAAGATCCCCACCAGTGCCCTGTTTCTATGCTGTAACATAACTTATCTGCAAGCAAAATATGCTGAAATGCTTAAATGTGAGAATTACTAATCATGAAAGGAGACTGTGATTCCATCAGATTTTGGGGAATGGTATCTCCCAGTATTTGCTGTTGGATTTGCCATCCTGGACAAGGGCCAGACTAGAGGGAACACAGAAATAAGCTTCAAACACATTGCTGTACTTCATGTAGCAAAGCAAACACATTTGCACTCCACTTACTCTCCCTTGATAAAGAAAATGTTTTTGTGTTCTGTTTGATTACTATTGAATAAAAGACCAATGCTGAGTAAAAGTAAAAGACCTGTTGCTGGATCACCACTGCTTCTGGCACATGTAACTCATGGCTCAGAGGGAATCTTTGTGCCTCTGGCCCCCCACAGCCCCTGGGGCCACGACAGACAACTGCACTGATCCAGGGAAGGACAGCTGGCATCTGAAAGCAGGCAAACCATGTGGCCTGGGCACCACACCTGCTTCACACCTTGCAAGGATTGACAAGAACCAAGCTGATTGACATGTCTGGATTTGCACTGTGTTAAGCTGCACTGAGTGGGTTTTTTGTCTCACGTTCCAAATACACAATAATTTCCTAAGCCTCCTTTTCGTTGTGTGGTGTCAGTGCAGTCTAGGTAGAATGCTAGTCTTGCATGTGTGCTGTATTCAGCAGAATGCATTTCTCCTCCAAGAGGGCTTTTCACATCCTTAATTTTTAGGTTTTTTTTTTCGAGGAAAAATCTTCAAGCTCATTGACTTGATTGTGGTTTTGCATCAAAATGCTGTTTTGAGCTAAGTCAGGAACTCACTGTAAACCAGTCCAAGCTGACTTTAAATTTTTGTAAGTACAGTTCCTGACTTGAGTAAACCTGACCTCATTAAAAGTTTGCAATGAAGTCCAGGGTAATTTGCTACCAAATGTTTTGTGTGAGGCTTAAGATTCCATATCCTCTTCCTTAACAACCAACTAATCACTATTTATTTTTTACGTGGTTGTACCAGTGAAGACGTACTAAAGCACGAAAACAAACTTTATTTATCTGGACACTGCTATCTGCTACCTATGTCAGTAACACTGCAGATTATGAGCACTCACTTGGCACTGCCTGCTACTGTTGATAGGATATGGTCTTTGCTCCAGTCCCCATATTTTGCATGCAAGGAGCTAATCAGTCTGACCATTTGCTGAGTGACTTGACAACTGCAAGAACCAGATGTTAAGTTCTAGAATTTATTTTTCCAGTAGGGTCATTTAGGTCTCTTGATTTTTTTCCTAGCTAGCTCTTCTTAAGTCTTTTATCTGCCTTCTTGGCTGATTTCCAGCAAAACAATAAAGCATTTATAAGTCTCAGTTTCCACATAATCATCATCTCCAACTGCAATTCCAAGAAGTCCCCTGTGTAATGATGTGAAGGTTTTATTTTCCTTGTGAAAGCTGTGAATGAGGTACAGATTTTGTTATGTCAGATACAATACTCGTATCTTGTTTATAACCATTCAAAAGAACATATTGTGAAGCTTCATTCACAGAATTGACATTTCAAATTTATCAGAACAGGATTTATACTCTGATGTTGGTACAACTACAAAAGTTATCTCTAATGGGTGGAGAAACAAGTTTGTTTTGGGTGGAGTGAATCCATCCAAGTCTCCATAGGGAGCAAAGAAAGGACAAGAAAACCTGGGATAGCCTTTGCAATCATACTGATAACAAACAGTCACCCTGAAAACACTAGGGAAAAATAAATTAAACACTACGCATTTTCCTGGTATGCATTCTGATCCCTTGCTTACTTGCATTCAGAGATTAATATTAAATCAAACAAATGTGCAATATATATATATATGTACATATATACACATATATACACACACGCGCACACACACACGCTATATATATATATATATATATATATGTATACACATATTTTTAAGAGAGTGCGGTTTTCAAACTCCATATATTTTGGTTTTGCATGAAGAAAAACATGAAAAAAAGAAAATAGTGCCTGATATGTCAACACTCACTAATCAATACCTAACAGAATTGTACTTGCACCTGTAAATTACTGCTTCCTCATTAGCAGATGTGCTTCTCTCAAGATTTGGATTACAGTTCTCTGTCTCTTTTGCAGTTCTGCTATGAAGGAGTACTTGGTTCTAACAATCATCGAAATTACTTTAATTACTTTTCAACTCTTTGTATTTACATGGTGATACTATCCTACAAGCAGTACCCAAAAATTTATGACTAGTTCTTCCAGCCAATCAGACACTGGATGAATTCACTGGTCCAAATGCAAATTCTGTCTCAAAAAGTCCATCTGCAGAATGCCAGCAGACAGGGTGTACTATAGAAGAGCCTTGTTAACACCTCACCTCCTTCAAAACTCTTCCCCTTGTTTTCCTGTTACTGGTTACTGTCAGAGAAGAACTACTGGATAGAGGGTGTTCTGATCTGAATCACTCCACTGGTACTCATGTCAAACTTTTATGCTTTGGAATGCTACTCTGTTAATGTTATTGACCTCCATTTGCAGTGCTGGGTTGACAAACCTGGATTTGGCTACAGTATACAAACCCAAATCATCCTCTCACAACAATATCCAAAAATAATAGTTGTGCCATCCTGAAGCAGTCAAAGGTGTAGTTGTGGTTGTATGAAGCTCAGAAGACACTGTAGTTGCTACCTCAAAGAAATGAAATTCAAGGAGTTGAATGCTTCTCTTTTTTGTCAGGATAAGTGGAATTTCTTCTCCACTCTAACTGAGGACTTGGGTGCCACTTCCCTTGAGTAATCACAGGACCACAGAATCACAGACTGGGGTTTATACAGTGGTGCTGGTAGTGACATGCAGTACCATTTTCTCTAAAATACTCTTTCAGAGGCCAGGGTGCATCTCTTCCATGAACAGCATAAGTTAACTCCTTTTGTTGGCACAAGTGCATAAGCATAATAACTTTTCAAGCCTTGTTAGAGGTTGTTATTTTTCCACATTCATGGGTTCTGTAAATGTGCTGTTTGAGCAGTGTTGTTGGCACACCTAATTAATATCCTTGAAGAGGTTGTCCTTTCTCTATGGATGAAAAGATTGAAGGAATTTGAAGGGGAGAAAGCAAATAACAGTGATGAAGTATTTGAGTAGTGAATAAAAAATTCAAAATTACAATTTTAGCCAGCGGAATGAAATATATCACAATAATTTATTAATGGCATCTCATCATGAGAGGAGGTGCTGTGAAAGCAAACACAAACTCTGAATGTTTCTGGCACAGTTCTGGTAATGTTCAGTCACTTCTCTAGTATTTAAGAGAATTCACAAACTACTGTTTGTCTCACTCTTTCCAGCTGTGACTGTCAAAGGGGCCCCCAATGCCATCAGCCAGATGATGAGGTTTTCAAAACTCAGTTTGAATTCTCCCCAGCAGATTAATTCTCTCTGTTGTGTTTGGGCAGGATGGCTTCCAGGGTTCCTTAAGCTTCAGACAATTTTCATCTCTTTGTTTCCCTCTGTTTATTCCCTCTAGATAAAGAATCAGTTGTGACATCTAAAACACTTGGGTTTAAGATCCCACCATGTCATGTGACAGATGGATCATGTGTATAAAACTTGCATGACTTTTCTTACTGTGTATATCTTGAACATTTATTCCTTTAGTGATGCCAGTATCTTTCTATCCTTAGTACTACAACAGAAAGAAAGGCTTTGCCTGCATCCTCTTCTGACATGCAAGTATTAAGGCAGCTGCATGATCCTCCATGCAGTAGTTTGATAGTGCACAAGGTGTGTTGGTGGCCAGCACAAAAAGGCAGTGCTCCCCTGATGCCTATCCTTTCCAAACATGCTGTGTCTTTCCCTTATGGGGAAGGGAACGTGGACATGTCTTTGTAAGGAAATTTTCACCAGTGAGTGAAAATAAACATCTATCCTCCATTCTGAGCATCTGACAGACCATTCAGACAGATCCCTTCATTTCCTAGGGGCTGGCCGTGAAGCTCTGGTGACAGTGAGCTGACTGAAGGGTCTTTCAGTCTTAAATTAACACCTCATGTGAAACAGAAAATGCCTAGCTCAGCCTTCTAGATTTCATTTCAGTAGCATGCATGTGTGCCTCTATTGTGTCTAGGTTTCCTCCAGGCCTGGAGAAGGTCCTGTAGCAGAAGTGTGGACTGTACTGAGAGGTTTCCGTCATGACAGATTTACTGGTTCCAGTACAGGAGACACTGTACTGGAAACTGCTAAAATTTGATTGTGTGGCTCTGGATGCATCTCTTGTTGGGTCTTTGTTGGCATATTTTTCTGTTTCCAGTTGATAAGGCATTCCAAACTGAGGCATTCAGACATCAGGTTGAATTTTCCCCAACAGACAGTTTAACTTTGCAGGCAACTCAATACACCAGCAAAGCTTCGAAGTTTAGATGATACATTAACTTTACAGTAGGTTGGGTTTTTTTTTTTTAATGTACAGCAGAAATATAATACCATCAATTATTCTTCAAAAACTGTTCCTTTTTTTAAATCATCCACAAGGTCAAATCCAATGCAACTGTCACTCAAACTTAAGAAGCCATCAGGAACCTTACATCTTTGATTTTGTTGTTTTAAAAATCATCCCTTAAAGACTAAACAGCTTTCCATATGCTTGTAGTAGCTAGTAGTAAAATACTATGGAAAAATTAATAGTATTATCAGATAACTTGATGTTGATAGATATGTCATATACTCACTTTTGGTTAATAAAACAACCTATTTAGCAATTAAATAATTTGACAAAAGTTTTAAGGCAAATCCAGGCCCATACAAAATCATTACTTCAGGGGCAAAGGTCTTGACTTCACTGAGAATGAGATCAACATCTTAGCTCAATAAGCTTTCAGAAAAAATATTCTTGTAAATGTTTTATTTTAAAAAGTATTTTATAAATAGTATTTTACTGTATCAACAAATTGATAAATCTTAGTGTTACCTTTGCATTGTCTTGCTTTATCTAGAATCTTATTTTGTGTGTTTGTAAAACTTGACAAAAAGGAACCATGACTGAATTTATATTGTTCGGCCTTGGTGACAAGGCAAAAAGTATTTCCTAAGTCCTGCAGAGTAAGAAAAGAGACAGAGAGAGCATCTAGTATGGCTTTTATTTCAGAGCAGCAGTTCCTGGTATAGTTCTGAAGATCTGAAGATCTGAAGATTCTGAAAGTGCTTCTTTATTGATTTTAAATGGGTTGCTCAATCTTTTCCACCCATTTCTGCCTCTTAGCCATCAAGCTGTAAGCGTGAGCAGGCCTGTGACTGATGCTCCTCTTAATCAGCAGGCCTTCACAGAGGAAAGGGAAAAGATTTCCCATCTCTGTTCATCTTTCTTCACAAAGAGGGTTCAATATGAATGTATCAACTTAAATATGGTAGATACGCATTACATGGAAAGACTAGGGCAGATTTATTTTTTAATATGTAAGTGGCCTGTTTGCATTTTGAGGTATAGTCGTCTTCCATAAGAACTGTTTCTGTCTGTTCCTGAACTGGATTATGCAAATATCTGTCTTCTCTTTTTCCAAAGTGGCCTATATGCAAATGCCAATGGTTAGCCAGTGTAAAAGTCCCACTTTAAATTACAAAAATTACCAGTTGTCTTAGAGATTTTCTTCTGCTAACATGTGCTCTATTCTACTCCCTGATTTCAGTGGCAGTGCGTGAGGAGGGACAGATTCTGCATTACAAATGTGGCCAGCCCAGTATTCTGTGACTGAGTTCAGCTTTGGAGGTCAGTTCAAAGAATGGCAGTCAAGTTCAGCTCTGGAGCTGATAAAAAATTTCATGTGCTTTTCCAAGGTATGTTAAAGAAGAACCTACCATAAACCTATGACAGCCCCAAATCTTGTAAGAAAGCTTTTTTTAATCTTAAGATATCCAATAATTGTTCCTAGATGGTTATATTTGTGCATAACGAACTGCCATATGCTTTCAATTAACATTATTTTGATTTTAGATTAAAACAACAAAATAGGGAATAAAGCAAAGTTTCCATGAAAAACCACAAAATCTGTATTTCTTTATCTTTAGTGAACTCTACAAGAAAGTGGGTGTCTCAGCCTTTTCCTTGTTTAAATTAGAAAAATAATAGAAACAATCCAAAAGCTTAAATATTTGTTTTTGCAAGTTAAATAAGAAGAAATTTCAGGCTACAGCTATCCACCTTCCTGAACTCATTCATTCTACCTCACTAACACTCTATAGTGTAAGTCTTGAAAACAGGAAAAGAAATTAGGTTTTTGGAAATTGTGACAGTTATTTCTTTCAGCTAGGTAAAGGAGTCATGTTAGATATATAAATAGTAATGCTTTTACCTTTATCTGAATGCTAGCAAGAATTTATATCCTTAATTCTGCCTAAATGGGAATGATTACAATTAGAATGTTTTCACTTTCTGTCTTTGCCAGATGTGGATGTCATAGGAAGAAAATTACATGAGACAGGTATTATTTTATGCCCTGAGTATGTCACTTTACATGACAGATTTTTAAAACTGTTTACAAAAAGCAAAACTATACTTGTCAGAGAGAAAAAACAGGTACAGGAGCCAATTAAATGATCAAACCGCTTTCTTAAAATATACCAGGCACTTCACAAAGTGCACCAAATCATGATTTTCAGAAGTACATGAAGAGTTGTTACTTGAAATGCCAAATTAACAAAAAAAAAAAAAAAAAAAAAGATTCTCATTCTGTTATAACATTCTTCCAAACTGAAGTTCATTATGCACTGGGGTATAATTTTCATTAGTTATGAACTGCAAGATGTGATTAATAGCCACAGTGGTATGCATTTAGGTAGAAAGCTGCTTTGTTTGAATGAATAGGAACCACAAAATAAATACATGTTTTTTTCAAGATTTTCTATATAATTTTACAGTTATTGCAGATATTGTTCTTCTTCCCTACATTGCATTTTACAAAGAATTGCAGTGCTCTCACCTAAAGAACAAAATAATAGCTTTGAATTTTAACAGCTGATTTTGACAGTGCAAATAACATACAGCCTTTACTAATCAGAGCATCTCGCAATATCCCAGAATAACTATCTGATCTTGGAAGAAGTTCTGCTTGGTTTTTTTAATCTTTCTTTATCCTCTATGCTGTGGTGGGTGACAGACCTCAGCCATGCTTTTAGATGAAGACAGCATATTTTTTAAGAGCAACTTCTATGAGTAGAAGAAACATGCAATGCCTTGGCCATGCAGTTGACTTTTGACTGAGTACAAGAGTTGCTATGTCCATTAAGGATTTGGTCCAAAGTCCAGTGAAGTTGAAGGACACTGTTTTAAGCCAAATTAATGATTGAGAACTGGATCAAGCTTGAAGTGATCTAAATTAAACCTAGTATTTTTGAAAAAAAATATTGTATTTTCTTGCTAGATCTCATCCCAGGAGATGAGATTTGTAATCTGTTTTACCATCTCAGATAATTTAATATTTTTTCTATTTATCACTGAGCTTTTAAACTTCCAGAAAACATAGTAATTTTAGCCAGAAACAGTGTAAGTTGTTTGCTTTCTTTGGTTATTTTCATGTGACTCTCCTAACTCTAAGCTCTTTCATAGTTTAAAATTCATAGCTAAAGTTACAAAGCTTCTTTTATCCACTTACTCAATGACCTTGATATTGGAGTGCCTATTAAAAGCAATAAAACTAGTACTGCAGACCTTGAGTCTCCACCTTCACTATGCTCTTGTCTGTATTTTCACTAGTTATGAGCCTGTACTTCTCCCAAAAACCCTTTAAAAATTATAGCTTATCATATTCAGTTGCACACACTAAACTTGATAGGACTGAGCTGTCAGTAAAATAAGCAGAAGGAGTTTGCACTATAACTTTTTACACACCCCTAAAAAACTTCTAATCTACCTCAAACTTAATGACTGATCCATGTGCTTAAGACTAGCTGTAGTATAAGATTACATTAATGGATAAACCAGAATGGATTTTTGCCATGTTTGTTGTAAAGGTCTTCTTGTCCATACATAATTCTGAATTATGCAAGGTGAAGTTATGTCTGCTTTATTTCTTTTTTTTTCTGTGTCTGTGAAAAATAGGCATAAATGGAGAGCTTATTCCTACACATACATAAAAAAAAGACCATGCCACTTAAGTCATGGCAGACAAGTGACTGACAAAGCATTTTTGAGATGTGGGCTCATTTGTTCTTTCTTCTACTTTGTGAGTTTGAGAAAGCTATTGTATCCCTCTGTACTTCAAGTCTCCTTCCAAAAACTAGGAACTTAGGAAATAGGCATTTTTATAGTAATAAGAGCTTAGATACCCATCTTGTACATAAATGCCTGTGTTTAGACATCTAAATACCCACAGGTTATTGTAAAGAATTCTTTCTATACTCAAATCCAATCCTATGTAGGAAAAGCAATTTCTGTAGATGTATTCCAAGAAGAAAAGGCAGTGGGACTGTTATTATGGGAGACACAAGCACTGTGCAAGTGATCATAAGAAACTGTCTGAGCTAACAGAGCTTCATTAAAGTTTAAGACAGTTTAAGGTAGGTAGGAATATAGAGAGTTAGTTTATATTGTTATGAAGACAGTATCAGAATGTGATTTAAAGCAAGTTTTCTACTGAGAATTAGGTGTTACTATGGCCTCCAACCTCCTCAGATAAAAAATGAAACCTAAAAAAATGCATTTTCCTGCATGGCAAGGAATAACTATAGTACTGTTAGTCGTGCTGTGCTGTTTATTCTCCCATGAAAGTGGCAAATTGCTGGCCCACCTTCTGTTCTGTGTCTGCTGCTTGACATAGTTCAGGCTTGCATATTTAAGTTCTACTGGCATCCATTGAAAATAAAATGACAATACAATGACCCTTTACAACATGAGCTGAATAATTCTGCTGTCATACCTCAGACAGAACATAGCTACAGCTAAAGAGAAAATAATATTAAGACACTGACAGAAAATGTGCATCAAAAGTACAAGGAGCTTTGAAAATTGTGGCAAAAACTGACTTGACTGTGAAATATTTTGTCAGGAAGGCCTTTGGATTACTGAGTACCTTCAAGGTGCTCAGTCACATTGAAGAATGTTATGCTTATACAGAGTTACTCGCTCTTCAGCTGTATATGAATTAATATATGAGGTTTCTTTGTTCTTCAATAGATTTGAATCACAAATTAATTAATTAAGAATAAAAATATTTAAAAAAAGAAAAAGAGAAGGAAAGAGAGAAAAAGAAAAAGAAAAAGAAAAAGAAAAAGAAAAAGAAAAAGAAAAAGAATTAAGCAATATGATCCCTGGGACAGCTAGGAAATCAGTAAATTTTATTTCCTATAAACAGAAGGGTAGAGTTGATCTATCTGTTTATTAGGGTAAATACTCTGAGCAAACAATACTTACAAGCAGGAAGGACAATATTATTCTGATTTAGACAAATCTAATCCTTCAGAGTACGGCTGAGCTCATTCCATTAGGACTATTATGTGCTGACTAGCAAGTTGGAGTTCTCACATAGCACAGATTTACTGACTCCCAACAATTTTAAAGCATGAGGAATACTGATTTTGATTTTCATGACACATTATCAGTACAATGCATACTTCCTGAAAGATTGATATGTGTAACAGCATAGCCTGATTTTTCAGTTTCTGTTCCAGATTGCTGTGAATTTGAAGGAATTTCAAGATGGAGCATTTCACCTCCTAAGACTGAGACACTTCCAGAGTCGTGAAATTAGAATTGAAGTCAAGCCTGTTCAGCAAGCATTTAAAAAAATACATTTGATGAAGGACGGTGGATATTATGAAAGCTGGCAGAAAGGCAGAGGCAGACTTAGGAACAGCAGTATCTATGCAGAATTTTTGGCAATGAGCCCACACCCAGAGCCAGGCACTGGGGATGCTCCAGAGAGGATGATTACATGGAAGAGCTGAGAAACCATGCAAAGGAAATCACGGCATGGGTATCCATGAAAAAGACCAGAGCATCCTGTCCTGATATCTCAGATAGGATATCTGTCCAAACATAACCTTCTACTGAGCAAGGTACACATCAGCCAGCTATCCAGGTTTCCTTGGGAGATGATGGAGAGAAAAGGGCAGTTTACTGGTGTCCATGTAAGCTGGACAACCAGTTCTCCTGAGTGCCAGTTTCTGTGTGTTGAATAAGAGGGGAACACAGACAGCCAGCTCAGATCACAGAGCTTTCACTGGGGACTCCTAAAACTGGATGTGGTGAAATTTTACTTTGCATCTGATAAAGCTGGGTTGGTGTTTCAAAGGGGCTGCAAATGTTCGGGGTATGTTGTAGTCATAGCGTGGGAAGCAGGGGCAGTGTCTGTCCCTGTATGCCAGGAAACAAATACAGAACATTCCAGACTTGGAATGAGAGAAATTAAATTGCTTTTCTGAAGGAATAATTGCATTTCATTCTTCTCAAATGTCTAGAAATATCTTACATTTTCTAGAAAGAGAAAATAAAATACACTGTCACTAACAAATTTGTGAGCACTCTGTGTTTCTGTCTCCCCTGGCATGCTGGGCAGTCTATGGCCTGGTAATGCAGCCCCCTGGGTTTAGAAAGCTGCACACTTTTCCCCCATACTATTCACCTTTTCTATTAGTTGCTGAAGGTTGAAAGGGATGAATGATGCAATCACTGTTCCTGTGGTAATTATCTTAACACTCATGTGCATAGCGCATTAGGATATTTTCTTCTTCTTTAGCCTTCTAATTCAGGAGACAGTGCCTGTTGCTGCTAGTGGGATGCTATACAAATGCAGCATGAATGACTGTAAACTTCTTTAACATTCAATACAAGAGCCTTCTGCTCTGCCTCACAGCTTACTAATTTCTGAAACCCACTGGCAGCCTGGATTTTTTGGTCTATGACTACACTGCCTAAGGAGTTTGCATCCTTCTACCTGGATATTTGTGCTCTACCTAGATACACAGTGATCCTACAGAATAAGTACAGCATTTTATTTTATCTGTGCTCTCTCTGCCATGAGAAACATTCACATATTTTTAAAAGATTAAACTCAGGCCACTAAACATTTCACACAGTTCGCATTGCCCTTCCAGTGGGAAGATCTGTCACATCCACACTCTGCAGCTGCTGATAACAGTAACTGTCACATTGAACTAGAAAAAGTAGTATATATTTGAATTTGTTTGTTTTGGCCATCTCACTGCTGAAATCTCTCTCTAATCCTCACAGAGTTATCCCTGACCACAGAAACTCATTGCTTCTGATACACTGAACAATGTACATCAACTCCCACTGCTCAGTGCAGAGTTACATTTGGAAACTATTATTGCTTCAACAGTATTCATGTCAGATGTAGATACACTAGAATTTTTCTATAGGGAGCATTGATAAATAGGCTGGAAATTTTGTTTATAAATGTATTTAGACTACACATTCATAAGGTGTTTAACCTAGCGTTTCTCTTTCTTTTGATCACAAGTCATTCCCAAATAAATCAAATCTCTACAAATGTATTAGATATGCACAGAATGTCCACAAAAGGAAGGATGAAGAGCTTGTCTGTTCTTGTAACACAGTATAGATTGTTCTTTATAATTCACAAATTAATGATAAGTTAGAGATGGCAAAATGCAGGTTCAATATTAGAGTGTCCTCTAAAAAGGCCTACAATACCAGAATAGTGTTTTTGAAAAGCTTGAGGGAAAAAAAATGTATTTTTAAATATAGAAAACAATAACCACTTCTTTCACTGATGTGTGATATCACAGCTGTACTTCTACAGACTACAGAGATTCCCAAATTGCATTAAAATTAAGCAATCCACACTGTCTATATTTCACAGTGTAAAATTCCAAAGACTTGGCTCTTTAGAGCTGACAGTTCTCATGAGACAATTAAAAGAATCCTCACAAGGATTAAATTCTTCTAACACTGTCACACTGCAGCAATTTGATCCCACTGAACACATACTGACTGCTGGAGAAAGATTTTAGGAACCATAATCCTTCTTCTTGGGCTCCTGCTGCAGTGTTGATACCTCTCCAGCTGCACTCAGCATCACAGCTTCCCATACACCTTTTTGTATGGGATGGCAAACATTTTGTCAATTTCTTTAACTCAAAAAATGTAATGGGGAGGTGTCCTTTGATATATGGGAAAAAACTTGTTTTCAAAATCTTAATGGACATTTATCTAAATACTGTTATTTGTACATGTCTAGGAAGAAAAAGATTGTCTTGGACAAAGAAAAAGAGATGATTTACAAATTAATGTAGTATCTCTCATTAGACTACCTAGGGTTGGTAGAAAAAAGTAGCCAAGCTCATGGGCACAGCAGTCATTCTTAAGGTTCTGAGGAGAAAGATGACACACTGTACTTGTAATTATTTTAACACTTATTTCTACGACTCAGGATTTTACCTTCCATTTGCTTTGTATCTAGTCTGCACATCTTGCATTTATGAAGACATAAGCACCATGAAACAGTTTGACACTCTCAGTTTCCTTCATCTGAAGCAGCGGCATTATCTAAAATAAACGGGCTGCCTGGCCAAGAAAGGAGACAAAATGAGTGCTTTTGCCTGCATTTCTGCCAGGGACTCCAAGGCAAGAGAAGAGGGGAAGTGAGGCAGGGCCTGCCGTGGGTGCTGCTGGAACAGCCAGTGTCCAGAGAGATTTGACAAACATAAGGGAGAGACAAAGGGGTGAGGGCAAAAGGGTGGGTTTGTGCCAGTAGAGATTAAAAAAACCAACTTCTTGGCTCAGCTTGTGTTGAGACTGCGGGTTATAGCTTGTGTGCTGAAGAAGCATGTGTATTCTCACATGCTTTTTGTACTCTTTTGAGATACAGGGTGAGTACACTTAGAAATAAGTACACAATGTACCTGAACGTTGTCCTTTCCACAAGACAAATGTTTATGTTCCCCTCTGAGGACCCAATTTTAGTCCATAGTCACAGATTCTTCCATAACATGAAACTTCTGATTAATATGTTTACTAGGAGATTTTCATTAAATCTGAATTTGGAAATTCAGTCATCCTCTAGCATATCTTTCATTATTACCAAAATTCTGGTTTTAGAGTCTCCAAATAGTGCATTACTATGACAACTTATCTACCAGTACTCTTGGGAGAAAAAGCAGCAGTAATGACCCACTATGGAAAAAGGGAAACTGAGGCACAGAGTACTGGTTAGACTGCCCAGCATTGTGTCTTTTCACTTCATCTTCACGCAGCTCTTCCCTTCTTGTTATTAAAATGCCCTACACCCTAGTAAAGGCAAAACTCTTGCTGGCTTTTCTATAACAGAGTCCTCCTTAAAGCTTGCTCTGTCTTCCAGCTGGCTGCAGAAACAGGTTCTGGAGCTCCTACACTTCAGTCAGCCTGGAAAACTGAAATGGACAGGTTGCTCTCTATACTTAGGCTCACAGAACCACACAGTTCTTATATTTTCCTTTTGTTTTCTTCTCTACTCATTCCTACACAAGCATAAAAGTTAGTATATTTCTGGCTTTTCTTTGCTAACTTTATTAATGTCCTTATTAATAAAAGAAATTTTCACTGATTTTCTTCACACAAAGTAAGTTCAGGAACCTCACTTACAACCCTGACATACAAAGCCAACCTTAACAACAGAAAGCACATTATATAAACCATTTTCCTGGATTTCTTGCAGAAACATAGTTCAGGTCAGTGCTTTTCAGCAGTTGCTACTGCATCAAAAACAAAAACAGCCAGCAGGCAAATTAAAAGTAGTCTTACCTCAGTATGGCACATTGGGAACCTGTTTCCTTGTCCTTCTTGGCCCCGTTATTCTCCTCAGGCAGCACTGACTCACTGGACCAGTAAATTTCTGCTGGCTTTTCTAGAGCAAAAACATAAATTAAAAATATTTGTCAAACCTGTGTACAGTGATTCCAAATTCTTCTGCTGTATTCTAAAAATGAATGTCAAGTGATCCAAGTGAAAGAGATATCTAATTTGCTTCTCCTCCCATGCTTCTGTCTATGTGTAAAGCTGGGGCTAAACCACAGAGACAGATATTTAGGTCCTTCCATGCACATCATTATCTTGTAAGAGAGAATGCTCTTTGGTGCTAAATGTTTTGTTTTCCTCCCTTGCTTTTAACTTCTTTTAGCAGACTGATTTTCAAGTGTGCAAAGAGCAGACTTTTGGGACAAGCAAAATGGACACAGTAAATATTTTAATAATCATCTGTGCCCTTTTTAGTATTTGGGCTCCATCAGCTAATATATTTGAGTTCTTTAGCTGAGCTGTTTATACTCACTGATGATAATATTATGGGTTTAAGAAAAGAAAATTTCAAAGTGAAAGCGCTGAGATTAGCCATCATCCATCAAAGAGCTAGCTAAATATTTACTGAATATGAATATCTGAAATGCAAAACAAAATTAATACAGCATGGGGGTGCAGTGTAATAACCATACAAGAATACTAAAGTCAGAATTTATGAAAAAGAACAATTACAACCTGCACAAGAACACAGGAAAATAAAAAGGGCAAGCACAGTAAATAGTCTAGAAACTACAGCTCTCCTGTATCTTCTTTAGGTGTTTCTGTCCTGTCCTACTCCACAAGTGAATCCATGCTTGGATTTCTTCCACACAGTGCTTTCGAGTTTGCATTGATTCAGGATAGTCCCTTACAAACTACCACAGAAAATGTATAAGAGTATTACATTCATTCTTAAATCCTCCTCCTCCCTCCCCTGTAGCATTAAGAACAGCAGAAATCAACAGAATGCTGGTAACCGAGTAAACACTGATAAAACAAACCACTACTGCTTCAAGTGGATGTTAGGAGAATCAGAAATACCTCGCTGAGCAGCTCATCACTGAGTGTATGTGTAGGTTTGACTGCAGTTCCTCCCCACTCCTATTATTTGTTACAGACATTTCACATCATATTTTAATAAACTCCACAAGTTCTCTTATGGGGTAGGGAACATACCTTCCCCTGTGCTGGTAATGGCATGTTGGTTCTGTGCCCTGTTTCATCCTTCCCTCTCTAATGGGAACTGAAGGCGTGACGATATTTCCTGTACCCAACTCTGTGCCAGTGCTAGCTTGACTTTGATTTGGTCATAGTTATTGGCAAACAAATATCAAAACTAAAGGCTAACCTCAAGCAAGTGAAGCATCTGCATTCCACTGGCACATGTGCACACCTTGGTTCTGGAATACTGCAAATCAGATCTGCCTCAGGTTACTGGAGGACGAGGTGCATTGATCTCTAGATAAATTAGCTCTGCTGAGCTCCCTGCAGCTATAGTGCTGCTGCTATCTCTGCCCTACACTGCAAACAAGTAGAAACTTACTTAAAAGCCAGAAAACGTTATCCAGTCAGATCTCCCAGAAAGCAGAAAACATAGAATTAAAGAGTAATTTCAGTTCTAAGGCTGGAAGAAACCTCAGGATGTCATCTTGTGCAACTCCCTACTCAAAGAGGGACCAGTTTAGATTAAGATGCACAGGCCCTCAAGAATTAATTCCCATGTCAGTGGAAATTAACTGACTTTAAAAATTTCTGGGAATTGAGAATTCACTATGAATCTACAACTCTTTCTGTAACCAGTTGCCACCAAATATGTTTTCGTTGTTGGATTTAGTTTGATTTGGCTTTTTCCCCAAAGACTCATTTTTAGCCTTTATTTGTCTAGCTTGATCATCCTCTCTGTTAACTCTGATTTCTTGTTTTGATACTGCCTGGCAGAGGCTGTCATCACGTAACCCTTTGAATCAGACTGAGCTTTGTGAATTTGTTAATGTATTATGTTTTTAATGTTCCAATTGCTTTTGCAACCCTGCTCTGAGTTTTCTCTAATTTATCAACTCACGGATTACAAGAGGAACTGTCCAGATAACAAGATCAACTGTCCAGTCTTGGGCAAGAGAGCTGGACAGAATTTTCATAGTTGCAGCACCAAATACAGAGCTAACGTATGCCTTTTCTATCTACCGTAAATGTTCCCTATTTATCCAAGGGTTTCAATAGCAGTTTTGGAAATGGCATCATGATGGTAGTTCATATCCAAGTTAGCTTGCCGTGAAGCCCAATTTGCTCTTCCCCAGGAAGGCCATCCATATGCTACAAGAACATTTCTAGGTATAAGAATGCCCATTTACATATATTGATCCAATGATTCCATTGATTTTTTGTGACTTCCTTGTGAAATTATTCATTTATACTAAACAGTTCATTAATTACATTACTTATCTATTTTTTGTGGCATCTGCATAACTGTTCAGCAGAGATTTCATGTTTTTCTCAGACCATCTGTAAAATTTGATAATTATCTCAGCATCAGAAAAGGGCTTTTGGAGTATCACTAAAGAGCAGACCATTCACGATTCTCAATTTGCATCTATATTTCAAGAAATAATATTTGATGTCATTTTATTAGTATGTGCAATATTGGTATTTTAATTTTTATCTTACCTTAATCAAAATGTTAGCAGGTACTAGATGAAATGTTTTAAAAACCCTGAACTGTATTGCACTCATACTAATTTGGTGGCCACATGTAAATGTCAGAGTTGGGGCTACATATGTGACAGAACTGTCTCTCCACAAACTACTAGTGTCAACTTTCATTTGAAAACCTGATTAGAAGAGAGTTTTGTCCCTGAGAACTTCTCAGTTGCTCAGTATAGAAACATTTACAATGACATGTACTATTATTCTCCGGTCATGACTTTCCACACGGACAGCTTTCTTGCACAAATATTAAAAGCTGCACATGTTAGAAATGCACTGAGGTATTTCACTGTTCACTGCTTCTAAAGAGGGAGATTTTTTTTTTTTTTTTTTTTTTTGTGTTTGCTTGATGTTTTCCTTAAAAGTTTATCTTAAATGAAGGAAGGGAAATATTTACAATTGCAATGGAACAATGGCCTGGAACTAAGGAAGGGAAAGTTTAGGTTAGGCTGTAGTAAGAAGTTCTTAACTCAAATAGCCTTAGACTCCAAAAGAAGTTTTTTGAGACAGCATCAGGGAAGATTTTCATTAACTGTGCAGTTGAGACACTCTGGAGTAATACTTTATAAAGAACATAATCTAATGAAAATTGAATACTAAACAATCATCACCTTGTAATATAATCTTTCTTTTTTATAATTCTTTATCTATAATTTTATTAGTGACACAAAGGAGATTTAAATTTTAAGCAAATTTTAAAACCTGACATACTTAAGAGGAGTATCCACCATAGCACAGATCCTACCTAGAATGACAGCTCAATGAAAAAAAAACAGATCTAGTTTTTTATTCATTATGTTTGCAATTAAAGAGGAACATTCAGGTGCTGGAGTATTGAAAATCTGCAGTACAGCCCCCCAGAGTGCCCTAAGGATACAAAGACCTTTAGAACTGCCAGCATAGCAAAGATTAAACAAAAGTGTAGGGGGAGATTAAGGTGAGACTTTCTGCGATTTTTTGAAAAAGACAAGAGGCAGTACCAGACAAGTCAGGAGTTCTCACTTTACTCTTTCTAATTCTCTGCACAAAACATCTAAATGAAAAGAAGTTTAATTCACTTTGGTGCTTAATTCTATTCACCTATTCAAAGAAGTAAGGGAAGTTTATTTAACAAAATAATCAAAAATGTAAACCAGAATTTAAATATGCTTTGTTGCATGAAACTCAGTTTTCTTAGTTGTGCCATATACAATAAGCTGGGGGCTGGATAGCATCTGTTCTGAAGCAAGTGCATTTTATGTAGTGAAACTGCTGCAGATTTATGCTAACAGAAAAGTGTTCATTCTGTTCTGCTTAATGATATCTGAAATTATCAATTTCAGTACTATGAGCATTCATTTCTTCTTTCGTGTGACATTCATATTTAAATTGTTAAATTTAAACAATTTCTCTGGCAGTTCTTTGCCAGAGAAACATCTGTCTGAGCTGAAGGGAAAAAAAATGATATGTCAGATAACTTTGAGGTATTAAATTACTTTCTGTTTTAGAAGACAAAGAGTAATGATATTTGGCCTGCTACATGCAGGATCCACTACAAACAGTGCCAAAAATACTTATTCCTTGAAGCTTCACTGTCTGGCTGTGACACACATCCAGTATTGGAGAAAGAGTAAAACTTGTCCCCCTAGTGTACTGTTGCTGTAAAATATTTAGCTCTCTAACCTGCTGGAGTTTGTCTAAGGGTTCATTGTGACCTCTTCTATATCTTCAGTGAGTTTTTACTGCACTGAGCACAACTCCTGGTGAAGGACATGTCTTCTGAACAATTTTCTTATGACTCTAGGCTTCTGGGATGGAACAGATTCCATCTAGCAATACAGTTCCTATAGAATGTAAGATAAGAACTAGATAATATTTTGCTTCATTTTATCAAAGCTTATAAGAAGCTATCTTGGCACTTATTCATGCTATTAGCATCTGTATTTTTGTTATAAAATGTAATTTTAAATCTGTGTATATATAAAAATTTTCATTATGTATTTCTGAATAACAATTGAATAACTGAATTTCCATTGCTTTGGAATACTCAGTTAAAAAAAGGGTCAGATGAGATAGGCAATAATTATTGAAATGATTCATTAATCAATATTTTCTTCTGGGAGATGGCTCTAAAATAACTTATAGACAATATTAATCTGGTATTATTATAGTTTTGGAGATATATTGTCTAAATTATATTTATAGTAAATTATTATGTTGTTCCCAGAGTATGAAAGACAATTTAGTTGTTTTATGCAAATGCATTGAACAGACTGCATTAAAATAATGAAAAATATTCTTGACTGCTCACTGAAGAGCCTCACTAAACCTTGAAGGGAGGCTGTGAGGAGCATGTAAATGAGTGAGTACCAAATCAGAGGCAAATTTGGAAATTCACAATAGGATATTTAGCAAAAGAAGTTTGACTAGAATGGCCACATGCAGCATTAGTATTGCAAAAAATATTTAGCATTTATTTGGAATGCTGTCTGTGAGGCTCTGTCTGGGAGCTGTTTGTGTAGGGGACTGTGGAAGAACCTACACTGAGAAACAGATCCTTGTGAATCTAAAGGGAAGGTGGAAGGGTTTTGTTTCCTTTCTGTCTGAGGTTGTTTGGCCTAGGAAGGGAGTGATAAGGGGAGATTGGAGTGTGTGCACAGTGTAATGCAGCATCGTGGTGTGACAGCCAGCTGCTCACCCCTTCCTGGCAGCCACCTCAGACCACCCTGCTGCACCCACGGCTGCTACTCTGCACCTCAGCCACAGGAGTCTTCTCCTGCAAAGTATGAAGGAAAAGGTTTAAGCCTAGGCCATCAGATTAAGGGTTGCCAACACATCTCTCATATCCCCAAGCAATCCATCCACTAAGCTTAGGTATAATTGGGTTGGGGAAACATCACCTTCATGTATATTTTGAAAACATTTAGCTTTTTTGGATAGATTTTAGATGAGATCAGTCTTGACAGGCTCACCCTTGGAACACCCACAGACTGGTTCTCCAGCAAGGAGGTTGAAGAACACCTCGCTAGTAAATCTCAGCAGATTGAAATCATAAGTTAAACAGTTTTCACAATTGCCATGCACAAGAGGACAAAGATACTTCCAGAAATTTCTTCTGCAAGTCCGAATTTCCTACAGACTTTGCAATCTTCCACGTGCTGTAGTAAACTGGAATTTTGTGGTTTGCCATTTAGACATCTAATCCTGACAAAGTCCTGATTAAACCAACTTAATCTTACTATAAATTTAACACAATACTTAAGTAAGTACCCCAGGCATGCTGTTGCAGTGAAGAATCTCCACTGCTTTTCATGCACTGTTACAATCAGTGTATATCCTTGTTTGTATCAGGATCAGGTGATGGAATTTAAAAACAGTATAAAATAAAGAATATGATGGACTGGAGATGTGTGCCTTGCCTAGAAAGGACATCTGAGGGGACAACTTTGAAAACAGGTAATTTGCAGCCCTTCATTTATTATCTGTTAATTGGAGTTTCATGGTCATATTTATTCAAGCATATCTTTGGAAAAATATTAAAATTATCTAAATAAACTGGCCACTTTCAGGATGCTCTCTGTGTTTTCAGAGCATTGGCATGGGCAAAAATCTATACATGTAACACTTGATATTATGGCATATAAAAGATATTTTCTCTGAGTCAGAGTTATAGAATGCTTATTAAATAAATAGCTAGAAAAATCCTAATGCCATTTATGTTTGTTTTCTCAAGATTAATTTGTTCAGATTAAAGGGCAGTTTATTACCAGTAATTTATTTGTAGATATAGGATATTAGTTCAGTTATTTACAGCATGGTACTAATAATACTAAAGTTGTGTGTTTAATTTCTATATGGGCCATTCACTTAGGATATGGGTCATTCACTTTGTATATGGGCTATTCACTTTGGGTCCCTTCCAGCTCAGAATATCCCGTGAAATCCTGTGAAAATCCTGTGAAAATGTCATGTCCTCCCTGGAAGATGGAGAAGACTTGGATTTAGATCTCACAGCAACTCATTCTATCTGCTTGTCTCTGTTAGATTATAAATGGGAATTCTAACCACCTCAAATTGTTCTTAGAAGAATATTTTTCCTCAAAACCCTTTCAAATATGCTTGCACCATGTACCATTTCTACAAGCAGCATTTTTCCTTAAGCCACCTGAAATTCCTGTCTTCACCCACAGAAAATGGCACATGAAGGATTTGGCACAGTCACCTTCAGGACAGAATGTGCTCGCTCATTTTGTCCTCTAAGCTCACCCTAGGTAGCACAGCTTAGCTTACTGCGTGTGTGTATGGACGCTGAGCTCCATCTTGGATGTGTTTCAGATGAACTCCCATGGAATCCCAAGCAATCTTTCTGGCAGAAGATTTTCCAGTGAAGAATCAAATCCATCATATAAGGGGAGGACATTTTCAAAGTTGAGGGTACATTTCAACAAACAAGGCTGTCAGCCTTGCCGTCAAGGTCAAGCCTTAATTTTTCAGCCTAGTGATAGGAATTGTTTGATTTAGAAAAACTCTGCATGCTGACTCCTTAGAGAAGAATAACTGAAATTTCTTTGCTTCATATGTTTCCTAAAAATCCTTTGCATCAAATGGTGCTACACTGTGTGATACTGTACCAAATCCTCGGCTATTATAAATCATTCTTATCAAATTAATTTATTTTTGCCATCTGAGGTTCTGACTCTTCTGACTTATGCTGTCCTCCTATTTAAGGTTAAGAAAATATCTCTCCAAGCTGTACAGCCCAAATTTATGTCTTTTGAAAACAAAGCTGATAAACTCCCCATTAGACCAACAATAAATAAATACAAGCATTTAAAAAGAATTATTAAACACATCCCAGGGTAGCTGGTTTACAGGCTTTTCTCTTAACATGTTCCATGAGTATCTGAATAAAAACTTGTTTACACTTCTTAGAGGCAAGAGGGACATATCTAAAGAAACGTTCAACCTGAGCATGGTACAGATCATACCAGGAGAGAGTGAGCAACAAATTCCTTAGAGAATTTGCCTTCTCAGCTGGTGTTTGTGGCTAAACTGAAATGAATGTGATGCAGAAGTGTAATACAAAGAGTAACTGTGTGAAAATAGAGAAGCATGTGTGACAGATTGCACATAACCCTGTAAAAAAGACACAGATTGAATTTGATTTTTAATCGCTTCCCTGTGAACCTGCTGAACCCACTAGGGTTGCCTGGGGATAAGTGAAATACAAACCTGATCCATTTGGTTTGCTACAGCCTCTGGCAGACTAAATGTAATTTCAACCAAATCAGAGCAGCAGCAGTTTATCCTTAGCCGGCACAGATGCAAGAGATGACTCAAGAAGAAATGAACCAGTAACACATTTTGGAGCAAGAGGATATCTCTGACTGTTTAAGAATTCCAAAACAAAAAGGAATGTAATTTGCTCCCCATTTTGTAGCAGCTGAGGGCTATTTAACATGTGAAAACAGTGGCTGTAAAAGGGACATCTTGCTACATTGTGCGTTTCCTTTCTTTGCTACAGCAATCATTCATGTGGCTCTTAAAATTGGAAATTCAAGTTCCAGTTTCTTGAGATCTTCTACTCTTCTGTTGGAGCCGAAGAGCAGCCTTGATGCCTATTCACTGGTCATGGAATTCCTTTTACTGGGAAACAGGTTCTGCTCTGAAAGAGCAACTGGGACAAACACTGGATTGTACCCTTGCACACACTAGGCCTCTGCTCCCCGTGGCCCCAAGGCAGAAACACAAAGGAAGAAGCAAAAAGGGCCTGGACAGGGCCTGAGGAATTCTTTCAGCTACATCTACCAGCTCCCACACTTCATTTGCTTCTAATCAGCAAATACACTTTCACATGCTGATGATAGCACATTGGCAATTAAGCAACCTGGAATCAATGCTGGCTTTAGACCAAAATGGTTGCTGTGGATATATCAAGAAAAATTGCTGAACTACTGCCAGCTCACATGCTGTATGCTGAATTTACCTGGCTGGCAGACACGTGCAGGGAAACAAACTTGTTATTGCTTATCAAGAAGGTGAGAGCGCTGCTGCTGCAGGAATGAAGGAGAAAGGAAAGGAATGTGGAAAGATTTGAAATGCAGCTGCTGAGCTTTAAGAACAGAAATGGTTGCCTGAAAGTAGCTCAATGAATGAGTTGATGTATTGTTTAAAGTGACAGAAAGTACTGTTCAGACAGGATTCAGAAATATTTCTTCCTGTTTTCTAGGTGAGGCACAATAATTGCTTTAGTTCTCAGTTTGGAAGAAATTGCTAATTCTTTGGAAGAAGCACATGATAAATGTAATATCTGATTTTTAGTTCATCCAGTGGAAATAAATCAATTCCAAAATGTGAGTATTGGATCTCCTTCCACATATTTTATTAAAATAGAGATTCCTTGAAAGATTTCATTTTTTGAGAAAAATAATTTAATGTTAATGGAAACATCTGAGTTTTACCAGAACTTGAAATACCTTTTAAAAAGAGCATAGAAATATACTTTTGACATTTTTCTCTCACTTGTCTCTTTCCCAGACCTTTTTTTAATTAGCAATATCTGACTAGAAATCAAAGTAGAGGAGCAGTGCCTTATATGACTCCCACTTGTGTCATCACAGACTGTAATGTAAACTTGCATATTAGAGATGAATAAAGGTTTGAGGCTTAAAAAGAGAAGCTGAACGATTTTTAAAAGGTGGTAATCAACTGAATTGGTGCTTTCTATTTTCTTTTGAATCCAGGAAACAGAAAAGCAAATTTCTTCTCCAGGTTTGCTATGACATCCATGTAAGTTGGGTTAACAAATCTGATTCTGGAGTATCCATAAGGTGCCTAAATTACCAGCTCATTTTCTCCAGATTCTGTCTACATTTAATAGACAGGTAGATGACTGGAAATTTTCAAAGATGATTTTGACTTAAAGGTGGCTGACTAATTTACAGTGCCTTTCCCTCCATTGATCAGAAAAAAGACTGAGGAAAAAGGTGTATTTAGTAGTGGGTCACTCAAACAAGCACTTACAGTTAAATGGAATCAATCCAGGCCTACGGGGTTTTGTTTTACCACTGAACCTATCTCCCTCGCACTTCTTTTCTGTATACAGCTCCTGTTTGAAACTAAATTTAGTTTTTAGTTTAAACATGTCTTAGGACTGCCAGCCTTAAATTTCATTGCTAATTTATTCAAGCATAGCTTTTGGTTTTCTTAGTGCTGCTCCAGGCAGTGACACTTAAACTGAAAATGCACATTTTCAGTGGGATGCTCAAAATTTGTACACACATTTTGTAAACAAAACTTATACATGTAAATCATATTTCCACATGTAATTACATTTCAATAATCTATTGAAACTTAGATCTGTCCAAGGTACATATGTAAATCTGAGGTCCCCTTATAAATCATATTACTTGTTCCAACAAATATTTATTATTAAAAAAAAAAGCTGTAAAAGAAATTTTGAAGTAGAGTATGTGTCCACTTGTTAGCCCTAGAGCAATTTTTTTCTGAATGCATGCTTAATTAATGTAACAGGTTCAAAAATTCTTCCTGTTTGTCCAGGATGATAAAGCATGTGTTAATGGATGGAACATAAAAAGTAAATCATGATTCTTCCATTCTGCTCCCTGGTGTCTCATAAAATTTCTGTCATTTGAAGCAAATTACTTTAAAATGTGTTAGACTTGTAAAGGTGAAGTCTATAAATTAAGCTTTTACAACTCAATTTTCATAAAAAGGGGCCAAGAAGGGATGTCATTGCACATTGGTCAGTGGAGATCTTGAGCTTTACTATATTCCTTCAAACAAACCACTCCATTCTGGTGTTCTGAGGACCTAAGCTGTTCTCTCCCCACATATTTCCACAACTCTAGCTTAATATTTCAGCTGATTTTAAGGTAAAATGTGTCCTTTACTTCTTCTTGGGCTATGCCCTTTGCACTGCGCACTAACTACTTGTGGTTCTGCAAATCTATTCTGCAGCTCTGGGTGCCTTTGAACAGGACTATACAGTCACCAAGCAGCTCTCTAAACAGAAAGGGATTCTTCTCTACACAGAAATCTGAAATATGATACCAAGCAAAGTTCTGTTTTACCCTAGAATTTTTCTAACCCTTGGAGGGGAGTAGGGCCTGCCTAGTTTAGAAGAGATTTGTAGGGTGACCTGACCCATGCCTCATCATTTGGCGTCCCACATATTCTGAATTTGAGATAGGGAGGAAGACAAAGGAAGAAGTACACATTTAAGTGCTTACCAGGTTTGAATGAAGGCAAATTTTGATGCAACCACAGTCTTTCACCTTGGCTTAATAGACGGAAACTCTTTCCACCGTTGGGTTCTCCACTACATAAATATTAAAAATATTTAATTTTCCAGGAGTCCTTTAATCAAAATTTACAGATCTTGACTTTTCTTAATTGAAAAAAGGGGGACATCTGGATGCAAAATCATAAAAAGTTAATAGTTTTAGTATCATTCCCACTCCTAAATATTAGCTGATATTTGACTCTCTCCTCTTTGTCCACGTCAGTCCCACACACCTGAGTAACTGACACATTCCACAATGCCAGGAAAATACAGCAACTTGATATCCATCATAACCCCAGATTCCTGTTTATCATTACTCTACACTAGGTCCTTAACAAATAAAAAGGAAAACATCCTGTCTCGAGGAGTTTTGCAACATAAAAACATCAGGAAGAGTCCAAGAGCAGATGGCAGAGGATGCAAAGTACAAAGAAGGAAATCAGAATTCTAGTGCATGCTACAGATGGAAACCTCCAGGGTCAGACTGGAGAGAGTTCTCAGTAATCTGATCCAGCTAAAGATGTTGCTGCTTGTTGCAGGGGGGCTGGACCAGATGACCCTGTAGGTCCCTTCCAACACAATCTGTTCTGTGATTCTGTGCCCTTGGGAACCTGTTTGCACCAGCACAGACTGGGGCACTACAGCAACACTAGGAAAGGGAAGCGGAGTAAAAAGGTGAAAGCAAACAGCCTTGCCCTGAGCTCAGCTGAGCAAAGCACATTCCTGGGGATTGCACAGCAGGACTTGCGAAAGGCTTTCTAAAGTTCCATGCATTTTTCAGCTGGGTTTTTTCCTAGCGGTGTGACGCACTTTGAAAAGCACCTGTCGTCAATAGGAGCAATTTTTTTTCTTATTGCAAGTATACGAAACAGAAGATTTCTTTGTTAAAGAGGGGCTCTGCTGAGAAGAGAAAACAAATCAGAGTCAAGGGATGCAGTCCAAACCAAAGGTTCTCATCCCTTTGCTCACCATCTGTGTAGTCAAAGATAGCAAAGGCTTCCTTGCCATTGAATAATGCAAACTTGGGGACTTCCTTGACGTCATTGTGAAGGGTGGGTGGTCTGTGTGAGACAACCAGCAGAATGCCAGAGATCAAACATGTTAGAAAATCTTCAGTGGTAAAGCATAAAAGGTAATTCATGAAGAAACTGTATACAAGTCTTTAGGCAAACCTGTATGGTCCTTACTTTTTAAAAGAATATTTGACTCAGATTTACTATTTTTCTAATAAATTGGCTCCCACATGCCAATCTGTAAAGCTGTGCAGAAAATGTTTTAAACACCACACAGACATCCAGAGAATAAGATCTAGAATATCATATAGATAGGTATAAGATAGAATATCATAAAAAAGATCTGTTTCTGAGATTCTTTGAGCAATCAAAGCTGCTAAAACAATGATGGAAATGCTGGAAGAATTGCAGCTGTCTTCCTGTTCCAATTCCAGGCACAAATTCTGTGAGGAAGAATGATATTTTATAAATCATTTCCTGCCCCTTTGCAGAAACAATGCAAGTACTTGGAAGTTCAATATTTCCTAAAGCCTGAAGTGACCTCTGAGAATGAGTTTAGAAAAAAAAACTTTTTTTTTTTTTTAAGTTAGTGAGCACCAAGATGACATTAAATGCAAAGTCAAGAGTTACTAACTGAGACATCTTTGCAGGGTTATCAAGGTTTTATCTGGCATCTGATTCAGCATTTCTAGAAGTCAGGGTAAAGATTTTCCATAATGTGGGAGTTAAAAGAGATTCTTCCATTATGTTCACCTGCTGACAGAGTCTCCTTTTTTTACTTTAGTACTAGACAGTCCTAATCAATCCTCACTTACACCACAGTTTCAATAAACATATTTAGCCTTTCTCTTCCTTCAATTGCTTTTAGATTTCACCTGGTAAAAACCAGGGAGATTAGATAAAAATGGGCACAGAGCAAAAGCAGAAATGGTAGGGAGGAAAAGAGAATAAGATTCCTGTGGTCCAGCCCATTCCTTCAATAAGGAACCACCAATTAACAAAATATTACCTGCAGGGATCCATCATGTTTGGTGTTAACTTGGCCAAGGAATCACCCTAGATCTACAGCTTTTCCCAGGGAGGAAGATCAAGACTGTAGGCCAGCTTATTCTTGCAGGTGAAAGCTGGCAGGTCTGTTCTCCACAGCTTGATGATGTGTTCAGAAAAACTATGAGGCACCAGCTGTTCCCTGAAGAAGTTTGTGAAATGGCTCAGAGGCTTTATTGGTAGTGGCTAAAGAATTCAATAATAAAGGAGAATCAATTTTTACCTCACCATAGAAAATGCAGATGTCTATTTACAGGGTTTATAAACATACATATATAGGTATGTTCTAAATCTAAAAAATTAGGCAGAATGCCTATAAATAAGGCTATCATGTGGTGATCTCAAGTACATGCTAAGTTTGGTTTCCAAAACCAGTTCAAGTTACTTCCAGCAGCTGGTATCAGCACTGATAACCTCTGTGCATTTGCAGCACTCTTTAGTATCAGCTTGTAAGTTCATCTTTGAACACTTGTAAGCAGTGATGTCCTTGTTATCCTTTTTCACTGCTCACCTGAAGATGATCTGAATGTGAATGTCATGGCAAATACAGGACACTTGCTGCTCTCACAACCATTGCAAATCAGCCTTCAGATCAGGGCGGATCAAGGCAGACTTGAGCCATCCATGAGCACTTTGCTGTAATTTGTGACTGCACACAACCCGTTCCTCAATCCTCTCCAAGCCCAAATTTGAGATGCAGTAATCTCATCTTCACCTTCACTGCTCTTCAGATGATTTGCATCTTTAAAGGTTAGGTCTTGAGCAGAAGACATTACTGTCTTACACTGAGTTTTCTGGAATTATAGCAACTCTGGCTAAAATTGTGCAATGAAAAATGTCAGGCATAAGTGGATTTCAGAAGGAAGAAAATGTTAAGATGCACAAAGAAACAGAAAGGAGTCACATAATATTCCTTAAATACTAATGAATAACTCAGATATCGGCATCTTTACAGGAATGTGACATATTATAGTCCAAGTATCATTCTTGTGGTGTACAGAAATATGTTTAAAACACATCTCAGATGCATACAGTTCAAAGATGTAGAATGATATGTAAATACCTTACAGCCTCCTGTTTCAGACTGAAAATCCTATTCTTCATCTTCCAGTGACAATGAGTGTCACCTAAGAAGTCATAATTCACCATGCTCTAGGAAGTGCCCTCTGTTTTTGCCAGCCTTAATGGAAGAAAAAATGGAGAAAAAGGCATTTATGCTCTATCAGACCACAACCTACTTTCCAAGAACTCCTGTGAGACATACATCTCCCTTGACATCACTGCTGTATTTATCCTGACAATAAAACAAAATACCAATGCAGTAATATTTCATACCTCTGTGGTGCCATTTAGACATCAAGACCAAATGCTTCACAGTTAGACAGTACTTGCAAACAGTATCTTAAAATAACAAAAACCATGGATTTAATATTGGCAGTGCAAAGAGGTCATGTGTTGGGTGAAAATAGTGATTTATTTACACTTTGAAACAGCTGGAATGGCAGAACACTTAGTTTCACCAGAAGTTATCAGATGTTAAAGTGACTCACTGTGGGTAGAAGAGCAGAAGATGATCCTGAAAAAGCTAGCTACCATGTAAAAAATCCACAGATTTTACTGTGGATTCTGTGGAGGCAAAACCCCCAAACTTCAAGACCTCAAGCAGTGTTTAGAAAGTCACTTCATTTAGTGTGGGAGGTGTGAAATTATACATGCATGTAGTAGAACTGACAGAAAAAAAAAGTATTGTATAAATGTCATCAAATGCCATCAACAAAAAGAAGATGGGAGAAGGAAAATTACATTACCTCTACTTCACACTTAGAAGATTAGAGAGATTAGGGATCTTGCCCAACAAATTAAACCCTGAATTCCAGCCAACAGTCTTGAATGAACAACATTCTATTCCTTTGTCTCTGTTAATGTTCTTGTCTTTGATGTACCACAAGAAACTCAGAAAATGGTGGGGTTTTACTACATGGAAATAAATAGGTTTGTGGTATTGCATCTTCTGAGCTCCAAGACTGAAGGGTAGAGGTTAAAAAGTTTTCCTAGATCACATAGCAGACCAGTGAAACTGAAGCATACCAATTACTAATGTCCTGCACTAACTATGAGCCCTTAGGACATCATGCCTGGCTGCTACATCATGTCATGTCCAGAGCTGCTGCTGGGTCAGGATAGTGAACAGCACAGGTAACTCAGATGGTTACAGAGTGCAATTCGTCATCTCATAAAGAATACACAATATTAAAGGCAAATACTAAACCTAACAGGTTAGAAAAAATTAGTCTAAAACAATTAGAGTGAAAACCAGCAAATATTATGTACGTAAAAATAAACAGACAAAACTTTCAATTTCTTACTGTAAATGTTTTCTGAAAGTTTTAGAGAACTTAATCCTGTCAAAAGGATCTGCTTTGCACATGAAACTGAACACCATTTTGAATGTCAGTATTCCTTTAAATTTTGAGACTTTCTAGTAACCCTCACACTGCTTTCTGCTGTTCTTTATTGTCCTTCATGTACCAGAGTAAGCGACCATGTATTGAGCTAAACCTTGTAAAGATAATGACTGCAGTGCACAGGCCTCCTTCAGCAAATCTGTAAGGATGAACCATGCTTTTCTGTTGAATGAATACTACAAAAGTAAAAGACACCAGCAGAACACATAAACACAGCAAACACAAACAGAAACTCAATGGAATTGAGTACAAACCAACCCAAAAGACTCCCTCGAGAGCACAGCACCAAACATAACAAGAAGCTATGCAATCAGGTTTGGGGACTTAGAGGTGGCTGGCATGGGGCTCAGTAAAGAAATTATAATCTCATCTCTCATTCAGGAAAACAGTCTTTGCAAATGAAAACACTTGAATCAGTTGTCCAGTTTTCCTTGTAACTAGAAGAGCTTACAGGACTCTGCTGAATGTTTGGGGAAGAAAGCAGAAACAAAGCAGAAAGATAAAATTCCTTTACTGCAGCTGGGCTGAGGCAAGAGGGGAGGAGAGTGAGCCCATGGTTTTAACGTTCACTGTGTTGAGGAACTGCAGAGCAAGCACTTTTTCACTCGTGACCTGACCAGCAACTCCTCTTCCATGGCTGCTAAGCCTGGTGTTGCACAGAGTTGCCCACAGGGCCTAGCCTAGGTAAAATAGTAAAGCCCTCACATAAATACTCTAGAAATTCTTCGAGACATTCCTCTAGAGAAGCCACAACAAAAATTGGGAATAAGTGCATTTCGATTTCTTGTAAGCTGCCCTTTTTTTAAACCAGTTTGCACAATACAGCTAACCTTAGCAGAATCCTCAGTGGGTTAGAGTACATTAAGCACATTAACAATTCTAAATGCAATTACATATGCTTGGATTAATTCTTATAGGTGGCATAGGCTTTGAGAAGTCTATCAAAATTAGGTTATGTATCAAATTATATACAGCATTAAGGCATACTCAAGAGACATGGAATCCAGAAGGAAAATGCAAAATCACAGCAAAGTTATAAAGACTAAATAAAATTTTGATTTTTTCACTCTGCTAAATCTGAACTTTCTGATTACCCACAAGCCTAACATGTCCCGAATCAGGCTCAGCTTTATACTTGGAAATTCCCAGTGATTTTGTTTGTTTGTTTGTTTTTTGGTTTTTATGTAATTGAGGAATATTGATCACACAGAACTAAATATTATAAGCTCTCTAATATGCAAACACTGTTCCAGGTTTTTGGAAAGAGCTTAAGTCTCCAAACAATTTCTGATTTCTTGGTAATACATGGTCCATGGTTGCTCTATTTCTATCATGGAAAAATGAAGGGGAAGAGAGAAAAAACAGAAATCAGGCTAATTCTTTTAAGATGAAACAACCACTTACTTTTTCTATTGTTATTTTCCTGTGCCTTTCTCAGAAAGGAAGAATGCCAGATCATGGGATGAATGTCATTGATTTTGGCAAAGTTAATTCTGCATATACCAAGACTGATCTCATAAATCACATGCTGACTAAAGAAAGGGACTCCATTAACAAAAACAGTGGTTTCCATCCCCTGTAAGTGCGGCAGGCAGAGCCTGAGTGTCACTATCCTTTCCCTGACAAATGACCAGACCTGAACAAGAACAGATCCCTGCGTAGAAGACCCAACATATCTTACCATGTGTGTGCCACACAATGCATGCACATAGGCAAACCTCCTGAGGGGGCTGCAAAAAATCAGATTATTACACCTGGGGCATGGGGCTTAGGCCAGACGATTCTCTCTATTTGGCTGAATTCAGAATGGGGGGGGGCTATTGGCTCAGCATCCATTCATAGATTATGCACTGCATTAGGGAATAAATATCTTTGGGGACAGGATGATTTATGAAGTTCCTGAAGTCAAAAATATATGGTGTACTTGTAAAATGTTTGCCATACTGCTACTCTTCTCTGTTCACTGTTATGATGACAGGAGGTTTGGGTAGGCCTTGGGCATGTTGTCAGATCTGTACTTTTGGGCAGCTGAAAATGAAAGACCACTCTGAGTTAAGCTACAGTACATGAGCTCTAAACAAATATTAGCCTATATGGGTAACTTTGAACAAAATTTCAATTTGCTAGCCTTATAAATTTTGGGTTATTCTGTAAACTTAAACTTATGCTTAAAAATAACTATAACTATAAATATATAAACTATAACTTAAATATAAGTACTGCAATTTGAGAAAAATAAAATGTTTGGGTGTATGCAAAATCCTGATCTCAACCAATTACTCTTGAAGCAAAGCCAGAATCTTACAAGAAGTACTAGCCACTTCTCTGTGAGTTCTTCCTTGACAAAGGCTGGGCGGAAAACTCAGTTCCATTGAAAAAAATAGGAGTTCTGCATTTCATTTTCTTGAGCCAGGATCTGGCTTCCACCCCGGTTCATAATTTGTAATCTTTAAGAGTTGGTGTTTAAAACATCTCACAATGAAGTGTGGGATGCAGCTTAAAACATGTTTAAACAGAAAAATGTGCTAAATGCTCATTTTTCACAATATATGTTCATTCTTGAGTAGATGTCATGAGGAAACATGAACACCTATACTTTTTAGAATAAACTAGTAAAAGTGCTTAGATAATGAGCCTGAGCTTAAGCTTAGGTAACACTCCCTCAAAAATACAGCTTCAATTGGCTGATCTTTCATGGCATTTTTGTATCATATAATAATAATTTCATTGGGAATATGATCACCATTTTTGAAAGAGGTTAGATTTCTCTTTTATATGCTTAAATTAACTTGTCCAATATAATGTGCAGCCACTGTAAAAGGGGTGTTATAGTAGAAGACTAAAGCATTTGGGTATTGAAAACAAAGTTATTTAGCAGATGAAGCTCTAAAATCCCAGTTTGGCTCTTTTTAAAGGATTAACTCTGTTCGTGTATGCTACGCAGAAAGCTTAACTGAGATACAGGTAACAGATATGAACTCCTGAAACAATTAATAGTTGTTTATGTCCTGCTGTGGGTAGAATGGCAGAGACAGCACTCAGGATTCCCAGGCCAACTGATAACACAACCTTCCCATGGCAGTTCTAAGGCTGAAGATACGTCAGCGTCGAATCGCTGAGGTCACTTCTCTCCTTTGTTATTCCCCTATTTGGCTCTCTCCTAAATTCAAAATTGTTTTAAAGCTAACAGGATTTACAATCATGTAAATAAAGGACATTATATTAGCTTGCATATCAGATATGCTTGTTTATTCTGTCCAAGGAAGAGCTAGCAATAGCATTTTCATGACATCAGAGGCGAAGCAAAGGAAGCCATTTCAACTAATTAATCTCAGTAGTGTTTATAAAGAAATATAGGCGACTGATCTGTGTAATTGTTCTAAGGAGTCACAGTTTGCACACTGTATTTAAACAATGTATGACTATTAAGGGCAGCTTTGAGGATGGATTTTTAATTCATCAGTACAAGGTACTTTTCAGAGTTTTTCAGAGGTGTGAGGTCCACAATGGTGGAGATACAGAAAATTTTCAGACTTGTCTGTAATTAAAGCCCACATGAGTTTGTAGAAGGAATTACAAACCTTGTCTAACATCACTAATTTGTAAACTACATAGCAGATAGTTAACAGCAGGCACCAGGATTAAAATTATTAATAAACTAGATTTCCATTAACATTACAAAATTTTGTGAGACAGTAGAGACAGTAAAACCTAAATAATTATTTTGAAATATGGTTCTAATTTTCTGCTACCCAATTTTCACCTGAATTATTTGCAACTTCCTAAGGGATTGATTGAAACTGCAATACACTGTACGTATACACTGAAAGCATCACTGTGGTTAAAATGTGAGTTACATATGGGAATTAAATGAAGTAACACTGTTTTATGAACACTTAGTGTTCAAAATTCACCCTTTTTCTCTGTAAGATTAAATTTTATAGTGATTTCGGAGCAGATTATTTAAGTTCAAATTAATTTTACCAACTTTCTAAGAAATTGCATGTGAAAGTTTTGGTTTATTTAACAAATATGTTTAGTAGTCATTCATACTTCACTTTAAACTTCATTGAGAATTTTAGAGGAAACTGAGCTATAAACAGAGCAAATTGATACCACCCAACAACATTACCATTGCAAATTCTTCCCCTCCTATATTTAATCAAATAATCACTGCATCTTTTCACTAGCTTGCTTTCTGTCAATACATGTAGATCAGTGATATTTACACGTGCACTGGATAGTTAGTAATATCTAGGTCAATTTGAGTTTAACTGTAGTGCTCATGATGCTGCTGAACACAGAACTGAAGTCTAAATACCCTGGAGAATTATGGTGTGGGAAGGACAACTGGTTGTTCTCTACTGCCTTGCATGCTGTTTTGCAAGCAGAAATCCTTTCAATCTAATAATTTAAAAGAAAAGATGTGTGTTTCACCCTCTGTACTGTATAAACTTTTCCCTCCATGTCCCATTGCACTCCCCCTCAGCCTTAGCTACTTGGAAGTGGTCCCTTTTCTCCTCAGTGCCTGCAGGTCAGGAGCTGAGCTCCCCTCTCCTTAATGCCCCTTGGGTTTTGTGGGAACACTACTACCACTTCCAGCTTCCCATGGCTCCCTCCAGTCGTTCTCAAATCATGTTCCACCTCCCTTTACCTGACTTCCCCGCAGCAGCTCCCTGCATCCTCAGCCTTCCAAATTCCTTCACCAAAACAGCTGTCACTGCCCTGTGAGAAGAGAGGGAATACATCTGAGACAGGTGATTTCTTCCACCAGAAAGCAGGACAGAACATGCCTCTTTTCAATGCCAAAGGCGCAATTGAATTTTTTTTCATAATGTTTGAAATACACCAAAAGTAATTCAGAAGAGTCACACTTTGCTAGTCAGCAGCTGCCAGCATTTAAAATGGCATCACCTCAGCCAGGCCCCAAACAAACAGAAGCCACACATCAAAAATCAGTGTTGATACACTAAATTAATCTACTTTTAGGGCTCTTCAGTTGAACTGAAGGGGTCTGGTACTGGCTTCTAAGGTTAATATTTGTCCTTGAATAGCCACCCACAGAGCTCCTGAAGAGGTGGCCTTCTCCCACACATTGCCAGCCCAGCCTCAGTGCCCCACTCCCATCCAAAACCTCTTCCAGCTCTCACTCTGCTGTCTCTTTCCTTGTTCTCTTTTGCTTCATTCCACTTGTTCTTCTCACACACTGTAGGGTGACAGGGCAGTCATTTTCTTGTCTCCCAAATCACTAGCAGTAGGGGGAGGTGGCAGACATTTTGTAAGTAAGACGATTCAGGTGTTGAAAGCTTTCCTCTAGGTCTCTATGAAAATTTTTAAAAATCACTAGATCCACAGAGGAATAGTAAATTCTGCTAAAACTGGCTCTGTTGTGACTTTTCAGATAATTTCTTTCAGCTGCTAGCTGAGCAAGGTCAGAAACCTGCTCTCAGTGACCTGTGGCCAGCACAGGGCCACCGGACCTGTCACCCAGCCAGTCTGTCCTTGCAAAACCTGCTGAGGATAAGGAGCAGGGATGACAGTGGAATTCCTGTGTTTACATAGGATCTATTTAATCGAAATAAAGTTTTGCTGTCATACCTTCCTGTTTTTAGAAGTTAACCAGCTGTGAGCTTCCTAATCAAAAGAGATGTGGCAGCATGCCATGGAACAGCCTCCCTTCCAGCATGTAACCCAAAGTATTTCCAAACCCCAGACCGTGCCTAGAAACACATGCCTTGAGTGAAAATTTGACTTTTATGCTATGTGAATCAGAACATACATTCATTTAAAAGAAAACAGATAAACAGCAGACACCAAGATCCACAGGCCACTTCGGAGAAAACCCCAATGAGGAGTGAAGCCAACACAAAATTCAAGGGTTCACTTGTTTTTCGACAGATAGGTATCTGTCCATGAGGGATATATCTTACCAAATTGCACAGTTCAATCTTCATGTATTTAAATTAATGTCTGAATTTGCTTTCAGCACACTATAAATTCCAAAGCCTCATACATATAGCATTATAAATCTTTGCTATATGCAGTAAAAATGAGGTAGCAGGTCCTCTGGGTCCTTTGGTTGGTGGCATGAGCTATCCTAGTCCTTTCATGCTTCATCTGAGGGCAACATGAAACAAATTCCAAGTACACTGGAAATTTGACTGCCTGGAATTACGTCCAAAAGGGATTTTTTTTCCTATAGATTTTAGTTTTAGATTACTAGTAAATAACAATAATACAGGGTCCAGGGGTTCTGTCAGCAATCTAAAGGGATACTTTATTTATTTCAAGGATCCAAGAGAAATATTCCTGACTTGGGGCTAAGCGGAGGTCTCATAGCAGCATAGCATTGTTTTTTTCTGCATAGTGGGTGAGTGACACGTTCCTGACTTGGATTGAGCTTCTCCCATTGTGGAAGAAGGAAGAAGACAGAAGGTTTGAGGTTCTTGACCTGAAGAGGAGAGAGTACAGAGCAGCTGTCATTGTTTAGAGGTGCAGTGGTTCCCCCAGCCACAGCTGCCGTCCCACAAACTCTGGCACTCACCTCTGACAGCAGGGATGCTTATGATGATGCTAGGGCTGTCCCTAGCCCATATTCAGCAAACTATATTAGAAAATCAAGCTTTCTTCATCAATGAGCATATTCTCCATGAAAATTTTGCAATAAAACACAATAAATTTTTATTGTAGTTGCTAAAATCATGTCAGCTCACTGAACTCAGTGGTAGATTTGTTTTAATGCTCCTATAAATCCTGTGATCACAACCTCACTATCCTATGTTACCCAGATGTAAGGGTTAAGGCTTGAAGGAATCCTTTCCTTGACATCTCTGAATCTACAATTCAGCTCATAGTTTGTTATATATAAATGCCATGCAAGTGTGGATTTGACTTAATCTCAGGTAAAATCTCTAGATACAACAGTTTTGATGTGTATGTGAGATCCATTCCCAGACATACCCCAGAAACTTCAGCTGAGCCGAGTCATGGGCACAGCGCTGGGACTGGAAAGCACTTAATCCCTCCTGCCTTGCATTCAGCATGAGCCTTGGATTCTCGTGGTGCACCTCCCAAAAGTCTGCTCCACATGATTCTTAAGGAAACTTCATGCTGTAGAATTCCCACCCATGTCAACTACCTACAAGCCTCAATTCAAAACCCTTCTGTGAAACTCTTCTGCTTTATTTTGCATAGAGGCCAACTGAAAATGGAAGAAATGGTCATGTGAAATCTTTTACCTAATCACCAAGATTTATCTACTCTGAAGTCAAGCAAGATCCTTTTCTCAAAAGCCAGCATGGCCTTGATATTGAGACCATATCTGGAAATTGTTGCCACCTAATGAATGAAAATGTTTTCCTCATGGCTAAAGATGTATAGTGCATGCTTTTTCACTTTCTTTTCTGATGTGCATCTGGACATTTACATTTGCCAGCCTGGGTAGTGCTGTTTTACTAAAAGTATAAGCATGATTTTTGGGCCTTGTCACACTTTCATTGTGTTGTCCACAAATCCCCATAACAGAATTTGTGGGTTATTATTGCAAGAGACATCAGTGATGTGGAATCTGTCTATGAGATCATTTATCATTTTTTCTCTGTAGTTGGTTTTGCCCATGAAGAAAATGATGTGGGTATATATAACCTAAACATGAATGAACTGTTTCTTGACAATTTTTCTTAAAAAATGGACATCATCTGGACATACCAAAGCTAAGACTACCCACATTTGCTGTCTTTCACATCTCCCCACAGATAACTCACATTAAACATCAACACTGCAGTTTTCAAAAATTAAAAACATATTTGTAAATCTAAAAATAGAGAGAAACAGAATCTTAGATGACTAACTAAACCTTACTTCCTACTCTAACTGCATCAAGATATAGTCTGGATAATTTATAGAAGTCTTTGAAGTACAAACACTAAGAAATATTTCTTCTTTCCATGTTAATGAGGAGTCTGTATCTCCTCTGGGAACTCAAGTGAAATCAAAGAGAAAGCCTGGCCTAGCCAACTGAAAAATCAATTACTTACACAGGGCTATATGCAAATATCTAGAATTGAATTTTTCACACCTGATTGGAGAGCATAATTGCATGCATTTTCAAAAGCTTATGAACCTGAGCTCCATTTTGTGCAGTGTTTACACACAAGAATTAGACAAGTAACTTCTTATTGAATGCTAAGAGAAATCTTTGCCTGGTTCGTGGTTTGGCAATGGGAAATTTCCATCAGTATCCATGGGCATGCCTGCATCAGACTATTTGCCATGTTTACTCTTTCTGCTGTTTTTCTTTGAGAATTTACTTGCCAGTTGGTGTGACTTTTTCTGATGACACTGAGAAAGGTTCCAGTTTCTTGTGTTTTGCTGACTATTATTTGCTGACTAATCTTTGCATGTGTGTAGCTGTCTTCCAGAGCTTTTCCATTCTCTGCTGTCTTCCTGGTTGGTACTCTGTGCATCCCAATGATTCTTCTACTTTTCTATGTGTGGCTGTTCCATCATCCAGGATTGTGGAGGACAATGATAAAGAGACTAACAAGGTATGGCCTAGTTATTAATGATAAGCAGCTCCTCTTGAAAGCCAGGACTTCTTGTTGACACAGTGACTGCCCCAAATGTTTAGGACATCTGTGTAGAAACCTGAGCAGAATGAGTGTATCTTTAGCCTTCTGAAGAGCCCAAGGGACGCTGTCTTTCAGTGCACAAGACAGACAGCATGGCAGAACAGTACAGCAAGAACACATAAACAAGCATCTCCTTTCCAACTCAGTTTTGGAGGAGTTTACTTGGTTCATCATTCTTGCACATTTCTTCAATCTTCCTTGTATTGTGAAGAGTCTCTTGTACTAACATTAAATCCCAATATTAATACCCAAAACTGTAAGGGCTGCCTGCAGACATGCAGATGTAATTGCAAACCTGTACCCCCCCAATCCACTCTTCCCTTGCCTCACAGTCAAGTCTGCTTCATGGTTTGAAAGCTAAATGTGTCCCAGTCCACACTGTAAAGCCAGATGCTGTTGCCCTTTCGTCCAGACCATTACTTCACACAGGCAGTAAAAGTATGTGATTCATGGTAGGAAGATTCATAATTTGGCCTGGAGAAAATTCAGCCTAAGAAAGGAAATGTTGACACCCAGAGACAGGGCCTGTCCTTCTTTTAACCATTATCTATAACCAATACAACTAAAGTGTCAAGACACCCAAGGTGAGCTCAGTTATGATCTGCTAACTACTGGCTAAATGAGATGGAAAAAAGAAAATAGGCTAGAAATCTATTAAAATCACAGCAGAAAGTGAAAACAGAAGAGGTCTTATTCAGTAGGAAAGAAAGAAAATTAAGAACCTATGTGATGTCTTTGGGCAGCAGAACTCTTATATGAGAGAGTATTTGCCTGTACTATAATAGTGCCCACAGAGGCTACCAGAGGAAGCTATTGAAGCTGATGGAAAGGCAAATGATTTTGCACAAGTGCATTTATTACAGCTGGTTTCTTAGAGACCACAGCAATCTCAGGCAATGAAATGACCCAGCCAGAAACATGAGTTGTTGAGAATACTGCCTGCTCAGAGGGGAGATTTTCTATGGGGCACCACCCTCTGTGTATCTCCAGCTCCCTTAATGGCAGAGCATCTGGGGATGGTACATGAAGTTAAGTTCATAGTATGCTGCTGAACTCATAAAGAAACTTGTAGAAAGTTGGACCCTCTCCAGATCTTTACTCTTTTTTCAGTGGTTATGTCCACTGATGCAATGTTTGATTGATAAGAACGTTTTTAACATCTGATTTGATTCTTGTAAGGCAAAGCAGGTGAGGCTGAATGCACAGTGAGTGGCTGATAAAACCATTGATCTTCACACACATCAGCAAAGTAAAGTATTGTGAATTACAGTGGTCTCCACTGCCAAAGCAATATATTTAATATATTATGCTGTTCTGTAAAAAGTCATTCTATTTTCTATAAAAGCACAATTCCCACGCATATGATGCATCTGATTAATAAAGCCACTTTATTTTGCTGTTCCATGTAGGAACCCAAATGCTGTCTGAATTTGTTGTCATTGCCAGTTGCCATCTGAGAACACCTCTTGTTCTTTGACTCCATGAAATACAGTCTTCTTTTTTCTCATCAATCTGGAGCAAGAAAGCAGGCACTCACAAGGCAGGTAGTGCTCACAATCAGTCACTTAAGCACTCTTTTCCTGCTCCAACTCTTAAATACACTGTCTCCACTGTTAATCTGTAGTTTCCCAGGAAAAACTAATACATCTTTCTGTGCAGGACTCTTGCTTAAGGACAAGGGGAATTGTAAGTCTTTTTTTCCAAAGCAGTAGCAACAATTTAAACACCATGAGTATCCCCTGTGGATTTTGGAGCAATGTCTCTTTTCTGTTCAATGGATACATGGGTTTGTGACTGTGGTGTTGGAGAAGCCAATGTACTGAGCAAGTAGTCATCAGAACCTATAGAGAAATTTCAGTTTAACCACATTTCTTAGAGTGTTTCATCTTGGTGCAGCAGGCGAAGTACAGGAACATAGGTGCTATTAAGACATTAAAATCCCATGAAAAAAGGAGTAATACCACCAGGACTCTCCCATGCCTTTTATGTTTCATGGTCCATGCTGCTGTGCTGTTGCCATTTCTGTAGTATTGTCATGGCAGAGATTCAAAGAACAGAAACCATCACAGTTCTTGTATTGTTATTTTCTCCACAGTTCCCTAGCATGTTACCTGTGCTCAGAAAATTAATTTATTTCAGAAACTGCTTATTTCTGCTTAGTATTCCCATCTTCCTCCTGGTGCACTCACCTTATCTGAGCTGCTAAATGACCTGTCAGAATCCTATGGACTTTCCACACACAAATTCATTGAGTATGGAGATCTCAGCTCTTTTGTTTGAGAGGCTCCTAGGGCCATGGCAGAATGAAGAGTTCCCTGATGGCAGCTTGAAAGTGCTTTGATTCACCAAAAGAAAATGAATCAGTGCAAATGTGTAGCCTGACCACAAGTCCTGCAGTTCTGCCTGATTCCAGCTGGCTCTGCAGTGCAGTCACAACACGTTGCAAGAGAGGATCAGAACACAAGCAGCTAGCTCACCATCTGGAAAAAACAGCACAGGATTCCTGCCCAGAATAGGCCCCTGCTGTCTTTATGCCATTGTTATAGAAATTAAGTAGGAAACAGCTGGCCATGTGGACACAGTTATTGCAGAATATCACTTCTGCAATAGGGTAGCAAGAAAGGTCACTGAAAATGTCCGTGTGAAATGAGATTTTCATATGCACATGACTTGGTCAGCTTGCAACATCTATTTTAGGGGTGGGGCTTGACTTCTTTTGCTGCTATCCTTTGCCTTCCTTCTAGGTTAAACCTCAGCAGTAATGCCAAGAAAGAATTTTGCACTCCTTACAGGGATAAGAATAGAAGATAATGATAATATATTGAAGTTTTTGATGACTGTGCATCCAAACAGCATTGCAGAGAACTGTTGCTCAGGACAAAGTACTTCTTCATGTCTGAGAGCCTCAAGACGGAGAAATTAAACAAAATTAGTTATCTTGTCATGGTAAAGTAATTCTTTAAAAAACCCTCTTTTCACTAGGAGACACTTCAGAAAAGTTGAGGGAAGAGCTTGTTTCAAGTCTGTGCTTTGAAGGAAAAGTCAAAGTACAGTAGGAAGAAAAAAATGCTGAACTCCTTAGAAGAGTAACTTAGCCCAAAAGAATGCTTAAGCATGAGGAAACTGAAACAGGGAAATGTATACAGACAGCTTATTGTGTGTCTGGGTTTGTAGATCACTTGTGCTACCAGAAGTAAAGATTAATAGATTTGGATCCTTTTCAAGGCCTGTGTCTGTCTGCTTCCACCACTGTGCATCCGTGAATACATGAAGGCTAAGTGAGATTGCCCATGAACTGGAACTCAGTGAAAGGTTATGCTCAGGCACAGGGGAGCCCGTGGCTGCTGTACTAATCACAGTGTCTAAACTTAGGCACCACAGCCTTCCAGCTCTCAGAAATGGGTTATTAAGCACCAAAATCAGAGGGAAGAACAGAATAAGCATTTTACTATTCTCAGCAACCTCAAGAATGTGCAAAATTGGTGGCTTGATCATTTTTTTGAGCACAGACACTTTGCAGAACTCCCCTTTTGACACAGCATAAACCCCTTCAATTTTTCTCTTCAGATCTTTTAATGAAAAAGGATGCTTGCAAATATGCAGATGTGTTGTCAGGTTTGCATTACCTGAGACACATAGTTTTTGGTTCACAATAGAGTAATAGTTTTTGATCAGTACTCTGTAAATCCCTGCATGAGAAGGAGGGAGGATTTTTTTTTTTTATAATTTGGTTTAGGGTTGATTTAGATCAGCATGCCTACAGACAGGCAAGTCTGCTTAATTGCTCTAGATTGCACTTTAAGAATTCATGGATGAATACACATCAGGTCTGATAAACAGCTATGTGTTGAAGTCTGAACCATAACTGGTGCCTGGATGATTTTTGTATAATTCCACCAAATATGTACTCCATGCATATGACATATACTTGGGTATTTATATGTGGAGTTAAACTAGCATTAAACTCAGCATAAGCAGAAATCAGAGAAGATGAAAAAGAGAGGAAAATAGATGAGGTGAGATTTGAATTGATGGCAAAATGCTTTAAGGTAAATATGAGAGAGCAAAGAGTGATTTTTTGAAAGGGTCAGGGAGTCAGGGTTATTAAAATGGTAGCATAGCATAATGCACAGGGCAACTAGCATGTGTTAGTTTTTCCATTTATGAAGCTTTTTTTTTTTTTTTTAAGCTGAAAGCCACACAGACATGTTTGTATTAACTTCTGTATTTTCTGCTATCTGATAGCAAATGTTCTGTGTTGCATTTATACAAAGCTAGCCTTCTAGACAACATAAGGTTTTTCAATTAAAGCAATATACCAGCTCTCTATTAGTGCTGTGGGAATACATCCAGCAGACAGGAAATAATTTCTATGAGAAATGATTTGCACTTCAGCTTGATTAAGGGCAGACCATCAGGGTCAGCTTTCTATTGCACGGCTTGCTGTCCTGACTATCATTTTCCTTCTATTTGCACGAAAGTGAGAAATATTTAAAAACTTTAAAATTATGTGAGAAACAATCACCTCCAAAATTCCTCCTGGAATGGCTAGACGGGTTTTTTTTTTTACAACACAAGGCACTGGGAAAAATCAACATGCATTCCCTTGTGTCCATGTACTCTTGTGAAAGCTCCAAATCTGGCTGAAGACCTGCCCTGGTACAGAGTTACTGTTGTGGCTTCTTGCTGTGGTTGTTGTAGCATTCAAGTGCCTCTCTCAGGAAAGCTGTAAAAGGTTTGCACAGCCTCCAACTTTCCTTTAGTTACTCTTCATGATAGATATTCACTGTACCATGCAACTTTCACCTAGACCCACTCTGGTGTTTTAGCATAGAAAAAATGTCCAGAGAGCCCATTTTTTAATTGTGCTACATCCCATTTTCACAGATTCACTAAAAAATGGGGTTTAATTTGCTTTTTAAAAATGCCCAAGGTGCAGGAGTACCTGACAGAAATATTCTGGAAACCCATCACAGAAACTGCTGTCTTTTCACAGACAGATAACTGCATGAATTCAAATAGGAATTGTAGCTTATGTTTATGTATGAATCCTTCGCTTCAGGACAAAAAATAATGACTAATTTACACAGACTGGGAAAAATTCCTCCTCTGGGAAAGCTTTATGTGATGAGATTTTTCTCAGCTTTCTTTAAATCATCTAACCACTGCAGAACATAGGGTAAATCCAATGAAATTAAAGATCCCTTGGAAAATCTGAGTTCTTTCTCATTATTATTATTCTCCTGAGTAATGCATATATTTCTCACTATTGAAAAAAGTAATAATGTCCCTCATCAGGAAGAATCAGCCTCCCTGGTTTCTTTTTCCAGCTACAGCAATAGAACTTTTATATTAATCCAATATCCACATCCAAGCATTAAAATGAAGGCTTGTTTCAAGTCAGTTGAGATTCTACAGTATTTTAAAAGGCAATAAGTGAAACCCCAAACAGATCTGTGTTCCTTAGTTTTTTAAGTCATGCTGACTATGAGTGGTCAGAAGATTGGCTGGCATGTTTTCTTTACCTTTAAAAATGCTCAGTATCACCCTCTTTAAAAGTTTTCCTCCTGCCTCCACCTCAAGATTTCTTCAAACTAGCTGCCAGAGTGAATTCTCTTACATTGTAAAGAAGAAAACAACTAAACAAGGGTTTTTCTGTCCAATGGTCAGTAATTATTCAACAGAGAAATCCCATAAGAGACCAGGTTCAGCAACTGTCCAGGACAGCTGCAGAAAACTGAGGAAGAAACTGAATTTTGCAGGCCACGTTGTGTTTTCCCCACCAGAAAATAAATCCTAAAAATTGTTTCAACTAGTAATACCTAGAGGTTTCAAAAGCTCTTTCCCTTCTAGAAGTACTGAGTTATTTTCTCCTGTGACTGCAGTAGTACTATTTCTAAAACTAAAGACTGGTGATCATAATCTCTCAAATCTGCAGGTTCCTAGATGTGCCTTGATAAGTAAATCAGATTAAAGTGATGATTCCTCTCACATGCCATGTTACTCCCTCTCAGTTCAATCAATGTCATGGAGAGAATATGGTAAAAATAGTGCCCAGCACTGTGCAAAAATCAGTTTATAATATGTGTAAGGGTTTCCCGCCTAATTAAATAAGTTAATTTAGTTAATTTATTTAATTTAGTTAACAATATCCCAAGCATTTTGACCATTAAATTACTTATTTCAATTCAATTTCAAAAATGTCTATTAGAAACATCAGCTAGTATTTCTCAAGAGAAGGCTTGAGAAATAATAATAATAATAATAGTAGTAGTAGTAATAAACCACAATTTAACTCGGCTAGGTATTACTAACTTCCCTCGTGCTTATGCACCCCAGAGTGTAGTCCTATGAGAAAATTCCCTGTTGGGTACTTTTCAAATCCTCTCTTGCATCCCAGCTACCATGTATCAGCCCAGCTACAATGAAAATGAAGGATTTTATTTGTGAGTTCCACAGAGGTGCTTCTTTCCTTCTCCTTTACTTTAACATAGGTTTTAAAACTTTTCAGACCAGAAAAGAAGATCAGAAAATACCTCTTGTAAACAAGAAGTGGTGAAGTATTTTGCTTGGAGACAGAGTTCCTTCATCTTTGGGAACAATGTTCCTTGAAACATTTCTTATCATTTCCTCTTTTAAACAGTTAAATAAAGAGACCTTAAACCAAGGGTTCACAGTGATACTAGCAAAAGGTTAAGATAATATTTGTAGATTATTTTTTCATCAATTATTTCGAAGGGGAAAAGGAGCATAATTTAATTTTAATTGCTGCTCCCATTTCCACAGAATGTTGCGCATTGATAAAATAGATGTAATCACACCGTCTGTGAACACTCTTACTCACGGTGGATGTGGACATGGTAAATTAACCAGAACTGAATAGGAGGAAGTATGGGCTACATGAAAACACTTTAAACTAGTATGTAAATACTTTATCAGAAATATGCTTTGTACAATGCTGTTTGAATCATTTGGCAGCCAGTCCTCCAGAGGCTGATTCCGCAGTTGCTCGTGGTCCCAGTGAGACAGAGCTCCAGGTGTGCTGGAGCTCTGCAGAGCAGCAGAAGGATCAGCTGCATCAGTAAATCCCCATCTCCTCTCACCTTGGGCAGGCATGGAGGTGCACTGCAGGGTTTTGCCTTCTTGTTGCCATGGCCCAAGGGACTGTTAGAGTACAGCAAACTTGTACACTAACCATGTCTCTAAACTTTTCCAAAGTGTCCTCTTTGTGCCATGAAATACACCTTACAGTGAATGCAAGCCCAATTTCTGTGCTGAAGGAACCTGCTGGAATGGTGGGGGAAACAATTTGCAATTTACTCCTGGTATTCAGGAATCAATCGAGACTTGATGAGTCTCTCAGAAAAACAAGTTGTATCTGTGGCTTTAATAGTACAAAGAAAAGGTCCCACAGGATGGAGAGAAAAAACATGAAAGAGTAAGGGAGGAAGATTGGAAGCCACTGATGTGAAGAACAGATAAAAGATCCAGCCAAGCAACACAAGCATACAAAGAAGTTCTAATCCTGAGGAAAAGTGTAAAGTAATTTACGAGCTAAGTTTTCATACAGCTTGGGCTCCATGCACATTCTCTAGTCAAAAAAAAAGCAGAGTCTTTTTCCTCTGAGGAATCTGGAATATTTTAACCTTTAATGAAAGTAGGATTAAATGATCTTGTAATATACAACCCAGTTAATGTATTTTCTTCATTAGTGATTAATTAAGTGATCTGAAAATATCTGAAGACAGAGAAACAGATTCAGATCAAAATTAAATCAAACCAAGTTGTTTTCCCAGCCAAGAGCAAATAAAATCACCAAAATATTTCAGGTTACCTGAAGTCTACTGCTAAACATAAAATAAAGGTTTTTTTCCGATGATTACTTGGTTCTGTTCTTTTGCCCTGTACAGCTAGAAATGTTTTGTCCAGCTGCACAGCTGATACAGGCATTTGACCTAGAGGGCAAGAAGTGCATTTAGAAATAAAGCCAAGTAAAAAGTCGAGAACCAATGCTGCAATATTTTTTGTCCTATCTGTTTTTCTGCATCTCAGATAACAACCGCAAACTTTAAGGAATTCCACCTTGATATTCAGATCTTGTTCAGAAATCTAATCTGACATCTTTTTCCATGTTTCAAACTACAAGAATGACAAAGAAAAAACAATTATTTGAAAATCCCTATTAAAAATCTTATAATGAAACTGTTCTCATAAGTGAATGAAGTAGGTTTAGAACTGGCCTGAAAAATTCCTTATGGGTTTACAAGTTGCAGCAAGTCTCCAGGGAGCTAGATTCTGAGCTATAAACCTGCCAAAGTACACAGATCCATGCAGTGTAGACAACGTTTGGGAGCTGATAACTTTCCACATGTCTCCTGTGTTAAATCACACTTTGCACAGACTTAAACGTAAGGTAAAAATGATAAAGCTAGTAAGGAAAATTCCAGATAGTAGTAGAAAAACAAAAATAAGAGTAGTTGTTCCTAATCTAACGAACTTAGGAGGGTTTCTTCCTCATTTCCTTTGATTTGCAAACTCCTGCAGAAATGATTTAATGTTCATTAGTGTTTTAGATGTGTTTTGCAAAAATGTTTATCCTTCCCTTTCCTTGTCTTTTTCCTCTGTTTATTTCAATGCCAAATGAAAAATAATTACTCCAACTTATGCTACCATTCAAAACTGTTATTGTGAAATGAGCCTGGGATGGCTGCTTGACCAGCTCATTGCTTGGATTTGGCCTGACTAGCAGCAGGACAACAGAGATAATAAATGCTGAACCCAGCTTTGATTTCTTCCATTAATAGAGACATTTAGCTGCTTCTCTGCCTCTCACTCTTATCACCTCCTTGTACTCAGCATTTGCATGAAATCTCTGAACCCTAAGTATATTTAAGACTTATCCACCCCTCTATCAAACACAGCTGAAATTAAAGAACTGTTTCAAAACTTCCCACTGATGGACAAACTACTGGAGGGCACAACCCCATTCCTAGTAAACCATGTAGGCACAGGGGAAAGCATAATGATGCCCATAAACTACAGAAAAGCTTTGCTACAAAACTCTCGCTTCAACCTCTGATTCTTTTTCAGCAAATAATGTTGAAGGTAATGTTTATCTTACCTTTTATTAACTCCTATGTGTTCCATGCTTGAAAACAGCTGTTTAAAGGAAAACATAAAAGGACTATTTCTCTTGCAGAAAATACTGGGGTTTTTTTCAATGGGCTGACAGAGGGGTTTTTTTTCTTTTTTTTTTTGTTCAAGAAGTAACAGCTTTCCAAGATTTTGAAGGAAAGATTATTAAGAGCGGGGCTCAGTAGTGTTTCCTTTTTTCACTGTGTGTATTCACATTTTTCAGGCAAGCTCACATATAAAGCTTTTTAGATATGATCACAAAATCATTAGTAAGAATGACAATAAATAGAAAATAAAACAAGAAATTTCATAAGCTGAAATAGGCATTGAAAAACTTTTTATCATTGAATATATTTCTCTTTGATAGAATTACATACAAGTATTTGTGAGAATCTTGCACGCATGTCTTAAGGATGGGACAGTGGAAAAAATTCAGTCAGAATTTATGTATTTTGGTAGATCATGAACAACTTCTAAAGCTTGCTTTTATTTTAAAAAGCTGTGTTTTCCTTTCTGAACACTTCAAACTCTGAAGAGAGTTTTGCAAAGAAGGATGTTCCAGGAAGAGAAAAGTGCCCTCATTTCCATTCAAAACTGTTCTTTCTCAATTAGTTTCGTCCCCAGCTATTGGAGAGAAATCTATGTATATATGGAGGAGGAGTGATTTTTATGGCACATGAAGCATTTAGGCTTGATATTTTGAAAACACCACATAGCCACACAACCTGGCTCTGTTTCCATACGTACTTAATGCGTGCTTGTAGTGTTTCCAATGTTTATGTGGCCCAGTCAGACAGAAGACAATGCGTTGTGCATTATTGTGCAAATGCATCGATATAATTTGCCTACATTTAATAAGCTGCAATTAAAAACATTAGTTTTTGACTAACAGTGTAGTATAACATGACCACCTTGATTTTTAAACTGGAACTACAATAGGGAACAATTTTTTTTACAACAATTTTTTTTGCTCAGCTTCCTGCCTCCCACCTAGGATACTAACCTTCTTAAAAATCATGAAGTAATCCAGTTACCCTTGCAGCCACAAGGGAGCCTAAGCAACACACGAAACACAGAGCACTGGAGCAGTGTAAATGCAACCTAAATAAGTGGGCATTTAAAGCAACCAGAGCTGCAGACCTGAAAGATGATGGTTTTGGTCAAAAGCCCTGCTTCAGATTGCATTTCTAATGCAGGTTTTAGTCAAACAATGACTCATGGTTTGTTACATCCACAGGGCTGGTGGTTCCTCTTTATTTTCCAATGTTTTGAATTTTCCTATACACTTTTCTTGCTATTTCAGTGTTTTCTCCCATATGTGCATTTGGGAAACTACTACTGAGAAGAAACACATTACCATGTTACCAGGCCATAATAATTTTTTATGTAGTAACTAAGGATTTGGGGGGTTAAGAAGATGTGAGAACTGACTTTTTTTTAAATACTCCTGTTTTCCAAGTGATTAGGTGCTTTTGGATGCATTGTTTATACATGTGCCTACTTGAGTCATCTAAAGTAGATGTGATTTTCTCAGGCTTTGACAAAGTCAAGTTACATCAAAGTATCTCAAAGGAGGCATCCTCTGCACGGAGAGGTTTAAAACCACCAGTTCTTTTTCAAAGCCTTGGCTGCCACATTTGGAAGCATTTTAACCCAACCACCTTATTCTGATGCAAGTAAATTGTGGCATTTGCCCCATAGTCAATTTCAATATTTAGCTAAATCAACAACAGAAATGCAGGGGCTGCATCTGATGCCTGATCTGTCATGGGGCAGACCAACCTATGCAGAGTTTCAGCTGAATAATTTATTCCACAAGTAAAACCACACTGGCATTCAGCCAGAAGATTAAAACATTCTTTGGGAGGCAGCACTGCTGATTGTCAAGGCTATGTGGTATGTGCTGGTTGATGTTTCCATAGGATTTTCCTAACCTTGTGAAGCCTTGGGTAAGGAATGTTACTACCAGGGTCTGAAAATCTTATCCTGCCATGCAGTTCTCCTTGCTGCTCAAACACAGGGCTGTAGCTCTACAGATAAACTCAGCTTCAAATTTTATAGGCCTTGAGGGATAGGAAGGATTGTGCTGGCACCATGGGCTGTGTAGGGGTGTGTCTTTGCCTCCTCCCTCTGTGATGGCACTATCCTGTTAACATTAGTCTGCCAAGTTAGGTACATCATGTTCTAGCAGGACACAGCCTCCTAATGATGCTTGTTTGACAAACAACAAACTTTATTTCCAACAGGTGGTCTGTATGGGATTAAAGGCTGCAATATTGCAATTGGATTTTGGTCACTCTTACAGTCTGAGAAATCAGAGCAAAGCCACTTATATCTAGTAAAAAGAAATTAAAAATCAAAATATTCTGTGGAATGTTGTGTGTTGTTTTTTATAGGAGAAAGAAAAAAATCATGACACTGTCTGATATCCATTAATGGATCCTGAAGGAATAGAGTTTTTTGTAGTTAGTTTTACTTCTGCTGTGGGCCAGAAATAAAATTAGAGTCCCATAGAAGTAGAGTCCCTCAGTATCAGCCCCTGCTGCAGTTAAGGGGGTAAAGCAAGAATCAGAGCAGGCCAGTGAGAAAGGAGCAGGGTGCAGCACCCCTAAGCACAGCCTGGGGGACACAGTGGAAAGACCCCTGATACTGAGATTTGTTGTGTCAGGCTTCCAGCTTGGCTGGCACTTTTCTTCCAGCAGTATACAATCTGAGGGGCTCTTAAAAGTAAGTCAACAAAAAAATTTTAAATGGCACTAAAGAAGAGAAAGAAAGCACTTAGGAAAACTGGCAGGCAGAAGGAAGGATATAGGTTAGGTGTGGAGTAGGGGGATTGGAGAGGATGCTGGAGGAAACAAAGGGAAAAAATAACACAGTGAAAACAAGTAATGAAAGGAGTGACTATAGAAACAACTGACAATGTAAAGGAGCGAAGTAAAATATAATCTCTTATGCAGACATTCACGATTAGGAAAGGTTATTTCTCTTTCATTTTTATTTCATTGGCAGAGAACAGGGAGCTGTAGGGAGGAGGAAATTAAGTGTTTGTTACTGGTGCTGATGGAAAATTTTGTTTCAGCTTCAGCACAGGCAGAGAAAGAATTTTTCCTGGTCAGACCCAGGTGAGGGGTTACAGAGCAGTGGTATCTGTGTCCAAGGCAGAAACCCTTAATATCTGTATTAATTTGTCAGGCCTTGACTAAGGAAAGCAATATTAACGAGACTTTAACATACTTGCCACTGGCATGTGACATGTGTCTATAAATATTTGAGGAATGATGGGATCACTTAACCACTCTTTCTTCATTTCAGCCTCAGTTCCCATCCCAAACTGAACTGGAAAATTTTTTATGCACTTTGGCTTCTCTCAGTTAAATTAACACCCCCACCCCTCTTTCTATACCTCCTTTCCTGTCTAGTTCTTCTGAATCACTCTCTCAAGCTATGTCCAGGCTGCTTTCAGCTCTGGTGTTGAACTGCAGCTTGTCACTAAAGGCACCTTGGCATGTACATAAAAGAGATTTGAAGGTGGAAATGACCACCCATTAAATCACCTCATCCCTCCAGTCAGGGTGGGATTGTTCCTGCAGCACACACCCCAGGGCCTCGGGTTTTAATGCTTTGAGCAACAGAAATTCTACCTCCACCCCCTTTGGGAGGAGTGCATGAGGGCTAATAGATCACACTCTTATGCAATTTTTCCTGATACACAGCCTGCATTTTCCTTTGTTTGATGTCTTCACTCCGTTATTCATCGTTATAACTGGTGCTGGGTGAATCCCAGGTGGTTCTAAGGTTTATTTCTGTTTAAGAAGGCATGCAAAAAGCCAGAGACTACTCCACATTCTTTAAACCTTTTGGTGCCTTCCTGACAGGGTCTGTTATTTCTTCCCTGAAACTTCCCAGGACCCAGTAGAAAGCCCCATTTCTGTCTATCCCAGAAGGGTAGAAGGTTGGATACTGGCCAGTCCCCTGCTCTGGTAAATCTATCCTTAGAACAGAGACTAAAGCCTTTGTCTCCTCAATCTACAATATGACTTTTTCTCATCATTACCCAGTAGCTTAAGTCCTCCAGTTTAATTTCCTGTACTCATCAGGCTGTTGCTGTGCTTTTTGTGCTCCCTTAAATAATTGAGGGATCAATCTGTTTTTATTGCACTGCTTCCTTTGATGGATGAGCACAAGAGATACTTTAAGTATTTTTTCTTAAGAAAGGCATTTCTTAAGCTGTTCTTTCAATTGATATCCCATTAAACTCTGCACTAATCAAACAGGAGCAAGGGGGATCCTTCATTTGTTCTGAGGAAATCTTGCTCAGCAGGATTTAGTTAGGGCTGTGGATTCTTCCCCTGGACCCTCCATCCTGCCCATGGAGCCAAATACTGCAGAAGAGTCTCAGGGTACTTCATGCTTTAAGCATGCCCAAGCAAAAGTCCAACTTAATGGATGGTTCCTGGCAATCCAGTTTAGCAGGGGCACATTATACATGTGTCCAAGGTAATGACAGACAGTGCTGCCAGGACTTTCTCACTCTCTGAAATTCTTCATTATGGGAGCAGGCTCCTCCCTCTTCAGAGCCTCCTCCCCCCCCCCCCCCTCCACCTTCAGCCAGAGGGACTGCTCCTAATGCTGTCATTTTAACAAATGCCAGTTACCAGGGCTGCAGCATCGCCAGATCATACCTTTCCTATGTAAGGGTTGAAGAGAGATTTAAATCCATATTGCTGTAAAAATGGCCTCTGTACTACAGTGAAGTCTGCTCACTCTTCCCCTTTGAAGTTTAAATTATGATAAAAAGTTGTTCTGCTGCAGCAAGAGAAAAAGTGAGAAATGTCTGCTGTAGTCTGGTAGTCTAGGCATTCAGATTATGGGAAAATTATTTTTAAATGCCTTTACCTGAGGCATTCTCATTTTTTATGCAACAGTAAATTGAGTACACAGTTCTACAAATAGCATGTTTTTTCTCTTAGGACACAGGAAGACTCCAGTTCTACACCTCATCCAAATGCAGGATGCTGGATTTCCTCCAGTCACGCCACTACTGCTCTAACACCAGGCAGGACAGGAGGAAGAGGCACAAGCACCACTTCTCCTATGTGCTTTATATAGTTTAAGTGTGCTTTTAGCCTGCCAGACCCCAAAAGGGGAAGCTTGCTGGCTTACAGGCAGCATGGTGGTGCTTGTTGGCCTTTGGAGGTGCTCATGCAGTGAGCAGCTGGGGACCTGGTCTGTTTTCATACCACAGAAATAGATGTGGGAGAAAACCAGAGCTTACAAAGACATGAGCTTCCTATGTCCCTGTCCTGGACAATTATAAATACATCAGCTTTGCCATCAGCTCATTTTTTGTTATCAGCTCATTTTTGAACTATATACACAGGAATCAGACACCTGAAAGCAGGGATTTATTGTCTAAATTAAAAGGCAGTATCAAGAAGTAGCTGCCACTCATAATAAACTGCCATGCTGCCAGAGCAATTAACTGGAAAGAGTACTTACCTATAGAAAGGGGAATACAATTATTTTTTTCTGAGGCAGAGGACTAAAAGCCATCATACCAACCCTAAAATGACACAGGAAGACTTACCAAGAGTAGCATATGTATGCAGGGAGACCCTTTTTGGCTCATACAGGCTTTACAGACTGTAAATTACGGTTATTCCTAGGAGGAAAGAAAAGAGGTTCTGTCAGTTGTACAATTACTTTTTATTGGCAGTGCTCTTTCAACTCAAGAAAACATTGGCTGAGGTTCAAGACCAAGATTTGGCTCAAATGCCACCACAATTTTTCAGAAATGTGATGAATGTTCCTCAAGAAATAGTTTCCTAAGGAAGCCACAAAAATGTGTCCAGCTAGGTTTCAGGATATCTAAAATGATATCCAGAAGTTGCTACCACTGAAGATCAATTGCCTTAAGTAATTTCTTAAATTACATTTTTACCTGTCAGACTGGCTGAGGCTGTCTGACAAAGGGATCTCTGACACATTTGGATGAACAGTTTCATAAACTTTGATGTATGTATACCTCTACACAATTCATCACACCTATCTCAAGCATTTATTTTGAAGGATAACCTATTAAAAAAAAAAATTACCCATCTAGTGACAGTGGAAGACAGTCCTGTCACTGTGACATGTTGGCCTGAGGGTCATACACTGAATATAAATACAGTCAGTGAACTCTCATGCCTGAGTGAAAATATTCCCAAGTCTGAGTGAAAACTTCATTTTAGAAAATCTGATGAGACATTTTTCAATTGCTGTCAATGAAGGCAAAATGTCAAAAGTCTGTCTGCCTGCTGTCTGCCCTGAAGATGTGTCCCTATGACATAGCAGGGTTAAAACATTAACTACTCTCAATTCTGGAAAATTTAGAAAATTATCAAATATTGGTAAACTAATCTTTAGCTTACCCTGACCTAAATCTTAAATTGCTAGAAGAGACTGGCAATATTTCATGTAAAATATCCACTTGTGTTCCCAAAACACCTTTAATGGTTACTCCAGTTATCTAGAACACAAAAGGCTAAATGTACAATTTTTCTACAATGCTTTATACAGAAATACTGGAAAATTTCTAGGTATTTCCAGAGGATTCCTGTCTGTAATGGGATGAAGATATAAAAACATAACCATCAAGTAAAAGCAAGAGAAATAACAATTTTTTGTAGTCATATCTATAAGGAGACAGAGTTAAAATAAGCTAGATTGTAACAAATATTTGGAGTATCTTCTACATTTTCAGAAGATTAGTATCTTTAGACTTTTAATCAGCTATACAAACTGGCATATTTTTTTACAGTATTGAGTTAATTAAATGTAGTGACATATTTAGAGATTTACCAGTGAAAGGCAATGCTGCTAGGATATTAGTTCAACCCTCCCCTAACTGAATGGGCCTCTCCAAATCTGCGCTGTAGAAAGGTCCATAGTTAACCCAGAGGATGTTTTTATCTCTTCATCAACTCTCCAGTGAATTCTCAATACTTTGAGTAGTTTTGATACAAGTGTGACCAGATACTTCTTCCTCACACTAATTTCCCGTTATTTGAGGTTATAAAGGTCTGGCATACTCTCAAGCACAGATTTTAAATCTGGCAACATTGCTCCAACAGACACATGCATACAGAAAGCAGAAGGCTAGACAAAACAGGATAATGTGAAGACTGTATTTAATAACACAGGAAATCAAAATTCCCCAAATTTGATAAGATTGCTGCTAAGAAATGAAATTGTAGCTCAGTGAAATATATAAGTTTTGCCCCTCTGCAGGCTATAAAAGTTAATGCTTGCTAGTTAAGGTTTCAATGCATTTCAATAGTTTGGTTCATAATTGCTTGCATTTCTAGACAATTGAGAATAAATACAAAAATATTCAAAGTTCATTTGGAGTTCACTGACTAAAACCTTTACCAGATCTTAAAATGCAGTGGGCGAGATTTTTTCCCAAGAAAAGGTTAGATTGATTCCTGATTTAATCAGTTGCTAAGCATTATTAAAATCAGTGGTTTATAGAGTTTCTTAGACCAAGAATAACCCTCCTGTTATTGACTCTGTGCCATTTGACAGTACCCATCTGAGACCCTGCTATGTGGAACAGACCAAGGATGTAAATAGATGACAAAAGACACCATAGAAACGGGTGATAACATATTCCTATGTCTTTAATGGAAACATATTATTACAATTTAGGTTATGTAAGATTCTTGCATTTTTAAAACGTGTGAAAGAAAATGCACAGAATAAAAAGTCAAAGGACACCAGTGAATGCAGATATTTTAAACAACCAAATCATAGAAGAAATAAAATACATTACACAAATAACAAAGGTTATATCCACAGTCATGAATACGCACTCTCCTCTACACAAAAACAACAATAAATAAAGTCACATTATATGCAGATAGTTCTACTTACATCAGTACAATATACTGCACAGCTTTCAGTTTGTTTTCTGCTCAGTTGGCACTAGGTTTCTCTTCATCCAGTATTTTTCCATTAATAGGGAACAGCATCACCTTAAAAAAGGGGACAAAGTTCCTGTCCAGGAAGTGTCTATCCTGAGTCCGGTTAGTTTTTGATTGTTACAACTTATGCACAAGAAACACAGCAAATTCTACCCATTGCCTTCATCCTGCCTGTCCCAATTTCTCAGCACTTTCAGACCTGGCCAGTACAGACTCTCTTTTCTGAGAGAAAGAGAAGTCCAGACCATCCCCAGGAAGAAAACAACACAGCTGTGCTCCTTGTGCCTGCTGCTAATGCACAACATCAGAGAAAACTCTGTAGATAGGGCATGGGGGGCAGAATTGTGTGTTCCCTGTGCAGACCAGTTGACATTACAAAAGAAACCCCTAAAATAAGATTTATTTTTTTTTAATACCAATTTTGGTACCTTTTTGTTGCTCAGTGTCCTCTAGAAATATTCATGTGACAGAAAAACTGAGGAACAGTTCACACAGAGTGGATTTTAACCTTTCCAAGATTGTTCATCTAATGAATCCACCTAACATTTCTGAATATAGCTTAACATACAAACTGTAACAGTGTCAGATTATTCAGAGTAATTTGTCTTTGATGCAGAATATTAATTTAGTAGCTAGTGAGAGATTTTGAGGGAACTGTAAGTCTCTCCTTTTTGCAAGTATTTTATGCTGTAAATTTGTTTTATGTCAGTTGGGACCTTCTAAAAGGTAAATTATGGGATAAGTAATTGCAAAATAAAAGTCTATATAGTGACATACTGGACACAAGAAAGGAACATTAACTGGAACATTAACCCAAGAAAGACTCAAAACTGCAGCAGCCTTATCTTCTTGATCAAAACCAGCAGTAACTCCACAAAAAGTCCAACACTAACCTTTTTCCTTTCTTCCTCTTTGCATGAGATAAAGGGGGAGCTGCACTTATGACAGACTTAAGGCCTCACTGGAGCAAACCACAGTGCTCAGGCTTTCTGTTTTTATTCTTTAGATGAGAACAGACACTATTAATGTCTACTGCACAGCTTGCTGACCCTGCAGACAGCCAGGTCTGACGTCTCTCACAAACAGCTATTTGTTTGAATTTCAACAATCATTTTTCATCAGTCTCAGAGCTCAGATGATAAAAGGTATCTGAGAATGGAAAACAATTCAGCCCTCAAGCCATCTGAATTAATTTCTGCCTCTAAGCAGGGATATGCACAGTGCAAACTCTTCCATTTCTTCCACTTGAAAGTTTTCACACACACACAAATCTTTTTGTGCTTTCAACAGTGAGAAGGAAAGGGGGGGAGGAGAGGTGACACACATACAACATATCTGAAAGCAGAACTTTTCCCAGCATGTCCTGAAAAGTACATTCCAAGAGCAACGCCTGTGTTTCTTTGTTTCTAAAAAGGGCTAAAACTGACTCTTACAAAACATGCACTTTGAAATTTGTCCCTTTACAGCTCACTGTTGTGAGGTGAGTTACTATTGCATGTTGCTAATCAACAGAAAACGTAATGTACCATTAGAAACTGACATTTCTGTTGCCATGTGCCCTGCCATGGGGAAGGTGGTTCCTAGACTTGACATCATTTTATAGCAATAACAATAAGGACTTAAAAAACCCCAACAGGTAATTCTAGGTCTACAACTCTGATAGTGGCTGGTGTGGCCATGGTGTGTTGACACCACAAGGTGTGCTGACAGCTGAGCAGTGCTCAGCAACGAACCATGTCTGAAATTACATGAAAGCCAACACTCTCAGTGGGAAGGAGTATTTCTGACTAAATGATAGAAAATGGCTGTCTTCTTTTCAAAGTACTTCTGAACCTAGACAAAAGACAGTGGGAAAAAAAAAAGTAATTAAAGATTGTTCACTCGACTCTTGGAGAAAATGAGGAAAAATAACCTTAACTGCTTTACTGAAAGAACCAGAATGCCCACATGGCTACACTCTGAAGCATGGAGGAGGGCAGTGAAGGATGTGGAACTGTCTTGAGCTCCGGAAAAGGTGGACTGAATTGCCAAAGAAATTTATGACCAGGGCTATTTGCTTCCTGTCTTTGATGTCTATTCTTGGCTCTCCAGGAGCATTATAGCATTCATGAGGTGAAAACATCACTGGAGCCAAGGTCAGCTAAGGCTGATGCAGCCTGCTCCACTGCAGAGCTGAGACACTCTGAACTGCTTCAAGCCTGCAGACACTCACTGATGTCCTGAATTTACTTCCACTGAATCAGTAAGAGGGGTTTTTTGTCAGTTTAATGTGTGATTGTATTTCTAAGCCAAAAAATGAATCAGAGACCAACCTCCCAGTAAAACATGTTGTCAGGGAGAACACTCTTTATTTTGTCCAGCAGAAATGTTTTCAAAGCATTAGCTACACCTTAATAACTCTCCACCAAAAAACTTCAACAAAATATTTCCAATAATGCGATGGCACATTGCTTAAGAACAAACTGAAAATAGATCAACATGGTTTATTTTCAGAAATTAATTAATACAACTCTTTAATAAACTGAATTCTGGTCACAATCTTCCAAAGTGCTCTCAATCACACTCAGTCACAAGTTTTAGCAAAGACTGAATGTTTCCAGAGCTCAGCTAGGTGTGGTCTTCAATGAAGCACACTAGAGCAGGAACTGGTGTTGGGGGTAGTCACAGACAACTGAGAACACACAAACTGTCCATAAACAAAAGTCTCAGAACTACCAGTGGCCCAGGACAAAGCACCTAGACATCTGACTCTGAAGCTGTGGGTTTCAGGAAACTAAATAACAGATACTTTTGAAGTTCTGCTTCATCTTTGTCCCTTGCAGTAAAGCCTGGGAGTTGAAGTTATGAAGGTAAAAAGGCAGGAAAACTGCCCATAGAACTCTCAGCAAGAGGATTCTGAGATGAATCAGATATTAAGCTGATCACCACTTAGTTATTTTAATAAATACAAAATTAGGAGAATTTGTCAAACTTTAACAAACAGAGTGTGAAGCCACTAGTTCAATTTCAATTTAACAGGCACAACTGTAAGAATTAGCAATAAATATGGCTACACAGCCAGCCTTTCTTAAATTCAAACACATGGCAAATCTCCCTTTGGTTCAGCCACAGCCAGGATCATACCCTTTGGTCCCAAGTGAGCAAAGCACTTAGAAGCTGAAGTTGAGCATATTTTAAGTGTATTCTGAAGTGCTGAGCTGAGTCAAGGGTCTCCTTGTGCTTCTCTGTAATACAGATGTATGTTTGTAATACGAGCAATTTGTTGAAGCCAAAAATGTAGGTTTTGAAACCTCTTTTGAGGATCAATTATTATTATTTTGATTAAACATTCCCTTACAGAGTTCGGAGCCTAAACATTGTGGCATTGAGCTAATGCAGATGAACCAGAAAGGAAAAGTGCATTAGCCAGTAAAGACTCTCTCTGCTGAATAATCTAAACTCAAGACAGCTTCTGATCTATGCTCCATGGAAGACCTGGGAACTATTAGCAAGAGGCCTGTGAAAGGCAGCTAAGAAGAGCAAGTTTATTTATGCTATGAAGGAATCTACTTATGTGAAATGTCTTAAATTATCTCCACACTTCCATGGGAAAAACACATACATGTGTAAGCATCAATTTGCAAACATTAAAGCCCATTGATCTAAAATGCTCTAAGGTGCACAGAAGGTTCACCTTTCTTGGGAGGTGCTGAGATTCTGGCAAAGCCTAGGTCAGCACCCCACAACAGACACCTCATAGAAACACTTCCTGAGGTCATGATTTAAAACCCTACATAAAGGTTTTAAAGCATTAGAATTAATATTCTTTTTTAAAGTGACCTTTCACTACACTTTTTTTATAGGTATCATAAAATGACATAATAAATACACTGTCATAAGAATTTATTGTCCCAGCCAGATCTCCTGTCTTCTGGTGTGACTCAACTGTGCATGGCACAGGAAGAATGCACATTTACACAACTGTCTTGATTCCAACCTAGCCACTGTTTGAGTACTACTTCATACTGCAAAGCAAGTCACAACAAAAATAATTTCCAAAAAAGTCTTATGCTTCAATCATACCCTGTTTTCTCTACACATCTAAAATTTTTCCTCCACTTTTTTATTGTGGCAAAGAAAGAAAAAGAAAGAGTAGTCAAAAGGGTAAAAGATCAAAATACTGAAAGGCATATTTGCAAAACCAGAAGTAGAACAAAAGTATCTCAAAAAAATCCCAAACTTTCAACATGCCCAGGGAGGGGGGAACTCAACTGCTTGGGGGGAAAAAAAATCTGGAAACTAATCAGGAAGTCATTTTTCCTCCCCAAGTCCATATCAGTAAGAATGCTGCTCTAGACTACTTCTGGTGCCCATGAAATAAGGAGAATACTTCAGAAAACTGTCCACTGATCAGTGCTGCTTTGGCTAAAACACCTTTGTAGAGGTCACACAGGCCCAGACTGGGAAATGGATGCTGGAAATCCATTTCCTGTAGTGGAGCTGCCCTGACAGTCAGGAAGCTTTGCTCTCTGGTTACCCGGGACATAGGACAGTATATCACAAGGGCAGGTGATGAACCCTCCATATGCTAGGAATAAATTTAAATGTAAGGGGAAAACCCATGTCCAACAACAAATAAAAGGTGGCAGAAAGCAGACACAGCGAGTTCTTGCTATTCACTCCCAGGTATCCCAAAGTGGTTTCTCAGAGTTGGTAGCCTGGCCAACTGACTTTCAGGGCCTAGAAGTTTTGTATAAATCAGGCTTCAGAGCCAGATTTGAGATTAACTTTCAAGTTTGGCTAGAACTGCTGAGACCAGAAAGCTCTGCTTATGAAATCAGAATAGAATAAACCAAAATATTTAACAGACTCTTAGAATCAGAGTCATAGCTCTGTTTTCCCACTGACAATACTTTTATGGATCTTCTTCACCACATTTGCAGCAAGTACAGTTAATTTCCATTTGTTGACTAGAAAGTGCAAAGCTCTCCTTTGTCTAGTATAAAATAACCTGTCAGTAGCTAATTCAACACAGATTCAGTTTTTCTCCTGGTACAATAAATGGCAGAATTTCCAGGGTACTGATGGCAGCAGGATTAAAGTCAGCCTCAAAGAGTGTTTTAACACATGATTCCTGAAGGTAGTTCCATGGGTGTTTAATTGTATACACATGGATGGTTAACTCTCACTGACTTCTGTAGGACTCCTTAACATGTGAAAAATGCATTATTTACAGCATCAGGGTGATCATCACAGAGACAATTCAATAACTGCATTTGTGTTGTTTAAGTAACTATTTGAATGTTGCACATGACTGGAGAAAAAAGTAGGGCAAAAATTCTATTACCATCCACAAAGTCATTTCTCCTCCCCTAAATACTGGTTCTGAAATGTATTTACAGCTGTTGACTTTCCCTGCATATTACTCCTATCATACAAAATATGTCTTCAAAACATCCTCTTCCTTAATTTTTAATCCTACCAAAGCAAAAATAGATACTTTAATAGAAAAATACAAGATTAAAAATATCCTAAAAAATAAAATGGCTGCATGGAATGTCATTTTTATACACAAAAAAAATCCCCTTTTGAATTGCATCAGCTATACAAACACTTTCATATTTACAGTTATGGATGCAGTCCTGTGCTCACTGAAGTTAATGGGATTTTGCCATTGACTTCATTAGAAACAGGAGCAGGCTTGACACGGACTACATCTGCCCCTCTGAAAAGTCATGGCAGTGGAAAGAAGAGTGTGGCAAAGCACATATAAGACTGAGGAATTAATCAGTCCTCTCCAGAGATCTGATTGTCTTCTCTGTCTCTATTTCACATGTGTGAAACTCCTCATCCTCATCCTTCACTGGAGTTTTTCCTAAGTCCCACCAGCTAAGAGGGAGAAAAAGTGCTTTGGATTGTGACACCACACAAACAAGGAAAGAATGGTTTGTGTGTTTCCACCTGCCTGACTTTCTCAGAGGAATTAATTAGAACCAAGTGCCAGTTCTCTCCCAGAACTAAGGCCCGTACACCAACTTTCATATCCCCTGTTATCAATGTCAGTGATTCAGTGATGTAGGATCATACCCCAAACCAATCCCTTTTTTCCTTTTGACAGCAACCAGCACCTGTGTCTCTGAAACCATATTTGATACCCATGGGTGAGATACAAATATGGAAGGAGGTGGTAGAAGCTAAAAAAAAAACAAAAACAAAAAAGGAACAAAATGAGGCATTCCCCATCAACTAAACCAACATCTGCTAGCCTTAATATATGCCTTAGGAAATACTGTTTTTACATATTAAGTACATCCTATAACATCAAACTGCATAATTTTCTTTTCTCATGAGATGAAAGGCCATGCGGCATAACGCGATTAGTAAATCATTCCTGAGCTTCTGAAAGAAATTAAGACAAAATTACTGCTTAAAGAGTGAGTTCTTCAAGAGCTTCTTCTTTTTACACTGATGTCTTTGGTTGTGTCCTTTTCTCTAATTCTTTCTTTTCCCTAGGAAGAATGGGATTCCTTTTCATCTTCTTCTTTATGCAGCAGAAAAATGAGATCTAATGGAGTCTTCACGTAACTGCCGATGTTTCCCCATGTTACAGTCCTCCTGTTGAGTTCGTCTCTCAATAGTTATTCTGTATTTCTTTCTGCATGAAAGGAGAGGAACAGAATGAGAAATGCCTCTCCAACTACAGGCTAACAGACTTCCCCTATGAAGAATGCCTGTAGGGGACAGCTGGGTGCCATTTGAAAAATGAAACGTGGCAGAATGTGAAACCCTGGTCAAAGATTAAAGTAGTTTGCCTCAGAACATTTTACCCAGGCTCAAGAATGCCTGTTAATTTCTACATGGCAGTCTCAAAGCACTAAGGCACGGACATTTGCTTCTTTGAAAATTTCTGATCTAAGTGATTAGGAGTTTTTGTGAAGTGTCATGTGAACTGTGTTACTTCACTGCTTTATATTGATCAAAGCCAATTTTCTTTTCAGTATGCTGGGTGGGGGGGAACTTTCTGCAGAGTTCAAACAACAGCTCTGACTATTCAGCTGCGTTTCTCACTGAAACTATGTATTAACTAACTAATCTTCCCATTTTCCTCTGAGAAAGCGACTATGTTTGTAATGTCAGAGGAGGTAACATGATGAATTAAGAAGAGGGATGTAGAAGACAGATAAGAAATAAACACAAATGCTCGTGTATCAGACACAGCTCTTCCTGTGTGTCTTCCTCTAGGGCCTTTTGAAGAATTCTGCTGTACTTTGTATGTCAAACCCTCTGACTGCCTTTTAGCTTTCCCTTTAGTACCCAAATCTCCCCGCAAAAACCATCAGATGATTCACATTTACTTTTTATACGTTTCGGCTTCTCCTCAGTTTCAGGACAAATTTTTCAGAAAGGCATTAGTCCAGCCCCAAGTGCTTGCTGGAGGAGATGCATGGCAAAAACCTTGTATGCCAAGGAAAGCCCTGTTCCACCAGCACAGGTAGCAGGAGTCACATGTAGGTATGCAGCAGTGGAAGAAAGATTTTTACAACACCAAGGTTTTGATTCAAGCAACATGGCTGAATAGAAAGTGGCAATCTAGAAGTTCTGAAAATACTCCCTCAGTACTTGTGTCTGTATCAGTAAGCTCCAAAATAACTTGAAATAGCTGTGTCAATTTTTTTATGTCTTTTGGAGTCAGACGCTTACATGGGTCAGAGCATGCACAGCAGTAGCTCTTGCACAAGGACCAGTCCAGACTTTAGATATACAGGTGTTTAAATTAAAATCTGGTCAAAGTTATGGATCAGAACTACTCCCCAGACCCTTTAACTGTTTGCATGCACACTCAAAACTGTATTTGTATACTCATTTGTGACAATTACATATCCAAATGAAAGGCAATTGTAAGGGTGTATTTACAGTTTAAAAGCTACAGAAGCTGCAAGTACAAATTACTTCAGACACATAAATGCTAAACGAACATTTTCTGAAAATCTGACCCATGCACCCTGATTTGTTAGGTTTCAAATATTTATTCTCGTGGTGGAATAAGGAGGTTGTCCCTGCTCCTGCTTTGAGCAATTGCAATGAGATCTCCAGAGTGAAATTCACCCACAGGTCTACAGACATCTCCAACATATCCATCTGACAGCACCTGCAGGTTGCTTCAGAAAACACAGAAACAGGCCTCTTCTAAGAGACCTGGTTTAGCTTTTACATGAAGATGACATGAACTGCACAGATGAAAAGTGCTCATTTCTCCCCTCTGACCATACATAAAAAGAATGGGTGTTGAGCTCAGGTGTATTACATCTACTTCTACAGATATCCACCTTTGGTCACATGGATTTCCAATCCAAATCTTTGTGTCAGATGAGTTTAAGGAGTTTAAATTCTGTTCTTACAGTGATATTTTTCATAGCTTTATACCACACCAGGATATTTATTCTTTTATTTCTTGTCCTTACACACCAATTCCTTCCCAATATCAGCAATGCTACAACCCACACCTAACAACTGTCCTCTCTGGTTGAGAATCTGTGTAAGATGCAAGAATCTCTGATGACATAAAATATAAAGAGAGATTTTTATTCTCTTTTTCTTTTAAAGGTAGTCTTTATTCAGTCTAAGACAACTTAATTGTATATCAAAATCCAAAAAACACACTGAACATACACAAGAATAAAATCACCCTGCAGAATTTCAGTTGCAAGTACCTGATTAATAAGCTTGGTTCTTTGAAACCCTGAAATGTCCTGATGAATTGAAGCAAGATTTGCTTGTTTTATTTTGTTAACATTTTTTATAAACAGTTGTTTTTTAATTGACAGAATTATTTGATTCTTGTATGCAGAGTTAATTCTATTCTCCTATCTGGCTTTTCAACAGTAGGAGGATAAATTACTGTATACATAAGGTGCTGAAAATGTATAACTAATTTATTCCGTCAGTAGAGGATCAATTTATCAAGACTTTACATTTGCTGACTAACAGTGTAAGAATTATTTAACTTAAACACGAATAAAACACTGATCACCCTGCACTGACCTCAGCCTATTAAGTTAAATGCACAGCTCTGGAATCCAAATGCTCTCTTACACCAAAACAGAAATCTCTTTCTGTTCTGCAGTACAATTCCTTTCAATACCAGGCAAATGATATAAATCTCTTGCAGATCACAGCCTGCACAACTGTGCTGGCATGGAGCAGCAAACAAAGGCAGCTTTCAAGGCCAGGGCACTTTACTAAAGCAACTGTGAATGTCTGGAACTCACTGGAATTACTTCCATGAGTAACATCACTTAGGGTGTAAGTAGTTACAGGATGAATACCCAAGTCAGTAAAATTATTTGAATAAACACAAAATGACAATCAAAGTGCGTTCAGTGTCTCTGGTGAAAATGTTACCACACACTATTATGATGTCTCTGTGTCTCACATCAAGGATGTTCTCCAGAAGCTGACAAGTCTGGATGACAAATAAAAAGTTTACAGAACTTTCAATGAATTGGACTAACCTGAAGAAGTAAAAAGCCATTAGCAATCCTGCTCCAAGCAAGGCGCCCACAACTATTCCTGTAACTGCTGATTCTCCTAGACCACCTGCTTGAAAAGGGGAAAAAGAAACAATCAGGGTTTATATTAAGAACTATCTGCACTCATGTATTGGAAAACACACACAATTAGGAAATTAGTGACAAACACTAGATAATAACTAAAGCCTTTTAGAGCTCAGAACTCCATGGGAACCTGTTCCACTGTCTGCATGTTTACTTTTTGTCCTTGCTTTCCTTGGGGCTGAAAAAGTCCCCAAATCAGTACCAGATGAAGGCACAATTCTGGAGATGTGATACAAGGGAATATTGTTAGGTAACTGGCTAGGACAGCTTGGTTTGAATCATAACATTGACCATGGTTACATGATGCACATAATGGGCATCAGCACTGAATACGCCTTGAAGTCACTGTAACAGAAACAAGCTCATTTTACCTAGATTAGAATCATAACCCCCAATCACCCAGGTTTATTAAAATGACTATGATTATCCAACAGGTCCTCAATTTTTTCTAATTTCCTGAAGATATGTTGTTTCAAGTTAAAGCCATATGACTTTTGACTGGCTTCAAACCTCAACAGAGACAGAACAGAGATACAGTGGCTGAAGGGGAGCCCAAAAAGGGACTGTCTCTGGGAAGTTCAGGGAAGAACAATGGCATTTTCATGTGCATGTAGTCTACTCCCACTTCCATTCCCACCTGGGTTTGTGGAAAGGAACAGAGAAGGGAATCAAACTGCTCCCTCCTTTTCCTTCATCCTTGACCCCTTGAGGGGATTCTGTCTGTACAAAAGGAGGAAGGTGCACAGCTACACCACACTGAAGCAGATAGTCTGCATTCACACCAGTTTTTCAAGGGTTCAAGAATTATCAGGCTGGAGTTACCTTTTCACTGCAGGACTAGAAATTTGTCTCCTGTGAAAAGTTAAGACCACCTTTTGTCACTGAAGCATCAGTATCCTCCTACCCCAATCTTCCTGCGGTGTCCTACTCACTACAACACGGTCTGTGATGTCAAGGGTGCTGGAAAGAATGGACACCTGCCCTTTGGAGAGTAGTCTCAGCCTTCTGAATTCACAGATGTCACCTCATTCAACTGTCATCACTTCTCCTCAGCCTACTGAGCCCCTCACAGTGCCTTCTCATACCACTGAAAATCATTCTGCACTGGGAGAACGCTGCTCCCACTGGCACAGCTGCCAATTATCAGTGTGATTATTCTCTGCTGGGGTTTCAGTTACATCCCTCTTTCTGGCTAAAAGGCTCCTGCAAAGACCTAAGGCCTACAGGGCTCTGGCCTGTGCATGATTACTGTTATGTTTAAATTCAGGGAAGTGATTCAGACCATGTACTACCCACGGCTGTCAGACCTTAACCTCCCAAGCAGTTGGGAGAGAGAGAGAGCCAGTCACCATGTCTCAGTTGGACAACTGTGCTGAACAATTTAATATGGCCCATTAAGTTGCAGAAACTCATGGATTCTCCTCTTTGGAGCTGGTGCAGAGGCATTAAGTCACTAAACTTACATGATTTACACGGTGTATTGTTCGTGTGCTCTGAAACTCTGCTTTCATCTAGGCGCAGCCTGCCGTGGTTCCACGGGTATTTCACATTCGATCGGATTTCAAACCGCCCCTGCTTTCCATAGTAGTCCCCGATCACCTATGCAAAACAAGAAAGGGATGAAAAGATTTTCCTATCAATTTGAAACAAACAGGAGAGAAGCATCACTCACTCGACTGCTGCGGCATGATGTTGAATGTCAGAGAAGAGGGCTGAAGGGGTCTGTGGGAGGTTATGTAGTTCGTGCCCTGCCCTCGGGCAGAATCAGCTGAACAAAAGCATTCCTGACAGATGTTTATCTAATCTGTTCATGAAAGCCTTCAAAGATGGAGACTTGACAATTTCTGCACCAATTATTCTGGAACTTAGCTAGCCTTACTGTCAGTTGTTTTCCTCAGCATGTAAAATAAAATTCTTTTTTTTGTAATTATCCATCACTTGTTACCAAATTGTCAGTGGTCATAGAAACCCTTCCTTTCTGAAACACTGCTTTTCATAATCACAGGCTTTTATCTGATTCTGCCCTCAGGCTTCTCTTCTATATAAATCCAGTTTACATTAGCTTTTTAACCTTCTGAATATTTCTTCTACTCTCCCTGGACTTTTGTTAATTTGCTCCATAGTGAGTTGAGTGCTCAGGATTGTCACCCAGCTTCAGCCCAGAATCCTGACTGGGCATGAACAGACCCAGAGCAGCCCTGCCCAGAAGGACTTGCGGGTGCTAGTGGGTGAGAGGCTGGATTTTTTCATACCAATTAATAAAAGCACTTCAGAATTTCAGTCCTGTCTTCAGCAGTTTAAAGATAACTTATGTGGAATCTACTGTAGCAATATGCCTGAAAACACCTATGTACAGCAGCAGGACCATATACTGTGACAGTGAAGTGGTCAGAAGCAATAGCAGAACCACATCAATAGATCTATTTGTCCTCCCACAGATAAAACCCAGATATTAATACACTAGGTTTAAAATTCATGCATACCCTCTTCAAATCTTTCACCTGAATTTCATTTTGAAGCCAATGACTTTAAAGAATGTTTCCTCTGGTTAAATACACAAAGGTATATTTTAGTCTAAATAAAGACACTTCTTTCTCTCGCAGTTGAAACTGGGATATAAATCTTTTGAAGAATGAATGTGTTCAACATTTGTCCAAAAATTAAGGCAAATCGAGTAAACTGGAAAAAATAGAGACTATTCACAGGCACCAGATTATTTATTAAGAGATTGTTTAATTTATCAAGCAGGAGTGAGTAAGTCCTCTACGAGCACAACTTACTGAATAAGAAAATAAGCAGAACGGGTTCAGAACAAAAAGCTGTAAGCAGAAGCCACATGGATTCAGATCAGAAGTAGGATACAGATTTTTGAAGAGCAGGAGTGGTTGATCTGTGGAACAAATACTGAGGGCACCAGCAACAAAGTCCCTGTCCTTGCAGTGTCTCCAAACCGAAAATAAATGCCTGTTACAACATGAGCTTTAGTCACATGTAAACTACAGGGCTCCATAAAGGTTAAGAAACCTGCCCTTGTCTAATATAGCATAGGTCAAACAAGGAAATCCAGGTTTTCCTCTAGCTTTAAACTCTGTGAATAGACCTGGGAAAACAGCTCTGCCCAAACACCCATCTGTCTGTCACAGTTCAGCTGAGAAACATTCTCATACACAGAAAAAAATCATCCAGGTGAATAGAACAAGTTGTCAAAGAAACAATATTTTTAGAGTGAGGCATGAAGGTAGAAATTATATGGCAGACAAAAGTAGTAAGCAATCATGTGTAAAATGTTAATTGCATATATATTTATGTACCTAATACAGCAGAGGGAAATTCCACAATAAGCTAAAAGAATAAATGGAACATTAAAAAAAAAATACTTTAAATTGCAAGTGAAAGAGCAACAAAAGGAATGGTAAGAGAGGGAAATTAAATTGATAAATGTGATAAAAAGCTACCGGGCTGAACAAACAGAACACAAATTGTTCATACCAAATTATCCCAACCATTTTGTACTCCTACTGCCCCTGGGAGTGTCTGCAGTTTACTGCAGTGCCTGCAGTGTAGTTTTTATATCACTTTTACACATTACAACACCCAAGACATCCTCAGACTTTTAAAAGGGCTCCTTGATTTTTTTCTCTGCTGCAGTACCAAGAACAATATAATCTCACTGGACTCAAAACCACACATTGAAATGTTCAGCTCAGATATTGCTACGTTTTGTTTGAGCTTGTTGAAATTAGGTAGACCAGCAAAGCTGAGACTGATGCTGATTTTGCAACTAACAAAAGCATCCTCTGCAGCTGGACTTAGGGCACTGCATGTATTAATAAACTCAGCCCAGACATGCTATTCTCTGTGTGCAGCTGGTGCTGTTTCTCACAGACTTTTTCACAGTCCATCTCTTCCAATCCCTCTACATTTAGTGGAAAAACCTATCTAGTACATATGGAGCCATCTGATTAAAATGTTTCTTAAACACTGAAAAGAAGGCAAGTCAGGAATGTCTGCCTGACAAACAAGGCCAGGCAAAGTCTGCACTCCTGCTTGTGGCCGACCACAGAGTAAGATCCAAATACCTGTACTTCTGTGTTAATACACCAGGACAATTTGTGCATCACTGTTGCTGTAAGATTAATCTTTCTTTCCAACAATGAATAAAAAGTCTTGCTCATTTTTAAACAATAATTTCCCTTTTCAAAATTAGCGGTGCTTAGCCAGCTTGTGAAAATTCACTCTTTAGTTAAAGCCTAGCATCATGTGAAGCTGTATTGTTAAAGAAAAGAAGGAAGTTTAAAAAACTTGTTATAACTACTTCAAGATAGCTATTTTACAGAAAGGATTTGGTCTTTAAGTTGATAAGATTAAACCTCCAAGTAAAGAGATGATATCATGTTACTTTACACTGAATTACTAATTCATCAGTGGCCAATTGCAATCATGTTTGTTTCCTTACCTCCTGTGTGCCTGCCTCCGGGTCCGTCATTCCAATCACAGAGAAATCCCCATATCTGTCTCCATTGGCATCAATGGACACCTGCCCTGCAATGCCTAAAGAATGGCATGTGAGGAATCAGAAGATTAATTAGTTAAAATACTGAGCCGTTCCAAGCAAAACATGAAAACAGTGGACAGGTTTTTGCAGACCGATAGGACAGGAAATCTCATCAGTCTCCCTGCATTTTTGTTGGCATTCCAGAAGAAATTGTAATTTCATCTCAGTGTCTGCATTCCTGAATTCTTAACATTTCTCCTTTTTAAATATTAAACGTGTGAAACTGGTGAATATGTGCGAAAAATCTAATGCAAAAATGAACATGTAAGACTAAAACACAGATACATTTAATGTGAATTATTTACAGAGAGCCTAATCCTGAAATATCTGATGACGCCTCATTAAAGAGAGTCCAGTTCATGTGGACACAGAGGCAGAGATATAGGCTGAAAGGCCTGCTGCACCCATATAACCAGTCCAATGCTGATTCCACCCAATGGAATACTGGAGATGGCATGGACAAGGGGCATCACGTGCACTACAAATGCATTAAGCCCTGCATTCATATACTTAAGATTAACTACATAATACGTGCAGTTTGGTTTATATTCTTAGAGCCCCATTCCACTTCCCTGTTTTACAATTTCTAGAAAACTTTGGTGAAACTGGGACTCGTTGATTCATAGGATATGTCGAGTTTGAAGGGCCTTTGAAGATCTTGAGCCCAACCTCCAGCTCAGAGCAGAGTCACCCAGGATAATGCTCAAGGTTTTATCTGCTCTGCAAAATCTCCAAAGATGGACACTGTACAGCCTCACTGGGGAAACTTGTTTGATCTGTCATGGGAAATTAACACATCCTTGGATTCAATCTAAACTTCTTTTTAAACATATGTCTGTCCTTGTGTGCAAAAAACTTGGCTTCAAATTCTCAAGGTATATGTCAAACAGGTTCTTAAAATCTACCACACAATACTAATTAACTATGGTGAAGACATCTTAAGACTGCTGATGCACTTTTTCACCTCAGATACTCTCAAATGATCCTCCACTGCCTGACACCAAACACAGCCAATTACACCCATGCAAGGCAAACAGGCATCATTGTACATTCATGTTACACCAACCACATGCCTAGACCAGGCAGAAAGCCCTGGAGATTCAGGCTCTCAGTGACAGTCAATCAGAAAAGAGAGGTCAGATATTCAGAGTATAAATTTCTCCCAACATGCCTAGTGATAGTGAGTGTGCAACAGACTTAACACACCTCCATTTATCCTGTATCTGTTCAGATTTAGTGATGACAGCAGTATTTCAGCTCGCTGTGGTTTTCAAAACATGTAGTGGTAATCAAAGATTATTGCCAAACACCTATTTCATTACAGCAACACAGTAACCAAGCCGCTGTCAATTCAACTACCGCAGGGAAATCAAATGGGTGTAACAAGCACTTGGCTGTGAGACCTTGAAAGAAGAGGCCACTGAAGAACTGTGATGTCCCTGCTTACACATCAATTTGGATTCTGGATCTGACAGGAGGCACTAACTGGAACAGATGCTTTTGTGACCTAAGACAACCATAATTCAGTTTTTGCGAAGAGGTATCAAAATTGAAACCTAGAGTTCCTACGGGATTTTTTTTCAGTCATAAAAGATTAATTTCTCAATTTTTCATCTCAATCAGAAATATGAATTTTAAAAGTTGCCATTTCCTGTGATTTCCTTAAGAAATGGAGGTAGGAAATTTTGAAACTACCTTAATTAAGAATTGCATTTGCATGAAGGTGGGATTATTTTATCTCAACTTTCTGGAGTTTTTTTATGTGAGATAGCTACATACAAAAAATTTTGCTACTTTTTCAGAGGAAATGCCCATGAATAGCAAATATTCTCCACCAGATGTGACCTGAAGCTGTACCATGCTCTCTTTAGCAACCCAATCACTAAGAAATCCTTTGATCACCCCATCCTTATCCTTTCCTAAGCCCATAATGTCTGTGCAGCTGTGACAGGCAGATGGAATTCTGCAGGAAGCAGCATCTACATTCTGTTGGGAGTCCTGATAAATCAGAGAAGTCTGTAAAATGAGGTACCAAGGTTAAATATGTCAGAAGTTAAAAGAATGTCATCAGTGAAACTGGAGTTCTCATTATCAAGGCCTGCAAAAGTCAAAAGGAATTATGAAGCTTCAGTCCTGCAGCAGAACCTTATGGGTGTCCATGAGCCATACTCTGTGATGCTGCATCCACTGCAAAGAGGGGCTCACAGGCAGAATAAAGTGATGGGATCTTCATTAAGGAACTGGATTGCAAGACAGTGAGTTAAAGGCCTCTTTCAACATAAATTTTATTGTCCAGCAAAGTACTGCCACAGTGAGGAAAAGGCATATGACTTACAAGAATTTTTTACCAGCTGCACCCTCAGCTGTAGCCCAACTCAGCTACATTTTCAGAATAGGTGGAACAGGTCAGCTACCAGCAACACTCTGGTTTTCACAAATGGGGAAAGAGAACATTGTTTCCTCCTGCCAGGTTTTACAAGCAAGGTGTGAGAATCAACCATGTAGCCCAGGTGGAGCACATGGTACTACAAAGGATGTATGGTTGTTGGTGGTTTTATGGAGCACAGGAACAGGAGCAAACACAGGCTGATCTGGGGCATCTGCTCCTGCACAGCACAAACAAAGAGGCAAATCCTTAGACACCAGACTCCCTCCCTTTTAAAACAGAGCGTTTTGGAGAGCCACAGACATGAAGAGATATAGTAGGATGCCAACCACAACCTACAGATGGTGCAGGGCTGCTTATGGGACGATTGCAATCAGCATAATTTAAAGCAATCCCTTGTTTTAAAGCGCTTAAGTGCTCCCTTAAGCTGCCCTGAGTATTCTTTTGCCTCATGTTCACATCACAATTTGAGAACAGAAAATTGGTTTGGAGCTTCTGCCCTTCTTGCCTCCCTACTACGTCCAATATGTTCTTAGATCTGAGAACCTGGCTTCTGGGGTTTTTCTTACACATTCAGATGAATCATTCACTTTTTATCTAGGGAAAATGTATCCTTCTCTCAGGCATTTCCAGAAGAAATCTTGCCAGTCCTACATCAAATGATTGGACTATCATACGAGATGGATGGAAGTATTTTAAGAGATGACAGATGAAACCAATACTCTTCAGTTTCTCTATTACAATTCTTACCTGGCAAAAGCATCTGCATTGCCTTGCATCAGCAAGGTGACACACAAGTGCCAGCTGCACTGCAGAATTGCAGCCTTGAGGATTAGGCACAGAAAGGCACAGTAGTGTTCAGCTGCTGCCTCTGAGACAATACACATAGCTCCTGAAAGGAGGCTGGGGGAAATCCTTCTAGGGCCCAAAGGAATCCCATTGAGAAACACAAAATAGCCCCAACCCTGGCACCTGCTTGCTTCTATCCATTCCCAGGCTTTCAAGATAAAAAAGTGAAATGGAAAAAATGAGGCAATCTGAGAGCTGATAGATGAACATGAGCAAAGCGAGCAGCTGTAATCTTTTCAAAAACAAAAAAGGAGCCTGAGAAAATTATTGGTATTTCTTTAAAACATCAGTGAAGGTCATGAAATTGTTAAGAGTTTTTTGAACTGAGTCAAGACCTTGACAGTTGATGCAAAAAAAAGACTGGTGAGATTTGTGAACCAGCCTTTAAGATGCACATGGTTTCATATGTCTGCCTTCCTCTCTCTTAGGAGTGAAATAAGCATGGGTCCTTACTTTGCACAGAACAAAGACCTGAAGTTTTTTGACCCTGAAAGCTGGAATTCCATACTAACTCTTACCTTCATATGTTCTGTTCCGTGTTTGCTGAACAATTTTTTCCCCATCTTTCTTACTGAAACCAATCTTCAGGACTTCCTGTAAAGCTAGAGCATAAAGAAGAATAGCATCATGGAATCCTTCCACAAACATGTTCACCTAAAAAGAAAGAAGAAAAAAAAAACCAATGGCAATTGACACATAACAAAATTTTTCTTTCCTAGGTAATTGATTGACTAGAGAGAATCTACAAATTAACCAAAGTGACTAATCTGGAGAGTTACTTTCTCAGCTGCTGGAACAGAAAGGAATATGTCTCAAAAAAACCTCAGGGGAACAATGGGAACTTCTGACCCATTTTTAAAAACAGTTAACCACTATCTGCTCTTCTGGACATTCATAATGTTGTGTCTGAATAGTTCTCAGATAGGAGCAAAATTCACAAATCCCAGTTCCCATGCCCAGAGGCACAAATTCTGCACTTGACTATGTGAGATTCTGTTAGGTGCTGAGCACCCTCATCCCACAGCAGTAAGTATAACCCCCGCCCTCTGCACAGGGGACTTGGCACCTCTCAGGACTGGGAAATATGTTCTCTCATGATTTTTTTTGGACTGGTGGATTTGCTTGTTTAATGATTACTACTTCCACTTCTGGCCCTTGTTCAGCCAAGCATCTCTCCACTAGCAAATAAGCAATGGAGAAAACTACTTACCATCCCCAGTAATGTGTTCTCTGGAACTGCCAGAAGAATCTTTTCCTGTCCTTTATAGCTTTCTCAGTAAGTTACATGAAACAAATGAAATAACCCTAATAACCCTAACCCTGCTTTACAACCCTAACACAAAAGAAGATTGCTGCCAATGAACCTTCATAGGCAACCTACAGTTTTTGGTCTGTGAGTTACATAAACAGTTAAAACCCAAGTGCTGCATAAACATCACAAATTTTCTCTCAGGAGCATGACGTGCTTCAGTGGTGAAGCAATAATTATTTCAGGAATGGAGTTCAGACCCATCAGCAGAAGCTGATGCAGAATGACCAGAGCAGCACAGGCGTTCCTCTTCTGCAGGCAGCAACTCACATTTCAGCAGTGCAATGTACTTACTAAAAGCATAGTAATTCAGAGCTAATTATCTTTTCAGCTGCAAGAAAGATGTTCCCATCCACTCAGAGTTTCACTGCAAAAAAAAAAACTCCTTGTATCCCAGGAAAGGTGTTAACCACATTATGGTTACACCTTTATGGGTCTCTTACTGCCACTTCCAGTGAACCACTCATCTCTACAAATATTCTCCTGGACAGAAGTAACATTTAGCTTATCTTCTGCTTCAGTGTATCTAAACAATTTTAAATGCCAGTAAATGAAGTGCTACTCTAACTCTCACAGGTTTAGCTGGACATTCAAAAAGTTACAAGAAAAAACATGTGGCCAGTTAACTAAATAACTGTTCCACAGATAAGAAGTATTACATAGTTGATTGGCTAAGCTGAACTAATCAAACCCTGATAGTGTAATTACATCCAAGACATTCCTTCACTCTCAAAGCAGCTGCCAACAGTAAGGAGAATTTTACTGAAAATTTAACAGTTTACATTGCTCTGACATTTAAAAGTGGACTTTCAGTAACTCCAACCTATGCTACAGTTGAATGCATCACATTCATCACAGGGAAGAGCCCAAGGTGCTACAGGAGGGGCAGAACAGTTCAGCTCACTCTGACAGTCACTGACTAAAGGGCAGCTGCAGTTATTCTGAACTAAAGAGAAAGCCTGAAAGAAGAGGTGAAAGTCAGGCATTTGATGGAATAAAAAGAGCTCCTGGACAAAGTGCACATTAGGACAGGCTTTGCCAGCAGGGGCTTTAACTTTTCAGAATTTAAAAAAACCCAACCAAACCAAGAAACCACAAAGCTCGACAACTGCTTCGTGTGCCAACGTTAGAGTCCAAGTGGCCTGTGGAAGATCAAACTTCAGCTTTCTTAATGTGACATTCTTTCTCTCAGGAGAGAAATTAGACTCTCCAGTAGCTATACCTCCCTGCTGGCTGATTTACAGTTTGTGGCTGGCATTTGTTTCAAGGAAGGCTTGTCACTTCTTTTCAAGGAAGGCTTTGTCACTTCTTTTGTCCACCACAGAGACCTCTCAGTGTAACACAGCAACCTTCAAAATCCATTTTGTCAGCTAATTTGCTCAACCTGAAATCTACTCATGCCACCAGCCTGAAAAGACACTGTAGATTTGCCAGATAAGCCCTGTCAAAACTCATTTGGCAGTTTGGAAGGTTACTGCCACAGTGTCTTGCCAAAGCTCTACTTGGCCAAAACCCCTTCTATTACATGTGAAAAATCACATTAGAAAATCATCAGAAAGTCATTTATGCCACTGCTCAGTTGCTCACAGCGCAGCATTTTAGCTCATGTTGTCAAGGAAGCTGAAACTATGGACAATTTATGCCATTTAAAATCTTCTGACAGAGTTGTAATTACTGTTTGCAGATGGGATTGCACTTTCACTCCCCAGCCAAACCATATGCTGGACACACCTGAGACTTTTCACATTAATCCAGGAACACATTTAAGCAGCAGTTCTTGAAAGGTGATACAGGATTCCATGAAGGGAATAAGGTTTTCCTGCATATCATCTTGTTCAATCACTCGTAAGTTACCACAATTCCACACAGACCACAGGCTGCATGATGTGTAGGACAGAGGAATAGTAAAATGTGAAGTAACTGCTGCAAAAATTTTTGAAGGGTTTGCTCTTTGCTGCAGGAAAAGCATTAAAAAGGGCTAGACTATAAATTTATATTCCAGGAATGCTTCAAATAGGAATGAGAGTGACTGTGAAGATGTCTTCACAGGCTGCTTGATGGTGTCCATGGTAATTAATAATATGTTAGTTCAACCTTAGACACCTGCAGGATAAAAACTGAACAGAGTATAAAATCTATTAAAGGCCCATTTATCTTATAGGTAATTAAAAGTTCTTTTAGTTGAGCAGCCTGTTTTTATTGTAGTGTTTTCCATTTTCATTCAAGCTGCTTCAAGCTGCCTTTCAATTACAGGTGTGAGCAGAGATCCAAATGCTGTGATCACAATTTGCATGTCAGAGCTACTGAATCATTGGTGTCCAAGGCCACCCCCTCAATGTGGCAGCAATGCCACTGGCAGCAGAGAAGCTGCCAGGTTTGCTGAACATCTTTGGAGGCTGCAGTACAAATGTGTGGAAACCTCTCTCTCAGCTATCTTCTGTATTACTTTCACATTCTATTCTAATACCACACACCTAAAAAGCAAGTATGCCAACTGCATAGGTGAGTAAGACATATACCCCTTTTATCTTCCTGCCTTTCTACTCTAATTAATCATCTTCTATCAGAAAAAAGAAAACAACCAAAACCCAACAACCCCTCTCAGTGGAAATCACATGCATAAATTTTACCCAGTTCGAAGTTATAGTTCCCCAAGCAGCAATATTGTGACCACACCGCTCATATATACCAAGGTGTTAACAGCACACACAGCAATGCAAAATACTACCGATGTGGAAGACAGCCAAGATACAGCTATGCAGGGCCCATAATTTTCCATATCCTGCCTACTGACTGTAAAATAAGATTATTCTCCTGCATCTGGAACTGCCCAGCTCTGAATCACCGCAGTTACAGCAATTCATACCACTTCCATGCTTACAGGGAGCATCGTCACCATCACTTTTTTATATTGAAAAGGCAAACAACATCTCCCACACTTGGTCTCTGCATCTCCTTTCCAGTACATCCATAGTGATAGTCAAGTTGTCAAACTATGGTTTCAGCAAAGACCCTGGGGAACTGCAGAGGGCTGCACCCAGACATTTTGCAAAAATCTTTTGTGTATCTGATAGTAATGCTCCTACTTCTCACTCTGTCACACTGTATCTAAAGAGAAGTATTTTTCTAAGCAGCTGCAATTTAACTGTCAGTTCTCCCCTTTTAGTCCTCTTTCACCAAGCCAATTATAATTATAGTCCCTTCTTTATGAGCTTTCCTAAGAAGTCCTGACATAACTAACTTCTCTCACATGCATCTTGACAAAAATTTGTCTTCTGCTGACTCACTATCCACTTAACTCTACAGCAGGGATTTCTTTCTTTAATACCATTTGTTGATGTTGCATATTCCCATTCAGGACACTGCCAGAGATCATGCTGTTTTAAGTGTTTATTTATGGTCCTGAGATGGTCAGAGGCCTTGAGTAGTTCTTTGATGAGTTGCTACACCTTGCTCTGAGCAGCACAAATCGAGAAAAAGGTGCTCATGATTCTCATACAATAGATGATCAAAATATAGAAATTATTCATGTTTAATTTTTTAAAATATAATATATCATTATTACACATTGATTTTGTGTTAAACTTCTAGTTTACATAATCCCAGTGAGAAACTCTGGGAGGAACTGAGGAACTACCACCCTAACAGGATTATCAAAGTTTTCACTAACCCAACCATCCATCTCCTCAGATCCTCACAGGATTTCTTCATCTGATTCTGTAACAGAAACTCACGGAGCTCCTGAATAATAATAATAATAATCTATGGATAACAACTGTTTAATGCTGACATGCACTGGGACTGGGATTTCAAGGACTCCCAAGCACACCAAATGCAAAGCCATGGGATATGCCTAGTCAGCTGTCATAAACAGCATGTCTTGGGGTGCCTACAGATAAGAGATGCATCACTGTGGAAACAAAGCAGGAACTGGAAAGGAGAATAAAGCTAAAAGACAGTTAATCAAATCTGAATGTTTAGATGCCTAAAATGAAAAATACAGACTGTTTGCTTGGGCAGCCATAGTGCTCCCTTACTGGACCAGAGTGCCTCAAACAAACAGTAAGGAAAAGGAAAAAATAATAGAAACACATGCTTTCTTCCAAGATGGCGATTTCCACAATAGTTAATTAAAAACGAAAAAATATATGGTATTACACCAAACTCTGGGCAACACAGCTGTAGCCAAGGAGAGCGTCACACTGTATTCACTGATATCCAATCTCTATAAATACATAAATGGGCACCTGCTCAAGAACATGAGGCCAGGGCTCAGGACTTGGTTTTCTAAAGATATATCCAAACCCACTTTAATATTTGGGGCTGGAACTCACATGTCACTCTAGGAAAAGAGGAAGAGAATAATAATAAAACCCTGCACATATCTAAGAGAGATTTATTCAAGTACTGTTGCATCAATTTCATGTTTCACAGGGAAACAGTGTTTATGTGGAAACCCATGAGACATTTTTCTTATAGGGGAGCACATGACTGTATTAGTGGAATTCTGCAGGCTGAGGGTTATACTTGCTCTAAAATTTATAGCTGAAAAATTCAGCACTGCAGTCGAACAAGTCCTCACTTCCCTTTAAGGAGGCTTCTTCCAACAAGGCTGCCTGCTTGTGTTCATTTCCTTGACAGCATTTGCTGGAGCAGCAGTGATGCTGAGAGCAGGGGAGATGAGGTGTGTGCTCTACCCAAGCACTCTGCACACTGAGAAATGTCCCTTGCATGAGGAATTTGCAACTGAAGCCCACGGTTAGAGTCTTGGGCACAAGCACTGCTGGCAGCTCAGCAGGCGCCCATCTCCACCATGAAAGAGCCTGCATGCACCATTTGAGAGATAAGATGTACAGCGAGACCCCTGCTTTTTTTTTTCTGCACTTCCTGTTTGATTTGGACACAAAGATGTTCTGCTGCAATTAAACTCATTTATTCGAGGGTGTGACCATGCCTCTGCCTGCCTGCACTGTTCAGCTGGTACAAAAACTCATGTGCACTCCGGGCATGCCAAACCACTGCTGCCTTTGTTCCACTCAGACAAGAGGATACTTATTCCAACAGGATTGAAGTACCACTGGGGACAAACTCCAATCTACTTTAAAGCCAGTTGTGGACCAGAAGCCAGCCCTTTGTTCCACGAAAAGGTCTGCTGAAATAAAATAAATTAACAAGAAGAAAATAAAAGTAAATTAACAAATGACAGCAGTATCTGATTTACTTAAAAAACCAGCCAAATCCAGGGAGTTAAGGGTATTTGTCAGTGAAGGTCATTTTCTTGCTATGGAAAGAAAACTAACCACAAAGCCAGTTTCTTTGCTATTGTATCTCATCTCATTCTTCAAGCCTTCTTCCTTGTTTTTCTTAATATTCCATTCTTGAACAACTAGTAGATTTACCCACAATCATTGGGCTGGGGCAGCCACAAGTTGCTCTATTGTCTCGATGGTGAACTGAAGCAAAAATCTATTCAGTCCCAGACTACAGGGCAGCTGCACTGTGAAATATCAGCTAAAACACATCAGGCTACAGTGGCAACAGGGATACAAAGGTGTGGAGAAAACCTTCCACCCCACTGCCTGCAAAAGCTGTCTATTCTTTGTTTATTGCTTGCAACACTCTCCTAAGGTTATCTGGAAAATGGTTGTAAACCCAGAGTGCCTGCTGCTAACAGGCTGGGCAGAAATTTCCCGCTACAGCCAAAATGAGCTCCTTCCATTAAACAAAGAAAGAGGAACTATCACCTCAGCAGAGTTAGAACCTTACCCACAGTCAGTTCACACCAAGGGGCTCTGACTGCTGCTCTCAACCCACAGCCTTACATCACTGGGCTCTCAGACTCTCCCCAGATTTCCACTGGCATGGCCAAAGCAGGGGCAGGCTGAGCTGAGAACTGCCCTGCTCCAGGAACAGGATGATGGATGCTCTTCTAGACCAGATTTTCCCCCTGAAAACCTGTGTGGGATTTATTTCTGGCTCTGTCCATTGTGTTCACTGATTGCTTTTGCAAACTGCTACCAGCCACTTTACCCCTCTGTGGTTTTGGCTCCTGCATTACCTTTTAATGTTGCACTAAAAGGGGTGCCAGTGATGTATGTAAAGAGCAGAACTGTTTTGTACCCAAACTCAACTACCTACAAAACAATCATTTTAGAGGAATTTATCCTATAAAGCAGAAATTCCTCTAAAATACATAAATGGGCACCTATGTATGATGTACACAGACACTATTCACCTTAATAATTTAGCTCTAAAGGGCTCCAGGTCACCTATCAAGGAAAAGGATAGAATAACAGAACACATTATTGTGCTCCTGCAGCTAAGGTGAAATATCCCATGTTTATATTACATCTCCAACATCAGATAAACAGCTAATGCAAAGGATTTCTAGCACATAGCACTGTACTGTGACTGCCTGAATACTGAACAGATCTTAACCATAAAAGGTACAGCTGTCATTTATAAAATTAACCTTCCTACTTTTTTAGGATTTCTTGCCTTCTAACAAACTATGTGGCCATTCACATGATGAGTTCCAAAACTATGTCCAGAAATTATACATCTTGTCGTAGTGAAACACAAGAGATACTAAAGAAACTATTCTTTTCAGCTGAAAACACACAGACATACAGAAACTAAAATATGCTTGTTTTAAATAGATTTTTCTAAGAATCCCCATTGGTACTCTGATAATCTGTTACACAGTTGTAATGAATGCTAACATTTTAAGTTGGCATTTAAAATGGAACATTTTAATTGCAGATAAACACTTAGTAGCAAAAAAACCCCAACATTTCACAACATTCCCCCATCCTTTCATTAGAGAGTAAGTTTTTTTTATGTCAGCGGGCAGGAACGTTTTACAAGCAGGAACATCTCAGTTTCCAGGGTGACAGTTCTTCATCTGAAAAAATCAGTTCCACTTGCTAAAATAAGTTAAATTAGTTTAAACTAATGCAGAAATCAGACAAAAAGGAAGGATTTTTTTGTTAAATGTTTATCCTTTTACAATGTGCAATTGTTTTGAGTTCTGGATTACTAACATTATCACCAAACCACAAAAATCAAAAACATTTTATTTTTTGTATTAAAAACTCTCAAGGTCACATCAGTTCTCATGCAAAACTCAGAAAAATCACTGTATCAGTTTGGAGACAACTCATGTGTTCTAACTGAATTTACCCATGCTATACTAGCTGGTGGGCTAGTAAAATCCTGGATGGGGTAAAAACCACATCTGATGAAAAGGACCATTTGATTTCTGCTTTGCAGCAAAGATTACCCAGCAGAAGATTTGCTTTACTGTCCTTATCCAGTCTCTGGATAAACACAAATGATTCAGACACAGCCAAAAGTGGTGCTTAGCTCAAAAGCATGCTTGGAGCTGGGATGATTAATCTAAGATCCTTATTCAGTACTAGGCAAAAATTAGGGACACAAAACTAGCATTCATAAGAACAGCATCCCACCTCACCCTTGCCAGCAGAGGAGGTAGAGAATGAGGGATGGTGTGACCCTCTTATTCTCACACACACTCTCTCCACTGCATGAACTTGCAGTAAAGACCTTACAAAACCCCACAGGACACCAGTCCTTTTAAATTACCTTCCCCTTTCATCTAAAAGCCCTGAGCCTCCTATTACTGAGTTAGCATGAGAGAACTTCAGGGTCCAATCTCTGCTTTCAGAGAATCTGAATTCCATCTTTCCCCTGCCCTGTCTGCAGGGCATCCTGAGGTGGAGGCACTCTTGGAACTGAAATCCAGGTGCTGGGGGGAAAGGCACGACCTGCCAAGACCTGGGGGACCTCTGGACTGGGAGTAAATAATTTGCTAAGAGAGCCCACCTGAGGCTGTGGTTGCCATGACAAATGATCCTTTTATTAAATACCAGAGTAAATGTGCACATGAACTTGTAAACTTTAATGACATGGAACTAATGCAAACCCTCAGGCTGCTATTAGTCATGCTTCCATTCCAAATAATTTAAAATTTAACTATATGTTATTTTCTTTCAGATAGTGAGTATCTGATGAAAGGTGTTCAGCTGGCTGATTAACCACCCCTTTGCTGGCATCCCTGTGAGGTTCCCATTGGCACAGGAGGGGCACAGCAGCTGTCTCAGCAGATATTTGTGTGTACCTGTCAGCAGGCAGTAAGGTTCCAGCTGCACACCTGAAACATATCCTCCCACTCTCCAGCAGCAGCATGGTAGTTAATACCTCTGAATCTGAGGATTTGCAGCCACTCCAGGAAACTAAAGACTCACTCTCGTAGCTCTTTGCATCTATATTTACTGTCTGATTCCCGAGATCCTCCTTGGGTTTGCTCTCTAAGGTATTTTGTAGGCCAGCTGGATGCATTGTACACACACATTTCCCATCAAATGTGTGTGTACAATGCATCCTGCATCCTGTTCACCTTGTTCCCAGCCACAGAGCAAAGGCATCCTCACCTACCCTCTCCCATTGTCCCATGCCCCTTTCTCATACCCCTCTTATTCATTTGCTCTGGGACAGAGACACTCCTTGTCTTTTCAATACGCTTTGATATATTCGTTCTTTTTAGAATGGGATAGACCTTCTAATTTTTTGTCCCAGTCTTCTCTTCCTAATGAATAAAAGTATCTGCTAAAGAGGGAAGGAAAGTTTTGAGTGTCTTCCTGCAGGTTCCTATGCCTCCTTGCCCGCATGAGAACACCACTGCCTCTATTCACACAGCCCATTCTCACAGGATGACTACATTACCCCCTCTGCATTAGCAAAATTGCTAAATAAATAAAAAAATAAGAGCTGGCACATGGTACACTGATCTTTTCTTACAGCCCAATGGAGTGGAGCACACCCAAGCTCTGCTGCCTATCTTGCCTCTGCCAACATTCAGACACCAGGGTGACCTGACTCGCCCACGGGACTGGCCTGCCTTTCTGTTAAAATATTTTTTCCCCTCTGGAGAATGAGCCTTTCCCAGAGCTAGGTTCACCTTAACCTCCGAGCACTCAGCCATAAGAAATGAACGCGCTGACACAGCAGGAGATCTCAGACTTGAGGTGTTAATGATTGCCACTTACACTGGCTTTTTAGAAGACTAGTCACTTGTGAATATCACAAAGTTCAACCCTGCCCAGCTGTCATTCAGAACCACCTACACCATATCAATACCCCAGATGAGTGCAAAAAAGCTTTCCTGGACCACCTCAGTGTGGAGACAACAACTCTTCTGCCCTGGTGCTCTCAAACAAGGAATTCACATTTATTGCCTTGAATAATTGTTCTTCCTTTATATCCCTAAAGAAAACAAAGCATGGCTCCTTCCCCACACCTCCTGCCACCCTCATAATCAAACCTGATTAAACTGCTTGGCTCATAGAGCATTCAAACACTGGACTCTTAACCCAGTCTGTGTGACCACAGTGTGAAGGCAGCAGCACGGGTGAGGTGAACCCTCCACAGCACCCAAGGTGCTGAGGCTGGAGTATCACATCAGCCATCTAGCAAGCGCTCCCAAAAAACTGCTTCCAAGCGCCTGCCCAGGACCCTGCTGCTGGCTGCACCATCATCCTGACATAGAACAGACCCACCCAAACCTCCTCTTCATTCCTGTTGAGCTGAATATTCTTTCAGTAAATAAGGAAACTTCCAATTCAGTGATATTTTCATAATCAGTGATATTTTCATTTTCATATTCTCTCTGGACCCAGAGAATAAGACTCTCAGAAAAAGGAGATGACTGCTAAAAAGTGTATTAAGCAAAGGTATTTCACTCTTCAAGTGACATTTTATACAAAATGAAATAGTCTTCCTTCATTCAAACATCTCAGAGCCCAACCATTCTACATCAGTGTCAAAAATCCTACAAATTTACATTAAAACAATACCTCAATGGGACAAAATAGCTTTTGGTTTACTGGCAATGCAAACTGCATGGAGAAGCATTTAAACTAGAAACAGGCTATGTATTTTACAGGAAGACATTTTTCACACTTGATTAGTGGAAAATAAGGTACATTTCTAGCAAGTACTTCAAAAAGCACCTTACCCATAAATTTCTGACTGCTTGTTTAGTAAAATGGAATGTGAATATCTGTGAAATCCAAGTTAAAAACATGAGACTGTGGAAAATATACAACATAACCATGAAGATCAACTCTAAACTTTTACATTCCCAGAAAGTTCAGATGTTACTATTTCCAGATATACACACAGTTTTACACTATCTCCTCCATGGTTTAAGACAGCTTCAAAAATATGCTTAGATAGGCTAGAAAAACCTAAATAAATGCACTGGAAGAGAGAAGAATAATTTCTTTCTTTTACTGTCTTTTATGACATCTGTTATTGGCAAATAACTTTCTATTACACTGTAGTCTTGCCTAAGACCCTGACGTGGATGACACTGGTCTTTCATACACTGAGAAAGCATTAACTTTAGGGGGGAAAAAAAGTGTCTGCTGTATTCACCAAATTTAGCAACAGGTCAATACTCCTCTTACAGAAAATAAAGACACTCTCATTAATTCCAAGGGGTGAAGGGTTGGTCATGAAAATCCTAAATATGTTTTACTAATATAATTCATCTTGTTAATAAGCTGGCATGTGAAACCATTTTTTCCTGCTGCTGAAAGCAGCTTGTGGTTTGCTTTTATTCTTTTGAACACAATTAGCAAAGCACTCCAGCAGCTGAATAGAACCATTCATTTGAACAAATTATTCCCTGGCAGGGTTTGGGGGTTCTTTCCCCCCCCGCCCCCTTAAATCTCCTCAAAACTCTCTCCCATCCTTATGCAGTCAGGAGACACAAAAGACTGCCTGACATTAATCTTGCCTGCCTGTGCCTGAAAAAAGACAAGTGAGAAGGACATTGCTGAATAAGTTACATTTTCAGCATCATAGCTACAAGACTGAATTGCTCACTTCTCCCAGCCTTATCTTAGCTGGTGTGCAATCCTAATTAAAAGGCTGATGTAAGGAATACACACAGGGAAGAGTCTGGCACGGATGTTATGGATGAGATGATAAACTTTACGAGCACAGCTACCTCCCATGAAGCTTTTGTAGTTAACTGTTGGAGCTAAAAAGGTTGCTCTTGAGTGCACCTTTTCTCCTTTCAGAGGGCTGAAAATGTTAAATAAAACAGAGTTCCCCTTTCTAACAGGGAGTGGTATCTTTCTGATCTAATTAATCTACACAGCTCATTCTTTCACTGAGATAACTTTACTGGCAAATCAGGCTCCAGTTCCTTTCTCCTGATGCTAATTTTCAGGGTGAAAAAGGCTGTGGGTAGGAAAAAAACCCTATGCATCCACCTTGTGAACAATGCTGTCATGTAGTTAACACAGCAGAAATATTTGTTTAATTAGTTACATTTTAAGCTTTTAAATGAGAAGAAAAAACAAGCCATGGGTGGTCTGTAACCTCAGAAGAGCAAATATTCCTGGCTGTAAAATCATCTGAGCTCAGAATACTGGGTTGGACATAAAAAAAGCATTTATTGAATCCTAGGCCTGAGTCAGGAACAGAAGGTGCATTAAGAACTTCCAAACTGCACCCTACCACCAATTCATTAAGTGTTCAGCATTATTTAATAAAAATGGCTTATGCATATACTTCAACTGAAACACTGTTTATTCATAAACATTTTTAACTACAGTATGTGTTGGGAATTATTCACACACCCCTTTAGAGCCAGTTTTAAATTCTTCCTGCAAGTAATTGCGTGCAATTCCCACTGCTGTCTGCCTCAACTAGGCTATAGGTCTGCAAGAAGAGCTTGCCCCATATTTTGCAAGTAAACCAAGGATGTTAGTTGGTTTATAGAGAGCAGGACTCCCTGCTGGTAATGTCTTGTTAATGCATTAACATTACAAAAGTAAAAAAACTGCCACCATTTGTATAAAAGCATTAAAGCAATTCTACTGCATGCTTGAAACCCAAATTTGAGTGGATTTTTGAAAACATTCCTCCTTTTTTTTCTTATTTTATCAGAGAAGTCGATCTTCATGTAGGCACAGAATAAAATAGTCAGACATTCTACAAAACTACAGGATGTTTCTTGAAAAAACATGAGACACTTGAATGCTGAAATATTGGCTGAGCAGATTTATTGCTTCAGCCCACAGTTCTTTGGGTTACATTAACATGACAGTAACTGCTTTCACACTGAGACTGGTGAACTAGCAAACTAACAATATTTGCTAATGACTTCAGGGCTGCTGCAATGGGACTTTGCAGACAGGGAACATCACCATTGCCCCATGCTGTGCAACCCAAATATTTCTAAGATGCTTTCTCAGAACCTCTCTGCTACTCTTGTTTCTAATGCTGTCTAATTAAAATTTGCTTAAGGAAGCTTCTTACTTCACAGGAGAGATTCCTAGAGAAGTTGTCTTTTCCACACTTTCCTGCTTCCTCACAGGGTGTAGGTTCTCCCACCTTTCCCATTTCCAAAGCAAAACATTCATGCAGAAACATTTGAAACTTCTGAGCTGGGAAAGACATACCCAAAACACGTTTTTCTCTTTTCTGTGTGATCTCACAGCTGGAGATGAAGACAGCCAACACTCTTTGACCTTACTCCTCCAAGGGCCGTATGTGTTCTGCATCTGGCAGTGGGACAGCTGCTGCTTTAGGACTTTGCCCTTTCTGTCTCCCTTATCTTTCCTTCTGTCATCTGCTTATTTTCCATTTTTATTATATTCTTTTTTGGTAGAAAATAATGCCTTTAGGATTAGTGCTGGCAAGAGGCCAGGACAAAATGGCAGCACTAATGACTTTTGTTTGAGTTAGGGTCACTGTGAGATAATTTAGACTATGGGCCTGGGGCCCCATTTTCCCATGACATTGGAAAAATCTACACAGAAAAGCAGACACACTGAATGCTTCAAATCCAAACCTCCCTAAGCGTCTCCTCTTGGGACACAGCTTGCAGAAAAGAATGAGGACTATATTTCAACACCCGTGGATATGACTTGAGATGGGCTGTACTATTGATTATCTTTCTACATAGTTTTTGTTTTCAGGAGCAGAATCCAACAGAGCAAAATCCATCTCTGCCACTTCCCACTCACTCAGCTCAAGGACTTTTCCTTCCCAATCTTCTCTTGGAGGACACAGCTTTGCCTAATGCATACCCAGGACACTTTTTTCCCATGTTGCCAAAGAAAGCACACTTAATGGGTGCCCACTACCCAGAAATTTTTCAGATGGGAAGGAATTTGCCTTCGGTCTAGATTTTTTTTTTTCCCCACTAGTTTTCAGAATGCTTTTTCTTTCTTAATCCTGAAGGCTGCCCCAAAATGTTTCTGCTCTGAATAGGGCAGCAGGACAATCAGTTAAGGGAATATGATGCATGCCTTTTCCACTGTCTAAAGTGAGGAAATGTATAATTCATCACAAACAATGCAAAGCAAACCAGAAAGTTAAAGTTCACACACTGTTAGTGAAGGAACACAGCTATGGGGTTCTTCACTGTACTCAACCAGAAAACTAATTCTCTTAGAGACATTTTATTTTACCATAGTTAGAAAGCTGTGAAAAAGCAGGGAGGGGAGGCTCTGCTGAAGTCAATTTTATTTAAACATCCACCTAATAGCAGGATACTCCGCATTTGAAACCAAACCTGCTTCCCCCATAGCCATGGCCTGTATCTCCTCTACAGAGAGCTGCACTTCCCACTGGCCTTCACCATGGAGGCTGCCTGTGAGCCAAGGGCTGATGTTTCACATGGCAGGATTCTGTGGTAGGTGTGCACAGATCACAAGATGTTCTCTGTGTCCCATCAAGAACAGATTGGGAAGCAAGAAGAAAGCCAGGTGGGAAAGGAAGAACAGGAAGAGGAATAGGGGAAGGAGCAGCAGGAGGCCTATGCAGCTTGCCTGGCTCTAGCAAAGGTTTTGTGTGAAGGAATGCTTGGAAAAAGGTGAAGGACTCCAGATCACAGGTGGAAATGGGACACAGGGAGAGGCAGCTCTCAGAGCCAGGCAGAAGGTCAAGGATGAGATGGTAGGGAGCCAGCCCCCATTGTTGGTCCAGGACAGCCAGGAGAAGTGACAGCACACACAGCAGCCATGTGGTGAGGAAAGACAGCAGAGGACTTCTGGCAGTGGGTGTGCAGCTGTGAGGGAGTCTCCCCAGCAAACACATCAGCCTGCAAAATCTCCCCCAAGCTGGCACGGGGTAATTTGCTCTCCCCTAGATCCAGTCCTGGCTGACAGGATACAAGCCCAGAACAGGGCTTATATTTATGCAGCCTCAATCAATACTGCCCAGGGTTTGCAGTAGGTCCCCACCCTAAAGAAGAGAAAAGCACCCTTTTGCCTGCCTCCAAACTGCCCACAGTAGCCTGAGCTCTCGTCAGTATAAAGCTTTTCTTATTTGGGAAGATATCACACTGCCCAGACTAAAAAAACCCACAACACTGCAGATCAATGGATGTAAAGTACTTAAAATCACATTTCTCACCAACCACAAAGGCACATAGAAGGTTTTCAAAGGGCATAGCTTGCTAAGTGAAATTTGCAAAAGGACACATGGAGAGAAAAGGGAGCAACAGCACAAATTGAAGTCCCATGGCCTTCTTCAGAACTCATTTAGCAGGTTCTTCACAGCAGCACCTTGAAACTGTGAGGTGGGGTTTCTCCATTAACCCAAGACAAAACATGCCAACAAAAGACTAAGACTAGATTTTGAAAGTATCACAGGAATAATATAAACCACTGTTGTGATTCAAATTTAACATTTCAGGTAAAATACTTAAATGAAATACAATAAAGTTCTAAGAAACACATGTTTTCTAAAGGTAGTCAAAGTTATACAATAAACTGCAGGAAAGGTTATTAATTCTTTAACATAACATTCAAGCACAAGGTGATGAACTAAAGATGGACACTATGCTTAAAGCAAAAGGGATGAGATGGAAACCTAAGTGAAAGCTGGAAAGTGAAGGGTTTGGGTTGCTTTTTTGAGTTTCAGGCTCTCATTTCCTACAGAGACCAAACTCTCTTCAAGCCTCTTTTCTCTATAAGAGTATTTGGAAAGTTGATACTGCACTATGGAGAAGGCTGACTGCCTGGGAACTACTTGTATCAGCATGAAGAAATCCCTGCAGGTATTTGCTATGCATTCTTGCTTCCACAGATGACTTTTCTATGAAAATGCCAAATGAACTAGCTTAGCATTAGCTCAGCACTAGCTCAAAAGTAATTTTCAAAAGCATTTTCCTCCTACATTTTAAGAGGTTAAAAAAAGGCATAGCTTCCCATGTCCACCTCTGGAAGACACTGGCATTCCCCAAGGCTTAAAACAACTCAAGGACTGTTGATGTTCTAGACAGTTCAAAATAAAACCAGCAACTACTTAAAGATTATTTTTTGAGAAATAATACCACTTTTCTCACTCACATCATTGTATGCAATACAGATAGTGTGACTTTCTGAGACTGGATTCTAAAAAATAAATTTAATTATTAGGAGAAAACAAAAAAGAAGGCTGTATTTCTTTGCCTGTTAAAAAGACTTACCGGTAGTAGTCTTGAGAGACACCTGCCTTTGCCCAACCTATCTGCTGATGAACAAAGAGATGAGCATAGGACAATTGGTCATGGATGCCGGTGCACAGATATAGTGCACCTAGACCAAGCCTATCCTTGTAATTTGCAGTATTTACAAAAAAAAAAAATTATATGTGCAACAGTACAATTTGAGCGACTGAGCCCAGGTGATTCTGTCTGGTAAGGTCTCACTGCCACTTCTGCTTTAATTAGGACCATGTTTTTCAAGATGCTATGACTTGACTGTCATCAAATACTTACATAGTCATCTTCATGAAGACCTTGCTTCTGAACAGAACTTTTCACCTCCAGGGAAAACTTCTCAAACTCAGGCTTCACAGTCCTCAGCAGAGTGACAGTTTGGAGGTATGAGTATGCTTTCTTGGCTTCAAGGTCATGTTTGTCTCCTCTTCTCCAGGAGCCATTTCCTAAAGAGGAAAACAAGCATATTTCCAAACTAGGTACATTATGGGATTCCTTTTTCTACCCAAAAGTCCCCTTTTCTGATCACTAGAGGGATGGTAAAGTACAAAGGAGAACAGATGCCTCCTCAAGCTGTGCAGGAAACCAGGCAGCGAGGAATAACTAAGAAGTAAATGTGCAAACCAAAGGACAACTCTACTCCCATGATGTGTTTGCTTATTTTAAAAGGGTGGAATAAATCCTAAGTGTGAGATGGCATCTTGGAGCCAAACACATACGCCAGATCAAAAAGCAGAGGTATTTAATTTAGAAAACGTGAGGGAGGATTCGTGCACAAAGTTTTGTTACACGCCACTCCTCCTGGACGGTCAGAAAGGCACCAGTAAAGTCAAGAGCATGATCATCACCCTGAATGGGAGGCACATGGTGCAGCTCTCCCACTGTGGTCAAGGACAAAACCATGTGTGCCATGGCTGCCAGACCAGCCCTGCTTTTAATGGGAAAGGAATACATAGAAATAAAATGGAATCCTGCACCCACGCTGTATTTACACGTGTTTTGTGTCACAGCAAGGGAACAATTTAACTCAGACCACCAGTAAAGAAACCACATTTTTAAAAAGCAGGATAGCTGATTGGTTGTTTATTAGGAAATAAGTCCTTCTTACAAACATATCCTGGCCTTAGCAGGCCCTGAGATCCTGATCCAAAACTTCAGGAGGTCAGTGAAAAGGTTTATGCTGTTCTGGAGTAGGTTTTGTGCTATTTGATGTTAATGATAACTAAAAAAGGTTAGAGGGAACAGTGGTAGCCCTAAGCAGTGAGCCTTTAAATGTTTACAAGTAATTAAAAGCTAGACAGCCTTTATTTTTTGAACAACAGCAACAAACCCCATTATGGCTAAATGAGCCAAGACAAAACTAATGCTAAATTCCCAAGGTGACCCAGAGCCACACAGGAACCTGAAATCAGAGAAGATGTGGTTATTTTGCTTGGATTGAGGACCATATTGTCATTGTGTCATTGGACAAGGAAAAGCAAGTTGTAGAGACATAATGGGAGATGGAGTACAGGTGAAAAACCCACGGTGCTCCCTGCACAGTGCTTCCCAGCTACATCACACAGCTGCAAGAACAAACTCTTGGACCTGAAGCAGGTAAACAGAGCTTGCTTTTTGTCCTCCCAGCACTGCTGCTGGGACTTAACTGGTGATTTGCTCTGCTTCCTCAGAGAGCACAAGGGAAGGAGTAAAGGCCCTGCACTACTCTGGGGGATAAGCCCTTTCTCCTGCAGTTTTTGGGTCCAAGACAGCTCCTGTCAGTCCCCACACAAGGCAGGAGACACAGGAGCACCTTTCCCACATCTCTTGTCCACCCTTGGAAAGCCTTATTTACCACAGCCCAGCACCACCTAGGACTGTAATCTTTAGACACAGCAGGAACTTTGCTACTTTTTTAAGTGATATAATTTTTTTAGGAAGGAGTTCTAGATACATATGCCTTGGTTGAGGTATTTATTTCCCAACACAAGGTCAAAATCACTTACACAGAACCATATTCATCACACCCAATGGAGACACTGGATAGCAGCTAACATCCCACTGCCTGGTTTGGCCACTCTCTCCCCTGCAGAGCCTGCACCTGACCTCTTCACTGCTTTCACAGAGAAGGAAATGTACATCTCGCAGTTGTAGGCAAGAACACCTTGCTACCTTCCCCAAAAGAGTACAAGCCTTGCAGAAGCCTCAAAGCTGAACAGCTTCTGCCCCAGCTGGGCACCTGCATGTTGGAGGTGCTGGATTCAAGGAGTACAGCAGAGACTACAGCACGGAGGGCTTTGCTATAGCTTTGCATTTGCAAATGGACACAGCTAAAAAGCATGAGATTATAGACATTGAAAATACATAAATAAATAAAAAAAGTGGTAGTGCCAGTAGAACATAACTTTCTGTCCTGGACACTATACATCTTTCTTCTTTAAATCCCGAGACTGGGACTGGGGAAGGTTCACTTGCATAACAGCGTTCCTAGAATAATTTACATATTTAAATTCCTTCATGGAGTATTTTGTGGGAGGTCATCTTGTTACAACACTTGTGTACAATTATTGCAGTCTTGGCATTTAATAAGCCTGGTCTTCTGAAAAATTAGAAATATTCAGAACAGAGGGCAACAACAAACTGCAATAAAGTCATCTGAACACAAACACAGTGCCAATTGCCCAATCACACCCACCCTTAGGTTTTATGAAATACAAAACCTAGTATCACCAGGCACTGGGAAAAAGGATTTTTGGGAGCATTTCTCTACACTTCTCTTGTGTTTGCTTTTCACATGCAATGACTATGTGTGCAAAAGTCAACTTCTGGTGCACAGTCATTTCACACTACATGGGAAACATATCCACAAGCAGAAAATTGGTTTAAACCAAATTTCAGGAAATGCCACATTTTTACTCTACATCAGAAGCCAGACATTTTTCATCCCTCAGAAAAGCTACAAGAACACTGGACTACCTGTGATGCAAAGGAGGGTAGTAATGAGGCTCCCACATTGGCTGTGATCTTGACCTACAACTTCATGTTTTAGATACTTGAGTGATTTACTTCTTACCTGGCAAAATCTGGCATTCTTTAGCCAGTCTTGATATATGTAGCAGAATCTGTACTTCTGTACATATCTAGATCTCTGAATTGATACAGTTACATACCTTCATTAAACAGTGCGTCACACAGCGATGTTCACTGCGAAATAATTTCAGGGGTAGTAGATGAATAACAGAAAGCTTATGCAAAAGAACTTCCAGTTAACAGATTAATTAAAAAAAAATTATCCTTTTTTAAATTCAGTTGTTTCTGTTGGACAGACTTTGCAGCTTTAAGAATATAAACCCCCACACTTTGCCTTTTTTCTCAGCTTCTACTAGTTTTTAACTTGAAATGTTATTGTAGTGGATTAGTTTAAGCAGTCTGCATGGATGAAATTATTTTCTTTACATCTGCAAAAGAATCTGCTCCTTTTAAGAGCCACATTATACTTCAACAAAACTTGCCCCCGCTTCAGCCATCTGATGTTTGACCTCAACAAACACATAGCTGCAATATTACTTTGAATTTAGGTGAGACAGCTGCACCAGCTGAGAGCAGGTATAGTCCCTGCCATGCACTGATGCAACATGCAGTTACAATTATATTTTGGTACACAGGTTTTGGTATATTAGGTATATTTCAAAAAGAAAATGCATTTAATTTACATTTTGAAGTCATATTTTAGTTTGACAAAAATGACTCCTTTTACTTATGGGTGTAAACAGCCACTTTTATTCACACTGCTCTAGAAAATTTGGACTGCCTGTGTCCCATCCAGTGCCTTCCCTTTAAGACAGCATGTCTGAATACTTTTGCAGACAGAGTCTGCGATCAAAAAAGATAAATAAATTAGATGTGTAAGTGTCCCAGCACAGAGGTGATTTCTGAAGACCCAAACCTTGCAGCCACAACGGTGGCTGCTGCTAATTACTCCTTCCAGCCATCTGCTCAGCCCACAGGTCACCAGGCTGCCAGGAATGCCCCTACCCTGAGAGCAGTCACAAGGCTGGGGATGGTGTAAGTCACCTAGACCTGAGAACACACTGCATAATGGGGTACCCACACCATAACCAATGTCTCTGTCGGGTGCTACTTCCCCAAAAATTAATTACTGTAGCATATTTGGCATCTTGTTACCCACCCAGTAGCAACTACAGCCACTTGGTCTGTTTTATTTCCTGTAACACCATAGCCCAAGTGGAAGATAACTGCAACAACAGGGAGAGACAGTGGTGTTTTCTGGGACTCAGTGCTATGTGTTTTGAGGCTAACAAATCTAAAAATACCTCCACGCTTACAAAACACTTTGCAACACACTTGGGCAAGAAAAACATTACCATATGATGAGCTGTTGAAGAGTTCAATATTGAAGAAAGCATAGTCCCCATTGGTCATTCCTTGCCGATGAGCAGCCAACATGATGTTCCTGATAGTGTCACCACTGGCACACATGATTACAACTGGAAGAAAATGAGAAATACAGATAAGAAGCAGCTCAAGAACTTCAGAGAACAGCCTGTGAAGCAAGAATGCTGCCAGAGACACTGACCCCAGCTGTCCCCACAGTTTTGCAACAAACATGAAAACACAGATTGCAAACAAAGCTGATTTCCCAAAGAGCTGGCAAGACAGGTAGTGAACACAGAAAGGCTTCCTCTTTCCTTGTCTCCTCTGAAGATAATTAAATAGATCCTCTGTGTGATCTGGGTTTTTACCACTGCAGAATGTCGTAAGTTCTGGCTCCAAAGTTCTTTACATGTACTTGTAGACTAGACCACAAGCACAAGCTTCTGTTGTTATTTCTAAGCAGACATAAGATGAAGATGGAGATACCATGACTTACCCTTTCAATTTCCATTCCATTGAACAGTTTGATGTAGACTGAATTTCCTACACCTCAGCTACCTAATATGTAGGTATCTGGCCTAGACTTCGCTGCCTCCCTGCAATTAAGGGAGAGCAGCACCTGTGCAGCAGGGACAATGGTATGAATCTTTCCAGAATATGACTTCCACTCCAGAGACCATGCAATAAGCCTAGGCAGCTTGTGATGGGATGCCTAATGTTAATAAATGGAAAAACCAAGCTGCATTGTATAAGTATGAAGATTAAAGGTGGGTACAAGCACCACAGAGCCCCATTTATCCTGGGCCAACAGCTAAGCAGAGGCTCTGCTGCTACGATGAGACCTACAAGCCCACAGGTTTTCCCCTGTGTGGGCACCGTGACCCCCACTGTGATGATTGTGGTTGCTAGGTCTCTTCCCAGATCTGCTGGGCAGGGGGACTTCTGCCCTTGCTACTCCTTCCTTCTGCAAAAGGAAAGGAGATTCCCAACAGGTGAGGTCTTCAACATCGGGGAGAAAACTCCCACATGGAGCAAGTTACACTACAAGCTTTTACACCAGTTTACAAGACTACAGGTATGAAGATCCTGCTATCAGAGTGTGCTTCAGGACCGTATCCTAAAGCAGAGACATAAGAGATCCTGTCAGAATGGTGATTCAAAACCAACTGCACGCACGTTTCCAAGAACGCCGTCACGCATGGCAGGACTCAAAAGCTGCAATAATGTACGCAAATATTTTCAACCCAACAATAAAAATTAATCAAAACCACATTCAGCTCTTCTGGGTGGAAGTGTTTTCTATTATAAGAAATGAAAACGCCAAACAGGCCAAATCTTTTCGCACACAATGAATCTTCTCCCATCGCCTTTCTGGTTGGATGCCATCACAGGCACAAACCTCCAGATGTGCCGCTGGGGTGAGTCATATTAAAGTACAACCCCACGCTTCAGGAGAATTATACCATGCATAGCTCTGTCCTACTGATTATGGCAGAGTAATATAATAATTTCCAGAGCAACAGAGCAAGACATATTTCATGATCATTGTGAAGTATATTAGCATGAAGGAAAACGAACAAGAAAAAAATTTTCTTACAATAAAATTCGGACCAAATATTTTCCAGATGCACATCAGGAATGAATTTGTCTCACTGTTCTTAATTTCAGTATAGGTGAGAGATTTCCTTTTGAAATGTTTCCTTGATGCCCTCCCAATTCTTCCTTGACTCTGCCTTTGTAACTCACTTCTATCATAAAACTGTAATCTGTAGATGGAATCAAAGGGATTCCCACAACACCAATAAAAGACGTTGAGCAAAAGGAATAAAAGAAAGAGAGTGTGTGGGGAACTACTTTAACATACATTAAATCGTATTTTGTATGCCTTTAAAGGAATGTAAGGGAAGTAATATTAACTGTTTGGAAGGGGTTTCTAACCCAGCAGGAAAGATTACATATCTCAAGATTCTGAAGCAAATAGGCTATGGATATGTTTCTCACAATCTTCAAAAAATGCAAATTATGTGTTTAATTTGCGTCTGTACCTTACCATGGTGTACATACAAGCGTGTATGTGCAAACCCATACAAGGTGTTCTCCCACCACTATAACACACACAGACCACAGGAAGTAATTCTAATACTAATATGCTGAATTTATTGACTAGGATTATTGGCTCTTCCTGAAAAGACTTTAGAGTTTAATTCCAGTTTAAAGGAGTAAGTGTAAGGTATATATTGCTGCACACATACCTTGGACTACGTGCTTATACATTAAGCACAGGCCTGCATTTGTGAACCTTACAGTAAACCTGACCTACAACATGAACTCTGCAGCAGGCTTACCTGAGCCTATAAAGAAGCCTGAACTACTAATCAAACTAATTTTAGACAAGCACTTAACTTTAATTATAATATTTTCATCACTATTTTTTGTGGCTCCAAGACTTCAGTCATTTCACATGGCTCCAGGGACTGAACACACAGTCCCTGGTACACAGGAGTGAATGGCTGACTGTGCCTCTTCCTCCCAGGCATCTGAGAGGTCAGTGCAAACCCCCAGCCAGCAGCAACCTAACCCCTGGGGCCAGCCTCCATCCTGCTTCCCACAGGACAGCTGGTGGGGCAGTTTCTGTCCCAGCTGTGGGAGAGTTTCAAGGAAGAATCCTGTATCTGCTCAAAAGCCCACTCCCGTAAGGGAGTTCAGAGAAGGCTGACCTGTCAGGTGGGACCCCAAACAGCAGCAGTCTCTGAAAGCCAGAGAAGGTCAGGACTTAGAGCCAAGGACAGCATCACAGCAGGTGACACAGGAGTCATTAAAAACTGGAAACCAGCCAAGGAAAAATATTTCTAAAAAGTGCTCTGGACAGTGTGCTGCTGCCCACAAGTCCTGCTGTCCTGCTGGGGGGATCTCCAGTGAGTCTCCAGAACAAATAAAAACTTTGACTGATCTTCAGACCTCATCTGATGCACCCTCCACATGGTGTAGAACTCTTAAAATATTGTGGTAACCTGAAGGATGCCATGAGCAGCAGGGCCAAAGGAATCTGCCAGGTGAGTCCTGCAGTCTTTAAGGTCAGAAAGGCACAAGTGGAAGCTGGAGGGCCCCACTTGAGCGGCAGGAGTCAGAGAACAAATAAAGTGGTGAGATGGAAGGAGGGACCCCACAGAGCACAATAGGGAGAAAGAAGAGGGCTGCTTCTGTTCAGTCATTTGCAAGTTGCAAAAATTGTGAAAGATCAAATGTCTCAACTCAGCATAGCATTTCAGACCAGGCTGAAAGCATGGTCTGACTGTCAGCATGGTGTGAAGAGTGGGGCTGGGGTGAACACTTGTCTTTTCCTGCCGTAAGCATGCTGTAATTCTCTCAGCATCAGGAAAGCCACACACACACACTTGACAAGCATCTTTCCCCACACTGTGGTTTCCTCCAGCACTGACACATTTATTTCTCTCCATTCATTCTATTTCCCCAAATGATACTTAAAAGGAAAGCTCTATTTAAAGCACCTGCTTCGGTGAATAGGGAATTAAAAGCCCTATACTGTTAGACCTCAGTTCTCACACACTCCAGCACGTTAATGATTTCACAGCAGCGTAACACCAGCAGTGCAAGGCTGCTCCATCCACAGCCTACAGCACCATAGTACCAGTTCTGCCTGCCACACACAGCACGATCTTTATCTTCCCAATTCTGATGCTATTTTAACACTCTACAACAAGATATGCAAGAATTGTACAAAGGGCATTGTACACCCATGGCTTTCTTGGAAAATACCTAAGGACTTTAACTACACCCTCCAGTTCACTCCTAGAATACATATTTTCCTTTTGCATTACTTACTGGAGAAGTCTGTGGCTGGTTAAGACCCTCTAACAGGATAAATGTTTCTGATAAGCCTATATAGCTACACATTGCTAGGCAATATCTTACTTTAAAGCACATCTAACTACAGAACTGCATGTTCCAAAGCACTTTGCTTTGCTGCTCTGTGATGCAAAGCCAGTTCATTCGGCCCAGACATGACTGTCCCAGATGTTTTACAAGCCATTTATCTCCACGGTGTCTTGCTAACTGTTGGTGACAATTTCACGGCAAGCACTCAGGTGTTTCGCATGCACACATTCTCTGAAATCGCCATTTCCCCTAAATGCATCTATTATTTACGAGGTACTCGACGGGGTTCGAGGGGCAGAAGCCGTGAAAAGGTCTCCCGCTGCCAGGCACAGCGGGGTGAGAAGAAAACATCTTTGTTTAGTCCCTGAACTTACACAGTGTCACTGCAAAAATCTCAGAGAGTAAGCAACAGATTTGCTGCTCCGCAGACGTGGATAATTTGGGTAAACCCGACCGCCAGCAGAAAGCTGATTTCTTACAACGCCACAAAGTCCTCCTAAGGTGGTCCCCGAGGGCAAGCCGCTCCCTACGCCGTCGGGAGGCAAAACTCTACCTCTGTGGGCAGAGTTTTCACTCCGGGCTGCTGTTCCCATCCGTCGGGGGATGCCTGGCTCCGGGCTGCCGTCGCAGCACCGCAGCGGGTTTCTCCACAAGCCGTGACTCTTCCCCTCCCGCAGGTCCTTCCCTCCGCGGCATTCCCACCGCCCCAGCCGCCCCGAACGCCACGGAGGAGCCCTGCCGGGCACCCCGCCGCCACTCACCCCTCTCTCCCGTCTGGAGGGCGCGGACGACGTCGTCGATGTCGAGGTGCCGGCTGGTCTCGTCGAAGCTGTGCACGGCCATGTGGAAAGCCTCCTCCTGGAACACCACATGGACGCCCTCCATGGCGAAGTAGCAGCTGCGCTCGGGGTTGCTGTCGCTGTAGAGCAGCGTGGCCCGGTTCCACTGGTGGTGGCGGAAAAGGGCCAGCAGCATCTCTCCCATCTTGGCGTAGGCGGGCGCGACGCGGGTGAGGTGCGAGTACTCGCCGCCCTTGGCGCCGAAGCCGGCGGCCAGCGCGCCCGCCGACAGCATGGGCACGTCCCAGTGCGCGGCCAGCCGCGCCACCGGCGCCGCCGCGTACTCGCACACCGGCCCCAGCAGCAGGTCGGGGCGGCGGCGCTGCAGGGCCACCATGTCCACCAGGCTGAACAGGGCGCGGTTGCCGCACGCCGAGTCCTCGTAGGTGAGCTGGAAGGCGTAGCCGGGCGGCAGACCCGCGCCGCTCTCCCGCAGGCTCCGCACCGCGTACTCGATGGCCGGCCGCACCCGCCCCAGCGAGAAGAGGTAGGCGTCGTCCTGCGGCAGCAGCACCAGCACCCGGATCAGCTTCTCCTCCTCCTCCTCCTCGCCCGCGGGGCCGCCGCCCAGCGCCGCCCGCGCCGCCAGCACGCAGCAGAGGCTGCCGAGCAGCCAGGGCGGCATCGCGCCCGCCCCCCCGGAGACGCCCGAGCTCCGGCAAACTTTTCGCCCCCCCTTCCCCGCCCGCCTCGAAATTGTTCGGTCGTGCTTTATTTCTCAGGTGTTTGGCGGATTCACAACCTGCCCCTCCCCACCCCGCTGGCGGGTCACGGACGGAGCATCTCGGCTCTGCTTTTCTCGTTCTCTTATAGATGGACGACTATTACTACGATCACTTTCCCCCCACACGCCGGATCCCCCCGCGGGGCTGCCGGGCTGCGCCCTCCCCGCTTAAGTAGCGCGGGAGCGGCGGCGGCGTCTCCGCACGCCCGGCGCGGCGCGGCCGGGTTTGTGCGCAGGGAGGAGCCGGCCCGGGCGCTCCCTCCGCCCGCCCCCTCCCTGCGGCCCCCCCGCCCCGCACACCTCCGCGCCCGCGCGGGGGGTGTCCTTATCGCGCACATCTGGCACTGCTGTTTGTGTTTCGCCTACCTTCCTGCTCGGCTGCTGCCCTCCCTTGCCAAGCGAGTCCCCGCAGTCGGGCCCGGGGAGTGAAGGATCCTATTGCACTTCCATTTGTTTCTTAAATATTTTTTGGGGGTTGTTACAGACCGCTTAAGATGTCCTTTACTGCTTGAGGAAGGCTTTTGAGGCACCCCGAGGGTTCAGGGATTCGGCGCTCGGCAGGGCTGGGGGATTTGGGGAAGGAGGGGCTGCAGCATCAGCACCAGGGGATGCAGCCTGACGTTCGCTGCGGCAGGGCACCAGCCCGGCTGCCCTACTCCCATCCTCACCCGGAAAGGTGCCCATGCACACCATTAGTCTGCGGGAAAGTTGACAGTGGATCTGTGGCCCCTGCCTGTGTCCCTTTGGGATCTTTCTGAGCCCCCCCGTGCCCCGTAGATACCGTGTTTTGTCATTTCCCACTGTATCGAGAGATTCAGTTTCGTGCCCCAAGCAGCAGAGGTTAATGTCAGTGAAGGAGAGGTCTTGAGATTATTTTACTGGGGAAAAAAAAATCTTTTGGAATTACTGGGGCAACACTGCCTAGTCCTAAGAGCATCACTGTTGAGTTCTACTCACTGGCCTAAAGCTGCTATGCTTTAGATTTTGTTAGCCTTTTCTGGAATAAAGTGATGTGAAATGCGAAAGATGTGTTGTGAAAGAGGCTTTGGAACACCTGATGCTTTTTGACTGCAAATCCTAAAGGATGGTGCTCTGTGGAGCTTTGTGTGCCCGGTAGCAGCACGCATCCTGAAAGCCAGAGCAGGGCTGCACAGTTTGATGTTTTATGGTTGCTAGAGAGTGCCAGGTTTCTGTTTGAAAGGGGAGAGAACTGCTCCTGGCTTTCCAGAAGGGGTTTGTTTAGCTCAGCACAGAGGTCGTTGTCAGGGCAGTATGTGTAAACTTAACTTTTGTTGCTGCCTTCACTGTGCAGGCTGTGAATGGGAAACCTGCACTCCTGTGGTGACCATCTGCTCACCTTTAAGATGCCTCAATTAAATAAAGCAAGCTCAAAGTGCTTGTGCAATTACAACCGAGAAGTGGAATGAAAACAGCAGATAACATGATGTACAGAAATAATCATCAACATTTATCTAACAAGGCTCGGTAAAATAAAGAAGCTCAGAAATTCAAAGATGGGTAGTGTCTCTCAGAAATGTGCCTCTCATAGTTTTATTTGATTACTGAATCAAACTTCAGAGTGTTCTTGAAGATTACATAAACATCCACCCTGGCAAAGCTAGTTTTGTGTGTTCCTGTGCTGTAAGTTATGTCAGGCATTTTTTGTTGTAAATGACTCCATATAACATAGAGGAGATTAAGCAGAATGTTACAATATACAACACACCAGCCATCTTTACCACAAAGCTTGCAAAAACATTTTCTTAAGACACAGTTTGAAATGCTGACCTTTGTAGTCATTGCTTTATGGTGACCCAACAGATGTGTTTACAGCACCAAAATCTGGTCGAATCTCTCTTGATTTCCTCCTTCCCCCAGCATAATATCTTTTTCATTTTACATGTGAGCTCCATACTCTCCTAGCTGTCTTATTTGAGTATAAGCTATGTAAACACAACAGAAGAGATAGTAAGCCCATAAATCACAGGGCTGCTGCCCCTTTACACGGGCTGCTCCTTGTGAGGTAAAGTACTGCTGGGAATGAACAAGAGTGGGAGAAGCAGAGGATGCAGAGGAGCAGGGCCAGCATGAGGCAAAACAAGAAACAAAAGGCATCTAGCCAGTACTGTGTAGCAGTAGTAGCATCAGAGTCCAATTTCAGTGTTTTCATAAAAACATTTGGCCCAAAGTATGTGGCTGTTGCTCACCTGAGTAACTGCATTCAATGTTATGGGAGTCAGGTCTCTGTAGGCCTAGAGTGCTATAAACATTTCTGTTCCCCTTTGCCCTAAGTATTTTTGTGAAGAAGAATCCCAGTCTGTGATGGACTTATTTTTCTGAGCCAAGAAGTTATTCATGAGAATTTACTTGTTAATCCCAATTCAAAATGTCACTTACTACACCATCATCAGTTCACTTACAGTATTTTCCATGGCTATCAATTCAACATTTCTCCACAGACATTATTTTTTTCAGCTACATAAATGCTTTTTAATAGGAACAAATCCTGCAGTTGCAGATTTGTAGCAGGCAGAATGCCCACAGACTGCAGTGAGAAGAGAGGTTTCAGAATAGCCCATTAAGGACTAAAGTAATTTCGGACACAGGCTATTTTCTCCCCAGAAATAACTCAAACACAAGTCAAGAATCACTTGACTCGCTCCAGCTAGCATTAGCAGCAGCCGGAGCTGCCTGATGCCAATTCAGAATTTTTTTCACAGATGGATTCGCTGAAAACACAGTCCCACCTACAGGCTGAAAAGATGAAATGCTTTAACAGCGCCTATACTGCAAATATATCCAGCCACTCAGACTTGCAAACTCTTTCCCTGTTTTTCAAGAAATCTATTATCTTCTTATTTTCAGGAATCTATACTCTTTTGGGAGGCACCTAAAGGATTTCTAAATGCATCATGATGTATCTTGTGTCTCTTTTTGTGTTCTGTGACCTTACCTTCATATACATCTGCTATGTAAAAAATCCACATGGTTTTCAGGTGAAAATACTGCAGCATGAAAACCCAAGATGAGCCAATCTGATGCTAAAAAAACAGATGGAAATGTGAATTTTTTTCCTTGTAAATGACACCAACTTCTGTGGATATATAAAAGCTACAAGGTCACAAAAGTGCACAAAAAACATGAATGTACATACACACACATATATATATATGCACATACATGCATAGTAATAACACTTTGCTACTGTTGCTATCTGAACAGCTTCCACTTCACAACAGAAAGTAAAGGTAGGCAGGTAGATGTCATTTCTATTTTATTAATGAGATGCTAGGATGAAAAAGACCAGCCCCCACTCTATTCTTTTCCATAAATAATAAAGGTTAAACTTGTCATGAATGTTTAAGGGGAACAGTACCTCTTTTCTGCTACCTGCCACTCCAGACAACATGCAACATGGGCAAAATGCAACATGGGCAAAATGCAGCTTTATACACAGCAAAGACTAGTTGCATTAGTCATTAGTCTTTTACAGAACACTTGTGTTTCCACTGAAGCCTATGAAAGAACATAATGGTGAGAAGTTGATATCACAACCTTCCAGATAGGTTTTATTTCTAAAAAAGATGGTTTTGCTATTATTTTCACTTTAAAAAATGTATACCTACATTACCTATTTTGCAAGTACTGGTAGTCAGGATAGTAATATTAAAAATGCAACTATTGCATTCTTTTTAACGGTGTAACCTTTTACAATACCTTGAGTCATACTGCCTCTCTGCTAAACTAATTTTCTTCTTCTGACTGGATTATGTTAGAAAATACTCATTTTGTTCAGGCAACCAATTTTTGTATTTAGAGACAATATCTGGATATGGATAATGTCTGGGTATAGAACAGACTTCTTTTGCTAACTAAACTAAATTGGATTTAACTAAACTGAACTGGCTTGGATCCAAGCTGTTCCTGTGATTTTCACTTTTGCTTTCATTTCCATGTCTTAGATAGGTCAGCACTGGATAGTGCCCACTTTGCTCCTCATGTGCATCTGCCTCCATCAAACAGCTCTGTCATGGTTTGACATAAAGAGCGAGTGGTGAAATACAAACACCAGTTGTACCTTACCAATATAATGGCATTTCTGTCCCAAGGATTTTAAAGGTTTTAGAGGAAAAAGATCTTTTCTGCTTGAGATCAAGTAACCCTACAATAGGTAGGGTTATTGCTTGTAAAAGAGTAGTTAGAAATACTATCACGGTGTCCCTCAGAAATAGAGTTGGGATCAGACATCCCAGACCACTGACAACCAAGGAGATGCATTGCTGTTATGTGTAATCTCAAGACAGGAACTATTCCAAAGTCTACCTTCACATGTATTCCCATATAAGAGGAACAGAAGTCTCACAGCATAAAGAAACCAGACATCTATGCTTTGTCTGGATATTCAGCTCTGCAGGATGTGTCAGTTTACACAGTAATATCGTCCCAGGAACTGATTGATCTTTAGAAGTATTCTGAGGCAAAATGTGGGTTATTTTTTTTAACTAAATCAGCTCATTGATATGGTTTGTGGTTGTGTTGGCACAGCAGAGCAAGAGCAGCAAGATGCCAGAGATGAGAGACAGGAAGTCCTTAGAGGAAATTTGTACTGAGATTTCTGTATGTCTTTTCGCTTTCATGTTAGTTAATGATTTAATTAAGAATGCATGGAAAAAACAATTTTTAATCCTATTGACAGATCTTATTCTACTGAGCTGATACAAAGATATTTTAAATATTCAATTAAATAAAAATAAATTATATTAAATAAACTTGTGCTTCATGAGTTCTGTAATTTCCAGTTTATTAAAGCACTAATGTGGTTTAAAAAAATTAATGTATGGACTTGGTGGAATAAACAGTTGTCATTTGTCATCACATCACAGGAACGGGAACAAATGAGATTACTGACTGAGGCCAAAAGCTTCAGGAACAGATGAGTTGATGGAGGAAGACAAAGTGCAGAGCAGAGTGAGACGCCAACAGTCAATAAAGAGATACAACAAAGCAAATCAGAAAAGGAGACCTTACAATTAATGGAAAACTGGACATTTCACACATCAGTCAATATAATTTAATTATACCAAGATGGATAAGGGCTCAAAAATTAAAGTGAACAGTGCTTCACAGGTTCTAGTTCCTGCTAAAAGGCAGGAACTGAGCAGTGATCACTTCTGGCAGAAGCAGAGTGGGAAGAAATGGAGGTGTCCTCATGCTCTATGCAGAGAGAGAAAGGCCTCTTGGAAGTGTGGCTTCTATTTGCACTCTGATAACAGAGACCTCTGGAAAGTGATATATTCTTTATGATCAGTTTACAATGTATTTCTTAAGATCCTGCTTGTTCTTTCCATTTGTTTTATATTTTGCCCTTGCTGACAGCATAAGTGTTTTTATCACACACACAAAAAACCTGCTCAAAAATATTTCACTGGTTCTCTTGTATGTACACTTGTAGACTAGGTCAAAAGGACATAAGAATACCTTATATTTGTAAAAAAAAAAAACCTTCCTCATGTCTTCTGCTGCCAAAGCAGACAGAACCAGCAAACATATGGAGTGGTGGAAATGTTAGCAGGAATTAGACATCTTTCAGAAGAAGTAAGCAATTCTTCCCTTCCTTTTTCCTCTTAAATTTCCCCAACAGTTTTCACATTAAAAAAGGACAGAAAATGTTGGGGTTAAATTCATTTTTTCTTCAACCTTAATTGTTATATTCTTCTTCTTTTAACACCAGATAAATCTTTTTAGGCAGATGTGTTTGGCCAATTTAATTTTCTCAAAGGCAGCTGGGAGCTGGTCCAACACAGGACAGAGAAGAGCAAGACACCAAAGTAATTTGTAGCTGAAGCAGGACTATTTGGTTATTGTGTACAACTGCCAAAATCAATAGGACTACCATGAGTTAAAAAAATAAAAAGGAAAAAAAAAAGACTTAAGGCCATGCCCATTCTGGCAATAGCTGATGTGAAAAATGGGGCTTTCTGGCTGGTTTCTGCTGCCAGACTTTACTGCCCTTCCAGATATGTCAGGACAAGTGTGTGTGTAATTGCTACTTACCCTCATTCTGTCAGCCTGATTTGAGTGCAAAAGGTGTTTCTGCTAAACTAGGTCACTAAAACCGGGCTAGGGAGCAGATCCTCATGAAGAAATGCCAAAAGGCTGGAGGGGGTGATAATCTCCTGGTGGAGAAAACAGCTCCAGGTGAGCTGCAATAACAAATTTCTTATCCCAAGGCAGCTGCACGTGGGATGGCATATTAGGCTCAGGTGATACAGATGATAAAATCCACAAAAAAAGTAGAAAATATGTATCTTTTACTACATTTCCTTCTCCTGTGGTTAACCCTTGGTGTCAATATTAAACTGTGCCATTGTTTGAAGGAGTGATTGAACCTATGATGTTTGTGAAATGAGGGCTTTATGTAGCAACATGGGCTGTGTACAATGAATAATGCAGTGCTTTCCTTATCAGGGAGAATCAACAAGAAGACAGAGCCAGAATCATGCCAAACTAATGGAGAGACGTCAGGGAGACATGGGAGCAATGAAAAGTGCAACTAGTTGAATTTATTGAGACAAAAAGGTCTGAATTAATATAGGCTGTATTAATTACTGAACACTTCCATGATTGAATGAAACTGTGTTAAACTAGAAGGATATCTCAAGCTGGTTCTACCCTGATTTTACTCTGTGTTTGGTTCTTGCCCAAAAAGTCATTAGCTGTTAATGAGGGAGGAAAGAGTATATGTTAAAAATCTATGACATATCAAAAATCAATGAACTGGAGAGGTAGTTTGAAATCAAAGAAACAATTTGCTACCGCTCAGTGCTTTTCACTTCAGGGAAATGTACAGAAGAACAGGACACAGTATGGAATGGAGCTGCTCATCCTAAAAAGCCACCAACTGAAGGCAAGGGCACAATACTGAGCTCAAATATCAAATGAAGTGCTCTATGTCAGGACTGAGCCATAGTCCTCTCTGCTCTGCAGGAATACTGTCCTTGTTTTAAGCACCATTGTTTTGAGAAAATCACAGACTGGAGAGTTGAGAAGGAAGAACCATCTGGAATTATGTTTCCTGAGACAGTTTAAAATATTAAGTTTGCTTAATTTTGCTTTTCTTTCTAGGAAAGAAAAGACTGAAAAGATATGCTGTGGTCCTTCCATATGGAGCAGATGTTTCAAAGATATGATGAGTTAATTTTCTGTCCCATGCTATTGCCAAGACATCCCATCCCATCCTTCTAGGTGAATTGTGAATAATTTAAACTTTGTATGTCCCCTTGGAATATCTTTTTCCTCTGACCAGCACCTAAGAATAGAGTCCCTTCTGTCCTCTATCCCTGTAGTTATAAAACTTTGAAATAATTTTCCAGTTTAGTATTACTTTTAGTAATGTTCCAAATACTTCCAAGTGAAAAGGACACAAAATTCACAGTTATGATGTACCTCTTTTCATCAGCTTTCATGTGTTCCTTTATTTGAAGCAATGTTACTGGATTGTGTCCACGAAACATCACTAAAAAGGGATGTTATTGAGAACATCACCAGAACATTTGAGTCATAGCTAAAAAGAGAAACTAAGAACAGACTTTTCAAATAAAATAAGTTTTTTCTGGAAATGTGTGAAATTAGGACATTACTGCAATGAAAAATATGGTCAAAGAGAAAAAAAAATCCTAGAATGCAATATTTGACTTCCCTCTGTTGTCTGCAATTTCCTCCCAAAATTGTCAGATGGAGCATTAGAACAAGATAATTCAAGCATTTTTTATACCTTGGTATCTGGAGATAATTGCTAGTGCTATGAAGTGTGACAGATATTGCCTGGTATAAGAAACTGAGTCAGGAAAATCAAAGGTTATGGACTGTACCCAGGAAATTACTGGAAAAAGAATTTCCTGCTTCTAATGGCATCATGCAGAGTAATTCCTCCATGTGCCATGTCATGCCATGGCATGGAGGACTTCACCCACAAAGAAGATGGAGGAGCATCTCAATCTCAGTAATGTGAAAATCAGTGCATTTTCTGGTAAGAGTATCAGAAAATGTTTTCTTGGTGTGGGGTTTTTTGCCTTTTTTTGGTTTGTTTTTCTTTCTTTTCTTTTTTTTTTCTTTATTTTTGGTGCTAATTATTTATTAAATTTTAGAAATTATAAAATGTATCTTCTAATTGTATAGGTATTACATAAATATATCCATGATCTGCCATTACAGAAAAAGAAAATATTAGTCTGAGGGAAAAAATATCAGTGATATCTATAAGAAAAAAAAGGGAATTTCGTTATTACAAACATATCTGTCAAATCCCACATTCTCAGACTTTGAATTCTGATGAATGAATAATATTTTATATATACAATATATAATGTATACTATATACTATACACTGTACACAGCAATGTAATATATAATATATAATATATAATATATAAAATATAATATATAATGTATAATATATAATATATAATATACAATATATAATATATAATATATGATGTATGATATATAATATATGATAGATAATATATAATGTATAATATATAATATATAACATAAAATATGTTATATATGTATATATGTATATACATAGAATATGTAACATATAATATATTAATTTGGGGGGGTAAGAACAAAATGTTAACAATAAAGTAGTTTGTATTCTGAAAAATTACATATATAACCAAAAAAGTTGTACATAGTGCAATATCTTGGTGATGCTCAGTTAAAGTAAAAGCTAGTTTTAACTTAGTTACAAAAACCAAGAATGCATCCAAGATCCAGAAGTTTGGCAAAAAATATACCAATGTGATTTTTAACGTGGTATTTAAAGAAAGTCAAGGACATGTGATTTTAATTTTTTTTCTTAGTTTATCATCCTTCCTCACTACACAAAATAGCTAACATTTAATTTTCCTTGTAAAATGACTCGTGCCTCACTGTTTGATAACCTACAAACAGGAAATGGAAGGCAAGGGCTCGGGATCCACATCTCACAGCCCAGACATAAGACAGAGTGGAGACCAGAGTGGGAGTCACATCTGCAGACAGCACATCTTCTTCTGAGATTGGTATCCAAAATAAAAGCTTTAAATGAAAGCAAGAGTTTTAAGTGCAAATCCTACTGGAAAACAGAATCATACAATAGGAGGAATCTGCTGTTATGCTAGGAAGCAGGGGCAGTTCATCCTGCAGGTAGGAGTCTAGAAAAGTATCTTAATCCTAGATCCATCAATTAATGGATTAACAACGCACCCTCTGAGATTACAAGTCTAAGCTCTACAAAAAGAACACAGGAAAGAGCTGAGTTTGTTGGGATGCATGCACACCTACATGCATGCTACTACTTTTTATGAGATCAGTATCCAAAACAAATATTGCTGGCTCAGCTATACATGCTAAATGCTAAAACATTCAACCAGGTGAACTAGGGGTAAAATTGGGATGCAGGGAAAATGAGACATGAGTATGTTTGTTATGAAGAAGCAGAAAGCCAAATCTTGTTTTACAGAAGGGAGAAAAAGCCAGGGAGGGAGGGAAGAAAAAATCACCTAGCATCTCCCTCCTTTAAATGGATTAAATGGATTAAATGGATTCCTAGTAGAAGTCTGATGCCTGTCTGATGTCATGGAGTGAAATATAAAGATTAGGTTTGAAGTTTCATCTGGAATATGTAACCTCTGATCTCAGTATCTGTAAATATGAGGATGAAATTGGTTGTCTCCCGGATTTTACCAAACACAGCCTTATTGCGTTCTTCTCAAAAAACCTGCCTGATCATAGAGAACAAACTGACCCTGAGTAATTTGAACGTATTACCTGCACTGCTGCAGGTACACAGTGGCTAAGAGGAGAAAGAGAGGACCTGCATCCTGAGGGCAGAGGTGGGATGAGGCTGTCTCTGTGACATGTGATTTCAGTTTACAAAGGTCTGGGACTTCTGCTGTTAGTGAGGGTTTCCTCCCCAGCATGCACAAACATGTATCTCTCGTGGAAAAGGCAGGAACAAGCCCAGTATTTGGGCAAACCTCTTGGTGCATGAAGATTGCCAGACTACACACGGTGGTGGCTGTACACAAAGCCACCATGGACATAGAACCAAACCAAAACTGTCTCTTTTTTTGTGTGTGTGAAATATCAGTTGTTTCTTGCGCTGCTAAAAAGGTAAGTATTTAATAATAAGTCACCAGAAGCTGAAGTAATATCAAAAGCCATGGCTTAGATTTCATTTTCTTGGCATGTTGCAGTTCGAATCAAGGCTTCAGTTATTTTCACAATATTTAAATGTAATGTCAAATTAATTTTTTTATTTACCTTCACATATTTTTCAATTTCTGAATATACATTTCTAAGGCTTTTATACTAGATTTCTAAAAAGTTTACTGCTTTGTTGCATTAGCCCATAGGAAATTAATACAAGAGAAAAGTATAAAAAAGTATTTCAATTTTAAACCTGAGATTCTCACATTTGTTTTTTTTCTTAATTTTGAGATAATAACTCTTTGCTTGAAGTGGACTTACGAAAATCCACTAGGCCTGGAATTCAAATTATATATTTTGAGCCATCAACATAAATGGTTGGCATTCATGCAATTTTATTTTCAAATCAATTCAGAGTTTGTGAAATTAGTAAATACTCTGCAGTGAATAGAGTTGATTTAATGTACACAAATATAAACAAACCCAGACATTTTACAGATTGCCTAGTGCTGTATTACAAGTCAGATGGTTTCCCTTGAGCAGCTGGTGCAAGTAAATGGTGTAAATGTGTTACATTCATGGCTCCAAATTTTTACTTGCATTTTGATTTCATTTTGATCTTTAGCTTTCCTAAATGAAATATAAGCCAAGTAACCCTGCAATTCCACTACAAATTTCTGACCACATTTTTCCCAACAAACTTCTCATGAACGTGAAACGTCTGTTCATTCCTGATAATCATTAAAGCACACTGAAATCAATTTACACTATTAGAGCACAGCTGAATTTAGTCGCACATCTTTAATTACACTGCTTAAGAGCGAAGTCAATAAAACATTCATTTAGTTTTGTGCTTTTTGCCATAAAACCTACTTCCTAAAGCCAAGAGCAAGCGGAATTTGTGTCTCAGCAGATCAGCGTGTTTCTCTGCTGCCATCTTCTGGCACAAGAGACAGTTCTACAGGTTCCCAATTTCTTTTGAAATACCTAATAGTTTTTTTTCTTGAACAGCATCAGTATACGTTTTTGTTCCATTTTGGCCTTACATCATTTATCGATAAGTTTTGCAATGTTCTGTCTCCTAGCCACTTGTAATTTGTCCAACAGAAAAAGATTTTAGGAGACTTGCAAATATAAAGAACAGCATTATAAAACAAATGTCCTTTGTATTACTAAACATTGTATTTCTACAAAATATCATACATATATTCTTAAATTCAGTTGTTTAATAAATGTTTTTGCTGTTTAGTAAATATGTATGGTGTTCATACTTTATTTTCAGACAACAAATGAACTATCCAAATCTAGGCTTAATTCTGTCTTTATTTACTACAACTTCCTATTTTCATATTTTAACTAATAGATTAAAATATTTTCATTATTTTTTAAGCCCCTACACTTGTGGTCAAATAGCCCAGTGACATTCTCTCAACCATCCTTCACCACTACATAACAAGTATTTGAAAGCTATATAAAACATCCTTTTTTTCCCTCAACCTTTGGTTCATAGCACTTAAGTCCATGGAGTTTGAGGTGCCCAATATCCATCTGTGCACATTTTAGACATTCTAAATTCCCCAATCACTGGTGCAGATGAAGAGAAGGTAGAAGGAGGTAGAAGTGGTGTTGGGTCCTCTGCTGGCAACAGAAATCCAAGGCAAGACCTAACCCATGATTTACTATCTTCAAAGTAAGGATGTTATGCCAGGATTTCAGATGAAATCTGATACTGATTTGACAAAGCAAGATGTTCATTATTATATGGATAATGAACATCTTGCTTAAAGCAGGCTGCTGGGCGAGTTCACTGGCATACTAGTATGTCTAAAATTACCAAACACATGAAAGGCCTTGAGACTGGCCACTCTAGGAGTCCCCAGCCACCATGAGATTGTGCTGCAAGACAGTAACCTTCCTAAGTGAAAATGTCATTATTATTGTTAGCTGAAAACAGTAGGAGAGGAGGGAAAGATGGCTGCAGAACAAAAGCCATGCCTGAATATCGCATCTTTTCCTTAGAAGTGTCTGTAGCTTCCGAGCCACTGAGCTGTTCCCTTGGGACAGCTGCAGGGGCTCCTGCAGTTCAAGTGTGACACAACCACCTCAGAATCTTTTCTACTTTTTTTTTTTCTCCTCCCCTGGGAAATTAGACAGTGGTGAACTCAATTTTTATTGTTTACTCTCTTTTGCAAAGAGTGTTCCCAATCACTGGTCCATCCTTGACTGAACATCTGTGTCAGGCGGAATGGCAGGCTGGTGTCCCAGGTTCTGGAGTGAGTCCAGAGAAGAGCAGTGGCAGTGGGGAAGGATCTGGAGCACAAGTGCGATGAGGAGCAGCTGCGCGAACGGGGAGCGTTTGGAGAAAAGGAGGCTCAGAGGGGAAAACCTGACCACTCCCTACAACTCCCTGACAGGAGGAGGAGGGTGTAGCTAATTGGGAATCTGCCTCTGCTTTCAGGCAACAACTGACAGAACAAGAGGACCGTCCTCAGCTGCGCCATGGAAGGTTTAGGCTGGACATTAGGAGGAATTTCTCCACAGAAAGGGTCATTCGACACTGGACCAGGCTGCCCGGGGGTGGTGGAGTCACCGTCCCTGGAGGTGTTAAAGACTGGACATAGCATTTAGCGCCGTGGTCTACTTGACAACGTGGCGCTCGGTCACAGGTCGGACTTGCTGATCTCGGGGTTCTTTTCCAAGTTAATTGACTTTGTGATTCTTCCCGCCACAGCGAGCAGCGAGCGGTTGCGCGAGGGCCGGGCCGCGCTCGCCGCCCTCACGGGCGCGGACACAGCATGGGCCACGTCCGGCCGCCGCACCCTGTGCCGGGCCGCCTTCACTCGCACCACCCCAGGGCGGCCCCGCACAGCCCCAGCACGCCGCTCGGCTCCCCCGCTCCGCTCCCGCTGGGGCCGGGCCGGCGCGGCCGCCCCCGGTTGCATCAGCCGCGGGCCGAGCGGCGCCTGCGCCTGCCCGCCCTTTCCCGGGCGGCTCCGCGGCCATGGCGGGCGCTGACAGCCAGGTGGGCACCGCGGCCCGGCACCGCGGGCAGGCGGCGGGGGGAGCCGGGCCTCTTTCCCAGCATTTCCTCGGCTCTGGGGGGCTGTGGGGTGTGCTCCAGAGAAAAGGAGCTGGGGGCAGGCAGGCTGTGCGGGGCGAGGAGATCGGGTTTTTTTCCGCGGTGTGTGGGGCACGGGGGAGTTAAAGCACCTCAGGTGTGAGGGACTGCCGGGGCGTGACTAAACGGTGCTCGCCCTCCGCAGGTGGACGCTGGGGAAGAGAAGAAAGCAGAGTGCGGGAAGAAGAAGATGAAGGAAGGGGCTGGCGATGGAGGGCGGTCGGAGGTGAGCAGCCCCTGGGGGCGGGGGGATGCGGAGTCCTCGTTGCTGCGCTGTGCGCTGCTGCCATTGCTGCAGTTTGTCCTTCTGGGGTGTTCTGTCAGGCATTACAGTTGCACCTCCGACAGCGTGCCTTGTAGTGCCATTGTTGGCTTTTTTACGTTAAGTTGCGTTGGTGTAACAGGAGAACAGCTCGGATTCCCATAGCTCTGGGTTAGGTTGTGCTTTTCCCTGTGCCTCTTTGCAGCGGGAAGCAGGCAGCCGATTGCCGAGGTGAAGAAAGCCTGCTTAAGATGCTCTCGTCTTCGTGGTGGGTAAACACAGATGCCTCTGAGTCCGCAGAGGGCCAGCTGCTAGTCAGCAGCCGTCCTGAGCCAAGTGCGTGGCTGTGCCCGGGCGGATGGTCCCACGTCATTACACGTGTTTAAACTGGAGTCGCTTCCTGCCTGGGTGGCTCAGACTAGAGTGTTCCCTCGGCTTTTTGACCTAATAAGAAAAGTCTTGTTTTATATTGAGTTTACTTTTTTTTCTAGTTGGCTTTTGTCCTTGTGTAGTTGTTTGGCAGCATGTGGTTTATTGAACAGGTGTCCAATGATACAGATTTCATTAAGATGAAGCCGTGTTAAATTATGACATAATTAATACTATCTAACCTGAAATAATGGTGATTATTTGTTACATGTAGCACACATAAAGATATGACATAGTTGCTTATGAAAAGCGTATCTGTTGTGTTGGCATTCTTGACATGATGTGCTGTCAGATTAATAATCAGATTAATCATTTTCTTTTGTCTTTATTATATACAGCTAAATCCTTGGCCCGCTTTTATCAATGAGCGTTTGGAGATGTACAACAAACTTAAAGCTGAACATGATGCGCTCCTTGCAGAAAGAGCTGCAAATGACAGTAAACCCATTAAAGTTACATTACCTGATGGCAAGCAGGTTGATGCCGAATCTTGGAAGACTACTCCTTATGAAATTGCATGTGGAATTAGGTATGTTTCTGTTCTATGATGCCACACAATCATTTTCATAAACAGTGAGTTTAAGGGGATGGGTAATGTATATTTTGTCACTTATCTCAGTTCTTCTCAAAGCATCTTGGATGAAATGAACTGAAGGTAACCAGCTGGGTTTTAGTTTTGGAGTGCAGTTTTCTTTTGCCTTATAAAGATGCAGTTTCTAACATTAAATAAGAATGAAGCTGAGGTATTTTGGACACATTCTAATAGCATATTTTTCCATCCAAGTACTGCTGTTGCATTAAGACCTGATTTGCTAATAAATTACCAGATGGAATGTTAGCACTGCAAACCAGTTTGCATTGACCTGAGGAAGATGACTGCTGCATGATGTTTCAATTGATTACAGAGAAATTTAACAATATGGGTATTCTTCACTTTAATTTGCATGGGAGATATCTGTTAAAAAAAGCATTGCACATCTCCAGGTTACTTACAACTGCTGTGGAGTATTTTTGAATGATACACAGTGAACACCCTGACAGTTAAAATTGCAAAGATTGTGTGATTCCTAAAGGTGAAATGCCTTTTTTTTTTTGCCAGTCCATAATAAGGTGCTATGTTTTTGGAACCTCCTTTGCTTCTGTAATTCGCGATCATGAAAAGAGTATTTTGCCTAGTGGATACAAACAGTAAAGCTACTATGTCAAAAGTGATATTTGGTAGCTTTTAAGAGAGTGGTTCTTGCTTATATTGCAATAGGATTGTGAAGGTTTGTCCTTGGAGAATGCTGTCTCTAAGACAGATATGTGTGAAGGTTAAGTATATAGCACAAATTTCTTCCCATATTCCTAAAATAGAAGTGGGATTTTTCATGAGTGTTCAGGACTGGCTAAACTGGTCATTTATTTAGAATTCATTTATGACATTATATCCACTCTGAGCACTCTGAAGTCTCATTCAAACTGGAGTGCAAATTTGGGAACTTCTGCTTGCTGATTTCGAAATAGAGCGTACTTTCTTACAATTGTACTTGTGTGTTTGTTCTGTAGTCAGGGATTAGCTGACAACACGGTTGTTGCCAAAGTGAACAAGGTGGTTTGGGATCTAGACCGTCCTTTGGAGGGGGATTGTTCCTTGGAGCTGCTAAAGTTCGAGGATGAAGAGGCCCAAGCAGTGAGTATCTTACCAAAACGTTTTCTATTTGAGGTTTACATTTAACTCAACCTCTTGCAGTTATTGAAATATTTACTGTGTTCAGAAGATTAAAAAAACAGGTTTGTGATTTAGGTACATCTGCATTTCCTCATAGCTCCTTACCAGAGCTTACCAGAGGAGTTGTGGAATTCCAGGTAATTTACATTCTGCTGCATACTTGTGGCCAAGTCTGCTTGCTGTTGCTGTAGTTCTTGTTAAAATTTTGTATTTTCAGCCTTCATGTTAATGTAAAATAGGTCTTTTGAATTGATGTCTTCAGCACTGATTTTGGGAACAAAATTGACTACAAAAATACTTTCTATGTAGAATCATAAAAGTATTGAGTAGACTGCGCTTTTTATTTGTGTTTGCAAAAGTATCTACTGTTTTATTTTGGCTACTCAGTCACATAAATGTGCCCAGCCAGTAAATTTGTGATTAGGTTCTTTAGAAACAAAATCGGTACAAGAAACTTTCAGTCAAACTCATCACAGAAGTCTTACATTCAAACCTAGGGTTTTCATATTGGCTAAATGACAGCTCCCAATTTATGACTTCAATTTGTGCTAACCAAGGCAGACTAACTCTTAAATGATCTGGTTTTGTCAAAACCTCAGGTGTTCTAGAAGATGGCAGACTAACTCTTAAAAGATCAGGTGTTCTACAAGATGGAGTGTGCAGAATTTCTTATACATAAGATTGCTGGATTAGAACTACAGCCTAATGTTGAAAGCACATCTTTTGATTGTTATGCAGATCTGATTGATTAGAGTTCGTAGAAAAAAAATTTTCTGAATTAATATTTTGACTTCTTGATAATAATGAAATCATGTCAGCAACAGTTGAAAGTAAGAATTGTTTGCTACCGGAATGTAAGTTTTCCATTTGCACAGTTTTCCAGTAGAAATGCTGCTTTTTGGAAACATTGATGCTGGGGATGGGAGTGCTGCTGGCCAGGTCACTTCTGTTCTGCACACTGCTCTAACATGGGATGTGCCTTAAGTATCCTTGAAAGCAGGCGTTTCAGAAGAGGTTTTAAATTAAACAATTGGAAATGCTTCATGTGTATTCAGACTGATCCCTTCTTTTTTTACTTCTGTTAGGTCTACTGGCACTCAAGTGCTCACATAATGGGTGAAGCTATGGAACGAATCTATGGTGGCTGTTTGTGCTATGGCCCACCAATAGAAAATGGATTTTATTATGACATGTTTCTTGAGGAAGGGTAGGTTTTGTATTTTTCTTTATTTAGAAGCTGGGGGTGGGTGGCAATCACAGCAAAATTTTTGCTGTGTGCTTGTTCCTAGAACAGAGTCATATGTACTGCTGCAGATGGCTTTGTGTTTTTGCAGGACGTCCCGACTACAGGTTGGTGCATTGCACCAGGATCACAAATTGCAAAAAAAATTACTCACTTCTCCGTGTGTGTTTATTTTAGGGGTGTATCAAGTAATGACTTCTCTGCTTTGGAAACATTATGCAAAAAGATAATGAAGGAAAAACAAGCCTTTGAAAGACTGGAAGTTAAGAAGGAAACACTGCTTGAAATGTTTAAGGTGGGTTGTTATAGAACATTGTTTCTAACCTCATGCAAGTATTTGTAACTTCAGGGCATGCATTATTAGTGGTAGAAGAAAGTATATAAAATTAACTTTTTAAGGTGATATATTTTTATAAACTCATTTGTGATGTTTAACCAAAAAAAATAAAAAAAGAAAAAGGAAGTAATTTGTAGGTTTTTGGAAGTAGGCGTTCTGATTTTCTAAAACTGAGAATATTCATTCTTCCCCAGAGTGAATTAATTAAATTCTGTGAAGCCACATTCTTTATTTACTTATTAACTTCACAGAAATGTAAGTTTGCAACATATTATCTATGCAGGTATGTTGTGTTACCTTGTCTGTGGTGATACTGTGACTGCATATGTTGCTGCTGCATTCAGAAAGCTTCATAAAACATTTTTTAGAACAAGGACTTCTAAAAGAGTGCAAGCAACACTAAAACCTTACCCTTTCTCTCTGGTATCTAGCTGCAAATAATTTTTTTACATTCCTGAGGTAGACATTAATGAGTTTTCACTGTTAGGACATCAGGAGAATCATAGCATCATTCAGGTTGGAGGGTACCTCTGTAGGTGTCCAGTCTCATGCACAGGACATGGGGTCAGACATGGGGACACTGTGGTCAAGTTTCCTGTTCTTGTCCAGTTGGGCTTTCAAAACTCTAAGGACAGAAATTGCACACCCTGATCTCAGGGCACCTTGCTCCACTATTGTCTGTATTCCTGTCTGTCTCTTGCAGGCCTGTTCTGATGCAACATAGCATCAGGTTTGCAAGTAGTTTAAACTGTTGGCCACTTGTCTTTTTTTAACAAGGAATTAACAAGTATGTGTGCTACTTTTCTTCTCAGTATAATAAATTCAAGTGTCGCATCCTGAATGAGAAGGTCAATACCCCAACTACTACAGTATACAGGTAATTATGCATGGATCATAATATTACTGGATTTATGGTTCTAGGATTAAATATACCAAATAAGTGCTTTCTTTTTCTTAGGTGTGGTCCCCTGATAGATTTATGCAGAGGGCCTCATGTCAGACATACTGGCAAGATAAAGACCATAAAAATTCATAAGGTAGGTGCAGGATCTGCCTTAGACAAATGTTTTCACTGCATCACTTTGGACGTGTTCCTACCTTTAGGCTTACCCAGGAATGTACTGTGAAATGGGTAACCTGGCCAAAAACTTGATGTTACAGATTGTAAAAGGGTTGTATACTAGAATGATATTCACATGGTGTGAAGCCCAACCACATGTCCAGGACCTGTACTTCCAGCACAGGAGTGTGAGTTTGGTTTAAGGTTTGGCTGAACGGTGTTAATTAGAATTTATAGTGTTTGTCTAGCTGATGATTATAGCTATTTGTGAATAAACAGTTGGAATAGGATAGCTACAAAGCAGATAGGCTTTTAAAAAAGACAAGAGCCTGAAACCATTTTTGTTTACTGTATTTACCTTTAGGGATTTTTCCAGTCAGTGCTCTGAATTTCACATTATGCATCTCCTTATGACTTAGTTGTTCCACAATAATGATTTATTAATAATTGTATGCCTTGTCATAGCAGGCAGAAGTAGTAAAATATAGAGGCTTTTCCCTTTCTTCAATGTTTTGTTTCTTTCTGCATTCAGAATTCTTCTACCTATTGGGAAGGCAAGGCTGATATGGAATCCCTCCAGAGGATCTACGGAATTTCATTCCCAGATACAAAAATGCTGAAGGAGTGGGAGAAATTCCAGGAGGAGGCTAAAAGCAGAGATCACAGAAAAATTGGGAGGGTGAGACAGCTTTTCTAGTAATGTATTCCAAAAGCACTGTGTGGATATAATCCCTTAATTAAAAGCATCTTGAAGATAGCCTATACTTGCTGCCCCAACCAAGGTTTGACACAGTTTTATTTTCAGGTAGGTTGAGAAATCAACTGCTTTTCTCAGGAGCCTCAAAATGCTACAGTAAATAACTTTTTTATGCTTTCAACACAGTGACATCCTTACTGCACACATTGATCAGAACAGCATATTAAGACTTCAGTCTGCAGCCCATGAATGCTCCAGTTTGCTGGCACTGCTCATTCTTACACAGTTTGCTGTAGCCTGTTCATGCAGTTCTTTTCCTTCTACATGATTTCAGAATCTGCAGTATACAGCTGAGTTTACAGTATACAGTTTTGGTTAGCTGTTTTTGAGTTTGTTTTTTGAGATGGAAAGCCCTGTCAGTTAACTGATAGTTCTGAACAGGGTTGAAGTGGCTGCTGCTAGTACATTATGACAGAATTCTGAAGAATTCCCCTTATGCAGATCGCAGGTGTATACACAGTTTGTAGCAGCATTAACCAGCTGTAGTTCACACATTCAGTTTATGTGCAGATAATTAGAGAGCTGCAGAAGCAGAACTAAACATTGACAAGTAAATGTGTAGAGGGAACTGTGAGGGCACAGTTGGGAGTTAAGAGTAAAGTTTTGGCACATCAGTAATGAGTGAAATAGGACACTGAAAAATTTCTTCCCCTGTAACTGTTGACAGACACGAAAATGCTGGTGAAAATGCATCTGGTGTATTGGATATTGCTTTTTTTCCCATGTTTTTAATTTTGAAACTCTTGTTAGTGATGACCAGTCAGTAGCAATTAATTTGTGAATGTTAAGTGAAAAAGGCAAGGTGCAAATACTGAGTTCTTAAAGTATTATTTTCCTGCAGGACCAAGAACTGTTTTTCTTCCATGAGCTCAGCCCTGGTAGCTGTTTTTTCTTGCCAAAAGGAGCTTACATTTATAACACATTAATTGAATTTATACGGGTAAGTAATAAATTTTAGAAATCTTGTAGGAGAAATTGCATGATTTTTAAAAATACATAACAGCATGCTATGTTTAACAGTATTAATAGCCCTTCATTTCAACTTATCTTTTGGTTGTATAAGCCATGGGACTAAAGTAACCTTGTTTCTTTGAATTGGTCTTGTCACAATCTCTGTGAAATTATGTTTTATCAGTACTTTATATATGCAGTTAAAGCTGCAATAAAGGTGCTTTGTCATAGGAATTCTTCAACATCTAATAGTAGAGCTGCTGTTCCATTGATGCATGTTGATTTGTTTTGGTAAACATACTTAATTTGCTCTTGAAGACCTATTTGTTTTGAAAATATATGTAGGAAAATAATTCTGATCTTCCTGCTGTAAGAATTGAAGTCTGTGTTATTACTGTATATATGGGCTGCAATGAAATATATGTGGGGTCATGGAGTAATTAGAGACTGCTGCATTGCTTGCAGGGAGGAAACTTGTTCTTCTTGCTTACTTTCTACTGGAGAAATTGTTTGGGGTGGTGGAAGGGATGTATCCTGGCATGTTCAGCTTCAAGTTGTGTCTTTCTTCCTCCATTCCCTTCCTAAGTCATGGGACATTTGTATGGCGTCAATTTTACATCAATTTTATATTTTTTTGGCTGCAGATTGAAGCCTGTACTTACCTTTGTTTTCTTTCTTTATTTTATATACTGTGCCTGTTCCAGAGTGAGTATCGAAAACGTGGATTCCAGGAGGTTGTCACTCCAAATGTTTTCAATAGCAAACTGTGGATGACTTCAGGACACTGGCAGCATTACAGTGAAAATATGTTTTCCTTTGAAGTGGAGAAAGAAATCTTTGCTCTGAAGCCTATGAACTGTCCAGGACACTGGTAAATACATAGCAAATTCAGCATACCAGAGATTGTGCTGATTGAAAAGAAAGCCCAAACGAAACCCACTCTGCTTCCTTTGCCTTGGTAGTTATAAAGATGGCTACCTTCAGTTATTCATTCTGTCAGGAATGATGTAATTATATGTCTTGCTGTGTACATGCTCTCTTCACTTGAGACACTGAGAAATGTCATGTCATTAAAGTGACCCCATCATTACTGGGGCATTATCAGTTTTGTAGCAGTTCGGGCATTCAGCTTTTGAAGCCCAGTTTTAGGAGCTGTTTTATCTCCTTTCTGTGAAGAGGGGAAGGCCTGCCAGCTGTTGAAGGAGATTGTTTTCCTGACAAATCTGGACAAGACTGATGGCTCTGTCCATATTACACATTAAGATGGCGTTACAGGCATGTGCTTCATCCCTGGCTGCTTCTCCCTGACTGTTTTTTAAGAAGTTTGGTTCTGAATAAGCCTCAAGCAATAAACTTTTCCTGCAGCCTTATGTTTGACCATCGCCCGAGGTCGTGGCGCGAGCTGCCGTTGCGGTTGGCAGATTTTGGTGTCCTGCATCGCAACGAGCTGTCGGGAGCTCTCACAGGACTCACCCGAGTACGCCGGTTCCAGCAGGACGATGCTCACATCTTCTGTGCTATGGAGCAGGTGGGGGCTATTGCTAAATGAAACTACGTATAAAGTCAGGTAAACTGAAATTTCCTATTTGAGACATGATTTCTGTTATCAGATTGAAGACGAGATAAAGAGCTGTCTGGAGTTCTTGCGTACCGTGTATGATGTCTTCGGATTTTCGTTTAAGCTGAATCTCTCCACTCGTCCTGAAAAGTACCTGGGAGATATTGAAGTGTGGAATCAAGCTGAAAAGGTAAAGCAGTATTCTTATTATTTTCTGTGATGTAAAACTGCATCTTCTGTAAGAGCTTACTGCCTTCTGGGAGGTACAGTGAAGCTGGGCTGGGCATGAGCTATGTAACTTCAATAACTGCCTTCAGTCTGCCTGCTGTAAATAGTTTGCTCTCAGTGCAGAGGCAGTCTTCAAGCATCAAATGACCTCTTTCACCTTGTCTTTTTTTGATAATTAAAAATTTAAGAAAATTATAAAGGAGAAAGATAATCAGTTCTGGCAGCCCGTGTAATAAGACTTAAAGCCATCTCCCAAAACTGAGGCTGAAAGGAATGGAATTGGCCACTGCAGGTGCAGTGCTGGGGAGAAGATAGGGCAGGAATAGACATTTGGTGTACCAGTGCAGATTTCATCTCAACATCTCAACTAAAAACTTTGAATTTAGGATAAAAAGTTATTGTATTTTAGCTAATGCTTGTTTGGCCTCTGTGTGTTTAAATTAAAACAGTGGTCGGTTTGGGGGTGTTTGGGTTTTTTTTTGGGTTGTTGTTTTTTTTTTTTTGTTTTGTTTTGTTTTTTTTTTAAGTTGGTGCTCTCCCAAAACTTCCCTTTTTCAGGAAAATAAATGTGTTTCAGTAGTAACTGAGAAGTACTGAGAATTTGGTAGGGTTACCTATTTGTAGTAGCAGACTGAGCTGAAACTATAATGTGTTAAGAAACACACTGAGTGTGTGTGTCCTTTATCTCCAGCAACTTGAAAACAGCCTCAATGCCTTTGGTGAGAAATGGGAGTTAAACCCTGGTGATGGAGCTTTCTATGGACCTAAGGTTAGTATGTTGCTAACCCCTAGCTGGATTTGGCTTTTAATGCTGTTTGGGTAAGGTAAAAGGCTGGGATGAGGAAGAAGGAATTTTTTTTTATATTAGCCCTTTTTAAGATGCTGTCTGACTGAAATTTGCTGTTTTTCCAGATACATAAACTCTAACATACTTGAGAGAGAAATAATCTTCTGTGATCCTGGTTTTCATAGTTTTAACTGCTTTAACAGTAATTTAATTAATTTAACATGAATAAACTATTTGTCTACTGCTTAAACAGCTCACTGGTGGGTGACATAAACACAAGGTGGCACTGTATGACCTGTTTTCGCAGAGAACTGCATTGGAAATAATTGTTTCAGCAGTAAGTAAATCCAAGTCAGGAGAAAATCAGAAGTAAACTTACTGGTTGAACAAATTTTTATTCCTTTAACTGCACAGTTTTGAAGTTGATTTGAGTTACTGGTGGGTTTTGTTAATCTAAAAATCCCCATGCATTGATCATGTGAATTTATTGGGTTTCTTAAGAACAGTCTCCTCAGTTTAGACAGATTAAATAGAGCTTTTTAGAAACTTTGTTGTTATCCTTGCACATTAGGACACAAAGTATTATGAAATGCCTTTTAAATATTTCCCTAATATGTCTACACTACATTTATATTTGTGTTTTCATCTAGTAAACTGGTTTTGATTTCTGTGTTTGTATGCCAGTTGAATCAGTTTTGCTTGTGTCATTTTTTAGGTAAAATGTGGTATAGCAGCTCATATTTAGTAATTTCCATATTGATTGAAGGAAGACAAATATACATGAACCTTTGTTAACATTAATTAATCTTACGCTTGCTCTTCATACAGTCTGGATTTGAAATTAAATTAGGTTGTAAATATTGTATTTTGATTAGAAGCTCTTTGGTGGCTAGCTGAATTCTGTAAACCGAATTCTAGATGCAAGATTGAAAGACATTTAGATCTTGAGTTGTTAAAATGCTGATGTCTTCATTTATTACACAAATTAAAATAAGGCATACTGCCTTAATATATAGCCTGATATATAATGGTAAAATTATGAGTAAGTGAGCAATGTAATAAATAAATAAGGTCAGACACTCTAAGTCTATTCTTTTCTGTAAGTCTTCTCTGTCTGAGTTGTATCAAAAGTGTACTCAGAATTTAAGTGTTAGATACTAAAGAAAGAACAGGCTTGACTCGTAGGTCAGAACAAGTGTCACTGATTGATAGGAGCTCCTGCTGGTAAGTGGACTATTTAGCAGATTCTTGTCCCTTGTTCATGTTCTGAATTTGTAACACAAGCTACAAAGTCTTCAAATACTGTATGATAAAGAAATGCAAATTTTCCACTTTGAGGCTGAAGAAATCTCATTTGTGGGGAGACGTGTTCAGTTCTGCATTTATGTTCTGATGTACTAACTCAGTGAAAAGGCCCATGAAAGTTCCAGACTGAAACTCACAAAATGTCTGAGACATTAGATGTAGTTCTCACCTGATATATTATCTCTCTAGTTACTCACTCTGTTTTAGCTCTAACATTTTTTGCATCAGAACCTGCAAATCACTTAAAGCCTAATGAAGGCTGAAGTAAAATGATGCTGTTTAAACTGCGTAGAATTCCTCTGCATTGAGTGACACCATCTCAAAACAATGAATTTGCTTTCAGAGGGGAATGCTTGTCTTTTAACTGTAAAAATCATGTCTTTTTGTTCTTCAGATCGACATTCAGATTAAGGATGCCATTGGCCGCTACCACCAGTGTGCTACAATTCAGCTTGACTTCCAGCTGCCAGTCAGATTTAACCTCACCTTTGTCAGGTAAGCACAAAGGCTGATGATTTTAGTTTCTGTGTAATCTCACTTCAGTGACACTTACAGACATAAGGTTGTGTCAAGAAAAAAAGCCTTACAAAAGCATTTCTTTACAGCCATGATGGCAATGACAAGACAAGACCAGTAATCATTCACCGGGCTATCTTGGGATCTGTGGAGAGAATGATTGCCATTCTAACTGAAAACTATGGAGGCAAATGGTAACGTTGAAAAGTTATTATTCCAGTTCAAGCAAACTCTTCATGTAGGAGAGAAATTAGCCCCAAGTACTGGAGAGTCAAGAGGGTCTGTTTGTTCCACTTGCTTGGTAGGGTGACATGCCTAGGAATACCACAGAGAAATTTATTCTGAACCACCTTCCTTAGATACAAAATTATTCAAGATACGATAGATTCTACATGACACTGCCAGTGCAGGTGCAGCAAAGAGCTAGTGTGCCCACAGCATATGCATTCCAGCTGCTTTTGCAGCAGGACCATCTTTTAAAGAGTCATTTATGTAGGTGATCTGCTTACCTGTGTTAATACCCAGTGGGAGTGACCCCTCTGATTATGACAAGACTCAAAAGTAAAGGTTTTCCTGTGCTTAGTTAGTAATAAGCTCAATCAGTTAGGTTTTGTTATGTGTCATAAAACACAACAGCAATCTTCCAGTAAGCAAGTGCTTGTGCCCACGCTGCAATCCTTTTAGACACTCAGTTCTTTTGGGGAAATAATTTTAATGAATATAGGGCTCTCATCACCTCTGAACCCAATCTGTGCAGCAGGCTTTAAGAGTCTCTTGTGTAGATTTTATTCCTCTCTGTAAATAGTATTTTTTGTACCGAAAAAACCAACGAAAACTGTATAAACTTGTTTTGTTTGTTTATTGAAGGCCACTTTGGCTGTCCCCACAGCAAGTAATGGTGGTACCAGTGGGACCAGCATGTGATGAGTATGCTCAAAAGGTGATGTATATGGTTTCAGGGCTTTGATTTCAGTATATTGCATTGATCTGAAATACTTAGTTATTCATGATTAATAGTATTTATTTCAGAGACATATTCCAAGTCTTTGCATATTACATTGAGTCAGTTTTTTATATCACAGTGACAATTAGCTGCTGAAGTTGTAGATCTCTTAAAGATAACCTGAGTTAGCTTTTGGATATGTGAATAATAAATGTTGATCTTTGTGAGATTTTCATTTTTTGAAAACTTAGCTTTTCTTGTGCTCAGATCTGTCTTACCCTTCAGGTTTTAGTCCCCATGGCCATGTGCCTCTTGCAGAGCAGTAAGAAAGACAAAAATGAGTCTTTGGATATTTAGCATCCAGCACACCTCTGCCTGTAGTTCTTTCAAGCACATTATATATAAATAACATGGTTTGCAAAATTGAAAAAATCTCTTATAATCAGTAAGTTCCATCATCCTGTTGCCTTTTGCAATATCAAACTCAAATCACTACTGAGCCTAAATATTAATGTTCACATCACTGCTTACTTATTTATTGTGTGTATAGTTGCATGATAGCTGGCATATTTTAATTTCTTGAACTGGACTTGTGTGCAAAGCTTGAACCCGTGGCAGTGCCTTTGTTTTAGGGTTCAGATAGTCTGAAACAGTTTAATTCTATAAGTCATGAATAGTTCATGGTCATGAATATCCAGTAGTGACAGTTCTGATATTTTTTCCTTAGGTCAGGCAGCACTTCCATGATGCTGGATTTATGGCAGATGTTGATGTAGATCCTGGGTGCACCCTGAACAAGAAGATCAGAAACGCTCAGCTTGCACAGTATAACTTTATTCTGGGTAATGTATTAGTTACCTTGTACTGGCTGACCCTTTTGTTACAGGATTTGATCATTCTGTGAGCAAGGCAGAGAGTTGTAATCAGTGGTTTAGGTCAGTTTGTTCCTGAGAGTCTCACCTGCAGAGAACCTCTCCTGCTGACATCATAGGCATTCCTGGTTTGGATGGCTGCCCCTGAAGGGAGATCAGTGTGACCCAAGGCATTATTGGTACTTTTGCTGTCTTCTGGTCAGCAGTATGGGGATAGATGTGAAGTCTCTTGTCCTTTATCAGTCAGATTTTAAGTGATTTTTCCATCCTCTCAATAATTTATGCTCTTGCTTCTACTTCAGCAAAAGAAGTATGTTTCCATTTCATTCAGCTGTGGTCCACTTCTGAACTAGGCATGCATGCATAAGAGAAGCCTCTTCTAGAAAGAGTGATGCAAGAAAAATTAGAAACTCATCCTGAAGTACATGATTTGGAGCAGCATGTTAGTCCTGTTGTTGAATTTGGGATCTAGCATTGGCCTTAAAACCATAAGGGATCCATTAAGAGTAGAAGGAGCCTTTGATAGAGAAACTCTACCCTCTGAGTAATTGACAGAATTGTGAAGAATCACTTAATTCCATTGCCTCTTGGTTGTTTCTAGTTGTTGGTGAAAAGGAGAAGGCAAGTGGAACAGTGAACATCCGCACCCGAGACAACAAGGTGCACGGGGAAAGAACCATTGCAGACACTGTGCAGAGGCTGCTGCAGCTGAAATGCTCTCGTTCCAGACAAGCTGAAGAAGAATTTTAACACCATCTGCTCTACCTGGCATATAAAGAATTTGTAATTTTCCTCATTTAGTTAACCAGAGTTTTTGTTCTGAGCCAGATTTGGAGTATATTTCACATTTGGACCTCTTGCTCATTTTAACGGGGATCTTTCTTTAGTCAAAAATGCCTCTTTTGTATAAAAAAAAAAAATCAAGTTCTTCAAAAACATTGAAGTAGAGTTTCCTGGCTTTTAACCAGTGACATATGAAGCAAGATAAAATTACTTTCTGTGACTGCAAGGGAAGATTGAAACATTAATCAGGGGTGTCTCTGGCATTCTACCTGCCCTGTTAATGTATGTTATTACATACATTACATTTTGATAACGTATTTTTCATGCCAGTTTAATGATAGACCTCAGGCTTAAGAGCCCACATAGTAACCATGTGCTGCAGCAGCAGCTTCTGGAGTGTCTCCATGAGCAAAGAAGGTGCTACCTTGCCATCCTGTCTCATGGTCTCTACCAGCTGTGAGTATCTCTCCAGAACTCCCAGTCCCAAGAACAGGGATATGAACAGAGGCCTCCTGCTGTGGGTGGTTTTACCTCTGGCAGTGTCTCAGGTCCTGAAGTGAGGCATTCCTGACTCCACAGTGGGGCCCTGTGCTGCAGAGCACATGGCTGCTAACCAAAGCCTATTGTGCCCCTTTCCAAAGACAGTCTCTGAAATGTGCTGGCTCTGCAGGCAAGGTCCTCAGAGCTGTAGAAAGGGGATAACTCTGTCTGGAAAAAGGGCACAGTAGGGCCAAAGCAGCAGCTGAGGAAACCAGTAGTATTAGGAACAAAGGGTGTTTCTGTTCATGTCTCAGAGCTGTCATTACAGTAAGGGCACCAGTCACACAGAAACAATAATGTATTAAGGTAGTAATTATTTCTTTAAGACAAGTACTATTTTTCACTTTAGTAGGTACAGTCCCATCCAGGCTTCCTTCCCAAGCCTCTCGTCCAAGGTGTCACTTAATTAGCAGCTCTCCTCTCTTACTGCTGAGGGCTCTCATCTATTGATTCTGGGTTTGGTTTGGGGTATTTCTCTACATCTGGCTAACAAGAGGCAATTGTCTGTCACTGACAAAAAATAAAATCTGGGTCTAAGGTTTTTTTGCATCTTTTTTATTTTATTAATCTTAACTAACTTGAGCAGTTTAAAAAGGTGGTTGATAACAGTTCATTTAAAAAGAATAAAAAGCTATTGCTACAGCCTAAACAAAGATCAGACAAGCATGAGGACAGGTTTGATCTCACTCACCTTTTGAAAGCTTCCATGTCTTGCCATTTCCATTATTGTCTGGGCAGAAGCATTTCATCCTGTGTTTTCTCACCTATTTTACTCAGGGGTGATGGTCACATCTAATCAGCATTTGAACCCTTAGTGAATTCAGACTCAGCAGACTCTAACCCCAGCAATTTTCTGCAAAATCTATTTCATCCTACTTTCATTCATAGAGATTAAAGGTTCCATCTTACTGCTGTAGGGGGAAGAGGGGGAAATTGATTTTTTCCCTGCCTTGCTGCTTTCAGAGTTACTTTTTGTGAGCGTTGTTATTTTCTGTATTTTGCACCTGCGCTTCTTTGCTGAGAAGTGACTGTTGCCCATGCAGTCACTGCTTTGGAAGCAGACATCAGCTACCCCTGGGGCAGCAGGGCTTCATCAACTGGTGAAGCAAACCCGGTGTAGGTACCAGTGGCCCAGGGTAAAGGAGTTCTTGTTTCTCTCTAGAAATTGTGCTTCATATTGCCTTTCCACTGGTGTATTTGTTGATTTGCAGAGAGCTCTCCTTTCCTTTTGTGGGGATCCCTGGGCACACCAAACTGCCCAGGTTGTGTAATAAGAAGCTGGTGCTGTAAAACAGCTTTTTATAGCACAGCAGGTGTCAGTTTTGGAGAGGCTGTTCCTCTACAGCAACCTCATTTGCTGAGATTGTGCTCTTAACACCAGCAGAGCGATGGATATGTACTGTGTGCATGCATTTCTAGGAACATTGGCCAAGGTGGGGTTCAGCACAGCTCAGAGCCCCTGCAGGGTGGTGACGGGACTGAGATGTCTGCCTCCAGATCAGGTCAGCGCACTGCAGCTGTGGATGTGCACAGAAATAGAGCTGGCTCTGAGGCCGTGCTCCCCCAGCCCTTTCCCTGCTCAAGCAGCAGCCTTCAGCAGTGCTCCTGATGGCTCATTTGGCTTACAGACAGCACCACAGGAGTTCAGGGCCGTAAATCTTCCTCAGCAGCTGAGGGCTAGTTGAGCACATGCCAACCCATAGGTCTGGTATGCAAATACTACTGTGAGTCAATTGTCTTATTCCATAAATAGTTGACAGCTGAGGGCCTGATGGGCTCTCCTTTATGACAGTGGGCTGCATTCCAGCATGTCCCTTTGAGTAAAGACTCTGCTCAAAGTTAATCCTTGAGGCTGGGAGAATCCTTGCCACAACCAATTCTCAGCAAGTGATTTAACAGCATGCTAAACTTTGAAATATTGGCTAAGTGGTAAAAAGATGGATTGTGCATGTGTCATCCTTTAGACAGAAGCTGTTGACTGAGTCTGGGACTAAGCTTGAATCCAACTCACCTAAACTCCCTTCAGAAAGGAGCGCTGAATGCCTGGGACTGCTCTCTAAACCTCATGACTCAGTAGCAGTGGGGTCTCCCTACAACAATTTTGCCTGATCCTGTTCTCTATGCAGTGAAAATCAAGCATTTCTTGCCACTGAATCTTGTTAAAATACTGTTGCATTTACAGTCAGATTTCATTAAATCGCCGTTTTACATTGATAAACATGGTGCTATTTGTTGGTTATAAGTGAAGTTCAGTACTTCATCTATAGCACTGGCGTGGCACAAGCAGTACATTCTCTCCCTTGGTTCAAGCAGAATTCCTCTGAACAGTGGCTTTGGTCACTGCTTACCATCCTTGGTAGAATAAGCTCCAAGCAAAGTACTGTGTGTGTCCTAAGGCAGGATAATGCAGCTTGGCTGTCACAGATTGATGGTGGGACCACTTGTCAAGCAGGAAAGAAGCTCTTAAATAATTCATTCCAGGGTTTGAGAAGGCTGAAACCCACCTCTCCAGTTTGGCAGAGCCTGCGCTGATTACCAGCATTAGGTAAGAGAAATTGAAGTCATTTGCAATTCACTTTTCACTCTGTGTATGTCTGTGTATGTATATTCACATGGGCATTTCCTGTGGAGTATTTGGTAAGGTGTGTCTCCAACGCAGCTTTATTTCACAGCAGATTTAGTTTGACAGAATCACTGAATATGCTGAGTTGAAAGGAACCCACAAGAATTCAAGAAGTTCAACTCCTGGCCCTGCACTGGTCCATCCCCACTGGACCATCTCAACCACACATGGGAGTTTTTCCAAGTGCTTCTTGAGCTCTGTCATGCTTGCTGCTGTGACCACTTCTCTGGGGAGCCTGTTCCAGTGCCCAGCCATCCTTTGGATGAAGACCCTTCTCCTGATACCCAGCTTAAACCTCCCCTGGCACAACTTCTGGCCATTCCCTTGGATGCTGTCCATGGTCACCAAGGAGCAGAGATCAGTGCCTGCCCCTCCTCTTCCTCTCGTGAGGGAGCTGAGGCTGCAGTGAGGTCTCCCCTCAGTCTCCTCCTGCCCAGGCTGAACAAAGCAAGTGACCCTGGCCATTCCTTGTATGGCTTTCTGTCCAGACCCTTCACCATCCTCGCTGCTCTCCTTTGGACACTCTCTAATAGTTCAATGTTTTTCTTACACTGTGGCACCCAAAACTGTCCCCAGCACTGGAGGTGAGGCCACCCCAGTGCAGAGCAGAGCAGGACAATCCCCTCCCTTGCCCGGCTGTTGATGCTGTGCCTGATGCCCCCAGGACAGGGCTGGCCCTCCTGGCTGCCAGGGCACTGCTGGCTTGTGTTCACCTTGCTATCAGCCAGGAGCTCCAGGGCCATTTCCATGGCACTGCTTTCCCAGCCTCTCCTTCCCCAGTCTGTGTTTTCATCCAGGGTTGTCCTGGTCCAGGTGCAGAGTCCAGCACTTGCCCCTGTTGAGCTTCATGCAGTTGCTGATTGCCCAGTCCTCTCATTTGTCCAGGGCCTCTGTGCCCTCAAGGGAGTCAACAGCTCCTCCCAGTTTTGTATCATCTCTGAACTTGCTTAACACCTGTTCCAGTCCTGTTTCCAAACCATTTATAAAGGTGTTGAAGAACACAGAGCAGAGGATGGAACCCTGTGGAACCCCAGTGGTGACAAGTCCCCCCAGTCACTGTAACCCTCGGTGCCCCACTCATGAGCCAGCTGCTCACACATCACAAGGTGTGTTTGTCCAGAAGGATCCTGCGACAGAATCAAAAGCGTTGCTGAAATCCAAAAAGTGAGAAGGCACATGGAATAACAGGGAAGGAAGATAGATCATTCCTGATAGATCATCCAACTATATACAAATAACGTGTAGCAGTAATTTCTGTATCTGTCAGGAATCACTCTGCCAGGATTAAGTGTTCTGTGTGCTCCTCAGTACTGCAAACTTCCTGAAAAAGTTTCCTCTGGAGCAGAGCCACCTGGATGCTGCTACTATGAAGGGTAATTCCACTGAGGTGCTCCCTGTCATATCTTGGGATATTAACATTATAACTTATTATGTTACACCACTGGGTCCATCTGATGCAGTTGCAATATTTAGATTCAGTCACATATCAATTCCTCTGGAAGCAGTGCAGCATCACCTTTGGGGAGAGCCCAGCTGTGAGATAAACTGGTAGTTGCTGTAGGCACCTTTCCTCAGTCAGTCTTGCCTGACTATATTTTTTCCATGCATCCAAACCCAGTCCATACATGCTCCTTGATAAAAGGGAATTGTTTCACTAAATCTGACTTTTCCCTTGTAAAACTAGACCAAGATTAAGTGGTCTTTGAAAACTCATTTGAGGCCTAAAGCTCCTGTCCTGTGTAATTTCATTATTGCCTTCTCCATCATTTCTGAATTGCACAGTGATATCTGGCAAAAATCTAAGCAATTTGCCCTCAAATCTGACAATGATGAAGTGATGTGATGAAATTAAGAATTGCTAAAGGCTACAGTTATTTTTTTAAAAGACAGAATTTAGTGATTGGTGCTTAAAGAGAATTTAGAAAATCATTCAGCCTTTCTACACACTAGTGTTTTCCATCTGCCTTGGACAGGAATATTCTTTCAAAGTTGTCTGGATGTGGCTGATGCCTTGTTAGCCACTGTGATTGAGCATGCTCATACGGAATGAGACACTTTCAGACTCCCACCAAAAGCTTTTTGTTTCATTTTTTTCATGTAGCCTCCAGAGCATGGCATGCATTAACAGCTTCTGATAAATTGCTACATGTGCTCGGATAAACTGGAGCAGCCAGGGACATTTTGTAGTGTTCTCAGACATTAAGGGTAAATCATCTGGGCTACACGTTTCGTTTCAATACATCGGGTGTCTGTATCCTTCTGAAAACTACAGCCTTCAGGCTGGATCACAAAGCTCTTCTGCAAACAAAAAATTGCTCTGAGTTGCACAGAAGGTAGCTGTGAAAACTGGGAATACCACCAACCAAACCTAAAATTTTTAGCATCCCAAAAGGAAAGAAGTTATAATTTAAAAAACAAACAAACACCCTCAAAAGGACCCCAAAAAAACCAAAGCAAAAACAAACAAAACCCAACAAAGCTGTTTGTCTGTCTGTCTGTCTATCTATCTATCTATCTATCTATCTATCTATCTATCTATCTCTATATGCCAGTTAATCATGACAGATATGCATCATGAGACAGCCATGTTTTCCCCAGAGCCTTTAGAATTGCCTCTCTGAGATCCCCACAGAGACAAGGAGAAACTGGAAAGAGGCAGAGATGAGACAAGAAAGTATGGAACAAAGACATGCCGTGCTCTCCCTGTTCACATCCACATGTAAAGTACAATAAACCCTGCCAAAGGTTTATCTGACTAGATTAGAGGAGAGTATGTTCACTGCATGCCAGTTTGGGGCTGACACTTAGAACACCTTTTGCTATCCATCACAAGAAGAAGCAGGCTTTTAAGCCAGACTTTGATTGATTTTATTGCATTCCTGAAGCATGACTCTTCATTTTTGAAATACTCAGAACTTACCCTTGCACACTGAGTGTGTATGACCACATCAGCACAGGTTAACTTAATACTCTGCAGGAGCTTGGATGCAGAATAACAATCTAATCATGTTTGATGTGTGGTTTTCCAATTGCATGCTTCAGGGACGGACTGTAACCTGTCTAAACCACACTGGCAATTAAAGAAAATTTCTCTGCGTTTTTCCTTTATTGGGATACAGGCACATAAAGATGTGAAATCTTTGTCCCTGAGTATCTGCAAGGATGTCAGGCTGCACACTGAAACAGCTTTGAATAAATGTGATTGTTTGGAAATCACATTTATTGTGATTTTGTTGGTGCACTCACTGAAATGTCAAAATTGGTTGAATTGCTAAGCAAACCTTTCCAAGAAGCCATTGCATTGCCAACTGAGATTTAATAATCATACAATGACATTTCTTCATAAACACTCCATTTAGCTATGGGAAATGAGATCACATGTAAATATTCTGAGTTCTGCTCCTCACATCAGGACAGGTGTTGTCAGAAGAAGGATCAGGTGGAGACTAAACACCTTCAGATCATAGTACAAAGAGATAAAACACAGAGTTTATTTAGGAGAAATATTTCTCTTTTTTTGGATTTTTAAACCATATTATGTCTTTGAATGGATAATCCCTGAACTGACTGTACATACATTTTATCAAGTTTTTCCCTCTGACTAACTCCTCAGCATCAGCAGGCAGAGCTATTTGTATCTTTTCCTGCCAAAGGTTTTCCTGAGATTGTTCACAGGGTGGAAATAAGAATTATTTCAGAATGTTTGGGCTTTACATTCCAATGACAAGTTAGTTTTGGTTGTTCTCAGTGTCAGACTTTTTCTACAGAACAAGACTTTCAAGCTCTGACTAGAAATGACCATCAAACAGCAAATCTCAATTTCCTCATAAGATACATTAACTTGTGTCCTCCTGGATTTACAGGTGGGAATTCTGCAACCAGCTGCAGCCTGGCCCTGAAGTACCTAAATTGTAGGGGTACTGTCTTACTCATCTTGAAGCTTGCTGCTTGTCACACACGGAGCCCCTGTCCCACATGTGCCATTCCCTCATTCAGCTCCCTCCTCTGCCTTGAAGCAGTTGAAACCCGAATCCCCAACATCCAAAGTGGAGCATATTGAGAGTTTAGGGTATCTCCTGTATGGGAAAAAGACACAAGAAAAGTGAAGACAGTAAGGAAACAGACAAAAACAGGGCCTGTGCTGACAAACAGATCTGGGACTCTTACTGGGGATTTCAAACACATTTATACTTTTTTTAGGAAGGAGGTGCTCTCTTCTAACCACCAGCATATAAAGCTAGAATTTTTCTATTTCTGTTTTAATGAATCTTGAACTCTCAGCAGCTAATTCCTGTCTTTTCAAGATCTGGCAAAGCAAAGTGCAATACTTTGGTGTATGGCTCTTTGTTCCCAAGAACATGCTTTGCAAAGCAGTGCTCTGTTTACAGGATAGTCTCTTATCCTGTAATTAACAAACTCATCAGAACCAGTATCATAAATCACTGATAAAATAATTTCAATCATCTTTATGTATGGAAGATAAGGAGGACTATATGGCAGGCTGTCACTCTGATTATCAGTGTTTCCAATGGAAGGGAAGAAAGTAGCAGCTCTAGTTTGTGACATCAGTCTGCACATGACTTAAGATACACCAAATAATACTATTTTGCTTCTTGGTCATTGAAGAAAAGCAAGAATTGTTTTGCTAAGAAATAGTGCTACCTATAAAACTTTGAATGGAGAGAGGTATCAGTATATATTTCATATTTCATCTCCAGCATGTCTCATCACAGTAAGTGAAGAACCTGCTGGAGGTCCAAACACTGACAGCATTCTTGCTCAGCTTTGCTGTAACCTGAATAATGCACTGCCACTACTGGGAAACTGCAACAAGCACATTTCAGCTTTCCTGAACAGCAGACAGGAAGCAACTGGGCTTGAGCTAAGTGAGAGAAGGAAAAGGATGCAGGAATTGTGGAGAGAAGGACAAGAAAAGGAGGAAACAGCTGGGTACAGGAAACAAGGGAGTGCTTTTAAACTTGGACCTGGAATGGAGAAGCAGAGTTTTTACCTGCCTGTTTACTTTTCTGTGCCAGAGTTGTTACCTGCCTGTTTACTTTTCTGTGCCACTTTGCAGTTAGCACAAGGCAAGACTCCAGGCAGAGGCAAAGCCAGGCTCTCAGAAGCCATCTGTTTGCACAGTTTGCTTTCCTCTTCACTTTCACAAAAGAGCTTTGTCAAGCTGCTGAAGGAATTATACCTGAAACAACCACAGTGCAAGTGAGGAGAGCCCAGGAAGGCTCTTCCAATACCCCAACTCAGATCCAAGGGAGAAACTTCTGAAAATCAACTTTCCTTTTCAGCTTTTACCCAAAGTGCCTGGCTAATGGAGAACCTCCTCCACAACAGCATCACCTCTGCTACCAAAAAGGATATGTCAGGTGTTGTATCTCCAAGGCCAAAACTCTTTTCCCCTTCCTCTGTGCTGAGGAATATGCTGGCCTCCAGATACTGTGGAGTTGTGAGCCAGAGCCTCAGCCAGCAGGCTGAGCTTGTTGCAGTTACCACACACCCACAGTTAACCCATCTCTCTTGTTCAGACTAGTGTTTGTGGGCTTGCTCCACTGGGGGCTTCTAGGAAAGCACAGACACCTGTGCCAGGGCCCACAGGGGGGTGGGTGTTTGCTCTCCCCACTCTCCTAGCACAGATGGCATTGTAGGTAACAGAGGAGGTGACAGAACAAAGCTGAGCTCCATTTGGAGCTGTCAGCCCCAAAACAGGGGCAGTGACACCTCTGCTCTCATATGTGTCATGAGCTGCCAAATGGGTCCTCTCTGCAACTCCTTCCTCTTCCCCAGCACAGCTGGACAGACAGTTCATTCTTCGCTTCAAGCCCTTGTGAAAATACCACTTGGTTATGGGCTGTTATTTATATTCCTTTTGTTATGTAGCCACCTTTTGAACATGATAATATGAACTTAATTCATTTATCTCTATCACAGAGACAAAATATATCACAATAGTACCAGAGCAATCTCAAGAGAATGTCTGAAAATCTTTGTTCACTGACAGCTGACCTGTGCAAGCCAGGGGTTTATGCCAGCTGAAGGAATAAATGTCCAACTCATAATTATAACAGAAAACCAGGTTAAAGTTTAAATTTCCCATCCTCAGCTCTGTCCCTTCATCACAGGGTCAGCTTTCTCAAGAACTGTCCTGCTGATGTGGCAGTAAATCTTATAATATGTTTAATAAAATAGTATTAATGTGGTGCCAAGGAACCCCAACAAGATCAAAACCTCATTGTTCAAAGCTGTACAGAAGCAGGCTCTGCTCTGAAGTGATGGTGATCTAATTATGTGGGGGCAGCAGGAGTGCACAGCACTGCACTGACTTAATCCCTGTCACCCTGCCCAGCCCTGGAAGAACTGGACCTTCAGGCTTGGCAAACAGGGCTCTGCTCACCACACTGCACCCCCTCTTTTGTCTGCTCTGCCAAGCCAAGCAGCATTTTTTGTGAGATGCTTTTTGTTAGAAGAAGGAGCAGCCATGCCTGTGTGTGCATGCAGAGGTGCAGAGTCTGCCTGTAGCACTGCAGTAGACCCCACTCTCAGCCACAGAAAGAGAAGAGAGACATGGTTAAAACTTTTTTTTCATTTTGAAAATGATGGAGCTTCTCTGCTGTTTAAGTTGCAGTCATGAACAGCCCTTCTCCAAGTCACTGCACAGTTTTATTTTTGTCTCGAGAGACTGACTCCCTCTTTTCAATGGCACCACCAGCACCTCAACTTTTTGACACCTTTTTTCCCCCATATTTCAAGTGCTGGTTTGGCCCAATAGCTGCCCACCATTTGTAGAGAGAAGCCCTGGGAGCCCAGAGAGGTGCTGCTTTAGAAGTTGCAAAAGGAAAAACGAGTCAATCAGTCTGTCCTTCTCTGGTCTACTCTCACTTACAGTATGTCAGGCTCATTATTGATTTAGTGCTCAAAATAACTTAAACTGTTTCAATGAATGGAGACACCTATCTTCAGAAACTGTAATGGATAATAAAGTCTGGGAAAAACAAAATCTAACTTGCTGATTAGTTTTTCCCCACTGTTCATCAGCAGGATCTTCAGCCCTGGCACACCTGCCAAGCAGTCAGTTTTCATCACATTTCATGACCAAGCACAATTCTAGAGGAGAATTGTGCTTGGTCATGAAGTGTGATGAACCTCAGAGGTGTGCTGAGGGCTTGCAGCCTTTTTGGCATTATTACTGTACCTAACCTCCTGCACTGCTTAGGCACCAATTTTGTTGGCTGGAAGATCTGTCTGAGCCATTCACAAGGGCTCAATCCCTCTCCCAGTAATTTATCATAGAATTATAGAATGGCTTGGGCTGGAAGGGACTTCAAAGGTCACTCTGCCATGGGCAAGGACACCTTTCACCAGACTACATTGCTCAGAGCAACATCCAACCTGGCATTGAACATCTCCAGGGTTGAGGAATCCACAGTTTCTCTGAGCAACCGGTTCCAGTGCCTTACCACCCTCCCAGCAAAGATTTTCTTCCTAATATCTAATCTAAACCTACCCTCCATCAATTTGAAGCCATTCTTTATCCTGTTGTTCCAGACTCTTGTAAAAGTCTCTCTCCATTGATCTTGTAGGTTCCTTTAGCTACTGTAATGACACAACTGGGTCACCTTAAAGCCTTTTTTTCCCAGTCCCAATTCACTCAGCCTGCCGTGCAATGTGCTTTGGATGCAGCATTCCTTTCCTTTCCTTTCCTTTCCTTTCCTTTCCTTTCCTTTCCTTTCCTTTCCTTTCCTTTCCTTTCCTTTCCTTTCCTTTCCTTTCCTTTCCTTTCCTTTCCTTTCCTTTCCTTTCCTTTCCTTCCCTTCCCTTCCCTTCCCTTCCCTTCCCTTCCCTTCCCTTCCCTTCCCTTCCCTTCCCTTCCCTTCCCTTCCCTTCCCTTCCCTTCCCTTCCCTTCCCTTCCCTTCCCTTCCCTTCCCTTCCCTTCCCTTCCCTTCCCTTCCCTTCCCTTCCCTTCCCTTCCCTTCCCTTCCCTTCCCTTCCCTTCCCTTCCCTTCCCTTCCCTTCCCTTCCCTTCCCTTCCCTTCCCTTCCCTTCCCTTCCCTTCCCTTCCCTTCCCTTCCCTTCCCTTCCCCCATCCCCCTTCCCTTCCCTTCTTTTTTTCCCTTTCCCCTTTTCCTGTCTTCTTCAGAAATCAGGTGACCAGTTAAGATGTTTCTACACAGCTCTGGAGTGTGCAGAAAGATCCAAATAATCCACTTGAAAAGTAAAAATAAAGCAATTTACTTTTTTTCTTCCTTCTTCAAATGGTTTTCAGTCTTCATGGTGGAGATATTTTTCTCCCCACAGCTCTTTATTGTTGTTGGACTTCTGCACAATAAAAAGAAGTATTTATACTTGACAAGAAGCATTGCGTCTCAAGAGTAGGAAAGAGCTGCTGGATGGGAGGTGCTGGGCAGGGAGGGCAGCATCACCACCCTCAGCAAAGATTATGGGGTGTAATTGCACACAGGAATTTATTAAAAATCAATCTCATTAAAGAACTGCAGCCCAATAGTTTTCATCCTCAGACATGGCTCAGTGCAAGACAGGCTGGTTTTCTTTTCCCCATCCCAGTTGCAAAAAACATTTGGCTCCCAGCTACCCTTCAGTAAATGCAGAATGAAAAGACTGAGGACTGAATTATGACATGACATTACTTGTTTCACACTCTGAAAAGGGCTGAACTTGCTGGGTATGTTCCTAGTCCCTTCTTGCTTTTGACAACCTTTTGCTTTTGAATTGCAGCTGTGGGGGCTGTCAGCAATGAGATTTTTGTGGATGCATATTTAACCACTCTAGGCTGTCTGAGGAGCTACCATCAGTTAAGCAAATCAATGTTTTGAATTCACCCAGCTGAACACTTACCTGCTATCTGTCTCAGCCTTAGCAGGGCTTTTGCTACTGTCTTCTGTAACACCATTACTGACAAAATGGTGAAGCATGCACTAGGTAAGTGGGTATGAGAGGTGTCTGAACTAAAGGGCTAAAAGGGCAAAGGGCAGTGTCTGGTGATGTGCCTGGGAGCAGTTCTGTTCAGTGTCTTCATCAGAGATGTGGATGATGGGACAGCACAGTCACACTGTGAGGAGTGGCTCCACACCAGGGGGTTGTGCCAGCATTCAAAGGGTCCTCAATGGGCTCCAGAAATGGGCTGACAGGAATCCCAGGCAGCTGGGCAAAGGGAAATGCAAATTCCTGCACTCCCTGTATGGCACAGGCTGGAGCCCAGTAACTGGAAAGCAGAGAAGGAGCTGGGACAAGGTGAACGTGAGCCAGCAGAGGAACAGGAGCTGGGACAAGGTGAACGTGAGCCAGCAGAGGAACGGGAGCTGGGACAAGGTGAACGTGAGCCAGCAGAGGAACAGGAGCTGGGACAAGGTGAATGTGAGCCAGCAGAGGAACAGGAGCTGGGACAAGGTGAACGTGAGCCATCAGTGGGCCCGTGCAGCACAGCCCAGCAGCATCCTGGGCTCCACTGGGCAGGACACTGCCAGCAGGTCAAGGGAGGGGCTCCTTCCCTCTGCTGAGCCTGGTGAGACACATCTGGGATGCTGCACAACCTGGTGGGCTCCCCAGCAGAAATAACACAGACATACTGAAGGGAGAACTTCAAGGGCCACAAAGATGATGAAGGAAGTCAATGAGGAAGAAATCACACATGCTCTTTCAGATATGATGGAAATAGGATCAGCAGCAAGTGGCTAGAGGAGCTGAGCTGGAGACTGGAAAGGATAAACATGCAGACACTTGTTCAGAAAAAACCCATGCACTGTTATCAGAAGTTTTCATCTTGGGAACTTACAGTCATGCAAATTTCATCCAAGGTATAGTCAGCTCAACACCTGAAACTTCATTCAGAACTATCCAAAGCTGGTTTTTTGTGTGAACACAGATGGAATTTCAAGAAAAAAATGTTGTAAAGCAATTTTAAGTTCATTTCTCATTTTAAAAATGGGGAAAGGGCAAGCACCTTGTGGCTGAAAATCTTATGAACTACAGTTTTATTCAGCTTGTTCTTCAAAGGAGCATGACTTAGTACTTGAGGTAGAAATCATGTTCAGCACATCATTTTAGGACTCTTTTCAGATGCCACAGATAGCAATTTCATATGAATCATGGTTTGAATTGCATGTGTTAATAAATAACATCCAGTGCCATGCAACACATAGCATATAGAAACTATTCAACAGCAAAGAGGAATAGTGAATGGTATCACAGCTCATCAGTTACCATGCAGTACCCCTCCAGTATTTATGGCAGGGAAATGTAGGCACAGAAAGGAAATTAGACAGGATATTGGAGTTAACACCATAATTTCAGAAACATTTTCTCAGTAGGAAATAACTGGACTAATATTGCTAGGACTGCACACAGGGTCAAACAAATAGACACAGGTCAAGGTTTTAATTGCTTATCAATATTTCAGTAAGAACTACAAGTTTGCCACATTTTTTCCTATGAAAGGAAAATGAGAATATGATACTATTTTTTTAATCTAATAAGATATCACTCATTCTGTAATGCACATGTTTTTAAAATGAATTATGATCTCATAGTTGAACAAAATATCTTCAGTGAAGTATCTTTTTACTCATTAAAAAGTTCCTGAACAGCTAGTTTTGTACTGTCTAGACATTCTGAGTTCAGCTGTTATTTTACAAGCTAGGTACCATTGACATTTGAAATAATATATTATTTTGTATAGAAAGAGGCATTTTTGGCCATAAAATAGCTCAGAGCCTAGATCATCAAAGATAAATGTTCTCAAAGTAGTCAATTCAGAGGCAAATTACTCCTTATTCACAACCTCATACAGTGGTGGCACAAGGGGAAAGTGGCAAGTCCTTCACTGAGACAATGAAATTCCTTCTCTTACAAACACTCTGCATGTTTCGACTTCATTTTATTAGTCACCACTGACAACCACTGCTTTGGAGCTTTCCATGGACGTTTTTCCTGACCATAGGCCTGTGGCTGAGCTTTTGGGATGCACCTGGAGGGATCACTGCCTAGCACCACACAGGCAAGCAGATCCAAAGAGCACCTGGATTCAAAACAAGATCTTCATCACCTGGAACCTCTCACTATTTTCCAGAGCTCCAAGCTGCTTTCTTTTTGCACCAAACTAGCTGCAAATAAAACAAAATACTTCCCCTTCTAAGCTGTTTCTGAGACAGAATCATTTCCCTACATCAAAAGCAGCTCTGTTCCTGGCTTCAGCTACACAGATATTTTGCATTATTTGCTCAATTACTGCAGTGACAAGGACAGCCAGCTCCCTTCACAGTTTCCCTTCCTTCCTCCATTTGGTTTTACTCTGTAGGAGCCATGCCCATCTAATGGTCACTGGGGAAGAGCAGGAAAGCTCTGGATTAATACCTGCACCAAGGCAGCACGGTGGGGTTAGGATGCATAATTTCCAACTTGAGCACCCCATCTTCTATTGCAGTTTTCTTTGCTGGTCAAATCTCCTGGCACACAGAAGCATTGGCTCAGGAAGACTTCAAACCCAGGATCCATCCCATCATAAGCCCCTTTTTTCATAACCAGGCCTCATCCAGCTGTAAACACTGGATCTGCAAGTTCCTGGCAGACAGCTTAGGAGATGTCCTAAAAACATTTATAGGCTGAAGCTTTACAGTCAGCATATCAGCCATTACTGTGAAGAGAAGCCAGATATTTTCACTGCTGTAGCAAATTCCAGGAGTCTGGCTGTTCTGATCCACTCTGCAGCTGGATGGAACAGCAGCTGCTTAAGTTTTCAAAATCCCTATGATTTCAAATGCATGGTTAGAGGTGTCAAAAGACAACAGAGAAGATGTCCTGCAATAGATCTCTAGGAATCTTTTATTTCCTTCCCATTTTGGATATTTAAGATGGCAACCATCCATCTGACCCAAAGGTGTCTCAGTGGTTATGCTAACAGAAATCTGACTTCAAAGACATTTCAAAGCTGTTACTGAGCATGTTTTGAGTGTGCCTTGAGGCTGAAATTTTGGTAAGACAAAAATTAGGGCTGTGGCCTATGCTAGCTTTATTCTCCAACCTAGTAAAATCAGAGTTTCATATAGCTTCCCCCCAGCAGATAAACAGGGTTAGACAAGGCAAAAGACATCTGTGAAAAATTTTGATTTGTCCCGTGAGATATTTTGATTGCAAAAACTACCACTATGTCAAACACAAACACATTCAGAATGCATCATAAAAATAAGGGGAAATGTCAACCAAAATCTTTTACTAATGTAGAAAGGTATTTCTGCCATTAAATATCTTCATTGGTGATCTGGAAGAAAACAGGAAATCAATGCAGAGAATATTTTCAGAAGGGACAAAAATTAGCAAGACAGTAAATGCGGAAGATTGGTTAGATAGGGTGAACTGGGTCGCTTGCTGAAGTCAGTAGAATTTAAAAATCTGCTTTTATAAAGAAAGGAAAAGGAAAAGGAAAGATGAGAGGTCATATATGAGGGGGGCTGTATGCTGAAGTTCCTGACACTGCAAAATAGCATCATAGTAAACACAAACTACCATCTGAGTTTGTGTTTGTAATGTAATGGAAAAGGTGCAATAACTAAAATTTGAGGCTGAAAAAGTAACAGAATACCAATGTTGTGTGGAATGACAAATTCAGATTTGTAAGTTTGTGCATCTGCACTTCGAAATTACATTTTTAAGCATTTAATGAGAGACAAAAAATTAAAGTGCATGGAATAAGCCTAAAGAAACTCAGTGTATTTATCACATTTAACAGGAGAGGTGACTTGACCACGGTTTGCAAGCACCCCTCTGTGAAATAGATTTCTAATGGAAGCTGCACCTATTCCTGGCCTGAGAAGAGGGAAGTTTGGAAGAAGAAGGTACAAAAATAGCAGCGAGCAAAAAGCAGAAAGCTTTTGGAAGGGACATGGAAGGGACAGAGTCAGTAACAGCATTGTTTGGGTTGGAAGAAAGTTAATGACCTTGTTTCAACTCCCTGCCATGGGCAGGGACACCTTCCACTGGACCAGGTTACTCAGAGTCCCATCCAATCTGGCTTTGACAGGTTCTCCAGCCCTGTGACCATTTTTGTGTCCCTCCTCTGGGCTCACTGCAGCAGGTCCCTGTCCCTCCTGTGCTGGAGCCCAGCTCTGGGTGCAGTGCTCCAGGTGGGTCTCAGCAGAGCAGAGCAGAGGGGCAGAATCCCCTCCCTGCCCTGCTGCCCACGGGGCTCTGGATGCAGCCCAGGACACGTTTGGCTCTCTGGGCTGGCAGTGCCATGGCCGGGGCATGTGCAGCCTCTCAGCCACAGCTCCCCCAAGCCCTTCTGGGCAGGGCTGCTCTGGGGCTGTTCATGCCCAGCCTGGGCTGGCACCAGGGCTTGTCCCAGCCCAGGTGCAGCAGCAGCACTTGGCCTTGTTAAACCTCATGATGTTCCTTCCCATGGGTCCATTCCTTGAGCTTGTCTGGGTCCCTCTGGATGGCATCCTGTCCTTCAGGTGTGTCAAACCACCACAGCTTGGTGTCACCTGCAAACTTGCTGAAGTGCACTTGATCCCTTTGTCTGTCATTAATGAAGACATAACACTGGTCCCACTAAGGGCCTCTGGGTGTCCCACTTGTCACTGATGTCCTTTGGGGCTCATTGGCATTGACCTCTGCCCTCTGTGTTACTATCCAACCACTTTCACATCCGTCTAACAGACCACTTGTCAAACCCATCTCTCTCACTAAATGAAACATGGCAACTGAACAGCCCAGCTCGAGCATGCAAAATGTGCTGCTTTCACCAGGACACAACCTCCACACAGTTCCAACTAAGAATAGTTTTCCTTTGATCAGAACAAGTACTGTTAAGGACACATCAGTCCTCTTACCAGCAACCTTAATTCACTAATCTAGGGCTAAATATTTACAGTCATTCTCTGAATAAATAAAGATAATGAAAGAGAAGAAACCTGTTGCCCTTGAAGCTCTAATTTACAGTGGGTTTTGCTCTCCATATCTTCATATCAGCAGGCAGCTCTCATTCAAGAGGGACAGATGTCACAGGCTGTTACAGAGGACACACAGTGTTCTTCCTTCAGAGATTTATTTTATTACTTTTGCTATCAATGATCTTCAGGCTCAAGCATCTAAAAGCCCCACGTGTGTGTGCACAAACAGTGGGAGTCAGTCAGACTCTTTAAATCTGTCTGGGGACTCTTGGTAACTGCGAAGCCAATTCAGCCCAGCCTCTCACAGATGTTGGCCCCTAAGATAGATCCAGGGAAACCAACAGCTTCCAGCTCTGAGCTCAGCAGATTTCCTGTATGAAACCAGCACAACATACCTGACCACCAGAAAATAAATAGCTTTTCTGGATAACAGTTTCTTCTTCAGTGGATTGATTATATATTTAAACAAAAATCCCAAACAGATCATCTATGGTCAAGACATTATGCTGTTTGTGCTGTCATAATTGTCACTATATGCTGGAAAACTCTGTCAAGAGGAAAAACAGGAGAGGGTCCCCTCCAGCATCCTGCACAAAACTGTAATGAAGGCACTCACTCATCCAAATGTGAACTCCAAGAAGTGGCAACTGGTAGACAATAGAGACAACCCAATAGAGTTTCTGTCCTGTGAAGAGCACTGACCAACACCCCTCAAAAGGAACATTTAATTTCAGAAATATTAGAACTGTCAGTTTTGACATTGTTCATGATACTCACAAAACCTGAATTAATGCAAAAAAGGTTTCAAACACTACAATACTCTACTTTTCAGAAACTAAACTTTCTGGTATAGTTTGTTCCCACTGCTACTTCCCATTTACACAGACACATTTTCTGCCAAGGGTAAGGGGGACTGTCTGTATTGGATGGAAAATTTCAACTCCAGTTTTTGCTACCTTTCTACAGTTTCAGACCCAATAAAGGTCATGGCCATGTCAATCACAGCACCAGAATAAAAGCTCCCTGAACAAAATTTCCAATGTATTAGTGGCACTTTTTACCTCCTCACAGGATTGTTACAACAGCAGTCAGTGAACCCTGAGATATGGGTTGCTCAAATGATTTGTTGAGCTTGGTTTTTGTGTTCCCCAGCTCCGTACTCCTTAGGATACCATGAGTCCAACAAGGCATGAAACACACATTTCCCATTTGGGGGGTGACTGCAGGTCAGGCAGACTGATGCTGACCCTGAGTGGGTGTTGGAAAAGCAGAGGAGCAGCAGATCCAAAGCCCCAGCACCCTCACACGAGGCAGTGCTGCCTGCTCCCAGCAGGGCCCCCACGTAAACAGGGGTACCCTGGTCAGTCAGACCACCCCTGTGGGAGGGCAGAGGGTGCCAGCAGGAAGCCTCAGCCAAAATCTGAAGTTTGCTGATCAAACAGCAGTAATTACCATGACACGTTCTTGCTCCCATTAACTACAGCAGGATCTGGCAGCTGCAGCATCCCCTCTGCCTCCCTGCCTAAACACAAACTTGGAAGAGAGGCATGAACAGAAATGAAGTGACCTGGTGTTGTATTGTGATTTTTGTTTTATTAGTAGGTTTATGGTTTGATTTGTGGTTTGGTGGTTTTCCTTGTTGCCATTTTCCTTTTGTCTCCGCCTTTTTCCAGTTATTTCGTCAGCTAGTTTCTAGTTTCTATTTCTCCAAACTTTAGCTCTTTACTGAAACTTTTTTCCTCCCTTGGAATTTTATTGGTTCACACATTATGATTCCTGCCTGGGTTTTTCCTCCCAATTCTCCTGATTTGTTGAAAGTTTTGCCCTCCCCTGAGACCTGCCCCCACATGTAAGTCTTTGTTTGCCCCTTGATCGGGGTCCCAGGAGAGGAAAAGGGGAAGTTTACCATCAAATAAAGTTTCCCTGGGACCCGTGTGCTTCCCTGTGTTTTATAATGTGCCGAAACAACTGACAGCTGGGATTCAATGGAGCTCCAGGGGGAATTTGCCATCCCCCCCTCTCTTGTCATCAGCTAGCCGGGGAAAGAGAAGCAGCAACCTGGGAGCAACAGGGAGCTGTCAGCTTCCAGGTGACACACAGGGAGCACTTGCTGACAAGAGGGAAAGAAGTCTGCTGAAAGCAAACTCCTGCCTCAGGCTGGAGCCTGTGGGTGCTCATGCCCACCCCCCAGTTTAGATGTAAAGCAAAACTTCAGCTTTACAGGGCTGTGAAGCTGAGACCAGCTGGGCTCAACATCTCATCAGGTGGGCAGGAGGGTGAGATCAGTCACTTCTGCATCCACAGCTGCTAGGAGACAAAAAATCTCTCTTGTCTTCCAATGCGTGTGGCACTCCAGTGACTCGCAATGACTGCCAGGGCCAGGGTGTGTCCCATGAAGGCTGGGACTAGCAACAGAGTCACATAGAAAGGAACTTGCAAAAGACCACCACTCATTAGCTTTCAGATAGGCGTTGCAGCACAGGACAGTAATTTTATCAGCCAGCAGTGTTTGTTATGAGTCTGATTCATGCTCCCATTTGTTATAACCTGACAATGTTTTTACCTCCAGAGCCAAGGAAATATACTTCCAAGTGAACACAGTGGTAATTAAATGTCAAGCTTCTTTAGTTCAGCTGTTGTATGAAACAGATAACAGATATAGGAGAATAAACAGGAAACATAGTATCTCCATGACTGCCATCTGTATAAACAAGCGTGTGGGGAGCTGGAAGGTTCACTGCATTTCTGTTCACAGTCAGTCCTGATGGGGTTGCAATAAAACATTCCCTCTCTGATGATTCATTGATCAGCTTCCCTCACCCTGGAGTTTTCCTTATGGCAGTTTCCCATTAATGCCACATTTGCCATCACTCAAGCACGGCAGTGTTGCAAGTAGAGCTTTCCTTTTCTCCAGCACCAGAGCAAACAGCAGTGCCCTTTGCCCAGACTGCTGGGTGAGGCTGCACATGCCCCAGCCATGGCACTGCCAGCCCAGAGAGCCAAACGTGTCCTGGGCTGCATCCAGAGCCCCGTGGGCAGCAGGGCAGGGAGGGGATTCTGCCCCTCTGCTCTGCTCTGCTCAGACCCACCTGGAGCACTGCATCCAGAGCTGGGCTCCAGCACAGGAGGGACAGGGACCTGCTGCAGTGAGCCCAGAGGAGGGCACTGAGAATGATCAGAGGGATGGAGCACCTTGGCTGTGAGGAAAGGCTGAGAAAGCTGGGATTGTTCAGGCTGGAAAAATATTTGGGGTGACCTAATTATGGCCTTAAAGTACCTGAAGGGAGCTGACAAAAACAATGGAGAGAGATAATTTGTAAAATCATCTAGTGACAGGACAAGGGGGAATGGCTTCAAACTGATAAAAAGTAGGTTTAGATTAGATATTAGGAGAAAAATTCTTGCCTGTGAGGGTGGTGAGACCCTGGCACAGGCTGCCCAGAGAAGCTGTGGGTGCCCCTTCCCTGGAAGTGTCCAAGGCCAGGCTGCATGGAGCTTTGAGCAACCTGGTCTACTGGAAGGTGTCCCTGACCATAGCAGGGTGTTGAAACTAGATCATCTTTAAGGTTTCTTCCAACCTGAACCATCCTGTGATTCTACAATTCATCCTCTGTTGTCTCAGGTCCCAATCAAAGCCACTGAATCCGTGAATCCAGACCATCTCACCTGTTTTTAACATGACAGAGAGATAGAGATAACTCCAGAGATCTGGCAAAAGACTGCTTTCCAAAATATCCAATCCCACCAGGAAAGTATTTTCTTCTGTCCCAAATATTTTACTTTTATCTAGCAAATGATTACTTGACGACTCATAATGGTAACAGTGAATTAAGAGAAGCCTTCAAGAATCTTGATATTTTCTTTTTTGTTAGCTTGTGATACCAAGTTGGCATCGAGTGATGCCCAGGTTATTGAGCAGTTCCTTGGTTTCCAGAGACTCCTTTAAAGACCCTGACAGAGCTTACAGCCTGTGGTTATTTTTCATTCCCTGGGTCTTTCAGCTGTGACCACTGCATTTGTAGGAGACACTTGTACTCCTTGGTTGACACATCCCAGGTTTTGTTCCTGTGAGTGTGCTGGAAGTATCTGCATTTGTTCACTAAGAGAAAAGAGGAGGTTGGGATCAACCAGTGACAGAAATAATTAGTATTCTCACATAAGCTCCCCATATTCTACCAATGGAATAAGAGCTAGGGAGGCTGCAGTGCTGGGCAGCAGCACTAAACCATGTTTCTTATTAATCACCATTCTGAAACAGTCAGATCAGCCAATGCAAGGAAGACAGAGGTGTCTGGCACCAACTCCTCTTCTCCAGGGAACATGAGAACCCTCTGAATACATGACAGGACATTCAGCAGGGCTGAAATTTCTCCTTCTTACGTCTGCAACATATTGTATTTATATATCCACAAAATTAAACTATCAGTTCTGCTGCATCAAATACCTCTGTTTGGAACACCCCACATGAAATGCCTTTCTTTTACCTCACCCTGTGACCATGCTGGTTTAATTTTGAGCTGATGTTGGCAGCCAGCAGGCAGTTCCTGTGGTGGGTGCTTGTGCCAGGACACCTACACCCCTGCCCCCTCACCACAGAGCTGGTGCACAAAGAGATAACCTGGCCTGAAAGGCTCAGCAAGGGGGCATCTGGCACCAAAAGGGCTCAGGCCTCAGCTAAGAATCAACGTCTTCATCTGGAGAGCTGACGTGGGACGAGATAAAAGAAATATTATTGACTAAGAGGCCCTGCTTTACAACCTACGGAAGACACACAAGTTAGCACAGAGGCAGAAGCCTTCTACACACACACACACACAGAAATTATAGGAGACCTGGAGTCTGGACACAAGTTCCATGGTTACTTCCCTGGGGATTGAAGGAAAGGATCAAGATGTGTGCCCCACCAACAATGGGATGGTAAGACACATTGAGTCCTAAGTTATATTATTTCTTTGCTAGCTGTAACATTAATAGGTACCTTTAACCTCATGCTGTATTTACCTACTAGTCTCTTTTTGTCCTTATTCCTGTGTAGTATTAGTTTGGTTTAAGTCTTTCATCTGTTAGTTTTACGTTTATTAAAGAATCAATTCCATAATAGACCAAATGAACCATTTTTGAAGAACTGGCAAATGAGAGTGGGGTTTGGGGTGTTGGCCACATCTAAATAAAGTCACTGCCTGCTGCCAGAGGCCTGGGCAAAAGGCAAGGACTTATTTAAACCCCCACATCCATTTGCAGCAGGGCTGCTTGGCCGAGCCAAGGGTGGGCTGCAAGCTGTGCCACGCAGCACAGCCACCACAGGGTCTGCTCACCCGGCTGTGCCGAGCACTGGCTCATCCAGGAACGCCTAATGGGACTTGGCAAAGCACAGGGAGCTTCCCCTCACTCCTCAGACCAGTTCAGCCCTCTTCCTCAGAGCACCTCTGCAGGGCGCTGCCCCTGTGGGCTGGACTTTCCAAAGGGAGGAGCAATTTCCTGTGAGTTCCACAGGGTGCTGTGAGGCTGAGCCCTGCATGGATGCTTGGAGTGGAGTTTGGGGACAGAGTGGGAACTGATGGTGCTCTCTGCCCAAGCCTAACTGTGCTCCTTGGCAGCATGTCAAGGATCAGGGCTGGTCTGACTAGGTTTCTGGGCATAAGCACCAGCAAGACTGGCAAAACTTGAGTGTGGAGGAGATTCGGGGTGTGGAGAAGGGGGCATGGTAATATTAAACACAACTCTTCAAGAGACACAACACACACCCTCACTTGCTGCCAACAAATTAAGACATATCTGCTTAACCACTAGAAGTGGTAAGATTTTCTCTATTTCATGGGAAGTAATGAATCCTTTTAGTGTATATTTTTTCTTAGCACCATATTCTTCTACTTTTTCCCCTCACCCATTTTAATGATCTTTTTATGCTGGAGTATCAAGCACCAAAACAACGCAGTGATGGGGACCCCTGACATATAAAATATATTTTAATGCCTTTTTTTTTTGTCCTGGAAATAACATTGTACAAGTATTGCACTGGAAACACAAAATACCAGAGACATCAAACATATGCAATGCCATTTATTGAAGCTCGAAACAAATATGTCATCATAGTTTGCTTTTTAAACCTTGAAATGTTAGAACAAGCTGTGAATGTGACAAATACACATTTTTTCCTGAGCAATCTGTTGAAGCTGATGTGTCTTGGGCTAATACAATAATATAATGATAATACACCTCTGCAGTTAGTATTCAATTCAGTTTTGAGACTAATGACCATCTGCATTCAGATCATAAATCCACCTTAAGAACAGTTGTGTCATAACAGCAGTGGCACTGCTCTGTTAAAGCAGCTCATGTTGTCACAGTATTTTTCCTAAAGTTTTAAGCTGAGAAACAGTAATGACTGTGTTTCCCTGGGTAGAACGATTATTCTGAATAATATCCATAATATAATTTATTCACTTTTTATTCATTTCAAATGAAATAACAGCTCCCTGAAGAAAACAATGAAGGCAGAAATTATTTAACTGCATACTTAAGGAGCACTGGAAAGGACAATTCCTGCAGGCATTTTCCTCCAACCTGCACCACATCCACTCAGTCAGCTCCTTTCTCATTAGCCCAAATACCTGGTGGCCTCCTTCTGCTGACCTCTGTAGGTAAAAAACTACATGTTATGCAGGTACCTCTATGCACAAAGTAATCTGACCCGGAACTGCCCAAATCCTATAGCATGCTTTCGGGAATGTGAGGAGCACCTGCACTGCCCACCAGTCCAAGCTGTTTGGCTGTCAGGGAACTGCTCTACACCAGGCAGCCCGAGCCCAAGCCCTGCCCAAATCCTTCCTGAATCAGGCATGACACCTCTGCTCCTGCACATGATTCAATGCTTCTGTGTCCAGAGGATTAAAAACTGCCCAGATTTCCATTGCTCAAAGGGTCCCCAGAAGGAGAGAAGCAAACTGTGAAACTTAAAAAGCATCATGTCTGGCATTGGCCAGCAACACCACAGACATTATTATTGTAAGAGTGTGTGCATGCACACACATGCACCATTGCAAGTCATCCCCATGTCTCTTACCCTAGCACCACACTTTTAACAGTGGATTTTGTTTTATCAGCACCTAAATCTGGGGTTATATTGCCACCACAGAGGTTAATAAATCTAACCTTACCATGCTGCATATTTTGAACTCCCAGAGACTTCAAGTGAAGAAGTAAGTCCTTAGCCAAAGGACACAAATCTTTGAAAATTGACAATTTGACTTGTGGCCATCATTAGGTTAATATATTATAGCCAGGCTGAAATACTTCTATTAACTTTCATGTAAAGGTCTGCCTAGAAAAAAAGCTACTGTTAGTCATAGTTCTGTAACCACTGTGACACTTGGATTCATGACTATGTGTCCCACCATGTATTGCATAAAATGTGCATTTCCCTGTATTACAGTCTGAATTTTTAAGGTAAGCAGGGTGAAAATGTGGGATTTTGAAAAAGCCAGAAGAGCCAAGGTGTCCAAATCCTACTGAATTCCAGAGGAATCTAAATGTCTGCTCTTGTCCAGCTCTTTTCAAAATGCCCAGCTTTTTTCAAAAGGTCTGGTCTTGGTTCCCTGCAGTTTGTTTTGGCATTTTCTTCACTAGCAAAACAGATATGACTGGAAGTGCCCTCATGCCTGGGGCCCAAGGTATGCAGATACTACTCTGGGCCTCAGATTCCTGTCCCAGGAGCCCTCAGTTCCACTATGATTATGGATTTACACTGAGGGAAAAGTCTGCTGAGAGTGAGGTGGTAGAGTGCTCTTGTGCTTTACCAGGAGATACTGGATGGCATGATAGCTCTACCACTGAACATCTGTGTGAATGACAGAGTTTCCAGTTGCTAGTTGGCCTTTATGCTGATGGTGTAAAATTGATTTCTAAGCATAGTATGAGTAATTTCCAGCTGAAATTCCTGCACACCACATTTGAAGCTGCAGGAAAGATTTAAGTCTGTAAAGCTGAATTCCATCACAAGAGTTAACATGAAATTAGCAAAACTGTTTAGCTGGGCCAGCTCATTGCTCTTTCCTTTCTTTTTCATTTATCAAAGAACAGAAAGATTTCAGCTTTTAAATGCAAAAGACTCAACTTCCAATTGTCCTTACCTACATCAGCTTAGAAGTGTTTTGCTTTCTCACTATGTGACTCCTTTACTCTTTGTGCTGTGGAAGAGTGGAAACCATTACAGTGAAGGTTCCTGGCTCCTCTGTTCAGCAGCTGGAACACTGTTGAACTAAACGGAGCTCACCACTAACATAAAACGGGGGGAAGTGAGAAGTCAGGAGAGAGAGAACACCACCCTTTCCAAAGGGTAAGTTCTGAGGTGAAATTTTTGCTGCAGAACAAGCTGGTACAACCTTTATGCTCCATCAACTTCCTGATAGCTTTTTATGTCCTGCTGACATGTATCATTTGTGTCTGAATATCTGCAGCTATAGAGACTGGCCATGGTCTTGAGCTGGTTGCCTTATCTAATTTCAAATAGCCTTGGACAGTTAATTTTAAATGGAGAGGAACTACAGATGATACATGAAAGTGTTATTGCCTGTCTAGCAAAAGATCTGCAAAACCAGATTTTTCTTTATACTGAAATTGTTCATCTCTTCTATCAGATGGAATGTATAAAACTGGCTGAAAGATATTGCTGGTTCTCCCCTAAATGTGTAAAACAGACACGGAGATATGGCACTTAGGGCCGTGGTTCAGTGGTGGACTTGGCAGCACTGGGTTAGAAGTTGGAATTGTTGACCTTAAAACTCTTTTCCAGCCTAAATGATTATATGACTGTTAAGGTGGTAGATGCAAACATCTTGGCTTCTGCGGTACCAAGAAATGCTGCTTAAAACATACTTGGGAACTTATAATCCCACATATTATGGGCTTTTCAGGTTACAGCAAGACATTTGTGGCAAAGAAAACTGTCAAGAACAGGTTATGGCTGAGGTATCCTTTAGAGGTTCTGTCAAGTACTAAGCAAAGATTTCTTTTCTCCTGAAAAAAACAAGTTTCAATTCATCATGCCTATCATAATCAGAAATTACAAAACTCTACTTTTAAATTTATTAAGTGAGCAGTGAATTTAGAGAAACACTGCCACTTCACCTTGATTCCTAAAAAAGAAAGGCAAGGGAGCATAAAGAGAACTGACCCATGGCACAGGTATGTGTCTGTTGTCCCGAGAGCCACCTTCACTAGGCACTCTTGAGTAAGCAGTGCTGGTGTTTCAAGTGGATTTTGGAAAAGAGATGGAAAAACAAGTTAAACATTCATTACAAAAAAATCAGAAAAATCTTGCAAGCCTGTTTCTAGTGTCTACACATGCCTAAGTAGTACTAGCTGCTGGTACATTGAAAATTACATTACAAATTTTGGACTATTACAGAGAAAAAAACGGAAGCAGTAAATTATGACTGATAACCCTAGGTGATGTGCTTTCCCAGTTTTGATCACAGATTTCCATTTATGCTGGATGGTTCAGAAAAAAGTAAGGAACGTAAATCCTGTAAACAGAAGCTCTATTCAAGGAAACAAGAAAAAGAAACAGCTAGTGCCAAGCTCCTTGATTGCTGTTTTCTTAGTTTTGAGGTGGTTTTCTTCTAGATTTAGTGTAATTTTGTTGTTTGAAGCCTCGCTGATCCCCATGTCTTGCTTTGTTCCGATTTCGGGGCTGACTGCATGTGAAGCAGCACTGAGTCTGTATTGAGGGCAGCAAGCACTTGCCAATGCCTTTCAGCCTCTGGCAGAAGTGAACTGACAGCTGGTCTCTGCTGCAGGGCAGCCCTGTAGTGAAGAAGATTACAAGAATTAGCTGTATTTTGCTTACACGCTCCCTGTATTTCTAAAATTTTGAACTGCTTTATGTCAGATGGTCATGGCTGTTAAAGGTCTTATTTATGGTGGCTTTCTCTTCCCTTGTATTATGGGTCAGCTTGACCTGCCACTGAAATTCTAGTGCTGGATCTTTTAGTGAACACATGACCTTCTGTTTTGGAAAACACAGCACTCACGACTGTTCAGTGAGACTTCACTTTTGTGGCAGACATAGCTGATCCATGTTTTCCCCTTCAACTTTTCTCCTGATAAGGACTGCCAGAGAAAGCCTGGCAACAACGATTTGAATTTGGTACTTTTGCATTCTTGTAACTGCCCCTAAGACAAGCAAGGCTGGCAGAGCACTGCACAGCCAGCCGGGGCAGGCAGGAGAGTGCAGACAATGCACATCCAACTGTATGTTCAGCTTGGCTATGCTTTGATCCCTGCAGCATCAGAATATGGCAGGGACTGCTGCTGTCTGCACCACCGTGCTGGTAGGTCTGTGGTAGCTCTAATGGACTGAGACGGCCAGATTAATCCAGATATTAGAAACTGGAGGTCCTCAGCTGAGAGAAGACAAGGTGTGCAAAAGAAGGAAGATGGTACATTAACAAGGCTGTTCTCCAGCAAATCCCTCAACACTGCAAGGGGTGAAACTCAAGGAGAACTTGCATAAAGGTAGTTTAAAACAGAAGAAATCAGGGTTTTTTTTCACACCAGGCTATGACAGAATGGCTGCACTCAGGATATCTAGCCCCCACAGCTGGAATTTAAGGATGGGAAGCAGAACAGAGCTTCCATAATCCAGGAGGAGATGGTTAGGGACATGCTTTGCCAATTAAGAGACTCACAAGTCTATGGGCCCAGATGGGACCTACCCAGAGTAATGAGGATACTGGTGAGAGAACTTGCCAAAACACTCTCAATCACCTACCAGCAGTCCTGGCTAACTGGAGAAGTTCCACCTGACTGGAAGTCAGCAAATGCAATGCCCATCTACAGGAGGGTCAGAAGGATGATCCAGGGGACTGCAGGCCTGTACAGCTACCTGAAAGGAGGCTGCAGTGAGGTGGGGGTCAGCCTATCTTGCCACACTGACAGTGAGAGGACAAGAAGAAATGGCCTCAAGCTGAGACTGGGGAGGTTCAGATTAGCTTTAAAAAACATTTTTTCACTGTTAGGGTGAAAAACAGGCTGCTCAAGGAGGTGGTGGAGTCACCATTCCTGGAGGTGTTCAAGAGGCATCTGGATCTGACACTGGGTGGCAGTGGCACTGCTGGCTGAATGGTTGGACTGGATAGTCTAGAGGGTCCCTTCCAGCCTTGACAATTCCATGATTCTGTGAACTTGCTGCCACAGGAGAGCGTGGAAGCAGACAGCACCACAACATCAAAAAGAGGTGCAACATATTAATGGAAGTTTAAATAAAAAGGCACTACATGGAGAACTTTTAATAGTCCTAATATATGTCAGTTGGAAATGCAGGAGGACTGTCACGGATATGAATCTCAGGAAAGCAGCAACCTCCTGCATTCCTGCTAAGCAGCATTTTCCAATGCCTTTGTTGGAGACATAAGGGTGGGCCGCACGGACCAGTGCTTACCCAGTAGGGCATTTATTATGTTTTATGGGCCATTTGAACTTTTATTCACAGAAGTAACTATTACTAATATGTGTAGGCAGTATTTATCAGAGTTTGTCTTTCTGAACATGAGAGGGACAGGAAATAAGCAGACCAATCCACCCCAGGGCAAAACATGTGCTAAAATTCTGTGAACAGCAGCAGGAGTGAGGCATCACTCTCAAGAGCACGTCAGATCCACACTGCCCTCCAGATTCAAACCGTTGTCTCACTGTCAAATTAGACCCTTAGCACTGACTAATAGGGAAGATCATCTTCCAAAAGGCTTTTGAAAGTTTTTCTAGAAGGGTTGTGAGATCTTCTGTGAGATGTTGCTGTTCTTATCTGAGGGCACCTTCTGGATGCAGCAGTACATAGACTGCTCATAAAGATGTTATTCGTTCTATAGGCTTCCCCTTTCCCCTGATGCCTCTTTTTTGGGCTACTAACCATGTACACAGCTGGGGTCCTAGGCCTTTGAAGGACAGATGTACAGAACACCCTGACTCACAAGAGCACTTCTCTTCACCTCTTGATTTTGGACAGTCTCACCCTGTGGGACACTGGTGTTTTTTTTATAGTGTCTGTAAGAATTTCCTTGCTTGCACTCCCAGTCCAGAATTTACAGCTTCCATAGAAGGATCTATCTTAAGAAATGGCATCTGTTTGGACTTACTGTGTGTCCTTCCACAGTCCTCACTGCACCCTGAGTTACCTAAAACAGACCAATAGAAGGAGACCTACTTATTTAGTTGTGTCATCTTAAATTAGGGATGCATGCTCAATGACTGCACTCCCCATCATGGCAACACAAGGCCAGGAGTGCTGGAAGAGACAACAGTGTGGTTCTGCCAACAGAGAGCTGAGCAGTAGCAGGCCACGGTGACCTGTAATTACTGAGCCCACACTGCTCAAAAGTTCTTGATAGATTCAGTCAGCTCCCAGTTTTTGCAGAATCTCAGCAGAAATGGAAAAAAACATTTCATGCACGTGTATTACTCTACCTGTATTTTTCCTGCACTCTTGCAGGTGGCATTTCTGATATTCTGTGGGCTTGGATTTATCCACACACATACTGTCATCTTCAGTTTCATTAGTTTCTGTATTCATGCATTTCACAGTTCTTTGCTGAATGCCCCCTCCACAGGAAACAGCACACTGAAAGAGTAATTTTAACACATAAATTTTTTTTCCATGGACATTTTGCAATATGGCAATATTTGAGCTGTGATGTGACAGGAAGCTAAAACTGCCCATGTGATCCAGAAGCAATACCATTACAGTACTCTGTGTACTGTACATCCAGACACCTCCATGGTGCACTGTGGCCAGATTTGGCAGGAAACAGCCGAGGGCAAATGGTACAAATACAGCATCTTGGAATGTGTAAACGGGGAGAGGACTGTTTTCCACAGAGGAAAAGTATGATTTGGAAAGCCAGTCCTACAACAGAAGAGACTCATAAACCAAATTTGTACAAATTAGGACGGTTTTTGCTTCCTGTGTTTTCTGACTATCTAAGTTAAACATGAATAACCAACTTCAATGTTAGATCTATAAATGACCAAGTCAATATTTTTTTAAAAAGCCCAATAAGGTTTTGTTTCTTTCCTGGAGTTTAAACAGGTGGTTACCCTTTCTTTATGACCACAAAAGAACTGCCAGCTGCTTGTTCTGACTGCACACAGAAGGCCATAAATCCCAAACACTTTTAAAATATCTTCCTGTACCATTCTGTAAATGTACTCAATTCTTGTGATTTCCCAGAGCGTCTGAGAATCCCAATTAGTTTTAAATTTTTTTCTCTCTACAGATAAATAGTGCCAGCAGATAAATGAGATAAAGAATTCAGCAGATAGAGAATGTCAGCTAATGAAGCACAAGTGACGAAGACAGGAGTGCAACCTCTGTAATTTTCTGTAAATTATCCCCTCTCTAATGTGTAACTCTGTACATGAAGCACAATAGTACTGGCGTAAACTGAAAGATCTTAGGTATTCTTGCAATAACTTTATATTGACATTTAAAATACTTTTATAAAGTAATATTATTAATGAATACAACAATATGGGATTAATAAATAAGTTGCTGTAAGTTGAAATAGTTGCTATAACTTTTGGTATTCTGTTACTTATTTTATGTGCTTCACTTCTGTATTTAAGTGTTACACTACATTACCTTATAGACATGCCCATCTAATGGCTTTGTGTCAAAACAAACTCATTGAATTTTCTGTGTTAAATGAGACTCCAATGTTTCCTGATTTGTGGCTCCTGCTTTTAGCATTACTTCAATATTCCACTATGCTGTGAGGAGTACTTGTAATGTATGCAATGTTTATTAAGGAAACTGGAGTGAAAGGTTTATTAGATATACTAGTTTCTTTATAGATAAATAGGTACAGCAGATAATAGAAGGTTCCCCAAAGATACACCTCATATTTGTCAATAAGATTTCCAGGTACTAAGTAGGAGGTTATTGATCAAAATTCAGAATTTCTCTTTGTATGGGCAAGTACAATATTCCCCAAATTTGTTTTGAGGATCACCTGATCCCTTCCAATAGCCTCAAACAGTGGAAAATTTCAAACATGGAGTGGAAGAATGTTAATGGTAATGTTCTTTGCTCTTAGACAAAAGATTCCAGACTTCCAATGACATCTAATACAGCAGCAAAAAATAGAAGCTGCATTATCTGTCACCTGAAGGAACAGACAGAGCTGGCTATGAAATGTTCAGTAATGTTTTCAGAAGTTCCTCTCTTGCATCTTCAGCTGTGCATAAGGAACTGTACTTGCCACAGGTGCTGATGTTCAGAGACAAGTGGATAACATGACCAAATATGGCCAACTCGTGACAAGAAATAAAACAGAAATAAAGTGAATCCTACAGGGCTCCAGGGCTGGTGAATCCACTGTGTGCAAGGCTGCCTGCTACACGATGCAATGGCATCAGGTCTCTTGGTCCAGTCACAGTGCCCTTCCCGTGGGCAGGAGACGCGCCGCTTCCGCTGGCCACCGCCACACGTCCTCGAACACTGCCAAGAGAGGGGCACAGTCAGAGCTGGGGAAGGATGAGAAACCAGAAACAGATCACAAAGGTGGTTGGACATGTTCATTTAGAAATGTGGGGCCACAGATAACAAGGACTCAGGGTCACAGGCCCATGGGTTTACAAAGATGTACAGGCTTGCCTGGACATCAAGTCCTCAAGTCCAGACATGAAGAAAAGCTCTGCACTGAGACACTTATTCCATGTGCTTGGAAGGAGAATGAGAAGAAGCTGCCACATGGAGAAAAGCTGCTCCTGGCACATACTACTGGAAGGACTAAAGGGCAGAGCAGAAGTGGCTACACAGACCAGGCAACACAGAATTGCTCATCAACATCACCACCAGCAGCATCTCTAACAAGAATTAGAGTAGAAGTCATATGTCAGCAGGATTAATCTGTAACTGATGAAGACACAACACGTTCATAAGATGCAGCATCTCATTTTTTATGAGACATTAAAATTCAATCCATACAACAATTGAAATCTTTGGCAGTGAAAGTGTCATACAAAAATAGAGACCCAGGTTATTTTTTAAACATTCTTCTTTCCACATTCTAGAACTATTTATTCACCAATTTTTTTACTATTTTCTCACTCAGTCTGTAGTAGAGTCTGCTTGAAATACACAAAGTATTTTATACTCTGATATGAAATAAGGTATCAAATATAGTTTGAATAATGCATTGTTACTGTCCTACAAGGAATTGCACTCCTATGGACAGAACAATACATCTGACATCTGATAAATGAACCCTTTCAATCTATTTCTACCCACTATCCTTAGCATGAGGACAACTTCTAGGGTTGGACTAGTGTTTTTATGAAGTATTTTAAGCGGCAAACAAATGCAATAATTTCATTATTTTTATCTTTCCTCCCCCTGCTGATTGCTCTGACAGCCCACCCTGATCTCCTCCAGGTGGGATTTGTCAGTGCCCTGTGAAGACAATGTGATCAGCTCCCTTAAAATCCCGAAGCATTAGGTCCACAGGGTTGCAAACATCGTGACACGTTCTCCAGAGCTGCTTTCAGTGGGGTTAAATTCTAAAATAAAAGCAGGCTACATGCTTTAGCTGATATAAATATGTGTCTGACTGCCTGAGTTGGTTGGCGCAGATTTGAGTTACAAAGGTACCCAAAAGTCAGACTTGTCTTATGTCTGGTCTAAGCCTTTGCTCCATAAAATTTCAGTCCAAAAGTGTAAAAAAACATTCTATATTTTCCATAATGAACTGCAACATTAAAACCACAGCAAAAAGGATTCATCTAAATGAACCACATTTACTGATCCAATATGGTAGCTGCAACAAATTTTCTTCCAGGCCATCTGCTTCTCCCCTACAGGACATGGTAATTTGAAGAATTAAGAATATAAGAATGGTTTTGTGAAGCCTTATGAACACCGGTGCTAATTTTTGCAGCAGCCATGCACAAGAACTCACCAGCTGCGTGTCTTCCTTGGAGCACAGTTTTACCTGACAGCACGTGACCCAACAGCCGCTGCTACCTGAAAGGAGACTGCTGACTCACAAAGCTTCTTTTAAGGAACAGTACCTCACTCCAGGGCTCCACATGCCATTGCAAGCAAGGTTCTGTGTTACAGCTAGTGTTGAGCTGTGGTTTATAGCCGAGTAACTGGCAATGGAAAGGCCTGAGCAGCCGCTTTTCCCCAACATCGATGCAGTGAACGTCTCGGGTCTTGAAGCCTCCGCTGCAGTTCACAGAGCACTGTACACAAAACAGAGAGGGGCACATCTCCACGTGATGAGGGGCTACACCTTCCCCAGCCACAGAGCACGAGGACAGCCTGAGCTTTGAGCATCCTGAACAGAGGGAATTTACAGGTTACTGTAACACCAACCTGTCATGAGGCTTAAACATGTGGCTTTCCTCAGAGCAGTCCAGAATACACCATGTAAGTACTCACCCTGCTACACTGCTATGGCCATTAATAATATGGATACATATTTACTTGGGAAATCTTGCCAGCTATTTCCAAAAATGTCATAGTGAAAGAGTTGTAATGCAATAAATACAAAAAATGGATTCTGTTGGTAGGGATATTGTCAGTTCCTCAGCTGCTTCAGAGAGAGGAAGGGAGTGAGTAGCAGTTCCCACCCTCATCTTCCTTGCCACCTCCATGGCACCAGGACAGTGCCATGGAGGTGCAAGGAAGATGAGGGTGGGAACCCAAGAGCAGGCTCAGTTTGAGAAGGTGGGAGGGAAGAGAAAGGCACCCTGACCCTCACTCACAGTCTGTGAAATCACTGCCCAGCTTAGAGCTCTGCTGAGCAACTAAGTGAACCCTTCCAGTCTCCTTTTTCTAGCCAGAGCTTCTTCCAACCCTCATGCAGCATCATCAGGTCCTGTCTCCAGGCACCAAAATTCAGGATCTTCCCTGCTCTGGATGAAGAATTGAATTTGCTACACCAGGGATAAGGAAAAATACACATTTTGTCTTCAAGCAGAATTAAAGCCATTTCCAACTGCACCACTGAAAGCTTCTCAGATCACCTTTCACCCTTACCACTATGATACAACAGCAACTCATAATGTTTTCCTTTGCATAAATAAGCATCCTTTAGTTAAGCAAGGAACCTGAATGTAATACTTCCACTAGGACATGAAGAATGGATGGAAAGGGAATCCTTACTCTTGTCCACAGGACAGGTTTCTGTCTCTCACGGTAGAAACAGTGGACAGAAGTGCTTCTGTAAGAAACTGAGTACAACAGTCTCAAGATATATGCAAATTATATCTGGCATTAAACACAGACTCTAAGATTTAGTCTGAAGCACCTTTCTTTTAGGGGAGGGGGAAAAATTAAATGAGAGTAGAAAACAGAAAAAGCTCTACTGCAGTAGCAGGGAACCCAGACATCTTGCTGCGACAATATATCTTCAAAATATTTGAAATGAGTAACAAAAAACAATTGCCACTTGTAAAGCAAGCAAAATTTAACTTTTTTTTATATATTAAACTTTAATTAGGTTTGTATAGTTCGCTTGATGGAAAAAACGGAGGGTAACACAAATCTGATAGGAGAAGCCTCTTGCCTCAAATTTGTTTCATAACTGGTCTAACATTTTAAAAATTTTCTTCCTGTTATATTTTATCATTAAACCTGATTGCTAGCTATTTTTTGTGCTGACCATCATTCACTAGTTGCAACAGCAATGACATTTACGAAGAAAATGTGAAGGTGAAATTGCCCTACTGCAGCTGGGAGGGCAGGATGTCTATGTATCTCTTAAAATTAATTTCAAAGGCTTAAATGTAGTTATGTAAAGCCTTGGCCTTTCCTGAACTTTCTAAAGAGGCATGTAATTCCTGTACAAATCAATTTTATGTCTAAGAGCTCAATAATAACACAGGTTTTGTACCTATAACTTTTTATTTGTATCAATCTGCCCTCTAGCCCAATGGCAACAACATTGTCCACAGAAGCGATCTATACTGGAAAAGTTTGAGACACCTTTTTCCTTATTAAATCAACAATATTTAAAACAGAATTTTGTAGTTTATCTCTTTTTAGTCTTGAAAAATAACCCGTGGTTTGAAACTCAATTTTCAGACTGCATGAAGACAAAATGTAATAAGCTTCAAGAAGTCACCTAAGTCCTTCCAGGTGCTCTTCACACAGCTTAAAATATCAAAACGGGACTCAAGCACAATTCTTTGGGTTCCACTTAGCACCCTGGACACTCTTCTGTCCCTTGAACAGGCCGTGGGTAAAAAACTAGGATCAAACAGAATCCTACACAGAGCAGACTTAGAGGTAATGTGCATGGGGAACAGACCTTGTCAAGAGACAGTACACAGTGACAAGGGTGAGTAGGAACATGACAACTCCCTTTCCTAAATTCCCATTGCTTCTTAAAATTAGGATATGTCCCCGAAGGTGGAGATTTAAAAGATGCCACAAGCAACTATGTACAGCTTTGTCCTGTCAGCTCCACAGAACATGAGCAGAAAGTCCTGCTTTGGCTCTAGATGCAAGAGTTAATGAGCACAACCCACCACAGGAAGAACAAAATTCACAGCAGATGTGTTTCCAGATATAACTTGGTCAGGAAATTAGTAAATTAGTGCTGAATGGTCAACTGGGAATCATGTATGCATTCACTGAGTAAATAATTGTTTTAAAAATGAAATATCTAGAGTTTCATACCCACTGAAATTTGCAAGCTTACTGTTCATACACAGTCCTGAATGAAGTTACCTTGCTCCAATTTCCTGTTTTCCAGCTAGCACATGGGCGGAGATAACACCTCCTTGCAGGATCAGGCTTTTTCATGCCCTGACAGCGAGATGTGTTCCTGCTGCTGCACTCCACATGTCTCCAGAAAGCCCCCATTCCACAGGTTGTAGAGCACTGCACAAGGACAAGAGGAAAGCCCAGGAGCAAATTCAACATTAGTACATCATTCTGGAAATAATCCTGGAACCTAAATATAAATATCTAGAGCAATTTTAGATATGTTATCAGAGATAAACAAAAGAAGATTTGATATTCACCTAAATTTTACTTAATATTCTGAAGGAGGGCTTTTCATGGTTTTTTAGGACAATACCAATCCTGATTTATACTATGCACTTCTTTTCTTTGGCAAACTTCTGCTTACCAAGACATTCTAAATCTGTACCAGCTGTTCCACTGTTTTCTTCTGTTATCTTTGGGGATCTAAAGTAACATGTAATTGCATCCAATCTTCAGCATGTTCCCTCTCTACCCCTAATACTGCTGATGAGAAAGTCAGGTAATTGAGTGCATGATGCTGAAAATCTTAAATAAATATGTGAGAATCTTAGGAAAACTGTGCAGGAAATTGTTTCTCTAAATCATTATTTCAGAAAGTGGCTGAGTGTTTTCAACATCTGGGAGGATTTTTGTGTCTGAGGAAAGAGAATATTGATTATTCCAGTCCATATCCCAAGAGTGCACACTCCTCACAAAAAACTCCAAACACTATCATCATATACTGAAGCAGGAGGGGTTGAAAAATGCTTGGAGACACCTATTTACCTTTTTCTGCCTTAGAAAGGGTGGGTCAGTGAGCTACACATGTAGAGCCAAATTCAACACGCACTAAGCAGCCTGTAGCTGGCATGAGAAACAGCACAAATAATCTTGGATTAAGTCAGCAAAGCAATGAAGAGAGCAAATGCTATTGTGTGGTTTGAACTCCCTGCGTGGCAGTGGGAAAGTTAAATATGGAACGCTGAGTAAGTTTCCTTTGGAAAAATAAGAAAACTTAAGGTGAAGCTAAGGCAGGAAAAAAAATCAACACTGGAGATGTTTGATTTCATGGCAGTTCCTGGGATACATGTCCAAGTGGCCACAGAGGTCCTGTTAAAGGGAACTGCACACCACTGTTCTGTTCTGCCTAGTGACACACCTATCCAAGGCAATTCTTCTGACTGAGAGGACAGACTGCCCTTGTCTTGCTTTCTGATGGCTTGATGCCTTCCCCAGCTTTGCTACACCAGCCTGACACCACCAAGACTTCACTGAAGGGATGATTAGTCTTTGACTAAAGCCCCTCTCTGAGCACAGTGAGAAGAGCAAAGATAGCTCCACGGATGATGCTGGGCAGATCACACTGAGAAAGATTTATGCTCTTGTCTGGGGAAGGTGAAACTGCAGGATTCTTTCAAACCCTGTTGTGTGCAGACACAGGGTCAAGAGAGAAAGGCATGATACTTCAAATGGTTTCAGAATAAATCCTGAGCTTTTCTGACTGTTGTTTGATGCTAAGTAAGCTTCTGAAGAGATACTGCTTTTCCCTTTGTTATTTGGGACCCAAAGTTTCCTCTTGGCACAGCAGATGTTGGTCACAGAGGGAGAAAGTGCAGGTGACTGTACATAACCAACAGAAGAATGGGATGACCAGTATTAGAATGAAAGGATCTGCTGGTAATGGAGTATCTTTGCTACCCCAAAAGCTCTTAGGAAGGGAAATGTGACAGTGCAGAATGGCCCAGGAAAGAAGTAAAATTTACAGACAAACACAGGTGGAAATGGGCATTGTTCTGCCCTCCTCAAATCAGTGCTCTCCCTTGAGGGGACAAGTGCCAGCCTTCTTATGGGACATGTCACACCTTTCCAGCTCAGTGACTATCACTGCTCTCGGCAGTATTTATTTATTAGTATGGACATTTCCTACAGAGCAAAGCAATGTCAAAATATTGACAGCTACTAAAAGAGAAAGAGCACAGCAAGATATTCATCAGAGTAGGTGCAGTGGTCTTGAAATACCAATGTCTTGGAGAGATGTCATCTAGAACAGATTCAAAGTTTTACTAAAAAGACCAAAAATAAAGCCAGAAAACTGTAGATTGAAAATTAATTAAAAGTAATGAACAAAAAGAAAAGGTTCTGTAAATGTCAGACTCAAGGTGTGTATGTGAAATAGATAACTTTTATTTCATGTGAAAGAGAATAGCTAAGTTTATTAATAGAACCATGGAATGGTTGAAATTGGAAAGGACCTTTGCTCAGGTAGGGCCACCTAGAGGCAGTTTCCCAGAACCACGTCCAGATGGCTTCAGAATATCTCCAAAGATGGAGAATCCATAAATTTTCTTTTTCATCACTTCTTCAAATTTGAAAATAAAGTTCAATGTGTCACACTTCCCATAAAATTTATTTTAACAAGAAACAACAGCTTGAATGAGAGTAGCAAGAGACTACTAAATTATTAAAGAATAACAAAGTTAGATGCATTAAGTATCTTAAAATTGACTTCATCAGTTCTGTGAAACCAAATCTATTCACCTCATCTCTACATTCATTCAAGTGTTTACTCAATAATCTTTGAACTGTTGAGAATCAATTTTTATAATAGATTAGAAAAGTCCCAGAGGATTAGATAAGAATATCTTCCAATTAATCTCTAGGAAAAGAAAAAGTCCTATCTGTGGTCTAATGGAATGCTTCACCCAAGCACACTTCATAAGAAGATAAAAACCAAATTATTAAACAATCAAGATCAAAGTGGCAAATACTAACAAAGATGATAAAGAAATAGAAAAGCCCACATGGACCCATCTAGAAGAAATAATTCAATTGAGTCTAATATCCTTTTCTGACAGGGGAACAGGGCTTAATGAAAATAAGGAGCTGGCTGCTGTGATGCACTTTTATATGATCCTGCAAAGCGTTCTTTTATCAAATATAAATACAGTTTAGGTGAAATAATCACAAGGTTGGTGTTCAACTAACTGAAAAACTGTAACAAAGTGGCTCTCAGTGGTTCAATGTCAAAATGAACAGACTTTTTGAATATAGTTCTACAGGGCTCCAAAGCCAGGCTCTCTTCAGCATTTTCATTAATTGACTGTATGAGGAAAGACAACATGCATTTAAGGCATTTGAAGATGATGACAAACTGGGAGAGTAGGGAGGAATGTTGAAATCTGAATTCAATGACACCTCACCACAATAAAAGCTGTAAGAAAACAGTAGCCTGAAATAAAAGAATAGATACAAAAGACTACATTTAGGAAAAACTTTTTATGCATGCACATATACACACATATATATATATTCACATACACACAGCTCCCAAATGTAATTGAGAACTTCTGCTAATCTAGAAATACTGTAGTAGGGATCCAGCACTTACAATGGACCACAAATTGAATACATCAAAGCAAGATGGTTACAAAACAAGACAAATCTCATTTCTGCGTTCACAACGAGGGCAATATATAAAATGATAATGATTAGTTGATTTTACATGTCATGTGTCCACTGGGACCACAATGAACATCACTGATAAAAAATATGTGATGAAACTGAAGCAAGATCAGACAACAAAAACTAAGTCCCCAGAAATTTAGAGAACACAAGGAAAATCTCACAAGAATTTAGATGTCAGACCCCAAAAGAGTTAAGAAGATAATTTTCTTCCACAGTCTGCATACAAAAAAGGAGAACCCTCATTTTCAGTACGAGGGTTTGATGTTTGCTATCTATAAGGAAAATATTTCAAGGTGGATAATGAATGAGTAGGACAGCAGCATCTCTGCATGGACAGGCCTTTGCTCAGACTGTGGGGGCTTGGGACCACAACCATTCCCTTGTATGGTCTTGTAGGGTCTTGCACTCAAGCAGATCTAAAAGCAGGCCTTCTCTTACAGGGATATGCGCAGGAGGGAATGCTCACCTGTCCCACTAGAACATGGGAAGCTAAGGCCATTCTCACCTGGCCACAGGAAGGCACAAGATGAAAGCTCAAATTGCCAGCAGGAGTACATGTCCTGAACAAGTGCTGATGCACTGAGGACAGAGCAGGGGCCTTACCCACTGTCTGCATCCAACACCATCTCAGGGGTCTAGGTATGCCTCCAGTGACATGAGATACACTCAGTCATCTCATCCTGTGCTTTTTGGCCCTGAATTTCTGCATGTGTATGATTGTGAATCAATCCCAGCAGATGCAAGAGCAAACAGGCACAGAGAAACAGACCTTGGATAGCATCCCCCATCAGTGCTGGGCAAAGAGGCAGATCAACAGTAGGGGACTCTTCTTTAGCTTGGTAAAAAAGGCCACCAAAAAGTGAGATAATTAGTTCAGAGACCAACATCTCTCACTTTAGGTATCATGAGTTCAAGAATATAAAATTCTTTAGCACAAAAAACCCTCTATTTACAATAAAAATAAAACTTTACAGTGGGAAGAGTATTAAATAAAAGTTGGTAAATTATGGCCAGGCCCCATGATGACTATATTCATTCTCTGTAAGCAACCTAATGTTAGATATCCCAAATTACCACTTTTTTTCCGTGATAAACATTTCATGTGTACGATACTGATTTCAGAAAATTGTGATAAACTAAGAAACTCCATTTCTTCAGCAGCGTTTCAGACAGCTGTTCACACTCTCCACTTCTTATGAGCAAAAAATAACTCACCTCACTCCAGTTGCCTACTATCCAGTAGGCATCACTGGGCAAACTGTTGGATGTTATTACGTGGCTGTTGTCTGTGACATTCATTAAAACACCTTCAGATGCTGCACTTTGGCTGTTCAGAGCATGCTTGGGAGCTGAGGATTGTGTGCCAGTGGTTACGGTCTCAAGCAGCTTTATTTCTTCTCTGCTGTCAGTCTGGTCCCTTGGGACACTACCAAGCTCTGTGGGCATTTCTGTAACCAGTGCCTGTGGGGTTGTTACCTCTACAAAAGGCATGTCAACTTGCAGACTGACATAGTTTGCTGCTGTTGGAAATGCCAGCCCTTGTGCTGCTCTGCTAACAGGACTGAGCCCAGAAAGGTCTCGGTGATGAGATGCTGGTGGGGTCTGAGAAGTCACACTCTCATTCTGAGTGACAGGAGAGGCAGTGTCCAAGGTTGTGCTTCTGGTCCTGATTTCAGGATTGAGTTCTGTGCTGTAAAAGTGATCACCTGCTTTCTTGCTGACTCCAAGTGGCCCATCAGTGTTGTCAGATTCCTCAGTTAAGTAATCATAGCTGGAAGTTATTTCTGGGTTACTGGTAGAAGAGGAAACAGGAGTGTCCTCACTTCTTTGCATCTCACTCTCTGCAGTAGAAACTGGCTCACTTTTAGAAGTGTTTTCAGCATGTCTTATCATTTCAGTACTTGAGCTGTTATGAAAAGGCCATGAAGTACTATTTTGATATGAGCTATTTTCAGTAGAAACACCTGGGTAATTGTAAACATCACTGGATTCAGCGAAATTACTTTGTAATGTCCTGTTGGCTGCTCCCTCTTTTCCTGAGACATTGACCAAACCAGAGGACGTAGGCAAACTGGGAGTTATACTTTCATGCTTGGGTGTTTTTGTTGTTGTATGGAACCTGGGGCTTGGTCTGGGTATTCTGCGAGGAAGATTCCGTTCAGGATTGGCATTTGTTTTTCTGATTATGATCTTGCCTCTTCTGGGTGCCTGTGGGAGAACCAGAAATCTTCCAGCAGAAGGGCATTGCTGAAGACCACACAGGGCCTTAGAGTTTGGTCTCTTGGAACTATCGCATGGCTCATGATTATTTTTGGCACAGGTGACATTACGAGTCCTTATTCCACCACCACAAGTAACTGTGCACTGCAAATGAAACAGAATTAATTATGAGTCCTTATTCCACCACAAGTGACTGTGCACTGCAAATGAAATAGAATTAATGTATCTCCCCTGCACAGAAGTATCAGATGGTATTTGTTTATAATAAAGAAGCATAATGACAAATAATATATTATAAATCTTTTGCTGAAGAACAATTCACTCTAGTGATGTTCTGCTACCATGGAGTTCTTTCCAAATTTTTTGACAGTAAATATCACCTTGGAGAAATAGCAGTGAAAAAAGACTACATGATAGAGACAAAATATTAAATTAGTATGATAGAATTAAATTTCTTCATTGACTCACAAAGTCATTTAGCCAATACCTTTTCCATCAGATTTATAAAAAAGCAGACTAAAAACCTGGTATTGAACCCACACCTGACTGGCTCAGTGCTGCTCACAGTGCCACAAACCTGCTGTGGTCATCCATGCAACTCACAGACCCTCGTTCACTTTATGAAATGGATTTTTCATTCAGTCTTAGTACAACCATGAACTGCTGCCAGAGCTACTTGCATGTCTGCTCTCAATTAGAGACTACCAAAGTAATTAGCCAACCTGGTTTCTATTTAAATGAGAGCTGCTGTGTATAAAAGAGTGCTGGGAGCTAAGGAGACCCCAGCTAAGGAGACAGTTTTTCTGTGACATTTTTCATCCTCGGCCCCACAGGTACAGCCATGCCTTCAACAGCTGTCTCTCATCTAAGGATTTTGTAAAATCACACTTCTCTGGTTGGAGATGCTAAGGCTGGATGAGTGGTTGAGTAGGAGTGGAGATATTACAAAAAAAACCTACTGGAAGAATTCTTCCTAGGATGCCTAACCAGCTGCTCAACATGAATGATGAACTCTCCTTTTGCCAACACTTCATTGCCCCTGGCACATTTAACTCATTTTCGAGCTAGTCTGGGTAACAGGGCATTAGAAACACCAGTGACTTCGTGTTGCTGGATGTTGCTGGAGCACTCTGTTGTTCACAGCTGTAAAATAATATCAGCTCTGCAGCAACAGGAGCAGGAAAGCAACCAGTGTAGCCTCACGGCAGACAGCTTCATCAGCTTCTGTCATTTGTGCAGGTGAAATACCTGTCCTACACTCTCTCTCCAGTTTCTGCAGTGGTAAAAATGCATTTTTATCAGTAAATTGTAAATATAATCAAACAGCACATGAGCACAAGCACTGTGCCATTCTTATATAATTGTACTGCTAGTCATGTAAACTCAATCTATTTTTACACAAGTATTTAAAACATGGGGTTTACTCAATTAACAAAAAATCAATATTCTGTGATGATGGTTTGTGAGCAGCATAAACCAATCCAATACAGCCACAAGTTTTAGTTCAGTACGTGACTCTGTTCTCATAGCAGTGAGTCTAATGAAAAAAAAAAAAAGACTGAGGAGAAAGATCTTCCTTGCAAATACTATCTTCCCTTCAAAAAAGAAGGGAAAAGGGAAGATAGTATTTACAGCAGGGAGGGACCCTCAACAGTCATCCACTCCAACTGCTGGAGCACTTCATGACTGACCAAAAGCCAAAGCATGCTGCTAAGGGCACTGTACAAATGCTCTCTTAAGCACTGACAGGCTGGGGACATTGAACACCTCTCTAGGCAGCCTGTTCTAGGGTTTGACCACCCTCCCAGAAGAGAAATGCTTCCCAATGTCTAACCTGAACATCTCCTGGTGCAGCTCTGAACAATTCCCATATATTCCCAAAGCTATAGGAAAAAAGGCAGAGCCTTGGATGCAAGAGATATGAATGTAAAGAATTTTAAAAAGCTTTTCTGACCTACAGAGACGACAGTAGTCATCCCCCTAGTCTGGCCCACAGCAGCCACTGCTCTCACACAGAGTCTAGCACTAAGCACACCATGTTCTACAGTCCCAAAGCTCAGCAAATTAACACGCAACACTTTCTGAAGTCTTTAGGAAGCAGGGTTTGGATTTTTTTCCTGCACAAAGGATTTATGATCACATTAAAGTATAGAAAAGTATTTTACAAAAAAATTAAAAAGGCAAAAGAGCAGATCATTCATCCTTTTTGCTGACTATAATAGGTCATTTTGAGAAAAAGTTCAATGTTTCAGCTAACATGAATTTACCTCAGTCCAGTTGCTCACTGTCCAGTCAGATGGGCACAAGATATCTCTGTTGCATGACAGATAGGTCTTTGGTTTAAGCAGGTGCTGGCACTCCGTGACATCCAGTGCTTGCTCATCAGATCCCACTGTCTGGATGCAAAGTACAGTTCTCTTCTTCAGCCCTGTTGGGCCACATGTGGTCGAACATTTCTGCCACTCCCCTGCCCACCACCTGAAAACCAGCAGGGTGAGAAACATCAGAAAACAACCCACCACAAGCATGTCAAGGAAAGGTTAGAGGCTGCAATAAAAAGAGCCAGTAATTTAAAATCTGGGCTCAGATCTAAGCTCTTCACATTAAGTTCAGATCACTCAAACTCTCCCATCCACCCTGTGCTCTAGTACCAGCCAGACAGTGAAAGACAGAAGACAGAAGTAGGCAGGATTTCCAGACAAAAGCAGACAATAAGGCATTATGCTTCAATAAAGTGTAAAATCTACTGAGTAGGGAGTCCTTCAAATCCAAATCTGAAGATCTGCTAACAAATCTACTTAAGCAAGTACTCAATTTACTCTATCCCATTGTTTGTTTATTGATGCCTCAGTACAGAAGAGTTAACAAATGAGAATCACTGGAGAGTCTGTAATGACAGCACAGAGGGGGAAAAGGTCCCTTCACCCACATCTAAGCAGCCAGTACTGCACAAATACTCAAACTGGCTCTCCACAAGGGTTACTTCCCTCCACAAGGGAAGCAGTGAGGCACTGACACAGCCCCAAAACCAGGTTAGTCAGAGCTATGCTGCATGGGATCAGAGCCCTGCAGCACTGTCCCTCTGGGCATAGTGTCCAGGCCTGCATTAGGATGGACTTTCCTGTACTTCATTCCTTAACAAAGCAGAAACAAGCCAATTATGTGTCTCTGTTGTGATTAAAGTCAGTATTCTATACTGTGGTATGCAATTTTCTACCAAACTGAGGGTAACTTTCCTCTATAACAGTATTTTCCAGTGCAAAACACCTTACCAACAAGAGCTCTTCCCTTTACATTTGGTTTACCTTAGCATTTCTCCAGCACCATCCAACTATTTTTTCTCATGCTGACCTAGAGCAGATTGTGCACCTGCATATCTCCCTTCTGTGGCAAGAAAGAGAAGCAAAAATTTCCAGGTTTCTATAGTTTGAGAAGCACTGGCATCAACCGTGACATTTATCTGAAGATTTATCTTTATAGTTGAAAAAAAAAGGAAAAAACATCAAACCAAGAAAAGCTTTTTTCCTTCAGTTAAGCATGCCCTAAGCAAGAATACAACTTCAAGCTACTGCATAAAAAATCTGGCTGAGCTCTAAACTCTAAGGCACAAAAGCTCCTAAACAATATTGCTTATTCCAGAGTTTTCAAGGAGGTCACAACAAAGCCTTAGAGTGAAAACAAAGCAGGAATATATTTCAAAAACACCTTTCTACTAAAAAGGCAGAAAAAAATGCTTTTGGCTTACAACCAACAGTATTCTATTGGTTTTGGCTTGTTTTGTTGGGGTTTTTTTTGCTTTTTTTCTTTTAAGGTCCATGAAGTTAGAGACAAAATAATCCTACTCTGATAAATATATCAAAGTTCAGTATCCAGATTTATAACAGTTTTTATGCTTAGTCGCTGTTGATAATCCCTCCCCCCTTTCCTACTGTAGTTTCCATGTTCCTTAATTAATTTTTATTTCCATTGCGAATGAGCTGCCACTGATGTCGAAGGCACTGGTATCTATTCCTAATAATTAAAGAAAAAACAACCCAAACAACCAAGACTCAGAGCCATCAAGCTACGATACAGCTTATTTGTGCAGCCATATGGTCTTCTCTGTGGTACCTACACCTATCTTCTTCCTGTTTAGTAATCTATACATACAGCATTTCCTTTTAAGTTACCCCAAAGCCCCTCATGCCACTGACTGCTTTGCTCCAGAATGCAGTCCATGGCACCACAACCCAGTGGTAAGGTCTCTGGACCAGATTAAACTAAAAAATATCCCAAAATATATTTCTAAATAAACTAATCTTTCCAAATTAAACTAAAAATATCCCCTAATATCTACCCTAATAAAATATCTACCCTAAATATCTTTCTCCTCCTCTTGCCTTCCTTCAGATTGCTTCTTGTTCTTCCAGGTCTGCAAACAACAAAGGAACTCTAACAAGTAAATAAAAAGTAAGTACACCTCAGCTGAACACAGCAATAAAAAAAATGAGTAAATTATCACCACCTGAATCAAGCCATTTCAGGGTTGTTATCATCTCTTGCATCTTCTTTACAATTTTATCTCTTCTATAATCTTGTAAATTGCTGACATTTCCGCACAAATGGAACACAAATATGTGAACTGCTCTATTAATTTTAATGGGACCAGATTACATATTTCCAGGTACAGATATGCTAAACCGACACCTCTTCCCCCTCAGCATTTTCAAATGCCTCTGACTGAGGGTTTAACAACTGGTACATTGAAATACCAATCTCCAAGCAATAAATTATCAGAGCTTACCACAGAACCTACCTTGAGCAGCAGCAATGGTGTGTGATTACCTGTCGTACACAAAACACTTTTTAAAAGCTGTGGAAGTAGTCAGGAAAGTCAGGTGCTCCACAGTTAGAAAATCCCAGAATTAAGATATTATTCTACTCCACCTTCATGATCAAAATAAAACTAGTCAGCCAGGTAATTTTTTCTGTAGACTTCTTCCTCACTCAGTGCAGGTAACTTCAAAAAAATTTGCTCTAACTGGAAGTTTACTCTAAACAGTAAGTGGAATTTTTGATGTTGTGTCTTCCTATTTTCATCCTAGAGCACATGCATATGCCTAATAATCCAAGAGCCAGAAACCTGACATGGAATCACTTGTGCTGCTGTCTCTTCATGGTTTCTGCTTGAGGACCTGAACTGCGGCATCTCAGCCAAAGGGGAACAAAGGCAAATCAAGGATGGAAAAACAGCCAACATCCATTTGTCTGTTCTGGTACAGGATGCCCTGGAGCAGGCTCTGGACCACAAAGAAGAGAGTGGCACCTGAGTGACTGCTTTGCCAAGCTGTGCTTATCTTGGAGCTTTTGCTCTCTCCTCACAGCACAGAGGCATAACCAAAACTGGACGTGACTGCCAAACACACACCCAGAATTAACACAGCAATCTGAGCTCTAAATATGCAGCTTCTGAGAGGAAATGGCCAAGATGTTGGATCTCCCAGCCAAGCTAAAGACTGTGGTGAGAGACTGGGACAAGCTGGTGGGCACTAAAGCCTTACAGGAGTCAGCACCCAATTCTGGTTTCTGATTCTAGCTCTGGCATTTACTGCTACAGCAACTGAATGGTTCTTAAGTATTAATGCATCAACAGATCCCTGCAAAGTGAAATGACTGCCTTATCTCCATAGACAGGCATGGCACAGAAAGATTGTGGTAGCAAACAAACAAGCAAAATGCACAATTTAGATAATTAATTTGCATGAGCACTGCTTTTCCTCAGACTGTCAGAAGAGAGATCAGCCTGTCTGGCTGCTCTATGGTGAAAACATAACTTCAGGTCGTTTTGAGCTGCAGGTGTGAGTGTTCAGCTCTTCTGCAATCAAGCCTGGGACAGAGATAGGAAGAAAATCTCATTCTTTCAGGTGGCTTTCAGCTGCCTTAAATGAGACTTATCTTTTCCTCACAAACTGGGTTTCTAAGGCTTATTACAAATTAGGCAGAGCCCCAAAGCCTGTGACATAGTCCTCAGCTATACACAGAAGATGTGTGGTGAATGATGTGTGAATCTTGTTGAAAAAGCAATAGCATGGAATTCTGGGGCTATGGGAACAAAAGTTCCCTCCTTCCCATCATGGCATGTCACACCTAAAGAGAGACTGTTGGCTTTCATGATGTATTTGTCCAGCATCAGGCACAGCAAATACCAATGGTTCACTGATTCTCACTCTCTGCATTGGAATAGAAACCAAGATTTCCAATTCTTATTATGCTGTTGGAAGTGTACTAAGCAGTCTGGAAGCAGGACAATGCAATAACAACAGATAAAAAGTAGCAGATTCCAAGTATTTTTAAAATAATCTATTTATGGCTACTCTGTTCAAGTGGGTAGTCGAGTTAAAAAGGCTCCAGACAATTTTCTTTACAGGGGAAAGCAAAACTTTATTCACAATGCTGTAAGTAGTTAAAATCTCACTCTTTTTCAAGTAGTATCCATTGATTTTAACATTAACACCTATGGGACTAAATACCTGCCTACCAAAGAAACATTCAACTGGAAATCATACTCCATAGCATGATGTGGAAAAAAGCAAGCATTTGTGCTACAGTCTTGATGCACTGCATCTAACCAGTATCACTGAAGGAGTACATGAGGGATGTATAACATTTTAACTCTCAGCTGTCCAGCCAACTTTATTTTGTTCTGAATCAAAACATGGCATACATGTATTGTGATTTTTTTTTCCATTTTCCTCTGAATTATTTTAGGAGAAAGTATAACAATAAGTGTAATGGTAAGCATAAAATAAATACAGAGCAATTCAGCTGATAAGAATGTTAAGGCTCAGATTTCTCAGAAGTAATTTAAATTTGTAATTTTAAATCTGTAATTTAAACAGTTTACAACTGACTTCCTCAAATGGATTAAGATATGATCTGGTTTGTGAGAGCCATAACCATTTTATTCTTTGTCTATAGCTTCTTTTTGATAAATTATCTATTTCTTATTTAGCGGTCTAATAGCATGTTTTTCACCAGCGTGATTTAGTAAAGAACAGTCATAACTTTTTGGATACAATCTACTATAAAGCACCTGGTTCACTTTTGAGAAGTGGTTCACTGTTGAGAAGTGCAACGTCATCCAACGATTTCAGTTCTGTGGCTGCAGCACTAAACAAAGGTCTTCTGCAGGGTTGTGTTTAATAGCACTGTCCTCACTCCTCTGGCACAGAATTTAGCCACCTCTCTACAGAACACTTTGTTCTCAGCAGCTCGACGTGGACTCAGTTATCCCACATAATGCCACGTGGGACAGTCACGCCTGCCTCCAGCATTAAGACTTCCTTTAGAAGCAACAAACTGCACTAAGTTGTCTTGGGTTTCAAAGGAAGATTAGTCCCTCTGTCTGCATTAGAGGTGACACATAGGCCAGGGAAAAGTGAACACCAACTGACCCCATGCTGGGACTACAGCCTGGAACAGAGAGCAGATTTACAAGAGGAAGGGCTTGGGAAGAGTGAGCAATAATTTGTTCTTTGTTGACATCTCTTGTGACAAAAGAACTCAGGGCCACCAACAGAAGATAGTGAGAGGCAGGTTCAAAACAGTTAAAATGTGGTGGTGCTTCACACAGGCACTAGAGCTGTGGTGCTTCTTGCAGAGGAACTTGTATATAATAGAAGTTTTTCAAGGCTGCAGGGGGAGGCTGGATGAGTGAGGTTCATTGGAGGTTACTGATTAGACAAGCCATAAAAACGTTGAAATGCCTTGAATTAAAACCAGTTGGAAGCTGGAAGAGCACTACGAAGAAATCTGATTTATGTTTGACTTATTCCTCCTTAGGCATGTAGGCCCTGCTGAGAGCCAGAACAGGGACTCAGTCCCTTGGTCAAGTTTCTGCAGTCACTTTTGTGTTACTAAGAGAAAAATAAATATGCAACATGACTCTAGAATTAAATACATATGGTTTTCCTGCACTACACTTTGTTGTGATTTTGCTGTCCTCAGAAGGATGACTTGTGGTTTTCCCTGCAGCACAGAATGAGCTCAAAAAGCATCACAGGCTGTCAGCACACAAAAGCTTTTCTGCCTGTCTGCAGAAGAGTTTGGTTTATGTATGACATTGTGCAACAAGGGACAAATGCTCCTCTCTCACATTCAAGAGCTGAATAATGTTGTCACAACAAATGGCATAAATTGTTCATAAATTCCCAGTTAACTGGGAATTTTTAAATTGATAGTACAGTTTATATATGCCATGAAAAAAACACCTCAATACGTATGGGTAGTCCCAGCTCTTAACTAGTCAAGTAATAAAAGGTTTGGTCTACTTTCAATTGATTTCCTGGCAATCTACAAAGAATTATGAAATGCTGGTAGTCCATACTGCAAGCACAAAGATGTAAATCCCACATCATATACTGTTATGAAGATACTTGGAAACAACTAATAAAACCAACAACCACACAGATCTTTTAACATCAAAGTCTCATGAAATTCACTGCTGGCAAATGCAATGCAATGAACCCCAAGGACTCATTGCTTCGATTTGACTCTGACTGAACTAGAATTACTAGGGAAAGACTGGTGAACCTTTGTGAACAGCATGATAAACAACTTTCACAGACAAGAGAAGACAAAACCAAAGTACCTAAAGCATGAAACAAAAACCAATACTGATCTCTTTCAGCAAATCTGTGCCTGTTGTACAAGCCCACAGTTCTGCAGGCACCAGGAATGTTTAGTCTTTCTTACCTCACTAAATGCTAAAATGGTAGCACAGAATGGTAGCAAAAAAAAATGGCAGCACAGAAGAACCAGAGATTAATATAAATTAAGACAATGTTATGAGAAAGGAAGGAATTATTCCCATGCAATCACGGAATTAAGCTAACTGCACTTAACTCAAAGTTATAAATAAGAAGGAACATAACAAAAAATGCCAAGTATTGTGCTACAAAGAAAGTACAAAAATTAGTTTTAGAAGGAGGCATTTCAACTCATCACCTCTGTAAAAAGGACAAAAGTGTACTAAAAAATACTGAGAAACAACATCTAAAGGCTCTGCTAGTTGTTTTTGGAACACACAGTAATTCTTCTTAGCTCACCTGAGCTAAGGCAAGAATACAGTTTTTAAATAAGAACCTATGTGGTCTTCAGTCACATCTGTACCCAAACTGAACAAAAATAGTATCTAAACACTTGAGAGAACAATCTCTGCCATTTCCAGCACAGAGTGCTCTGTAACTTGACTTAGAAACCTCTCAGGGTGGCTCACTTCTGATTTGTTTATTGTAGGGATTCTGTCACCTTGCTCTGCAACACGTGGCAGCCCTCACCAAGGCACCATGGAAGGCTGCGGGTGCCATGCCAGCCTGGCATCAGGAACAGCTTCCCGTGAGCAAGGATGCTGTTTCCCACCCCCAGAGCCTCCCAGAACCCGATACCTGGGCGGGCAGTCCTGCTCGTGGCACTTCTTCTGCCGCCCGTTCGGCTGCGTTGCTGGGTCACAGAAGGAATTCTTGACGGCTCCGCTTCCCCTCCGCACGCAATGGGCGATCTGCCGCCGCAGCCCTGCCAGAGACACAGGGAAAGGAGCAGTAATTCCCGCGGGATGGGATGAACTGCAGAGAAACACACACAGGGAAAGGAGCAGTAATTCCCGCGGGATGGGATGAACTGCAGAGAAACACACACAGGGAAAGGAGCAGTAATTCCCGCGGGATGGGATGAACTGCAGAGAAACACACACAGGGAAAGGAGCAGTAATTCCCGCGGGATGGGATGAACTGCAGAGACACACACAGGGAAAGGAGCAGTAATTCCCGCGGGATGGGATGAACTGCAGAGAGAGACACACAGGGAAAGGAGCAGTAATTCCCGCGGGATGGGATGAACTGCAGAGAGAGACACACACAGGGAAAGGAGCAGTAATTCCCGCGGGATGGGATGAACTGCAGAGAAACACACAGGGAAAGGAGCAGTAATTCCCGCGGGATGGCATGAACTGCAGAGACACACACAGGGAAAGGAGCAGTAATTCCCGCGGGATGGGATGAACTGCAGAGAGAGAGAGACACACAGGGAAAGGAGCAGTAATTCCCGCGGGATGGGATGAACTGCAGAGAAACACACAGGGAAAGGAGCAGTAATTCCCGCGGGATGGCATGAACTGCAGAGAAACACACAGGGAAAGGAGCAGTAATTCCCGCGGGATGGGATGAACTGCAGAGACACACACAGGGAAAGGAGCAGTAATTCCCGCGGGATGGGATGAACTGCAGAAGCCCCCGGGTATGCGCATCCTTCAGTCAAGCTGAAAAGGTTAAGCGGAGCTCTTTTGGATCAGATCAGAGCTCAAATGACAGATTAGAAAGCACTTTCCTTAATGTATTTGTTAGCCTCAGAAAGGGCTCCTGCAGGCCCTCAAGAGGGTTTAAATGGCTATGAAGGGTTCTCGAGTTACCCACAGACAAGAGGAAACACAGCAGCAGCATCAGGCTATTCACAGCAAGCCTGGCTTTGCTGACCTTTTCTCTGTTCATTGGGAAGGCTGTTTAAGCAGAACACAAGCCAGAGACACAGAATAATCCTGTGACTCTTAATGTGAATTCAACTTTTAAGAAGTTTTGATGCACATTTTGACTGAAATATGAAAATGGTGATGAAAAATGTCTTCTATTTTCTAAGTAAATAATACACAACATTCAGCACAAGAGGCAAAGCACAGTGGTGAAGAGACACACAGAAACAATTCACACAAACCATTTGGGTTATTTCCTATCATTTCCATTTATACAAAACCCCACTCATTTCACAGAAGGAAACATGAACCAAAATACTACATTAACCTAGTGTGAATCTAAAGAAAGCCAGTTTCCAGGAGCCTGCCTCCCACATAGTTCTGCAATAATCTGAGGCAGATCTCTTGCTACAACCCAATGTAAACAAAAGTATTGCAATATTACAGTTTGAAAGATTGCATTGAGACTGATACAGAGGCATTAAGATAGCCCAAACAAATCTTAAGGACTAAAAAGACTGAAAAATCATTTATTAACTCTAATTAACTGTTCTATTTATTCACAACAATTAATACACACTGGTAGATCACTGCATCTCTATAACTTTTATCTTCCTCCTGGGATGCACAGGGCCTAACAGCACTGTTATCATGGCATAAAGGGTAAGTGTTAGGCTATTTAGCAGTATGTTTAAGAAACAAGCTTTTTCTTTCCTCAGACCTTCTAATAGCTAGTGTGGGAAATGACATGGAAGATAAGAACAGCAATCCATAGAAAATAATTGGGAAATAATAATATATTCCTCTATATACTCATAGGATCATAAAAAATGTTATGGTTGGAAAAGCCCTGTAGGATCAACAAATCCAATCATTAATCCTGCACTGGCTCAAGAACACAGAAGAGAGTTTTGCATATGTGTTTGGGTCATTTCATAGAAACCAATGCAAACCTACATCCCTTTTTTTTTACCACCTGAGAACATCAGGTATTTGAGGAAATGCTTTCACTTTTTGATTACTTTCAGACTTCTGAGACATATAAAACAATTACTGACTACAGCACAAGATTTGATGACTGACTCTGCTCCAGTCAGATATGAAGGCTGATCTTCTAGAGCGGTGATTAGTGTCACCTGTAAGGGAAGATTCAGGGACTGAGGCACTCAAGGGTCCATGGTCCATGGTGCAGCTACAAGACTGAAGCAAGACTGGACATGGTGATCTCACATTCATAGGTGACTTCAAACAGGAGAAAGCTTTTTGTCTCAGTGCAGAACTGCCAGGGAGCAGTGCTCCCTTGCATGACCTGGTATAAATGTGACTAGAAAATTCAGCCAACTTTCTGCTAGCTGAAAACAAATCAGCTGGCGGAAATGTTTCTGTTACTTTCAAAATCATATGTTGTTGTTCCAAATACAAACAACAGGGAATCTTTGCTTTGATACATTTTTAGTGTCATTTCAGCTGCTGCAATTCATTTTAAAGCCCCTTTAAACCTTTGCAAAAGGTTTTGCTTTGAAGCTGGACATCCTCATAAAATGACCAGCTGACATCAATGAACTAGTTTATTCTAATAAACAACCTCTTTATGAAAGTTATGTGAATTCCCACTGTAGTTTCAAAATCTCTGGCAGCTCAGCTCCAAAGCTGGAAGGAATCCTATATGCACATAGAAACACACACATATGGCTGTAGGTTTACATGCTATGACATAATGAAATAGTTTTATCAGTTTGAGCAAGTTGAACTAGAAAACACTGCAGAAGAAGACAACTACTCACTACTGACCCTGCCCCAGCAAGTATTTACAGTTATACAAGTTAAGAGGGTAATATCCTATTTAAGCCACAGACTAAAAATTCTAAATATACTGAAACCTCAGTAAAATTTGATATGTAAACTTTTTTTTTTTTCTGAACGGCTTTGAGAGGTAGCTGTTTTCCTCCACTCACCACTTTTACTTCTTTCTGAACTCAATGCTGATTAGTTCACCTGATGTGTACTATCTCAGTTCTGTGAAAAAAACCTTACAGGTATTTCTGGGAAAGATAGGAGAAACAAAGATAATCATCAGATCAGAGAATAATGTTCATTTCACTAAATGTGCTCAGAAATTCCTTCTAATTCTCTGTGACACTTCCTCCCTAATGCAAGACTCTATAGATGTGAGGCTGACCCACACATACTTTGATTTCTCACTTGGTTTGCAAAGAAAGGTACCAGTTCAAAGTCATCTGGGTGTGAAAGGCTTTTGAAAGAGAGATTAGAAATCTTTTTGCTGCAGAGCCCTCGGTTTGGGCTATAAACAACAGAAATTAAGCATCATAAGCAAGTGTATAAAAGGTGTATGAGAAACACGCATATCTGACTTCAGAGCTCATTTGAACATGTAATTGTCTGAGCTGTGCACTTAGATAGTCTGCAAGGAGTCCACTTTATATTTGAATGAGCAAATTATGTTCTGTGCCTGCACAAGTTATGCACAGAATACAAGTGCCAATCTTTACACTTGCAGTGCTATAAAACTCAGACACACAACAGTGAACGGAAACAGTGACCTTTGTATTCTAAAACCAACACTGCAAGTGTAGGAACACTTGGAGATAATTTTGCAGAGTGGCCTTTATAAAAGTTGTGAAGGATTTAGAGGGCACACAACAGTTAACCCTAAAAAGAATCTTAAGAGTTAAGTCCTTTAGCAGAGCTTTGAAAATCTGCCAATTACCGATACTATCTGTGGAGAAACAAAGTTTTGATGTTAGCTAATATTCTCCCTTAGCTGCAGCTGTGCTGTGATATGCTTTTTGTTACATTTGATGCCACTCAAAGCTGGTTCTAAGAAACAAGACCAAAGCCTTTAGACAAGGAGGAAGTATTTGTACTTGTAATTCCAATATAACCCATTTCATGATTATTTAAAGAATGAATAATAGGTAGTTGGTCTAGAAAAGAACCTCAATGACAGATTTAAATTAATCTGCATGTAGAAAAGCTTACAGGCTCTACCAGCTGTCTTAAGAGCAGGCTCTGGTGGGACAGCTCTTGTCCAGAGGGTGCAGCAGTTTGCAGGACACCAGTGTGCAAACATTCTGACTGCAAAGCAATTCCTTTCAGCACAAAGCAAATGGCAGGAAGAGATTCAACCTGTCCTGCACTCAGCACAGAGAAAGGGTTATGACTTTTATCCCCTTTGGTGCTTGTTTGCCATGAACTGGATTGCAATGTAACTGCTTATATATTTTATACATTGCATAATCTGTTTCTCCACTGTGGAGCTGGAGAAGGATATGCATCAGGGCGTGGCATGGTGCAACCTTGAGGTGAAGAATATGGGGGAAAATATGTCCAGGGAGCTGCCCTGAGTTCATTCTGGAAAGAGACAGCTTCACTCTACAAAGTTCTTATCCATCACTGGGACTTTTCCAGGTACATTTCCCATGGATAAGGAGCCGCACCATAGGGCTAAAGTCACTTTTTTCTGTCTTAGGACTGATGAAGATTTCCTGCATCAGTTCATTGCCCTGCCTAGGGAATTTCTTATTCCCCAATGCAAATGTTCTTTCTTGGCTCCAGAAAGCATTTGTTTGTATTGTTCTGATTTCTGTGGCTACCAAAGGCTGAAGTACCCTTGGATTTATTGTTGTGTATTTGGCCAGTGGTGATGAAAGGACCTGTGCTGGATCTTTGGCAGGTCCAGGTTTGCCAAGAGAACAGAAGTCTAGGTAAGGATCAATTTCTCCACTAGCTGTGGCTGTCAAAGTTAGTTCAGCAGTTCATCTTTCTTTTTATCCTAAAAATATTGATTTGTTGTTTACCAAATGGTAACAGCAATAATCCTTAAAAGCTATTTACTACTAACATTAGGCTAAATAAATACAGCTTTTCTTATTTATCTCTCTGTAGACTTATCTTCAATAAGACTTGTCCTGCAGCACACCCATAGCAGAAGATGATCTTGTCTACTTCAGTGCACTTTTATCTTATAAACTTCTCAAAACACTTCAAATGCCAGTGATTTGGTACAACAAGTGTGTTACTGCCAACAGCAATAAGTTCTGAATCTAAACAGAGTGAACATACACATAAAATCGATCACACTGTTCACAGCCTGGAGGAAGTTTTGTGGAAGTCAGAAGGAAGTTTTGTGAAAGTCATTTGGACATCAGAGAGAATTTCTTCACTGAAAGGGTAGTCAAGCATTGGAACAGGGTGTCCAGGGAAGTGGTGGAGTCACCATCCCTGGGAGTGTTCCAGAAACAACCAGATATGGCACTTGGGGCCATGGTTTAGTTAATGAGGTCGTGTTTGGCCAAGGCTTGGGACTCCCTGATCCTGCAGGTGTTTTCCAACCTTAGTGGTGCTACAAGCAGTGATGCTGGTCCACATCCCTTTGGCCCAGAACACAACCAAATACAATGTGAACCTGCAGAGAGCTGCAGGCAGATTGGCTCATCAGATTTCCCCACTCCAAGTGATACACTGGAGCCAGGATTTCTCTGTTTTAATGAGCAGGGAGTGAGAGACAATACCGTAAATGCATCACTGCATCAGCAAACTACATCCTTCTTTAGACCTGTCCAGTTACTTCTCTAAACACCCATATCTCAGGGGAGAGAGGGCTACAGGTTTATTAATTTATTTTCTTCTGTCCATGAAGGAATGCAGAGAACTGGTGAGGTGTCAGTGCCCTTCATAAAATGGGATGCACCTCTTGGTTCCCCTTCCAACTGATGTCACCAAGTCCATAATCTTGTCTGAAACATATGATTTCTACTTACACAAAGGCAGTAAGCTTAAAAAATATTTATTAACAGCAAAAATGCAGCTAACAGAGGAAGCCAATTAGTAGATAAGAACAAAAAACCTCACATACCACAGTTACCTATCTAAATAACCCATGGGGCAGAAATCAAAGCCACATCACACAGTTTGTTAGCCAGAAGAGAGTACACAGGGCTACAATTTACCTAGTAAGAAACAGCTCTGGAAAAACTGCAGCTAATGTAAAAAGAACCTCAAAACAGCATAACAAACAGTCTACTAAATCATTCCCTTTTTATCACAGCAATTTTTACATTAAACATGACTCAGAACTAGGCAGGTATCAGAAATAAACTTACAGAATACAGTTAAGCAAAACCACTTGTTCTGTGCACCTATTTAAAGAAAATGGTGGGTGTCTCCCCCAGAAAGCATATAAAGTTTTGTGCTGAGAGACTCTTCTCAAAAAAATCCAGGAAAATGTCACAACATCTATCTAATCAAGCATACATATATATGAATGAACACACATCTCTGTAATATGTTGATTATATATATATATATATAGATATATATATATTTTAAAAATATGTGTATGTAATTGGGATGGGATAGTTTATAGTAGGCTTCTAAAAGTTCTTCTTTTAATCTTATAAAATTAAGTAATAAAATGCTTTTTATCTGAACCACTGAAAATGCATTATTTTAGAGTCTTCCCTGGCAGAAGAGATTTAAAAATGTCATTCCTGCAATGATTAATACTTTTAGAATCTGAGTTTGTTACAACACTTATTTGTCCTTTTCTTTTCTTCCACAGAGCAGTTAAAAAAGCAGTAATTACTGCTTTTACCAAGTAATTAGCAAAAACCACTAACAAAACTCTAGCATTAGAAAAGGTCTTTCTCATATTATTGGTCTCGTTGTAACACTGATCTTCTACTCTTCTGTACAGTTTTCACACTGTACAGAATGGTCAAAAAACAAGCTAATGGTTGTATCTCCAGAATGCTGTGAAAATCAAGAGCTATTTCAGACAGAAGGCTACAATTCCTTTCCCCCAACTTCAGACTTCCCTTCACATACAAGCTTTTTGTCACATTTTCAAAATAATTCCCACAATAGATGGATAAAAAAAATACTAATGGAAATGTCTGGTCTTTTTATCCTTATTGTTGGCTTACTACAAATATTAGCTTGATCTCATGGATGTTACTACTTTAGAGGAAGTTCTGGTAGCATTTTTGTGAGTTACAAAAAAGCCACAGCTTCCAGACCTGTTGTTAAATTCTACTTCACAGTCATCATTCTGCTTGTCTGGCTTAACGTGCTGCACAGAACTACAGTATAACTGCAGTGGTACCCAAGCTATTGCCAAACTGGCAAAGACATGGAAGTTCTCAAAACTAATAGCAATTAAGTAACTATTGAGCAATGTACAAAAAAGAGTTGTTACTTGTCAAGGCAGGACAGAAATGAAGAATATTTTTTGTAGTTATTATATAGAAAAGACTTAATAGGAAAACAATAGTAGGTTATAAATTTGTATTGCTGGAAAGAAGGGCTATGGTGAACAGTATTGATAAAAACATATGAGGAAAAGAAAACTGCACCTTCTTATTTTGGTTCACAGAAGCTGAGAATTTCAGGGCAGGTGTTTTAGAAACCTATTTGACTTATATAATTTTAAACATTTTTATTTAGGAGTCAAAATACATTATTCACAGATCACAGAATGGCTGGGATTGGAAAGGGCCTCTGGAGATTATGTAGTCTCACCCCGCTCCTAAAGCAGGGTCTCCTGGAGCAAGCTGCACAGGATCACAACCAGGCAGATTTTTAATAGCTCCGGAGAAGGCGACTCCACAGGCTCTCTGGGCAGCCTGTTCCAGTGCTCTGCCCCACTTAACATAAACAAATTATTGCTCACATTATTTCTGAAACCCTGTGATCTGATTTCCCACCCAAGGCAGATTAAAGAACAGTCCTCTTTGAGGACTACATCTGTAATGAAGGAAAACAGTAAAAAAAAGGAAATGAGGAATTACCTCTTCCACAGGTAACACTGCAGGCTGTCCACGCTCCATATTGCCAAAAATACTCTGGCTCTCCAATCTCATTCTCATTACTTTCTTCTTTACGTACAGTGTATTCATACTCGATTCCAGGGTTAGTTTCTTGAAAAAGCAGCTGGAGAGAGTGGGGTTTATTAATTGTTTAATTAATAATCTAGTGGTCAAAAGCTTTCAAAGTGTGAAACTGGAATAATTAAAGCTGCCCATAAAGTCTGATACCAATTCAGAGAGCAGACTTGTAAAATTTCTACTTCTTTTTCGCCAGTGGCATACATTAATCTTTCAAAGACACAGTTGTTTACCATGCATTTCTGCAATCACAGGTGGAAATAAATGGGTCACCATAATTGGTATTCTACTAACTATAAAAAAAGATAATGCAAAGTCCATCCAGAACACCCCTATGCTGCTGATTAAGAGCCATTGCCTATCCCTGTTATTAATTCTAATTTTACTACCTGCTGAAGCAGCTGTTACAAAACAACCATTAAGTCAGAAAATTACAGATGCTATTCAGACACTGCTTTAATATTATTTTTCAGTGTTTCTGAATAAAGAAGAAAAATTCCAACTGAGAAGGGGTACTCAAGAAATTTACGTGAGAGAGAGAAAGTAAACATCATCAAGGGAAAAAAATAGTTCAGCCATGAACTTTTACTCTTCCTCCCAATTGTACTAAAAGTGAAGTCTGAGCACTCACTAGTCTTCTCACCAGAAATTCAAAGTGTGAAAGTGGTTTCCTATCACACCCCTAATACTTCTTTTGATTGCATGGTGGATACACATGCAAACAAGCATGTGAGAGATACTTCCAAAGATCAAAAGGCCAGTTCCAAATTATTTTTTCAGAACTGACAGAAAGTGGTTATATATAAGTCAGAATCCATAAAGCAACATGAAAGCAACAAAAGAAATCAGCTTCTGTGGATGTTAAGTGGGTCAGTTTCACTTACCATAAGCTATTAACTCATCTGTTATGCTGCATGCTCTCCTTGCTCTCTGTAAGCTGCCACTGCTGTCAGCTGTCCCTAGCACTCACTGTTCACAGCCTGACATCAGCTCCCGTTTGTGACAATTTAATTTTCATCTGGATCTGGTTCACATCATAGCCATGTGTTGGTTAAATTTGGTAAAAGAGACAAGAAAGTTTGGGCAAAGGACTGACCAACTACAGGCGGCAGGACCCCTGTTCTAGTGGCAGCACAGGATTATACCAGCCTTTAACAAATATTGGAGTGCAATACAGGACGTGTCCCTAGGCAGGATGAACGACCCTCAAAGAAAGGTGCTTATTTCTCTCCAAAACAGCTCAACTGTTTTCATTTTTTTTTTTCTCAAGACATCACATTTACAGTGGCTTATATACCAAGATACATATTTTCCCAGCCCCACTTCCAGGGCCCCAGCACATTCTGCTGCCATGCAAATTAGCAGGTTCTGCTCCTGATGTCCTGTTTACCTGAATCCATATTGATTCATTGGTGGGTCCTGGAGCAGTCAGATTTTCTAGATCCCCTGTTCTGTCATATTGAAATATTGTGCCTGCCACTTTGTATTCACCATTCCACTGGATGATAAAGCCTCCATTCAGGTAGTATTTTTCTGGGTCTTTGCTTCGCATAGCAAGGAAATTTCCTGATTCTGTAACTTCCATGACTTTGATTCCTCTTGCACCTTTTGGAATGAGCCCAATATCAACATATCCTAAGAGACAAGAAAAATTTATGGAGGTGAACAATAGAAATGTCACTGCATTTTACTTATTTGTAAGATTATTAAAACAACAGCTTTGCTTGAAAAAATACACAAATGTGCTGTCACAGAGCTTGTATTTCAGCTTGTTAATAGTGTGACTTTCCAAGTCAGGGTTTCTAGTGTCAGCTGGGGAATAGTGTTTAGGCAATGCCAGTGACATTTAAAAGGAATGCAGAGGTGAGTGACTTTCAGAGCTGTGCCAGGGGAAATCTACTCCACACATGAGCATCAACATTTCCAAATTCGTGCCTGAGGGGCTCTGGCATACTGGAGAAATGCCAGGGAGTTCTGGCAAGTTAACAGCCTGTTGTGGGAAAGGGTTTTTTTCAATTTGCAAAAAAACATTTTCATTTATGTTATGTTCATTTACCCAATGTACAGGAATGCACAGAATTCCATGTACCTTCTCTTAAGGCATTTAACTTCTCTGTGACAACAACAACAACAATAACAAAAGACTGTTTTTCAAATGCCTCAAATTACTACTATAAATTCACCACTTTTTTTCAAACTACTGATCTTCATACCAAAGTTCAAGGGCTCTTCATGCATACGTATCTAGAGAGTTTTGGTCTGTATGTTAAGAATGACCCAAAGCATCTATTACAGAATTTTGTTCACATCACAGGCAATATGTGACATCAGACTCTGTGCTTCTCACCTTACAGGAAGCTGCTATTGTTGTTGCTACAAAATTATCAAAATAAGAAGTTCACACAGATACTTGAACACAAACACAGGTAGCTGTCTTGTTATTCCCCCTAGCTGAGCTTTAGAAATTAGATGAATGACATTGTTACAAGCTGGTGCACTGGGAGTGTGAGCTGCACTTTGTGCTGGTTTACTTCAGCACTGAAACATGAGTTCCCCAGTTCTCATCACACCTTTCTGAGGTCATGAATTAAATTCTGAGAATCACATCCTGTTCACCTTTCTTGTGAAATGAGCTTATCACCTTTGATTACTCACTCACACGAGTGAGGTAAACCATGCTGGGCATGCTAAGCAATCTGCAGTATCAATGTTCTTCTCCCACCAGAGCTATTTATGTGCTGTACAACAACCTGCTGCTGTAAATGAGAGTCTTTAACATCTGATTTTCCTTGCAGCTGTTTTGCAGTGTAATAAATATTGATTAAAATGTCTTATGCTGCTTATGGTACAAAACAGAATCTGTCTACTTCAAGTCTTTCCTAATTAGATTGATAATATATAATTATATATATGGATTTCCAGTGACTGATGTTTAAGAAGGAGCATTTTCTGAATGCTATCTTTTGCAAGTCTCCTTGACTGACTGGAAATCCAAACACTTTTTTCTAAGTGAATCAGTTTTTTCTAAGTGAATGAAGTTAGAAAATCTGGAAGCTCACTGAATGACTTATATTATTCAGGAAATCAGTGGTCTAGGTCTATTGTAAGTAACCAAGTCTAATGATTCTCCCAAATGTTCTATTCATTCCGTGAAGAGAAGACACGTTGCAAACACAGTGTGTGATTATGTAACTAAAGGCTTGATTAGAAGGCATACTTACAACCAGGAACATGAAAAATCTTAATTATGTCACATCCTGGCAGCTTGGCTTTGCAATGTTGATGTTCTTTTACAGTACGGTTGGGTTGGTTGGGTTTTTTTCTATTTAATTAGAATATAATTTGTTTAAAACACAAAGCATAAAAACTATAAGACAATTTGTACTCTATTGCAACACAAAAGCATGTATATCCTTTCAAGATTTTGCATAGTTATTTTTGCCTGAATCACCTGCTGCTGCTCATAAACCTTATTTTAAGTGTATTGCAACTGTCTGGAAAGAGAAGTTATCATTTGTTCAGTATATCATCTTCTGCCTCTCCCTGGCCCTCCCCACCAGCTAAATTACTTCCTGATTTCCCAGAGCCTCTCACTGATTCCCAATAAACATTATCTGATTTTGAAAGGAAAGCTAATCAGCAGCAAGTTTTTGAGCTTGTCACTCAACATAATAAATTTTTGGTTTAAAATTCTGTGGATGGTGTTTATGTAATTGTTCTTGGTTATGAGGTTTCGTTTGATAAGGATCTAGAGATCCAAGATTCAATAACAGTCAAATTGTCAGCTGTCTTACCTACACACTGGGCTCATTAAATCCTGGAGCAACCTTATTGTGGGTGCTTCTGCACACCTGTGAATTGGCAACCCTCAGATGCTATTAATCCTTCCCTTTTTAATTAAAATTAAATCTATGTGCTCCCAAAACAGACATGAACAAATTAATGAAACCCTTGCTGTATGCACAGCTCTACAAGGACTGAAGAACTTGTTTCTCCTTTCCAACTTCAAGGAGAAAAGAGTAGTTTTACTCAGGTCATTAGCACAGCATTGCAGATCAAATGATGACCAGATCTGACTATGCACAGAGCATGCATTCTTTTCTGGCAGAAGCATGATTCACTGAAACACCCATTTACAATTTCCCACACAGATAATCACTCAGTTCTCAATGAGAAGCGCTTTAGTAATTTTTACATGAGAAATTACTTCACCAATGGAAGAACTTAAAGGAAGGATCCCTATTACCAAATCCTTCACTTTGATTAAACGTCATCTTCACGGTACGACAAGCAGAGCCATCTCCCAGGCAAACTCCACACTGGTCTTCTGTTGCGTTGGAATTGATCTCATAATCACAGCCAACAGCCTAGAAGGAAAAAGAGTGTCAGAATACACAGCCTCCACAATGAATTACTCAGAGCTCATCTATCACTTCACTTCTGAGCGGGGGAGTAGTATATATCCTGTATAGTGTATTACACCAAGTGAAAAACAAACCAACAAACAACAACCATCATCATGTCACAAAACATACAGTAGTGACCAGTCACTTGAGACAGAAATGTACCATCCAAATGGCCTCATTTTATCTGGGACTGGCCACTATATCCAGGATTTGTGTCTGCTTTCTTATGTCACAGAGCCATCCACAGGTTCCTGGGAATGCAATGCAGTAACAGAACTGAAATCTCTGCCAATCCCCCTGGCAAAGAGAAACTCTTCAGTAGGCATGAAATTTTACATCAATGACTCTCTAGCTTGCCAGCATAGAGGCATGGGTCCAGATACACTGGGTCAAGTGAATCAAGTTCTACTAAAAATATTTTTCCAGTTTATGCTTGCTACAGGAAGAAAGTCAGAGAAAAATGTATTCATCCTGAGTCAGGAAAAACTTCCTTGCCCAACCCAAAAATTCTGTGCTCTTACATCTTTAAATTTCAACAGAATTTGCATTTGGTTTTGGGATTTTTTTCTGTCTCTCTTCAAAAACAGGCAAGATTGCAGAACACAGTATAAAGTCCAACACTTGGTGGTTGTTAACAACATCTAAGATACCTGGAGGCCTGTGATACAGATGAATAGCCAGAAGTCTGGTAGTATGTCAAGGTTTTGTCTTGGTTTGAGATATGGTATACAGCATCATAAAGTCACCCCCAACAGGTTTTCTCAGCTGATTTTTCTCAAGCTTTTAGGTGCTTTATCTGCCAACCCGTCTAGCCCTCCTGATGTATGAAAATCTGGTATAGGAACCTCTTTTGATGTTCATCTTATTTTACCTTCAGTACATCAGCTACTGTATATTTCTGCAAGATTCTGACAGGAAAATCCATCTATTAGACTAACCTAGGTATACAGGCTCCTGCATTTTTTAGTATTTTTCTATCATTTTCAGCTTAAGAAATACCTGAACATTTGTCTAAGTGCCAATGATTTAATGAACAATTACAGAAACAGTGAGAAACATAAACAAGGAAAGTCCTCAAGCTACAGATGGTGCCAAACTGCAACACTTAAAAGAAGATTCCAAAAAAGAGATGCATCTATCACCTACTGCCAATTCATATCCAGAACCTTTCACACCAGCTCTGAAAAGTCACAGCCATGTCAAAAAGTTCTGCAGCAGCCTCAGCTTCTCCCTCCTTTCTGTGAAGGCCACTTTCAAAAAATGGAAGGTTTTGTAATGTCTTGCACACAGACAGATCCTGGCACCAAGGACCACACTTATGAGCAGCACAGAAGGCTACAGAGATAACGATATGTTGGCAAGGTGACTAACTTTTTGCCTCCAAGTATGCAGCTATTTGACCAGGGATGGATTTAATCAACTATTTGGAATGCAGAGACACCACAGCTACATGAACAGGATGTTTCTTTATCTTTCCAGGAGTTCAGATCTGTCTCTTCACCAGTTTATCTTTAACACTTCCTAATAATTTAGAGAGGCTGAACTGTTGCTGTTTTCTCAGTGATGCATTCCACAGTACACCTACTGTACTATTCGTACATCTGTTAATCATCTCCAAACAGTGAAGTCATAGTTATCTGGCTAATAATTAGACCAGAGAAATAGTAAGACACTCTGGAGAGTCATAGAATTTGAGGTTTATTTTCTATACTATGTACATATACACTTGAACAAAAAGATGGGCAAAGTCTGAAGATGGAACTCTTGTGCTTTGTGCTTTGCTATTAGAAAACATAATTAATGACTGCTGGGAGCTTGTATTTTGAACATCTCTAAAAATTACTTGTCTTCAAATTGTATATTTTTTTGCCAAATTATCATTTTCTGGTAGAAAATTCATGGTTCGGGAGAGGTTTCTGTCTTTTATTTACTGTGCATTCTTGTTTGAGAGGCTGCACACAGAATTAATTTATCTATTTCACACTGTCAATCAGATACTTTGAAATGAACATCGCTGAGCATATTTCCCTACCAAGTACTGTGGGGTGTAAAAACCCCCCAGAGGTTTAACTAATTACTTCTGATTAGAACAGCTGCAGCCCTGGCTCTAACTGAAATGGCAGCAACACAGTATCATCCCTTCCCTGCCTTTGGGATTAGCAATCAGTGCTTCTGCATGGGCTGTACTCAACGAGCTCAGATCTTTCCCACTTGACCATTTCCTTTAGCAACAGGTCTGTGGAATCAAACTATGGCATCACTGTGATGTGAAGAGAATCCCTTTGTCCCTTCCAATAACAGAAGAGAAGTTTGTATTTCAGTGTTCTTCTGATATATGAAACAGTTTGTATCTGATCAGATATGAGCCTGACCTATACATGCAACCTACACATTCCTGGGGTTTTGGAATACCCAAGAATGAGGTAGGGCAGACAATTTACTCTGCTACAGTAAATAAAGTCTTTGCTTAATTCCCCAGCGCTGGGGTGCTGCTGGTGCTGCCATGACCTTCACATCTAACAGCAGGGTCTCATCTTACAAATCCATTAAAAACCATCACGAAGCAATATTCTCATGTCTCAGAATAAACAGCAATCATTTACTCCAGATACATTTCCATGAACTTTAATTTCCAGACCATGTTTTCCTTTATCACTCCAGTGAATACCACATTATTTTCGTCATCTATTATAATAATTTCAAGATGCTTCGTTCTTCTTTCCACTTGCTTTCCTCATTATTCTTGTGGATGCATTTTCTCAACATGCCTCAAACCTTCCAGAAGGTCAATACGACCCATTAATGTGCACTTGCAGTCCAGAAATAGATGATATTTAAGGTCCATTCCAATGTGAACCACGATACGACTCTATCATGAATTTCTGAATTAGCACTTGCTAAAGGGGTTCTGGAGACTAATATGGGTTACAAAGTAGGAAAGAATATCAGCAACAATTAGGCTCTGATTTTTTTAATACACATATGTCCTTGTGCACCCTTTCCTTGTCAACCCTGCTGTGTTACAGGAACCACTGTGTACCATGGCATGGGCAACACAACTTTGCCATTGTCCCACTCACCAAGAGCTTTTTTTAATGCATCTGAGATCAGCTTTGTTTCTGGTCACAGCACACAGTGCAGAGGCAGATGTAATGACCTGAACTGCCCGGCTGAATTACAGGAAGGAGAAACAATTTATTTCCTGCTGCTCAGTGACTAAAGGGAAAACAGCCAGAGATATTGGCATTTTTCCATTTCCAGAGGGAGAGGCTTTTGTGTCAGATTGGCAGTGGGGGACAAATATAAAAAGTCCTTGCTGTCATTCAAGGGTATGGCCTTGAAGGGTACTGCTTGAATATTCATTATGTGAATGCTATATTGAACTTTAAGGTCTTCCCTTCTTTTGTCCCCCCCAGTAAGTCTTCAAATAAAGCAATGATGTTTACTTCATGCTGGCCATGACATTTCCTTGAATGGAGATAAATGCGTCCTGATGTCATCAATTTATCTTGTAATTTGTCTGTATGGGTCTGATTCAAATGTCCTGTTGGACTAGCAGTGGGAGGAGAAAGCTGAAGTGTGAAGCAGTGAAGTTACTGCATAAAAATCCAAGCTGTGTAATCTGCTTTTCAGTAAGAGAAAAAAATTGGTTCCTTCCCTACTACACAGCTGTGTAATTCTCCAGTACAATGTCAGTCTCTCACAGTCACAGCTGTGAATTACCACAGATTTGCATGACTGAAGGTCACTTAGGCCTATCAAAATTCTGTGCAGGAGATGAATGGCTGCAAGAAACATCAGAGATGCCAGATCCTCCACCTTCACCATCTGCACACTCCAGTGAAAAGAATATGTAAGCCTCCACTTTTAGATGATGTGATGGCTTGTACCTAATCAAAAATCTCCATTATTAGGGCTAAACAACCATACTCTGATCGCAGTATCTTCACTCATTAACAGTGGGGGAACAACCTAGTAAGGTTGTTCTTACTGGACTCACCTCGTAAGAATTAAGAGTGCAGTTGTGATGCATAATTTAAGCACAGGAGTATAGGCTATGTGCTTTAAAGTTCTCCCAAATAAAAGGGAGAAAACAACAATTGAAAAATGAGGGCTAAGACATACAGTAAAAAAAACCCTAGTCATAATACAGCTTGATGATTTGAGATTAAGTTATTGACAGATCTTATCAGATCTCCTGACAGAACTTTTCTGCTGTATTAGGTCAGTGTTGAGAGAAAACCCAGCTATTTTATAGGCCAGGCCTTAAATGAGTTAACAATTTTAGCCTGTCTTTGAATTGACAAGTTCTAAAGGAATACCATGCAAACAACACCTCACTTCAGCACTCACAACACCTTCCTTCAGCACTGATGCACAGGCAGCACTTCCAAAAAATTGGGAGATAAATTAAATGGACCAAGTGATCAGTGTCTGTCTGCACTCACTTCTCCCTTGAAGATGCATATTGTGGCTTTGTCAGGCCAGCTAGGAAAGCATCTGGTATACCTCAGGTAGCTAAAATGAAGCATCTCAATCCACATTTAGCCATCAAAGAAAGACCAGTTTCTCTGATTGCTCTGAATAAATTCATGACAAACTGCAAAATTAGACTAAAATCAGATTAATTTAGAAGATGAAATTCTTTACTGGATCTATCTATCTTGTTATGACATACCCGGTAGGAAAACTCTGAACTTACTTGATAAAAAAATAGCTACTCTACACGCCAATCACATGTGAGCAATTTAGACAGTGGATCTAATACCATATTAATATAATTTTTTCTCAATTTCAGACCAAAGTGAAGTGTTATTTTAGTACTCAGGACAAATGTGAAGTACTCTTGTGAGATACAGTTCTGAAAACCAGAACAGCACTTTAACACTTGTGAATGTCTTTTCCATATCATTAGCAACATGCTGCAATCAAACTACAACAATGATGTGCCAGACTAATTATACTAAATGCATTTCCAGATTTATTCTCCAGGACCTTTAATGTATCTATTGTGTTCAGCTAGCTGGACTCAAATACTAGTAAATTAGATTAAGACATATGAAAAAGCTTCTCCTCAGGTGCTGTGCTGGGTACCTATTTCAGATGAAAGCATGCTATCTTTCAATACTGTGAGCTATTTGGGTTACCTATTCATCATTTGGTCTCATTTTGCATGGCTATATTGTTCATTCTGTGATCCTGACTCCAAATGAATCTGTTTGCCATGAGATGTGAAGCAGCAGTCGCCATGAGCAACACCTACAGCACCCTGGAGGGAATTTCTCTTTGGGTCCACAGAACTGTTAATGCTGAAATGTACCTGGACTCTACAAACTGCAGTTAGATTAGCTTCTCTTTCACCTCTGATATCCCAGTTTGGATTAATTCAGTCTTGCTATCTCTAAAACAGGTATAAATCTGAACGGCCACAGGCAAGGTTTCCATACAGAAAGCATATGGAAACTAAAATTAATCATAACCATCTCCGTCCAGCTGGGCTGGAAATCAGAAAATGAATGTTTCACAAGGACAGCCTTTCTGAATTTGGTAATTGGCCTCTCCCAAGGTCAAAAGCATTGCTAGGGTATGGAACATCTACTATATGTTTCAATATGCTAAAGATATGATTCATTCTAGCTTGAACCGTTCAAAGCCATCATAGTTCACAGGCCCATCCTGCCCCTCAGCAAAGTGAAGCAGGATCTCTTCACTGTGAACTTGAGCAAGATCTTGGTAACTCCCTTTCATAAATGCAAATAATGCAAGGAAAGCTTAAAACACAACTTTTATTACTGGTCTCTGAGGCACTGTCATTCTAATAAAATAAGAAGTTTAAAAAGAGATTGATTTACCAATCACGTATTAAAAATGTGAATTTTCCATCACTGGAAGTGTTTAAGAAAAGAATGTAAAAAATGTCCAAAAAGGAATATAATTTGTACAGAGATGAAATAAACAACTTCTTGAAGTCCCTTCCAGTTGCATTTTTATACAATTAAGTGGCTTGGGGCACACAACTCCCGTACTGGGTAAGCTAATGTAGTTTCCACAAGCCACCAAGTCCTGCTCTTGTTTCCAAAACTGCTAAAAGCAAAAAAGGTATTAGGCTTCAAGGAGGCACAGGACAAACCCTCCATCTGAAGAAATGAACCACAGATGTAAATATATCCTCTACAAGAAAAATTCTCATTTTATTTATAAGAAAGTGACTAAAAGCAATGCTGAGATTGTGGAGGTTACAGAATTTACAGAACACTCCTTCAAATATCATACAGATACACACATCATCCTGGAAATCTGCTACCAACACACAGAATATGCAGAGACCATTATACTTATTCTTCAATGCACAATATTATTGAGCCATATACACTGTGTTTGCCCATTATCTCATTGTATAACATTATTCAGTTCAATATTGTAAACTATTTTTACTGCCCTCAACTGCAAAGTCTGATCCTATTAAAAGACAGCTCAGAACAGCTACATGTGTATGGTTAAATCACATTTTCATAAAAAACCCGACGGACAGCAGTGACACCAATTACAACCCTAAAGCTACAATATTTTGTGAAAACTTCTAATCAGAAACAGCTTTTCTTGAACTGATGTTTTAAAATACTGGGAAAAAAACAGAGGATTTAAAAGCCACCAAAAGTAATCAGCAGTCAGTCAAATAGAGTCATTAAAAAGGGTAGAAATTCTCTTATGTTTATCTGGAAAGCTTGTGCTATAAACTTGCTATAAAAATGTGATAATATTGAGTACTTGGCCTTGGTCCTACCAAAAAAAATAGTTAAGCATCTTCCCATAACTTTTTAAAATTAAATTGTAGAGAAAGAAACATGCAAACATACCCAATACCTTACACATGCCATTAATACAGATATCTCGGCTGTGCCTTCCTTCAAAGCAAGGAGTGCCATCAGTGACTGCATCAAGCATCTTCTCTGAAAAATGGCCATCTACTGGGCGGCAGTGGAGCTCACAGGGGTTTGCTGAAAGGAAACAGGAACACTCACTCAGACAATACACCAGCAGGACACTGAAGTGCAGTGCACAGGGTCTTTGCTGAGCCATTTGCTCACTTTCCCTGTTGCTTGCCCGAACTGGCAGAATGAGAAGAATTGAGCAGAGCCAGGGTGACACAGGCCTGTTAAACAGCACTTGTGGATTTGTGGGAAGCAGCTGGAAGCTGGTCCCCTCACATCTGCGTGCTCTCTGTTGCTGGCACATCTGCAGCCACTGCTGAGTGAGGCTGCAATGAGGCCATCAGCTGTGATGGAGAAAGGGATGGGAAACCAGCAAATCCAGCTGTCACTAGAGCAGGGGTGGGATTACCAAGGACACTGACAAGAAAGTTTTCCATCAGCTGGTTACTGAATAATTTCAGAGGTAATTTAAACTTTCCATCACTGCTGTCAGCCTCTCTAAGAGAGCAGTCAGCTGCCTGCTTCTGATCTTGTGGTTTATCATTTTCCTCTACCTGTTCGTACTTAATAAATAATTTCAAACTTTTTTTTTCCCTGCTTGACAACTTATGAAATAGGGATAATATTGCAAGTCTGACAGCCTCAGGCTGTTTTCAGATAGATGTCCCACAGAAGCAACAGGGAAGAGAAAAGCTGTAGCAAGAGCAACAAGGGGCCTCTGAAAGAAGATTTTCTGTGATGGAACAGGGCCTTAATCCATTCCATCTACAGAGTAAGAAGAGCCAAACACCAGCCTCCCTGTCTCACAGACACTGGCCTTTGTGAATGGGAAATCTTGAAACTGAGACATCAGAGACACAAAGAACACAAGTCTGATAAATAAATTGTGTGCAAGGAAGATGAGTTAGAACTGAAATTAAGGTCAAAGCAAGGACTGACATAATCCCTGGCTTTGTAACACTCTCTGAAAACTCTGCAGCAGAACCAGAACTATCTGCCTGAATTAAAAATCATCCACTATCATATTAATGAAGGACACCAACACAAGACTTGTCTTCAGGTTTTGGTCTATTTGAAGACCCCAGTCTCGCCCAGCACTAAAGCAATTTGTTCATGCTCAGCAATCTGAAATGCTTTGCTGAGAAAAGCAGTGGGCCTTAAACCCACCAGTCAGTAGTGACTTCAAGGCACCATTATTTAATAAGTTTAAAACTACCTCCCTTTGTGCTGCAGAGGTGCTAAAGCTGAGTGAGTTTTATCCTGTGCCTGACAGAGCTGACAGAAGCTGCTCCCTTGATCTCAGAGGGATGCAGGGTAACTCTAAGCCTTCCACATCCTGGTTGATGAATTTACTTTTATCTTTTCCTCATTTGTTGGCTTTGTTTGTGTCATAGGAAGGACTGTTTTTAAAGAAATTTTTGGTAACAAGAGAAATGCAAATCTCTGATAATGCAAATAAACTAATTAATTTCCAACAAAAGGATTTATCCTTTTGAAGGAGGAAAATTTGCTCTCATTACCCTGGTTTGTACAGCACCAACATACACACAACACCACACAGTGCATAAAGGTGACTGCAATTCCTCCCGTCAAAGCTCTTGCAGATTAAGAACTGAATCCTGCAAAGCCCGAGTTTTGGTACTGTGAATCTCATTTGTGTAAACATGCAGAAACACTGCACAACTGGAAACAAAAACAAATTAAAAATAAAAAACCAAGAACAGTAAAGGAAATCCAAAACATCCTTAATGAAGGCTTTTTCCCCCCCTCTTGTCAGTAGAGCTAAAATGACACCTTAGGTCTGTCACCCAGTGTGAGCTTCTGGCTCCTCAAACACAAATACCTTCACAAAGTGCAAGTGATGAGACCCAGAGCACATGCATGGACCATGGTTATACAACTGGTGGAATTCCAGCTGATGTGAATTGTGTTCAAGAACATCAGTGGAGGTGGAGCTAAAAAGTTTTTCAGGCAAGAACATAAAGTTTGTAATCCTCACCAACCCTCAGCCCCTCCGTGAAAGCTGCCAGCCATAACACCCACCACTTGCTTTGATAAGAGCTGTCATGGTAAGTGATACAAGTGATTTTAATTCTGTCTGTAGAATTCTTTTTATGGCAGTGTGATTAAAGTGATTACTTTAGTGCTCTCAATTTTGCTTCACCTTGCCTACATTCTCAGTGTAGCACTTTTCTATACAAAGCACAATATGTTTATGACAAGGAGAATCCAACAATTCCAGACACTCTGTAACCTGCTCAGACAGACAGATTTTACAGAAAGACATTTCAGCTTTTGCAATGTTTCTAATGAAATATGTGAAACAGAATATCTGTACCTCTTCATAGCTGTGTTTTGACAAAACAAGCAATTTCATTTCAGAAATCACCGACAAGAAGAAAAAGACAGTGCTGACGAACTCCTGCCATAAATATGATGCTGTAAATCTTTAATTCAGATTCAGTTTTTAAGGAAAAATAACTCCCTTAATAAGTCAAACTAAAATGTAAAAAAAACCCACACAAACTTTCATACTTGCAAATGCTTTCTATGTATGAAAGCTTTCCTGTTTTTCCTGATTGTGTTAACTGATCTAAAATTAGTCTCAACACACAAACTTTACTGTTTTTCATTCTATATGTATTTTATGAAGCTCCTCTGGAAATTATAGGATATTTACTTCTCCACCCAAAACTCAATTATATCTGATATTTATTTCATTTTCATCTCCAGAAAGAAAGGCTGGTTAGGCCACCACTGAGGAAATTATACTAGCAGTGTATTTCGCACTCACTATCTAAAATTATTTGTTTATCTACCTATCATTATTTTTTATTATGGTTGAGCTCAGGGACCTTGGCTCTGTTTTTCTAGGGTTATAAATAAACTGCATTAGAATCAGCCAATGACCTCCAAAACAGTATCTTAATATTTTTTACACAGAACAGATACCTAACATTTTAAACACAGAACAGATAACAAACTCACACACAAGGAAAAAAAAATATATGTTTCCTGAAATGGTGGAAGACTTGCATTGAGTTCAGTCTTTTCTCTTACTTCAGACCCAAAAATCTAAAAAGAGTTAACTCAGGTGAACAGGAGCACTTGAGTTGTTCAGAAGGAGCTCATTAAAGCAGCTGGTTCAGTTTCAGTTACTTCAGCAAATTTGATTAAATCATGATGAGATTTTAGCAAAAAGACTGTAATCCTTGTAACTTTTAGGCCAAAATATACATAAATTCCTGAAACCCAGCATATGCATGAAATACTAGATCCAATCTGTGAGCACTCAGTAATGACCACGTATCTCTACCAGCTCAGGGGTACACATGCTAAACACTCCTTAAATGTTCCAGTGAGTAGCTGGCATTTAACTCACTCCTTGTTTTCCTTTCTAGAGCAAAACTTGCTTTGTTCAATCTGTGTTCTTCAAATCATAGAATCACAGAATGTTTTGGACTGGAAGAAATCTTAAGGCTCATCCTACCCCCCTGCCACAGGCAGTGACATCTTCCATGAGACCACAGTGCCCAAAGCCCTGTCCAATCTGGTGTTGAAAACTTCCAGGGATGGGGCATCCACAGCTTCTCTGGGCAACTTGTGCCACTGCCTCACCACCTCACTGTAAAGATTTTTCTTCCTTATAGCTAATCTAAACCTGGCCTCTGTCAGTTTAAAGCCATTCCCTATGTTCTATTCTACTAACCCTTGTAAAAAGTCCCTCTCAGTGACTTTCTGACTTCCATGATGCTCTCCTGTCAACCTTCTTCAGTCTGGCTGCATCCCTCTGCCAATTCCTTACTCCTACCAGGACATAAGATTTTAGCACAAGTGCCACCCAACACTCAGCAGCCCAGAAAAATTACAACCTGTTTTTTTACATGGTGTCCACATCTTACACTTGCTGCTGATTTGACCAGAGACATGATCAATTCCCTAATATATGAAAGATTAAATGGAATCCCAAACCACAGAGCTCCCTTAAGGGCCCAGTGACTTATCTGTAATCAGAATGAGACTGAAGAAGCAAATCAGAAAAGCTGAGTAAAAGTTCTGAAATCTGGGCATTTGATATTTTTCCCCTCTGTATATTGTTAAAAAGTTCAGATTCACCAAGTGTAAACAGAACAACATGAAGATAAGTAGAAAGGAACATATTTCCTTCCCAATTTAAATTTGTTTACCTTACAGCTGATTCCCATGAGTTCACATGCAGGAGGGATCCAGCTTAACCTGACTAAGAAGGATGTGATTAATGTGTCTGTCAAAAGAAGATAAGGCTTCAGTATCTTTCCCAACTTCACAAGGAAGAAAAGAGGTGAGCCTCTACTCTTCAACCCCTCATCTCTGTGAGAACTCAGAATTGACTGAGGAAATCCCAAAAGAAAATTAGAAAAGACAATTACAAACAGATAAAACGGGAAAAAAAGCTGAAGTGAAGCTACTTATCACTTTAACCAAGCCTGGAACTCCAAAACTAAGTTTAATTTTGAAACAGGGACATTTCATCCTGTTAGCTCAGCCCTTGTGACTGTATCAGAACATATCTTATTTGACACACAGAAATATTTTGGAAGAAATATGAAATTTAAAACATTTAGAACACAACCCCTATCTGACATAATGACCAACTAAATGATCCTGGCACTGATACAGAAAATAAAGGTAATGATATGATTTAATGTAGGACTTATAGATGGAAGCTAAGCCCTGAGAAGCTATCAGACTCATATAAATGGAATTTGTCAAATGTATGAAATAAATAAACATGGGGTCAGTCTGATGGAAAGAGAAGTGGATACATACTGAAGTCTGCCCAAAGTGTCAAAATAGGGGCCTGGGTCATGAGAAAAATTCAGAAAATATCCTGCTCAGGCTGCTGGATAGTTTATCACCCTTGAACTTGGAGGTCTCTGTCATTTTAAGATTCCCAGGGGGACTCTGATGCTCCAGCTTGAGCACATGGATTTCTGAGGCCCAGAGCAATTCCATAACACCACTAGGCAAGTTCCCCAACAGGCATAAAGTCATTTGAACCAGAAAATTCTCAAGTGAAACCTCAAACAACAGGCTAGGAAACAGCAAGATGTGACTTACTGCTTTTCTGTGAGACTGCTTGTTAAAAGTGGCTGTTTTATTAAATCATAACTATTCAAAAATGTCTTTGTTATGTTGTGAAGTTACAATTTACACAAGAGAAAAGACTCTTTAGGTATGTGACATTTGCTATAACTGCCTTACACAAGCTATGAAATTAAAGCCAGGAGAGAGACCATCCAGAAAATCTACTGTTTTTTTCCAGTGGAATGAAAGAACAGGGAATGTCTAAAATGTCACAGAATATCTGGCTCAGGAATCTATTTCCTCAGCTAGACACTTCCACATAAAAACTGTACATGCACTCATGGCTTGCGAAAGCTTAATTATGCTTTCTTTCCCCTTTATATCCCAAGTGCAGCATAAGAGGGTCCAAAATGCCTGATACTAAAACAAAGAGCTGTACTGGGTTTGCATGGCCGGGCTTTGGTAGCGGGGGGCTACAGGGGTAGCAGAAGCTGTGGTGTCACAGCAGAGGTCACCACCTTTGGTCTCATTTTTGAAGACAGGCACACAGCTGAACACACTGAAGGTCATGTGACAACAGATGAAGTTTACTGATGGACGCGCCCTTTTATAAGGGGTTCAAAATTCCTGTGCTTGAACAACCAACTGGTTGAGGTTGAAGGCTGCCCAGCCCACTGGCCAAGGATGTGTCTGCATTCAAGATTGAATGGGACTGGCAGGAGTCCCCTGTTTTGAGTTCGACTCCTACTTATCATTTTCTTACCTAGGGACTCGGTAACGGACAAATCCATGTCCCACACTTCTACTCTTTAATCAACTAAACTAGCCAAACTAGCTTCTGTTATGGCAAATTTTATCTGGGCAGCTTCAAATCAGCTGTAGCTGTCACAGTAGCTCTGTAAGAAGCTGCTAGAAGCTTCCCGCATGACTGACAGAGCCCACATCAGACAGATCCAAGAAGGACCTGCTGCCAGTAAAGACCAAACCACCAGTGACAGTGGCAGCACCTCTGGGATAATGTATTTGAGAAGGAGGAAAAAAACCTGCACAACTGCAGCTGGAAGAGAGGAGTACAAATATGTCAGAGGAACAGCTCTGCAGACATGGGGTCAGTGAAGGAGGAGGGGCAGGAGCTGCTCCAGGAGCCAGAGCAGAGATTCCCCGGCAGCCTGGGCTGCAGCCCTTGGGGAGGTAGCTGTGCCCCTGCAGCCCCTGGAGGCCCAGGGGGAGCAGAGATCCACCTGCAGCCCTGGAGGAGCCCACACCAGAGCAGGTGGATGTGCCTGAAGGAGGCTGTGAGCCCATGGAAACCTGTGCTGGAGCAGGCCCTGCCAGGAGCTGCGGCCTGTGGAGAGAGCAGAGCAGCCCACACTGGAGCAGGTTCCCTGGCAGGACCTGTAGACTAGGGATCCATGCTGGAGCAGCCCGTTCCTGAAGGACTGCAGCCTGTGGAAAGAATCCATACTGAAGCAGTTCAGGAAGAACTGCAGGGAAGGACTTAGTTGAAGAAGTTCAAGGAATACTGTCTCTCTTGCATGACTATTATACTCTGGTTTAGTTTCTAATAAATTAAACGCATTTCCCCAAGTCCAGTCTGCCCACAATGGTAATCAGCGAGTGATCTCTCCCTGCCCTTATCTCGACTCACAAGCCTTTTGTTACATTCTCTTGTCCCTATCCAGCTGAAGAAGGGAGCAATATGGTGGCTTTGGTGGACACCTGGTGTCCAGGCAGGATTAACCCCCTACAAAAGCCAAAGCTTTCTTGACAGCAAGACAACATAGTAACAGAATGGTGTGAAAAAACCCTGAAATTGAATTGCACAAGTTAAGAGAGTAACTAAGGGAACTGGCAAACGTTGGTTTACATATGGAAGACATTGTGAGTAAAGTCTCCAGAGACCTGAAACATCAGCTCATTTTTGTGGGTGGGTTTAAAAAGGCTGTTGGTTTGCTTTTGTTTAAAGTCTTGCTTTGTCTGGACACACACATGCAAAAAAGGCTCTAAGTCCTGTGTCTCTCAGATACAGCACTGTTTCATGACCTTATCTGCAGGTATTTTAGCCAGGACATCTTTAGCCACTGATAGAAGGTGAAAGCATATTTGAAACTGAGATGGGAGGAAAACTCTCAGATGTATTTCAGGTAATTCTGGCTGGACAAAACTGGAAGCAAGGTGCCCACAAGAGCCACCCACCCTCAGTCATACAATGATGTCAGGTGAAGAATCAGTACAGGATTTGGGCAGCTTTCTGCTTATTTGAGTGTTACCAGGAGAGCCTGTCTACCTGGGGAAACCAGTTTTACTTTAAGAGTTTAGCAGCAAAACACTTTAAATGTTGCTAGTGGAATGTAAAAACGTTAAGGGCCTCCAAGGTAATGGGAAAGACATGGAAATATATGCTGAAATTCTGGCTGCTGAGAAAATGGATTAAAGCAGTCAAGAAGTTTTCAAGCCACAGGGAAAAAAATCCTTGATATTTGAAGGATTTTGCAATTGATTTTCCAGATGAAACATACCAGGCTCAGCAGCACAGCCTGTTAAATAGAGCTGGTTTGTCTGTACAGTTCTGAACAGTTCCATTTGAAATACAGCATGGACAGAGCACAGCCCTGCCTTCCAGTGTGCAGCAAGCATTTGACTCATGATTCTCAATGTCCTTTAGAAACAGACCTTCTGTAAGACATGCACATGCAGAACCACCTGTTCTGTTGCAGTGTCACAGACAGGACATGAACTGAATGAATGCTGTACCCTGCAGTAGCACACCCTGAGTAACAGAGGTCTGAAATCTTAATGACAGGTAACTGCAGATGTTTTTTGAGGTTGGTTTTGGCCTAAATGTTACGCTGTTATCACTTGTCAGGCTTTACTGAGATTTCTTCTAAAAAAACCTCTATCAACCACAATTTCTTTCATCAGAAATTTTACTAGAAGTCTGCCTGCTCTAGGTTAATCTTCAATGGTGTTATTTGTTGCATGGAAACAGTAGCTGAAATTTAGGAAACCAATTCAGAACCAGCAATCACTGACAAAACAATTAACTGAAAAATACTACTGGCAAACGAAACTGGAAGTTTAATCCTGATCTTCCCTATCCCGTCTGTCTTATTTTTTCATTAAAAAACACATTGCTACCAAGTTTGCTGCTGCTGTGGGAAGTGGCTGATCCACCTGAAGGCTTTGTTGCCATGCAATGGGACCTTGACTGGGGGGGAGTTGGGCAGGGAGAAACTTAATGGGGTTCACAAAGGGCAAGTGTAGGTCCTGCTGGGGAGGAATAACCCCAAGCTCAGTTTGGGGTCTGACCTGCTGGAGAGCAGCTCTGCTGAGAAGGACCTGGGAGTTTTGGTGAGTGGCAGGTTGCCCATGACCCAGCAATGTTCCCTGGCAGCCAGGAAGGCCAATGGGCTCTTGGGGTCCATTGGGAAGAGTCTGGTAGTTCTGGGTTCCTCAGTACAAGAAAGTAAGGAGCTACTGGAGAGGGTCCAGCAGAGGCACAAAGATGATTAAAGGACTGGAGAACCTCTGTGAGGTGCTGTGACGACAGACTGTGGGGGTTGGGTCTCACCAGTGCATATAAATGTCTCAAAGTCAGTGCCAAGAGGATGGTGCCAGACTCCTTTCATTGGTGCCCAGGGACAGGACAAAGAGCAATGGCCATAAACTAAAACAGGAAATGCTACCTCAACACATGGAAGAACTTTTTTACACAGAGGATGGGAGAGCACTGGAACAGCTGCCCAAGGAGTTCGTGGAGTTTTCCTCTCTGGAGACATTCAAACCCACCTGGATGTGTTCCCATGACACCTGCTCCGGGTGACCCTGCCTTGGCTGGGGGGGTTGTACTAGATGGTCTCTAGAGATTACTTTCAACCCCAACAATTTTGTGATTCTATTGGATAATCTACACCTTACAGCTATGCACAACCCAAGAATCAAACTGCAGACTGACAACGATCGCTCTTTTATTTAGTAACTAGCTGTGCCAAAGCAAGTTATAAAGCAGAATCATTGACTCTGCCTCTACAATACAGGGCAGCATGATACTGAACCAGTTCAGATATTAGTACAGCTAACATCAAGTACACCTACCATACAAATCTGAGTTTGGAAGTAGTAAAATCACATTTTTGCAGTGGAAGAGCTCTAGTTACTGGGTGCAGTGATGCCTGCAGGCCCAATGATGCAGCTCTACGCCACACTACTCTGCTTCTTGTTTTGTGGTTGACACTGGAAAAGATGGTTTAGATCTATTCAAAACAAATAGTACAGACATGACTTCAACAGCTTTTCTTAGTGCAATATCTTTTCAGGAACTGAACTAGTTACAATCACAGCCATTATCACCAGAGCTCTGAAAAAACACCCAAGTGTAGAGAAGAGACACTGCCTTTTTGGCACACCAGCATATGGGAGCATACCAGATTTCTCTCTCTAATTCATTAGAAAACTTATAATTCAGTGACCTCTTGCTCTCATAGACGTTTCTCATAGGCATGTAACTTTGACTTTTTATACAAGACATTAAAAAATTGTGTAGCTTCATACCTGTGTTATAAACAGGAACCCAGTGGTAGAATTCGTTCTGGTAGGGAACTGTATCAAATTCACTGCACTGCATCTGACGGAAGGTTGGCAAGTCTTTGTGGCAGGGGCTGATGTTACACATGCGATAGCGTTTCCTCTCTCCGGTGCAGTAGTCTCCTCCAAACTGGGGTCTAGAAAAGGAACATTGGGACTGGGACATGAGACCATGGGTAAAAAAAAGAAGTTTTAAACCCAACAATGTATTTCAGGCCCCAGTAGCACAACAAGGTGACTCGGAATCCTTGACAGGGTAGAGATACTCTTCACATCACGTTTGATTACTCAAATATGTCAGTACGAAGCACAGAGATCTAGACAACTCCTGTATCTCAAAAAAGTGCTTGGCACTACCTGGCTGAGCTCACAACAAATTAACCTATCAAACGGACTTTAAATCCCATGCTTTGCAGTGTGTTTGACAGTTCTCTCTGAAAAGACAAATTATTCCTGCCATTAGTGATTTGTGAAAATGAGACGAGGATTCTTCATGAACTTAAGATATGTAGTGGGGAATTCTACATTTCATGTTCTGTACCTGACAACTCATGTGTCTGAAGCTCAAACGAGGCTGATGACTAGAACAAAACATAAAAGGTGAGTCCTCAGGATCAGATTGCTAGAAACTGTTCTCACCTGGTGTTTGAGGACATTTATTTACTCATTGCAGTATTAATAAAGCAATATTTACACTATTTCTGCAAAGCCTAAATGTTAAATATAGTTTTTTACTCCTTTTGCACTGAAATAAGCTCCATGGAGGGTAAGAAATAAAGAACAAGATGACTGTAAAAGATGAGCCAGCTGAATTTCACACAGGTATGCCTAACTGGGAAGAGAGGTGTCAGTATCTGTGACGTCTTGATATGGCACCTGCTGATAACAGTCTCATACAAGAGAGTCTCCAGTGTCATAAGAACCTCAAAAATCTTAAACAAAAAGTAGGGAAAAGGGAAAGATAGTGCACTCAGCTTACTCTGGACTATCACACAGCCTCTCTGCACTTTGAACTCCTGCCCCACATGTCCTTGTGCAATGGGACCACGATGACCAAACGCCCCACTGGCCATGGATTGCTTCAGGAGTCTTCCCCACTGTAATGCACTCACCAGAGAAGCACCACTGAGAAGAGAACAGAAAGCACAAAGAGCTTCAGATCATTATCACAGGGAAATTATGAAACTTTTGAGTTCCTGTGAATTATTTGTTATTTCAGCTCATGAGAGTTGAACACTTTAGCGGAAATTGTAAATGGAGATGTCACAGGATGACCCTCCTTCCCACTCAACAACAGCAGAGCTACTCATGGCTCCTTTCTGTGCTTTGGCAGGCAGCACAGCTTGCAAACAGCGTGGCTCACAGTCACCTTGTTTTCTCCACACCGAGTGCCGTCTGCAGCTGCATCCAGTTTGGAGCGGCAGGAGCCTTTCACTGAGCACCAGAGGGTCTGGCAAAGGTTCTGAAAAAGAAAGAAAACTCAAGCAGTCTGAGGCAGGGCAGAACTCCTGTGGTCAAGATTTTCAAAAGCTTCCCAAAGTTTTGTACAGCCACTTAAAAAGCCTTGTAAGGGTTGTATTTCCAGAGGGATCAGGGTTGTTCACAAGATAGGAACTAACAAGGGTCCAAATTTAGGTACTAGCCATTACTGTGCAAAAAGGAACTATTTGAAAAATAGAGAAATGGTAAATACTATCAAGTGAATTCCCTGCATTATGTGACTTCAAATATTCTCCTAATTGGCTGCTGAGCTCCTAGATAGACACAAGCAAAATGGCTTAACAAACTTTGGTCACAGCTGTTTGCAGATAAGGTGACCGAAAATTGAACAATTTTCATTTGACGAGTACTAACCCATACCAGTACTAACCAATCTTCAATTCTGCATTGCTGTCTGCCTGAAAACATACAGTGAAATCAAAGAAGGTTACAGAAGCCAGGCAGGCAAATACAAACAGCATCATGTCTCCAACAAAATTAATGGAGGTCCCAAAACTAGATGAGGAAAAAGTGATCAGGCTTCTTAAAACATCAGCTTGGCAGATGACAAGGAAATGATCTGGAAAAAAAAAAAGCAGTCAGCTAGTTGGCAGAGAAAAAAGCATAGTGGGCTGGGAAGAGTAAAGGATCTGGTTAGTGAATGTTTGTATTTTAAGTAACTCACAAACTGGTGACAGTTTAATGCAGTAGGTTGCCAATAAAACACAGCATTCCAGATGCTGCTCCATGTGCAGTGGCTCAGCTCCACAGAACAGACAGAAACTCCTGAGAGGCAACAAAGAAAGCAGGGCAAGAAACACTCCAGCTACCTTTTACCAAACCCACTTCACTCAGCCAGAACTATTCTCTAGAAAGGGAGGACAGAGTTGGAGGGCCCTTTCTCCCTCTTCAGTTCACATGCACACCAGCTTTTCTTTGTTTGGCATGCAGGAGCCCTGCATGCTTGGAACTCCTGACTGATCAGGGCTTTGCATGAAACACCACTTCCAAAGCAAAGAAGGCAGGAGTCTCAGAGGGGCTGCACACTGCCAACAGGAACAGCAGAAGCAAAAGGCCAGGTCTTGACTCAGGCTGTTTGGATGCCATAGTCCAGCTGTGGAAAAGGAACAGAGCTGGCAGCATCAACCTGTGAAGAAGGGACAGCTCCAAGTGCCATCAGAGAAAAGAGCTGATAAGAAGGACACCACTACCAACTCCCACTGGGACTCTGAGAGCAAGCCACATACCAGATTTGGAAGTTAACATATAAACTGCACACTTCCAAAAATGCAGCCCCAACGAGCTAGCAGCAATGTTCATCCAAGTGGGAAATGCAGAGTTTGGCTGCCCATTTCTGAGCTGCTTCTGTTTAAAACAGCCAAGCTTGGGCTTTAAGACAGTTCATTTTCATTTACTTTCTTATTGTGTGTTTACCTTGGCTTGTCAACTAGAACATCAGAAAAAAGCGGATGGCATGGAACATCTCAAAGCACTCCAGCCCTCCATCTGGAATACAATGTCTGGGCCACTGCATCTTGGTTCACTGTTTTTGGGCAATGTACACAAGACAAACTTTGTTTTGCAGTTCTCTGTTTATAGTTCAAGGGTAGCATTCCTTATAAGGGCCTTGTAAAGCCATCATTACCAGGTTCTTAAGACAGAGCTACCCAAGTGCTCTGGCTGATGAATTTTCTCTCATTATCAAAGTCATCCTTTATTTTAACTCTTGTACACAGAATATATTTTGTGGTTTCAGTTTATGAAGTGTACTCTTGCACCATGCCTCAGACAACATCAGAGAAACTGGCACAGAAAATGAACACAGCTTTTCATTGGCAGTTACTTTTATTATTAGGTGGACCCATAGATTTCAAAGTCAAGAATTCACCAAGGGAATTCTATAGCTTTGCAAGGATTTTTCCATATTTATCTCCATGTCCCAGAACTGTTTTTTATCTCTAAGAATACTGAAACAACAGCAGAGGGGATGCACTACAATATGAAAAACAACAATATGAGAGGATGCACTATGTACTGCATGCCTTTGGAGGTAACATGCAGAAACCCATGACTGTGCTATGGACTCACTGCAAAGCAACTGTCTTTTCATCAGCAGTATGATATATACTTTCCACCCAATTTATGAGAATAGGATCTGTGCCTTGAAGAAAGTTGAATCCAAAAAATACTCAGTTTTATGGAAGCCAATGGAAGTTTTGGATAAAAAGGCAGTAAGATTAGCATTCTGATATCCTACAGGCTGTTCTATAGGAAGCTATGGGTCTAGCTATTACTTGGAAAATTCCTCCATCTAATACATATTTTACTTTTCTTTGCCTTATTAGAGGGACAATATTTATATACTACACAGGACACTTTGCTGTCTAAGTGCTTAATGAATACCACTATCTGAATTATAAATATTAGTTTTTGCTAAGTATAATCACTGAACCCCAGGGCATCTTCAGCTAAATGCAGATTGTTCTCTCAAAAAGGATCTGTGGATCAGATTCAGTCAGACATTAAAATGTACAAAACAAAAGCAGCTTGTCAGTGAGCAAGGCTAAGTAAATAGAGGAAAGGCAAAAAAGAGTCAGACCTCTTAGACAAAATGACAAAAAGACTGATGATTCAACATTCCAGGTTGACCCTACTGTTCCCAGTTCCATCTCCTGCCAGTGCAACTACTAGCAAAATACAGGCCTTTCAGTAAAATGAGACGATACCAATTAATTTTATGACATAGATCTAGCTGTAAAATTGGTTTATCAGGAGATGCGAATGTAAAGGCCTATTAGGTTCAAATTCAAGGAGAGACAGACTGAGCCAATACTGCAAAATTACATCCTAATTTTCTATCTGTACCAACAGACAAATTACAGTAACTAAGGAAACTGTAACAGCAGGTAATGAAAGCAATCTTTCAATACCTTCTTCAGATTCAGCAGTTGTAGTTCAACACTGGTAATCATGTTATCTATTAAGGTTGAAAAGATTAATCAGAAATAATTTCTCTAAGAGAAGGGTAGATATAGATACACACAATTATCTGAATGCAACAAACAGTCAACACCAGCAGTGCCCAGTCCACAGCTGTGTTCATACCAGCACTGCCAACAGCCAAATTATTGTATTTGACAGGACCAGTAGACTGGGTGCTGTCTCCAGCATTTACTGAACACTGCTGCTCAAAACACAGGAAAATTAGTGATCACCTAGCTGGGCTAGCACTTGACAACATGGTTGCTGAGCTGCTCTATGTATAAATATGCTGTGTTGGAGTGCATGAAACAGAAGTCTCTCTGAGTCCCTCAGAGAGAAAAAGAAATGCAGGGTTTGAATTAGAACCTCTAGAGAAGCTGAAATATATTAAGCCACACAGACATGAACCAGAAGTGTAAGTTTTAATTTTAAGAAAGTAGAAATATATTTCAAGTGCCTTAAGAGACTGTATTAGATAGTAAAAGGCCCTAAAGCCTAGTTTAACTTTGGTCCAGGCATAACAAAGACATAGCAGAACATTGCTTGCCTTTCTAGATAGAATAGATAGAACTACTCACATACATCAATAAAATTATATATGTTGATTTTGGGTAAGAAAACACATAGCACCATTTATGTAAATAGATAAATTTATGTATGTTGATTTTGGGTAAGAACTGACACCACTTTCACACATTAGAATTAAGCTCAGATTGGTGTAAGAAAAATGTTATAGAATCATGCTTTTTAGCTGATTGGATGATTTAGGAATAAAATCCCTTGTATTGGGGTGAGGAAGAAGAAAAAAGGTGTGGGAGCTGCTGCTATTGCTGCTGTTCTTGCTCAAAACTTCGGGACTTTGTGCCAGAAAGCTTTTAGCACAGACTTTAATACTCTGAACTCCTTGCCTTCAAGACTGATGTACTCATGCAAAAAACAACTTCACTACAACCAACAACTGCTCTTGTGTCTTTGAAGACCCAGCACCCACGATGGTGATACCTTGACAATGCTGTACAGACCCAAAGACCTCCAAACATTCCAGGTACCATTATTCTAGTAAAACCCCATACCACTGTACTTTAGCTAATTCAACCTGTTACTCTTCAGGGCTCCACAATCTTGTGAGGGTTGCTGTGACTACACTGCTCCCTTGCATCTCCTCACAACACTGTTTTGCTATGCTGTGAGACAGACCTCAGGGTACTCTATGAATTATACACTTCTGCATAAATATCTAATATTCCATGCAAAAATATTGGTTTTTCACAATAAATATTTTCCACAGGGACTGAAATATTCTTTTGTTTGTTACATCATAAAGAGTATGAAAAATCACGATGTATGGGAAGAGAACACAACCCTAATTTCTACAGAAAACTCTTCCTGGAACTGGAAGATTTGTTCCCAGAATGATGTGATCAATTGAAAGCCACAAGGCTGAAGAATACTTTAAAATTTGACTTAAATTGCATTCATAATTTACCCAAGAATTAATATTACAAGTTTAAAACCAAAAGGACTCCACTGCAGAAGAACAGACCCTTAACCATAGATATGGCTGAGATCCAGCAAAGATTTTGTGAAATACAAGGCAAACAGCATAATAACTTGCTTCCAGAATATGCAGAAGTAAATGTGTTAGGCAGTGCCTGCACTGCACATCTAGTCTATGAGACTCAAAACCCACTGCATTTGTAAATGACATGCACTGAATACACTTCCATGCTGCTCAAGAATTTCGAATTCTTACTAAGAGAATGAAGAAAAACATTCAGCACTTACATCCACATCTTCACAAAATGTAGCATTGGAACCATATTGAAGCTGGCATTGGTGGTGCACATCATAAATCACTCCAGGAGCAATGATTGGGGACTTCAGAACTTCTTTTTGGGGGATGTCATCCAGGCAGAATCCCCACCCACGACTAAAAGACAGAAATTCCATATTAAAAAACTCTCTACCACCACAGTTTTTTGATGTTTCTATACAGACTTTTAGTATCTACTTCTTAGGAGTAATTTTGATTATGTCCCATGTAAATAATACTTCCAGATTCCAGCCAAGTTAGGCTGAAGTGCTGCAAACAAAGTAGTTACTCTGTCTAGCAAGAGATGGTTTTAAAATGGCAAAATACTTGTCAAAGAGGAAATACCATGAGCTCAGTATGATTTACACAGTGTCTTCAGGGAACCCCATAGTCTCTGGCTGAAGTTATACCACACTGCTGGTCTTAAAACAAATGGAAAAGATTTGAACAAGTCACTGAAGCCAAACACATAGTACTGTGGCCAAAGTGAAATTCCGTCAGTGCCCTTGATGGAAAGGCTTCTTTCTTCCTGGTAACTGCAAAAAGCTGCAGGTTGCACCAAACCCGAGCCAATATGACAAGACCTGAGTTCACTTCCAGACTGCAAGTCTTCAGAGAGCTTTTCCCAAATAAGCAAGCAACAGGACAGTGATATGTCGCCCATGGAAATTAACTCAAGCATACCAAGACCTCCTACAATAATCAGTGCAATAATACAAGATATATTTTGAACTCCAGCACAGTTGTGCTCAATTTAGGCAACTGCCACAACCTGACCACTCACTCTAGGAACCGTGTGATGTACTCCTTGCTGCACTGGGACCAGGTGAGGGGAGTAGGATCATACTGCAACTGTCGGGACATGATATACGGACGCTTTCCAGCAGGCTCACAGTCATTCTCCTTTCCATCGTGCTGGATTCCAAAACTGGAGATAAAAAACAACATCTAATAATTCCAGCTGTACAAAAACACCTACCTACAGGTTCCTCTCCATGCTTAGAAAAGACACTTATGTTGCTTCCTCTCCTGCAGAGCTGGAGTTATCTGTTTGCTAACAGAAAATGTACACACAGAACATATGACTCAAAATCTATGAAAAATCTACACCCCCACAGGCTTTCAAACATGTCTGTTATGCACAACAATATTGGCCTGCACAAAATAAAGAACACACTGTCACAGACTATACTTCTGTACTTTTAAGGGAGTCCAAACACTGGTGCACAGTTGGGGCAGAAGTCAAAGTTTAAACCCAAAAGTTAGGTTACAGCTGTTACAGCCAAGACTGCTCCCTAACTCTTGAACCCAAACTTGCACCACTTTAACTAAGATGAGGCTTTGTTACATTCAGTCTTAGACTCTCTCATAATTATGTCTCTACTGCTTTTTTAATTTTTAAAACTTTTGCTAGACTGCACCAGAGATAGTTTACAAAATTATTGAATATTCATTGAATTTTCCTCCAACCTCTATTCCTTCATTCCATTTAATTTTCTCAATCTATGCAAACAGATCTCTACAGCAGGTTCTCTCCAGCATCTCTGACTTGCTGAGAAATTTTTTTATTCAATAGCTTGCAGAAGTCATAAACTCAAAAGTTTGGATGGTATTCAACTGAGTAAACACACATGCCTCTTCATCACCTCAGAATGAGGATTATCTCGTAATATAAATAATGGCATATACAAATATTGATATATGAAGATGTTGACACCTACATTGTTAACATCTGGAGGTGTGTAAGTCCTGAAAGCAGTGAGAGCTTACTCAGGTCAAGTAATGATTCAGTCACGAATCAGAGAAAGTGCATTCAAAATACTTAAGACTACATTTCTCAAAAATGTAATCATATCATGACTCAAAAGTTCTGGAAGTGGAGGTAATTTCAGTTAGAACCAATTTCAGTAATGAGTCAGAAGCACAAATGCAAGAATCTCCCCTTTCTGACAGGCTCTTTTCCACAAAACAGGGTCTGTTGAAACCTCAGGCTGCAAACATCTAGAAAGACAGTGTGGGGAAGAGCTGACTATTGGCATTCATCTAAGGTATTCTGGGAGCATGTCTGTCCTCTTTTGTTCATCTGTTCTTACAAACTTGCCTATACCTGAACTTCTCAATGTGAGCCTGGCTTGAGGTTAACAGGCTGACAATAAAACCTACACTATTTGATATTTGTTATGGAGACAGTCCTTAAGGAGAGGCTCTGCACCACTCCTGCAAGGGCAAGCACAGCAGTACTGAGCCTCACAGCCTCCAAAGGACACAGTCACCAGCCAGCCAGGCTAGACAAGGAGAAGGTCACAGATGGATCAGTATGTGGGGAAGGAGTCTCCTCAGATCATTAATGTGAATGAAAACAGCTCCCTGCCAGCAACAGGCTATGGGGACCAAGTGACTTAAACCCGCAACACCCAGATCCCACTGGAGTGATTTCAGCGTTATTTATTCATGCAGTTTCCTTTCTGGCAGTGGAGAGGTTGAATAAATAGTGGCCAATTAATGGTCGACAGGGTCATTACCATCATCATCACCATCATTATCATTACATCCTATGAGGAAACAGAGACTCCATCCTGATCCTCCATCCACCCTGTGGCTGCGTGCACAGTGAAATTAGTATGATTGTAGATAAAGCAATGAACATGTGACTTAGCCAAGCAACAGAGTCCAGCTGAAAAGTGCAGACATTACAGTCAAACCAGAGCATCCATGAGATAATGCTCTGCCCTGAGGAAAACAGCTGTGTCAAAACAGTTTCAAAAATCAATTTTTTTTCTAAATGAGTTAATAAACCACCTAATCAACCAAAACACCTCCAAAAATCTAAAATTCTGAGAAATTTAATTCAAACAAAAATACCCAATCATTAAAAAAAAAATTAACCATATCTAAAACAAAATATCCAGGAACTTTATTTAACTTGGTCTAAGTGTACACACAATAGTATTATTATACAAAAAAAAACAGTTACTAAGAAATGCCCTAAAAAGGCTTTGCTAGTTAATAAAAATAAAAGGATTACTATTAAATATATTATAAGATTAATATATATTTTTCTATATGAGTTTCACTATATGAGTTAAAAATGTTGTCTAGCTAAGCTGCACTACTGAAAACCTTGACATAGTGAGACAGGTTTGTTTTCTGTAAATGTTGTGCATCAGCCTGGAGATTATCTAAGTAATTGCACAGACATCTAGCACACGTTTGGAAAAATTAGCATAATTGAGTGATGCTTCTTTGTAGCTTAATTCTTTCATTTTGATGTACCGAATAGTTGTATATGTGAAACACTACTCAAAGGCTTAATTTTTATTTTTTTTTTTGCTTTGAAATAAGTTCTGATTTTAATAATAGAGACATTAACTCACTTTGTGTTTTGTTTCTGTCTCACAATTTGAGTATTAACATGCAAATAACAAATTTGACTCAGGCACGTTCCCCCTTCGCTGTCAACTGTACCTGTGTCCAAGCTCATGAGCAATAGTGAAAGCCAAGGGGAGGCCAGAATCCTCGTTGATGTTGCAGCTCCTGTGAGGCTGACACATGCCTGAGAGGTGAGACAAGCCTAAGGTTTCACAGGGACGGTTCATGCCAGCACAAATGTCCTTTCTAGAATCACAAAAGAGATGTGCCATTTAAAGAGCTTAAAACCAGCTGTGGAGTGTCACTAACATGGGTGGCAAGCTTCCATCTTATAATGTGCTAATTTTCATTTCGAGTAACTCATAGTGGTAAGTCTTTTACAAATATGTATGGAACAGCATGCACTTGTTCTACTACAATATTATACTGCTATAATTTGTAGCCAGTATTATGTGGCTGTCGTGCCTAGATACATACACTTACTGTCAACTCCCAAAATCAAAGTTTTAGAACCTCCACGCCTGGCAGCATTTTAAAGCACAGTTTATTAAAGTCACCATAGCTCAGCTTCATTCAAGTGAACTGTCTGAGTACTTTGTGTTTGACAGTGAAATCTCACATCATTGTGAGACTTTATCTCACATACTTATTTTAAGATTTTTGACTGAGAATGGGGTTGAGAAGGTGGGGAATGGTCAGAGGGCACACTTGATGATCTTGGAGGTCTCTTCCAACCTAACGATTCTATGACTATTTTTTACTGAGCCACTTGAGGGGTGTTTTAGGTTGGGTTTTTTGCCTGACAGACTTTAGCCAAGGGTTGGTTTTTTTTAGACCACAGACTCAATCTTTTCTGCCACCTGTGTACAGACTAAACCAATTTTTACAGACCTGCAGAAGTCCCGTTTCATGCTATGACATAAACTCCCTGCATAACCTCAGACAACCTCACTTTCAAGTTTTCTATTACTCCCTTGCTCGGACATTAAAAATTGTTTTGTGTCTCCTTAAATATAGAGATATTTAAAAACCATATGCTTGCTTTTTAAAAATGAATGGCATCCTGTTTGCATAATACTTGTCCCTTCTGAGCTGCACCTGCACATTTATTCAGGAATTGCTCATCTACATGCTACCTTGTTTTGGTATATTGTCTCAAAGGAGAATAGAGCATTCACTGAGCACAAAATGAGATAGGATCAAGTGGGGAAAATCACCTGAGCTGAGGAAATTGCTCACCTCTAGGGACCCACGCATCTCTATTTTGTGACTAAGATGCATCTCTAACCCATATGCATATGTAGCACCATCAATATTTGGACCACATTTCTGAGCTCTGTGCAGGATGAACTAAGTGATGGCCTGAGCCTATAAAGGAAATATCATCACCAAAGAAATGCAACTGAAGACCAGTCAGTCACTGCTGTCATACCTGGTGAGAAGGACAGCCACATCATGGTGTGTGGGATTGACATCACTCTTGGGATTGACACTCTTCTGCCACTTGCAGAAGCTGGCTAATGTCTTATCAGCATGGTGCACTATCTTCAAACCTTGCTAATGGGAAAGGAATATATTACTGTAAAGAAGGAATATATTACTGTAAAGAAGGAATATATTACTGCGAAGACCACATTGCATTGCAGTAACACTTCAATGAAGTCAGCTGTGAAGATGGGTAATCCAAATGTAATCGATTATGCTTTTGTCTAAAGTTAGAGCCATCATTAGGAGCAATGACACCTATTTATCTAACATTGAATATTAAGTTAAAATGCTGATATTTCTGTAATTGGTGCAGCTAAAGGAAAAATTACAGAAGGCAAAACTCTACATACATTTTGATAAATGAGCTTTGTAAGATCCAACACTGAACTGAAACTTTCAAACATTTTATATTCTCTTGAAATCAAATTTTCCTCTGAAGAGAAGGTGAAGATTATTTATTGTGAAACTTTGTGATCAAATTTGTCACTTAATGTTATGTGAACACTGTCATATTCAGACAACAATTATGCTTCTAACAGAGTATTCATTTCACAATATTTTTCAATTCCAAAGAGAAACAATGCATTCATAAATGTTTCTTCCTCAACTTATTATTATACATTTTACATATTACTGAAAATTACTGATAACCTTAAATAAAATGTATGCAAAATGAATTCATCCAAAAATTTTCTAATTTCTGGTCTAGAACATTTCACTTTATCTTGCTTCAGTTTGCTTTAACAAGCATCAAAGTATGGGATCAACTGTTACCAGACAGTAATTTCTGAGGAACCTAAAAACAAATTTTGGAAGGTATTTAACACTGCTACTTCCAACATTGCCATTACTCAACAGGAATCCAAATTTTTCATCCAAAGAGCAACAGAAGTTCAGCAAATATAGTTAATTGGAGGTCATCATGGATCTCAGGTCCTGAATGTCCTGCTTAGGTGCAACCTCAAGTTTTTGTCCCATTTATGCTGAGAGCTATAAGAAAAGACTCTATCTCAATAAATATTTCTAAAGACATAGCCATGAGGTTTGGTTTACTGCCTTCAATAACACTGGGACCATCTGGATTGTGGTTATAAATTCTAAGCCACTGAGAAAAATCCCTTTAAGGTGTACCTATGGTCAGAGCTAGCTATATAGTGCACATGACTTAAAAATAACCATAAAATCATGGAAATCAGCATGAATTTAAGCACATAGTAACATATTTGCGAGACAGAGACATTGGAAACTATCAATATGGAGCTAGTTAAAGCAATTAACATCTACTTTGTCCTCATTTTACTTTGTTTCAAAAGAGATTTTAAAAGAAAAAAATGTATTTGAACTGCACAATATGAGACTTACCTCTTCAGAGATCTGCAAATACCATAGCACTACACTTCATAATACATTTCAGGCAATGCCAGGTAATTAGTTCCTGAATGTTGATGTGTTGTTTCTGTTTCTTATCTAGTCTTCTTTAGCATCCCATGTTCTTCTTACACTGGGGATATTCCATTTCCTCATTCTTAATCTGCCTGTTTAAATTACATTTTCCTAGGCAATTTTATGCAGAAATACCTGAAGTCATCAGCTAAAATACTTTGCTATCCAGGGCAGCATTTCTCCTAAAATGTTGTAGGTTGTAACAGAGTAAATTTAAAACATTCTTTTAAGCAAATATAATTACAGCTCAATGCATTGAACCCAGATGTTTTGTAAGTGATATTTTGAGGTAAATAAAAACCTTACCTCCACCTCCTCAAAGAGGATGAGCCGGACCAGCACAATGTGAATTGCATTGCCAATGCTTGGATCGTGGAACAGCCCTGTGACCTGTGCCAGAGCCAGGAGATATGAGATTAACTAATTCCTCTACAGCAGAACACAATTTCAGAGAGAAAATATGTTTACTTCTAGCATACTGTTGATCTGGGGATTGTTTTGCTTTTTAAATTCTCAAATCATTGAAAGTTTACTGAAATTAAATAAATATTATACCTACTGCAAAGGCTAATTATGCCTAATGAATGATGATACAGCCTTTGGCAAAAGTTACTAAGCTAGAGAGCAAAAGCCCAAACAAGAATGAAATTATTCAAAAATTTCTGAGTTCATAAAAAATACTAGCAGAAAAGAACACAACATCTACAGTCATACAACACTGATGGAAAGGTCCACTCAGGGTGCAAATAAACCAGCATATCATATTGTCCTGTTTTAAACAAACAAGATTCTGTCACAAAAAAAGCAAATTTAGTCAGTACTAGGCAAAGAGAAATTAGTTGAATAATAGCTACTCTTGTGTTTTCGGTGTACAGGAGAGAATGATAAGTACGAAAATAAAGACAACAACTCCATTCAAAAAAGACACATAAAAAAGAATAAGTACTGAACTCTGGAAAAATGTGACCCAAATTGCTATAAACATCATCACAATGTTGAATTATGCAGGAGGAAAAGGAATCAGAACAGAAGATAATCACGACCTATCTATACATATCTATATGTGTGACCTATGCCACCTATCATAGGAAATACGAATGAACAAAATGGATTGCCTTTGGGTCAAAACTGTTATGGAGAAGACCACTAAAGGAGAAATACCAAAATGAAGTAGAAATTGTGTTTACAGAGGTCTGATTTGGGTATGGATTTTTTTCAAGGTACTCTACTGAAAATTGAAACACTTTAAATAACCCTAATATCTAAGGTCAGACTGCAGAGAAAATGTCGAGTCTTGTTTGTTCCTGAACCTGATAATGACTGGGTTTTATTCCAAGCATTTTTCCCTGTGTGGACAAAACCTCACATGCTGAAACAACCTTTGTACCTGTTTATTCACACTCATTGCCTTAGCAGCAAGTTAGGGCACTGCCTGGGGCACAGCTGGGAACATACTGTATAAACTCACAGGACAGATCAGTCACGATGGCTAGAATTACACTCTGATTGCCTCCACATATATTGCACATTTCCATGATAACCAGACAGAACATGTCCTCAACATACTCTCAAGGTCAATATCTACTATGGTACACATAATATTGATAACAGGTATTAATAACAGAAGGCAGATGCTATGACTTTTCCCAGAACAACTTCTGTTTTGAAACTTGCCACATAGGAAAGCATTTGAAGTTTAACTTTTCCTTATTCCAATGCAAACTTTGTACTCCGAGAAGAATACTTATCTGGAAAAACAGTTTTATTGGCATCAGCTGGGACAGTTAACTTGCCACACAGAAGTTCACATATTGCTGTTTGGATTTGTGACCAAAACACTAACAAGCTTATTAAAAAAAAGCTAAAATGGTTTGCAAAGTTACTACAATTTCCAGCAGGCTCCTGTCATCCTGTCTCGTTTCTCATCCACAAATATGTGAAAGAATTTACATACTTAAAACCTGTAGAATTTCTCTCTGCCATAGCCAAAAATCTGGAATCACCACTGAGCAACAGGTTCTAAGGCAGACAGATCATTTCAGTGGATAGAAAGCTAGTGCTAGCCTTTAGAGATAGAGACATTGTACATACCATATTCATTATAGTGAGGATGTATGACTCCACATGGTCACTTCCATGGTATTCAACCATTTTACTGTCTGCCACCACAAGTGTCTCCACCCATCGCTCCTTGCTGACAGAGCGCCGGGAAACCCTCCTGGCAGCTGCGTGGTTTTGTTCCCATCTCTCCCTCCGATGCTGCTGCTGCTTGAAAAAGCTGTGGGTATCTGGAAGAGTAAAAAGCAATGCTGACTTGAAAATATTTTCAAGCTTGAACTGTATGGCTGTAACACTTACAGGATGATATTAGCTGGAAGTGACTCTTCTGGCTGCCACCCTCCTGACCCACTGCAGACGCAACTCCAAAGTGACACCAGACTGCTAAGGGTGCTGTCCAGTGAAGTTCTGAATTTTCTGAGATGGATTAAACACACACCACAAAGTCACTCCACTCAAAACACAAGAGATTAGCATTGTGAGACAGAGCCAAGTTAAAAAAAAATTGAATTGGGGATGCCCTTTTCAAGGAGTTCCTCTCCTGTTGCTTGGCTCTAACCTCTCCAACGGCAAGTTGATAGTTTAAGATAAGGCATATGGTTTCTTCACAGGCAGCTCATTTTCCCATCAGGATGGCACATTAAGTCCAATACATTCTTGGCACATCCAAGAATGCCTTGTTCTGTGCATGGAGAATGTCCTTGAGAAGTGGGGACTCTTGACCAGCAGGTGTCAGCTAAATACCAGCAGGGCAACCATGGGATCCTCATCTACTGCCATCCTGCCTGATGACAGCACAGACACTTACTGCTTCCACTGTAATTTTGGGATTTGTGCATCTAATGCTTTTCACAAAGAAGTCTTTGCTCTGTAGGGTGGCTAGCAACCTTGCACTGTGTTCAGGGGAGCTAATGCCTCTCCACTCACTCTAACTTTGAATGCCAGCTGTCCATGTTACCAGGGACATCCCAGCAACTTAAATAATGCAGGGGCTAAAAAGCAAATGAAATACCCGTTTTACAGCAACTGCTGGCATTTTTTCCAACCCACGACCCTGAGAAATGTTTCTACAGTGGTGTGATTTCCCGAATCCTACAAAGGATCAAGAGCACTTGTTACATGTATTGCAGCAGTCCCTTGTCATCTCACTCATAAAAGAAGTCCTCATTCCAGATAGGGCACATCCACAGGCCAGAAAGGCAGCTCCAAGTGCTTCCAGCCTTTCCAGAATCACCTCCATGACTGTGGGGCAGGAGAGAGTTGTCCAACATCACCTCCATGTCCAGCTCCCAGTGCTGAGGAGCAGTTACCCAGACACTCTGCCCTTGAAGAATGGATGACCTGGCAGCTTCACACCAGCTACACCTTTGTCATGAATGAGCTGTTTGCCCTTTAAACCCAAGCACAGACAGAACAATCATGGCATCTCATGTAGCTAACAAAATGAGGCACCACCGGATGTGTGTACCTCTTGGTGTAAAAGATGGTAAGTACCTTGGTTTATATATTCACGTTTTCAGAAATCTCTGACGTAAGGCTGAAAGATGCATCAATCCTGGTAACACATAATGTGTGCAATTGAAGTATGCCACATTAATAAACAAAATAACACTGACCACATTTAGAACTGAGCCACCGTGCACAAGTGTCCTGTACACCACAGCAATGAACTATCACTGCTATAATCTGCACCCTAACCCCACTAACCCACACTGCAGCATCACTCCAATCTTTGTCTGCCTCAATCTTTGTTCAGTTACAGCAATCGTATGAGGCCTCAATGAGAGGCTATTTATGAGCTGGTATTCATTAACCTCCCTTGCACATTTGCACAGTTTTCAGCATTCTTATTTCTATGAAGCACAGTTCTCATTATCTACATTTTTAAGGGTTTTGTGCTGAGAAAAACCTTCCCCACAGCTATCCGAACAAAATACTCTGTTCAGACTGCTGGTTAAGTGCTTTGTTTATGATCAAATAAAACCTCAGGCCAGCTGTCAGTTTTTCTGTTTACAGCTAGCCAAAAGTATGGCTAATTGTCTGGGCAGCTGATAGCTGAATGGGGGTAGAAATGTATAAAGTCATAGAGACTGCAGTGGTGAACCCTCAGAGAAAAGTTTGGAGTCCTGGTTAAGTATGAGGCTTTGTATTGTATGAAAATCTGAGAAGAGGTGAAAATAAATGCCAGATAGCCAGAGGATTCTGAAGAAAGAATTCACCTCAGTGATGGATAACCTCCTGTGCAGGGTACGCCACTTGGGTAGGTGACATCTAAGGACTGGATCCCCACAGTGTGAAGTCTCCTGACAGCTTTTTTTGTTAGACAAGGCACAGAGGATAATCTCTTGGAGCCACACCAAAATACAGGCAGCTACAAAGTACAGTTCTACTTCTGCCTTTATGTCTCTCCAAATTTTGACTGTCTCTTTTAACCATCCAACTGTGAAGTTAAATAACCTTTCCTTACTTTTACCTTCAATGAGTAAAGTGTTATAAGTATTTTTAGATTTACTGAGAAATCACAGGCACCCTGTTGTCCAGATATGGAAGTCTTGACTGGAAGCCCAGCAGTTCAGGACTATCCAAGAAGTGAGGAATGGCCTGAGACTACAAAACAGAAGAGAGAAAGGGGGTACTCCTACCCTGAGGGCTTCCCTGGATTTCTGAAGAAGGGGTATAACACAGATAGGAATAGTGCTGGAGTCCTTAGGAATAGAAAAGGAATGTAGTGCTGAGAGAGTAGCCAGGACAGTCTAAGACTAAACAAAAACAAGGCTGGTAAGAGACTCTGATAACAAACTGAATTAAATTCAAGCAGCAACACTCTGAAGTTTCTAGCTATTGTGGGAGATAATTTTGTAGATGTGAAACTTTCATTAGAAAAACTGATTCAGCCCAACAAGTAACATACCACATCCCAACATGGGTATGTGATATCCAGACATTTGACTGCATAATCAGAAGAAATGGTGTAGATGACAACTTTTCATCAGCTTCTAGATAGAAATGGCTGATAAACTTCAGCAAAATGGTTGGGTTTTAACATCAAATTCCAAATTGTTTTTAGTGAAAATAAAAACGTCCCTTGAAACTGTCCTACAAATCCTACTTGACTAACAACAACATAAAAGGCCCTTAACTTTCAGCTACTAGGAAAAATTTTAAGTTATCTGTAAAATTGAAGCATATAAGGAAAAAAAATCAGTATTGCACAAACTTCTTCAGGACAGTTTAAAGCTACATGGTTTGTGTATATGAAAAAAAGCTCTACCCTCTAACAAATCAATTTAATTTTTCATCAGGTGACAACATTCTTTGCCAGTCCTTTGTAAGAAAGAGCTTTCTAATCTTTAACTATAGATGACCTCACTTAAAAAACCCCACATGAGTTCTTCTTCACTTAGAACACTATTCAAAATGAGCTTGATTGTTAAGCAGTTAATTTCTGCTTGCCTTCCACCCTCCAAACCCCCTAAAAGAGCAAACATGACTCACCTCACTTAAAGGCATTATCTGAGATTTCCACAAAACAGGCTTTTTCCCACTTTTGTTTCCTTCTGGTTGCTCAAGGAAGAGTGCAACACACAGTGCAACACAAGGGGACCTCCAGGTGCTTACTACACAGAGCCAGCCTTCAACTCTTTGGAGGTACACAGGGTTTTGCAAAGGCAAGGTCAAAATGTCTGGAAGTTCCCAGAAGAGAATGACTGAGTTGTAGAGGAGAACAACGGAAGACTGTCACACAAAATATAGTAGCATTGATTTGTGTCTTCACTTTCTGCTCTCAGCTCCCTTCTCTTTGCGCAAGAGCTCTGTCATTTTTGCCACTCCATACTGCTCACAGTCAAAATACTACAACACCAGGAGGTGTGAATGATGCTAGATGAATAAATTCCACACTGTTCATAACTTGCTACATTATGACTCCTCCAAAACCCTTCACTTTCTTCTAAGACATGCCTTTAGTTTAAGTTTTAACAAAATTATACTGTTTAGGGGTGGTTTTTTCAAGAGGTCAATAAACTGTTTTGAAACACAGTCACTGTACAAGCGATACTCTCTCACTCATAAGAAAGTGAGCAACTTTCATAGCTGATCTACTGCAAGAACTTACTAACTGCTTACAAATCAAATGCAGCAAGCAATCCTCTTCCCCTGTTCCCCTCCTGAAATAAACAAGGTAGTTTTCTACACACAGGATCTGCTTATAAAGAGACAAAACTAATTCTAGATGACAATGTGAGAGTAAGGAGTTACATGCTATAATGGGAAAACTGTTGTAAAAAAGAAAGCGAGCGTGTGAATTTAAAACTGAACAGATAATCAAACCAGGTGTTTTCATAAGCATTTCTAAAACAGGACAAGCTAAGTCACACAAATGCTTTCTGAATCTGAAGAAGTGTTCACACAGGAAACTATTACAACTACTTAATCACGCACAAGCCCATGCTGACAAACCCCAAGTCCCAGCAAAAACAAGCACAGAGAAAGAAAGTTTACAACTCAGCAAGGTTTGTTTAACTTTGACATTCCTGCTGTCAAAAACATGGCATATCAAACAGTGCAGTCACACCACTCTGAAGTAGAATGAAGCTAAAATTGGACCTGTCTTGACTGATGCACTTAGTCAGATACTGCAGCTGAGTGTCTGCTGCTCATTACCATCCAGGCTGTAAAGATGGAATGATAGATGCACTGGGCATCAGGAGGTACACAGAGAACAATGTCGTGGGAGACATATGCCTGAAGTTGCCAATGTTTTGTCTCAATGACTGTCCTTCTGCCTGAATGTTCTTATTTTTTTACCCAGGAATTAAACCCAAGACAATAAGGGACAATAAAAATTTATAGCTGTGTCAGATGTTTTCCTAGGAGTACATTACACATGTAATTTGAACTTTCAGTGTTCATTCATTTGGCAACTTTAGTGTCTGGTGCCTCTTATTTTGGTGAAAACATTAATGAAATGGATTAGAAGAATAAGGTGACATTTCTATGAGTTAATCTAGCTCTTGATAAAATGGCATCTGAATACAATTTAACTTGAAGCACAACTCTATTAAAATTTAAAGAAAAAGAAGTATAATCTAAAACAGAATACACTCACTGTGAAACAAATTTGCAGACTACAAATTGCCAGTGAATTATGTTTATGTAATAATGTATCTTACCAAATCACTTAAGAACTGCTTACCTAAAAATAATAGAGAAATGCAGTTCTGGGGTATCACTATGATGGAAATAAGAATTAAAACATATGGGCTTTCTCTTTTTATGTCTCTCTAAAAATTCATTCACACAAAATTATTAAAAAAACTTTAGACTGACATCTTAAAGTAGTTGTCTGCATTGTCAGTGTCGATCTGATTTTCAGTTTGGTTTTCCAAATAGTATCCAGAAGCTCTTGAATCAGACTCCAAGAATTTCTGTTCCATACTTTTGTTCCAAAAATTTATGTTCCATAAATTTCATTCACATGATAATGAAAGAAACCCAAACTGGTTACATGCTGGCAATCAGAGGTCACCAACCAGCTGCAGCCAGGACCAAGAACAAAGGTAAAAGGCTACAATGTCTTATTCATTACAACAAAGACATGGACATGCTGGAGAGTGTCCAGAGAAGGGCAATGGGGCTGGGGAAGGGTCTGGAGCACAAATCTGATAAGGAGAAGCTGAGGGAGCTGAGGGTGCTTATCCTGGAGAAAAGAAAGTTCAGGGGAGACCTCATCACTCTTTACAGCTCCCTGACAGGAATATGTAGCCAGCTGGGAGGTGGTTTCTTCTCCCAGGTAACTAGGGACAGAAGGAGAGGAAAGGGCCTCAAGTTGAGCCAGCAGAAGTTCAGGTTGTGTACTAGGGAGAAGTTCTCCAAAAGGCATGCCAAGCACTGGAAGATGCCCAGGGCAGCGGTGGAGTCAGAATTCCCAGAGGTATTTAAAAACATGTAGATATGGCACTTAGGGACATGGTTTACTGGTGGACTTGGCAGTGTTGGGAAAACAGCTGGACTCAATGATCTTAGAGGTCTCCTCCAACCTAAATGATTCTATGACTCTATTCCCTTAGTTTGTGTGCTGCATGAAGTTTGTGCTGGCACTACGGAACGGTGAAAGAAAGTGCTGAAACATTCAAAGGGGACATGTTTTATGGGGCTTTGTGGACAGGAAGAGAATTATGAACCAGCAGGATTCAGAAATTGCCAGCACAGGTCTCCGGAGTGCCCATTAGTGCTTTAAAGTCACTTAAGCAATTTTCACAAAGGCACTCATTGCAGGCTGCCCTAACACCAAGCTCCAAGAGCTGGCAAGACCATAGGAATGGTGGACAGAGGACCAAGGTAAGGAAAGGTGGCAGAAAAAAACTCCAACAATTATGCTGGAAGAAGCAAAGGACAAGAAAGGACTACTAAAGATTGTAATTCCAAGGATTTGAGCACCGTGAATGCTTTACATGGAAGGTTTGCTCTTTACAAGTGGGTCAGACAACAGAGAATGTGATTTGCAAGCTGTGAAGATTGCAACTGGCCTCTAAAGGGACCACAGGCAGCTCAAAGGGGCCTCCACCTACTGGCTTGTAAGTCTGTGAGTGCAGCTGCAGGCTGGGTGCTGTGCCACAGGGACTGGGGAGAGTCATTCCTCTTGCACAGAAGCAACTTCAGCCTCTTATAGAATTCATGCCCACATAGGGAAGTTCACAAGACCAACTGAATCTAAGCCAAATAAATATTAGCAGTCATCTCCTCATGAAGGAGTAACTGAGAATAATCACATTTGATTCATGGATTCTAAGTAACCTCATTCATTTCCTTTTACTTCAGAAACTGGCAGCTCTGCTTTTATCAAATACCAAAGTCCCTACAGTACTGATACCTATCAAATCCTAATATGAAGAGGTATTTTGTTCTGTTCCCTACAGAACTAGAAGCTGAAAAGTAGCAAGGACTCGTGTGACAGCATAATTCTCTGCTCTGGACTGTAATGTGCTTTCTTCCACATTGGTCCATCCTCAGCCAGGGTTTCCTGAGATTTTAGCAGGGATAAACTGGTGTGGAACTGAAGGGGAGCACTTGGGCTTCCCCATGCAGAAAAACAAGAGGCTTCTGCTCACACGTGCTTTTTTGTTTAGCTCACAGAATCTAATAACAGCCCTCTGCAAAGACCTCAGTATGTCACTGCCCCTTCTTGGAGAGGACAGACTTCTGGTCCATACTCCCAAGGGGCCCATATTGGCTTTTTCAGCCTTGCAACAACTGAGGAAGGTCTTCCTCCACACAGACACCCTTCGCAAAATGCTCCCTGTAATATCCTCATCGTGCCAAAACCAGTATGTTTAAAGGGCTTAAGGAGTACAGGTGCCTGTTTCAAACACTGTCAAGGCCACAGATGGAACTTGCCATAAGATAAATCACCACAGTGAGAACTTCAGCTAAGCGCAGAAGGGAGGAATTTGCAACAGGAAGGTGCTATTCCAGGCCTGGCGGCAGGATCTGGCTAGCACATTGTGGTTGACACATCCAGACAAAAAATTCCTCCTGTGGCAAACAGTGGAGAAGGAAACACCTGCTCATCCATGTATCACCCCAAGTTGTGAGAACACCATCTGTGACCATCCCGTGGCTCCCTGGAACTTGGGCTCTATGAAAGTGGTATTCCAGGACGCCAAGTGAAGAAGGGCCAACAGGATGGTGCTTGATCCATAGGTGGTGACTATCTTCTGCTTGATCTCACCCTCCTTTGTCCTCCCCATTCCACTTCTCTCTATTTCTCTACCTCATATTCATTGTTAAATAAGATCCATATTGTCAACTTCAGCACATAGTCTTGTTTGCACTTTTACTCAGACAGAAGCATCTCTCACAAAGCAGATCTTGACATATGCCCAGCACTGTTTTGCCTACTTACGCTACCCCATGCAGAATCCCAAATTTAAGTGGGTTTAAGGGCCTCCTCTAGGTCCCCAAGACCCAACCTGTGCACCACAGGAACTCCTCACTGGCTCATCAATTCCCTTCAAGTTAATAAAGCAGAATCAGCCACTTGCATCTCTCTGTGCTTGCAAATGATGAGTACAGAGCCAGCTGGGACCAGCCGCTCCTGCCTCCTCTTCAGGAGGGATAGGAAGGAAGTCAGAGGCAAACACACACAGGCAGCACAGCACAGCTGGGAGATGCTACCACTCCTGTGATTACCCAGGCTGCTGAGTGGTCCCAGAAGAGGATGCAGCCTCTCTGCACTCTGAGACACTGCTCCAGCTCATAGCTTCACCCTCACAAAAGCTGAATCTCAGCACTTTGGTTAGAAACTATGTGTGAAAGGCAAGGCTGATGAACTAAAGCTATTTTACATCATCCCACTAGTAAACTGCTCATTGTCCTGATCTTACACCATTCTTTGGCACCTCCTTCTCTAACTGCACCTCTTCCTTTCCCAAAACACCAAACAACTCCCCTCATTGAGTATTCGGCAAAGTTTCAGCTCAGCTGTGACCCCCACGAGTCCAGGCATCTGAACCCCTCACACCATTTTCAGGCCAACTCTCTTTCAGATGTCAGCACTCTCAGCCCTGATGCCTCCACTGTGCTCAGACTCATTCTGGGCCAAAGACAGCTTGGAAAGTGCTGTTCAGCTCATCCCCCAGGAATCCCCAAACAGCTCCAAGAGTCAAAACCAGCGAGCAGATCGTTGTGCCTGTCAGACCTGCTATGACAGTGTGAATGTTCATGGCAGAGGCACAGCCCAGCCATTCCTCTCAGCAGTCAGGATCCAGCCACCCTGAGCAAGAGACTGAGAAAATTTAATGTACGCACAAAGAGTCCTGTATGCTACTTGGCTGCCATGGCAAAGAACACTGGAGTACTTCAGTGATTAGCACAAACATGATCTCATTGTGTGGGAACAGTGGTGAACATGAATATCCACAGCGTTCCACAATGAGAACAAATACCAGCTCAGCACTTACCTTACATATAAAAAGTTACATGGCGAACCAAAATACATATTGTGGAGAATACCACAGGCATCTTTTAAATAAAATTCCTCAGGCAAAGTTATTAAAGATGATCTCTTTATTTTCACCATATAGACTGACTGATTTTGCAGCTATTTTATATGTTTACCATATGAGGTTTCTGCTACACATTCTGACATTGGTTTAGTATTTTCTGGGTATTTTATCATTCAGTTATGCAAATACACTCATATTTATATGAAATAAAAGTTTCTAGTTTAGCCTTCAAAAAGTACTGCTTTGACTGTGACATATTTCAAACAATCTCTTTACAGGTGTTAACAGAGAGGTTACTGAACACACACAACCAAAGGAATTGGGGTGTCTATCCCCACTATTACCCCACTGCTTTTTGTAACTGCCACCACAAAAACATTGGGCAGATTTCAACAAGACACATTTACCTACTGTAACTCCCTCAGATGTAAAAATAAGTCAAGAATTCAGATTAAAACACATGGATTTGAGAGAGTTCTCCAGCTGTAACATGGTAGTCTAGTTATGAAGCCCTAGACAGAAGTATACGACTTAAGTCTAAGCATAAAGCAGATAAAATTAATTTTTTCTTTAAAAAATGGTTCCAGATAGGAGTTTGTCTTTGTACTTGCAGATTTGACTGATTAAGAAATAATCTGACCTCAGTTGCTCAATATTTGTGTATGTATGAGGATCATTTTCTTACATAAATTAAAACAGTATCCAGTAAAATATACATGTGGTTATTTCACTGAGCACTGGCAACGAGAATTTCCTGAGCTTACAATCAATAGGTTAAAAATTGTCAGTTAGCTGCCTTGAAATTCTGACTTAAAACACAAAAAGGCAGGAGAATGTTAAAAAATAATCTAGATTAAGCTTCCCCCTTTTTCCATCATCTTATCTAAAGTTTATTAAGTAGGAAGACAGATCCCTGATTTTTTTCAGAACTAACCAGCAAGTATTCTCTGTGTCAGCTGTAGAAGCACCTATGGTACATCAAAGAAAATATATCATACAATTTCTTAGCAAAACACACAGAGAGATAAGGAGGTGGAAGAAGTGTACTCTAAATATAAAGCATTTGCAGTACTCCCCATAACTTTAAAACAAAACTATTTCAATCATCCAAGTAGCTGAACAGAAGGTCCATTAGGGTCCCTTCACAAATTGCCAGATTTTATTTTAGTGCTGCATTTCAACATTTTGTTTAGCTCATTGGTATAAACACATTCCTTTTCACATTTGTTTTCTCAAAAATATTTTTTCACAGCTAATAGGTAGTGTGCACTAAAAGGACTTGAGAGTGGTTCTAAAAGCTAGAAAGCAAGACAGTAATCAGTGTTTTACAAATTCTCTGAAACTCATGGGGTAAACAGGTGTCCTTGGCTTTCAGTGAAGCAAGGGTGAGATTTGGTACTTATATTAGCTATTTTATGTGTTACTGACATTCTCAGGATTTCTCCAATGATCCCATTCTACAAACTGTACCTGCTCATTAATTCACTAAGGCTAGGTTTATAGGGGACAAACAAGAACCCTTTGCAGCACACTGCACATGGCCCAGCAGACAGATGGAAACACAACAGAACTCAGGTCATGGTGCCAGCTCCATGGGAGACTCAAGAAAAAATAGCCTTTTCTGAGACCCCCATATTGCCAGAGCCATCTCAGCTGCAGCCTTCACCCCTGCAGCTTTTTCACCCCCAGTGTAACCCTCTCAACACACAGGATGCTCAGCTCTCCCCTCTGTTTTCTTTGTGCAAAGCAGCAAGCTGGTAGCCAACTGCAAGCTCAGAAAGTTCTGCAGACCCAGAAGAAACAGAAACCTCCATGCTGAGGAGGGTGTGTAAACCACATACTGGACCACAAAGGGTGATTAGAGAGCAAATAAAGCAGACCTGTGCTTCCAATGCAAAGGGCACTCCAACACTGTCTGACAAACACATTTCATCTGACAGCTACGTCTGCTCCACTGTCCTGCTCTCACCTCAGGATCTTAGAAATAGGGCAGTGCCAAAGCAATTTCTGTAGCAAGACCCAAGCCTAAAGGAGAAGCATCTCTAACCACTTCACCTGCTACCACTGAGTTTTACTGTGTAAAAACCTTAAAAATTACAAATCAGTCTAAAGATGCCAATTGATAGTAATATTCAGAAATCATTTACCTGAACTAACAGAGCAAACAAAGAGGTAATGCCACTTGTTTTATAAGAGAACTAATTAGCTGTTCTAATGGACTGCACAAGCCCTTAGGTTTGACTCGTAATGTTACATTTACAGGACTTAAATTTCAACTGTTTTTTCCCCCCTTCCTTTTTCTGAAATTATGAAGAAAACAGCACTTTTTCCAGACATCACTCAAAGCTATCATGACTTATTTTCATTATGAGAGGACTGTGAGGAGCAATGAGCCATTTTGTGTGAATAAGGGTGAAGGCTGGAGAGAATGCCTGGATCCTATTCCTTGCCACATCAGGCATCCTTAGAAACATGCAAAATAAATACACATTTCCATAAAATGCTGTAGGCCATTCAGTCCTCTTGTCACCTTCACATGAGATGAAATTTGAAAGGAAGATGGGGAAGGGGATAGCATTGACAGACAGGTATCAGCTTAGAGAAATTCTGTGCTCCATTTTCTCCATCTCTCAGTCCTCTTGCACTTATCTGAAGACCTTCATGCTTGAAGGTATGCTGCAGACACAGAGACCACGCTCTCAAGAAAGCACCTCATCAAACAAACATTCTCTGCACCAAAGTTCATTATTCATGAACAAGAGCTACTATAGTTCACCCATAACTCTTGAAATTTGACACCTCAGTTTTAAATGTTCAAACCACAGTTCAAGAAGTGTAAAGTACCCCAACTAAACTAATGCATAATGTCTGTGATGTGAGAGAGAAACAGTTATAGAAAGATGAACAGAATAGTCTTTGAAGTGGTAGTTAAACAATGACTTTTAATTAGTTTGGTTTCGGTTTAGATTACTAATAAAAATAAGAGAAAGGCAGTCTGGAATTAATCTCAAAAGCAAATTATATTCTTTCAAGGTTTGATATGATATCATTAACACTGCTTATGCCATAACCTTCTTATCCCTGGGCTTACACAACAGAGTTCATTTGGCCTTTCTCTGGAACAGCTGTTGTTTTTTTCCATTCCATTTCTCCACTGCATTTAAAATACCAAATCACACCAGTGTGCTCAAAGAAAAAAGCACATGTTAGCATTTTGAGGGGCCTCCTTGTCCCTGGCTGAGGCCAAATGTCTTGTATATCAGATGATGTTACTAAGCAATACAGCCTTCAAAGGCTCAGGCTCAGCCCCAACCCTGCGGTGCCTCTGCCACAAACATCAGCACTTAGAGCACAGCTCGGCAGATGAGAACTTCTCCCCTGAAGAAAGGAAGGGGTTGATCAGTCACCAAAGTGAATTGTGCAAATATGATGTCTTGAAAATGTTAGACACACCCTGCTGTTAACATTTTCTATCCTTAGAAGCAAGTCCTGATAACAACATTTTCCAGCTTCACAACATTTTGAGAGATGACTGTTGAGGTTCTCCAGTTCCAAGCTGGCACACAAGATTTCATTTGTCTGACCTCTGAGCCACTGAAGAGGCACCTGTACACAGACAACAGACACTGAAGCAGCAGAGCAGACTCGGTCCTGCAGCTGGGGAGAGCTGACAGAGGCATCTGTGGACTCCTAGAAGGAGCAAGGGGAGGAACAGCATAAATCACATCACCTCAGGGGAGGCAGCCAACAGCATCTCTGAGGTGAGAGGTTAATAACTCCTGCCCCCAGCTTGCATGAGCTACCCTGCTGGGGTAACACCAGCTTCAGGTGAGCTGAAGTGAACACCACTGCTGGGCTAACGGATGTTTCCAGTTTCAGCCAGAGTTTTGAGGGTGACTTTTTCTTTTGATTCCAGTTTCCTATTTAGAGACTGACTGTCAGAGGCACTATAACCTGCTGGATGTCATCAGACCATTAATTTGTTTGCATTTCTGTCATGCATGGACTGGAGGTTCACCAGTAACACCAGCTTTAATTAACTGAACTCCCTGTGTTCACTACCTACAGAAAATTATGCCAAAATCCTTCACAGACAGGAGCAATTGGGGCTTCCATACTCAAATGCCAAGCAGTTTGAAAGCACTTGCTGAGAACTGGGTATGAACTTTGAAATTTTTACTCCTGTGGGAAGAGAATTAAACAAAGTTCTGCCAACAAATTGAGCCCCTGATTTTTGGGGTTTTTTTTTTAAATGACAATTTCATTTTTTATTTGCAAAAATTCTCTGTCTCCTATTCTCACCAGGAAGCCTTACAGATGATAAAGATATGTAAATGCATTGGACCAGAAAGAGGGAAAGATGCAGAATTGCCTGAAAGAAACATCCAGAGAAAGAAACATTGCATTCATCACAAAACAGTATTATTAATTATAGCTTAAAGAGAGAAAAATATCCAAAAAATAGATAATGATTAAAAAAAACAAGTTCCAACCCTAAGCTGAGGAAGAGGTTGTTTAGTAATTAACTCCCCAATATAAAGGTTATCTCTGCTTGGACAACTTTCAGCTGCCAGTCAATGCTACCCGACTTTGCAGGAAACTCCCTTCTTTTACTGCCCTTCTTTCCTGTGACCTCCCTGACAGATGAAATTTCAACTCTCTCATCATCTTCCAGTTATTCTGAGCAAGACCTGACTGACAGAAGCACCTCACCATGGGCAATGGACGCAGCTGGGAAGTTGAAAAGAAAATGCCATAAAGCAGAGAGTGCTTCTAGCTGGAGAACGTCAGGCAAATAATGTCATGCAAAACACACAGAAAATGACCCCTTGTTAAAACCATAGTATTTGAAGGAAGAGTTTGATTCAAATCCAAAACCTCCACAGAGCTGAAGGGAACCCAGACAGGGGGCTCAACCAACAACAGTGCAGATCACAGAGGAAGGACCTCGATTCAGCTTGTTTGAAAGTTTGGGCGGGCAAGAAACTTGCTGCTAATTTCAACTTTGGCAGAATGCGAGACAGGCTGACATTGTTTTTTCACTGTGTTTTAAAAGTAATTAAAATATAAAAATATCTCTCTCTGTAGCTTCAACTCAAAAGCTGTTCTACAGAAGAGCAAAATATTAGACCAAGACATTTTTACAAGGAAGACTAATAAAGGACATAAAAGCTTCGGACTCTTTATTTCGCACAAACATTATTTTTGGGACAGTGTTTCTTCACATTGATTAGAACAGTTTAGAAGAGACTTTCTGCAGGAGTCTAATTTATGTGTACAAAGAACTCATCACTGCCGTTTAAAGAGCACAGGAATACCTATTTTTATTCAGCTAAGACACCTTATTACATGCTGTTTGTTGAGATAAGTTTAGGTTGAGTATTTGCAAGAGAAGAAAACTTGTTAAGTCCAAATGAGATCGTGGGGGGAAACACATCAATATTCTCTTCTGTGGTCTTTCATAGAGAAACCTGGACATGCAAGAAAACAGTTCCACAAAATCTTCAAACAAATGCAGTATTTAAGGGCAGAAACTAAAAACATTTTCTATACCTTTCAGCACAGCAATCTTCTGTCCACCTTTTTTCTGCATAAAGATGGAATCTTTGGGATAATTCCATTTATTAGAAAAAAAAGTGTGTAATCTATATGACCTTTCAGTGAACAGCATTTCTCCAACCTGTTATTTACATACAGTTTATTTCAGGACAGTACCTAAATAGCACAGGGGTGCAGGGTATCTGTGCAGCCCAAGCAATTGTGCGTGGTGTGGGATAAATGCAAATGGGGCCTCACTTATCCCTAAAAAGTACGGAGCTTACGAGTTAACTGAAGTAGTAGTGGATAGAAAAAATAACCTCCCAACTTATGCAGTTCCTCTCATTCCCAACTAACTATAAAGCTAAAACCTATGCTTAGAGGAATATTATGAATGCCTTTGAGGTACAATTGCTCCAAATTGTCTCCTCAAACACACAAAATGGATCCAAGTTCAGGGACACAAACAGTAGAGAACACAGCCACAAGCAAGGAGTGAGCAAGCATCAAGGACATAGTGTTTCATGCAGAAAAACTGAACTCAGACACCTGTTTAAAGTGGGTCATCTACAACACGAGGCTCATCCAGGATATGCAACTCCAGAGAAATTAATTTTAGACACTGAGCCCGTATCAGTTCATCAGCCCCACAGAAGAAGTCCAGCACTTTTGAGAAGAACTGTAAATCTGTGATCTGCCCAGAAATAATAAGGTAATTGTAGTTTCTTATTGGAAGGTTCACAGGGAGCTTAGTATGACTGAGAAATCTTGTCCTAACCAGACTGAAGGCTGAACATATTTTCCAATACTACTTTGTTAATGGATCAAGTGTTCTGACCAAATTTTCAAACTCCTGCATCAGAAACATTTAACCAAATGCAGCTTAGCTTTCTGAGTTTTCTATTTCACCTCTGAAAATGTGGTTTACAATTAGTCAAGGCTATTGTTGTTCTACGAAAGAGAAAGGGATGGATGTGATATGTAATAGTTTAAAGTGTACTATTTCTCTCTAAATCAATACTGCAGCAACTCAATATTTATATTCCCAAGGCATTTGTTTACCAAATCAATTGCTAAACTCAAAAAGTGCAATAGCATCACACACAGTTTGATAAGGAAAGCACCAGGTATAGAACAAGAGCACAATATATTCCTCTAATACAGTACTCAGTTAGACATGCTGAATTAAGTTAGCTTGGATGCAGACTGAGACTCCTCAATCTGATGAGCAGTTAAACAAATTTTCAACGAAGACATGGAAGAGATCACAGAGGAAAGTGAATGCAATAAGCAAGCATGGTGTAGCAAACACTATTTCTTTCCAGTGGCACAGTGATTGAACAGAAAGACTAGTGAATCACAATTAAAAAAAACTTCTCCCTACTTACAGGTTTGATTCATATTATTTGGAAAATGACTCGTCACAGAACTTAAACATTTATTCAGTCTTTGAATGAGGTAGTGTATATGGTGGAGACAAGTAACAATTATGACCTTAGAACAACAATTCTGTGTTGCCAGACTTTTGTTCCCCACCTCCTGCATAACACAAGCATTTAGGAAATTCACTGTGCTTCAGTTAATAGAAGCAAGTGAAATACCAAAAGTAAAATTCCATCAGAAAAGAGAAGAAAATGAGAAAACAATCAGGGATAGGGAAAGGAGGTGCCAGCACTCTGCCAGCATTAAACCATCTCAGGCCCTTGCTCAGCACAAACTTCAATCCACTTGGGTAAACCTCTAGCTTTGACTCCTCACTCATTTAACTGAAGAGGAAGAATGGCAGAAAATACAGTATTTTATTCCTTTCTCCTCTACCTGTACTGAGAGGAACTAAAAAAACCTCCCATGTATTCCTGAAAACCAAAAGAAAGTTAGAATCTTTTGGTTTCATTCCATGAGGTTGTCTGGGGAGTGGGGAAGTGTTTTGATACCAGTTAGCAGCAACTGTCACATTATCTGCTGTGGTAAACCAATTCTCATGTCTTTATTTCCCAGGTTCCCCACCTCTGAAATGCTAAACATTGCTGTCCACACAAGGAGGCACTCACTTTTTTCATTTCAGAGCAAACCGTTTCAGAGATGATACTCTGTGTTCTTTTGCAAGCTGCTTGCTTCATTGCTCCCACTTTAAAATAGAGGTCATTGTGACTGAATGTCCCTATTTGCTCTTTTTTTCATGATAAGCATCTCAAAAACAGGTTAGAAGAGCCAGTTGTAGGAAGAAGAGCCATGCAGGGAGAAAGATGCTCTTCCTTAAATTGAGGCTGAATTAACCTCAGTTACTAAATTTCAATGCCCAACTTACCATCCCATAAATAATTGTCTCCATGTCCTGGAGAAACCAAGCTAATTAAGTTGAATTATAACTGATGTGATTAAATACAGGATAAACAAATACTGGGAAAATATCAGCAACTTTTTTAAAAAGTGACAGAAGCCACAGAGCCTCTACCAGGTGTTCTAAACTTACAACCAAGAGTTCAAGCAAAGCTGCTTACATTGGCCACAATATCCTTCTAAAACAAAAGATATGTTATTGCTTGAGAATAAAACATTGTCCTGGGGTTTCTCCCCTTCCTTATTTCAAGTGATTGAACAAAATATTTCAGTGTTAAAAGTCAGTATTACTAGTTCATCCTGTACACCTTGCAAGCATAAAAACTGAAAAGAAGCCTTTGACAGTATCAAGTTAATCATCAAAAAGCAAGACCATGATTGAATAAAGTCCTGTAGTCAGACAGAGGATACTTAAATTTTGAATGATGATGGAAAAACTGTTAAGAAACAGTTTTGCACAGACAATGTTGGTCTGCTCCTTTAACTCCCCCTCTCCTCCTCCTCATTTCACACAACAGCCAGACTCTTCTCTCCTTTCTTTCACTCCAGCTTCATTCCATCACAGTTACAATTTTGGGGTAAAATTGCTCCAAATGAAAAAAATTAAGTTTCAAGATTTGTAACTTCTCTGCAGACAAGGAGCTGGAGGCCCATGTCAAACCCAAACTAATCCTAACTTCAGATCTATCAAATACTTCAATGGCAAAATGAGGATAAAATATATAACAATTTTTTGTACACCTAAACCTCCAATTAAACATTCTCAGAGATCTACTTTAATACCCCAAACCTTTCACACCTCAGTTACATTTCACAGCCTTCTGCAGGAATCACTGGGTTGCAATCTGAATAAACTTAACTGCCTCACCCTCTGAACAACAGCAATCTGTCCTTCTCTCCAGCCCAAGAAAAAGAAGAAGTCCATCTGTTTGCTCCAGTCCCCTCCAAGTAGCACTTACGAAGAGCTTCACTACAATACAGCATTTTCACTCACAATATCTTATTTTGAAGCTCACAAAGAAAAAAAAAACAAAAACCAACATAAGAGATCACTTCTTTTACAGTAGAAGGTAGGATAATTTCTCTTTCCTTACATTGTATCTTAGACCACTGTCAAGTTTTTAAAATCACCAGTTGAGAAGAATAAAACAAATTCCCAGATCCTCACTTTCCTATCCTGTGGGCACAAAGGATTACAGAGGTTTTTTTATAAGGCACAGGGACACTTTTCATTTATCTTTGCTGCTACTTCTCACACATATTTCAAATGGTACAGTGAGACAGGTGCTATCAGAATCCAGTATTGTTATGCTACTTTCAAGATTAGTAAATCAGTTCTGCATGCAGCTAATGACTGAGTCAGCTGGCATTTGCCTGAGCAGCAACGGAAGTGTGCAGCACAAACATAAGTTTTAATTTACGTAATTTACTGCAATGATTTTTCTCCAAGTATCTGAAACAGTTTAAAGATAATACCAATTATAAAGTAATTAATGTAATTATTGCAAGACTACAGGAAAGTCACTGATTCTAAAGCATTATTGCATGTAGGCAAGACAAGTAATAGGCAGGTTGTACCCTGGATATTCATGCAGTTGTTACCACAGTAAAACTTAAGTTGTTGTTGCACAAGGCTTCTTGCAAGAGACACAGATCTTGCATTAATAGAAAAAAAAACCCTACACCTAGAAAAAGACTGCACAGGAGATTAGCAGCCTCTACCTATTTCCTCCTGTAGTAATTACTTTACTTTGATTTTGTCTGTACAACTAGTCTTTATATTCCTTGCCTGACAGGCAGATTAGTTTCTGACTAAAAGATTTCTAATATCACCACTCAACTCTGTGCACTGACTCATAAGCATAGAGGTGATTCAATTTCTTCAAGCAAAAATCACCACTAAACTTTAACCTGAACACGCACCAAGCATAAGTCACAGAAATAACACAAGCATCTCAGTTTAATTTTAAAAAGTCTAACAAACGCAGAGCTCAAATAAACAAATGCAGACACTTTGCATAATGAATCTCAGCCCACAAGGTTAAAACAGCTGAACACCAGCTCCTATAAGACATACTTAGGCAATTCTAAGACAACATCTCTATAAGACAACAACAGGCAACTCTTTAATAGCTAAGGCCCAGCTCAGCAGTTGCTGAGGGCTGAAAACACAAAATTGAGTTTAACCTATAAAATATAATTAATTTTTACAATTAACTGTGAACTGCAAACTGAAAATGCTTTGTCTTGAAGTGATCCCAAAAAGCATTATTCTAAGCTACCTGTGATGTCCTATGGGTGTACACAATTTCTGGCACCAACCTCAAAAGCATGAAGTGCATGAAATCCTGAAAAGGTGGCAGAGTGAACTTACTAACTTTAAAAGTTGTTTGTGCACAAGGTATTCACTAAAGCCTAAGTAGCGAATACATTTGGCACAGAAAGTAAGAATTGTATCACTTTCCCTTTTTCTTGTGTACTTCACTTCTAACAACGCCAACTGGTCTGACAATGTGCAGTATCAATAGAAGATGACACTGAATTCTTTCTTTCTTCTATCCCCGTTGGAAAGCTGGTTACTCAGAAATGAGATAACAAAACACAGAATGGGTTGGTTTGGAAGGGACCTGAAAGAACATCTAGTGTCAACTCCCTGCCATGGGCAGGGACATCTTCCAGTAGACAAGGCTGCTCAGAGCTTCATCCAGCCTGACCTTCAACGCTTCCAGGGATAGTGCATTCACAGCTTCTCTGAGCAACTTGTTCCAGAGCTCCACCACCCTCAAGACAGAGAATTTTTGGCTAATATCTTATCTAAATCTACTCTCTTTCATTGTAAAGCCATTTCTCCTTTTCCTTTCACTCCAAGTCCTTGTAAAAAGTCTCTCTCCATTTTTCTTGCAGATTCACTTCTGGTACTGGAAGGCCACAATTAGTTCACTCCAAAGCCTTTTTTTCTCCAGGGTGAAAAATTCTCCAGTCCTCTGACCATCTTGCTGTCCCTCCTCTGGGCTCACTGCAGCAGGTCCCTGTCCCTCCTGTGCTGGAGCCCAGCTCTGGATGCAGTGCTCCAGGTGGGTCTCAGCAGAGCAGAGCAGAGGGGCAGAATCCCCTCCCTGCCCTGCTGCCCACGGGGCTCTGGATGCAGCCCAGGACATAACACACAACTTAAACATTAAGGCCTTTTGAGGATTCTAGTATTGTCATGTGCTGTCACACAAAGGGAAAAAATATAATGATGGAAATTATTTTACCCCATTATGTTTCTTCACACTGATTCTTTAACTTGTATGACAGCCAAGATTATGGTTTGGTTAAAAGCAGATATTACCTCTAAAAGCTGACTGTTAAAAAAGAAACATAAATTATAGCTGCCTACTTTGTTAGTTCATAAGGCACTATCTTTGTTTGCCTGCAATACAATTAACATAATATCACCAGAAATAATTCTATCACTTTGGAATGAGTAACATCAGACAGAGAGTTTAAATTGACAAGTCTATTACAGCAGACTTAGCTAATCTAAGAGATGCAAGGAAGTTATGCTCTTTTTTACAGTGTCCAGGTACAGCCAGTCTTTTTCTGTTTCATTCTGCATGACTTTGAAGAAAGATACAAGAGGCAAAAAGTGAGAGGTAGAAAGAAAATAAGCAGACCACACAAAGCAAGCACACAACATGTTCCCAAGGATCTTCTATCTTCTCTCCACACTTAAAATTACTGCATCCAGATGTTATTTCATCCATATTTCACTTCATCCATAAAAGAAACATGGAAGAGAGTAGGCAAGAACAACTTCCTCATTCTTCATAGTCAAATCTAAACTATTTTCTCTTGTCTAGCCCAGTAGACATCAGAAGGAACGAAAATTCAAGGAGCTATTTGAAATTAACACCAGTATAAACATCACCTTTAGACACTCCAGTTTTTGTCAAATCCAGCATTATTTTCTATTAAGTAGATATATATTTTTACTTGATGAATAATAAAATGGAGCAGCATTCATATTAATTCTTATGGCTTCCACTTTACCTTCTCAGTATCACAGAAGACTGAGTAACTTCCCCATCAACTTTCTCATGTTTTTCCCCTGATATCATTTTGCACTACCTTGGGACAGCAAGCAAGAAGTGCACTTCAGGTCTATAACCAGAAATATAGGGGGGTCAAGTTGTTCTTTACTTCTTTAATTTACCAATCCATATCACACAGCAGTCATGATTAGAGATTAATAATTTCTACATTCCTCCTTTAATTTTCGATTCCTGGAAAGGAACCAACTTCTCTTAAACCCCTGACCTGTGAAAGACAGAAACACATTCCTGTGTATTCTGCAGCTCTATTTGTACATAACTCGGGCCTTAGGTCACGTAAGTAATTACGGATTCATCCCTACCTTGCCTTTCTAAAGTTTGGTGCAGACTCAGGTTTATGGCCTCAAACATCAGAAAACTAAAACAAAATCTGTGCATTCTTCATGTGAAATTAATCAATTAAATTCTTTAACTAAATAAAGGAACTAATTATGTAATTATGAGATTCCAACTACCCTCTACATATAGTCTTCACTTCCATCATAGTGTACTAGTTTGTTTTCAAAAAAGACATGATCCTGAGTATCACTGCACAAATATTCAAGCTATTTTTACTTCCACTAAAAAAAATCTTGCTCTTGATGCCCTGTACTTCACTTTCAGAATAACTAAATAAAACTCTTTCAATAATCTGCTAACAATCACAGAAAATCTAGAAACCCTAAATTTAAACCATGGACTAGATAGGAGTTATTTTATGTTGAAGACAGAACTTGCATGGAGTGAGAACATTTTATTAAAAATAATGCTGACTGCAAATCTTTTTATCCCAGAACTCCTCAAGAATTCAAGTTTCAAACTCACTGAATAGTTCTGGTTGGAGAAAAATTGAGGGGCAGAAAGGATCAATGGCATGAAAAACATATCCCAGTAGTCATAAGGAATATTTAACTGTTCAGAAAGGAACACAGATGGGTGGCTCCTGTGGTGTTTTGATTGAGATGCTCTCATTTTGCATAATCTTTTCTTACAGAATTTAAAAAAGCCTGGCAGAAGGAAAGGCACACATCACTGGAAAATAGTTGCTTAAAAAGATTCAGAAAGCAAATAGGCTGAAATCCAGCAAAATTAGTACCATTCAGTCCACATGCTCGCTCCTTTTCCATCAGGATGGCCCGTCTTCTCCTTAAAGGACTTTGAAGGTTATTTGCACCATAGATAATATGGGGATGGGGTGTTCCCTCCTTCTGTGGATGCTTTTTAATGGGCTCAATGAAGTAATCCCCATGGGGCAGATGGAAATATCCAGTCTGAAAATAAGCACAAAAGAGTTAATCTCTTCTGCTCAGTACTAGAAGACAAAAACAAATATACTCTTCATACCACCAACCCCAAGCTTTCCTCACAAGCCATTCATTACTCTGGAGAAATAGAAACACAACAGGTTTTCAGTATTTATTCTGCTGCATACATCTAGGCTGTTTCACACCTCACATTCATTACAGTCCAAAGTCAAACAGAAAAAATATCTCCTTCCTAATAACCTGAAACTGAGTCAAAGACTCTCATATTTTTGCAAAGCCAGTAAAAGGTCAAAAGCTGATTTGCCGAACATGATGCACAAGGAAGAGCTGCATCTTGTTCTTCTGGTGTTTTGCATCCATTCCCCAGAGATCAAGACTGGAATAGAAGCTGTTTCATAAGTGCAAATCGAAATTCTGTTCCCAGCTGCAGTCCCAAAATCAATTACCCAATCCATCAGACGGGCTGGACTGTGTGGTCCAAGTTTGTCTCAGACCATAAAACCTCAATGGCCCCCAGGCCAACACTACAATGGAAGCAATAAGTTTTTCATGAATTAGCAAGCCATTAAGAACATCCAGTACATCAGAGAAAAAGGCTGCAACATGTTGAAACTTCAGTATCAGCCTTCCTGCTTTGCCTAAGCTACAGGGCCCTTGATACCCATTGGGAATGCACAGGATCCTTGTACTCTTCACTCTGCCATGATCCAGGACTCAACTCCAACCAGGCATGGCCTCGGTCCATGGTGCCTCAGCACTCTGGCAGGGACTGCAAACATTGCAAAACCACTGTACTGTCCTTCCACATCAAGATATATGGAGCAGTATTAAATCTAAAAGCAGTGGATCTACTGACAACCCAGACCACACTGGATATGGGACAGGAGGCTGGGGTATTCCAGTCTTATGGAATCAGCTCTTCTTTCTTGCTGTGGTCAGTGCACCCTTCTTAGCCTATTCTGGAAGAGGGAAAAACAATGCACTAACAGTCTGTTCCTGCAGCTGATGTATTCAAACAGAATGGCAGACAAATTTTCAAATCTTTTTAAATATTCCAAAGCCTTAGAGTTTCTCTGAATAGTTGGGAAAGCCAGCATGAGGTTAAGGATATGAAAGAAATCGTATGAATGGAAGAAAAGCACTTTTATAAAACTATAAAATAATAATATTTTATAATCATTATAATCAAAATAATAATTATTTTATAATCATTATAAAATAAGTGTCTCTCATAGGAGACAAGGGGCAGCTCAGTGAGATACCTTCTGCCTCCACACATATTGCCACAGGGCCAATACATCCCACAGCAAACTTGTGCAAACAAATAACTGTGACTGTCATTTTACAGTTTACCCAACAGTTCTGAAGCTCAGAAACTCTTTCTTTCCAATTGAAGTCAAAGTTTTAAAGCCAGAGATTGGTGTTGGTTTGAAGCTGTGTTTATACTCCTAATGCACCAAAGGTTCAGGACTCACAGTCATATGTGTTTGCTCATCTGGGATTAGAGCTACTGCCTGTATGGGTTTTGTTTCATTTTTAAGAAAAAATAGATTGAGACTTCTGATTATTAAACAACACACAAAAAAGTGCTTATGTTTCTTATTAAATGCTTATGTTTCTTTTTAAATCATAAATCAAGGCACAGGATCAGAGCCACACACAGAAGCAGACACGTTTTATCCATGTTTACGTTGGATAAAACTTTCAGGGAAGAGTGAATCCATACAGAAAGAATGCATCTACAGTGGTCATAACAGGAAATCTGTGATGTGGCTTTCCTCATGCTCCTCAGGGAATCAATACACCTTCACAAATCCTTGCCCATTCCTTCTCATTCCACAGGGTTCAATCTTGCCTGGATATTTGTAATTTGTGATGGGATTATTTGATTATTTTATGGGGTTTTAAGACAGTTGGGACCAGGAAGAACTAGCCAGCTTCATGTGCAGACCTTGATTTTTGAAAGCAAATGGCAATAGTTGCCAGATTATTGTGTCAATGTCTATCTTCAACAAGAAAGGCCAGACAATTCTATAGAAGGTGAAGCAAGCCTATCAGTGGTAACCTCAAGCTCCCTCATCATTGCCTGCATGTTAAAATTCAGCTGTCTATTCGAGCTGTATGGAGTAGGGGGAAAAAGCAAAACTTCATTATATGAATGTGATTGTAAAGCCTATTTCCAGCACATTGAGGCATTCCAAAAGCTTCCACAGACTTCCACAGACTTACTGAACTCTTGCTCTTCATTTGCACTTTCACCCAGCACAGGCTATCCACCAACAAATTAAATGATGACGCTAACTGAGACCAAAGCATAAAAAGACCAATCTTCACATTAAACTTACTTCAAAGCACTGAGGACTGGCAAATTTCCCTTTGCTGATTAAATACATCTTTAGTTTTACTCTTCATAGCTGTTCTTTTCTGACTCACAAATATAACAGCAAGGAATTTTCATTTAACATCCATCAGATTTCAAGCTATGTAAATACAATATAAGCTTTTTCTGAGCTTCACCTGATTTTGAGTGCATTCACACAGCCCCAGAATACACAAAGGAGGGAAGTTATGAAAGCCTCATCAGAAAAAAGCCATTCATATTTACATTAATGAAAGGGTTATCACCACAGAAGAAAAGGACTGCAGAGAAGCTTTCCTCATTTGAACTTCCTCATGAAAAGCTACCATGTAATACAGCAACAGACAGGGTCAGAAAATAGGGGTGGAGAGTGTGTGTGTGTGTGGGTGGGTGTGGGGGTGTGGGTGTGTGTGTTTGTTTGTTTGGGGGTATGTGTTTCCCTCAAAGCCAACAGGTGAAAAATTTACAAATCTACCACAGTATTTTTTATGAACTGTTGTTCTCCCCTCTTTCAAATCTCACTCTTTGCCCTCAGATTCTGACATGCTGTGGCTGCAAATGTTTCCCATACTGTTTTTGGGAGTGCTGCTACATCATTTCATGGGATTTTTAATTCATGTGCCTCATTATTTTGACACAAACAGCTCCTTGAACATATCACATCTCCTACATTGCACGTCACTTGCCAAAAGGACACTGATGATCCTGGAACACCTCTTACTTAAAAGTTTTCAGCCAATTGTTTTGATTTTCAGTAGAATCTGCATTTTCCTGTGGAAAGCACATAGTTTTCACATATTTCTTTTGGTCAAAAACTCAGGAGTTTGTCAAAATATATTTTCTGGCATATTTTTTTCAATCAGTTGTACGTGGGAAGCTGAAGCTGAGTCCTGTGGGAAGGGAAAGAGCAGCTTTACTCTTGGCTATGGTTTTGAAATTGCAATACTACACCAGACAGGAGGGCCTAGAATTAGTGGGTGTTTGTTGGGAGAAAAACGGAGGGAAAAAACAACAGTGTGTAGTCCAAAGTTACAATAACACTACATTGACAATAATGCCAAAAAAAATCACATCTGTAGTGAGAACAGTGAGTAACTCCATGAAAACTAAACAATATTTCTGACAAGTTTCAAACAATAATTTTGACAACAGGACAGTGACAGAATCTGAAAATACTGCAACTTTTAGAAGCAACATGGAAGAAGATTACAAGATCTGAGTTTTACCTTTAGGTACGTTGCTCCAGGTGCTTATTATAATTGTAATACATGGTAAGAGAAACTATGTTTGAATAAAAGAATTAAAGAAAAAATTGTGACATATGAAACATGGATTACCAGAGAACTGCAGCTGCAAATAATCTAAACTGAGCTGATGAAGTAAACTATCTGTTAACATTACATGCTAAATTTATTTTAGCTAATCACTTAGTTCCTTTCTGTATGTCCCTTTTTCCCCCGGAATCTTTCTTTTTGAATTTCTCATCTATTCCATTTCAGCTAGAAGAAAAACCTAGCACCCAGATGAGATTTTTCACTACATCCTCATACCAAACTAGAAAAAAAATACACCAGCCATGATGTTGCTGAGAACAGAAAGAGCTTGGGCTATTTAGGTACTGAGTAATTTGATGAAAAACTTTCATTAACACCACCCACTATAACTCTTACACATTTTTACAGAAAAAAAACCTATGCTTTTAGCACAACTTAGTGAAGAAAGTGTTGTGATACTGAAACACAGCCTTGTGGTTTAACACAGCTTTGGTTTGAAATAAAAATAGCTTATTTTTATGACAAAGTAAGTGAAAGAACAGAATACTGTAATTCCATTAGATTTTACATACTTTTGTCACACTTGCCATAATATTTTAGGAACTGACAGAAAAATGGCCAGAGGTGCAAAGTTATGCCCTGAACAATGTGAGCTCAGAAAGTTCAGACACAGAGGATAGGGGGGGAAAATAGCCAAATTTACAGCAAGATGGACTTTTGTGGAAGAAAATAAGGTATCTGGAGAGGAAGGACTGTCTGACATCCCCCAGTTCCCATGGGACCTATGAGTTCTGGATACTTCAGAGAGAGGGGTCTTTCTGGCTGGGAGCAAATCCTCTGCCAAGGAGAGAAGTCAAGTCTCTAGGGCCATGTCTATCAGCTACCATACAACTACTTAAGATACACAATCACTCAGAGAGACTTGGCAGAGATCAGTCCTCCAGGTTATAGCACCAGCTTGATGTTGACCACACTCAACTTCATTTTTTTCTCTTCACTCTTTCTGGATAAGGTTATTTAGGATAAGTCTTAAGAAGCTAAGGCATTAAAACACCCCACCTGTTATAAAACATGTAAGAGAAGCAAACAATCCAAAATATGCATCCATTTGCCCCTCTGCTGTGACACAGATACAGTTCATTCAATAATTCCGAGTCAGGTGTCACTTCTATGGACCTTGAACTCACTCTAAGCTTTGCACAGAATCTGAAGCAGCCCAGGTACATTCATTTCTACTGAAGGAAATTCTCTGTGAAATTAATCTTCTGTAGAGACTGCAGCATGCTCACTTGAAAATATACGACTTGGAGCACATAATTTTAAAAGACATCTTTGTTCATGCTTCTTTCAGGTCATGGCATCCTTCACTGCCATCTTTATTGTCCATCCTAAAAACATTTATTATTTCTTCTATTTTGTGATTTTCCTTAAAAGTAAACAGTCCAGGTATCTTATTCCTACATTTACCCTGCTGCTGCAGCTGTATTTGCACAGTAGAAATATCCCATCTTCTTTTCTCATTACAGAAGTCCACAAATGATGGTAATTTCCTGGCCATTAAGTTTCTTTGAGCTTCGTTAGGTAGCATCTCTGCAGCTTTGAAATCCAGCAGTTCATGAAGAACATGAAGCTCCTACAACTCTGTGTCCAGCAGCAGTCACTTCATGTTGTCTGTCTCCTTTCCACATTCTCACTTTATACTTTTTGAAATACGTCCCATTGGATCCACACAAGCCAAAACTGTCCTTCTTTGCTGCACTTAAAGCTCAGACACACCATTAAATTCCAACAGAGTAAAACTTTTTTGCCCACTAGAGTGCTAGCAACTGGACATTTTTATGGTCTTGAAATAAAGATAGTATTTAATAAATTTTACACAGCCCTCAGTGCTGAAATAAGGTGTGTTTGCCACACACTGAGCATGCAGCAGATAGATGGCATGGCACAGTTGATGAAAAATTCATTAACTCAATCACAGTTTCAACTCTTCTTCCATTTACCAGTGTGATTTTCACACTGCAGCTGAGACAGACCACCAAGGACTGCCTCAAGTCCAGAGCACTCTGAAGATCTGAGGCTCCTTCTGTCAGTATTTCCTTGTTGCTCAACTGCTGCTGAGTCCCCTGGGTCTCGGAGGAAGACAAGATCACAGTTCTTTGGGCTGCCTGGTCTGCCCAAAGGCACTGAGGTGACACCCCACCAGCACAGCCTGGGCGCATGGTGCCTCGCCAGCGCTCTGAGCCACACAGAGCTACATCAGCTGAAGATGTTACCTTCAGAATTACATATGCCCAGATGAGTTTCCTCCTGCAAAAGTCAGCCATGCCACACTTGCACTGCATCAAGCAAGGACTATGAAAAAGTAATAAGGTCTCAAGCTGTATGTCAGGGTGAATAAAATAGCAAGCTAAATATAAGTTTGAAAATCAATCAGCTTTGCTATCCAGCTTGAAGGACACTCTTTGGTGAACAGTAACATACCTTTTATGAGTTTTTTATTATTCCCATATTTATGCTTTGCCCTTTACCCTCCTCCCCTGTTTTTATATTTGAAGCTTTAATGGTAACTAGTGGGGAAAAAAGTAATAAAAACCCCGCTGCTTTTTCAAGACCAAGAAACTTACTTTGACTTTAGTCCCAAGAGGGTGAGATTATCAAGTTTTTACTTCATTCGGGATCAAAAAACGACTCAGGCAAATGTTACTGTTCTGAGACAAAACAAAGAGTTTTCCCAATTCCTTCACAGACAATTTGGGAGAGTAAGAAAGAGCAACAGCTGTTTTCTTCATGGAAAATACTCTTGAAATATCTCACTCTGATTTTTCTAATCAAATTTTTTCAGAAAGCATTGTATCCAGGGGGCTCACATGGTACTAACTGGGGATTTTTACCTCGTTAATATTAAAACTGCCTTTCATGAAAACGCAAATTAACTATGTAAAAATAGTTTGTACTTCTCAGCATTTGAAATCCCCTCTGACACTCTGAATGAGAAGCGCTGAAGCTTTGATTTGGAAGCCAGTACATTTTCACAGTTTACAAAACAGGTTACGTTTGATGATTTAAAGCCTATCTAATGTTGAAGAGTAAAGATTTAACACCAGATTGTTAAGAGGTTCTGTGCTTAAACAGTGGTTTCTATTAAGAATGAAAAGACAGGCAAGAGGATTCACAAAGCAGACATGATCTCTAATCACAGACAGAAAGCACCACAGTTGTTCTGGCTTCCTGCTCACTTATATTCTAAAACTAACTTCAAGCCCGTGAGCATGACAATGTTAATACTGCAGAGTTCAAACTTTATTAGAGAATAACTAAATGCAAACATTTGATCAAATGACAAGTGGCTTTGTTTCTATTGACAAGTATTGTTTGTATTACTGTGACCTACAAGACCCCCAGTCAACAGCCAGAAAGCAGAGATACAAATGATGACAGCTGCCACAACATGTGCAGATGGATGGAAGAAAGCACAATTATCCCTTTTTCCAGTGGATGAAAATCTGTCAGGAATCTTACTCCTCTCAACAGCAAAGCAAGGGAAGGTCACAGCCAAACTTCTTCATCTCAATAGAAATTATTTTGCTTGATGAAAAATAAGGCTGTGAGGCAACATCAGACTGACCTATGCGATGATGCTCTTCTCCTCTCTTCACTCTGCTCAGCCCAAAACCAAGCAGTGATGTCAGAAGCAAACAGGATATTTTAAGTCTGCATTTGTCATCATAGGTGTGTTGTGAGAGGAGGATTCTGCCTCTTTTTTTTCCAAACCCATGAAGCTTCACAGCACAGACAGGACTTAAGAATGAATTTCACCATGCCACGGAAGGGTCATTCCATCACTTAACATCAGTGTCATTTCAAGGTGACCTTAAAGGCAGCCCATACTGATGCCCTCAGCCTCTTCTTTACTTACCAACCACGTCTCTAGTGCCTTTCCAGAAGGTGACTTCCCATTACCAAAGGACAAGCACAGTAACATGGAAGCATCTTCCAATGAACCCATGAGGAGTCATGGATTCTGCAGCTTGAAGCACACTGCCCTTGTACCCAGGGTGGTGTGTGCAAGCAGCTGCTCCATTTTCTTTGCACAGCCTTGTGACAGCCTGCAAGCCATGCTCAAGCTGCAGCTTGTTATGCTGTCCCTGGGAGGAGTGAAGGGGGAGGGAGCTTATCAAAACCAAATACCTTACAAAACAGGAAAGTTCAGTCCCAGCTGAGGGCAGCTGTGGTGAGTGAGTAACACATTACACCAAAAAGGTTACTCTGCACCACTCTAAACTAGTCTCTGTTTAGAAATGGACTGAAAGTAGGAACTGGGATGTGGAAGGAGAGGGGAGAAGAAATTAAATGAAACTATAAAAGTAAGATTCAAACTGAGATCCAGTACTTGCAGGACAAAGTGAAGTCTCTAGTACACAGCTCATGCTCAGCACTTGAACCGGCATGATGGAAACTGGCAATCACCACAGATGTGCTGAACTCCTTCTGGCCTGGAGAATGATGTGCTTTCATGACTGCATCTGGCACACCACCACAAATGTTTTTACAAATCTACTATGAATCCCCGTTCTCTCTCATACACAACAAAGGTGGAGGCTTATCTGATTCAGCAGTGGATTCAGGTCCATTTAAAAGCACAAAGCTTTTAAAAGATTTAGCTCTGAATGTGATGTAAACCCCTCCTTGAAGTCTGAATTCTGATTGAAATCCATTCTCACTAATATGAGAGGTACAGTGCACACATTGATATATCATCAAATTTACCTGTGCAGACCTAACACTAAAGCTCACAGGCAGGAAATTAACTTCCCTCTCACAGCTGCAGAGAGATGACTTATACTGTGAAATACAAGTTGTGCAAAAAGCCCACTCCAGTAAAACCAAAAGCCTGCAAGACAAACAAATACTCCTTGGCAGGATGTACTCAGTAAAAACCAAATCAAATTTGATACAAAACCAGTAACTCAGTAAACTACTTAGACAAAGACTAGCATAAAAACTCAGGTAATTCCCAGGACTCTTCTGCTGGGAGAGGGATCTGATGAAATGTCAAAGGTGTCTGAGGTGATGGATACTTTAAAGTGCTTCTGAAGCTGGTGGCAAATCAACAAGTTCAACACTTTCCAGAGAAAGGCTGTGTGTAATAAACACCTAAAAAGGCTTAACAGGGAAAACAGACAACAAGGGGAAGCAGCAAGTGGCACAGACACTCTGGAGAGTTCCTGCCTCTTTGCCCTAGCAAAAAAAGTAGGGGGGAGCTTCAAAACAAGCTGGAAGGAAATGAAACATTTTTTCACCCAAGTCAGAAGGTTCACATCCCTCCTGTGCTGGAGCCCAGCTCTGGATGCAGTGCTCCAGGTGGGTCTCAGCAGAGCAGAGCAGAGGGGCAGAATCCCCTCCCTGTCCTGCTGCCCACGGGGCTCTGGATGCAGCCCTGGAAACAGTTGGGTTCTGGGCCAAACATGTCTCTCCAGTTTAGAAACAAGGATGTCATGTGGCACAGTGCCAAATGCTTTGCCCAAGTCCTCCTAGATGCCACAAAAAACTGGAAATCAGAAATGTTTTAGAGAGGTACCAGAAGAAATGGCTGAATAAATTTATCTAAGGAAGATTAGTCCCTCATTTTTGAACAGAAAAATACCACCTGCAGCACAGAAACAGACTGTATGTCAAGGAGATATTCCTAATTTGCAGCCTTTTTGTACTCGTCTTGCCAGGAATCTGCTATTGATCATGATTTCCTTCTGAATGTCAGTCACATACTCAACAAAGCCAAAGGTCTGGAAAATTAAAACTCTCCACCAAGAAAGAAATATCCATCTGCTGCTCAGATGCTGTCTTTGCCGGAGCTTTTTCAATAGAAAAAGAGGCTTTCTTGGTTGAGTGCTTCTTCATTCTTTTTGCAGTCCAAAGGGCTTGTCCCTATTGTACCTTTCATGCTCCAGGTTTCTATTTCCTTGAAGCTGTAACATCAGCCTCAGACACCCTCAGGGATACCCCTCTGTCTGTGCAGAACATGTGCATACCTCTCACGTCAGACTAATCCTTCTTGTCCCAGACTAACTTTGGGGCAGGCTGACCTTATACTGCCATAGGTCTCAAATCCTCATGCAAGCAGCGACCACTTCTTTTAGAAGTGTCCATTGTACAAACCATTCTTGGGAAATACACTTTTGTCTGCCTGCAAAAAGAAAATGTCTTAGTTGTACAACTCACCCATGAGTTCAAAGGATATGGCTTCAGTCTAAAAATGATTCATTTAAGATTTTCATTTCACACTGTTTTGATATGTGGATATGTGTGGGTTTTTTTCTTTGTAAACTATTCCTGTAAAAAACCAGGTTTTGAAAGTAGAAAAAATTACTAGTTCTATTTCAAACTGACAAGAATTAGACCTTCCATCAAAATCATTCTTTATCTGCAAAGAGACTGGTTTCACTGTTTTGGAAATACAACACTTTTTGCAATAAAAGCATAGCATTTAATTTTGTCTTAAAAGCAGCAGTCAGCCTTTTAGGGTTGAATGCAGTATGCCGTAGCACTAAAAAAAGGCCAAAATAGAAAAGAATTGAGCTATTTATCTGGAGAAAAAAATGCAGTAAAACCTTCTTTGGAACCAAGCAGGTGAGGAAAAGTACTTTGCTATAATAATAAAAAGACTAATTTTCTTTCTGTTAGAGTTCTGCTGTCTTCTTTTGCTCACAGAGTGTTAAAGTTTTCTCTCTAAAACTGGCATATTTTGAAATCCTCATAATGTACCTCCCAGGAATTCAGAAACTATGAACATCCCTTTAAACTCAAAAAAAGGGCACAGATGTTCAGCTTTTCTAAGAATTCAGCTGTTTGTTCCCTTAGGACTTTCGATACTTTTTGTATGACACTGATACAGTGATACGTAGAGAAAGATGCAAAAGAATAAGTACTTTTTGTACAGATAAGAGAGATGTTGTCTGCAAATAACATACATTCCTCAAGATATGCTCTTGGTTCTCCACAATATAATGTTTTACTAAAGAAGTTTACATGAACACAAAATCTTCAGCTACTACTCAGCATGAGTTACTATTCTAGGAATACTAAAAATTAAAAAACTTGGTAACAATGGGAAGAAATAGAAGAGACTAAATATTAATACATAAGCAGTTCTGACAGAATTCCAATGGACTTAAGAGTTCTTTAAAAGAGAGATGTATTTGATTCACAAACCTCTAACAGGCTTTTGTGTAGCCAGAGAACTACAAACAAATTTATGAAGGAATTCTGGACTGAATCATCAATATTTCACAATATTCCTCTCTCAAACTTGAACTTAGACAAACAGTACATACAATAAGCAATTCATTCTGCTCTCACTATTGGCTGGAGTTGCACAGGTAAGTACCAGAATTTTACTGCAGAAATCTTTTCACTGAGACATGAGACTGTGACCTTATGAAAGACACATTCTCAAATGAGTTTTTTTCTACAGCATGGTGACAGATCCTGACAATTCCACTGAAGCATCAGTAATGGAAGTGCTACCATTGAAAAACAATGGTTTTGCACAAGGGAAGGGAAAGGGAGGGGGTTTTTTTCTGTTTCTTTGTTTGTTTGTTTTTGGGATTGTGTGTGTGTGCGTGTGTGTGTTCCTCTCCAAAACAATTCAGGTAAGATTTTCTCATGTTGCTGTGTTTCTTTGTCAGCCTTTTATATTTTTCCTCTATGACAATGAAAATGAGAAAATAAACAAATACATCTCTGGCTCTCCACCTCATAGATTTATTTGCAGCAGGAATGGACCTGACAGCCTACACCACACAACAAACTACATGTGGATTCCAAAGGCAATGAATAATCCCCTGATGGCTCAGATGAAAACACAAGCATTGTTCCCATCCCTTCTACTGTCACTTTAAAACATGCTTGACCACACTCTGTGCTCAGTACTCAAAACAGAGAGGCACTTAGAGGTCCCAAACTCAAATTTGGTATGAGAAGACTTTCAAGACAGATTCTGTCAGAGCAAACCAGAATCACAGGGCTGGTTTAGTGCAACTGGTAGTTAAAAATCCCTTTTGGGAGGCTTCTTTCCCCAGTGCTGCTGGCTGTTTTCCAGTAGCTACATCACCTAATCCTAGACGAGGACACACTTTCTTTTGTCCTTCCACAGCCAAAACCAGTTATTGTTGGGCCAGAGATCTCTGAATTCTGCCAAATTTTCTTCAAAACATCAAGATTCACACAAATGTTTTTACAGTTTCAACAGTCTGCCCAGTGCTGCTGAGAGAACAGCCACTCTCCTGCTATGCCTGCTCAGACACTGCTCAGATCCCTCCTCCTTTGGCTCTGTATTTCCCTGTGCACTTACTGCCCAAACTGTCTAAAACCCCATGTTTGGCTTCCTCACATAATGTGATCCCATTAATTTAGCACAGTCTTAGATTACCTTTCACTGAGGACCATTAGCAAAATTACATATAAAGATAAGATGTTTTTATTTTCAGTCTCCTTAGTTTTCAGTCTTTTCTCATGGTTTTTTCCATAGTTCAAGTCTCAGCCTTTGTCTTCTGTGGCTCCAGGGAAGCTGTTGGGATTTGATTGTCTGACGTCCTTAAACAATAATCCTGCTAATTCAGGAAGACTGTAGCACAGCTGCAGAAGTGAAAGATTAGCTCCAGCTCCAGCATTTGAAACCGTGTAGCAGAGAAAGCAACCAAATGAGGGATAAGCAAAAGATACGGTTACACATATACGCAGAGATTAAAATCAAGAACACACAAAACACAAGGAGTACAACAGGCATCTCAGCAGGATCCCTACAATCACAGAAGATTTGAGAAACTGTGCTCTACAGCTACACTAGAACTGGCACAATCAATCCTCAACTTGCAACAAACTTTGTGACCTTTGTCTCATTCTGCTAGTAATGCATAAACACAAATAAGTCAGTTGAACTGAATCTGCAGTCCTTCAGATGGAACATTTGTCGAAAAAATATATACTAGCCCTTTTCAAACTGTAGAGAAATTATTTTCCGTTATTGCCATAGATCTTTTAGAAATATCATGCTTGCACATGTGCCTGTAAATGAAAAAGAGACTGAGACAAAAGAGACTATCAGCCAGTATTACTGATCCACTAATACAGATTCTTCTGCATAAGGAACCCATGTGGATTTTTGGACAATACAGTGAAACCCACAATTCCAAATTACCTGGAGGACTACCAGCTGAGAAACAAAAGATTCTAACACTACTATTAGTGACATTAATACCCCGTAGCAAACACTGCTTCCTAGGTGACACACACCATCTACACATATTAGGGCCATTCACAGAATTGCCAGCATTTGAAGCTGGGTTTCTGAACTGAAAGGCCCAACAAACTCAGGATCAAACAGAAAACTTCATTCCTTTTCGTGAGAGGAAAAGTTTGAACAGCAAAATGTATGTCTTAACATCTTCCAAAGAAAAACATCGCTTTCCAGTCTGCATTCATCCTGCTGCCTTTTATTCTACACTCACAGTCCCACAGCAGTTTTTGGTGATATTTATGCAGAACCTACCACAAGGCCTGTGACTCAGACACACAGCACTAATAATAATTCACAGCACTACTGCCATGCGAATTATTACTCTTTATAACAATAACAGTAAAAATGAGTAATACCCCACATGAGAAAGGTTTATTTTATCATTCAGGCTCCCTATAGAGATATGGCTTGAAAAACAATGCAATAAACAACACCATGTACACTCTTTTGCCACAATGAGATGCATAGGCAGGTTTACAGACCTCCCTGTGAGTCTCAGAAACAAAAAAATCCATGTTACAGCCAAAGCTACAAGATGTTATGGGCCACGTTTTACCTCTTGAGGAACCCATCAAACCCTCTGTGTGGTAGCCAAGGCACAGTTCATTATAAAAACATGCATCCTATGGATCTCTAAGACTGGCCACCAATTAAGCCTTTTTTTTTTTTTTTTTTTTTTTAATGCTTGCCAGAGTCCAGTATGTGTTAAACATATACAGATATACAATATACAGAGGAATCAGAAGCACATCAGGAAGTCTGTCTGTAAATGAGACAATTGCCTGTGTATTAAAAGTTTGTCTGCCTGTACTTCCACAGATGCACTTCTAGCCCTCCAGAACCGCAATCTATTCATTTCCTCCCAAACTGTAACAAAATCTGGGCTAAACCTTTTCATTATTTTGCAACATTTATTACTTTCCATACACAGTATAATATTCCCAGAAATGTTTCACAATTCCTATGCTGCAAATGAAACACAGTCTTTTCTTGGATAATTAACAGAAGACATCTCTGCAATGAGCAAAAGAATAAGGGTTTCATCACAGTCCCCTCTTCCAAAAGGGCTTCCAAGGGGACTTCTAATAGGAAAGCCTGTGGCCTGATTTCTAGTAGAAAAGCCCAGACAGAAAAATAATCTGCAAGCAGAATAGTGAAATGCACATGAGAAGAACTTTTGGATTAATTCCTAATAGATGTCTATCCAAGTTCTGACCTACCCACGTAGACCACAGCATCCTTCTACCAACATCTAGGATTTTGAAAATAGATCCATTTAATAAACAGCACATTTTGTAATTCACCATCAAAGAAAAACATCGTTTTACCATATTTGGAGGAGCACTTTAGAAAACTTTATTATGTTCAGAGATTCTGTTGAAAAAGACCCCACAGTATTTTCATTCCGTGTTCAGGTGAGTACTCTTGTGACTGCCTCATGGTGTAGTTATTCTTCTGACAGCCCTTTCACCTGCACTGGATGTCTCAGTTGTCCATTTGGACACAATTAACCAAGTTAAAAGGTTGGAGAAGTCGGTGGTATTGCCATCATGTTTTGTTTTCATGGGCTATCAAGGAATCAAGTAACAAAGTTTGTGCTTCTGCTCAACTCACTCAGGAGATTGCTGCAGCAGAATTCTACCTCTGTGAGTCTGCCATCCAAGAACTACCTAAAACCACCCGCTGAGCTAAACCTCAATAACATATTTTAGGATCACTGACTGAAGGACAAGGACTGATTCTGAGGGCTCATAGCCTGATGTGATGAAGTTGTGAAAGCCTTCACAGAAGAAGAGTTGCAGGCACCAGGGTGATTGAAGGTACTGCTCAGGCAGGTCTCCTCATGACAAGTGTCTAATGGTAGAGATCTGGACTCTGGTGGGAGGGACTTCGTGACAGAGGCTCTGTTTTTCAGTTCAAGCAGGTATTCCAGGCATCCTTATATCTCTGGTGTATTTCCCAAATGCTTGTGGGGTCAGTGCGGGACTCCAGACTGAACTGCGGGACTGAATTGAGGGACTATGCAGGATTCCAGACTGAATTGCTGTGGGGTGGTAAATGTTGAGTCAAGCTGGAGATAAGCCAGAGATGTCCTAACTTTCTGAAAAGGCAATGTTTAAGACATGCTGGTGCAAGAAATAACCTTAAAGTCTTCCTTCCTTCCTTCATTCACTCTTACTTTGCTCCTTTTAAGACTGAATGTTGCTGAATGATATGGCAGGCTTAGCAGAACTCAGACACCTTTCCTCACTGAGACACCAAAGCATCTTTGAAAATTCAGAGACTGGGAGGGATGTGAATGGTCAAGCCCACAGAGAGGCTGGGGGAGCAGCAAGAGCTACTACACAAAGCCCTTGAGCTCTTGTGAAGGTCTGCTGCTGGTTCCCAGAAGAAAGCCCAGTGAGGGAGCTGCAACCTGCAGTGAACAGACAAGCCCTTGGAACAGACAAGTCCATGTAATTGCGTGGCACTAGACGACAGCAGAATGTTTTGTCAGGAAGGTCTTTTGAAAAAAGGTCTTTTTCTGATCTTTTGAGAAACTACTGAGCCTCACAAGTGGAATGTCCTCAAACTTTCAAAGTTTGAGAGCGTGATTTAAGAGACAGACTAAGACCCAGTGATGACTCCAGACAGAATTTAACTTGATAGAGAAAGTTCCCTCAAGACGAATCTTTTTGTTGTTTCTTTTAATAATGGATTCGGTGAATAGCCAGGAGGATAAATAGTTTCAAAACCTTTCCTGACAGTTCAATGCACCAAAACCCACTTGCTGGTAACTATGGGCAGTACTAAGTCACAAAGGTTCAAGAAATGGACTGCCTTTTTCCTCTTGAACTAGAAAGAAACAGCCTTCCTCCCCAGACAATGACTGCCTGTGGGCAGTTCAGTTAAAGATCTCTAATCTCCTGGCATTGACTACTCATATTTGCCCATCCCTATTCTTCACTGACAGAACCTTTGTTACCATCATGATCAGAAGCACCTGCTCTCTGTCTGCGGTAAAGACACTAATTTCTTTTAACCTGCAACACACAGAATGCAATACTGGAAGTGCCTTTTTATTCTGACTTATGCAGGTTTGACTTGTATTCTGATGCAATACATGTGATAATGAGTAACAGATAGAGTTAAAATACATAAATTGCTCTTATGCCATATTACCAAGCTTCCAGCAGTGAGATAAAACAAAAAGAACATCAGGAAGAGTCACTATGTGTAGCACTACAACAGGAGAAGGAAATATATATTCCCTGACTACAGCTGGCCACCAGTTCAAATGCTGACCAAACACACTTAAGAAGTCATTGTGCAGTAATGACCCTGTTTATGCTCTGATTTTTCTCTAAGCTATGCTATACAGTAAATTGAGGGAGTTCACTGTAAATCTTGTTGAGTAAATTCCCATCAGTGGGAACTGGACTCTGGAGAATGGACTCAAGGCTACACTCTGAGGCTCAGTGAACCCAAGCTGAGACACAAGTCAGAAGTGTAAGTTTGAAATGGAAAAGAGAGATTACTAGTTGTGAAATGAAAGGAACTCATGCCACCATCACAGCCACATTATGCAGCAAGGTGAATGCAGAGTCTTCAGCAGCAGTTCTTAAGTAACTCAGAAGATACTCTACAGCAGAACCAAGGAGCATCTACCAATTTTGTGGCTGCCAGATGATTACAGAACAACTATCAAGGAAACTATTAATTTAATCATGTAAACCAATGTCCTGCATTAGAAAAGAGACCACATATTGACTACTTTTAGGGAGCCTTTTCATTGTCAATCTTATCCCTTTGGGTTCCCTCCCTGTCCCTGCAGTGCCTTGTCTCTGGCAAAGCTGGTAAAAATGAATCCCAGATGTTACATTTATTCTTACAAGTTGAAACACACAAAAAATAATTACCCTACTAGCACTGGGCTGATTGGGGCCATTCAGCTCCACACATAATTTAGTATTTTTCAAAGTCAATATTAAACTCCAGACATGGCACTCATCAGACCAGATGTAAATATATACCCTTAAGCTTGTGCTCTCAGAATCTCTTTCCCCATCACTGAAGAACAGGCAAGTTCATCTGGTCTGAACCATCAGTCTTGGGATGAGTTGAACTTCACACAAAGTGCCCTGGCAAGTGTCCTCTTCACTGATCCTGTAGGTCTGCACAAGCTGAGAAGGGGACAGAGTCATATTCCAATCAATACATCTCATTTAGAGTGACCTGGGATACCACTCCAGTAATTTGTGCTCCACTGCAGCCTTCTTTCTGCCACAGTGGTGAACACCACCTCTACTCAGCTGTAAAACCTGAGTGCTGCCAAGTCTGTATTGCTGTGTGAAATTCAGACACCTGGGGCACAACGTCTTCATTTAACTTATGTAAAATTTGGCACGTGTAGCCACTGCAGCCCTACAAGCAGTACTGAGAATATTCTCTACTGTGTAGAGATATTCTAATCATCATATGAGGAACAGATGAAGATTCTGGAATATGTTTAATTTCTAAATTATGATCATTTGCAGTAACTCTTCATTCATCAAACTAATGAAACATTTAAAACCATTAGGCACCGGAAGCAAAATATAAGTATTTAATTGAGAAACACATATCTAAATAGTCTCATTAATTTATGAAACTGAAAATCTTTGTGGAATTTTTTCCACACAGCTTTCTGATCTTCTCTGCTTTTAATGTAGGTTTTATGAATTCACTATTTTCATTTCTTTCCTTTTGATGACCATTTCATTATATTGAAGTAATAGTGGCAATACCAGTGAATAAAATACTGGATCAGACAGTATTTGTGAGGTTTTACTGTGAATAACACTATTCAAAGAATACTACCTCCCTGTACTGTCTTTATTTCTATAGTTCAGAAAGCAGTCCTGTAAGACATTTAATTCTTCCATCCCATTCCAATACAGCTGAAATTACAGTGCTCATTTTCATCAGCAAGTTGTAGGTATAGTGAAAGAAAAAAATGACAAAGCAGTTTGTAAAAATGACACTGCATATACACTAAAAGATCTTAACCCTGAAAAGATGTCATTTAATCTGTATTATTTTTACTAATTCATATAGATTATGCTTCTTCTATGTGTCCTCTTGGTACAGTTTAGAACACATAATGCTACATATACTGCGTCAATTCTCAAAGCATAAAGTTTGGGACCCCATAAAACAGATAAGGTCAGGAAACACTACCCCCTCAGACCATTCAGCTTCTTAAAGCTAGATTCTTAACAGAAGAGGTGTGCAAATCTGTGAAAGCACAGTCACTCTGTACAAATCTTTCATTTGCCTGAGATTGCTGGAAGACTGAAACATGAAATCTGAGATTTGTCTGCTTTGGTTTTCCAACATGGATACCAAGAAGAATATGTTTATGAAAGATACCTTTATGAAAACTGACCTTCTTCAAAGCGTGCATGGATGAAGGGGAATTCAGTCACAGAGAACTCTGCCAGTGCTTTCCAGTGCAAGGTTAGACTGTGCTTGGAGCAAGGTTTAAAGAGGTCTTTTCAACTGGGTGGAGGACAATTGCATTAAAAAGGGAAGGCAATCCTTAGTTTCTTGTGAGTGGAAAACACAAACCCATTCTTCCTCCAAAGTATAATGCCAATAAAGCTGTTATGTACTATGTGGTGTGACAGATAAAAATCATTCCTCTCTTATGTACTGGCTTCTGCAGTGACACAAAAATACTTCTGAGCTAAACACCATTTCCTCAAAGCCTTCCTTGCAGGTCCTTATTGTCCTGCAGAATCCTTTCCTAGACAGCTGCAACAGCAGGCAGAACCTAATGTTTATTATCCCTTTCAAACCTTCTTCCCTCTCTCCTTGCTAAGGCTCCCTACCAGCCTTCCATTAATTGCAAACTGGAAGTCAGCAAAGAGCAGCTAAACTGGAATTAATGCAGTGTCCCACACAGCCCATGTTTGCCTTGAATTTCTGTCTGCTCCCAGAGCAGAAGCGCTGATTAGACAAATGGGACCTTTCCTGGCTATTTAGGAATTCTAACTGGTTTTAAAACAGCAGTATGGGTAAAACTGTACACAGGCTTAGTGACAAGGTCTTCACTGCCAGCTGCATGCACCAGCTTTCAGGGTACTTCTTAAATTCTTCTCTTTAATTCCACTGATTCCATTAATCAAAATTATGAGTTTTCAGCTGAGAACAGCATTATTTTTTAGTTCAGATTATGCCAGTTCTGCTTCCCCAGTGCAACAACTTCACAGGCTGGTGATGAAAGATACTACGAGAGTGTTAGAAACTCCATTAATATGAAGCGTAGTTTGTCCAAACAATCAAGCACTAAATAACACCAGAATGGCATTTTTGTGCTAATAACCCTGTCCATGTTCCAAATTCCAGTCCTCCTGTGTAATCATTCCAAAAAAGTTGCAGCTTATTGCAGCTATACCTAATATGGCATTGAGTTTCAGATTTTGGACCACTGCACTGTGCTTATAGACTATTTCTGAATAAAATCCTCCTCATCAGCCAAATTCTAAAATGAACAGAAAAAAGCAGGGGCACATTCCACTTCAGTTCTTTGCAGTAACTCCATTTTTCCCAATACAATCAACAGTTTCTCAAGTCCTGTGCAAGTATTTAACTAACATTTCTTTAAACATCAACATACAATTCATGGGCACATCACTAACATAAAACCTCATAAGTAAGGCCTGATAACATATCCGTTTTTTGGTTGTTTGTTTCTATATCAAAACTGCAATGGAAGCTGACAGGAACTGAACATCCAAAAACTTGTGATTTTATGTTGTCAAAGAATAAATGAACTCTCTGACACTTCATAATAAATGTTTTAAAGCAGCGACCACATCTGATTTTCATCTCTCTGCATTCAGTTAGTGTATAAAACGGGATAGTACCCGTGTTACCCAATGTTAGCCAATTTTGCTTTGTGAAAAATTAATGAATTTTTGTGTCACACTGATGAATACAGAAAAACTCGAAAAAACTACCTAAGTCTGTTCACAAAAAAAGAAAAAAAAAGCTAAAAAACCAAACATGTTCTCATCAAACAACACAGTAAGCAATGAGAAACCGTTGAATTAGCAACAATTGAGTGTCATTATGAACACTTGAAAGAAATCAATACAGAAAGCATTTATGAACAAGTGTTTGAAAGATCTCATACCACATGCACCCTTGATTCAATACGACTTGTAACAGAAACACTGCAGCAGGCATTTCTCAAACTTAAAGTTGTTAAGGTGGATTTCTTCAATAAAACCCTTTTTTTTTTAATTTGCTGTGCATCCTTCCCACACACTGCTATCTTTTGTAGCAGTGATATATTTGAGAAGTACACTATGCTTACTGCTCCAAAGCATCTTCCATCAATACTAAAGGGCATACAGCAGAATGGAAATTACCACGTGGCATGGAGTGGAAACTATTAAAAAAAAATAGAACCAAAACCAGAAAGAAAACAAAGCGCACACAACCCACAAGAACAGAGCTTTAGCACAACTGTTGTAATTCTCAGTAATAGAATTACAGGATTGTAAAAAAACCCACACATATGGCTCTCCAGGACCTGCTACTCACAAACACATGTAATCAGCAAAATCCTATTTCTGAAAGCTCAAAAGGATGAAGGACACTGAGTCTGCTTCCTAGAGACTGAGCTTGTTACTTTGAATGAATATCCAGACATAACCAGGCATTCAACATCTCAAACAAACTTCTGGATACAGTAATCCTTGTTTTTGCTATTTTGGATTTGTGTTTCTCTTAATTTATTTTGCATGCAAATAGCATCCTATTCCTGCAACCTGAGGAGACTTTTTCAAGCTTTCAATAAAATTTCTCCTAAAGAAGAAAATGAAGCAGTTCTTCTCACCAGGTTCACCTGAAGTTATTTAACTCAATTTACTTTGACACAATCAGAACCAGGGGAGACCAGCAAGAATTTCCAGCAAGCGAAAGCTGATCAAAAATAAACAGATTCACCCACTGTTGTATTGCTCACATCATATCCCATATTTTTTCTTTGTGCACACTTTTTCAGCGCTCAGACTATACCACCCAACCACCCATCTACACCTTAGTCCTAGAAATCTTTCTCCCAGGAAACTTCTCTCTCAGGAACTCAAATAACAGCCTGTAAAGTTTTCTGTAAAAATCTGCCACCTGTGAGAAGGACAGCACTTCTCAACCTCACCAAAGAAGATTTTTAAAGAACAAACAGCAATGATGGATAAGGTGTCCTTAGTGATAGAAAGAAAATATCCAAATATCTTCAGGCCTCAGATGCAATTCTAAACTCAAACCAGTTCTCTCTAGCTGCGGACATTTGGGATGAGTCAGATGCAAATGCATTCCAGCTAAAAGATTGGAAAAAACACTTGTGGTAACATCCTTTAGAAACAACCTAATCATATTTTTAGCTGCACATGGTTGTGGAAAAAACCTAGAGAAACTGCCTTCGATGAAAATTTGCCCTTGGCCAAGAAACACACAAGCTCAGAAGGATAAAACACATCTGGTTCACTCATTTAAATACTGTGGAAGCAGCAGGAATACAGGTCTACACAGAACTGCCACCCTGCACCTACAGCAACAATGAAATTGCAAAGGCCACTGAAAACAAGAGACATTACTAATTTCTAATGGTGCTTCTAAAGAAGAAATGGTTACATTTTGCATCAGTGGAGATTTCTTGACAATCCTAACCAGAGGAAAGGAAAAGGTAAGTTTCAGTAAGTAGCATAATCATCCAACAGATCACTATAACCAGCTAGTACACACCCACAAACCCCACATTTGCCAGGGAAATTACACACCTTTGGTCTCTCCTGTTGCATGGCCAACATATTTGGGATTGTAACCTGAATATCCACATAGAAATAACAAAACTCTGAAGAAAGATGGAAAGAACTTGAATACAATCTGTGCCAGTAAATGTTATCTTTAGATGTCCAACTGAAGCAGTGGAGATAAAACTCACCCCCATCTGTGGGATTAGGATGGATCTTCCTCATATCAAACTGTTGAGGAATATCTGAAAGGAGCCAACACCACTTTCTTCAACACAGCAAACTTACAAGAATCATCCAGATATACCAAACAATTTCCTGAACTTGCAGGAGTTCAGGTACTTAAGGTGCCCTTGGTTTCCCTTCTACATCAGCAGCACATGGACGTTTATATTTCCTCATGTTAAACACCACCAAAACATGTCTAAATGGGTAAGAGTCTGGTATCATAATTCAAGTAGATATTATATTGTCTCTGTAGGCCACATGAATCAATTGGTATCACTTTAAGCCAAAAAAAAACCAAACACACAAACAAACAAAACTCCCTCACACAATTTTTCATTAGCATTTCAGTAAGTAATTTCACAGCATGTTGAATGAATGAGTTTGAAAACTAATGAAGGTGTTTGAAAACTAAAGTAATTCTGAAATTGCTCAACCTGAAGCAGTAGGTCGAATTCATCCATTTAGGACCTAATCTCAGTTTCAACTCTTCCATTTAATTTTTCCTGCTCAAGAAGGCAGCTTACTAGAGGAACACCAGGGACTACCCAGTTTTCATGATTTTACAATGCATGCTTCCAAATTCAAAAAATACAGCCAAGGTATAATGACTGGCTCCTGTAAAAACAGAATTTACTCAAGTTAACAAAAGAACTCAGAAAAAAAGTTAAGTCCATCTACTTACCACGCTTGTACTTTAGGGTTTTTTTAGAAGTAGTGCTCAGATGTGATTTGGTTAACAATACAATTCACAATTCAAACATAGCATGTTTGAAATTTAAACAAAACATGAAGCTCATATCTATGCTAGTTTGCTTTAAAGCTTCAGATAGGAGAGAAAAACACAAATAAAGCTTTTTTCAATAACACACATAAATCACTGTGTACAACACCAACATGCTTATCAAATGATAGAAAAATAATTCTTTAAATTAAAGTCTCCACTGATCCAGTGACCCACAACTGGGTAGTACAAAAGCACTCTTGTCTGTACCAGAAATGGCAAATATGTAAATCTATTACATACCAAATTCACCAGTATGGCATTAAATGACATTAATCTCCAGTACAGTCTGGATAGATTTTCAGTAAAAGCCACACCAGCTAGGATTGTAAGGTACTTGTTTTCAAAGGGCATTTTGAGCCATCTCTGCCATTTATGAACACCACAAATCTTTCTCAGGTCTAGCAGACTGGGTAACTAAAGCATTGAGACAAAACACAGGAGGCTGCACATAATCCATTTTGGTTTTATAACTGCACTGTCTCACACTGCTTCTCCTCAGCATGCACAGCCCAGCTACTTTTAGTCAGGGATTTTTTATCATGGGTTTTGGTTTGAGTTTCTTTGTAGGGGTTGGGGCTGGGTTTTTTTAATGGCTATGCATCCCTCTTCATTTCCATAGAGAGAATGGGTATCTTTCCCTAAAAAGAGGAGGAACTGAGCCACGTATATGCAGATAAAAGAGCAAAAACTTTCCTGATCATTCCTGTGCTCTGGTTCCCCAAAAATGGCATATTTAAGGGTTGGGCACTACACAGTCTAAAGAAATCTACAGTCAAAACCAGAAAAACAGTCTCTCCCCAATCTGATTACATCTGTACAGCTGCTGATGTTGGACATTCAGATAAAAGCTGGAGGCAAAGGCTCAGTTCTCTATCTCTGGGATGTTTACATTCTGAAAGCTTGGACATCCTCCTTTGAAAAGCAAATGAAAAAGAAGACATTAAGACTCATGTGGTCTATGTCAGGGAAGAGCTATACAATGAAGTCCTCCTCTCAGCTCAGTGGTTTTGAATACTTCAGATGCAATCAATATAGTCACCTGTTTAGGCAGATACACCACAGATTTAAGCATTTCATTACAGAGAGTAGAGAGCCAAGGCTAAATAAGTCTTCATTTTCTGAATGTGCCAGGGAAAAATGAAAACCTCCTGAGTAGAGCCTTAATGTGGCTCACCTATTTACTGAACACAGTATTCTCCCAAGTAGGTTGTAACATAAAGGATAAATGTTATTTCCCAAAACCATTGCATGACTACAATTAACCTTGCCTTGCCTTCACCAGAATCTATGTCTGCAACCAAGCTGCAGGTGAGATGTTGGTATGTGGGAGCTGTCAGGGTAAGACAAATCCATAAAACCCGAATCCTTTTGTGGGACTGTGGCAGGATTTTACATAGCTGCCTTAATAACTGAATAGGATTCAGGATCTTATCTTCATCATCTGATCTCCCTCTTTTCCCTTAAGCAGGACTGAATGAAAATACATATTGTAGTAACTTCTTCCAGAATGCAACAGGTCTTTAAGCAAAAACCACTTTGAAAAAGTAGGTAATGTCTTGAACCTACCAAACTACTAATATCTATTTCACTGAGCATTACAGACACCTTTGAAATAAAATTCCTTACCTCTGTCTTTCACTAATGTGGCACTATCAATGCACAGAAGTGACTGCTGTCCAAAATTCTTTATTAGTCACTTGTCACAAGTTCATCATACAACAGAATTATACAGGTATTACACAGAATAAGAGTGGTGATCATGTACCACCAAACATATATATTTTTCACATACTGCTTTCACAGGAGAAACAAGGAGCGACTGAGATTGGAGCTGCCACACCAAAGGAAGGGAAATGCAATCACTGACAACTCCAGGGACAGTCCATGCTCCGGCAACTCTGCAAGGAGAATATATCTGGAAACTTAGATCTGATAGGCTTTAAAAAAAAAGGAAAAAAAAGAAGGATGCAATGAATTTCAAGCATGCATCAGCTGGAAAATCCACTTTTCTCATACATACCCTCTCCATGCAACCTAAAGAGCCTTCACCAGTTTTCCTAAGTTCAGCACATACATTAAGGGGACGGTGACCAGGGGAAAAACCCCAAACCAACAACTAGGGGTCTATAAAAATGCTTGGGAGACTAGGATTTCTCTAGATTAAGTTTTACCTCTTATTTGTCCACAAGAAAAATAATAAAGAAGAGCCTCTTTGAAGATGATGCAAAGGAAGGCCATCTGTGTCAGTCATACACATCCCCCCACTTTCTCTAAAAATATGAGTTATTATTTCAAAGACAATGCTATATACCACCAGGTCTGAAAAGTCTTATAGCCTAGAGCCACATGGAAAAAGCCATTGCAATTTCATTTATTAGTTTCACACACCAGTGCTGCAAAGATAGCAAAAACACAGAGAGAAAACTCTGGACTTTATTAAGTTTTTGAACAGAAATGTTTATTCAAGTCAGAACTAAAGTTCCACGCCATCTTTAAAGTTCAGCTAAGCAATAGGATTCAAGCTACCAGTGTCACCAGATGGTAACTTAGCAGCTGATGGTAAGAATAAACCTGGATACCTGGCTATTTAAAATATTTTTAGATTTCAATTAACTGCCTCTCATTTAAGACTCACAGTAAGGACTGTCAAGACTCAAACAAGGCAGCTGTGGGGTAAAACACAACAGCTGGTGTTGAATTCACCTTGTCCAGGACAGGAGAGTTGTGTCTAGCTGCTGTCAGGAGGTGGAGTTTGCTGGAGCTGGGCCCTCCTGGTACCTGAGGACATCCAGCCCTTGCTCACGCACCTTGACATTCTCATTACAAAGTGCAGATGAGGTGAGCTGCTACACAATCTCTGTGATATCCTCCTTCAATTACCCCACACTTCACAGAAGGCCACTGAGCCCTCTTGTCCATCTGAGTAGCAGCTAAACAGCCCTACTGCCTCTCACCTCTGTCCAGCTCTTCCCTCTTGGAATATCATTACAGAGTCTGCACCCTTCATTACAGCTACCTGAGAAGAAACAATTCTTAAACACACCAGACTTACATCTGTCATATCAAGGGCAACAACTGGCCCCCCAGTGTTTTCTACTACACATTCAGAGACAGTTCACCTTCTATTTTAAAAAATCACACCATAAAAGCAGTTTCTAAAATATAAAAGCACTTATAAACAGAGCAGGAAGTCACACTTCTATTTATTTGACATCTTTCTATTCTTGCATCTGTGGATATCTCCATACCATACATATTAAACACCTGCAGAAGACATTCATGGAAAAATCAACCCCCCCAAATAAAAAATCCAAGGAAAAACTACAGTGTCTGTTTCTAATAATTTAACTTAAGATAAGGAGTAATAGGTTCATTTTGCATTTTACTGGATAACAGAGAGGAGTGAGAAAAAAAAGCATTTCAAAATTAACTCTCATTTTCATTGTTAGCTATTGATGACTTCGATTGCCACACATCATTAACTAGTTTCTCAGCCAAATCAAAAGCTGAAAGAAATAAAATGAGAAAAAAACAAGCCTGGGGCTACACTTGAAATGAGAAAAATGCACATATTTTTAACCAGATGGTTCTCCCTCTGGGTTACAAGTTTATAATATGAAAACCTTACTCCACCATATTAAATATTCTACTGTCTTGCTTGCACATGTTTTTAAATTCTAAGAAATCCTAACTACTGCATCACCTGCAGCAGAGACTTTCAGGGAATGTTAAGAGCCAAAACATTAATCTCTCCGGTGTCAATCTGTTTATTGCACCCCAGAGTCAAAAACTCCATCAACTCCGCTATGGTCTCAAGCATACTCAGTGAGGTCAAATATTTGTCAAGATAATTTGTTTTGGCTGGAATGGAGAAAGTAAAGGGAAACAGACAGAAAAAGGCAAAAATACACCATTTTTTCAAGACACAATTATGTTAAATTATGGAGCCTTGACTAGACAAAATATCTCATTAATAGGAGATTCTAGATGTGACATAAACCGGGACCAGATTAGCCAATGCAAAAATCCTGTCTGTACTAACTTCATTCCTTTCTGAATGTGCAGACTTAACCCCTGCTTAAGTCAGAGATAACATCATAGATTCCCTCCATATAATTTTATGTGCTTGAAATACCTATGGAAATTATTAATGAAAAAGAAACATTGCCTGTGCCAGAAAAGCTGTGAAGCACCAGTTAGCTCATTTCAGAGCTCAGCTGCTGAAGGACACTTTTAGAGGCCTTCATAAGGATCAATCTGGCCCTTAGCAGGCTGGACTCCCATCCCATGCAAACATGCTCCCACCTCACCATCCTCTGGGCAAAGCACCTAAAATAAACCCATTAAAGTGTCTGAAAAAAACCCTTATGAATTCTATTCTAAGAGCACTGGTTTAAAGCATCAAAACCCCCTAAAACTTGTCCATGCATCTCTCTGAATGTATATGGTTTTGTTCAGCCTCTCTTCCAGATGCTGCAACCAAACCAGCAGTACAGTAACAATCAGAGCTACCCGTCCTACTCAGGAAAGCACAGTTAACATCTCTCACTCGATTTCTTTCAAAACAGAGACAGGACATCAGGCCTCATTAAAATGCCTATCATGGTGTCAACCTATGTTTCATGCCCTTCTGAGAACCGGTTTCTCAGAAACAGAGGAACACAAATGTTTGGCCTTCTAATTCACAGCAAAGAATCATTTTACAGGACATTTCAGTAAATGAGGGTAGCATATCAAATACCATCTCTAAAAAGAGCAAGAGCAAGTTGCTATGTATTTTTCAGCAATAATTAACCGACCATCAACCCTGCAAATGCCACTTACTTCCTTTCCTATGACAACTGTTTTACCTCTCGTTTCAATACGCAAAAGCCTGACAGACACAACGGCAAACAACTTTCCGGATCATTGTCCCTGGACTCAAATACAAGCTGTATTAATGTTCTTTTCCCCAGTGTTAAATATTTTTGATAGCTAAGAGAAAGGCTCCATAGTGTAAGAGTTAGCTGCTGGATGAGGGCATCCCACTGGGGGCTGTATTTGGCACTTCTTTCCTATAATGTGAAAGCATGACACCCATTAGTATAATTGAGATTTACAAGCCTGCACAATGAAGCAAAACTTATAAAAGACCCAAGAGAGTGAACATAAGCTATCATCAACAGGGGAGAATTTGACGCATAAGCCATAATGCCATTACTAGAGCACTTCTGTCTTTCTTGAAAAACAAAATTTTTGGTAATGTTTGGTATTCATATGGTTTATCTATTTTGTACTTTTATCTCACACTGGTTTTTGAAACTAAATTGAAAAGCCAAAAACAAAGTCATCCTAAAACATGATACAGTCACACAGCAACAAAACTAAAAAATCTTTGGAAAGAAGAAATTGATGTAATAAAACCTTCAGGGAGACAGATGCGCAGGTCTTCATTTCTTCAGCTTTTTTATTAGGTATTCTAAAGGATCAACCTTATGCAAATGACACAATTTGAATAACTTCATTTGCTCTGAACTACACTTGTGAAAGCACTATTTTAAAATTAGTCCAATTCTTTCAGTGCTGCTCAAATTGCAGTCAAAACCTGGTAAAGCTAAGCTATAGTTCTGCATTTGTCCACTAAAGCTGTTTTCAAGTCCAAACTGAGTTTAAACAAAATTCGTTATCTGCCTGAAAAGCTGCTCATATGCTGCTCTGTTATTTTAACAGATACAGTCCTTGCAATCTCACCTTAATAGACAGAACCTACCTACATCCACTGACATCATGAACAAGCTATGCTACCTGGCTCAGAAACAAAGGACTGGTATTTACAAATTTTCCCAGAAGTGTCTGTCCCCAGGTAAAATGAACAGATGCCTAAGTCAGCAGAGAGGAAGAATTAAAAAAGCTCAACTGTTGTAGGCGTCTACCTCGTCTACACCCTTTCTACCCCTCAGACACTGATTACACAGGAAGTGAAACACAAATATAAAACACCTGTTGGGAATAACAAATGACAAATAAACCTCTGTTTTTAAACTGAAATTACTGAACTGTTGACACACAGAAGAAAACAAAACAAAACAAACCAGAATTGTTAACCCAAGTGTTCTTGTTTTATAGATGGGAAGATAGTCCTGCAATGTAGGCACACTTCCTACTTTAAAAATAACTGCAGAAAGTGTTAAAGAACAAAGCTTGGTCCCTAAATCTTCACATTTCTAGGGCCAGAAAACTTTGATAACTTGTATCCAAGAGCTGTAAAAGGAACACCTGGGAACTTAAGGTGTTCAACTAATTCTGGCACAAGAGAAAATTTTCCAAGCACTCAGTAGAGTCAGTGCTTGTAGAGTGTGTACTGGAGGCACACAGAACATCACAGAACATCACAGTCATGTCAGCTTGACATGATTCAGGGTGGGCAGGAAGGGAAAGAAGGAAGGACAGCTGATACTAACCAGACTGGTAAAGAATTAACAGCAGGAAGTATGCCAAAGCCAACAGATTCTATCTAATGAGATTACATTTTTTACATTTTCTAATCACATTTCCTAATTAGATTGCAAGTTTGACCAGAAAACATATGTTTATGACACATTTAGGCTTTCTAGGGCATTTGTCTTGGCACATTTTTATGAAGAATGTTGTTGGTTTTTTTTAAAAAAATCTATGCTATGCTCATTCCTCTGACTCAAAACCTGATAACTGAGAGAGCTGAAGTTACAATTGTAAATGAGGAGCCATTGCCAAGCAGATACGTTTCCACCAAAGCTCTCTGGGGCTATCAATTTTGTCCCTTCTGGCACTGCACATTTGTACAAAGGTCTAAAAGACAACATGAAAATGTTCCTGGTCCCATCTGTAGACAGTGCAAACACTGCAGGAAGCACATCTTTCTCAGGAAGACAGGTGATAAGACACACAACCACCACTGCCATTTGTAATCTGAGCTCCAGGAAACAGTCCAATTTCTACAAAAATTCACACAAAAGAGAAATTGTGCTTCTGGAAACAAAGCTCTTGTCTGCAAAGCAGAAACTCCGAGAGTCTTGGTTTCATCTTAGGAAGGCTGAAAACTGTCCTTAATGTACACCTGTAGCCAAAAGGGTTAACAGAACCCTGGGAGATGCACAACGGATCTGGGAATCTCTCCTGGCACTTCCGTCTCCTGTAGCAAGTGCTGCTTTACATCTCTTCTGATGGCAAAGCCACCTCTGCTTTGCCTAAGCAATACATTTACTCTATTTTCACCAACATTCAGGTTTTTCCCAGCACATAAAAGCTTTGCTAGAAAGCAGCTACCACACAAGAATTGCTTTCTTTCTTCAGAGATGCCACACCAAATTACAAGAAGAGGTGTTCACTTCAAAACTGCACATTTTTATCTACCTACCAAACAGTATTTTGTATTTTTCACCATGGTCTTCTTGTCTGTACAGTTAGAGCTTAATTTACTCAAAATATACTTATTGTTATAAGTATAATAACAGAATATATAGAATAACAGAATACCCTGTTATTCTTTAATCTGTCAGTGTTGATTTGCTCACAGGAGCAGACTCACGTTTTCTCAGAAACACACTTTCCCCTGTGGCACAGTTGCTGCCACTGCTTTGCTTTTCTCCAATCTTTCTATTTTGGCAAATCCAATGCAGCACTTAACTTTCTTTGAAAGGCACGCACAGCTCCTGAAAATCAATGACTGAACTATCTAAACCTGTCCCCATTATCAGCCCTTCAATTACGACTCTCTGATGTGTGTTACCACAGTGACACACACAAGGTGTTTTTAGGACAGAGTACAAAGAAGAAGGAAGACGTGTGGCAGCAAAATACCCTATGAGTTTTAAACCAGGCTCAAGTCTGTCTTGTCCTAAGGACATGAACTTTCTATTTTTCCCAATGAGCATGAAAGCATTACCATGTGAGCAGTAACAGCACAAAAAATTACAACTGCTTGAAAACCAACTTTGATTATATTCCCAAGGGACTCTTCCCAACTGCCTCCGCTCTTTCTTATGAACTTGTTATTTCAATAAGTATTATCTGCAGCCTGCTGTAGTTTTCTGTATGCAATGAGATTGTTTTCTACTTTAAAATTAAATATATCAGATTAATTAAAAAAAAGGAAAAAACAAACCAAACAAACAAACAAAAACCAAGGAAAACACAAACAAAAAACCCACCAAAACCCACAAAACCCCCAAGCAAACAAACAAACAATAAAAACAACCCCAACCAGTGTGGATGTGGGCAAGCTGTTCTGATAACAGAAGTACAGAAACAGGGACTGTGCTGGTCTTGCATTCTCATGTCAGACTTCCAATTTCCACAGCTGTTTACACCTCATGACACACAGCAATACAAAACAGTCTGAACTGCAACAAGCAGACTTCCAGCTCTCACAGGCATCCCCTTCAATACTTCAATCCCCTTCAATATTTCAATACTTTCACGCCTCACTACTGCCCACAGACTAAGATGCTATTCCCAAACTGTCTGCTCCTTTCCATTCTTTGCCTCTCACTTGAACGCCTGTCTCTTCCAGTTCCTTACCAAGTTTATCAGACATGATTCCAGAATTTTTGTCATAGATGTGAAAACTTTTCTGTACCCTTACTTCTACCATTAGTAGCTACAGAGACAAGTAGTTCACTTCAAATCTACTAAGCAACACCTCCACTTTCAAATGGTATTGAACTATATTTAATAAAGCCCTCTAGATACCAACAGTACTTCTACACACAGTTCTTGACAAAACCACACAAGTAACTTGAGCTGCAATGAAGGTGCTGACATTATACTCTCCAGTAAAACAGATTATACATCCCACTCTTGTGTTACCATCATGTTGCCTAATAATCTACAAAAATGGCAACATTATTTAAAAGCACTACATTCTTGCTTCATTATATGCAAGGAAATCTGCATTAACATACTCAAAGATCTAAAAGTCTCAGAGTATACAAAAACATTCAACATCACACTGGTGTTTACCCTTTTCTTGGCTATGCAACAAGAGCAGAACTTGGCCCTTAGTTGTGACCGACTTTTGCAAATCATTTTATCATTTTTAAGGCTCAAAAAATGTTTTGCTTATAACAAAAATCCTCTCTCTTCTCATAGCACAAAAACCCACGAGATACACTGCCAAGCTGCTGCCATACTATTAGACCTCTTACAGTAAATTCATGTTCAAAACCAAATCCTCTGCATTTCAATACTGCCTTTAATTAGTATTTCACAACTGGGTTGGGCAAGCAGCCACTCAGTTGGCTGGACAGAAGAGCCAGCTAGCCAGTTCGTGGAAGGAACCTGTCAGAGATTGCCCACAGAGGCAGCCAAGAAAATAACAGCAGAGTCTCCAGCAGCACCCATGGGTCCCTCGTGGGCACCCACCACACCAACTCACCCTGCTGCCCACCTCTAACTATCACTCCTCCCACCCCAGCCCTGTCCTCACACCTCATCTCTAGTGGGAGCAGTTCTAGCCATTTCCCAGATAAAAAAAAATCTGGCACAACTGTTGAGTAAAAACCAACACATTTTATAACCTGGAACTACTTTCATTTTTCCAACCGCACAGAATGAAAATGCCCCTCTGTGTAACCTTTGCTGTGTAATATATAACACAACACACAGAACTGTGTCACAAGTCAGCCATTCAGTTTACACTGCTGCAGAAGACAGGCAGCACATTTCATTCTTCAGCATTAGGGTAAAACAGAAGAGCTGGTCCCTGCCTCAGCCTCCACACTAGACAGATTTGGAAGACTAGGGTGTATTTTCTGTGATGTCATCCAACACCTATACAGACAACAGGACTTCAAATGATTAGAATTTCTTGTTGTTCACATCAAGTTCACCTCTCTGTTTTTAATACAGTTGCTGGAGCACAAATTAACCTTTGAGATTTAAAAAAAAGCAGAGACTACAGAGTAAGCACCATGTCTGCTGTCTGACTAAAACCAGTGCAAGTCTACACCGAAAAGAATCCAAGCCAGAAAGTAAATAGACTGCTGCCTCACATACTTGCTCACCAACTTCTTAAAGTGAAAGATGACCCCCAAAAGCCTTTCCAGCCCTGGCAAACTGCTCAGAAAATAATTCTCTAAAGAGTTAATCTCGCTCTAGATTGCAGAATTCAGCACGCAAGTACAGAATGCCCAGGCTTCCCTCTGCAACTCCAGCGCACTGCGATCATATAACAAACCAGTGTAAGATACATTATCTCACTTCAGCAACAGAAAGCAATAAATCTGAAGCCTTAATGAAACCAACACCAAAAAGATACATGATCGTCTTAGAAACTGTAGTACTATTAAGCCTTTTGGACAAAGAGTTAGTCAGCTCCAGGGCGCTCTGGGCAGCACCTCCAGTCACTCCCAGGTTTCCCCACCCCTGCTGACAAGCAAGGATCCGACCCCAGGAGACACCAACAAAAGACAGAAAGCAGTAATTGGAGCCTATCTAACCACAAGAGTCAGAGGCTGTATTTAAAGTGACTTATACCACATCATCCCACACTCCCTCAGTGTATGGGACTGCTCTCTCACAGCCTTCTCCTGCAATCAAATATTTCTGGTACTGCCCAAAGGTGCCACAGCACTTTGCTGAAGAGAATAAAAGGATGCCACTGAAGGGGGAAAGGGGTGCCCAGACTACCTCCAAATCCAATGCCACCCTTGTTTTTGGACTAGAGAGGTCATGCAAGTAGTGGCCACACCTGCAAGCAGTGGTCAGAGGGAGCAACAAAAGCCAGAGCAGGGGAAAAACAGAAGAAGACTGAGCCACACCACACAGGGCAGAGTGAGAAGTGACACCTGGAAGCTGCCATTACACTAAAGACAATGACAAAGCAACACAGCATCAGTGTGTCAGCCATGAAGGGACAAAAGGGGTCTTAAGACAAAGTTATGTGAAGACAGAAATGTTAACTTGCTTCAGAAGCAAGCACTCTAATGCATACAAAATACCACAGTAACTACAGTAAGACCAAAGCAAAAGAAAAAATTTAAGAGATATTCTTTCCCTGTTACATATTGATAAAATAAATTACGATGGACTCATGTTCTTTAGGGCATCCTACCTGAATGATGCAGCAATCCTCACTGGTCTGCTTACAGACCACTAAATGAAGACTGAACAAGAAGATGTGGGACAACCTTGGCTCCCCAAGTTTCACTCTTTCCAGTGGACAGGTATGAAATGTATTTGTATCTGTAGGTTGATCTCAGAATGGGATGAAGAAGGATGTTACAAAAAACATCCTAAGCTCTGCTTGCACCTTGTACTTGTCTCTTTCCTTTCGCTGGATCAAATGCCAAAGCACTTGCTGTTGTGGGAACCACCATTTCTCATATCAATGCACGGAGATGCACTCCTCTGCTCTTCTGAGATAAACGACCCAGTAACCTTTCCTTGGCTGCCCCAAAGGAAAGAGGTTGGGCAAAAGTCTGAGGATGAAAGGATGATATTGGATGGAGTAAAGAGTACAGTCCTCATGCAAACCCTGTTTTCAGGATCCACTTCACTTGCTGTATACCTGTGGTGATCAGTAGAGAAACAGAAATACCTAGGAAATGCTAAGGAACAGAAATACTCCAGATAGGAAAGCAGATGGGACATCCTGAAAAAAACCTGTTATAAACATGCTTTTTGCCCAGAACAACTTTTTCTGCCACAGCATATGCCAGATTCCCTGGCTGCAAAGCTGTTACACCACAGCAAAACACTCCTTAAAGCAAGCCCTGAAGGAATATTGCCATGTTCACTCTCCTCTGGATGTACTCACTTTACGCTGCCTCAGCTTCCGTGCATAACAGTTCCCAGACAACAGAACTTTATGGCTGCCAAGATCTTTACTCTGCAATCAAGTGCATGAACAACACCCATTTTCTTTTTTAACATTGTCTTAAAGTTCTATCTCTCCTTTACTTCTTGTCTCCCCTGCCTTCCTGTATTACCCACAAGTGTGTTAATTTAGCTCATATTAGGCATCTTACTTGGTTCAGAAATCTTTGGGTAATCAGAGAGCTATATTTGGGAAAGGTGTTGGTTTTATTATTTACATCAATCACATTATGTAGACCTATACAAATACAGATACATTGTACCCTGGAATATTATCTTCATTTTAGTCTTTATATCTTTAAAAGAAAGATAAAGTTTAAGTGAACAAACAGCTGAACAAGGATGTCTTGACTTCCTGAAATCTCACCTTCATATACTGCCAGGTATGCCTAAATCATCTCCCACTGTTACTTTATCTCTTATGCTACAATTTAGAACTTTGTATTTTCTTAGTTTTCCAGGTCTTCCCATGGACATCACCTGCTTGTTTCAAGGAGAGACTGTGAACCCTCACAAATCACTGTGATCCCAGTGTTCAAAACAGAACTCGGACAGCTAGAAACAAGGCAAGAAGGGAAACCCTAAATCTACAAATTCAGTTGTCAGTTCTACCTTACAAAAACTAAATCTCGCATAAGAGGAAAAGGATGGTCTCAGACCAACATCTCTTACTCCCATCCTATTTCTCAAAACTGTTGAAATCAAACACCTGGGGAATAGTAAAATAAGATGTGGTACTTCCCACAGGTTCTTATCCTTTTTCAAACAGAGTGATGAGAAATGCCTGGAGTATCCCAAGTGAACCTTTAGTCACATTTTCCCATATTTTTCTAATCTATGCTCAAATCCTAGGATCTTTTTTCCTTTTTTTTCCCAAGGTAACATCCTTCTACTAACAAATTGCCCCCAAAAAAATCCACAAAGTATAAAGCAAGTATATTCAAGTCTTAGCTTCACACTTATAACAGATAAGTTTTTAAGGTAGAAATGTCTATTATTTGCTAAGTCTATGACTCTAGACTCCACACTATGACACGTGAATTTTCCCTTCTTCAACTTCATGTCTACTATTTCCTGGTTTAATTTCACAATATCCTGCTCCTTCTCCATACTGATGATACCTTCTAGATCTGCATCCTAAGCAAAGTTCATCACACATTATTGATTCTTGCCCCATGAGTATCAAAAATTTAAAATAAAAGCAGCCCTAGAACAGAGACTTAAGGGACCATATGAACAGTCTTTTTCTCCCAATAATACCACAAAACTGCAATGTGTCACCCCAAGTGATGCAGTGCTCCAAAACACAGAGCTATCAGCACCCTTGACTCGTCCCAAATACACAACAATAAATGCTACACACAAATAAACACATACCCACCTTGCCAAATGTCATTAGCCCAGTTACTGGGATGCAGCCAGGTACGTGGAGAGGATGATGGGCAGTTCCCAAATGCCTCACAGGACTCCAGTTAGCAATGACACAGTGGCACTTTGCCAATGGTAGATGTACCATGCAAGTATAAATTAGTGACCTGATTTAATTCTACAGTGGATTGACAAATGACAGTGAATAATACTGCTCCATTCTCTGTGGCATTGCTGCAAATCCTATACATATAAACAGGTGAATCTACTGCCATGTTCAGGTTAAACTCCTGAAGAGATCTTGTCTTGTAATCAGGTTAAAAAATTAAAAACAAGGGTCCTAAGAAACCTGGTCAAAGCTTAAGGGTTTGAGGTGAGGGGTTGAGTTAGTGGAGGTTTTCTGCTTTCAATTTTAGGTTTTATTTTTAATTTAGATAACTCTGATCTCCAGACTTGTAGACAAAAATAGCCTGTGTGAGGGCTAAGAATGCCAGTGGCAGATGGACAATTCACAAATTCTTATACTTCACAGAAATCTATCCACTGTGAGAATTTGAGCTATTATGACTAATGTGCTCTTCTTATTTGAGCTTCTAATTAGCACACCATTTACAGACTTTGTACATCACTTCACTTCTATGCTCTGCATCTTGAGTCTTCACACTGGACTGTCTGGATGAATAATGGCTTTCAATTCATTTTTAACTTAGGACTTTATAGTTCAAAGAACAGAAGTTCTTAGTAATGGGGAAACACAGAACATTTGTAAAAGATGAAAAAATGCAACTCAGTTCAGATAGCTCCAGTCTCCATAAAGAAGCTTGACATAAACAAACTCGGCTTGTTTATATTTTAAAATATCTAACTGCCATTCAGTCCTTTACAGAACACATTTCTTGAGAAGTGTTATGATAATCAACTTAACTAGAGATACTACCATATAAAGCAACATTCACAGCCATAACATGAAGAGACTATGCCAAAAACTGCTCTGCAGCCTTGCCAGAAGATGACGTGTCCTAATTATGAGAAAATGGCCAAAAAGATAACACAACTGCGCTGGAGAATAATACTCCTTTCTAAAGTAATTCAGAATACTGGTGCAAAATAAATTTAATAGCCTAAAACCTCACCTGGGTAAATAACTGTAGCTGATGATCTGGCATGCCATTTAATGAATTTAATGGTATTTCTATTTTATCTTAAAAATATTAACATTAAATTCTATATTCTTTGAATAGACAGCTATCAATTTCCTGGAAGGCAGTGATTGCTGCTGCAGGCAGGGGCTTTGTGGTTAGTCATAGCTAATTCACACTCTCCTGTTTCATTCCCTCCTTAGAGCCGGATTGCTTTCACAGGTGCAGTAATGGTCATTTAGCTTCATAAAACTCCATGGCAATTCTCTCCTGAACTGCTACTACTCTCAGACTTTTGATCTCTTTTCCAAAGCCAAGTGAAATCCATTTCCTGATTTGAAAGAGAACACTTAATTCAATAAACAAGTGGCATGCTGTCTCTGTAGCTTAGCTAGCAATAAAATAAGAAACATGCAGTTCTCTAAGGAGAAAACCTGTACTTTTCTAATTTATCCCTTTTTTTCTGACAGCTGGGACTGTGGTCCTGCTTCCAAGAAGCAGCAGTAGCTTGTGCTGTGCATTTTGATGAAAAAAGGATTAAAACACACCTGTTGTTTTTTGATAAGCATCTGCCACCAGCTGTGACTTAACAACATTATATAAAGATACATAAAAAAATCTCAGCAAGTACTCAGCCACTCTAAACTGATATGATGTAACAAGAAATACAGTTTCCCTTTTTGATTATAAGTTATTTAGAAAAAGACATCAGCTGTTGTAAAATATGCAGGCAATGCAGTTCAAACATTGGTGTTGTCTACAGACATGGCAAAAACAATTTAACAAACATTAAGATCTACTGAGGAGGATCCAAAAAAAGGACATCCAGACTCCATATAGAAAATAAAGCCAGAAAGAACCTGTATTTAAAAGAATTTCTTATGCCTCATGGCAGCAACAACAACCAATTCTTGCTTTCCACTTCACACACAACTTTCAAGAGAAGGCACCTGTATTAAAATACAGATATGGCAAAAATACTCTGGGTTGGTGAACACCTGCTGTAAACCCTGTGCCATAAGAACACAGCAATGGCCAGACAGGATTAAAACAAAGATCCTTCCAACTCAGGAGCCTTCATCAGCAGACATGAGCAGATTTTTATGGTAAGGCTGCAAGAACAGAGCAAAGATAAAAGGACACAAACACTGACCTCCAGATGTTCTGGAAACCCTCCAGTTTGGGATGTCTTGGGTTAAAGGCTACTTTCTCATCACTTTGCTGGAGTTCTTCTCCACCACTTGCTCATTTTACCCATTTACTCCCCTGGCATTCAAGATATCCCATTGTCTACAAATTTACCCATCTTCTACACAGTCAATTGAAATGATAGATTAGATCTCACAGTTAGCAATTCAGCCATTTTATATTAATTCATTTGGAAAAGCAACTTTATGGTTTCTGTGGGTTTTTTTTTTTAATAATGAAACTTCTTGGCTATGGCTTTCCTCCTTCAACCAATTTCCTTGTCTTAACATCTGGATTAAAAATTAGTTTACAATCTGTTATACAGGATATTAGAAAACTCTAAGAAGCTATTAAAGTAAGGACAAAGGACACCAATGAATGTCAGAAAACTCCTGAGAATGAGCAGCTGGACAAGAAAGAAAAGAAAATGTAATTAATAGATGAATGAAAACTGATACAGCACTGTAACAGTGAAGGGGGAAATGCAGCATATGGACTCTGATCTACCTACTACTGTGCAGAAAGAACCTGAGCTGCTGTCTTCATGATGAAAAAAACTAGAGCTATATAATAAACTAATCTTAACAGCTGTCCAACAAACCTGTCAAGTGTCTGGAATTACCAAGAAACAAAAAAATAATTAGGAATACACTATGTCACTGAGTAAATAATCTCAAACACTAAGCTCAGTGTTTGACTGTGTCCTCCATGAAAACAACTCCAGGAAGCATCAAATGAAACTGATACAAAAAGCTAGTGAAAAACAAATGAAGATACATCTAAATAATTTTAAGTGTTATAATTCATATGTAAAGATTCATATTTCTAACACTGAGTAAAGGGGTATCCAGATAAGATGTGAAATATTAACATATCAATAAGTTTTCCTCCAAAAATTTGATCTGAGTTGAAAACAGAAGCATGGATGACCAAAAGGGAGATGGCCAACTGCCATGTTCTTACTCATATCCGGATATTTACTTAGTCATTGCTGGACAGAGGATGCTTTACTTAGTCATTGCTGGACAGAGGATGCTGGATAAAACAGACACTCACTCTATCCAGTGTCTCCATTTTTATGGTTTTGACCAGATTTGGTCAATGACTGTTCTAGATAAGGAAACAGAATTAACACTGCATAAAAATTAGCAGATATTCACATTTGGACTGTTCATTTAAAACTTTGTTTCTAATATATACATTTCAAGAGGGGGTGAGAGGGTGGAGTGAAATTCGAAAAAAGGAATCTTTTTTTCCTTTTTTTCCAAAGCTGAGTCTGCATTAGGCTTTACTGTGAGTTCTAACCAGAATTAATTTAGATCTACTCTTGGGCTTTCCATGCATCAAAAAGTTTATTAGGGTTCTGCTGTTTTGTGTGAGAACTGGACCACACCATGAATGAGTATAAACACAGCCACTGTTTAACCAAGACCACAAGCTTTTTCATGACTACTTACTCATTTTTAATGCTTGTCCTTCTCCAGAGCACACGTGGAGCCAGTGTGTATATAAAGCAATGAAACATCCCAGACTAAATCACTAAATACTTAAATTCTGTTGCAGTTGACAAATTAGTTGGGCAAGTACATTATTAAGCACCAGATTCTTGAGGAAAAAAAACTGAACACAACAAATTTTTTGGCTACAGGTTGGTAACAAGCAATACATACCACAGTACAGAAGCCTTCCCAGCACACCAAACAGATCTGAAACCTAGAGCTTTATCTGCAGTGCAGCTGTTCTGCAGTGACAGAGCTACATGTATCAATACAGATTTGCATGTGTGTGTGTGATGTTTGTGATATTTGTGCAAATAAAAACAAGTTTTGATGCTCACACTGTGCAGACTGCAGCTGTTCCTCTCTGACAAAGAGAATTGAAGAGGCTATTGTGAAAATGGAGTAAAGAAAAAAAAGTTCTAGGAACAGCAGAACTATCAAAGCCTTTGTCTCCCACAGGTTTGCTTCACACATGCGCTCCACCTTCCCAGTCAAAGCAATTTCCTCCAATCTCTCCTGAACTCTCAGTGCTCCTCACCATCAGCAGGGACATGGGCAGCACTGCACCTCACTCAGTAGCAACCTAGAGCCGTGCTGAGCCACTGGCCAAGCTGAGTGTGCACATCCATCATTTCACTGATCAAAAGTTCCCACCTTTACCTGCAAAATTCTTAAGAACTTAATGGCTTTGATGCCTCTACTTCTCTTGCACAGAATGAGCCAAAAACTTCCAAAGATAATAGAAGATACTAAAAGAAATAAAGAACAGACCATTTTACAAACCTTACATTATTAAGAATCAAAGCAAAATAGATGTTATGTGTATTTTTTACTTCTGCATCCTGAACCTGAAATCAGACTCTCACAGGTCTCCATCAGTAAACACAAAAGTTTTATAAAAAGACACTAAAGTAAGGAAATCATGACATGGTAGATTGGTTAAAAAGACTCAAGGAAACTGGAAAGATGATTGACAACTCTGCACATGAACATTATTCCTAAATAATTAGGAAATATATAGATATATATTTAAATAAAAGATTTAAGATTCCTTAAGACTACCTTATAAGAGTCATTCTTTCATATTCTCAAAAATCATTATCTTAAAGGAGCATTCTAAATCTGAGTACTCCATCCAAACCAGCTCACAAAGACTAATCCTTTTTTTAACCTACCCCATCAATGACTCTTACACTGAAATGTGGCACAGTGTTACAAAAGCTCCAGTCAGATCCAGCTTCTGGTCTAACAACTTCATATTGGTTAAAGGTGACAAGGCCAAAAGCAGGAGCCACAGACACAGCCAGATTCTCATATATTGAGATCACTGATGAGATTCATTTGACCTGTCAATTAAGAGTATTTTTGCAGACAAAAGACTGGGGGAAGGGAGCTGGCAGATGGATAGTTGAAGTTTAAACACAAAGAAAGGGATGGATGTTAAAGTACTGCAGCAAATACTAATGAAAGTTTGAATGATGAATCTATTAGGGAACAGGGGTAGACCACCACAGACCACCACACAGCCTGCCTTTGGATCATCTTCAAAAAGAAAAACAGAACAATGCAACACAACCATAACACTAGTCAGTCAATGAGAATACCCAGATATTTATTACTATAATGGAGAAAAAAGGCAAACCAAGCACAACAAAGAACAGATGCACAGCAAAAACTGCATTTACTTTCAGTATATATTTTTCTACTTGCAGTATTTTCCATACTGCTGCATGTGAGAAGAGATGTACAGCAGCTATACAACCAGGCTAGCTGGCAGCTCTTTCCTTCTTTAGGATTGCCAGAACAAGCCAAATTGCAATAATCAGATAGTGGAAGCTCCATGGTATCTAGCCATGGAGCAATTCCCATCCCCGAGGAAAACGCTGGCAGCTTGACTTCATTCCTGCCTCTCTCCAAACACCATATTTCTGCATTTTGGTTCCACCAGATTATCCCTTGCCAGACAAACCAGAAGAGGCTGAGGTGGAATGTCACTGACACCGAAGTAAGGAGACATGACTGGAGAGAGGCAAATATGGACATACTTCCAAACACAAGCAAGACCACCCAGTACCATCCCTCAGGAGAAAGACAAGGAAGCAAGAGACTGTCTCAGAGGAAGAAAGGAGAGATGAGAGAAGAGCAGGAGAGCCCCGAAGAACTTCTGGTTTTGTCTCCTAGAAGCCTCGTTCACAGAATGGAATTCATGTATCTCAGGAAGCATTACAGGAATACATTCCAATTCAAATCTTAAAATTAAAACAGCCACCTAAACAGCACACATGCCCAAATGTGTTCTGGAGGTGTCCAGCCACAGGTCAGGGATCAGCACTGAATCCAGTTTTAGGTGGTCAAAAGTTCAAGTGACAAAACATTACATGCCCCCTTTCCTTAACTGTCTTCTCCTGCCACATATTTTTTTTATAATCAAAATATAAATAATAATCAAAAGACACTTCCATTTGAAGAAGAACAATTCTGCATATGAATTTATTCACTACAAGTGAATAAAAAAGACACAGGTATCTTTCTGGGCTACAGGAGTGAATTGTGTAGTACTTCAGCTTTGCTAAACCCTGGCAACTACCTTTAACAACAGATTAACAAACACATGGTCAGTAATCAAACAAGCTCAAATGCTGGGAGGTACAGAAGCAGATAAAAATATGTATTATAAGCTTAGCAAGACATTTTATTCTTCCATTACTTTAGAACAAACATTATAAAACTGTTTTAAAGATTATTTTATTCTCAATCCTCATCTAGGGAAAATACCAATTCAAACATGTTGAAGGAAGTTTTCTGTATCTATAGGAGAGGAAAGTCTAAACAGAAGTATTAGATCCACTATCAGAGCCCACTGTCACTAAAATACTTTTATGACACCTGCACAGACCTGTTCAACTTGGGACAGATCATAAGGGTCAACATAAAAAAAAATCATCTCACATTAACTGGAAAAGCTTATTGGCATGTAGCAGGAGAACAGAGATCATGCTGAATTCCCCCAAACTGATGCAAGTCTGCAAAAGATAAAAGCTGCACTGAGAAGACAGGTGGAACTGGATGAGTACCAGAGCTCATTCTGGGCTTCATGCAAAGGCGATATCCTGCAACAGAGAACTGTTACATTCAAGCAGAATTCGGTCACCATTCCACTTCAGTGACAAGCTTGTCACAGGTGTCAGGACAAAGATGTGTCCAGAGAGGTCCCACTTGGAGCATCTCCTGCCATCTGCTACATGAACAGTCATACAGCCACCAATTAAAGGTCCACAAAGGTCTGCCCTGACTGTGGCTCAGCACAGAGGGAAGAACGGAGGTGGGGGAAACTTTTCAAAAATCTTTTCAAAGGCACCCAGCACTTCTTAAAAACAGTGATGTCCACCAGGACAGAGGCAACCCTCCGACTAGCTGGAGACAGCTAAAGCAGGATCTGCCCACAGACCCTGTATGGCCAGGACCTTGCCAGATACACGTGCACAGATTTCCATACTAATGTCCTTCCACTCTCCTCCCTTTTCCATGCTAATGCTTGCACTGCCTTTGAAGATAAATGCATCCCCCGAAGCAACTGTTGATTGACAGCTCTGCTCTGTAAACAAGTGTCAAGGAAACAAAGCCTTAATGATGCTCTGTCATCTAAAAACACTATAAACAATGTCTGTGTTACTGAGGGATAAAAGAGGGCCTTGTTCCTAATGAAGAGGATAGACTATCAGAGGAAAACTCACTTCCCAGCTCTGTAGGACTCGTGCATATAAACCTATTCATTCAACTTCACTGGGGCTCCCAGCCCTACTGAGAGGACAAGCTGACACCACTGCTCCAACACAAGGGATTCTCAGGACTAGCACACAACTGACAATTAAGAAATTAGGATTGGGAAAGTTCATTGCAGCCTTCTGTGGAAAGGCACTGGGAAAACTCAAAGCATTATTAGAAGAGTGCCCTAAATAGTCTGCCATGACAGCCAATCCAAACATCATTCTCACTCAAATATACAAAAATAAATAAATTTCTCTCTTTACTTCATCTTGGAATTCTTCCTGTATCTAAGTGATTTCATGTCTGCTCCCCTGCCAAGTGCCAGAGTTTGATGTTTCTTGTGCTCTAGTAGTGACTTCCCCTCCGGGATTCCCTCATCCATGCGTGACCCAAAATAAACAGCAAGGTCTGTCCCACTCTGCCCATGTTAACACACGCATTATTCAGAAAGGCTCAGAAGTGCAAAAGACTCTACTAAGCAACTGACCCATCGAGGAAGACGCGGAGATTACAGCATCATGTTCTTCAACCTGCCAAGAAGGTCATGACCTATTTAGCATGAAAGGGAAACTAAGATTTCACAAGGAGTAAGAAAAAAATAGATTTGGAAATTACATCGTATTTCCTCCAGACCCCTGATAATTATCCTCTGTATCCCCTTGCCCGAATCTGACCAAATTCCTTTATAAATCTTTTGTTTTTTCTGAATATATACTTCTGAAAACAAAGACACAGTTACTGTTTTTTAAAAAATAATAATGTAACACAATGACTGTGCCACCCATCCTTAACTCTCACATCTATCATTCTGTTATTTCTCTTGCAGGCCATTTTGTGAACATAAAAAAAATACATCAGCAATGCCTGTGTAATGCCAAGGGAAGCAGGAATATATTTCAAAGTGAAAATGAAAGGGAGATGAAAATACATTTCTAGATTTTCTGTTTTCAGTGCACTATGTGAGTGATTTTTATGACAAACACAAATCTACAGCACACATCTCTTTTTGGTTCTTATACACCACTACTGTTCTGGATATTAACAAGCTCTCAAATACAAACCAAACAGACTCAAAATAAGAAGTTTTTCCACAGAGAGGACTAGAACTACCCTCCCACAGGCATCTTTAGGATTTTATTTTGCTCCAATTCAGGCCACCATTTGCAAAATGGGGGTGGACACATTGTTAAGCAATTCACTTGGGCAAAATAAAAAAAAACAAAAAAACATATTTATTTAATCAAATTAGTATTTTTCTTTTTTTTTTTTTTACCAGCTCCAGTGACTAAGAAAGCCAAAAATTTGAAGTTTAGGGATCACAGAGTTTCCTGTCATTCATTACTAGGGAAAATTGGCGCTTCACTGAGCTTATTAAAAAATGCCTCAGCAACAAAAGCACAGTAGGTTTTAATTTGATGATGAACCTGAAGTGTCAAGACCAAACAGTATCAGGAAAGGAGCATCACTAACATTCCTGCTCCCAGTATTTGAAAGCTAAGATACTGGTTTTCACCAGCTCTTGGGTGATAAGGCTTGAGCATATCAGCACAGTTTTACAACAGCAAACAAGCTATTCATTTCTCCTCATATCATAGGTTACTTTAGTATTTGAAGCAAGTTTCTCTAATTTCATGGTGTTTAGTTATTCTCAGTTTTCCTTCCTTCTCCTCCCCTCCTTAACAAGAGTAAATGGAAAAAAATATTTTCAACAGAAAAGCACAACTCATCCCAGAAAGAAAAAAAAAGACAGAAATAGACCCGATGCTGAAGAGCAAAAAATTGAGGATCATCAGGATGAAAATAAATCAACACTAGAGTTCAGAAATGTGGAGACAACACAAACAAAAAAAAAGTTTCAGAAATGTTACATTTTTATTATGAAAATCAGATTTTATTTCTCATTGCTAGTAAAATTATTCATCAATAGATGCTTTCATATGACACTAGATCTTTTGGAAAACTTTCAGGGAAAAGCAAGCTAAACCACCTTTCTCCAGCTTGTGGCACACAGAGGAATCAAGATACAGACCCAATTCTTACTGCAACCTCTTCAGAGCAGCAACTTCTGCACTTCAAAAATCATCAGATTAAAACTATCATGTTTTTATTCAGAGGCACAATTCATTAATTCAACCTGCATTAATTTGTGATTATATATTTACGAAGTTTCATTTTGGGGCAGGATGGGAACACAAAACCTCAACAGTGATTTTTCTGATACAAGTGTTTTTTCAAAACCTTCAAGTGAAAATAAAAGTAAAAGTTTGTAACACAAATGAAAGGATAACTTTAAAGGATATTACTAAGCTGAATTTAAAATGTCATTTGCATTTTTTTTAGCTCTTGTTGCAGACTAAACACTTCCAAAGATATAATGAAGATCTAGCACCTCATTTTCAACCTCTCATCCTACTGAAAAATAACAAAGATATTCTGGTAAAGCACAAAACAACAAAAGGAACTACTTGTATCATCATATCTCCTTCTATTTACTGACCCTGTATGACCAAAACATGTTTTGGAGAAATTTTGATAAGTTAGTCCCCACTGGAAATGTAACTTAGAAAATAAAATCCCTGAATCTTCATACCTGTGGGACTGAAATTTCTGGCTTCAAGCAATGGTTTGTTTCTCCAGGAAGCATGCCAAATGTGTTATCAGCACTTCTGAAAACTGCAGAGTTTCCTATTTCATATATACCAGCACCGTCTTCATGTTGCTTCTCACACACTGCCAGAAGACTTTCCATAGTTTCTGAAAGCTTCACACACCTCAACAGCAAGGAACACACTTTGATACTGACAGGCTAGCAGGGAAAGGCTGCACTCCACACTTCATTTGCCCTGCTGTTCAGGCTCAGAAATTGAGCGTCAGTCCCCAGCCTGCTGCAGATTTGAGATGTGCAGGACACAAGGCATCAGTCCCCTGCTTCAGGGGCTCTCAAACATTGTCATTTGGCACTCCAGGCATGGAGAGTCAAGGCAGGAGAGCACATGCATGCTGCATGCCTTTCACCATCACCTCTGCCTGCACATTCCACAAACCCTTTGGGTTCTGCCTCTCACACACCACACGTGCCACTTTACACACCTCGCTACGTCCCCTTCACACTCAGGCAGCTTGCTCCTTCTTCCCCTCCAGGAAGGCATACTCAGCCTCATGCTCTAGCACAAAGAGAAACTGAACCTGTGGCTGTGATTAAAAAAAAACAAAGTATGGAAAAGAAAAGGTTTCCCTCTCCTTATCTCAGTGTGAACCACAGGATACTGAGAAATATTTGACTTCAAGCTCCAACCTTAGAAGTTCTCTTTGACATGAGATGTCTAGCAGTGGTTAACACTTGAATTCAGAGCTTTGCTAAGGTTCCATCTAACCTATCATTTATATCTGAAGCTGCAGTGCAGTTCATAAGGGAACAATTGCATTTTCCCAGCCTATCATCCATGGGTGTGATTCACAGAGGAAATTCAGCATACTTGAGCTACATTCCTTGTAGAGGAAAACAGAACAGAATCTCATATCCAGATGCATTGGTAAGGCAATCCAACTACTAAAGGAATCAAAGCAATGACTCGATATTTGGATGGCTTCAAGCTGTATGACTGACAGAAACCTTCAGTCCAGATCACCAAAAAAAAGAAAATCATCCAGCTAAAAGTAAATGCCAAGGGGCCTCAGCATCATCTTTTGACTTTCTGATTCTTCAAAAAACCCAAACACCATCCATAGAATTAAAAATTCCTTCCGAGTTAGTAAGGCATCAGACTGGCTCATCCAGTTTCTTAGCAGACATATTTGTACCAGCTCAGCTCTAATGACACCAGAAATAGCCCAGAACCCCAGTAAAGATGAGACCACTTACCAGGCCACTGCAAGTGCTGATCGCTGCTGTCCCACTGCCGGAGCCGGGCTGCCACGCTGTGCCAAGGAAGTGGCAAGGCACTCCTGAGTGAGTTGAAATCTTTGCTCTGGTGTGGTTACCACGTCTCCTTTCTACTACGTAGTTATGGGAAAGCAATCCCATGTGCATAGTCAAGTTAAAAAACACATCTTTATCCTTGTGATTAATTTTGTAATATACCACATTTTCACTTTTTCCGAGATGTCTCTTCTTCCTCAGACTTGAGATGTGATGGTGTAGATTAAAAGAAAGAAAATGCCCACTTGCATCTACTCTTGCTGGATGAACCACATGGTATTCTGGCACTGTGTTCACAAATTGCTCTGAGAGAAAGGGGAAAAAAAAAAGAAACAAAACTAGAGTGAGTGCTAGCCTGTTCAGATCTCACATAATTTAAAGGAAAAAATCAGAAGTGAGAGCAATTCACCACAACATCCTACTGACAGGGTGCACAGACTACCATGGAGTACATTCCTAATCTGGGCTTTCTATTCTCCCATTGTAACACTCAGTTTAGAAGCTAAACATTCTTATTTTCAAACATTTTGTCACTATTCATATAAAAGACTGACTGTCACACAGACCGTCCGTTTCCCAATCCCACAAGGGTTGGGAACCCTCCATGACCTAGGTCTCCAGCACGTGATACTGTGTGATCTAGGCGTGATCTTCACACATTCAAAAAACTGACCACCTGAAATTGGACACAGAGCCTTGCAAACACACAAAGGTGAAGAGAGCACAAATTGATTATCTCAGTAGCACCAGCCTTAGCAGCTGCTGCAGCTGCAGCTTCAGAATTTCAAAGAAGGGTTTGAAGAGAATGAAGTGCTCTGTTGTGTAAGGCATTCCAAGCAGGGTAAGACTGGAAATCTTATCACTTGTCAGAATCTAGCAAGGGAAGAGAGCATCATTGACATTGTTGTCCCCTGCTACAACAGAGGAAGCATACATAGAAGAAACACCAACTATACCCAATTTTATTTTTTTAAATTACTGTGAAACACAGAAGCCCCATGCAAATAACACAAATCCATGTAAAACACAATCCATAATAACTCATACCCTAAGGGTCAGATCTGCTGGGATACTTGAATTCTACCCAAGAAATGACAGTCTGAATACATTTAATTAAAAAGAAGTTATGATGACATGCATTAATCCAGTTCCTCTTTACCCAGACTTGCTCTTTATTCCCAAAGTCCCAGCCACTCACACATGAAGTGACTACATCCCATTCATTAACTAAGCTGCTTAACAAAGCAATTAGCCTGTTCCAGCTGCTTCCAGGCTAGGTCTAGTTAGACAACCCTTTTAGAAGCACTTCTCCCTCCATTGCCTATACCTTCAAAGTCACAGAGGAAAAATCCTGCCTAAGCAGGCAGCTGTCTGGATTCATCCCCTTCTGGAAGGAGCACATCTCAGCTGTCCTCATTAGCTGCAGTTTAAGACGTGGCTGCTTGAGTTTCCTCAGGCCGTGGACCCCTGAGACACATGCACTGAAACACTTCCAATTGAAAGGAAAGCAAAACAAAACACACAAAACCCCTGGCCTCCCAGCACATATAGAACTACACCAGAAATCTGGCCTAGTTTCAGCACCACCTTTACTTCAGAAGCAAGTTTATTCTCTTACACAACGGATTTCTTTGTACACAAGCCTGCAGTGGACTTAGAGCTTCCGCAGGACAAGCCACAGCAGTGGGATTTTGGACCTTCACAGAGCCAGGTCCTGACAACGTGGACAATAATGCTTACCACAGGTTCTGAGAAACATCTGCCCTAGTCCACATAAGGGGACTGAGACACTGGAAACTCAGTGCACATCTTCAGGCCTGCAGTTTGCACAGCCTGTGGACAACACAAAAGCTGCTGGATGCCTGATAATTCAGAGATGAAGTTAACCCAAGCCTCCTCACACTCTACAGTGAAGCAGAAAAAAAAAAAAGGCAGGTAGAAGAGACAAGAAATACCTAAAAATACAGCTTAGCTGCAGATGTTAAACTGTGAGACTTCTCAGAAGTCCCACGTCCCATACTGGGATATGGGACTTCCCAGATATGAGACTTCCACAGGGCTAGCAAAGTCAGACTAACACAGAATGCTAGAAGACCAGGCCCCCATTTCTATGGTTATCAGCACAACCCATTAAATAATCAAATTAAATGCCTGGAGGAAAACTTACTCATTTGCTGTCACTGTTCAATTTGCCTCCGCCTGATGTCTTAAACCTAATTTATTGTGGCTTAACTGCTGAACTCCATGAAGACCAAAGACTTGTGGTTTGGATTTAAAACTATGCAAGAAAGTTTTTTACTTCATCACTATAGCATCACTTACAGTATAGAGGTTAAAGAAAAGTAAAGAGGTTAAAGAAAAGTAAGCTATCAGCATCAGTAAGATGCAAAATAATGTGGAAGCACTAGATTATCAAAGCAGAGAAACTGAACTTTTTCCATCCGCACATTAAATACTTGTTTAATCACTGAGAGGGGAATTATGCTGCAATCATAATGTACTGTAATAGAAGTGCATAAATGAATTATTAAAAAGCCTTCAAAAGACCAGAGGGAATAAGATTACAACACAAAAGTCTAACAGGATGAGAGTAACAATATTTCTGCAAGTAATTACTATCAGTACAGTTTTGCCTAGACTGCTGGGTAAAAGGCAGTCCTAACAATAACAGAAAAATGTACTGAGCTCCACACTAAGCCTAAGATAGCATATTTTCTGCCTGGAGAAGAAACAGAACAGACGACTGGGGATAACAGCATCATATAGTCAACCCAGGACAAGTGTAAAACAGACAGGAGGTACAATTTTGGTGATCCCTTTCTGCCCTTCTAGGAAAGAAGAACAAAATTCACGCAACCCAGACTGCTCAAAATTAAGGGCTGCATCCTTCAATACCGAACGCCTCTAATTTCACATAGTAACATGAATTCTTGTTAAAACACCACAGGTTTCCATAAAACTTTGCAGCAGCGAACATAAATGGAGAGAACAAATGCCACTGACAAGCCAAGGCACTGGCATGTCACAGCATCCCCCTTGGACACCCAGCATACTCTCCACTCCAGGGGAGTCCCGCCTATTGTGTGGACACTGCTCAGGATTTACAGACCGGGAAAGGTGGCTGTGTAGCTCCAGAGAATGGTCTTTCCAGAACTACAGCCTGGGCATGCTGACTTGCGTTGGTGCTGTGAATGAGTTTGAAACACGGCAATGAGCACCACACATTCAAGTCACGACATTTCGAGGAGCCCAAGTATTCTCAGAGCTGTCAGAGAAATCTTCCCTACAGACCTTTCTAATTCCACATCATTAAAAACATCTGATAATATTCAAAACCACTCCTGTGTGTTCTGCTCCTCTGTGGATTCAAATTTGCCACACATGGCAGAGAAAACTGCCTTATTAAGAATAGCTGCACACAAAGTGAATAAACTAGGATAAAGAGAAAAATGTACATGATCTGCCACACATGACAGGAAAACCACAATTCACTTTAAATAAATAACATGTTCCCTGACAAAATTCCTTTAAAATGTGACACATCATCATTTGCCATTGTTTCATCTCCATCTCTTTAGTTTGTGTACATGTGCCCCTCAGACCCTCTGGCTTCTTTTCAAACCATTCCTGGGATAGGAAATAGTGTGGCTCATCTTGTGAGGAAGCATCATACCCAGGAAACACAGCAAGCTCCAAAGCCCCATGGCAGAGAGCAGGCCTTCAGCACTCAGCAAGGGCATCCCCAACTGTCCCATCAGAACATTTCAGCTCTACCACATACAAATTTCAGTCCACACCTCACACTGCAAGAAACCTTCCTGTAAAGAATTAGCCACATTTCTAACTGCCCCTTTACTCAATGCTATTTTCAAATTCTTGGAAAAGGCTGTTTTCCATGCCTAGAAAGTTAAATTACTTCCACATTCATTTCCACATACCCAGCAATTAAACAGCCCCTACACGCTAACACAACCATCCCTGTTCTGTCCCATGCAGAATCATGGGGATGTAATTATAACTAGTATCCACTTTCAATGAATCCAACAGGAATCAGCTTTTTCAGGCACCTTAACAAAACACTTTTCAGGCACCTTATTTAAACACCTCTCCTTTTCACACTCTCTGATGGGTACAGAAGACTTTCTCTTTTGTGTTCAAGCTCTCCTGAAAGCACCACAGCTGTTGATTGCATCAGGAAGCAAAATTTCCTCATATACTTTTGGGTCTTCTAGCACCAGGCAGAGTCTTCCAACTACTCATAATTTTTCTCCCTTGGGAGCCATGATTTTTCTTAAACAGGCAAAAACTAAAATAAAAAATCAAATTCCGGAGTTGCAGTCCTCACTCCAAAAGTGGGAGAAAATAACCCAACTGTGAGGCCAGCCTCAAATTCACCCCTCCCGCGGATGAAGTCTGACTTGTAATTTACCATCCCCACTAAATGTGAGAAACTCACAGCGGGTGTTGAACCCTGATAAACCCAATCCTTCTGCAGCGCCTGCTGCTTTGGTACAGAAGCGATCGTTTGCTTAAAAATAAATAAACAATCAGGACAGTAAACTTCGTCGGTGCAGCAGCACAACAACGACCCCGGCATTTAGAGAGCTGCCTCTAGACGGGGAAAACCTGCAACAGGCAGGGTTTAGCAACACCTCCACCGCCACACAGCCGAACTCGATGCCTGCCGCAGGAAGGCGCGGCCAGAGCGCTGTGCCCCGCTGAGGGCAGCTCCGGGGCCCGGCACGGCCCGGCTGGCCGCCCCTGCCCCGCGAGCAGCGCCCCGGAGCCGCGCTGCTCCGGCTGGCAGCGCACCCTCGGCGGGACCCGCTCCCCGCCGCGCCCCGTCCCGCCCGCCACCACTGACCTTGCCCGCCGTCGGGGAACGGGGAGCTGCCGGCCGGCGGGGCCCTGCCCAGGCAGGGCGCTTGGGCGTGGAGGACGAGGAGCCAGAGGGAGAGCACGCGTGCCGCCCGGCTCCGCGGGACACATGGCATGGTGCGGGCGGGGAGCTGCGAGCGGGGCGCCTAGCGGGGCCGCGGCATGGCCGGGCCGCTCCCGGCGCCGCCGGACACAGGCGCCGCTCCGCGCAAGGGCTGCGCGGGGCCGTCCCGGTGTCTGGTTTCTGCCGGCGGGGGAAGGAGGGCTGTGGGGAGGGAGCAGCTCCCGGGAGCCCCCGCCTCGGAGCCGGCGGGGTTAACGCGGCGGGACGAACCGGGCCGGGCCGGCGGGGAGGGAGGAGAGGCGAGGCCGCCGGCGGGGACTGCCGCCCCTCTCCGCCCTCCACCGCGGCCCAAGTGGGGCGTTCGCCCCGGCAGCCCTCGGGGAGGGCCGAGCGCAGGGCAGCCCTGTCCCTCGGTGGTCTCCGCCGAGGGGCCGGGGCAGCCCCGCACAGGCCCTGGCAGAGGTTCCCCGCCGCGGGAGAAAGTGCGGGAGTCTGACCCGTTGTGCAGCACTTTCTGATGCGGCGGGAGGGGATGCGGGGGCTTCCCCGGCTGAAGCATCCCGTAGCCCGTGGCCCCCCGGGGCCCAGCAGCCAGAGGAGCCCAGTTTCCAGGCTGCCTGAGAGAATCACGGAGTCAGTCAGGTTGGAAAAGACCTGTGATCATTGAGTCCAGCCTGTGGTCTGAATATCAAAATGTCAACTAGACCACATCCAGTGCTTTCTTAAACACCTCCAGGGATGCCGACTTGACCACTTCCCTGGGCAGTTCATGCCAGAGTCATCCTTCCTTGTGGAAAAATTCTTCCTAATGTCTAGCTTAAACCTCCCCTGATGCAGGTTAAGACTCATCAGGGCGCTGAGACTGTTCGGTGTTTAGCAGTGTGCTGGCACATTGGGGTTATTTCTGAATGTCGTCCCTATGAACAAAAAGTTCCTAAATAGCCTTGCCATCTACATTTTTAAGTGCATGCCATGTGCTCTCTCCAAGTCTCATCTAGCATCTGCTATGGTTACTGCCGGCCCAAGGATCAATGGGTGGGTGCACACTTCGGTGCTGTCCCACGCTTTTGACCTGGGCTGGGTTCCTCATCTGCTTTGATAGCCTCCTGCTTAAAGCTGACTCCACCACGGATTTATTGTGTACTTTCATAGCAATCTGTGCTTAATTATGCTTGTTTCTCTGCTCAGTTTTCCCAAGTTGAATGGCTGCCACAGTTCAACTGCCTTAGCTGTAAGAACTGTGAACTCCAGAGCACGAAATAATGCAAAAAAAAGAGTTAAAACTCCAAGTTTTTCTAAATCAGTGAAAAATGTGACTACCCCCAGAACTCTGGAAATGGACGTATTTATATGAGTGATAATTGATTTAGGAATCATCATGTGCTCTCTTCTAGTTAGTGGAAGGGCACAGAGCATGCAAAAGGAATATTTGATATCTGACATGGTTTATTTAATACCAAACAGTACTTGCTAAGAGAAGATTTGTTAATTGCAAATTTTTATTTCAATATGTCTGTCCATATATTCTGCACACAAATAATACTATCTCACCTGTAACAGTGACAAGTTTTCGTGCCATTATGATTCTTAGTCTAGTCACACAATGGGCATGAGGCTATTTTGTGAGACTGGGTATTATAGCCTGCTTAGCTCTTTATCAGTACTTGCCTGAAATTAATTTAAAGCTAAGTGTGACCTGAAATTGATATTACAATTTAATATCTAAAAACACTTGACATGTGTTGAATAGAAAAAGCCACACAATTTGACATTTATATTTTAAAATAATTCAGTTGGGGAATAAGGAAGTATCTCCGCCAAATGAAATAAAAAGGAAAAATACTGTAAAATGAGGACAGCAGGCTAAGAGCAGTGGAAAGAAGATATGACAGTTCAAGGGATGGCCATATGTTTATAAAGTACTGGTTTAACATCAGTTAAAATAACCATCAGAACAATAACCCTTCTGTGAGAGACATTTAACTGTTTGCTTCCATTTTCAGTCATCTCTTTAGCTAGGTGTTCACTAGTAGGTGAATCAGATGGGAAGCAACTAGTATTTCCTGTGGGATTCCATCTTGGTTTCTTCCTCACAAGGAAAACTTAATTCCTGTTGCCTCTAATTCTCCCCAACCCTGGAAGTGGTGCAGAACTAAAAGCTCAAGAGAGTTTGTGGGAATGGGTTTTGTTTTTATTTGATTTTTTATATTTTTTTAGTGGCAAAAATTTGTAATCAAAAAGTCGTACAGAGTGGAGAAAGAGCTGTGGGAATCTGGTCTGAGACATCCATAACTCCCTGGGCTTTATGCCAGCATGCACATACACAGAAAAAATGATTCACTGGGTGTAGTGTCAGAAAATACCCTGGGGGACGGTAGGGTTCCTGCTTCAGGGATGCTGTAGCTGTAGCTGACACAGTGTCCAAAACACAGCACTGTACCAGCTGCTAAGGAGAAAACTACATCTATCCCAGCTAAAAACAGTCAAGATGTGAAGCAGTGACACAAGTAGAAAGCACTCTCCTCGTGTGAGTACATACTAAGGACATTTTAAGTGAACAGAATTTATGGCACTGTGTCTTCCCAGTGGTTTCATGTTCCAAAGAAGTATAACCTGAGATTTTGGAGGTTTCTTTTGAAAGAAATTGAGTTGTTTTTGCTAACTCAACCTCAGTTATGAAAAGAAAAAGAATATATCTCCACATCAGCTGTGTTCTTGTGGCAACAAAGTTGTTGCAGTTCAGTAGGTGCAGCTCCACTCAGAAAAGCCTGTACATTTATTGAAAGGTCACAATGAGACACAATCAATCCTGGACTGACAAACCAGAAATAATACTGAACTCTTCTAAATTTAAGTAGACTTCCAGGACAGACATAAAATAAATTTATGCATTGCAATTTATATGTATGTAGAAATGTTTACAGAGCCAGAAAAGCAGAAGTTCTGAGCAGCGAGGAACTGAAACACAAATTATTTTGTTTGGCATAGAAGAATTGCTACAAAATGAAGTCCATGCAAAGACAGGCATGGAAGGCAATTTTGCTTTAGTAGGAGTGGGAGTCTCCTGCTCAAAATTTAAAGATACAAAATTATATAATACACACTTGCTCTGCTTCTGCAGTTGACAGGGAGAGGAGATACCTCTGGAGTATAACACATCCTTGTCTGTCACATCCAAGGTGAAACACTGTCCAGACCTGACTTCTAACTATCCTGGCAGCTTAACAGTTTGCTTGGACTAGAAATGTCAAGAACATGGATCACACATGATGTGGTGGGCTTAGACTATTCTGTGACTCTCTGATACTGTGGCTGTTGGCAGGGAGATGAACTAAAAGGGAATGACTCTGAATACCAAGGACGCTGTGGAGTTTCCTGGGTAAATGCCACTGTTGATGTATTATTTCTCTGCCAGATTTATAAAGAAGTTTGTGGGTACATTTTTTTTTAATCTTTAGTCTTATTCCCTGTTTCTCATTAGAGATGCAACCTCTTAAAATACCTAACTATTGGTAATTGAGCCAGAGACGCTGTTGAATCTCTCAACTCCCATTTCATTATAATCATTACAGATTTTTGGAACTTCATAAGTTACTCTTGCAAAAAAAAAATAGTATTTGCTGACATTCCACTTCTGGTATGTCTGTGGGCAGATTTAAGCAAGAGAATGAAGCAAACTCTAAGTAGTCACTGATTCTTTAACATGAAATTTTTTTGTATGCTCACACTCAGATTTCTAGTCAGTCTTCAAATATGGATTGTTTTCTAAGACTACTGAGCTAATTCACAAAATTATAATTTCATGCTTGCATGAAGTTAGAGTTTATAAACTAATTGGTCATGCTGTCCATATTAACCAAATAAAAGCATGTTTCTGGAGCAACAGGTCAGTTTGAATTATCTCTTTAAGAAAGTGCCCAGAAAATATATTCTCAGTAGTCTGCCTAGAAAGTAAATTATGAGAGGATGATGACCATAATCAAAGTTTTTGGGAGGTAATTTGTTTGGTTTTGGGGTATTTTTAGAGGTTTTGTTTTGGTCTGTTCTGTTTTTATTAAAACCTATTTCTGTGTCCAAATAATACTTTCTGGAGGATATGTCTGTGGTACATGAATTGTGGCATGATCATTGTGTTATCTGAGATTTTGTAATGAAAGCCTTTATCCATTTCCTACTATACTTTAAGAGAAGAATTGCCATGAAAATCTTCCCATGGTGGACACATATCAAGTCACAACACATTCACTCTCAGGGTGGAAAAGGTAAAGTTGTAAAACCCAGTTGAAACTGGAACTGAAACTGGTAACAGTTACTGTCTGAAATTGGTCAGAAAGATGAGATTGTAGCCCTGAGCTCATAAAAAGAAGAGACCATATCAGTTCCAGAAATTAGAGCTGAAAAACTAAGCAAACATGAAATATCCCTTTCCTGTTTTCTAGTTTCCTTCTCATGCTCCAGAATTTTGAGAGAGGATGCCATAAAAAGAGTTATTCACAAAACAGAATTCAGTTGCAAGAATGCAACATTTATATAATATAAAGCCCATTTAAGCCACACACACACATGTAAATCTTCTTAATAAAATCTGTTCTAGAGCTTTATTATTACTAATTTTTTCTTTTTGTGTGTCAAATATGAAAAATTTAAAATCTCTTACTGTTGGAAAATATCCTGAGAAATAGTCTCATTTCTCTGTATTTAGTGATACATTCAATATTTTAAAAGTCTGCTTTAAGCTACAAAAATGCCTTTCATATTGAAAACAGAACACCATCTCTCTTGCCAAAATATTTCAGAGGAGCATACAGCTGTTTCAGTCACTGTTGTAATTATAATAAATCTTTTGTTTATGTATGAGGTCTGTAAAGGGAGTGAAAAATTATAGGAATTCTTTGGGGTAAATTGTAGGAAAATTACCATTTCAGCAAATGTTTATTTGGCATATTAAAATAAAACATATTTTAATGCTATTTGAGAAACACCTGCAGGACACTGACACAACATAGTCAAAACCAGTGGGCAGTTTCTGTTGGTGGTCTGAACAAGTGAAAGCTTTTTTAAGTCTAGTGTACTGATTGATGCTGCCTGCAGGCAAACTAGCAATCTCAGCCCTGCGGATTATTTTAGCATAGTACTACATATATGCAAAAAAAGCCTCTGCCTGATTTGTTTGAGATTAACAAAATGCACAGATCAGCCGTTTTTTCACCGTTATTGCCAGAGAGCATCATGGAAGCCTCTGCCTGTCAAGTTTATTAGAATTTTCAGAAATTTTGAGTAAGAAGTACAAATGACCCTGACACTTGGATAAAAAGAAGGCTCTGGAAAGTTACATGTTAGCAACACAGCTTTGGCAGCATGGGTGGAAGGACTAGGGAACAAGCAGAAAACAGTGTCTTCCAGAACAATAGTCCTTGTGATTGTATCTGATGAGTTTTCCAATACTTTTTGAAAGTAGCTGATGGCTTTTTTTTCAACATTTTTTTCAGCTATGGCAATGTTCTGGCAGTGTGCTAAATAAATTATTCAGCAAATATTTCTTTTATTATTAATCAAGGTGTTGGAAGTTCCCTTACCTGCCTCTAAAATGTCTCTGAAATGAAGAATGACAAAAGAAAAACCACCCAGGACTAAAAAGGAATTTTTCTGTGGGTGTAAACATGAGTAAAAACCTTGGACAATCATTTGACACTTGCAGACCTGAGTTCAAAATCCACTACCAGTGTTCCCAGGAGGTACCAAACTTCACACTACTTTGGTTTCTCTGGGTGACTAACAGAAAAAGCAATGTAAGGTTGGACATTATTTTCCTCCTCTTCCCCTTTCTGAATTATGACTGTTCAGTCTCAGCAATATAATCAGCAAGATGTGCCAAACAGAAGAAATGGTAGAAGAAATTATTCTATGCGAGACATGTTTGCTGCAATTTTTCCAGTGACATATTTAAAATTGGGTGTGTTTGCTGCAATTTTTCCAGTGACACATTTAAAATTGGGTGTGAAGATAGCAATAGGATGAGAATAGGTTAGAATTCAATCTAGAAAAAGTCTACTTCTGTACTATCAACCTCACTAATAATTTGTCAAGTCTCTGTCTCGATTACAGATGTTTTTTTCTTTGGGGGCTATAATAGTAGCAGGGATAAGTGGAGAAGGAAAATTGAATAAGAACTTGCTTATTTCAAATGTTTTATTAATCTTGGTTTTGGGTAAGTGCTGACCCTAGTGCTAAGGCAGTTATTGATGCTGTGGGCTGGGAGGCACCTCACCCTCTGCACTGTTTACATAACATCTGCAGGTCTGGCTGAAACTCAGCATTTTCACGTTGCTTGTTTATATGTTGGTTCTTCTGATGGTTTTAAGGGATCAGTGGCTTTCTCTTCTGCATGTGCTGTTTTACAGTCGACTGTGCAACACTGATGGGACTAATGGGGTCGTTGAATTTCACTGCAAGGATGATTTCCTCTGGTTGAAAGAATTTGGAAAACTGCTGCCATTCAGCAGGCTGAGAGATGCATCTTAATGCTGTGTATTGAAAATACCACCCAGATGCAACTCTAGTCAGTGATTAAGAGGTATGAACACCTAGGGGAAAAAATCCATTATTTGGAAAAATTGTGAAGATGTGCTGGATTTGGTTGGGATGAAGTTAATTTTCCTCAAAGGGGCTGGTATTTGGCTATGTTTTGGCTTTGTGCTGAACACAGTGATGATAACACAGAGATGTTTTAGTTACTGCTGAGCAGAGCTTACACACAGCCAAAGCCTTTTCTGCTTCTCAGACTGCCACGCTGGCAGGGAAGCTGGGGGGGCTTGGCAGAGTGGGAGGAGACACAGCCAGGAAAGGTGACCCCAACTGACCAGAGGCATATTCCAGACCGTGCGACACCACCTTCAGGACATAAAGGGGAGGGAGGAAGAGGGAAGGGGCATGTTGGGCATGATGACATTTGTCTTCCCAAGTGACACTTAGATGTGCTGGGCACTGCTCTCCTGGAGATGGCTGAACTCCTGCCTGCCCATGGGAAACGATGAATTAACTCCTTGTTTTGTTTTGCTTGCATGTGTGGCCGCTGCTTTCCCTATTAAACTGTCTTCATCTCAACCCTCGAGTTTTCTAGCTTTTGCCCTTCCAATTCTCTGCCCAATTCTGCTGGTGGGGGAGTAAATGAGTGGCTGCAAGGGTTTGACTGCTGGCTGGGGTTAAACCACGACAGGAAAAAATGTCAGGGACCCATTTTTTGAGGCCTGATGTGATCAATGTTCTGAAGATCCAAATTTTCTCTTTTTCACCAAGCTATTTATTATACCAAGTAATCTGCAGACAAAACCTTCCCAGAGCCTTGCATTGTTAATTCCAGTAAATTGCACCCTCACTATAAGCAATATGAATGATGTAAAAAACTTCTAATTACTCTTGTTCCCCTGCCATACCATCATCTGGCTCATATTTTTACAGGGTCCCTGCAAATACAAATCAAAGTGATGCGTGGACTGCTGATAACAAATAGCACACAGGACTATGTCTTTGCAGGAAGTTCAGCGAGATAAATCAATGGGAAAAAAAACATACTTGTTAAATGTTCCGTAAATCTCCCCGAGATGGCCGATTCACAGTGCTGCTTTACTTAGGTATATCCAGAATCTATTTGGTTTTAAAAATGCGCAGTTATCTTGATTTATTTAGAAGCGGAACAGAAGAAGGGAAGCCTGAGTTGCTATTCCCGTCGGTTGCTGTCTGTTTCTGCGGCAGGCTTGGTGGGGAAGCGATTTTCGGGTCCGGCGCAAGGCAGGGGGGCCCCCTGCGGGCGGGATCCCTCTGCCTCGGGGGAGCGGCGGCCGCCTTCGCCCGAGCACTGACAGCTTCGCTTTAAAATGAGCCAGAGACACCGTCTCCCGGAGTCCCAAAAGCAGGAGGGGCGTTCGTGGGTCCCTGTCCGGACTGCGGTCATTCAGAGTAGGCGCGGTCCGGCCCGGTGCCGAGGTTTCTCAAGAGAGAAAGCGCGGGTGGTTTCCGGGTCACCCTGCGGCTCGGCGAAGGTGCGGCATCCCCAAAAGTTGTCCCCACGCAGGATGGGAAAGGTTCTGTGAGAGCTGGTCGGCGGGGACCTCATCGGGGAGGGGAATCGTAGCGGGACTGTGTGCATCACATCGGGGAGAGGCGATCACATCGGGGCAGCGGGGATCACATCAGGAGATGGGCGATCATATAGGGGAAGGGAGCCTGACAGCGGCGAGGGGGAGAGGGCATCGCCTCTGGCCGGGCAATTGCCGCACTGAGCCCGAGGGAACACCCGGTTGATTCACACGAGCGGTTCCCGGGCAGGTGTGCGGGACGGGACGGGACGGGACGGGACGGGACGGGACGGGACGGGATGGGACGGGACGGGATGGGACGGGACGGGATAGGACGGGACGGGACGGGGTGGGACGGGACAGTTCGGGACGGGACGGGGGCGATCATCGGGAGCAGCCGTGGGGGCAGCGCTCAGCACCGGGGAGAGCTCCGCGCCCACCGCGCATGCCCCGCCCCGCCGGCGCGGATAAAAGCGGGCGCGGAGCCGAGCGGCGCCAGCCCCGGCACCGCACGGCCCCGGCACCGCACGGCCCCGGCACCGCACAGCTGTGCCACCGCACGGCCCCGGCACCGCACAGCCCCGGCACCGCACGGCCCCGGCACCGCACGGCCGTGCCCGCACCCTGCCGCTGCCCCAGCAGCCCGCCCGCCGCCGCCTCCGCTGGTCAGCCTCTGAGGAAAAAGCTCCCGCGGACCCGTCTCCCACCCTAGCATGGGATGGGCGAGCCCTGCCAGAGCGGTGCCTGCTCGCCAGCCCCTGGCATAAAGGAAGGAGCGGACAGGGAGTCCTGGGACACGCCGCTGGGTTTCCTGGAGAGCGTTCAAATGGACAACGGGAGCAACGTGTCCTTCCTGCAGTTCTTGAAGACCATCAACCTGGAGCGAGCTGACGGCATGCAGGGGGACAGTTCTGACGTGGTGCGGATTGTCATCTCCCTGGTGTACTCCGTGGTGTGTGCCCTGGGACTGGTGGGCAACCTGCTGGTGCTCTACCTGATGAAAAGCAAGCAAGGCTGGAGGAAATCCTCCATCAATCTCTTTGTCACCAGCCTGGCAGTGACTGACTTCCAGTTTGTGCTGACCTTGCCATTCTGGGCAGTGGAGAACGCGCTGGACTTCAACTGGCTCTTTGGCAAGGCAATGTGTAAGATCGTCTCCTATGTGACAGCAATGAACATGTATGCCAGTGTGTTCTTTCTCACTGCCATGAGTGTGGCTCGATACCGCTCTGTGGCTTCAGCCTTGAAGAATCAGCGTCGAGGAGACCCGCTGGTTGGCTGCTGCTCTGCCAAGTGGCTTTGTGCATTCATCTGGCTGTCAGCTGTCCTGGCTTCCCTGCCCCATGCCATTTTTTCCACCACTGCCACTGTCTTTGATGATGTTCTCTGTCTTGTCAAGTTCCCAGAGGGCCGAGGCAACAATGCCCAATTCTGGCTGGGTCTGTACCACATCCAGAAAGTGCTGCTGGGCTTCCTGGTGCCGCTGGTTGTCATTAGTCTCTGCTACTTGCTCCTGGTGCGCTTCATCAGTGACAAGCACGTGGGCAGCACCTGCAGCGGCCCCAGCATCAAGCGCCGCTCCAAAGTGACTAGGTCAGTGTCCATCGTGGTGCTGTCTTTCTTCTTGTGCTGGCTGCCTAACCAAGCACTTACAACCTGGGGGATACTCATCAAACTCAACGTGGTGCACTTCAGTAATGAGTACTTTCTCTCCCAAGTGTACCTCTTCCCCATCAGCGTGTGCCTGGCACACTCCAACAGCTGCCTCAATCCCATCCTCTACTGCCTCATGCGCAGGGAGTTCCGCAAGGCACTGAAGAGCCTCCTCTGGAGGATCACCTCACCTTCCCTCACCACCATGCGCCCTTTCACTGACACCACCAAGCCTGAGAAGGAGGAGCAGGCTCTGCATGCCATGATGCCTGTCCACCCTGTCCCTGCTGCTCCCCGTGCTGCAGCCGTCCAGGCAGAGGTGGCCTATTACCCGCCCGGGGTGGTGATGTACAGCAGCCGCTACGACCTGCTGCCTGCCAGCTCCATGGAGCAGCACTGCTGAGATGGCAGCGGGCTCTGGGGCGTGGCACGGTGCCAGATGTGGCCTGGGGATATTGAACGCCTGGTCAGGAAAAGGGGAGGAGGGATGAGTAAAGGAGGACTTCTGTGTGAGAGATGCTCTTTTGCGGCTTTGTCTGCCCTCGGAGACACTTGATGGACGTTGTTGTCTGGAAGATGCACCCTGAGCTGGAGAACAGGACTAGGAGGAGGTAGTGGTGGGGTGTCTCTATGACATGTCTTTTAGTGCTTCTACCTGTGCTGGGAAACAAGGACTAGTGAGGGTGATGGGACTCCATCCAGCAAGGATGCAGGATGTGCAAAGCAGCACAGGGAGGTGAGGGGCTGGGCTGGGGGGACTGAGGCTGGAAGGCCTTGGCCACATCCCCTCAAGCTGGAGTTGCAGGCAGCCCTCCCACCCTATGTATTTGTCTGTGGCAGGGAGAGGGAGCTGAGCTGCTTTCCCTGCTGCAGGACCCTGTAATCGGTGCGGGCCTGGCTGGTCACTGCTTCCTGGGCTCCACTGAGGGCTCAGGGATCAGACAGCCTCTCTTCTATCACAAGCCTGCCCTGAGGCGAACAGCCGGGACAAGTGGGTACAAAGCTCCTGCTTGTTCAGGCTTGGCGCCTTTCCCCTCTTCCAGGGACTTGGGAAGGAGCAGGGACAAGGAACACTGTGCTCCCCTCCAGATCAGTGCAGGATCTGCTTTTCTAGCTACCCCCCATCCCCCCAGCTGCTGCCAGGGTATAAAGCAACCCAGACAGCTAAGGAGAAACCCAAGGATGGAATTTGCAGCTTCATGAGGTGTTCCTTTGCCTGGGTTTGGAGGGAGGGTGTGAGCCCCCTAATACTGTTCCCCAGCCTCTCTCCAGGCCACTGAGGGGAAAGGAAACCTCACAGCCCCAGACCATGTGTAGCAAGACAGCATCTCTCCCAGGGCACTGAGGTTGCAGGCTTAAGTTTTACTGCACTTCAGACTGTTCATATTCCACTTCAGGAAATCAGCACAAATGTAAATAAAATTTTTAAAAAGGGGGAAAAAGAAACACTCCTAGCCACTTCAAATCACTTGCTCTGGGATACTTCTGGGTTCACTCAAAACTAAGCACAAAGGCTTTAGTTCTGCTGAGGGTTTGCACTGACTCTTGCCAGTGTTTCAGAGAAGTTCAATTCAGTTCCTCTAGTCTGAGCAGCCCTAGGGCCTGCAGTGCTTTTGTAGCCTAGAGAATGTCAGGGTTTGGCTTTTACCAGCCTCTGTTCCATGGAAATGCCTGGGAAATAATTTGAGGCTTATCTGAGTCGAACTTTTTAGGGGGATGAAAAAAGTGTATTTTTAAGCTGTGAAAGTTTTTATGATGAGGCTATATATCTACTTCTTAAGATATTTTTTTTTAATTATGAGGGGAAAAAATTTAAATCAAAATATCAAAGTATTTGTTTTAAATTATGGAAAAGTGCAACATTTCTGGTTTTAGTTTCAGAGAACAAGTTCATTAATCCCTAATACTGCATATAAGATGATTATTTAAATACAATTTTTGAAACTGTTTTCTATTTCCAACCCCTTTCCTTGCAGTCTAAGTTCAACATCTGCCTGATTCTAAAAAGGCAGAGGGTTGTTTGTTACCTCTAAGTACTGACATGGAGAAAACTTGCTGTTTCTGTCCGAGAAAACTGCTAGACCATAGTGGCAATTACACTTTTCAGACTCGGTTATGTGTACTGTATGTGTTGGTAACTCCTGTTGTAAAATTTATGTTTGGTCTGAAAGCAGCTGGTTCTGCTACTTGCAAGGAAAACGTTATCTTATTTTTCAAGGCAGGAAAGACTTCTCCAGCCTTGGGCATTTGCTAATGGGGAAGATACTGGTTTGCAAGTTGTCTGAAGAGCAGCAGAAGTGAGCTGACAGCTGATGGGCATACTTACACAGATGCAAAGACTCCGAAGAAATCAGACATATCCACAGAAGAACTTGAGCATCTAAGTACTGTACATCTGCCTCTCTAACCTCCTAAATCCTGACTTGGTTGACTGGTGAAGTCTGTAGGTATTTAAGTTTTTTCTAGTAAAATTTTTGTGCCTAGAAACCTGTTCCTGAGCATGCCTAAATCTGCTTAATTCTGTAGCACTTATTTCTGTGCTTAATGGGGATATCTCTGTCGGGACTGGCCACAGTGTATGCTGTGAGGGTGGCAATTCTGCAACCCAGCACAGAAGGCCCTGTGCCAGGCCACGCTAAGTCAGAAGTGGCTGTGAACTCAACTCGTTCCCCCCATCCCTTTGAATCTGTGCCTGGATGTGTTGCTCCTGTTCCAGCTTCAATGTATGTGCAGATATGCTCCTTTCCCCTCCCTTGTGAAATGCTAAATAGGTGGTCACAGCTGTCCCCCACAGCCTCAGAGATTCAGTTCCCCTTTTCCACATCCCAGGGGAATGGCTGAATCTCTGGGCCACTTTGTGAGTGTGCTCGTATTCTCTGGCTTGAAACAGTTCCCTGTTGCCTGAGTTGCTCACTGTTGCTGGATCCTAATGGCAACGAAAGGCCTCGAACTCTGCTTGGCAGCACAGTGGTTAGGGTGTAATCTGCAAAGAGGAATTGTGGAGAGATTTTTTTATTTTTTTTTTTCAGCAAATACAGAAATTGGATCCAGATCTGGGTTCTAGGTCTCCCCTTCCCAAGGACAGTGGTCAACTTCCTCCCAGGTCCTGTTTCAATTAAAGTTCCAGTATGCTATCCAGAAACCTGAGGTCTTTCTAGACCTGCTGATAAAGCACCTTAATGTGCTAAAGGATTTGCAAAATCTGCATTTCTGATCTGGGAGAAAACCCGTAATGTCTGTGTTGCAGGTGAAGAAAGTTGCACAGTTGTATGAGAAAAGGATATAATGAACTCTTAAGTCCAGAGTTCAGAGAGATAATCATGTTTCTGTAGACCAGGAGAAAGTATCTAAATTAAGGACATGGGAGGAATCTCACAGCCAGACGCTCTTCTTACTGTTTGCTTTTGAACAGCATAATTTCTTGCTTAACTTGCTGGAAATTTTTTCCCTATCTGATGTTTAACTGTTTTTGTGCATTAAATAAACAGCTTTCCAAGTGTCTGAAGTGTAACTATGAATTTCAGTAGATAGCAAGCTGCCTGAAAGACAGCCTCTGTGGTGCTCAGCATGGCAAAACCCATGTGCTTTTGTGGATGTCCATGTAGACATAATTCTGTGCCAGGAAAACAATACATTAAATAAAACAGGTGGTGTTCAGAACAAACACATAGTTAGCTCAGAGTGCCAATGTGCCATTGTCAGAGGAAACCCCAGGTGTCTGATCAGTAGAGATATAAAACCTCCCATCTGGCAAATCACCCAAACATGAAAATACCATGAGAGTATGTAGGACTAGACAATGAAATTAGTGGGCAGCTCTCTCACAAGCCACTGATCCACGCAGTGTAAGTCACAGATCTGCTGTTTCAAAGAGGCACAACGCATTCACACTTGGCCAAACGCTGATTTAGGCCAGACCAGCAGCCCAGGCTGTGCAGGTCAGTGCATGTCCAGCACAGCCAAAGAGCACTGCTCTAGCAGTGCATGAGCTGGGAGAAATTCTGCTTCACCTCAGCCGTGAGTCCCAGCTAACAGCATGAAATCTGTGCTGTGTGTTCCATGGGCAGGGGCACCAGCCTGGGCCTTGGCAGAAGGTGCAGTTGCTCTGTTTGCACAGGGTGTGTGGCCTCAGCAGAGGATCATTCCAGCACAACAACAACAAATCCTACCGAGTATCCCGGGGTTTCATAAGTAATGACTACAACACCCTTCAGAAACTCTGTTTCCTACAAATGTTCATGTCTTTGTTTGTAACAATCATCTTTTCGTGTACTAAAATAAACATTGCTGAAGGATACAAAACAGTACTTACTGAATTCTTGACAAGATTTTCATGCTTGGTCTCCTTTGTTACAGATTCCTGGTGGGGTGCTGGTGGAGAGGTGCACTTGGTTATAGAAGGGTAGGGACCTGAAGGTGCAGGCTGACATCTAGTGACAAACTGAGGGAACCTTTAAGGACCGGATATTCTCATTAGGCAAAGACTTTAATTCTTTAGGGACACTTAAGTATCTCAGCCCCTTAAATAACTAACCAAGGTCTTAATGTAATAACAACCTCCAATTGCATTTCCAGGTTTCCCTTTGAAATGCCTCTTCGGTGGAAATGCTGTTTCACTTTCCCAGTGAGTTATTCTGACACTCACTCTAGCAGTAAAAAAAGTCCAGTCCCCTTCATTCCCATTCACGACTGTCTGCTCTAAAATTGATTATTCAATTGAGTGTGTGCACAGAAACTCTGATTTAATTTTATCCCTGAGCTGGAGCAGGAGTAGATATGGGTGCAGTTCAGCTTAAGGACATTAGATTGAGAGCTTGGAACTTCTTTTTTTTAGTAAGGTTTTTTTCTCAAAAGAGAATTCCTATTTTTCCATTTAAAGGGGGTTACTGGAAATATATTTTTATAATTATGAGAGCAGTTAAAAGAATCTCTTCTAGGTACAATCTCAGAAGCAGTCAGTGCTATGAGTAGCCAGTTAACTCATTCCTGTGCTAAAGTGTAGCTGATAATATTCATCAGCAGATTTCTCTGCCTATGTCTGTGCATAGACTCAGAGTCCTTTTCAAAATCCTAACTGTAAAATAGAGACTCACAGGATGGCTGGGAAAACTGGGCCAAAAGATCAGCTGCAGACAGAAGCAATTTCTTTAGTTAATTTTTTGGAAACATTGACTTCCTGGTTGGAAAGGACTGATTATTATTCAGTGTGGGAAATAATAAAATAAGTTTTCTTACTCAGATACCAGCTCTCTCCCTTACTCATCCATTTCTTGGGACAATGAGATACTGTTTCTCCAAGGACTTGTGGTTTTCCTTCAGATCAGCTGAATGAGTATGGTCAGTTGTACAATGCCAAACTAACTGTTGAACACTGACTTCTAAAAATCATTGTTCAATGAACCCTTCCACTTTCGCTCAGCTGAACCTCACTGGATAAAACTGGCGTTTGTGGACAATGATTTCTGTCTGTATTTGTGAAGAATTCTGATCTATGTCAGCACATTGACATCAGGTGGGTGACTCCCACACCAGGGGGTTGTGCCAGCATTCAAAGGGTGTTTAAGGGGCTGAAAAAATGGTGTGACAGGAAGCTCAGGCATCTGGACCAAGGGGATAACAGAGTCCTGCATTCTCTGCGCCAGCACAGGCTGGAGCCCAGTTACCTGGAGAGCAGAGAAGGAGCTGGGACAAGGTGAACGTGAGCCAGCAGTGGGCCTGTGCAGCACAGCCCAGCAGCATCCTGGGCTCCACTGGGCAGGACACTGCCAGCAGGTCAGGGGAGGGTCTCCTTCCCTCTGCTCTTCCCTCAACATCTGGGATGCTGTGTCCCACCCTGGGCAGGTTACCCAGTTCTGGATTATTTACCAGGGAGGCTGCAGTATGGTGGAGGGCTTGGAGCATCTCCCATGTGAGGGGAGGCTGACAGAGCTGTAGGTGTTCAGCCTGGACCTCAGAAAGCTTTAATAGTGTGTGTAAATATCTGATGTGGGTGGGAATTAAAGAAGATGAAATCAGCCTCTTCTCAGTGTTGTCCAGAGAATGGATGAGAGGCAATAGGCAGAAATTGAAATTCCATCATTGAAATGTAAGAAGGAAAAAAACCCATTTCAAATGGTGTGGTCAAGCACTGGAACAGGTTGCCTGGAGAGACTGAACAGTTACCAGCTTTGGAGATGCTCAGAATCTGACTTAACACTGATTGTACTTCTTTAGCAACCCTGTGCTGAGCAGGGGGCTTGGATTGGATCATCTCCACAGGCAAACCCAACTATTCTGTGCTTTTGTGTGACTTTCTGATAGCAAATAGATTGCTCTGCATATGTCTTTGTTCAAATACAGTGGAATTAGCATTAGTGTCTGTCTTGCTTGATGTTTATTCTGAAAAACTTCTACAAATTTTATGCCCTCAAATCATCTACTACTATGAATTTCAAATCACCTATTAAATTATTTTTTAAATGTTTTAATTGCTTTTAATTTCTGCTGAAACTGTGGAGAGGGCTCAGAGGAAATAGTCTTCCCCTGCCCATCAAAAGTCACTTCCTGCTGAAATCCAGCCCCTTGTTCATAGGCCAATCCAGTGATAGATATAGAGGTATAGAGAGCAAACCACGAGGTTCTGAACTGAAGATAAGAGATCCTACAGCAGTAGCAAGTAACTGCTCAGTTTGTACAGTGGATCATAAATAGGGAAAAGAAGAATCTGGTTTAAATTTCAGATCTAGGATTACATTTTCAGAGAGGTAAACTGATATCTTGAATTTTGAGCACACTTGATATAAAGTAATTCCAAGGAAAATATTCCAAAATGCAAAATCCCTGTCCAGAAAAGAACACCACCCTTTGATAAGGTGCCATCTTTTTCACAGACAGAATCATAGTTCCAAAAGCTGTTTTATTGCCACGTTTTGCAATATTATGGTAGTCTAACAATCTAACAATATTTGGGAATATTTCTGCTTGCTGGGATTGGGTGTTTTGTTGGAACTGCAGCAGTTATTAAAGAAAGAAGTGCCTCAGCCCTCAAAATCTGTGGAAAATTAATAACTTGCAAGTTGCATTGCAAGCTAACATAATTTTTTTTAATGCGATTTTCCCGATTTGGGAAAAACCCCAAATAATCTGAGATACATTTGCACTTTTATAGTGATCTGCCAGCCGTGCGGCCCCAGTGTAAAGCTCCCAGACTTCAGTGAAATGCATCTCTGTCAGAGACATTTCCCTTCCCTCTTGTCACTCCTCAGCCTCCACAAATCTGCCGTTTGTCACATTTCCTTCTCACCATCTAACAAGCAGAGGGCCCTTGAAAACAGAGGTGTCCAAGACTGATGCTGCCTCCCTCTGTGTTGCCCCCAATGTCCCCCCATCTCCTGATGCACATTAGCTGCTGTGAGCCAATGCAACAAAAACTCGCCTGCCAAACAAGCGGGGAACGGCTGCACTGCAGGATTGCCTCTTGGCTTCAGCACTGAAGGTTTCCACGGCCAGATTCTGCCATGAGTTTGATGCTAAACATGTCCATGGGGGGCTCCCACCACCGCATGTCCCTAGACCAGTGTCTGCAATACATTAGGCTGTCACTGGCCAGGGGCTGTGTACAAATCACAAACGGGACGGGACTGCCGTGAATGTGCATTGAGCTGTTTTATTTTCCAGCATCATTACATGGTTATGGCAATGGGAAGATGCCATCAGCTCACATCCCAGGCAGCAGACCAAGAACTTAATGTTACAACTTACTTTATAAGTTTTTTGACCAATCACACAAAGCAAAAGCATATTGACAGTAGTTCTGTCCAACCACTATAAGCACAGGTGCCTTTGGTTAAAACAATGCTTGCTTATTTAGAATACAATGCCCGCTTGTAAGCCTTAAAACACAATGCACAGAGCTCCATTATCAAGCTTGGAACTTCCTAATATCTCGCTGGATATACTTTTCTGCAGCTTAGGGAGTTATTCTAGCCAAGCATTAATACACAGACTGTTGGCCATTTGTCCTTACCATTCTACTTTTTACATAACTTTTCTGCCGACTTATTTATCGCTACTGCTTAGCTCTAATCGCAGTTCTGCTGTCTCTGAGGCCTGCCTTTTGCAGCTTTCCCAAAACCCTCCGATTTTATGGATTCCCACAATAGGCAACCGGGCTACGGCTGGCAACGAGCAGCTTCCCTGGGTCGCCCGAGCACAAAAAGGCAGGGAGGGCGGGACGCAGCCGCGGCGGAGGGCAGGGCCGGGCGGGCAGCAGGCGGCAGCCGAGCGCCCGGCTCCCCCGGGAGCCTCGGGAATGGCCCGGGACAAAAGCTCCCCCTGCTCCGGGAGCCTCGCACCGCGGGAAACGGAGGCCTTGCTCCTCTCCGTCTGCTGCGCAATCCCGGTTTTCTGACTTTTGTTTTCCTGCGCGATCCAAACTGACTTTTGTTCTCCTGCTGCTGCGAGTGCTTACCCACGGGAGCAGCCTCCGGTTTGATGGCTCTGTGTGATGTGAAGTCACTGTCCTTAACACACAGGTAAAATACCTGGGAGGTAAAGTGTTTATTTCCAATTAAAAAAAATTAGGAAACGCAGCTGCTTAACACATCTTGTGTATCTGTAGAAGCAATGCATGCAACTGAACATCACAGAAGGAAATAGAAGGAATTCCATAGAAGGAATCACGGAATGGATCAGGTCAGAAGGGACGATAGTGTTCATCTGTTCCAGCCTTCCTGCTCAAGCAGGTTATCTTAGAACACAAGGCACAGGATTTTATCCACAAAGTTCCTAAATAACTCTAGTGAGGGAGATGCCACAGGCTCTCTGGGAAATCTGTTCCAGTGCTCCATTGCTCTCAAAGTAAAGAAATTTTTCATGTCCAGGTGGAACTTTCCATACCTCAGTTCCTGTCCATTTTCTCTTGTCCTATTGCTCAGCAGCACCGAGCAGAGCCCAGTCCATGCTCTGACCCCTCCCTGCAGACACTGGCAGACATTAATGAGGTCTCCCCTCAGTCATCTCTTTTAGAGGCTCAGCATGCCCATCTCACTCAGCCTTTCCTCATAAGAGAGATGTTCCATCCCCTTGACCACCCTTGTATCTCTCTGCTGGACCCACTCCAGGAGTTCCATGGTTGTTTTTACTGAGGAGCCCAGAACTGGGCACAGCATTCCAGACAAGGCCTCACCTGGCCTGAGCAGAAGGGCAGGATCTCCTCCCTTGACCTGCTGCCAAAGCTCTTCCCAATGCATCCCAGGACACCACTGGCCCTCCTGGCCTCAAGGGCACTGCTGGCTCACGGACAGCTTGTTGTCCACCGTGACCCCCAGTCCTTGTCCTGCTTTCCAGCAGGTTGGGCCCAGCCTGTGCCAGGGGCTGTTCCTCCCCAGGTGCAGGATGCTGCACCTGCCTTTGTTGAACTTCAGACAGTTCTTGTCTGCCCATCTCTCCAGGTCCCTCTGAAGGGCTGCAGACCCCTCCTCAGCTTTGTGTCATCAGTGAACACCCTGAGCAGGCCTCTGCCCCTTCCAAGGATTGAGGTGAGACTGACTGGTTCCAGTTCCCTGTGTCCTCCTTCTTGCCTGTTTTGAGAACTGGGTGACATTTGCTTTCTTCCAGCCCTCAGGCACCTCTCCTGATCTCCATGACCTTTCAAAGAAGATCATGAGCCCCCTGGCCATGATGTCTGCCTGTTCCCTCAGCATTTGTGGATGCGTCACATCAGGGTCCATAAAAATCACAAATCACTTTTCACAGTTCAGTCTTGAACAAGTGACCCTGAACGTTTACCTCTTAAATAAACAAGATGGAGCGGCTAGAGAATGGAAATGAATGTTGGAAACTTAGAGGGGAAAGTTTTATAGCTCATTTTTTATAGCTCTGTCATGCCAAAAACATTTACAGACATTTTACAGCAGATAATTCCACCCAGTCCTCCTGCAGTTCAAAAATATCAAATGTCACCATTGCCACATTCACTTGCACCGTCTTTTGACATGCTGCAGGGACTGGTAGTGATTCATAGGCACCAGTGTGAAAGCTGTGAGTTCTCCCAAGGCAAAGACATTTATGATTCATCCTGACTTGTGTAGCCTTTCTGGAAAAAAAGGTTTATCTGCAACAAGCCACCTGAGTTGCTTGTTTTCAAGCAAGCCAAAGAAACTTAATGAGAATGCTATGAAACGCAGAATGAACGGTGAGAAAAAAAAAATCAGAATACTTGTAACATTACTAAGACTTCAAGTCCTCTAAAGAAGGGTCCAGAAGTTCCTTTATGGATTTGCTTGCGTCACACGCCTGCTTGTTAAAGGGGAGTAAGTGGCAGATGTTTGTAAGAGAAAGGAAAAGGGAAGTGCCACGAAGATAAGGTGACAGACTTATCTCCTGCCTTGCTTTGTGCATCCATGACTGTTTCTGTGAGAGGGAGGAGGGTTGGTTATCACAGGACATCTCATCTTTGAGAGGGTTCAGAGGAGGGATACAAGGATGATTAAGGGCCTGCAGCATCCCTTTCACGAGGAAAGGTGAGGGAGCTGGGCTTGTTCAGCCCCAAGAAGAGGTGACTGAGGGGGTGTAGAGCCTCCTTCACTGGAGGCATTCGAGACCCCTCTGGACACAATCCTGTGCCAAGTGCTCTGGGATGGCCCTGCTGGAGCAGGGAGGCTGGACCCACTGTGTGCCCTTCCTGCCTTGACCCACCCGGTGATTCTGCGTGGTTTGTCTCAGTGTATCATTTACATAAACATAATATAGAGAGGATCTTTATTTATTTGATTTTATGTATATGGAAATAAAAAACCAGATGAGAAAGATCAGGCACAAGGTACTTGTAACGTTATACTCACATCACTGCTATAAAGTTGATGTTAAGTACAGTAAATAATCATATTGATGGCTCAAGTCCAGAACTAATGTAAAAGCAGAGAAGAGGTGGAACTTCTTAAATGAATAGCATTACAGTACAATCCTTCAAAACCTCCAACACTTTTAACATTTTAGCATTTCTTTTGCTGAAATAAATATTTTATCCCCTTTCATGTATTAGTAATATATTATATTAGTAACATACATTAGTAACATTTCTATTGCTAAAAGAAATATGTGTTTTATCCCCTTTTATGAGTTAGTAACATTTTATATTGCTTTCAGTAACACTTGAGATAAATTTTCAACTTCAGAATGAGCACCATCATTTTTTTGTTTTATAAACAAAAAAATGTTTTCCAAATTGTTTATACTTTTTTGTCAGTTTCTCATTTCTAACAAAGACTCATAAAGATACTTTTTGAAGTTCTGGGAGCAATACAGGATGTTTTTATGGAGATTTCCAGAGAAAAGATGACTTTAATGTTTCTGTCATCTGTAGCCAACAGTGGGTTTTTAAGGGAAAGATCATGAGGTTGTGAGAAATTATGAGTTCCTGAAACAATTTTCTCTGAATCAATCTGTAAATAGAAGCACTGATATACATGATGGGCTCTTCTCACTTCTCTCTACAGGTTCAGAACCTTTCTTGCATTGCCCCAGATCTGTGGTCCCTTTGTGGGCCTGAATCAATGCCAGCATCCTCTTTGTGTAAGATAGCAGGCATAACATTGACCATTTAAATATTAATGTTCTAATGGTGTTAAACCTCAAAGAATATATTGACAAAGACATAGGTAAACATTTTGCAGCCTCACAGTGGAATCAGAGCCTTATGGCCTCAGCTCCTGGTGCACAAGTTTATGTGGTGCAGTCCTATGAAACCAGATCACTTCCTCCTTTATCTATTTTTATGGCTCCATAGACGCCTTGCCCTTCCCTTGAAAATTTGTCCTCCCAGGAGATATGGAGTTAATGGAAGTTAGTGAGTTAATGATGGCATAAAGCTAATTGGGAAGACAACAATCCTTCATTTTCTGTCTTCCTCCTGTTTGTGCCTGTTAAGGCCCTTGTGCTCCAGCTGTCTCTGCACCTGTAAACTGTTTCAAACACAGTCCAGGGGCTGTCTTCCCAGGCTTTCACTTTCATGGGTGTGAAATGAAGAGCCACAAAGCAAAAAAACCCATGAAACGTGGCTTATTCAAATGGCAGGATGCAGATGCTGGGATGAGGTTTGCCAGGCACTGAGCCCCTTTTGGAGCCTGCAGTGGAGACAGTCATCATCAAGAAAAGGTATCTGAGGCTCCCACGGGCTTGTTGAAATTAATAAGAATTTACCTAAGGGAAAATTGGTTTTCCTGAGAATATGTGACTCACTCTACTCTTGAAAACATAGAAAAAGGATGAAGCTGATGCATCTCTGCAGGGACACTCGATGCTCAAATGTAACCTTTTATTGTTGGTGTTGTCAGTTCGTGTCTTGCAGAGCTTCTAAGAGCTGATAAGCTCAACACTGCATTTCTCTGAACAGTGTTGATGATACATGTGCAGCATTAAGAACAAAACCAACCATAAACACCATACTTGCCCATAGTCTCTCAATGTTCATTAACAATATTGCATTAACAGATGGCTTCAGGTGGCTTAACTTATAACATAGTGGATAGATATGACAGTTTTCAGGACAGAGGAAGCACAGCATAAATACAACATATTGCTTTTACAAACAGGTTTTCAAAACTGTGACAGTATTATAAAAATAAGAAAGAAGCTTCATATGCAATTAAATACAAATAACTGGGCTTATGTATTTACTGTACAATAATTCCTGATAGTGCTTTGCAGAACTGAATTTATCTACAATATTCTGTAGAGAGCAAATGCCATTTCAAGCAAAGCATGAAGGAAAACAGAGAAAAGATAAATGCTACTTTAAAATAAACGCTGTCATATCCAATGTCAAGATTTATGTGGTGAACCAGCTGTCAAGTTCTTACATTGGCCAAGTTTATTTTTTCAATTACAGCATCAGAACTGAGAGGCCACTTTTTAATGAAGGAAGAAATGGCAGCTGTTTCCCATAGACAGATTTTTAGGTACCTACACATAGATTTGCAAAGCACCTTTGGGTAGACTTTCCTGACAAGCTCAGCCAGTACTTTCACTTCATTCATGCAGAAGCAGCAGGATCCAGTACAAAATAATTGCTTTACAGTAATGCTTTTAAGTAACAGGCTTCAATCTTTTATATATTCCAGTCATTTTTCACACTCAAATCTGCTCTATACAGTAGCTGGTAATGAGCTTATCCCATTTAGCAGTACCACTAATCATAACAGAACTGCACCCTGCATGACCTCTGACATCTGTTTGAATCTCCTGCAGCTTTTGACTACTGGAGGGAACAGCCCCCAGCTTAGGACACTTGAAGAACAAGATAAATAAGAACTTTCGTCCTAACTCTGTCCTTTTATATTACATCAGTTTATCACATTCTTCATCCGCTAACTTTCACAAATTGGTAATGAGGAGTTTCATAATGACTCCTGGTGTAGGGTATCAAAATACCATGGCCACACACACCATCACATGTCACAGCATGTGAACACACTCTGTGTGTGTGTATGTGTGTGTGTATGTGTGTGTGTGTGTGTGTGTCTGAGGCATAAGACAACCAGTTTTATCAAGCCTCCATTTCATAAAGCTCTGGAATTGCAACCGATCCAAGGAGGTAAGAGAGGATGACGTGTCAGCAGCATCAGCACAGCAACAGCACCGGTGCTACTGACCCAGAAAGAAAATGCTCCCCTGGGGAGATCCCTTCCAACTGCTTCTTGCAGTCCTAGTCCACGTACCGAATGCAGAAAGCCACGAAGCAGCAGCCGATCAGCGCCACTGTGGATGCCGAAATCACGGTGACGGCGCTGCCGGCCACGCTCACCAGGAGCCCCAGGCCCACGCCGAGAATGATCTGGGCCAGCTGCACCATGCAGGTCAGGGCAGCACAGTCGATGCCCTTCCCTCGCCCGTGCTCCCCTGCTTGTTCCCCTTCCTGCAGCTTCAGGCTCTGCAAAGAAGCACAGAACAAGCCCCAGAAACGGGACAGTGTCAGCAATGCACAGCTCTTGGCTGAGACGTTGTTACATCCCCAGGGGCAGTGGGGCAGGTTAATAGGTCACTGCTCCCCTTCTTGTACCACAGGGATTTTAAGTAACAGTGAGCTTTGCAAGCTTCCACCAAATTTTTTCTCATCTGCAGTTTTTCCCTCTATCCCTTCTCTTAAGGAAGTAATTGAAAATGGACCGGAAAAATTAGACATGATTTTCAAGTTCAGGTCAACTTGAGCTCTGTCAAACTGACATTAAACAGTACAGGTCATCCTGTCATGAATAATTTGGCTCTGACTCATGGCTGAAGGGGTCATACTATCATATTATCAAAGAATCATCATAGAATCACAGAATGGTTTGTGTTGGAAGGAGCTTTAAAAATAATCTTGTTCAAATGCTCTTGTTGTGAGCAGGGACACTTTCCAGGGTGCTCGAAGGTACATCCAACCTGGCCTTAAACACCTCCAGGGATGGGGCATCCAAAACTTCTCTGGACAACCTGATCCCATGCCTTACCACCCGCACAGTAAAGAATTTTTTCCTGATATCTAACATATTTACTCTCTCTAAGTTTGAAGCCATTCCTGCTTGTCCTGTCACTATGTGCCCTTGTGAAAAGCCCCTCTCCATCTTTCTTGCAAGCTCCCTTCAAATACTGGAAAGCCACAACTATGTCAGTCTCAAGCCTTCTCTTCTCCAGGCTGAACAATCTCAATTCTCTCAGCTGTTCCTCACAGGAGGGGTTCTCCAGCCCTGTGACCATTTTTGTGTCTCCTCTCTGGGCTCACTGCAGCAGGTCCCTGTCCCTGCTGTGCTGGAGCCCAGCTCTGGGTGCAGTGCTCCAGGTGGGTCTCAGCAGAGCAGAGCAGAGGGGCAGAATCCCCTCCCTGCCCTGCTGCCCACGGGGCTCTGGATGCAGCCCAGGACACGTTTGGCTCTCTGGGCTGGCAGTGCCATGGCCGGGGCATGTGCAGCCTCTCAGCCACAGCACCCCCAAGCCCTTCTGGGCAGGGCTGCTCTGGGGCTGTTCATGCCCAGCCTGGGCTGGCACCAGGGCTTGTCCCAGCCCACGTGCAGCAGCAGCACTTGGCCTTGTTAAACCTCATGATGTTCCCCTGGGCCACTCCTCGAGCTTGTCTGGGTCCCTCTGGATGGCATCCTGTCCTTCAGGTGTGCAATCCTTTCGTCTGTGTCATTAAAGAAGAATCACACTGGTCCCAGTGCAAACCCTTGAGGGCACCACTTGTCACTTATGTCCATTTGGATTCTGTCATTGACCACGACCCTCTGGATGTGACCACTTTCTTATCCATCTAACAGTCCACTCATCAAATCCATCTTTTCACTTTACAGGGAAGGATGTTGTGAGGAACCAAATACAAAGGCTTTACAGCAGTACTGATGTGCCCCACACGCATGAAGGCAGGAACCTGAACTTATGGCTCAAAGCACATAAAGGAAATCTGTATTAAAATACAAATGTAATACTTTTATTGCTGAGGATGAAAGCAACCCAAAAACAAACATCCAGACTAGGATTCTTCTACACTGCTGAGGACCACTTTTAATTACTAATCTGTGCATCTGCTATGATATGCATAGCAGAGCAAAAGCCTTCATTTATTATGTACAAGTGTCTTGCGTATCAGCACCCTGTGAGCTGGTGGGTCACTGGAACAGGTTAACTAGAGGGGATGTGGAGTCTCCTTTCTTGGAATCATTCAAACCAGACCTGGGGCAGCCTGCTCCAGGTTGCCCTCCTTGAGAAAGATCTACATGATCTCTGGGGGTCCCTTCCTCCAGAAAGAAATTACTCTGTTTTATTGGGAAATTATTTGATAATTGACATGTTTATTTTCTTCCTGCATAGGCTGTTAAATGGAGGAGGTTTTGTTCCAATGACAAGTTCCCACACTGCAGGCCAGTGGCTCCGCGGTGTTCTGGTATCCAAATTCTCTTAGCCATTAAGATGCTTTTTGCTTTTTGCAAACCCTATTACCTTGCCTTTGAGCTACACAAAGCTCACAAGTACTGGAGACAAAGAGTCTGTTCCTAATCCAGTAGAAAAAAAATTGAATTTGGATCCTAGGGAACAGCAGCACAGAGCAGTAGCTGAAATGGCAGCATTATAAAACATAGCACATGATTTTGGTAGAGTGCATAGTGGGGGAAGATATCTGCTCCTTGTTTTGAAATTATAAAGCCCCAATTTTAGACACTTCAAAAAATAAATAGTATTTCTTTTGCTGGGCTGTTCCCAGTGTTCCTATGTGGCAGTAGTTCTACCACAAATACATGAATCTGTAAATGAATGCACTCTTTTGCTTGATGTCTAATCTTTTTTTTTTTTCCTGTCTTGTACATTATAGAAGATCTGATCTAAACCTCAACCCATTAATATAAAATCTAACATAGAATTATATATCATATAACATCTGTCATAGCAAATACCATACACCGAACAAGAAACAACTGGTTGTCTTTTAAGTAACACATGAATATAACAGCCTATTAAGTGTAAAGTTCATGCACACTTTAGCTTATTTTACTTCACTTCTGTCTTGAAACAGATTTTGCATTTACTCCTCCTCTCTGAGTTGGCTGACCTGAGGTAAGAATTGAGATTTCACCCTAACCTGGGCTCATTCCCAGTCTTTTGTTTTGTGTTTATAACACATCATGATTGTTCTCTGTTGGAAGGAGCAAAGAACCAAAAAATTTTGAATCATATATATGAAATATTTAATCACTTTGAGACATCCTCCTGGCATTCAGTAGAGTAATTAGAGAGTTCTTTTGTGATCATCATTCAGAAAGAGCTGGTGAAAGTGGTACAAAACAGCAGGAAATGTTGTGTAGCACTTGATCTAGCCCTCTGCTGCTTTCAACTATGTTTTATGTGGTTTTCCAATGGTTCAGCATTGCCTTTATTAATTTTTTCAGATGTCCCAAGATGTACTGAGAACTTTTCCTAATTTCTTCCATCTCTCCTTAATCTTTCTTGTTTCCAGCTGTTTGACTAACTTAAGAGACTTCAGGGGATTTTTCCATTAAAGAACTCAACACTTTACAATACATGAAGATCCTGCTGTGCCCAGTAACATGATACAAGGTTTGCAAGTTTTTCCAGATTTTCCTTGGAAACAGGATTTAAGGCCATGAAGCACAAAAAACCCAACCACAGACATTTAGAAAGGTAATGAGAATGTGGTATATGATTTAATACTGAACTATATAATGCTGTTTGTACTTGAATGTCATTTGTTTATTAGCTAAGAGCTTTTGTAACACTTTGCAATTACAAAAAAATTCTGACAGCCTTTACAGGCTTGTTATTTACCTCAGGCCCTCAGGAGTCCTCTGCTAACATGGCTGGAAGAAAGGATATAAAGAAGGACTTGAAGACAACACAAATGGAGCCTTGTTACCTGCTTACTGCCTGAACATGTGCTGTGATTGGCTTTGTTTCAGATATTATGATAAATAATTATTTGTTTCACTGAAGGTCTGTTTGGAGAGTTTGAAGCTGGGATGTTAACTCCCTCTGTCAGAAACTTCCCATTCATATGTGTCATTATTAATAGTTCAAAATTGAAATTAATAGCTGCTCATTTCTATCCAGTTTATCCCCAAAACAGGTTGAATAGTCACAGACAGATATGAACTTAATGTTTCTTGAGACATTGCACTCACCTCTTCTTCCCTGTGGTACTCTGCAATGAGGTGGAATGGCACCGTGTACAGTGTGCTGGACATGACTCCAAAGAGTGAGCAAAGAGCCAGAGTGGAATAGACATTGGGAAACAAGCCAATTAATCCAGTACCCAGTCCAAAAAGTAGGTATCCAATGAAGTAAAGTCCCTTTAATCCTATGTATGGCAGAAGGACTTTCTGCAAGTCTGTGAAAAGAAAGTGGAAATGCTAAGATTAAAAGAAATAGGTCTCATTTTATCAGGGAGTTCCTTTTAAAGAAAAAAAAAACCCTTGTATTTTGTAAAATGCAATGAAGAAGATAATCTTAATGATTTTGGAAATTACATCAAATTATTGTGGGTATAAACTTGACAAGGAATACTTGCTGACAACACCCAGAGCTCAACCTGCAGTTTGCACTGCAGCTGCAGCCAGAGATACTTGTGCTGAATAGAAGTTCATCCACAGAAAGGCCACACAGAAATGCCTGCAGTTAAGCTCCAAAGGTGAAAACATTTCCCTCAAGCCTCTTTTAGATGCTTAAATCAACCCCCAAAATGCTACTTATTTGAGTTTTCAGATCATGAGTTTTTTAATCCTAGGGAAGAGTTATGGTGAAATCTACCTGGGGAGCTGTGCTAACATGTTTACACATAATTTTGGAGAGCAAGATTCAAGCTTCTGGCAAGACCTGCTGCATGGGGAATGCGGGAGAGGTCACCTTAGAGAGCCTACAACTATAGCATTGCTAGGTGAAAGAACACCTAAGAATTTGGTGTGGCATTTAATTTCAGAATGATTTTCAGTGTTCAGGGTCAGTTCATGTGCAGAACAACTTCCTACTTCCAAAGTCACCCCTCATCATGTGGTCAGGAACTGTTTGTGCTAAGATGTGAGTTTCTAAAAATGCTGAGAATGTAACATTCCTTAAAGTTTTAATGTAAAAAAAAAGTTCCAGGTAATTTGGCATCCCTTTGTGGTTTTTGAACAATGGCAAACAGCAAACAGTGTTGGAGTTTATTACTGGGTACTTACAAGAATAGACTGATGAAGAAATTGCATTGATGCACAGTCCCCAGCATCCCATCTCTACCCCTGCTTTGTAGGTAAGGTAAAGTGTGGAGTTGTGAGGTGCATAGGGATTTCCATGGTACACAACCTGAAAGAGACCACAAAAGTCACAGAAGGCAGGAATAGCATCACAGAAGGCAGGAATAGCACCATGTAGGGAATGCCTCCTTCTCATGGGCACAGGGCTCCATCCCTGGTAGGCAGCACCCAAAAAATCTGCTGAGCAGTGTCCTAACCACCCATTTGTAATTCTCAAGATTTCACACTCACATCTCCTGGGCTATCACATCCCAGACTCATTTCTTACCCTTACCCTTTTCCTGGACTGTCTATTTTACGTTGACTCATTTGCTCTTCTATCCTTTGGGTGTCTCACTTCCAATGTCTCTCTTCTCTCTGTCTTCTTGCCTTAGCCTTTCTTTCCCTAATTTATCTACAACTTTTTTTTCTCTTTTCTCTTTCAGATTTTCCTCACCACATTCATTTTTCCACACAGTTGTTGTCTTACTCAGTTACTTTTCTAGACAAGCAAAACTTTTTTCTTTCAGTTGTTCATCTGCACTGCAGGGGAAAAAACTCTCCCTCCTGCCTTGCCTGAAAAGACAAAAAAGACGAGGAAATGGGAATACTGTATGGAAACCACAGAGGAGCAGGGAGAGGCAGTGAGAGATTTGTGCCAGGACCATATTAGTGCTCTGGAAGGAAGGAGGCAGACACATCCATACAGGCAAGAACCACTGTCAAGGACATGCAGTCCCTGGGAATGGCACGGAAAAGGCACCACTGGGTGTTGTGAAGGCAAACAGTTGCTGAGAAAAGGGACTCAGGACAGACAAATGCAGGAAGATAAAACTTTCTGCTACCAAGTAGCTCCCTGTGTGCGAAGAGCTGCATGGCCTGAGGCCAGGGAGGCTGCAGAGCATGGGGAAGGTCTTTGTGGGGATGCTGCACACACACCAGCTGCATCCAAGCACTGCCCCAGCTAGAAAACCTGCCCATCTGGGAGCAGCTCCGAAGCCAAAGCAGAAAATGGATATGTTTGGACCAGCTCTGAGAGCTTCACTTGGAACATTTAGACACAGATAGCCTTACAAATGCTAAAGGTTTTCCCCAATGACTTCCCCAGACAGGCTTGGAACAAGGGCCTGACCTTAATTAGCTGGTTTACAAAACTGTTGTTGAGACATCCACGTACAAATGGCTCTGACACCAGTGTCGTTTGCTCAGGATAGTAACACCACTTCATTTCTTTCTGATGGAGGAGGAGATGCTACAAGGAAGGAGTAGTGAGAGTATTTTATGCTTTACCTGTCCCATGAAATCCGTGAAGAAAAGCATGTTGGACAGGAAAGCCATCCATCCAAAGAGGTGGCTCACACACAGACAGCGATAGTGGGATGGCATGCTTAAAAGTGTCTTCAAGAGGGATTTAAGGGTCATCTGCCTCTTTTCCTAAAAGCAAATATTCAAGAATAATACAGTATTATTTTCATGAAGGCTAATGAAATAGCTGACAGCAAATGAAGAAGGCCTTAGTAGTATCTTTTCATTGCTAAACTTCCAAAGTCTTTTATTTTTTGCTAGGAAGGTTTGCTTGGATACTGAATTTTCTTCAATTTCTGAAATTCACAGGAACTATTGAAGAGACAGAGTATACCAGCAGGAATGTAACATATTTTGCTGCTATTATCAGTAGAACAATTATTTACATGTAGAATAACAGGGAAATTTTCTGCCAAAGCAGACTCAGAGAGTTAAAAAATCCTCCAATGAACCAACAACAGAAACAACAGGAAACAAAAGTTATTTCTTTATAGAGACCATCAGCTTTTCACTGAAAATTTAAAACTGCTGCTGAAGAAAGTTATGCTCAAAATACTTCCTGAAAATTAAAATGTGTCAGTTGTGGATTTCTGAGACCTTATTCCTTTCCATTTTATGAGCTACATTCCCTAGGAAACTTCTACCTCTTTGAGCAGATAATGAGCTTTCCACTACGTGCTGTCCTTGAAGCAGAGGGAAGCTGAGGCTCCCCATGGTAGCACACAGAGAATGTGAGCCCCAGCATCTGAACACCTCATACCAGGGGAAAAATAACCAATTTCATAATCAAAACTTAATTGGTACTGGTTAACAAATCTCACTGATGAAGAAAATAAAATTTTCTCACTGCCTTTAATGCCCCATGATAACTCCCTTCTTGTCTCAGCCCCGTACCCCAAAACTCTCTGTTTCTTCTCCAGTCACATTCATCAGATCATTTGTATTACTTTTTTTTTTAAACTACCGTAGGTGTGCTTGATATCAGGTATTTTGACACATAATTCTTCCTGTATTAAAGCTCCTGCATGGTTCATTGCTTTTAAAGAGAGAGAAAAAAAAACCCATACTATTTTAACTGTGTATGATGGAAAACTTCCAATTTTCTCTGATGATGTTTGGAGACAACAGTGTCAGGAGAGAGGGTAAGGGAAGATGTATGTTATGAAATGTGGAAGAACTGCAAAAGTTACGCTAATTACTCAAAATTCCTGGACTGGGTCTTGTCTTCAATTTGCTGTAAGATGTAATTTTTTCCTTTCTTTCTTCAGTCTGGTATATACTTTTCACTAATCTACTTTCCTTTGAACTAGGCTATGCTGCAGGCTACTCTATGAATAATCACCACATATAAAGTTGGAAAATACTTTGCTTCAGTGTGAGGTTTTTAATCCTCATAGGAATGCCAAAATTCAAGTTGCTGACTTCCATCTTGGACTGTATATTGTCCAAATCCCTTGGAATTTCTCTTGGCATCACTGTCTTTTTTTAAACAGGGTAAGCTTTATATTCTTATTATAAAAAGAAAACAAAAGAATTCCAGATTGACTAATTAGTGTTATTTCAAGGATAATTACTATTGTTTGACTTGGCTTTATTTAGTTTTTAATTCTTCCACACTGCTTTTTAAAATAGCCTTTCCAATCAAAGTTTTAAGGTAAGATCATGGAATTACAAAGAACACTGCAGTGATAATAAACAATAATTTGACAGCTAGATGGAAATGTTTTCTTTCTATTTAAATATTCCAGAAAGTGGAAAAGGAAACAAAAAATGTTTCATGCACACATTCAAAGCATACCAGCACACAAACTACATGCTAATTTAAATAATGTGCTGAAGTTTTGCTCTGTTTAAGTACCTTATCCTTCAAAAGCTCAGAATACCAAATAATCTCTACAAAATCACTACTACTCAGGGCATAAGATGATAAGAATACAGAGAAAGCAATATGACTCGGGTTTTATGGCAGTGGACCCTGAATAATTTGGCACCATTCAAAAGAATACAAGGCTAATTGCTTTGGGTGTCTGTTCATACTGTAATGGGCCAAATCTCATTAATAATCATGTTAGCTATTAGCATGTGAGAACAGAGGCCTTAATTTAGAGGAAATATAGCCATGATGCCTGCAATTTAAAAAAAAGAGACAGAAAAACAGGAAGCCAAACTATTTCTTCAAGGAAGTGATTATGGTAATGAATGAACTCAGCAAACATGTGCCGCAGGAGACAGATCATTAAAGCAGTGAGTGTCTAGAATTCATGCACACAAAGAAATGCACATCAAAGAAACATGAGACTGATCAAAGCACTGGGGGACTCTCACAGGCTGCCCAGCCCAGGCAGAGAGGAGGGCAGTGGCACAGGCTCGCCACCACAGCTTCACCTCCGGAGTTAGACATGAAACTCCACGCTCCTCATGTTGCTGGCCCCATGGAATTAGTTCTTCCCAAGGCAGAGGCTGCCCCAAACCACAATCTGCTCCCCCCCTTTCCACTGCATCGCTCTCTCAACTTCATTTGCCTCCTCCTGTTTTAGAGGTACATGATCCAAGCAATGGATGAGGCTCAGCATCTCCAGCGCCTGGGAGGATGCTCAGAGTGAGCAGCGCTGGTGAACGACACTGCTGCCCAGGCTGGCCTGACGTGGGGGACCCCACACAGCATCACAGTGCTCTTGTCAGATTCTCCACACAGCTGTTGCCTTGCTGTCTGCCCCACTCCGCGTTTGCCTGGCATTATCATCAGGGAGTGCTCATTTCATGTGTCTTGCATCTAATAATATTAAAATAATTTAATAATATTTTAATAATTTCATAATATTTTTCTTGCCTGGCATTATCATCAGGCAGCACTCATTTAATATGTCTTGCATCTAATAATATTGAAATAATTTAATAATATTTTAATAATTTCATAATATTTTTCTTCCAGTTAGAAATACCAAGTGCTATTATAAAACAAATTATGAATAGTAAGAGATTATAAATCCTTTTTACTTACAGATTAAACAAGAGTATTGCTTTCCTACTTATAACTGTTTGTACATGCTTAGTATATTTTACCTGATTTATCAAACATTTGTATCAGTGCATCAAGGATTGATATGCATAATGCCAAGAAATCACAAATGGAATTAAAATGAGAACAATTGTGTCACCACTATTGTGTTACACTATGCTTACCTAGGGTACCATGAGATAACCATGAGGATTTCTAGCACTAAAAGTCATCAACCAACTGTAAAAACAACCATCTGTTCTCAACACAATACTAGAAGTGGTCTCCAGATATTTTTCTGGTAGATTCACCTCTTCCTAGGTGCCTTATTTTGAAGAAATTTCTCACAAAAAACCATCAGAAACAAAACAACAGTGAGGATTTAAAAGTACTGACTGTTTTCTCTCACCACAAATTTTGTCAAAGGCATAGCTACAATATTACTCAAAATAAAATTCAAACTCTGGTAGCACTGCTGTAGAAGTAGCAACATTAGTGTTCAATAAAATGTTGAGCAGCAGAAAACCCAAATGTCACACATTTTACATGTATTATGTACAAAATTGTGAGGACTTTGGTGAGAATTAGAGACCTACATCAAAGATTAATGGTCTGTAGTCTTTGTCCACAATTTTATGCTAATTATATCAAGACTAAAGGACAAAGTAGATCTCATTTACAAAATTCACAGGAGGAGGACATCAAGAGACTGACAGTGAGCAGAAAACCAAGCCAGGTTCCCCCTCATCCCTGCCAATGGATCAAAGCATCAGAACTAGCTGGTCTCATGCCTCTTGCTGGCAATATTTTGTAAATGAAAAAAAAGGAAAAAACAGGCAAGCAGACTTTTCCTGTCTCTGTATCCAGGTGGAGGGTTCTCTTCTGTGCCGGTGAAAGGACTCCATTACAAACAACAATCATTGGCTAGTTAAGGGGTCCCCAAGGATGCAAAGATACAACCTAAAAAATCACCTCTGCACTCACCTCTGTGCGTGACGCAGCCGCGCATTTCCCTGGCTGGGCTGCAGCCTTTGTTTCGGTACATGATGATTTTAAGTGACCATTCCTTATTTCCTCCTCTATGGATTTGTATTTATGGGGTTCAGTCACTTCCAACAAGAACTTTGCCTCTTCGTTTTCATGTCTGAGGGGGACTTCAGGAATACTGCACAGATGTATGGTAAGGCAGATTATGAAAACCAAGGCTGAGAAGAAGAAAATCACTTGGAATTCTGATGCCAAGGTATATCCTAGTATAGTTTGACCCCAATCCATAGCACCTGTAAGGTAGCCCAGGGCTCCTCCCAAACCTACAATGGCAGGGGGAAAAAAAGGAAAAGAAAATGTCTACTAGCATTGACAAAATAAATAAAGAGTACATAATACCCTCAATAGGTGATGCCCTCTAGAAATGATGGAATAATCACTCTTCAGATATTTATCACAAGAAATAGGAATACTGAGTTAACCACATACATGAGCAGTTACTAAAACATCTCTTGAAAAGTCTCCTCAGATCTGTCAGGCAGAGCACTCTAGAAATTTCCTGAACACACAACAAAATAGGGTCCATCTCTTTTTTTTACTCTTTCAAGTTCTATTTTCTTTGAAATGGTAAAAAATAAAAGTAAAAGTAAAATTAAATAAAAATTTGGTTTTTTTGGTGGGGTTTTTTTCTGTTGTTTGTTTGTTTGTTTTAAATTTTCACAGAACAAACATTTTAAAATTTATTTTGAGAGTTTCTACAGTTTAGAATTTGTAAAATATATTTGGCTTAGTCCAAACAGAAATACTGACTCCATATGAAATTTTTTAAAAAGGAAATAAACCCAAAGGCATTGTTTTGTACATATACAAATACAACACCACTTGGATAAGAAAACAGAAAGGAACAAGCATAAGCATGTAATCCCATTTACTAATTTTCTCAGAAGAGGTAGACTGAAGGGTAAAATGAGAATGCTACTTTGTTCCTTGACATTACTAAACCCAGTTTTCAGTCCATTTGGTTTTTTACAATTCTTCTCTTTGTTACAAAAGCACACAGAGATGCACAGGAACTGTTTTACATTCAGCACAGAACTCTGGTGGGGGTGGCGCCTTTGTAGAGTTCTGACACCTTCTTAATCCATTGGCTCTGGGGATGGATGGTTGGGAGTTCCATGGGATAGGCACTTTCCAAGAACTTGGAACATTTCTACCCTTTTGCATAGGAGAACAGTCCACAGAAAAGCCCTGCATCTAACAAAAACTAACAGCAGCTGCACTTGCTTCCACAAAAAACATGGGATTTTGATTTCATTCTGGGCTTTCTGTATCTTCTTTGCCCTCCTGGGTCTGTTTGTGGCCTTCATTGTGGACTATGGCATTTCACAGGGGACTGTATCCTTGCTTGTTCTCATAAAAAACAATTACCCTATTAAAACTTTTTAAAGAAAATCTACACAATGTTATTTTCAATGTATGTTTGCAGACAGAATGTTTGACAATAGAGGATGTCTTTGCATGCTGTTTTGAAAAAGAAGCATAATGATATTGGAATGCAGCCTGAATGTTGATTGTTGAACCTGTGCGCTCTTTCTTCCACTTGAATAAGTGGCCATGGGTTTCATAATTGCAAAGCTATCAAGTTTCATGTTCAAGCCCTAAACTGAAGGGAAACTGGAGAGTAAAATCTTAGAAGTATTAAGTATAAAAGGAAAGAAGTAACTAAAGTGGAAAAAAGAAACAATATCTAAAACAGAACCTGGAGAAGAAATGGAAAGATTGCTCTCTGTGTCTAATAGGGATAAAAAGGGGAAAGATAAATGTAAACTGTAGGGAATTTATATTGATACTACAGTTTAGGGAAACAAACACCAAGGCCAGGGAATTGCTGGAGAATGCCTTGGGAGGCTGTAGAACTCCAATCAAGGGAGAATTTCAACACCAGACCAGGGAACTTTCAGTTAGGAAGGGTTAAGATGAACTGGCTGTGGAGAGCACAGGATGCTGGACCAAGTCATGCACTCTGCCCCCGTCATATTTCATGTTATTTGTTCCACATCCCTTTTCACAGATCAGTACACTGAATCAGCTAAATGCGTAGCTTCAAATTCAGAGACTTTTAAGTGTCACCCAAAAAAATTTGCAAACCAAGTTGTGCTGAATATACACAGAGACTCACTCTTCTCTCTTTCCAAATAAGTGATTTCTTAACATTTTATCTGTTTCTAATGGATAATACAGATTTCATTCACATGTGGCTTTAAGCTTCCCTTGTAAACTGTGTTCCTGGACATAGGTATTTCATGTGCCCAAAATCAGCCTTTGTCAGTAGCTACTACACCTCCCTCCTTGAATAGAGTAATTGCTACTGAGTTTACATGTCTCTGCTCCTGCTGGGGGCTCAGTGGCCACAAAAATCTGCTGTAACAAAGGTTGCATGACTTCTCATTTTGTCTAGGGCTTTATTTTACAGGGATTACTCTCAGGCATGGCAGGAGGTTCCTCCCAGGTCACTTCACAGGTACGCAGCCTTACGTGTCTTCCCTGTGCATTTCCTCAACACAGGTCTCCCATTGTACACATGATTCCGTGGAATCAATGTTCAGGGGTTGGGATGGACCTTAGAGATGATCCAGACCCACCCACCCTGCCACTGGCAAAGACACCTCCAACTAGACCAGGCTGCTCAAGGCCTTATCCAACCTGGCCTGGAACATTGACAGGGTTGGTCATTCAAAATCTCCCTGGACAACTTATTCCAGTGTCTCACCACCCTCACAGGGAGTAATTCCTTCCTAACATCCAGCCTAAATTTCCCCTCATCTTCCTAAAGAAGAGTCCCTCTCCAGCTTCCCTGTGTCCTCCCTTCAGATACTGGAAGGTTCCTATGAGGTCTCCACACAACCTTCTCTTCACCAGGCTGAACAGCCCCAACTTTCTCAGCCCATCTTCAAAGGAGAGGTGCTCCAGTCCCCTTATCAATTCTGGGGCCCTCTTTTGAACTTGTTCCAACAGTTTTGGGTCCTTCTGTAACTTGGCAACATTCCAAAAATGTACAAAGGCAAATAAAGCTGTTAACCTCATTTGCAGGAACTTGAATGGAACTACTTGGACTTATTTTGTGGAGTTGTGAATTTCTGAATTTTACACAGAACTCTTGTTTCTATACAGCACATACTGGAGCACTGCTGAAGAATGGAAATCAATTGGTTTGTGCAGCTCTTGTTGTATGTCACACAACAAGTCAAAAATGTTATTTTTATGTACAATTGCAATGAAACAAGCTACATCCATTAATTTTTGCCTCAGCAAAAACTTGAAAAAAACCCAAAACAAACTAAACAAACCCTACTTCACATTTTAAAAAAACTGACTGCTCTTAAATCATGCCTGTGCTGCTGTCATGATTTGTGCCTGCAGCCTTCTTCAGAATTCTGGTAGCAGCAATCACAAGTTGCTGTTCTCTGGAGTAGTGAAAACCCAACAACAAAAGTCTCGTGACTGAAGTGCAGGATCAGATGATCAGTTCATTCAAGATTAGAAACACAGTGAGGATAAAACCCATGCAATTACCCTCCCCTCCTTTGAGAGGGAGGGAGGAAAAGAAGGGATCAGTGTACCTGTAAAGAGGGCGTGGTAATGCAGACCCTTCTCTTTATCCTGATGAGAGCAGACATCAAATAAATATGCTTTGATGGGACCATCGATAAAATCAGCTGCAAAATCAAAAAGTACTACTCCCAGCATGGTAATGACTATTGCCCACGTCCGCTGCTTGTCTCTCTCATCGATGAAAGCTAAAAAAAGAAAAACACCCTCATTCTGACAGCAACAGTGCCATGTTCTGCAAAACCACATTTAGTCTTTCCTGATACCTCAAAATCTAAGGTTGCACAAGAGAGGCCAGTGGCACCAGAATCTCATCAGAGAAGCAGGAGAGCTGATTCTGTGCTGAGCTGGGCTAGGCTGATTTACTGCCTTGAGTCAGCACATGCTCAGAATGCTTCAAGCTCCACAAGCGAGAGCATCACTATCCTTAATCTATCCCTTTACACCTTCAAGGCATGCCCTGGTAGCATAACACAAGCATTTTGTAATACTTTCATTTTTTCTCTTTGTCCAACCCTTATATTGTTTTAGATATTCAAGAGTTGACTGCAATATCCGTCTCTGGGTCAGTAAAATCAAGTACATTCAACATCAATAATATAGAGGAAGAGAGAATAAATCAATCCATAAAACACACCCCTCCCCCATCTGCCTAGTCAGCAACAACTCTGTATCAAGACTTTAAGAAACTACATCCCAAACTAAAATGTAACAATATGGATGTCACTCCTATTTGATTTTGCATGTTTCAGAGGCAACAGGATTTCAAAGCAGTTGAGGATTTTTGTTTTTCAACCAGCACAACACAAGAGTGAAGACAGTGCTGCAATAATAGAAGGTGAGTATTTTGAATAGTAATCCATCTAAAATAGGGATGAGCTGGGATTCGGTTTGGACATGTATTACATCACAAAAACAATACTATCATTTAAGCTAATAAGGTGGATTTTAGCTCACAAAAACTTCTATGGCCTAAGCAAATCTATACCTTATCAGAGAGCTAATCAGGGAGCCAAAACAACATAAAACAGACTGCAATCACATGCACAGACTACAGAACACTATGCAGAGGGTACATAACATGCAGTGTTAGGATTGAATGTACACAAAGATTACAGTGCTCCCCAGCTCCTTCAGCGCACCCCAGTCACATGATACCAAATTTTAACAGAGCATTTTAAGAAGCAAAAGGGGAATCCCTCTCCTTTTTCTGATTCGAAAGGCTAGGACGAGTTTTGTCTGTCAGCACAGCGCATGCCCCTCACTCACCTGAGATCATCACGTCCCCATTGAGGTACAAAGCCATGCCTAACAGCATTATGATGCCCAGACCCAGAATGTAAGGTCGCCTCCTGCCCCAGCTACAGGTGCAGTGATCACTGGCTGAACCTACCACGGGCTGCAGCACGAAGCCCAGGATAGGGCTGATGAGCCACACGAGGCTGTAGAGGTTCTTGGGCAGCCCTACACTGAGCAGCACCGGCGTGACAAAGGCGGCCTCCACGGCATAGCAGAACTCCCGGCCGAACATGGCCATGCTGTGCATGACCAGCCTTCCCACCGCCCGCCTCCTTGGCACCGCTGCTCCAGTCCTCATCACGGACTGCCTCGGAGCTTCCTCCTTCTCTGTGGAGCCATCCATGTCGGCCTTGGCCACTCCAGAGGTGGGCAGGAGAGCCCCGTGGAAGCTCTCTTTGGTTAAGGTCATAGCTCCGGCTGCGAGCGGTGCCGTGGCAGGCTGGTGCTGCCTGCTCCGGCTGACATGGGGCCCAGATCATATGCCGGGTGGGATCGGTCTGTGCTGGGGGAGGGACTCACATACTTTCATGGCTCTGTGATCACAAGTTATGCCAGGAAGGGGGCGGGGCAGCGTGTGTTCACATTAGCTGATCTGAGCTTTTGGGCGTCTGCACTGCTCCCGACTATCCACAACTAAGGAATTACTGTTTACGCATGAAGCACACATACAACGGGAACATACATCACATGGTCCAGGCGCAGGATTAGCCTGACACAAAGCTGTTCCTCTTGCTGTAAGATCTTGCTGTAAGACGGCAGTGACACCAGGAACCCAGTCCTCATCTTTCCATTCAGCAAACATGAGCATCAGACCATTCCCTGCTGACTAACCTGGGGGAAAAAAAACTGAATCTATCTGGAAAAGGATTTCAACGCACTTCGTAAGCATGAGTAAGTGAACCTATCCATTGCCCTAGAGCCTTAGAGGCAGATATAATGCTTGGCAGGAATCTGTCAAGCAGCAACTGATGAGTACTTTTTTGCATGTGCTGTGTACTGCCCTCAAAAGGACTGATTATTTCTTGGTTTCTGAAAACAAGAGTATCAGAATTACTTAGAGGTGGGTTTTTCAAACAGTCTTACTTGCCAGGAGAAGGTCTTAAGAAGGTCTTAAGAGAAACCTTACTCAAACTGTACCTTTCAGGTTGGCCACCTGAGAGAGGCAGCCGATCCAACCCATCTTGAAGAAACACAAGGTTTTAAATTGACATCAATACTTTTGGTTTCAAACTTATCCATGATGGACATCACATTTGACAATGCTGATCTTTTTCCAACACGATCAGATATATCTGGGACTAAGAAACTTGTCAAGCCCAACCGTGTATAATGTTCAGTAGCTTACACTAGGCTGATTAGCAGCTGGAAGCCCCAGGTGGTTTTGCTGATGATTTAGACAACTTGCCAGGACCTACTAGATAATTCTTGCTTCCAGGCTGTGGTTTCTGTAGTAGAATGTAAAAGGTTTTTTTATGGTAATAATGTTGACATTTTTGCCACAACACATTAAAATGAGCTAAAGTATAGCTCAGCTTTGGAAGCCTTTGTAACCAACAAACCAATCTTCAGCAAAAGACAGACAAAATTATCAAAACACCCAACCCTTCATGTCATAACTCCTCAAACATTGGATAATACTGTATTAATGCCATATAACTAATTATTTTTGAAAGCATATTTTCTTCTGTCTTGAAAGAGATGGTTTCAAATGAAAGTTTAAGTTTGAAGGAAATTGAAACCAACATGGAATAACCATTGTTTAAAACCTGCACAGCAAAGTTGCCTTCCATTTTTCCATAAGGAGAGGAAAGGATTATTAGTTGGCAAATATTTTTAAAATGAAAAAATTTGATTCAGAATTTAGTTTCTAGGCAAGGTGATATTCCCAATGTAATATATAATAGGGAGACTGCATTGAGAAAATATAGTCAGGCTGTTAAACAGATCAGCTTTGAGGTAACAGCTCTGCAGCAGCACATAAAAGAATAGCATTAGTTAGACCATAGTTTCAGCATGATAAAGCAAATTAATCAATATGAAAAACAGATTAAAAAATCCTTTCTAATTCATGAATAAACAACACAATCATTCATTTAAGAAGAATATAATTATATTTTATTAAAATAATTGCTTTCAAGTAATTTTAACATGTATTACAAATCAATGGTGTAACCAAGAATTAAAAAAATCAAACCAAAGGATACAACGTTTAAACAACATTCTGAGAGTTTACAGGTGCTCACCAAGTAAACTGTGTAGATCTTCAGGACACAGCTACAGTATCATTCTAGACAACAGATCATCCAGGTACACAAGTACACAAGTCTCACTGTTTTCAAATTAAATTTAAAATGTCAATAATTTAAAAAATACAAATTATTTAAAATTAATATTATGCCAATCTTTACTTGTCATATAGTTCAATTTTAAAGCATAAAAGCTACAGTATCAGCCTGAAATTTATCTGATATGCATAGTCAGAGGTTATAAACTAGCTTTTAGGTCCTTTATTTCTATTGTTTTATCAGAATGAAGTTTAGCAATCTCTTGCTTAGTAAACCCATACTCTAGAAGTATCTCTTCTGTGTGCTCTCCTATAAAAGGATCTCTTTTACATGATGGAACAGCAGGAGTCCTTGATAGAACAGGAGCAGGTCTAGGACTTATCTCTCCCTCAACACTTTTGATAAAAGAACTTCTTTCTTTGTTATGCTGATGTGAGGCAGCATCCTCAAAGGATAGAACAGGGGTCACACAGGCATCAGTGCTATCAAATATGCTGCACCACTCAGCCTGTGTCTTCTGTGCAAATATGGAGGCAAATTTCTTCTTCATTTCAGGCCAGCTGGAGAAACTCATCTGAGCAGGGAGTTCATCTAAATTTAGCCCAAGACCTGAAAGGAGAAAAGCAAAGTTTAACTATAGTACAGCTTAGATAATTTACTAAGTGCTTCCCACAACTAAGTATATTCCTCAAGAAGATAATATTTTGCAGGCAATACTAAAGTCACTTTGAACTTTATTTGGGTATCTGTGCATGGCAAGGAGCAGAGGAATAAAATGTTCTATGATACTTGCAATTAAAACTAAACTACATCAGCTACAACCTTTTAAGTACATACCTGTAATTAGCACTCATTTGTATGAACACTACACAGAAGTAGCAGCTGTCTCGAGGTAATAATATTCTGAGAAAAGCTTGCATAACAGGTATCATATTCCCTACCTGGCACTAGCAACACAGAAATCTGCTGAATGGATCCTGGACTATTGGGACACACAAGACAGATGATAGACTTTGGACCTGGTTAGCATAAGAGACTTGATAATCAGGATGCCTTGGCAAGAGCAAACTTTGGCAAAGAGAACTCTGAGGATTAAATCAAGACTAGCTGAAGATTAAATCAGACTGACTCACCAGAAAAGAAAATTACATCAAGTTCAGCAAGCAAGAGATGTTCTAAAATGTGCAAGTTTGTTTATGTGATGATTAACCCAATCACTGTAGCAAAACACTACTAGCCCTCCTAGAATAGTACATAAGCATATGTTGTCCACAATAAATTTGGATTCTTCTGACCATCTCTCAGAGTCTCCCCATGTCTCTCATCATTGCTGATACTGCACTACAGCAATACACTTATTTCTCAGGGGCCAGCACATCTGCCAGAGCTGCACATTCAGCAGGCTACAGTGTCTGAAGTTCAACATGATGGGGCCATTTCTAGGCCACAGATGAGAAGATGGTGTGATGGATGTGCCCAGCTCAATCCACATGTGGCAGCTCAGCTGCAGGTGCCTGCAGGCTGAGTGACCTGCTTCTTCACTCCACTGTCCAGGGGCTCCAGCAGTATCTCCTGCTCCCTCTGCTCCAGCTCACTTCCCAGGTTCCACTTCCCCCAGCCTTTTCACTCACTATCTGCTCAATAACCCTGCTTTCCATCTCAGTTGCAAGGACCACCCAGGCATGCACTAAGCACATTCCTTATGAGACACCAGAGCAAACCATGGGCACACAGGCCTTGTAATGACAATTTCCTGAACCAGGCAAGTCCTAGGCCTATCCCTGAACTAAGCATCACATCCCTTCTCACTGGGGAGCTTACATTTCTTCTGTGCTGCCAGCTTCCAGTATCTGTTTCTATTCTCATGGATTCTGCTCTCTGCAGTCTGCTCTTTCATTCTGCTACTTCAAGGAGATGCAAGAATTTTTATCACTTATTATAGAGATTATCTCAAAAAGGAGGTAGAAAACAAGAAGGAGAAAAGGCAATTGAACTACAGTTTCAAAATGGAGATAGTACAGAAATATAAGCAGAATATAGAAAGAAATCAGAAGTAATATACTGAAGACTGTTCTAACAGTCACACTTTGAAATTCAGGAGCATGAACACAGCATGAAAAATTCAGAAAAAACAGGGATGCAAAAGAAGCTAATTTGAGAAATCAGAAGACTACTATCACCATAATGCTTCACAAGTAACAAAAAAGAATGAACTTCTTAAAATACAGCAGTTCCCTGTAAAAGGCAAAGGAAATGTAGAGTTCCACAAAACTGATTTTTGAGCACTCTTTTTTATATCTTTGGTTACCTGGTATCAGATTGATAATTAGACTAACAACTGTTACAGGCTTGGGTAATAGAGAGCTGTTTGCAGGCAGAATTTACACAGACCTCCTCTTGTCTTTAGCTGTAGATAGGCAGAAAAATATCTTGTCTTTCTATGGCTTCCTTACCACTGAGTAAGGTAGATATACTACTGCTTAAACATACAGGGGAGAAGAAATGGAGATAATTCCTTTTCTTCTGCTCCTTAAGTTCTTTCTCTCCATTCATAATCTGTACAACATGCACTTCTTGGGGCTCACAGTGCCCCCCCCCTCCCCAAGTTTAATACAGTATTTAAGAATTTCACTGTTGATCACAAGATTATTAAACATAGTTTTGAAAATGAATACATGCTTTGAAATTGCATTTTGGTACTTCAAAGGAAAACACACAGAAATTGCCAGTCTCCAGCCTCAGAAGCACAGCCTTGCAGTTGTTCACTCCCAGAAGAAATGCATCACAGTCAAAGACAAAATAAGCACTTTCACATCTTATTAGAAATGCCTGTGGATACCAGGATAAATGACACTACAAATGATCAGTCTTTATGGTTTTATCAAGCCATGTGCACCTTAAATCACTGACCTTCCTCTCTTGTGTCCATAACCATTCATGTAATCCTAAAAATGAGATCAGCTGAGAGTAACAAACTGGTTGAATATCATGATTAAATAAAAGCTAGCAGTATTTTTAAAATTAATTTTATTATTGATTTTCAAAGTGTTCCACTAGAGACTTACAGTGCAGTATAGTTTATTTATGAACTATGAGGTAAGGCAAATTTACCTTCCACAAAAGGAAAGTAAATACTCACTACCTGAGCTTTTGTCTCCAAGCACGAAGTCTTGTCAAGTGGAAACTTTGTTTCACAGTACTCATTTTCTTATTAAGCAAGGCTTGCTTTCTAGCAGCCAGTCCAACATGAGCAGAGCTCTACCATTATCCCATTACACAATTATTTTTGATGATTGTGGCAGATGGGAAGTTGGCTGAGCCTCACTGCACATTCTCTGGCAAACTGGAACAATATGCAGAACCTGGAATTTAATATTACATGCTCATTTTCTGCTTACCACTGAAGACTTCAGCTTTAAACAGGATGAACTGAGAGCATTTAAGCACTATAGCTTCTTATTTTCCAGCCTATGCTCACCATTTGTGGTGCAGATGAGCAGTAACAGAGCAGGAGTGACTGACTGAACAAGGAAACTATTAAATGGCATATAATTGTCTGGGATACCACAGGAGCAGAGACTTCACTCAGTGTAATCAAAAGCAAAGTATCATTTACACAGAATATCGTATATAGCAATCACAACTTAGTTCCAAGTCTTTTTGTTTAAATTTTCATCTAGGAGTTTTTGTAAGGAAAAGCCCAGTCAACCTACTTCAGTACACCTTTGAAATTATTTTTGAAAAATGAAAAATTGTCTTCCTATAATGATGTAGCTTTAAATCTCCTCCAAATGCTATAGCTTTACTGACAAATATCCCCACATCGTTTATTGATGGAGCAAACTGAAATCTCTACTTCTACAGAACTTCTTAGACAAACTCTACTAAAACCAGGCACTGATTTAAAGAGAAAGAAACCATCAAAATTCATTAGATAAATCAGTGAAGCTGCTTTGGTATGTCAGAAATTGAAAGAGTTTTTAATATTTTTTCAGTCATACCATTTTAAAAGCAGAGTTTTGTTCAGGATTTTATTGGTTTAACTTGCTAATTTTCTTTTCAAAAATTTATGGTCATAGCAGAGTCATTTTGAAATTATGTTGCCATAACATGACTGAATAAAATCATCTAGCATGGGAAATCTTAATTTTGTCCAAAATAACAGCTGCAAGGTGAAGGTCATTGTTCTTTTTCTGACCAAATAAAATTTGTTCTCACTGTGAGAGGGAACTGAATTTCAGAATATCCCATATTTCAGAAGAGAATAGTGAATTTTCATTAAACTTACTATGTAAAATTTTTTCTCTGATCAAAGTTTCTGAAATTTAAGAATATTTTAGGAAGTTGATTAGGCCCCCAGTACTACCAGGCCTCACTGCAAATGCATCCACAGCTGTACTCCAAGCTGACATACTCAATTACCACAACTGCAAATGTTGTGAAGCAGCAGGAGCCTGGCCCTCTATAGTATTTGTACAATGTTTAAGGCTTATCATAATAAATAAATTAAAATAAAACATAACATTATGCATAACTGAGTCTAAAACATAATGAGGAAACTGTTTGCCCATGTTGCATGTGTCAATATAACAATGCAGTATTGCATTCAGTATATCAGCAGGTTTTTAATACAGTACACAGTACTTAACAATTACAAAATGGAGAGTCCTGTGGAAATCCTTCATAATGATGTAAACTATGTTTTTTAATGGCTTCTTAATTTTTTCCTTCTTTTTTTAAACAGAAGTAATACAAATAGGAGTACTGAAGTAGTATGAAAGGGGTACCATAGAGTAGGAACTAAAGTCCAACACTTCAGTGACTGTCAGTGCTTTCCACATCAATGTAAGTGGACACTAAGTTCACCTTGTGTAACCGACTTTACACCATGTAACTCAGAATCAAACCTTTACTCTCACCTGCTCCACAGCATTTACTGTGTTCTTCACACCCCTTGTAGCCTGGCTGAAGCAAGACTAAGCACCTATTGCTAAAAACAGAAGAAACGTGCAGAAGCAATTCACAGGTCAGTTGAAAATTCTGTCTCTTTCTGTTGAAAGACTAAGGTTTAACATTAGTAGCAAATGTTTCTTCCATCAGATTTTTCATAAGATGCCAAGGCATTTTTAGCTATTTATTGTCTGATTTTTTGTAGTAACAAAATTAATACTGGCAAAAGGACTACAGCTTGTCTGTTAATAGCAAATAGTCAATAGTGAGCCCAAAATACTTTTCTATTCCATCTATTTTACATAGCTTCAGTTTCTCATTAAGCCTTTTTGAAATGTGTTTAATTAATAAATTTCTGGCAATTTCTGGCAATTGTCCCTGCTGAGCACAATCTACAAAGCCAACAATATTCTCAAACTAATGTGCTCTGTTTTCTTAAATTTAGTTTCCCCCTGCAACCTCCTTTAAAACTTTCCTCACCACATCATTAGCTGCACTTGAGTCCAGCACTGGGTTCCTACTGGAACTCTGCAGAGAAACACTGAACTGAACCAAAACCAAAAGGAAATCAGTTCTGCTTTGGCTAGGCAGAATTCTGTGAGCAGAGACAAATCATTCAGACAGAACACTCCTTTCTCAATTCTGCAGTCTTCAAATCTCCAAATGACATCTGCAACACCCATATCCTTGTATTCTCATTCTATGGGAGTGGCAAAACTAATCTACCCTCTGAATATGGACAGAGAGACATCAAGTGGTTTTTGAATATATTTTATCTGGAACAGCACCAAATTGCTCACCAGCAGAAGTGACCAGAAATATGGAGAAAAGCTATGAAATGAAATCATGGAAATTGTAACTGAACCATAACATTTTAAATCCACTTCAAAGCTGGAGTTAATACCTGGAATAGACGACTCAGTCTAAGTCAAAGATCCTCAGATTTGTGAAAGAGTGACACAATTCTCACAGGCACTTTTCTCTTCCCAATAATATTCAAAGGTTTAAATTCTGAATTTAATTTCTGCAATAGGAATCCCAGAAAGAAAATAATCCCTAAGTCACAAGAAGGTTCTGCTCTCCTAATTTAGTGCACTATTACTTCAGGAAGATTTAAATCCTAAGTACTGGAAGGAATAAATATTTCCTACGTGAAAATCCCAAGAGATCACGATATGCACCTCAAGCAAAATAACAAAAGAGCAGTTACTTTAAATTCAATATTGTGAGAAAGTCTTGAGTTTGGTCATTTAGTTTAAACAACACACTTTTACAAAACAAACAAAGGAAACTCACCGAGTGTATTCAAGTGAAGATAGTGATACAATTAATGGCAAAAAAAATTCCTCAAATACTGCAGCATATATGTTGGATTTTTTAAACATGGCAGAAACAGACTGAAACATGTGAAACAATGATTTCAGTTCTTGTCTACTTAGAAGTGGATACTCATTAGTTCTTTATTGCTGGAATAACTATTTTTGAAACCTCAGCTGTTAAAATCAAGCAATTTCTCTGCACTGTAAACATAAGGAGTACTTTCAAACATGAAAATAAAGTCGTCCACTGTGGGCGCCCACCATGAGCAGAAGAATTCACAGTTGCTCTAATTTTAAGCTCTAAATTTCTGAGAAACAAGTAAAAAAAAAAAAAAAGCAGAATTTTAGCATTTTCCTCAGTAAAGAGTCATTTAAAGAAGACAGAGACCATCAGTGACTATGTTATATCACCTGGCCACTGGTTTCATCCATCACAGGCTTATCTCTATATAACCTGGCTGAAAGAGAAAAGCCCAACTCTTGCCCTGTAACAATGATCAATAAAAGAAGGCAGGACTGTCCAGAATAAGTCCACAGAGAAAGAGTCACAAGCAGAACCACATCCCACCACAGAATTTTGGTGGTTTTTGAACAAGTATAGATTCTATCCCAGTCCTGTAGCTTAAGAGTGATTCAACTTAGTCTCCAAAGACCAAAATACTCCAGACCACAAATACTGCAGGCCAATGTTTGATCACTTAAGCCAAACATTTGAGTTTGGGTATTTGAGTGTGCAGCCTTATTTTCTTCTCATTTGCATTGTACTTAATACAATACTAAATTCTTTCATGAATTGTTTCTATTTTCATAAATTCTGTATTGAAAGCATGGCAATCTATCAGAGAAGCACAACGGAAAAAAAAATAATTAAATAACCAATAAGAAGTTAATAGTTCATGTGATAAAAGGGTTCAGCACACAACAAGTTCAGAAGTAAAGATCCACCTGAACATTTGTTTTAATTTCATACAGTTAAATATTTTGCATAACCCATTTTAATTTCTTGAAAAGATAAATCATTATTTATGGTTATATTTAAAGAGCCTTATATAAATATTATATCCACAGCTAGACACTAAAAGCAGTCTGAAATTGTGTGGTGGAAATTAATTATTTCAGCAGAATTTGTTTTCACAATAATTTTTTATATCAAGAAATACAATGAACTACTTCCAGTGAATATTCCTTTCTGAAACAATTTAAATAGGTTTTATTTTTAATTATAGTACAAATAATAGAAATTGCTTGAAATTCTATTTGCAATTCGAAGAATTAGGTCTTTTTAAAGTATAATAATAATTTTAAGAAAGTGATTTGCAGAAAAAGTTTTTTAGTGCTTCAGTGATATCATGAACTATCCTTACAACAACTCCAAAAGAAAACTTGCAATTTAAGTGTAGTTGCTGGGGGTGAAAAGGAAATAAATTAATGGCTAGAACAAGAAAGTCAATTAAACTGTTACACAACTACCCAACTAGCTTCAGGAAGTGTTTGGCTTTTACAAAGAAATCACATTTCCCATTACTCAGGAGGAAGTTTTTTACTGAAAGAGTGATAAAGTTCTGGAATGGTCTGCCTGGGGAGGTGGTGGAGTCACCATCCCTGGATATCTTTAAAAAAAGACTGGATGTGGCACTTGGTGCCATGGTTTAGTTGAGGTGTTAGGGCACAGGTTGGACTCGATGCTCTTGAAGGTCTCTTCCAATCTAGTGATTCTGTGAGCCATGCATCATGAATCAAAACCAACTGTGAAAGAATTCACTCAATCATGCTTTGCTGTTATAAAACAAATGCTCCAACCTACTCACCTTTTATTAACTGCTCATAAAATTTAGGTTCAATGGCACCAACAGCCATGAATTTTCCATCAGAGGTCTTGTAGATTTCATAAAAAGGTGCACCACCATCTAGCAAGTTTTCACCTCGAGGTTGGCTCCAAAGTCCCAAATTTTCTGACTTCCACAGGAAAGAACTTAGGTATGCTACTCCTTCTACCTTGAAGATTTAGAGAGGAAAAAAAATAAAAGCTTCAGTAAATTAGTTGGCATGTTACCTAAATTCTGTATAAAACAAAGCAAAAAAAAGCTATTAGCAGTTCTGCCCTTTGCTAAGATTTTTTATGACAGAATCTCTGGTAAGCAGTTCCATTTCTTAAAATTTCCAATTACTGTTTACACTGCATATGTGAAATCATCTAGAACTAGAGAATAAGAAAGAACATAGTTAGTCAGGCAGCTTCAGATGGACAACACACCTTCAATGCACAAAGCTTCCTCGTTAAGCAGTTTAGAGAATGAGTGAGTAATTTCAAGTGATGGTACAAGCTTCTTGGCTCTATACAAATCAGGCATCAGACAACTATCAACACCTTCTAAACCTCTTGAAACAAGGTATCTGCACCAGCCCCATAAATACCTAATGTTTATCCCCTTTAAATATACTGATTATAGGAAGACTGCTATTTTTAGCAGAAATTTTTAAGGAAATAAGATCTCCAACACTTAAGTTAAAATAAAAACTATTCTCCCACTGTCATCACTGGCAGCTACACACACATAGCAAAAGAATCTCTGCATAGACAAGAGTTTGATGGATACAGTGCTAGAAACCATGATGAATCCCATTCTAAACTGCTCCTCAAAATTTTGTCTTTGTGCAGTACACCGAGATGAAAATTCAGTTTGTTCAGCTTTCCAGTAATTAACAAGGTTGTGCCAGTCTTTCAAGAAAAATCACATCCTACAGTTTTGCTCATCAATTAATTTTCTTTCAACTGTATTGAAAGTACTGTAAGCAAAGATAAGCCAGTTAAGAGTGTATGGCCAGAAACATACCAGTAGAACAAATTAAATCCTAGCTGTATTATTCTGAGTATCACTTGATTCATGCATTTTCAGCTGCATGAAACTAACCTAATACTGTCTATAGAGAAAAGCATAGATACTGTATCAAAAAAAAGGCTAGTAAATTTTCATGTAGAAAGATCTATTAGTTTATACATTTCTATGCAAAAATTTAAAACATGCAAATTGCTGAAGCATGCAGTTAAGAGAGCTTCTTCATTTAATGTGTGTTACTTGGGCTCTGCTCTAGTATTGCTTCAAGGAATGGAATACTTCTATCCTCACTGTCACATGTTAAAGTCAATTAAAGTACTTTTATATGAGAAAATACTGCATACCTTCATTTACATATCTGAAAAATTATTGCAAGGATGTTAAAATAAAGTTTGTTTTACTAATGAACTGATCTTGCACTGCTTGTATTAACAAAAAGTAATACTACACAAAAAGCACTGAAAGTAAGGATAATAAAAGACAGGGAAAATATCAGAAAAAGCCCTAACTGAAAATTAGATTTTGGTGCTTAGTCAGCAGCTGTACAATACCTATGTGCTACTTACCCAGGAAACACTTAAAATAAAACAGCCCATATGTTTTTGACTGGTATAGGGACTTCAGAAATATCCCTGTCTGGGCAACTGGACAGCTAGGTTCTGCCTGAGGCCCACCACAATTCAGAGACAAGTAAAGAAAGTGTCTTAACATCTGCACCAGACTTCCAAAGGCATGTAAAAATAACACCACACACTCACTAATGTGGTCACCTTCTTTTACAACATGAAAAGGATAACATGGAGAGACTCCACTTAAGTGTAATTGTAGAATGATTATAGTAAGAATTACATGTTTCGTGTCTCTCTCATGTTAAGAACATCTGCAGTCTCTGAAGCAGGCACAAGAATCCAGAGGCATCACCCTAATGGGTGACCTGTCTGCTCCGCAAGCCTTCTGTTCTTTCCACAGACTGAAAACAGCTCAAACAAAAGTGGGAATCAATCCACACCAACCTAAACTATCCTTGTGACTGATGAAGGCTTCTAGGATGTGGGAGTTTTGGTTTTGAGTACCTCCAGGCTGAGAAAAACCTGGAACCTCAGTCTTCTGTTGCATTGCTAAATGCTCCTGCCATGAGACTATTATGCAAGCTATCACTACCAGCTTGCCTTCCTGAGGCTGTCTTTTCACAAAGAGTGAGTTATGCTCAGTCAGATGCCCACCATCAGCAGAAACTCTGTGGCTGAAACTCTAGTGAACCCCAGCTGTGGCCCTGACTCACATGCTCCAGTGTGGTGCAAGAATGCAGAGGTACAATCCTGCCTACTGTGTCACATCGCAGTGTCTCTCCACGTGGCAGCTATCTGGCTTCCTGTAAGACAGACATGATCCCTACAGGGGCAATGAGAAGGGACACCAACCAGCAGGAATCAATTCAGGCCAGGCCCTTAATTCTTCTGAAACAGACAGATGAAATGCAGGACCCAGTGTCTGCCTTTTGCACAGTGCAGTTTCTGCTGTAGAAAATTCCACCATGTGTCTGAGTCTTTAACATATTCACACCACCTAAATTGTACAACAGCTTAAATAAACAGTCTCTTAAACAAAAAACAGTCTTAAAGCAAAACAGCTGAAATGCTGCAGTGTTGTGATTTTTAAAACAATTTCTTCCACAAAAAAAACCCTTAGGTGTGAAAACAGGCTCATCCACCAGTCAATTTACTGCAGTCTTTACTGCTGATGATGCACGGATGATTTTCATCAGCTGTGTCACTGAAAGTCTATTCAAGAAATAAGGAATATGACCAAAGGCCAGGTAAAGTACATCCTGTGATACTGGACAATATTCCTTCCATTTCATAGGTCACCACGCACATCAGCAGGGAACTGTAAATTCCACAATTCTGATGAGACAAGAAAAAATTGGAAGAGACAATTTTAAGAGCTTCAAAAAGCCCCACAACACATTCCACTCCAAATGAGCTACAAATTTCATTAGAACATTAGCAGACTTAACTGATTCCTCTTCTAACAAATTCCTTTAATTCTCTGAACTATGGTAAAGAAAATTTTATAATATTAAAACATACAAGTATCTTTTTCAGTATTTTAAGACTTGTCACAATTCCCCACAGTTTTTCTTTCACAAATACACAATCTCCTTCAATTCTTCTTTTAGGTCATGTTTTTAGAGGAATGATTTTTGTTGTGCTACTTGGACTTCCCCAAATTAGCAACTTTTAAAGACGATGGTCAGCATCTGAAATATTATTTTCCTGAGACTTCATAAACATTGAATAGGTTAGAATAATTGCTTCAGAAACTTTGCTGGCTCTATTTCCTGTTTATACATCCTAACACAGTATGTATGTGTTTTGTAACAGCATGATATTGTTGACTCATGTTCAGCTTGTGACTACTACAAACCCCCAGGATTGTACTTTAGCCAATTGTTCTCTTACTTTACTGCATTTGTGCAGCAAATTGTTTCTGCCTACAAAGAACTATAGAGCAGCAATGTCCATGAATGGCAGCTAGTTCTTTCAGGTCATTGCTCCAATCTGAAAAGGTCATTTGCAATTCCAGGTCCAGCATACTTGTAGTCCTTCACATATGTGTATCATCTGTAAATTTACTAAACACAATCTCTCATCCATCATTCAGCTTATTTGAGAAAACGAAGAAAAAAACCCCAACAAACATCTATAGAACTCCACTTGTTAAGTTTTTAATTTTGACAATCAACTACTAAAAACTTTTGTTGAAGTAAAAACATCAGTCACGTTTTGCACTGTTCCCATAAAATTTTCATCTAGACCATAATGCCACGGACTGCTTCTGAGACCATCATGTGAATTTGTCAAAAACTTACTGAAGTCAAGAAATCCAACATCTCTTGCTGCTCTATGCTCTTCAAGACCCCTTCAACAAAAGGATTTTAATTAATTTAAATTAAATTTTTTTAACTAATGTAATTCTTTTCCAATTTATATTTAAGGCCAAACCATAGTCTTCACTGTACAATGCCTCATAGGGAGGTCAAATTTTAAGCGCATGCTTCTTTAAAAAGAAAAACACAAGAATAAAAGAGGAACACCTGCAGATAACATAAGTTTCAAAGATCCATGTAAATAGCTATTTTCCCTCTATGTATAAGTGGGTGGCCTTCCACTGGAAAAATATTCATCATTAAGCTAATTTAGCCTTCCGTTTATTTTACAGCACATTCACAAAGTGTTTGAAGTTGGCTTCTTGGCAATGATCCATAGTCAGTGTAACTATCCTATGAAACAGTGTTTCTAAATAAGATATGACCTGTCACAAATTCATAAGAAGATGTATCTTGAATAAAGCTAATGCAATTTTTACTCCAACAGTATTGTCATTTTTGCTGTTATGCAGCAAGCCAATTGTTTATTATACACCCTATCTCCATACACCACAATTATTCTTCAAATATATAGACCTAATACTTTGTGAAGAAGGCAGACAGGCAAAAGCAGGCAGGGGGGAGAGGCTGCAGTATGTGTTTCATGGCATAAGGATGCTGTGGCAGCAGTGATTAATGAAAATTGCTTGCGTGTGAAGGAATAGCCATTTTATGAGATCACTCACTTTTCCTTTCCCAACTTCTCAGTTTTAAACCTTACAATCTCCTCCCTTTCCCAGATTTAGAGTAGGAGAACACCCAAACAAGCCTAAGAAACCCCAAGTTCCTTGAAAACAAGCTTACCATACTTGCATCAATGACCTGCCCTCTGCCAGATGTGGCACGTTCAAAGAGGGCTACAACAATGCCCAGCGCACACATGACACCTCCACCAGCAAAATCAGCCAGAAGGTTTACAGGTGCATAAGGATTTTCATTCTTTCTACCCAGCTTTGACAGCACACCTGACAAAAGAAAAAACAAAGCAAGGATAAGCATAAAATTATTATAAACATTCATTTCTACAATTGAAAGTTCCATTATTTTCAAACCATGCAAATAAATAAGGCATAAAGCAATCTTCTAATGTTTTCTATTTCTGCTTCGCTGACTCTTTAATTCACAAAAGACCAAAAATATATGAAATCACATTAGTGAAGATGTAATTAATTAAAGAGATTAACAAAACTTTCACAGATAAACATTGAAATTTTGACTACAGAGGGACAAAATTTTATTTTAAAAAATCCCCCTGTGTGCAGTAATTCTGTATTAGTACTTTGTACATGCACTGAATCTTGCCCATGAAGAGGAACTATGAATATTTCTGAAAGCCACTTTGATAAAGTGTTCTTCTTTGAATATTTTAAAGTAAAAATGCAGATGTATAGTCTTATGTGCTCATAAAAAATGAACTAATAATCATAACAAAGGATGTCACACTGACAACTGTGCTTCAATCCTATCCTCCCTCATCAACTACCTTTGGGAAAAAAAAAAAGATCGCATATAAGAACAGGTGACTGACACTGGAAGGTTATCTCTGACTCCATGCAATGTAAACACAGGGAACCTGTGTTTATGCCAGCAATTATGCAGAAACAGAAGGATTTGGAGCAAAGGCTTTATTTCAGTCAGACCTTTGAATTTGTTAGCATTTCTGTGCCATCCTGAACAATCTCTTTACTGTGACCTTACTCTTTATAGTTGCCTCATAACGATTCCCTTTGGGCAAGCAAGCAAGAAACTGCAGTGTGACCATCCCTCTCCTGTGTCTGTGGCCTGAGGCTTGCAGAATGCATGGTCAGAATTTCCTGAGAATTGCATGGTTCTGATGCACTCTTTAATTAACTAATAGTATAATGCATTTCCTATGGGTAAGCAACAGAGTGCACAGTATAAAAGGTTTCCAAATCCTGTAGTGCAGGAATAAAATCCCTGCTGCTGCCTAAAACCTTCCTTTTAGTAGTCTGAAAAGTTATCACAGGCACCAGAAAATTAATATACCAACTTCTTTAGAGTTCCTAATACAAACTATTTTTTTACTTAAAGGAATCCAAAGATCACTAGGAAAATACTCAGAATATGAGATCTCATTTTTGAGGATTGACACCTGTCAAACACCTTGCTCTATTTCCTTTTAATAGGCAGAAAAACTTGATCTGTGAAATTTCAAGCAAATTATTTTAGAAAGTTATCACTAACCAACACACTAGTAATTAAATCAGCTCCAGAGATAAAAATTACTCTATTTGTAAACCAGAAAGTTACAAACTAAGGCAGGGATGGACCATGCTGTTTTTTTCCCTCCAATAATAGATAAAAATACCCTAATACTTTGAAATCATCTTAACACAAAGTCAAAGTGCTTCAAATGAGACATCTTTTCCTTAACCATTTCTACTCTCTAACAATTTTCCATGAGGGAAGACTGAATCCATCTCCAAAGAAATTTAATTCCACAACATTATGACCCCTCATAGTAGCAGATACCAGATCACCAGGTTTGCACTGCCTCTGCTCCGACCCTTTCTTGGAGCTACAGTAACTACTTTATCCAGTGGGAAGCCAAGAACTTTTGGGCCACTTTCCCTCCTCCTTCTACAGGCTCAGAGATGCATCAGTGACAGAAGCAGTGTGAAAAGCAGGAGATAGGGCCATGCATGGATGGGCAGCACCTGAGGTACATATTTTGTTCCTGTTTGCTACTGCATATTTGGAAAATCATATCCACAACACCTTAATGAAACGTAGCATTTCCACTTTATTTGAAGCCTACTTCCTTTCAGTTGGTATCAGTGGAGACATAGTTACAAGCAAAAAAGCACAAGATCTCAATTGTCTTGGGTTGCCTAGTTTTTCTTTGCTCAAAAAAACACCTGCTCACAAGCACATAAAATAATCTGCAGCCCTTTCAGAATTATAAGTATACAGAGTTTATAGGAGAGGTCCGATGAAGAAAATATTCAGTCCTCTCTTCAGATAAACATTTGAATATTTTATTAAGATAGAATAGCACAAAGGAAGGAAAACCATGTACAGCCTGGGAAGACATGCTGATCCAGCCTGCAACAGCTCGCTGCTGCTGGAAAAACAAACAGCCTGTACATGTTTCCTCCCTTCATGTGCTGACTGCTGGTTGGATCCCTCATTCAACAGAACTGCTTCACCTTAATAACCTGGGAGAAAACATCCTCATTTTTTCTGACCAGTTTTTGACTTGTGAGGAAGTTTACAGAGGAGCTAAGCAAGTGCTACAGCTGACTGAAACATCAGGAAAAAGCACAGTGAAAGGAAAGCTCCATTTCCCTGACAGCGACACTTCAGATCAGCTGTTTTATCAGACAGCACCTCATACAAATTTTGAGCTATCTGCTTTCAACAAGTTCTGATCAAAGGGAGGAAAGACACTTTATTTAACAGGAAATTTTACAGCCTACCTGATAAAGCCAAGTAATTGATGTCATGACCCGCAGACTTGGCATATTTTCCTGTCTGGCCAAAACCAGTAAGTCTAGCATAGATGAGTCTGGGATTCTCCTGCAGAAGCACCTCTGGGCCAAGCCCAAGTCTTTCCATGACACCTTGAAAAGACATAAGCAAGGAATTCAAATTCACATTTAATAATACTCAAAAAATAATGGCTCAAAGTTAGATTATACAACAGCAGAACTCAACTGCACTTTATGAAGTAGTACATTCTACTTCAGTGTCCATATTACAACATGAACATTATCAACATACTGCATAAATTTTTAATACAAACCAAGTGGAAATTAGGCTTTAGGGATCTTTTTTTCAGCTTTTATTCCTGTTTTACTCCTCCAAAAGTCTGACAGAAAATCACGTACCACTGGACTCGAGAGAGAGAAAGCTACCAAAGGTTTGTAAAACAAGGAAAAAAGAGAAAGAGAAAACTCTTACATTTTCTGTATTAAAATCACTTGAAATGTCATAATATTTTAATGCAATATACCCTCCTCACAGTTTCTCAGTACCTCATGTTCCTGTGTGTTTTAACTCACTGATGTGACTGGACCATGCCACTATTCCACAGATGATCTGTTGGAACCACACACAAGTAAATGTGTTCTTTTTTAATAATAAGGAATAAGGGAATAAGGAACTTTTAGAATCAGTGGTATATAAGTTGAATCAGCATGGATTTACAAAAATCAAGGCTAAAATTTTAATCTCACAGTCTTAAAACAGTGGTTGTAAGAGAAGAAATTTGAGTTGCAAATAAATTGTACTTTCTTACTGGTTCGGTGCAGTTTGGTCAGACTTTTACCAATGATCTATAATGGCACTGCAGGACCACATAATGTGGAATTGAAGGGATAACATAATTTCAACACCTGTTCCACCCCAGAATCTATTCCAGCTTGTTTCACAAAAGTAATCCATACTTTTACTACATCACCAATTTCATTCAGATCCATTTCTATTGTACTAATTACTGGGCAGCAGCAAGTGATTACTCCCAAGAAGAAAGCAGTTAAATTTGGCAAAATACATGATTTTCAAATGCACAAGTGGAAACAGGCTGACAAATAACCCCTCTGGTGGTACCAAGTCATTGTTGTAAGGTCAGACATGCCTTGCAAGAAACTTCTGCAGCTTGGACCCTCACCTGCTCACTGTTTTCCAGCAGTCTCATGATGGGTCACAGATTTGCCTAGTTCATTTACAGGCCCTTACAACCTGGTATCTAGTTACAAAATCGTCTGTACTTCCAACTGTGAAAAAAACCCAGCAAGTGCCCATAAAACCAAAGAAAACAAAATGAGGAAAAACCAGGAGATCAGCTACTAGGAAAAAGTGGGATTTACATCTTCATTTCTTTTTTGCTCAGCTTCTGGGGAGTAAAACAAACAATTTTTCAAAGGAAAATACTTACTTGTGACACACAATCTGTCCATGATGTACGATGTTTAACTGATGAAGTCTCCTATTTCTAAACTGTCTGTAAAATTGCCAAAGCATTTCAGCCAGCCCCTCAATGAAGCTTGATTACAGAACGGCTTGGGTTGGAAGGAACCTGTAAAGGTCACTTATTCCAGAGCAGAGACATCTTCAACTAGATTTGCATGCACAGAGCCCTGTCCAACCTGACCTTAACTGCATTTTTTCTAACACAACAGCATCCTCAAGGATACTGACAGCACCCAGGGATACTGACATAACCATCAGCCCCTGTGTACCCTGTGTACGGCTTATAAATGGAGGGAACATGCTAAACCTGAAATGTCTATTGGTCTTAAAACAGCACCAATTTTGCTACCGAAAATCAGATGTTAAGCATCCCTATTTGTCGGAAATTAGTAAATATGCATACTGTAATTAAAAAATGAACTGAAAGTTCTCTTTAAAAGACAGTTTTGAAAAATTGAAAAAATTCTGTAATTGAGTATTTGAAGAATTTGTCTTACTTTTAACCTAATGTTAAAATTGGAAAGTACCTGCAAACCCCAAGGAAGCTTTTCATAAAGTAGATTTAAGACTGGCAGGAAGTGATCAGATTGTAGAATGCAACTTCCTAAAATTAAACATGATGTTTGAAGATGAAGCCTGTAGTTCATAACTTGGATTTTATCTGAATCAGAGTAACCCTGTATAACAGAATCATACTACTCTATTTAACACACATAACTCTGATATTCCTCTCCCTGGGATACATGCTTTGTAACTGTGTAACCACAATGTCAGACCTCCTGTCTTTCAGAGGCGTTGTAAGCTCAAACTCTCACCGGCACAGCAACCGTGAAGTGAGCTGGACTTTAGCAACAGGCCTGGACATCACACAGGATGGTGCCCCCAGCTCGGGGTGACCCCTGGACTCTGACACCTCCTGTTTGTCCAGGGCTCCACGCTCGGGGTGACCCCTCGGCTCGGACACCTCCTGTTTGTCCAGGGCTCCACGCTCGGGGTGACCCCTGGACTCGGACACCCTCCTGTTTGCCCAGGGCTCCACGCTCGGGGTGACCCCTCGGCTCGGACACCCTCCTGCTCCTCCGGAGCCCGGTCGGGGTCACGGCCGTGTCTGAGCGCTCTCGGCGGTCCTTCCCTGCGGCTGCACTGCAGAAATCCTGCACACAGCGTGCGCCCCCAGGGCTGTTCCCTGCCCGCTTCCCACTCAGCACCGCAGAGGCCACAGACAGACGGGAGCCCCTCAGCGCGGCACCCCGCGGCCCTGCAGCTCCAACCCCGCCCTCGCCCCCCCGGCCCGGCCCGGGCTGCCGCGGCCCCTCACCGTGCCGGAAGGGCTCGATGAGCACGTCCGCCCCGCCGCACAGCCGCCTCAGCACCGCGGCGCCCTGCGGCTGCTTCAGGTCTAGCGCCAAGGAGCGCTTCCCGCGGGCCTGCACGTCTCCGTGCGCTAAGGCCGCGGCGGACTGGGACAGGCGGTCGACTCGCACCACCTGCGCCCCGAAGTCGGCGAGGATCATCCCGCAGAGCGGCGCGGGCGCCAGCCCGGCGAGCTCCAGCACCCGCACGCCGCTCAGCGCCATCGCCACGGCCTGCTCCGCCGCTGTCGAGCGCCCATACATCGATCGCGGAGGCGGCCCGGGGGCTGCCCCGCCCGCTCTCGCGCGGGCCCGGGGGCCGGGGCGGGCTCCTGCCGCCCCTCGCCCGGGGGCACCGGCCCTGCTGGTGCGGGGATTTCTTCACCCCGAGCCCTCATCGCCCGCGGGCGGCTGCACTACCCTCCGCGCCGGCCCCCGGTGAGGAGGAGTGGGCGTTCTCTTGCGGCCGGGATCGGCACGCAGCCATGCAAGGAGCCAGGCACCCCGGCCGTCACACCCGCACCGCCTGAGCTGGGACCGGGGCTCCCTGGCAGCTCCGCAGCCCCCAGACTCACACTGCTAGCTGTCCAATAGCAGAGGCTCAGAGGACCAAATCCTTAAAATAATTTAATCGTGATGCAATAACCAACAAAGAGTGATCTGCTGCCTCCGTGTAGGGACCCCGAACGAAGGAAACCATGGGCTTTTACACCCCTACAGCCTGAGGGCAGGAAAGTCACGGAATCACAGAACCATTCAGGTTGGAAGAGACCTGCAACATCGGCAAGTCCAGCCTTTGAAGTCTGAGGCTGTGTGTCATCGAGTCCAGCCGGTCTCCTGGCCCCGCCACAGGGCCCTGTGCCCCTTGTTAGGAAAAGGGTCAGCAGTTCTTGGCCTGGGGCTCCAGCCGTGCCCGGGGCACCTGCATGGGCCAAAACCCTAGACCCACCCTAGACCCCCGATCACACGACGGGATATTGCGGGACACGTGATTAAAACTCAGGGTTTCTTCTCACCAGATGTTTCTTTATAAGAGGGCTGCCTGGCCATGTTGTTCTTGCGGCATCAGCTGCTTACAGGAACAGACATAAATCCAGAAAGGGTAATGAAATCTTTGGCATTGTATTGACACAGCTTTTCAAGCTTAGCCGCTGCTCGCAGTATTTCAGGTTACCAGAAAGCAAACAGAGCAACCCATGCTGACATTATACATTTCTTTACATTGGTTAGACTACAAAAATCTGTAAAGGCTGCTTATTTGAATGCAGAAATTTTTCTCATTCTACAATAACAGGTCTGTTGCCAGAATACCCTTCATTTTCTGTGCAGACACCAGGTCCTGTAATGCAGGCACTGATTATGTCCACTACTAGGGTACCACCCACAAGAAATGGCCAGGAGAAAAGTACTCACATTTTCATTCAAATGAAGCTGGGTCGTTTTTTTTGTTATCCATCTAGTGGTTAAAGACACTATTCCATGTAAGGGTTTGTTTTCACAGACATTATGATGTTACTGTGACACTGTGTTTCTCTGACTAATTTTCAGTTTCATTTGTCCCCTCACACCTTCAGGTCTTGGAGTTTGTGTTGAATACAAACAGGCAATTTCTGTTGTGTCACCTTTGATTTCACCTGATGCTCTTTAGCTTACCCCATCTAAATAACACCATAATCACACACTGGATAATGTCTGGATTTTGCTATGGTTTAACTGAGCAGTCCTTTGCACCTGCTGTTTAGTTGACATCCAGAATTACAGTGAGTAATCTGTGGCAGAAACATTTAAGTCAGAACCCTATTAAGTTATTTCAGTTTCAGGGAGGTGAGGGCGGCATTTTATGAGCATTAACTCCAATTTGAAAAATTGGATTTTACCAAACCAAAAAAAAAAAACCCACCAAAAAAAAGCCCCAAAAACCCCAAAAAAAACCAAAACAGGCATGACAAAGAAACAGATGTTCTAATTAACCATGAAATAAAGGCTAATGATTTGAGTCCAGCAAACTCTCCTGAAGCAGCAAGTTGGCCAGCAGAAAATATGTGTTTTAAACAAGGAGACCTTCTCTACCATGGGCTTGCAGTGTGCAAAAAACAGTGTGATGTTCATCTATGTGACGCCACTGAATATTTCTCATTAATAAGCAGCAGCAAACAGAAGGGCCTATGACTTTGTCATTGCAGAGGTAATGGGGATAGGAAAGGAGTTGTTTTGGGATTGAATCCACACTGTGTCATAGTGCTTGTGTGTGCTTTATTGTATTACATCAGTGAGTTGCTATATCTGTCATCCTGTGAAATTCATCTTTTGTCACAGTCAGTGTTAAAAGACTGAAATTATTTTTATTGTGAGTTATATCAGTATGTCTTGCAGAGGTGTAGGCACTTTTGTAATACACACTGCATGCCAGACTTTTACATTTGGTCTCAGATTTGTTGGTTACAATTACCCGTACATTTCAGTCCTTAGGAAAGTACTAAGGCAACAATGTGAAATTACAGCAGTACTCAAAGTCTGGATTCTCCTCTTTCACATGTATATTGTTTACAATTTAGTCCATCTTAATGCAGGGCAAAAGAGATACTGATATCTGTACAGTTTGTATTGATTTTGTTAAAGGAAAAAGCAAAAATTACATTTGTTATAATATTTCAAAACTTGGTAACTACAATTTCCTGAAAATATAAGTAGCAGGTGAAATTTCTCTAGTAATTTCAAAGATACCTGCATTAAAATGAAATTGAGAACTTTAAAGGTTCTCATGGAATTTGATGGTAGTTCTGTGTCCCAAGCTTGTCAAAGCTTTCTTGCTTTATCCCAGAGCTTGCATTCATGCCTTGCCTGAACAGAAGCTGTGCTCCATTCATAACACTTCTTGATATCCACAGAGATAGTGTGGGTGATACTCTGCATTTCTAACCTTGTATCTTATGCTGTTGTGACAGACACACTGTCCCTTGTACAATGTTCTTGCCAAATGCAGCACCTTAATCTCTGCCGTTTCAATAGATTCATCAGTTTGGAGCATGACTTTGCTTTTCTGTGTTTCCGTGCTTCTGTGTGAGTGTGGATTTGTGCACTGATGCTCTCCCAAGTGTACATCCACCACTCAGCAGCAAAAAAAATCTATCCTGAGATCACTATATCCTTCTAAAGCAGCTGTGAATTCATGCTACTTGGAAATCTGGCTGTCTGTCTGAGATCATGAATTATAGATTTAGAAATAAAAGCTCTGTCTCACTCACAGAAGGTAATTGTATAAACTGCACTGTTCACTAAAATAGACATATTCTTGAAAAACTACAGTTTGCAAGTTTTTTTAGTCCAGTCAGTCATGGAGGTGGTGATCTGTCCCAGCTGTACTGAGCAGGCATTGCCTTTAACTTTCACATTGTCAGAAATTTGGCCCCTGATACTCTGGCAAGTAGGAATTTCAGGTTACCGGGATTACAAATTACTGATGCCTGTGACGGTGGTTTCTGTACTTTGGACCTCAACCCCTGTACCTGAAGCAAAATATTTTTCTTTCCTTTGAGACACAGCATATGGTATTACTGTGCTTTCATGATTTAGATGAAGGGAATGGCATGAAACTTTATATAGCTAATCCTTATTTTTGATAATCAGGAGGAAATAAATACTTTCCTGTGAGTATATTATTAACCAGTATTGTAGAGGCTGGAAGCTCTAAACTGGAATTATTTCTGCATTTTATTTGCCTGAATACTGAGCTTCAGGTCTATGCTGGATGTCACATGAACTACTGTTTAGCGACTCTGCCCGAAACTTAGCTCTAGTGAGGCATTCCTGCCAGATAATGCTGTCTGCCACATTCACCAGAGACATTTTTTCCTGCATTGCTAGGGTGGTGGATTGAGAAACCTGTATGTTCTTTAACTGTTTCCGTCATCTCACCCATGAGCCATTTACTGTGTGTCTTACGGCATACCTTATACATGTTATTTTTTTGTGAGTCTTTAATGATTTGATAGAACAAGCATTCTGAGGAACAGGTAGTCTTGGAGGAGAGAAAATGTTGATCTGAAGTGATGCAGTATTTGAAAATTTTTCCTTAAAACAACGATGCTCCTACTATTTTCTAGTTTAAAAAATGGACATGAGACAAATTCCATCCATCACTTCCAGCTGCAGACCAGGACTTGCACATGACACAATGGCACAATCTATGAATTCTGATTTCCTGGCCTGAAATTCTAATCTTTGCAGACTTCCTTGACTTTCATAATCTTTACTATGCTGTAAGAGCCTGGAGTGTTTTTCAAAAAACCTTCCTGGATTGAGAAAAAACAAAACAAAACAAAACAAAACAAAACAAAACAAAACAAAACAAAAAAAAAAAAAAAAAGAAAACACCCACCAAACTCTTAGAACATATTCTAAAATGAAGGTATCTGCAGTTAATTTAATTTTGCCAATCCTTCTTACATATTAGTGTGCACTATTTTCTACAGTAAAGTCACTTTGTTAACTGGACATTTGAATGGAGTTACTGAATGAAGATGTTCTGTATATTAGTTTTTTCCTATCACGTTCCAGTACATGGGCTAGTCCTTATTCAGCAAGCATCTTGTACTTGCTGCTGGACAAGCTCAAAATAGCATGTGACTAGATGATGGGAGGTTCACACCATGAGACACATTCACAGGAAACAGAAGCTAAGATGTCAAAGATAATTTGAACATGGGTATTTTCACTCTTGGTGTTATAGCAGTGTGATTCTTTTAAAAAAATTATTTTTGTGGATTTTTTTTTAATGGCTGATGGACTGTTTCCAGAAAAGCAGGAAAATAGCCCTCCATTTGTGCAATTTTTCACCAGTTGATACAAGGAGTCTCTTTGTTTAATAAAACCTTTCCCCACGTGAGTTTTATTATTCTGTGAATGTGTTCATGGAGGATAGCTTGCTCCATTCCAAATGCAGATGCACAAAATTAAGCCTCTCCCTCTCTCATCCTTAAGTCTTCATGTCAACATCTGTGCCCTGAGTTTATCAGTCCAGTGGCAGAAGACTGGAAATTACTGGGGGGCAGCAGATGCTCTAATTCCTTCTAAAGCTGTGTGGTTTGGCCAAAGAGCTAAAGGAGCGCTCGCCCTTTGGTGTAAGAGTGAAGCTGGTCATACTAGGAAGTGCACCTTCTATCAAGTTCTTCTAGTTTATGAGGATAGTTTCTAGAGTTTTCTTCATGGGTATCTGAGCATGACAGCCTTTTGTTGCCTCAGATTTTCAAATCTGCATTGATCACCAAGGCTGTATTGTCTTTGGTTGTTGAAGCAGAACTGCAAAATAGAGGAACTTTGCTACTCATTCACCAAAATTAAGAACTGTAGGTCTTTTCATACACCACTCAACGACTCCCTGCATGTTTTGTCCTTATGTGGTTTTTTTTTTTGTTCTGAGCACAAAAGAATCATTTTAATAATCTGAACTAAGAAGGAGGTAAAAAAGTTTCAATTCAAAGCTACTTTTATTAAAAGCTGCTTCCGAAAACAGCAGGTTGTAACATAACAAGCTCAGTGAAAGAGTGGAGAAGATGAAAGACCTGAGTGTAAAGTTTGTTCCTTATTCTCTCTTTAGAAAAATACTACTTTATTTAAAGATTTCCCTTCGGCTTACAGGCTTCTCAGTGAGGCTGAGACTGCAAACTATTGTCAGTCTAAAGTGCTTTTTCAGTCAATCAGTCCACAGACTAACTTCTGAAAGTAAAAACCATACTTTCTTTTGTCACAGAGTTCCAATTAAACTTCTTTTTTAAACACCATTAGTGAAACTTGGACTCAGACCTGTAACATTTTTCTCCTGTTTGGTTTCGTTCTAGTTCATGTTCGTCTTGCAGAAGTTGTTTTACCCCTGCCAGGGGGTTTCACCCAGCACCTCTTGAGTTGAACACAGCCCTGTTTTGCAAAGTGCAGCAATTAATGCTCATGACTGAACTGGAGATGAGAGTTGCTGGCTTGCAAGGATTCACAGGCAAGGACAGCCTGTGACATCCTTGTTCCAGTCCCTGGAAGTCTGGGGGAAGAGAGGAGAAGGATTTGGGGTGGTGTTTCACACAGAGCAGAACTCCACTTGGCTCTGTGTTGAGAAGCATTTTCTGCTGCCAGGATGCCAGCACCTACCACAGAGGTCAAATATCACCTACCAAACCACAGCTCTCATGGCAGACAGGGACTTGTGGGTCTTGCCAAGTTTTGGTTAAATCTAGGAGCTCAAGGGCAGGGGAGAGATACAAATTCATTTTAGCAAAGACATGAAGCCATTAAGTATACTCCAAATTACAGCTTTGCAGTTTCCAGAAGGTTTTTAAGTTGTAACACAAATTACAAGACATCATGTATTTTATAACAGGGGATAAAAGTCTCTGGTAGAAGGCATTTTGCCTTGAGCATCTGCTAAGCAAGAATCTTTCGATTATCAGCAGGAATGGAAAGATGACTAATCTGCATTAACATTTCTGAGAAAAAAGATCATATATTCCATATGACTTACTGAATATAAAGTGTGTTAATTTTAAAGAAGAAGAAGAAGAACACATGCACAGAGAGACACACACACACGCACACACACTCATATTCACATCAGTTGCTGTATTTTTAAGGATCTTCTTCATTTGAAGGAAATTAATAAGTTAACTATTTGTAAATTATTATGACACTTAATCAGCAGAGATTGCATGCAGTAAATTGCAGAGAAAAGACTGCTGGGATTTCAGTCACAACCTAGGAATTTTAACCTTGATGTAAAAAACTGTTGAGCTGTAACATTGGAACTGCTCTTTGTCAGAGAAGCTTTTGTGGTAATCCTTAGTCACCTTGCCCTCTTAGCAGGCCAAGTTGCACAAAACTCATGAAAATAGAAAATGGTAAGGCAAAACATTACTTTCTTTTATATTATGGCCATTAGAGTAGATAATAAGATAAAAAGGAGTTTAAAATGAGTGTATGTCATACAGTTTCTAAGTGCTTCCTTCTGACCAAAATGGCTTAAAATGACCATGTCACAAAGGAAGAGTAAGTCTCCAAAGGAAACCATACAGATTTAAATTATATATACATATATGTGTGTGTATATACACATGTGTAAAGTAAATATATTTTAATCCTTAATGGTGGCTTTCTCCCATTCAGTAGCAAAATAAATGCTTAGGAAAAACATATTTAAAAGAACATCTTGCCGTTGTCTACAAATGGTAATGTCCTTGGTAAATACAGATTTTATCAGCAAACTAGTACAGCTTTGTAACCATTAATCTTTATTGGATAAATGTATGTTTTACAAAGTAAGCTTAATAAAAGAACATGGTCTCAGATTTTGAAAACCTATGTGGCACAGACCTGACCCAAGATGCTAAAGAAGTGATTAAAACACATCAGACAACAGTTCATTAAAGCTAATATTTTCAGTGGTTGATGCATTAAACTAAAAAATCACATGTTATAATAATCAAGTATCAACATGCATTTTTCTTCATAAGATGTGGTTACACACGCTAGGAATGTGTACAAATTCATGGGGCAGATTTCAATTCATTTGCTCTATTGTTGTGCTACTGATTCCTGTATCCAGTATAAAAGAATTTCAAATAAATATTTTCCTAACCCCACCTTCTTGTTATACATCAATGGCAGATCATACCTGATTAAAATGTAATGTCTATAAAAAGGAGTTTATATTTCATTAACTTTTGTGTGGAGAGCCAGAACAAGATACATTCAAACTTCAGTATTGATTTTGGTGCTTACTGAAATGAAAATAGCAAGACAGAATTTCAGGTACCCAAATTTTGAAAAGCCAGTGACAAGAATGCTGAAGAGTGGCCAGTGTATTGGGACCAGAACTACTAAGCCAGTTAACATTTGCTTTCACCAGTTTAAATACTGAACTGGCTTAGCTGCTGCTTTGCAATGGCTTTTCCTGAAATACTGATTCTTGGAAGGCTGCTAGGAAAACTGTTCCAACAACTTCACTGTTAAGTAAATATGCAATATTTTAAGGTACATCCTTCAGGAGGAGCTCGAAACACCACAATGTTTGTTTGTCTCTGTGCTGTTGGCCCATCCTGATTTCTCTAGCGTATATGCCTTTTCTTTGACACCCTGTATTGGCGTACATCAGGTTTTAAAAATTCTAAGGCTAGGAGAAATATTACAGTTCCCCTGCCTGATCCCCTTCACACTGCAAACTAAATTACCTTAGCTTCAAGCTGCTACTAAGGCAAGAACTACTGACATTCTTCTTCTAAGAGAGAGAGACTAAGCATAAATATGTGCTAAAAATCTGTGAAAAATGACACCAGATACATGTTCAGAAGTTTGAGATGGGAATGCAATAAACCTGAATCCTTGACATCTATATTTTCACATTATTTTCTTTGATTTGAGCTCATTCCAATCCAGTACAAACTTCTCCCTTTAGATCTGGTCTCACCTGAGCCTGCTTATAATACATTCAGGCCTGTTTCCATGATGCAAATTTAAATGAACATGTAAGAAGAACTGAATAAATGATCCAAAAATTTTAAATCAGTTATTCAATTCTTGACATATATTTAACTAAACTATATTTAGAGAAGAGATTGACTTTATGTAAACTGCTCTTTAAATTCTTTGGACTCATTTTCCTTTGTTTTTCATTCACTTTTGGGGGCAAGAGCAATAGCAACATTTAATGATTAAATAGGTGCAACCCAGATGACAATAGATACTCTGTGAATCTGTGTCAGCTGTCCAATGTATTCAGCTCATCTCTGATACACAGGTAGCAACACATTGCATCAAAACAAGGCTTCTTGATCCTCCAATGTTGTAAAGTTATTTCACAGTCCAGTGAAATATACAAGTTCCAAAAAATATGTTTTTTCACATAAACATCTGTTGGGTTGTTTCCTTTTTTTACTTGGTTTCAAAAAGGAGAAACCCAGCAAAGGTGGAGAAGCGTTGATGGTCCCCATGGAGGGCTCCATTTCCCATTCGCAGCCAAACTTCATCTCCTTTGGCGAGTTTTAGGACTGCACTGTTTCCTGAAGTATCTGCTTTCCCTTTGGATTCATAGCTAAGGATGAATATTTTAACAAGTCAGTTTTTTTGTTTCTCAACCATGACCAAACAAACAATTTTACCAAAAAAATCCAAGAAGTATGTTGCTATCCTGAGCAAAAATTTCTTGAAAGGCTTGCCAACATTTTTTCAGCTTTATAAGAAAATTTTGGCAACTTTCTGCATTTGATCTCCTAGTCAAATTTTGCACTTACCTAAATGCATTATTTCATTCCTTTCTGAAGTTCTGGAATTGTAACTTATTTTTTTTCCAGGACACAGAACGATTTTTTTTTTGTTTAAAATGAAATGCTGCTCATTGATCACAACACTACAGATTTCCTGTGATGTTTTTTTCCCCTTGAATTCATTCCAACTAATTTTAAGAGCTGAGTCCCTGTGCTCCCAGCACAGGCAGTGAGCAGACACAGGCATCTTGCTCCATATTGAGCCTTTCATTGGAACATTGATGTGGGCTAACCTCCTGGCTTTGCCTGAGTGTTGGTCCCCTTTCTTCTACCTCTTGCCTTTTCTGACATCAGTGCTTCAGGGGGAATAGAAATGAAGCACTTTTTCTTTTGCAGAGAAGATCTATTGGGGATGAAGCAGCCTGTGATGGTGTGCTAATGATAAAAAGGATAGTAAATGGAAGTCCTTTGCTTCTTACTCATCCTTACTACTGCAGCTTAAACACTTTCCAACTTAAAATAATTTTTTCTGCCCTCATGTTAACAAGACTGTAACTGGTCACTGAACACTTCATTATTTCTTTTCTCTGACAAGCAAAATGAGGATAAAGATACATTTTAGCAGAATGACAGCATGATACCGCTGAACTCCAGCCCTGACTTGCACTGCTAACTCTTTTCTCCTGACTTTGAGGAAATGGTGATCAAAGCTGAATTTTAGGTCCAGCATCTTTGGTGTGTATGCTCCAAATATGCAAGCTGAGAATGGCAAAATAAAATAGGTTTTCTTGTTAGTTATTTTACCGTAGAGAATTTTTTCCAAAAAATTAACAATTTTACATTTCTTGAAAGGTGAGCAAGCTATCACAACCATACAAATGTTTTTTGCATTGAGATGGCCTGGCCCTTTACTTACCTATATAAGCTGAACACTGTATTACCATTATGCATCAAGTACACGTACACTTCCTCCACATCTTCATGTTTCATCATATTGAAAGTAAAGAAATATACCCCTGAAAAGATTATAAAAAACAACTTGTTTTCTTCATAGAAAGAAGTAATCATGCTGCACATTTGTGCTTCTTGCTTAGAAATCGTAACAGCTGTGGACAAAACTGCCTTCCAGTTGTCAGCAGATATTTTGTTTCTGCTTATAGCATTCCAAAATCTGATTAATTTTAATTCTGCATATGGCAGGTGTTGTTCTTCCTCCATCACAGCTGCGTAAGAGGGGGGATTGATGCAGCTGAGAAATAACCCATGAAGAACTGTAATGCCTCATTTCCAGTCACACATCTGTTGCAGGTCAGCTCGCAGCTGAATTGGCATGGGGGAGGATGAGGATGAGGAGACTGACAGGAGGCAGGAGGTGGAAGAGGCAACTGTGAAGCTGCTGCTGCTTGCTACAACATTAAGACTGTGGTTCTGTCATCACAGTAGCTGAAGGGCTAAAGAGCCACAGCAAAGCAGACAGTCCTGCTCCCTGCCCAGCCCTGGCCATGCCTCTTCCTCCTGCCTTTGTGTCAGCACTGGTCTCACTGGCAGGCAAGTCCTCTTTTGGCTTGCTCAGTTTTCAATTCATTTTTCTGGAAAGTAGGTAGCAGGAGCTATGCAGACTGAGTGCAAAGGTAGTTAAATAGTGCCTCATCCTTTTTGACCACGTTTCCCTACAGCTCCAACAATTACATTATTTTGTTTTGCAAATGCTCACCATTCACTGGAGCACCAAATCTCCCAGTCATGACATCAAAAAAATTCCCAACATTGGTTTCAACGCTACTGAAGATGATCCCACTGTTCTGGTTGCTGAAGTGAGTAGCCATCGAAGCCATAAACGCGACCTGCAAAAATCCAGTTCTTATTGAGGCAGTTGTTCACGAACAACACATGTGTAGGGCAACCAGGTACAGATTTTTTCCTGTATTTGCAGTCTGTTTATTTTCCTGACAGAGATGTTCTTCTAGGGCTTGCTCCAAGGCCAATAAACTCCAGTTAACAAAACTCCCATTGAATGAAACTGGAAGAAGACTAGGGTTCTCATATTCAATTGGACTATTCATGACTGTAAAGTAAGTGTATGGTCAAGTGTGTGCAGAACCTTAATTTCAGATTTTATTTACTTTTAAGTCTCACTAGAATGATGCAACAGCAATATAATATTGAAATGGATGGTGTTTCTGACAAAAAAGTTTTATATAGTTTTATGTATTCCCCAATGCATTTAAACTGGATATTGCTTTTAACTGCATGTGTGAAAACAAACAATGCTCAGTAAAATTCATGCAGATTAGTGTTTCTTGCTTAGAGATACATGAAGCACTTTTACTAGAGGTCTTCTAGAACTACAGCAGCTGGCACTCAATATTCAATGCTTTTTCTGTCTTTGCCCTCAGTTTTGAAAACAGAGGGTGGTGGAGACCAGGAGGGGAAAATAAGAAAATTAAAACTATGCTTCAACTTTATGTTTCACTTCTTGCCATAGAAATGTTTCATAGGAAGCAGTGCAAAACATCCCACACCCGACAATTTAAATTACCCTCAGCAAGATACCAGGGAATGACCCTGCCAGCTGGCCTGGTTAGGGAAGGGAGTGACCTTTTCTGTAAGTCTGTCATCCCCCCACCATTATGTGAGTAAATGGGGTAGAATCAAAATTGCTGCACTTTGTTGCCAAAAGGTTACATACAGGCTTGGCTTTTTATTTATCTCTCAACTTCTTAAATGACAAGTATTCAATTGCATCTGTTACTGCCCATCATAAAAATGGCATTTTTTGTGAGATTCCAGTTATGCTGGTATTTAAAAAATAAAAAACCCCAGCCCAAACTCCTTTTGATTTCAGATCCAAACCAGAAAAAAACTAAAACAGACAATCAAATGCAAGTCTGGATCCAACAACGGAAATCGTTAGCCATCTGTTCAGAAATTTAAGGAGCTCCAGATGTGAGCTGAAAGCTTGGGCTGATTTTCCTTACCCCTGCATGGATGCATTTTCTATTACGGCAAATTGTTAATATCTTGCTTCTCAGCCAGGATCACATCAAAGTTCATCGTGTGTTAAAGGAAAGCAGCTGCAGTGGCAGATTGATGGAATTTATTGCTTTTTGTCTAGATTCCATTTCACAGTCTCTTTGACCCTGAGCTACTTTTTGTGGCCTGAACAGAACAGCAGAAAAATATATCTTTTCTCCCTAGGTCACATTATGAAGTAGCAGGTCAACATGGATACACAAAGTTTTTCAAAATAATCCTGTACTTAAAACAGTATTGTATTCAAAAGTGTTTTCTCCTATACCACCAGTGACTTTAAAATTCTTAAGTGTGGTGGTAGGAAATACTGTAAACATTTTAAAACATATCTGATAAAAGAAGGAATTTTAAGTATTTGAAATAAGTATTGCAATATGAGCTTTCCTTGTTCATCCTCTTTCATCACTCAGTTTTAATCACAATACTACCATTGTCTTTATGTAAGATAAAAACCTGTGGTAGTTCATTTTAAAATTGTAGGAGGACATATGTTGAATGTAATTAAAGGCATGTTTATAAGATATTCAGCTATACTGTGAGCATATATTATATATATTTATGCATGCATATGTCATGTGTACATGCACACATATGAATATGTATATATGATTCTGTGTATATATATATATTATATATATATTATATATATATACACACACACACACATATATATTTATATATCCATACGCAAACTCTCTGCCATCTGCCAGATTCCTGGGATTTGAAGAAGCTTTAAACAAAAAGCTGTGAGATTGTGCCAATATAAGAGTTGCGCTCAACAGCTCAGGCTTGAACCCATATTTAAATGCTTATCTGGCTTTCGAGTTATTCATTCATAGGCAGAACCTACATCGCCCCAAACATATTTAAAATATCTAGACGTATAAATGTACAGATAACTACTGAGGGGTATCTTTTCAAACTAGAGGACTCTTACTGCACTCAAAAATTTTGAGCCTGTACTTTGAGGAGCTGGATACATGTGCTTCTGAGAATCTCATAAAGCCTGGCTGCACTGAGAAACATGACTCCTTTACTCTTTCCATATGCTGTGGGAAGTACAATTATTTATGTGATACAGCTTGGTAGGAAAATGATAGTCCCTGCTATTCTCTTTTAATAACCCAGATCCTGGCTTTTTGCCTTCAAGGGGAAGCATATATGTTTCTTCCTGCCTATTTCTCAGCTGGATTCTGACTAAAGCTTTTCTTTTCCAGAAAGACCTGGCAGAGCACTTTTTTCAGTAAGGGCAAGGGCTGTATATGCCTGTTAGAGTATTAATTTACAAGGGGATTTGCTTCTTAAGTATCTTACAGTAATAAGGTGCTGTTTTTTCAAGAAAACCATAATCTGAGGTTTCCTGCAGCCAATACAAGCCAGAGGTGTTGTACCTGTAGCTCTGGGGGAATGCCAGGATAGCCCTTCTCGCCTTTGGGTCCATGATGGCCACGCTCTCCTCTTGGTCCAATATCTCCCTTGTCTCCTTTCTCACCTTTGGCTCCTTCCTGGCCAGTTGCTCCATTATTTCCATTGTTTCCATGATTTCCTGAAGGGAAACAAAGCTTTCTGTTTTATTTAAATAATTTATCATATTTTAACAAATAGGTGTGACAGGGTCCTCTTCTATCAGCTTGCAACGCAGGTACTCTTCAGTGCCATAAATCCAGGCTGAGAGGAAAGAGATAAGAAACTGCTCTGTGGTCAGGTTGATGGTAAAAGTTTTGGTGAGCAGATTTCCAGAAGGACATAGATTTTGGGAGTTAACCCTCATGTTGCTGGTGGTGTCTCAAGTCATTGCTTTGTTGGGGAGATGTGCAGGAAGACCTCAGCAGACAGAAGGCTCAAGGAAAGCAAAAGCCACTTTCTATTGATGCATACTAGGTAGCCTGCAGAAGTAGTTTTGCTTTTGCTTTAGTATAAACACCGATTTCCTGGTAAATTAAGTCAATCATGATAGGATAAGATAATTTTGAATAAGATTTTGCTGTCTTTAAAACACATACACATAAATGATAAATGGCTGTAGCATTGAAGTTGTTAAAATCTGTGCTAAAAACAGAACAATGTGTATTTGCAGGGTCCTGGCTAGGGGTCATGTGATTGCATAGCCCTAGATTTAAAGAGAGACAAAATTTTTATAATTAAGCTTTTTTGAGATGGCTTCCTATGAGTAAATGAGTAAAAAGACTAAGTGCAAAACATACTCATGCATCTGCAGTATTACTTACTTCCTGGTGTTGACTGACTAAATTACTAAGCAAATGTCTATGCAGCTGACAGGATTTTAAAGTTGGCTAGAATCACCAAGCAATTATTATTCTGCAGCAAAAGCCTGATATTTCAGCTCAGGGGATTAATTAATGTCATCATTGTTCTAATTCAACCTGAATTGAAATTAGGCTCCTTGCCACTCTGCTTGTTCTTTGATTATTCTCTCTGGTTACAAAATTACAAGAAGAATAGTGTTGTTTGAGATCAAATCTGATGATGAAGTAATCCTTCAGAGTTTTCCTATTAAGAAAAAACCCAAAACCTTCAAACAAGGAAGCCAAGTGCTGAACGAAATTATGCACATTTTTGTTTGGATAGAGGAATCTGCAGCTCTTAAAAATAACAAGAATGACCCTTTATGTGAAGCCAGAACTGCTCAACCAGTTCATAACAGAAGTCTGCAAGCAACATTTGATTCAATCAAGGGGAAAAGCAACTGCTGCTGTTCCCCTTACAGGCACAACAACATGAAATTCAGAAAATGAAGGAGACAGAAATCCCAGGATGCAGGTTTGTGGTATCCTGCAGTGACAGACAGTGGGACTGAGACAGGAGGGAAGGGCAATGCTGGGACTGGGCCATGCCCCAGTGTGTCCACTGCAGCCTCGAAAATGTGGCTCTAGTAAAAAATCGTATTCTGCTTCTAAGAATCCAACAATTTATTGATAAATAATGGATTACTGAATTGCATTTTTATTGTGTGAACAGAAGATGTAAGTTTTTCAAGAAGACAGAAGTCTGTCTTTCAGTGACCTGTTCGTTTTTGTTGTACTTTTGCTTTAGGAATGGTGATTTCCAAATCCCTGAAGGTAGATGATATAAAAAACTCACACCAGCATGCAACCAACATTTTCCCTTCTCTAGGCTCTTCTATTTCCATATCAATTATCTGATCAAAGTATATACTTTTCTTGTGTATGCTGTTCTTCTGTGGAAATTTTTTATGTAAAAAAAGGGGATTTTTTTGTTGTGAAAGACAAGATGAAAGAAGAAAGTGAAGAAATTTCTGTGAGAGAACAGAAGCATTGTGTTTCTGTAAAATATGGGCTAGCAGTATGCTAGATGAAGAATAGCCCTTGAATACAGTACACAGTAACACAGCTGGATATACAAAGGTGATCACAATAATCAGCTCCAGGGAACAAATTCTTCCAAGTTTATTGGGAACTTCATGCTGTTTTAAGAGAGACCAATTTTCCCTTGATATGTAATAAGATTACTTTCAGTATGAATTTGTGAAAGCTGAATTTTAATAACAAGTAGGTTTTCAATGGAAAATACCTTAGAATATAACTGAAAATATCTGTCTCCTCTGAAATTATAGAAAAACTTGTTCCTGAATCTGTCCCCAAATACTGACGTTTGGACCACGCTCTGATATTTCATAGAATAACCTGTAATTTATGGCCTGCAATTAGACTGATAAAAAAAGTGAATTAAACTTCATCTTTACCTGGCATCCCAGGGGGCCCAGGAGGTCCTGGGGGCCCTTGGTAGAGTCGAACTCCAAAGTCACCTCGGCAGCAGGAGCTGCAGTCTGGATTCTGCGGTCCAGGCTGGGGGGGCTAAGTGCACAAAAATAAGCTGTAAGTAGCTCATTCATGGAGGACATCAATCTTATGCATGTTGGTTACAGGGTCTTCATTATATATTTCTGTTTATATACTTGGTAAGTTTTCAAAACAGTTCTTATCTGGCATGAAATTCTCACACAGTTAGGTTATCCCTGAAGATATTATTTTTGGAAGATTTAAAGGAATAGCTCTTGAAGCATTCAAAAATCTATAACAAATATTTTAAAAACCAACTTGTCCTGCTGAATAATGAAGGTTTTTAAAATAAATTAACACCAACTAATAAAATTTAGATGAATATTTCAGTTAGATTCACATCCTGATCCCACATTTCAACTGACCTTTGATGACAAACATGCCTATGTACAACGAGTGGTAGGACACAAGGGACTTGATTTGACCTTCAGCAGTGAACTAATCTCCATTAAACATAAATAAAACTGTATTGGACCACCCAAAGAAGATACTAAAAAAATATCTGTGTAGCATATTCCTCTTCATGATCCCAGACCTGTGTATTTACAGGCTACTAAAGTAGGGAGACCCTAAAAAAGTGCCGAGACACAAGACAAAAATTTGAACTTACCACAACACAAGATGTTAGGGGCTTTTGATCATTAGTAGTGGTGAATGTGTAACTATGAAAACCTGTATGCTGACTAATACAGCAACATAAATAAAGTAATGAGTTCATTATGTACAGCTCAGTTACTATAGTAATCAGTTTAATAATGGTTTTGTATAAGTGGTTTTCTTTTCCATATTATTGTGTTTATACTAATGGAGACTCATTCAATTCTGACTGAATTATATAACTTAGTTATCACAGATCTTCCAGTATGTCAGATAAGGCCAAGGTTCAATGTTTGATTTTATTTCTCTAGCTCCTCATTTGTTCCCTATTTGTTTCTTGTCCCTACAATTCTTTCCTAATATTCTGAGATGCAAACCTGCAGTTTGTAAAATTGAGATGGATAGTTACACCAATCCAACTACTACTTTTCTTTAATCATTCTATTATTTGCCTTCCTTCCCTTTCTTTTCCCTAATCTTTATCGTCGTCAAATTACTTTCCCAATGCAGACTTATTGGTTTAGTGTGGCAGAAAATGAGCCTCTGTCAGGATGGGAGCTGTCAACTGAACACACAGATGTGCTGTATTCCTGCCCTCAGTGTCGTCATTGATGTCATCTGAAATATTCTGCCTGTTTTTTGTACAATACCAAGCACATCCCTGGAATTCATTGATTTCAGGAGGCTTAGGAACTTAGGGATATAGAAAATTCATCTCATGACACCACAAAAATACTGCAGCTCCTCCAATGAGACAGACAAATGTCCTGTCCAGCTGGAACCAGTGATGGTGGAGTTACCATGGGAATAAAGGCCAACTTGACAGCTAAACAAATACCCTTCATATTCAAAGAGTTGTGGAAAAGTCAAGACTTGCCAATGGGCAGAAGGGCTTCATATTTATGGGGTTTGGTCAAGGCTATGCTTTTTTAGATTAATTTTGGACAAGGCCTATACTTAATGAGAAAAATAGGTTCTGCCTCTTGACCTCTCTCTTCCTGGAGAACCTGTTTGTATTTTTCTGGCTGTTTTGTCTCTTCCAGTTGTTAGGCAGGACATAACTGACAATCACCAAATGCACTTTTTATAACATTCCTGGTATGAGAGAAGAAGTAGCTCTGCTTCCAGCCCATTTTCAGTCCTTGAAAGGGGGCCAAGTACAAGAGGACTGGAATTGTGTGAGCATGTTTTGCCCCCTAAAAGAATAACATTGATTTTAGCATTGAGATTAAAATCTTCAGGTTTTTTGTTTAGATAGTGCTTCATATTCATGTTAAATGGGAAGGTGAACTAAATACATACCTGCCAAGAGCAAATAAGTCATATCAACCTAAAAAAATCCAAATACTTAGAACAGATTGTAATTGAGGGAAGACATTAATCCAGCAAAGTGGACTGCATGTGAGACTCTCTCTGTGCAGATGCAATTTGTCTTTTTCAGAAAATGTACTGAAATCTTGAACAATTGTGTTAGAGAAATGGCTATTTTAAAATAAAATAGATACAAGTGATGGTGATGACCAAGTGCTAGTAGGCATTACCTCAAAAAAAAATCTCATCAGGTTGTTAGGTGTGAAATAAGGCAAGTCCTGCCAGTCTGGTTGTATGCAACAGTTCCATTGATTTAAAAATAGCTGTTTATGCAGGTCATAAAGTAAACAATTTATTACCTTTACTCTTTCACTAGGAGAAAAAAATTATTCATATTCATTTGCCAAGGATGAGGAATATTTAGGATTTTCTTCTAATCTTTAAAAGAAGAGAACTTCATGAAGAGTACATTTAAAGGAAAAAACATGTTCCTAAAGTAAAATTACACTCAAATGTGACATAGAGATTAGTTGCAATCTACTTGCCAAAGGCATCCTTTGCAGCCATTTGTGCATAAATTTTGTCAGTGAATCTTTGGCTTTTCTGCCAGAACATGAATATGATTTAGGAGCTTGTGAAATGCATCTGCCACATTGATATCCTAACACTGATAGAAAACTGGAACTATTTCTGAGGCTATCTACTGAATTTCCCATGATTTAGTATATAGGAGAATGATCTAGGCAACAGATGGTCTATGAAATTCCCTTAACTTAAAGCTGTGAACAAGTTATAATTGGAGACCCAGCCTTTGACCCTTTTTGACTTCCTGATTAATTTTATGAATTTCTGTTTTATTGTCTAAGACAATGCAGAAGACAAGTGAAGTGCCTCCAACATTCTTGGCTTCTGTTCTGCGTGCAAAATATCTGTCTCTGTGGGCACTTAGGCCCTCCATGCCCCTTCTCCAAGCAAAGAAACAAACAAAAGTTGCCAAAATTCAGGGTAAAACACTGCTTGGCTGGTGACATTAAAGATGTTCAAAGAGCAACCTGAAATGGAAAAATGGTCTGTCATGACTCTTAGTCACTAAGAGTTCTTGCTCTTGAGAAATGCGTGTTATATTTTACATGAGTTAACAGTAGTGTGGAAGCTGGCCTTGCACCCAGTGCAGCAAGGACAATAGTAACAACAAATACTGTCATCTCTTTTCCATAGCAGGGAATGAGGCCTTCGAAACACTTCAGCAAGAGGGGGAAATTCCCCAGCCTAAATTTTCTTTAGCTGGGTAGAGCTATTCCAGCTAAAACAATCAGGAAAGCAGGAGTTTAATAGTTTCCATACAACTCAAGGGAAAGAGAGAGATTTGACATGAATTAAAACATGTCAGTGCCACCTTTGTTCTTCCTCTGCCTAGAAATTCCTGGAGTCTGGAAGGGGAAAACACATATTGCGTAAGCCACTGTGTGACTGATTATCCCTGTCGTGCATCTGCTAGTGCTCCATTTCATTTCAGTAAGCCAAAAATTGCATCATTTCCCCAGAAAAGATTGCTTCTTGGAGATGGGCTGGCAGGTAAATGACTGCCATCAGCTGTACTCAGATCACCGGGCTTGTTTTTATTGTCACAACCAGTTCCCCAGCAGGCAGCTCCAGACAAGTTGCCTTAAATGCTCTGACAAGAGACACATGCAGCCTGAACACACTTTCTGTGGGGGAGAGTTTGTGCCCTAAAAAGCTGTGGTTTTGCATGAAATCCTGCATTATCTGAAACTGTGTAGTGTTAAAGGGGAATCTTGTGTACACGGTCTGCAGCACACAGCTGCAGAATTCCAGAATTCTCCCTGCAGTAGAGAGGTCTGCAGATGCTGTCTTGGCTCTTTGGACTGTACACATTATGTTTTACAACTGCCTATATTCTGCAAGCACAGTTTAACATGCCTACATTTAAATATCTGTTCTGCGGAGTGCACTGGAGAAACATTTCACTGCTGCCCAAGAAATACAAAATGCAAAGCTCTGTGAAGTTTTAATACAGGGAATACAGTGGTGTATTAAACCTATTCCCATACTTGGATGTGTTTCAGTTCTTCAAGCCCAGGACAGGATTAAAATCAGACCTCTTCTCTGCTTATAATATTATTATCATAATATATATTATTATTCAACACTTATCTGCATGTTCTTGATTTTGGCAATTCAAAATATCATATTTTGATCAGAAGAAGTTTTAAAACCTCAGAGGGTAAAAGATGAACTATACAGGACTCAAATATTTGTATCAGCTATAGGAAAAACCACTCATGTTCTTGCTGTTAATAAAACACATTGATCAAAAAAGCCCTTCATTTGAGTGGAATTTTGTTTTGCCTAGTGCTAGAAAAAGCTTCATCTTCTGCCCTTCAGATTTTTTTCTTTCAAATTTGGACTGCAATATTTTGTGTATTATCAAGTTATGCTATTTTCCCTGTGTTATAAACTAATGACTGTGGTATGTAAAGTGCCATGAAAGGCAGAAAAATATTCTCAGTTTAAAATGCAGATGCTGCAGACAAATTAGAATTTCATTGCAAGCCTTTTTTCTTCTTAAACTGTCAGTTGATTTATATTATTAAATCTACTTATTACAATAGTATCTGTTTTTTTTCAAGCTACTCCTTAGAATAAAATTTTTGAACATTGAGAATTTCATTATTTTTGTTTCAAGCTCAAGAAATATACTTTATATACATAATTTTAAAGTAAAATTATTCTCTGCTAATTGAATCTCTGCAAATACCTCTAGAAATGCTGCATTTTCCTTCACATCTAAATGAGTTATAAATATCTAAAAACTTTGATATATTAAATAATTCATACCTTGGGATAATTAAGAGACTGTATTTCAGCATATATGATTTCACAAGTTCACAGTTTCAATAGAACAAAGTGCTGCTGCCTGTGTTGAAACCAGTGTCCCCAACCACTGCTGGTTCTACCAGCTCATTAAAAGATCCTATAAAGCAGCCCAGCAGGATACAGACCAACACACAGCTTAATAAAAATTATTTCATAAATATATCACTAGTAATGTTAGCAAAAAAAAAAAAATCTCATTAGCTTTAAAGATATCTTTAGAAGATTAATTCAGAGTACCTGGACTCTATCTGAGGTAGTCAGTTCTACATCATCTACCTCTGGTCTCAGGACATTATGGTCTGTAGATGTGCTATTATCAACAGTCCATTCTATAAGTTGATTCCGCTGTTTCAATATTTCCCTGCTTCTGGAACCTTTGTGGCCAGTCTGGTGGTGACTCTGCAATATTTTGGCCACTGGTTTATAAGATCTTCTGCTCACCTCCATGTATTCATCTTGACACAGGCAAAATGGAAGAAAAAATAAAGCCAGTAGATGCCAACTGATGAAATCCTTCTCTGCCATGTTAATCAAAACAATTTTTCAGGAGTCCAGCAAATGCCTTGCAGAAGGAGAACTTCTTTGCTGCACCAGACGTTATGTGGTCCTTTCAGCTTTTCCACTAGTAAGCCTGGCACTGAGACCAGTACCAGGTTTTATACGCTTGCATGCAATAAATAAAACTAAAAATGCCAAAGTGACAGGATCCTTCATCCAAAATCAGTCATGCTCCTTTAAACAAACCAGGCATTATTCACCACTTCACCACCACAAGGAAAATTGATTTGTATGCTGGAAATGACCACAGCATTTAATGGACTCCTGTGGTTCCTATTTGGGGGCATTAAAAAATGTAGCACCTTTCCTTTGGCATGTTTTTGTTTAAGTGTGAAAAAATGTGATGGAAATGGGGAACATGTGGCTAATGGTTTACGCTCCTTGATTAGACATGGAAAGGCTGTGAATTCACACTCTTAAATGTCTTTTGGACACAGTCACCTTTCTTATTTGCCAGGAAATTCACACACAAAACTGCGTCAGCCCAGTCCGAAAAACCCTTCCAAAAGCAATTAGGAAACAAAAGCACAAGAGGAGCTTTTGCATATGAACCTGACCCAATGGCTGTTTCTGACTATGCTTTTCATTCACTAGAAGAAAAATATTGAATTTCTGTCAGTTGGCCAACAGTGGAAGGAGACCGGGTAAGTAGCTTTAAAAAACTGGGCTGAATTCAGATTCACAGAGCCCCATTTCTCAGCATTAGTTCAACATGCTTGGCCAAGTAATATTTTCTCCCTTGAGTTCCTCATGTTTTCCTAAATGTAATTGCCAAACCAAGTTTTATGTTTTCACTGCCAAGTAAATATAAATTTACCGGGGCCTTATTTCAGACTAAAAGAATCAAATTATATGTGTATAATAATAATATCCTTATTTTACTTTTTGAACCACCCACTAGTATTCTCTGGAAAGCCATAACTGCAGGATGCAGTTCTGTACACACATCCACAAGCACACCCAACCTCCCCAAAAGCAAGTAGCTCCTTGTAGATCCAAGCAGATCCCCAGTCCTGCAATGTGATGGCTGCTGAGTGATGAAAGCGCTTGAATGATGGCGAGAAAGGATCCTCTGTTCCACATTCTGCTTCCTTCTCTGGGAGACAGCAGGACAGGGCATGCCACAGGAGAGACCCTGGCTGGAGAGGAGTGAGAGGGGTGAGCCCTTTGCAGCTGGGGGCTGTTTGCTGGTGCCACAAGCACAAAGAGTGTCAGTGTTGGCTGGTACCCTGACACTTGCCATGGTAATTTTCTACTCAACAGCAGACAGAGAGGCATATGGGCCTGCAGCACTCCTCCCAGAGACACCAGGGGTCTGGGACAGAGCTCCAGCCAACTGGAGGCAGCCAAGGGCTGGTCTTCCCTTCTCATTCTGCACCAGCCAAGTATGGCATAGGAGCAGAAACCTCAGCTCCTGTGCTTGCCCCCAAGGATAAACATGACTGAGTTGTCTCAGTGACACTCACTGCCAGGAACAGAGGTGGTTATCCTGATTATCTCGGCCCACAGGCCTGCCAGGCAGAATTGCATCTTCTTGCTTCATGCTTTTGTTGTGTTTATTGCTCCTATGTTAAAGATTTAATGGCAGGAACCTTTAATTGAAACTTAATTCAATTGCAGTGAATTTCAATCTCGGATTCCCAAGGCAGATATTCAGAATTATTAAATAACACTTCATAGATTAGCTCTTGAGCCTTGCTGCAGTATATAAATATTAATTAACTAAATTGTCTTGCAGAAGAAGCTGATTAGCCTATGCTTTATGATTACTGAAAAACCCTGATTTTTTAAAAAATGCAAATATTCTGGTTATTTCACCAGGGAAACAGAGGTGGAAGAGAATTTACAGAAGAGTCAAGCAAGACTTCAGAAAACACAGTTGCAGATCCTGCAGAAGCTGCTGCCACCAAAATGGGGTTCACTTTTCAATAGATAAGACATTCTTGGTAGGAAGGGGGTTTGAAAACCCTGGATTTTGTAAAATTTGGGATGACAAACATTAATTTATATTGGCACTTGATAATTTGATTCAGCAAGTGCTGGGACAGCCCTGATGTTTTGGGCTGACATTAGGGCTTTCATAGCTTTCCAAAGTCTGTTCCAGGAGCTTCCTGTGGCAAATGTTTCCAATATGAGTAATGAACATCCACAGCACCCATGTCCCAAAAGGAGAAGGAATAAAACCAAAGAGATTTGGGCTTCAAAGCCACCATCTGTCATTTCATGCAAAAGCTGAAACAAGCATGTTTCTTGGCAGCTATTAGGAAGAAGAAAGATTCCTTCTCTTCCTTGCTCACTAATAGACTCCACCTGGTCCCTGCCCATCACTGCTCTTGTGGTTTGATGCTACATACATTTTTCAGCCCCAATTAATAGCAGAGTTTAGACTTTGCTCTTTTATTTCCAATCTTTTTGAAATAATTCCATCTGCAGAAATATTTGCTGCCCATCATTCTGCTCTGTGCCTTCAGCTAGAAACAGCTGAAAATCATTGTCAAAAGGCAGAAATTCTGGACCTAGAAGTAAAAATAACAATGGAGGAATTGATTATCATTCTCTGTGGAGCCTTCATGAAAAGGACTGACCTAAAAGGTTTGGTTCTGCTTTTAGGCTAATGTGTGTTGCAGGTGTACTGACTAAGAAAACAAAGCCTGACCCCTTCCCTACCTCTTTGCTATGCATTGGCACACCTAGCATCACCCCTCCAGCCTTTGCCAGCTGAACTCACACACAGCTGCCACTACGTTTGTCCTGTTGGTCTCTGGCAGCAGGATGTGCCTCTCTCTGCTAATCAGCAGCCCAAGATGAAGTGAAGCACTTGGGTCTCTTAGTGGTGGGTAGTATCACCTAAAATGCAAAAACTGTTGAGGGAAAGCTGCTTCCCGCCTTGTCTGCAGACAAAAACTGCTCCATGAGAAAGGGGAGTGACGCTTATAACCATGTTATTCATAATGGGTAAATGGGTTATTGGTGAGGTTAATATGTAAAACTGAAGGCTACTGTTTCAAGAGGCAACAAAACAGAAGTATTACTACAAAAAAAAAATATATTTTGAAGTATTCTGTGGCCCAGAGAGGGTTGTATCTGTAATTAAACATTAGTGCCTCTTTCACTTGCAGCTAATCCTGTTTGCAGAGATAATTCCTCCATACCAGACTCAGAGATAATCCACACCTGCAGTTTCACAAGCAAGTCTATACAGAGACAGTAAAAGAGACAGGCGACAGCTGAAGGGATGAGAAGGAATGCTGGTCAGCCTGTCCTGTGCCCCACAACACACTGACCAGCTCCAAACTCCCAGGCCACAAGAGCTCTCTGGGCTCATTGCTCCCTGGGGACATTCCTCGTCCTGCCCTTGTAGGGCTGCCCACCCCCTTGGTCTGGCTGGAACTTCCACCACTCCTGCAGCAGCACAGGGATGAAGTCTCCTCTCTCTGGTGCCAAGCAAGGACACCCAGCACTGCACTGCCCTTGGGCTCAGTGCTATAGCAGCCTCAGCAGAGCCCTCAGACCTCAACCCGGCACCTTTGAAATCTTTTCCCATGACTCTGCTGGCCACTCCAAGCCCACAGGATCCAATGAAGTGTTTTCACTGAAAGCTTCTGTGATCTGCTCCTTTTTCTGTGGCAGTTTTGGTCAGTAACAGGGATTCAGGCAAAACCCACCACCCTCCTCCCCAGGAGAGCCTCCAGAGTGGCACCAAGGGGAAGACAGATCCATGGGGCTTTCCAGGTGTTTGTCACCCAAAAAGCGCTCACAGCCACCACCCATACATCACCTTCTCCACGGTTAAACATTTTGTTCTCCTGTAGCCCACAGCCACTGAGCTCTGCAGGCAGTGGTGGTGCAGTGAGTGCTTTGTGCAGTTTGGCTTGTGGTGCTCAAGCTGTGTGGGGTTTGCAGTCACACCAGCTCCCCGAGCTACACAGCAGAGAAGTGTGTTTTATAGGTGTTTCCCAAACTTAGGCTATAGGAAGCTATCCCTCCAGCCATGAAAAATGAGGGTAGATCCAGCTCCATTACATGGCTTCTGCCCTCACCCAGTTAAGATGACTTTTCAGGAAGGATTCTTCCTAACTCTGACTTTTCCATCAGTCAGGAAGTCCTCTTGCCTTGCTTGACATTGGAATTTTCTTTCCAATATGATGTGAGAGCTGGGGCTGAGGTCCTGCCTCTCCACCCACTGTCCACCACCTCTTGGATATTCCCCAGGGTAGTACCCTGAGGTGATGTGCTCCAGCAGCCTGGGATTACCTCTGCTACCCCATCCCTCCATTTTTACAGCCTGAAAACATTTTTCTTACCCCATCCATACACCTAAACTGCCCTCTAAAAGGGCAGAAACTCAGGCCTGAGCTCCCAGCTACAGGAGAGCTGCAGTCTGGTTGGTCCTCCAAAACACAGCTCATCTGCTCCTCTGCCAGCTCATCTGCACAAACCATTTTTGCTCCAAAATATGTACCGGAGACACATTCACTCCATCAATGCCATTTTCACTGGTCTGTGACAAACTGCCTGGATCAGACAGTTGACGGCCCCAGATGGGATGGCCAGGTGGTTTATCCAAGTCCCTTTCAAACTTGAAGAAATAGATTTCACAGGGGTGGTGGGGCTCCAGTGATGGAACAAATAATGCAGCGTGATAAGCTTTTTCCAGTGTGCAATGCATCAGTTATCCGTCTCTAATTGAAGAGCCAGAGCACAGTGACTTCCAAGAAAGCAGGGTGGGGAGAGAACAGACACGGTGCCAAGAGAATAGCCATGGTCAACATTTTTGTCAGGGATAGATATCCTAGTTTGGATTAAACAAGATCTAACCCTAATCTTTGGCTTCCTCTTAATTCACCTTTTTTTCCCCTCAAGTTTCGAAATGTTTAAATTTATTACTTGAAATATACTCTTTGCAATTCCTTTGCCCTGGCCAGGACCAAAACTGTGCACAGCTAAAATACCACAGAAACAATTACTCATTGTTTTAACCATCCAACAAGCAGTAATGAACGTCTTGTGAGAGCCCCTGTTCTGACTGCACCCTCAGCTCAAACTCTGCACATGCAGCAGTGGTGGTGAGCTGGTTTTGGGTGGGAAGCTGAGAAGCAGTTTCAGGCCTGCAGATTTCTTCTGCCCTGCACAATGAAAGGCACAAAGACAAAAGGTTCTCAGTGTGCTGTCATAGTCAGAATAAACTGTAAAATATTTGTCTGGGGACTGTAAGCAGAATTCCAGAGTTTGCATGACCCAGTGTCACACAAATAATTTCTAAGAGAGTTTCTCAGATTCCAAAGATCTAGAAAAGATAATATGTCTTCAAGAAAGCAGACTATCAAGTGAAAAACAGAGTTTTATTAATGGTCAAACTCTCCCAGCTTTCCTTCCCCTGCTTGGGTCCAAGATGAAAATTAACTATGGCAGATCCATAATCCATTAACATGGTAAGATCTTGTTACTGGGATAGTTCTTGACTGTTGTGATTATATATCTAATTATTCACGTCTTTGTTTTATTAATATATTGGGATGTGGGACACCATCATTCAAGGGTGGAACTGTCAGGAAAGTGGCAGCACTCTGGGTTTGGATTTCAGCTTTCTGGTGAGCTCTGCTGAGATCATTAGGCAAAAGGTCCAAGCCCTTGCTTTTGAACACACTATGTCCAGGCTGCAGTCAAAATAATAAAAACCTGTGTCACCATGCCTGGGTCATGAAAGGGATAAAATAAATCAGACTGTGGTAGAAGGAGGCATGTCCATCACCACCCACTAATAATACCTGCCCCAAATGGGCCAGCTTGGCAAAGATTGGAAAAAAGTTTGGGAAACCTGGTGTATAAAGCCAGCAGCTGCAATGTGCTGCTAAGGCCTAACTTTTTGTTTATTCTTCTTGTAAAAGTTTGTGATAAATACCTCGTCCACAACCATCTGTTTACCCTAGAAGAAGGAGAAAATGGGTAGACTGGACAGAATTGAGAGGACATCTGGCACATTCACTTTCATTCATTGCTTGCCTGTTTGAACTAAAAGTATTTTTTAAAATTTATGCTGTAATAAGAACTGGGAAAGAGCCACATGGACTGAAGACAAGTAAAACTGTCTTAGAGGGCTGGCAGCCCTCGCTGGGTTAAAGCCCAGCCAACTAGCACCATTTATAACAGACAAGAATGAGTTTCCTACAAGAAAAAGCTAAGCTTGTCTCCCTAATTTGGGTTCTAAATATTCATATGGTGAAGAAAAAAAGGTATTTTGAAAAGGATATTATATGACCATGGTGGGGGGTTTATATTGCACTTTTATACAATGGCTTTACACACTTGAGGAATTCCTTATTCATCCATAGGAAAGGATAGATGCAATGGTCCAGACACTTACAGACCATTTCCAGACCAGTTACCAACCACTTCCAGCCTTTGGTCTTGAGACTCTCAGCAGTGACTCTGGTTGAGCGGACAGCTCTTGCAAGACTTTCCAGATTTTTTTCTGCCAAATTTGTTACCAAGTGTTCATGCCCTTCTGACAACCCCTGGGCTGATTTGGAGAAAGTGAAGCGGAAATAAAAGCAAGCTAGACCTAAATGGTTTGGCTGGACTGTTCTCTAGCAGTGCCATAGTCACAGCTACTTCTGCAGCTGCTTCAGGTGTCTGTGTTATCTGGAGTTTTCCCTTTATCGATGACACAAGAGCAGTCTGCCACATCCTTGCTGCCAGTTAAGGACCTGAGCAACCAGTTTATGGGTGTGTATCAAGGGAGTGATGTTTTAACCCGCCAGATCCATCAGGACGGCCTCTTCAGGAAGCGAGGTGGCAGGAAGAGGTGCTGCACAGAGCCAAGGGGGTCTCTGAGAGCAGTGATACCACCTCAGCACTGCTCAGGTGATGAGGAGAGTGCCCTTCACTCCTGGAGAAGATCCTTCTCCTGCTCACAGGCACAGCTGATGCCTTGGAGTGGCTACCTAGAACAGAGGATAGACAAGATGATTAAGATGATTAAGAGAACAAAAGCAGATGTTTATTAAAGGCCTGCAATGGATACACCTTGGGCAGTCAAAAGCCTCCAAGAGGGGCTACACCCAAGAGGGTCAAGAGTTTTTCAGACAATTATAAGTTTGGTCTATTTGCATATTAGGGGTTAATCCTCCAATTACAGCATCAGGTAATGAAGTCATATACCCTCAGTTTTCCTCTCCCCGCAAATCACTTTTGTTTATACTTTTTGGGGCCTGGGGCAGTAGGGTGTCCTTGAGCTACAGGCCTAGAGAGGAAATGTTTTTCCTGAGTAAAAGAGCAGAACAGTAGCTGACAGGTTATGAACCTTTAGAGCTATACCCTAAAGCAGTACAGGATTTGAAAGATATGAAAGCTACAATCCTAAGGCATCACAGTGAGGCAGTGTCTCCAGCCCATGGTGCACTGCCCTTGGGGAAGATGCATCATGTGAATTGATTTCCGTGAGCACAACCTCAGAAGATGAATAAAATGTTCTGTCAGGGCGTAAATAAAAAAGACTACAGTACAGCAGACAGTGCAAAAATTAATGGTGAAAACAACGCTGCCTAAGGTATTTGCCCTTTAGGCCTTCAAATGCTGAAGGATTTTCCCAAATTCTTTCTGCTAGCAACACTGGGAGTCATGTCTTTTCACTTGCATGGTAAGACAAATGCACTGGATAATCCAAAGTGGGTTAGAATAGCCTTTTTGGTGGTGGCCCAGCCTTAAACAGTGGTGTTTTCATCAGAGATAGCCAAGGGGTTGTAGGATTGTGGATAAATCCTTTACAGAGCAGTTCTGGTTCTTGCTGTCCCTTCGTTTCCATAGGCGGGGAAAGCTGTGAACTTTCTTGAATTGAGTGATTTCTTATGCTTTGCTTCCATTCCTCTTTACCTGTCTCATGCTTTTATGAAGGGTTAGATGCTTCCCAAGCTTGTAGTGCCATGATCCATGTGGTGGATCATGCCACCCCACCTGGCACGATTGCTCTGCACGCTCTTGCTGAGGTCAGCAGGAGCCTCTGCTTTGCTCTGCCCATGCTGTGGTTTTGTCAACCAACAGGACAGCCAAAAGGCTTCCCTTTTGGTGACATAAAAAGTCATGTGGGAAGCTGAAGACCTTGTATAAGCAATTAATCCTCTCCAGTACAGTGTAAGACACACACCCCCAAACAGAGAGACTGGACAGTGAGGTGCTGTCACAGCTACCTCATCACCAGTTCCAGGTGAAAATGATCCCTGAAAAGGTGCAGGTTTGAGCACACATCCTGAGGTTTTATTCCAAATAATAACTAAAAAGTATTAAATTCATTTAAGAAATAGGTGGACTCTGAGCTGGTGCTTTTGCTGTCATCCCCTGCCAGAAAGTTCAGTTTCAAAATCACCTCCCCAGTATAATGCAATGCAATGTAATGGCCATGTTATGGCCACCCACAGCACGACTGTCACTTTACTTTGTTAGGAACATGCTATGGAAAGAAATGTTGCTTTTAATTTTTAATAACACTTTATGGAAATAAAACATTTCTTTCTACAAGCCTTACCAGGTAAAAGCTTGCAGGGCTTTTGTTCCAAATCAATTGCTGTTAAAGTGTATTAATTATTTTAATTTTTTGTTAACTTATTACAGTTTCTATTTAGGGGAAAAAATGGGTTTTTTTGTTTGTTTGGGGTTTTTTTTGTTGATTTTTTTTAAAGGTCAAAATCATCTTGGCATATTTGGCAATTTAAAGATAAAAAGGTGGAGTCTCTTGTCTGGTGAGGCTGAAAATGGTCAGAGGGTTGGAGCACTTCTCTTGTAAAGACAGGCTGAGAGATGAGATTGTTCAGTCTAGAGAAGAGAAAGCTGCTGAAACCTTCCTGTGGCCTTTCAATACATAAAGGAGGCTTATAAAAATGATGGAGGCACACTTTTTAGCAGGGTCTGCTGTGACAGGACAAGGGTCCTTAAAATAAAGAAGGTTTTATTTAAATTAGATATAAAGACATATTTTTTACAGTGAGGATGGTGAAACACTAGGACAGGTTGCCCAGAGGGGTGGTAGATACTCCATCCCTGGAAACATTCAAGGTTGAATTGTAGGGGATTGGAGTAGGTCACCCTTAAGGGTCACTGCCAGTCCCATCTATTCTATGATTCTAAGAGTGGAAGTCTGGATGTGTTCATAGGAGGTATCATTTTTTCAGATTCATTCAGGCTTTGGAGAGAAATAAAGAGAGCTGATTTCCGCAGGACATTTCTAGAAAAGCCTCAGAAACCTCAGGACACAGAAGCTGCTAAAGCAGACATTAAATGAATGATCTGATTTTAATGTAGCTCATTAGTCCGTAAGAAAAACAGATGGGACATTGAATTATGGCCAAGAGTTCATCTGCAATGGGACACTTTTGGCTCAGCAAGTATCACTCCACATCAGTAATTTCTATTAACTTCTTCAGTAATGTCAGATTTAGTTTCTGGTGGGAAAGAAACCTGAGTACTTTTATGAAAGGCTCAGCCACAGGATTGTTAGCAAATCTCTGAGAAGAGATACTCCCAAAGCACGAGGCAGCAAGCCCAGCCTCTGCCTCCACCTCCACCTCCACCTCAGGCTGGGTTAGGAGGGTGGGGGGCAGGAAAAGCAATTGCCATCAGCTCATCTGTTCTTCTGCTCCCTGTGGCCAGCTGTAGGCATGGGTGAAGCAGGCAGCTGCCAGAGCAGCAGCACCTCGAGGGTGAGCAAGGGAGACAAACTCTGCACCCCACAGCAGCCTTTGGACATAAATCTGCTGTTGCAGCAGCAAAGGCAGCAGAGCCTGCCTGCCTGCCTGCTGGAAGCTGGTGGACCACAACCCCACTAGGGAACTTGGATGGCATTGACCAAGATCGTCCCCACCAGCTGAGATGGCGCTGGGCAAACTGCGGCTGGGGCAAAACCCTCTCTGTCCAGGGCAGCAGTTTTTAGCTCCTCTGAAGACTCAGTGTCACTTGTCTACTGTCAAAATTCATACAGGAGACCAGCCACAGATCCCCCCTTTAAGTAATTTTTTTTTTCAGAGAAAATCTGCACCTCTCAGGGTGCCTCTGAAAGATGAAACTCAATCCTTTCAAGTAATTCCTAGAAGTGATATCGTTACCATGTGCTGCAGCTGATGGGATTCTCATTCCCATTTCCCCCTGCCTCCTGAAACATACAACGTGGCACAGATTACCTGTGTCCTAGGAAAGCGGAAAGCATACATTTCCCTGAAAACTAGGAAAAATCAATTCCCATCAGCAGAAGGAAGCCAGGAGGTTGCACAGGCAGAGCAAAGAGGAGCATGTAAGACTGAGGCTAAACCCAGCCTAGCAGGAGAGAACTGCCTGTGCAAGTCAGAAACACAGATTTACCATCCCACAGCAGTGAATGTAACTGGACCTGGGAAAACCTGAAGTGATCTGCTAAAGTTGAAATTATATCTGGCCACAAACACTTTGGTAGGCTCACAGCTTCTGTCAAACACATCTGTGCCAGCCTGCTTCTGCACAGCAGCCATAGGGGAGAGGGACCTCATCTGCCTCCTCCCTAGCAGCAAGCCTGAACAGAGTCCTCAGTGAAGGCAGTATGGACCAGAGACTGCCCACCACATATGCAAATTTCTTTTAAAATACACTCTTCTGCTTGGCTTAATTGCAGGTTCTGCTGTAAATTAATTTCTGCATCCAAACAGGTTCATGCCTTGAAGGAATTTGCTATGTGACATGGGATCTGTCTATGATGGGCACTGCAGAGAGGAAATATTTGCTTCTGGGGAGGGGAAACCCCAAAATGGCCAGAATTTCTAATGGTTTGACATTACTGTTAAAGCAAGTGTGCAGTGAGCAGAGGAGCAGGAGCTGCCACAGGAGCTCCCAGCACTGCCCAGCATGGATCCCTGCACTGGACTGAGACACTGGAGCAGAGGCAAGGCAAAGAGGGTGAAAAAGGCGAGAGGAACATTTCAGCTGAGCCAGGCCCAGCTATCTGAAATATGATTATTTGATACGAGCTTCATCAGCAGGGGGAGGAGGCAGCCCCATTTGTCTCCGTGCCCGGAGCGCATTGCGTGCCTGCAGCTTGGTGATGAAGGAGACAGATCCTGCCCGGTGCCACACATCCCTTTTAATTGCGGAAAAGCTGGAGCTGAACCTGGTGTGAGACACGGCAGTGAGGTCTGTGGGAGGATGTTGCCAGGGAGCCTGGGCCAGCTGGAGCTGCTGCTGGCAAGAACTGCCAGCAGCTGCTCTCCCTGTGACATGGGTGAGTTCTATACCCTGTTTTCTCCAGCACAGCACCAAACTTCCAGTTCCAGTTCTACTTGAGGAAAGTCCTTAAACCTGTGTTTTCATCTTCCTTTGCTCAGCCTAGAGTTTGTTTGTTTTCTGGTCTGGGGCTACTGCAGAAGCTGCACTCTGTGCTCAGCAGCTAGGATGCTGGAGGGGCTCAAGCAGCTGGTGCTGGCCCCAAGGACCAGAGAGAATTTGGGAATTCAATACTAGGTTGTATCTCAGAGCTGCTTGTGGAGGCTTTTGAAGGTCATTCAGAAACCTCCTCTGGCCCACAAGAGGAGGATGTGTCTCATCAGCCCTGTGGGTTTGATAAGCTTCTGAAAGAGCAAGATCAGAAAATACAGAGAGATCACTAGTTTAGATGACCAAAAACATAGATTAAGAACATGAAATTCTCCTTTACAAAGGATATTTCCTGTGCATCAGGATTACTGGGGCTTCGCTTGCCAGGCCTGCTATATTTTGACTGCACAGAAAAAATTGTGTGTAGAAAATCCATTCTTCGAGAAATCAAGGCAGAAACTTGCTGAACACTTTTAATCTAAATTATCCTCTTAAACCAATACATTTCAAAGCAGTGTCTATAATTACTCTGGATGCATACTTACACAACTGACTTTTGCACTTGTGAAACTTGAGGGTTTTTTTTACCTCCCATATGAATTACATGGTACAGTATAATGAGTAGTGCCATCATCCTTGAGCAATCACTAGGGAATTTTGCACCATCTTGCTGGGTACTACACCACACTTACAGATGTTTGTGTGAGAAACCATCTGCTTTTAAACTTGTGAGAGGTGTTGGAAAAGATTACAAAACTAGAAGTATGGGTTATTCTGATTTGGTTTTTGGTTTTTTTTTTCATCTAAAGTTGGTGTGTATCTAAAGAGTTGACTTAAAAGGTAATGACAAAACTCATCACAAAAAAAAAAAGTGACTGAGGAGATAAAGCAATGCTATTGAATAGGGTTATTTCTCTCGGTCGTGCTTGAACAAAGGCAGCACCATCTGTTGCTGTCTGTGCTGTCAGTCACAGGAGCTTTTTTCCTGCCCAGAAGACAATTTAGGAGAAATGAATTATATGCCAGAGAAATTAAATGAGGAGGAAAATGTTTACTTTCAAGGTGGGCTTAGACTGGAATAATTTAACCTGATCCATTGAACACACAGGGCTGAATCACAACTGCTTTTTCATTTTACAGGAACAATGCTCTATCTATGAGACTTTTTTAAAACCTGGTAAAAGCAGTGCTGATTTCACATTTCTCCAGAAGTCTTACAATGTAGGAATAACCCTCAAGAAGTTATAACCACTGAGAATGGAAAATACATTCAAGGCTTATTCTGATCCCTAAACATCAGGTTGAGTATATTCCTCAGGATGCCCCTTATCCAAGCAGCACCACCCATCATTGTCTGGTTGGTTGAGGAGCTGCATTTCTCTGGACTGCTTTCCTGTCACTTGCTCCCAGAAGGGTTAGAGGACACTGTGCTGAAAGCCCTGCTTCCAGCTGGAAGCTGTCTGGCAGCCAGGCTCTTGCATTGCTGTGGCTAACCCCTGATAGCAATGGTGGAAAATTCCTCTCTGTTTTCCTCAGAGCAGCGTGAGCCAATAAATGAAAGAGTGTCTGGGCTATGGAGCAGACGTGGGCAAACCATGGAATGTGAACAGGGATCTCCTGGGCTATTGGGCTTGTGCTGTTCATCACCCTGCAGCTCACTCTTATAGGCGGAGATCCTTGTCCACGGCTGAGCAGAGGAATGCTGCTGTTTATCGAGGTTTTGCTGCTCCCTTAGTGAGAGCTTCCTCTGGGGAGCCCAGACAGTGCAGGTGGCTGGAGCCAGGGCAAGCTGGGCAAACTCCGTGTGCTCACAGACCCAGACACGGGAGAGGGGATGTTTTATTTCAGCAAGTCTGCTGTAAAGAGTGTCTTACAGTCTAAGTTATTACAAAAAACACTTGGCAGTTATGATCTTCAGGGCTGATTGTTCTTGCACAGCACGGAATGTGCTTTTTGCCGGCGCTGGAGTAACCTAAGTTATTGCAGTACACATGTCTGCAGCAGTAGCACTCAGGGCAGAAGTCTTTCATCAGTGCTGTGTTCTTCAGGGCATGTGTGGCCACAGGACCTCCAGCATCCATCCCAGAGCAGTGCAGAGGTACCAGGAGGTGCACACCTCCACCCCACTGCAGTCCTTGACTATTGTTTTGTCCAGGACGAGGGCCAAATGTTTCCTTTGTCTGAATTTTGAATATGAGGTGAGGAAAACAAATTACACTGTTCTGAGCAATTGAAGAAGGGTGCTGAAAGAGTCAGAGGAGACTGGCAGCTGCGTTCTCCTTTACTTCAAAGTTGTGTTTGGAAAATTGGATATCAATGTTATGGTCAAGATACCTTAAGGGTGCCTGATGGAAAATGTGACTTCCTCCAATTCCCTCCTCATTCCCCACACTCAAGTGTTTGGTTTCCTTACATAAAATATCAGAATAAAACTGACATTTGTTTCACATCAAGTCTCAGTTTTCACCTGAAGTTTTAAAATGTGAAGAGAAATAATAAAAAAAAAAAAGGTGGCTTCCTTCCAACTTTTTTTGAACGTTTCTTTCCTTTTGTCATCCCACTGTAAAAGTGTGACAATATTAAAAAAAGGGGATAAGTGAAGATTTAAAAAGGCAGATACAGAGTAAACTAAAGTGCACAAATTAAACATTCTTTCTTTGTTATCTGCTTTTCAGAACTACTTTAGGTTACTTATTTGCACTTTTCATGTTGAAATTTTGGTCCAAAATCAAGGCTGTTTCACAGAAGTTCTCAACTTCAATAACATTACAGAGTTTGATGGAAAAATAGTCATCAAAATTGTTTGATGATTCCTTTCTGGGCAGACTGAACATGTGAGGGCTGCCTGGAACTGGCAATACCCATTCAAGATATCCTTGCCACTTGACGAGCACAGACTAGCACAAGAAGTTGGAGGTGGGTACGTTTCGTAGCCACACGGGGCACTGCCACAGCTGATTAACACTCTCCTTATGCACCCCCATCTAGATCAGGGCAGCAATTGCTGCTGGAGAAAGAAATAGTAAATGCAAAGTTAAGATATCACTGCCCTCCAGTCAAAAGTGCTTTATGTGGGAGCACTGGTGTGTCTTCTGTGAGATCTGGGAAACTGCAGAAAGTAAATGCATACATCAGTGCTTGACTTTTGTCTGCTCTGGTTTTTATGGTATGAGAAAATAAATGGAATGTCTCAGTGGAAGACAAAAGAAGTTTAAAACAAATATTCCCACCTCCAGTGGTAGGGTCTCAGCTCCACAGCATGGCAGGCTACAGCTGAAAATGTTCTGTCATGGCAGGAAACATTTCCCAGAGAGCAAATTCAAGGGAGACTGACCCACAGAAAAAGGCACCAGGCAGGGAAAGAGTGCAGGAAGCTTCGTGTTGGAGTCCTGGACACAAGACAGTGTGTTTAAGTAGTGTTAAAACCAGAAAAATTTCTCACCAGAAAGCTCAGCAAGTTTGGATTTTACCCACAGAATAAATCAGAGAGCACATCACTGTTGGGGAGAGCAATTCTGAGAGCAGACACTGGTGAAGATGCCCAGGGAGTATTGTGTGCAGAGGAGGTAGAAGTTCACTAAAATCTGAGTGCAACACCCCTGTCAACCAGGCATCCTTCAGCTTTGGGCCTTGAACACCACATAACACTTGCACAAACTCAAATAAACATATTATTTTAATTAAGTGTGGACTTGTCCTTGTTTCAGTCTTAACACAGAAACCTGAATGTTGGCTTCAGGAACTCCACTCTGCTTCAACACAGCCAGGGTTTTCTGGCAAGCACAGCACACCTCAGGGACCAGCCCCCAGGCACTCATGATCTTCTGGGCCCAAGGGGAGGAGTGAGAGGAAGAGTAGTCCAAGAGAGGTTTCCAATCTGGCCTCTTTGGTTTCTTTCTTGGGCACTCTTTGCAGCTGGGATGGTGGTGCTCATGCCAGCCTCACTCCACCATTTACCTTCCACTTTCCCCAGCCCTGTGGAAAATGTTGGTTAGATCCCACAGAAGAAATCTGTCCCTCAAAATAACCCTCGGGGCAAAGAAAGGTACTGAGAGAGTTGATTGCTTGTAGCTGCCAGGACACTTACCAGCACTGTCTGCATGTTTCCAAGTCTTATTCTCTGTCATATGAGCCAACACCCCTTACTCTCCAGTCACCTCATGCTATTCACCTCTACACCAGTAGAATTGCCAGCATGGAAAACCATAATCCAGCCTCAAGGAGTCCACAGAGACCAACCACAGCTGCAGGTTATCCTGAGCCAGCATTGTTCCTCCGGCCAGCTAGAGGAACAGCTTCAACTGTCCTGCCCAGACACCGAAATCTCAAGCTCCAGCACATTCTCTGGAGCACCTCTACCTCTGAAAATAGCTAGGATGGCTGCTGTTGGAGAGACGCCTGTCATGCCAGTCCGTGTGCATCCAAGTCCTTTTCCTTTAAATTTGGATGCACGCACTTTGCCCAGAGCAAACATATTCTCTGTGTCCTGAAAATGAAACGATTCCACAAAGCCACAAAAACACATACTTAGGAGAAAAAAAAAAGAAAAAAAGGAAAAAAAATCTTTACTTTCATGCCCAAGTGATTTTTTTGTATTGTCCAGACACTGATATTGGTTTCTTGCATGTGTGTTCAATATCCTGGTGTGATGAGACCCACAGTCTGATACCAAAGTCTAAGGCCTTCATTCAAACAAACAGGAAGGAATAATACTCAACCTGATGGAATTGCCATGCCTGAAGCAGTGTAGGAAGGAACTGAGAACAAAATGTGTCTGAGAGAGGAGCTGACAGTAAGTTCATATCAGCAGTATTTTTGGTGCTTTGGGTTTGCATCCATTTTAGGCTACAACAGTCTTTCACCCACACTCCTGAAGGGAAGGTTAGTTCTTAGAACTGTCCTTCCTCTTGTGTGTGCCTATGATGATACACAGGCACTCTCCTGCAGCTTTCAGGTGCAATCACAGCAGAAAATCAGTGTCAAAGGGATTTTATGAAATAGGCTTGAGAGGTTTGATTAGTCTGGAGACTGACTGGTGGAAAATACATCTCTCTCCCTGCAGCAGTCTGGGTACTGCCAGGAACCACTGTGGTTGCACCTCTCCTGCTAGTTCAAGCTGACCTTCAGAACCCTGAAACACCCACTTCCACCCCCTGGCAAACAGCAGCTCTGAATTCAGAGCTCTCTCCACAGCAGAGACAAGCTTGGGAGGAGCTACAAGCCCATGGGACAGCCATGTGAGAGTGTTAAACTTCTCAGTCAGAGAAGAGTCAAAAGTCAAAGTACTGCACAGAAGACTTCAGTGCTATCCTATCTGTATCGAAAATACAGACAGGGAGTGGGATTCCTGTTAATTAAGCTGGCTGAGAACAGCATGCATGTCTCTTCTCTACATGTCTGTATGGACAAACACTTTGGATGAAGTTATTACTTCCAGGCTCATCTCTGACCTTCTGTTTTGAGAAAATAGCCCCTCACAGCTGTGAAGAGAAGCTGGAAAACAGGACTCCAATGTAAGCAAGAATAGATGTGCCTTTTTTATAGGGCTGCCCTGGTTGCTCTGGGGTACATCTGACACAGACTGACATTGTCAGAGGTGCACCCACCTGGAGGCAAGAGCACAGTGGGGCAGTGATCTTGCACAACTGTGAGCACTGTAATTTATCATTACTAATTTTAAGTGTTTCTCCTGTATGCATTTTCATCTCTGCAATGCGTGGAGGGGGCCCGGCTGCTGTATCTGATTGTGTTGAAGAAGAGGGATCTTTCTCACTTCCCTCAGCTCCCAGTCTGGGAAAACCACAGGGATGCTCCATTGCTAATGCTACGACTTTGGCTAAAAGTGACACCAGCGCTCACCTTCAGTCTGCCACATTGGGATTCACTTCTGCAGCATAAATAAAACCAGAAAAACTACTTCATGTGGCTCACCTGTGTGCTTTGAAAGGTTTCTGGGGAAGGAGATAAATGCTGGGAGTAGGTTTGCATGTGAAGAATTAACTTCAGGGGAATAAGTTATGGGACTAGTTTAGTCAGCACTTTACATGGGTATGTAAACTGTACTGTATCAACTAAGTACATGGTGCTGTGTTAGTTAAGTAACTAGTGTAGTATAAAATTAAGTATAATTTATACAAGGATTCTAGATCTGTTATGAAAACAACTGTGATGTAAGACATGTTTTTTCTTTGCTTAAATTCAAGGAGCTGCTTTGCAAATACATCAGGAATTTAACTGTCAGCATCACTGACCCTGTGCCATAAAGACCTAGAAAAATAAACAGGCTTTTCTTAGTGAATTGAAGACTTGCTCCTCCAGCACCACACGCTCACACAACAAGGGGTGAATGGCTCAGCAGACATTGTGACCTCCCGTTCCCAAAAGGTCATGTGGGAATATGGAGACACACAGCCAGAAATGCCAATGTGCAGGAGAATAAACAGGGAAACAGGAGGTGAGGTTGGAGAGGAGGAGTGGGGAAGGAACTGTGTCAAAAGGGTTCATGTAGCAGAGGAGTCCATAGTCTAGATGACTACACAGATAAATTATGAATTTGGGACACACACTTGATAAATCTCAACAGATTCCTTGTAATCTTGGGAGGCTCTGTATAAATATGTGCATTTCAGATGAGATGAGAATTGCATGTGAGGAATGGGGAGGTTTCACTACTTTGAAGCGGGTACCAATAAGGAATTTGTAGCTAGTGTTTAAAAGCACTCCTGCATGTTCCAGTTGGTACTTGGAACAGAACTAGGTTATGTAAAATAATATGCTGTTCTTACACAATAATGTTGAACAATGCTGTGCAGTGTTTCTCCCTTGCTATGGCAAAGGCTCTGAAAAATAATGACTTCCTAGATCAGAGATCTGCAGATAAAATACAACTATTGTATTATCAATAATGAGTTATGTTGGTTTAGAAACCTTTTCCTGTAGCAAATTTGTGCATCACAAGATGCAGTACTCAAGATCAGGTTCTTTTTAAAATGGCAAGAATGCAGCAGATGCCCAATTCTGAATTAAGGTCATGAAAGAGCTTTTGTGCCCTGGAATCTTGATATTTTAAAACTTTAGTCACAGTCATTACGAAATGTAATGACTGTGAATCCTAAAGCCCCCCTAATTAGAAGATGTGGAGACGAGAGTGGACATTTGCATGTGTATTGGAAATAACAAAGCAAATCCACATATGGGACACGTGGTGTGCTCCATGTAAGTTAACTGCCACCAGATTTCACTTTCATAGGCACAATTTATTCTCAGTGCATGGCAGTATCTTGTTTTGTTCATTGCTAACCCATGGGTTAATCTGGGTGGGCAGGCCATGAGGGCTGCTACACTGGGGCATGGCTTGGATTTCTTCTGGGAAAAATGAGCAGAAGCTGCTGTGGTCCATGAAAGCATCTGAAGCACTGTATGGTGGGGCAAAGGACTGAAGGAAACACCACACAGCAGAAAAAGGGTCAAGCAGACCACAGGGCTGGTGTTCCTCCTGGCTGGGAGAACTGTGGGTGTCAGCAGGGGTGGAAGAGTCATCCCAGGGCTTTTGGAGAGCACTGGGAATCAGAAGGAGCCACATGGATGACCCATTGCTCAAGGTGCAATGGGTGCAGGGAAGCTCATGGAGCTCAGCTAAGGAGCCTGGACATTGCCCAGAGAGAGATGGGTCCTGCTTCAGAGACTTCTGGAGAGGAGCCTCAGCTGAGGCTTGGGATGGCCTCAGGAAAACCAGCTGCAGCTCTCTCATGTAATGGCAACATATCCACCAATGCTCCACATCCTCTGGCAAGTACTGGAATTTGCTCAGCCAGATATTGCCAAAGAGGTTTGGAAAGAAGTGCAACGACCTGCAGTCAAGGTCCCTCCATTTTCATTTTCAGGCTGAGCAGAGGTCACCTCCAAGCACTGCAAACATCTCCAGACACTGTGACAGACATAAACTGGTTGCTGCTATCTGTAAGGTCTGTAAGGTATTGATCATGAGGATTGGGACATTTCCCTTTTTTTTTTCTGTGCTTTTTTTTTCTATTTTTATTTTCTTTTTCTTATTATTATTTTTTTCTCTTATTCCTTTATTTTTCATTTCCCTTTTCTTGTCTTCCTTTATCCTTTCCCTTCCCGTCACTGCCTAGTGACCCATGCTGTCAATTCCACAGCTGATCATTTGCTGGAGGCTGGAGACAGCACACAAATTAGCACCAGCTGCTTGAGAGAGAGCTCTGGGAGCTGTGGCACTGAGGCAGCACTCTCACTCAGCAGGGAAGGACAGGTTTAGCCAGGTTTATCTGGAATAAAGATAAAGATAAAGCCAGGAGCTGGAATAAGAGAGACCTGTAGTACATCAGCCTTTTGGATGGGCTGTGAGAAAGCTGCAGAGTGGTTTCCCAGGTCCCTGAGCAATGATTTCCAGCGATGAGAAGTTTGGTTTGAGAGCAGAAAGGAACACCGGTCGCACTGAGAGCTGGCAGGACAGGCAGGACAGACAGACAAGCCACGCTGAAGGGGCAGGTTGTGAGAAACTGGGTGGGCCCACAGGGGCAGAAGTGACAGACTTGCAGGAGAGCACAGGGGCTTCTCTGGGCAGGCCAGACATCCTTGCAGCTAAAGGGAGGTCACTCCATTACACTGCCAGCCAGGCTGGAGCATCCTGAGCTGGTGCCCCTGGAGCAGAGGCAGCTGTTTGCCAGGCACTAGCACTTCCTCCTTCTCCTCTTCATCCACTGCTGCTTCTTTGCAGAAAGTTACTTTTTGCAGGGTTTGTTTGTTTTTATTTTTGCCCAGCACTGTGATGGCATCATGAGAACATTGCCTTGCCTTTTTATGCACATTCACAGCTGATACACTGCAATTTAATCATAAGTCCCTGCTGATAAATGCACATCCTGTCCGCAGATCTCAAATAATTTTACAAGTTAAGGCAGTATGGCACTGCAGTTGCCAGTATTTGACAAGTGGATAAAACAAATAGAAGCAGGAAAATTGATTTGCTCACTGCTAAAATACAGACACATAAATTCCCCCAGTTCCCAGGCATTTCCTACTTCCAGTCCTGGGACTGACATGTTCTTACTATCTCCAGTACAGTGTTTGAAGCAAACACCAGAATATCTCAAATAGAATTTGTAGCAATTTTTATACATGATAGAATTACACCAGCAGCTGCATAAATTTAAAAATATGCCAGAGAAAAATAACTGCTGAGAACAGCATGCTAGCTGGATCACATGCTGTTTGCTAATAATCTTCTTGTATAATGTGCCTTACACACTTCAAAATGCAGGCACTCCAACTTGCTTAAGTTTTGAATTGGGAATAGAATCCGCATGACTAGGAAACAAATGGTTGAGATATGCAGATTCAATTGTATCTGCACATCTGTCCTAAAAAAAGCAAAAGGAGAGGCAAATAAAATGCAGAAGAGAAGAAAATAAAATGCAGAAATAAAGGAGACACAGGAAGTTAAATAAGATACAAAATTAAACTTTCTCAAAAGTCATTACTTCATGAAATAGAAAAAAATCTGAGGCAAAACTTCCAATACTACAGTATTTCTCTTCGGAGTGTCACATAAAAATGTATTTCTAACATAACCAAAGTAAACTTACAAAGCTGTAAACAAAAATATGAGACACATGCTGTAAAGTTTCATATGCGGGGAACCACAGCAGTGAAACAACACAACAGTCACAGTTGTTCAATGGGTCAGCAAAAGCTCCCAGCGTGATGTGGTAAAACTGAATCTGCACCCAAGGGAAAAACACGTGTGATCAGCGAGGTAATCTGGGAGTAGAGCTGATGAGTCCAGCTCTGGAACCAGGCAGACTGTTCCACTGGCAATGTTGTCTTCAAAGATTTCAAAATACTTGGGCATTGTAAGAGGGCTGAAAATATTCACAATGCTTTCAAAATGTAAATTGAGAGTACGTTTGAATACAGTGATTAAACAAACTCATGTGGAGGAAACGCCAACAGAGAAACATGCTTGTGAGTACTTCTTACCAGAACCTACACCCAGGTGAACTGAAATCAGAAACTAAAAAATCTGTGCAAATAGTGCATTGCCCAGTCTTTGGTGTGCCTGCTGGAAAATGTGTTTGTTTACGCTTGATGGAGGTTGATGTGGAGTGGGCAAAGATACACAGCAGGTACAATTAGAAGCTCTGCTCACTCTTCTCATTGGGGTGTGCAGGCTCCTTCTGCAGCCAATACAGACAGTAAACTGAGAGAATGAATCACACCATCTGTGTCAGATGCCTTTTGTGGGTGTCTTTCTCTGCTGTTTGGACTGGGAGAGGAGACAGCTTCTTGCAACTTCACCTTCAGACGAAGTTCTGTGAGGTGAGCCCCGGTTCTGGCTGATGGTCCCTTCTGGTCTGATGTGACCAGGCAGGAGTGGCTGCCACCTCCTGCTGTCCTCCCTCTGGCTCCCCCAGCTCCCACCCACCGCTTTAACCAGGATATCTCTTGTGTATGGGAAAGGTGGTCGCTCCTGGCTGCACCTACATGAGCACTGTTCAGCAAGAACAGATTTTTGTCTTCACAGGCTGCTTTCTTCCTGCAATTCAGCCATGCCCGTTCTTCGCTGTCACTCCTGCTTGGTGGCACCTCTTTCCGCTTCCCCCTTCAGCCTCCCGAGCCCTTCACAGCCGACTCCTCTTCCTCCTCAGACCGGGCGGGGCCGCTCCCTCACGGCGGGCTGTGCTCGGCGGGGCGGGCTCGGGGCCCGGGAGCCAGGCCCGGCCCAGCCCGGCGGGCACAGCCCGGGGCGCTCCAGAGCCCTCCGCCATGTCGCATTTCCCACTAATCGCCGCAAACAGAAAGACAAGGTAGGGAAAATGGTGCTGGAGGAGCTTCCTCCGGGCAGTGCCAAGAGACGGCGCTCCGTCTCCCTCTAGTGATGCCTGGGAGCAGGGAGGCAATCCCACTCCGCGCTCGCCCCTCCAGCGCACGGGAAGCCCAAAGCCTGACCGGTGGTCCCATCCCTGCCTGTAGGACAGAGCTCTGAGTCTGAATTACTCACTGCTTTGAAAAGCTGCTGTCTGCGGCAACCCAGTCTAGCAGAAGCCGCCTTAGAGCTCACACCAGCCTGCTGCTGCCACATGGTCCTCTGTGTCTGGAGAAAACCAGCCACACCAGCAGCTTGCAAACTGGGAAAGCAGGAGCTCACAAGGTGGCCTTTTGCCCTATGGCGGTGTATTCAGTCTCTTCGATGTAGCCATCCTGTGTGCTACAGGCTGGGGAAGAGTTAATTTCCTTCAGAGCAGTGAGTATGGGTTATGGGTTGGACTCGTGCTGGAAGCAGTGCTGATAACACAGGGATGACTTTGTGTTTGCTAAGCAGCACTTGCACAGAGCCAAGGTTTTTTCTGCTCCTCGTCCCAACCCACCAGCAAGGGGGCTGTGGGTACCAGGGAGCTGGGAAGGGACACAGGTAGGAGAGCTGACCCCAGATGATTAAAGGGACACTCCATCCCATATGGCACCATGCTCAATATATAAAGCAGAGGGAGAAGAAGGAAGCAGAGGGGACACTGAGAGTGGCTGTGTTTGTCTTCCCAAGTCACCGCTGGGTGTGCTTGGACCCGCCTGTCCAAATGGGATGGCCAAACACCTGCCTGCCTATGGGGACTGGTGGAAGAATTCCGTGTTTGCTTTGCTTCTGTGCACAGCTTTTGCTTTGCCTGTTGAATTGCTCTTGCAAGAGCTTTCTCACTTTTACAACTCTCTCCCCCATCCCACTGGTGGGGGTGGGGGCGAGGCTGGGTGGCCAAGTTATGGCTGGGGTTAAATGACACATCCTGCTCAGAAAATGCCCTGGATTACTCTGTTTGAGGAGGAAAAAACGCCCTAAATCTGCTTTCTCTTAGCAGCCTCATGTAACAGGGATAAGCGCAGTGTCTTTGTTCACTGGCGATGAAAAGACACATCGGCCCCCAGGCCCCTGGGCTCTGCTGGGCAGCGCTGGACGCCTGCAAAGGCCGGCGGCACAGGGCACGGTGGGACACACACAGGCAGGACAGGACCTACCTGCCCCCCGCCAAAGGCAGGGAAGGACACAGGACACGGCACTTCCAGCAGAGCCCGCTGGATGGCAGCGACAGGTCTGGGATGGAGCAGGTCCCTGCACAGCTACCCTGGACTGGCTCCTTGGAAAAGAGTGAAACCTCTTCCGGTGCCTGTGCCGTGGGCGCACAGTTTTGTAGCGCTCCTGATGTCTGCTGTGAGCTCCTCAGGCGTAATCGCCCCGCAGACTGGGAGCTGCACCACTGCGTGACGGATGCTGCCGTGCCTGCAAGCGCTGTGCTTTTTGGTGTGTGAATGGCCCGCACCGGGTGGGATGCGTTGTCCCGAGCAAAAATCGAACAGGTCATCATCGCTGAAAGGAAGAAGAGTCCTTCTCTGCCACATCCCGGCCACTCCAAACACCGTCACCTTCCTCAGTCTGACGGAGCCTGCACCACCTCCTGAGAGCAGCCTGGGGCTGGGGGCCAGGGCAGCCCCATGGAAGGCTCAATAAACACGGTGGAGAAGGCAACGCACGTCCAGGGGCAGACAGGCAAGCAAGGAGGGCAGGACTGCTGCTACTTTTCTTGTTAGGGATTTTGTTTTGTTTGTTTTTGAGGAACATGTGGCCTTCATCTAGTCGCATTTGTACTGTGATTAAAAATAATAATTTTGGGATGGACACTGAAGTGGAGTTTGTGCAGTCCAACACCCTGTTCCAAGTAGGTGAGACCAGGTTGCTCAGGCACTTTCCTGGATGAGTATTGAAAATCTCAGAGTGCAGAGATTCCCTGCATCTCTGAGGGCTTCTTCAAGATTTGTTTACCCACATGATGAAAAAGTTTTTGGCTCATTCTAATGCTCCAGGTTGTGTATGTACTTTTTGTTCTATGATCATACCACTTCAGGTGACTTGCAGTTGTCTGATCAGCCCCACCCTCCCTTGAAATAATTCTAGACAGTGATAACATACCCTTCACTTTGCAAAGAACCCACTCCCGGTATTACACCTAGAGTTTTGCTACCAAAAATCACTGCATTTTGTTTCAAAATGGCATTTTTCTAAGGAAAGACATTTTGCAAAGCACTGGGCAGGTACATACACAAACCCAGCCGAGAGGAGTGTCCGGAAGCAAAGCTTTTTCTCTTGCTTCCCGAAGGCCAGTGCCCGTGGCTCCCCCGGGGCTGAGCACAGCCCATCCAGGTTGCGGGGCTGGCGGCTGACACCCGCACTGGCAGCGACAGTCGGAGCAGCAGAGACACACCAGGCTTTAATGACCTCGGGGGTGAGGACTGTGACTCAATAATGGGCTTACTTAAGTGTGGGAGAGCCGACCTGACCGCCTTCCCTTGTCTCTATCCCACCCTCCTTTTGGAGGTTCCCTTTCAAGCTGCAGGCAGGGCGAAGTGTCTCAAACACTCCCGCGGTGCCCTAAACTGTAACCTGGCATGCGAAGGTAAACCAGCACACATCTCGGTTCTCTTTCAAGCCACAGGACTGCAACTTTTTATTTCTTAGCTGCTTCTCCCATTGGTTATCTGGAACTTGATGGGCACGGGATGCCTAATCTCCAAATTCAGGGAGCTCTGGTATTCGACAGCTGAATCCTACAGGCTATATTGTGCTCACCAAACATTTGAGCCACAAGGAAAAGGATAGCTTATCTCTGCACTCACAGGCAATGAATCAACAAAAAGACACCATTAAAGAGCTAAAGCTGAGGGAGGAGAGCAGCATGAGTTCAAAGTCACATGAACTCATGGCCATGTCTGAGCTAAGCAACCTGGGAGGTGGCAAATTCTTCACGACTTTGAATTAACCTCGGCAGCATAATGTTCCTTGAAAAAAATAGAGAACAAGAGGAACAGTATCATTCTAAAAGCCATCGTGCCAAATATCCCATTCAGTGATTCAAATATTCAAATCTCTATATGCAAGTAGAGCAGACCTTCAGAAATATCAGTCTAACTTTTAAACTCTTTATTCCTGATTAATTCAAAGCAACCATTGAAATGCAAAGGTTTTATTATCTGTAACCTGTGCTTAAATAGTTCCATAACCAGTTTGCAAAATAAATATTCTCCAAATTAGGAAACAGACACAAAGGTCTCCCTTGACTCTGATGATTTTCTATAATTTATATGATGACATCATGATTCCAGGCACTAACCCTTGCTCTCACTATCACATGCTGGATGAATGCTATGCTGTCTCACCACCCCTTCCTGATCCCTTTGATCCAGGCAGACACACCAGCTGCAGCAGCTGCTGACATATGTCTGGAGGAAGAAAGTTCTGTTCCATTAAAAACTTAAAGATTTTCCTCGTTGATTCATTTGAAGCTGGAACAAACCTTCTGAATTTATTTTATGAAGAGAAACCTTGTCTCAAGCCTGTGATTTCATTTTGACAAAATGGGAGTGTTTGTATTTTGGGTTGTAATGCAGAATTGAAAAATGTTTGAATACTAAAGAACATCAAAGTGAAAGCAGTTTAGTATACAAACTAGAAACATGTGTTGAAGCAGGACTTTTTCTTCCATCTGATGAGCTGAAACATCAGCAAATTCAATTCCTATTCTCAGAGCATGTCAAATTCCTGAGATTTCCATATCCTAGCAAAATTTTCCACCACTGTTTTTTTCGCCACTTCCAATGTTTGTACCTACACCAGTTTCAGAGCTTCTTTGCATTGATACTGGAGTTGCAAGAGTCCTATCACAGTATTTTTACATGTGGGGCCACATTTTTGGGGGTTGTTTTGAGTACAGCTGTGCAAATTTGCTTGAAAAGGCAACCTAGCACAGGTCTGCTCGGGACACCAGCCAGCTCTGCCTGGCATGCAGTGGAACACAAATGGAGGTTTTTCTAGCTCTAGTAATCACAGCCAGACCTGGTGCTGCTTAATTTAACAGCATAGCTCAGAGGCCAAGATTTTCTGTTTGCAGAATCACATGGGAATTGTAAAAGGCTCAGAATGTCTGAAAATCAGACAGCTTATCCAGATGGCTGAACAGCGTGCTTGGGGACACAACTTCAGGCAGACAGTCTCAAAAGTCTTGGCTGTACCAGCTGTAGGAAGGAAGGTGATATGCCATTTTTCTTTTATACTGTGTAGAAATGTAGGTATTCAAGGAATTGAGTCATATTGCTTAGTTAAGAAATCTTGCCTCTAATCTAGAGCACACTATACTGTCCCTCTTTCTCTGGGCATGCACAGCTTAATTATGCAAAAGTTAGTATTTACTATGAATGGAGGAAAAATCACATTTATCCTCATTATTGTTATCTGTTTTGAAATGGGGAACCGTTCTGCTGCTGTATTTTTCTACAGCAGAAACTAATGGAAAAGTGCCTGCATGGAGAACTGGTGCTAAGGCAGGCCAGGACCCAGCAGCTTCAGGGCAGACACAGGGAAGCAGATGCTGACAAAAGCAGCAAGAGTAAACTCTGGCCACTCAGAGATCACCTTTCCAGGTCTTTCACCATCTTTCCACAGGATTCATTTGAGCTGTACACCTCAGTCTCTTAGATGTGCAACCCTGTGGTCACAGACACAAGCCCCTTTTCCCATGATTGCCTGTCATGTTGCTGACTTGACATTCAGCCCTGTGGCTCAGCCTGGGTATGATGGACACACATCCATCTGTCCAAGGGGACACACCACAGTCTCTGGTCATAGCTGAGCCAGTTCTTTTCCGGAGCACATCTGGTGAGCTGCTGCAGGAGAGGACATGGCACGTATCCTTCAGACACCTGAAGTGGCTGTATGGCCCATTGTAGCTCAGATGCTGGCTGCTGCCTCTTTTGAGTCCCAATTGATCCTCATTTCCTTCAGGGAGGGAATGTTGGTGTCCTGGGAGCAAAACGCACAGAAAAGCTTGTGTTCAGTTACCGCCCATGTTCTTGGCCTAGCAAAACCTGTCCCCAGTTCACGTTACCCGCTGGCCTTGCTGGTGTCCATGAGAGTGTGAGACACACTCATGATCCAACAGCAGGGGGAGGTGAGCCTCTGCTCTGGCCCTTGCAGCTGGCACAGGCAGATGTGTCCTGGATGCACAGTCTCTCCTGCATGAAGTCCTCTCCTGCCTTAAGGTGAGTAACAAATTCCCTGGGGACTGCTTGGGTGGACTTGTTGTACCCTTTGGCGTGGTGAGAATGAGTGCTCTGGGGTCACTGCAAGCTGCCCTTGCTGTAGGTTTCCTCTTCCTGGCAAGGCACAAACACTATCAAGGTTTCCACCTAATCAGCACTCATCCACACCTCACCAGACATCAAAAGCCTGTCCAAGCACTAAAACAACATGACCTTGCAGAGTTTCATTTACCTGTTAGCAAGCAGGTTGAAATTACAGGTTACACAGCCAGCACTGCTATGCAATGGCCAAGGAGCTTTATTTCATTTGTGGCTAACAAAAGCTGGCAGCAAGCTTGCCTCCTGCCCCTCTGCCACTTGAAACTGCTGCAGCCCTTTGAACCTGATGGGCAGTACTGCCAATTAATCACAGCCCAACTGTGAGCCCAGCAGGCACCTGCAGGGAGAATGCAGCTGCAGAGGGGAAGGGGAGCATGGTGGTGCTGCTGTAAAGGGGCTGTACCTCCTGGGTGAGGAGATGAGGGTGCCAGGAGATATCTTCAAGCAACACTTTTAAGAAGGTTTCCTTGGTAAAGGACAGGTATCATCAGAGCAGGGCACCCCACCAGCCCTGCTGCAAATGGATCCTTCTCGAGTTCACAATCAGACCCAGAGTTGCTCAGGGCACAAACTTCATTTTCATCAGAATATTATAATTTCATTTTCTCTGGAGAAAAAAGATAGCTTTTCACTGTCACAGAGGCTGAACCTTGAAATACCTTCCTTGAAAGGCAGAAGTTTGAATTCAGTTATGTCCTAAATAGAAGCTTATCAAACTCTAGTTATTACCATCATCCATCATGATAAAGAGAGACAGTTATACTGCAGGAATCATATCACAGGAGATGTAGATCAGCTGAGAAGCCTGGAGAAAAGTTCAGAGGTATAAAGAAACGAGATTGCACCATTTGATCCTGAAAGGTCAAATGCAATGTCCAAACTAGATTATTTCGGTGTATGAATTAAAGAAAAGTTTTAAGAAACACCTTTTTTTTTCCCCCCACAAAGCACATGAAGTGAAAGCACACATTTTTCAGTGGTAAGACAGTTTAAATAAACCAATCCAACCAATTTTATAAAATAATTTTGTTTCAAATAATACCAAAAGGAAAAAAACAGGACAATGTGAGAAGACGCGCCACCCCCAGCAGGTACATTCCAGCAGGAAACAAAACAGCCTGTGGGCTCTGGGTGGTTCCACTTTCCCAGCACAACCTAATCAATAATCTCACATGCAAACCTTGCCAATAGCCCTGCTGACAGGCAAACACGGGACACAAACACTGATTTCCCAGAGGGAAGGTGTCACCTCTGAGTGCATGGGAACACCGTTGCCCCACACACATCTGGGGCTTCAGGCAGTGAACTCTGAACCCACACACAGAGATGTGGTGTTTGTCCTGGCTGCAAACATTGCAGTCCAAACCTAGATTTCACCATCATTCTTGCTGTCCAAATTAGTCTGCTGTGAAAGGTTTCCAGAGCTGTGGGAAGGGAAGGCCCTCTTGGTAATATGCTATTGGAACTGAGCAATGTATTCACACTCCATTCACTCTCTTTTGAAGAAGGAACATGTGCTCTGGGAGCTCTGGCAGTCACAGTCCTGCCATGTGCCAACAGTGTCATACTGATGCAAAAATGTATTTATTACATTGTACATGTAAATTACATTGATGTGTAATAAATAAGATGCAGAAAGTAATAATTCACCTCAAATTGCCACTACTGGAGCTTCACCTGCAGAACCTGAGTCTGTCTGGGGCAAATGTTCTTTGGAAATGTAAATCCAAGATGGATAAGGGTGCCAAGAAGAATGATTAGTTGTCTAGAAACCTTTTCAGAAAAATTGAACTAATGGAGCAGGTTGCCTTGGGAAGCTGAGGGAGTTTCTAAGAATAGGTTAGAGAACATCTGTCGGAAATGGTTAAATTATATTTGATCTTATCTTGTAGGAGGGGAAGAGACTAGCTGGGCCTTCAACATCGCTTCCAGAGCTATTTTTATGTTTCCATGACAACTCTTTTGCAGATAGATTTTTCTTTGTATCAAGGGACTGGGATACTCTAAGGTGACTCATGAAAGCGGATTTTGGGAGCTGACACTTAACACCTACATGTGAATTGCTATCAACAATTTTCCCCTAGACTAATCCTTGTATTAATTATTCAGGGAGACTTTTTAAAATAAATCTGTTGCCATGCCACTTTTATACTATTCACACCCTCCTACTGAAATTCAGCCAAGGATGGAATGACAACAGAGAGATTGCACCCAGTTTTGGTAGGATGGAGAGGGAAGAACAACATTTCCTGCAGTCACTACTAAAGGAAGTTCTTCTAAATAAGATTATCCAATTGGAATTTGCCCAGGTATCCCAGAGTTCACATCATTGCTCTTTAAAAAGCAATGTTAGAACAAGTGGCTGGTGAAAATCTGGATTTGCAATGTCTTGCCAAGATGGGACTGGACAGCTGCAGCCTGGGAAAGGCTCTGAGGCGGAGCTGAGCACACTGCACAACCAGGGCAGAAGATGCTGCCAGTTTGGACATACTGAAAAGGAAGCCAAAGAAGCTGAAAACCAAGAGACCACAAATCAGCCAGGACCAATAAAGAAATACTCAATAAGCAAATATTCTTGGCCAGGGAATGTGCTTTTTTGTGTTGCAGAGGTTTCTGCAACAGCCCTAGGACAGAAGATGGAAACAGCTATCGAGTGATGGTGAGCTGTTCAGATACAACAGGTGAGACAGGGAAAACTCACTTTGCCATTTAGAGACAAGCTTAAATTTTCCTCCCTAAGTGGTATTCTACACCCTCCTTATGTAACTGTAGGAAAATGTTAGCTAAACAGTCTCTGGTCTGCTACCCTGAGCAACCTCTTAACCAGCTTGGCAGGCGGCTTGGCAATTGCCTAGGATTCAAAAGCCCGGATGGAAAATTCTGAAACAGAAGCTCTTGCCACGTAGCACATTGGCATCCTGAGGAAAGACCTTGGCCTGGAACCAGGGCTTTCTGAGTAACAAAATCAACCCCTGGGACAAGTTAGCATGGATACTTTTTAATTGTAATTTACACACTGCTTGAACAATTTTAGACAGTGACAGAAGCACAAGAGTAATAAGACCACCCAAACACCTACCAAGACATAAAGACAGCAATTATGAACTGATGTGACATGGTGTTAAAAAAACAACCACTTGCCTTTCCCTACCTCCAAACTGTTTTTCTTGAATTTTTTTTCCCTTTGTCGCACCCCGCTCCAGCTTCATATAACATTCCCACAGGGCCAGTCCAAGCCACATGCCCATGGGGGATCTGCTGATGCCCCAACATACATCCAATGCCCCTTTACAGGCCTTCTTGTCTGGAGCTGCAGCCAGGCAGCCAGAGCCAAGTCTGGGCCACCTGGGCTAGGGAAAGTGTCTCACCCTGAGGCTGTTCTTACTGAGCAAGATGCCAGCAGAAACACAGTGAGGAGCTGGGCCAGACTCACATCTCACTTGGGCTGGTACTCACCGTGTGATTATATTGTTGTGCAGCTGTGGAGAGAGAGATCAAAGTGAGCTGTCATGCTCAAAAGGGAATTCAGAGCAGAGGCAGCTCTAGGTCAAAGTCATAGGAAAGGCGCTGTGATGCTAAGCTGCATTTATAGTTACTCTATGTATTGTATCATACATTGTGTTCTTCCTGCCTCTGCAGTCAGCCAGCGATCCAGAACTGGAAGTTCCTGAGGAAATGGCCTTTAACTCTTCCACCTGTCCCCGGTGTGGCTTGTGGAGACTTCTCCATTGCTCTGGAAAAACACAGGACGCAGGCTGGGACAGCTGGCACTGCTGCATTCAAACAAATTATTTAACTGTTGAAAAACTTCCCCAGCATCCAAGGAAGGTACAGAGGTGAAAATGTAACAGGCTAAAAGGAACAGTGGAGTCCTTCACAGCAACATGGGATGAAGATGCACAATTTTATTTTTGGCATCATTCAATCCTTTCCCCACACAGGAGAACATCTAGGCAGCAGAAAGGGTTCCTTGACTGTGCTTTTCAGTATGACCAAGAGTGGGTGATTTCAGCTGCAACTGGCTACTTCAGATTAAGTATCTCTGGTCTAAGGGATTTGTTTTTATTCCTTCTGTAGTCAACACATAGAGCAAGGCAGCTGCAAAGGGGTGATTCACCCCACCCTAAAATAGATGGAATGAGTCATGACCAGACAGGCTTATCTCCTTTCACTGATTATAGAGAGAGACCAGCCAAATAGCTTAGGTGAGATGCCATGACTTTTAGATGGCTAAAATTAAATGTGTGGTATCCCACTCTGTAATCACAGAGGTCTGTAGGTTTCCTGGCCCAATGAATTTTTTGAGAGAGAAGATTTTCCATCTTTCACTGCTGATAAAATGATATCGAGTGTTCTTGTGAATTTAGAGAAATGTAGCCCAAAGAGAGGTCTCAGAGCTCAGCACAATAGCACAAATTCCAGAAGAGGATAAATAGGGCTCCAGGCAGCGGGACACGAAGAAAATCCAGTCTAAGTTTTGTGTGCTCCATAGTGACTTAACAGAATGGGAAGTGTGTGTTATTAGTAAAATGCATTTGTGGTCCCACAGCACCATTTGCTCTTGCAGTTAAACAAACACACCATGGGACACTTTCTACAGACACTGAACAAGGAACCAGCTAAGTGTTGCTAGAAAATTACAAGATGCCTAAACCCTAGCCTTTTACTGCAGGCATTTTGTGTAAAATCTGCAGTTTCTACTTCTGTGTGTACTTGCTAAGAAATCGCTTTTCTTCTGACAGAGAGGAGGTGCAAGATCTGCCACAACAGACTAGAAATATAGCCATGTAGCTTCTCAAAGTTTCAGCATGTTTTACAGAATAATAAATAATGGCCTGTGGCATAGCTTAGGGAAAAGCTGCTAAAAACGAGCAAAGTCAGTTTTGCTGGATAATGTGTTGAGCAGGATGATTATGAGCATGAAATATCTGAGCCCAGAAAAGATTGGGGCAGTGGGATGGAGATGGAGATGGAGAGCAGAGCTTCTGGCAGAGAGCAGAGCAATGCCCTTGCACTGCCGAGAACATTTCCTGCAGTGTCAGTATTTGCTTTGATTGCATTTTCCACATGACATCTGCCAAGGTGGCAGAGCTGCAGAAGAATAAAGCCAATGGATGGTGGCAGTTTCTTTGGAACTTGTGATGGAGATTGAAACACCCCAGCATAAACAAAAGGCCTGTGACTAATGCTGCAAGGGACACTGTGTGGGTATAGACTAAGACTTCAAGAAACAAGGGTGAGCTGCTGCTTGGGAGTGTCTGGAACACAAACCAAAGCAAATATATTTCAGCACAGCTGTATTGAAACTGGGGAGACAGTTCAGCTGAAATCTCTAATAGTTACTTGGGACCAACCACTTCCTGAATGCTTGAAGCAATTTACAGTGTTACCTATTGTGGTGAGGGTGGTCTGCATCATTCCCAAGATAAAGAATTAAATAACAGCATCCCAGGATCCCAAGGCTACCTGACTTGTGGACTCAGACCACCTGGTAGATAGCTACATAAGGGAGCAATCCACTGGCCACTTGCAGTAGTGAGGAGTTAAAATCCTTGCTTCTCCTTTCTTTAGACAAATAAATCTTTCTGTGGTTGCCTGGAAGGAAAAGCAGGCTGTGGTATGTGGACATCTGGGAGAGATTCAGGCCACCCTTTGTGGTGTGGGGGGAGACCAGTGTGGTGAGGCTGCTGTGAGCCACCTCCTGCCCCAGGCTTCTTGATGGTTTGGCAATGGCCTCTCAGCTCCTGCTTCTCTTGCAGCTGCAATGTCCCCCAGCAGCCCACATCTGGAGGAGATGGGCTTGTCCACCAGGTTGTTCTGTATGTACCTTCCTGTCCCTGGAGTAGGTGGCTTGCCAAGTAAATAACTCCCTGAAAAACCTCACAGAACAGGAATACAGGACCCATCAGAGAACAGCAGAATTATGAAATGAGTGAGTAAATAGCTCTTGGAACTCCCTTTCCAGCAGTGCTGGGTGTGCCTTCCTATTTACCTTTGACAGTGTTTTTCTCACACCGTGAGGACAAGTGGCACAGACTTTGCATTTCTGCATGAAGGCAAAGAGGGGCCTGGCAGATTCAGGCCCCATTGAGCTGCTCAGAGAAGACTGTGCTTTCTGCTGAGGTGTTCCCATCTGAGCAGTCTCCTTGAATGTTTCCTACTGAGAGTCCAGAGGCACAGCAGCAGAAAAACACTCTGGGCTAACACTTCCATGCAGAGTTGTTTTGGAAACAGTCAAACATGCCAAGTTTAAAAAAAAAAAAAAAAGGCATTTTACCTAAAGGAAATTACTTCTGCCAGACAATGAGCTATCAGATCCCTTCCAGATGGAATTTGTGTTTTGAATCAACACTTTGTGCCCCAAGGAACCATGTTATAGAGCAGGAGGCACTGACCTTGGAGGAAGCGGAAAGGTTTGCATGACTCCTCTGTGCCTGCTGCAGACCAGAACTGACACTCCTTTTAATGAGCATGCAAAGTTCAAGGCAATACAATGATAGGTTTGAAAATAGACATGGAATGAAGGCGCTGAAGGGCTCAGTGCTTTTGGGGGTGGTTTGGTTTCTCTCAAATTGAAACAGGGGCACTTAAATAGGTTATGGGCACGGGAAGGAGTCTCAGCTGCAGGAAGAACACATAATGGGGCAGTAATTGTGACTCCAAATGCAATGAAATCCAGTAATATCAGAGTGGTGCTGATACCAGCTTTATGCACCCTGCTGTGGCATTATGGCCTGACACAGCTGTTTTCTGCGTCGCCTCATTGCGCGGCCGCTCCCTCAGAGCTGGAGTCACGCCTGGCCTCTGCTCCACGGGCTGGCAGCACTCGCTCCTCTTCCCCAAGAAGGGCTGGAGCAGAGCAGGGCTGCCTGCGTGTCACGGAGCCTCACAGTGGGTTTGTGCCCTGTTTTCAAGACAGATATAGGAAAAAAGCCATCTTATGTGGTGAGCTGTGCTTTGGAGTGATAATCACAGGGATATTTCATAATTTCCTAGGTAAATCATATGACGGGGGGAGCAGAAGGCTTGTGACTGTCCAAGAGACACAGATGCACAGCCAGCCCTGACCCTCACTGCCTCTTTGTCCAAAGACTGATGGTATCATGCTATGAGGTGAATCATAGTGCTGGTTTCCCCTGTTTTTATGAAAGATGCAAGTGGTACTGCCCCTGGCTGTTACATGATCTGCTTCCTCTTTGCAATGTGCTTCCAAAAACAACATTCCTTTGGTATTATCTTCTCTTTTCTCTCCTTTCCCCTTCTTCCTAATCCCTTCTCCGCAGAGTGGTCATTTGTCACTGTCTTCTCAGACTAAACTCCCCATCAAGCTCTCCACCAGAGGTGGAGCAAAGGGGGTGCAAACATCCTGCACACCAGTCCTCAAGGCTTCAGAATGCCTCGCACAGACAAGCCGTGTTGTCTTCTCCAAAACTTTCCATAGTCACTTGTGTCTCAAAACAGATTATCTCGGGGCATGAGGTGGGCAGTAGAGTGAGCTGTACATGCCAAGAAAGCTTAGTGGGGTATTTGAGGAGCAGCAAAGGATCTTGTTCTACCCATCACTTAATCAGGTTTGCCACTCAGAGAGCAGCTGGTAGGTTTTTAATTAAAACATCCATCTCACAACTTCTATTTGGTTCCAGTTTTACCACACTGAAACTACCACCAGAATGCTGTAAATAAGCTCAAGTAATTTTTACTACAGGTTTTTATATAGATATTTTCCAACAGCTGAAGGCAGGGGACCAGGTCAGAGCTCAGAGTAGGGCAGCTTGTCAGGGAAAAGAGGGCCAGGGTGAGGAGAAAAACAGATTGTATACACTCTAGCACTGCTGTGGTTTTAGTCTCTTAGGATTAAAAAACTTCACTGAGAGCTGAAAGAAAACAGCTCCAAATGTACACTGCAGCTGCAACAGCCTAGGCACAGCCTGTGGAGCAAGGCGGTGCCACTACGCCCAGGTAGTCACATGTCTGAAGCCAGTTGCCATTGCTCACGGCTAATGTCTAAACTGTGCTTTCACTCATCTCCCTCTGAACAACCCCCACCAGCAGCTAAGAAATGTCCTCAGGCGGGTGTGGAGGAAAAAAGCCAAAGGCTCTTGCTTAAACCAGCCCCGTGCTTGCGTTTCCTTCAGAGCAGTCACCCCAACCACGGCGCACAAACCAGAGAACAAAGTTTTAGACCCCCAGGACGTTTTCTGGGAAGGCAGTGACTAATCCCCGAGGAATGGCTGCGGGTGGGAGATGGCTGCTGCACAATGCACAGCTCAGCTCGCCCCCGATGGTGGGCTGAACACGGCTCCGAGGAGCTCCACAGTGAGCACACTTCCTCGTGTTGCCCAGTAACTGCGGAAACATCATCGCTGTTCCTCACGCTGATCCTTCTCACCCACCCTGCAGCCCAAGCGCTGATCCTCTGGTGAACTAGTTATCACAGAGAGGCTGGACGAAGAGTGATCAGACAGGCAACAAGGAAAGGGGTGCACTGAATTCTCCTGGTGATGAAATTCAAAGTTTCTTCTCCAGGAGAACCCTAGCTATCCCTGTGCTGGGGAAGAACTGGCCATCAGGAGCTGCACACTTGCACTGATGGGGAGAGCCTGAGAGCTTTCACTGATGGAGAGAGAAAGAGAAAAATGGGAAGACAAAACTTACTTCATACTTACTTTCATACCCTTAAAATCTTAAGACCTGAATTAATCTAAACCAGGGGATTTAAAGCTCACATTTCACCTCTTGGGGTAGAGCCAGACTAAAACATCCACTCCCTTTGGCCCTCCTTCTGAGTCAGTGTCAGAAATAAGAGTCTCTGTGTCGGAAAGCCCCTTGTTCTCCAGCAGTGACACCAAAATCTGGGAAACCAACCCATTCCTGGAAATCCCCTGCAACTCCAGCAGCTCCAGGCTGAGGAGAGAAGCTAGAAATGGTCAGTGTTGCACCCCAGGAAAGCCCAACCAGTCTGGAGGGCTGGATAGGGACTGCACAGAGCACCACAGTCACAGGGGCATCCTGCAAAACAGCAGCACTGGTAGCTGCAGGGTGGTGAAGGACAGTGGGACAGAGTGGAGGAAAGGAGCCTGGGCTTTTCCATCAGGAAATATACAGGAGAATGAAGATGGCTGAGGCGATTTTCCTATCCTCCCCCAGCCTCCTCTGTGGGACAGAAGTTACCGGAGGCCATCTGAGACTGAGTGGGACCAGCATCTGCTTCCTCTGCATTTTTATTTTGTTTATATATGTGTATTACTGTCTGGAAGAAATGTCCTCTGCATTCCAGACAGGGATAATGAAATCCATTCAGGGCAGGCAGAATGGGGGTGACGGGTTAGGCGTCCCAGACAGCCCAAGTCAAGGCCTGGGCTGTGCACGGGCAGCAGCCCAGCAGTTCCACATCACCGCCATACACCATCACACACAGCACTCAGCTTCCTGCAGCCTGCTCCCCCTTCCTCCCCCTGATCCCTTCTCTTCCCCTCCATCCGGTTCCCGAGGGAACTAAAGTGTGCTTAGGAAGATGCAACTCATCATCCTGGGACTTGCTCAGAGCATTCGAAACCCCTTTCTCATCAGAGTTTTTCACATCAAATTGGTTTGATAAACGTTTTGACCTCTGCATACCACTGATAAACTCTGAGGGCTGCCCCCCTCCTCCCTGTACCCTTACTGTAAATATCTTGCAGATGCTCTGCTCATTTTTGTTCTTTTACAGCCAGCTGGCAACTTTGTTGGCATGCCAAATAATTTCAGACCTTGGAGCACAGCAACCTTTTAGTCTTCAGCTCTAAATCTTTTCTCACCAATATGCAAATCAGTTGATATTTTTAAGACTTCTATTTAATTTTGCCATTAGACCATTGGACAAAAAGTGTAGTCTAGAGAATGATGTCCATTAGAATGAGAATATTAAATGTATGCAGCTGAAAAATATTATGGAAAGGGACAAAGAAATTTCAATTTCACAGAAGGTTAATGCCTTCAGACAAAATATTTAAACCAGTCTATAACATTTTATAATATGGATAGAATTTTCTATAAAATTCCTTAAGTAAGGCTAAAAGTTCACCTGGAAGGATCTCCTTCAGTACTGAATTTTCATTTGTTGGGTACATCTCAGACATTTCCAACTCCATTCCTATATAATAGCATTATTTTCATCCTTATGACATGCTAAAGATTTTCCATAGAACAAGAAGCGATGCAGCTGACAGGATCTGCTAGGTAGTACCAGTGTGGGCATCAGCATGCACAAACTGCATTAAGACCATGAGGCTGACATCTGAGGAATGTGCACAAAATCAAGGAAAAAATGTGCTGGACACAGTTGATTTGGAGCCCCTGTGGTGCTGTGTGCTGTGCAAGGAAGAAAGCCAGAGAGAGAGGAATTTGGTTCTGTCTGTCAGTGGTGAGAACAGATGAAGCACAGGGGAGGGTGGTTTGAGGCTGGTTCAGTATAACCTGTCTTTAATGGAGCTCCTTCATTTGGACTCTGGGCCACACAAACCCGGTCACAGGGCTCCCAGGCAGCCTCAGGCACAGGCAGGGCGAGGCTGCCCTGCTCACCCTGCACCACACAGGCAGATGCCTGGAGGAACAGGCTTGTCTGAAGGAAGCCAAGTTAAGCCTGTGGTTTTGAAGTGTTCCCAGCACTCGCTCCTCTCCCACTGCCACCCCCATGTTATTCCCATGGAGCAGCCATGGGAGCTCTGAAGAGAATTGCAAATGGGCACTGCCTTTTCCTCAGACTGTTAGCGAAGTGACCCGCTCCAACACGTAATATCAGATGTGGCACCATAAACATGAGTAACAGGGAGGCGTGAGGGTGACGTAGCCAGGAGCGTGGGTACAAACTGGTTAGGCAGGTGTGGCTGTCGGGTGAAACATCTACAGAGTCTGGCTCTGAAATGGAGGGGTTCTTCTGTGAGTAAGCTGGGGGAAAGTGTAATAACGTGAAGATCAGCTGAACATGGTGGTGTTCAAAGACAGAATCAGGAGTGGAAAATCAGGGTGATCTGAGAAGCACCAGAAGAGGATGGAGCAGTGAAACTGAGAGAGAACAGCATTTTGAGGAGAGAGTTAGGCTACTGAGTAGAGTGGAGGAAAGGATAGATGACGTATCAGACAGTTCTGGAAGAGGCAAATCTAAAATGAGGCAGAAGTTTCTGTTGTTTCTGAGGCAGAAGTGATTGATTTGTGTATCACTGTTACAGCCTACCAAATAAAAGGTTGTTTGCTGTCACAGCATGATTCAGGCATTTTCAAGAACCATTGCTAGAGGACACAGATGAATACATCAAGCAGTTGTGTCTAGCTCACTGGAGTGAATGCACTGGTAAGGAAGACACTGTTTTAAAATCTTTACAGATGCTCAAGTTAAAGTTCCTCCTCCCTGCACACACAGCATTTTCACTTTCCCCTTTCTCCTCCAAATGCAATCTTTTCCTCTGACTTGCGAGAGGTGGTGGAGAATAGAGAGGCAATCACAGCCAGTCAGGAGACCAAGTGATACAGGAAGCCTGCCTGACCAGCTGTCTTCTGACTCCTGGCAAGCGAGAAGGTTACAGGAATGGATTCACAGACCGTGCGTGCAGAGTCAGACAGAAACAGCTGAATTACTTGCTTCCTCTGGCTCAGCACCACCTCTGAACCACATCCCAGTTCATCAGCTCTCGACAACCGAAACACTGTCTCTGAATGCCCCTGAGATGAATCCCTGCCTTGCTGCAGTGTTAGCACAGAGCCACCTAGCCAGTCCCCAGTAGCATCAGCCCTAAGCCTTTGCAGTCCTTTGGAATTGTCCCATCCCAGTCTAATCAGCTCAATCAGACCTCCCCTTTCCTGTCACAGCTAGTCTCAAATTGAATCAAGGTCTGAGAACCTGAATTTCCCAGTCTGTCATTACACCTTTATTTATTATCCCATTCAGACCTTAGTCTGGATGCCTTCCCCCTCAGCTTATTCACACATCTTCTGACGTAGTCTTTTCCTGTTTTTCCTTCCAGACCCAGTGCTAACTGGGTTATGAAGTCAACCAGCTTGAACCCAAGTTCTTAGCAGTGACCTCTTCACCTGTGACGTAGGAAGGTCCTGCAGCTCACAGCAAGCTGGGGCAGAGGTGTCCAGTGGCCTGACCTGCCTTATGGGTGTGAGATTTCCAGCAGCAAACCAAAACCACTAAACAAAATACAAGCATTTTGCAGAAAATACAGAGCATGGTATGAACGCAGCGGAGCTGAGAAGGATTTTCCCATGTGTGTTACGCTGCCCGAAGAAGGAAGAGTTTGAGAAAAATTTAAGACTGTGGCCTTTCTAATGTAGGGACAGGCAAGATGGCAATCAGGACCATTACAGGACTTATCACAGTCCGATTAAATTGTGCTGTTTTTTCATGGGTATGAAAGTGCCAGTGTAGCTAGAGGGCTGTAACTGAGGGGACAGAAGGAGTCTGGGTCACCTGGTTGCTGAGGGAGGGGATGCCAGGCAAATGTGTCCCAGCATCTGCAGTACAGAGCAGGCCAGAGGAGTTACAGGTAAGGGACTGGCCAGTGAAGAAATAAAGGAGATTTTCTATTTTGTTTACTTATTGTAACCTTGTTTGCAGCCTTGTAATGCAAAGCCAGATCCTGTTTCTTCCTGAGTAAACTCTTCTTCTGTCTTTATCCTTACATTCCTCTGCAGCTGGAAGCTGTCCAAGTGGGACTTGGTGGCTTTTCTTTTTTTTGTTGTTTTTGTTTCCGATAACTAATGTAAATAAAGTGCTGTGTACCCTCCCCATCTTGTGTGTTTGCACTGTGACATCTGTTTAGCTTCATAAAATACGAGGACCCACCCTTGCCTCCTTCAAGCTGAATGAAATAGGAAGCAGACAACATGGAAAAGAAGTTAAAGAAAAGCAAGACATTGTATACACAGACATACTCTGTCAGAGGCCGTATACATTGGGAGCTGCTTCTTATCAGCCTGTGGGCACACGACCAGGCAGTCTGCAAAGTTGCTAGGACACAGGCAGACAACTGCAACACCTGCAAAAGCTGTTTTGTGATTACAGGATTACGTAATGCAACGTGATGTAATGTGAAACTACACCTGAAGTGGCTGAAAACCTGGCTAGTAAATGTGAGGTTCAGTTTGGCCTAGATCTACAATGCCTGTGTAAAAAAGCCAACAACCTCCCACACACATGTGTAAATCAGGCTCTCAGGCCATGTATTTGAGTCTGTAATACAGGTTTTACTGTAGATGGCTTTCAGCTTTGGACACTCTGCTCCAATAGGTTGGACCTGACAGAGTTATTTTGTTCCCAAGAGAAGCAGCTTTGTGTGGAGCAAAAGGGAGATTAATCACTTCAGCAAGTAAGGGTTTGTGTCTCTCTCTGCTTACCCTGTCTCCTACCCCGCCGGGTCCTCAGGATGGTTTTAACCCATACTGGCCACCAAGGATCCCTAGGCTGAGATATTTGTGTCCTGCTGATGCAGCTACCATACAGATATGCACATTTCTCCCCAGTAAGGCAAAGTGTAATATAAGTCCTGTGAAAGTTACTCTGTTCTCATTTAGACAGCAGTCTTCATAAAGAAATCTGTCTCTCTTCTAAATCCCTATAATTTACAAAAGGAAAAAGGAAGCATAAATCAAACCTAAGTTTAAATGACCTGGACATGGGCCTCACCAGGAAAATCTAAAATGGTTCTGTGGTTGCAAGAACAATTTTCACTCCATGTTTCTGGACTTCGTAACACACCACCAAAAGCACTCAACATTGGGAAAATAAGATCTCTTAATGGAAATATTATAGAGTTGTAATTTGCTTAGGCAGCAGTTTCTGTAAAAAGATTTCTTACTATTCTAAGGAAATGAAAAACGTGTGTTTTGGGTTCATATAAAAAGCACAGCCATTAGCAGAGAGAGGCCAGTAAACAGCAAGTGTGTTTCAGCAAAAGCCTTTGTGTAGTGCTATTTTAAGGACAGCTGGATGCAAGTATAGACTGCTGTGCTGAGACACTTTAGCAGACTTGTAAGGACAAGATGTTAACTTGAAATGTAATGGATGGCATTATCAATATTAAATGTACTGAAGCTTGTTTAGGATGGACTTCACACTGGGCTTAAGGTTTGTTGCCATTTGCACCAGCATAATTTCCTTGTTATCAAATTTTGTCTTTGCCCATGCTTTATTGTCATGACACTGCTAGACCAGCAGCTCTGCAGAGGGACATTTACCTCTACTTTAGTCTGCTTTCCAGGTGGTCTTGCAGGCTAAAGGAACACTTTACATAAAATGGTAGAAGGCTTGTTTTTCTCAGGGTGCCCTCTGGCTTGCAATCTGGAGGCTCAGGATATATCCACTTGTGGTGCCGAAGTGCAGGAAAAGTTACATGCTTATTTATAGGATTTACTTAGTATATATTGAAGTGTGAAACCTCAGTGGATCTCTCTGAGTGATTATATGGATTATATGGATTGTGTTGCTGGCACAGGAGTAAAGCAGAAGCATAGAATTATACACATTGAATTACACTTCCAAATACTTTGAAGTGTGCTAGATGAGTTAATATATACAAAATCACCATTTTTCTGTTATTAAATCCATTAGTTATCTGTCAAACAAATAATTTTGAGTACGCCTTGGCTGCCATTGAACAGTTCTAAGGAAGAAGAAATATTTAAACAGGATAAGTGACCTCAGGTGTAAGCCTTTCTAAAATACCTGAATGTTCAAAATATTTCAAGCACTCACATTAAAATAAATCAGATCTTAATTTTATCTCATATCCAGTGCCCCAAAAAGGAGTTACCTGATGCCATAATTTTGTAATGACAAATTGATGCCAGATCTTTGCAAAATCTAGCTCTCCTGTTCAACCTGAACTGAATCCCTTTCCATTTTCAGTATATCCAGATTAAGCATTTAGGTCTGGTCTTTTTTTTTTTTTAAGAGAGAATAGCCCAGCTTCAACCATAATTGAAACATGCCCAAGGTCAGAGTGTTGGTGAGGATCTACGTTTCTAATTCTGACTTCTCTCTTATTTAAACACCCTATTTGATGAATTTACTCAGAATAATGAAGGGTGAAAGCTAAACAGGTTTGTGGTCATTCCTGGAAAACAAGTTGGTTTCTTGGGTTTTTTTGTTTTGTTTTGGGTTTTTTTGGTTGTTTCTGTTTTTGTTTTGTTTTTTTGGTTTTGTGGGTTTTTGGGGTGGTTTTTTTGGTTTTTTGTGGTGTGTTTTTTTTGTTTTGTTTTTTTGTTTTTTAGGTTGTGTGGGGGTTTTTTGGTTTGTTTTTTTTTTTTTTTTACTGGAAAGAATTTATATTCATCATGCTAGGAATTTAGGCTGACTTGCATCAATTTTAAAACACCATCGTCAAGGAAATGGGAGGAGCCAAGGATTGTGCCAGATGTCTAATGGAGGAGATATGACAACTTGACAACTGGAAATCATCTTAAACAGGGATTGTCTAACTGCAATATTCCTGGTTTATAGTGAGCACATTTGTGTCAGACAGCTAATGGTTTTCAACAGCAGCTCACTTGCACGCCACACAGCCCTAGCAGGGTGCAGGCACCCTTTCTGGCATGTCTGCATCCTGCAGGGCTGCACTCCCAATGGGCTTCCCAGTTACAAATGCATCGTGCCTGGCTGAAGCAATGCAGGACGAGCTGACCTGCCATGTGAACTTTTCACGGTTGTTTTTGTGATGTCTGGACCCCGTGGAATGTGTGAGTTTCCTGTTTCACCAGTGTACCATGACTTGCATTTTGGGCAGGGAAACGTGTAAACATAATTAGATGGCTGGCAGCTACAATTCCCTTTGAAAATGCTGTCAAGTTTTGTGCCTTTAGTTTCTATTTTATTGGGGTGGATTAATCTGATATTGCTCGAGGCTAACTTGTCTATTGACTTAAGAATTTGGGAGTTTCCCAGCACACTGTTTATGGGTTGCATTTGCCTGTCTGTCCAGAATAAAGGTGATGCAGAAATTATGTAATTTTCACAAGTCAAGCACTCTTAATTTTAAGCTAGTAAAAGATGTGATGTGTCATCTGGCTTCTTTCTGGTTTTCCTCCCAAGTATCAAGATACACATCTCTCAAATACCCACTAGCAGCAGGGTCTAGGCTTTCATAACTCAAAAAACATGTGCTTCCCTGCTGAGGGTGATGGGCTGAAAACAGTGATTCTGCTCCCAAAGCAGCCTCCTCCTCTGTCCATGCTGCTGCTCTCCATGCCGAGGCTGAACCAATCAATGTAACGCCAATACATTATCGATCACCCTCTGGGCAAGCATAACAAGATTCACAGCCTCAGGGGCTGTAGGAAAAGGACAAAGGGACTGACAAAGGCCAAGGTCTGCTGCTGGAGGTCAGCAGTTCCCTCCTCTAATTAGGCATACAAATATAAAAACCTGATTTTTGTAGAAACTGCAGACTAGGGATGCCCTTTTCAACCACCTCCCCACTGGCTGTGTAGGAGATGCAGACTCCTGGTGTCATTGCCCTTTACATTTCTCAAAATAAGAGGACACCAGAACAGCAGGCCTTCACAGCAGTTCTCTGGAACCAGATCAGGATTTACTGCCCTGTATGTGCTGGAAGAGGACTACCACAGGCAGATTGATTTCAATGCATCAGGACTTTCTCTCTATGCTAACTCTGATTGCACTGAACAGACAGAGAGGCTTTGCTAAATCACTTTTCCAAAATATCAAGAAAGGAATTTAAAAACTAATAGGCACAATGAGGATATACTAACTTATTTTTAGTTTCTTTCAGAGCACTCATAGATGAGCTTCTAAAGCCAGTCTGTGAGAGCTGCTTGATGGCTGGTGACAGAGATGTGCATTGACAACCACAAAACCCAGGATGACTTTTCCTTATTTTACTTATTTGTATCATGATAGTTTATCTTTTTCTGCCACTAGGTCCAATAGAGATGCCTATTTTATTTAATCTTTAAAATATGTTTTCTCCTTTTCATTTGTCAGTTCTGGACACATACTGTCATGGAATCTCATAATGGTTTGGGTTGGAAGGGACATTAAAGATCATCTCGTTCCAGCCCCAGTGCCATGGGCAGGGAAGACTTGTGAAAAGTCCCTCTCCCGAGATTTCTTGCAGGCTCCTTATAGGTCCTGGAAGGTGCTACAAGGCCTCCCCAGAGACTCCTCTTCTCAAGGCTAAACAGCCCCATCTTAGACCATCTTCACAGGAGAGGGGCTCCAGCCCTCTGATCACCTTTGTGGAACTTCTCAGGACTCAGCCTATGTTGTTCCTGTGCTGGGAGCCCAGCTCTGGGTGCAGTGCTCCAGGTGGGTCTCAGCAGAGCAGAGCAGAGGGGCAGAATCCCCTCCCTGCCCTGCTGCCCACGGGGCTCTGGATGCAGCCCAGGATGAGACTGTTTTTCTGACTGAGTTCACAAGTTGCTGTGTCATGTTGAGTTCCTTGTCAACCAACAGTCCCAAGTCCGTCTTCCTACATCTGCCCTTAATGAAATCATGTTGGCTGTAACCAGTCACCTCCTTATTTTCCATGTGACTTAGCATAATTTCCAGGAGGATCTCCTCCATCATCTTGCTAAGCACCAGGATGAAACTGACCAATGTTTAGTTCCCTGGTTCTTCCTTATTTCTCATTTTAAAAAAAATGTGGGTTATCTTTCTCCTTTTCCAGGCAGTGAGAATTTCAAGGATTGTCACAACTTCCCAAAAAGAATGGACAGTGACTTAGTCACTTCATCTGACAGCTCCCTCAGGACCCACAGATGCATCTCAACAGGCCCCATGGACTTGTGCACCTTCACATTCCTTAGATGTTCTTGAACCTTACCCTATGCTACAGCAGATGGCTCTTCATTCTCCCAATCCCTGCCTTTGCCTTCTGTGACTCAGACAGTGTGGCTGGAGTGCTTGCTGAAGATTGAGGCAAAAAAAAGTCATTGAATACCTCAGCCTTCTCTGTATCTTGAGTAACCAGGTCTTCTGGAGAGGCCTCACATTTTCCCTAGTCTTCATCACTGATGTACCTGTAGAGGCTTCTCTTGTTGCACTTGATAACCCTGGCCAGATTTAATTCTATCAGGGCTTTGGTTTCCCTAATCCAATCCCTGGCTGCTCAGACCATCCCTCTGTACTCCTGCCAGGCTAAGGGAGTCTTCATTTCAAGTTCAGTTGATGGTGTTGTTTACATAAACCAAATATACCCACAGCTCAAAAATGCACACCGAGCTCAATTTTTAGGGCAGAGTTACAGATCTTTCCTACTTTCCTAGTGTCAAGGCCAGCACAAAGTGTCCCTAATGCACTCTCTGCTGGGATGTGAGCTCACAGCTTCCCCAGCTGAGCTGACAGAATTGCTTGGGAGGCCATACTGTACACATTTTTGCAGTATTGCAAATTATAGAAAATTACTGGAAAGTATAGGAAAACACCTAATTATCTGGAAAATACCTAATTATATCTGGAAGTTATCTAGGTAAATTCCTTCCTGCTTTTCAAAGTCATAACACCATTTCATTCCAGCATGGAAGTTTTGCTGGAAAATGACTTTTGTGTTTTTATACTGATCCAGATCAGGGTTATCATTAGCTTAAGATTTTCCAAATGTGCTCTCCCAACCCCTCCTCCTCCTCCCAGGCTACCAGCAGTCTGCAAAAACTTGTAACAGTCACAGAGGGATCTTTTACTTGAGGTTGTGATGGAGAATTTTCTGATGCAGTCTCTAGCCAGTATCATACCCATTCTGCTTATCTACCCGAGATGAAAACTATAGGAAATCCCAGTCTAGACCTAAATTCCTAAGCAACTTCTTTTTTGTTGACCTTGAAAAAGAAACTACATTCGAGTGATGTCTTTAGAGCAATTAAAGAGGTTTATCTAGTGTCATCAGTGTCACTTGCACATTTCTATTATTGTTTTTTAAAACATGTATAGAACACCTGGACCTAATCACAGTTATCAAGTATTTGTCTCTCCCAGATTGTTACTCCTCAGAGGCAGAGGATGGACTGATGGAGGCAGATCTCAGCCTATGGAAGGGTTGAGCCTTGCAGACCTAAGTTAATCACAGCACCCAAATTGCAATGCTTTTTATCAGCAAGCAGGATAAACATGAGGTTTCTATTAAAAATCTTCTTTTCAAACATCAGAGTTTATAAATAGAAGACAAGTCCATCATGATTATTCCCTCACACGATTTCTCCTCCTAATAAAAAGTTTATTTGTGATTTTCTAAGTAAATTCTGTTCAAAGGTAAGAAGCAAACCAAGCATAGAATATTACTATATTTTTATTCTCCTACCATTGCAAAAAATGCTATAACTTCTACAGCTGTTTGCAAATAAACAAAAAGATAAAAATCTACAGGAAAAAGAAAAAAAGAGATGGATGTATTTTTATAGTTACGAGTGACCACTGTGAACATTCAATCTCATCACAGGTGTAGCTTGTATTTCAGTGTCTTTCTCAGTTAGTCTTTTACCCAGTCCAATAACTTGCAAGAACTCACACTCATGTCCTAGAAGGATATCCATATGCCTTGAAAATTCTTTTTTGGATTTGTGCTGAATCATAGGGGACAGCAATTACTTTCCTCTAATGCCATGTCACATAAGTCTGAGATATTATTGCAGTTTACAGAAATTCAGAGGTCTCCTTTCATTGGTAAAGCCTTGCAAATAAGGTTTAATAGGAATGCAACTGAGTCACAAATGCATAAATAACTAAAATTCCATGTATACATGGAGGTTGTGCTCTTTCCCATCATGAAAACTGTGCCCACGTTGGCTACCAGAAAATGGGAATTTATCTTCAGTTTTGATATTTTATCCACATTCTTTTTTCCTTCAGGGCTTGCTCAAGTGCCCTTCTACTTTCCGAGGTAATTAATGGGGGAAGTGAGGAGATCTGTGCTCCAGAAAGGTAGTATGCTCTGGGAAGGGTGTATATTTTGAGGAGTGATAACCTGGGAAATTAGTCAGAAAGACATCAGATTTCTTTTTTTTTCTGGTTGTCAGCTCTACAATATAAGGCTTCTCATTGTTGGGGTACTCATATTTGGGTGTAACTCTAGAGGTATTAATTAAATCATGGTCTTCAAAAAGATCAGTTCATGATCAGCAGCTTAGAAAATCTGAATCTCATTGTGAAAGCTGCCCTCTCTGCCACAGTTCCTGGGAAGAAACAACGGATGGAAAGAGAGAGAAGGGAGGAGAAGAGAGAGGTAATATCAAAACAAGAGTGGGAGAAACAGGCAAACAGAAGAGAACAAACCTCACAGGGAAAAGAAAGTATAGGTCATGGAAGAGGGCAAAGGGATGAAGTGGGGGGTGTAAAGGAAAAAATTCAGACAGAGAGCAAATGGGCTGCAGACTGGAAAACAAAAGGGATGGGGGAGGGTGGTGGAGAGAAGGAACTAGAGTAACTTATTTAATCAATTATTGTCACTACTAATGGGAGTATTTTTAAAAATCCCCGATGAATGCAAAGTCCTCTCAAAAATTTAACCATGTAGTCTGGCAGGACTTTGAATTTTTTTAGATGCATAGCTATGAAACCCAAATCATACTCTGAGTGAAAAGAACTGTCAGCATAAAGGATGTTTAATGGCTGGTCATGACATAAGTAAGGATATCCTGCATTCCTGATTGATAGCCCTGAGGAAATATGAAAGAATCTTACTATGAAAGAATCTTACACACCGAAATTCTAGTTTAACAGACATAGCCTATATATCCAACAGAAACACTGGATGAGCTTCTTATATTCTTTTGTTATGGATTTCAACTCAGAGCAACAAAATCATAGGATGTGTTCCTGTGGATGAAAATTTAAATTAAACATAAATTGGTCCCATTGTTTTTCTATCTGTAGAGTCTCAACATGCCACTACTTGGAGGTATGATGAGAAGCACTCAGTCTCTTAAGCATATCTTCAGAGCATGTCTGTAGCAGGGAAAGAAAATCCTTGGAATTGTGCATTTATATGAAATAACAAGATTGAGGAATATGACTATGTGTTGGAGTGTTTTTGACTTCAACATAATACACATAATACACACGCCATCACAGGTTTTAGGTATTTTTCTGTCATTTATGCATCACATTCTTATATTTATAATCAGTTCTATTTTAGTATAACTATTTTCTTAAGAAGAAGCTACCTAAGTAAATGTTTCCAGGACTGGTCCTTAACTGATTTTAGTATTAGTATCAGTTCTGGCCATCTGATTTTTTCATTCTAACTCTGTAAATGAATGTCTGTCCTTTGAGAATTTCAAGAAACAGAAAGTAACAATGAGCCTCTTCTGCAGTTCCAGACTGAATACTCTAACAATTATTAGTTTATGAGATATGCAGCAAAAAGAATTCTTACTGACAGTATAATTTATAAAGATAATTTGCTTTAGCTAAAAAGTATTATAACATTTCTGTGCAAAGATGTGGCTGGCTTAGCTGTGTGCTTAGCCAGGTTTGAGCTGGTCTTTGGTGATGCAACCTAACCCAAAGAACAAGTACATAATCAGATAAGTAGCTCTGTGTTAATGGTACCTCGAGATTGTGGATTATTAGGGTTTCCACTTAATTTATTTTGTTTTGAAGACCACAGATTCCAAGTTGGTAAGTAAAGAGAATTAAAAACCCACAACCAATGAAAAGCAGCTTTCAAATCTGCCATCTATACTGGTATGGCTGGAATGCTGGTGAAGGATACAGTCAGGAACTTAGGATTCAGTGCTTACTCAGCTTTTGTTAGCACTGCCATAATTAGTTTTAATAATGAGATAATACACCTAAGGATCACGCCTTTACTGTTACTGGGAGCTGTAACCATGTAAATGGAAGCAGAGTTGGCTCCTCAACCAGAGACGTTTGAAATATTTGCTAAAGGAAAGAATGGAACACATGGATACTTTCTTACTACAGCAAGGCAGGAAAAGCAGTAAAAATGTAATTGGATCCACTTTGAAGGAATATAAAAAGTAGTAGACAATACAAATCATGCCTGTAAGTGAGAAGATAATAAATTGTGTTAGATTAAATTGGCACTAAATTAAGATTTTGTATTTTTTGTAATTTTTTTCACAAAATTATTGATGAATAAATATCCTCAGAAAATAAAAGTGTTGATGTTAAATGCAATTCCATATACAGCAAGAAGTCCACAAAGCAGAACTCTGTGCTAATCTCCTTACCCTGAGACTGATCACAAATGGACAGCAAGCTGAAAGGAAAAGACTGTTCTCTGGCTATCCAGGACAGGAAGAAGTGGGGAAAAAAAATCAAACCAAAATATAAAACACAAACACAAATCAAACCAAAACCACAAAAAAAAATCCCAAAGCAAACAAAAGCATAAATAGTTATAAACTGTATAATATTTCTTACTGAGGTCAGGTAAAAATTGCAACATAAGTAAGGAATTTTTTAAAACAAATTTTCTTAGTTCAATTACAGGAGAACACTACACTGTTCACTCACCTGCTGGACTAATGAAGTACAAAACCACTCGTGATTTTTCTTGGGATAGCAGGTGTATACAGAATTTTGTGGATTAAATTCTGCTAAATACTGATGGCAATCTCACTCCATCATGAACGGAACTGAGACCTAAATGCCTACTGGCATGGCATGGATTCAATTTCATTTGATACAGCTCTCATGAATGTGTACCATGGCAAATCCTCCCTCCTCACATGCAGAGAGAGGATTTGGACAGGTATTTGCTGTAGTGTACAAGATAAAGAGAATGTCCTAGTTGATTCCTAAACTGGGTTAAAGTAATTACATTTAGAATAAGTCAGGAAGCTTGTACTGTGTCTGCATAAACACTGTGGTTTGGTGTGGCTAGAGAGTTGATCTCCTATCATTTTGGTTTCCTCTTGCAGAGCAACTGTGGTGCACATAAATCACAGAATCAGCTGAATTGGAAGGGACCCACAAGGATCATCGAGCCCAACTCCTGGCCCTGCACAGCACACCCCAAGAGTCACACCATGTGCCCGAGGGCATTCAAACACCTCTTGAGCTCTGCCAGGCTAGTGCTGTGACCACTGCCCTGGGGAGCTGTTCCAGTGCCCAGCTGCCCTCTGGGAGAAGAACCTTTTCCTAATTTCCAACCTAAACCTCCCCTGACACACCCTCGGGCCCTTCCCTTACACCCTGCCACTGGTCACCACAGAGCAGAGATCAATTAGATTCAGAAGAAGCTCCATCCCAAATGCCTATTAAACATTCCAGCTCCTTGGAGGTAAGGAAGGAGGGGAGTATAGGGGTCTAAATCAGCAATTTGCTCTTTAGGTGTCTTTGAACCACCTGCTTTGGGGACAGTTTGCTACGGGGACAAGGCCAAATGTTGTCTGAAGGAAAAACTCCCAATTGGTGTAGTGAAACTACGGGGCCCTAAGCCTCAAATGTCTTGCTAAAGCAGGCATTGGCAGTAATTGTGCCAGCTGGGGAGGGGTATCTCACTGAGCCCTACTAGTCATTGTATAATATTCATTCCTCATTGATGGAGTAAAGGTCTGATTTGACATATTTTGAAGGACAGCATGTGGGACACTCAGGTTCCTGAAACTGAGGGCTGAGTCTTAGGAAGGTGTGGTGCTGAGAGAGAGAGGTGAAGGGAAGTTCCAAAGCTGCATGAAAGCTCTGGCAGAAATAAAAGTGAACATGAAATTCAAAGGCAAAACTGCCATTCCAAAGGGAATTTCTCATTCCATTAATTACATTCATAGAAACTCTTAGAGCAAAGGGACTTATTTGTTTTTTCCAGAAAATACAGTACTTCAAACAAATCTCTCAAAGCACTGGCTCTGTTGAAGGATGAAGTTGGTACCAGAGACTGAATCTTCACCAGTCTACCTCTCATTCCAAGCAGATACTATCTCACTGCAGCCTTGGAGCAATGCATCATCCTCATATAATAATGGTGAATGTGATTCCAATTTCATTCTGCATACTGCTTCATGTACAAACTGGAGTTAGAACATCAGATGCAGGAATTTGAAATAAATTACAAAGCTGAATTTAAGAGTGATTTAATGTAATTATGATGTTTTGACCTGAATTGGAACTTTTTGGATATCTAATGAGAGAAGGATAAGTTTATGAATCTTGATCCAAAAGGCAGAATAGCAGAGGCTAAGCCCATCAGGAAATCAGTTCTGGAAAGAGATCAAGTGTGGGCCAAATTAATGACAGAAAATACAAATATATCCAAATACAGAGATTTTAGCATCTTCATTTAAAATATTTGCAAATAATAACTTTAATATGCCATTTAGCAATCTGGCTTAAATATGTTTCCTTAGGGATAGCTGCCTAGAGAAAATTAAGTTGTGGAGTTTGGGAGGCTCATTTGATAAAAGGGGGAAGGTGACCTACACTTCTTTTAAAATAAAATGACATAAAATGATGGCTTAAGAACCATTTAGTAAGCTTTCATGTGTACAAATATCCTCAAGACTCGTCCTTTCCTTGAATTTTCTAAAGAAAAAACTCTTGGTTTGCATATGATTGCAGAAGCAAATACTGAGAAAAATTATTTTAATGTACTCAGTTTCTATTTCATTCTAACAACCACAATCTAATGTTCATTGAAAAAAGAAGTGTAATGTATCCATCTGTCTCCACTGTTCTGCATCCTATTGCAGCTATAATTTTATTACTCAGTTACTTAAAATGCAATTGACAACATCCTTACTGCAAATATGTATGCACTGTTTATTTGCAAAGATGTGTGTTTTCAAACTGCAGAATAAAATAAAATGATGAGCAAGTACCCAAGCAAGCAATTCTTTCTTAATTATTTTTGTGTTTTATTTTTACATTTTATTGTAAATGATTCCATTCCTTCCAGTAATAATTTCAACCTGAGGCTACAGTTTCTTGTCTTTTTTTTAATGTACTTTAAAAGTGATTCATAAACTGTATCCATATCTCTCGGTATTCTTACTTTCAGGGCATCAGAAACAGGGCAGCTGATTAGAAACAAATGTTCCAAATGTCTTTATTTAATGATTCTTATTAATCCTGAAATTGAAGGAATTGAAAGGAATTGAAAGCAGCACCAGATTGTCAGCTGGGCTCTCACTTGTCACAACCAGCAGAACAGACTTTGGTGCTCAGGGCAAAAATTAACAGGTTCCAGAGTCAGGCTCTGTATTTCCACAGAGGTCAGTTGCACCAGAACCTTTCATAAAATCAGACCTCTCTGCATAAGTGGCACCCTTGAAAAAGGAAAAAAAAGAAGCTTTTTTCCTCATTTCTTGGGCAGCAGTTCAAACTCAAAAAAAAAATTCTTTCCTCATAGAGAACTGGTAGGAGCAAATTGAAATCTGTTTGTTTTGTTTATTGAAAGACAACAGTAAGACACTCAAAGATTTTGCTGATCCCAGTCAGGAGTTGAAGATAAGAGCCTTGACTTCTAGGAACTGTGCATAGCATCACTTATAATAGCCCATGGTTTTAGGGTAATTATTGATGGATTTGGGCGTAGCTAGGCATCTCTCAGCACAAACAGGATCTGCCTGAAATCAGAGCACATCTAACCTGGCATCAGATCAGCACATCTACCACATGGTGTTTACACTGATGTGCACAAGGGACCTAGTGGTTCCTAGAAAATAAAGGCTTGTGGTATGTTTGGTGTAACTGGAAAGCAGCAGATGGGTTTGTGTTTCTCTGACTGGGAGGGAAGAGTAGTATTTGGCCTAGACTCAGCCACAGACCCTTGAATCTCTGACTGGTCATGAAGGATGGGTGAGTGTGTGGGAAGGAGAAGGCAGGATCAGCTGGCCGGTGATCACTGACTATTGGACACAACCCTCACAGAGGATGATGTGATCCTGTGGATCACTCCATGACAGGCAAGTTATTTCTTCCCTCAAGGCCAGAGGAGCCTGCTAAACAGATGAACTGAAGCTACTTTGGCATTAGCCAGTGAAGTGCCTGAGACTGACTATTCAAACAAAAGATGAAGCACACAGTGTAAAACTGTGAGAATAGAGCTACATTTCAGCAATGCATTGCAGAGATACATGATATTGCATGTGAGAAAAATTCCACTAGACAGAAAAAATCACTTTAAAGAAATAATTTCAAGAAATGATTGAATTATTTCTATTGAGTAGAGTGAACTCATACTCTGGATAATGTGGATTTGGCATTTTTTGACTTTGATAATTCCAAAGCCAGACTTCATCACTTCATCAAACTCCGCCCTCAGATCCATATTTATAAACTTCTAAGTACAATTGTATTCCTGTGTGATGTTTTGGTTTGTCACAATCTTTAAGGACTGCTACACCATATTAAAGATTTACTCTCATTTACTTTGCTACTTATTTGGTGGTAATTAGATGCTTCATTTGTAGAAGTCCTTAAGAAAAGCCTCTCTGCTGGAGCAGGATTACCTAAGATTTATATCTGTCCTTGTGCAAAGTGCAGAAATCTCCAATGTCTCCACACTAAATCGCAGTCTTAAACTTGGATCACATCCCACTTTCCAATCCTTTGATATTTTTTCTTGTGATCCAGGATAAATGCTGTAGCCATCTCTGAGAAATAAAAAGGAATGTCTTACACTTATTTACATCAACCCCAGCAGAGGCAGGGGCCTTTGCATGCAAATATGAATGAGACCCAAAGTTTGATTTTCATGATACAGTGGAAAGAATCCTTAGGGTTTTTTCTCTCTTTTTATACAAGTTTTAATATGGTCTGAAACCCTCTGCATCAGAGAAGCATTTTAAAAAACAAAACAGATGACTGACAAAGTGAGATTCAGTTTCTCTGGAAATGTAAGGAAACTTCTTTTCCAAAACCTGGAAGAATGTCAATGAAGATATAATGTGTATGAGATTTTGAACCTCCACAACAAAATCAGCAGCAGAAATTTTGTTATGGGAATACAGCATGGGACAGAACTGGAGTTTCAGCTTGCTGATGCCAAGTGCATTAAGAAATCCTGTGAAGAGCAAAGACAAAAAATAGGCAGTTTGAAATGCCATTTGCAAGGTGCTTGGCTTCTCTGTAATGCAAATACTCATATAAAATATGCAGGAATGTGGTTTTTTCAGGTTTGAATGGGAAGAGGAAATTGATTTACAAATTCTGACTGGAATAGGAACCTTAGAGCAAGACTAAAGACAAAGCAACTCCCTGCACTCCTGTGTGGAGTGTATACGGAACGCAGCCGCCTCTTTCTGTGGGAACTGCTTTGATTTTTGTGCTATTACAATGTAATCAAGGTGCTCAACAGTGTAATTAAATACTAGGAATTTTGCTCTTTAGTGATCCTCAGATTACTATAATCTTCTTCATGGCTGGTCTTGGGCAACTGGCCTTTCAGTGGTGTGCCTTCAAAGGGCCTTTTATATTTGTGGAGGGGTGGAAGTCAGCTCTGCTCGAGGTGTGCTCTCTCTGTCCGTGGTAGTCTGGTGGCTTCACACAGGTGTTCCCATCTGGCTTTTGAGAAATCTCAGCCCTCAAGGTTTCAGGAAAATCTCTAGGTGTAGGATCTGGGTAGAGGATTTTCTCATAAGTGATCCTGGTTCCCATCTGTATCTGTGGGGCCAAGCAGAGAGGAAAATCTACCTCTTGCCTGCAGAAGGAGGGAGAAAATGTGAGCATGCCCACATGCACACAATTTCCATGGCCCTGTGCGAGAGAGACTGAGGCAGTCCTAACTCAAGGACAAAGCAGTAGATGCTACACATAAACAGGAATTATAGTACTGAGACCTGAAATACACTCTGTTGATTCTGGGATAGGCTTTTAACAAAGCTTTGTTCTTTACCTCCAGAGCTCTTGATGTCTGTTTGGTCAGTTGTTTTTCTGCTTGATGGGCTTTTCTATGGGAAGAAGCTAAACACTTTTTCCTTTTTAAATTTAAAAAAGCATAGATGCTCTGCCATTTCAGGCACAGTCTGTTTGTGTAAGGAGTGTGTAATTTTCTTTTATTGTTTTCAAAAACAAACACTTGGCTTTCTACTTTTAAAATATTTTCAGAATTAAATATGTTATGTAGTAATTCTGAGGCTCTGGGGGAAAACTGCATTAAATCATCAAGACCACTTCCATGCAACACAAAGCTGAGTTTGTCCCTACAGGGAAGATATACAAAATAAACATTGGATGTTGGTGAAAAGGCCAAAAATTTTTTTCTCCTAGTTAAACCTACATAAATCACTTTCATATCAAAGACACTAACATGCAAGCACTGATTCCCATAATAATGTGACAAAGTAAAAAGCAAGAAGCAAAAAGAAGGCAATCTTTACCCTTTGTACTTAAGAAGGATTGCAATAATTCCTTTTGTATATTCCAGCAGCTACAAACTAAGATAAAAAGTATAACCAGAGGCAGATAATGTCCTTTCTCTCTCAGGGAAAGAACAGTAAACTATGCTTCTGTTCTCTCCTAACTGGAACATCTGTTCAGTCCCACTCAGGTAAAGCTGCTGTTTAGGGCTGCTCTCCAGGGCTCTCCTGATCTCTGCTGCAAAACCACTGAAGGTTTGAGCAGCAGTAACACAGACAGCCTGGCCTCCTCCTGATTCCTGCTGCTGTGGCAAAGGAGGAATATTCAGATTTAAAGGGCAGTCCAGCCTCACAGTGCCACTGGAGGCCATGGCAAAGCAGGACCCTGTAGTGCCAGAAGAATCACAAAAGCAAAACTTCACTGGAGCTTTCCAAGAAATGTCACCTGGGACTGTGAGGAGGTCAAGTTGTAAACTGGGGGTCCTTACAGAAAGGTGTGCAAAGGTGAGTGCAGGTGTGAAAACCATGAGAAAGAAGAATGGTTGTTGGAGGCAGAGAAAATCCATCTTGAAACAGAAAGTTGAAATAATCTAGATAATTCCCTGCAACCATTCCTGGATTTTTCCTTCACTCTTTGAAAGTTCAGTTCAAAGTAAAAGAAGTCCCTAGGCAGGCTTTCCTTTCTCTGAAGATTCTGTCTCATTTAAGAGCCCAGTTTGAGCAGCTCCAGTTGTGAGTTTCTTCCACTTTTAGTGTTTTCCTGTGGTGTTGACCCTGTCAGGCTCATTGCTGCTGCTATATGAAGAGCATGGAAACAGTAAAGGCAAAAAATTCCCAACCAAGTTTTCTAAACATACCATATTGTGAAGAGGCATCAATCACCTCCTTTCTGTGCTAACAAGTTATTAAAAAAAGAAAGTGCTCTGGTGGAAGCAGATAAAAATGACACTTTTTAACTGTCTCACTTGTTACCACAGTGATTCTTGCATTTATGCTACATCTGCTACAAAGAATGAAAAAAAGTATTTTACTGTAGGCAAAGAACAATCTGGAAACAAAATCATGTCTTAAAATCTAGAGCTAAACTTTCTTTAAATTGTACTTCAGTTAAAAATAACAGCCGGTATTAGTAAACCAAACTATATTCCAGTTGAAAATAGTCAAACCAGAACCAGTCCAACAAGGGAACTGAAAATGCAGCACTTAGAGCTTATAGAACAGGTTTAGGCTGCTTGAAGGGATAGCAGGAAGTGATCAGCCAGATCAGGATTGTGATTTCCTTTGCAAATGATTTCTAGGTGGAGATGTGGTGAGTGCTTTTTGTTCTACTAAAGGCAGTAGCCAGAAGCAGTGGGGGGAAATTAACTAGCCAGAAGCAGCATAAAAAAATTAACTATGACAAGGTAAGATAATTAGCAGATGCTATCAAGACAGAGTGATAAGATGTGATTAAAGACATCTTTAAGCCACTTCCAGGCCTCTCCCTTTTGGAGAAGTGGCTAAGAATGCAGAGATGGTTTCATTACACCCTTGCCGTGGGCAGCCAATTCCAAGTCAAAACTGACTGCAACCTCTCCCATTTTCCAGGAGACTGAGCAGAGGAAGGTATCTTGCTCCCCCATCCTCACACCATGCCTGCTGCACAAAGGGCTGGAGGGGCATGGTAAGGGTGTCACACAGCCAACATGCTAATATTTAGATTTTGAGAGAAGTTGCTTGTGTAGGATGTACTTTACCTCACAGATTTAGTCCCCTCCATCTAGCTAACAACTTAGGTTAGCTTATGGTGAGCATTTTATGAAACTCTCAAAGAGTTTTGTTTGCCCCAGAGAAGCAGCACAGGTGGAAAAACATGACTATGGCAGAGTACTGTGGCACAGCAAGGGCAAAGTTTGGAACAGAGCTGAGCTCATCCAGCTCCCAGCTTTGTCCTCTGCCTGCAGAGGCTCCAGCCACAAAATTACATAGGAGTGTCCTGAATAAAAGGCAATGCCCAGCCCTTGGAAGGGGACCCAAAAGGGGGATCAGGAAAGAAGAGATGAAAGGACAGACTTCCATGCAAGGAGACTAACCAGGCAGGTACATTCTGAGACACAGATCAGTTTGGTTTAATGCATTTAATCTTGCTGCCACAACACACCCCAAAGCCTTTATCTTGGTCCACAGCTTATATGATGAACAATACTTCTCTGGGAAGTAGTAAATATGGTATTTTGCACTTCTCAAGAATGGAAAGTTTTATGATACTGTAGACAGAAGGTACAATCAGTTATTAATGTGTCATTTAATATGCAAATATCCCATGCAAACATACCCAAACTCCATCTTTATTATATAGTGGCATTGAGAATGGAAATAAAAATCATATTTGGTCAAACTATGCAAATGCAAGAGATAATGACTAATTTTCAGGTTAGTCACACATGACTACACAGACATTTACTGCTGTTGCTACAAGTAGGCAAGAGACTTTCTAACGATACTGTACATGTGTATTTGGCTTCAAAAAATAACAGAAATTAAAGATAACTCAATAGTAAATGGAACATGTTTTGTATCTGATGAGCTAGCATTGCAGGGAAAGTTTGATTTCCTGTTTTTATTTGTTTTGTGCAAGTTAAGTTCTTATCATTAATTATATTAGATTAACATTTTGGGGTGTGTCTTTTTAATAAAAAAAAAAATAAAAGAAAGTGCTGGCACAACGATGGCTGTTCTCAGACATAAAACACATGCAGAACAAATTGACCAAGGTAAGGGCTGTAGATTAGCAGAGGAAAGTATACTTCTGGTGATAATCAAGTGTATTTGTTTAATAACAATACTTGCCACTATTACAATAATCACCTAAAGTTTTGAAGTGCTCATTTCCTCCCTGTACTGTTTGCCACTTCAGGAGGTGTGGACACTGTTGGGAACAGAGAAGATAAGAGCGATCACAGAGATTAAAGGAGAACTTCTCAGTCAGGGAGCCCAGCTGTGGGAGCAGTAGATGGAGAGCAGCTCTGGCAGGACATGATGGGAAGCAGCTCTGGTAGGACTCTTGTGGTGGGATGGGAGGCAGGTGCTCTCTTAGCAGGTTAATGCATAGACAAAGTGTGAAAGGTCTTGCACAGGTGGTGTTTTTGGTGAGATATCACCAAGTATTTAGTGGCCTTGGTGGTTTGCCATTGGCTTGATGGAAAACTCTAGAAAGGGCGCTCCAGAGGTTCAAGTTTGGGAAGAAGGGTTTGACCCACATGGGAATCAGACTCCTAGAGCACATCCAGTGAATCAAAACCTTGGTACTGCTATAAAGCCCACTTGTGATTCCCACTCTAAGCCCCTACATAGTCAAACACCAGCCACTAATCTGGATCCTGAACAAGAAGTAGCTCACTTCTCTTTCTTCTCAAAGAATCCTTTCTCCCTAGAGGTCTCACAAAGGGGCATTTGACATACAGGGAAGCTTTGTGGAGAACCAAAACCCAGGACTTCCCTCATGTGCTGAAGCACTTGTGTTTTGTTAAGAACTTGACACAGGTTTGCCCCCTGCCCTGTGTCCTCAGCTTTATCCTAAGCAGATCCCAAAGTGCTCAAAGATGGCAGTGGACTGGCACTCACCTTCAGCCTGGGGAAGACCGAGGGGAGACCTCATTGCAGTTACAACTTCTGCAGGAGGGGAAGAGGAGCAGCAGACACTGATCTCTTGTCTGGGGTGACAGTGACAGGGTCTGAGGGAAGGGCCTGAAGATGCGTCAGGAAAGGTTTGGGTCTGATATCAGGAAAAGGTTCTTTCCCAGAGGATGGTTGAGCACCGGAACAGGCCCCCCAGAGGCAGTGCTCACATCTCCGAGCCTGACAGAGCTCAGGAAGCGCTTGGACCATGTTCTCAGACACACGGTGCGACTCTCGGGTTGAGCGGCGCAGGACCACGAGCTGGACTGTGACGACCCATCCTTGTGGGGCCCTTCCAACCCGGCATTCAGCGACTCCGCGGCTCCCCGCACCCCTCCAGAGGCACACGCCGGGCCCCGAGCCAGCAGGGTGGTCTCCTTTCCGCGTCCCTCACGGCCGCCCCGCCCCGCCCCGCCCTCTCTCCCTCGCTGCCTCCCTCGGCGGCCGCTCCCGGGCGGGGCGGGGCCGAGCCCCCTCCCCGCGGCCCGCAGCCCCCGCCGTCACGTGGCCGCCGTGTCACGCCGCCCTCCCGCCCCATCCCGCCCCCGAGTGTCCCGGGGCGCTCGGCGCCGCCGCTCCGCCCTTCGGCAGCGCCGCGGATCGCTCGGTGCGCGGCTCCCGGCACAGCCGCGCCGGCGTAGCGGGACGCGGGCGCTCCATGAGGTGAGGGCGCGGCGCGGGCGGCGGGCGCGGCTCCGAGCGCGCTCGGCGGCGGCGGCGGGCGCCGTGAATGGGGCTTTGTGTGCGGCGCCCACCTGCTCCCGCCTCCGCCGCCCGGCGCGGGGGGCTCCGGGCGCTGCCCCGGCGGAGCCCGGGCGCGGAAACCTCTGAGGGGCGCAGCGGGAGGGAACTTCTCCCTTCCCTTCGCCGGGCGCTGCCGGAGCGCCCCGTTTGCCCGGTGTGGGGGAGCGGGGAGCAGCGGGGGGACGCAGCCCGTGACTCGCTGCCGCTTGACTGTTTGTTTTCATTTAGTCCGTAGTTTATGTTTTGTTTGCCGTGTTTCGTTTTGTTTCCTTCTCGAGATGCGTGGCGGGCAGTGACAGCTGCCCGCGGGGTGAGGGAGGGCACGGCCGGCTCACGGCCCGGCCCGCCCGCAGAGGGGGCTCCGCGGGTCCCCGGCCCCGAGCGGAGCCGCCCCGGGCTCGGGGTCCCGGGTAGAGCGCGACCGGCTGAGCCTCGGCAGCGCTGTGCCGCTCCCGGGGCACCCTGGCGGGGATGAAGTCCTCCCGGGGGTCCCTCGGAGTCCTCCCTCCCACCAGAAGGGTGGCCCCGGCTGTCCCGGGCTCTCCCCGGGCGCTTGGTGGGAGCCCGTGGAGGGCAGGGTGCTGCCGGGCTCCGCCGCTGCCCCCGGCGCGCTGCCGGCCGCGCATCCCCGTACCCCGCGGGCGCGCAGGCTTCCCACGGCAGCGCGGGCTTAAAAGATCCAGGTTTTCTGTTGCTGTTAAAGAAAAGATTAAGTCGTCTGCTTTGAATAGCATCGAGTTTAATCGGGAACCTGTGCTTCTAACTTCTCACAGGGCATGCGGAAGATTTATCTTCCTCTCGCACAGCGTTTGGCAGCACAAGCCTTCTGCAGTCTGCTGTTGCCACTTGTGACATTCTTAACTTTCCCCTTGTGAAAAGAGTATGCTTTAACAGCGTTGCAGGATCGCTAACGAACTCTCCCGTTTGCTTCTATAATAAGTATGAATGTGCTTACTACAGCACTGATGTAAAACACTTCCAGTCTGCTGCTACTTTCGTAGAAGCTGAAGCCTCTTTTTCCTTTTTCTTTTCTTCTCCTCTACCCTAGCAGGTTGTAGATTAGCTATGTCATTTAAAAAAAAAAAAGATCAAATGCCAAAAATTACACATACATCATGTTAGAAAGGTTTCTGGTGTCTAGGATTAACTAGGAGTAACTGAATTTAGTAAATATCTGTCAATGACCTGCTTGGCTCTTGTCTTGGGACACTCATGGAAAGCTGTCAATGAGATTTTATTTACTAATAGAAGAATTGCATAACAGCCATATGAACCAGAGTGAAAGAGCATTTTGAGTAGAACAATGCGTCATATGAGCACAGGGTTCCCTTGATTTGAAGCCAAGCTCAGTGCCAATAAGTCACTGTGCAGTAGCAGACACCCATTCTTCCCGTCTAAAAATATTGGCCCTCTGCTATTCTTTTCCCTTTCTAAGAGTGCATCTGCTAGCAGAGCAATAAAATGTTACCTCCTCCCCTCTATTTCCCTGAAACAAGAGATGGGTGGATAACATCAGGTGAAGAAGACACTAGATGGGAGGCTGCTCATCTTATGAAGTGATGTAAGCATTTAATCACTTGCTTGCCTCATATCTTCCTTTTTTTTTTCTTTCTGTATGTTCAGTTTTCCTTCTCCCCCTCTCTGATGACTTTATGTGTTTTTTGTGGGAGAAGCAGTGATTGGAGAAACATGAAAGCTACTTCTTGTGTAAGGTCTTGGTAATTTCTAAATCCTGCTGCAACAATACCCTAATCACAATCTTTTGGGAGCTGATTGTGGTCTAGTTCTTTTTGCACAGGGATAGTGCTTGAAATAAACATAGAGAAAAAAAAAAAAAACAAGGGAAAATAGAACAAATTCCAAGCTTTAGTGCCTTGCTTAATGGCAGACATATAGAGTATTAAAAATTCCAGGGTAGAAGCATGGTAATCCATAGCATCTTCTGGAGTTATAGATTTGAGCAGCTGGCTCCTGCTGTGTGTGTACCTCTTGCATGTCTGAGAAGCCTACCCACTTGCCAACATTTTTGGAGCCGCTGTGGATGCATACAGGTGATAGATAGCTCTGTTTTTGAGGTAGCTTGGGTTTTGCTTTCAGAGTTCTCAAACCTGGCTGCTCCTTATATTTAGAGTCATCTGATCATGAGCTTTTTAGGGTTCAGAGGGAGTAATGCAAAGAGGTATCATTCTGGTAATATGTTAGAGCAATAATAATATGTAATATGTTGTCACTGCCCAGCTGACAGAGACATGCCAGTCACTGGCACCTTGGACTAGCTGACAGTCCAGGTACTTGCCAAGGACTACAGGAGTGGAAGCACACAGCAGTGAAAGAATGCATCCTTCCCTCGTGTTGAGGTCCTGAACAAGGTGGCCAGTAACACCTGGAGGTGGTGGTGGTGACCTGTGTGCTGAACTTGAGATGGTCACATCTTAGGGAGAGCCTCATGGTTAGTGCATTTTCCTGGGAAGTTTTAGGTCTTGACACATCCTTCCTCTGCAGGCAGAACTTGCATTTTAGATGAATGCTGTAGTAACTTATGTACATTTTCTAAAGCTGTCATAGTCTTTTGGTTTTCTGCCTGGAAGCCACTGCCAGTACTGAAAATACTGTAAAACAAGATGAGTTTTATTTTTTTCCCCTCCCACATGAATCTGTTGGTAGAGGAGAGAGAAAGCCAAATATGTTCACTCATTACAACACAAAAGAATTTGTGTGCTGGTCTGCCTGTGACTCTGTAACTTCAAGGAACTGAGCATGTTCCATTTCTTTTCTCATAACTTTTGAGAGGCAGGGAGCTACTGTTAGTTCTTGCAGATGTCTGACTTCCCAAAGGCACTTTGGAACACCCTGAAATATCTCTTTAGAGTTTTGATGCTTGAGTACTTTCTGAGGACCTTGTTTACAACTACTTGCCTGAGACACCAGCATGTCAACTCTAAGGGATATGTGAAGATTCCTAAGTCTGTGAAGTCTGGGAGAACTATCTTAAACACTGTATCCTCTTCTTCAATATTTATACAGCACCTAGTGCTGCTGCAATTGAATATAAATTTCAAAAACCTGAATAAAATCAGGAAAAAAAAAAAGAAATCACTTGATTATCATTAAGATCACAGAATGGCTAAGGTTTGAAGGAGCTTCTGGTGCTCATCTAATCCAGCCCCTCTGCCAAGGCAGGTTCAGCTGGAGCAGGTTGCACAAGATCGTGATCAGGAAGGTTTTGAATATTTCCAGAAAGGAGATTCCACAACCTCTCTGGGCAGCCTGTTCTAGTGCTGTCACCCTCAAAGTAAATAAGTTATTTCTCATATTCAGATGGAATTTCACATGTTTCTGTTTATGCTTGTTGCCCCTTGCCCAGTCACCAGGAATGTCTGACCCCATTGTCCTGACACACATCTTTAAAATAGTTGTAAGCATTGATAAGATCCCCTCTCAATCATCTCTTCTCCTGGCCAGACAAACTGAACTTTCTCAGCCTGTCCTCATGAGAGAGATGCTCCAGTTCCCCAACCCTCTGGACCCTCTACAGAAGTTCCTTACCTTTTTGAGCTAGGGAGCCTGGAGTTGGACACAGCACTCCAGATATGGCTCACCAGAGAAGAGCAGAAGAACCTCCTTCAGTGTGGTCCACACTATTCCCAAAGCACCCCAAAATGCAACTAGACTTCTTGGCCACAAGGACATACTGCTGGCTCACATTTAACTTGTCCAGCATGACTCCAGGTCCTTCTGGACAGAGCTGGATTTCAGCAGCCTAAACCCTAACCTGTGCTGGTCCCTGAGCTGCAGCACCCACACCTGCCTTTGTTAACTTCATGAGGTTCCTCTCTGCCCAGCCTGTCCAGATCTCATTGGATGTCAGCATAGATACCATTCCACAAATATAATTTACCAAATGTAGGTGTTAATCTTGCTGAGGTCCTGCTAGTTCATAGCACTGAGAGTCTTCTAGAATAGAAAAGATCTGAATTTTTAGTCCTTTTTATTGAAGATTGAAACCACATGAAGCTCTAAAGTTTCGAATAATGTTGAAAAAGATGCTCAGTTTTCATCAGCTGAAGGGTAGATAGTCCTATTTACGCAAGGACTTGGTAGCTGAGAAGGGGAGCTGTGTTATTAGCACAGTCTCTGAAGGTATTTCTAGATTAAAGCAGGTTCCAGTAGGATACCCTTCCAAAATATTAATGGGAGTGGGGATTGCCAAGTGTCTTAGGTAAATTGCTTTGATATTCCTGTCTTTCTGATTTCACCCCTAATAGGTGACTGCTCTGCCTCAGGCTGTTTCAGAATATTAATCCATAAAGTCATGGATATATCTCTTCATAGATTTAATGTTGCAGCTGTGCAGTTTGTTGTGTTTGATGGTTCTGAAGAACATCGAGTTGAATGGCTGATAACAGAGTACTAGGAAGTATAAACAAGTACTAGCTGTTGTTATCCATGTGTGTTTCTGATTTAAGAACTGACATTTCAGAAGTGGGACTCTAAGGCATTTTTCTCTATTGCTAATTGTTGTAGATTCTTTATTTCCAATCTCATCCAGTTGAACTGAATACTGAATGTAGAAAAATCTTCAGGTCTCCACCATGTCTTCTGTATGATCAAACTAAAGAAGATGGTCTCAATGTTAAGGACCATGCAAGCATGTGTGTGTTTGTTTTAGGGACAGGAAAATTGAAGGCAGAGAAGGAACATCAGTATGTCCCAGTTCATGCAACAAGTCTTGTCTCTTTTGTTGTGCCTGGGTGTATGCTGATAGACACTTCCAAACAAAAGAAGGGGAGTGGGACTGGAATAAAATCGTGTGCAAGGAATGAACGACAAATTTACCTGGACTTAATCTGAGATAGAATTTGCCCAGAGTCCTGTCTAATATGCCAAGTAGACAAAGTAGGGCAATGCCACATTTTGATTTTCTCTAACCTGCTCCTGTTCATTGTGTGTAAGGCCTTGTTGGTGCTAGCTTTCTTCTGGCTGTCTAGAGCTGCATTTGAATACACAGTTTAAACAAACTGCACGTAATCCCAGACTGACTATTTTGCCTGGGTTTATATTGTCTGTGTGGCATCCTCAGAGGCTGGTACTGCTTCAGCTGAATCCATTAAAACAAAATTCAACATTTGCAAATTCTGAATATCAAAGGAAGTGTAAGAGTAAAGAATTGATACAAATGTCCTGGAGAGAGGAGTGATAGCTAGTAGATTTGTTAGTGTTGCGTCATCTGTGCTGCTCTAACTTCTGGGCTCAGATGCTTAAATTTGTACAGTTCAGCACATCCTTGCCAGTGATTTGTGAGCAGATAGAGGGAATGCACTAGGTTACCCAAGGCCCTTGCTATCTCTGATGTCGGATTCTGTTTAGAGTGGGATTAACTGTATATAAATCACTCCCACTCTTGTGTAGTGCTTGGGCTTCCCAGTGCATTTTTCAGTGCGTTTTCATGAGTAAGTAATAGTAGATTAACCAAGCCAAGAATTATTTGTCTTTATAGGTAACACTGAGTTTATAAAATTCTGTTCCATTTGACTTTTCCTATGATAGGAGGGCGGTGGGTTACTCAAGATGGAAAAACTGAGTTGTGTTGATAAAGAGCGGGGAGATGTTCCTCTAGCATTTGGTCACATCATACATGCTTCTCTGATTTGGCCCGAGAACTGGAAGAATATGTTCAGCTGGGTGGAAAGAGGAAGTAGTCAGGGAAGGTGGAGTGTTGGGTGGATTATTGTGTTTTTAGGACAGAATGGGCTTGCTGCATTTATGGGAGCAGCCAAAGAGGCTGAGCAATGGCTAATACCTCCAGGCAGTACTGTGACTTTGGCCATGTTAAAGACCAGCTTGGGTTGGAGCACATTCTTGGTGTTGTGTAGGTCAGGGAAGCTCAGGGACGTGAAGCATTTGTGAAGTTGGATACTGAGGGTGATCAGCAGAAGGGATGAATTAGTGTTGATGCCTCTGGCTGCTTTGCAGTGCTGGCTGCTGCTAGGCTGTGCTTCTGGGTCAGACCTGGGCTTGTGGTTTAGAAAGTGATCATCCAGAGGATAAATGATGGTGTGCTTTGGGGGAAGATGCTTCTGGGGCCTCTTATTTTCCCTGTGAGAGTAGTTGTAGTCACAAGAGGAGGATATAAGTGTACAGCAGCAGGAGAACTCTTCCACACTCCAGACTCTTTTTTCATTTCCCCCACACCTCCACGTGTGTTGCCAGATCTTGCCTAGAGTCTGTAAATCTTCCCTGTAACCTTTCAAGATTGAAAAAGTTTTTTTGGAGTGTTTTTGGGAGGGGAAGGGGAATTTAGTTGAAACATTAGTCATGCTTTACTGCACAAGAGCTCTGTGTGAGATGGAGGCTTCTCAGGGTGTTCTGAAAGAGGTGTAAGATTTTTGAGACCTAAATTAATTGAATTCAGCACTTATCAGTGAGGAGTCACTTATTAGCATGAACACTGTGCATAATATAAAGTTTTACTGTAAACTTCCAGTCTTGCTTAAGGAAGCTAAGTCTTTTCCTTGCTGCATCACTGGATTTTGGCCCCCTCAAGGAGTTAATTGTAACATTGTTTGAAAGGCCTTGCTCTGATTTTAATGCAATTTAAGGAAAGCGAAAAAAAATGTCAGTATTGTTGTTTACTGTGGTTTGCACAAATCTCACTATAAATCAGCGGGGAAGATTATCCTAATCTGTTTCCTACATTTAAACCTAAATATTGTACTGTGTATTAAAACACAGTTGCAATGAAATTATTGAGGCCAAAGATTGCCACCACTTCAGTGTCTCTTGTTCTAGCTAGACAGGTTTACCACCTACCTAAAGATGTTTTCTGTGGCTTGTATTCCTCAGGGCTGTTTCTTGACATTAAGCTAAAGGAAGATGAGATAGAGAACCAGATATTTAATTTTGGAGCTAATGGTTAAAAGCACGTGATCAGCATTAGCTGTTGAGAATCCCTGGAGTTAAGCACTTATCTGCTGCTAACTTGCTGCAGCTATGAAATGACAGCGCTCAGTATTTATTACCACATTCGTTCTGAAAGCAGAGAAATGCCACTATTAGTAGAGATTGCTTCTTGTAAATACCTGTGATTCACTGCAGAAATATCGTTTTGAAGTGTCTTGATGCTCCCTGGTGAATTTCTAGTAGTCACTTCCTATCTTGTAAAACAGGAGAGTAATTTTAATGGCGCTTCCTTTATCCCCCCTCTGGCAAATGAACAGTTGTCATAAAGCTCCACTGAATCAGGATGCTGACCTCCTTTTGCATCAGTTCCAATAATTGCACCCTTTGAGAGGGGACTTCCTCCTTTAAACAGTGACAAGAAAAGACAGCCCTCACCACTTCATGCATTTTTATCTCTACAGTTGAAGGTTATGGGTATTATGATGCACAAACTGTCATCTTAATGTTTGTGTTTAACTGCATCGTATAGAAAAAATACAGATGTGAAAAGCACACTAAGCTTGGGAATGCTGTTTTTGTGTGCTTGAGCATGCTTTTTTAATTATGCTGAGGATTTGAGTTTCATATTCAGTGCGTAAAATGTGCTTTTTTCCTTTCTCACAAGAGGGAGAGTAATGTATTAGGAGTGCTTGCAAAACTTGTTAGTTAGACTCTCCTACAGGTTCCTCAGAGAAGAGGGTCCAGCTTTGCAGCTGCTCTGTGTACCTACAAGGAGTTTTCATCTCTCCCACAGCTTTGTAGTTAAGCACTTTGTCTTCCTTGGGAGCTATAATAAGTCTTTTGTCCATAGGAGCCAAAAATGCTGAGGGAGTGGGAAGGGGAAAGACAGCCTACAGCAGACAATTCTTTGGCAATCTGTATGTGAGGAAAGATTTCTTGTTTTCAATTCCCTGTGCATGGGATTTATTTATACTTCATTAACCAGTCCAATTAAACAGATTACTTTTTTTAATTCAAAGTATATTTAAGTTGTAAAATACAAAGTCCTGTTAAGTTCTGGGTTTTGAGTGATATTGTATAATGTTTCACATCTTTAAAGTTTGTTCTTTTTTCTTCATAAAATGTGGGGGTTATTTGGTTTGGTTTGATTTGGGTTTTTATTGCTGGTGTGGTATGTAAAGAAAGCCAGGTGTGTAATGGAATTTGTCTTGCCTGTGCCCTAGCATTTGCAGTTCTCATCATCCTTGATGTTAGTTTAGGAGATCACTGGGCTCTTGTTGAGGTTCAGGCTCCATTCCAGTGCAGGTTATGACAGCTGTAATTTAAAACTTTCTCAAAAGTTTTGGTAGGTGTAGCAGAAACAAAGTGGTATGCTTCTCTCACAGCAGTCTGAAATAATTCCTTCTTTTTGATTGTTCAGGGATTTTTTTGTTTCATTTTGTTTTGGGTTTTTTTTTTTACTATTTTACAAATACTCTTTTCATGCAGGAAAAAGCTAAGAAATTTTCATCTAGGTCAGGAAGTGAAAAGGTTCTGCAAAATATATTTTCCTTTTTGTTTTTGCCTGCTAAAGAATTAAACAACATGCCACAAACCCATTCTTCTTGTAATTAAATGCAAGAATTTTGAATGAAGCACCTTGTTCATATACCTGGATGCAGTCAGGAATCTGACATGATTTGAAAATGACTGCTTAATTAGAGTTAGAGTAATTTAATTCAATTTAATGTTCTTTTAACCACTTGCAGAATTAGCTGTCCAGATTACCTACTGCTGCTTACTGGAGAGGTGAAGCTTGTGGGAAATGTGTTTGTGTGTATTTGGTGTAAGGGACTTTTTTGTTTGTTTGATTTGTTGGTTTTTGTTTTTTTTAAGAATTGTACTTGAGTTTTGAATTTGTCTTAAATCACTGTCAAATAAATATGGGGTTGAACTAAATAACATGTTTACTTAGCACTGATTGCTATTTCTGAACGGTTGTTAGGGCTGTATTTTGTGGAAGCATTCATACGCATATATATTCTACTAAGTGTGCTGTGCAATTGGATTTTTAAAACTCATGGTAGAGTCATCATATAGAACAAAGCAACTTGCCTTTAATAATGAGATGTACTTTTATGAAACAGCTGAATCTCACTTTGGTTGTCAAGCTGTAATCTACTGTTTCTGAAGAGTGATGTAAAACATAGTGACCCTGCATGACCTATTTGAATTTATGCTTCAGTCCATATTTCAGTTATTTATTTATCTGACTAGACTTGTAAAACTTTTTCTACTTTTTTTTCTAGGGTGGAGAGAGGAAGTTTATACAGCTGAACATCCTTAACTTTAAACTGTTCCTTCAGAAAGAATTTGTATAGCAGCTAAAACTTGTAGATGAAAGCAACTAACTATTTCAGCAAGCGTACCGTAAAACTAGAAATGTGGAACATTTTTATCTAGGTGTGTTTGCCAATCCAGATGTTGCTCTCTCATTATGATTTTCTGCTGTGCTCTAGGAAAAAGCACATTGCCATGCTGCTTTAATGTGCTTTCACCATTATGTTGGATTGGCAATGTGTGGTATCGTTGAAGTTTTCTGTAGGAAACTTGCTCTAGACACCCACTTTCCTCTGTGAGAGTTTGCAGCTTGTCTGTTAGGTTAGTTTTTTATGTTTGTTCAACTGCTGCTTTCCTTCATATGGAAGGGAGGAAGGGGGAGCACAACTGTGATAATGCACTGCCAAGTTTCAAGCAGCTACATACAGTTTCCCCCTTATGGGGAAGAATCCAAAACAATTCTTCCAGCAATAACCTCTGTCTTGCTCAGGAGATTCTTTCTGCTGTGTTGTTTTGAGCTGTCCTAGTATGTGTCCTGCAAGATTGAAGTACAATTTAGAGTTTGGTTAGTGGTTGTACTTGTGCATAGAATAATGGTGTTATTTCTGCTACCCAGTGCAGACCCATGGTGGTAGGATGGTGGAGTTTTAATGAATGACTTTGCATGCCTAATTATGATTTTGCACAATCCATTTTTACAAATGGCTCTTCTGGTGATAATATTAAAATAGGCGGTGGTCAGAGGAATCTGCTCATGTTGCTGATCTAATTATGTGGAGATGTAGTTAATATAACATGATACACAGCTTAGTTTTTGGTGAGCGTTTGTTCTGTTGTTCAGTGGTCAGATTTAGGCTTACTTCTAAGTTTAGAGAAACAGTTAGAAAGGTTCCCTTAAGTGGCTGTTAATCTTTTTTTAGAGCTTGAGGGCTAAATCCTCAAAGACTGATAGGGGTATGCAAATTCAGTTGTGACTTGCCTGCCAGTGAGCTGAATGGTATCAAGTTGGAATCTTACTTTCTTTCTTTTTTGTTTAGATATTGAAGAAGAATAAAAATCTCCTCAAAGGTTTGGAAGGTTGAATGTGATCAGCATGAAGAGCTTAAAAGCAAAGTTCAGGAAGAGTGACGTAAGTACTTCTGCTATGTTTGACTGTTGGTTTTCATGCTGGAAACAAGTTCTTCACTCCCACCTTGATAAGCTTGTAGGTTAATGAATTACAGAGAAGAAAGCACAAAGGCAACAGCTGAGTACAGTATGGAGTAGGCTGTTTCTATTTGTAGAGCTATTATCTGTTATGCAAATTAGCAGTATTTTACTACCTTGGTCCCCATAGCTGAATCATACACGTCTGTGGGGTCTGCAGAACTTCTGTTAGATTGTGCTGGTGCCCAGATTGGAACTTTGTTCCAGGTTTAGGGTTAAGCCTCGTAAGGACTTTACTACCCAACCATATTTCTGTCTAAACCTAATACCGTTCTTATCAGTGTGGTGTTTGAGCACTTAACGTAATGTCTCCCCACTCTGTGGCAGGGTTTCTTTGTCAGCAAGAATACAGGAACCAGCTGAGCAATTAGGGCAGCTGTGGTTTATCAGTTCTGGTTTGACACGAGGGGTGGATATGAGGCTTGAGCAGTGGGGAAGGAGGACATAAATAGGGAGGTTCTCAGAAGAATCTCCAGAACAGCATTTAGAGAGACATTAGGCTGCACATAATCTTGTTGGTTTTTATACAAGTATTGGTTGTTGTACAAGTATTAGTGGATACCCAATTTTGACTATTTGAAGTATTGCTTACTAATGTATGCATGCAATACTATGGAAGTGTTGCTTACAAACTTTGAAGTGTTGTTTACTATTGTATAGTAAACAATACTTCCCTTGGAGCAGTGGAACTGCTGTAGTCTAGTCCTGTTCTTGTCCTACTACTCATCCCAGGTTTTTGTGTCACTAGTAAGAAGTCTGTGAAATAGGCGGGTTTGTGTTTGACTTTCCAGATATTGTATGGAATTTCTAACAAATACTCATGATCTGTGGATAATGTAGTGTTTCATTCTTCATCCCAATTTTTTGTGCCCTTTTGAAAGAGATGATGTATTGTTTGTCATCGCCAGATTTGCATGGGGTCCTGGGGCAGCCATGTTGGATGAAGATGCTTAGGTGTGAAAATGGAGTGTCTTAAGAAGTTTTGATGTTCAAGAGTAAAGTTACACAGTGCATTGAGTGGGTGTTTTGATGTAAAGATGGTCTTACAGCACACCGTTAGAGTAATGTGCCTTTAGCCAGCTTGCACATCAGTAGCAGAAGAAGGTAGAGTCACTGTCATGGTGTGACTGCAGTTGTGCTGACTGCTGCTCAGAAGGAATTTTGTGGATTAGCATTTGGAGCAGCTGCTGAATTGGTGTCCTTGCAGCAGCACTGGTGGATGCTTCGCTCCTTCAGTTTAGCAAGAGGTATTTTTTAAAAGACTGCCTCTATAAGCAAGCTAAATATGTAAACCAATCTTTGCTTTCTAGAATGTCTAGAATATTTCAGAAATCTTCTAATTTTGGGTGCAGAGGGAAACATTTTTCACTACTTAAGCAGTATTTGATTTTGCTGGTTGCCAGATTGAATCAGCCAGTGGCACAATGTCTTGTGCCACTTCACAGCGAATAAAAATAATATCACAAGTCTCTGGTGTCCCGTCTCACTGAACTTGCCTTTCAGTTTAGAACTGCTAGAGTTCCATGGTCAGATTTTGTTGCTCCTGTTGCAATGAGCAGCAGCAATTGCTATTTTGAGTTCACCCACACCACTAAAACTTTTAATAGGCATCTGCTTGGGTAATGAGAGCGGTCTGCTGGCTAATACATGAACACACTTGGAAGTTAGGTGTGCCCATGTGTTATGATGACTTCATTCACACTTTTATGCTTCTTGGCTGGGCTGCTGCTCTGGAGCAAAGGCTAAGTGACATGTGTGATGAAACCAGACCTTGCTGTAGGAGTTCAGCCACAGTCATAAATTGCGCTGGTTCACTTATTTCTCACTTATCTAGCCCTGATAGCTTGTGTACGCCTCTCCCCAAAATCAAGGGCAGTCTGAACGTAATTGCTGGTTTGATACTACTGCTGTCTACTGGCTGGAGACAAGGTTGACCACAAAGGATTTTTCAGATACCTAAAATTTAGATATGCATCTCTAAGAGCACAACAGTCTAAATCCATGACAGTCTGGTTTCCTCTGTTTTGAAGCCAAGCCTTAAGGGCATAATTCAAGGCAACCAACTGGAGCTGTCCTATATTTTGTGCAAGATAAGCAAGGAAAATTCTCTTCACTTTCCAGAAGCTGCTTTTAGTTACAGATTTTGAGGGGGAGAAAAAGGATGCCTTTTTAATGGGAATTGGTTGTACTTGGTCTCAATTTATAAGATGTGATAACTGCTCTTGGATTGGGGATGGGGGTAAAGACAGAAGGGGTGGATTGAGTATTTTTCTCATTGCTCTCTAAAATAAATCTTTAATGTATTGTGTTTTAGAACTGAAGATGTCTTAGGGTAAGGAAGAATACCTTTGTCTGTAATCTCATTGTTAACATTAAAAAATAAGGATTAGGAAGAGTAGGAGGTAAGTCTTCAAGATGTGCATGAGAAACAGGAATTACAAACAATTCTCCAGCAGTAGGGCTGATAACATAAAACTCTGGACCAGAGTGCTGACCATGAAGGAAATTTTAGTGATGTATTGAAGCTCTCTAGGCTTTCCTGAAGTGGCTGAATTAAAAATGAATACAACTGCTGATATTCATGTATATTTCTTGGTGTCCCTGACAGAAGACATTGTTTTGGTGCTCAAATGACACCAGTCTTGATGCTTGTGAAAGAAATGGCCCTGCTCCCTCTTTTTCCACATCTGCTCTTCTCATTTTGAGGGTATCTGACCCTGCAGTGAGCCAGTTCAAGGACAAGAAGTGATGGAAAAATACATTGTGGGGTGAGTGTCAGATGGGTAACTCTCTGCTCTGTGTTACTGTAGGGTCAGCCTTGGGAGGAATGGTGGAAGTAGGAGGAACAGCAGGTCATAATTTTCTCTGGTTGTTGCTTGGTTTAGTTCCATTGTCAGATCACACCCTGAGAATACTGGTGCAGAAAGCACAAGGGTGGGCATGCCAGCAAAGATGTAGCATGAATGCACAAGTAAATAAGGCTGCTAATTTAAATATTTAGCAGGATTTATATAGTCCACAGCTGAGAGATGACAGTATGACTCTTAGACGAAGAGAGACTCCTCACTTCATGGTTTTGCTATATCTCTGTATTTCACCTGATTTATTGTGTGTGAAGCCAGCCCCATTAACTGGAGAATCCTTTGTCCTTGACACACTTAATCACTGTGAAATCCTTCCTGGGGGTGACTGTTGCCATGTGAACACGTGTGTTTGGAGAGAAGGAATGAGATTTATCGCTCTGTCACAAATGACTATTGTCAAAGCATGATGTGTAGTCACAGGAGGATGCTTGTAGACTGAGAATCTGTGAACAGAGTGCCTGGGTGGGAGCAAATGCCTAGACTGGAAGCTAGGCAGTGGTTGTGCACACTTAAAGAATGTGTAGACAACAGAAACCGCAGTCATGTCTTGACAAAGCAGCAAGTCTCTTCTGTCTGAGAAGCTGTATTTTTTCTACTCTCCCTTCTCATTATCAAACTCAAAACCTACCATTAAACACATAAAAGCTGACCACCTAAAAGGATGGCCATTTTAATTGTTGCTAGAGGCTATCACATGTAGCTCTTGAAAAAGTTGCTATAGTAATATCAGGAGCTATCACTTCAGAGCTGAATTTGTTTATATACAGTCCACAGTTTATTCACACAGTGGAGAATGAATGTCTCTGCCCAGTGGCCCTAAGTTCTTCATAGTTTCCGCTTAGAAAAGCAGATTTTGAAAAATTACAATTAAAAATATAGCTACTGATGTCTTATTAGCCTCTAATATTTGAGATTGTAGTGTTTTCTGTAGTGACTGGTCAGTTTGTGGCCTTACTTCAAAAGCATCTAAAACCTTAAACAGTGGCAAAGTGAATTTTCAAATGTATGAAGATTAAGCCAGTCTAAACATGTTTTGCCTGCTTCTTAAATATGAGGTGCTCGCCAACATTGTCAGGCACCTACACATATTTAAGTATCATCTCTTGATACCAGGATGATGTAAGTGTGTAAGTGGTTTGTTCAGGTAGACTGGCTTTTAACCATGTTCTTGGTTACTCCAGAAAAGGCATATTGTGTGAAGGCTGTCATGGTTTGGATTGTTTTCACTGTCTTAAGCCTGTCTTCACTGTAGACAAAAACTGAAAAGCTTGAGAACCCTTCTCTGTAAGTATTGAAGATCATCTGAAAAAGACATACTGCAATTTGACAGAGACCAGTTTTCTTCTAATTGCTATCTTGTTGAATGAACAAGAAGATTAGAATTGGGATTTGTTTCCAAATACCCTCAATACTGAATAATTAAAGTAGTAGAGTGTCTTTTAACATTGAAAATTTATTGTGCAGTTCACCAAAAAAATACCTAATGTCAGAAGCAGAGCCGAGACAGGCTGGGATTCCCCAATGCTACTTACCAGCTTTAACTTCTGGTATTTCTGGAAATGCCTGTATGTTGTACTGTTACATGGGTGTTGAGAAGTTTGCAGTTCTAATGAAAATTTCTGCTTTTTGGCCCTTGCTGTGGTCATTGTTCCATAAATCTCAAAATGATGAAGCAGTTAGGTATGTTGTAGTATAAAATCTTAATCTAGACACTATGCTAATTAAGCCTTGGCATTTTTTTTTAGTGCTGAATGTTTGAAGTAGTGAGTTTACATTTAGCAGTTTCTGAAGTATAAAAAGCTAACCTGCTTGGGGGTTTGGAATGGAAAGATTGCTGGGACACATTCAATTAAAATCTGTGTTCCTGTATGTTCTGGGCTGAATGTGTGGGAGAACAAAACTTGGGTGGGGCAACTTGAAAAGTAATAAAGCAGGATCTCCTGCAGACAGCCCTTAAATTGCTCTGTCCATTGAAAGCTACAATTAACCTAAAAAGTAGCATGTGATTCAAATTTCAGTATCTGCTTTGTACATAGATACTTTCTTTCAGGGTAATTGTGACAGAAGACCACCGCATACCAAGTTCTCTCTGGCAAAAAAATCGAAGCGGCAGTGTTGTTTGACCATTGGGCGCAATTACTTAGAAAATGAACTACTGAAGCTTGCTTTTATTTCAGTATCCTGCTTTTATTGTGTGTTGGATTGAATCAGGCTGAAACACATCATCAAGTCTGTAGGTTTTGCTCAGTTTACTGTGTTCTTCAGAAGTAATCTCTGATTCTACCATACAGTGTGTGGTGGAGCGTTGATCTCTGGAGCATACAGATTGCCATCAACCAGTTCTTCTTGGGAATGGGAAATTGAACCTTCCTTCGTCTTGAAACAGGTGCTGTGGTTCCTGATTCTCCCTCCCTCTGTTAGGAGTCAAGAGTTTTACCTTCCACCCCATGTTCTGCTATTTGTCTTCATGCCTCCAGTTCTAAGCATACTCTGTGCTCTACACAGCTTGCTCTGCTTTGTCCAGGAAAGAAATTAAACACGTTCTGAATATATTAGACTAAGACCTGCTGATGGATCCAGTCAGTTCGGGGTGAACCTCTTGCCATCAGGTAGTGCATTTTCTTTATTATTCACAATAGGAGCATCCTCAGAGTAGATATAAAATTATTTTGTTCAGGTGAACTGTAATTCTGTGTGCAGTAGCCCTCTATGAGGGGGCCAATATCAACCCAAAAGTTATGTAGCATCTCTTTTAATAATGAAAAGAAAATGTAATGGAGAGGACAAGTGAAGACTGACAAATAAGGGTGTGGGAAAACAGAAGGGATGCAAGAAGGTCTGAAAGGGAGAAGAAAGGAGGGACAGTTGAAGGGTCAGAGTTAGTATTTTGGTAGCTGTTCTGGGAGAAGAAGCAACTGGGCTGCTGTGGATTGCCTGTTGATCATCTGTCTCTGGATGGGAAAGTATGAGAAATGTTTAAGGCTAAATAATTTGCAGATATTCTGTAAACCACCTGCAGCATCTCCAAACATTTGAGACAGAAAGGAGAGGGAATTGGTTAAATGAGAACTGTGCTGTGGTGTTTGGAATTACAGTAGACAAACCTGGGTTGGAGTTAGTTTACTTTGAATAAACACATGGTTATTTCCTTAAACAGGATTATGAAATGGAAGTGAGTAGGAAGAAGAAAGGCAAATTGGCATATACAAACTGGATAAAACTAGTATTTTTGAATCTGTTGGTAACAAGAAAGGAATCTTTTTGTGTAGAAACATTTCTTTTGTGTCCCTTTAAAGAGAGCACAAAAGTTCAAAGACCTTCCAACTTTGGAAGAATTGGAAAAAAAGTATTTGTAATTTTTTCATTTGTTTGTTTATCTTTAGTAAGATTAAAATGTAAAGTAAATAAATTTTAAAATTATAAATGAGCAGTCTGCGTGTCCTTATTGTGGAACACTATATCCCCTCTTCCTTTTTGGCACTGCTCGTGTCTGATCTGATATGAAGTTGTCTGTTAAAACTCATGTGAAAGAGAGGATTTTCAGGAGTGGCCCAGTCTTTGTGTTTGAAGGCTTTTGTCTTGTCTTTTGTTGTTAGTGGAGACAGTTTGCTGTGAATATCTGCTGTAATATTGTCTAGGGAATACAACACCCATGCACTTTTATTTTAGTGGAGATTTGAGCCTTTTCATTCTGTGCTTATATTTTGGTAGACTGTGAGAGATACAAGAAGAGAACAAATGCTAAGGAGTGAGTCAGACTGAAAGAGGTGTGTTAAATACCTTATTCCAGAAATGCGTTCTAGTGCTATTCTCCAAGAAGCTGTTCTGAGTGTGTGTAGTCCAGGAGAATATCCAGAATTAGGGACATGTCAAACCCTTTTTTGCTTCCTTGCACATTGTCACATATGAGGTGTGCTGGATATACATCTCTTAAATGCTCTGAATATCTGTGAAACTAAAGCATAGAGTAGAATCACTGTGTCAGTGGCTATTCTTCCCTGGAAATGGGAAGTCTGGACTGGTGTTGTTGTTCTGATATCTGAAGACCTATTTTGCCTATTTCAAGACCCAAATGATCTGGACAAAGCTACAGCCTTGAGCTTTTAAAAGTACTGTTAGCATTGAGCTGGCAAAAGCCATCACAGTGGAATGTGTTTTAACTGCAGCTTCAGGATATCTTAATTTCTTAGACTCACAGTTTATATGCACATTTATTGTTACTGCAGGTACTATCTCTTCCAGTATTTAGGTTGTTATGTGGATTCCATAGTTGATCTTGAAGTATTTTGAGGTAGAAAACTCTTTAAGTAGTGCTCTTATTCCACATGACACTACTGCTACTTTCTACTGTTTGGATTTTGAGAGGTGGCATTATATAACTAGCAAAACATAATCTGAAACTGGCTAAATTTACTCCTGTATGGCTAAATTTACTCCTGAGTGAGGATTCTCATTCCCCAGATATGCTGCATGTGAGTGTCTCAGATGAAATACACAGCTGACTGTCCAGAACACTTGCATTGACATGATTGCAATGGTAGAAGCAAAGGTATTTTAATAACTTTGCAACTGGTGTGGTTGCCAATGCGTATGGATGTGCCTGAAATAGCTGTGTGGTTCAGTTCATGGGTGCATACCTCTCCTCTTTCATCTTTGCTTCTTTGCTGTGTGTGGTGGAAACTTCTTAGGAATATTGCCAATTTGGGTAACCTGTCTGGTTATGCAGAGCCTGAAACAGGGCCCTTTGAAGTCAGAAGAAAGACTTCAGTCTGCTTGAAAGAGCATTGAATCAAGAACGAAAACCAAAATGCTGGCTCCATGGACACACATGGCCGGCTCCAGTGAGGGATGGATTCCCCGTCAGTGTGGCGTTAAAATAGACTTGGATATTGAAGATGCTGGGATTGGCAGGTTATCCAACAGTGGCTTCTTTTTGGGGTCTAGAGAAGGTTGAGTTTTTGTTCTTTTCCTCCAGCTTTTTTTTTCCTTTGGGGGATGATTACTTATGGCATGATGTGATTCTGTTTGACAGGAGCAATGGCAACCCACTACATCTGGTTTCAGTCTTCCCTCTTTTAATTTAATACCACTGTCCTTTGCCTTATTGCCACAGGGCTGGAGAAAAAGTCCTTCTCCATTGTTCTTTACTAGCTGCCTTAAAGTATGAAAAGGCTGCAGTAAACTATTCTGGAGCCTTCTCTTCAGGCTCAGCAACCCCATCTGTCTCAGCTTGTCCTCAAAGGAGGGGTGCTCCAGTCCTTTGATTTCCAGCAGGTCCCTGTCCCTCCTGTGCTGGAGCCCAGCTCTGGATGCAGTGCTCCAGGTGGGTCTCAGCAGAGCAGAGCAGAGGGGCAGAATCCCCTCCCTGCCCTGCTGCCCACGGGGCTCTGGATGCAGCCCAGGACACGTTTGGCTCTCTGGGCTGGCAGTGCCATGGCCGGGGCATGTGCAGCCTCTCAGCCACAGCTCCCCCAAGCCCTTCTGGGCAGGGCTGCTCTGGGGCTGTTCATGCCCAGCCTGGGCTAGTACCAGGGCTTGTCCCAGCCCAGGTGCAGCAGCAGCACTTGGCCTTGTTAAATCCCATGAGGCTCCCACAGACCTGCTTCTTGAGCTTGTCTGGGTCCCTCTGGATGGCATCAGTCAAACACACCTCTTGGTATGGTGTCATGTGTAAATTTGCTGAGAGTGTCAGCTGGCTGTGTCACAAATGGAGACGGTGTGCAGTACTGGTCCCAGTACAGACCTCTGAGGGACACCACTCATCACTGATCCCCATCTGGACATGGGGACATTGATGACTGCTTCCTGGATGTGGCCATCCAGCCGATTCATTATCCATAGACAATCCATCAGAGCCATGTGTCTCCAGTTGAGAGAGCAGGACTTTGGGAGAGGCCATGTGTTGATGACACGTTATTGATTATTTCTGTGTGCTTATCAGGGGCAGAAGCAGTACACTTTTCTTTAATTCCTTCACTGTGGCTAAGGGAACCTGAGTAGTATACCATGGGCTTATGCCTTACATTGTTGAGAAAGACTACAAATTCAAACTGTCTTGGAGGTGTTACTGGCATGTTACTGTGTAACAGCATATTTAAGGATGGGATTCTCGTGGATTTCATTTTGACCACCCAACTGTATTCCTGTCCCACTTGGTACAAACAGCCTGTTGCTGTCTAATTTTGCTGGATTTGTCTCACAGCTCTGGATTTGTCTCCAGTCCTGTGTCAAAGTGTGATAAATGCAGCAGGCAGGAGGTGTGCATTCCTGCAGCCCTGGTGTTTCAAATAGGACTGTGCGTGTGAAGTGCTACACAGCAAGAAGCTGCCCTAGGCTTCGTGTTGGGCAGCAATTTTTTTTTCCAGTAGTGAATACCACTTCTTAATGCATATGTTGTTTGCTTGTAAACTTGGAGTTGCTCAGTGTGTTTTGGTTTTGTTTCTTGTAGTGTAGGTTCCTTGTGTGCAAGCCAGGTCTCGCTTCAGCTGGATTGCTGTGCTGGTTATTTACCATGTTGTGCACTCAAGAGGAAGGTTGTGTTTCCATGTGTTTGTGAGGAACATTAGCTCAGATTAATGTCACAGCAAAAGGGTCTTGAAAGTTTCCAGCGGTGATGCACTGCAGCTATCTCCATTTACTCAGATGATGGTAAGATGCATAAGGTCAGATATAGGCTGTTGGCATTTTATGTTTGTGAGTAATTTTGCTTTCCTTAGAGGGTAAAAGTAATTTATATTAATTTATATTGTTTTCTAAACTGTGATATAGTGAATGGGATGGGAGAAGCATGAGCAGTGTGTGGGGAAAATGGCTATAGGTAAGTTACTGCTGTTGAAGGGTGGCCACTGTTTTTTGTTGAAATGCTTGGGATTTTGGGATAGTATACGGTATGTTTTTTTCTCATTGTTATGTGTGATGCTTGCTCAGTCATTACACAAGTGGTGGTAAACTCCAAAGCTTCTTTATTATTTCCTTTTAATTTAGGCTAGCTTGGGGAGCATGGGCACTCCTCTGGCCATAGAAGTTTGTGTCCAGACTCTTCTCATTCACTGTGTCTTTGCAGAGTTTTGGGCAAATGAGCAGCTGTGGCTGCTGTTTCACCCTGTAAAATACGCAGTATCTCTGTCATTTAGCCGTGCAGTGTTGAAGGGAGGGTGCCCAGTCCAATTTGAGAATTTCTCATGTAAAATGGAAGAACATGAAGTCAGTGTTCTTCAGAGACCAGGAAGTTGATTTTAGCAAATTAACTTCTAGCTGAAATGTACTTGTCATTTTCAGTGTGTTTTTCTGCTAGCATAAGAATGTAATTATTATGCCCTGGAACTCCATGCAAGGGAGTTTCTGTGCCTGGATTTTAGATTTAGAATATGCTTCCTGCCACTTCCAAACCCAGACTATCACGATACTTTTAGATGAAGATCAAGTAACTTTATAATTTATTCTTGAAATGCTAAGATACCTGTTTGCTGCAGTGGTGACTGTGATTGTATCTGCCTGTAAGCTAACAAGAAAAAAGCCTGCTATCTAGAAATTGTACATAAATATTACTTAATGACAAATATCTTCCTGCTCTCTGGTAGTAGGAATTCTTCCACTGATTTTCCTCTCCTGTCTCCTGCGTAGCTCCCATAGGTTTGTTCAATAACTGTGGCTGGGGCAGAATTTTAATTTCCTTAAATTTATGTTTCTATTTTAAAATAGATAGTTTTTCTGATATTTGGTTCACTTCCTCCTACCCTCCACTGGCCTGTAAATTACTTTAGCAGTGCTCAGGATCTTCAGTTTTATGAAAGTAGGATTGTTTCAGCTCTGTACACAAGGCAAACACAATTAGAAAATTACATCCTTTAACATAAGAAAAACAACCTTGTATGCGGTACAGGTACTGAAGGTGGCTGTAAACAAACTGAGTATAATCTCATGACGGGTGGAGGGAATGGACATTGCAAATCTTGCCATTGGAATTTATTTAAATTGAAAATCATGCGAACTGCCAATGCAGCACAGTAAAGGAAGGAAAGGTCAGGAGATTGGAAAAGAGGCTCAACCCCTCATCTTTCAATGAGATTTTTTGCAACCTTGTTCAGGGACTTATTATCCCACTTTCATACTTTAAAAATAAGGGAAAGTGTGGAAAAATATTTCAGTGGGGTAATTGTTGTGGATAGAATAGTAATTCTGCCGTGCTCAAATACTTTGGAAACATGTGGACTGTGTAAATTCCCTTTAAGGAGAGACAAACAGCTTCCACCGTACCCAGACTAACAACTTTTGGAGTTCCAGAGAGCTGGATTTCACCAGACTCTTCTGACTTCGGTGTGTCAGCTATGGTGGCCAAGAAAAACCAAACTCTGTCTCTTGAATCCCCCCCATTTAAAATCTGTTGGTATTTAGTGTTGCACACTGCTGGAGATCAGACCTGCTTTGCAGGGCACTTGAGTTTGTCCAGATATGTATAATAGAACTGCATGAGGGTTCCATTAGTAAGATGCAGAGGGATGACTTTAAATATGGAAGTTGTAAATGCCCGTGATGATAGTCTCCTTTAATTATCTTTTCTGAGAAGTTGAGACCTATGTTTATGGTGACAGGATGCTGAGGACTTTGTGGGATCACATCTTTCACATTTTAGTAGTTCAGTTGTAGCATTACACACAGGTTTTGTCAATGCATGATCGTGCTCTGACCTAGAACATGTCCCCTTCTGCTTTCAGTGTGTGTGTGTGATTTTGGATGAATTGTCAGTTTTCACACACAGCTGAAATGCATCTTCTTTTCAAGTATGTTTGAGTAATCCATAGTGATTAAGGAAAACAAGTAGGAAAGAATGTGATCTTGCTATATGCCGTGATTGTAATGACCCCCTCTTTGCAATAAATCAGTTGTTTGTCAGAAGACTCATGTCTGCATAAGCACACGACATTGCTGCAGACAGGAAGTGCCCTAGTCTGTTGACCTCGTCTCCCAGGGAAAATCAAAAGTTCTCATTAAATTAAAAAAAATAACAAAACCAAGAAAAACTCCCCCAACTTGTCTTAGTGGAAGATGAAGGCAATAATATGTATAACCTCTTTCTTTTCTGTTGTTTATGAATGTGCAATCTGATATTTAAATTGCTTTTAAAACCTTTTTAATGCAGCTGAAAGGAGTGAGGTCAGATATATTTTGTTAGGGTTATATTACACTCCACAAGGGTGAACAGGAAATGGTTTAAAGGAATGCCAAGAAGCCCCTATTCCCTAACCAATTCCCTTGTTTTTTCTTAACCAGCTTTATTTCACATTGCATGCTTCAGCTGCTGTGAGCATTTCTGGGTTGAGTATAGGGGCAGGTTTCAGTGTGTTCTTAAGTTACATCACCCAAGTTCCTCTGCCTGCATTTTAAAGAAGAAAACTGCCTGGATTCTAAATACAACTGTATACAGACTAAGTGTGGTGAAACAGAGATCTTGCTATGTGTAGTTATGATCTGTTGGAAGTGGTATGTGTGCTAATTTATTGACACTGTAAATGTGAAAAGAATATTCATCACAATTTCCAATTATTACCACTGTCCTCAGGAATTTGCGTATGAATTTATGTGGTACTATCCTTATTTATTGACTTTATTTCTTGAATTCTTATTCTTCTGATTCTAGATAGGTTTTCTTCAAAGCAGCCTTTTTTTTGTCATCAAGTTTAACTACAGAAATTTGAAAGAAACGTATTACCAAATCCATGCTCTTACAAACTATCAACCTCCCATGCCCAAAAAACCCAAACCAAAACAAAAAAAACCATCAAAAACTCAAATCCAGATTTAAGTGTTTCTATATCATACACTAACCGAAATATTTAAAGACCGTTTGTCTCGTCGTTGGTTTTACTTGTCACCTAGAATATTCAGTTAAGTAACACAAAGAAACACCTTGTAGAAAAGAAATTTTGGAAGTAGATGTTTCAGAGAGCTGCAGGGAATGTGGCTTGTTTTGTGGAGTGATCTGTACACAGCTTGGACTTGGGCTTCCTGCTATTCATAGGTGAGGTAAGTCCTTTCCTCTGTGGGGAAGGTCACTTGCTCTAGAGCAAGTCACTTGCTTCCTGAGGCTTTGAACAGAAGCAGTGAAGGTTCTCCTAACACCTGTTTTCTGATCTAAAAGCTCATAGATGTTTCAGACCTGACCTGTCTGATTCTAGGAGTGCATTTAGTGGTTGGTTAATAGGGCAAATCTTGAAAACATTCACAATGTTTACCAGAGTGCTGCCACAATGAACATCCAAGACTAGACCAGAAATGTACTAAATTCCTTCACAGTGTGTGTGATGTGGATTTTTTATAGTCTTGTCTCTTCACAAGTCATTTCAAACACATGCACATTAAGTGTAAGTTTCAAAACTAACCTTAAATAGTCACATTAGGCATTATCCTGGGCTCTTTCAAACTTGGATATCAACCCAGGATATCTAAAGTATGACAAAACTAGATAAGCTGACCAATAGTGTTGGTACATGACCTGGAGTTTAAATGTACTAATCTCCAGCTCCTGTCCTATTAGGAATATGCAGTTGTAGCTTGTGGACACTGTGATTTGGCTTCCCAGGGTTCAGCAACTTTGCTGACCACCAGGATTAGGTGATCTCTTGTAACAGTGTTTACAGAAGTCAGAAATATTTGCACAACAGTAATTATTAAAAAGGACTAGGCGCTGTGGTTATGAAATCCATCACCCATAACAATAATTAACACTGAATGGTTGTGTAGAAGGCATGTAGTATGCTAAGAATCTACAGCTGGGACTGAGTGCCTGCTACATGAGATCAAAACCATGGTTGTTGAATACTGTAACTTATTAAACATGGGGACAGGACCTTATAATGTAATTAGAGGGTCTTCTCTAGTCTTTCTGACATTTGTAATTCTAGGCTTAATTGGTTTTTTTGTGCAGTTAATCCTTATCAGATGCGTGATTTGTTGCACCTTGGGTTTGTAAGGCAAGACTCAAAATTATAGATCTTCTGGTGTTACATCCCTTGCTCACCCTGCATTTCTGATCAGTTTTCTGTTTCTTCCTGGGCGCTTTTTGTAGGGGAAGACACCAACAGAGAAGACTGCCTACTGTTTTTCTTTCTACTTCAGGAGTACTCTGGCAAAGTCCACTTGAGACATTTGCTGGATCTTTACCACTACTTGCTTCCTGCATGGGTGGAGAGGTCACTTCAGTCTCTCTTTTTGGGAAATGGGTTAAGACATTTGAGATTACCTGCATTGCTGAGCCCTGGAGAAAATTTCTTGGTTGGAAGCGAAACAAACAGAAAAACTAAAGGAAAAGAGAATATGTCTATTAACATGGAGTCTTAGTTTTATTTGAAACAGAAAAATAGAAGCTTGCACTGACATGAATCATCGTCATCCATGTTCTGTTCCTTGTTTTCTCTTCAGCTGGTAGTGGGTGGAGTTCAAAAGTATTTCAAGCTAAACTAACTTCAGAAGACACCAGTTTGGGATTGCGTTACCATCGGCCTGGGCCTCCATTGTCCTCCTGCAGCTTTGAGGATCTTCTTGGCGTTTCTTCATGTGGGTTTTTCACACTGCCCTTGAGGCACTGTGCTTACCAACAGATCTTAGTTGTTGTTGCTGCTATAATGAAAAGCATTGCTGCTAAGCCGTGCCTTCTTCCCTCTTTCCATATCCCTTTGCTGTTCCCTGCGAGCTTATTGTGTGTATGTCTGTACCACAGAAAGCTCGTACTCGGCCAGGATCTTGCTATGCTTAGTGCTGTTATTTTTGTTTCCCTTCTTGCCTTTCCAGTTTGAGGGGTTCTTCTTTTATGAGGCTTTATTGTAAAATGAAAGCCGCATTTCCCACTTATAAAGTACCAAATGCAGATGATCGTACCTTAAAAGAGACACTGTGCTCGTTTGTGGAGCAGCGGGTAAAACGTGATTTGTGCTACACAGACATGCCGAACATTAATAAATTCCAATCACCCAAGTCGATGAAAGACACACATTATCTGTTTCTGGCAAGAATTATATTGCATCTAATTAGGCCCAACTTTAGAACATAGCATTTCATGAGGAAAGTTAATTACAATGCCTTTAGTCTTTGTTACAAGAAAGCAGTGGTGGGGAAAATCAGCAGTTGACGTTAATTTGTGTTCTCTTACTTAATCAGTCTTTTAGTATGTAAGCTTGTCAGGGCTGCCATGCACAGCAATTTTTGGGAAGAATGTAATTTCAGCTGATGAAAATGACAAAGAATCTCATTTCCAGTAGTGGAAAGCAATGTAGTGTTCATGCCATTCTCCCTCCTCAATGACTCAATACAAAGAGTGCTTTTAAGGGAGTTAATCAACTAATTTCTTTTGTATGCAAAGTGAGGTTTGGAGTTGCTGCCATTGGTGTTAAAAAGTACCAAACACTTTCTGTTTGTCATCTCTCTTACCTTCCTTCTTGATGTCCTAATTTAAACCTCCTGTCTGAGAAAAAAATTCTCCCTGATTGATGTTGGAACTATCACCACATACCCTGCAGAAGTTGTAAGAAAGTTAGGTTACCCATTTAGGAAACATCTTAAGGACATTTACAGTTTTTCTTGGGATTGGGCAGTATCAGTCTTAGGTTCCTTAGATTTCATGAGGTCCTTTGTGAGAAGAACTAGTGAAGTGTGGCTTCCCTGCATGGTTGCTTTGTACTCCTCCACTTTATCACAGTACCTGTGGTTTTTCACTCTGGCCTTCAGTGTCTGCCTTTGCTGCTCTTTTTCTGACCTCTGTGCAGAGGCAGCTCTTTCCCATCACTCTCTCCAGGCTCCCCCATGTGCCTGCCAGGCATCACACGGCGTCTGCTGGGGCTGTTCCACATTACTAAAGCAGGTAGTGAAGGTAGCTCTTTGGCATTTGACAGATCAAACACAACTGCTAAGCTCATGATGCAGCCCTTGGTGGAAGCACGGTATTATTCTTGTCAATATAATCCGTTTTTCATGAAACTTGCATGAGTGTATTTATCTTGGAGACTGCTTTCTAGCTTTTGGTAATGTTGGAGTAGGTATACTGGTGTGGAATGATTGCATAAATCTCTGGGGGGTTGGGGAGGGGGAGGAAATGGCACTAAATTAAGTTTTATTTCTAAAGGAGCAATTTTGGAACAAGAAGAGGACCCTCAAACCTGTATTTCTGAGTTTGATAAAACCAGCTTTATCAAGGTTTCTTTTGGTCACATAGTGCTAACAGAAAGCTACCAGCTGGGACCTGTTTCTAAAGCTGACAATTTATATTCAAGTATAGGGATGTGATTTGTTCCTGTGCTAAATAAACTTGTTAGGAGATCTGATTCGACTCTAAAATAGTTGGAATTATGAAAGTAGTGTTTCATTGAACTTGTTTAATTACAGCTACCTAATGTGACTGTTCTGGAGACTGTCTTTCTTTTGTCAAGCATCTGGCTATCCTTGCAATTTGAGAATAATTAAGTTTAGATTTTTTTTTTTCTCTAGTGCTTTGTGCAATGGCACTTTCAACCCTGACGGAAATGTTAGGATAAACTGAACTCTGACACTCCTCTGCCTGCACTGTTTCTAATAAAAGAAGTAGACCTCTGCCTTTTGCAACATTATAGTATTTTTTTCCTATCTGATATCATGTATGTTATGCTGATAGGTGTAACCTCTTGCAAAGAAGAGTCAGACTTTGTCACTGTGAATGTTTTGAGAACTTCGATGATAGAACATGCATCCTGTTTCTTGCCACTTTTACACTGTTTATTCAGACAAAAAATGAAAGAATAAGGTATTTTGTCTTTATCATAATTGTGCTTTGTTGTGTGATACAAATTTTCCATCTTCACCCTTCAGAGGTTATTGACTCTCACGTGTCTGAGAATGCTTGTGCAGGAATGCTGTCTGCCTGGTGCCTGCTCTGTCCAGGCTGTTGCCTCCTCCATTCTGTCAGGGTAGCAGAGGTTTTAGGGGAGGAGGCTATTGAGATGCCTTGTTTTCAGGAGATGTTACCAGGTTTTGCCAAAAAACTGGCAGTCATTAAACAATTTTCATGCAAAATCTGCATTTTCTGTATGGGAGATACATACTGCTTTCTCAGGAGCTCTTCCCATGAGCCTATTACCTGGGCAGAGTGCTGTAGCCTAGTGAACAGGCAAAATGTGATAGCAAATCTGTCTGACAGGTTCTTGCATCTCAGACAAAATGCAAGTGAGGGTGGGACAAATTCTGCAACACAGGTTCTGTGGAGCTTGGAAGCTGCTCCACAGATGCTCTTTCTGTGAGAAATGAGCTCTTTGTGGTGTTATTTGGCTTTGCTTGTCTTCCCCTCTGTCTTCTGACACCAGCAAGCAAGATGCTCCACTGTAGGGTATTGACACTGATATCACACAGATGTAATGACTTTCATAATCTCTCTTAAGCACACACATGAATCTAAGTGCAAAAAAGGATTGTTTGGAGTAGATGAATAAAAACAGTGGAATTAGTTTATTAAGACAATGAGGTTTTGCCCTCTTCTGTGGGGCATTGTTGGGACTTGTAGCAAAATGCATCCAACCACAGTCTTCATAGCTTTGAGGAATATAATACATAGTTGTGATACCATCTCATTTGAGCTGTACTGTTTCTGCTTGGGGTGTTTCAATAGTGCAGTTGTTTTGTAAGCCTGGGATGCTCTCTGGAAGGACACAGAGCCAGTGATTGCCCATTGAGTCATCTGTGCCAGAGCAAAGACTGCAGCAGGAAAGTATGTTCAAAAAGCAAATCTTGAAAACTTGGATTCAGTGGTAAAAGCAGGATTTTGCAATGCTGCCCTTTGTAAAACACAAGCAGCCTGCAAAGACCTGACTGCACAGATTTCTTTTTCCTTCATTGCTTCTAAGCTGGGTTGGGTTTGCAAGAAAAAGCTCTGGTTCCCATTGTCATCTGAAATATGAACTCGGCTTTACATTCCTGACCTGTAACACAGCTATTTCAAAACCATGCTTTTTCTCCTCCAAAACAGCATGTGTTGAATTATAATGGCCCATCCTGCAATGCAGACATTTTAATTTTCAACAGGCATGAACGTCTGCAAGGAGGTGAAAGTTCAGGGTGCGGGGGGAAGGCTAACTCAGAAAATATGAACAGAAATATGTTCCATTCCCAACCCTCTGTTCTTTAGAGCATTCTCACCAATAGAAACTAAAACCAGAAAGAATTTTAAAACAATTTTTATCTTGAGAAGAACTTGATGCCTGTTTGAGGTTTGGAATGTAAGTCACGAATAAAAAGCCATCTTATTTTTGTGTACAACTTCACAGTGTTTAGATGGTGGAGGGAAAATGCACCTTTCAAGTCTAAAAATTGGTCTGTAATTATGCATAATCTTGCTTAGCCTTCATAGTTTGGCCTATGGGAAGGGAAACCTTCTGCAGCCAGTGCTCTCCTTTGTAAACACTTGACATTCTTCACGCCTTGTAAAGCATGTTGTCTGCAAGTTGTGTGTGTGTTGGTTAACTGCGGCTCCTGAAGTATCTGTTGCTCACTGCTCCACTGGTTCTTCTCTGGGCAGAAGAGGAACATTTCCCTATTGGAAGATAAGTTTGTTTTTTTTTTTTTTTGTGTGGTGTGGTTGCAGATTTTTGTAGCTCAGGGACTGAGCAGCATCAGGGGTAGCTGCAGAGGTAAGTAAGGTATTGTTGCTGTACTTCTGGTAAAACATAAGGGTTGAGAGTTGGAGAGTGAAATTGGGAGCAAGTAACTAAAGAGCTTAATCTGTGGTGGTGGATTGACTTTCATACAGTTCTGGAAATAATTGCTTGACTTCCCGAGAGAAGAGGAACATCAGCTCAGTGTTTTTGCCAAAACTTATCCACTGCCTGAATGCTGTGTGTCACCAGGGCAGCAGAGACAGCATGGATCACCCTTAGCTCCTCAGGCAGTCTTATGGAGCAGAAGGGTGTTACAAGTGCTAACATAATAGGGAACATGTCTCTGCTGAAAGGATCTAGAAGTCCTGTTTGACAACACTGTGTGCAGAACTGAGATGAGGCAGTGGAGCTGTCTGTTTTCCTAGAGCCTGATCTATGCAGGAATTCACTTCTGACAATTTGGTGATAAACATGCTTTTCTTAAAAAAAATTAAAAAGTGCAAGTGTCACAAATGTTTTGTTGTGAGTAGGGGAGCTGCATGGATGCAGTAAGAAAGGGCAGAAACTTAAATATGGGTACACGTGTCTGTTCTGAAGAAATGCTAAAATAGGAGGAAATTGTAAAATCAATGCAATGAATTCTGAACATATGCTATTTTCCTTGTTGTGACCAGCCTCTAGCTTTTATTGACCTTGTTACTCTGGCTTATTGATTATCCCTGAGATGCACATGTGCCTTAATAATGGGGGGAAATTTGGTTCAAATTCCCTGTGGCAGTTTCAAAATACATACATGGAAATGTGTGCTTTTTTTTCTTTTTTATTGAGCGGCTATAGATTTCCCCTTTCCTCCCAGTCTGTGTTCATAGATTGACTGTGAAGTGAATAGTTTGCAAAGAGTTAATCCTTTTGCCATGTTGAATACCGGCTAACCCAGCTGTGTGGAACACAGGTAAACACAGAGCAGTGCAGTTCAGTCTGGCTTACTGTGGAAAAGGTCGCTGGATAATGCTCCCCATCCTCCCACCTAAACAGTTAAGAAAACTGGAATGCTTAACCATGCAAATCAGATACAGTTGTAGTATTTGAATGGATTCTTTGACTTTTTTCCAGCTGTTGGTACAAGAAATGCCCTTTTATGCTGTCTTCAGAAACAAAGGAAGAATAAAAGTGTTCTTGAATACTGTGCATCATCACAGATGTGTTGAGCTCTTGTTTTCTTAGATCCTTCCAGTTCTTCTGTGACTGTGTTATTGCAGGACCCCACAGTTTATTTCCCAGATACAAATGATTTTAGGTTCAGTTTAGAAGGGGCAATTTCAAGATGAGTCTGCTATTCTGTTATTTTAAAACTAAACATGAGTATTTGTTCCAGCATATGTCCCAAAATACAAACCCTCCATCCCAGAGATTATATTAAACCAATTAAATAATTGGTATATTTTCTACATTTGGTGGGAAGAAAGCCTACTTAAATGAATAATTTTGGTATGATACCTACTTGTTATCTGACAATCCCTAACAAAAGCAAGCAAGCAAACAAAACTTCCTGTGTGTACAAAAGCCTTCTATCACACCATGGCATTAATACTCACATACAGAGTAGGATCTGGACACAATTATTTTCTCTTTTACTTCATGTTGAAATTCTAGCTATGCTGGGAGAGTAGTTGAAGTATGCACTAATTTGGTGTTTCTTTTGTTTGCTGTCCTTGTGTTTTGCTCAAGCACATAGAAATTGACTGACGGTATACAAAAGAGTGAAAAATTTTGGTAAAATACATCTTGTGAGTTCTGCCAGAGCTGTCTGGGAGTGATCTCCAAGGTAACCAAGCTTTTCGCGACATAACTCAGTAACAGTATCTAAAATAAGAGTTGGTAGTGGCTGCATTGGTGCAGTAGCAAGAAACATAGTTTTTTATTGAGCTCAAGTAAATAGCTCTCTGTTTTTGGTCCAGTGTTTTCCACATCTCTGAAAGTGTTCAGAATTCAATTCCAAGCTGCCAAGGTCAGAAGAGACCGTGTCTTGAAACGTGGTTAACTTCTGGGTTGAGAATAAATATTTTTGATGCTTGTCTCCACAGTGATTGCTCTTTCAGACAACTGAAAAACATTGTCAGCTTGGTTTGGTGGGAGGTGCATATGCAGACAGAGGAATACATAATGAAGCCTGGAGTTTTGCAGGCTAATAATATACTTCTTAAACATAATAATTTTTGATGGCTTTAAAGTAATAAAAATATTGCACTGCAGCACCTAACTTTTCTACTTACATACAATTATTTTTATTGCCTTTTTAATTTTGTTTTCCAATCTCATGCAAACAGCATATCGATCATAAACAACATGGTATATAATTTTGGAGTTTACACTGAAATTCCATTGTTTCTTTCTGCAAAATTGTGATGTCTCTTCAAATAGCAGTGGCATGACTGGCTATAGTGCTTGTGGTAACTTAGAGCATGTATAGTGTGTCAGGATGTATGGACTGTGTTGATAAAGCTCAGTTAGACTGGCTGTCATCCACTTTCCACTTCAGTTTTCCTGTCTGACATTAAATGTTTGGAAAACTTTTTGCATAGGCATAGAAATAAAAGAATGACGCATTCTAAAATAAAACAAAGCTGAGGAAGTGGCTAGCTACCCATGAAGCTCAATATTAGTCTAAACTGTCTATTTCCAAATAATGTAATATTCTCAGAATGTTTCTCATTTGCCAGAATGTTTGCTGCCTTCATTAAAAAACAAAGGAAAACAACTATGAAAGAAATACCCCCAAAATAAGTAAAAAAAACCCCCACACCAAAACAATATAGCAAAACAAAATAACATTTGGAATGGTGGAATCCTCCTTCCTTCATTTATACCTGATGTTGATTCTTCCTTTTAATTTACAGAGTGAAAAGCTATTGTGTACAAGCAATTTTTAATATGCCATGGAAGCTGCAGGTAACCATCAAGCAGTCACAAAGCCTTGGCCCAAGGTTTGATGTCTTGTTCAGTCAGGAGCATTTGCCTAAAAGAAAGTGGCATTGGGGATGGCCAGGCTGTAGTGAGCCCGGCTTTACAAGGGGGAGCACAAGGAAACCAGTTCAGTGGCTGGGCAGGCATTCAGCAAGCAGCCTGAGGCAACGTGTTGTGTCAGGGACTGAGTACAAAGCCTTGGACAGCTGCAGCACAGAGGTTTAATTTATAGTGACGTTGCAAGAGTGCGTGCCAAAACTTTCCTCATTCCTAAGGAAACACTTTCCAGTGCATAATCGTTCAGTCTTGTAGAGCTCTTTAGAGATGCTGAAGAGCATTTTGAGCCTTTTCTTCTCAAGCAGATAGCAATGTTCTGTGGTGCGATTATGGACGAATTGTCTGTTCGCACTTTACTGTAATTTCTGTAGTCACTATGGTAAAATTACTCCCAGATTTTGCTAATAGCAGTATCTTTGCTGCAACTCCTGGACGATTAACAGGAGGTTGATGCCATTTTCTTAGCCTTGTCAGCCTCTTCCCATTCAAATAACATAGCAGGCCAAAATCTTTAAAATTTGATTTCTCAAAAGTAATTGGAGGGCTGTTGTGAAATACTATGTGGAGCTTTCCAAATAGAAGGCCTTGATTTTTTAATTTCTTTTCCCTTAGTGCAGTGAAGATTTTTGGAAGGATTAAACAAAACTGAAAAGTGGTGATTGATAATTCAACAGTTACAAACAATATTCTTTTACTACTATGAGGGCTCTTGAGAGCTTCCTTTTCAAATCCATATTTAGGTAAATATATTAGCTATTTAGCTTTCAAAATGGCTGGTTCAACAAATAATTCAGTAATGGGATGTGCATAGCATAACATATATTTAACATAAGAGATGGTAGTCTACTGAAATTGTATCCTTCCATATAAATATGTGTCCTCAGCCCATGTCAGAATGACCCTTTTTATCTATGCTGAGGTTTTTTATTCAACCATGAATTAAAGTGTGGCTGTAGCCTGTCCTTGGTTTAGACTTCATCCCTTGACGCAAGTTACCATTAAAATCTCTTGCCAGAAGATTATAGAAATTGGTGGCTGGGGCCTGAGAAGACCATACAATCAAAAGTATTCTAGCTTTTTGCCTGTGTGGTTAAGACAGCATGGCCAAATCTGGTGGCTTTAAACCATTTTTGCTCTGCTATCTTTTAAAAATGTTGGTCTCGTGATACAGAGCTGATGTTGAATTCAAGATTGCTGCCCTGTTTTCCTTCTTTGTCTTGGGATAGTCGAGAAAGAGTGGAGGGATCTGTACAGCCCTGTTTTGTGGAGGTTACTTCAGCATAGGAGTTCCTTGCTTAGGACTGTGCTTGTTGATAAGGTGGAGCACACATGAGGGGTAGCAGTTCTGCGTTTTTTCTTTCTACTTTCCACCTGTCACTGCTGAAGAAAAGCAGTGTTGTCACTTGTGGTTAGCCACTGGTTTAGGGCAGTGTTTGTAGCCTGACTTGGTCCTGGTGCCTATCAGGCTGTACAGACACCAATATGTTGTTGGTTTTATTTCTGCAGAGCAGAGGAGGGAGTAGGAGCTATGGCACAAAAAAACCCAATGGAGCTGAACAAATTTCTGGTCTGTTATGACCAGAACACTCAGTTTGAGGGTCCCTAGTTTTGTTTTTACCAGCAGGGACTGCTGGGGTATATCTAGGGAAGAGAAAGCACTGAGCAAGTGTGTACGACACTTCTCCTTAATACTCTTCTAGCTAGTCAGTAGTTTCAGCTCAAGCAGTTTCCTGCACATGTGGAAACTCTTTTTCAGACTTGCCTGATGTTTGATTAGTCCCTTCCTGAGCCCACATAAACCTGTTTGGAACATCCTTGGAAAGGACTTCCAACAGTCCAGTACTGTTTGTTGCTTTACTTTGACCTGGTTCCACCTTTATGTGATGGTCCCTCATCTGTGCTGTGACAGTTGATCCCTGTTCACCTCCCCCCACATCAGTGTTTTTTGTCATCTTTGTGTCCCCCTTAGTTTAACTAGGCTGAGGTACCTTAGCCAGTTTGATCTTCATACAACTGTTGTTTTGGATTATCTTCACCCTTCTGAAATCTTTCTAATGCAGCACTAATGCAGTTTTAAAGAAAGAGAATACTGCACATTGGTGACTACAGTCCATAATTGTTGTGTTTCCTTCTTTATGCCTCTACCTGATGATTCCTAACACTTTGATTTAATATTAATTGGACTGGGACCCGGGAAGCATGGATGATACATTTCCTGGTTCTCTTGTGTGGTCTCTTGGCTTCTTAGTTTCTGCTGAAACTTAAGTTTCTTTCTAAACTTCTTTGTTGTTGTGGTTATGTGCACACACTATTAGAGGGGAAGGGTACTCGGTGTGTGCTAGGGCTGACAGGCTCTGCTCTGTGTTGCCGAGCAAGGTATGGGGGTAATGGTAACATGGTGTTTTTCAGAAAGACTTCAGAGTAGTTATGCCTCAGGCAGTCCCCAGTAATTGTTCCTTGCTGGTTCTGTCACTGTGAGAAACAAAACTACTCCTGCTTGTCATTTTTCTTTAGTTTTCATGCAAGAATCAGTTTATTTTTCTGGGACCCAGGCTTGAATCACCTACAATAAAGAGTGGAGGGTTTTTTTATATAACACTTGGACATTACATGCTTAATTAAGGCATCTCTGCATACCTTCTTCAATGGCACCCTGAATACAATGAGGATCAGAGTGATAATGTGCTGAATGGTTGCCATTAATTCCAAGGGAGTATGTGAAATATTTGAGTAATTGAGATATTGATGGCTTCTGTTGCACATATTTCAGTAGTGAACTGAAGAGTATTTTATGTCTTACAGTTGATTACTCTGATTTCCTTCTCAGCACCTTTTTTCTACTCAACATTTACATAATGCAGAAAATTACATCCTTTGCCACTTAGTGAGGTGTATTCTGAATTCATGTGCATTCTTTTCTCTTTTCCAGATATTTTAAAAGGTAATCTTCTTTTTGTTTCCAAATTGTCCTTCAAACTCCTTTTTCTAAGAGGTTTCATGCTATTAAGTGGGAAATAGTAATAAACCACAGGCTGCTTTCAAAGTCTATAAAGGCAATTTTTTTAAAGCTGCATTGCTGCAGAAAGGTGTAACAACTTGTTCATTATACCTATTTAGTTTGTAATGAAAATGGCTGGTGCATTAATGTAGCTTTTAAGAGCAATATCCATTTCTTTTCCAGGAGAAGGCTTAAGAATATTTATCTTGGAGTCTTCTAGAAAACCCTGCTCATTTGTGTAATACCTTTTTAAAATAGCTGGCCAGATGGATCCAGGCAACGCTTGTGCATGTCACATATGTCTAACGCCTTTCCTTCTCCTGGGACCAAACTGCATTACATCATATTTTATGATTACAAGACAGAATTTTGGTGGAACTTAGCCATATGGTTGAGTCATCTGTTCTCTTCAGTTTTGGAAGGATTATACTAGCATCTTCAAAAGACTGTTAAATTTATTGTCTTTTTTAACCCATAAAATTTGGAAACCTTCTGCTGTCTCTGGCAATGAAAGCTTTTCTCATTTTCAGCTTATTTATATGATCCTTTGCAGTTATTAACTGAATCTGTTAAAGATGCTGTTACAGGATGAAAAAATAATGTTTGTATGTTTTTCTGGGTTTTCTAGTTAATGAGATGGAGGGGAACCCCTAAGATATGTGACGTGGATTCCTAAAAGAAACCAAAAAATCAACAAAAGGACATTCTTTGCATTTTTGTCATGACTCATAAAGCTCTTAGGCATTATCTCTTCTTCTATGAGGACTTAAAACCTGTTACAAATCCTTGCTCTCGCTTTGCTTCTCCACCCTTTCACATGAATTATTGAAAGCATGTTTTGAAAAAAGATGAGAATTACTTCGCCACTGACTGGCCATTTGCTCCTGGGAACATGTCTGAATTCAGCAGTTACTCAAAGTTGTTCTTCTGTTAGATGCACTCCACAGAATCCAGCATAGTCCTGGTGTGCAGTCTCAGGCTGTGTTTAGAGTAAACTGATCCTGATGGGGACCATGGCTAGGGATATTGGTCAGGTCAGTCTTGCTTGTGAGCATCAAGGGGAAAATGTTTTATAAGATTTATGATGCTACTAGGGATTTCTCTCTCTCATGTCAGCCCTTGCAAGAATTGTGATGAAATGGTTATAGCTGCAGCAGGGATGTTTTGGATGATGGAAAAGGGACTGGTAGCACAGCCAGCCCACTCACTTTTCCTGGAGTTGTGTGCCCTTTTCCGGAGAGACTCTGGGGAGTGGACTGCTCTTCAGGGTTCTGTGCTTTGGTCACCATTTTATTATGGGTTTTTCATTTTCCCCAGTAGCTTTGTACTGGGGAAGCTGAAAATCTGTATGTTGTTGAGCTGCTGAGCTCTATTAGAGCAAATGTGGGCAGATCTTGTGAAGAAATGAGGATATATACTAGATAACCTGCAGTAGGGTGTCTTGATACAGCAGCAACAGTATTCCTTAGAGGGGAAGGACAGACAAACCATTTATCTTGATAACAGGAGAGTATCTTGATGATTGTGACATGCAAATATAGTCCAGTCTAGGACTAATTAGTAGGAGCCAAGTGAATCTTTAATTAAAACAAAAAAGCAGAGGGTTGTTTGTAGCTCTTGTCGTCCTGTGTGAGCCATCCTAGTGCATTTGGTGATTTGCAGGGTATCCAAATTAGCAAAAGCACTGTGGTGAAAGGACTGAGTATTCTAGTAAATCACATATTATTGATAAGAATATTCAAATGAGGACAGGTTATTGATGTGCAGATCAGTCCGTCAGTGCTGAGCTGTGGTGGTTGTGCCAGGTTGATAATTCAGTCACTGATCAAACAGGCAAGAGTTAAACCCCCAGCACTGCTTGGAGCAGCCAAAACTGAGTTTCCAGGAGCTGCCTAGAGAAAGGTGTGCAAGCTGTGGCTCTGATCAGGTGAAAAGCAAGGCCGTCCATGCCTGCTTTACAGAAGACTTGTGCATGTCATTATTTCTGCCTGTAGAGAAATGGAACTCCTTCTTCAGCTGAGGCCTAAGGAAAGAACCAGGGTGAGTGCCTGATTGTTCTCTCCCTCCTTTTGCTTCAGGCCTGGCATGTGTGGGCAGTTGATGTTCTGCATACAGAGAGTCTGATGCATAAAAGTCTTGTCTGATACTCAGTGCATGTGATGTGGAGGATAAACAACGTGGGAAGATGCGGTGGTGTGAAATCTCACATGTTCTTCACTGGCAGCTGAAGTGGATTTTATTTTCATGGAAAACAATTGCTTTCTTTTCCCCATGACTCTTGGATTTATCCCTCATTGCAGTAATGGAAGTAAAAGCAGCTAAGCTTAGCTTGCTTCTTTAGTATTTGATTTTGGAAACTGACAAATATTAGGTCTAGAGGTCGATTCACAGCACTAACATGGCCTCAGGAAGATCAGACAGATAGTGAAACTTTTTTGCCTTCTTATGTAGTCATGAAGTACTTTTGGAGATGAGTTGAGTCCTTGAAGACTCCAAACAAAATAATTTCTTGGAATAGGGATTTGTCTCTATGCTTGCACTGTGTTTTGTTTGGCTTTGTCGTGGGTTTCAGAATAGAAGTCTATAATCCCATAACTGTGGTTATGTCCTTTACAAGAATGACGAATTCAACTATAAATAGACTGTTCTTCTACTCTGAATAGTTTTGAAATGTTAATACATATTTTGTTATGAATTTGTAAATTGCATTGCTTCCTACAATGGCATTCCAGTAGGTATAAAAATATTGTGATGTGTTTTTAAAAATATCTAAGATCTCTTCTGGCACTTGTGGAGGACATTAAGATGGTGAAGGTTAGTCAAGCAATGAACTTTGTCTTGCTAATAAAGGGGGAAAAAGGTAGCTACTTCCATTGTGACCTGAAATTTCATGTAGGCATTTGTAATACAAACACAAAGTGCCATGGTGGCTTGTACCTTATGAACACAGCTTAGTGCAGTACATCTTATATAGCTCTGGACAGTGTTCTGTTTGGTGTTTCGTTTTTTTTCTTATCTGTAGCTTTTGTGTCTATATTCCCCCATGTGGAATAATGGGGAGGAAAAACAGGTAGCAGCTCTAAAGCACCATGAAAATCAGCCTACTGTGCAGAAGTGGCAAGATAAGCAATGTTTTGAGAGGTTTAGCAACAGACAGGAGGAAAGATGGAGCCATCGGTCTAAAGTGCAGGTACATGATGGATGTCCATTTGGCCATCAGAAATCAAAAAGATCCATCAAGTGCCTGCATTCTCTAAGTTTACTAATCAGCAGAAACTGGAGCAAGCTGCTAAAAATCTAGGTAGACATAGTCAGCTCAGATCCCAAAAGAAGTTGTAGAATCATGGAGTGTGCTGATTTGGAATGGACCCATCAGGATCGTTGAGTCCAGGTCCCAGCCCTGCCCAGGACACCCCAAGAGTCACACCATGTGCCTAAGAGCATTGTCCAAATGCTTTTTGAACTCTCTCAGGCTGGTACTATGGCCACTGCCGTGGGGAGCCTGTTCCAGTACCCAAACACCTTCTGGGTGAGGAAACTTTTCCTGACATTCTAACAGAACTTCAGGCCACTCCCTTGGATGCTGTCACTGGTCACCAAGGAGCAGAGATCAGTGCCTGCCCCTCCTCTTCCCCTCATGAGGGAGCTGTAACTGCAGTGAGGTCTCCCCTCAGCCTCCTCCAGGCTGAACAGACCAAGAGACCTCAGCCACTCCTCACACAGCTTCCCCTCTAGACCCTTCACCTCCTCTGGATGCTCACTAAGGGCTTAATATGTGGAATTTACAAGCCTTCCACTAAGGAAGTCATTTGTCTATGGCTTTAAATGTTGAAATCTAAGGGACTGCTCCTGTCCCTACCTAGAACCAAGGAGTTCAGATGTGTGCCTTGTTCGTTGCACTCTGGTCCTCACAGACCACTGTGTCCAATACAGTATCGAGGATCCTCAAGATCATCAACACAATAGCTGAATAAACAAACTTTGCTTGCAGAGTTAACATTCCCTCTGTATTTTACAGCCTACTTACCACTGAAATATACTTACTAGATAAAAGGTCATGTTAGATTATCCAGGCAATTTTACTTTGAACCTCTTGATCGCCCCCTTTTTCCTGTGTGACTGTGAGGCAGTTGTGCAGCAGAAATCCAAAAACATGAAAAGTTTTATGTGAATTGCTATTTGACCTTTGTAATTAACTAAAGTGTGTTGATTAAGTAGTTTTTCAGTCTTAAAACTTCTTTAGAAGTGGTCTTTTTCATATGTCTCATGCTGATTATCAGTTTCTTGTTTATATATGTTTTTATTTAAGGGTAAGGAAAACTTGAGGATCCTTGGATAGCCATTTGAGAAGTGTGGTCATTTTTAAGTCTGTATTTTGATACCCCATGGATTTTTTTGAAAGGAAGAGCTCCCATGTGTCCAGCAGTAATCAGCAGTTTGTTAGATATATTTTAGTTTTAGTACAATTATTGAGTAATTTCAAGATGAGAACAGTCATCTGAGTTCTCTGTAGCGCAGATCTTTAGAACTTTGAGAAAAGACAGAACAATGTGAGATGGTCACTTCAAACAAAATAGATTTAACGTCTTTATTTTTAGAAAGTCCCCTGTGTTTTTTCCTGTGCTAAGATAAACATTGTTTCATTTATACAAATATACACAATTAATTCTTGGCTTTACTTTCTTGTCTTACTGAGAGTGATTGTTTGCATGTGGTGTGCTTACTGCTACGTCCTTTGCTATCTGAAAATAAAGATAAATCTTCAGTTGCTGTACTGATGATGTGTGAGATGATAAACAATGGACGGTAGCTGGACTTACTGCCAGTGCTCTGGCTGTATGTTACTAATGATTTAGATGTACTTTTTCTTGTTTTGTTCTCGTGCTTTGCATGATGTGAGCTTTTTTGCTCATTACTTTTCCTTCATACTCAATGGAATGAAATGGCTTATGTGAACACATCAGTAATTGTTTAAAAGAAAAGAGAATACCTGATGTACCTAAATGTAACATTAGCAGGAAATGCCACCGTTCCTCAAATGCAAAGATTGATTTATCTCTTTAAAAAAAAGCTGAAAAGTAGTATCTAGATGAAAAAAACCATTGTGGCCTTTAGTATGAAGTGAAACAAGCAGCATGTGTGAGCTGTGTTCCTCAAAACTCGCTAGTGTGGGCCAGCTGTATTCTTTGGTCTGGGTGAGCTGTGTCACGCTCTCTTGGCCCCTTTTGCTCTCAGGCTCTTCACTCTCTTGCTGTTACAGAAATGAAGTCTTACAGTTGAGTTAAAAAGTGTTTGCTTTTCGCTGCTTTAACTGTGCATGTTCTCTTCCTGACCTTATGGCTATTCTGCATTCAAAGCCTGACTGAAACTGTGAAACTAACCACAGAGTTTTTTTAAATAACCCAAACAACAAAGCAAACAAAAAAATCCACTCACAAAACCCAACCAAGCCACCACCAAAACAGACAAAAAAACCAAAGAAACTTGCGTGCAAGAAATACAAATATCTCAGCAAAATAGCAAACTTATTTCCACTTTCACTTCAAACTTATTTTGACTTCCATTGAGTGTTCTTTGAGCACAGCTCACAACCTGCTGCAAGTTCCAGTCGTCATTTAAGCAACGACCACACTAACTTTTCTCCACAACTTCCCTCCCCCCACACCCTCAGTCTCCAGACTTGCAGTCTCAGATGACCATTTTAGTCAGGTCATCTTCCCTCTTCTCTCTTGGTGAAAGACCCTTTCTTTTCACAGCTTGTGGTCCCCTTCTGCCAGGAAAGTTTCCGGGCAGCCTCACTGGCTGATAGAAGTGCCCTGCTGAGTGACTTGCTGTTTAGTTACATTATTCTGGGGTTCAGCATGAAAAAATGGTTTGCTTGGAAAATAATCACTTCTTTATCTACAGAAGCTACCCAGTGAATGGGTAATTATCAAGGTTTACTGACAATCTGCTGTTAGTCTTTTGTTAGCGTTCCTTGTCCATTCACTCCAACTGCTTCCTGCCTTCCCTGTCTGTTTTTATCTCTGATTCAAATGGAATTCATGGTCTGACACAAATACAGCCTCCAGTATCAAACAGACCTCATGCAATTGGCATGGCCAGTTACCCCAGCTAGGCACCATAGCAAGAAGCAAGAGGAGGGCAGTGGACTGACGATTCTGGTTGTAAAATGTGCACAGGTTACTTCATTGCTGCCATTTCCTCCTTTAAAGAATGGCATGTGTAATCTTGTGAGCTGCAAGTGTTTCATCTTCTTATGTAAATATAATTAGTGTTATTAGCCATCATTAGCCATCATGTGACTGGTGGCAACAGGCAACATGGATGGTCAAGTGAAGCTGGAGAAGACTCGGTTGTAGCAATTAGTGACATTTAGATAGTATCACTATGAATACTTTGAAAGCCATTGTCACGCTTTGCTTTTCTGACAACTTAATTAGAGGTCTAGACCTTACTTGTGGTGAAGTTAATGAGCACAGCATCTTTTGGCATGGCCTTTCAGGACGCTGCCTGGTCGGTGTGGTGTGGCAGAGGTCAGCTTGCAATGCCACTGTGCTGTGTCTTCGCCCAGGGCGGGCTTTGGGAGCAGCAGCAACTGAAAGGAGCCTGGGAGGCAGCAGCTGCCGGCATCTGCTGAGCTCTGAATCTCCTGGGAGAAGCTGCTGCAGACTGGAATAAGCTGTTGCTGATAAGGTCAACAACATCCTGCCCTTCTGCAAGTGAGATTTCCACTCCCACCACCCAAGCTTGCTGCTGGCAAATCAATCTCTAAATTACAGATGGGAAGGCCAGGAAAGGTGTAAGCTCCCTACCTACATACCACTGGCTCCTAGGTTCTACTGTTTACAGATAAGCCATTCTTTCGAGAAAAACTGTCATCTGTTGTTTTAACTTCAAGGCATGTTTTGTTTAGTGAATGCACTCAGGACAATAAGATTGTTCTTGTTTTTAAAACTCTCTTGGGAAGTCCAGCACATGTGGACTTTTGTGGATGACCTTGTGATGCCGTGGTGTTCAGTGTCTTTGTCATGCGTCTGTTTGTGACGCCAGTCTCTAAGTATTCCTTTCCTTTTCAGACACTGAGTTGCTGAGTTTGAAATTATCAGGAATTTCAATTTGCTACTCAGCTTCCCTGCAGTTCTGATTTCAGTGCAGATAACATAACTCTGTCTCCAGTAGGTTTGCAACAATGCAAGGTCACTTAAATCATCTCCTGTAGGCTGCATGCCAAAGATAAAGAAACTAAGTTGTTGCCAGTTAATGTTTGCTCAGGTATTTGCTCATGGAAAACGTACAAGTGCTAAGTAGAACTATCACCTCTTGTTATACGTTATTTCTTGCATGATATTGCTGGTAATCTTAGACAATTGAGGCTTAATATCCTGATATGGTGGTGATGAAAAAATGAATAGCTACCTTTTTTTAACATGTTTTGATTCCCCAACTTCTCTTCTGGAAAGGAAATTGCTCACTTTGTGACAGAGAAAACAATGTATGAAACAGCCAGTGCAAGCTTTAACTCTGCAAGAAAATAGGCTTTGATATGGAGGTTTCTCTTTGGACTCAAAATCTGTCAACTTGTCAACATGCTATGTGTGATCCCAAATATGGTGGATTTTTACTGGATGGTTTCAGTCCCACGGCTATGATAAGTACTTTATTAGTATCTTGCAATGATAAAATTGGAAATTGTGCACAGAGGGAGCTTACAGGAGACTCGACAGCTGCCAGTGCAGTTGCTGTTGGTAACTGCTGCTGAAGCTTGTGATGGCTTTGAGAGCTCGTCCTGATGGTGATCACTGGAGGTGGTGTGAGCACTCTGCATTGGCTTGAGCATTGCCTTTTTTAACCACTGGTCATAAACTGGTGGTGTAGATCAAGTCAATCAAGTTCTCAGCCTCACTTCATTAACACCGACCACACAGTGTCCTGTGCAGGAGTGGCTTTCCATCCTAAGCGTGCTACCTCTGTGCTGCCAGCTCCTTTCTTGGGTTCATGAGTGTTTCTGTATGAAAAACACTGAACTGTTACCAGGGAGGTGCTTCTGAGTGAGGCCCTACAGCACACCTTTCCATCTGAAAACTGCAAATCAAGAATAAAAGGCATGCTTGAGAGGGATGTTCAATGCCACCAGATGTTTGAATTTTAGCATGCCATCCTTTCAGCTGTCAGTGTTGTGTCTTAGGATTTATTAGGAAGGCATGTTATCTGATCCCCTGCACATTAATGGGAAAACCACCTATTTTATCCAAAAACTTGCACCTCTTGAGCTTTAATTAGATTACTTTGTCTCTGCTTATGTAATACTAATTATTACTACCTATACTGAACACTATACACGTTTAAAAAAACCCAAACAAGCAACAGACTAACTTCCCCCTCCCCCAAACCTGAAGAAATACTGAGTGGAGCACTGGCTGTGGTCTATGAAGCTGAAATATGTGTTTCATCAATTTTGCATGTGTTCACAAGCCATTGTTATTGCAAAATGTTAATTGTTTGAAGCAAGGCTGTTGATAACTGTTTGGCATGCAGCCTACAGGAGTGGGGGCAGTGTGTGTAGGGTGGGGGTGGAGGTGAACAGAGCTCTCATGTGCAATCTTTTCTGGGATAAGATTCTGCCAAATCCATTACACGTGTTTTTATCTTCATGCTGAACTGCTCAGATTTGGGGTTTTTTTACTAGAATGCTACATACTCAGTTGACTAACTTGTGTATTTGCAGCAGTCTTAGCAAAAACAATCTCCAAACAAAACAAAAGAACCCCCAGCTTTATTGGTGATGAAAAGTACCTGCTTAGCAGTTGGTTTTGTTGCTCTTGTGCTATAGTCAGTATATTCCTGAAGACTGTGCTGCTCTTTTGTGCTAACCTTGAGTTTGAAGTGGTCTGCGTGGGTTGGCTCAGGATGTTGTATTGAGAGACCTCTCTGATATTAAAGAAAACACTCTTTTATGTTACCTGAGTGAGTGGTGTAACAGAACTGAATCTCCCCATGGGCAGTGTGGTGGCTGGTGCTGTGCTATTTGCATGAGATCTGAAAGCAAGGCAAGTGAGGAATCTTTAGATAGAGGGAGCAGTATGTGGCACACAGCTGAAGGGGCAGCAGGAATGTCTGGGCAGCTTGGAAAAGTGGAATGGGAAGGTTTGGGGTCTGCAGTGGAGGAAACACAGTGGGTTTATGAAGTTAAGGTCTCCAGTTCTGCTGTCCATCCTGTACTCCTGGCAGAGGAGAGCACCTCCCCGTGTGTGTGTTTTCCAGGATAGACAAATGCTGGTGCTGCATGATGGGGGTCAGTTCAAGGTGGTTTCTACAGTGAACAGTAACAGGGAGTACCCATGGTTTGCATCATCCCAGCAGAAGTTACCTCCCAAGTCTTTGGTGTATACTTGATGATGTGTGACTTGTGGGGTCAAAACCAGGCTAATATTACAAGAGATTCCAGATATGTAATGTAATGCAGCAGTTACTGCCTCTGTTCAGAAATCTGGGTTTTCTGATCTGCTATGGACAGCAGTGCCTGTGCAATATTTGATTGCATGAGGCACTTTTAAGACTCCTACTGACTTAAATACCTCCTACTTTCTTGCCAAATCCTGGGTACAGTGTCTTTCTGGGTGTCATATGTATTCTCTGTCCTTTGAGATTTTTTTTCCCTTGAAGAAATGGACAGTAGGGCTATGATCCCATATTGAAACGGGTTTTTGAGCATCTATTACGTGCCATTTATTTTATTAGCTGTACCTTTAACTTTTGGAATGCATAGCTGGTTTTTGAGCACAATGCGGAAGAAAAAAACCAGTTTGATCCTATCAGAGGAATATTTGAGCAACAGTTGATGCCTGCATACTTGTTTCTTCTGTGTGAACAGATTTGTGTATAATTTAATTTCAAAAATAAAACAAGGTCTGTAAATTGTATTTTGTAGCTTGCATAAAATTAACATTTCATCTACAATTACAATGATGACATTTTACTGATGCCTTAGAATGGAATCTTTATTGCTTTAATGAAAAATCAACAACTTTATGTGAGCAATAGAGTGTGGTGGCTTTTAAACATCTTGGGTAGGACACAGATATTTTAGTTTATAAATAAGCATAACTCTGCTGTGCGATGATAAAGAGAAACTGCATGTATTCTTTTGTTTTCCAGGAGCAAAACAAAGTTTCAGGTACAGTAGTGTAATGGATGTTAAACATGCAATTGCAAGAACAAATTTATATTTGTGGATTTAGGTATGTGGCAATCTCTAAAATTACTCATTCCTTTAACATCTCTTGAGTCACAATGCTTGAAAGAAGAAACACTAATTAGATATAGAACTGAAAACAGGGATCTAAAATGACTGCCAAATACAGATCTAGCCTAGCCACCAGCCTCTACCACGTTCCTCTTAGCAGGAAAATTAATTAATTCTCCTGTTCTGTGTGAAAAATAAAGAAATGTACATTCATAGCCTTGACACTGAGATACATCTGATACTACTGATTGTGTTTTCAGGGTCACTTAATGGCTTGTCCAAGTTCAAGTATGAGGGAATCTTTTTAGCTGTACAGATTAGCAGGCAACAGTTTTTAGCTGAGGACTCATTAAGTCTTTCCTTAATTGTGTTTGTGTGTGAGTGTTCATTTTAGGATACCAGAAAGGATATGGTTGAATACTACAGTAAAGATGAGTTAAAGAAACTGTTCTTGTAAAAGAGTGATTCCATATGTAATAAAATGGTTTACTGTTAGCATGAACATTGCTCTGCACCATCAGAATCACTTTCAGAATACTCCAGGGTTCTCCATTCAATATTTGAGTATCTCCTCAGTGCAGCTTCCACACTGCATAAATACTGAGGGGTAATTTGGGACCCAGCTGTGTTCATTCCTACTTGGTCTGGGATTTTAATGATAGTATAATTATAGATGAATACAGTTACCACAGAAGCTTCTCAAAGGGGAAACTGACACTTTATCTCAGATATTTCATAAATACAGGAGTCAGTATTTGTGTGCTTACTTGCTTGTATCAAAACATTGAATATTGGATTATATGTCAATAATAATTTAATAGCTGACTATTGAAGGAATATTAATGAAACTGCTTCTTGAAGATGTGGCCATTTTGTACTCTAAAGCTGATTTTTTTCTGAAAGCTGTTCTGCCAAGGATTTTCAGCAGGCCTTAATCTTAACATTTTCCTGCAGTCTATTCAATTTCATGTTTCAAAAGTAAATTGGTGATTTCAGGTAGTATTGCATTGGACATGTGTGTAGATCAAGGCTGATTCATCAAATAGCCTGTATTTAAATATCTTAGGTGACTGAATAACAAAAAAGCTCAGAAACAGATCAAACTCCAAAACAAAAGACATGCTGTCAAATAAAGAGTGTTAACTTTAAAGTTTTTTATTTACAAGTAAGATACATTTTTTTAAACATCTGCTTTTAATAACAGGCTGCCTTTAAAGCATGAAATTCCCCAAATGCAGAATAGGCAATAAGTCTCATTTTGGGTGGAGCCTGCTGCTTGGCTGGCCACTCTTTATCATGGAGGCTAAATATTGCTTAGAGAAACAATTTTTTTTGCTGATGTGATTAGTGGTCCAGAGTCTATAGAAATTTATTGCAGTGCCATAAGAATAAAGACTATAACCTGCTGGATGTGCACTGACCCACCAGTCATTCACTGTCATAACAGAGTGCAGTTCCTCTGTCTGCATGCCACTTCTTGGACAGAACTACCATTCATACTGTTGGTTCCAGGTGATGTTCTTCCAACTTGTCTGCTCTCCTGCCCATACTGTGCTCTCCCTAATGGTTCTTTTAATTTGTTTTTTAAATTACTTTTAACCTGGAACACTTTCCTCCTGTTCCTCCTGTTTTTCAGGGTGTGAACAGCCTGTGGGGTTAGTTCATATAAGGGTGCACATCATACACTTTTCCTCTCAAGCCCAGACAGAGGCATGTCAAAGAAAAAAGTCTGTATAGAGGATCAGGGCAAGGTGTTGAGGGGCAGGGTGGGATTTTTTTTTCTTCGTTGTTGTTTTTTGGGTTTTTTTGGTTTGGTTTGGTTTGGGTTGGGGTTTTTTTTTTGTTTGTTTGTTTGGTTGGTTTTTTTGGTTTGTTGTTTTTTGTGTTGTTTTTTTTTTTTTTTTTTTAAATTAAGTGTTTCTCAAGATATTAGCATGGATTCAGTAATTCCAGAAGTTGTGTACAAATCAAGTGCTCATGAACAGACTGTCGTGCTGGAGATGAGCTGACTGATGTTGACTCTCCTGAGTGTAGCTGGCTGCTAAACACTGCTTCAAATACAGCTTTTAACTGCACCAAATTGTTTTTCCTGGAGACTGAACACTGTTGTTAGTCCAGTTGTGTGCAACTTTCAACTCCTTTTCCAGAGCTAATTATGCTGTGATCACATGGAATACAGAAGGCTAGCTGTCCTCTGTTTTCTTAGGATCTTGCTAGATTCTGCTTGGAAGTCTTTTATAGGAAATAGGCCATTGTCCTGATCGTTCAGAGGAGGAGGGAGAGTCATCAAGTTGGGAAGTCATGTCCTGTTCTTGATTCAGCTGCTGATCAAAAAGATTTAGTGGATTAGGTCTGGAAAAATTTGAAAGTAGGGTGGTTTTCTTTCAGTAGCACTGTGTGATAGGTTTGTTTGTTTGTTTGTTTGTTTTAAAGACCAACACAGGATAAAAATTCAATAAAGCTAGCTGCAGTCTGCAAAGGGCCATCTCTTAAGCCATTAACCTCTACAAAATGTGAGCTGGGAAAAGCCTTTAATATGGAAAGTTTTGGCTGGTTTGGGTTGTTAGGGTGGGGTCTGGATAAGATGAGGCACCTCATTGCTTATCCATGTGATGTATGTAGTGAAGGTCCAATGGGGCCGGTACAGCTCTGAAATGGAAACCAGGACTGGAAAAATAAAGCAGAATGTTTGAAAATACAGAAAATACAGTAAGAAAATATGGTATTTTTTTTCCTGCACTACTCATCTATGGGGTTTCCAAGTTGCAGTTCATCTTCAATCATCGCTTAGAACCTGGCTTAAGCCGTCGAATCCTTGGGAGCCTCTGCTGCGCAGCTTGCAGATTACTTTTACGCAGCTTTGTCTGTGCCATTTCTTTGGGTTGGGCTGTACACAAAGTGGTACTGATAATATTTCTCCTTTCTTTTCCTTTTACTCAGACCAACGAGTGGAATAAGAATGATGATCGGCTGCTGCAGGCGGTGGAGAATGGAGACCCTGAGAAAGTGGCTTCACTGCTGGGTAAAAAGGGAGCCAGTGCCACCAAACAAGACAGTGAGGGCAAAACTGCGTAAGTCCAACCAAAACCTGTGGTTTAACTCGGGGAAAACCCCAGCCCTAGAAGTTTGCCACTTGTGTGATTTAAAAAACAGATACTATCCTGAAAATGAAGGTATCTTTTTCTTCTGAAACACAACACATTCTGCAAGTCTTGATTTGTAATTCTACCTTTAAAATGCCATTTCAAAATCATAAACCCATTCAGGTAACTTGAAGGTTAACAAACTGCTGGGTAGAGTGGGATCCTTTAAGGACAGGGTGTTTTCAAATTTCATGGCACGCTGCACATTGCACACTCCAAAAGGTATTAATCTTTGGGGATATTTTTCCCATGGACATTACTTTAATAGGACAGAAATTATGATATATTTTAATGGGTTTGACTGAACTGAAACTATGGTGACAGAGTTTTAAAAACCTGCAGACACTAAGGATTTTCCAAGTGTACCTTGTTTTGATTGAAGAGTGCTAATGAAAGTTTTGTGCAAACGAGATTCCTTTTGATATATATGTATTTCATATCTATCTTCTGTTCCTCCTCTTGTTCTCCTGCAAACATTCTGAATTGTGGAAAATAAAAGATTTCACAAAGAAAACTACAGCCAAAAGATTGCTTTCCTTGTACTCTTCTCTGTATGGCACAGAAAGATGATTCGGTGGATAAGTGAGAAATAGGTGTCCTGTGACAGAACCAAAACCTTGATCAAATTCTGATTAGATGTGGGCAAAGGAGGACTTGGAAGGGCAGCACAAAGTAGTTTATACCAAACTCTAAGTTCTGACAAATTACCTCTGGATTACATTTATTGAGTCATACTCAGCTTCGTTCTTAGTTTGGTTCAATTTCCTACATCTGCTCTATTTCTGCTCTGCATCTGAGGGAGCTGTGTGATGGATTGAGTCATAATAACCTGCAATTTCTTACTGCAGAAGTCCAAGTCATCAATTACGTCAAGTGGGCTTTCTCCTCCGTACTTTAATAGGTTTTTAATTTTTAAAAGTTGCACACGTATGTTTTTCGTTTGGCCATTGAATCTTCAGAATTACAGCTGTATTTAGCATTTAATGTTTTTACAGTCAGTGTAACTTCAGACCTCAATTCTTAAGATCTTCTTAAACTGCACTCTATATACAGTGTATCCAGTGTAACACCTACTTTGCAAGTTTAATGTATAAATTGATACTATGGATTTTTCTAGGGAACCACCCAAGACTGAATTTGTCAGTATCTCTTAACTCTAAGAATGTAGCTAGGTATTGGTGCAACAGTTTTTGAGCTTTACATGGTTACAATGAAAAAAAAATCCCGTTTTCATTCTTTCATTGAAGCTACTAAGTCAGTAAGCATATATTTTTTATGAATGATGGTGTTACTAATAATGCAGTTGCAAATACTTCTTTCAATTGCTTGGAACAAATGTGAGTTAGTGCTGTAAAGATCTCTGCTGCTTTTTGTTCTGTATTCTCATTTGACTGTCATTTACTTTTACATTTTTTTCTGTGTTGTGGTTTAAAAGGCAGCTTGAGAGAGAAGAAGGAAAAGCAGCGTTGCTGTGATGCAGAAATACAGCATGTCAAGTCTCATTCTGTTTCCAGTGCTTTGGGAAATTTAGCAGACCTGCTCAGGTTATTTCTCTCTACATTTTGAAAGATAGAGACTGACAGGTGTGGAAGCAATGACACTAACCTGGAGAGACACAGCTAGCAAAGGTGGCCCAGAAATGTTCTCCAGCATATCTTATTAATATTGGGCTGTGTCTTATTTGTGTTTTTTATCACTCCAGAGTATTTTTTGGTGTGTACAAAACAGAGTTCAGCCATCATTTCTGCAACATCTCCTACATTTGCAGTATGGTGCCAGTGCTTCATTCCTGCTGTGTGTCTGGGTGCCTGACACAGCTGTTTTTGCCTGGCCTCAGAACCTCTGCTTAGAGGAGTAGATCCTTCTGCAGCCCAGCACTGAGGTCTGTTGGTGTGCTGCAAGAGGCTGGCGCTGGTTTGTTGGCTACCCCACCTGTAACATCAGCAACTCTGGTGCTGGGAAATCACAATCTGCACAGGGCTTTTTGGGAGACCTGGCCACCCTTGTGCTCAGATTTCACAAAATCACAGAACAGTTTGGGTTAGAAGAGATCTTAAAGATCATCTCATTCCAAGCCCTGTGTGATGGGTAGGGACACACACACATGCCCACGTTGCTCAAAGCCCAATCCAACCTAGCCTTGAACACTTCAGGAATGGTTCTTCCACAACCTCTCTGAACAACCTCTTACAGTGCCTCGCCTCTTTCACAGTAAAGGATTTATTACTACCTCATTAAATCCACCCTTTATCATTTTGAAGCCATTCACTTTGTCCTATCTCCATATGCCCTTGTAAAAGGTCTCTCTCCAGCTTTGTTTAGGTTCCATCCTTAGGTACTGGAAGGTGCTAGAAGGTCTCCCCAGAGCCTCCTCCCATGACCCTTGCACATGGAAAATAAGACAGTGATTGGTGACAGCCACCATGGCTTCAATAAAGGCAAATAGTGGCTGACAAATTTGTTGGCCCTCTGCAGTTGGGTCACAGTTGTGGGGCATGAGGGAAGAGCAACAACATCACCTGCCTGGACTTGTGCAGAACACTTGCCACTGTCTTGCACAACACTCCTGCCTACAGTCTGGAGAGACATGGGATAGACCAGTGCTCCCTGGGCAGAGTATAGAGAGGCAGAACCACCTTCCTTGACCTGCTGCCCACAGAACTATTTTGATGCAGAGCAGGGTATGATTTCTGGGCTGTGAGCTGACATTGTCAGCTCATGTCCAGCCTCTTGTCCACCAGCACCCCAAGTCCTTCTTGCCAGGGCTGTTCGGGGTCTGTTCATGCCCAGCCTGTGTTTGTGCTTGGGTTTGCCCTGAGCCAGGTGCAGGACCATCACTTGGCCTTGTTGAGCCTCATGAGGCTCATTGGTTACATTTTAGGAAGTTGTCTGCAGTGCCATCTGGGAAGGGTGCTCTTTGGAGGAGTGTTCTATTGATCCCTGTGAGTATACATTGATGTGTTTGTTTACTTAGTTAGGATGACTAACCAGAAGAACATGGTGGATTCAGTTATGTAACAGAGTGCATAATGTGATTAAAGACTTTGGAATGTGCTTGAAAGCAAAAAGAAGAAACAATTACACATTGCAATACAGGTTTGTTAGCTCCATCATTGTCTGTACCCTTAAGGTGTGACATGTTTCTTTTAAGACTTTTCTTTCTCAGTGTTTTTGTTAACAACGCTACAAACAAAATTTTCAATGCTGTCCAGATTTTTGAGATATAGTCATATAGTTCATTATTTTAAACAGAAGGTGGAGAGGATAATTTTCATGCTTAGAGATGTACTTCTAAGTTTTTATTTTATAATTAGAGGGCTTCCTATTATAAAATGCTTGAACTGAAAGGAACAGGGACCAGAACCAAGTATTCTTTATTGGTCCTGTTGTGTACAGTATGTATCATTCCACTGAGTCCTGCTATGATATGCTCCAGCTTTGGCTCAGTTTTGGACATTACCTTCTAAATTTCCTCTTGGTGTCCTCTTTAGTCCCTATCATTTATTTTTAATAAATATATTTAGTTTATGATTTTTAATAATTATATTTAATAATTAAATAAATTTAGTCCCCCTTTATTTTGTGACTTGTCAACATGCAGTAAAATGGAGGTGCTTAAAATAATGAGGTCTAGGTACCTCATTAATTTAAGGTATCTAGTACTGAGGTAGATATTTCTTAGAGATAATATTTACAAGTTTTCATTAGGAGGTTTAACTCCTCAGCAGTATCTCTTTAAAAAAAGGTACTTAATAAAGACCTTGTCAAAGTAATGAAATTATAGTTTTTTTAAGACTTGCCTGACTTTTCACACCGCCACCCTGCCTTTGACTAAGTACTTTCTATAAACAATAAATCACTTTTAAGGCCATGGAGCAAATCCACCTTTGGCATAAGTTGACACAGTCCCATTGTTGCTCTCCCTTACATAGCACAGACTATTGCCAGGCATAGTTGTAATAGAACCTATCTGGAAATCTGACTCTGTCATTGTAGTCTTACTTCGCCAGATAGGTTGGTTGTTTTTTCTTTTGGTCCAGCTTCCTTAAACAAAAAAATGTGGCTTTCCAGCTTGGAATTTGATCATTTAAATCCACTTAAACTAACAAAAAAAAAGTTTTGAAAAAGATCCTTTTCAGGAATGATGGGATTGGATTCATTCATGTGCTGCACTTTCCAGAAGATCAAGTGTTCAAATGGGCTGTTATTTTAAGAAGCTACTGCCATTATTGAGGGGAAGTGGAGGGATGGGGGTGGGGGAATGATTTTGGAAAGGATTTACAGTGTATAAATGGTAGCACTTCCTTGTCCTGAAGTTATTTTGTCAGTGTGCCAGTCCATTACAGCCATGTTTGCATGTTTCTGCAAGGTACTAAACTAGAATTAAATGCTTTTGGCTATTAAGTGAAACAATAGATCTCTGTGAATTTTTTAAATCTGCAATTGAATCAGTTGTTGTTCAATAAAATTACTCTAACGATAGTACAAAAAAGCTTTAGAAACCTCTGCAAATTTAAGGACTCTTTCACAAAATTACTGCCAATAGCAGTTAATAGAAAAGATATATTTTCATTTGAAAGAGACTGTTCATGCCTTGGAGGCTGAACTAAAAATAAATTTTGGAGCATATTCCAACTGCAAATACTTGATATTTATTATGTACATAGTATTCATTTTTGTTTTCTTCCTTTTGGATCTTACTGAATAAGGAGGCGGGGGCAAGTGGCATGAAGAACATCACTTTTCAAAAAGTACATAATGTTTTAATTACCTTTGAGAGAGAACGTTTCCTTGTATGTAATAATATTTACCTTAAAAGAAGCTATTGGAAGAATGCATAGAACAATCTGAGTTGGGTGGGGCCCACATGGATCATCAAAGTCCAAGTCCTGTCCCTGCACCAGACACCCCAAGAGTCACACCATGTACCTGAGAGCATTGTCCAGACATTTGGAATTCTCTCAGGCTTGGTACTGTGGCCACTTCCCTGGGGAGCCTGTTCCAGTGCCCAGCCACACTTTGGGGAAGAGCCTTTTCCTGATATGCAATCTAAACCTCCCCTGACACAACTTCAGGCCATTTCCTCGGGTCCTGTCACCACAGAGCAGAGATCAGTGCCTTGCCCCTTTGCTTCCCCTTGTGAGGGTGTTGTAACTCCAATGAGGTGTCCCATCACTCTCAGCTGCTCCTCACATGGCTTCCCCTGCAGACCATAAAGCCAAGTAAGGTCAAGGGACCTGCTCAGGAGATTCAGTTTTAGCAGTAAAAAGGGAGGATAGAAGTTCTTCTTATTCCAGTGGGTGTGGACAACAAAATAGCAGCCATGTCCCTGCCCAGTAGGTAGAAGGAAGCGCAGACTTTCTGAGGTGCTGTGGGGTTTGAAGAATTCCAGAGCACAGTCAGATTGTCAGCCCTCTCTATCAAGTGATGTAGAAGAATGATCTCAAATGGGGCCCTGAACAACAAGAAACTCTTGAACAAATTAAGCAGGAGATTGTCCATGTAGGAGCCGTTGGGCCAGTCGGAACAGGGCAGGGTGTGAGGAATGTGCTGTACATTGCAGCCAGGGATAATGGTCCTTCCTTGAGCTGGGGCAGAAGGGACCTGGACAAACTCGAGGATGACCTCTTGGCTTCTGGAGTCTGGGATACAGAGGATTTGAGGCCAGCTACACCCCAGCTGAGAAAGAGATTCTGGGAATTTATGAAGGGATTTGAGCTGCCTCAGTAGTGGTGGGCACTGAAGCACAGGTTGCAGAGCTTTATATATAAAGCCTGCTGGCTTTGTATATTGCTGAATGAGAGAAACGAACAGTGCTCTAACTCTACACTGACTTGTGGATGTTGGCAAACACGCTGTGGTTGTGTCTGGACTGACAGAAAAGTGCAGAGAGAAACCCATCTGGGCTGCTGAGCTGTAGGTAGAAATTGCTGCCCAGGTAGAGAAGTTGGCTGTAAAATTGCATCATGTAGATGCACACAAATGCAAGAGTCAGGCTGCTGAAGAGCTGTACATAAATTTGATCTCTGAGAAAAAAAAAATTAATTTACTTTTATCACAGTATTTAATTTCTGATGGTCCAGATGGTCGCAATAATGTCTAGGTTTCTGAACATGGACAAAGTAAGAAAGACCACAGGGATCTCAACCTTTGTTTTATCTCTGTCCAACAGACGGCTGAAATCTGGTTCTTATTCCAAGATGTCTTGTGAAGTTTATTTCCATGGGAGATCTGGGTGTAAAAGCTTTTGTTTTTCTAAATCTTTTCTGAAGTTCTTCTTAGGTTCAAATCATGATTGTTCGTTTTTTGTCCCCTCCCCTGCCCTGCAGCATTTGCTAGAGATATAATTTAATTAAGATGTTGATATTAAGTTTCCTGAAAAATTGCTTTTCACTTTAGACAAATGCTCAGAAATGCTAATGAAACTCTAGGCCATGGTTGGATGAATGTGTCCACTGCCAGGATACTAAATTGGGCTAATTAACTTTCTATTATGTTCAGTATGAGCTGATTGTTAATGTATGGTGAGAGGGAATGCTTTTATCTCCACAACAGAGGAGCAATACTTAACTTTGATTTCATAATCAAGTCATGGCGATACATGAAAAAATCCACACTGCCTACAAACACCACTATATTGACAATCATGCAGGCTTTTAAATGAGATCCATGCAGTGGAATTCTGATAGTGGTTCGTTCCTGGCTCTTGACTGAAGCTGTGTAGACCATTTCCGATGGGTTTGACCCCTCACTTGACCCTTCCAACTAGAGTTGGAAAATTTCATCATCCAGTTTTTAGTTCTTGCCTACACTTTTGACAGGATTTGAAATCAACAGCATCCAGACTCTCTTGTACACATTTTTAAAGCAATTTTTATGGTCTATTTTAGCATTTTTATACCTTCATGTTATTAGGGGAAAAAAAAAAAAAGAGAAGGGGGGGGCGTTTTCTGAAGAGACAGAAATTAATCAACTTTATTTGTATTTCAGTTACAAAGATCCTAAACTTTTTACTTTATCTCTTTAGTGATTTCCTATGTTGTAAATCAAACAAATTCCATGTATTTAAAAAGCAAACTCCATATTCCATATAAAGTTCTCTGAGCATTAAGCCTCCCAATGGATTTTGCATCTTACATGCACAGGGCTGCATGCAGACAATATCTAAAGTTCAAAGACGAAACAATCAGTCTGAAATTTCTTGAGCCAACTTGTGTCTTCTGTTCTAAATTTGCTTTTTCACACAGCTGATGGCTATTCTTAAGATCTTTTGTATTTCATTGTCTTTTAGCGGGCCTGTCATCTCAGAGGGAAGCAAATCCTCTTCTGAAGGGCCCTAGTACTCGTGTTTGGGTAGCCTGTGAGCCTCCTGCCCACAGGCAGGATCAGCCAAACCTGTAATGCAGCATCAGGCAGCCACTGGAATTCCGTGTTGATGCAGCTCCATTTGCAGAGTTGCCAAACACCCAGATTTTGCCAGACCTGGCTGGCTTTCAACAAGTTTCTAAGTTGCTTGGATCAGAGGAGAGCCTGGATGATTGGGAGTTTTTGTATGCCTGGGTTGAAACAGCTGCAGTTTGGCTCATGTGGAGGCAAAACCCAGCACTCCAGTTTCCCATGGGGAATGCTGTGGCTGCTCCCTGCTCTTGTCCCGTCTGAGCTGGCAGGAGAGCCATGAGGGAAGCACGCCTCTCATGGGTTGGGCCAGAATCAGCCTCTTCAGGGCTGGAGGGGACAGGGTTAAGGCTGCAGTTGTTTTTCAGATTTATATCTACATAATGGGCTGCAGTTGTTTTACATGTTTTTCAAAGACTTATGCAACCAAATGAGCTGTATGTGTAGATTTTAATTATACCCACTGGCTGTTACTGGCTTAAAAATATACTCTTAATCTAGGAAGGAGAACAGACAGCCGAAACAGAGCAATGTGCAAATGTTGAGTTTACTTAAGTGTTTTTTTAAACTTCAAACTGAGGTCTCGGGCAATAGACTGTGCTGGTGGCTGCTTCTTTACTGGACTTAAGTTTCACTCTGTTTTCTGCTACCTTCTTTACAGGTCCTGTGTTAGGAAACTGCTGAAAGGTAGCTGGAAAGTAACTGAAAAATTTAGAAAAGCTCTGAACTTGCACATGCCTCTGGCCCAGCCCCTGGTCCTCTTTCAAAATATGGAATCTTAAGTAGTATAGTTATTCTGAAATACAAAATAAAAAGTATATTGCCATAATAATCCAAAGAGTTTATTTAGAAAAAAAATGAACTGGTCATATTAACCAGTGGTCTTTGAATGTGTTACGAGTAGAGTAATTACTATGAGTACATGTTATTGCACTTGGTTTACAAATATCCCACGAAGTAAGAGAAGCTTAATAAAAAATAAAGTACATCCAAACAGTTGCTTCAAGTCTGAAGAGATGGGAAGTATTTTGAGCATAAAAGGTACAGAAACATCAAGGACAGCATATCCTGAGCTATCACTTGTCAATATCCCTCGGGTTCATAAGGATATTTCTGCTTACTGGTTCTTGGAGCACGAGATGCAGTTCTTAAGTCTTGCTGGATTTCATGCTACAAAAATATTTGGTTTAGATTAACCTTTACTCAGTTGCTGTTACTCTTTTGAGCCTTTTCCTGGTCTCTTGTTATGCCAACATGGTTCGGGATTACATTGCTTTAATTTTCATGAGTTTCCATATACAAAGGTGATTATCAGCAATTGCTGACCACAGGCAGCAACACGAAGTGAGTTGTGTTGGAGGATGTAGTCATTGCTCTCCTGTTTGGGCTTAATTTTAACCTTGAACACTGTTGGGCCTTGAAAGGGCTGAAGATGGCTAGCTGGTTTTACCCAGCTTCTGGAAGAGAGTCATCTTTACCTGGGCACATCCTCAGGGATTTCACACTGTGCTAAAAACATGATGTGCCATTGGGCATGTACACTGAGAAGGTAACTGAGCACCTCTTTGGGCTTTGTACTTGGGATGGGGTCTTAAAGAAACTATCAGAAGTAATCTTCCCTACTTGTCTGCCTTCCTTAGCTTTGGAGGCTCAGGCCATGCTGCACAGTTTTCTGGGCTCTTTACGCTTTCTGAGACTTCATTTGGCATACTTTGTTAATTTTTCTCCCCTACAACTCCAAAAATAAAAAAGTATGTCTTAATTTCAGCTTTCTGTCAACATCTAGGAATGCCGTGAAGCTTCTGCTTGCAGAATCACTTTGCATTTCACTGACATTAGTTCCGGAGGAATTTTAAAATAGACACTGTGCAAGAAACTTCATGTGGTAAATCTAAATTGTGAGCACTTGTGTTTACAATTAATGGTACATGAAAGGAAAGTCCATATATTTCAGACTTGAAGTGGGAGTTTGTGTTAATGTGGTAATAGAGTTTACCAAAGAAACTGTATGTGAAAATGGAATTGCTAGAGCACAACCTGAAAATGAAAAGTATAAAGCTGCTGGGGATCCCAGAAATCTCTCTGAAGAGCAACTGGGTGGATATTTGGCTGAGTTTGAAGGCTAAAATCAGGAGTCTGTAGCTTGCCAGCTCCTGCGTTGCATGATGCAATTGCTTCTTTTCTATAAGAAAACAGCCATTAAAGAGGCTTGCCTTTTATTAATGTCCTATAGCTTGAGGTGTGTATGATTGAAACAAGACTTTTCATGCTATGATGCAAAAATGGAAACTCTATATGAAAACTGCATCGGTTTCAGTGGTGGGTTTTTTGGTTTTGTTGGTTTTTTGACAGTTGTCCCAAAATACATGCTAACACACAAGGGGCATGCAGGATTTTTGTCAGAGGGTCCTGTGTGTACTGGGGCAGGGCAGATGCCATCTCGTATTAAAATAGAAGGACACAGGCTGTGTACAGCACTTCACTTTGCTGAGGCTGGTGCTAAAGGGGAGAGAGGGGGAAATAAACTCATGCAGCTCCTGGTAAATCCATACCTGCGTCTCTCAGCTTCTTAGAAACTTGCACTGCACTCCAGAAGTTGTTTGCAGCAACTCATTGTCTAAATGTTTTAAAGCTTTAAAAACATAATTTTCTCAGCTTGTACTGGTGCCAGCTCTGATTTGAAAACAAAATGTATTTCCTTTCTTCCTCCTAAGATAATATTTGAACTCTTTTGGTTGCATGTATACAAGTGACAGGATAATGATATGGAATGCCACTACTATTGAAAAGCCACATTTTTTACAGTTGCTCTTAGGAGCAGGTAAAATGTGTGCAGTGTGAAGCTGTAATTTTTGTTTAAGTAAAATAATAAAAATACCCAAAGAACTGATAAGTAATTGATAGTGATTACCTGTAGATGTCTGATTTTCTTTTAAGACAGTCTGATCTGCCAAAAATCAGTATGGCTCCTCCATAACTGAATTACTCATTCTCCCTATAACATATATCATCCCAAATGAGTGATAGTATCTTGGTAATGCAGTCAGGAAAACTTGAAGATCCCTTTGACTTTCATAGCAAAACATTCATGGTTTAATTTTAGGTTTAAGGTGAAATTCTACATGCTGCTCCTTATTTTTCACAGACAGATTGCCTCTGTGCTGTGTGATGAAACAGTGGAAGGCAGCTTTGGTTTTCACTGATTTTGTTTCCTGTGCCAGCTCACCTGCCTGCCTGTGCTGGTGCAAGGAGGAAGCACAACCCAGAGAGGACTTGCAGAGGAAGGAATGCAGAAGACACCTCCCATTTCAGAGCTGTTATGGAGCTTTCCCAATCATTTAATCTGCGGGTGGTAATTTCTCTATCATTAGGTTTGGGGTGTGTCAAAAAGGGCTTACTTTCAAAATTGTTTTAATGCTGATAAAATCTTGAGCCCTTCACAGAGCAGTAAACCATATTCTTCTGCAGTGACTGGTCATGGTGCTACTTGTGAGAGGAGGCCACACTGGACTTCCTCCTGTGTGACACCAGCTATTCTCTTCATGCACAGAATGTGCTGCTTGGGTGGTAGCTCATGGCCCTTTCTCCTTCAGGTCAGGTCTCGGTGCTTCTGCCACTCAGCCTGTGGTGGAAAGCAATCAAAAGCTGGATAATATCTACTGTGTTTATTTTAGCTGTTGTTATTGAAGGAGGACTTGAGGCCTTGAGGGATAGCACTGTAAGCTAGGTGCTGCTTCTAAAATATAAAGCTCCAAGTATAAAAGCTCCAGTTAGTTCAGAAAGTCAGCCAGGTTATCAGTAAGTCACTTTGTGGCTGAGATAGCTGGTGAATTGCTTGCCTGTCTGATCTGGTAGTAGCAAAGCTTAAATGTGCTCAGTTTCTATGTTTTTCTTTCATTAATCAGCAATACAAGGTCTCTATGCAACTTTCTATCTTTATTATTTTTGTTTGTGTGAAGGTATTGGTTGATGGAGAAACTATAAATTGTCAAATTGTTGGAAGGCAAGTTAGACTTTTTAAAAGTCAACAAGGAGTTGACATCCATTAGAAAATGAAGAAGAATGATCTGCCGTGGGGAGGGATGTTTTTAGTCAAAATAAACCTTGACAATGAGTGTATATGAGTTCATAGTGTTTTTCAAACATTATTGCACTTAAAATATTTTCAGAGCACTCAGATTGAAATTACAGAGAACAATAGTATTATACGCTTGCATATAGGTTTGACTGGGTTCCATGTTTGTCATAATAGGAAATAGCAAATACAATATTCACTTAGCATCCATAATTCAGCCAAATTCCTTATTGGCTTAGGATTTTGGTAAGTAATGTGTTGAAGTGCTTTCAGGCCTTGGAGAAAATCTGTGTTACAGAGAATGCTAATTCTGCTCAGAAAAAACTGTGGAGCATGACCTTGCTAAACAGAGATTGAACCCTCTGACTGGGTGTAATTCTACTGCTTTTTTCCCCCACTGTTTTTCTTTTCGCAAATGATAATTTCTTTGTTGGAAGGTTATTGTCTTAAATTAAGACTTAATATTTATTTTTTCTGATTTTATCATGTTTCTCTTTACTTTTGTGGCACTTCCCCTAGATATATGGACCACCCAGTTGTTTTAAGCCAGCTGTCAAAATACCATTCAGTAAGAGCATTTGCAGGAAACAGCTCTGCAAATGGTTGAGCAGAGAACCTGAATATAGCAGAGCCACGTCTTACTGCTAATACCACCTTAGCAATTGCCATCAGCTACAGTTTTACAAGTCTAACCCCTAAATATGGATAATTTCTGTTCTACTTACGGTGTAATGATTTGTAAAGAAAAGTTTTATGTGAGTTGAGTAGTAAAAATTACAGTCCTTTTTCATTTGAGTTAGACTGACATTTAAATAATTTTTGAAAGTATTCATTCTTGGTCTTTTGGCAAAGACTAGCTCTGTCTGAACTCTTGTGCTTTGTCTGTCAGATGCTGGTTAAAGAAGCTGTCATTCCCTTGCTGGTTTAATATTGTGGCCAAAATGTGGGAAAGGTCGTTTGCCCTGAATACGGCATGGGCTTGTTTAGGACAGATGTAAGTGCTTCACCCGTTGACATCTCATATCTGTAAAAAATCTGCTGCTTCAGAGTAGTTCAGGGATGTCATACACAGCTGTGCCCTCTGTTCAGGCAGCAAGCATCATAAAAAGCCTCTGACAGTGTGGGGTTTTTATTTGAGTAACATTTCAGGTCAAGAAATTTGAAATCCTGACAAGATTTTGAGGTGATAGCCTTGTAGCTGTTCTTCAGTTGAACCTGTACCTCATGAAATGAGTTCACTGTTACTCTAAAAGTCTGTTTACTCCAACTAGGCTTTGCATTCTTCACAACTAACATAATTTTTCACCTTTTCTTGTTAAGTACTGAGTAATTATGAGGCCTGTATATTCCCAGTAGGAAAAAGCAGTGTCAACCTACTGATCTTCCATCTGCTGTGGAGGTGGATTTTGAAGCACTGGGAATGGTAGCAGCTCCTCTGCTGACTGAAATGTCTGGATACAATAAAAAGAGACCATCCTCAGGAAGAACAGAAATGTTTTACAGCAATAAAAGTAATCTATCTCAAACAGTTCAGGCTCGGCTATCAAGATGTGGCTCTAAGTGGCAGTAACAGGCTTATCCATTGTGAAGGGAAAATGAACTATGTTGTAATGGGATTTTCAACTGAATGAGAATCCAACCCTCGGTGTGGCCCTTGGTCCAAATGAAGTCTTACATGTTTGTTTTTGTTTACCTAAGTCATTGCACAACCAGGAAATGGGAGGAAAAGTTGTTTGCTTTCATATCAAGGAAAGTTTATTCATATGAGATGTAAGTAAAATGCACCACTCCTTAAGGCATCCAGATGGTGAGAACTCCAGTATTTGCAAACCTGCAGTTTTTGCCTCAAATATTTTAGGAAATTATGTAGCGTGTTAGGAATTATTCTGAAATGAATGTCTGCAGTCTTCTTTGTTTCAAGAGCCTGCCTTGCTATATAGGATTCCTCAGTATTTACTACTCAAGTGTTTGGGTTTGGGGTTTTCTTTGTTTGTTTTGAGATGGCTGTTTTGTTTGTTTGGGTTTTTTTAACTACAAAAAAAATTTTAAAAAACCTAAACAAATGGAAGAAAACTACACCAAAAAAAAAAATTTAAAAACACCAAACCCCAAAACCCCAAACCAAAGCAGGGGCTATTAACTTTAAAATCAGAATTGGTTTTTAAGGGGGCACATTTGTCCAACACTGATAGTTTAGCTTAAATACTACTGTAATAGGTTCATCCCATTCTGGAGTTGTTCTCTCTGTAGAGAAGGACTCTGTTTACTAAATCAGCAGTTAAATAACTGTATTCCCCATTCCCTCCCAATTGCTTTAAGATTGTTAAGGAAAAAATATCTCACTACAGGTTTATATGAGAGATACTACCAGAATAAGGATGCAGAGAGGAGTCACACAGCAAGCCATTCTTTGTGAAATAAAACATCTGCATGTGTGATGACTTGTTGAGAACTGCCATGGGAATTGTTTTTGTTGGTGGGATTCATGTGTTCATAGGAGCATAGCCTGAAAAGAGTTATTTTTAATTTTCTCTGATTTTTTTTTGCAGTCAGATTTTACCTAAATAAAACTTCTTTAGCACTTGCGTGTTCATGTTGCATTTGGCACCATACTACAAAGTCTGTCCATAAAATCTCAGTGCCCCAGATTTAGCCAAGTTATTATTATTCAGGTATTTATTATTACTATGAATATTGTCAAATGTAAGTTAGCCAAGTGTGTGCTTCACAGTCTTCCTAATACATAAGTGAATTTGATTGTATTTTGTGTTTACACAAATGTATTGGAACATGTTTTGGTATTTTGCTGGTATGTTGTGCTGGCTAAATTAGAGGTGTTGGAATTTGTCAGACTCCTCTTGTGTCCCTCCCCCAGTCATTTTCCCAGAGCCTGAGAAACCACTTCTTCCAAAGAATGTTTACACAACTTTGCATTGGTCACCAAGTACATGAAGTTTTGATTTTGAATGACTGGAGAACAGACAGCAGCAGTACTGCTTGTGCTCTTGGACGTGTTAACTCTTCAGTTTGTTCATGGCAGTAGAGTTTGCAGGATGAACACACAGAATGCCTTTATATTTGCAGAGAAAAGTTCAAGGCTTAAGAGCTGTCTGTCTGCCATTTGCAATCAGCAGCAGCCGGTGTAGAAGGAAGGATCCCTTCTAGGAAGTGAGGTGGTTGCTCTACTTGATAGACAACTCTGTTCCAGGACTTCTCCTGTTTTGATTAATTCTCCTCTCTTTGCCAGATGTTGTCTGTAGGTCTCTTTCTCTGCTGAGTTTTCAAGAAGTCTGTGGCTTAGAGAAACATGGTGCTGTAGTTCACAGACTCTGTGTCTGAAATACCCATTTCATTCCTGCCTGTTGTTCCAAGTTTCCCTAGTTAGCAGGCTGAGCTTTCAGTATTAGCTTTAATACTTAAAGGAAGCAGTTGTTCAAAATATAAACTCTTAAATACAGTAGTTGATGTGGCTCTGTGATTTATGATGTTTCTTTTACATTCCAGGGGAAAATCCCTTTTACAGAGGGGTACATAATTTAAAAATTCATACCACCTTCAAAAGATATTAGAAACCATCCCAGGAATACTGGCTCTTTCAGTGCATGTTTGGTGCATGTTTGATGATGGTTTTAACTTTCTACACACAAAGAAATAGTAATTAGAAGTGTTTTGTCTTTAATTTTTGTCTTACATTGCTCCCACTGAAAAACTGCATTATGTGCATCAGGCTGATGTTGGTAGGACTCACATGGTAGCAGAATGTCTGCCCATGTCTTAAAACATTACAACATTGGCATGTTATGCATCAGGAGGATATAAACTTCTCTGTTTTCAGAAGCTTTCCCTTCATTTTTGCTTCAGGGCAAAATGAAGTCAGCAGCATCTCTGTAGCACTGCTTCTGGGAATCTTGATGTGCCCAGCCTGAAGATGTCAAATATAAAATCTCAGCTGTAAGAAGGCTTGAATTCAATATAATTTCTTTGGTTTGTTCTGTAATTACATCTTAGGTAATTCATGCTTGGAAGTGCATCCTGCTGTGGTGTGGTTGGTAACGTCTGCAGTTTCACACTGTTTAAGCAAGCAGGTGCTTGGGGTGAGCAGCAAAACCACAAGTGGAAAAAATACATCTCTGGCACAATCTCCCAAATATTCAGTAGCTTTGATTTCTGCAGGTGATACTCACAGTAAAGTGTTTTCCTCCACCCATACACGAAGGCAAGATGAGCTTTATAAAGGACAGTGCAGAAGTACAACTTGATGTGGTTTAATTAAGGAAATGCAGAATCTTTTTTAGAGGAACTAAATTTTGTCTGCTGAAATGGGAAAATCTAACTAAATCTGACTGACTAAAATCTCTAGAACAAAGTCAGTTATTTTGACTGTTTTCTTTATTAATTCCCCAAGCCTAAGCATTCTTTGAGGTTATAGTATGTCACTAGGGCCATAAGTTTAGAAATTGTGTGGAACTAGATGCACATAAAGTATGTGATATGAGCTGATGAGACAGCAGCCTGTGTAAAATCATAGAATCATGGGGTTGTTCAAGTTGGAAAAGACCTCTAAGATCATTGAGTCCAACCATTAGCCCAGCAACCCATGTCCACCACTAAACAGTGCTCCCCTACCTGTGGCACATTGTCTCTTAAATATGTCCAGGAGCCTTCCAAGGATGGTAACACCACCAGCTCCTCAGGCCGCTTTTTTCAGTGCTTGACAGCCCTTTCAGTCAAGACATTTGTCCTCATGTCCAATCTAACCTCCCTTGGTGCATCTTGAGGCCATTTCCTCTCATCCTATCCCAAGTTACCTGGGAGAAGAGACCAACCCTCAGCTGGCTGCATCCTCCTGTCAGGCAGCTGTAGAGAGTCATGAGGTCCCTCCTGAGCCTCCTTTTCTCCAGACTAAGCATCCCCAGCTCCTTCCTCTGCACCTCATAGAACTTGTTCTCTAAATCTTTGCCAGCCTTGTTACCCTTCTCTGGACATGTTCCAGCACATCAACATCTTTCTTATAATGAGAGTCCCAAAATGAACACATTATCTGACCTGCAGTATGGAAGTATGACTACAAAGTCTTTCTGATGTGCCATCTCACTTCCAGAGCTGTTATCTTCCTGGGAGGAAATGGAAAGATGCTGGAATATCTAAGGACAGGGAGGAAAGAACTTGCCAGTATGCAGTTAATGAATGAAAGAGAAAAGATATTTTAATAATAATAAAAGACATGTAAATGCTCTCTTCCAGTTTTCACCTGGCAGCCACGAAAGGACATGCAGAGTGCCTCAGGATCATGGTGACACATGGTGCAGATGTGACAGCCCAAGATGGTGCAGGTATGTCTTTCTATAAAAGTAGCATGATACACTCAGTTTGCTTATGTAGTTATTGATGTGCAGAGTGAAAACACAGATTTGACTAATTTGCTTTTCTCCACACACCCTGTAGGAAAAGCAGTTGTAACACTTGCAGGTTAGGGCATATTTGCTTTCCTGCACAGAGAATTCAGAATCTAAAGTCCTTAAAAGCTTTTGTCCTAATACTATAAATTTCAGCTTTTGTAGTGGGCTCCAGATATAAAATATTTGCTTGATTTTTTAAATTGTTATTTTTAAGTGAAAATAAAAAAAGAAAAAAATTATCCTCCCCACCTCTTCTTATAATTACAGGTTGCATCAAGATCTTCAGTTTTACTTTCATGTTTATCCAAGCTATTAATCCCATTAACTTTACAGGAGTTGCACTAAGACATTTCTTCAGGATTATGACACAGTGAAAACAGCTGATACAGGCCAAAACAGAGTGGAGAGCTATTAAGTATGATGTCTCAGTTCTCAAAAGTCCTGTGCTTAATTACTGCTCTGCTAGGAGAATGATGGGAGCTGAACTTGAAACTGGCAAACTCTTCTTAATAGATTTCAGTTGACACATCTTCAGAATCTGTGCCCAGCATTTTCTCTGGCTAGCTGAGCCACCTGGATGACCTGTCAGCATTCTGTCTTTCCATTAATGATCTGTAATTGCTGGGCTCATGAGTTCTGCTTTGCCACTTATTGCAGCCTGAGGGAATCTCTGTCATATGTGGGAATCATTTGCCTCTCTATATAAAGAAGTGTATGTGATAGTGGAAGAAGCATTCATATTTTATGTGATGTTAAGGGAATATATGTACCTGATGCAGACTGTAATTCCAAATTCATGCTTCACCTTGCCTGATGATTTATTGGTCACTTGGGTAGTAAAAGGTTGCCTGCCTACTTCCACCTGAGGGTGTCAGCCCAGTACTCTTTAGTGAAATCCTTCTATGTGAAAGTCACACTATTTGCAATGACAGCTTCCTGTCACAAGTGTCTTTGTCTTTATTGAGTACTAAATCCTGTGTGCTTCTTTTCTTAGGGTAATTTCTTCATTGGCGGTCCTGTCATCAATTTTTCAGATGCTCTGTAAGATAAAGCTAGAGGAGAGACTTCTGTGTTTTATCCTAAATCCACAATCAGTAAATCATCATGAATTCAGTGAAATATAAACCAGTGTAGACCTGTGTTTGATAGGGAATAGGAAATCTATGAGGTGCAAACCAAAGTAGGCCTATGTTTGAGTATTCTATGTGGGTGACACAAACTTAATTCAGTTGTAGATGATGAATTTGGCAGGTTTTGCTCTTGATGCTGGGTACGTTTTCATTGCCAAATAGCAAAAATCATTATACCAACAGACATCTGTGTGCAAGGGAGGCTGTGTAATTCTGGAAAATTATTCTCTAAGAAACAAGACATAATGTACAATCTTAGGCTTGCTTCTTGCTAGGTGTAGTCTGACACAATGTTTGTGTCACTCCCTTGTATGAATTAAGACTTTAAGATTACTCTGTAACTTGCCTGAACAACAGGTAGTAAAGACATTCTGCTTGATGTAGCTTTTTACTTTATTTTCTCTACCCTTACTTTTTATGTGTCATGATAGGAACAAGACAGATAATTCAAGATTTTTCCTTTGACATGGAAGGTTTTATTCCCGTGCTTTGGCATGATTGAATAATTAATTTGCTTTGCTTTTATTCTTTTAGGGCACAGTGCTTTACATCTTGCAGCAAAGAACAGCCACCCTGATTGTGTTAAGAGGTTACTTCAGGTAAAAGAAAAATCAAATTAATTCTGATTTTTCAAATTTTCATTTGCTTCCATTAGACTCATTTTATGCTAATAATCTGCACCTCACTTCTATACTGTTCTATCTCCTTGGCATCAAGAGAGGCACATCAAGACTTTAAACATAAAGAGTTTAAGGACCTTTCAGGCACTGTGAATGGATGATAGAAAACTGTGTATCTTCCCTGAGTGGTCTGCAAATACAGTTTTCCATGTCCAGCTGCTCTGACATAGCTTGGTTGGGTTTCAAGTAGGTTGTAACTTCAGTTTAACTTCCTGTGTTTTGTCTGTGTGGTTGGATGACTTGGAATTAGGTGGACTAAGGGTTACGAGGGAAAAGGTTTTTCACTTCTGAGGGGATTCTGATAATGTTCATTACTTTCTGTCTGTTCACCATAGAAACATTTTCAAGTTTAAAGTAAAAAAGAGATGAAAACAAAGTAGTTAAATCCAAAATTAATATGGAAATAATCGAATCTTCAATGAAATGAGGTAAAGGACAGTGAGGGGTTAGAAAGGGAGTTGAAAGAACAGAGAGAGAAAATAGGAAAAGCAAAAGTGAAGATGAACAGAAAGTCTCATTGTGTTGAAGATGAGTGTTAGTAAGCAGACATTGTCCATCTCAACTCCATTTCAGAAATACAGGTAAGTTTTCATGGTGGTGATCAGAGAAACAGAACAGATTTTTCTAAGTTTGGAGTTATCAGATCTCAGATAAAATAATGAATACAGACTGAGAATGCAGATGAAATAATGATTAACAACCCCACTGGAAGACGATGGTGCAGGAAGAGAATGGATCCTATATCCCAGCCTCCAGATTGTTTTTCCCTGGCTGCCTCAGGGCTCTCCATCTGTCCGGTGACTGACCTCTGTCAGTGTCTCTGAGACACGGGGTGCAGTTTCACGGATTCCCACCTCCACAGCCCTTGCAGGCGCTCTGCCCTCTGCTCCCCGGGCAGGAGGGGAAGGTTTTTCCCAGCCACAATCCAGGTCGCCATCAGGCCGTGGCTGCTGGCATCGCAGGCAGCGGCAGCTCGGAGCTGACCGCGCTCTAGCACCAGGAGCTGCTGCCCTTCCACTTGCCCGCTGCTACCACAGGCTGCTTTCATTGATGTTTTTCTGCTTTCATTTCAATATGCAGGTTTATAAATACATTCCTAAGTGCAGACCTGTTGGTGGTATTCTCCAGTAATTCATGCTTTTAGGATTATCTTCTTTTCTTAGAAGACCAAAATGTGTGTGGCAAGGAATGTCTAACCGGTGTTGAGCTAAAACAGGCTGAGTAATTATTTTACACAGGCAGAATCATGACATTTTTGTTACAGGATGTAATGGTCTGTGTGATCCTGTTTTCCTAGATAATCACAGGTGTGTTGGAGACAGTGCTGCATGTAAAAGTCAAAAGTTACAATGTTTGCTTTCTAGAAATGAAAACAACCAACTGTCCAACAAAAAGCTTTGAAACTTGTGAAAGGTTTAAAGAACCACTTCTGTGAGGAGCAGCTGAGGGAGCTGGTGGCATTTAGCCTGGAGAAAAGGAGTCTTAGGGTAGACCATATCACAATGAGAAACTAAGAAATAGCCTGAAGTTGCACCCAGGGAGCTTTAAGTTGGATATTAGGAAAATTTCTTCATTGGGAGGGATTTAGGAGATGTGTAGATGTGAGACATATCTTAGGGATTAACTTGGCAGTACTGGGTTAATAGTTGGATTTGATGATCATGATGGCTATTTCCAACCCAAATAAACCTAGGTTTCTATAATACTCTCTTTTTGCTGTACCTAAAAAAAAAATCTTCTGTACTAAATTGAGTCTTCATAAGGATTTGGATTATTTTTTCATTACTATTTATTGCTTTGAAGTCTAGTTGGATCAGTAGCATCTGATAATTGTAATACAACAAGATATAACTCGATTGTTGGTTCTTATTTTTAGAAATGCTAATGAACCCCTATTGCATTTGACAGTGAGCCCATGGGACCTCATGAACTTTAACAAGGCCAAGTGCTGGTGCTGCACCTGGGTCAGCCCAGAGAGCCAAACGTGTCCTGGGCTGCATCCAGAGCCCCATGGGCAGCAGGGCAGGGAGGGGATTCTGCCCCTCTGCTCTGCTCTGCTCTGCTGAGTTCCACCTGGAGCACTGCATCCAGAGCTGGGCTCCATCACAGGAGGGACAGGGACCTGCTGGAGCCAGCACAGAACAGGGCCATGAAGGTGATCAGAGTGATGCCTTGAGAGGCTACCAAGAACAGAGGCTGGACAGTGTTAAAGGAGTAAAGTTAGGTATTCATTAGAAAGGCCTTCAAAGGATACCCCTGGGGCAGCACAAGAGCCTGGCCAAGGCTACCCCCAAGATGGATGATGGGTCACAAGTTTTTTCTTTTATAAATTTTGGTCCATTTACATATTGGGGTTAATTGTCTCATTACAGCTTCAGGTTATGAAGTCCCATCCTCCCAGACTGCTCTCTTCAATTTGCTGTTGTTTGTACTTTTTGGACCTGAAGCTGTAACGGTGTGCTTGGGCATCTTGGAAATCCTTGGAAAAGGATTGTTTTGTGTAACTAAACTGTGAAGAGAACTTGCAAACACTTTATGTGGAGTTCAGAGTTACGAACTAATGCAGTACAGACTCTGGATAATATGAAAGCTAAAACTTAAGGTATTAAGAGGGATGGAGCACTGCTGTGAGGAAAGGCTGAGACCATGCTGTTTAGCCTGGAGAAGAGAAGGATCCCAGGAGGTCTTAGAGCTGCTTTTCAGTATCTAAAGGGGCCACACTAGAAAACCAAAGAGGGAGTTTTTACATGGGCATGTTGTGATAGGACAAGTGGCAATGGCTCAAACTGCAGGAGGGTAGGTTTATATTTGGTGTTAGGAAGAAATTCTTTACTGAGAGGCAGTGGCACAGGTTGCCAAGTTTTGGATGCCCCAGCCCTGGCAGTGTTCAAGGCCACGTTGGATGGGGCATTGAGCAGCCTGGTCTAGCAGAACGTGTCCCTGCCCATGGCAGGGAGTTGGAACAAGATGATCTTTAAAGTCACTTCTAATCCAAACCATGGCATGGTTCTATGAAATAATGCAGGACAAATTGCCTTAGGACATTAGGATGTGGTTGCTTTAGCTTTTATGCTAATGTTAAAAAGAAAAAAAAAACTGAGGCAAAGGAGAGATTTTTTTTACTGATTTATTTATTTATTGACTTAAATTATTCTGAAGCTCTAACATTTTTTAGGGACAGTTCTCTTAACCATGAGAATTTCCTGTGGCTTCAATATAAGTTGGTGTGAAGACAGGAAATACCAGATTGGTAGAGAGAGAAGCTGTACCTTCCTTCAGCGTTCCTCTCTGAAGCAGCACATAAATCTTTTGGCAAAGATGTTAAGCACTCTGTCTGTATAAAGCATATGTTTTATTTTTTTGTATTTCTCTAATTGCTTTTTTTCCTTTTCCTTATTGAATTGTGCAGAGTAAATGCCCAGCCGACAGCACTGACAATTCTGGGAAAACAGCTTTACATTATGCAGGTAATTTCTTTGATGAAATTTTGTACTGTTTTGTTGTGCTTGATACTCCTAGCTTATCAGCCTATAATTTCCTTTTGTACCCTACTGTAATGCTGCAGGATTGCAAGTGGAAGTGTGGGACACAAATTTTTAAATTGAGGCTTAATGAACTTTCACAATTGTCTTGTTTTTTTAATTTAATTTAATTTTCTTGTAGCTGCATGCGGGTGTCTTCAGGCAGTTCAGCTCCTGTGTGAGCACAAATGTCCCATTAACATCAAAGATTTGGTACGTACCTCCTCTCTTGTGTGTACTGCAGATACTTCAGAGCTTTTATCACCTTCATTCCATGCCTTGCCATGCTCCATCTCTGGTGCACTAGTTCAAAGCAATGCTGTGCTCACACCTTCAGGGTTTCTCTGCTGGAGGAAATTCCTTTTGCAGCTTGCCATTGCAGAGATGTGGAAGCAAGCACACCTTGACAATCTGATACCGTAATGGCAGGATTTGCTGATTGTTGAGACATCAGCACAGGTAGCTAGAACAATTCTTGCACGTTCAAAACATAATTAAAAGTGTTTCCATTGTCCCCAGGAGGCTTTGGAAAAGGCCCAGTATGTGGCCAAGGGCTGCAAAATGCTCACAAAGCCCAGTCAGAACATGATGCACCTGAAGGGAACAAATATACCTCACATATTGCAAAGGCTCAGAGACACTACTGAAATGTCTACAACCAACCAGGTCTGGTTTTGGGGTGATGCAACTGCCTGATAGAAAACCTAATGACAAAAGGAAGTGATCTCTAAAGCACAGGCCAGGCAGGAAGTGATAGATACTCAAACTTTGGTTTTGGCTTTGGTCTATATCTGGTCTTTCTGGCAAAAACAAATATGTCACAGACATAGACATCTGGTCTGAGATTTCAGCAGATGCATTTTAAAGGCATAAAAGGTATATTCAGTCTTAAGCCTGTAGGAGTAGCTTAAAAATGCCCTGTGCTACATCATGCCTAAGTATAGGAAAGAGAGAGAGACCGGCCTCAGAGATGTATGACAAAATGATAAGGAATGGTCAGAATTCGGGTAGTGGACCTAAGTGGGAAATTCCAGTTAGCTACTAGTAAAAAATAACCTCATCTTGAAGGTGGTCAAACACTGGAACTGGTGTCTAGAACTGTGCCTTTACCTTTGGAAATGTTTAAAAGGTGAGCAGACAAGTCTCTGAGCAATGTGCTGAAACTTGAAGTTTGCCTAGCTTTGGATTGAGAAAGAAGTGGGAGAAACCCCAGATATTTCTAAAGGTGTCTTCCAACTGTGTTATTCCATGACTTTATGAAATGTTGTATTTTTGCCTAATACTTAGTTAAAATTACCATTTTTTGTTAGGGAGCTACAGAAAGACATTTTGTAGTTTCAAAGTAATTGTGTTTTAGCATTGAGCAAACAGCAAAGGGAGTGCAAAAGCAAGTTCCTACTCCCTGTGTTTTGCATCATCCCCAACAGATAAGAAAGGAATTATAACACACTCAGCTATGTTTGTGGTACTCAGGACTCATGTGCTAATAGCACCTCATTTTTGCTATGTAAAGGTAAAATTTGTAGCTGACTTTAAATCTCAGTGTGTTTTTGTAAGTGGACGGAATGCTGTTCATAGTTTCTTTATATGCATTTCTAGGATGGGAACATACCTCTGCTGCTTGCAGTACAAAATGGTCATACAGAAGTCTGCAAATACCTTCTCGATCATGGAGCAGACATCAACACCAGGGATAAAAATGGAAGGTACAGCAGGTTAACTTGTTGATTCTTCACCAAAGCTGACTGTCAAATGAAGATTTTCTTCTCAAATCCTTCCCAAAATAGTTGGTGTAAGGTGCAATAATGCTTTCTGTACTAGACAGCATATCCTGATTGCTGAGAAAACTTACAGAATTCTGACTGAAGTAAAAGATGAAGCAGAAACTGTGTGGCTGTAAAACTAATCTGTCTGTAAGATTTGCCTTGGGATACCAGAGCATTTAAATTATTCCTGTACAAATATGATTGATAGCACTCACCCACACAGCATTTTCTAAGCATCCCAGTTTAAAATGCTGCTCTCTTCTTGGAATCAGTTGATACCTCCAGCTTAAATCCTTAAAAATGCTACTTGTGAGCAAAATCTGTGCGGGTTGCTATTTCTGCCATAATGCAGCCACAGCAGCAAGAAAAAAATACAGTAAATCTCTACAGTGGAGATGCTGGTTTTTTTAGAAGGTGCTAATTTGAGATTTTTCTGCATTAAGAGATAGTGCATCAGACAGAGTATCAGACAACTTAAAAAGCAACATCCTTGT